>NW_027142364.1:19550329-22255329 GCF_026170545.1 Melanerpes formicivorus | reverse complement strand
TGTTGACAGCAGGTCTGCAGAGCCATCCAGCCATCCAAAAGCAGGAAAGGGAACCTGAGGGGAAGGGGTGGGGGGAAGCCCAGATCTGTCACAAAGCCACTTTTCAAGTCCCTGCAAACACAAAAACGAAGGATGGAAGTGCCAGACTCTCTCAGCAGTGTGGGGTTTTGACCTAAGTGAGTGTAAAACAATGTCTTCTCCTAGGTCACACCCTGGGATCTGACTAAACTCCCCTTCCCTCTGCTTTCTCACACACACAACGACCAGCCTGAGCCAATGGCCTGCAACTGAACGTTTCAGCCTGAGCAGTTCCATGTTGGCAAGGATCTAACACTGGGAAAGAGAATCTTTGAGTGGGAAATGTCTGGCAACCTTAACTGCAGGCACCCCTGCCAGCTGCACCAATAATTACAGCTTTGTTTTGGAACCATCCCCTTGCTAACAAATATATTAAATGACAAGAGCATTTGCCAGTGATAGTCCCCAGGAAAGACTTCCCAGCAGCTAGAAGACATCCAGGAGAGGCAGAGGAGACCTTCATTGCTTATTTGCCTCCAGGTACAGACCTTCTTCTGCCTAAGACAGGAAAGAGCAACTCCATTGGGTATTTTACATGAGTCTTCAGGGCTGCTTTGGCTTTGTTCCATCTCTAGCCTCCCCCAGGAAGAATGAGGATGGTTACTGAGTCATATATAAGATGATAACTTGGATCCCTGTGAGCACCAGCAAGTGAGCTCCTGGCATCTCTGTTCAATTTTGGGACCTTGACTCTGAGCAGGACATCGAGGGGCTGGAGCAGGTCCAAAGGAGGGCAACAAAGCTGGAGCAGGGCTGGTGAGGAGCAGCTGAGGGAACTGGGGGTGTTTAGTCTGGAGAAGAAGAGGTTGAGGGCAGACCTCACTGCTCTCTACAGCTACCTGAAAGGAGGCTGCAGTGAGGTGGGGGTTGGTCTCTTCTCCCTAGTCTCAGGTGGTAGAAGGAGAGGAAATAGCCTGAAATTGTGACAGGAGAGGGTTAGGATGGAGATGAGGGGAAAATGTGTTTGCTGCAAGAGTGGTCAGGGACTGGAACAGGCTGCCCAGGGAGGTGGTGGAGCCCCCATCCCTGTGGTGTTGAAGAAAGGTGTGGCCATGGCACTGGGGGACAGGGTTTAGGGTCCATGGTGGGGTTGGGTTGATGGTTGGACTCAATGGTCTTGGAGAGCCCTTTCTAACTCAGTGCATTCTGTGATTCTCTCCAGAAGTTTGTTTGGTTTTATGTTGGGTTTTAACCTTGGCCCTTGCAGTTTCAGTTGGTCTTGCTGGTGGACACCCCCTGACTGACAGGCACCCAGAGGTGCCCCACAGAGGGCAGTGGGGATGGGATTTCAGACAAGAGGCCACAGGTTGGGTATCCCAAACCAATCACTGCAGGTGTGGCGAGCTGGGGCAAGGCACATCTCACAGGTTCACCTAGGCACACGTGCCTGAAGTTGAGAACAAGCTACAAGGTGACCCACTGTGACAGCCTGCCTCGAGCCCCCAGCCTCCCAGATCCAGAATGGCCTCAGCACCACAGGCTCCTAGAACTGCCTGGCTGGAAAAGACCTTAAGATCATCAAGCCCTCCCATAACATAACACAACCCCTCCCTGTACACCACTGCTAGAGCAGTCCCTCAGCACCTCACCAAATCATCTTTCAAACCCCTGCAGGGATGGTGACCACACCACTGCCCTGGGCAGCCTGTTCCAGTGTCCCAGGGACCTTTTTGGTCAACCTAAGCCTCTCCTGGTGCAACTCGAGGCCACTTCCTTTCATTCCATCACTTGTTACCTGGGAGAAGAGGTTGTTCCCCGCCCTGGCTCCAGCCTCTGTTCAGAGAGTTGTAGAGAGAGGCTGGGTCTCCCCACAACCTCCTCTTCTGCAGGGGGAACAACCCCAGCTCCCTCTACTGAGCCTCGCAGGACTTGTGCTCCAGACCCTCATGTTACAGCTGCTTGAAATCAACTTAGCATTTCATCCACGGATTGCAACCTCCTCAGACACAATGCTCCACAGCTAAACCTTATTTCCAGATTCCAGCTAATATTCTAACACTGTTTTAAACCCAATTGTTCCTATTCTCCCTTTATTGACATTGTTAGCAACTCTTTTGTCCTTAATTCCCCTTTAATGACGTCCTTGTTTCAGAATTTCCATGGGGTTTAGCATTTTGGGCCAGGCTCCAACGTTTGGCAAAGTTCTTGAGCTCCTATCAAATCCAAAGCAGCAGCTCTGGTAGGCTGGCCTGGAAGTCTTCCTGTAGGTTCAGGCACCAGGCTGTGACTCCTGCTGCCTCACTCTCTCTACCCATCACAACTGCACATGGGTTCTTCACTTGAGCCTAAGGAGAAACCTCTTTACTCTGAGGGTGCTGGAGCCTTAGAGAAGGCTGCCCAGAAGAGTTTTGGGAGTCTCCTTCTCTGGAGACTTTCAAGACCCACCTGGATGTGTTCCTGTGTGACCTGCTCTGCAGGGGGGGTGGATTTAAGGATCTCCAGAGGTCCCTTCTGTGATTCTGTGATTTTTATCCAGTCTCCTCCTAAACACCTCCAGTGATGGTGACTCCACCACCTCCCTGGGCAGCACATTCCAGGGGCCAATCTCTCTTTCTATGAAGAATTTCTTCCTAACATCCAGCCCAAACCTCCCCTGGCACAGCTTGAGACTGTGTCCTCTTGTTCTGGTGCTGGGTGCCTGGGAGAAGAGACCAACCCCCTCCTGGCTACAACCTCCCTTCAGGTAGTTGCAGAGAGCAAGAAGGTCTCCCCTGAGCCTCCTCTTCTGCAGGCTAAGCAACCCCAGCTCCCTCAGCCTCTCCTCATAGGGCTGTGCTCCAGACCCCTCCCCAGCCTTGTTGCCCTTCTCTGGTCATGTAAAGGGGAACTGGATGATCTTCAAGGTGCCTCCCAAGCCAACCCATTCTGTGGTTCTGTGATAAGAGTTTTTTGGAGGCTTTTCCCACACTGTGCAGCCTCTAGAGCAATGTGGAACCAAGCTCTTCTTCCTGAAACTGAATTTTGGATGCCATCTGTTATTCCTCACCCCCCAAAAAATGTATCCTGGTCATAGAGATGACAGAAAAAGCTCTTTGAAAAGGGATAGAAAGGGCTGATTCACCCTGAATTAACCAATCTTCCCTTTCTTTTAAGGCAGATGTAATCCACTCATTGTTCCACGTAAGAAGTCTGCTGCACACTGCAGAGAGCCAGCCTCAGCTCCCAAAGTCCATTACAGTTTTCACCTGCCCCTGGGGAATCTGTCCCCAGGCACTTTCATCTCAGCCTCTCTGCTGGTTGGTACAGAGACCTCTGTGAAAGCACAGCAAGAGAGGAGCTCAGCATCCTGCTTAGGAAGCTTTCAGCATCAGTCTGGGAACACAAAGTGACATCTTACAACCCTGTGACCACCATCTCAACTCTGCATCTCTGTTCAGTTTTGGGCCCCTCACTACAAGAAGGACACTGAGGGGCTGGAGCAGGAGGGCAACAAAGCTGGGGAAGGGTCTGGAGAGCAGGGCTGGTGAGGAGCAGCTGAGGGAGCTGGGGGTGTTCAGCCTGCAGAAAAGGAGGCTGAGGGAGACCTCAGTGCTCTCTGCAGCTCCCTGAGAGGAGGCTGCAGTGAGGTGGGGGTTGGACTCTTCTCCTCCTAATCTCAGGTGATAGAAGGAGTGGAAATGGCCTGAAATTGTGCCAGGGGAGGCTTAGGTTGATGAGGAACAATGTCTTTGCTGCCAGAGTGGTCAGGGATTGGCACAGGCTGCCCAGGGAGGTGGTGGAGTCCCCTTCCCTGGAGGTGTTCAAGAGATGTGTGGCCATGGCACCTGGGGACAGGGTTTAGTGGCCATGGTGGGGTTGGGTTGATGGTTGGACTGGATGACCTCAGAGGTCTCTTCCAACCAAAAGAGTTCTGTGAGTCTATGAGTGCACTTCCCACCCTGTTTCTGCAGAGCTGGGAGCAGTGAGAAGGAAGGAAGAAGTTTGGGATTGCATCACCCTGTGATAGCTTCCACCTCCCATGTGCCTCTCCCAAATGCAAGGAGCCTTTACCCCTTGAGTGCCAGTTCAGCCAATCCCCACCATGCCACCTTAGAACAATGACAGAAGTGCCCTCCTACAATCACATCCAACCACTCTCCTGGATTGCCAGGTGCCCTCCAGCAAAGGTGGAAAGTGTAAAGCCATCCAGAGCTTGGTGCCAGGCTCTGCCCCAGTGGAATTCAAAACGGTTGTGCTGCTGTTTGACAGCTGCTGGTTGTGCTGCTGTTGAGCCAGTGGTCACATCAGGTGGGACGCTGCAGATTCATACAGCAATCAATCAAATCCAGAATGCTCACAAAGGGAAGCCACTGGAGGTGCTACTGGGTTTGATTGGTGCCAAGAGGGGTTAGCACAGAATCACAGAAAGCATCTGGTTGGAGGAGACCTCAGAGATCATCCAGTCCAACCCTCCACCCAGCACTGGAGGGTCAGCACCAAATCAACACCAACCCTAAGTGCAGCTCCACAGGCTGCTTAAACACCTCCAGGCATGGTGACTCCAGCACTGCCCTGGGCAGAGCATTCCAGTGTTTGAGAGCCCTTCCAGGGAAGGAATATTTCCTAACATCCAGCCTGACCCTCTCCTGGTGCAGCTTGGAACCATTTCCTCTGCTCCTGCTGCTTGCCACTAAGGAGAAGAGGCTGCCCCCTCCTCACTCCAACCTCCCTTCAGGGAGCTGCAGAGAGCAATGAGGTCTCCCTCAGCCTCCTCTTCCCCAGGCTCTACACCCCCAGCTCCCTCAGCCTCTCCTCGCAGCAGAGCTGCTCCAACCCCTGATCATTTTCCCAGCCCTCCTCTGGATCTGCTCCATCAGCTCAATGTCCTTCCTCTATTGAGGGTTCCAGAGCTGATATCTCACCAGAGCAGGGTGAATAAAATAGCAGTTCCACTTTCCTAAGACACCCAGAGGCTGTTCCTCAGCAGTGGTTGAACTAGAGTGAACCTTTCAGGCAGCCATTTAGTCGTGAGTTAAGAGGCAAGGAGTCATGATGAATTCACTGCTCTCCACAAGAGTCTGTTCCAGCACTTAATTGCTCTCACTGTCAGCATCTTATTTTGTCCTTTGGAATCTATCACACTTAAGCCCAATCAAGTGCTCATCTTCTGAGCATTCTAAAAGTTTGGGGAGAGTGATGGCTCTGTTAGAGCAAAGATCTATTCAGCAACACACAGAGGTGTTGGCATTGAGATAGCAGAGCCAACTCACCCTCTAAAGCCTTCATCTGGTATCCTGAATATGCTGATTACCACAGCTCTGTCTGCAGGTGCTTGCTGAACCTCCAGCCTTCCCTGCACACACCCAAACCTCCTCACCCTCACAGTGTAGGCACCAAAACTGGATTCTCCCTTTCAGTGATCATCTTCCCAGCTCCCTTCTCCTCCAGGGAAGGGCCACGAGGATGAGCTGAGGGCTGGAGCTGCTCTCCTATGAGGACAGACTGAGGGAGTTGGGGCTGTTCAGTCTGGAGAAAAGAAGGCTCCAAGGAGACCTTCTTGTGGCCTTCCAGTATCTGAAGTGGGCTTGGGACTGGCTGAGCCTTGAGGTCCCTTCCAACCCTGATAATTCTATAATTGCATGATTAGTGGCAGTCACAGTGCCTGGCCAGGCATTGGAACAGGCTGCCCAGGGAGCTGCTGGAGTCACCATCCCTGCAGGTGTTCAAGGAGCACCTGGACAGGACTCTTGGGGACAGGGTTTATTGGCCATGATGGTGTTAGGTTGAAGGCTGGACTCAATGATCTCAGAGGGATCTCAGTCTGTTCAGCCTGGAGTAAAGAAGGCTCCAGGAAGACCTTCCAGGCTCCAGCAGCCTTCCACTGCTTAAAGGGGCCTGTGAGAAAGATGAGGACAATCATTGTAGCAGGGCTTGCTGTGACAGGACAAGGGGTGGTGGGTTGAAGATGTAAGAGGGGAGATTTAGGCTGGATGAGGATAATGAAACACAGGCCCAAGGCTTCCCAAAGAGCTGGCAGGAGACACATCCCTGGAGACATTCAAGGTCAGGTTGAAGAGGGCTCTGAAGAATTTGTTGTGCTTAAAGATATCCCTGCTTGCTGCAAGGGGCTGGACTAGGTGACCTTTAAAGGTCCCTTGGAACCCAAAGCATTCTCTGAGTCTTCTTGAGCTCAATCCTCCAAGCCAGAAAAGAGAGAAAAATAAACAAACAGCTAACCCCTCCCCCAGGCACAAACCCAAACAATTTCTCAGCATTTTTTCCCAATACATTAAGAATAGTTGATGCTTCATCTTCCCTGTGAACCTTGAGATTCTGCCCCCAGTTTGCATGGCATTTAATTGAGAAGCACTAAATATGGTCATGGAATGCTTCCAATCACCAGAAAGCTCCCTGGGTTCTCTCCTTGCTTTAGTGCACATCTGAACACCCACTCAGCTCATACCTGCTCAGCTAAGAGCCTTTCTCTCCAGGGCCATCATGCATTTTACTCTCAGGGTTCATCAACTCACAGAATCAACCAGGTTGGAAGAGACCTCAGAGATCATCAAGTCCAACCCCATCCAATCAACTGAACCATGGCACCAAGGGCCTCATCCAGGCTCTTCTTAAACACCTCCAGGGATGGGGACTCCACCACCTCCCTGGGCAGCACATCCCAATGGCCAATCTCTCTTTCTGGGAAGAACTTTCTCCTCACCTCCAGCCTAAACCTCCCCTGGCACAGCTTGAGACTGACTCAATGCCCTCCTCCAGATCATCAGTGAAGATGTTAAAGAGGCTGGGGCCCAGCACTGATCCCTGGGGCACACCACTGGTGCCTGGCTGCCAGCTGGCTGTGGCACCATTCACCACCACTCTCTGGGCTCAGCCTCCAGCCAGTTCCTGACCCAGCTCAGAGTGCTGCTGCCCAAGCCAGGGGCTGACAGCTTGGACAGGAGTTTGCTGTGGGGGATGGTGTCACAGACCTTGCTGCAGTCCAGGCAGACCACATCCACAGCCTGCCCCACATCCACCAGGCAGTCACCTGGGCATGGAAGGAGATGAGGTTGGTCAGGCAGGACCTGCCCCTCCTAAATCCATGCTGGCTGGGCCTGAGCCCTTGGCCATCCTTCAGGTGCAGTTATTGACCCCAGGATAATCTGCTCCATCCTTTCCCTGGCACTGAGGTCAGGCTGCCAGGCCTGGAGCTTCCAGGTTCCTCCATCTGACCCTTCCTGTGGATGGGGTCCACACTGGCCAGTTTCAGTCACCTGGGACCTCTGGGTCAAGGCATTACAGACAAGGAGATATGAACCAAAGAGCTGCAGCCATTGAGTGAGTCATGGTGTGTGAAGAGTCACTTGGGGATTACACATCAGCAGGGTGTGCTGTGACTCCCTGCAACCAAAGCAGAAATGGAAGCAGTCAAGGAAACGTTTGAAGACACTTAACACCCTGGATTATGAAGTGCTTCTACTTTTGTCTTCCTCTGCCTTTTGGAACTGCATTTCTCAGGCGTGCTTAATTATATCATCTTTAAAAGTCAGCCAAGTCTTGAAGTTTCATTCTCCAGCCACACACACACACAGAGGAAAAGGAAAAAACCCAGGAGTTTAGCAAATGGATGTGCTGGCTTGTCCCCTGCATCCCCCTGCAATGAATTCCTCTGGTTTAAGCACCTCTGCTGCCAGCTGAGAATCTGTCATTTGCCAGCTCTGTCCTTTAGCCACCTGTAAAGCACAGCTCCTACAATGGAGCCAGGTATGGCAGTGGTAATTAAATCCAAAAGCAATTAGGCTTTTGTTGTTGTTTGTGGTGGGGGTGGTTGGTTTTGTTGGCTTCACTTGGGAATCTGACTGAAACCTAAATGAGGAAACCCAAAGAGAGAAAGGAAAACCAAACCTCTCCAGCTGAGGCATAGGTCTGAGAGATGTCCTAATTGAGCTGTCCTGCAGCATCACCACACACCTGGGGGGGTGTGCTCTGGGGGGTGTGCTGTTCATTAAGTGCTCTACAGGCCTGACAGCCTCAAGGATTCATTGCCAGCGTCTCAGCAGGTGGCCATCAAGGAGCAGAGCACTTGGGTGCTATTCTCCCCCGGGTTGGGGCCATCGGGTGAGGAATGAGGGCAGGAACCCTGTGGCCACATAGCAACGAGAGGCCAGAAATGTAGAGAGCAGAAAAGCTCAGAGGTCCTCCCAGGAGTCCTTCATTGCTGCCTTGTAGAACTCCCAGCATTAGAGAGCCTCAGAGTGTCCTTAACTGAAGAAGTCCTGGAAGCCCTTAACAGATTAAGTAGTTAACAGAAACCCCAAGCATATCCCTGGCAGCATCCCTACACTGAAGCCCTCCAGGGAGGGGATTCTCCCCCTCTACTCTGCTCTGCTGAGATCCCACCTGGAGCACTGTGTCCAGTTCTGGAGCCTCTATTACAGAGAGGATCTGGAGGTGCTGGAAGGTGTCCAGAGAAGGGCCATGAGGAGGAGCAGAGGGCTGGAGCTGCTCTGCCATGAGGACAGAGTGAGAGAGTTGGAGGTCTTCAGTCTGGAGAAGAGAACGCTCTGAGGAGACCTTCTTGTGGCCTTCCAGTATCTGCAGGGGGCTCCAAGAAAGCTGGGGAGGGACTTTTGAGGGTGTCAGGGAGTGATAGGACTGGGGGGGATGGAGCAAAAATGGAAATGGGTAGATTCAGATTGGATGTTAGGAAGAAGCTGTTCCCCATGAGGGTGGTGAGAGCCTGGCACAGGCTGCCCAGGGAGGTGGTGGAAGCCTCCTGCCTGGAGGTTTTGAAGGCCAGGCTGGATGTGGCTGTGAGCAACCTGCTGTGGTGTGAGGTGTCCCTGCCCATGGCAGGGGGCCAACTCTCCCACTGTGTCCATAGCAGAGCAGCTCCAGCCCTCTGCTCATCCTTGTGGTCCTTGTCTGGACACCTTCCAGTACTGCCACCTGGAGTAAGAAGATGCTTGGTGAAGATTGCTCACAACCCAACAAGCTGTGAGCCCATCCAGCAGCTAAGCCCTATCCAGGGCTGTGAGCAGTCCCCTTGTGGTGCCTGTAGCTTGCATTGCACCTCCAGAAGGATGCCTTCAGAGAGCCAACTCACCGCCAGGTTCGTGCTTCAGGGTACACAGATCCTGGTCTCAGAAATCTCACAGCACTACCTACAGGTCCTGCATCCTCTGCTCTCCTTTCATGCTTTGGAATGTGTCAGCAGACAAATCAGCATCAGCTTCATTGTCCACTGAAGAGCTCATCTCAGATCAGCAGAATGTAGCAGGGGAGCAGAGGAAGCAGCCAAACTCGGGCAAGATCCCAGCCGGCTATGGTTCACTTCTTCCTTTTTCTCTTGCCTTCATCTTCCTCCAGGGCCACAACATTCATTTGTGCTCTCCTCTTTGAAGGAAGAGCTCAAGCAGAGCAAGCCAAAAAATGCACCAAAAGAAAGACAGGAAAAAAAATACAAGATGGGGGGGAAAAAAAAAGATAGAAAAAAAGGGGGAGGAAAGATAGGGAAAAAAAGAGAAAAAAAGACAAGAAAAAGGAAGATAGAAAAAAGAAAAGGTAGGAAAAAGAAAGGAAGGAAAGGCAGGAAAAAGAAAGGAAGGAAAGGCAGGAAAAAGAAAGGAAGAAAGGCAGGAAAAAGAAAGGAAGAAAGGCAGGAAAAAGAACAGAAGGAAAGGCAGGAAAAAGAAAGGAAGGAAAGACAGGAAAAAGAGGAAAAGAAAGGCAAAAAAAAGAGGAAGGAAAGGCAGAAAAAAGAGGAAAGGAAAGATAGAAAAAAAGAGGAAAGGAAAGGCAGAAAAAAAAAGGAAAGGAAAGGAAAGGCAGAGAAAAAGAAGGAAAAGCAAAGGAAAAGAAGGAAAGAAAAAGAAAAGAAAGAGAAAGAGAAAAAGAAAAGAAGAAAAAGAAAAGAAAGAGAAAAGAAAAAGAAAAAGAAAAAGAAAAAGAAAAAGAAAAAGAAAAAGAAAAAGAAAAAGAAAAAGAAAAAGAAGAAAAAGAAAAGAAAGAGAAAAAGAAAGAAAAAGAAAAAGAAAAAGAAAAAGAAAAAGAAAAAGAAAAAGAAAAAGAAAAAGAAAAAGAAAAAGAAAAAGAAAAAGAAAAAGAAAAAGAAAAAGAAAAAGAAAAAGAAGAAAAAGAAAAGAAAGAAAAAGAAAAAGAAAAAGAAAAGAAGAAAAAGAAAAGAAAGAGAAAGAGAAAAAGAAAAAGAAAAAGAAAAAGAGAAAAAGAAAAAGGTGAAAAGAGAGGAAAAAGAACAAAAAAAAGGAAAAAGGAAAGAAAATTATAAAAAATAAAAGAAAGTTAAAAAAAAATGAAGGGAAAAGGAAAGAAGAAACAACAGCAAATAAAATACAGTAAAAGGAAGGGGGGGGGGGGGGGGGGGGGCAGAGACAACCACCTAGCACTAGATCCCTCCCACCCCCTTCAAGCCCTCACCCTCCCAAAGGCTGCACCGCTTCCAGTGCTTTCAGTTTTGCTGTTTTGTTCCTTTGCAGCCCCCTCCCTCCCTGCCTCCCTGCCTCCCTCCCTGGGTGCCCAGCCGGAGCCGTACAGGCTCGGGGTGTGCTGGGGTGTGCTGGGGGGGGGGGCAGTTTGGAAACGTTTTCCCCCCCCATCATTACTGAGCTAATGTAAATCACAGGCCTCGAGCTGCCTCTCCCCTCCAAACCCCAAATGAAGAAGCTCTCTTTTTCTTTCCCCTCTTTTTCCCCTCTTTTTTTTTTTTTCCCCTCTTTCTCCTCTCTTTTATTTTTTCCCTTCCCCCCTCCCCCCTTTCCTTCCCTTTCCTTCCCCCCCCCCCCCCCAACACGATTTACATTCTCAATGTAATGTATTAAAAAGTTGACAGGGCCGAAAGGATTCACATGATGTCGGCTAAGAAACCCAATTTCCATGATGAATTGCCCGGAGCCCCTGAATCACAAACCATTTTTTCCGCTGCTCAGAACTTGATTTTTTATTTTTTTTCCCCTTCCTTCCCCTCTTTCTCTCTCTCTCTCTTTTTTTTTCCCTCTCTCTCTTTTCTCTCTCTCTCTCTTTTTTTTTCCTTCTTAAATCTTCTTAAAGCTTCTCTCCTAATCTTCGGCTAGAAGAGATGGGTGAAAGGATTTTTTTCTCTCCCCCCCCCCCCTTCTTCCCTTCCCCCTCCCCTCCTAAACTAAGGGAAGTATTAGCATCTTGGTTGTTGTGCATCACATTTGAAAATGCAAGGTTAGTAATATTTCAAATCGGCTACGGTCCAAGCCACTCGATAAGTATTCTCCCTGCCTCTCGCTGGCTCTCTCTCACTCCCCCCCGCCCCCTAGCCCCCCTTCACCAAGTTCCTGTTGGCAGCAGCACAGCGCTGCTGCGGTGACTGCCTGTGCAAGAGCGCAGGTAGGGTGGTGGGAAGGCACTTGGAGCCCCACACACTTCCCCCCCCCACACACACCATTTAGCTCTTCCTTTTCCACATGATTTCCAGCAGAGGAGACTCATCCAGCCCCAGTCAGCACTTCCATGGTTTGAGACAAGGCGACTAAGCAGCAGCCAGACCCACAGCCAAGCACCTCCTGGGCTGCCCCTTGCAGAATCAGTCATTACAGACCCATGGCCAAACACTTCCTAGGCTGCCCCTTGCAGAATCAGTCACCACAAAACCACAGCCAAGCACCTCCTAAGCTGCCCCCTTGAGCATCAGTCACCACAGACCCACAGCCAAGCACCTCCTAGGCTGCCTCTTGCAGAATCAGAGTCATTTTGGTTCGAAATGATGCAGCTGCTGATCTGAGCTACGACCAGGAAGGAGCAGCAGAGCGCAGGCTGGGTGCTGGGACGGAGCCCCTTGCAGAAGCAGTGTGCCCTGCAGGCACTCCAGCGAGTATATTTGTTTGTAAATGAACTCCTGCCCTCCACGGAGTTCCTGGGAGCAAGCTGCAGAGAGGAAACGACTGGCTTTGCCCGCTCTAATGAGCCGTCCCGCCGTTCCTAGCATCAAGGGCCATAGTGAGATCTCCCTCCCTGCTCCCCTCCTTCCCCAGTGTATGCAAAAGGGATTTGGATCAGGGGAGCTGCCTCTGTGGTTGAAAGGGAAAGGGCAGTTTCTTCCCCCAGTGCTGCCACTTCCAAACCACAGCATTCCTGTCTCCAGCGTTTGCAGAGTGGCCCCACCACTTAGCCAGGAAGCAGGAAGAATGTGCTGGCAGACAGTAGATGGGAGCATGCTGTAACCAGCTGCCCAAGTGCTTGAGGCCCTCAGGAAATGGCTCACACCATGAGTGCCAGATGCAAAGCCCAGGAAGATGAAGCAGCACAGACATGAAGGACTCTCAGCAGCAAGCTCTGCATGCAAAGGGTAGGGTCAGGGACAGGATTAGCACAGCATTCCTGGGGAACACATTGCATTTCCCCCCCCTTTCTGTTCCTAAAGTATTTGCAGCTCTGGGATGCTCAAAATCCCTGGAGGTGTTCCAGAGGGGATTGGATGTGGCATTTGGTGCCATGGTCTAGTCATGAGGTCTGTGGTGCCAGGTTGGACTCGATGATCTCTGAGGTCTCTTCCAACCTTAGTGATACTGTGATACTGTGGAACCAAGGAAGAACCATCCACTCATGCCACATCTGCTTCACATTGGAGTCCAACAGGAGCAGAGCCTCCAAAAGTAGCCCAGGAATTCACCCAGAAGAGCCACCACACCAGCTGGGTCACCACCCAGCACCAACAAACCCAGCAGCTTAAAAACAGACTGTGCAAAGCAGCACATCCTGCTGGCCACTGTGAATCTGCTCCCTGAGCAGAGCCATCTGATGCCCCTTACAGAGCTCCCAGCACATCCTTCTGCCCACTGTGAATCTGCTTCCTGGGCAGAGCCATCTGATGCTCCTCACAGAGCTCCCAGCACATCCTGCTGGCCACTGTGAATCTGCTCCCTGGGCAGAGCCATCTGATGCCCCTTACAGAGCTCCCAGCACATCCTTCTGCCCACTGTGAATCTGCTTCCTGGGCAGAGCCATCTGATGCTCCTCACAGAGCTCCCAGCACATCCTGCTGGCCACTGTGAATCTGCTTCCTGGGCAGAGCCATCTGATGCCCCTCACAGAGCTCCCAGCACATCCTGCTGGCCACTGTGAATCTGCTTCCTGGGCAGAGCCATCTGATGCCCCTCACAGAGCTCCCAGCACATCCTGCTGGCCACTGTGAATCTGCTCCCTGAGCAGAGCCATCTGATGCCCCTCACAGAGCTCCCAGCACATCCTGCTGGCCACTGTGAATCTGCTTCCTGGGCAGAGCCATCTGATGCCCCTCACAGAGCTCCCAGCCTTTGGGAACACAAAGTTGTGGTAAGCCTGCTCCTGCAGGGCTGCATCTCACCTGAGCTGCCCACAGCTCCGCGTGCCTGCTGCCTTCTGTGTTCTCCATCTCGTTTAGCTATTAGCCTGGCTGCCTAAAGGCAGGGACTCAGTTGCAGCCAGTGTTTTGCATATCAATTTCTCCCACTGAGGAGAAAAAAATACTACTACTAAAACCCCAATGAAATAATAAAAGCCAACCCAAAGCTCTGCCAGAAAAAGAAGCTGCCTTGGATCCCCAGGTTTTTTCTTACCGGGAGTGGTTCTGGTGTCTTGGCCGAGAGATGCTGGAAGGAGTGAGTCTCTGCTGACACTGGCAGAGGTACCCCACAGGCCTCCACTCCCTGCCTCTCTGCCATGAGGAGTCTTTCTCAGCACAGGTTCCAGCAGCCCATTTTATTCTGACTTCTAAAAAGATCCCTCCCTGGTCACCTTCAGGTGAGGATCAGCCCTGGGAGCACAGGAAGGATGTTTCAGGAGATGAGCATCAGTGCACAGGGCCCTGAGGATGTGCTCCCTTTTGCTGCAGGTACTGAAAACAGGGTTGGAAGGCACCTTAAAAAGCAACCAGTTCCAACCCCCTGCCATGGGCAGGGACACCTCTCACCAGCCCAGGTTGCTCAAGACCTCATCCAACGTGGCCTTGAACACCTCCAGGGAGGGAGCCTCCCTGGGCAGCCTGCTCCAGTAAAGCCTGCTGTTTCTTTCATCTAGGTAAACCAGATGGTTTCATGTGCAGTTGCCCAGGTGTTTAGGCAGGTCTTAAAGTCAGGAGTGTCCTGAGCAATTCCAGCCCTCACAGGTTTAGGGCAAAGGCAGGACTTCAGCAGCTGGGCTTCAGAGCTGATAAAGCTGAGCTCCATTCCTGCAAGTCACGTCACCAGACTTGGCTTCCCTGGATTTAGCACCAGCAACACATATACAAAACCAGCAGCAGGAGGGGGCTGACCCAGTAAGTATTGCTGGGAGCTAATCCAGTCTCCTCAGATGAAGTCCCACACTGAGATGAAGGCCCCCTCCTGTGCCCTGATCTCTCCTTCCCTGCAATGCTTTGAGAGAGAAACACCCCCCCACACACACTGCCTCTCTCCTGCTCACTACCACTGGGCATGGCTTCAGCGCCCACACATGCACTGCAGCAGCTGCTGACAAGGTGGTCAGGCACACCTGAAGGAGCTGGGGACCAACAACACCACTTAAGGATCCTCTTTTACAAGAAGGATCTGGAGGTGCTGCAGTATGTCCAGAGAAGGGCCACAAGGATGAGCAGAGGGCTGGAGCTGCTCTGCTATGGACACAGTGAGAGAGTTGGGGCTGTTCAGTCTGGGGAGGAGAAGGCTCCAAGGAGACCTCATTGTGGCCTTCCAGGACCTGAAGGGGCTCGAAGAAAGCTGGGGAGGGACTTTTGAGGGTGTCAGGGAGTGATAGGACTGGGGGGGATGGAGCAAAACTAGAAGTGGGGAGATTCAGATTGGCTGTGAGGAAGAAGTTGTTCCCCATGAGGGTGGTGAGAGCCTGGCACAGGCTGCCCAGGGAGGTGGTGGAAGCCTCATCCCTGGAGGTGTTTGCAGCCAGGCTGGAGGTGGCTGTGAGCAACCTGCTGTAGTGTGAGGTGTCCCTGCCCATGGCAGGGGGTTGGAGCTGGCTGAGCCTTGAGGTCCCTTCCAGCCCTGACAATTCTCTGATTCTATTCTATGATCCCAGGAGGCTGAAATCAAGAGGACTATCAAGGCACTGAGGAGAAGGTGGGAAACACCACCTGCAATTGCTGAAAGCTTGGCAGTCTCCATGCACTGAAGGCATTTTGGTGTGAGATGTGAGAGCTGTGTAATTTGAGGACTGGTTCCATGCATTCCAAGGACTTGGTCAAATTATAGCAAGCAAAAGAACCAACAAAAAGAAAAGCCAAGCAACCTGCAAATCAGCACATCATTCCCACAAGAGAAGTCAGGTGTCTCCAGTTTGGACTTCCAGCTCTGACTTTGCTTCACACCCAGGCTTTAAATCAGACTGTCAGAGCATGTCCCATCTAGACTTGACCTTCAAAGCAGTGGAAGCTTCTTCATAGGTTGGAGGAAAATCAGGTTCCTGCCCGCAGCAGGGCAGTGACAGCCAGGTTGTGTCTTGTAGCATGCAGCAGGTACAGTAGTGCTGTGCAAGGTGGGATGAGCTGGGAGCCCAGGGTGAGCTCAGCATGAGCACTGCCTTCATCCAACAAGCCCTTCAACATCACAACCAAATTCTGATAACAGAGCCCAGCACCGGTCCCTGACACAAGGAGGGGATGGACCAGGTCATAGGTCCATCCTAGAGAGGCAGAAACAAGCTCAAGGCAACACATAGTCAAGGCTTACACAGGCGAGGGGCAGGGCTGGAGAGAAGCACACCTACAGCATGGTCCCACCCAGGAGCAGATCATAGAATCAACAAGGTTGGAAAAGACCTCAAAGATCATCAAGTCCAACCTGGCACCCAGCACCTCCTGACTAACTAAACCATGGCACCAAGTGCCACATCCAATCCCCTCTTGAACACCTCCAGGGATGGGGACTCCACCACCTCCCTGGGCAGCACATCCCAATGGCCAATCTCTCTCTCTGTGTAGAACTTTCTCCTCACCTCCAGCCTAAACCTCCCCTGGCACTGCTTGAGGCTATGTCCTCTTGTTCTGGTGCTGGGTGCCTGGGAGAAGAGACCAACCCCCTCCTGGCTACAACCTCCCTTCAGGGAGTTGCAGAGAGCAAGAAGGTCTCCCCTGAGCCTCCTCTTCTGCAGGCTAAGCAACCCCAGCTCCCTCAGCCTCTCCTCACAGGGCTGTGCTCCAGACCCCTCCCCAGCTTTGTTGCCCTTCTCTGGACCCCTTCCAGAGCCTCAATGTCCTTCTTAAACTGAGGGGCTCAGAACCAGACACAGGACTCAAGGTGCTGAGTGACTCAAGCAGTGCTGAGTACAGGGCACAGTGACTTAATGCCTGGGTCTGAGCTTAAATGGAGCTTCTGAGCGTGCTGGGAGCAAGGTGTGTGGATCAGGGTCCCAGGTGCACTCAAGGCCCTACCATGTGTCAGGGATGTCTCCAGTACCAGAGCTGGGACCCATTTTGAAGAGCTTCTATTTAGAAGAGAACAGAGAAGTCTGGACTTATGAACCCCCCCTGGGCACCACTGGAGCTAGAAGGCCATCCTGCTTCTTCAAAGCACGGCACAAAGAGCCCTCTCCCAGGGTACTGGGCCATCTCACTTCAACTGTATTCTCACCTTGAAAGGTTGGGCTGGGTGGTCCTTGAGGTCCCTTCCAACCTGGCATTCCATGAGCCCTGAGATCCCTTCCCAGCCTTCAGGATCACAGAATCCTTGTGACTGGAAAAGTCCTCTCACATCATCCAGTCCAACCTGCAACCTCCTTCCTAGGAAGGACAGAAAGACAAGGGAGGATGCTCTGCAGCCCTGCTGAGGGAGGATGCTCTGCAGCCCTGCTGAGGGAGGATGCTCTGCAGCCCTGCTGAGGGAGGATGCTCTGCAGCCCTGCTGAGCCCTGGGCTGCAGGAGGAGGCCCAGGCAGCCTCCACTCAGCCTCCTTCATGTCCAGGCTTGGCTTGCTCGGCTCGCAGGCAGCTGCTGATGACTGCAAAGACAGCAGCAGCCTCCAGCGGCCAGCTGGCAAACAGCACCAGCCTGGCTGTGCCACCACCAGCACCAGCCCGGTTGTGCCACCACAGCACCACCCTGGCTGTGCCACCACAGCACCAGCCTGGCTGTGCCACCACAGCACCAGCCTGGCTGTGCCACCACCAGCACCAGCCCGGTTGTGCCACCACAGCACCAGCCTGGCTGTGCCACCACCAGCACCAGCCTGGCTGTGCCACCACCAGCACCAGCCCGATTGTGCCACCACAGCACCAGCCTGGCTGTGCCATCACCAGCACCAGCCTGGCTGTGCCAGCACAGCACCAGCCTGGCTGTGCCACCACAACACCACCCTGGCTGTGCCACCACAACACCAGCCTGGCTGTGCCACCACAGCACCACCCTGGCTGTGCCACCACAGCACCAGCCTGGCTGTGCCACCACCATCACCAGCCTGGCTGTGCCACCACAGCACCAGCCTGGCTGTGCCACCACAACACCAGCCTGGCTGTGCCACCACAGCACCACCCTGGCTGTGCCACCACAGCACCAGCCTGGCTGTGCCACCACCATCACCAGCCTGGCTGTGCCACCACAGCACCAGCCTGGCTGTGCCACCACAACACCAGCCTGGCTGTGCCAGCACAGCACCAGCCTGGCTGTGCCACCACCATCACCAGCCTGGCTGTGCCACCAGAACACCAGCCTGGCTGTGCCACCACCAGCACCAGCCTGGCTGTGCCATCATCAGCACCAGCCTGGCTGTGCCATCATCAGCACCAGCCTGGCTGTGCCACCACAACACCAGCCTGGCTGTGCCACCACAACACCAGCCTGGCTGTGCCTGCTTTGCCTCCAGCATCCTGCTGGGGCATCTCCTCCCTCATGCTCTCGGTCAGAGCTGAGCAGACAGGGTTCAGCCGGCTCAGAAGGACACAGCCCTGCAGGTGAGGTCTGAGCAGGGCAGGGGGCAGGATCCCCTCTCTCCATCCCTGGCAGTGGCCCACTGCTGGCTCCTCCCCAGGGTCTCACCACCCACAGGGGGAAGAACTTCTTTCTATCCTCCAACCTGAGTTTTGTTTCCATTCCCCCTTCATGCAGTTCACCTGGGCTCCTTCTCGTCCTGCTCCCTCTGGATGGCATCCCATCCACCTGGCACATCACTGGGCTTGGGCCCATCTCTACCCTTGCTGAGGGTGCTTGAATCTCAGTGTCTGTGTCACTGATGAAGATATTGAACAGCTCTGGTCCTAGTATAGACCCCTGAGGGCCACCCTTTGTCACCCACCCATCACCACCTGGACACTGAGCTGTTGACCACTGCCCTTTGGATGCAACCAGCCAGCCAGTTCCTTACCCACTGCACAGCCCATCCATCCCACCCCCATCTCTCCAGCTGAGAGAGAGGGAAGCTGTGGGGGACTGTGTCAAAGGCTGGACAGAAGTCCAGACAGATGACATCTCTTGGTCTTCCCTTCCCCACTGCAGTAGCTGCACCGTTGTAGACTGCCAGCAGGCAGTGCCTGGCCTTGGCAAAGCCATGCTGGCTGTCTCAGATCACCTCCATGGCCTCCATGGCCTCAGGAGAGGTTCTAGGAGGATCTGTTCCACAATCTTCCCGGGCTTTAAGGTGAGGCTGAGGGGCCAGTAGTCCTTTCTACCCTTTTTAACCATGGGTAGGATGTTTCCCTTTCTCTAGTCTCCAGGGACTTCCCAGATATCATGGCAACTCCAGCAGTCCATTCCTCCAAGAGGTGTCCTTGCTAGCTACTCACTCTGCTCTCTTGCAAAGGCAGACTCACAGGATCACCCAGGTCATAGGATCATCATAGGATCAGAGGATGTTAGGGGTTGGAAGGGACCTCCAAAGATCATCCAGTCCAACCCCCCTGCCAGAGCAAGGCCACAGAATCCAGCACAGGGCACACAGAACACATCCAGATGGGGCTGGGAAGGCTCCAGAGAAGGAGACTCCACAACCTCTCTGGGCAGCCTGCTCCAGGGCTCTGGGAGCCTCCCAGGGAAGAAGTTCCTCCTCCTGTTGAGCTGGAACCTCCTGTGCTGGAGTTTCTATCCATTGCCCCTTGTCCTGTCCCAGGGTGCAACTGAGCAGAGCCTGTCCCCTCCCTCCTGACCCCCAGCCCTCAGCTATTGATAGACATTGATCAATCCCCTCTCAGTCTTCTCTTCTCCAGACTGCACAGCCCCAGGGCTCTCAGCCTCTCCTCCCCAGGCAGTGCTGCAGTCCCTTCAGCATCCTTGTAGCTATCCACTGGCCTCTCTCCAGCAGATCCCTGTCCCTCCTGAGCTGGGGAGCCCAGGACTAGACACAACACTCCAGGTGAGGTCTCAGCAGGGCAGAGTAGAGGGCAGTAATAGAGGTCACCTAGTCCAAGCCCCCTGCAGTGAGCAGGGACATCCTCAACTAGACCATGTCACCCAGAATCTTCAGTCCTCAGTGTCCCCATGCCACCCCCAGTGACCTTTATGATGTACCAGGCCCTCACCCTTCCCCAGCACCTCAGCCCATGCAGTGCCTGGTTGTCTTCCCTGAGCTGCTGCACAGAGAACCTCTTGTGGAGGAGGAGCCCACCCAGGTGCCTGGAGGGGCTGCACACCAGGAGTGGGTGAGCTTATTTTCTTGTTGTCTGCTCTGCCTTGGTCCTTTGGAATAATCACAAACATTGCAATTATTGCCAAGATAAAATATCAAGGATTAGGAAATCCTCCCAGGCAAAGCTCTCCATCAATTAACTGAATCAATCCCTGCTTTAAAATAGGATCCACAACAAGGAGCCACAGCAAGAGGCTCTTCTGGAAAAGGCACAACACAAATATTCTGGAGGAAGAAAAGGGTGGGAAGGAGAGAGGAGAGGTTGGTCTCAGGGAGCAGGATGGTTAGGGGTGGTTGCAGGTAAGCTACAAGCACACAGCAATACCTTAGCAAGGAGCATGTTGAGATGCTGAGCTCTTTACCATGAGGGTGGTGAACACTGGAACAGGCTGCCCAGGGAGGCAGTGGAGGCCCCATGCCTGGAGGTAGTCAAGGTGAGCCTCAACAGAACACTGGGCAGCCTGACCTAGTTGAAGATGTCCCTGCTGACCACAGGGGAGTTGGGCTGGTTGGACCCCATAGCCAACCTACATTTGAGGTACTGGAGAGAGTCCAGTGGAGAGCCACTGAGATGCTGCAGCAGAGACTTGTGAGGAGAGGCTGAGAGCTGGGGCTGTTCAGCGTGGAGAAGAGGAGGCTGAGGGCGGATCTCATTGATGCTGATCAATAGCTGAAGGGTGAGTGGCAGGAGGATGGAGCCAGAGCCTTCTCAGTGGTGTCCAGGGTCAGGACAAGGGGCAGTGGACACAAGCTGGAACACAGGAGCTTGCATGTGAAGATAAGGACAAAATTCTTCCCTTTGAGGATGGCAGAGCACCGGAGCAGGCTGCCCAGAGAGCCTGGGGAGTCTCTGTCTCTGGGGGCATGCCAAACCCAGCTGGGCTCCTGTGTGATGGACTCTGGGTGACCCTGCTCTGGCTGGGGAGGTTGGACTAGATGATCTTCAGAGGTCCCTTCCAGCCCCTGCCATGGTGTGATGATTCTGCATGAAGGACACAGCAGTGGTGGGCACTGAGGAGCACCATACAAACTGCCCAGGCTTTGGAGAGATGTCCACCAAAGGCTGCAGGCTCCAGTGACAGGTTTGCCCCCGTGGAACCGGTGCTGATGTGCCCTATGAACCACACAGCCTTGTGCTGGTGCCCTCAGTCAGCAGAAGCAGCCCATGGCAGGGAAGTGAAATACTGCAGCAGGCTGCCCAGAGAGGGTGGAAGCCCCACCCCTGGAGACATCTGAGGTCAAATTTGATGGTGCCCCCAGCAACCTGATCTAGTTCAAGGTGTCCCTGCTGACTGCAGGGGGGTTGGGCTGGATGACCTTTTGAGGCCCCTTCCAACCCAAACCATTCTATGATTCCATGCCAGGCAGGTGGTGGTGGCTCCATCCCTGGGGACATTCAAGGTCAGGCTTGATGGGACTCTGAGCAACATGACCTGCTTAGAAATGTCCCTGCTTACGGCAGGAGGTTGGGCTAGAGGGCCTTTAAAGGTCCCATCCGACCTTTTCATCTCTGATACACTGGTGACATCTTAAAAAGGGGCTGAGGGCCTCCAGGGGTGCCAGGAGTTTGGAGGTACAAACACAAGGAGGGGCTGGATCAGGTGTGTAAATCTGGGTTCCAGAGGCCCCCTGGCACTAGACAAGTCCTCTGGCACCGCTCTCCCACATCACGGACAGCGCTGGCGGTTCACAGAATCACAGCATTGTCAGGGCTGGAAGGGACCCAAAGCTTAAGCAGGCAGATTCGGGTTTATGGCTCAGAGCAGCTCCT
Organism: Melanerpes formicivorus; assembly: GCF_026170545.1. Lineage (NCBI taxonomy): Eukaryota > Metazoa > Chordata > Aves > Piciformes > Picidae > Melanerpes > Melanerpes formicivorus. The sequence goes on along the minus strand of NW_027142364.1, from coordinate 22,233,998 downwards.
CCTTTCTCTTTGTTCACCACTTCTCTGTCCTCTGCCAGGGGCAAGCCTGCATCTCCCTGCGCCCACGTACAGCGCCCAACACAAAACCCTCTCCCATGCCGGAAGAGCTGAGAGCCCTGAGCTCGCCAGGCACAGAGAGCTGCACGTCAAACCTCCGGCTCTGGTGTGCTTTGTCCTCCTTTGGAGACTCTTCTGCCGTGGAGGAGAGAAACCATAAAGGACAATCACACACACCCCACCCCCCAAAAAGAGAGAAGGTTAATAAGAAGAAGTTGGACATGCTCTGAAACGAGAGCTCAGGCTTCTGTTTGTTTCCTCTCTGCAGCTCAACTCGAATATCCCTGCTAATTTGGGGGAATCTTGCTGTAGTGCAGGGAAGAAGTGCTGATGACACATTTTCCTCACACAAAAGGAGATTACATTTCAGCCTCCTTCCGAGACTAGAGAATCAGATTCATCCTAACGAGAGAGAGCAAATCAAAAGGGGTTTCCCTTCTCTTTCTCAGCCTCTTGGCATTTTTGTTGTCCCCTCCTCCTCCTGTGGTTTTATTCTCCTCCCCCCCCCGGACCCCCCCAGCTCCTCTTTACTCACGTTATCTGTGTTTCCTGCTCATTTCAACTTGATGACATGTTGCTGGGACAACTAAGTCTCATAACCTTCTTAACTTGCCCATTGTTACTGCCTGGAGTGTATTTAGGTGGAGTGTTTTAATTTCGTCTCCAATGCAGGGCGCCTGCCCCGTAGAAGGATATTAGAAAAGGAAGGGGGGGGGTGGGGGGTGGGAGAAGGCTTTTCTTCTCTAAATGTGTGCTATTCAAATCATCTCCTTTTTTATTTCCTTTAAACCCATCATTTGTATGCTGTAGGTCGCTACTTTAAAGCCCCAGCTCGCTGTTGCTGAAAGGATCACCGGTATAATGATGTCATCCATATTCAGCTGAAAGCAGGGCTAGGCTAGCAGCCCTTCCCTTCCCTTCCCTTCCCTTCCCTTCCCTTCCCTTCCCTTCCCTCCCCTCCCCTCCCCTCCCCTCCCCTCCCCTCCCCTCCCCTCCCCTCCCCTCCCCTCCCCTTCCCTTCCCTTCCCTTCCCTTCCCTTCCCTTCCCTTCCCTTCCCTTCCCTTCCCTTCCCTTCCCTTCCCTTCCCTTCCCTTCCCTTCCCTTCCCTTCCCTTCCCTTCCCTTCCCTTCCCTTCCCTTCCCTTCCCTTCCCTTCCCTTCCCTTCCCTTCCCTTCCCTTCCCTTCCCTTCCCTTCCCTTCCCTTCCCTTCCCTTCCCTTCCCTTCCCTTCCCTTCCCTTCCCTTCCCTTCCCTTCCCCCCTGCAAGCTCCACTCCCAGGCTCTCCACCAGCCTGTGCTCAACCACAATTTCCCTGCCAGAGCTCTGCCAGGGAGCGCAGATGAAAGGGGTCCTGGCAGGAGGAGCAGCAGGCGTGCGTCAAGCGATGGGTGGCTTCTGACAGAGCAGGCTGTACAAGCAGCTGGTTTGGAGGCACTTCTGTTCCAGCTTTGGTGGAAGGTCCTTCCTTAGGGTCATCCCAGACAGGAGAGATGCTTCTCTCACGGAGAGGAAAGGATCTGGCCTGACCAGTGGCCAGCAGGATCAGGGAGGTGACCGTCCCCCTGTGCGCAGTACAGGTGAGGCCATGCATCAAGCATTGGGTTCAGTTTTGGGGCTCCCACTCCAAGCAGGACATTGAGGGCTGGAGCAGGCCAGGGAAGGGCAACAGCTGGGGAAGGGTCTGGAGAGCAGGGCTGGTGAGGAGCAACTGAGGGAACTGGGGGTGTTTAGCCTGGAGAAGAGGAGGCTGAGGGCAGATCTCATTGCTCTCTACAGCTGTCTGACAGGAGGCTGGAGCCAGGTGGGGTTGGTCTCTTCTCCCTAGTCTCAGGTGACAGAAGGAGAGGAAATGGCCTGAAACTGTGCCAGGGGAGGCTTAGCTTGGAGATCAAGAAATATGTATTTTCTGCAGGAGTGGTCAGGGATTGGCACAGGCTGCCCAGGGAGGTGGTGGAGTCCTCACCCCTGGAGGTGTTCAATGAAGGTGTGGCTGTGGCGCCTGGGGACAGGGCTTAGTGGCCAAGGTGGTGCTGGGGGGATGGTTGGACTCAATGATCTTAAAGGGCTTCTCCAACCAAAAGGACTCTGTGATTCTGTGATTCTAAGAGCAGCCTGTCCCAGCCCTCACAGCCCAGGTGGAGCCAGGTTTCACAGCAGGCTGTGATCCCCAACCCACAGCTCAGAGCCAGCTCGGTGCCTCCCTGCCCAGCCCAGTTTCACTGCATGAAAAATCCCATGGTACACAAGTTGTGCACAGCAGCTCCCTGTCCCCTTGCTGCCAGCTTGATGTCTCCCTGACACACTCCTTGTACCTGGATCAATGCTCTTTTAACAACTAATTGATCTTTTATTAACATACAATAACTTACTTATTAAGTCTAAATTAAAGACTTAATTGAGACACTTAATCTGGAGTGGCTCAGTCTATCACCCTCATAAGCATAATGTATAATTTAATTAATTGACAGAGCTGATAACAGCCTGTCATCTGTCACCACTCCTCCTGACCTGGGAGCTGGTTGCAGCACAAGGATTTTGCCAGGGATGCAAGCGTGGGGCTGTCCCACGGAGGGTTTGGGTGATGCTGCTCAACACGCCAGGCACAGGCATCTGCAAGCTGATCCCCACCAGCACCAGAATGCACACAAGGAATTTGCTGCCCAGGATCACAAACTGATATTCAAATATTATCTGCTCAGAAGGAGGAGGCTGGATGTGCACTGAGGGTGAGGGACCAGCTCAGCCCAGTGCTGACCCAGGGCTGCTGGAGGAGGGCAGCGAGGGTCATAGAATCACAGAGCTGTCAGGGTTGGAGGGGACCTCAAGGCTCAGCCAGCTCCAACCTCCCTACCATCGTCAGGGACATCTCACACCACAGCAGGTTGCTCACAGCCGCATCCAGCCTGGCTGCAAACACCTCCAGGGATGAGGCTTCCACCACCTCCCTGGGCAGCCTGTGCCAGGCTCTCACCACCCTCATGGGGAACAACTTCTTCCTGACAGCCAATCTGAATCTAACCATTTGTAGTTTTGCTCCATCCCCCCCAGTCCTATCCCTCCCTGACACCCTAAAAATGTCCCTCCCCAGCTTTCTTGTAGCCCCCTGCAGATACTGGAAGGCCACAATTAGGTCTCCTGGGAGCCTTCTCTTCTCCAGGCTGAACAGCCCCAACTCCCTCAGTCTGCCTCCATAGCAGAGCAGCTCCAGCCCTCTGCTCTTCCTCATGGCCTTTTTCTGGGCACCTTCCAGCACCTCCAGATCCTTCCTGGAAGAGAGACTCCAGAACTAGATGCAGTATTCCAGGTGTGGGCTCACCAGAGTGGAGCAGAGGGGGAGAATCCCCTCCCTGCCCCTGCTGGCTCTGCTTCTCTTGCTGCAGCCCAGGCTCTGCTTGGCTCTCTGGGCTGCAAGTGCTCACTGCTGGCTCATGTTGAGCTTCTCCTCCCCCAGCACCCCCAAGTCCTTTTCTTCAGGGCTGCTCTCAAGCCAGTCCCTACCCAGCCTATGCAGGACCTTGCACTTGGTCTTGTTGAGCCTCATGAGGTTGTCATGGGCTCACCTCTCCAGCCTGTCCAGGTCCCTCTGGCAGGATCCCTTCCCTCCAGCTGTCAGCCGCAGCACACAGCTTGGTGCTGAGGCTGCACTCAGTGCCGCTGTCCATGGTACCAACAAAGATGTTAAACAAGCCTGGCCCCAGGACTGATCCCTGAGGGACTCCACTTGTCCCTGGCCTCCACTGGGACATGGACCATTGACAGCCACCCTTTGGGTGCAGCCCTCAAGCCAGTTCTGTATCCACTGAATGGTCTATCCATGGAACCCATCCTGCCCCAGCCTGGGGACCAGGACGTGGTGCGGGACAGTGTCCAAGGCTTTGCTCAGGCCCAGGTCAATGATGTCAGTTGCTTGTCCCTTGTCTATTGATGTTGTGACCTTGTCATAGAAGGCCACCAGGTTAGTCAGGCAGGATTTGCCCTTGGTGAAGCTGTGCTGATTGTGCCCAGTCACCTCTTCCTTATTCTTCTGCCTCAGCAGTGCCTCCAGGAGGGTCTGCTCCATCATCTTTCCAGGCACAGAGGTGAGGCTGCCTGGCCTGTAGTCCCCTGGGTCATCCCTCTTTCCCTGTTTGGAAATGGGTCAGCAGGGATGTTGTTGGAGGAGGGCAGCAGGGATGTGGTCAGAGGAGGGCACCAGGGATGATTTTGGGGGAGGGCAGCAGGGATATTGTTGAGCTGTCTCTCCCCTCCCTCCAAGTACAGGCTTTGGCTCCTCTGCTGCCTGGCAGCTGCCTGGCAAGCAAGGCAGAGGCAGCATCTCCCCAGGTGGGGAGGTGGCAGGTGAGGCTTCATTCCCCTGATGGGTGCACAGGCCCCATAAGATTTGGGCCCACACACCATTTCTTTCCCCCCAGCCAGGCACTTCCATTTCCCACCCCCCACACCTGCCACGGCTGCAGGATGTCACTGGGGTGGAGGGAGAGAGAAATAAATCACAAAACTAAAAAAAGAGAAAGGTTTAATTTAAAAGTACCAAATGGCAGAGGGAGGGCTCCTTGGGGTGTATTTTTTTTAATAAAAAAGGAAATAAAGGCAAAGAGAAGAAGGTTGGAACAAAAATGTTCCAGAAGAAAGCTGCTCCCTTGGGGTTTCTTTTTTTTTCCCTTTCTTTCTTCTTCTTCTTCTTCTTTTTTTTTTTCCCTTTAAGCTTTGCATATTACAATTTGAAAGTTTTGTAAAGAGATCCCCATTTTACATTCACACGGGTAGCCTGAATTTAAATGTCTCTCTCACCTGAGATTAATACAGGCTTCACCCTGAATTACTGCCCGGCTCTGAAGTGCAGCTCCGGAGAGCTCAGCGCTCCGCAGATTCACTTCCCTTGCAGAGGCATAAAAGCTCAGGGAATGTCGGCAGTATTCAAATGGGCAGGGAGGGGAGGGGGGGAAGCAGGGCTGGGTCACTCAGCCGGGGCGCTCCTTTGATATGGAAAGAGAGTGAGTGCTCCCTCAGACCACGGCACGGATCCGCTAGAGCGGGAGGAGAGAGAGGAGAGAGAGCAGAGAGCGCTCCACCGCCGCAGGCAAAGGCTCCAGCCCCCTCCCTTTGCTCCTGGGGCTGAATTGCTAAGCCCTGCGAAGGGAGCAGGATGGAACCCACATCATGTTTCTGTGACCTGTGTGGTGCTTCTGTGACCCACATGGTGCATCTGTGACCTGCGTGGTGCATCTGTGACCCACATGGTGCATCTGTGACCCACATGGTGCTTCTGTGACCTGCGTGGTGCTTCTGTGACCCACATGGTGCTTCTGCAACCCATGTTGTGCTTCTGTGACCCGTGTGGTGCTTCTCAGTCTGTGCTGTGGGCCATAGGAAGCCTTTTCTTTCCCACAGCAATACAGAATACAGAATTAACCAGGTTGGAAAAGACCTCAAAGATCAACAAATGCAACCTATGACCCAGCACCATCTAATCAGCTAAACCATGGCACTAACTGCCTCATCTGGGCACTTTATAAACACCTGCAGGGATGGGGACTCCAGCACCTCCCTGGGCAGCACATTCCCATGGCCAATCTCTCTTTCTGTGAAGGATTTCTTCTGAACACCAGCTTGAACCTCCCCTGGTGCAACTTGAGACTGTGTTGCCTGGGAGAAGAGGCCAACCCCCACCTGACTACAAGCTCCCTTCAGGTAGTTGTAGACAGCAGTGAGGTCTCCCCTGAGCCTCCTCTTCTCCAGCAAGTCCCTGTCCTTCTTGAGCTGGAGAGCCTAAAACTAGACACAGCATTCCAGATGTTGCCTCGGCAAGGCAGAGAAGAGGGGGAAGAGAAACTCCCTCGACCTGCTGGCCTCTCTCTTCTTGATGTACCCCAGGATATCATTGGCCTTCTCAGCCACGAGAGCAGGTGGTCAGCCAGAAGAGCAGCAGGGTAGGCAGAGGGACATTCTGGCACACTCACAGGGACCACCTCTCCCACTCACATGCACCACCTCTCCTCCTGGGCTTACTGAATCCCCTTTTGCTATTGCCACCGTGGGTTTTTTTCCACTGGAGAGGTTTGGTGCTGTGAAAACCATCCCCCACTCACCCTGTCTGTGGTCTCATTCTCCAGGACTACAGAGAAATCAACTCTACCAAATTTGAGTTGTTTTCCTCAGCAAGTGATGCTTGAGGACCTGCTAATCCCTGGTAGCCCCTTGCATTGTCCTCTTTTCCCCCTGCTGCTGTTTTTCTGCAGCCTTTCCTCCCTCCCTCCAGGCTTTCCAAGACAGCCAGTGCCACTGGAGCAGCTCACAAGCACTTGTGGGCCAAACCTGGAAGGGGCACAGTGGTGCACACGGCGAGCAGAGGGCAGGCAGCCCAGTGCTGCACATCTGCCCTGAGCATCAAGCCTGGGACCTGGGTGGCCAGCCTCCAGCCTGGGACATGCCAACACGGTGCTGCTTTTGGAGAGGCTCAGCGAGGCCAGGAGCAAGCTCCTGCACTCAGGTCAGGCCAATCCTCACTACCAGTGCAGGCTGGGGGGTGATGAGATTGAGAGCAGCCCTGCAGAGGACTTGGGGCTGCTGGTGAGGGAGAAGCAGGACAGAAGCCAGCATTGTGCACATGCAGCCCAGAAGGCAAATGGAGAGGGACCTGGGGGTTCTGGTTGATAGTGGACTGACTGTGAGTCAGCAGAGTGCCCAGGGGGCAAGAAAGCCAGTGGCATCCTGGCTTGGATTAGAAACACAGTGGCCAGCAGGGGCAGGGAGGTGATCATCCTCCTGTGCTCAGCACTGGTGAGGCCACAGCTCAAGTGCTGTGGTCAGTCCTGGGTCCTTCACTACAAGAAGGACATTGAGGGGCTGGAGCCTGTCCAGAGAAGGGCAAAGAAGCTGTAGAAGAGCCTGGAGCACCTGGGCTGTGAGGAGGGGCTGAGGGAGCTGGGGGTGTAGGAGGCTGAGGGGAGACCTCATTGCCTTCTACAACTCTCTGAAGGGAGGTTGGAGCAAGGAGGGGGCAGCCTCTGCTCCTTGGTGGCAAGGCACAGGAGCAGAGGAAATGGTTCCAAGCTGTACCAGGGGAGGTTCAGGCTGGATGTTAGGAAATATTTCTTCACAGGGAGAGCTCTCAAACATTGGAATGCTCTGCCCAGGGCAGTGCTGGAGTCACCATCCCCGAGTGGGGGTCAGGCAGAGTGTGGCCCCGGCGCTGAGAGCCAGGGTTTGGAGTTGCCCCTGCAGTGCTGGGTGGAGGGTTGGACTGGATGAGCTCAGAGGTCTCTTCCAAGTGGATGTGTTCTGTGCTTCTGTGACAGAGGGCCCTTCTCTGCAGCTGCCCCTCTCTGCCAGCTGCAATAAATTCCTTTGCTAGCACTGCTGGGCTGAACCCAATAGAGTTTATTCCATTTTAAGAAGTCCTCTTTTTTCTTTTCCCTTTTTCTTTCCTTTTTTTTTTTCATTTCAGGAAAATGAATGTTAGAGCCAGATAAGAAACTATAGTCTGCTTTCAAGAAGGTTACAAGAAAACTGCATCTTGCATTACTAATCCTTTATCTTTCATGTTAACAAAAAGATTACTGACATATTTTTGAATGAAAGAGAATCAAATAGCAAATGCATCTAAGGAGCTGTGTAACTTTCATGCAACACACAAATCAGTTGTTAAATGTGGGGAGGGGGGAAAAAAGGAGGAGAATGAAGGGAAAATTCCCCTTTGTGAAGTGAGCAAACCAACTTCCTGTCATAAAGAGGAACTAGTGGATGCTCCTCTCACAGATGGAGAACGCTGTGAGCTTTGCTGGAGGCTGCATTCAGGCGGTGCAGGAGAAAATCTCCCTTGCCCAGGTGTTTCAGGGGTGGGATCAGGCAGTGCTAGTCTCAGGGCAGCCATCCTGCCTGCCTCCTGGGGGATGGGAAGCTGCATCTTCCAGCCTTGTATTCAAAAGAGATGTCAGCCTGCCAGATGCCAGGTGAACCTGTCACACCGTGCGGGCCACCCAGAGAACAGGGCTGGGGAGGAGCACCCGAGGGAACTGAGGTGTTTAGTCTGGGGAAGAGGAGGCTGAGGGCAGGCCTCATTGCTCTCTGCAACCCCTTGCAAGGAGGCTGCAGCCAGGTGGGGTTGGTCTCTTCTCCCTAGTCTGAGGTGACAGAAGGAGAGGAAACAGCCTGAAGGTGTGCCAGGGGAGGCTCAGCTTGGAGATTAGGAAGAATGACTTTGCTGCAGGAGTGGTCAGGGATTGGCACAGGCTGCCCAGGGAGGTGGTGGAGTCCCCATCCCTGGAGGTGTTGAAGAAACCTGTGGCCATGGCACTTGGGGATGTGGGTTAATGGCCATGGTGGTCTTAGGTCAACAGCTGGACTTGATGATCTTTGAGATCTCTTGCAACCAAACCAATCCTATGACTGTTCTGTTCAAACAGTTCTGTCTCTGGGACAGACAGCTGTCACAGGAGACCCAGACAGTGCCTCCCTGCACAGTGCCTCCCTCTGCCCCCCAAATACATGCCCAATCTACCCAGGATGAGCTTTCCCTGTGATTCTCTTCCCCAAACCTCCCTGGAAATCCTAGTCCTGGTCCTCAGCCCTGCTTTTCCAGGAAAAACATCCTCCTGCCTTGGCACAGAGTGGTTCATTAGGAAACCCGTAATTGAATTCCCTGACCATTCAGTTCTAAACCCCCTTTGATGGAGAATTAGTTAATTACATTGGACCCAGTATATTCCTTGTCACAAATTTTGCCCATGTCCCCCAGATATGCCATTGCAGGCTCCTCTTGCATTGTGTCCTTTGAAATGCCTCGCTGAGCCTTTGAAGCTCTCCCCCCTTAATGACGCATTGTTCCTTAATAAGTTGCCTGTAACATTTCCCCATTAGGAAATCGCTGTCTGCCGCTCACTTCGGCTGTGAATGAGCAATAATAATCCGAATGTAATTGATGATGTCGCAGAAGAAATGGGGCTGGGAGCTACCTGGAGGATTGGCTGGAGCAGGGCGGAGGGGGGGAGAGCGCAGTCCCTGCCCGCCCGCCCGCTCGCCCTCCCCGGCGCCCTGCCCTTGGCCGCGCTCGCCCTGCCAGAAATCCGTTTGACTTTGAGACGGGGGCTGAATCCAAACTCCCAGCAGCAGATAAGAGCTGAGGAGATCACAGGTAGGGAGAAGCCTCGGCGCGGGCAGCTGCCTCTGCCTCCAGCCCGGGGAGCGGGAGGCGCAGGCTGCGTTTCTGGGCAAGGTGAGAGGAGATAAGGACCGTCTGGAAGGTGGCAGCAGAGCAGGCAGATGAGGAGATAACCTTCCAGATGGGCAGATTGCACGTTGCTTGGGGTTTAATGAGCCACGCTGAGGGCTTCCACGGAGAAAAGGTGGCAGAGCTCCTTCATTCTCCTCCTTCAGGGCTGGCGTGCAGTTGTGCCTCTCCGGGCGAGCTGCGTCTCAGCAGAGATCCCACTCTGGGGCACGGGCTAATGGGCACCGTGGTTTTAGCTTGAAGGGTGGACTCAGTGATCTGAAAGGTCTTTCCAGCTGAAACAATGCTGTGATTCCATGGGTTTACAAAAGGCCTTCCCCAGACTCCCCCCCCAAAAAAGTCTTTTTCCCTGAAGCTTTACCCCCAGCCCCAGGCTGCAGCAAGCGTGGCGTGGCTGTCTGCCCAAATAACCTCCCCAGCTGGTATTGCCAGGCTGCCCAGCCCCTCTGGGCACCCTGCATCCAAGCAGGGGGCTGCTCCCCATCCCTCAGCACTCCCTGCCATATGGATTGTGTCCTTTGCTTTCCAATAACCGTGGGTTCCCCCCTCAGACAGGCCAGGCCTCAGCTCTGCACCCAGGTTAGGGTACTGCCAGGAAAGAGGAAAAACTTCCCTGTAGTGAATATGGAGAGGCCTTGTCCTGACCAGGAGGGCATCTGGGTGTGGGATCATGTCCCTGCCATGGAAATCTCCCCTCCCCTGTAATTCCCAACAGATTGGGACACACACTCCAAAAAGAAAGAAAGAAAAAAGGAAGCTGCAAACCCACCTGCAGGAAACCTGCCAGCAGGATGTGAGCCCCTGCCAAGCCAGGCAGGAGTGTGCAGGGAGCAGTAATGCAGCAGCTCAGAAGCTCCTGCCCGAGCTGATCCAGCAGTGGGAAGGTGGAAGGGTTGCTCTGCTCTCCTCTCCCCTGCTGCTTCCTCTCCCCAGCCCCCTGCAGTTTTCCCGTTGCAGGGCAGAAGGCAGCCTGAGAGCAGTGCCAGCCCCAGCCTAGCACAGGTCTCTGGGCAGTGTGGCTTTGGTGGGATTTGACCTCCCAGGGACCAGCCACCAGGAAAGAGATGCAGAAACTGGGCTCAGGGCAGTGGCATGAACGGACTGGGTGGAAAAGAATCAGTGCTGGGAACTCGCAGAGCCTTTTCTTCCAGCACCATGCACTGGGGCTGTTCAGCTATGCCCATCACAGCAGCGTTTTTCATGTTAAGAAAATGACCCAAAACCCGAGAAAATGTAACCCAAAGGGTTAAATATCTTCCCTTCCTTCTCCAGCCTAACCCCAAAGCGATTGGTTTGGGATTTCTGAAACCGTTGTCTTGCTTTAACCCCTACCAAAATATCCTTGGATCCTCTGTTCTGCTCGGAGCCCCTTCTCAAGCCCCTCCCAAGCACTGCCCCCGCTGCACATCGCTGCTCACGGCCCCCTCTCGCACACCGTCCCATTCGCTCCTACATCGCTCTGCTCGCAGGCTTGAGAACTGCTCCTGCTGCGCCTTGCTTTGCTGGGTCCTCTCTCTTCCATTTGCTTCTGTTGCCCTCTGCTGGGCACTGCCAAAGGGACCGGCAAAGGAAAGGCTGATCCCCTCCTGGGCACTCTTCTTCTCTCCATCTCCCTCTGCAGCTTTAGGGGAGTCACAGAGCCTGAGACCGAGGTGCCAGCAGCATCCTGCAGCAAAATGAGGGCATCACCACTCACACGTGCCAGAGAGACATCTCCCAGCTCCCATGGCACTGCACACAACAGAATCAGAACTGTCAGGGTTGGAAGGAACCTCAAGGCTTTATTAGAATAAATAAACTTTATTAGAATAAACCAAACCAGGTTGGAAGAGACCTTCAAGATCATCGTGGCCAACCCATCAACCAATCCAACCCACCCAAACAGCTAACCCATGGCACCAAGCACCCCAGCAAGTCTCCTCCTGAACACCTCCAATGACGGCGACTCCACCACCTCCCCGGGCAGCCCATTCCATAGCGCAATCACTCTCTCTGTATAGAACTTCTTCCTAACATCCAACCTGAACCTCCCCTGGCGCAGCCTGAGACTGTGTCCTCTTGTTCTGGTGCTGGGTGCCTGGGAGAAGAGACCAACCCCCTCCTGGCTACAACCTCCCTTCAGGGAGTTGGAGAGAGCAAGAAGGTCTCCCCTGAGCCTCCTCCTCTCCAGGCTAAGCAACCCCAGCTCCCTCAGCCTCTCCTCACAGGGCTGTGCTCCAGACCCCTCCCCAGCCTCCTTGCCCTTCTCTGGACACCTTCAAGTCTCTCAATGTCCTTCTTAAACTGAGGAGCCCAGAACTGGACACAGGACTCAAGGTGTGGCCTAACCAGTGCTGAGCACAGGGCAGAATGACTTCCCTGCTCCTGCTGGCCACACTGTGCCTAATGCAGGCCAGGATGCCATTGGCCTTCTTGGCCACCTGGGCACACTGCTGGCTCATGTTAAGCCTATGACCTAACACCACCACATCAGCTAAACCATGCTACCAAGTGCCACATCCAATCTTTCCTTAAAGACCTTCAGTGATGGTGACTCTACCATGCTTTGCTCTGTGCAGCCTTTGCCATCAGGGAAGTCACAGAGAGGTTTGCACATAAAAGAGTGGAAGGGGACATCTGGAAGGGCCACACTGGCAAAACCTTGCAAGTAATCACTAGCAAGGACCTTCAGACACGGCCCAGGTATGGTCTAAGGTTGTGGCTGAACCCACAGGACCTTCGCTGTCAGTGAGGAAAGGGTGGGAAAAGTAGGATCTAAAGCAGCAGCGCTCCAAGGGAACCAAGTGACAATGAACTGTTCTCAAAGGGCACTACTGGCTCTAATTCATTAATGGCTATTGCTAGTAGATGCCAGGTGCCTCACCAGGTTGCTGATGCCTCGAGACTGAAGAGCAGCAGCAGCTCCAAAAGAAGATGCACCGAACCCTGAGGTCTGCTGTGAGCAGTACGAAAGCTCAGGCTATGCCCACAGCAAGCAGCAGGGAGAATTTCTGCTGCAAGCCAGGAGCATCACTGCTGGGAAGGTTGGAAGAGGAAGGCAAACACAGGAGCGTGGGCTGATGGTGTCACAACCACCTTGGTGAGAGCTCCAGGCCGTGGCTCTGGTGCCCACAAGCTTGTACCATTAGGGCCTGGGAGAAGCCTGGGGGCAGGGGGCCGAAGGTGAGCACAAGTGTCCCACTGGGTCTGTGAAGCTCGCTCTCTCTCCCAGCCCAGGCAGGAACCCAGAGATGTGATGCTCCATGGCAGAGCTAATGGTGCCTCATGCTGGGTCACCACCAGCCAGCTCAGAGCAGGAACTGCCAGCACCCAGAGGAATAGTCTTAATTTCCAAGCACATGACATCTGTCCTCCTGCAAAAAGCTCCCCCTCTGCCCAGCACTTCAGCAGCTTTTGCATTTCACCAGACTGGATCCAAGGTGGCAAAGGGCAAGGAAGAAATTGGAGACCCTTTTCTTTCAAGAACTGAGGGGATTTCAGCAGCAGAGAGGTGCTGCAGAAGCAGGCAGAGGCTCTCCTGTGGCATGCAGGGAACAGCACCTGTCTGCACCCAGAGCAGGAGGGAAGAGAGGGGCCTGTAAGGATGGGTCAGGGAGCAGGAGAAAGGGAAGCTGCCATCCCACCAGTCCTCACTGAAGGTGTCCTAGGGTGCCCTGAGGACAGCCAGCTTCAAAGGGGATGGCCTTTCATCCTTCCAAGTGGTGCCACCTCCCACTGCTCCTCAGGCCCAGCTGGACCTGCTTTTCCCCAGCAGCTGGAGGGAAAGTCTGGAGCAGCAGGAAAAGAGGGGGAAACAGCAGTGAGTCTTTGGGCACTGAGGGGATGCAGATGGAGCTGGCTTCAAAGGTTTCAAAGACAACCTGTGGCCCTCAGTCACAGCCACGGCTGGACTGGCTGAGGAGGGGAGACAGACGCCTGCCCAGCTGCCTCTGCTTGCAGAAGTCCTTGCACACCCCTCGGATTACAGATGATGGAGGAGAAGAACGCCTGATACCAATTAATTCCCCAAGTGTAATTAACATCTGGGCCAGCTCTGCGTGATCCCCAGCTGCTAATGAAGCATGGCACCGCTTTAATTCCTGCTACGCCGCACCATCTCCTTATTAAATCCAGGAGCAGGTTCCATCACATTTCCCTTAAAGGGAAAAAAGGAAAGAGAGAGAAATGGAGCAGGATTTGTCTCAATGAAATGTGATAGATTAGAGTTTGCTGGATAAAGAAAGTCGGAGTGGGGGGAGGGCAGGAGACGTGGAATTTCATAGGTGCGCGCAGGCAGGCAGGCACCGGGATATTCTCTCCTGCAATGACCTCCTTACACCCCATCCATCAGCCTGGGGTTGGCTTATTCTAACGAGCAGAGCCTTTTCTCGTGTCTAACAGGCCCATCAGACACAATCTGCATGCCAATTACCGGAGCAGACCCCCTGATACCGAGAAATGGAAATTAGCTGTCAAGCGAGAAGCGGCAGCGGCGAGGCTGCGGTGGGATCGCGGCCGCCCTCCCCGCCGCTCATCTCCATCCGCGCCCCGCTCCGCCCGCAGCCCTGCGAGCAGCGGGCCCCCGGTGGAGGAAAAGTCATCGAGAAAAGGAAGAAAAGCAAGAAAATCAAAAATAATAATAAGCAAACAGCCCGCCCAGCCCGGCTCGCATATGTCAGCGGCGTTCGCCTGGCTGGCCGACGCTGAGGGCACAAAGGCAAAATGACACCGGAGGGCGAGAGGCAGCCGGGGGAGGAGGGAGAGGGAAGGCGTTGGGATAATTGAGTGTTCGCGCTGGGGAGCTCAGGCTGTGCGAGGGAAGGACACAGGGAGGACACAGGGAGGGTTTGGTCCCTGCTGTACAAAAAAGCCAAACATGTGGACGGGCTGGAAAGTGTCCAGAGGAGGGCCAGGGGAGTGGTGAGAGGCCTGGCAGCCCTGCCATGAGAGCTGGGCTTGTGCAGCGTGGGGGAGAGAAAGCTGAGGGGAGACCCTATTGCCATGGACCAGGGCATGAAGGGTGGCTACCAGGAGGATGGAGATTCCCTTTGTAGAAGGAGTCCCACGGAGCAGACAAGGGGTGATGAGGACAGGTTACTGCTGGGGAGACTCCCGTTGGACTCCAGAAGGAAATGTTTCCCCATGAGCACAGTCAGACACTGGAATCACCTCCCAAGGGAAGCAGTGGAGTCTCCTGCACTGGGCAGTTTGAAGACTCAGCTTGCCAGGGTGCTGGGCCAGCTCATTGCAACTGCACCATCACCTAGAGAGGTTGGAGCAGGTGACCCTTGGGGACCCTTCCAAGCTGGGGTTCTGGGGCTGTGACATGTTACCATAAGGGCAAACCAGGAGCAGATCTGGTTCCTCATGCTCTGGGGCACTCAGGGTCCCTTCCTATCCAGTGCATTCTCTGACTCTCTGATTCTCTGGTGTATGCACCAAGACCCAAGGATCCTGCTGACCTGTGATGGAGAGGTGACAGAGGAGACAGGCAGGGCAGGGCAGAAGTGGGTCAGGAAGATGCATCACCCCTTGTAGCAAAGGGCTCAAATAGAGGCAAGAGACTAAGGTAGGAGGGGTTGTGGCAGGAGGAGGAGGAAGGCAACTTTCTTCACCTCACTTTTGTGCTGGAGGAAGCCTGCAGGACCAGAGATGTCCCTTTCCCACTCCTCCCCAGTGGCTGAGGTCCCAAGGGTTGGCAGTGCTGTGGCTTGACAAGCACACCCTGCCCTGCCTCCCTGCTCTGTAATAGCCTCATACATCAAGCAGGAGGAGACCACTGAGCATGGCCAGAAGGGCTCTGCTTCCACATCCAGCATCATTATCCCAAGGCCCCTTGGCAGGATATGCAAAGAGGCTGCAGGTCCCCAAGGTGCCCAGGAGGAGAGTGCCCTGCACAGCAGCCATCAGTTACTCCTGCTGTGCTGGGCTGTGCTTTGGCATGGAGCTGCAGGGCCAGCCCAGTCTGACAGCCTGGAGCAGGCTGCCCAGCGAGCTGGGGGAGTCACCAGCCCTGGAGCTGTTCAAGAAACACTTGGGGACATGGCTTAGTGGCCATGGTGTGTTGAGTTGATGGTCGACTCAAGGATCTTAGAGAGCCTTTGCAACCCAAACAGTTCTATGATTCTACCCAGCAGCACTGGGCAAAATGGAGTGTTCCAGCTGGGGGCAAACAGGGCTGGCTCCCTCATGGCTCCCTCTGCTCCATTTGTATCAGGTGCCCAGGACCTTTTCCTGCCCTTTAGGATCACTCAGCACCAGCCTCACAGCTCAGGGAAGCTTTCAGAGGCACTAACTGTCTCTGGCCACATCAAGCCTCTTCTCCCCCTTTCAACTGCCCAGCTTGATGCAGTGCTTAGCTCCAGGTCAAAGAGATGCACCCCATGTCTTGCATCTACAAGGGGCATCCTCTACCTGACACTGGGCTGGCAGGGTCCCCAGCATCTCCCACAGAGCCTGCAGCCATCTCCCCACTGTCTGCTCTGGGATCTCTGCCTCTCATCTCCATTTCCCACCCCAGCCCCACTGTCCCATGCATAACAAGAGGGACATGATGCTCCAGCAACAGGACTGCTGTCTGCTCAGGCTCCTCCAGGCTGGGGCTTGCTACATGTGACATGGATGCAACTCTGATCCCTTCTCCCTGGCCCTCAGCCACCCCTTCTCCTGAGCCACCACAGAGCAGCAACACAGCAAGCAGAGGGACCCCCTCCTCCCAGGCTCACAGAATGGTAAGGGGTGGAAGGGACCCTTGGAGATAATTGAGTCCAACCCCCCCTGCCAAAGCAGGGCCACTTAGGACAGGTCACACAGGAGCATGTCCAGATGGGGCTTGAAAGTCTCCAGAGAAGGAGACTCCACAGCCTCTCTGGGCAGCCTGCTCCAGGGCTCCAGCAGCCTCACAGCAAGGAAGTTTCCCTTCATGTTGAGGTGGAACTTGCTGGGTTCCAGTTTGTGTCCATTGTCCCTTGTCTCATGGCAGGACACCACTGAAAAGTGCCTGGTCCTTTGTTCTTGACTCCCACCCCTCAGATATTGATAGACATTGATCAGATCCCTCTCAGCCTTCTCTTCTCCAGACTGAACAGCCCCAGGGCTCAGCCTTTCCTCACCACACAACTGCCCCAGTCCCTTCGCCATTCCTCCTAGCAGCCACTGGACACTCTCCAGTAGTTCCCTGTTCCTTCTGAACTGGGCAGCTCACACCTGGACACAGATGTGGTCACACCAGGGTAGACTACAGGGGAAGGAGAACCTCCCTTAACTTGCTGGCTGGGTCAGGACAGACTGAGTTACCCCTAGCCAGCATCAAAACTGGGAGCCCTGGGGAGAGGAGGCCCCACTGCTCCACCATAGAATCACAGAACTGTGAGGGTTGGAAGGGACCTCAAGGATCATCCAGTTCCAACCCCCCTGCCATGGGCAGGGACACCCCACACTACATCAGATTGCTCAGACCCACAGCCAGCCTGGCCTCCAAAACCTCCAGGGATGAGGCTCCCACCACCTGCCTGGGCAAAGGACATCAGAGTGCCCAGATGCTGGAGCACAAACCCTGGCTTTGGAATAGCTCTTCCCTGGAGAGGAGCAGCAGGATGGAGGGAAGGGCATGGGGTCAGGTGGGATGAAGGAACACCAAGGCAGAGTCGGGGCCGGCAGCAGTTGTTCTGCTCAGAGCAGGCTCAGCTCCGTGCCAGCTCCCCCCAGGGCAGGACAGGAAGAAGCAGGAGAGGCTGGGCTGAGTGACTCAGTTGCTTTATTGGTGGGCAGCAGCAGGCTGGGCAGGGGCTGCCTCACTCGGCGATGCTGCGGAAGGACTGGACCGCGGGGCTGGCCGCTCCCCACTCCACAGGCTTGCGGTACTCGCCCTTGGGCAGCAGGTACTGCCTGCCCCGGTAGTTGGGGTGCTCATAGAACACCCAGACGCCCTCCAGCACTCTGCAGGCGTGCACCTCCCGCATGTGCCACTCCTCCATGACGGAAGGGCAGTCTTCGGTGGCCTCGAACATCTGCCCGCCGAAATCTCCTTTCTCAAAGACCTGGATGTGGCCCCGGCCGCCACTCGGCTGGGGAGAAGCAGAGAGAGACATCAGAGGAGGGAAGGGACCTCTGGAGGTCACAGTCACACAACACTAAGGGTTGGAAGGGACATCCAGAAGATCACAGCTCACAGGATGTCAGGGGTTGGAAGGGACCTCCAAAGATCATCCAGTCCAAGCCCCCTGCCAGAGCAGGACCATGGAATCCAGCACAGGGCACACAGAACACATCCAGATGGGGCTGGGAAGGCTCCAGAGATGGAGACTCCGCAACCTCTCTGGGCAGCCTGCTCCAGGGCTCCAGCACACTTAAACTCAAGAAGTTCCTCCCCATGTCTAGATGGAGCTTCTCATGGTGAAGTTTGTGCCCCTCACCCCTTGTCCTGACTGAGCAGCACGGGCAGAGAGGGCACAAGAGCAAGGAGCCGGAGCAGAGCACTTCCAGCTCAAAGCTCCACCAGAGCCAGGCTGCAGGGAGGGGTGAGGCCACCTCAGCAAGCCATGGGCTCTCAGGCAGCCTCCCTGCCCCACTGCTGGCTTGAACACTGGTACAGTTTGAAGGGGGAACTTTAGCCTGATCCCACCACAAACCCTTCAGCCACCTCAGAAGGAGACAAACCTCCTCCACTCCCTGCTCCTCCGGGCACCCAGGAGCTTAATGCGCTGCCGCCCCCCGATGAGCTGCGCTGTGGCGAGCAGCAGCGATTGGAAGCGTCGCCTTGCCTGGAGGCACCGCAGCAGCAGCTTTCATCTGCAGCTGCCTGGACACCATCACCTCCCCCCCCACCTCCCCCAGCCCGCTCCCCACCAGCTCTCAGGCCCAGCTGAGCTCCGCACGCTGCTGCTGGGGCTCCTCCAGGATGCTCTGGGCAGCCTGAGCTAGCTGGGGCTGCCCCTGCTGGCTGCGGGGAGGTCAGAGAGGATGAGCTCTGGAGGTCCTTCCAGCCTGGAGCATTCTATGGCACCCCCAAGCAGGCTGAAGTCCGCTCAGGACGGGTGTGTGAGCTCAGAGACCCCACTTACTATCTGGATGGCTTTGCAGGAGCCCAGGCGGTCGTTGAGGCCCATCCAGTGGTGGTAGTCAGGGTAGTCCCCCCGGCTCAGCACGTACATGTTGCCGGAGAAGTTGGGCCGCTCGTAGGCCACCCAGGTGCCCCCGTCCACGCGGATGGAGTTGCAGCGGCTCAGGTAGCTGTGGAAGTCAGGGCAGTCGCTGTCACACTCATAGCTGCGGCCCAGGAAGTTCTTGTCCTCGTAGAAGGTGACCTGGAAGGCAGGCAGAGGAGGGAGAGAAGAGAGGGGAGCCATCCCCTGCCCAACTGGGAGGGCTCACATCCCCTGCCCAGCCTCAGAGTGGGGACTCGACCCCTGCCCAGCCTCAGAGGGGGCTCTCGACCCCTGCCCAGCCTCAGAGGGGGCTCTCGACCCCTGCCCAGCCTCAGAGGGGGGACTCGACCCCTGCCCAGCCTCAGAGGGGGCTCTCGACCCCTGCCCACCTCCATAGTCTAGCCACTAGTTCACTCCACAGCATGAAACCTCTGACAGCAGAGCCCTCCAGACGTTCAGAATTCATCAAGTCCATCCCCTGAGCAGGATCAACTGCATCCCACCCAACCCTGGCAAGCTGGTTTGCCAGTGTCTGTGGCTGCCACCAATGTCTTGCCCTTCCCAGCACCCAGTTCTGTCCCAGTCCAACCTGAAGCTCCCTTGGTGAAGCTCCTCTCCCGTTTGCAGCAAAACAGCAGCACACTTCCCTCCCACCTTCTCTAGGTCAGTAACTACTGAATGATGGCCAAGGAAGCCACAGGCAGATGGCCTGCAGTAAGCAGCATCTCATTCCCATTGCCTCAGCAAGTGTCTGCAGTGAGACCTTTACTGCTGCCAGGGTGGTGAGGGCTCTTGCTTCCTGGGTCATGTCTTCGTAGCCCTGGATGTTGGAAGAAGTGCTTCCCCATGAGGGTGGTGAGAGCCTGGCACAGGTTGCCCAGGGAGGTGGTGGAAGCCTCATCCCTGGAGGTGTTTGCAGCCAGGCTGGATGTGGCTGTGAGCAACCTGCTGTGGTGTGAGCTGTCCCTGCCATGGCAGGGGGTTGGAGCTGGCTGAGCCTTGAGGTGCCTTCCAAGCCTGACAGCTCTGTGATTCCTTGCTGACACTCCATCAGGTCCACAGCTTGCTTTCTCAGAAGCCCATACATCAGGCAAGCTTTAAGAGTGCCAAGACAAACTACAGCAGTGCTCCACACACGTGGCAGACAGCACAGGCACGGGAGGGGTGCATTTGTGGTTGGCATTTTCTGCCTTGGCTGCTGCAAGCTCACAACAGAGCTGACAGATGTCTGAGCCAGCCATGGCTCACCAAGTGCCACGTCCAGCCCCCTCTGGAACACCTCCAGGGATGGGGACTCCACCACCTCACTTTGGCATCTTCTTTTCCCATCATTTTTCCATAGCCTGAGCACTGAGATACAGAATCACCTTCTGCTCTGCTTGTACTTCACCTGGACCGGGGCTGCTGGCCCCCATCTAACCTCCCTGCCCACCGGCACGGCCTCAAGCCAGGAGACAGCCTCAAGCCAGGGACAAGCTGCTCATCATGCTTGGACTGTTTGGGTGCTTGGTTTGGGGTCCTTTCTTTTATTCCCTTTGCATTACAAAAGTTCAGCCACAGTTTTCCTGGAGCTGGTTGGTCAGTGTGTCCCATCGGCACGACCAGGAGCCTGGGGAGTCAGACTGACCACAAATGGTAGGGGTTGGAAGGGACCTCTGAAAACCATCAAGTCCAACCCCCTCTGCCAAAGCAGGGCCACTTAGGACAGGTCACACAGGAACACATCCAGATGGGGCTTGAAAGTCTCCAGAGAAGAAGACTCCACAGCCTCCCTGGGCAGCCTGCTCCAGGGCTCCAGCAGCCTCACAGCAAGGAAGTTTCTCTTCATGTTGAGGTGGAACTTGCTGGGTTCCAGTTTGTGTCCACTGTCCCTTGTCTCATGACAGGACACCACTGAAAAGTGCCTGGCCCCTTCTTGACTCCCACCCCTCAGATACTGAGACATTGATCAGATCCCTCTCAGCCTTCTCTTCTCCAGACTGAACAGCCCCAGGGCTCTCAGCCTCTCCTCATCACACAACTGTCCCAGTCCCTTCACCTCCTTGGAGCAGCCATTGGACACTCTCCAGTAGATCCCTGTCCCTTCTGAACTGGGGAGCCCCTAATTGGACACAATAAGCCAGGTGTGGGCTGGTCTCATCAGGACAGAGCAGAGGGGGAGGAGAACTTCCCTCTACCTGCTGGCCACACCTCTAAGATGAGTGACTCCAACCTTCTGCCCAACACCTCCATGACCTCCAGACCGTGTCTCAGAGTGCCACATCTGCTTGTTCTTTGAACACCTCCAGGGCTGGGGACTCCACCACCTCCCTGGGCAGCCTGTGCCAGTGCCTGACCACTCTTGCAGCCAAAAAATGCCTCCTAATCCCCAGCCTAAGCTCCTGTAATGCTCCATCCACCCCAGCCACCATGCGTGAAGCGGGGCAGGCTGGCCGGTCGCTTTGGAGCAGAAAAGCTCTCCCCAGCCAGCCTGGCACAACTGAACTCCAGTGTGGCAGAGCTCCCTGGTGCTCCTAGCAGAGGATCTTGCCTGTGCTACCCAAGAGCATAGCAAGGGTATGGCCATGCCCACAGCACAGTGACCAACCACAGGTGGTGTTCCTGGAGCTCTTCTCAGGCCATCTACAGGAACGTGGGGAGAGGGCTCCTGCCCACCCACTCCCCTCCACAGCCCTTTGCACACACCCTTCCATTCATGTCAGACCTTCATACTCCTCAACTCTCCTCCACTGACCCAGGCACAGGGAGAGCAGAGGTTTCTCACCCCCAGGACAGTGACAGGTGAGCTACAGGCTTCCATTCCAGGCTCTGCCATCCCACTGGGTCGAGTCTCACCCCAGTGCAAATCACCTTCAGTCAAGCCACCAAGTGGCTCTGTCTATGGCACTGAACCATCAACCACTCACTGCCCAAACTTGGCTTTTTGGGGCTTCCCTGGGCAGAAACCAGCCTTGCCTTAGCAGCTCTCCTTTATGGAGCTGCCTTGGCCACCCCACAGCACTTCTGTTTACTTCCCAGCAGCGGCTCTTCATGAGCAGTGACTGCAAACCACAGCTAGCAGTGCCCACTGCCTTCTGAGGAAGCAGAGAGGGGGCAGTGACCCCCTTCTAGGGCAGACTGCTTGCTGAGGCTGTGGGAAGTCAGGTCTTGATCCTCTCCTCTCCCTGGAACGGGCTAGGCAAGAACAGGGCAGAGAGCAGCTGAGATTTGTGCCCTCTGCTGCCTTAGCTGCCCCTGGACGTGGTGCTGCAGCACAGCAGCACACACAGCTCCCTGCAGCATGCCCACAGGGGACATGGCCTTCAGCAGGGGGAAGGGCAGCAGGTGCCTAAGGCTCTTCAAGCAGAGCAGAGGGCCATGGATCAGTTACACTTGCCCAGCACCTACAGGCAGCAGTACTTGGAGGCTGTGCCTCTGCCATGTGCAGCCAGCAGGTTAGGAGCAAGCAGCAGCCCCATCCTCAGGCTCCAAACCTGCTCACAGCCAAACCGCTTTCAGCCAAGGTCACAGGGAAGCAGAAGCTGAATGCAGACCTTCCCCAGCATCAGCCAGTGCCTCCAAACCACTCTGCTACTCAGCCTTCTGCCCACGCTGCTCCTGTGGGCTCCACAGCTGACAAGGAAGGAAACCCAGAACTCATCCAATGGAGACACAACTGGTCACAGCCTCTCTTTCACAGGACAAACCAGCCACTAGCCCAAAGCTCTCACCCTCCTTTTCCTGCCCAGTCCCAGCCCTGCAGCAAAGTCTGCATGACCAACCAGCTCAGCTTTGCTAACTTCCAGACTGCAGATCACTGCCTCAGAGTTGGTCCCCACATCACTCCAGCTGAAGCTGGGCTTTCTGATCCACCTCCTTCTCCAGTGCACGTTCAGCTCTGATGATTCTGCCAAGTTCAGTGGAGCACAGAACATCGGGGGCTGGAAGGGACCTCCAAAGCTCATCCAGCCCAACCCCCCTGCCAGAGCAGGGTCACCTATACCAGATCCCACAGGAATGCATCCAGGTGGCTTCTGACTATCTCCAGAGGGATCCACAGTCCCCCTGGGCAGTCTGTTCCAGGGCTCTGTCACCCTCACAGGGAAATAGTTCTTCCTCCTGTTTCCATGGCACTTCCTCTGCCTCAGCTTCCAGCACTGCCCCTTGTGCTGGCACTGGGCAGCCCCCTGCAGAGCCTGGCTCCAGGCTCTGGGCACTGCCCCTGCACAGCTTTATCACCATGAATGAGGTCACCCTCAGGCTCCTCTGCCCCCAGCTAAAGAGCCCTCAGCTCCCTCGCTCTACCTTTGTAAGGGAGATGTTCCACTCCATCATTTTTGTGGCTCTTTGCTGGACTCCCTCAAGCAGTTCCCTGTTGGGAGGTTGGTTTGCATCCCTTGGGGAGCACGACAGCCTCTGGTACTATGGGCAACATTCAGGTGTCTCTGTGGCAGCACACCCTTTGCTCCACCATGGAAGGGGGCTGTGGCAGATGCCACTGCTGTTGGGACTCAGGCCCTCTGAAGGACAGCTTCCATGGCACTCTGCCCTGCACATGCAGGTGGGCACCTTCACTGTGGGCACCTTCACTGTGGGCACCTTCACTGTGGGCACAGCAGCCTCCACAGGCAACTCACAAGGCATCAGCTCCTGCTGCACTTTCAAATGTCCCCTGGCCAGCCACTGTGTGCCACCTCCCTCCTCCCACACAGCCACACCTAGAGGCTCAGAGGATGTCAGGGGTTGGAAGGGACCTCTGGAGAGCTCCCAGTCCAACCCCCTGCCAGAGCAGGACCATGGAATCCAGCACAGGTCACACAGAACACATCCAGACAGGGCTGGGAAGGCTCCAGAGAAGGAGCCTCCACAGCCTCCCTGGGCAGCCTGCTCCAGGGCTCTGGGGACAGCCAAGATCTGGGAGGAGACCCAGGAGGGCTCAGTGCCAGCTTCCCTCCACGGATGGCAGGATCTCCAGCAGCTCCTCCTGCCCCCACACGGCCAGGGGAAGCTTTCAGCCAGCGAAACCGGGAAGCCAGAGTTTCTGCACCACTTACCCTGCTCAGTCCTCTCCTCCTAGCCACAAGCACCCGGGGCCTGCAGCTGGCCTTACCTTGGTTGCAGCTCTGGACATCTTGGTGCCAGCCAAGCTCCCCGGCGCTGGAGGATGCCGCAGCCGTCCCAGGCAGGCTGGCTCCCAGGCCCTTTTATGCCGGGCGTGGCTGAAAGCAGCCCGCCGCTTGGTCATGAGAATGGGATCCAAAAATTGAGTCAGGGATTCTGGGGCTGCAGCCCAGTTCCAGAAAAGCAAACAGGATTATGGAATAAAGGAAGGCTTCACCATCCTGCCTTTGTCACCAGCTGCTGAGTCAGGACACCAAAACTCTGCCAAAGGCGCTCAAAACACGCAGCCCCCTGCCGAGGCCGGGGGGAGGGGGCAGAGCTTGGCTGCTCTGCTTTGCAGCAAAGGCACCCCAGGCAGCTCTGACAGGCCCAGCCCCACCTGCAAGGAGCAGCCCAACACTCAGCCCACAGCAGTGCCAGGCAGCCAAGCATGCAGCTGGGAAAGGGAGGGAAAGCAGCCCAGGCTCCGGGGGGAGGCTCTGCTCCAAGAGCTCCCCCGGACACAGCTGGGCAGCCAGGAGGCTGCAGACCACACAGCACACCTCCAGCTTCAGCCCTGCTCACAGACACACAATGGGGTGGGCTGGAAGGGATCCTAAGGATCAGCCAGTTCCAACCCCCTGCCATGGGCAGGGACACCTCCCACCAGCCCAGGCTGCTCAGGGCCTCATCCAGCCTGGCCTCAAACTCCTCCAGGGAGGGGACAGCCACAGCCTCCCTGGAGCAACCTGTGCCAGAGTCTCCCCACCCTCACTGCAAAGAATTTCTTCCTCATCTTCAGTCTCAACCTCCCCCCCTCCAGCTCAGAGCCATTGCTCCCATCCTGTCACCCCCAGCCCTTGTCCAAAGTCCCTGCCCAGCTCTCCTCGAGCCCCCTTCAGGTACTGGAAGGCTGCTCTGAGGTCTGCCTGGAGCCTTCTCTTCTCCAGGCACCTGCTGCTGCAAGATGATGCTCTGAACAATGCCCAGCACAGAGGAGAAGTCTGGCCACACCCCCCCACAGGGAGTGATTTCACACCCCCCCCAAAGAGAGTGATGTCCACATCAAACAGAACCCCAGGACTGTCTAGGACTCTGAGATGGAGTCCAACCATCAGTCCAAGAGCACCCTGGGTGTTGAAGCAGTAAAGAACAATGCCCACACTTCTGCTAGCCTCACAACTAACCCCAGCTCCTCACAGCACTGCCTGAGGTGTTTGTTTCAGCCACACTCTGGCCTAGAGAGCAAGCAGGGTGAGGGCTGTGGCTTGTGTGTGGACCCAGCCCCCACCCCAGCCAATGCCTGATGAAAAACCCCACCCCTGCAGCAGCCAGGGCTTAGCAAGACAAAGGCAGAGGAGTTTGGCACAGCAGTGCCTGGAACAGGCAGGCTCCAGCTCAAATCTGCCAGGACAAGCAGGCTTGCAGCAGCAGCTCTGCTGAATGCACTCAGGTAGGACAGCCTGAGGCAGACACATCCAGCAGCAGCCCATGGCAAGGGGTCCTCAGTCAGCTGCTGCTGCTGGGAGGTTGTCAGCTCATTTACTGCTTGGTTGAGCTTAGGGTGCTTTAACTCAAACACTGAGTGATGAAGGTCAGAGCTCCTGTCAAAAGGCATCCTTGTAACTGAGGAGCACATCTCAAAGCTCCACTGTGACCACTTTAGAGACATGGAATCACAGAATTGCTTGGGTTGGAAGAGACCTCCAAGTTCATCCAGTCCAGCCTTCAACCCAGCCCCACCATGGCCTTTCAACCCTGTCCCCAGGTGCCATGGCCACATGCTTCTTGGTTATCTGCAGGGATGGGGACTCCCCACCTCCCTGGGCAGCCTGTGCCAGCCCCTGCTCCTCCTCTCCAACCTAAGCCTCCCCTGGCACAGTTTCAGGCCATTTCCTCTCCTTCCATCACCTGAGCCTAAGGAGAAGAGCCCAACCCCACCTGGCTCCAGCCTCCTCTCAGGGAGCTGCAGAGAGCAATGAGGTCTCCCTCAGCCTCCTCTTCCCCAGACTAAACACCCCCAGGGCCCTCAGCTGCTCCTCCCCAGCCCTGCTCTCCAGACCCTTCCCCAGCCCTGCTGCTCTCAGAGCTGCTGTGTCCCTCTGCCTCTCCCTGGGACAGGTGCCAGGCTGTGGTGACAGCTTTGGTTTATTAACATTTGCCAAACCACTGCCAACACCTGAGGCATTCCATCCCCCAGAGCTCCAGTGCTGGGGTGCCATCCTCAGGGAAAAGCACACCCATTGGCTTTCAGTCACTACAAACAAGCAAACCTTTCCTTCCTGCAGCTCTGAAGAGGCGGGAGCTGGCTCCTGCCATCCCACAGCAGTGATGGCCAGGGCCAGGGCAGCTCTGCACCAGGAGGAGCTCCTTTGATGGCCACCTGCAGACCCTGCCAGCCTCCCCTCTGCAGCAAGCACGCTGCATCCTGCTCCAGTGAGGTGCCCCTGGTCAGCAGAGGAGCCACAGCACAGCCCTGGGACAGCAGCAGTGCTTGGGTATCCTAGGCCAGGAGCCAACCCACACCTAGGCTGGGCAGCAGGTCCACACCAAGAGCTGTGCTCAGACAGGACAGCTGCAAAGGCTTCAGGAGTGTTGTTTCCCAGGGTACTGCTGCCTGCTCTTGAACTCTGTAAGGAAACAAGAGGAGCACATTTTACTGGCAAAGAAAGCACATGCCAAGGGCTAAAGAAACCCAAACCAACCCAAGCAGCCTTCCCAGAGTCACAGAATGGGAGAGGCTGGAAGGGACCTCTGGAGATCACCAGGTGCAGACCCCTGCCAAGGCAGGGTCACCTAGAGAAGGTCACACAGGAACATGTCCAGGTGGGTTTGGGATGTCTTCAGGGGTGTCTCTTCACCACCTCTCTGGGCAGCCTGCTCCAGGGCTCTGCAGCCCTGGAACTCAGGAATTTCTTCCTGGTGTTTAGATGGGACTTGTGATGTACAAGTTTGTGCCTCTTAGCCCTTGCCCTTGCCCTGGGCAACACTGAACAAAGCCTGGTCCTGGCCTCTTGGCAGCTACACTTGATCAGCATTGATGAGCCCCCCCTCAGGCTGCTCTTCTCCAGGCCCAACAGCCCCAATTCCCTCAGCCTTGCCTCCTCACAGAGCTGTCCCAGTGCCCTCAGCATCTGCACAGCCCTTTGCTGTGCCCTCTCCAGCAAGTCCCTGTCCTTGAACCAAGGAGCCCAGCACTAGACACAGTATTCCAGCTGTGGCCTCAGCAGGGCAGAGCAGAGGGGGAGGAGAACCTCCCCTTCTTGGCCACAAGGGCACAGTGCTGGCTCATGGTCAGCCTGTGGTCCACCATGAAGGAAATACTGCTAATGGTCTGAAACATGCAATGAGAGAAGTATGGCCAGGCCTGGGCTCTGGCTCCTGGACACTGCTTGGGAAGAGGAAGTCTGCAAAGGGGAGTGCAGCCCTTCACACACACAGCCACTGAGAAAGAGCAGCTGCTCAGAGGAGCTTGGACATCAGACTGTGTACAACATGCCTGAGCATCCCACCAAACCAACCCAACACCTGCAGACAACCAGGGAGGTGCTGAGTCCACAAGGAGCAGATTTGAATTCCACCTCTGCTCTGCTGAGAACACAGCTGGAGCTCTGTGCCCAGTTCTGGAGTCTATTACAGGAAAGGTCTGGAAGGTGTCCAGAGCAGGGCCAGGAGGAGGAGCAGAGGGCTGGAGCTGCTCTGCTCTGGAGACAGACTGAGGGAGTTGGGACTGCTCAGTCTGGAGAAGAGAAGGCTCCCAGGAGACCTCATTGTAGTCTTCCAGGATCTCAAAGTGGCTCCAAGAAAGCTGGGGAGGGACTTTTGAGGGTGTCAGGGAGGGATAGGTCTGGGGGGGGTGGAGCAAAACTAGAAGTGGGGAGATTGAGATTGGATGTGAGGAAGAAGTTGCTCCCCATGAGGGTGGTGAGAGCCTGGCACAGGCTGCCCAGGGAGGTGGTGGCAGCCTCCTGCCTGGAGGTGTTTGCAGCCAGGCTGGATGTGGCTGTGAGCAGCCTGCTGTGGTGTGAGGTGTCCCTGCCCATGGCAGGGGGGTGGAGCTGGCTGAGCCTTGAGGTCCCTTCCAATCCTTCCAACCCTGACAATTCCATGATTCTATGAACTGCACAGAGCTTTTGACTGCAAAACAAAAGCTAAACCCAAAAGCAAAGTTCTTGGGAGAACAAGAGGACACAGTCTCAAGCTGTGCCAGGGGAGGTTTAGGCTGGAGGTTAGGAAGAAGTTCTTCATAGAAAGTTATTGGCCATAGGAATGTGCTGCCCAGGGAGGTGGTGGAGTCACCATCACTGGAGGTGTTCAGGAGCCTGGATGGGGTGCTTGGTGCCATGGGTTAGTTGATCAGATGGTGTTGGGTGATAGGTTGGACTGGATGATCTCAAAGGTCTCTTCCAACCTGGTCTGGTCTATTCTATTCTATTCTATTCTATTCTATTCTATTCTATTCTATTCTATTCTATTCTATTCTATTCTATTCTATCCCATCCCATCCCATCCCATCCCATCCCATCCCTGGAGGTGTTCAGGAGGAGCCTGGCTGCTTGGTGCCATGGTTGAGCTGCTCAGATGGGGCTGGGTGGTGGGCTGGGCTCGATGATCTCAGGGGTCACTTCCAACCTGCTTAATTCTGTCCCTTGTTAGGCTCCACTGAACAGCCTCCCAGTGCTGCCCAGGCTGCACCCAGGCACACCCAGAGGTGGGCCAGCTGCTGTGCTGGCTGGGCCCTCACTCACCCTTCCCGGGGCGCTGCAGGGCTCAGGCTACCCGGCGGCCTGCTGGGGGCCCGGGGCGGGGGGCAGCAGGCTGTCCAGCTGCAGCCGGTGCCCCGTCGCCACCAGCCACTCGTAGAACTTGCTCTCCACCAGCGCCTGGAACTGCTTCCTCTGCTCCCTGCAACCCAGAGCAGAGCAGCAGGGCAGCATGCAAGGATCACATTAGCACTGCACCTCTCAGCTCCACTGCCCAAGCAAGCCTCCAGGCCCAGCAGCTGAGGGCTGGGCTCAGCTCAGGAGGAGGTTTGGAGCAAGCGACTCTGGACTACCATGAACCCCAAAGCAGAGCCTGCTGGAGCTAGACAAGCACTGCAGCCTCCCCACCAGCACAGTCACCTGCTCCACAGGACTGCAGAGATCAAAAACCTCTCTGAAAAGGGAGGAGGAGATCAGTAACCAGGTTACTGAGGCACTGGAGGCACCAGGTTCTGTTCTGACAGCGAGAGGATGAAGGGCAGGGAAAGAATTCACTCCTAAACAGCACTCCAGCAGCTCCCACAACTGCTCCATCTCCTCTGGGGTGCTTTTGGCAGCAACAGGGTGCACCACTGAGGCTCTCCAACTCTGGCACTGATCAGATGCTCCAAAGCAGCACAGGCTCATGGCAGCATTTCCCTGGCCTTGAGCACCCCCAGGCAGGAGGCAGCCACAGCCTCCCAGGGCAGCCTGGGCCAGAGGCTCACCACCCTCACAATGAACAACTTCTTCCTCAGCTCCACTCTGACCCTGCTCTGCCTCAGCTCCAAACCATTCCCCCTTGGCCTGGCTCCAGACCCCCTCAGCAGAAGTCTCTCTGCAGCCTTCCTGCAGGCTCCCTTCAGGTGCTGGCAGCAGCTCTGAGGTGCCCCTGGAGCCTTCTCCAGGCTGCTCAGCCCCAGCCCCCTCAGCCTGTGCTCACAGCAGAGCTGCTCCAGCCCTGGGAGCAGCCTTGTGGCCTCCTCTGGGCTCTCTCCAGCAGC
This sequence comes from Melanerpes formicivorus, assembly GCF_026170545.1. NCBI lineage: Eukaryota > Metazoa > Chordata > Aves > Piciformes > Picidae > Melanerpes > Melanerpes formicivorus. The sequence continues at coordinate 22,204,761 of NW_027142364.1, read as the reverse complement.
TCTGAGTCCTTCTCCTGCTGGGGACAGCAGAGCTGGAGGCAGGATTGGAGGTGAGGTCTGAGCAGGGCAGAGCCCAGGGGCAGAATCCCTTCTCTTGCCCTGCTGCCCACACTGCTCAGGCTGCAGCCAGCACTCAGCTGCCTGAGGGCTGCAGGAGGCACTGCTGGCTCCTGGGGAGCTGCTCAGCACCCAGCACCCCCAGGGCTCTTTCCTCACAGTTGCTCTCACCCCAGCCTGGATTGGTGCCTGGGGTTGGCCTGACCCAGCTGCAGGACCTTGCCCTGTGGCTTGTGGAACCTCCTGCAGCTGGCACTGGCTCACTCCCCAAGCCTGTCCAGATGTGCTGATGCCAGTCTGGCCTGGGCAAAGCAGCAACCCAGCCCTATCCATTTTTGTGCCCCACCTCCAGAGAGGCTCAGTGTAGCCAGACCCTTGGTTTGGTGCTTTGAGGCTCCTCCTTGCACTACCCCCTCCTGGTGGCATCCCCTAGAAACCAGGGTGCTAGGACAGAAACCAACCTCAGCTCCTCCCCAGTGCCTGGGAACACAAAAGGCAGTCACTCCTTTCTTCCCTTCCCGTTTTATCTTCTCCAAGTGCTTTTTATATCCCTTGCTCTGCTGCTGCCCCTGACAGCCTCTCTGGCTGACAGGCTGGGGAGTGAATAAACAGGATTTGATGCTTTTGCAAGCTGCTGCTGGAGCTGCCTCCCTGCTGCTGTCTTAGGGGGGTTTTACTCTCAGCCTGGCAGGATTTGCATTCTTCTCCTGCCCCACTTTCCTCATTCAGACAACTTCAACTGCTTGAGAGATGGCTTCTTATTTCCAACCTTCTCTTTCACCTCCTCAATCAAGCATGGCAGCTTCCTTTCTTCCTACAAGTCTGAGAGCCTGTTTGCCCTAAGCTTCCCAGCTGCCTCCCTGCTTGCTGCCCTGTCTGCAGGAGGCAGGGATGTTACACTGCCAGCTGCCCAGGCTCTCTGCAGCAAGCTGCTCAACTCCCCACAGCTTTCCCCCTTGCACGAAACAAGACACTGCAGTAGTGAGCTCTGGCCTCTGGTGCCTGCTGCAGGGGATGGGAAACCTCAGCACAGCATCCCCACTGCCTCACAGCTCCTTCACAGGAAGGCTTCTGACAGGCCAAGCACCCTCCCACAACCCTGGGGTGAGAAGCAGCAGCCCCAAGAATCACAGAATCACCAAGGCTGGAAGAGACCTCAGAGATCATCAGGTCCAAGCTGTCACCCAACACCTCATGACTAAACCATGGCTCCAAGTGCCACATCCAATCCCCCCTTGAGCACCTCCAGGGATGGTGACTCCACCACCTCCCTGGGCAGCACATTCCCATGGCTAACAACTCTCTCTGGGAAGAACTTTCTCCTCACCTCCAGCACCAGAACAAGAGGACACAGTCTCAAGCTGTGCCAGGGGAGGTTTAGGCTGGAGGTGAGGAGAAAGTTCTTCCCAGAGAGAGTTGTTTGCCATTGGAATGTGCTGCCCAAGGTGGAGTCCCCATCCCTGGAGGTGTTCAAGAGGGGACTGGATGTGGCACTTGGAGCCATGGTTTAGTTGTCAGGAGGTGTTGGGTGCCAGCTTGGACTTGCTGATCTCTGAGGTCTCTTCCAGCCTTACTGACCCTATGAAAATGCTGCCTCAGAGCCCTTTCTCTCTCCTGGTCTGCAGCTCTTTCAAACTGCAGCCTCCTCCAAGCTCAGCTCAGAGCCATCCAGATCTGAAACAAAGGAGGGAAGTGGAGGGAGCTCCTCCAAACCAATGAATGCTCAGCTGGACCAGAACTCCTCAGCCTGGCACTGATGGGTGACCAAGGTTTTGATGCTGTTCCCTATAGGATAAAGCCCCCCAGGATCACTGCCCACCAGCCCCAAGTGACACACCAGCTACAAGTCATCCACTAAGCCCAGAACACTCTCTATGTAAAGCCTGGGGTGAAAGGGACCACCAAGCAGCTGCAGGCCATTACTTAGTGGAGTTCTTGCTCAGGATATGCAGTCAGAGCTCACCCATGGCAGCCTGAGGCCCAGAGGCAGAAGAGAGAGACACCTCTGCGGTGAGGACAGGCTGAGAGGGCTGGGGGTGTTCAGCCTGGAGAGGAGGAGGCTATGGGGGCCTTAGAGCTGTCTTCCAACAGCTGAAAGGAACCCTCAGGAAGGCTGCAGAGGGCCTTTTCCTAAGGGTGTCTAGAGCCAGGCCAAGGGGAATGGCGTGAAGCTGAGGCAGAGCAGGGTTAGAGTGGAGCTGAGGAAGAAGTTGTTCAGTAGGAGGCTGCTGAGACTCTGGCACAGGCTGCCCAGGGAGGCTGTGGCTGCCTCCTCCCCAGGGGTGTTCAAGGCCAGGTTGGACAAGGCCTTGAGCAAAGTTTGGTTGAGAAGTGTCCCTGCCCATGGCAGGGAGGTTGGAGTAGCTGATCTGTGAGGCCCCTTCCAACCTGAGCCATTCCATGAGTCTATGAGAACCCAGGCTGGGATCAACTGCAAAGCCTTAGTGGCAGGGTGGATCCCTCACTGAGCTCAGCCCTCAGCAGTGCCTGGGCAGTGCCCTCTCCCCTGAGCCTCCCCAGCTAGGCTCTGCACTCCTGAGCAAGCACCTCCCTCAGAGGCAGGACTGGGAGCATGGCTGCTCTCCTTGCTGCACCAGGAGGGCCCACTGCCCCAGGAGGGGCCTGCAAGCCCTGCCTCAGCCAACCCAACCCATGAGCAGAGCATCACCAGAGGAGCCCTTTGCCGGCACTCAGCTGCCAGGCTGCTGCAGGCAGCACTCACCTGCTCAGAGCTGCCTCCTTCACAGCCTTCTGCCAGGCCTGCACCTTCTGCTCGCGCCGGCGCAGCGCCCGCTGGTAGGCCGGGGGCAGCCCCCCCGGGGTCTCTGTGGTGTCTCCTTCCATCTCAAAGGGGATCACAAAGCTGTAGAGGTCGGAGGGAGGCAGCAGGCGGAAGACGGCGTCGGCGCGCTCGCTGCAGAGCAGCAGGGGCTCAGCCCAGCGGTTGGGCAGGGTGGCCAGGCCCACCTGCGCCATGTGGTCCTCCAGCGCCGGGTAGTGGGTGTGGTAGGGGGCAAGGGTGAGGGCGTGGTTGCCGGGCAGGAGGAGAGGCTGGGTGGGGGTGAGGGTGTGGAAGGTGCAGCCCGTGCAGGCAGCCAGGCAGAGGCGGTGGCAGACGGCGATGACCGTGACGCTGGCGCAGCTGTGGACGTGCAGAGAGGCCTGCACCGGGCCCAGCACGAAGGTGCTGCTGCGGCACTTCTCGATGGTGACAGACCTGCAGGGCAACCACAGCGGGAGCTGGGGCTCCACAGCACAGCCACGCCAGGCCCCTGCACTCAGCAGGGACATCCCCAGCGGGCTCAGGCTGCCCACAGCCCTCTGGAGGCTCACTCTCACCGTCTCCAGGGCTGGGGCCTCAACCACCGCCTGGGCCACCCGTCCCAGGGCTCCAGCACCCTCACAGCACAGAGCTGGCTCCTCACAGCCGCTCTAAAGCTGCTCTGCTCTGCTTTGAAGCCATTGGCCCTGGTCCTGTCCCTGCAGGCCTTGGCAACAGTCTCTGTCCATGCTCCTTGCAGGCCCCTTCAGGCACTGGCAGGCTGCTCTGAGGTCTCCCTGGAGCCCTCCCTTCCCCAGGCTGAACACCCCCAGCTCCCTCAGCCTGGCCTTGTGGCAGAGCTGCTCCAACCCCCTGAGCATTTCTGTGGCACTCCTGGTGCAAAACTTATTCCTGCAATCCAATCTAAATCTGCTCTTCTCTCACTTCAGACCATTGCTCCTGGTCCAAGAGGGTGAGGACACCATGAGCAGGAGCAAAGCAGCACTTGGTCACTGCTCCAGCCCCTCTAGCAGGAGCTCAGCAGGGGATCAGCTTGCTGAGCAGCACCCAGCTGTGTCCCAGGGAGCAGGAGCTCAGCTCTGGATCAGCTTGCTGAGCAGCACCCAGCTGTGTCCCAGGGAGCAGGAGCTCAGCTCTGGATCAGCTTGCTGAGCAGCACCCAGCTGTGTCCCAGGGAGCAGGAGCTCAGCTCTGGATCAGCTTGCTGAGCAGCACCCAGCTGTGTCCCAGGGAGCAGGAGCTCAGCTCTGGATCAGCTTGCTGAGCAGCACCCAGCTGTGTCCCAGGGAGCAGGAGCTCAGCTCTGGATCAGCTTGCTGAGCAGCACCCAGCTGTGTCCCAGGGAGCAGGAGCTCAGCTCTGGATCAGCTTGCTGAGCAGCACCCAGCTGTGTCCCAGGGAGCAGGAACTCACCTGAGGGGAGAGAGGAGATAGACAAAGGACTCATTGCAGCGATGAATCCTCACATGAGCCCCCACCAGGGTGTCTGAGCTCTTGGCCAGGGTCTGCCTGTACACCTGACTCATGATCACCATGGAGGACTCCTCAGGCCCCCCACGAGTGCTGCAGGCAATCTTTGCTCTCCTGGTTGCCCCTTCAACTGCAAAATAAAGTTCAGCAGTGGGAAAGCAAAGAAGTGCAAAGAGAAAGGCACAAAAGGCTGCCTGTGATGATCCCTGCAGGGGCACACTCGGTGCTGTGCTTCCCACACCACTCAGCCATCCCAGCAGGAAAGGATCAGCCCAGAACTTCCAGGCTGCACCAGAAAGCATCCCTTCAAGCATCAGCAGATCCCCACCAATGCCTACCAGGCAGGTCAGCAGTACAGAGCAGTCACAGCCTCCAGAAGGTTTTGACAGCTCAAGTTTTGATCCTTCAAGCTTTCAAAAGATCAAAAGCACTCCCAGGGGCAGCCAAAAGCTCCCACAAGCTCCTGACAGCCCTGGCCTCGGCACCTCCGCTTCCAGAGCACAAGACTCAGCCTGGCAGGAAGATCCCAAGGACAGGTTTGATGCTGGGAGCAGGCAGTGAAATGCTCCCTCTAGAGCACAAGCCTTGAGCAACCTCCCAGTGCTCCCCAGAGCACTGCCTCTGAGGGCTGCCCAGCCTGAGGAACACAACACTCAGCAGAACCTGGGCAAGGTGCCTTGGCTCCACTGCCATGGCCCTGCAGGCAAGGGGCTGTGATTCCAGGGAAGGAAACCCAGAGCACTTCTCAGCTTTGTCACAAACACACCCCTTGATCCAGGGTCTCCTGTGCCCAGCTGCACTGGATCAATCCTGAGCTCACCCTGCAGGGCCTCTGCAGTGAAGTCTGTCATGGCTGCTCACAAACCAGATCCACAGACCAGACACACACACAGATGGATGATGGAGCACTCTCCAGGCCCCCAGCCCTGCCTCTCAGCTCCCCTTGCCCCATCTCCACTGACAGAGGGCAGCCCCTGAGGGCACTGCCAGACCCCTGCTCAGCTGAAGTTGCTGAGACTGAGTTATTGCACAGAATCACAGAATTGCTTGGGTTGGAAGAGACCTCTAACATCATCCAGTCTGACCTTCAGCCCAACCCCACCATGGCCACTAAACCACATCCCCAAGTGCCATGGCCACATGGCTCTTGATCACCTCCAGGGATGGGGGCTCCCCCACCTCCCCGGGCAGCCTGTGCCAGTCCCTGACCACTCCTGCAGCAAAGAAAGTGTTCCTCATCCCCAACCTAACCCTCCCCTGGCACAATTCCAGGCCATTGCCTCTCCTATCACCTGAGAGTAGGGAGAAGAGACCAGCCTCACCTCGCTCCAGCCTCCTTTCAGGGAGCTGTGGAGAGCAATGAGGTCTCCTCAGGCTCCTCTGCTCCAGAGCAAACACCCCCAGCTCCCTCAGCCGCTCCTCCCCAGCCCTGTTCTGCAGGCAGAGTGAGCAGTGGGGTCTCAGAGGGCAGGACAAGGCCTGCAGCTACCTTGCTGTGCCCACGCCAGCTTCTTCCCGGCCCTCAGGCAGGCACTCATCCCAAAGGGGTTTGCGGTCAGGCAGGAGCGCAGCCAGCTCTCCAGCTGGGGCAAGGAGAAGGCTCTGGAGGCCTCGCAGTAGCCGCTGGGCCGGCGGCAGGGCGGGCAGAGCGCCAGCTGGTGCAGGGGCCGCACCGCCCCGCAGCCGCAGCCGCAGCCCCGCGCCGCCCCGCAGCCGCAGGCGCGCAGCGCCCCCTCCAGCAGCAGCCCCAGGGCGCGGGCGGCTGCCAGCGGCACGGCGCGGGGGGCGGCGGGGCGGGGGCCGGCGGGCTCCAGCAGCAGCTCCAGCAGCTCCGAGAGGTGGCTCTGCAAGAAGGCAAGGTGCTCCTGATCGTCCCAGTTCTGGGTGGGCAGAAAGGAAACACAGAAGAAGGAGGTGAGTTAGGGGGGCAGAAGGCGCAGGTCGGAAGGGACCTCGCACAGCAGCTACTCCAACCTCCCTGCCGTGCCCAGGGACCCCTCTCAGCTAGACCCCATGCAGCCTGGCCTTGAGCACCCCCAGGAGGGGACATGCACAGCCTGCCTGGCAACCTGCTCCAGACTCTCACCACCCCCAGACTGAAGAACTTCTTCCTGGCATGCAGTCTAACCCTGCTCTGCCTCAGATCCACACTGCTCCCCCTCCTCCTGTCTCTGCAGAGGGCCTCCTCCACAGCCTTCCTGCAGCTTCCTTTTAGGTACTGGAAGACATCTGCAGGGTCACCCCAGAGTCCCCTCCTCTGCAGGCTGAACAAGCCAGCTGCCTCAGCCTATCCTCACAGCCCTTGGATCATCTCTGCTGTCCTCCTTCAACTACCCTGACACCAGCTGCAGAGCCAGCGCTGCAGGGCACAGGCAACCCAGGAGACTCCTGGGCTGCACTGATGCTGACTTCCTCCTCCAAGCAACAGAAGAGCCAAGGAGGAGAGCTGCCATGCTAGACTGTGCTCAGCTACAAGGAGGGGCTGGTGAGCTCTCACAGAGCCCACAGGCTCCATGGACACTCTGCAATGCATCCTTGCTTCTGCCTGGTCTGAAAGAGCAGAAAGCAACCCTGAGCTCCTGCCTTCCCCTGCTTGCTGCTGCTCTGCTCTTCCCTAACACACCAAAGGAGGAGAAAGAAACAAGCACATTTGATTGCAACCCCAAGTGCCAAATATTTCATTCTAAAAAGCAGAAACAGACTCTGCTGCAACCCTTCCCACACAAATCCAGCCAGCTGCTGCTGGCAGCTGCAGATAGGAGACAAATCAATAACTGACAGGCAAGGTCTTGCTATTGGAAAAGAGCTGCATCTGCTCCAGACCTTCACACATGATTCAGAGGGGCCTGCCGAGGCGCTGCAGGGGAGAAAGCAGAGGGTCATTTCTTCCCAGAGAGCAGGCCAATAAATCAAATGGCCTCTGAAAGCATCATGAGCTCAGGCTCCAAAGCACTCTAGCCACACACACACACACACTAGCAGATGACTAGAACCATGGGGGCCTCAGCAAGGACAGCCCTGCTGTCAGCTGCAGAACAAGCAACACTCGGCTGGGGGCACACAGCAGCCTCACCACCACCAGGGCTGCAGCCAGGAGGCTTCCACAAGCAGCTGTCAGCAGCTGGACATCCCTCTGCTGGGACAGAGATGCCCTGGCTCTGGACAGGCCTCCCTGCCCTGTTTCCAAAGGGGACATGGCTCACATCAGGCAGCACCAATGCTGGGAGAAGCTCACCCATCACAGAGAGAAGTGACAGCAGAGGAGAGAGACCCAGACCTGCTGTGATCCAAACCTCTGGGGACCACAGCCCCCCTAAAGCTCAGCCAGTGCCAGCCCCCTGCCATGGGCAGGGACCCCTCCCACCAGCCCAGGCTGCTCCAGGCCTCATCCAGCCTGGCTTTGAACACCTGCAGGGAGGGGACATCCACAGCCTCCCTGGGCAGCCTGTGCCAGAGTCTCCCCAGCCTCACTGTCAAGAATTTCTTCCTAAGCTCCAGCCTAGGTCTGCCCTCTCCCGGCTCAAAGCCACTGCTTCTTGTCCTGTCACTCCCAGCCCTTGTCAAGAATCCCTGCCCAGCTTTCTTGCAGGGTAGAGTGGAAGGGTACTGGAAAGGAGGGGTACAGTGGCAGTCAGAACACACCTCCTCCCTGCCTAGACTCAAAGATCAGCTCTAAACAAATCAGGCACTTCACAGCCACTCAGCTCCCAGCCCTGGAGGAGTTCCTGCTGTTCCTCTTCTCATGTGCTTGGCCTTTCAGTGTAAAGTGACTTCCTATTTCTCATTCCCTCAGCTAGCCTGCCCCTAGCTGTATTTCAGCAGCTCACACAGCCCCCAGCATCGCAGTCCTGACAGAAACCCAGAGGTCTGTAGCTAACCTTTACAGTGGTGGCACCAATCCCTAATGCACAGAGCTGCCCACAGGCTGCTCTGACACACCCCACTCACTCCTCTGCTTTCCAAACACCTGAGAGCAAAGGACACAGCAAAGGTCTTTTCCAGCCTGGTTAATGCTGTTCTGTTCTATCAGCACTTCCATGTGGTTGATCCACAGCTGCCCAAGCAATTCTCCTCTCTGAAATCAAACTCATGCTAAGGACCATGCTGAGATCCTAACACTCTGCAGGGGATCACAGGAAAGCCTCCCCCCCCCAGATGAAAAGCTTCCCACTGGAGCAGTAGCAAAGGCCAACAGGGAGTTGCTACTTGGAAGAATCCCAACAGTCCTGAGAGGATGCTGGTCTCAGGCTCAAGGAGATCCCTCTGGGCAACTCCTGCTGGCAAAGCTGCAGAGCGTGGCCCAGCGCTACAGCCGCAGCACCCTGGCTCGGCAGGGCTCGGCAGGGCCTCTGGAGCCTCTGGCTCAGACTGCACTGCAGGCAGGGATACCCCGTGTGGCTGCAAACCACTTCTCCCTGCCCCTCGAGGCCAGCTTTTGCAGCCCCCCCAGGCCGCCCCAGGCGAACCCCACCGCCACCAGTACCTTGTTATGGCTGCTGGCCTTCCCAGCCAGGCTGGGAGACCTGCTCCTGGGGCTCGGCCATTCCTCCCCGACCAGCGACCTCCGCAGGGAAACCTTGTTCACCTGCTGGATGTACAGGAAGAGCAGGAACTGCAGGGTGTCCACCGACAGCTTGCCAGGAGGGGAGGAGAGAAGGCTGGCGTTAGGAGGGGCTGGATCTCCCGTGACTGCCCGCCCCTGCCCGGCTCTCCCTCCCGCCCCTGCCCGGCTCTCCTGCTCCTGCCCGCCCCGCCCCTGCCCGGCTCTCCCGCCCCGCCCCTGCCCGGCTCTCCTGCTCCTGCCCGCCCCGCCCCTGCCCGGCTCTCCCGTGCCTGCCCGCCCCTGCCCGGCTCTCCCGCCCCGCCCCGCCCCTGCCCGGCTCTCCCGCCCCGCCCCTGCCCGGCTCTCCCGCTCCCGCCCCTGCCCGGCTCTCCCGCTCCCGCCCGCCCCTGCCCGGCTCTCCCGCTCCCTCCCACCCCGGCCCGGCTCTCCCGCTCCTGCCCCGCCCCTGCCCGGCTCTCCCGCTCCCTCCCACCCCGGCCCGGCTCTCCCGCCCCGCCCCGGCTCTCCCGCTCCCGCCCCTGCCCGGCTCTCCCGCCCCGCCCCTGCCCGCCTCTCCCGCTCCCTCCCGCCCCTGCCCGGCTCTCCCGCTCCCTCCCACCCCGCCCCGGCTCTCCCGCCCCGCCCCGGCTCTCCCGCTCCCGCCCCTGCCCGGCTCTCCCGCTCCCGCCCGCCCCTGCCCGCCTCTCCCGCTCCCTCCCGCCCCTGCCCGGCTCTCCCGCCCCTGCCCGGCTCTCCCGCCCCGCCCCTGCCCGGCTCTCCCGCCCCGCCCCTGCCCGCCTCTCCCGCTCCCTCCCGCCCCTGCCCGGCTCTCCCGCTCCCTCCCACCCCGGCCCGGCTCTCCCGCTCCCGCCCCGGCCCGGCTCTCCCGCGCCCTTCCCACCTTGCTCCGCTCCCGCTCCAGCTCCTCGGCGCTGGCGCAGGCCGCCTCAGCCTCGGCCCACTCCAGGCGACCTGCCGGCTCCCGGCGCAGCAGGCCGTGGAAGAGCTCGAAGTAGAGCCAGGCCAGGTCGCGGCCCAGCCGCAGCTTCCCGCAGGCGATGTGCCGCCAACGGGGCCACGACAGCCGCGGGAAGCAGCCCTCGGCCGCTCGCGCCCGGGTGTAGGCGGCCATCTTCCGCAGGTAGTGGGGAGCGAGGCGGGCGGGCGGCGGGACGGGCAGGACGCCCACCAGGAAGGGCTCTGTCCTCACCCACAGCCGCACCGGGGCCGCCGCCGCCTCCATGACGACCGTTGCCACGGGTGGCTGCCGGCGGGGCCCGGGAGAGACAGCCGCGCGGGCCAACGGCAGGCTCCCCCCGCCCGCCCTTCCTTCCCGCCGTGGAGGAGCCGCTTTCCATTGGCTGGTGGAGCCAGCACGGAGGCGGGGAGAAACTGCACACCCTCTGATTGGCTACCACGGGGCCAATACATACTTCCGTGCGGCCTGGCACGGCGATAGGGCAGGGTTGCTGTGAGGCGCGGAGCCGTAATTGGCCCGGCGGGCTGAGAGCAAACGTCTAGGCGGGCCATTGGCCGGCGGAGTCGAGCCTGTGGTGAAGTGTGCGCTGCCGATAGGCCGGCGGCGCGCAGCGCGCGGGGATGCCCCCTGCTCTTATTGGCCAGCGGCCGCGGCCGCCCTCCCCCTGGCGTCTGATGGTGGCCGTGCCGCGCCGGGCGGCTGCGGCGCTGCGGACCCCTCTGGAGAGCGTCGCTCCCGCGTCCCGCCTCCCGCCCCGGGCAGGCCTGGCCGCCGCGCCATGGCCCCCGGCTGGTTTGGCCGCCTCTTTCTTCTGCTCCTGTGCCTCTGCGGGGAGGCCGCCGCCGGGTGAGTGCGCCGAGCCGCGCCGCCGGGCCTGTGCCCCCCCCGCGCTGCCTGAGCCCCGGCCTTGCCTGCCCCCCGCCCGCAGGCTCAGCGCTGACCGGGCCCCGCTCCTTCTCCCCTCCTTTCCCCCGCCAGGAGGGACTTCTACAAGATCCTGGGGGTGTCCCGCAGCGCCTCCATCAAGGACATCAAGAAGGCCTACCGGAAGCTGGCGCTGCAGCTGCATCCCGACAGGAACCCCGACGACCCGCGGGCGCAGGAGAAGTTCCAGGACCTCGGGGCTGCCTACGAGGTGAGGCCGGGGGCCGCGGGTCCTCCCCCGCCCCGTGCCCGCCCGCGGGCGCCGCTGAGCGGCAGCCTGCAGCGAGGCCGAGTGCGGCTGCTGGGGAGGGGCAGGGCTGGAGCTGTGCGCTCCCGTGGGAGGAGCTCGGAGACCCTTACCTCCTCCCAGCGCTCCGCAGCCCCGGAGGTGAGCAGGAGGTCCTGATGGAACATGCTGGCAGCACTAAGCTCCCTTGGGCCAGCACTTAGTGTTTGAAGGCTTCGCCCTAGAGCATTGAGGGAGAGCTCTGAGGAGCTCTTACAGCCACGGAGTGCTTTGGGTCGGCAGGGAATCCAACCTCCCTGCCAGGGGCAGGAGCACTTGCCACTACCCCAATTGCTGCAGGCCTCATCCAACCAGATCCTGAGCACCTCCAGGGAGGGGGCAGCCCCAGCCTCCCTGGGCAGCCTGGGCCAGGCTCTCCCCACCCTCACTGTCAAGAGTTTCTTCTTAGTCTCCAGTCCAAGTCTGTCCTCTTGCAGCTCAAAGCCGTTGTCCCTCGTCCTGGCACTCCCAGCACTTGTCAGAAGCCCTTGGCCAGCTCTCATGCAGCCCCTTAGGTAGTGGACAGCTGCTCTGGGTCTCCCTGGAGCCTCCTCTTCTCCAGGTTTAACAGCTCTCACTCTCTCAGCTGGTCCCTCTAAGGGAGGTGCTCCAGCCCCCTGACCATCTTCCTGGCATGCTCTGGACCCAGAGTGTGCAGACCTCTCTGTAAGGTGCAGGTGCAGTCCCTGCTCCTCCCTCACCACACCCAATTCCATACATCCTACCAAGTGGGAAGCCAAGGCAGAGAAGCCACCAGGTTAATCAGAAGCTTTTGTCAGGGACAGCAGAAAAGCTTAGCACCTCCAGGCAGGAGAGGATGGAAGGCAGCAAGCAAAAGTGGTTTGGGCTTTGTTAGTTGTGCTCTGAGGGGAAGCTGTGGTGCATCAGCTGTAAGCACTGGCACAAGAGCAGGAGTCTGGCCTGGCTGTAAGGTGAGCTGAGAGTTGAGGAAAAGTCCTTGGCTTGCCTTTGAGAAGACACCAAGGTGTGGAGAATAGCTGTGGGCCACAGGTGAGGACTCCTGTTGCTTCTGTGGTCATGCCAAGGAGCTGTGTGGGCTGGAGAAGCTCTCCAAGCTCCTCCAGTCCATGCAGCAGCCCCACACCACCATGGCTAGGAAACATCTCCCCAGGTGCCATGCCCAGACTGCAAGGGTGTGTGCCAGGAGGGTGGCACCAGGTTTGGTGCAGGGCTCCCCACTGGCAGGACAGCAAGGAGGAGCTGCTTTGATTGAAGGGACACTGGAGCAGGCTGCCCAGGGGGCTGGTGGAGCCTCCATGTCTGGAGACCTTCCAAAGCCACCTGGCTGTGTTTCTGTGTAACCTTCTCTAGGTGAGCCTGCCTTGACAGGGAGACTCCAGCAGCTCTCTGGGCAGCCTGCCCCAGGACTCTGCCACCCTTACACTCAAGAAGTTCCTCCTCATGTTTAGCTGGAGCTCCTGATGTTCAGGTTTGTGCCCCTCACCTCCTGTTCTCTCACTGGGAGCCACTGGCCACAGCCTGGGCCTGCCCTCCTTGGAGTGCTGATGAGATCCCCTCCCTCAGGCTGCTCTTCTCCAGCCAGGCAGCCTCAGTGCTCCTCAGCCTTTCCTCCTTGGGTTTGAGCAGGCAGGAAGAGACCTTTGCCCTCCCCAAAGAAGGGAACTAAACCAGGACAGGGAATGCAGCTGGGCAGACTCTTCACAAACAGAGCAGAAGTGCCCAGCTTCATGTTCAGCCTCAGCCCAGTCCTCCAGCCTGGGCTCACCACAACTGCACTTAGGCCCAAACCTGCCCCCACAGCCAGGCCTCAGTGCCCCTCCCGTGCTGGGCTGCAGCTGCATTGCTGGCACTTAGCTTTGCCAAGGCTACAGGAAGGCCCCAGAAGAGCAGGGGGGTGACAGCCTGTGTGTGCTGGGGGCAGGAGGGGAGGGGAAGGGCAGGGCAGACAGCAGTGCCCAGCTGCATGGGGTGCAGGAGGATGGGAAGGGAATAACTAAGCTTGCACCTTGCCTCTGCTCAGCTCCTTGCACTCTGCTGCTCCTGGAGGAGCTGGGCTTGCCTCTATGGTGCTTGAACCTCTGACACCTCCTCCCAGAGCTGTTCCAGGCCCTCAGCATCTTTGTAGCCCTTTGCAATACCCTCCACAGCAGGTCCCTGCCCTTGAGCCAGGGAGCCCAGCACTGGGCACCATACTCCCCTGTGGCTCAGCAGGGCAGAGGAGAGGGGAAGGAGAACCTCTCGACCTGCTGGCCACACTTCTGCTGCATCCCAGCCCTGGGTTAGGAGTTACTGACTGTAGGTGGAGGAACACATGCTGAGGGCTTGGGCAGCAGCTGAGCAGCAGAGCTGCTGGTGGGTAGTTGGGGTTTTTACTTCTGCTGTCAGCCCCTGGCTTGGGCAGCAGCACTCTGAGCTGGGTCAGGAACTGGCTGGAGGCTGAGCCCAGAGGGTGGTGGTGAATGGTGCCACAGCCAGCTGGCAGCCAGGCACCAGTGGTGTGCCCCAGGGAGCAGGGCTGGGCCCCAGCCTGTGCAATATCCTTATTGATGATTTGGAGGAGGGCATTGAGTCCATCAGCAGTAAATGTGCAGCTGACAGCAAGCTGGGGGCAGGAGTTGAGCTGTTAGAGGGTAGGAGAGCTCTGCAGAGTGGGCAGGTGGGCAGAGGCCCAGGGCAGGAGATTGAACACATCCCAGTGCCAGGAGCTGCACTTTGGCCACAGCAACCCCAGGCAGTGCTGCAGGCTGGGGACAGAGTGGCTGAGAGCAGCCAGGCAGAGAGGGAGCTGGGGGAGTGGTTGATAGAAGCTGAACATGAGCCAGCAGTGTGCCCAGAGGGCCAAGAGGGCCAATGGCATCCTGGCCTGCATCAGGAGCAGTGTGGCCAGCAGGAGCAGGGAGGTCATTCTGCCCTGTGCTCAGCACTGCTCAGGCCACACCTTGAGTCCTGTGTCCAGTTCTGGGCTCCTCAGGTTAGGAAGGAGGTTGAGCTGCTGGAAGGTGTCCAGAGAAGGGCAATGAGGCTGGGGAGGGGTCTGGAGCACAGCCCTGTGAGGAGAGGCTGAGGGGGCTGGGGTTGCTTAGCCTGGAGAAGAGGAGGCTCAGGGCAGACCTTCTTGCTCTCTCCAACTCCCTGCAGGGAGGTTGGAGCCAGGAGGGGGTTGGTCTCTTCTCCCAGGCAATCAGCACCAGAACAAGAGGACACAATCTCAAGCTGTGCCAGGGGAGGTTTAGGCTGGAGGTGAGGAGAAAGTTCTTCCCAGAGAGAGTTGTTAGCCATTGGGATGTGCTGCCCAGGGAGGTGGTGGAGTCCCCATCCCTGGAGGTGTTCAGGAAGAGCCTGGATGGGGTGCTTGGTGCCAGGGTTGAGTTGATCAGGTGGTGCTGGGTGCTAGGTTGGACCTGATGATCTCCAAGGTCTCTTCCAACCTGGGTCATTCTGTTCTGCTCTTTGTGTCCTGCTCTGCAGGAACCTGCTGGAATTGTTCCTTCTGATGCTTTCTGTGGCCCTAAGATCAGCTCAGTGTCTGTTGCCTGCGTTCCTCCTGCTGCTCTGATGCACTGCCCCTGCTCTGGCTGGACTGACCTGAGGAGAGTTTCACTTCCCCAGCCCAGTGCAGCAGGCAGGTCGTGGGCAGTGCTGGTGTCCAGCAGCAGCAAGGTTCCTCTCAAGCCTTGTGCCACAGCTCAGCTCAGCTGTGGGTCAGGCTCTTGTCTCTTGCCTGCCTTCTCCAGGTGCTGTCAGATGAGGAGAAGAGGAAGCAGTATGATGCCTATGGTGAGGAAGGACTGAAGGATGGCCACCAGAGCTCCCATGGAGACATCTTCTCACAGTAAGCACATCCTGCCACTCTGGGCTGTTCTAGGCTTGGGGGCTCTGGTTCTGTGCTGCTCTCTTTGAGGTGAGGCCTTGTGCCCAGTCAGGAGGCACTGCTCTGAAACAGCAGCTGGGAACTGAAAGTGGACATCCCCTGAGCAGTTCTCAGCTGTCTGTCTTGCATCAGGCCCTGCCTCAGGAGCAAAGAGCAGGAGGCAGTGATGGCTTCTGGCAGGGGCAGCTCCCTTGGCAGGCTGCACTGCCAGCATGGGCCATCTGCAGGGTGCTGCAGCTGCAGCCAGCAGGCAGGCAGCTGGGCTGGGGGGGATCCTGCAGCTGCAGCCAGCAGGCAGGCAGCTGGGCTGGGGGGGATCCTGCAGCTGCAGCCAGCAGGCAGGCAGCTGGGCTGGGGGGGATCCTGCAGCTGCAGCCAGCAGGCAGGCAGCTGGGCTGGGGGGGATCCTGCAGCTGCAGCCAGCAGGCAGGCAGGCAGCTCCTCCTGGCAGCTGGGCTGGGGGGATGCTGCAGCTGCAGCCAGCAGGCAGGCAGCTCCTGGCAGCTGGGCTGGGGGGATGCCGCTGTGCTCTCCCCCCGGCGGCCGCGCCGCTTCCCCCCCGGCGGCCGCACCGCTTCCCCCCCGGCGGCCGCGCCGCTTCCCCCCCGGCGGCCGTGCTGCTGCCCCCCGGCGGCCGCGCCGCTTCCCCCCCCGGCGGCCGCGCCGCTTCCCCCCCCGGCGGCCGCGCCGCTTCCCCCCCCGGCGGCCGCGCCGCTTCCCCCCCCGGCGGCCGCGCCGCTTCCCCCCCGGCGGCCGCGCCGCTTCCCCCCCGGCGGCCGCGCCGCTTCCCCCCCGGCGGCCGCGCCGCTTCCCCCCCGGCGGCCGCGCCGCTTCCCCCCCCGGCGGCCGCGCCGCTTCCCCCCCCGGCGGCCGCGCCGCTTCCCCCCCGGCGGCCGCGCCGCTTCCCCCCCGGCGGCCGCGCCGCTTCCCCCCCGGCGGCCGCGCCGCTTCCCCCCCCGGCGGCCGCGCCGCTTCCCCCCCCGGCGGCCGCGCCGCTTCCCCCCCGGCGGCCGCGCCGCTTCCCCCCCCGGCGGCCGCGCCGCTTCCCCCCCGGCGGCCGCGCCGCTTCCCCCCCCGGCGGCCGCGCCGCTTCCCCCCCGGCGGCCGCGCCGCTTCCCCCCCCGGCGGCCGCGCCGCTTCCCCCCGGCGGCCGCGCCGCTGCCCCCCGGCGGCCGCGCTGCTTCCCCCCGGCGGCTGTGCTCCCGCACAAACTCTCCCAGGAGCTTGCTGGGAAGGTGCTGCAGCAGCAGCAGGAGGCCTGGGGTGGCTGTGGCGCTGTGCCCCCTGTGGAGGGGGTGCCCTGAGGGGCCAGGGGGGCTTGCCAAGCAGCACCCTGCTGCTGCCTTCGTCAGAGCCCCGTTGTGAGTCAGTGCTGTGCTCTCCCCCAGCTTCTTTGGGGACTTTGGGTTCATGTTTGGAGGCAGCCCCCGGCAGCAGGACAGGAACATCCCCCGGGGCAGCGACATCATCGTGGACCTGGAGGTGACGCTGGAGGAGGTCTACTCAGGAAACTTTGTGGAAGTAAGTCTGCCTCAGCTGGCCTCTGGGGCTCTGTGCTCAGGGGCTCAGCTGCCTGGCCTGCCCACTGCTCTGTGGCCTCTTCTGCCAAGGACTGGCATGGCACAGATCTTTCTCAGTGTTTGGCAGGGGCTTGGGGATCACAGAATGGGCTGGGTGGGAAAGGACCTTAATTGGGTTCCACCCCCCTGCCATGGGCAGGGACACCTCCCACCAGCCCAGCTTGCCCAGAGCCTCATCCAGCCTGGCCTCAAACACCTCCAGGGAGGGGGCAGCCACAGCCTCTCTGGGAGCCTGTTGCAGTGTGGTCTCTTTCATAGATTCATGGGATACCAGGCTGGAAGGGCCCTCAAGGGTCATCCAGTCCAACCTTTCAGGGTAAGCACACAGCTGAAATCACAGAAGCACAGAATCAGTCAGGGTTGGGAGGGGCCACAAGGATCATCCAGTTCCAACCCCCCTGCCATGGGCAGGGACACCCCACACTAGATCAGCCTGGCCAGAGCCTCATCCAGCCTGGCCTTAAACACCTCCAGGGACAGGGCCCCAACCCCCTCCCTGGACAACCCATCCCAGGGCTTCACCACTCTCATGGGGAAGAGCTTCACCATGAAGAAATGGCCCAGCACCCTGGCAAGATGGGTCTCACCACCCTCACTGTCAAGCATTTCTTCCTGATCTCCAGCCTCAATCTGCCCTCTTCCAGCTCAAGGCCATTGTCCCTTGTCCTGTCAGTCAAAGCCTTCAGGTACTGGGAGGCTGCTCTAAGGTCTCCCTGAGCCTTCTCTTCCCCAGGCTGAACAGCCCCAGCTCTCCCAGCCTGTCCCCATAGGGGAGGCTCTCCAGCCCTCTGATCATCCTTGTAGCCTCCTCTGGACCCTCTCCAACATTTCAGTGGTGTTGTTGTGCTGGGGGCCCCAGAGCTGGAGGCAGTGCTGCAGGTGGGGGCTCAGCAGAGCAGAGGGGCAGGATCCCCTCCCTGCTCTGGCTGCAGCTCAGCACTCAGCTGCCTGCTGTGCTGCCAGGGACCAGTGCTGCTCTCCCTGCTCTGGCTGCAGCTCAGCACACAGCTGCCTGCTGTGCTGCCAGTGGCCAGCTCCATGGGGAGTTTGTCACCACTGACACCCCCAAGGCCACCTCCTCAGCACTGCTCTCAAGCCACTCCTCACCCAGCCTGAGTCTGGGCTTGGCAGTGCCCCACCCCAGCTGCAGGGCCTTGCACTTGGCTTTGTTGGACTGCCTGAGGTTGGCTTGTGCCCTCCCCTGCAGCCTGCCCACAGTCACAGCAGTTGGTTCTCGTCTAGTCAAGGTGCTGGCTGTCCAGAGCCGTTGGAGCTGTTGGCCTGCAGCTGGGTACAGACACAGTCCATTGATCCAGCTCTGCCCTCTGGCAGCTTCTCTCTGAGGGATGCTCATCTGTGGCTGTCAGTCACCAGCTCTGCCTTCACTTCTGCTCTAGGCCAGCTGGAAGAGCTAGCAGTGGTCTGTCCAGACCCTGGAGCTGCCTTCCAATACCTGAAGGGATCCTGCAGGAGGGCTGCAGAAGGACTGTCCATGGGGTGTCTAGAGACAGGGCAAGGGGGAATGGCCTGAAGGTGAGAGAGTGGGCTTGGACTGCAGCTGAGGAAGTTCTGCAGTACAAGGTTGGTGGGTCCCTGGCACAGGCTGCCCAGGGAGGCTGTGGCTGCCTCCTCCCTGGAGGTGTTCAAGGCCAGGCTGGGTGAGGCCTGGAGCAGCCTGTGCTGGTGGGAGGTGATGGGGTTGGAACTAGATGGTCTTTGAGGTCCCTTCCAAGCAGAGCCACTCTGTGATGATTCCATGGTGGTGATGAGCATACCAGTGTCCTGCAGACCACACTTGGCCAGTGTGTGCTGGCCTTTTGATTGGGTTTTCCCCTCAGCAGTCTCCACTCCTGGTGCTGCTGCTCCCTGCTCTTCTGCACCGTGGGGTCTGTGTTGGTGTTGTGGAGCGTGCAGGGCAATGGGCAGCTCCAGATGATCTTACCCCTGGAACAAGGAAGCTCTGTGACCACAGTGTGAGCTCTCTCATCCTGGTGCTGCCTTTCCTACTTGGAAAAAGTGCAGGAGCAAGGAAGGGGCTGGTAGCAGTGGTGTCAGGGAGAGCTCTTCTGGCGTTTGTTGTGTGCTCAGCAAGACCTCCAGGGGGCTTGGACTCCATCGGTGATCTCTGCAGGGCCTTCCCCTACCATTCCATGCAAGGCAAAACCTGTCATCAGAATGCTTTGCTGGGGCCATGTGGAGCCACTGTGGGGGCAGCAGGCACAAACTAAGGACATGCAGAGCCTTGTGCTGCTCTTAACCTCTTCCTCTTGCATGCAGGTGGTCAGGAACAAGCCAGTGGCAAGGCAGGCACCTGGCAAGCGGAAATGCAACTGCAGGCAGGAGATGAGGACCACCCAGCTGGGCCCTGGGCGTTTCCAGATGACTCAAGAAGTTGTTTGTGATGAGTGCCCCAATGTCAAGTGAGTTTACAAACTCTGCTCCGTGGATGTTTACACCAGACCCACCACTAGCTGGATGAAGGGGCCTGTGCTGCCAGCAGGCAGCGTCTGAGGCACTGGGCAAGAGCCCAGCAGCAGCCTCCTCAGCTCCAAGGGGCCACTCCTCAGTCCTACAGCAGATCAGCTGCAGAGCTTCCCAGCTGGCCTCGTGTCTCCATGAGCAGTCAGTTCCACAAGCCAGCCTGGATGAGCAGGGGCAGGGAAGCCCCCAGCTGGGAGCAGCAGGCCATGGAGTGCTGCCACAGCCACACAGCCAGGGGCTGGCTGCGCTTCGGAGCTGAGCTCTGCCCCCGCATGAGCAGCAGCACACGAGAGCTGCAGGGCTGGCCCTCCATGTGTAGATACCTGTGAGCCAGGAGTGTGTGTGCCCTGAGTTCTGGGGCTGCTCTCCCTGCCCCAGTAACAGCAGCAGGGCTGAAGCCTGCCTGCTGGCTGCTCTTGCCCCCTGCAGGCTGGTGAACGAGGAGCGGACGCTGGAGGTGGAGATCGAGCCGGGCGTGAGGGACGGCATGGAGTATCCCTTCATTGGGGAAGGTATGGCTGTGGGCTCTGCCCTGCTGCTCAGCTTCACCCTGCTGCCCTGCCCTCATCACAGGCTGCCTCATGGACCATCTGCTCCAGCCCCCCTGCCACGGGCAGGGACCCCTCTGAACTAGGCTCAGGTACTCCAGGCCTCATCCAGCCTGGCCGTGAAGACTCCCAGGGAGGAGGCAGCCACAGCTCTGAGGTCCCCTGGAGTCTTTATCTTCTCCAGGCTGAACACCTCCAGCTCCCTCAGCCTGTCATAGAACCAGTAAGGTTGGAAGAGACCTCTCAGATCATCCAGTCCAACTTGGCACCCAGCACCTCATGACTAAACCATGGCACCAAGTGCCACATCCAGTCCCCTCTTGAGCACCTCCAGGGATGGGGACTCCACCACCTCCCTGGGCAGCACATCCCAAAGGCTAACAACTCTCTCTGGGAAGAACTTTCTCCTCGCCTCCAGCCTAAACTTCCCCTGGCACAGCTTGAGACTGTGTCCTCTTGTTCTGGTGCTGGGTGCCTGGGAGAAGAGACCTAACCCCCTCCTGGCTACAACCTCCCTGCAGGGAGTTGGAGAGAGCAAGAAGGTCTCCCCTGAGCCTCCTCTTCTCCAGGCTAAGCAACCCCAGCTCCCTCAGCCTCTCCTCACAGGGCTGTGCTCCAGACCCCTCCCCAGCTTTGTTGCCCTTCTCTGGACACCTTCAAGTCTCTCAATGTCCTTCTTAAACTGAGGGGCCCAGAACTGGACACAGGACTCAAGGTGTGGCCTGAGCAGTGCTGAGCACAGGGCAGGATGAGCTCCCTGCTCCTGCTGGCCACACTGTGCCTGATGCAGGCCAGGATGCCATTGGCCTTCTTGGCCCCCTGGGCACACTGCTGGCTCATGTTCAGCTGCTGTCAACCACTGCCCCCAGGTCCCTTTCTGCCTGGCTGCTCTCAGCCACTCTGACCCCAGCCTGCAGAGCTGCTCCAGCTCTTGGATCATCCTTGTGACCTTCTCTGGCCTCTCTCCAGCACTCTGTGTCTCCCTTCTGCTGGGCTCACCAGACCTGGAGGCAGGATTGGAGGCTGGGCCTCCCAGGATGATGCAAGGCTGGGCTGCAGAGCAGTGAAAGGCCTCCAAGCCCTGATCATCAGATGTGGTTTGAAGTTGGGAGGCCATCCAAGAGCAAACCTTGCTGAGTCTGAGTTCTGCTGCCTTGGCTGGGGCAGGGGGTGCACACACGCCAAACATTCTGCATCTCATGTTTCCAAT
Organism: Melanerpes formicivorus; assembly: GCF_026170545.1. Lineage (NCBI taxonomy): Eukaryota > Metazoa > Chordata > Aves > Piciformes > Picidae > Melanerpes > Melanerpes formicivorus. Next base: position 22,184,048 of record NW_027142364.1, on the reverse strand, counting down.
AGCTTTGGAGCAGGAGCATCTGTCCCAGGCTGGAGCATGTGGGGCTCCCCCCTGCCCCAGGAGATGAAGTCCCCCAGGTGAAGAACAGGACTAAGGAAAGGGTTTGTCAGAGCAGCAGAGAGGTGACCCACCATGGAGGCAGTACTCAGTCCTGGACTTCACAGTAAGAGAGAGTTGAGTTTAAGTCCTGTGAAGATCCCCTGGCTGCTTTTACTCCTCCCCCGTCTGAGCTGCAGGTCTCTAGGGCTCAGTGTGCTGTCTGCTCCCTAGGTGCAGGGAAGGGACCTTAAAGACCATTCACTTCCTCAGCCCTCTGCCATGGGGGGGCCCAGTCCAGCCTGGCCTTGAGCAGCTGCAGGGAGGGGCTTTCCTGGGCTGCTGCTAGGCAGCCCCTTCACAGAGCTCTGCTTTCCCTGGCAGGTGAGCCCCACGTGGATGGGGAGCCAGGAGACCTGCGCTTCCGAATCAAGGTGCTGAAGTGAGTACCTGCCCCAGCTGCCCCCTCCTGCTGCTGCGCCCTCCTGCTGCTGCGCCCTCCTGCTGCTGCCCCCTCCTGCTGCTGCCCCCTCCTGCTGCTGCCCCCTCCTGCTGCTGCGCCCTCCTGCTGCTGCGCCCTCCTGCTGCTGCGCCCTCCTGCTGCTGCGCCCTCCTGCTGCTGCGCCCTCCTGCTGCTGCGCCCTCCTGCTGCTGCGCCCTCCTGCTGCTGCGCCCTCCTGCTGCTGCGCCCTCCTGCTGCTGCGCCCTCCTGCTGCTGCGCCCTCCTGCTGCTGCGCCCTCCTGCTGCTGCGCCCTCCTGCTGCTGCGCCCTCCTGCTGCTGCGCCCTCCTGCTGCTGCCCCCTCCTGCTGCTGCGCCCTCCTGCTGCTGCCCCCTCCTGCTGCTGCGCCCCTCCTGCTGCTGCCCCCTCCTGCTGCTGCCCCCTCCTGCTGCTGCCCCCTCCTGCTGCTGCCCCCTCCTGCTGCTGCCCCCTCCTGCTGCTGCCCCCTCCTGCTGCTGCCCCCTCCTGCTGCTGCCCCCTCCTGCTGCTGCCCCCTCCTGCTGCTGCCCCCTCCTGCTGCTGCCCCCTCCTGCTGCTGCCCCCTCCTGCTGCTGCCCCCTCCTGCTGCTGCCCCCTCCTGCTGCTGCCCCCTCCTGCTGCTGCCCCCTCCTGCTGCTGCCCCCTCCTGCTGCTGCCCCCTCCTGCTGCTGCCCCCTCCTGCTGCTGCCCCCTCCTGCTGCTGCCCCCTCCTGCTGCTGCCCCCTCCTGCTGCTGCCCCCTCCTGCTGCTGCCCCCTCCTGCTGCTGCCCCCTCCTGCTGCTGCCCCCTCCTGCTGCTGCCCCCTCCTGCTGCTGCCCCCTCCTGCTGCTGCCCCCTCCTGCTGCTGCCCCCTCCTGCTGCTGCCCCCTCCTGCTGCTGCCCCCTCCTGCTGCTGCCCCCTCCTGCTGCTGCCCCCTCCTGCTGCTGCCCCCTCCTGCTGCTGCCCCCTCCTGCTGCTGCCCCCTCCTGCTGCTGCCCCCTCCTGCTGCTGCCCCCTCCTGCTGCTGCCCCCTCCTGCTGCTGCCCCCTCCTGCTGCTGCCCCCTCCTGCTGCTGCCCCCTCCTGCTGCTGCCCCCTCCTGCTGCTGCCCCCTCCTGCTGCTGCCCCCTCCTGCTGCTGCCCCCTCCTGCTGCTGCCCCCTCCTGCTGCTGCCCCCTCCTGCTGCTGCCCCCTCCTGCTGCTGCCCCCTCCTGCTGCTGCCCCCTCCTGCTGCTGCCCCCTCCTGCTGCTGCCCCCTCCTGCTGCTGCCCCCTCCTGCTGCTGCCCCCTCCTGCTGCTGCCCCCTCCTGCTGCTGCCCCCTCCTGCTGCTGCCCCCTCCTGCTGCTGCCCCCTCCTGCTGCTGCCCCCTCCTGCTGCTGCCCCCTCCTGCTGCTGCCCCCTCCTGCTGCTGCCCCCTCCTGCTGCTGCCCCCCTCCTGCTGCTGCCCCCTCCTGCTGCTGCCCCCTCCTGCTGCTGCCCCCTCCTGCTGCTGCCCCCTCCTGCTGCTGCCCCCTCCTGCTGCTGCCCCCTCCTGCTGCTGCCCCCATGCATGGCTGCCCTTGGGCAGGGCCCTAGGGTCACCCAGCTCCAAGCCCCTGCCATGGCCAGGGACACCTCCCACCACAGCAGGTTGCTCACAGCCACCTCCAGCCTGGCTGCAAACACCTCCAGGCAGGAGGCTGCCACCACCTCCCTGGGCAGCCTGTGCCAGGCTCTCACCACCCTCCTGGGGAACAACTTCTTCCTGATGTCTAATCTACATCTCCCCTCCTCTAGCTTGGATCCATCCCCCCAATCCTATCCCTCCCTGACACCCTTAGAAGTCCCTCCCCAGCTTTCTTGGAGCCCCCTTCAGATCCTGGAAGGCCACAATGAGGTCTCCTGGGAGCCTTCTCCTCTCCAGCCTGCCTCACACTCTGGCATGCATTTGGAGCTGCTGTGAATCACACAGGCTGCTGCTGTTTTTCCACCAGCCAGAGAGTTCCCTGTTGTAAGGAAATGCCCTCCTAAGATAAACTGTTGGGTGAGTCACAGCTGCTTGCCACTCCTCACCACTCACTGCCCTAGGAATAGAAAGGTCAGCAGTGCTGTGTGTCCCACACCGGGAAGGGAAGCTCCATCTCTTCAATTGGCCACTTCCCCTCAGGTCTGGGAGTCCTCCAGAGTCCCCAGCAGAGAGGAGGAAGCTGAAGGAGCTGGGAGGAGAGTAACTGCCCTGCCTCTTGTCCCCCAGGCACCCAGTCTTTGAGAGGAGAGGGGATGACTTGTACACCAACGTAACCATCTCGCTGCTCGAGGCGCTGACGGGCTTCCAGATGGACATTGCCCACTTGGATGGGCACAAGGTGAGCAGAGGCCTGCCTGAGAGTCACAGCACCCCAGAGGGCCCCAAGGGTCACCTGCCCCAGCCTCTCAGGTGATGGTGCAGTGATAGCCAGCTGGCCAGCACCCTGGCAAGCTGAGCCTTCAAGCTGCCCGGTGGAGGAGACCTCCCTTGGCAGATGGTTCCCGTGGCTGTGCTCACAGGGAAAGACTTTGTGCTGCAAGCCTCCTGTGCTGAGGCTTAGCCTTGCTTGCAGCCTGTGCAGCTGCTGGCTGTACCCAGTGTGCCCTCTGCTAGAGCCTTCCAGACCAGCTCCAGTGGAGCCAGGGCAGGCCCTGTGCGAGGGATGCAGAGTGTGGGTTGGACTGCAGGTTGTCCCAGCAGTTCCTGCACTGCAGCCCTGGCAGGGATGCTGCCTGCAGCCCTGGGGCACCTTTGGCAGGCAGCAGCAGCTGCAGGTGTCCCAGCAGTTCCTGCACTGCAGCCCTGGCAGGGATGCTGCCTGCAGCCCTGGGGCACCTTTGGCAGGCAGCAGCAGCTGCAGGTGTCCCAGCAGTTCCTGCACTGCAGCCCTGGGGCACCTTTGGCAGGCAGCAGCAGCTGCAGGTGTCCCAGCAGTTCCTGCACTGCAGCCCTGGGGCACCTTTGGCAGACAGCAGCTGCAGGGTGTCCCAGCAGTTCCTGCACTGCAGCCCTGGCAGGGATGCTGCCTGCAGCCCTGGGGCCCCTTTGGCAGGCGCAGGCGTCCCTGGGGCGGGCAGGAGGGGCAGGGAGCTGCCCTCTGAGCTCTGCCTTTGTCTGTAGGTTCACATCGCCCGAGAGAAAATCACCAAGCCCGGGGCCAAGCTCTGGAAGAAAGGAGAGGGTCTCCCAAACTTTGACAACAACAACATCAAAGGCTCCCTGATCATCACCTTCGACGTGGAGTTCCCCAGGGAGCAGCTGACAGGGGAGCAGCGGGCAGGTGAGTGCCCCGGGGCAGGGCCTGCCCGCCGCGCAGAGAGCCTGCTGCAGCTCCCCTGCCGGCCAGGAGAGGCTGCCCCTGCCCTCTGCCCCCGTGGTGCTGGCACAGCTGGCTGCTGCCCCTGCCCTCTGCCCCCTGTGCTGCAGGCACAGCTGGCTGCTGCCCCTGCCCTCCGCCCCCGGTGCTGCTGGCACAGCCTGGCTGCTGCCCCTGCCCTCTGCCCCCGTGGTGCAGGCACAGCTGGCTGCTGCCCCTGCCCTCTGCCCCCCGTGGTGCTGGCACAGCTGGCTGCTGCCCCTGCCCTCTGCCCCCCGTGGTGCTGGCACAGCTGGCTGCTGCCCCTGCCCTCTGCCCCCGTGGTGCTGGCACAGCTGGCTGCTGCCCCTGCCCTCTGCCCCCCGTGGTGCTGGCACAGCTGGCTGCTGCCCCTGCCCCTCTCCCTCCCCCTCTGGCTGCAGGCAGCCTGGCTGCTGCCCTGTGCAGCTGGCACAGCTGGCTGCTGCCCCTGCCCCTCTCCCTCCCCCTCTGGCTGCAGTTCTGGCACAGGGCTGTGCCGCTGGCCTGCAGCGCTCGGCCGGCCTGCAGGGGCTGGGGGCTGGAGCTGGCCTTGTCTGAGCTGGGGCTCACTGCTCTGGGCTGCCTCTGCCCTGCCTCTGCTGGAGGGGCATCCCAGGCAGCTTTCCAGCCCCTGCTGCTGCTCTCCTAGAGGCAAGGCTGTGCAAAGGCCTCTAGGGCGAGGGTAAGGAGTGCTGTGCAGCACCAGGAGAAGGATTGGGCCTCTTCACATCCCCTTACCACAGAGGGGGGAGGGGGCAGTGGCATCCCATGAGAGAGCTGCCTCTCAGCCCCAGGACTCAGGTGGGAGCTTGATGAGCCAGAGTAAACTCCTGCAGCTGACAGGAGGGTAAATTCTGCCCCCCAGCTGCAGGCTGCTCTTGGCTGCAGCAGCCTGTGCAGTGGGTTCTGGTGCCCTGCACAAGGCAAACAGGAGGCATCAAGGGCAGAGAAGTGCCTGCTGTGCAGCAGTGCAGAAAGCTCTCCCACCTTTACCCATGTCAGAGATTCACACAATGGGCTGGCTTGGAAGGGGCCTTAAAGCTCAGCCAGTGCCAGCCCCCTGCCACGGGCAGGGACCCCTCCCACCAGCCCAGGCTGCTCCAGGCCTCATCCAGCCTGGCCCTGAACACCTCCAGGGAGGGGGCAGCCACAGCCTCCCTGGGCAGCCTGTGCCAGGCTCTCCCCAGCCTCACTGCCAAGAATTCCTCCCTGATCTCCAGCCTCAATCTGCCCTCTCCCAGCTCAAGGCCATTGCCTCTCCTCCTGTCACTCCCACCCCTGTCAAAAGTGCCTCTCAGCTCTCTTGCAGCCCCCTTCAGGTACTGGGAGGCTGCTCTGAAGCCTCCCTGGAGCCTCCTCTTCTCCAGGCTGAGCAGCCCTAGCTGACAGACAGAGGTGGTGGTGCTGGTGTGAAGGGGCTCCGGCAGGGAGGGTCTGCAGGCCCCCCAGGGCAGTCCCACCCCCTGCTGGGGGAGGGGCAGGGCAGGCAGCTCTGCATGGCTGTGCCCCAGGGCCTCTCAAGGGCCCAGTGCCTGAAGGAGCTGGGGGAGGGGCAGGCCTGGCCATGCTGTGGCAGCAGGCCAGGGTGCACTTCCAGAGGAAGAGTGTGGGCTTCAGAGCTCCAGGCATCCCCTCCTGCTCCTGTGCTTGGCCCTGGCCCTGGCTGCTTATCTGCTCCACATGGCCAGCTGCTGGGGCTGGCAGGGCAGCTCTGTGGGTGTCACTCTGGGCACTCCAACCTTTGGAGCAGTGATATTTGCCTTCCTCTGACAGCAGGGAATTCATTGCCTGTTCCTCAGAGTGCCTTGCTCCCTGCCTTGCCTTCTGTGCCCCTCTGCTGGTGCTGCTTTGCTCTCTGCTCTGCAGCTTTGGCTTCCCAGCTTTAACTCTGCTGTGCCCAGAGCTCAGCAGCAGGGAGCAGAGTGCCCAGGTTGTCTTGGCACCTCTCTGTAGCCTCAGAAGAGTCTTGAAGCTGCTCCTGGTAAGCAGTGCCTGAGGTGCAGGAGTGCCAAAGGTCAGGATTCCTGGCTGGGAGTCCTGCTGGAACCTCCTGGGTGATGAAACATGCACCATGAGGGTGTCCTGCAGGCCAGAGCAGCTGCCCAGCAGGGAGCAAGGCTTGGGGATGGTGCTGAGCCAGCTTTTTCCCCTTTCTCCTGCTGTGTCCTTCCTCTCCAGGAATGCACATCCAGGAGCCACATCCTCCAGGAAGTGGCTCTGAGCCTCCTTTGGCTGTGGAGGGGAAGTGACCTTGCCTTGCACTCCCTGGGAGAGTGCTCTGCCTAGCAGCTTGAGTGCAGGGGCTGGCCTGGCCTGCTGCTGAGGGTAGGAAAGGAGTCAGGCTCCCTGCCCAGGCAGCAGGAAGCAGTGCTCCTGCCTGGCAGAGCTGCCCTGCTCCCACCTGCCCTGCCCAGACCTCTCCCAGGAGTTTGGCAGAGCTGCTGTGAGCCTTGTGCCAAGAAGGCCAATGGCATCCTGGGGCAGAGCAGGAAGAGTGTGGCCAGCAGGTGGAGAGGTTCTCCTCCCCCTGCCCCGTGCTCTTGCCAGGCCACAGCTGGACTCCTGTGCCCAGTTCTGGGCTCCCTGGCTCAAGGGCAGGGCCTGGCTGTGGGGGGCACAGCAGAGGCACAGAGATGCTGAGGGCAGTGGGGCAGCTCTGTGAGGAGCCAAGGCTGGGGCTGGGGCTGTTGGGCCTGGGGAAGAGCAGCCTGAGGGGATCTCATCAATGCTGATCAATACTTCAGGGGTGGCTGTCAGGAGGATGGGGCCAGGCTCTGCTCAGTGGTGCCCAGGGACAGGGCAAGGGGCACACTCTTGGCAGCAGAAGCTCCATGCAGACAGGAGGAGGAACTTCCTTATTTTAAGGGGGGCAGAGGCCTGGAGCAGGCTGCCCAGAGGGGTGGCAGAGTCTCCATCTGTGGAGGACTCCCCCCCAGCTGGGGGTGCTGTGGGTGAGCACCTCCTGCCTTGGCTAAGCTGGTTCATTCTGTGTCCTGCTGTGGCCAGAGGGAGACCACGGCTCTGGTTGCAGCTGGTCTGAGCCAGGCCTGCCTGCTGCCCTGCTGCCCTGCCAGCCAGGTGTCTGCAGGCCTTGCTGCAAGCCCAGAGCTGCCCTGGGGACAGCCAGCAGCAGGATTGCAGCCCTGTAGCTCTGTTTCGTTGGCAGTCCCAGGGGGTGGGGAGTCTTCCTCTCTGTTGTGGGGCCTCAGGCTCAGCCTCAGGCTGAGTGCTTTCTGCTGCTGCTCAGAGCAGAGTGCAGCCTTGCCCTGGGGCCTGCCTGCAGGGAGGGAATCCCCTCTGCTTATCTCAGGACAAACAGTGACACATCTACTCCTGCCACTTGGCTTCCTCCCTCTTGTGTAGGCTTGTCCTTCAAGTGGCAGTGAGGGACTTGCCAGAGCCTGCCCGAGTGTGCCAGCTGCAGCTGGCTGAGGGAGTGCTGGCTGCTTGGCTTGAGTCACTCTGAGCCTGCTCTGGCAGCAGTTTGGCCCTGGCTGGACCTCAGAGTGTGTCAGATGTTTGTGAATGGCCTTCCAGGGCTGGGGGCATCTGGGGACTCATCCAGACTGCTGTGTGGTGGAACTGGCTTTCAAAATGCCTAAGGGTATCCAGGCCTTCAGCAGGGTGTCCCCAGGCGCTGCCCAGCAGGGTCCCCAGGCGCTGCCCAAGCACTCAGGTGGCTTTCTGCAGCTGGCCAGAGGGACTCAATGTAGCCCTCCTGAGCTGGCTGCCAGCAGATTCCCCCTGGGCTGTGGAGGGGAGCTGAGGGCATGAGCTAGAGGAATTTGAGTGGAGATGCTCAGAGGGCTCGGTAGCAGCTGCAGTTTTACTTGGGAGGACAAAGCTGTTCTCAGCTTCAATAGCTCTGGAGGCAGCTCTGTCCCTTGCAGCGCTGTGAGGAGCTCGGGGGGTGCTTTGGGCTTGGCACTTGCAGCACAGGAGGAGACTTGGCAGGGTGCTTGGTGCCATGGTTCAGTTGATTAGGTGGTGCTGGGTGATAGGTTGGATGTGATGATCTTGAAGGTCTCTTCCAACCTGGTTTGGTCTATTCTGTTCTATCACAGAATCACCAAGGCTGGAAGAGACCTCAAAGATCATCCAGTCCAACCTGTCACCACACACCCCATGGCTAAACCATGGCTCCAAGTGCCACATCCAGTCCCCTCTTGAGCACCTCCAGGGATGGGGACTCCACCACCTCCCTGGGCAGCACATCCCAATGGCCAATGACTCTCTGTGTAGAACTTTCTCCTCACCTCCAGCCTAAACCTCCCCTGGCACAGCTTGAGACTGTGTCCTCTTGTTCTGCTGCTGGTTGCCTGGGAGAAGAGACCAACCCCCTCCTGGCTACAACCTCCCTTCAGGTAGCTGTAGACAGCAATGAGGTCTCCCCTGAGCCTCCTCTTCTCCAGGCTAAGCAACCCCAGCTCCCTCAGCCTCTCCTCCCAGGGCTGTGCTCCAGACCCCTCCCCAGCCTCGTTGCCCTTCTCTGGACCCCTCCCCTAGTCTCAGTGTGCTCCTTAGCCATCCAGCCCTTCTCGGTGCCCCCCTCCCCCACACTCAGTGCTGTGCTTTGCTCCGTGCAGGTCTGCAGCAGCTGCTGCGGCAGGGCTCGGTGCAGAAGGTGTACAACGGCCTGCAGGGCTACTGAGCTCTGCCCCGGCTGGGACTGGAGCGCCAGGAGGAGCAGCTCGTCGGGGTCAAGTCTTGTTCTTTGTCTCCTGCCCACTGGAGAGTGGCAGGAGGGGTGGGGGGGGGGTCAGTGGGCTGGGGGTCTGGGGGTGGTGGTTGTTCCTTTGCCAGTGGGGGAAGCGCTGCGAGCCGGGGGCCGCTCGAGCCTTCTTGGGACACAACCTGGTGCTGCCTATCCTGTTCCACGCCCTGGAACAACCAAGAAGACTCTTGAGCAGGGAAGAAAGACCAAAAAGCTGGCAAAAACCCCCACCCCCCCCAGGAGTTCTCAGTTCCATGCAGCTTGGACTTTCTGGTTTTTAAATACATTTTGCTGTGACTTTTCTTGGCCCTCTCCACCTCTTTGGTAGCCTCCCCTGCTGCTCCACCTCCCTCTCTCTCAGTCCCTTTTCTGTCTCTAAGGGCTTGGGGGAGTTAGCTTTGCTTTTCAATCCCAGCCCTTCTTCCCTTTCTCCTCTGGGTCCAGCGTGGGAGGCTGGCTTCAGAGGGTGGGTTTGGGGTGCTGGTGGGAGCAGCCTGGGGGCAGAGCCTTTCTGGCCTGTGCTGAGCCCCAGCTGTGCTTAGGAGAGCAGGGGAAAAGAGACTCTGGAAGCTCTTGGGGCCTCTCTTCACCACTCTGGTCCCAGAAGTCAATGCCTGGTTTGAAACTGGAAGTCACAACAGCTTAGCAAAGCCTCCTCAGCCTTTCACTGTGAGGATTGGGGACATGATGGGAATGGCTTCTTGTGGCCTTGGTTCTCCCCCCTTCTCCCCAGGTGTAAGTTTCCACCTGCAGCCCCTCCTCTGTGAGGATGGGTGAAGCCAAGAGCACAGAAATAAAACTGTTTGAGTTGGAATGGCCAAAACTCCCTCATTAAATACAAACCCCTTGCCCTGGGCCAGCTGCAGGTCCTTGGGGGAGCAAGGAACCAGCTCCAGGGTGACCTGGGCTGGGAGCTGCTGCCAGCAACAGCTCTGGAGCTCTCTGAGCTGACCCTGCCAGGGAGGTACCTGTGCTGCTCTGCTCTGTTGGGAAGACTTCTGTCCCTTGGAGCAGCCTCATCACACAGTCAGAGATTAGGAAGTCATAGAATGGTTTGGCTTGGAAGGGACCCTCAAGATCATCCACTTCTCCCCCTCTGCCACAGGCAGGGACCCCTCCCACCAGCACAGGCTGCTCAAGGCCTCATCCAGCCTGGCCTTGAACACCTCCAGGGAGGGAGCATCTACCACCTCCCTGGGCAGCCTGTGCCAGTGTCTCCCTGTCAAGAACTTCTTCCTGATCTCCAGTCTCAATCTGCCCTCTTGCAGCTCCAAGCCATTGCCCCTCCTCCTGACACCCCCAGCCCTTGCCAAAAGTCCCTCCAGCTTTCTTCAGGTACTGGAAGGCTGCTCTGAGGTCTCCCTGGAGCCTTCTCCAGACTGAACAGCCACAACTCTCCCAGCCTGTCCCCATAAGGGAGGTTCTTCGGCCCTCTGCTATGCTTGTGGCCCTCCCTCCAACATTTCAGTGTTGTTGTTGTGCTGGGGGCTCCAGAGCTGGAGGCAGTGCTGCAGGTGGGGGCTCAGCAGAGCAAAGTGTCAGAGTCAGCTCTGGATCCCTGGCAGCACTGCTTTGGATGCAGCCCAGGCTGCCCTTGGCCTTCTGTGCTGCAGTCTCACACTGCCTGCTCCTGCCCAGCTGCTCCCCCAGCAGCACCCCAAGTCCTTTTCCTCAGGGCTGCTTTCTATCACCTCCTCCCCCAGGCTGTACTGACAGTGAGGATTGTTCTGGCCCAGGTGCAGAGCCCTGCACTTGCTCTCATTAACCCTCCTGAGGTTCCCCTGGGCACCACCTCTCCAGCCTGCCCAGGTCCCTCTGGATGCCATCCTGTCCCTCTGGCACATCAACAGCACCACTCAGCATGGTGCCACCTGCACACTGCTGGTGGTGCCCTGGATCCCCCTGTCTATGGCAGAGATAAAGACATTAAACAGCACAGGTCCCAGCACAGACCCCTGGGGGACAGCACTGTCCCTGCTCTCCATCTCCCTCAGCCCCTGCCTGGGGAGCAGCTGGGAGCTGGTTTATGGGAGTGCTGACTGGGGAGCAGCAGCAGCAGCACGCTCCAGGTGGGTTTGGTTCTTTCTTTGTTAGCATCCTTCACTGTGAACTTGGAAGCAGCTCAGAGGTGGAGAGCAGCTCTGCCTCGGCCTTTGTGTGCTGCCCTTGCTCTGGCAATGTCCCACCCAAGGCCTCTGCTCCAGCAGGAGCTGACGCAGCGGAAGCAGCGGCGTGGGGAAGGCTTCCTGTGGGCTCCTTTGTGTGTTTGCCTTGGCAGGGCCGTGCAGGGGCTTCAGGAACTGGCTGAGAGAGGGGCAGGACCGGCCCGGGGTGCCAGAGCCTTGCTGTTGGTGCTCACCTTCCCCAGAAGCTCCCCACAGGAGCTGTTGGCCCCAGCTGAGGCTGCTGCTCCAACCCTCTGCCCTTTGGATGGGCAGCTCTTGGCAGGTGCCTGCAGGCAGCTCTGTCCCCGTCCCTCCCTTCCCCCTTAGGCTGGAATTGTATGAGATCTGAGGCAAAAGCTCTTCTCCCCCTCTCCCTGTGCAGGGGCTGGCTGCTGTTGTCTCAGCCCCTTGGTGGCTGCATTCTTGCTCCTTGGCAGGTGGCCACGCTGCCAGTGCTGGCCCTTGGCAGCAAGGCCAACAGGCTGGGGCCTCACACCGGTCTCAGTTCCTCCCCAAGGAGAGGGTGGCACAACCTACCTGCACCCCCAGCAGCAGGCACTGCATCTATTTCAGGCATGCTGAGCTCCTGCTGCTGCTTTTCCTTTCCCTGCCTGTTCTTTTCCTTCCTGTAGTTGGGGTTTGTTGTTCTTTCATTGTGGGTCTGCACGCTGGGAGGCCCAGTGCTGTGTGGAACAGCAACAATAGCTGCAGAGCTCCAGCTTTTATGAGGGTGAGCAGAGAAGAAAGCCCCAAACTGTACCAAGCAGCCCTGTTTGCTTCCATCTCCCTTTTGGAGCCCTGCTGAGGGGAGGTGCAAAGCTGGGCTCCTCTGTTCCCTCTGTCCCCCATGCTCTTCCCATGCAGCAGCCTGCACTGGTGCTTGCCAGGGTCTGCTTCAAGCATTTCCACGTGCTTTGGCTTTGGTCTGCTTGCCCAAGGGAAGCTGAACTGTTTCTGGGATCATGGGGAGGGATTTGTCCTTCAGGGGCCCCAGGGTGTCTGGCCAGGGAGATGTGGAAGCTCCACATCCTGTGTCCTTTGCTTCTGTAACACGGAGCTGGGGTGTGAGTCACGGCCTGTGTGGGCTCCTGCAGATGATGCTAAGGGGGTTGAGATGTTCAGATGCAGCTCCTCTTGGCTTGGGAGCAAGCCTGCAGTGTGAGGCTGGGACTCCTGTGCTGCACAGACTTTGCAGCCCCTTCTAAGCAAAGCTCTTGTTCCCAAACTGGATCAGGTTCAAGAGGAAGCCTCACTTCCCGCTCCCCTTCTACCCTGAGGCCTTGCCTGGGTGCGGGGTTTAGGCACAGGCACCTTCAGTTCCTCCACTTGGCCTTGGAAGCTGCTTCTGGAGGTCCTCACTGTTTGAAAAGGGCACATGGGCTTTGCCTGCCTGAGATGGGAGCCCAACTGACTTCTGAAGTGAGAAGCTGTGTGTGTACCTCCAGAGCCTCACCGCAGGCTCACTGTAAGATGTCTTCACCTCCAGCAGGGCTCTGTTGCCTCCCAGGCTTTGGCTGGATCCCTCCCATCCCAGGAGAGGTAAAGCAGCAGATGGGGTGAGGATTCCATCAGCAGGTAGATGATGGGACTTGGGTCTATTGTTTTAGACAGCATTGTGCCCTGGCAGCCTTATGCACTCCTCCTGTCCCTCTCCAGGTGGCACTTGCTGCACCTAAAGCCACCCTGCCTCATCCCAGAGGCTGAAGGTTGGGGCTGTACACAGGAGCCTCAGCATAAGGTACATGGGGCCTGGGAAGCAGTCTGGCCCAAAGGGATGCTTTGTTCCTGGTGGTGGTGTGCCCAGGTGGCCAAGAAGGCCACCAGCATCCTGGCCTGGATCAGCAGTGGTGTGGCAGCAGGGGCAGGGCAGGGATTGTCCCCCTGGACTCAGCACTGCTGAGGCCACAGCTTGAGTGCTGGGTTCAGTTTGGGGACTTTCACTCCAAGGAAATTGAGGGCTGGGCAGGTCCAGAGAAGGGCAACCAAGGGAAGGGTCTGGAGAGCAGGGCTGGGGAGGAGCAGCTGAGGGAGCTGGGGGTGTTCAGCCTGGAGAAGAGGAGGCTGAGGGAGACCTCATTGCTCTCTGCAGCTCCCTGAGAGGAGGTTGCAGTGGGGTGGGGGCTGGACTCTTCTCCCTAGTCTCAGGTGATAGGAGGAGAGGAAATGGCCTGAAACTGTGCCGGGGAGGCTTAGGTTGCAGATGAGGAACAATTGCTTTGCTGCAAGAGGGGTTGGCAGAGGCTGCCCAGGGAGGTGGTGGAGTCCTCACCCCTGGAGGTGTTCAAGCAAGGTGTGGCCATGGCACTTGGGGACAGGGTTTAGGGTCCATGGTGGGGTGGGGTTGATGGTTGGACTGGGTGATCTCTAGAGGGTTCTTCCAACCCAGACAATGCTCAGGTTCCATGCTGGGGGCTGGGGGCTTCCCTCTCAGCACAGCAAGCCACACTGCTTGTCCAGGGCACCCCCTCCTCCCTCAGCCCGGCTTGGAAGTCTTTTCCAACCAGCAGATTCCTCTCCACAGGAACTCCTCTGGCAGCAGACTGCAGCTGAGCTTGTTTGGGGGTTGGTTTTCTTGGGGGTTTTCCAAAGGATTTGTTGTTTTAAAGTGTTTGCCTTTATCTAAACTTCCCTGCTCGGGAGGCAGGAGGGGAAGGGGCTGGGGCTGGGCAAACGCTGCCCTGAGGACACATCGGCTTCAAACCCTTCCTGAAGGCCTCTGCTCAGAAGGCTGAAGGCCTTGGGGGCCTCTGACTGGGAAGGGAGGGGGCAGGGCTGGCTCCTTGCAGGAGTCTTCAAGGTGGTTTCTAGGTGGCAGCCTCCCTCTCTGCCCAGCACCCTGGGGCCGGCCAGCAGCGGCTGCAAGGCGCTGCCCGGGAGGGGGCGGCCCGGCTGGGGCAGGCTGGGGGTTGGGGTGGTGTGGGGCTGCTGGGGGTGTGGGGCTGTGGTGTGGGGCTGCTGGGGGGTGTGGGGTGGGGTGGGGCTGCTGGGGCAGGCTGGGGGCTGTGCTGTGGGGCTGTGCTGTGGGGCAGGCTGGGGGCTGTGCTGTGGGGCAGGCTGGGGGCTGTGCTGTGGGGCTGTGCTGTGGGGCTGTGCTGTGGGACAGGCTGGGGGCTGTGCTGTGGGGCTGTGCTGTGGGGCTGTGCTGTGGGGCAGGCTGGGGGCTGTGCTGTGGGGCAGGCTGGGGGCTGTGCTGTGGGGCTGTGCTGTGGGGCTGTGCTGTGGGGCTGCTGGGGCTGTGCTGTGGGGCTGTGCTGTGGGGCAGTGCTGTGGGGCTGTGGGGCTGTGCTGTGGGGCTGTGCTGTGGGGCTGTGGGGCAGGCTGGGGTCTGTGCTGTGGGGCTGCCGGTGCTGTCCCGCAGCCCTGCTCGGTGCCGCCCGTGGCCAGCCGCCAGCCGCTCCCAGCCCTTTGCTCCGGCGTGATCGCTGCCCTGGGCGGTGAGAGGAAAGGGAGGAGGGCAGAGATGGGTCCCGGGCACCCCCAGGCGCGGCTTGCCAGCGCAGCCTTTTCCTCTGCCCTTTGGCGTTCCCAGGGACCTGCCCACTGCGGTGCGGCAGCAGAAGGCTGCTGGGAAGCAGGGACCCTCCGACTCCAGCCCCAAAGCTGTGCTGACCTTCCCTCCCCACCTCCAACCCCCCCAAGAATAAACTCCCTCTCTGGAGGTATCCAAAACTCGCCTGGATGCGTCCCTGTGTGACCTGCTCTGGCAGGGGGTTGGACTGGAGGAGCTTTCGAGGCCCCTTCCAGCCCCTGAACCGCTGTGATTCTGTGAGAGAAGCCTCCCTTGCTCCAGGAGGGCTGCCTGGGGGCTGAAGATGCTGCAACCCCCTCTGCCCGGTGCAGCTCCCGGCTTGGAAAGCTGCTCCCGGAGGCGGTGGTGCCCGGACTGAGAGCACCTGGCACAGGCTGCCCAGGGAGGTGGCTGAGGCCTCTTCCCTGGAGATAGTCAAGGTGAGGCTTGACGAGGCCCTGGGCAGCCTGACCTAGCTGGGGCTGTCCCTGCTGGCTGCAGGGAGGTCAGACTGGATGCCCTCTGGAGGTCCCTTCCGGCCTGGACCGCTCTGTGATTCTGGGGTGTGGGGCTGCGGCCTCGGTGGGAATGGCGAGGAGCTGAGCTTGCTTAGCCCAGCAGAGCTCCAGTGACGCTGCTGCAGCCTCCCAGCCTTCATCTGCTGCTGGCAGGGATCACCCCTGCTCCCTGCAGCCCTCAGGCTGCTGCTGCTGCCCACTTGCCTCACAAGCACTGACACTGGCAGACCCACGGGCGTTGGGTTTGATTCTCCTCAACTGCTGCCTTCCCATGGACTACTGAGCTACTTGAAAGAGTCCACACAGAGCCATGAGGAGGATGGGGTGCAACACCTTCTGTACAAGGAGAGACTGAGGGAGCTGTCTGTAGCTGGGAGCAGAGGAGCCTGGGAGGTGACCTCAGCCATGTTTATATACATGCAAAGGATGAGTGCCCAGAGGCTGGAGCCAGGCTCTGCTGGGGGATGCCCAGTGCCAGCACAAGGGGCAGTGGTGGAAGATGAGGCAGAGGAAGTGCCATGGAGTCTGCCTCAGCTTCCACCACTGCCCCTTGTGCTGGCACTGGGCAGCCCCCAGCAGAGCCTGGCTCCAGCCTCCATGGCACTTCCTCTGCCTCAGCTTCCACCACTGCCCCTTGTGCTGGCACTGGGCATCCCCCAGCAGAGCCTGGCTCTGGGCACTGCCCCTGCACAGCTTTATCAATATGAATGAGGTCACCCTCAGGCTCCTCTGCTCCAAGCTGAAGACCCTCAGCTCCCTCTTAAAGGGCTTTTCCAACTGAAATGATTCCATCCCCAGCCAAGAGGCACAGGAGCCCATTGCTGGAGGCCCCTGGAGGACATGGCCATGGACATCATCTGCTCCTGCCACAAGGCTGTCTGGAAGACAACAGAGGGACTCACCCACCCCATCGGAAGCACCCATGGGACATGAGCAAGGGGGAAAGTTTGTTCCTAGGGTACTGACATCATCTCACTAGAATACAGTTCAAGGCTGCATCTCTTATCTCAGCCCTCACTGAAGCCAGTGGTAGCAGGGCTGAGTGATGGGAGGTTTGCAGTGCAGAGAAAGCCAAGCCTCATGCCATGAGTGGTGTGGAGAGCTGGGATGGTGTTCATGGAGAGAGGCTGGTCAAAGCCTCAGTTTTGGGGCCTTCACTCCAAGAAGGGCACTGAGCTTGTTCAGAAAAGGGCAACAAGGCTGGGGAAGGGTCTGGAGAACAGGGCTGGGGAGGTGCAGCTGAGGGAGCTGGGGGCGTTCAGCCTGGAGAAAGGGAGGCTGAGGGAGACCTCAGTGCTCTCTGCAGCTCCCTGAGGGGAGGTTGGAGCCAGGCAGGGGTTGGTCTCTTCTCCCTAGTCTCAGGTGATAGGAGGAGAGGAAATGGCCTGAAACTGTGCCAGGGGAGGCTTAGCTTGGAGATTAGTGAAAATTTCTTTGCTGCAGGAGTGGTCAGGGATTGGCACAGGCTGCCCAGGGAGGTGGTGGAGTCCCCATCCCTGGAGGTGTTCACTTGGGTGGCACTTGTGGAGATGGCTTAATGGCCATGGAGGTGCTGGGCTGAAAGTTGGGCTTGATCTTAGAGGTCTCTTCCAACCCAAACAATTCTGATTCTGTGGGGGTTTCACTCATCCTTCTGCAGAAACAAAACCAACCCCAAAACAACCTAAGGAGTGAATGCCAAACAACCCTTGGCTGACAGAAGACCTGGTTAAGTGTTGGCACCTGTCCCAAGCTGTGATCAAGGGCAGAAGCAGCATCAAACTGTGGACAGGATCAGCCAGGAGCATGGCTACCAGCAACTGGACAGAGGGAACCTGTTGGAGCTGTGGGGAGTAGGGAGCCCAGCTTGTAGGCTGGGGCAGCTGGGCCCTGTGTCCTTGGAGTGCTGCAGCAGGCAGGGGTTGGGAGCTCTGTGATGAGGCCACTGGGGACATTGGGGCTGCCATGTGCTGCAGGTGGCCACGCTTAACCTCTCTGCTCTTGGCCACCATGCCTGAGTCAGGAGCAGGTGCTGGTCACCAGCAGGGGAGGTGGCCCTGGGATGGGGGTGCACTGCCTGCAGGCACAGCTCAGGCTGAGGCTGTTTCTCAGGGCTTTTCACAGGATCACGGAATGTTAGGGGCTGGAAGGGATCTCAGGAGATCACCCAGTCCAACCCCCCTGCCAGAGCAGGAGCACCCTGAGCACATCACACAGGAACACATCCAGGCAGGTCTTGAGTATCTGCAGAGAGGGAGACTCCACGACCCCCCTGGGCAGCCTGCTGAAGGGGCCTCTGCTGCTGGGTGCTGCTTCCTCACCTTGTGCTTGCTGGCAGAGACTCAAGAGACCAGCAGCAGTTGGCTCTTCCCTGGAGGGTTCTCCTGCTGTCACCAACAGGCATGGGGGCCCTGTGGGAAGGCAAAAGGCTTTTCTGCAGCTGTCTTAAAGCAGAGGCTTCCTCAGCTGGCCAAGAGAATGACGCATTTGAGAAGGCAAAAGCAAAACAAGCCCTGCTGTCCCAGACCTCCTCCAAACCTGCTCCTGCCCTGGGTCTGTCTCTGCTGCCAGCCCGAGCCCAGCAGCACCTTCCCAGCATCAAGGCACTGCCCTCACGTGGGAGCAAGGAGATGCAGCCCCAGGGGGACTGCATGAGCAGATTGCTCTGGGGACCACAGTGCCTCCAGCTGCAGGTGGCAGAGGAGTCCCACACCCCGAAGCCAGAGCAGGGCTGCAGAGGCAGTGAGGGTTCCACACTGGAAGCTGGCTACAAGCATCTCCAGCCCTTAGTCAGGAACAAACCTACCCTGCCTGATCTTCAGCATCAGCCTCATCTCCCTGATGGCCCCAGCAGGGACAGGCAGTGCTTGGCCTTCAGCACTCCCCAGCAAGGGCTCTTTAGAAGCTGGGCAGTGACATTCCTGTGCCTCAGCCTCGTTGTTTTGGATCCTCTAAGGCTCTTGGCTGCCCTTTCTCAGAGGAGCTTGCTGAAGGGTGGAGAGTGCTCTGGCCCCTGCCCCACCAACCTACTGGGGGCGGGGGCTGCTCAGAGGGTGGCCAGCAGCCAGGGTGATGAGATGTGGGCTTTGGAGACCTCCTCCATTTCTTCTTAAGGACGACCACTATGTCATCTTGCCTTCCTCTTTCTGCCCCGCATCTCTTTTCCCAGCTTCTCCCCTGCCCGCCCTTCCCTTCTTGCTTTGAGCCTCAGGGAAGGGCACTGGGGAAGGGATGAGCTGCAAGTTAATCCAGGAAAGCTCCTTGCTGCTGTGCTGTCCCCTCTTTTGGTGGCCCAAGCCAGCCCCTGGCTCATCCCCAGTTCTTCCTGCCCTTGGGGTAGCAGAGGCAAGGGTGCTGTGGTCTCTGGAGAGCATGCTCTGGGCTAGAGGGGAAGGCAGTCAGGAATTTATTGTTGACAGAGCTGAAGTCCCAGCAGCCCAAGAGCAGACTGCAGGAAAGGAAACCGTAGCAAGGAGGGCTGTTGGACAGCACTGGTGATAGAGCTCCACCTTTCTTTAGCTGATCCTTGGAGAATGATTTCTCATCCTGAGGTCCCTTCCCTGCCCCTCACCCAGCCTCCCCACACTCCCCTGTCCCTCTGGGCAGCATCCTTACAGGACATTCAGCTGCTGAGGGAAGCTGTCCCCTTACAGCTGGCTGGACTCAGCCTCAGGGCCTCCATAAAGACGAGGAAATGAAGACTCAATAAAACTTTGTCCCTTGGCCATTGGGGAAATTACTTCACTGGACCAAACCAAAGCTGGGGGCAGGCTGAGATGAGCTCAGTGGGCACAAACCCCAGCAGCCTCCCAGAGCTGGGGGCAGGCTGAGATGAGCTCAGGAGGCACAAACCCCAGCAGCCTCCCAGAGCTGGGGGCAGGCTGAGATGAGCTCAGGAGGCACAAACCCCAGCAGGCTCCCAGAGCTGGGGGCAGGCTGAGATGAGCTCAGGAGGCACAAACCCCAGCAGCCTCCCAGAGCTGGGGGCAGGCTGAGATGAGCTCAGGAGGCACAAACCCCAGCAGCCTCCCAGAGCTGGGGGCAGGCTGAGATGAGCTCAGGAGGCACAAACCCCAGCAGCCTCCCAGAGCTGGGGGCAGGCTGAGATGAGCTCAGTGGGCACAAACCCCAGCAGGCTCCCAGAGCTGGGGGCAGGCTGAGATGAGCTCAGGAGGCACAAACCCCAGCAGCCTCCCAGAGCTGGGGGCAGGCTGAGATGAGCTCAGTGGGCACAAACCCCAGCAGGCTCCCAGAGCTGGGGGAAGGCTGAGATGAGCTCAGTGGGCACAAACCCCAGCATCTTCCCTTCAAAAGGATTCCAGGGTTCCACTGTAGCTGCCCACCCAGCCAAGCCCACCCAGCACCAGCAGCCTGTGCCTGTGCCCTCTGTTGATGCTGCTGGGGGGGGGGAAATGAGAGCAAGCAAATGTGCCCTGAGATCTGAGGGACAGATTTATTACACCATGTCTTGAAGCAGTGCCACAGAGCTGTGACATCCTCTCTTTCCAGGCATTTAGCCCCATTTCAACAGGGTTAAATGAGAGTTTCAGTGCCATCCTTTCAACCTTTTCTTGCCTGTTTCTTCTTCCACTTCCTTCCCTCCAGCCCCAGCCTCTTCCCCACATTTTCCATCTGTGCCAAGCATATTTCTGTGTTCTCAGTGCCTCATGCCAGCCCAGTGTGGGGACCACCTCTAGGGCAGGGTGCTGATGCTGGGGAGTCAACCCAGCTGAGGCTGGGCAGGGAAGCCAGCAGTGCCCTTTGGGAGCAAAGCCTGCAGTGCTGGGGAGGAGCTTCCCTCGTGGGGCACAGGCTTCAGCCCTGCATCCACAGGGTGACAGTGATGTGATGGAAAAAAACTAGAGATGGGGAGACTCAGATTGGATGGGAGGAAGAAGTTGTTCCCCAGGAGGGTGGTGAGAGGCTGGCACAGGCTGCCCAGGGAGGTGGTGGAAGCCTCATCCCTGGAGGTGTTTGCAGCCAGGCTGGAGGTGGCTGTGAGCAACCTGCTGTGGTGTGAGGTGTCCCTGCCCATGGCAGTGGGCTTGGAACTGGATGATCCTTGAGGTCCCTTCCAACCCTGGCAGCTCTGTGATTCTCTGTGATTCTGTGCTGGTGGGGTCCATCCTCTGTCTGCACGAGGTGATGTGGGGCACGGGCTCCGCTAGCAGCTCCCTCCTGTGCACAGGAAGATGCCCACGGCCATGCCCAGCAGGGCCAAGGTCCCCAGGATCAGGCCCAGCACCAGCGGGGCGTGCGAGCGAGTGCTCTGCTTTCCTGCAGGAGGCAAGAGGCACGGAGGTCACACCCGGGGATCACCCCCACCACCCCACCCTCTGCCCTCCCCAGCCCGGGCACGGACCAGTCCTGGCACTCTGAGTCCGCAGGATGCCAACGCAGGTGGTGTTGAGGAAGTGCTGGAGGGCTTGGGTGGTCATGGGGTACTTCATCAGCTCCTTCTGGGCGTAGTCAGCCACGGCGTGCCGGCCGGGCCAGCGCCGCTGCCAGGTGGCGTTGGGGACGTGGAAGCTGAGGAAAGCTGTGCCGTTGAGGCTCACCTCGTAGAAGCTCTGGGCGCTGCCGTTGGGGAAGAGGCGGCAGCCCAGGTGGCAGCGCAGGCTCTGGGTGTCTGTGGGGAGGAAGGGAGGGAGGGAGTGGGGTGAGGACTGGTGCGCTCCCACCCCCCCTCGTGTTCCCACCTCCCCTCGGCAGCCTTCCGCCGGCGCCAGCAGCAGTCGTGCGCCGCCCGAGCCACCCCCAGCTCGGTCTGCGCCCAGCTCGGCCGCGGGGCTGGGGTGGTAGTTTCAGGCTATGCCTTTAAACATTTGTCACTGATCCTGAGCGGGAAGCAGCAGAATGTGAATAAAGCACTACTGGGTGTGAAAAGGGCAAGTGATGCTCGTTCTGAACAGTCCCACTGGGGAGGTATCTACCATCAGGATTAGTTTGCAGAACGATCTCCTCTCTTCTCGCTTCCTGGGCTCTGGCTGATGCTTCTGGCTTCAGGACCCCTGGCTGCGCTGCTTTGTTGCGATTGGTGTTAACAACAGTTCCCCTGCTCTTCTTTTCTCTCCTCCCTTTTGTCTACAGGGGGGTAGGGAAGGAGGCAGGGAAGGGAGAAGCTGCTGCAGCTCCCCTGGTCTTTGGGCAGGGGGTCCTGGTGCTGTTTGTTAACTGTAAATCCCTGTCACTAGTGTCAGTCCTGTCTGGTTGGTACATGCTCATGGCATTCCATTGCAGGTTGTAGTTCTGCCTGCAAATACAGCTTCGTTTGCTTCCAACTGAGCTGCTCTGGCAAATTTAGTGTTGGAGGGGGGGGATTTTCAGCCCACCACAGGTGGGCAGGCAGCCCTGCCTGTGTTTGCCTTCCTCATGTGCAGGCAGCACAGCCTGGGCTGATGGAGACAGGGCAGGGGGCACGAAGCAAGCTCTTCCCTGCTCCCATGGAAGGAGGCACAGGCAGCCTGGGGACGCTGCGCCAGGGGAGGTGTGGGGTTCACACTAGAGACCCAGAGAAAGTACTCCCAGAGTGCCAGGCAGAGAAATGCAGAGCTGGGGCCAAGCTGGTTTTGGGGGGAAGAAAGAGAAGGAAGGTGAAGTGCACCCTGGGCAGGGGTATCAGTGTGGGCTTGGGCAGTGCAGACAGGAACACAAAGCCACTGTCACTGGTGTCCCACTCCTCCCACAAAGGCTGTGGGCTGCAGGTGGGATCCAGGCAGGATGCCTATACCTCGCCATCCCCCCCAGGCTGCAGCCCCCAGCCCTTGGGCCAGCAGGAGGTTGAGCAGGAGATTGCCAGCTTGGCTCCAGGTGAAGAATTCCTGCCTGTGCAGAAGGCCTTCTTTTGCCCAGAGGGGGTTTACATGGCTCCATTTTGGCTGCAGCTCCATCCCTTTGCCTGGCTGTCTCCAGGGCATCGTCCCCATGCCCAGGCAGTGCAGAGGGGGCTTCCCTTCCCCAGAGGGACCCACCCCCACACTGAGCATCCCACCAGGGTACCACTCACAGTTGATGGGCCTCTCCTTGCTGAAGAGCTTCACCAGCTGGCTGAAGTAGTTCAGGTAGGAGATTACCTCTCTCTGTCGCCTGGCCCAGGCATCTGGGGGCTCCAGTGGCAGCACCTGGGTGACATTAAGCCCATCCAAGAGATGGCTGAGCTGCCCATCCAGGCTGGCATTCCCCCAGAAGAGAGAGTTGCCTTGGGAGATGCGGGTCCGTTGCAGCATGGTGAAGGCGAGCGGGGCTGCAAAAGATGCCAGACATCACCCACGGGCAATTACCTGCCTGTAAGCCGTGTGTGTGTGTGTGTGTGTCCCATGCCAACCCCAAGCCCCCCCAGCCCCACCACCGCCGTGTCCTTGCCTTACCTGCGTGGTCTGCCCCGCAGCCCAGGGCCCCGCAAAGCAGCAGCAACCGGAGCATGGTGTGGGCAGGGACAGGGATGCGGATGGGAATGGTGGCCCCACCGCTGGCCCGGCCAGCAGTTAAGTGGGAGCGGGGAGGTGGGGCTGCAGGAGGTGGAGATCAGGAACCCAGCCAAGTCTCTCCCATTTCCTTAGCCTGAGCCACCCGCACCCCTTCCCTGCCGGACGTGCCGTCAGCGCCCGTCCCCGCAGCCCCCGGCGACCGGGATGTGGGATGAGGCTCCCAGCCCTCCTCAGGACCTGCTGGACATCCCGGCACCAGCGCTGCGCTGGCTGGCAGAGGAGGCAGCAGCCTCTGGTTTCCCATCCACTGGCCGGGTAAGAACCCCTTGTCCGTGCTCCTCTGGGTGATGCAGGGGGCCGGCGGGGACACTCCAGCAGGAGAAGGGAGGGATGGAGGGAAGCAGCCTCACAGCACCGTGCTGCACCCACCGGGCCCTGTAGGGGATGTCCAGTGCCAGTGCTCTCAGTAAATGCTGGTGCCACAGGACCCCCAGCCCTGGAAAGAGAGCCCTCAAGATGCAGCATCCCTGCAGCCCATGCAATGCCCTGGGCATGGAGGGGTTGAGAAGGAGAAGGCCCTGGCTGAGCTCACTCTGTGTGTTTGGGGTTTAATTACAGCCAAAATTATTAAGAGATTAAAAGGAAAAAACCATACAGAAAGTGTACTAAAGTGTCCAGCTTGTTCCACTGGCACAGCATGGCACAGCATGGCACAGCATGGCACAGCCTGGGGTGCCAGATCCTGGACCTTCTGCCATGGTATTGACAGCAGCTGGAGGTGAGTCAGTGTGTGCTGGGGTGACCAAGAAGGCCACTAGTGTCCTGGCCTCTGTCGGCAGTGGTGTGACCAGCAGGGGCAGGGCAGGGATTGTCCCCTGGGCTCAGCACTGGTGAGGCCACAGCTTGAGTGCTGCAGTCAGGTTTGGGTCTGTCCCTCCAAGAAGGACATTGAGGGGCTGCAGTAGTTCTAGAGAAGGGCGACCAAGCTGGGGAAGGGTCTGGAGAGCAGGGCTGGTGAGGAGCAGCTGAGGGAGCTGGGGGTGTTCAGCCTGGAGGAAGGGAGGCTGAGGGGAGACCTCCATGCTCTCTACACCTGCCTGAAAGGAGGCTGCAGTGAGGTGGTGTTTGGTCTCTTCTCCCTAGTCCCAGGTGATAGAGGGAGAAGAAATGGCCTCAAGGTGCACCGGGGGAGAGTTAGGTTGGATATTAGAAGAAACTGCTTGACTGAAAGGGTTCTCAAACACTGGCAGAGGCTGCCCAGGGAGGTGGTTGAGTCCCCATCCCTGGAAGTGTTTCAAAGAGGCAGAGATGTGGTGCTGAGGGCCATGGTTTCATACCTGCTTTGGTGCAGTTAGGGAATGGTTGGATCTGCTGATCTTAAAAGGCTTTTCCAGCCCAAACAGTTCTGTGCTTTATGGCTCAGCATGGCACAGCACAGAAGCACAGAAAGACAGGGGCTGCAAGGGACCTCTGCAGATCATCCACTCCAACCCCTCTCCAAGCCAGGTTCCCCTAGGGAAGGTCACACAGGAACACACCCAAGAGGGTTTTGAATGTCTCCAGGGATGGAGACTCCATCACCTCTCTGGACAGCCTGCTCCAGGGCTCTGTCACCCTTACATTCAAGAAGTTCCTCCTCATTGCCCTGTCACTGGGCACCACTGAACAAAGCCTGGTCACCCACCCTTGAAGTGTTGATCAGCACTGGTGAGATCCCCCTCAGGCTGCTCCTCTCCAGGCTCAGCAGCCCCAGTTCTCTCAGCCTTTCATAGACCCACAGAATGCTAGGGGCTGGAAGGGACCTCCAGAGATCATCGAGTCCAGCCCCCTGACAGAGGAGGAGCACCCGGGGCAGCTCACACAGGAACACGTCCAGGTGGGTCTTGAAAGTCTCCCGAGGAGACTCCACAACCTCCCTGGCCCTTCTTGGCCACAAGGGCACATTGCTGGCCCGCGGGCATCCTGCTGGCCCCTCTGGACCCCCCTCCGCCCCGCTCAGCATCCTCCGCTCCCTCTGCCCCGAAGCTCAGCGCGCGGGAGTGGGCGCATCCGCGCCAGGGGCGTGGTCTATGGGCGTGGCCCCGCCAGCGAGGGCGTGGCCTGTCAGGGGCGGGTCCGGCGGCGGCGCCGGTGCCGGGAGCGCAGCGATGGCGGCGGCGGAGCTGGAGCGCTTGCGGATGGCGGGGGCCGGCATGGCCATCGCCGTCCTCACCAGCGGCGGGGACGCGCAAGGTGGGGCCCGGCGGGAGGTGAGGGTGGCCGAGAGCAGCCCGGTGGCGGCCTCGGCCCCGCTGGGAGCTCTCCGTGTCGCTCTCCCTGGGCGCGGCGGGGACAGAGTCCGCGGGGCCTCGGGGCGCGGAGCGGGAAGGTGGCTCCTGCTCCCCCCGGGCCGGGCGGGCGCAGGGAGCGGGGGAGCACCCCCTTCTTTCCCTAGTGCTTACCGCTTCCCATACTCTCCCCGCCTCCCCGCTACGGGGGAAGGGTCGGTGCGTGCCGCCCCCGGCGATTCCCCGTCCCCATCGCACCCGGAGTGCCCTCTGCGGGAGGTCACGGGCCCCGCGAGGAGGCTCTGCTGTAGGACCCCACCAGCCCGCCCGGGGCTAAGCAGCTGTTCCCAGTCAAGTCTCGCCCTGGGGCAGTGGCTCCTCTGCAGCTCCCACCTGTGCATTGAGTCTCTGCCCGCCTGGGTGCCCCCAGCTCGAGGGGACACTTCAGGGTCACCTCTAGGATCCAGTCCCCTGCTGTGCACGGGGTCCTGGGGACCCGCCCGGCTCACGTCTTGCTTTTCTAGGGATGAATGCTGCTGTCCGTGCCGTCACCCGCATGGGGATATACGTGGGAGCCAAGGTCTTCCTCATCTATGAGGTGGGTGTCCCTCCTTGCTCCCCGGCCCTGGGTGAGTGGGGGGAGGCACTGATGGCCTCCGTGCTAGGGCACTCCTCACCTCTGCCTCCCACTTCTTTGCAGGGCTACGAGGGGCTGGTGGAGGGGGGAGACAACATTAAGCAAGCCAACTGGCTCAGCGTCTCCAACATCATCCAGCTGGTGAGGACCACTGGTGGGGACGTGGGACCCCCAGCTCCTGCACCCAACCTGTATCACAGGCCGTGTTCCCCCGTTGTCTCTGCAGGGCGGGACGGTGATCGGCAGTGCCCGCTGCAAAGCCTTCACCACGCGGGCAGGCCGGCTGCGTGCCGCCCGTAACCTGGTGGAGCACGGCATCACCAACCTCTGCGTGATTGGCGGGGACGGCAGCCTCACCGGCGCCGACATCTTCCGCTCCGAGTGGGGCGGCCTGCTGGAGGAGCTGGTCCGAGACGGTGGGTGAGCCCCCCTTCCCCGTGCCCCTCGGTGGGTGGCGATGGAAGCGTTCAAGAACGCTGAGGCTCAGAGGTCTTACCCCGTTGCTATGACCCTAAAGGAGGACTGGGCTCCTCCACTGCTCTGCAGGATCTGGGCCGGGGGGAGCAAGGAGCACCCTGAAATCACCAGTGGTGCGGCCATTCCCTCTGCAGGGCAGATCAGTGAGGAGGTGGCGCGGGAGAACTGCCACCTGAACATCGTGGGGCTGGTGGGCTCCATCGACAATGACTTCTGTGGCACCGACATGACCATCGGCACTGACTCGGCGCTGCACCGCATCATGGAGGTGATCGATGCCATCACCACCACTGCACAGAGGTGAGCAGGCTGGGGGCTGGGGGCTGGACCTGGGAGTCCTGCTAGACAACATGTTCCCCAGGGGTCAGCAATGTGGCCTGGTGCCCAAGAAGGCCAATGGGATCCTGGGGTGCATTCAGAGCAGTGTGTCCAGCAGAGCCAGGGAGGTTCTCCTTCCCTTTTACTCTGCCCTGGTGAGACCTCACCTGGAATATTGCATCCAGCTCTGGGCTCCCCAGTTCAAGAGGGACAGGGATCTGCTGGAGAGAGTCCAAGGGAGGGCTACAAGGATGCTGAAGGGACTGCAGCACTGCCTGGGGAGGAGAGGCTGAGAGCCCTGGGGCTGTTTAGCCTGGAGAAGACTGAGAGGGGACCTAATAAATATCAGATAAATATCAGATCTGAGGGCTGGGGGTCAAGAGGGAGGGGACAGGCTCTGCTCACCCTGTGACAGGACAAGGGGTAATGGATATAAACTACAGCACAGGAGGTTCAGCCTCAACATGAGGAGGAACTTCACTGTGAGGGTCCCAGAGCAGGCTGCCCAGAGGGGTTGTGGAGTCTCCTTCTCTGGAGCCTTTCCAGCCCTCCCTGGATGTGTTCCTGTGTGCCCTGTGCTGGATTCTCTGGTCCTGCTCTGGCAGCGGGGTTGGACTGGATGATCTTCGGAGGTCCCTTCCAACCCCTAACATCCTGTGAGCCTATGACCTAAGAGGGCATCACACTTACCCTCCTCTTCCCACCTGTGCCATTGCAGCCACCAGCGGACGTTCGTGCTGGAGGTGATGGGTCGCCACTGCGGGTAAGGCCTCGGGGTGGGGGTGCCCATCGCTGGGGCAAGCTGTCACCATCTGGGGCACGTGCTGCCACCGCTGTGTCCCTCCAGGTACCTGGCGCTGGTGTCCGGCTTGGCCTCAGGTGCCGACTGGCTCTTCATCCCCGAGTCCCCTCCAGAGGATGGCTGGGAGGACCTCATGTGCGAGAGGCTTGGGGAGGTGAGACTGGGGGGTGGCTCCTGCAGCCTCATTCCCCTTTTTACCCCAGAGAGTCCCCACAAGGACCCAGGCTGAGCTCTCTGCCTGATCCCTGCGAAGCTTCGGGAGCTACTGCCATTGTCCCTGTGAAGCAGGGCACTCAGCCGAGCGCAAATCCAGCCCTGCCGTGCCAGGGGCAGCTCTGGCCGGCTCGGGGACGTGACCGCCCACAGCCCGAGCGGCTGCCCTCCAGGCGGCGAGCGGCAGCGGGCGGAGGGTGCTCAGCCTTGGCCAGCGCCGGTGAGCCTTGGCCGAGCCGCAGCAGCTGTTTCCCCCTCCCAGACGCGCAGCAGAGGGTCGCGGCTCAACATCATCATCATCGCCGAGGGCGCCATCGACCGCAGCGGCAAACCCATCTCCTCCAACTACGTGAAGGATGTAAGCGCCCGCTCCAGCCCCTGCTGCGCAGCCCAGGGGGCCGCACTGCCCCCTCTGTAAGGCCCTCTCTTTCCCGCAGCTGGTGGTGAAACGCCTGGGCTTCGACACGCGCGTCACGGTCCTCGGCCACGTGCAGCGCGGAGGGACCCCCTCAGCCTTTGACCGGGTGCTGGTAGGTCCTGGGAGGGGTGTGGTGGGTTGCAAAACTGCCCCCCCCCCCCATTAAACTTGCCAGACCAGCTCAGTTGGAAGCAGAGAAGAGCTTGCTTCATGCCCCCTGCCCTGTCTCCATCAGCCCAGGCTGTGCTGCCTGCAGATAAGGCAGGCAAACACAGGCACGGCTCCCTGCCCACGGGGAAGCCACCTGTAGGGGGTTGAAAGTCCCCCCCCCAACATCACATTTTCCAGAGCAGCTCAGTTGGAAGCAAGTGAAAGCTGTATTGACAAGCAGAACTGCAATCTACAGCAGAATGCGATGAATATGTACAAAACATACAGGAGTTACAGCTAACAAACAGCACAAGGAACCCCCTGCCCAAAGACCAGGGGAGCTGCAACAGCTTCTCTCTCCCTGCCTCCCCCTTACCCCCACTGTACAAAAAGGACAAGAGAAAGAAGCAGAGGTGTTTGTCTTAGCCAAGACAGTGCAGCCAAGGTCAAGCAGAAGCAAGTTAGTCTCTCCCAGAGCGAAGAAGTGAGACGAGAGAAATTGTTTTGGGAAGTGAATCTTTGGGAGCTCTCTCTCCCCAATGGGATGGTTTGGAACTGCCTTGATTTGCCTCCCTACAGCCAGTGGTGATTTGTTTGCATTCTACTACTTCCTGTTCAAGATCTGTGAAAGATTTTAAAGACATAGCCTAAAACTACCACAAAGGAGAGACACACCTGTGGGGATCACCCTGCAGAAAGCAGCAGGCAGCTGGGGAACACTGTGCCTGCCTTCCCTTCACCCCTCCCAAAGGACTTGGCAGCTGGGGTGCAGCTCAGGCAGTCCCCGACTGGCCCTTGCCCCTCATTAGCTGCAGGTGTTGCAGGGCTGTTGGCCAGCCCAGCTGTGTGCCAGCAGCCATCCCCGGGTGAGCCTAGGGGAGCAGCCCACCCCTCTGGCACGGGTGGTGGCCCTGGTTTCATGGGGTTGGGGGGGTGCCCCTTTCCCTTGGCAGAGCAGCAAGATGGGGATGGAGGCAGTGATGGCGCTGCTGGAGGCCACGCCGGACACCCCTGCCTGCGTGGTGAGCCTCTCGGGGAACCAGTCCGTGCGGCTGCCGCTCATGGAGTGCGTGCAGGTGGTGAGTACCGGGGCCACAGCAGGCACACCACCCACGGGGTAGGGGGCCCCCTCCCCTCCCCATCAGCAGGAGTGTCATGGTGCTGCTTCTCTGCCCCCTCCCAGACCAAGGATGTGCAGAAGGCCATGGATGAGAAGAGGTTTGATGAGGCCATCCAGCTCCGGGGGAGGTGAGGAGTGGGGACTGGGGTGGGGGGAAGATGTCCCGATGGGGTGGCCAAAGGGACATGGTTGTGGCTGTCACTAGTGCATGGATGGAGGATGGAGACACCCTTTGTACGAGGAGTCCCATGGAGAAGAAGGGGTGGTGGGGACAGGTTACTGCTGGGGAGATTCCTGTTGGACTCCAGAAGGAAATGTTTCCCCATGAGCACAGTCAGACACTGGAATCACCTCCCAAGGGAAGCAGTGGATTCCCCTCCATTGGGCAGCTTAAGACTCAGCTTGCCAGGGTGCTGGGCCAGCTCAGTGCAACTGCACCATCAGCTACAAAGGTTGGATCAGATGATCCTCGGGGTCCCTTCCAGCCTGGTGTGGGATTCTGTGACATGTTGGGATGGGCACTTCTCTGTGGGGAGGGGAAAGCAGCAGCTCCTGCAGGCAGGGAAGGTCACTCCCCTAATGCCCTGGGGCCATGCTGCATTCTCCTTGCAGGAGCTTTGAGAACAACTGGAACATCTACAAGCTGCTAGCACACCAGAAGCCAGCGCAGGAGAAGGTGAGGAGGACTGGGGGGTGGCAGGGGACACCATCCCCACCCTGGGGACACAGAGTGATGCACTGTCCCCATCCCTGTCCCCACAGAGCCCCTTCAGCCTGGCCATCCTGAACGTGGGTGCCCCTGCGGCCGGCATGAACGCTGCCGTCAGGTCGGCCGTGCGGATCGGCATCTGCCAGGGGCACACTGTCTACGTGGTGAACGATGGCTTTGAGGGCTTGGCCAAGGGGCAGGTGAGAGGAGCAGCAAGCCTGGGTGCTGTGATCTTCCCAGGGGAACCAATTTGGGCTTGGAGGGCGTGGTGGGGCGCTCTTCACCAACCCAAAACTGAGTGAGTGCTGCTGCTTGCAGATCCGTGAGGTGGGCTGGCACGATGTCGCAGGCTGGCTGGGCCGTGGAGGGTCCATGCTGGGCACCAAGCGGTAAGCATGGCCCCAGGGACGAGGGGATGTAGCAGAGGGGACACTGCTGTCCTTGGGCATTGCAGGGATGCCCTGTCCTCACCTCACAGTCTCTTCTCCCCTTCCCCACTGCAGGACACTGCCCAAGACCTGTATGGAAAAGATTGTGGAGAATGTGAGGAAGTTCAACATCCAGGGGCTGCTGGTCATCGGCGGCTTCGAGGTGCGGAGCAACCCTCAGCCCCCTCCCTTTTGGTGGGGACCTGGGTGGGCTGTTGGCATCCCAGGCAGTGCAGCTACCTCAGACCATCCCTTCTGGGGTGTGGAGCCAGCCATGGAGCCAGCATCTCCCCAGCCTTCCACTGCTTGCAGGCCTACGAGGGGGTGCTGCAGCTGGTGGAAGCCCGTGGGCAGTACGAGGAGCTCTGCATCATCATGTGTGTCATCCCTGCCACCATCAGCAACAACGTGCCTGGCACCGACTTCAGCCTGGGCTCCGACACGGCTGTCAATGCAGCCATGGAGGTGAGGGACAGGGCAGAGGGTGCAGCTCACCTAGCTGTCCTGCTTGCCCACCGTGTTCGGGACGGTGTGGGGATGGAGCAGCGTCCCACCCCGGGCGGCAGAGGTGGGTTGTCCTGCTGTGATGCCCCCTGCTTGTCCTGGCACAGAGTTGTGACCGCATCAAGCAGTCGGCCTCGGGCACCAAGCGCCGTGTCTTCATCGTGGAGACCATGGGGGGCTACTGTGGCTACCTCTCCACCGTCACTGGCATCGCGGTGGGCGCCGATGCTGCCTATGTCTATGAGGATCCCTTCACCATCCACGACCTGAAGGTGAGTGGGGCAGGGGCTCTTTGGAGCAGCATGGTTTGGGTAAAACCAGAAGGAGAATTGGGAAAGGGAGGTCTGTGGGGCAGGGCCGGGGTGGGAGGTGCGTGGCTGTGAAGCCGCTGGTCGACATTAATGACACCTGGGACTGAAGGGGAGGACCGGAGGCAGCCGGGAGGGCTGCCAGCAGCATCCTGGAATTCGTCTTGCAGGCCAACGTGGAGCATTTGACTGACAAAATGAAGACAGATATCCAGAGAGGACTGGTGCTGCGGTGAGTTGGGGACCCCTGGGGACGTGGCACTGAAAACCCAGCCCTGTGGTGGGAAGCAAGGCCAGATCTGAGCCCTTCCTGCAGCTGCAGAGGGTCCCTGCGTGCAGTGGGGTACAGCACGGTGGGCACACAGGGATGCCACCACATTCAGCCATGGGGACAAGCATGCACTGGATGGTGTCCCCATCCCACCCCTAGGGTCCTGCTAGGAAGATGGGCTGGGGCTCTGGGCCTCAGGGAGAACCAAACAGTAAAAAGAGAGGTGTTTAGGGGACCATGGAGGGACCCTCCAGATTAAGAGGCTTCCCTCTGTTCTCCCAGCAATGAGAAATGCCATGAGCACTACACCACCGAGTTCCTCTACAACCTCTACTCCTCTGAGGGCAAAGGCATCTTTGACTGCAGGATTAATGTCCTGGGCCACCTGCAGCAGGTATGTGAGACAGGGCAACACGGGCCCCCACTTGCCCCAGGAGCTGGGTGGCCTTGACATTGCCATTTCTCTGCCCCTAGGGGGGAGCCCCCACCCCCTTTGACCGCAACTATGGGACCAAGCTGGGAGTGAAGGCGGTGCTGTGGATGTCAGAGAAGCTGCAGGAGGCCTACCGCAAGGGTGAGCTGAGGGCTGGGGGGCACCTCTGCCGCTGTGGGGGAGTCCGGTGGCGCTGGGCAGCGCCTGCCGCTCTGGACTTGGCCGCTCGGCCCCTGGCGAGGCGGCCGTGGTCAGCTGTGTCCCCTCCCAGGGCGCGTGTTCGCCAACTCGGGAGACTCTGCCTGCGTGATCGGGCTGAGGAAGAAGGTGGTGGCCTTCAGCCCCGTGACGGAGCTCAAGAAAGTCACCGATTTCGAGTAAGCCTCTGTCCCCCTGCCCCAGCAGTGTGCCAGGTCCCAGGGGAACCTGTCAGCGGTCCCCAGGGCCGCTCTGGAGCTGCGTCCCCTCCCTGTGCAGGCACAGGCTGCCCCAGGAGCAGTGGTGGCTGAACCTGCGGCTGATGCTGAAGATGTTGGCCAACTACCAGATCAGCCTGACCGAGTACATCTCGGGCAAGATGGAGCACGTCACTCGCCGCACGCTCAGCATCGAGAAGGGCTTCTAGTCCCAGCAGCCTGAGCCGTAGCCTCCCTTCTCCCCCCGCACTCCCCCTTGCTGGCTGGGGAGCACCGGGGCCCTCCTCTTCTCAGTAGCCGTGTAGCTTTGCCATCCATCCCTTGAAGCGGGCAGAGCCTGGGCCCAGCTCCCAGACAGCACAATCCAGCTCCCAATCGCCGGTCCAGGGCCTGGCTCCTGTGCAGATGCAGAAGAGGTGTTGCTAGAGGCCAGCTGCTCGGCCCAGAGCCTTGGGTCTTCGCTTCCTAGCCTGCTCCTGTTATTTAATGATGGGCCAACTCCATTCCTTACGTAGCGGCTTGACCGCCTGAGCCAGCTGCTGCTGCTGCTGCTGCTTTAGTCGCCTGCCCCGTGCCTGAAAGGGAGCCAAGCAGGACGTGGTGCTAGTCCAGAGCAGGTTGTGGCTGCTCCCAGGGGCTCTTAGCTGCCCTGGGTGAAGCTCAGTCCTCTGGTGGTGTTTGCCCAGTAGGGTGTCTGGGGGGCTTGGTGCAGAGCACGGGTCCTGGCAAGCCCCCTCTTCCCCAGCCCCATCGCATGCTGCTTGGCTGCCACCAGCACTGTGCGGCCTCGGGGGCCGTGCACCTCAGCTCACCACTGCTCTGTGACCCCCCTCCCCCCAGATCATGTGCTGTTTGCAGCGCTGCTCTCCTCCTCTAGAGATAAAACCCACTGGAGCCAAACTTTGCCTTGCAAGAGTGATCACTGAGCGCCGAGGCCCTGTGGGGAGGGATGAGGCTGGCAGAGCCGGGATTAGAAGGGGGATGAGCAAAGCCAGATGGTTTGCTGCAACCAGATTAATGCCAGGCCAGGATGTTTCCCTGCTTTGTGTGTCCTCAAAGCCTGGCAGAGTGGCACTGTGGGTGGCCACAGCCGGTGCGAGGTCAGCATCCCCCTGTGGGCAGACTTCACCAGCGCGGGGGGAAAACGTGCTGCTTGTTTTGGTTGCTGCCTTCACGGGCAGCGCAGGAGCGGCGTCTGAAGGCGATGTGTTTGCTGCCTGAGGCAGCCTCTCGGGGTGGCTGCCAAGTGTGCTGGCTCCTGCCTGCAGTGCTGGAGCTTGGCTGGGCTCTGCTGCTTGTAGCCCCTTTCCCAGGCCACTTTTTCCTCCTGGGGCTTCTGGCTCACTGCTCCAGTCTCTGAAGCATTGCCATCATGAAGACACATGACAGCATCTGGGGTAGAACATGCAGTTATTCTTGCCTCCCCATGGAGCTGTCCCCATGGGTCAAGTCCCCTTTTAATGTCAGTGCTTTTCCCCTGGCTGGACACATCATTTGTTTTAGGCTCTGAGGAGGAGGATGATCTCCCCTGAGAAACTGCAGACCTAGCTGAGGGAGGCAGCACTGCTGCTACTCCTGGGCAAGTATCTGCTCTGAGGACCCCAGGCAGAGACCTAACTGCTCCTCCCAGCATCAGCAGGTGAGAAACAAGATCTGCCACCACCTGAAGTGAGCCTGCAGGAAGGCTGCAGAGGGACTTTTCCTGAGAGTGTCTAGAGACAGGACAAGGAGGAATGGTTTGAAGGTGAGGGAGAGCAGGGTTAGAGTGGAGCTGAGGAAGAAGTTCTTCACTATGAGGGTGGTGAGACTCTGGAGTGGGTTGCCCGGGGAGGTTGTGGTTGCCCCCTCCTAGGGGGTGTTCAAGACCAGGCTGGATGAGGCTGTGAGCAGCCCAGTCTAATGGAGAGATGTCCTTGCCCCTGGCAGGGAGGTTGGAGTAGATCTCTGAAGTCCCTTCCAACCTGAGCTATTCTATGATTCCACCTTCCTATGGAGCCTCAGCTGGCTCCCACCAGCCACGGCCCTCCCCCCACTGCCGTGGCCCCACATGCCTGCCTCACCATTGGCCTTCCCAAGTCTCCAGAGCTGCTTTGAACACAAATCAATGCTGGACCTGTGCCCACGAGCAGCCAGCCTCTGGTGTTTTCCATAGCCACCCTCACCACTCAATGCCCCCTGCCTTGGAAGCAGGTCGGGGTGAAAGCAGGTCATGCTGTGAAGGCCTGGGGTGGTGCCACAGCCCAAGTGGAGCCTCCTGCCCAGGTGCAGCTGGCAAGCCCTGGGCACTTGGCTCCTCTCCACCGTGCCGTTTCTCCAGCCTGCTGCTCTGAGCAGCTCAGAGCAGCAGGCTGGGCACTGGAGGGGTTGGCACAGCACCACAGTCTTCCAGCAGCCAAGTTTAGGGTGTGAATGGGGGAAGGGCTTGTCCTCACCCTCCAAGCCAGCCCCAGAGGGGTCACTGGAGCCCTACCGCCTCTTGTGTCCAGGAAAAAAAGCCTGGAGTGCCAGGTTCCTGGAGGGAGGTGCGAGAGGCATAGCTCCTGCAACCCTCGAGAGGCACCCACCCCGGGCCCTGCCAGGAAGGGCACCCAGGCTCCCTGACACATCCAGCCCCAGCAGGAAGGCAGAGCAAAACAAGCCAGGAGCGTCTCGCAGCAAGAGCGGGCGGCCAGAGGCAGGGCCAGAGGCCAGCCTGCCCTCGGGGCTGCGCCGAGAGCGAGGCGCGGTGGGGAGCACCAAGGGGGCTGGCTGCGGCTGGGGCGCTGCTCCTGGCCAAGTATGACAAGCACAGCACGTAGGCAGCGAGCTCTGCTCTGGGAGCGGAGCAGCCTCGGGCGATTGCTCCATTCACCACCTCCACCGCCGCGCAGGCCCCGATGACAAACGGTGAGGCCGGCTCCCATCGCTCCCAGCACAGCCCAGGGCAGCTGCCTGCTCCGCCGGCATGGGAAAGGCGTGACTCCTGCCACCCGGCACAAAGCCTGGGCCAGGGCAAACAAGCAAGCGAGCTGAGGGCTAAGTCTCCTGGGCCCTGGCTGTCGAGGGAAGTCTGCTAGCCTGTAAATCACTGTGTCCCGCTACATGCAGCTGGGTTTAATGCAGAAGGCAAGAACTAGGTCATGGTTGACTCCCCGTCACTGATGTGGTGTTCAGGGACATGGATGTGGTAGAGCCAGACAATGGGTGGACTTGACCATCTTAAGGTCTTTTCCAACCAAAATGATTACATGGTTCTGTGATTCTAGGTCATTTGAGGAGTTAAAGGCTATCTTCACCCAAGTGCTGCTGCTCCAACTGTGCCTCCTCCCATCGAGGTCAAGCAGCCAGGCTTATGGACACAGGGCTGCTGCTGCTACCCCCAGGCAGCACTGTTTCCTGGCAGCATGAACCAGCCCAAAGGGGCTCAGACACCTTTACAGCAGGGAGAGTGGAGGTATGGAGGGACCACACTGCCCTAGGCAGCACCAGAGACCACAGCAGAGAGGCCTCGTGTCCTGCGGCTCAGGGGCCACCGTCCTGCCTGGGCCAGCTTTCACCTCTGCACACACACCTGAGCTTTGCTCACCAGCTCTTTTGATTCCTGTGCTCTGTATGCAAGGCTCTTGGAGAGGCCAGTGGCTTTGAAGTGCAGCCCTGCAGCAGCCTGGAGGCAGGGGAGCCATTTGCCAGGGCCAGTGAAGCGGGAAGGGGCAGGGGCCCACAGCCCTCCTCCTGCTCTGCAGGGCAAACAACGTGAGCTGTCAACCAGACCTAATGGAGCAAAGCCCAGGGTCAGTTTTTCTTGCCATGTTTGCCAGAGTCCAGCCACAACTGACACGTCCTGGAGGGCTAATTGGTTTTATTGGGTGTGTCACAAGGCTCTTAGTTGGTGTTTACCAGCTCTCCATCAAATCTTGGTAAATGCAGCTGCCTGTGCAAACTGGGCAGTAGAGCTTGGATTGTTTTCCTTCCCTGACTGCAGAAAGCACAGAGGCTTCTCACTCTGACCTGACAGCTCCTTAAGCTGCTCTAATGCCTGCAGGGGCATGTGGGGGTAAGAGCACAGCTGAGCATTCAGAATCTGGCAGAGAGAAATTTGTCTCACCTAGGCTGCACCGAGCTCTTCCCCAGGCTGCCTGACTGCCAAGGCAGATGCTACATGTGCTGATGGGGACCTGGAGAACTCAGGAGCTGAGGACACAGAGAAATCAGACATTTGACCTTCATAGTCTGCACCAGACAGCTCTTGGTGTTCATTCCAGGCAGCATCTCCCTGAGAGGCTTCACACAAGCCAATCTTTATGGTAGGAACTGCCTTCAGAGTCTGCTCCCCACAGAGCTGGCCCAGCAGGAAGGCAGCAAGCAGCAGTGGCCTTTCCAGCCACCAGCCCGCTCTGCCATCCCCTTTGATCACACAGCAGAGTCCCTCACTGAGCCCTGCTCCCTCCTGCTACATGGACTTGCCTGCAGCTCCCCCCAAACCACCCCAGCCACACCAGGTACAAAGGTTGATGGAACCTGCTCCGAGAGCAGGAAAGCTCCTGAGAGCCAGGGCAGGCACTGCCAGCCCCAGCACGATGGGCACAGCTGAGGGACGATGGCAGGAGCTACAGGGGCTGCCAGCCCCAGCACGATGGGCACAGCTGAGGGACAATGGCAGGAGCTACAGGGGCTGCCAGCCCCAGCACGATGGGCACAGCTGAGGGACGATGGCAGGAGCTACAGGGGCTGCCAGCCCCAGCACGATGGGCACAGCTGAGGGGCGATGGCAGGAGCTACAGGGGCTGCCAGCAGCACTCATCCCAGCTCCACTGCGGGGGGAACGCAGCAGGAAGCACGGAGGCTTTGGCTGCAGCCAGGCGTGTGTGGGCAGAGCAGCGCCCCGGGGCTGGGCTGGTGCTCCAGGGAGGTCTGTAATGTGCACTGTCAGTCCTCCTGCAGCTCCTTCTTCCCAGAGGCCTGGAGCCTCTGCCCCACTGACTGCTGAACAATCTCCAGCCCCTCCGTGTCCAGCTCCTTCAGCAGAAGCAGGATGGCATTCAGGATATTGCTCTGTTGGGACAAGACAGACATTGCTTTACAGAAGCCTGGAAAAGGACATTGGATTTGCAGAGATGCTCTCTCCAGGAACTCCACTGCCACCACCACGGGCAGCAGTTGCAACAGCCACCTGCAGCGCCAGGGCCAGAGCAACCAAGCCCTGGGGGCAAACACGTGCAGAAGCTGTAGGAGATGAGCCAGGCTCACTGGAATGCAGGACAGCTCCAGCACAGGCGGCCTGCCTGCCTCTGGCTGCTGGCCACCACCCCAACAGTAGCTTCTTGTGAGGAAAAGCACATTCAGGAGCTGCTGCTTCTCTCCAGTGTGACCATGTGTAGGAAGAGAAATGACAGAGACCCTCTGATCTGAGCAGTAAGAGCTGATAGAATGACAAAAGCTCAGGACTGAGGGAACCCTTGATGGTCCCCAGCCCAACCTCCCACCAGTGCAGGACCACTGCCAATACCAGACCATGGCTCTTGTCAAACCATGTCTTGAAAAGCCCCAGGGAGAGATTCCTCAGCCTCTCTGAATAACTGTCCTTCTAGGGAAAATCCTTCCTAACATCCAGCCTGAACCTGCCCAGCTGCACCCTGTGGCCATTTCCCCTTCTCTAATGCTTCCTTTTCTTCTGAAGGCCAGGTCACAGCATTCCACTTCAAAGCAATCCACTAAAGCACACCTCCAACGTGAGCAAAAGACAGACTGCAGGTGACTAAGGTAAGGCAGGACATATCTAGACCTCACTCTGGCCTTCCCATGCCAGCTGAGGTGGCACCGAGCCCAGCAGACAGCAAGTCCCAGCTCAACAGCCAAGGTCCACGCGGCTGGCCCAGGGGTACACCATGGAGGAGGCTGAGGAACCACCTAGGCCTTCAACCCAGCAGCCTCCTTTCCACCAGGCAGTCTGCTGGCTGCATTTCAGATGCTGCCCAACTCCCACGTGCTCTTAGCACAGCCCCAGTGGATGTGAGCTCCTGAGCAGCCTCCCCAGGAGGACAAACCCCATGGGGCTTTCATTGCCTGGCGTGACAGCTGGAGGGTGAGAAGCTATTTGGTCTTCAAGGATACTCACTCTCTTCTTTTGGCTGCAGTCTGCCTCCCGAGGTGAAAAGGAGGAGAACTTGTCCCTGGGAAGAGGCTTCATACCCAGCTCCTCTCGAATTTTGCTGAAGGGGAGGAAGAGCAAACGCTGCTATGTTTAAGGCCAGGCTGGATGTGGCTCTGAGCAACCTGATCTAATGTGAGGTGTCCCTGCCCACGGCAGAGGGCTGGAACCAGATGATCCTTGAGGTCCCTTCCAACCCTGATGACTCTGTGACCAGCTGGGAGAACCTTACTCTGCCAGGCCAATCCTTCCTAATCCTTGATGGTCACCACGTGGGAAGTATCTAGCTGAAGGATTCAAGGCACACCTATTCACACCCCACCACTGCCTGCTGGCCACAACATCCCCAAGCCAGACTCCCACAGGTCAAGCAACAGCCTCACAGCTAGAGAAAGAGAAGCAGCACACTGCCACAAAGTCTTCTCACAGCCCTAACTGGGGTGACAGACTCCCATGCCCAACGCTAGCTGGGACTGCAGCCCATGGCACACTGCAGTGGGACATGTGCCACAGCTCTGCCGTGCACCCAAGCACGTGGCAGAAGCAGAGCTAAGCAAGACAGGATTGGAGCTCACGCTTCAGAGAGGATCCACCTCTGCCTGCACATGCAGCTGACGTGCTGCAGAGCAGGTACCCACCTGGGGGAGAGACTGGTGTGCAGATACAGAACCAGCCCCACGGGCGCTGTGAAACCAGCACGGCCGCACCACGGCAGCTGGAACAACAGGACTCTGCGCACAGCCGCAGGCCTGGCCCGGGGCCTGGCAGGATCCCTTCATGCTACACTCAAGTCCAGCCCCAAAACGCTCTCAGCTCCCGAGCAAGCCCTCACTTTGTCTCCTCCAGGCTGAAGTTCAGCAGGTCGCTCTCAGTCTCCGCTGTGGACTCGGCTGCGCTGGACTCAGGGCAGCCATTCTCCACCTTCCTCCTGGCTGGTGGGGCTGTGATCTCCTCCCCATCCACCAGCGCCTGGGACAGTTCTTCCTCTGTCACAGCTGCAAAAGCCAGAACAAAATCCTGCTGCAATCAACTCCAGCAGCCCAGAAGACTGTGTGTGTAATGGGGCAGGTACTGCTGCTCTAGAGTTACACCCCAGGGCTGTGGTCCAAAACCTGTCCTTTGTGCAGGCCCTTTGCTTTCATCCTCCTGTGGTAAAACCTGTGCAGGGGAGTGCCAGCAGCTGCCACCAGTCTCTCAAAGAGGGAAAAGTGTCTGGGATGCAAACACACTTTGCCACTTCCTGTCTCTGGAGCAGGCTCCAAAAGCCACCAAATTACTGCCACCAGACAGAAAAGGCTTCTCATTTTTGTTACAACAGCAGATCCAGTTACAGAATCTTTGTTTTGCCACAGCAAAGTAGAGAGCTTCAAATCCCCACTAATTAGTGGGATTGTCTCAGCTGCACTCAGGCTCTCTTGGCTATTGTTAACTCTGGCACTGCAAGGGAGAAAACAGCTTAGGAGTGGTGGATCTCCCAGAGGAGACAGCCTCCACCAGATGCCACCGGGCTGAGTATCACTACCACATCCAGGAGTCGGCAAAGGACACCTAAACAAGAGGAACCAACACATCACCAGCTTCCAGTTCCTGCTGCCCACGGTTTAGGGCTGGCTGTCTACCCACCTTGGTTATCCAGCTTCTGCAGGCTGGGCAGGTTGCGCAGCACCGTCATCCGGTAGTGGTGGGGGTCTGAGCCACAGCAGGGGTTCTCCGACAGCCACAGGACCCGCAGCCGGGGCAGGCTTTTGAGGTAGAAGAGCTCATGCAGGCTTGCAATGTTGTTCTTCCTCAGGTAGAGTTCACTCAGATTCTGGCACTGGTTCAGAGGCTCAAGGTCAGAGATGCCATTCACGCTGCAGGGGAATCAATCATGGCATCAGAGACCACTGAGCTCATCCCTTCTTTGCTGTACTGTCCAGCTGGGAGCACGGCCCCTGCAGCACAGCAGCCTCCCAGCTGGGAGCAGGGCCCCTGCAGCACAGCAGCCTCCCAGCTGGGAGCACGGCCCCTGCAGCACAGCAGCCTCCCAGCTGGGAGCACGGCCCCTGCAGCACAGCAGCCTCCCAGCTGGGAGCACGGCCCCTGCAGCACAGCAGCCTCCCAGCTGGGAGCACGGCCCCTGCAGCACAGCACTCTCCCAGCTGGGAGCATGGCCCCTGCAGCACAGCAACCTCCCAGCTGGGAGCATAGCCCCTGCAGCACAGCAGCCTCCCAGCTGGGAGCACAGCCCCTGCAGCACAGCAGCCTCCCAGCTGGGAGCACGGCCCCTGCAGCACAGCAGCCTCCCAGCTGGGAGCACAGCCCCTGCAGCACAGCAGCCTCCCAGCTGGGAGCAGGGCCCCTGCAGCACAGCAGCCTCCCAGCTGGGAGCACGGCCCCTGCAGCACAGCAGCCTCCCAGCTGGGAGCACGGCCCCTGCAGCACAGCAGCCTCCCAGCTGGGAGCACGGCCCCTGCAGCACAGCACTCTCCCAGCTGGGAGCACGGCCCCTGCAGCACAGCAGTCTCCCAGCTGGGAGCACGGCCCCTGCAGCACAGCACTCTCCCAGCTGGGAGCAGGGCCCCTGCAGCACAGCACTCTCCCAGCTGGGAGCACGGCCCCTGCAGCACAGCACTCTCCCAGCTGGGAGCATGGCCCCTGCAGCACAGCAGCCTCCCAGCTGGGAGCCTAAGCTGTGATCCAGCAGCGCAGCAGCTTTCCATCTCCCTTTCCTACACCAGCTTCACTGGGGAGCCTCATCCTGGCAGCGCACAGCAAGGGCCATGCAGGGCCCTGTGGCTTTGCACAGGACAAAATTAGAGCATTTCATCTTTTTAAACATGTAATTAAAACCCAGCAGCCCGTCTTCTCTGCCAAAGAAAAGTAACAGCTGCAGCTTCCCCTGAACGCCCATCACACCCCCACTCTTCTGCAGCAGTTCCCCACTCACTGAAGGACAGCCTGTTCAAGGCTTGCAGTCTGACAGGCTCAAATTTGCAGGCAGCACTGACTCTTCAGGCTCCCCAGAGCAGGTGAAGGATGGGAGTGCTGGAGGGAGGCTTGAAGATAGGAAAGCTTTTCAGGATCCAAGAAGCATTTGAACAGGCATTCTGCAAACTGGCCTTACAGAGAAGCCTGGAGGATTCCATCTAAACCACTGAAAAGGACTTGGGGAGCAACAGTGCTAAGAGGTTTTAACACCTCTTGAAACCAGAATTCTTTTCTTAAGCATCAAAGGGAAAGGTGCAGAGGAGCTAGTGGGAGAATAATCACTTCTGCATCTCTGCCACTTGAGAGCTGAGGCAAAAAGAGCCAGGCGGTTCAGACACTCAGCCACAGAGAGATGGTAAGATACCAGCCCCATGACAAAGGTGATGTCCCCCATCCCCTCCAAAGCTGGCACTCTGACATTCACCTGAATGTGATCACCTCGATGTTGGGTAAGTCCCGGCATATGGATATCTAGGCAGGTAGAGAGAGAAGAGGCAAGTTGGCACACCCCCCAAAAATGGGAGGGGGAGCGGGGGTGGGTCGGAAAGCCAATTTAAATCACGAGCAAGAAAGATAATAGCGAGACCCAGAACTGAGGATTTTGCTTCCGTTTAACCAGAGCTTAACAGCAGCAGATTTGCTTCCAGTCAGTGCAGAGT
Organism: Melanerpes formicivorus; assembly: GCF_026170545.1. Lineage (NCBI taxonomy): Eukaryota > Metazoa > Chordata > Aves > Piciformes > Picidae > Melanerpes > Melanerpes formicivorus. Next base: position 22,142,670 of record NW_027142364.1, on the reverse strand, counting down.
CAGCAGCTCCTGTGCCCTCCCTGCTCAGGAATGGAAGTGCAGCCAGCAGCCAACAGCACGTCGCGCTTCCGCTCCAGCAACTCTGCAGTCTCCAACCCGGCTTCCAGCCCCCGCACCCGGGAGAGGATCCCTCTTAACCCCAGCCAGCCCTCTCCCAACCACAGTACGTCATCCGAAGTTCCAGAGAGCCGAGGCAGGTCTCAGGGTCCTGCTTTCTGGGAATTTCCCAAGTGTCTCTGGAACAACAGTCCTTTGAGATGCTAATCCATCCCGAGAAGCGCTGCAGCTCGCTGGCAGCGGGCCAGCCCCAGGCCCTGCCTGCGCCATCCTCCCCGCCCCGCCCCCCGCATCCTCCCCGCCCCGCCCCGATACCCGCATCCTCCCCGCCCCGCCCCCCGCATCCTCCCCTCCCCGCCCCGACACCCGCATCCTCCCCGCCCCGCCCCGGCCGCCGGCCCCGGCTGAGCCTTCGCCGCTGCGACAGCACCGCCGGCTACCGGCCGCGGCTGGACGCGGCAGCCTGCCGGGGCCCCTCCTCGCTGGCTCGTCCCGGCAGGATGGGAGCGGGAAGCGCCGTACTTACATCGGTCAGGCGGCTGCCCCTGCGGAGGAGAGCAGGGAGAGGGCTGGCACTGGGGGCACGGCGGGGCGCAGCCCCAGCCAGGCACCGCCACCACCTCCAGCCAGGACCACCGAGGCTGCTCTGGCACAGCCCACTGTGGGCCCCCCCATACCACACCGCCCTGTCCCCCCTAGCCCAGCCCTGCTTTCCCCGCCATCCAGCCCTGCCTGTTCCCCCTCGTCCATCCCTAACTGTCCCCCTTCATCCCTGCCTGTTCCCCCTCGTCCATCCCTAACTGTCCCCCTTCATCCCTGCCTGTTCCCCCTCGTCCATCCCTAACTGTCCCCCTCCATCCCTGCCTGTTCCTCCTCACCCATCCCTGCCTGTTCCCCCCGTCCATCCCTGCCTGTTCCCCCCACTCTAACCATCCACCCCTATCTAGTCCCCGCCCCCCCCGCCATCTCTCCCCGCCTGCGCCCCAGGCCTGCCGGTATCCCGAGGCCTTGCCCGCCCCGCCTCCCGCCAGGCGCCTGGCCGTGCCCCCCCGACGCCCACCAGCAGTTTAGGCGGCGGACACCGTCGAGCGCGGCGGCTTTGGATCGCGCGAGCACGACGGCGCGCGTCAGCCTCATGGCGGGGCCGGGCCGCGCCGCGCCGCATCGCCAGGGGCCCCCAGCGGCCGCGCAGGCTCCTCCCAGGCGGGGCGGGCCCGGCACGGCCGCCTGAGCTCCGCGGGGCGCTGCGCCGCTTCGGCCGCCTCCGCTTCCCCGCCGCGCTCCCTCCCCTGCCCTGCTTCCCGCGCCTGGCCGGGGGCCGGCCGCGAGTACGGGAGCCAGCCACAGCCCTCCGGACCCGCTGGGTGTCCTGCTGGGGCTCTGCCCACCCTGGATTCCTGAGCGGAGCCCTCTTGACTGCCGCAGGCTCCGTGCCCTCGAGCTCCCTGAGGTGCAGTTTGGTTTAATTACTTCATACTTAGGTCTCCGTTTGATTATTCGCTTCATTACATCTTATTAAAGGACGTTTTGTGCCTAGAGCAGCGCCTTGCTCTAACCTCACACGTGTACATAAACCTCTGCCTCTGTCCTTACGAAGAGGGCATGGCTGAAACCCCTGTTGATGCACGCTTCTGCCCCACCTCGCACAGCACGCATGGAAACACAGCTAGCGCTGCTGACTGCCGCGGCACCGGCAGCCCCGGCACCGGGAGCCCCAGCACCGGGAGCCCCGGGAGCCCCAGCACCAGCCCTCCTCCTTCGCTTTTTGGAGCGATGTTTGCTGTGATGTGTCTCCAGGCTGTACCTTCAGGGGCTCAGCACGCAGCTCTAGGAGGAGTGGGGGGAACTGGTAAAGCTGAGCTGAAAAGGTGTGGAGAAACGGTGTGGTTAGTAAAGGCTGACAGTCCAAAAGGGGTTAATGCAGAGCCTCCCGGTGGTTTTGACTGCGTGTTTCTGCCTTATTCAACAACCAAAGTGACTGCAGGATGGAGGAGGCTGGCACTTACTTTCCTTTTTATGCTGGTGGTTTTGGGTAAGTGAGGGGCCAAGAGACACTTTCAGAGCTGGATATACAAGCACTTGGATGCAAGTGAAGCAATTGTTTGAGCTCCTGGCTGCTCTGCAACTTAGGCAGCTGCAGGATCCAACTCCTTGTGCAGGAAAAGTTTTCATCGCTAGAGGTTGGTGTTCACAAGGGAGAGAGAGGAGTCCTGTCCAACCTGTCACCCAACACCTCATGACTACTAAACCACAGCACCAAGTGCCATGTCCAGTCCCCTCTTGAACACCTCCAGGGATGGGGACTCCACCACCTCCCTGGGCAGCACATTCCAATGGCTAACAACTCTCTCTGGGAAGAACTTTCTCCTCACCTCCAGCCTAAACTTCCCCTGGCACAGCTTGAGACTGTGTCCTCTTGTTCTGGTGCTGGTTGCCTGGGAGAAGAGACCAACCCCCTCCTGGCTACAGCCTCCCTTCAGGTAGTTGTAGAGAGCAAGAAGGTCTCCCCTGAGCCTCCTCTTCTCCAGGCTAAGCAACCCCAGCTCCCTCAGCCTCTCCTCACAGGGCTGTGCTCCAGACCCCTCCCCAGCTTTGTTGCCCTTCTCTGGACACATTCAAGAGTCTCAATGTCCTTCTTGAATTGAGGGGCCCAGAACTGGACACAGGACTCAAGGTGTGGCCTAACCAGTGCTGAGCACAGGGCAGGATGACCTCCCTGCTCCTGCTGGCCACACTAAGGAGTACATAGAAATGATGAGGTGTGGCACACCATGGAGTGTATGCTCTAAATGCTGGCACCAGGCAATTCACACCACCAGGGCTGGCCTCACATAACTTTGTGCTGTGATGACAGCATCTGACTTTTGTCTGAAACAAATCACAGTTCTTGACAGGCAGCTCAGGCTTCCAATCTCCTGCTTAGAACTGCATATGCTATGGAGTGAGCATTAGGGCTTCAAGTGTCACCAGAGCCTCAGGCTTGCTTTCTTTCCATTGATCACCTGTGCAGAGCAGCTTTATGCTGCAAGGTGGAAGAGGGATTCTCAGCTCTATTTCCTCTTCAAGAGATTGCAAAAGTACTTTGATGCAATGGACAATGCTATGAGAGGGAAGTTTTGCTTTGCATAGGAGTTGCCTTGCATGGCATGCATGTTTATTTCTAAAGTCAAAGAAACCCTGCAACCATGGAACTGGTTGTGTGCAGCTGAGAATTCATCAAGATGGTAAACTCAAAGTGCTTTCCAAGTGCTGTTACTGTAAACCTTCTGCTAATCTGCATGAGGCCAGCTTTGATGCTCTCAGAAGCTGCTCAAATGAGGGCCACTTTAAACTCTCCCATGGTGGGATCAATTAGGGGAACACTGGTTTCCTGATAAAAGGATACACCTGCATGTTATTTCTCATTACCAAGTGAGAGAGGGGGACATGGGCTTAATAGTTGAGGATCTGGGAGACTGTTAAGCTCTACACTGAGCTTCTTGTTGGGAAAATGTCTTGGGTTTGGCTAGCCACCCTCATTGCTGGGGCAGGACAAATGGCTGCTCGTCACCTGAGTCGTGGTCTTGCTGGAGGCGCTCAGCTCTCTCTTTGAGTAAGTCATGCTGCTCCTGTGAGGTTTCCTTTCCTTGCTGCTAAGCTAAGTCTTACTGCTTTGTGTTTGCTGAGAGGCCAGAGCCTTTACAGAGCTGGTGCACTCACGTCAGACGATGTGTGCTACCACCCAGAGTACTGGATTCAGTTCTGGAGCCTCTATTACAGGAAGGGTCTGGAGGTGCTGGAATGTGTCCAGAGAAGGGCCACAAGGATGAGCAGAGGGCTGGAGCTGCTCTCTTATGAGGACAGACTGAGGGAGTTGGGGTTGTTCAGTCTGGGGAAGAGAAGGCTCTGAGGAGACCTTCTTGTGGCCTTCCAATATCTGAAGGGGGCTACAAGAAAGCTGGGGAGGGACTTTTGAGGGTGTCAGAGAGTGAATGGTTAGATTCACATTGGATGTGAGGAAGAAGTTGTTCCCCATGAGAACGGTGAGAGCCTGGCCCAGGTTGCCCAGGGAGGTGGTAGCAGCCTCATCCCTGGAGGTGTTTGCAGCCGGGCTGGATGTGGCTGTGAGCAACCTGCTGTGGTGTGAGGTGTCCCTGCCCATGGCAGGGGGTTGGAGCTGGCTGAGCCTTGAGGTCCCTTCCTGCCCTAAAGATTCTGTGATTCTGTGGTAGCTTACTGGTGCCTCTGGCTTCTCTGTGTGAAATGTACTTTTGAGTATCTTGGCATTTGCTACACCCTATGGCTGGAGCCAGATAGAGTGGAGGGCCAGCCTGAAGATAAGCCAAGTTTTTGCCTTGGCTACCTGGTGTTTCCTTGCCTGTGTGGACTTCAAACTGCACCCAGTGTGAGTTGTAGCCATGTCAGTGACCATGACCTGCCTTGAGTGTGAATAGTTGCTTGAGATTTCCACTTCTAAGTTAGGGAATGGTACAGGTCCTCAAAAAGCCAGCTGAGTTGTGGGGATGAGCACATAAAAAGTCAAGACCATAGAGCTGCTAATTGTACTCTATAGTGCTGGGAAAAACTAATCCAAACCCCCTGCTGGCTCATAAACAAGGAGCAGGCCAAAGTCACTTCTGGATCAAGTCAGATCAAAAGGAAGGAGCTTTTGGGTTTTCCATAATTAAACCCTGCCCTTCCAGGCTCTAACCAACACCAAGCACTGGCTCACAGCAATTATTTTGTTCAGAAATGAATCACAGAATTATCAGGCTTGGAAGGGATCTCAAAGATCTTATAGTTCCACCCCCCCTGCCATGAGCAGGGATGGTTCCCACTAGATCAGGTTGCTCACAGCCACCTCCAGCCTGGCTGCAAACACCTCCAGGCATGAGGCTTCCACCACCTCCCTGGGCAACCTGTGCCAGGCTCTCACCACCCTCATGGGGAACAACTTCCTCCTCACATCCAATCTGAATCTCTCCATTTCTAGTTTTGCTCCATTCCCCCCAGACCTATCACTCCCTGACACCCTCAAAAGTCCCTCCCCAGCTTTCTTGTAGCCCCCTGCAGATCCTGGAAGGCCACAAGAAGGTCTCCTCAGAGCCTTCTCTTCTCCAGACTGAACAGCCCCAACTCCTTCAGTCTGTCCTCATAAGAGAGCAGCTCCAGCCCTCTGCTCATCCTTGTGGCCCTTCTCTGGACACCTTCCAGCACCTCCAGATCTTTCCTGTAACAGAGACCCCAGAATTGGACACATTACTCCAGCTGTGTTCTCAGCAGAGTGGAGCAGAGGGGCAGAATCCCCTTCCTGGCCCTGCTGGCCACACTTGTCTTGCTGCAGCCCAGGCTCTGCTTGGCTCTCTGGTGAATGCTTTGAATCTGCCAAGAAAGGTTAGAGCAGAACACTGGATGTAAGACAGTCTTGGCTGCATCTGTATCTAATCCAGCTGTTTCCTTGTCAGGTTCACTTGCAGAAAGCCTTGAATTGGGACAGAGAAGCCCTGAATCCTTGGTGGCTCTTCCAGACCAGGTGCATGATCTTAGATGAATCACATCCCATCCCTCTGCCTCCGTGTCCGGTAGGTAATTACATCCCAGTGTTGTGAAGTGCTGTGAGACCTTCCAGCCAGTGCTGGGTGTGACTCATTCTCTTTAGAGCAAATGTGCAACACACTCTGCTTAGCATCACAGGTTGTGGAGACCCAGAGGCTTGGCAGCCTGCCATTAGAGGTCACTGGAGCTCTTTGTGTGCTCCACATGAAAACCTGCTCAGACACAGCTATGGTCGCTTCACCTTCCAGTTCAACCTGATTTCCTGAGTATTTGTAGGGGAAGGAATGGGCTGAAGTGAAGGGATGCACAAGTTAGCTGAGATCACGTCTGGGGAAGGCACATGTTGGATGTAGATCCCCAGTCTCACGTTTGGTTTCCTTAGTGATACTACAAATAGCCAAAGCGAGCCAGGGGAGACTGCACAAGAGGTGAAACTGCGCTCCTCTGGGGCCAGGAGGGTGTGAATCTGTTCAGCTTGGCATGCAGGTGAGGTTTCAGAAGAGCATTAAACAAACCCATGGGGAGAGAATAGCACAGATGGTCTAGCTGCTGCTGAATCCCCTGGGCCTGGGGCCCCCTCTCTAGACGTGCTCCTGTCTCTCCCAGACTTTGAGATAAGCAGTGGAGTGTGCTGTGATTTGCATCTCCTGTAAGAGCAGTGGGAAAACAGCACTTTGGAAACTGCACAGTCCAGTAGAATGTAAATACAGGGGAGGGAAAGCAAGCACAGGGAGGAATTAAAGCGTGCTTGGGTTGGGTTGGTGCCCCCAACACCCCCAGTTCTAGAAGAGCTTTGTGCCAAGGCAGTGATGTGGCCAGCTGTTGTCATGGGACCAGTTTGTGTCTTGGCTGGCTGGCTGGTTTTTGTTGTTTGTTTGCTGACAGTAAACTGTAATCAAAGCTTCCTCTCTTAGGGCTTCATTTCTATCAACATGTGCTTTTAATGCTTTGCAAGTATCCTGATCAAGAGCTGTTTCTCTTCTGCTAGTACAGCCACTTAGTATGGGGTGGGGGGGAGGATATGGGCTTGACTAAGCTGGTAAAACAGGGACTTCATCTAATGCAAAGGCTGGCAAGTTTCCAGCTGCTTCAGCTTGTTTTGATGAGAGTTAACAGTATGTGCTGAGCTGAACCATAGAATCATGCAGGTTGGCAAAGACCCCTGGGATCATTGAGTCCAATCACTGACCCTACTCTAAAGAGGTCACATCTAAACCATATCCCCAAGCAGCACAGCCAAACAACCTTTAAACATGGGCAGCCTCCCTGCTGACTCCACCACCTCCCTGGACAGCCTGTTCCAATGCCTGACCACTCTTGGTGGGGGGAAAACTCTTCCTACTGTCCAGTCTAAATCTACCCTGCTGCAGCTTGAGGCTGTTCCTTCTTGTTCTATCACTAATCACCTGTGAGAAGAGACCAGCACCAGCCTCTTTCCCATGTCCTTTCAGAGCAAGGTAGAGAGCAACGAGGTATCCCCTTAGCCTACTCCTTTTCAAGGTAACCATCCCCAGCTCCCTCCATGGCTCTTCAGCAGATTTATTCTCCAGACCCTTTCCCAGCTTCCTTGCCCTCCCCTGCACTTGCTCCAGCACCTCCACATCTCCATGTAGAGCTCCAGCACCTTGATATCTCTGTGTAGAGCTAAGTGATAAAAGGGGCATCTTCAAGGCTTTGTTTTGTGCAGAGAGCCTAGAAAAGGGCAGGGTCCCTGATCAGGCTGGGGGCTGGTCAGTCAGGTCAGACCAGTGAGCCTTACTGCATTCACACTTAGCACAGAGGGGAAGGCAGCACCGTGCTGCAGCCTCACCTTGTTCCCCAAGGTCCATCTGTCATTTGCATCCCATCAGTCTGGTGGCCAGCATCCAGCACAGCTGTCTCCTGGGGATCCAGCCTTGAGAAAAACTCATCCTGCAGCAAACTTGTCTGCTTTTCCCCATGTCTCAGGTTGTCTGCATCTGCAGCATGAGCTTCTCTCACTTGATGGCAAGAGCCTCCACATCCACTCACAACAGGTGGTGGCAAAGCTGTTGTCTTCTGCCATAGACAAGTGTGAACAAAACCACAAGGACCTCATGGTCCTGGTCAGTCAGAGCCATCATCCACCCTGTCAACTGCTACAGGCTGGGCTCAGAGTGGCTGAGAGCAGCCAGGCAGAAAGGGACCTGGGGGTAGTGGTTGACAGCAGCTGAACATGAGCCAGCAGTGTGCCCAGGTGGCCAAGAAGGCCAATGGCATCCTGGCCTGCATCAGGCACAGTGTGGACAGCAGGAGCAGGGAGGTCATTGTGCCCTGTACCCAGCACTGGTTAGGTCACACCTTGAGTCCTGTGTCCAGTTCTGGGCCCCTCAGTTTAAGAAGGACATTGAGAGACTTGAAGGTGTCCAGAGAAGGGCAACAAAGCTGGGGAGGGGTCTGGAGCACAGCCCTGTGAGGAGAGGCTGAGGGAGCTGGGGTTGCTTAGCCTGGAGAGGAGGAGGCTCAGGAGAGACCTTCTTGCTCTCTGCAACTCCCTGGAGGGAGGCTGTAGCCAGGTGGGGGTTGGTCTCTTCTCCCAGGCAACCTGTGACAGTGGGGCAGGAAAGGATAACTAAGGAAAACAGATCTTAAAAGGAACCTGGGGCAGAACAAGAACTGATGCTGGCCAGGTACCTTGGGGTGAAAAGCTAGCTGGGGTGAGAGCTATTAGCTTCTTCTACATGATCCAATCAACCTTTTGAGAGACTGGCTAGGCAGGGTGGAGGGCAAGGCAGAGTAGTCTGGGTGAAAAGACTGCCAGTGTGTTGAAGAGCTTGAGGAATAGGGATTGGATCAGAGCTAAGGTGAAGGTAAGACCCTGAGAGGGCACAGAAGGATATTACTAGAGGGACAGGAGAAGTGGAAGCATGTTTGAGAAGCCTGTGGTGTAAATCACTGGTGCTCAATAAAGTCAGTGCCAAAAGCTTTCTGTCAAGTTGAGTCTCTCTGTCCTGTGCTTTCTGTGGTGCTATGGTAAAGTACCATTGCTTGAAGCAAAGTGGGAAATCAGCCTGGAGAGGGCAGGAAGCATGACAAGGTGAGAAAAAACCAGGAGGTGTGCAGTTCTCAGCCAGCCTGCTCTGGAGGTGACAGCCTGGCCAGCGTGGCTGCCCTCTCCCAGGCTGCTGGAGGTCTCTCGAGATTGTAGGTCTGAGCACACGGCTTGGGCTGTCAGTGAGGGCAAGCTGGGATGTCCTTTGTCAGGCAATCCCCAGGAAACTCTTCCAAGAGCACACTTGTGCCACATCAGTCAGAGTACTGCCCTGCCTCACCTCTTCACTCACCCTGCTTTTGCTCGTGCCCCAGACCTTCTGGCAGGAGAGCCAAGAACCTCGCAGGAGTGCCTGAAGGGCTGTCCTGCCAGGCTCTCTGAGGAGCTCCTGGCAACCCAGAGAGACAAGGGACAGGAGGTCCACCAAAACCAGACCTGGGCTGAGCTGCTGAGTTCTCTTGGACTGCAGCAACCTCCCCAGAAGCCTCCAACTCAGCCTTGTACTGGGATAGTCTGCTGGGCTTCCTGTACTCTGGTGCATTCTTGCTGAGCATCTTGGAAGTGTTTTGGCCAGCAGCACAGGTAGAAGTTCCCTTCTGTTACTAATAATCCTCTTCCTGCATTCTAATTTAATTTCCCTATCACTCTGTCTTTTTCCACTGCTCATTTCCCCTTGACAGCTAAGGTTGCACCAACAGATGTGTGTTCCTCTCCCCCCCAGTGCATGTAGCCTTTTTAATGCTGTTTGAAGGCATTCACATTTGGACTGGAGTGCACCTGCAGTTCCCATTAATGTCACAGAGGGAAGCTGACCCACTGGTAGAGAGACAGAAGCTCTGAAGTCTCTGCTCTGGCAGCAGATCTCAGGGAAGGCAAATAAAAGGCCCTGGAAGGTGGCAGGGAAGTCTGCTCCCTAAGGCAGCAGCAGTACATGGAGGGTACTGGCTGCTACTGGAGCTTGTGCATCCAAACCCAGCTTGTGTGCTTGTGCCTGGCCTTGCCTTTAGGTGCTGGGCTTTGAATCAGAGAATCATAGAATTGTTTGGGTTGGAGGAGACCCCCAGGACCATCCAGCCCAACCTTCATCCCAGCCCCACCCTGTCCCCAAGTGCCATGGCCACACCTTTCTGAACACCTCCAGGGATGGGGACTCCACCACCTCCCTGGGCAGCCTGTTCCAGTCCCTGACCACTCCTGCAGCAAAGAAACTTTCCCTAACCTCCTCTGGTGCACTTTTGGGCTATTTCCTCCCCATCTATCACCTGAGACTAGGGAGAAGAGAACAACCCCCACCTCACTCCAGCCTCCTCTCAGTCCCAGGCACCGATACAGGCTGGGCAGGGACTGGCTTGAGAAAAGGCCTTGGGGGTTGCTGGGGGAGGAGAAGCTCAACAGGAGCCAGCAGTGAGCACTTGCAGCCCAGAGAGCCAAGCAGAGCCTGGGCTGCAGCAAGAGAAGCAGAGCCAGCAGGGCCAGGGAGGGGATTCTGCCCCTCTGCTCCAATCTGGTGAGACTGTGTCCAGTTCTGGAGCCTCTGTTAGCAGAAAGATCTGGAGGTGCTGGAAGGTGTCCAGAGAAGGGCCACGAGGATGAGCAGAGCTCCTCTGCTATGGAGACAGTTGGGGTTCAGTTTGGAGAAGAGAAGGCTCTGAGGACCTTCTTGTGGCCTTCCAGGATCTGCAGGGGGCTGCAAGAAAGCTGGGGAGGGACTTCTTAGGATGTCAGGTTTTGATAGGACTGGGGTGGATGGATCCAAGCTAGAGGAGGTTGGATTTAGAACAGACATTAGGAAGAAGCTCTTCCCCATGAGGGTGGTGAGAGCCTGGCACAAGTTGCCCAGGGACATGGTAGAAGCCTCCTGCCTGGAGGTGTTTGCAGCCAGGCTGGATGTGGCTGTGAGCAACCTGCTGTGGTGTGAGGTGTGGCAGGGGGATTGGAACTAGATAATCCTTCCAACTCTGACAGGTCTGTCATCCTGTGACTTTCTGCTTTGCTGGTTTCATGATTGTCCCTGGAAGGTGTTTTGTACTTTACCCTGGAAAAGTGCAGGTGAGGATCTCAGCATGGACAGAAGTGTGCTAGATACTGGTGAAGTGCTCTGCACAGAGGAGGCAGGCAGCAGGAGCAGTGGGCAAGTGGGAAGGTTGCTGCTTAATAGTGTAAGGGTCTAATTCTGCTCCCCTAGTGCTGCAGAGCAAATACAAGCCTGAGAGAAGCTGTTCAGGAAGAGCAACTGAGAGAGGAAAGATTGAACCAGGTTCAGCACTGTGTTCCTGTAAAATTATTCTTAGCAAAGTGAGTCAGGTTATTGACTAAGAGTAATGTGTGTGAGGAAATCTCTGCTTCCCCCTGGTCTCTCTGTTCTTGCCTAGCATGCTTCTGCTTTGCCAAGTGATTTGGGCAAGCACATATGTGGTGTGCTTCTGCTCTTGTTGGTGCAAGCTGCTCCTCTGATCTTTGTGGCATAGCCAGATGAGAGAGGTTTCTCTCTCCTCCTGAGAGCAGTGTCTGAAGCATTGTGAAACTGCAGCACTGTCAGTGAGGCTTACAAGAATCACAGAGCTGTCAGGGTTGGAAGGGAGCTCAAGGCTCAGCCAGCCCCAACCCCCTGCCATGGGCAGGGACACCTCACACCACAGCAGGCTGCTCACAGCCACCTCCAGCCTGGCTGCAAACACCTCCAGGCAGGAGGCTTCCACCACCTCCCTGGGCAGCCTGTGCCAGGCTCTCACCACCCTCATGGGGAACAACTCTTCCTCCTCACATCCAGTCTGAATCTCCCCATTTCTATCATTACCTGACACCCTCAAAAGTCCCTCCCCAGCTTTCTTGTAGGCAGGAAGAGCACAGCAATTTGGGTGAAGAAGAATACAAGGCCTCCAGAGAAGATCACAGGTTCCAAGGGTTTTGCTGTTTGTAGATCAAGCCCTGAAAAGCCCCTGGGGACAAGGAGGGGTGGGAGAAGGATGCACACACTGTGCTGTGCAGTGCTCACCTACACCTTGCCTTCCACCAAGGCTTTGCCTTCCTCCTCCCTGTCATTATTGTGAGAATCCTTCTGGTTTCCAGCTGCCTTGCTGGCTCTGGTTACTGGAGACAAAGCCAATGCCTAGGACAAGCTTTGTCTGATGTGAATGGTGAATGTACTTTGCTTTAGGTACTGCAGGAGCTGGCTCACAAGGGAGGGGTGCAGGAGAGAGGCCATGGCAAGCTCCTGATGGCAAAGTGGCCAGAGCTTTCTTGCAAGAGCTGCAGAGCAGGGGAGTCTTCAGACTGTTCATCTGTGCTCTCTCATGTCTTGCTCTGAGAGCATGAGGGCTGCATGCTTCCCTTCAGCCCCTGGTGGGGTAGCTCATTAGTGAGACCCCATGTAGGACTCCCCTCCTCAGCTGCAGTTTCTCCTGCACTTGTGTGTGATTATGACCTACCAGCATCCATACTGTCTTCCTCCTGCTTTAGCCATTCTGTTCAGAGCTCTGCTGCTGACAGTGCCTCATGAGTTTTACATGAAGGGCTCTTATTCCCTGGCCCTCATGGTGGAGGCCAGCACAACCCAAAATACTTTCCTGGCTCCCCTTTCTGGATGCAGCTGGTAGATAGTGCTGTCTCTTTGCCACCTTCCACATCACACTCTGGCTTCTCAGCTCTTTTTGAGGCATCATTCTTAGTGCTTTGTGCTGGCATGTCAGGTGGAGATTGAGTTCAAGGACCAGCTCCTGCAACACCTACCCACTCTGGGGCAGAGCTCTAGCCATACTTGCAAAACAGTCTTCTCTGTGTTAGGCAGCTTGAAAGATAACAGAACAAAATCAACCAGGTTGGAAGAGACCTTTGAGATCATTGAGTCCAACCTATCACCCAACACTATCAACTAACCCATGGCACCAAGCACCCCATCCAGGCTCTTCCTAAACACCTCCAGTGATGGTGACTCCACCACCTCCCTGGGCAGCACATCCCAAGGGCCAATCTCTCTTGCTGGGAAGAACTTCTTCCTAACCTCCAGCCTAAACCTCCCCTGGCACAGCTTGAGACTGTGTCCTCTTGTTCTGGTGCTGGGTGCCTGGCAGAAGAGACCAACCCCCACCTGGCTCCAACCTCCCTGCAGGGAGTTGGAGAGAGCAAGAAGGTCTCCCCTGAGCCTCCTCTTCTCCAGGCTAAGCAGCCCCAGCTCCCTCAGCCTCTCCTCCCAGGGCTGTGCTCCAGACCCCTCCCCAGCTTTGTTGCCCTTCTCTGGACACCTTCCAGCAACTCAACATCTTTCCTAACCTGAGGGGCCCAGCTAGAGGATTCTGCTTTGCTGTAGAAAGGCTAAGGAAGAAGGCACTGAACCAACATGATCTCTGTGATTGTTTCTTGTGATGTATGTTCCTGCAGTTTGAATTTCATCCTCTCAGCACTTTGTCTGGAAACTGGAAGTAGGTAGAAGGAGCAGAGGAGGCTGTGGCACTGAAAGCAAGAAATGCAGAGCAAAAATTCAGCCTGCAAGATAGCTGGAGTCAAAGTGTGGTTTGTTTTCTGGTCTCTCTTTAGAATAGGAAATGAATCCCAGATTCCAATCTCTCTTCCTCATAAATCAGCAGTAGCTGCTGAAGCCAAATGGCTGCAAACAGGAGCAAATCAGGGCCTTCAGAGCTCCATGGGCATTGTGGGCAGTGGGTGCAGTTTGCACAAGGGCAGCTTCCTGAGAGATCAAATTGCTCATCCCATTTGCATTGTCCCTCACAGCCTCAGGGACTGGCACCCCAGTGCAGTCCAGGCTTGCAGTTCATGAGGCTGAGCCAGACACCAGGGTCTGCAAGGAGCCCCAGGGGTTAACACTAACTGAGAACCAACCCAAGTATCATAGTCCAGCTGGCAAATATTCCCAGGCCACAATGTCTTTGGCACCCCTCCGTCCCCCAAGGTCTCCAGTGGTTCTGAGGCACCCACCACAAGGAAATCAAGGCTTTGAAAGCACAATAACTGAAGAGAATCTTGATGGCCCTGAGGCTTGGGAGCGCTGGGAGTGTAGTGTGGCATGAGCTTCTCTGCAGTGCCTGACACCATCCACCCCTGGGTGCAGGAAAGGCTTCCCACCTGTGTGCCTCCTCATCCTGAAACTCTGGGAACTGCTGGAATGGAGCATGGAGAAACCCTTAGGGTGGCAAATCCTTCCCTCGTGTGCCAGCTCCACCCTGCTGACCTGCAGGGCCATGGCTGCTTCGAAGCGGGGAAGGGCATCTCTGCTATGTTTAGCTTCATGTGCTGACATGGTCACTTTGACCCAAGTGAAGTTCCCTGGGGCTGCTTCAGGTGTTCTTCCTGTAGGAGCAGAGGGATGCTGAGCAGAGTTGTGCTTATGTGTGTCTTAATTCTGGGACAAACCTGGGCACCGTGCTTGCTGGGGCTCCAGCTGAGTGACTGCTCCAAACCTGCCTTTCCCTGGCAGCAGCCTGCCAGCTTTCCTTGGCAAACCTTACTCAGGGAGAGTGTGTCCAGCTCAGCACCTGTAGAATCACAGAATCCTTCAGGTTGGAAAAGACCCCCAGGGTCATCAAGTCCAACCATTGACCCTACTCTGCAAAGGTCACCCCTAACCCACACCCAAACAACCTCTGCACACAGCCACCTCCCTGGGCAGCCTCCCTAGTGCCTCCACCACCTGGCTGGGCAGCCTGGTCCAACCCCTGACCACTCTTTTTATGAAGGACATTTTCCTACTGTCCACTCTAAATCTACCCAGTCACAGCTTGGGGCCATTCCCTCTTGTTCCATCACTAATTACCTGTGAGAAGAGAGCAGCACCAACCTCTCCACAGCCTCCTTTCAGGGAGTTGCAGACAGCAGTGAGGTCTCCCCTCAGCCTCCTCTTCTTCCAACTAACCATCCCCAGCTCCTTCAGTCACTCTTCATCAGATTTATTCTCCAGGCCTCCCCAGCTTCCTTGCCCTCCTCTGCCCTGGCTCCAGCCCCTCCACATCTCTCTGGTATTGAGGTGCCCCAAACTGGACACAACACTCCAGGTGTGGCCTCCCCAGAGCGGGGTACCAGGGGACAATCCCCTCCCTGCTGCTGCTGGACACAGCATTGCTGATCCCAGCCAGGTTGCCTTTGGCTCTCTTGGCCACCTGGGCACACTGCTGGCTCCTGTTCAGCTGCTTGTCCATTTGGACCCCCAGGTCCCTTTCTGCCAGACAGCTTTTCAGCCACACTGCCCCAAGCCTGGGGCATTGCTTGGGGTTGCTGTGGCTCTCTCTTTGGCTGCTTTGGAAGGATACTTGAGAGTTGAGCAGGTACATTGACTCCACATCAGTCAGCATCTACCTCAGTTGGACTAGTTCAAAAGCCTTGTCTGTATCTAGCAACTAATTGAGAAGGCTCAGCCAGGACAGTCCTGGGAGGGGGAGGTTTAGGCTGGAGGTCAGGAGGAAGTCCTACACAGAGAGAGTGATTGCCCATTGGAATGGGCTGCCTGGGGAGGTGGTGGAGTCACCATTCCTGGAGGTGTTCAGGAGGAGACTGGATGGGGTGCTTGGTGCCATGGGTTAGTTGATCAGGTGGTGTTGGATGATAGGTTGGACTGGATGGTCTCGAAGGTCTCTTCCAACCTGGTTTATTCTAAGTGTCTGATTTTCTACTACAAGGGATGGGAGCCAGGAGCTTCCCCTTTCCCCCCTCTCCAGAGATTGTAGGCTGGTGTTGAGAGGTGTCCAGCTACAGCAGCCCTGCAAACACAGCTCCAAATAAGCCAAGGGCACTGCTGCAGGCATCTCACTGTGGTCAGCACAGGCATCCTTGTGACCATCTAAGGGTTTAAATGCATTTGCATGGCTCCCTAGATGAAGTGGGAGAAGCCACTCAGTGGCTAGAGCTTGGTGTTATTTTTGGCTGGTTTCAGCTTCTCTTTCACATGCCATCTTTGTGCTCAGCTGCCTGGTTTATCTGACTGTATTGCTGTGGTTAGGGTGCAATGCACAGGGCAGCAGGCTGTGCATTAACAACAACAGTTAATGCAAGGCCAGCACAGCAGCAGTTGTTGCCCCTTGAGTCAAACACAGCACCTCTGCTTGTGAAGGGTTTGTCCTGGACTCCAGAGGCCTTGTGTTCAAAAGCTTTATTAGTCTTTAAGGTTTTATTATTGCAATGTCCTGAGGTCTTCTGCCAGGCTTCAACTGTCTTCTTTTTCTTCTTTTGAAGTATATTTCCTTGGCTCCCCACTGAGAGCATCCACTCATCCAGTTTCCATATAATCCCTAATAACTGCCTGGAAGTTTGGGTTCTTAGCTGTTTCCAAGCCTATAAATGCTGGTTTGAAAGCCCAGGCTGCATTCTGTGCACATGAGCCTCTCTGCCACCCCTTCCCTCCTGCTGACAAGAGGTGCCCTCAGCATTTTGCTTCCTAGCACTTAGTTATCAGTGGGCCACTGGCTCTTCTTGGGGGCCAGCAAAACTAGCAGCCTGACAGACATGTCTCAGAAGCACAATGATCCACTGACAAAGGCCAACAGAAGCAGGTGAATGAGTTAACATGTGGCTGCACTCCAAGTGTCTTTTCTTCCTGCCTCAGTGTAATGCCATGTGTAGCCAGGCATGCCCCCCAGTCAGGAGGGGGTTGTGCTCCTCAGCCTCTCTCAGCTGTTGTGTAGCAACCACAAACCAAGCCCAAGCCTCCCCAGCAAGTGTTGCTAGTGCATGGGGAAAGCCCTGGGAGCCTCAGGCCCTGTCCCCTGACATTTTCACTCATGACATGCTCACACAAGCACAGGTATTTCTAGCATGGGATTTGCTCTTAGAGTGGACTCATAGAATCAGTAAGGGTGGAAAGACCTCAGAGATCACCAAGTCCAACCTGTCCCCCAGCACCTCGTGACCAGACCATGGCACCAAGTGCCACATCCAGTCCCCTCCTGAACACCTCCAGGGATGGGGACTCCACCACCTCCCTGGGCAGCACATCCTAATGGCCAACAACTCCCACTGGGAAGAACTTTCTCCTCACCTCCAGCCTAAACCTCCCCTGGCACAGCTTGAGACTGTGTCCTCTTGTTCTGGTGCTGCTTGCCTGGGAGAAGAGGCCAACCCCCTCCTGGCTACAACCTCCCTTCAGGGAGCTGTAGAGAGCAAGAGGTGTCCAAGAGGGGATTGGATGTGGCACTTGGAGCCATGGTTTAGTCAGGAGGTGCTGGGGGACAGCTTGGGCTTGCTGATCTCTGAGGTCTCTTCCAACCTTATTGACTCTATGATTCTCAGTCTCCCAGGTGGATCCAGGACCAGTTGTCCTTCACAGAGGCTCAGACCAAGCGCTGTGGTGAGCAAGAGGCCAGAGCTGGGGGTACTGAACTCGATGGCAACAACCTGCCTGTCTTCCCGGGCTCTGGATCGCTCACCAGAGATCAAAGCAAGGCTTCCAATGTGCTTTTTCTGTGCAGAGACACTGGCTGGGGCCTCTGGCCAGCCTCTGAGGCACTGAGGCCTAAAATTAGGCCCCGAAAATACCAAGAGCACTGAGTGGTTCCAACTGATACCAAGTTAGGAAAAAGGGCCTGAAATAAACAGATTCCTCCCTAACCAAGATCCTGTTTTTGAGACAAGTGCTCACTCTCCCAAACCAAAACAACAAGAAACCAAGGAGAAGGGGAGAAGAGGAAAAGCAGAATGAAAACATCAAACCCAGTCCCAGCAGCCCCATGATATTATCAGCCACAGCATGCCTGGCTGGAATGCTTTCCACACCCCTCAGGGAGTACCAGGGAGCCAGGGAGAGGATGTTGCTCTCCTCTGAGGTATTAGATGGAGGGGGTTTGGAAGACACACTTATTCATGTGACAGATCCCTTCTTCTCTTGGGTCCTGTGTCTGCTCTATGGTCCTATTGTCCCTTGTGAAACTCCTTGTGTCTGCTCTGTGGTCCTCTTGCCCCTTGTGAAACCTCTTCCTTTGCCAGGTTTAGGCTGTAAGACACACAAAGAGTTTGAAAAGCATTTTGTTGTGATCCCTTTGGTTTGGTGCTGGGCTGTGGGATTAGTTGTCTCATCTGGCAGATAAAGTGATACTGGATTACAATGAGCAGCAATCAGTGCTGGTGGGAGGGTATGGCTGATGCTTGTGGACTGTCTTGCTTGGGGAGGGGGGTGTGTGTGTGTGTACACATTGGTCAGTGCAGCCCTGTTCCCCGGCTGCAATTGTTGGGGGTGCTGAAGTGTGGATATCAGCAAACATTAATAGGAGTAACAGCAAGCCTGAGAACATCTCCAAGCCTGAGAGCATCTCCAATCTCTTTATAAACTGCACTTGGGTTTGATTTGCAGCCCTCTCTTGGGCTTGAGCTTCATTTCTGCATCTGTTGGAAGCAGCTTGGGTGTTGCATTTTATGTCCCTTTGATGTCTAGCAAGAGAAGTGCTGGATCCTCTGTTCCTGTTCTCCTGGTCAAAAGGGTTGCCTCTGCTTTGGCCCAACACAAGTTATGAGATGCTGACTTAGCAAAATGCAGACAGTATCTGTGAAGGTCAGCTTGGGGTCTGATGCTCTGGCAGCCTATTAAGGTTTCAGGAGTTGCTTTCTGCCTTCAGCAATGCCCAAGCAGTTTATTATTGGCACCCAAGCAGATGCCACTGTGACATTGGCATGCCCATAACCTGTTTGGTTTGGTGATGTATGAAAGCAAGAGTTGGGTTAGGTTTTTCATGTCATACAATCACAGAATGGGCTGGATTGGAAGGCACCTCCAAAGCTCATCCAGTCCAACCCCCTCTGCAGTCAGCAGGGACATCCTCAGCTAGATCAGGCTGCCCAGAACCTTGCCCAGCCTCACCTTGAAGGGTATCTGCAAGGATGGGGCCCCAACTACCTGCCTGGGCAGCCTGTTGCAGTGTTCTGCTGCACTCCTGTATTAGAAATGCTGTGTCCAGCAGGAGCAGGGAGGTGATTGTCCCACTCAGCATTGGTGAGTGGTGTGCTCAGTTTTGGGCACCTCAATATGAGTGGCCCTGTCCAGCCTCAGCTCAGTCTGCAGTGGAGGAAAGTTAAGCTGCAGCAGGCTGTCCCATTGTAAGCAGAGAGTGCACAAGCCAGAAACACCCTAGGGAGCTTAATGTATGCTCCAGTTAACTTGGCTGTGCCCAGATCCTTTGGTGACTGTAAGGCTGTGAGACAGGAGAGGGGCTTCCTGACCTCTTTATGCAGCTTCTGAGAGGGCAGGGCTGTGAGCTGTGTTTGGGCCCACACTGGGTGATGGTGCATCCAATGTTTTGCTGAAAACTGCAGCCTAGCTCAGGGCAGCAGTAGGAATTCTCTGGGGCTCAGAAACTAGGGATAATCAAATACCTCATGGTCCATTTTCCTTAGCTTTCATCAGTCCCTGCAAGTCTGATGAGATGGATTCATAGATTCATGGAATGGTTTATGTTGGAAGGGATCTTGAAGAGCATTTTTTCCACTCCCCTGCCATGGGCAGGGACACCTCCCACCAGGCCAGGTTGTTCAAGGCCTCATCCAACCTGCCCTCCAACAGCTCCAGAGAGGGGGCACCCTGTTCCCTGGGCAACCTGTTCCAGTGTCTCACCACTCTGCTGTAAATACTTTCTTCCTGCTATCTAGTCTAAGTCTACCCTTCCCAAGCTTACAGCCCTTGCCCCTTGTCCTATCACATGAAGCTCTTGTAAGAAGTCCCTTTCTGGCTTTCCTGTAGGTCCCCTTCAGGTACTGGAAGGTTGCTCTAAGGTCTCCCTGGAGCTCTCTTTTTTCTAGGCTGAACAGCCCCAGCTCTCTCAGCCTGTCCCCACTGGGAAGGTTCTCCAGCCCTCTGATCATCTTCATGGGGCTTCCTCCATTGCTGCTTCATCACTCCAGGTACTAAGGCTCTCCCAAAGGTGCACATGGCCATGGACAAACACAGCCCAACAAACAGATGCAAAAACACATCTTCCTTCCTTTAGCACAAGGCAAGAACAGAGCTTAACTTCTAATGAGCATCTTGGTGGTCTGCTGTATCTGTCATGCAAGCAAGATTGTCTTGTCAGCTTCAGCTTTCTGCACAGGGAAGTAAAATCTAGGGGGTATGGAGCAAAACTAGAAGTGGGGAGATTCAGATTGGCTGTTAGGAAGAAGTTGTTCCCCAGGAGGGTGGTGAGAGCCTGGCACAGGTTGCCCAGGGAGGTGGTGGAAGCCTCATGCCTGGAGGTGTTTGCAGCCAGGCTGGATGTGGCTGTGAGCAACTTGCTGTAGTGTGAGGTGTCCCTGCCCATGGCAGGGGGCCAACTCTCCCACTGTGTCCATAGCAGAGCAGCTCCAGCCCTCTGCTCATCCTTGTGGCCCTTCTCTGGACACCTTCCAGCACCTCCAGATCCTTGCTGTGGCCACCAGTGGTTAGGTTCTTCCCTTTCTCTATGGATCAAGTCCCAGAGGTAGTACTTTTATTCATGAATAAAATGCAACTTAAGTCCAATTTGTAATTACAAACCTGATCTGGAGGTTGCCAGAAGCAACCCCAGCCTATCCAAGTGAGCCTCCAAGAAACACCAGGAGAAAGCATTAGCTCTCTGCAGGTTGATCTGTAACTCTGTGTACATTGATGCCCAGGTGCACTCACTCACAGTGACTTCAGCATGGGTGCTGTATGCTGACTCTTAGTACCCCATACCCCGTTTGCTCAGGGCTGTCCTAATGAAGTCCCTAGGATGTTATGAAAAGCATCTCAATAATTACAGAGGCATTGGACAAGGAGCAATAAGAAATGTCAGTTAGATGTTTGCTCTCCCAAATGTCAAGTCACACCAAATCAGCTTCCAGGAGAGTTCCTAACATCACCACTGACCTCAGCAGCGCACCTGACAGCTTGCCTGCCATCTCCAGCTGGAAGTCTGGGTGACTAATGGTACATGGGAGCAGAAAAGGTCAACAAATGCAGATCTGTGTGGAGAATCTAATCTTTCCCTGGCACTTGTTCTTCCTCCCTTTCCCCTCTCCTTTCCTGTTCTAATCTGTCACATTAAAGTAGTCACACTTGACAAGAGCCTGGCCAGGACAAGCTTCCCATCCATGATGGACAAAGGCACAGCTGGGAACGTGCCAGGGGAAGGCTCTGTTCTGGAAGTGCAGTGTAAGGAGGAGTCACAAATGCACACCAAACAGATGAGATTGGAGAAAGAGTTGGGAGAAGCTACCAAAATCATTCATCTCTTCACACATCATTAACAAGGATTTCAAGGAGTTTGGTTTTGGCTGGAACAAAACTGCTACTGCTGAGAGCAGAAATCTCTAAAGCTCCTGAGTAGCACACTTGGTAGCATCCACCAGGGTATTCCCCCCCCTGTAGTGTGCTTAACACTTTGCCCAGCCCAGAAAGAAATGACTACTGAGTCATACTGATGTCCTGCATCTCCCTTGGGTGATTATTCCACAGCCTCTTAGGTGTCCCCATTAGGAAATATCTCCAACATGATTTTCCCTGTGCTTCCTCTTAGAGCACCATTCCATGACTAGATATGACCCTAAACCCCTTCTTCCATCACTTTCCTCTGTACCTGTCTGTGGGTACCATATCTCCTCCAGCATTTCACTAGTGTTTAGATGAGCTGCAGGGGTGCAGCCCAGCAGATCTGGGCTAAAGAATGGAACTGCAGACCCAATGCTGACTGAAATGCAGAGTGAGACTTGGTTTGGAGTCAACAAGGGGCTGTGTCAGACATAAACAATCATGTCCCTGCATTACAGAAGGGTAAGAACTAGTCCAGGAAAGCAGTTAAGTTAATGTCTGACTGTGCATGCTGATGGAAATCTTTCCAGTAGGGATACCTATTCTGAACCTGAGGATCAGCCTTAAATGCTCTGCTGGACCTCAGGAGAAGGTGTGCAGCTGTCTGTGAGCACTGAACATGTGTGCAGTGTCTGAAGGACATGCCCAGCTTGGAAAGACTCTGTCTCTCAGGGTCCTTCTGCCTGTCAGACTTGACCACTCATCAGGTGTTTGCTTCTTTACCCTGCATCTCTCCCACATTGCCAGTGAGCTGCAGGGTCTGTGAGCCTTCTCTGGGATCTGATTTGGTCCCCACTGAAGTTAGCAAGTGGCAAAGCTCATCAGGAAACTAGCAGCAAGGCCTCCTGGAGAGGAACAGAGGGAAGGAGTGGAGAAGATTAAGGAGCTTTATTGTGAAAGATGCTTCCCCTCTGTTCCTCTCCAGGAGCTCCATTACACAGCATGTGGAATGTTGGCTTCTCCTTTGTATGGGGAAGGAAAACAGCTCTCAAGTGGTTGGAATTTCTCACAGGTCAGAAAGTCATTTTTCCCCCCCTTTTTTTTTTCTTTTTTCCCCTCTTTTTTTCTTTTCTGTGTTTTTTCCTTCCCCCCCCCCCCCCCCCCCCGCCCTGTGTTCAGCACTGCTTAGGCCACACCTTGAGTCCTGTGTCCAGTTCTGGGCTCCTCAGGTTAGGAAAGATGTTGAGCTGCTGGAAGGTGTCCAGAGAAGGGCAACAAAGCTGGGGAGGGGTCTGGAGCACAGCTTTTTCCCTGTGAGGGTGACAAACCACTGGAGCAGGCTGCCCAGGGAGGTGGTGGGGTTTCTTCTCTGAAGTCTTTCAAACCCCCCCTGGATGAGTCCCTGTGTGACCTGCCCTGGGTGACCCTGCTCTGGCAGGGGGTTGGACTGGATGATCCAAGGTCCCTTCCTGTGATTCTGGTATTTTGCTTTCTTCCACACCTCAGTACTTGTGAGTCCTGCCTGCAAACTCCAGGACCTGAGTGGTGCTTTCATTGCACTTGGGGCTCTAGCTGACCCCCAAAATCACAAAGCTACCTGTGACCAAGGGCAGAATGAACTTCTGTTTGGAGAGAGATGTGGAGGTAAAAGGAGATGCCCTTACATTTTCTGTGTCACACAGGAAACATTTTGACCTCTATGAGCATCTTGCTCCAAGACTTAGCAGCAGTAGGTGAAGGACCTTACACAGGTCCAGTAAGGGAAAGGAAATCAATGCCCCCCAGTATCAGTTTCCATGAGCAGAGTAAGTCTAACTTTAGTAGTGCTCAGGGAAGACAAAGGCAAAAACCAAGGAAATGAGTCAGATTCCCAGTGAGGAGCTGGGGGATGGTGGAATGAAGATATGTGCCTCTCAGAGCCTCCAAGTGAAGAGCAGAAGATACTTCAGATCCCTGCTTGGCAGTACAAACACTGTTGATGACCACTGCCAACCAACTGGCTGTGGTTGTGGTGTGTGAGGCTCAAAGCTGACCCTGAGTACATGGTGTTTGAAGGAGCTTTCACAGAGGGGTGGTGCACTTGGATGTTTGCCTCATGTGGATTGACAAACAGCTGGCTCTGAGCCAGCAGTGTGCCCAGGTGGCCAAGAGAGCCAAAGGCCTCCTGGCTGGGATCAGCAATGCTGTGTACAGCAGCAGCAGGGAGGGGATTGTCCCCTGGGGCTCAGCTCTGGGGAGGCCACACCTTGAGTGTTGTCTCCAGTTTGGGGCACCTCAAAGCAAGAGAGATGTGGAGGGGCTGGAGCCAGGGCAGAGGAGGGCAAGGAAGGGCTGGAGAATAAATCTGATGAGGAGTGACTGAAGGAGCTGGGGATGGCTAGTTGGAAGAAGAGGAAGCTGAGGGGAGACCTCATTGCTGTCTGCAAACACCCGAAAGGAGGTTGTGGAGAGGTTGGTGCTGCTCTCTTCTTACATTATCATTAGTAATAGTGATAGAACAAGAGGGAATGGCCTCAAGCTGCCACTGGGGAGGTTTAGACTGGACATTGGGAGACATTTTTTCCCAGTGAGAGTGGTCAGGGTTGGAATGTGCTGCCCAGGGAGGTGGTGGAGTCACCAGCCCTGGCTGTGTTTCAAGGTGGTTTGGATGTGGTGCTTGGGGCTGTGGTTTAGGGGGGAACTCTGTAGAGCAGGGTCAGTGGTTGGACTTGGTGATCCCGAGGGTCTTTTCCAACCTGAATGATTCTGGGATTCTCTGTGACAAATCCCAATGCTGTGAGGCAGAAGCTGCTTTCTGGCTCAGTTCAGGCTCCTCTCTGCTTTTATCCAGGACAAACTCCTTGAGTTCCAATGTTTGGTTACTTTCTAATTGACACCAGTACAAAGAGATGAAGGTCTAGTGATAAAAATACCTTCCAGTAAGCACTCCTGGAGCTGCCTTGGCTGTCAAATCTCTCTGCACAGCAGGCTCTTAAGAAAGTTGAAGGAATGCATGCCTGTCGATTCAGGAGCAGGCACAAGTCTAAGAGCCTTCCTGAACCACTGCCGTAGAAGAACTCCCCCACTGGCCACTTGTGCAGTGACCCTTGGGGGATGTGCACTGTCTTAGGAGAGCAGCAGGCAACCAAGTGCCCAGAATCCCAGCGAGCTTCCCATCTGAGCCAGGCTCAGGCAGGCAGGTTCACAATCAAACCCCTCATGTGAAACAAGAGCTGCTGCCAGATGGGAAGCCTCAGAGTGCACTGGAAAGCATCAGCTGGCTTTGCAGAGGCTGCTGACTTGTTTTCACCTCATGAGCATTGCAGAAGGGCTTCTAGCACTGTGTTAAACTGCTGCAGTACTGGAGTCCTCCATGTGTAGTTGTCCACACCTAGTAAACTCCCTGAACTAGCTGAAGGGCACGGCTTCAGCAGCCTCATGGCCGGCAGCTTGGGCTGCTCAGGTTGGTTTTATTGTGCTGGATTCATGTTCTGACAGACAAACCTGAGCAAAGTGTGCACATGAAATGCAAATGTTTGTTCCCTGGGGAAGTGTGGAAGGAAGCACCACAGAAAAGCTCTCTAGTCCAGGTGCACTTAGAATCACAGGATCATCATAGAATGCTTTGGGTTGGAAGGGACTTCCAAAGGTCATCCAGTCCAACCCTCTCTGCAGCCAGCAGGGACATCCAGCAGGTTGCCCAGAGCCCTGCAGAGCCTCACCTTGAATATCTCCAGAGATGGGGTCCTGGGCACCCTGTTGATGTGTTCCACTACCCTCATAGTAAAGAAGTTCAAAGAGGGCTGATGGTTAAATGCCCATCCCAGTGTATCTTTTCCTTTGCATCTGCAGCCAGATCTCTGCCTTGACTTTGCTGCTCTTGGCTTGGCTTCAGACTCCATCCCATGTACCTGCCACACTCTGTTCAGGACACTGACAGAGGACTTGTTGCAAAGCAGCCTAGGTCAGCTCAGCTCCAGTCAAGTCTATTGCCCAAATCCTCAGCTGCTGGAAAGCTGAGTCGATTTAGCCACCATGAAGGTCCATGCAGCTCTCTGCAGTGATTTGTTTCCACTTTCAGGATGTTTGTAATGACTTGCCCCACTGGAAACTTGCTTAAGCAGGTGGAGTGAAGCAGTGTTTCCTCTGATTACAGCTGGCCTCAAGAGTCCTCTGATTGTCCTGGCCCACATCTTCATTTCAGTTACACCAAAGTAAATGCTGCTGAGGACAAGGAAGCTACAACAGCAACATAACACTGTGAGGGAAAAGAGATCTTTGACTTGATGTGAGAGTTCATCCTTCACTCTCTGTTTGTGTGTGCTTGTGTGTCACAGGGGTTGGAAGGGACCTCTGGACATCTTCCAGTCCAACCCCCCTGCCAGAGCAGGAGCATAGAATCCAGCACAGGTCACACAGAACACATCCAGATGGGGCTGGAAAGTCTCCAGAGAAGGAGACTCCACAACCTCTCTGGGCAGCCTGCTCCAGGGCTCTGTGTCCTTCCCTCTGTCCCCATGCAATAGGATCAGCCCTGCTGTTCCTGACCTGAGCCTTCCCTCTGCAGTTTGCCTTCTGACCCTGGGGTTCCCTCTGGACCTTACTAGCAGTGGTACTCAGGTACCCTGCTGAACACCCCTCCAAAGGTACCTTCTAAATGGTATCAGTGGTTAAGCTTTCACCCAGTGGAAGTTGGCCTGAGGCAGCAGTCAGCAGTTTTGGGCCAGTGACAGGGACTGAAGGTTTTTGCATGGGTGTAAGGAATGTGTTCATGACAGACCCCAGGCTAGCTTAGCCATCTGGAGAACATCTTCTGCTGCATCTGTAGGTGGGGCTTTGTTCCATTATTGAGTCATTTACCCCCCTCATCTGGAATATCTCCACTGATTGGAGTGAACTTCTTGGGGTTTTCCTAAGCAGTAAAGAACATTCAGTTCACTGCTCAGAACACTGCCACTGCCTCAGCCCTGCAACCACTGCAGCAGAGGGGCCAGAGGCAAGGTTGGGCAGGCAAGAATATCCTCCTCTGGAAACTCTGGGGACAGGTTGTGCAATTCTGTGCAAATCATAGAACCTGAAGGGAGGTTGGAGTGAGGAGGGGGCAGCCTCTTCTCCTTGCTGCTGAGCAAGAGGAGCAGAGGAAGTGCTTCCAAGCTGCACCAGGGGAGGTTCAGGCTGCATGTTAGGAAATCTTTACTCCCAGAGAGGGTTCTCAGACATTGGAATTACCTGCCCAGGGCATTGGTGGAGTCAGGATCCCTGGAGGTGTTTAAGCAGCCTGTGGAGCTGGTGCTTAGGGCCAGGGTTTGGTGTTGCCCCTGCAGTGCTGGGTGGAGGGCTGGACTGGATGAGCTTGGGGGTCTCTTCCAAGGGGATGTGCTGTGTGCTTCTGTGGCTCCTTGCTTCTTGAGCCATTGTCCATGTGCTGCCAGAGGCTGCCGTGGTTTGTGTTCCTGCTGTCTGGGGCTGTGCACTCCTGCCACTTGCAGTCAGTGCTTTGGGAAGGGGACTGTGCCTGGGGAAGGAAGCTGTGGCGCCCTGCAGGGGCTGCAGCCGGCGCGTCTCTGTGGCGCAATGGGTCAGCGCCTTCGGCTGTTAACCGAAAGGTTGGTGGTTCAAGCCCACCCAGGGACGAGGCCTTCCCAGTCCAGCCTCTCCTCTGGCACTGGGCTGAGCAGGGTTTTGGCAGTTTGGACTGGGACAGAGTGCATTTTCCTCACAGGAGCCAGAGCCATCTGGGTCAGGGCACTCCCAGGCACCCATACAGCCTGGGCAGGGACTGGCTTGAGAGCAGCCCTGCAGACAAGCACTTGGCAGTGCTGGTGTGTGAGCAGCTCCACAGGAGCCAGCAGTGAGCACTTGCAGCCCAGAGAGCCAGCCAGAGCCTGGGCTGCAGCAAGAGAAGCAGAGCCAGCAGGGGCAGGGAGGGGATTCTGCCCCTCTGCTCTGCTGAGACCACAGCTGGAGCTCTGGGGCCTGTTCTGGGCCCCTCAGTTTAAGAAGGACATTGAGACTCTTGAAGGTGTCCAGAGAAGGGCAATGAGGCTGGGGAGAGGCCTTGAGCACAGCCCTGTGAGGAGAGGCTGAGGGAGCTGGGGTTGCTTAGCCTGGAGAGGAGGAGGCTCAGGGGAGACCTCATTGCTCTGTACAACTCCCTGAAGGGAGGTTGTAGCCAGGAGGGGGTTGGTCTCTTCTCCCAGTCACCCAGCACCAGAACAAGAGGACACAGTCTCAAGCTGTGCCAGGGGAGGTTTAGGCTGGAGGTGAGGAGAAAGTTCTTCCCAGAGAGAGTTGTTAGCCATTGGGATGTGCTGCCCAGGGAGGTGGTGGAGTCCCCATCCCTGGAGGTGTTCAAGAGGGGATTGGATGTGGCACTTGGAGCCATGGTTTAGTTAGTCAGGAGGTGTTGGGTGCCAGGTTGGACCTGATGATCTTTGAGGTCTCTTCCAACCTGGTTGATTCTGTGACTCTATGAGCTGAGCAGGCAGGCCCATGAGCATAGGCTACGCAGCAGTGGCTCCTAGGGACCAGTCCTTTCCCAGAGCCATGAATGGAAATCACACTGCTTCTGCTGCTGTCTTGCTCTAGAAGAAATGCTAAGGTAGAACTAGAGCCATTCAGAAATAACTCTCTGCCCCTAGCCAGCTCTCATGGCAGCAAAAGCCCCACAGCAGAGCCAGTCCCTGAGCCAAGGTCGTTTCTGAACCACTTCTAACTCCTGGAAACCAATTTGCAAACCATCCAGTGGTTTGGGAGGAAGAAAAGTCACTTCACAAACCATTGTCTGCTGCAGGGAAAGCAATTGCCATGCACCTAGAGACAACCTGGGGGTGGGTTTTTCCCCCCTGTTCTCTTTTCCAGTCTATCAAGTCCTATGACAAATTAGAGGGCTACCAAACAGCACCATTCCAACACAGCTGAACAGCTCCAGCTCCACTGGCATGGTGATTATCCTCTCAGTTTACACGGGTCTTTGCACTCCTGTGGTGCTTTAATAACATCATTTCAAACCCCTGACATCTGGGGAACATGAGGAGCAGCAAATACTCACAGCACCTACAGTCATCAGTCACTGTCAGCTCTGCCCCCAGGCCTCTCTGCTTTCTACCCATGTGGCTGTATGCTTAGCTTGAACTCCCTGATTTCTGATGCTGCCTGTCTCTCATAGCCCCCAGAAAACAACCTGCAGAGTCTCTGGTTGGTGTGTCCAGCTGCCTGAAGCCTCAAGAGCCTGCACAGACACCAGGCAGAGGTCTGCAGTTCAGTGTTCAAGGATGTCCATTAACCCTGGCTGCTCCCTGGGGGTGATGCAGGTGAGGTTGAGCTGTTCGTGTGGCAGCAGCAGGAGTGACCTGACTGAGATGGAGAGAAGGCTGGGGATAATGAAAGACAGCCTTTGGTCTGAGGAGCTTGCAGGACCAGGTGGTAAGAAAGGATGAAAGAAGGGTAGGATTGAGGTGCTTCAGGTGGTGGCTGTGTGTGATGAATGCCTTGAAGGAGATGTGTCTGATTTTTCTCCCTGGTCAGGCTGTACAGCCAGGCTTTGGTTCTGTCTGTGCTGACTTCAGTGCAACCACAGCTCTCTCTGCTATCAGGGCTATGGACTTGAGAGCACTTACTCTGCTTAGACCCATGCCTGGGGTGGGAAGTTCAGGCCAGGCTGGGGGCTGGTGGAGCTTTCTGGATGTTACCTCTCTATATGTTCTAATGAGAAAAAACTGAATCTCTCAGAGAGATGAGCACCCCTGCTCCTGTCAGCAGTGCAGGTCCCTGAGCATTGGGTAGGAGCAAAACTGTCACCAGTGGCATTGCTCTGTGCAGCCAGTCTGATACTGCTCAGCAGCCTGGCATCTCCCAGCCCCATGACAGGTCACAGAGTCATAGAATCATAGAATTGGAATCATAGAACTGTCAGGGCAGGAAGGGACCTCAAGGCTCAGCCAGCTCCAACCCCCTGCCATGGGCAGGGACACCTCACACCACAGCAGGTTGCTCACAGCCACATCCAGCCTGGCTGCAAACACCTCCAGGGATGAGGCTTCCACCACCTCCCTGGGCAGCCTGTGCCAGGCTCTCCCCACCCTCGTGGGTCACTGTTATTTCCCATGTGCTGTTCTTGTTTGTGGCATTACTGTGATTTTAACCAAGAAACCCAAACCAGTCAGTCACAGAATCACACAGCATTTGCCAGAGCAGGGTCACCCAGGGCAGGCCACAGAGGAATGCATCCAGGTGGGGTTTGAATGGCTGCAAAGAAGGAGACTCCACAACCTCCCTGGGCAGCCTGCTCCAGAGCTCTGTCACCCTCACAGGGAAAAAGCTTTCCCTTATGTTCCCCTGGAACCTCCTCTGCTCAGCTTGCACCCACTGCCCCTTGGCCTAGCATTGGGCATCCCTGAGCAGAGCCTGGCTCTGGCCTCCCCACACTGCCCTGCACATCTTTATCACCATGAATGAGGTCACCCTCAGGCTCCTCTGCTCCAAGCTAAAGAGCCCTCAGCTCCCTCAGCCTCTCCTCAGCAGGGAGATGTTCCACTGCCTGCAGAGCCTTTGTGGCTCTGTGCTGGGCTCTCAAGCAGTTCCCTGAGGTCCTTCTTGACAGTTGCTCCTTCCATGTTTGCTTTAAGCACACCTGATGTGCAAGGCACCAAAACCTTCACAATGCCATTGTTTTGCCCCCAACAGACAACAAAGACTTTGCCCTGGCTGGGCTGTGGGGAGCTAGGTGCTTGCAGTGTCCCAACCTCTGTGATGTGAAGCAGCTCAGCAGCCCAGTTCCAGATCCTCTCCTCTCTGGTGACTGGCATGGTGTGCTTGATTTGGGGATGCAAGACAGGGCCTGGAGTGCTTAGTCAGTAGGACCTGCTGGGTTCCCTTCCGCTGGTGGATTGCTTCTAACTGTAGTTTGGATGCCCTAACAGAATCCCTATGAGAAATTCCTGAAAGCACACCAGAAAAGCCCCCCCAGTATTTCAGTCACTGCACTGATGGGGCTGAGAGACTGCAAATCATTTTCAGAGGCTGTCAGCATCTTTTGTGGGGGTGGGGGTTTAGTGACTTGTCTTTGTCCTCCCATGACCATTGCTTGGAGAGCCATGTGCACCCTCCAAGGACTTGCTTTGAGAGGAGGGCTCAGATATCACAAAGCTGACCATAAAGCCCAGCACATCATTTTCAGAAGCAGAACATTGCTGTTACTTTGCTGACAAGCTTCTTTTGAGGGCAGCAGCGTGGTCCAGCACCAGTTTAGATTCATCTTGAAGCCACACAGAACCAAAGTAAATATGTGGTTGCATAAGAGCCTCTGCTAGGTTCTTGCTCCTGGCTTCCAAGTCTAATTGTAAAGTAAGCATAAATCCAGTGCCTTGGAATAGAACAGAATGGAATTAACCAGGTTGGAAGAGACCTTTGAGGTCACCAAGTCCAACCTCTCACCCAACACCATCTGATCAACTCAACCATGGCACCAAGGGCCTCATCCAGGCTCTTCCTAAACACCTCCAGGGATGGGGACTCCACCACCCCCCTGGGCAGCACATCCCAATGGCCAGTCACTCCTTGTGGAGGTAGAGGGCCAACATCCTCCCCCATGAGATCCAGAGTCACACCTGGGGCAGATGGATGAGG
The DNA here is from genome assembly GCF_026170545.1 of Melanerpes formicivorus. NCBI lineage: Eukaryota > Metazoa > Chordata > Aves > Piciformes > Picidae > Melanerpes > Melanerpes formicivorus. Next base: position 22,112,287 of record NW_027142364.1, on the reverse strand, counting down.
CATCCAGAAGGAAGGTGGGTTTGGCCCCTCTTCTAGAGTCCTTGTGAAGCCCTTCTGTGGAGGTGAAGGCAAAGGGGCAGGGAGAGGCAAGCACTGAATAGGCTCTGGAGAGCAGACATGTCTGGGGGGGGAGGGGCAGTGTGTGGGTTTTGGACCCAGCCCAGCCTGGTGTGAGGAGCTGAGGGCCAGAGGCTTACATTGCTCACATGGATCAATAATGATTCATGCAGCCTCACCAGCATGCCAGCAGCAGTGCCTACAGCTACAGTGACTTCGTGCTGCACGTGGTGCAAGCTTGCTTGCTGCTGCACATGAGCAGGGAAGGAATTATGTTGAGAAGCTGTGACAAGCCTGCACTTAGAGCTAGGCTTTGAAACTTGGCAGGGGATGATTGTCCTTCTTTGCCTCTGAAGGTGGAGTGAAAGCAGATGAATCATTGTTTACTTCCAAATTGCTTGGACACTTGAGCCTCAGGTGGGATGGAGAAACCCAGGAAGCAAGAGCAGAGATCCTCAGGAAAGACAGACCTTGGCCTGCAGAGGGAAAGGATCTGTGTGCATGGCTGGCATGATGCAGAGGAGAACAAGCAAAGCCACAGCAGGCAGCGTTGGGACCCTGAGCTGTCTGAAGTTGGCAACCTCTGGGTTTTAATCCAGCACAAATTGTTCAGCTCCAAGCAGGAGGGAATGGATGATGTCCACTGTCCTCTGTTACCTATGGGGAGAAAATCAGAGAGTGTCCCTGGCTTCTTGGCTGGGATACAGCAGGCACAGAGGGGGAAAGAGGGGGAAAAAAAGGGCTAAAGGGCTTTTTCCATGTCAGAATGTTCTGAACAGGAGTGATAGGCCTGCTCCCAGGATGCTCTACAGTGCTCAGTGTTCTGGCTCAGTTCCCATCCCTGTAGTGTAGTAGAACAATGGCTTAAATGTGTGCTGTATGTGTGTGTGATGGTTTAACCCCACACACTAAGCCCCCCCCAACCACTCCTTCAGTCCCTCTGAGTTAGGGTCGGGGGGAGAATAGGAGGAATAAAAGTAACAGAACTTGTAGGTGAAGTCAGGACAGCTGAACAGGCACAGCACAAGCTGTGCACACAAGCAGGGCAAGATAGGGAATTCACTCAGCACTTCCCATGGGCAGGTGGGTTCAAGCAGCTCCAGGAGAGCAGGGCTCCATCACACATAACACCTGGGAAGATGAGCCCCATCACTCTGAGCATGCTGGCCTTCCTTCTGCTCCCAGCCAGACTAGGTGACCTCCCAGGCAAGAGAGGGAAGCAGTGCTCCCGGAGGCAGTGCTCAGTAATTTGTTCCTGGACACGGATCTAGGTTCCTCCTGCTGCACGTAGAAGTTCTTGGTCTGGTCAGGACCATGCACAGCAAACCCAGATCAGCTCTCCCCACCATGTGGCCGCCTCTAGAGGGCGGTGACTGACTGGGGAATGCCTCTGCTGGCATTTCCTGGGTGAATCCAGTGGCAGCAGCTTAGCAAAGCATAGCTTCGCTGCAGAAAGGTGCAGTCCTGGTGGGTAGCAGGATGCTCATGAGCCAGCAAGGTGCCCTTGTGGACAAGAAGGCCAAGGGCCTCCTGGGGTGGATTAGAAAGGCTGTGGTTAGTAGGTCAACAGAGGTTTGCCTCCCTATCTGCTCTGCCCTGGTGAGGTCATGTCTGGAATATTGTGTCCAGTTCTGGGCCTCTCAGTTCAAGAAGGACCTCAGGGAACTGCTTGAGAGAGTGCAGAGCCACAAAGATGCTGCAGGCAGTGGAACATCTCCCTGCTGAGGAGAGGCTGAGGAGGCTGAGGGTTCTTTAGCTTGGAGCAGAGGAGCCTGAGGGTGACCTCATTCATGGTGATAAAGCTGTGCAGGGCAGTGTCAGGAGGCCAGAGCCAGGCTCTGCTCAGGGATGCCCAATGCTAGGCCAAGGGGCAGTGGGTGCAAGCTGAGCAGAGGAGGTTGCACATGAACATAAAGAAAAGCTTTTTCCCTGTGAGGGTGCCAGAGCCCTGGAGCAGGCTGCCCAGGGGGGTTGTGGAGTCTTCTTCTCTGGAGACTTTCAAGGCCCATCTGGATGTGTTCTGTGTGACCTGAGCTAGGTTGTATGGTCCAGCTCTGGCAGGGGAGGTTGGAGGTCTGTGGTGGCAGGCTGGACTCGATGATCTTTGAGGTCTCTTCCAACCTTTGTGATACTGTGACTCAATGATCCTGTGATCCTGATCCTGTGATCTCTTTGGGTCCCTTCCAACCCCTGACATCCTGTGATCCTGTGGATGGTAGGGGTTGGAGGGGACCTCTGGAAATCACTGAGTTCAACCCCTCTGCCAGAGCAGGATCACTTAGGGCAGGTCCTGCAGGAACCTCTCCAGATGGATCTTGAAAGCCTCCAGAGCAGGAGACTCCACAGCCTCCCTGGGCAGCCTGCTCCAGGGCTCCAGCACCCTTACATAAAGAAGTTTTTCCTCATGTTGAGGTGGAACCTTCTGTGTTCCTGTTCATACCCATTGCTCCTTGTCCCATCACAGGACACCATCTGTTTCCCATCTTAGACCCAGAACTAGACAGCTTCTGTGGACACCCTCACTGCTCAGTGAAACTGGGCATCACCCTGCAGTCAGGCTGCAGCAAGCCTGATGCCTTTACTCCAGGCTTCTTCAACAAATCCTGAGGATGGACACAATGCTTCTGGAGCCCACATCATTCAGGTTGATTTAGAAGTGACAGATGAGCAACCTTGTGTGCAGAGTCAGAGGTCAGTGGAAAGGGTGACAGAATTCAAAGAGGCTGGAAGGAAGAAATTTCAGGGGACAGCTTAATGACAGGAGACTGACAGAGTGATTTGGGTGGGAAGTGACCTCTAAAAGCCATCTAGTTCAACCCCCTGCAGTCAGCAGATCCTTCTCCACTGGTAGCTCAGTCAGGGAGCCTGGGGAAAGCACAGCTTGCCATGAACTCTCCTGATGGGGCACTTTGTGACAGCCTTGCAAAGTTCTGCAGCCATCTTCCCCTGGGAAACGAGTTGTGCTACAGTGTGATCCGACTCTTGTCTTTCTCTAATCACTCTGATCAAGCCAGGGGATGAAATCAAGGCTTTTGCTCCCTGCCTGGCAAATCTCTTCCTACACATTGCTAAGCTGCATTTGAAATTTCCTTTTGCTGTCCCTTGCTTGAGGAAGAGGTTTTGGCAAGTCAGAGTAAAGGCTGCTCTGTGCCTGTCTGTTTAGAGAATGGAGGTCACTGTGAGTTAACTGCTCAGGAGTCTGCATGGGCTGGGGTTTGAGCCCCAAACCCAAGTCTGAAATTGGTTTGCGAACCAATTAATAAAGCTGTTTAGTACAGGGGCAGAAGAGAAGGCTGATTTGTCCCAAGGAGGCAAACAGGCCAAGTGTAGAAGGTCCTCTGGTTGTGCTTGGGGAAGAGAGGCAGCTTCACAGCTCACACTTGGCAACCATCTCAGTAACTCTGCTCTTCCTGACCCTGCATTTGAGCTCTTGTTGCTTGCTTTGCAAAGCACACTCCTTTACCAATGCTTGTCCTACCCCACCTCTGGTCTGTTGAAAAATCCCCTACCTGCTCTCTTCCTGAAGTTAAAGCAGTCCTCCTCTGTTTGTTCCTCTTGCCCTGGAGGAATACAGCCTAAAAAAACCTCACCCAGGACATCAGATTGCTGTGCTGAAGTCTGCAAAAGGGAGAGACTACAGGGAGGGAGATCCTGCTGGAAACTCTTTCCAGTTTATCACCCAGGACATCAGATTGCTGTGCTGAAGTCTGCAAAAGGGAGAGGCTAGAGGGAGGGAGATCCTGCTGGAAACTCTTTCCACTCCCCTGGCTGCCTGAATTTTGTAAGAGAAGCAAACCAAACCCCCACCCCCACCCCAGCCCTTTAATTATAGCCTAATCCCCTTGATCAGAGCAATAAATACACCAAATGTGAGGCAAGTATGTGTGTGAGTGTGCAGGACAGAGAAAGGTTTAGGGCAAGGATCAGTGGAAAATCTTTAGAAATGATGTAAGAGAAAGCCAAGGCAGGGATTGGAGTTTGTAGCCCACAGCAGAGACTATAAAACCTCTGCAAGCAGGCTGAACATGAGCAAGAAGTTAGGGGGAAGGACGTAGCAGGAGCTTAGTGGTTGGGATTGCCTCTATGCAACGCAAGGTAAGAGCAGCAAGGGCAGATGTGTTGGGGATGTTTTGTGCCTTCTGCTGTGTTTACAGGAGATTTCTTCCCCTCTGTGCTTTCTTCTCTTGCATTGCCCCAGCCTCCTCCCCAGTCCCTGTGTGAGCAGGCAGGACGTGCACACCTGCCCAGGTCTGACGGGAAAGCGCGGCTGCTTTTTCCAGCTGGGGGATTAAGATAACCAGCTGCCTGTCACCCAGTGCCTGTCGCTGCTGACACTGAGCTGATAGCAGTGGAATCTTGTTTCCTTCCCTTACTCAGCCAAGGTGTGTCTAGAGGTGCATTTCATCACCATGCCTAGCTGCTTTGGTGCTTTGGCAGTGCTTGCCAGCAACGCCGCTGCCTTTATGCCGCTGCGGCTGCCCCTCCGTCTGCGTCGCTGTCGTGCATGCTGCTGCTTCACATGAGCTGAAGAGCTGGGACAAAAGAGTCCCTTTGCATTGCTAAATGCCATGTGTGGCAGGCAAGCTTGCTGGTCTCAAAAAAGCAACCCTCCAAGCCCCCAAGCTAAATAACTTAGGGGAAGTAAAGGTCTGCAAGAGGGCTTTAAGCAGGGTGCATGCTAGACAAATGTTGATCCAGATGCTGCCACATTCCTGCAGGAACAGAGTGAGGCTACAAAAACATTCCTGCACTAACAGGGCAGTTATCATTATCCTGCTTCAGCTTCCTGCCACTCTCTCCTCACGGAAAGAGTCATTGGCCACTGGAATGTGCTGCCCAGGGAGGTGGTGGAGTCCCCGTCCCTGGAGGTGTTCACCAAAGGCTTGGATGTGGCACTTGGAGCCATGGTTTGGTTGTCAGGAGGTGTTGGGTGTCAGGTTGGACTTGCTGATCTCTGAGCTCTTTTCCAAGCTGGTTGGTTCTGTGTCTCTATGATTCCATTCTAAAGGGAGGCAGACTCTGGCTCAGGGGCAGTTGCTGTGCTGAGTTTAAACTGCTGCACCGGTTTTGCCTGCCCAGGCTGGAGCTGTAGGAGTAGCTAAATGTGCATAACCCTTGGGTTAGATGCCCAGGGGCTACAGTAAAGTTCAGAAGCCACTCATTTTGGAAGCACAAGCACACAGTGGCTTTAGATTTCCTCACCTGGCTTTTCAGTTTGGAATGACTGATGTGAAGTGCAAAGCTGAAGGCTGGGAGGAGCTGTGGGGACACTGTGAGGGTGACAGAGCCCTGGAGCAGACTGCCCAGGGGGGTTGTGGAGTCTCCCTCTCTGGAGATATTCCAGACCCATCTGGGTGTGTTCCTGTGTGACCTGCTCTGGCAGGGGGGTTGGGCTGGATGATCCTTTGAGGTCCCTCTCAGCCCCTCACATTCTGTGATGGTGTGATTCTGTGCCTTCTTCAGCATTGAAACATACCTGCCACGCTGACTCAGCAGGTGAGGGCTTCCTTTCCCCTCTTTGGATGAATGCCAAGTGCACCTCTCCAGGCTCCCTATACAGCAAACCAAAAGATCTGAACTGTGCAGCAGTTATGAGAGCTCCCTTGTCTGACCCTACCAGAGACTGTGAGTGATTGAAGCTTTTCCTTTCCTCTGGGTTGACCCACAGAAACCATTTGCTCTCTAACTTCCCTTTACAATGCATCCTCACCAAGGATTCTCTTCCTCAAGTAAGATCCTTGCTCAGAACATTGAAAAGTCGATCCAGTAAACCTCCATCAGTGCTTGAGTCTCCTTCCAGTGCCATTCCTGCCTCTCAAGAGCTTATCTTGAAGGCACATCTTTGTTTTCAGTAGCCTTTAAGTGGTCTGTGCTTCTCCACTGACAGCACGTTCTGCTAATGTGCTCCTCACGCCTGCTATGAAGAACTTCCAGTGCTGGGAGTGAGAGAGAGCAGACAGAAAACCACAAGGTATATGTTGATTTGGGGGTTTGGGGGTGATGGGAAGGTTTCTTCTCTTTACATGCTGAAGATGGCTCTCTAACTATGAGCAGTATTCACTCCCCATGCTAGGGAAGAAGGAAGAAAGCTAAATGGGAAGCTGTTAGAAATGTTGAGAGAAGTTGGCACGTTCAGTCAACCCATCTATAAATAATCTGGGCCTGAGAGGTTATTGGCAAGGAGGCATAGTCTAACAGTGCTTTGTTTTCTCTTCTGCATGCCAGGAGGGCTGCAGCTTGTGCAGTTATCTTCCCCAGGAAAAGTGCAAAGGAGCTCTTCTCATCAGGAGAGATTTCCTTCCCCTTCCTGGCATCCTTCTTGTTCATCAGTCCCTAGGCTTTGAGGTGGCATTTCTCTCTCCTGCTTCCCAAGCTCCCACTTTTAGGGTACTGATGTGAGTTTCTAAAGCATCTGTTGCTAAAAAGGGGTTTGGTCAGTTTTGCAAGGTGTCCAACTTGTCTCCTTCTTTCCCATTCCAAGGAAGAGTCCCAGATCACATTTTCTGCATGGCCATTTCGTTTCACACTCTTTATTCAGGTGAAGAGAAGAGAATAGAATAGAATAGAATAGAATAGAATAGAATAGAATAGAATAGAATAGAATAGATCAGGTTGGAAAAGACCTTTGAGATCATCAAGTCCAACCTATCATCCTGTCTCAGTCCAGAGAGGGAAAGAGCCTCAGTTCTTCTGAACATTGCTGTGATATGGAATCAGAGGCACAAAAGAGACCAAGATATCAACAGCCCTTGAAGCTATTTATTAACAGAATAAAGTGGATGGATCAGAAGGAGAGAGAGAGAGAAAATAGAGACAGACAGAGAAGAGGAAGAGAGAAGAGGAAAGGAATTATGTGCTGCCCAGGGAGGTGGTGGAGTCCCCATCCCTGGAGGTGTTCCAGAGGGGATTGGATGTGGCACTTGGTGCCATGGTCTGGTCATGAGGTCTGTGGTGACAGCTTGGACTTGGTGATCTTTGAGGTCTTTTCCAGCCTTATTGATTCTATGTTTCTATGATTCTATGTTACCACACCCCTCACCCCCAAGACAGTTTGGGTCTGTGGAGGAAGGCTGCTGCAGCTTTGGCATGGAGGAGAGGTCATCCTTGTTGGCTGTGCTGTCCTCCAGCAGAGGAGGGGAGGGAGAGATCCCAAAGTCCAAGTCCAAGCCCTTGTCTGAGCAGCCTCTGCAGCTCCATGAGTTGCAGCAGGCAGAACTTAGAACTTAGGACTCCTCCTGGTCTGCTGCCTCCAGGCTACATGGGGATGTCTTTGTCCTTTTCTCTCCTGGTATTCTCTCTGTTTTTCTTCAGAGCAACCTTGAGGAGGTCTTTTCCTTCTCTAGAGCCAGTGGTTGCTCAGACCTTTTGCACAGTTTCCAGGTGGTGACCATGCACATTGCAGAGAGTGTGGATGGGAGAGGCCTCTGCCCATTATTTGCAGGGCAGCTGCAGTCTGGTGAGCAATCTCTATCTGTGCACCTTGCAGAGAGCCCTTGTCCAGTGGTGTCTGCCCAGTCCCCATCAGCCATTGTCTGGGCAAGCAGCAAAGGTGATTTCATCTTTGCTGAGTCACATCAAGAGAGACAAGATTTAGCCTCTCACACAACCAACACCAGCTCATCAACTAAACCCTTGGGAGCTCCCTTGGGAGCTTCTGCAGTCACTGCTGCTGGCAGTGATCACAGACTGCTGCTGTGGGCATCGTTTTGGCTTTGCAGTAGTGAATATGCTACAACTTTTACAAGCAGGGCAAGTTAGTTTCAGTGGGAGCAGGCTCATTCTCAGATAGAACCATAGACTTGTCAGGCTTGGAAGGGACCTCAAGGCTCAGCCAGTTCCAACCCCCTGCCATGGGCAGGGACACCTCACACCACAGCAGGTTGCTCACAGCCACCTCCAGCCTGGCTGCAAACACCTCCAGGGATGAGGCTTCCACCACCTCCCTGGGCAACCTGTGCCAGGCTCTCACCACCCTCATGGGGAAGAACTTCTTCCATCTTCATGCAAGCCATGCAGAAGTTGTTCTTGTGGTAAGATCCTCATCCATCAGAATTTTATTGGTGAGATTCTCATCCATCAGATTTGTCTTGGTAAGATTCTCATCCATCAGAATCTTGTTGGCAAAACCCTCATCCATCAGAATGTTTTTGGCCAAGGTAGGCTCCAATCAGGTGTCCCATCCAAGGCCAGTGAGGCCAATATGAGGACTCAATGGTACATCTGATTCAGATGTTAGTAATCTATTTTGTGGCACAAGAGCAGCAACCAAACAGCTCAGTCCCTGCCTTGCAGACACAGCTGTGGTTTAGAATCACAGAACTGTTAGGGTTGGAAGGAACCTCAAGGATTATCTAATTCTAACCCTCCACCTCACACTAGATCAGGTTGCTCAGAGCCACAGCCAGCCTGGCCTTCAAAAGCTCCATTTCCCCCATCTGAGTTGGCATCTGCATGGTCTGAGAGAGCCTCATGGCTATCAGGAGAAGGAGGCTCAGCAGTGCCATCCCAGTGCTCACACAGCAGAGTGTCTGGAGTCTGCAGAGCTGCTGCCAGGAGCTTCCCAGTGCCTATGGGGCAGCCACATGCTGACTCTGCATCGGGTCAGCTTGGGAGCATGCAGCACACAACCCCAGGGGCTCCTGGGCTCAGCCACATGTGCTCACTGCAGGAGCAATGTCCTCCTTTGCAGGTGAGCTTGGGCACGTCCTGACGTCTCCCCTCGGTGTTCCAAGGAGGAGAAAAGCACAGTCATCCACACACAGTGGCAGCAGCAGTGAAAGATGACAGGGAAAGGCATGATGTCTTGCCTCAGTTCTCTGGCTAATAGGGCCAGCAAGAAAAATAAAGCCCTTGTGATTCTTATTTGCAGAGTAATCTCCCCAGTAATGTAAAATATGATAGCTGAAATGGGGAAGAACAATGACAGCTGTTATCAGTCCTGACAGGCAATGGGCTTGCAGCTGGCTGATGAATTGCTTGCTGTCTGGGCTTTGCTCAGCACACTTATCTTCAGGATGTCACTTTGGGCTTGCTTTCTGTTGGTTTGCTGGGGGTTTTTGAAAGGAAAACCTCTCTCCCCATCCTTTGGTTTGATGTTGGGAGACTCAACAGTTTCCTTTTTGCAGTCAAGGATTTTGCTTGCTTGGAACAAAGCTCTGCAAAGATTCCTAAGGGGGGAAAATAAAACCCCCAACAAAACCAAACCAAAAGTTGAATGGTTATCCTGCTTTGATAAAGTAGAGCAATGTCCTCTCTTTTATCTCTCCCTTTCATTTTAATTGGACCTGCAGCAGATACCTCAGTACAGGAGGCATCTGAGTTTTGCCACTTTTCAGGCTGCAGTATCAGCAAGGCACATCAATATGGCTGCATTTCAGCCTGCAATTTACATTTCCTGAAGGGTAAGCCACATTTCATGCCAGATAACACCAGACCTTGAGATACTGAAGACATAACTCTGCAGGCTTGGGGCAGTGTAGCTGGAAAGCTGCTGGCAGAAAGGGACCTGGGGGTCCAAATGGAAAAGCAGCTGAACAGGAGCCAGCAGTGTGCCCAGGTGGCCAAGAGAGCCACAGGCAACCTGGCTGGGATCAGCAGTGCTGTGTCCAGCAGGAGCAGGGAGGGGATTGTCCCCTGGTACCCCGCTCTGGGGAGGCCACACCTGGAGTGTTGTGTCCAGTTTGGGGCACCTCAATACCAGAGAGATGTGGAGGGGCTGGAGCCAGGGCGGAGGAGGGCAAGGAAGCTGGGGAGGCCTGGAGAATAAATCTGATGAAGAGTGACTGAAGGAGCTGGGGATGGTTAGTTGGAAGAAGAGGAAGCTGAGGGGAGACCTCACTGCTGTCTGCAACTCCCTGAAAGGAGGCTGTGGAGAGGTTGGTGCTGCTCTCTTCTCACAGGTAATTAGGGACAGAACAAGAGGGAACAGCCTCAGGCTGCAAGTGGGGAGGTTTAGACTGGACATCAGGAAACATTTTTTCCCATCCAGAGGGGTCAGGGACTGGAATGTGCTGCCCAGGGAGGTGGTGGAGTCCCCAAGCCTGGCTGTGTTTAAAGGTGGGTTGGATGCGGTGCTTGGGGCTATGGTCTAGGGCTGACCCTTGTGGAGTGGGGCTCTGGGTTGGACTTGGTGATGCTGAGGGTCTGCTCCAACTTGAATGTTCCTGTGAGATTTTTCCTTGACATGGAGTTGCACCCCAGTCCCTTGGCCTGTCCCTGTGAAACTGGTGAGGTTCTCAGAAGCAGGAAGGACACTCAGTACAAATGGCAAGGCTGCACCTGCAAAGGCCCATGTGCTTGTCAGGGCTTTGTCTACTCTCCTTCAGCAGCAGACACTCTCAGGGCTCACCTTAGGTCTCTTTGGGAATGGCTCAGAGTAAGGTGTGGATGGGGTGAAGCAACAACCAGGGCATGGCTGGGAGAGCCCTTCTTGGCAGGAGGGTTCTGCTTACCTAACTACAACAGGTGAGCTCAGGGAGGAAAAGCAGCAACTGCTTTTAACAGCCCAGCTCCTGTGGCATGGCTGAAGGTGGGAAGTCAAGCCCCAGGCTGCCAGAGGCACTGTGCTTTCAATTATCTTTACATCATCCTCATTGCACCCTTGGTTTCCCAAATGCTTTTCTAGAGCTAAACTGCTCCACCAGAACAAGGTGCTTCTCTCTCTCTCCTTGGTCCCACCATCATGTGAAAAGCAGCACAAATCTTGCTGGACTTCTGCCCTGCTGGCCAAGAGAGCCAATGGGATCCTGGGGTGCAGCAAGGGAAGTGTGGCCAGCAGGGCTGGGGAGGTTCTGCTGCCCCTCAGCTCTGCCCTGCTCAGACCACAGCTGCAATCCTGTGTCCAGCTCTGGGCCCCCCAGCTCAAGAGAGACAGAGAGCTGCTGGGGAGAGGCCAGGGGAGAGCCAGGAGGATGATGAGGGACTTGAGGATCTCCCCTTTGGAGAGAGACTGAGAGCCCTGGGGCTGTTTAGCCTGGAGAGAAGGCTGAGAGGGATCTGCTCAATGTCTATCAATAGCTGAGGGGTGGGGGGCAAGTGGAGGGGGGCAAGCTCTTTTGGGTGGTGCAGTGATAAGACAAGGAGCAAAGGATACAAACTTGAACAGAGAAGGTTTCACCTCAACATGAGGAGAAACTTCTTTGCAGTGAGGGTGCCAGAGCCCTGGGGCAGGCTGCCCAGGGAGGTTGTGGAGTCTCCTGCTCTGGAGACATTCAAACCCCACCTGGATGCATTGCTGTGCAGGCTTCCCTGGGTGACCCTACTCTGGCAGGGGCTTGGACTGGATGATCTCTGGAGGTCCCTTCCAACCTCTAATGTCCTGTGACACTGTGACTTTTGCTCCCTTTTAAGCCAGTACTGTTGTTTCTCAGCTACTCGTTTCCATGGGCACTGGAGCCAAGCTTGAGGTCCTGACAATTTCCACCACTGTTGCTTTCCCTGGTGTTGAGTCCTGGGCTGGTTTCAGCACAAGTTTGCATTCATTGCTGGGCCAAACCAGGAAGGAGTTAAACATTTGAAGCAAAGAGAAGGGAGCTGGTTCTGCAGCTAAAGGTGAAGAGTGTTCAGCTGGCACTCTCTGGTTGTTGGGTTTCATGCAGTGACTCTGTGAGGAAGATGTATTAACAGCCATGGGAACTGAACCTCCCTTTGCTCCCACTCCTTGAAGCCCTCTCAAGCAAGGTTCCTCTGGCAGCACAGCTGTGAAGTCATTATCAGGTTGTTCTCTTCTGCAGATGCTGCACTTCCAGCTTGTGGTGCTGCATTTGGCCCTTGTGGTTACCCTGCTGCAGTGGCACTCTAGCTCAGTACTCCTTGTGCAAGCAGCTCTGGAGGTAAGTGAATGTCTCTGGTGGTGGCCACATAACCCTGCACTTCCTCAGGCTGGTCTTGGCCACAGACAGTGGAAGACAGTTACCCAAACAGCTTGGAGGGGGAATGATCAGTACTCAGTCTGTCAGGACACAGGAGGAGCCTAGGGAAATGGCTGATGTAAACTGCATAGCTCTGGGAGGACAGACAGAATGAAATCCAAACCAGATTCACCCAACCTCTCCTGAAACATCCTGGGGGTTTGTGTGTACTAAAACCTCCCTGGTGCCTTTGGATAGAGAACTTCCTGAGGAGGGGAAGGAGGAGCCTTCTCTTCTCCAAACTGAACAGCCCCAACTCTCTGTCTTATGGGAGAGCAGCTCCAGCCCTCTGCTCATCCTCATGGCCCTTCTCTGGACACCTCCTGAGGTTCCCCTGGGCACCACCTCTCCAGCCTGCCCAGGTCCCTCTGGATGCCATCCTGTCCCTCTGGCACATCAACAGCACCACTCAGCATGGTGCCACCTGCACACTGCTGGTGGTGCCCTGGATGCCCCTGTCTATGGCAGAGATAAAGACATTAAACAGCACAGGTCCCTGACTGCATTGTTTTCAAAGGATTAACTCACTCAGCAGTGGGCTGTAAGTGATGCTGATCACACTGCTGAGAGGGGCAGGGCTGGCCTACAAACCCAGGCTTTGTGGAGTACTAGCAGCTGATAATTCTTGCATCAAGTTGGATAATTCTTCCTGAGGAAGAGGGGCTCAAGTAATCAGGATGCAAACAAACACAAACCAAACCAACCACCCCAAACCCTAACCAAATGAAAAAACCCAAACAAAACAGAACCAAAGGGGGGAAAATGCAAACAGGAAGAAGAAAGAAAGAAAGAAACAAAAAGAGAGAGAAAAAAACCCAACTCCCAACCTTCTGTGGCAAAGCCCTGTGGGTAGGAATGGTCTGCACTGCCCAGAAGGAGCCTTGCCCCCAGGTTCAGTGCCCCAGGCATCAAGCATGCTGCTGTCACTCTGCTTGAAATGGTCTTTGTGGAACCTGCCTCCCTTTATCTTTTTGCAGCCTCTGGAGCCTTCTGCAGCTCAGGCCATGGGAGCACATCCCCGTGCCAGTGAAGAGAAGCCAGCCCCTAGCCTGGCAGCCAAGCTGCTCCTCCTCGAGGAGCTGGTGTCTCTGGAGAACGAGGTGGCTGAGACCAAGAGAAAAAGAAGCTTCCCAGGCTTTGGCTCCCCACTTGACAGAATCTCCTCCACCACTGTGGATGCAAAAGGCAAACAGAGGTACATTCCAAGGCGCTCCTACCAGTGACAAAGCTGGAAGAAGGCTGGTGGTGGGTGGCCTGGACATAGATGGGTTGGATTTAGCCACTAGCAGGTTTACTGTGAGGTGCCTTTGATCAGAGCATTCAAAGCTCTTCAGGAGCCATCATAGGCAGGGGTTGGCCTCTTCTCTCAGGCAACCAGCACCAGAACAAGAGGACACAGTCTCAAGCTGTGCCAGGGGAGGTTTAGCCTGGATGTTAGGAAGAAATTCTTCACAGAATGTGGAATGTGCTGCTTAGGGAGGTGATGGAGTCACCATCCCTGGAGGTGTTTAGGAAGAGCCTGTACTGAGGGTATTAACTTTGAGGGAACTGATTAGCTTCTCAGTTTTGGATCGACTCACTCACTTAGAACCATCTGAGCTCCTTGATCTTGGCACTGATAGTCAGGTACCACCCTCAGCGTGGGGCACAGGTCAGCTGAGTGCTGTGAAACAGTAGGAAGGTTGTAACTTTAGGCGGAGGCAGGCAGAGGCTGAGTACCCAGGTGCTGTCCTGCATGTGGGTAACATCCCATTGCTGTGCCACCTGAGGCTGCTGCCTTTAGAGACAAGGTAAATAGAGAATCCAGAGCATCCACAATTAACCAGGTTGGAAAAGACCTGGCAACACAAAAGTTAACCTTTGGAAAGGGGCAGGTCGATTGTGAGTTCACTTAGCAGCTCGTCGTGGCCACTCAGCAGTCACAGGAGGCTTCAGATCCTGCACCCATGTATAGAGCTTTGAAAGCATGGGAAGAGCACGGCAGAAGGCAGGGGTCTTCAGAGGAGAGACGGAGAGAGAGAATCCGGGAGTCAGAGGGGGAAAGCAAAGCAAAGCAAAACAAACACCAAGCAAGAACAACAACAAAATCCCTGGTGGGCACATCCTGGTTTGGAGGATGGAACTGGAACGGGAGGCTGGGGAGGGGGCCGTGGCTGTCCTGTTGTGCCTAGGGATGGCCACAAGGGGGCGAGCGTCGCTGCTCCGTCCGCCTGCGCTGCCTGCGCTGCCTGCCCTCCCTTCCCTCCCTTCCCTCCCTTCCCTGCGGGAATGACTTTCCTGCTTCCTTCTTTGTTTAACTCCAGGAGCATGAGCATGAAGCACCTCACGGTGCAGAAGACGTCACCTCCCCACCCCCTTCCGATTTGGGAACGGAACTCTTCTCATCAAGTCACTCTCAGGGTGACTCTGCCATGGGGAGCCTCACCTGGAGTGTTGTGTCCAGCTCTGGGCTCCCCTGTTCAGGAGGGACAGGGATCTTCTGCAGAGAGGCCAAGGGAGAGCTAGCAGGATGATGAAGGGATTGCAGAATATGCCCTGTGAGGAGAGGCTGAGAGCCCTGGGGCTGTGCAGTCTGGAGAAGACTGAGAGGGGATATGATAAATGTTTATAAATATCTGAGGGCTGGGGGTCAGGAGGCAGGGGACAGGGACAGGAACAGGCTCTGCTCAGCTGCACCCTGGGATAGGACAAGAGGAAAAGGATAGAAACTCCAGCACAGGAGGTTCCACCTCAACATGAGGAGAAACTTCTTTCCAGTGAGGGTCACAGAGCCCTGGAGCAGGCTGCCCAGAGAGGTTGTGGAGTCTCCTTCTCTGGATGTGTTCCTGTGTGACCTGTGCTGGATTCTCTGCTCCTGCTCTGACAGGGGAATCAGACTCCATGGTTTTTGAAGGTCCCTTCCAACCCCTAACATCCTGTGATCCTGTGACTCCAGCAGTCCCAAGTCTCCCACCTGCTCCTAACCAGCTTGTGCCTACATCTGGGGCAAAAGGCCCCTCAAGGATGAGCCCTGGGCTTGCTTTCCCTTTGCTTTCCCTTTGCTGGCTCAGTGCAACCACAGTGTGAGCACCACAGGAAGAGCTTCCCTCCGTTTCTGTAGCAGCTGCAGCGTGACCGATGTGCTGCTCCCTGTGCATGTAGCACACTCTCAGTTCCCATCCCTTGACCTCAGCTGATAGACAGCTGTGTGTAATGGGCTGATGCTGGAGTCCTGTGTCCAGTTCTGGGCCCCTCAGGTTAGGAAAGATGTTGAGCTGCTGGAAGGTGTCCAGAGAAGGGCAACAAAGCTGGGGAGGGGTCTGGAGCACAGCCCTGTGAGGAGAGGCTGAGGGAGCTGGGGTTGCTTAGCCTGGAGAAGAGGAGGCTCAGGGGAGACCTTCTTGCTCTCTGCAACTCCCTGAAGGGAGGTTGTAGCCGGGTGGGGGTTGGTCTCTTCTGCCAGGCACCCAGCACCAGAACAAGAGGACACAGTCTCAAGCTGTGCCAGGGGAGGTTTAGGCTGGAGGTGAGGAAGAAACTCTTCATCAAAAGAGAGATTGGCCATTGGGATGTGCTGCCCAGGGAGGTGGTGGAGTCCCCATCCCTGGAGGTGTTCAAGAGGGGATTGGATGTGGCACTTGGAGCCATGGTTAGTAGTCATGAGGTGTTGGGTGACAGGTTGGACTTGATGACCTCTGAGCTCTTTTCCAACCTTATTGGTTCTATGATTCTATGATCTTTGTCTGCTCCCCCACAACTCTTCTGTCTGAGCAGCACGTTGGTATTGAAGGGAGGAATGGAAGTATCAAAGATTTCCCTCCCTTGCCTCTTTTTTCACTTGTTTGGTTGGTTGGCTTTTATCTCCTCTGCAGAAAAGTGGTGGAGCTGCCTAAGAGGAGGTTTGGAGTCCCTCTGGACCGGATTGGAGTGAGCCATCTCGGCAACACCGAGGGTTAGCAGTTCCTGTAAGTAAGCCAAAGTACCCCAGGTGTGGGCAGGCTCTCAGGACCCACCCCACCCCCAGCTGCAGTTACAGGGAAGTCATGCCAGAAGGCTTGAAAAAAGTAGCTTGGGGAATGACAGCTTCTTACAAGATGGACTGGAGGTATGGAGCCCTCAGCACAGGAAGGACATGGACCTGGTGGAGCAGGTCCAGAGGAGGGCCACGAAAATGATCAGGGGGGAGAAGAGAAGGCTCCAGGGAGGCCTAACAGCAGCCTGCCAGTACCTGGAGGGGGCTACAGGAAGGATGGAGAGAGACTGTTTGCAAAGGCCTGCAGGGACAGGAGCAGGGGCAGTGGCTTCAAGCTGGAGCAGAGCAGATTGAGATTGGATGTTAGGAACAAGTTCTGCACTGTGAGGGTGCTGGAGCACTGGCACAGGCTGCCCAGGGAGGTGGTTGGGGGCCCATCCCTGGAGATACTGAAGGTGAGGCTGGAGAGGGCTCTGTGCAGCCTGAGCTAGTTGGGGATGTCCCTGCTGGCTGTGGGGAGGTCAGAGTGGATGGCTCTGGAGGTCCCTTCTGGACCAGACCATTCTATGACTCTAACTGTCCATTCAGCCTGAATGCCCTAAGTCACAGCTTAGTTCCCCCTCCATGAAAACAAACAGGTTGGACCAGATGATCCCTGAGGTCTCTTCCAGCCTGGTATTCTATGCATTCTTCCCCAGGAGGGTGGTGAGAGCCTGGCACAGGCTGCCCAGGGAGGTGGTGGAAGCCTCATGCCTGGAGGTGTTTGCAGCCAGGCTGGAGGTGGCTGTGAGCAACCTGCTGTGGTGTGAGGTGTCCCTGCCCATGGCAGGAGAATCAGAACTGCCTGATCCCTGAGGTCCCTTCCAGCCCTGACAATTCTGTGATGCTATGAATCCATGAGTCTGTGAAGTACTCCTGACACTGCCACCTCCTGCAGCCCCCCTGGGAGGGTGCTTATCCCAGCCTTGCCTTTCCAGCAGGACAGTGCAACGGTTGCTGCTCTTCTGCCCACAGGCACACCTGCTCTGAGCGATGGAGGCCGTGCTGGGAACACCCCAGGAGCGCAGGAGATGCACCACAGAGGGGTTTCTCTCTCAAGGGGACGACCTCCTGCCAGAGCTGTTCCACAGAGGAGCGTTCCCAGCGCTGCACTTACAAATAGTTAGCCAAGCCAGGATGCTCTGCACCACAGCACTGAGGGCAGGGGACAGAAGGGTGTCCTGCAGGGGTTCAATTGCATGGCATTTATTTCTTCAGTTTGCAGAAGTTCACTATCCTAGCAAGGACTGTTAGACATCATCATCATCTTCTTCATCATCATTATTTCTTTCATTGAAAATAAAACTCCCAGAGATGCCAGCAGCAAGCCACTTTTCTTTCAAGAGGGTTTGTCTGGGAGGGGAAGGGAGGTTTTAATAGGTTTGTAACCCAGAATTGATTTGGAACACAGAATCAGAGAGTGATTGAGGCTGGAAGAGACCTCTGAGATCATCCAGCCCAGCCTGTGACCTAACCCCACCACACTGACCAGACCATGGCACATCCAATCTTGCCTTAAGCACCTCCAGGGACAGTGACTCCACCACCTCCCTGGGCAGCCCATTCCAGTGTCTGATTGCCCTTTCCATGAGGAATTACCTCCTAGCATCCAACCCAAACCTCCCCTGGCACAGCTTCAGGCCATGCCCTCTCCTCTTGTCACAAGCTGCCTGGGAAAAGAGCCTGACCCCCACTCTACCACAGCTTCCCTTCAGGTAGTTGTAGAGTGTGACAAGGTCCCCCCTGAGTCTCCTCCAGGCTGAACACCCCCAGCTCCCTCAGCCTCTCCTCACCAGGCTTTCCTTCCAGCCCCCACCCCAGTCTGGTCACTCTCCTCTGGCCCTGCTCCAGCACCTCAAGATCCTTCCTGCAGTGAGTGGCACAGAGCTGCACACAGTGCTTGAGGTGAGGCCCCCCCAGAGCTGAGCACAGGGCAGGATGACCTCCCTGCTCCTGCTGGCCAGACCATTCCTGATCCAGGCCAGGATGCCATTGGTCTTCTATGGGGGTTGGCCTCTTCTCCCAGGCACCCAGCACCAGAACAAGAGGACAGAGTCTCAAGCTGTGCCAGGGGAGGTTTGGGCTGGATGTTAGGAAGAAATTCTTCCCAGCAAGAGGAATTGGCCACTGGAATGTGCTGCCCAGGGGGGTGGTGCAGTCACCATCCCTGCAGGTGTTAGGAAGAGCCTGGGTGAGGCCCTTGGTGCCATGGTTGAGTTGATCAGATGGTGCTGGGTGCTAGGTTGGACTGGATGATCTCAGAGGCCTTTTCCAGCCTGGTTCATTCTATCCTGTTCTGTTCTAGCCAGGGCTCAGGACTGTGGGGATGCCTCAGTATTTGTCTTGCTGTTTTTCAGCAGCCTTTCTCTCACCTCCACTCCATATTTAGACATGTTTTCATTGTGTGGCATGCCCTGCAGTGGGGAGAGACTTCTAGCTTCTTCCTCTAAGCTGATGAATACTTTTCCCTCCTCCCTGTGAATAACATAGGACAGAGTCCAAGTATGAAGTCACCAACTTCCTCAGCCATCTGCACCCTCATGCCTGATTTTAGCCCCTTGGTGTGTGCACAGGGCAGCAGCAGCCAGCCAACTCTAAAAGTTCAAGTGGTTTTCACCCTGGTTAAAGGTAAACCTGTCCTCTCCACTTCACCTCACAGGAAACCAGGCTGTCTTAAATCCTCTTTCATGCTTTTCTGTTCCCTGCAGATTGTAAAACACAGCTGAAGAGAGCTGTTTGCTGGCATCTCAGTGCTCAGATTCCTAGCTGATGTGTTCTAAACCTCCCATAGTCCTCCTTGGACTCTGGTCTGTCTCAGCTGAATTCCTTAGATTGCTGTTCTTGGGTATAATTCATTCTCAGCACTGCAAAGGCAGATCCATTGAGAAAGGCATTAGGTAGGGCTAAGGAGAAGCCCCCAGCACACTGTATGAGGCAGAGAGTGAGGCTGGAGACAGGAGGCAAGTGTTGACTTCCTAGTCTAACATGAGGCACGAAGCATCTGGCCATCAGCTGGCAGAATGGGAGGAAATACAGTCAGCTCTTCAGGCAGCTGCAGGAGAGAAGCTGAGAGCTCAATGAGTCTTTGAAGTCAGAGCTGGTGTGAGGACTGGGAGCTTAGGGCAACTGCCTGGAGTCAGGCTGTGGTGGCAAGTGGAGTCTGACTCGTGTCTGTGAGGGGGCAATGCTCAGCCTCAGCAGAGGTCTCATCCCCAGTTCTGGTCAAGAGGAAGAGCTACTCTCTCCAGCATCTTGAACCAGGACACTGTAGCCCTGCCTAGGTGTTTAATGAGAGGCTTTTTCCCTTGCAAACCTTACAGGAACCACTGAGGAACCAAGTGCTGCCCTGTGAGCCTCTGCAGGGGTTAAGAAAGCAAAGAGCAGCTGCTTCTGTGCAACAGAAAGTCTTTATTGGAATGATATCCAAAGGATCCCTCCTGTGCCTGCCCTCCCCCAGACCTACTGTGTACACTGCTGGGACATGAGGAGCAGCTCTGGCTCAGCAAGCTGGGACAGGCAGCCTTGAGCCCCTCCTATTGCACCCAGTCTGCCTTCCTGTCCCAACAGTGGGTGTTGGGTCATCAGAGACCTGCTCCTAGGAGGTGACTGGAAGCCCAGGCACCACAGTGAGTAACCCCTGCAGATGTCAGCAGAGACCCAGGTGCAGAGGAGCAGAGTGAGTGCTTTGTGCCTGGGGGACCTGGTGAGGAGGGGAAGGCTGTGGAGGGGCAGCAGGCCCAATGGCACACACAGGACAGCAAGGGAAGCTGGGCAGCATCCTCCAAGTTAGGAGGTGGCAGTAGGTTAAATCTGGAAGGAAGGGACAGTGGAGGGTGGCAGAGGGCTACCAGCCCCTGTCACAGTCCTTGTTAGACCTGGCTGTGAGGCGGTCCCAGAGGATGGCATCCCAGTTAGCAGCATGAGGAGGGAACAGAACAAACTCTGAACATTAACACTCAGCAAGGCAGTGGTGGGGAAGGGCTCATCTTCAGCCTCCAGCCCTGGCCAGCCTTCAGATGCAGTACTTCCAAAAGCAGGCTGGAAGGGACACAAGAGAAGGATGTTAGGATGCAAGGAACTTGCCCCCACTTCCCCAGTGCAGAGCTGGAGTGGCTTTCAAAAGCCTCAGGTCTTGAGAGCTGAGCTGGCAACCAGCAGCAAGCTACCTGGGCACACCTCAGTAAGCAGCCTTGACTTCCCACTAACACTTGTAGGTGGTGTCTCTGTGAGCTGCTTGTAGTCTAAATGAGGAGCCAAAGTTGTGCCCATGGTGCTGCTTTTGTAAGCACTTGCTTTTCACTTGGCTCTACTGCAGCAGCAGCAGGAATCAGCCTTTCCTTCCCTCTCTGCCACCCAGCAGTTTTGCTGCCTCAGAGGTTTGGGCAGGCCTTGTCACCTGTGGCTGACTGGAAGAGCAGACCTCTGACTTGGGCCAGACCAGATCTGGTCCTCAAAACACTCACAAAATCTCAGTCACTCTGTTGCTGACTCTCCTCCAAGCTACAATGAGCTCTGTGGGGTTGCCTGAGGGGATCAGATCAGGGGAGGATGAACATTTTGGTGCCATCCTTGAATCCTGTGTGAGTCTCCTCTTGCCAAGTATGAGGAATGATTTCTGCCTGGGTTTTGAAAGCCTGATCCTAGGAGAAAGCTTCTAGTGGAGCAGCAGTGCTCAAGCTGAGGTGTGAGCTGCACCCAGGCTGGGAGGCCTTCAGATGAAAGCAAAGATTCTCTGCTTTCACTTCTGCCAGAAGCTGATTTAAACCTGGCAGGGCAAAGTGCTTCTATCTGCATTTGACCCTCCCAGACTGGCAGGGGCATGAATCAGATGAGTCCAATGGATGGCAGCTGCCAGGGTTGCTCATAGCTTGCAGATTGTCTAAGGAGCACTCCAGGACTTCAAGCAAGCCTTGCACAAAAGGATTTTTCTCTTGGCTGCCTGGCAGGCTGACAGCTTGCACATGCACAGAGCACATGGGCTGAGGGCAGAGCTGGCTCTCTCAGGCCAGATCTGCCATCAGTGACTTCTGGCTGCCAGCTGCCAGTGCTTTGGAATGCACTGGAAGCCAGCAGGAACTGCAGCACCCGTGTGCTTGGCAGGACCCGTGCAGAGGCACTGGGATGAGGTGCCCCTGAGCCCCTGGATACAGTACCACAGAGCATTAGAGGGTGGAGAGGACCTCCAGAGACCATCAAGTGCAACCCCCCTGCCAGAGCACTATCACTTAGGGAAGCCTGCACAGCAATGCATCCAGGTGGAGTTTGAGTGTCTCCAGAGAAGAAGACTCCACATCCTCCCTGGGCAGCCTGCCCCAGGGCTCTGGCACCCTCACTGCAAAGAAGTTTCTCCTCACGTTGGGCTGAAACCTTCTACGTTCAAGTTTGCATCCATTGCTCCTTGTCTTATCACTGTGCACCACCAAAAGAGCTTGGCCCCCTCCCCTTGGCCCCCAGCCCTCAGATATTGATAGACATTGATCAGATCCCCTCTCAGCCTTCTCTTCTCCAGACTAAACAGCCCCAGGGCTCTCAGTCTCTCTTCACAGGGGAGATGCTCAAGTCCCCTAGTCACCCTCATGGCTCTCCCTTGGCCTCTCTCCAGCAGGTCTCTGTCCCTCTTGAACTGGGGAGCCCAGAGCTGGACACAGGATTGCAGCTGTGGTCTCAGCAGGGCAGAGTAGAGGGGGAGAGAAACCTCCCCAGCCCTGCTGGCCACACTTCCCTTGCTGCACCCCAGGACCCCATTGTCTCTCTTGGCCAGCAGGGCACAGTGCTGTCCCACGCAGAACTTGCTGCCCACCAGGACTCCAAGGTCTTTCTCCGTGGAGCTGCTTTCCAGTAGGGGAACCCTAACCTGCCCTGGTGCCTGAACTGTACAGAGCTTAGAGACCAGCTGGAGGACCTAGCAAGTCTTAGCTCCCTCCATTCTTGATTGATTTCCACATCCTTTTCCAGCTGCTTTCCAGCAGCACACACAAGTGGTCCTTTTGTTCCCTGCAGGGAGGCAGTGACCTTGGCAGAAGAGGATGTGTGCAGTCCACATGCCTCACGATGCCTTCAGCATTAGCTTTGTGCCCAAAGCAAAGCCACTGTGGGGGCATTCTCAGGGGGAACTCACACCCCTTCCAGACAAGCACTCATTGCTCACACAGCCTTGTGTGCCTGTGAAAAGAGAGGGCAGCACTGACTGCCTGCAGCGAGGCTCTGGGCGTGCAGGCAGGGCTGGGTACTCAGGCCCTCTCACAGGGGCTAAATCAGCCAGGCAGTAACAAGGACAGGGCTGCTGGGAAAGCTACCAGCTTGGCTCTCAGCATACTGGGAGCAAGTTTGCTGTCACTGTCTTCGCTGGAGACAAGAAGCCCTGGAGATGAAAGCTGCAGGGTGGCTCAGGGCTCTGACCCAAAGCTTACCTCGTTTTCTGGGCTGGGATGCTGAGAGGCTTTCCAAGGCATAAGCTACCTCTGAGCCCTCCTCAGCTGAGAGCTGATCCTTCAGTTTCTCCAGCTGTTGAAAAGTAAACACAGCAGTGAAGGAAGGCCCTGTGAGGGGGAGCTCCACAGTGTGCTGGCAAGTGCAAGCATCTCAGAGGCAGGTGGTACAGGCAGCTTGGCTGCCAACTTCCCTGGGGAGGACAGGAGGGTCTGCCTTTGCACCTCTCACATCTCCTCATGTCCTCCTCCCTTAAGCTGCCTGTTTGGTGGCAGCAATGCAGACACTGTCTGCTCTTCCTCCCCACCCCAGGGTGCAGACCACTGTGGAGAGGAGGATGTGTAGAAGGATACTGCACCAAGAGCCAAGTCAGTGCTCGTGCTGGAGGTCTCCAGGCATCCACTCACTACAGCAAAGAGAACTTGCTCCTCCATTGCTCTGGGTGCTTCCTCCCCTCCCTCTCCCCCAGCTCTTGCTAACATCCCCTCACTGTAGCATGGAAAGCTCACAGTATTTCTGCTCTATCTGTAGGAGCTCTTTTCTAGCAGGCTGGGAACATTTCCACTGATCACTTCAGACTCCTCTTCTGGCAAGGTGGCTCCCAGGAAGCCAGAGCTTAGCATCCCTCAGCACTGGAGCAGGGGGCTAGTGTAGGAGTTGGCAGCTTCCTGTCTGGCAGGCCACACTGGGACTTTTCAGTCTGAGCTACCAAGTGGAGCCCAGCAGGACCTCCAGGATCCACCTGAACAGCTGAGCTCAGCCTGGGAAGGAGGAAACAGAGCCTGTGGGGCTTGGGGCACAGTGGGAGCTGTGTCAAGGTCACTGCATGACTTTGCCTGCTCGTGGGCAGGGCATGTAGGACGAGGCTTCCCCTTGCTGTCTGTGTGTGCACTCTGCTCAGCACAGCAGGGCTCTGACCGTGGCTGGGACCTGCCTTACTGGAAAAGATGCAGACAAAAGTCATTCTGGATTGGCTGCACAGTGGCCATCCCCCTCACTTCAACCAGCCAGCTGCGAGAGCTCCTAGGCAGGCAGCTCACCTCCTCTCCTCCCTTCCTTTTCTCCAATGGAGATTTCTTTTGGCATTACTTATTTTCCTGGCAGCAGAGGCCTTCCCCTGGCAGCAGAGGCCTCAGCTCTCCTTGCCCCAGCCTGTGGCCCTGCTCTCTCTGTTTCTGCCAGCTTCTGCAGCTCTTTAGCCCAGGTTCTGCTTTTCTCTTTGTGTGATAAATGCTTTCACTACAGCAGCAGAGAGGGAAGATGCACAGACAGAAGGGCAGGGCATAAAGACAGTAGGCAGAGCTACTCAGCTCTTCCCAACCAACAGGCATTTATGTTCCTCTCACCTGTTCAAGCTCTTCAAATTTCTTTGCCAGCTCCCAGTCTGCAAGAAAGGAGAGAGTGGTATTGGTGTGGGCACTGCTTCCCAGTCCTTCTGCACTCCTGCCCAAAACCAGTTTCTTCATTGAACCTCTTCAAGGGTTGACAAGAAGAGAGCTGCTTACAGTCTGATTGGTTCCTAGGTCCCCCTGGTTTCAGACAGACACAGTACCAGACTTGGGCTGTTTCTTGGCTTTGGCTTGGGGATTTTTTAGTATCTGAAACTGAGCAGGAGGGTGCCAAGAAATTGCTGACTGCCTTCCTAGTTGCTTCTTTGAAAAGGGAACAAGACACTTGAAAAACCTTGAATACTTTCAGGCAGATACAGAAAAAGCAGCAGTCCCTAAGCAAAGCCATGACATCAGGGCTCAGTTGCAGAGAAAGCCTGGAGAGGGTTCAGAGGGGGCTGAGAACCTCCCCTGTGGGGCCAGGCTGGGAGAGCTGGGGCTGTTCAGCCTGGAGAAGGGAAGGCTGCAGGGAGACCTCAGAGCAACCTTCCAGTACCTGCAGGGGACCTCCAGGAGAGCTGGGGAGGGACTCTGGACAAGGGCTGGGGGTGATAGGATGAGGATAATGGCTTTGAGCTGGGAGAGGGGAGATTTAGACTGGAGATTAGGAAGAAGTTCTTGACAGTGAGAGTGGGGAGACTCTGGCACAGGTTGCCCAGGGAGGCTGTGGATGATCCCTCCCTGGAGGTGTTCCAGGCCAGGTTGGAGGAGGCCTTGAGCAGCCTGGGCTGGTGGGAAGGGTCCCTGCCCATGGCAGGGGGCTAGAACTGGATATCTTTAAGGTCCCTTCCAACCCTAATCACTCTGTGCTTCAGGGATAGCCAGGACACAGGGACTCAGCAGCATCACTTCCTCAGTAAAATGTAATCACCAGGGCTTGGTTGGAGAGGAGGTCTGGGCATGGGCTGGGAGTCAGGAGGTGGGGGCTGTGCTCCTGACACTGCCAGCAGTCACCTCAAGCAGATTCCTCTTCAGGCTTTGCACGTTCACAAGGCAGAGACAGCCAGGCCTGCCTATCTACAAGTCAAAAGTGCCACTTAAAATATGATGCTGAGGAGGAAGAGGAGGAGGAGGATTTCATTGCTGCTGTGGCTGCTATTGTGGTCATTCCACACGTGTTTACCTCTTGCAGGGTTTCAGGTGCCTGTTTTGGCTCAACTTCCCTCAAACCATAGGCCTCAGCGACTGCTATGAATAGAAAATGAGCAGCAGTGAAATTTGGAACAGATTATCTCAGCCTGGGAGGGGGCTGGAAAGGAAGTTAATCTATGGCTGAAGCCTTGGAAAGTGCCTGCTGTAAATCCTCTGTCTGGGCTCTGCTCAGAGATTCAATATATTCAATTGTCTGGCCTCAAATGCAGCCTCTCCTCCAGGAGCAGTAAGTGCAGTAATCCATAAAGCAATCACACAGAGGTTATGTCTGGGCTGCCTCCCCTCTGCAAGGAGCAAGCCCTTGGGAGCAGGAGGACTTGATTCACTTCTGTTTGTTCCTGTGTCCCAGCACTGTCTAACCACTGCCTCGCTGCGTTCACAAGGGCTGGGGATGAGCCCTGAGTCACTTTGATGAATGGGCTTTCCTAACAACATTGACTCTTCTGCTGGGCCCTGCTCTTGGCTCTTCTGCACAGGGAAGGGAAGAAGCTTCCTGGTCTGAGACCACCACAGAGCCCCAGCCCTGCCCTGGCTGCGGGAAGAGCTGAGCCCTGTGGGGCGTTTGGGATCGCTGTGTGCAGTGCCACGGGAGAGCCAGGTTTCTCTCCAGCAGGTCTGAGTTCAGCCACGTTTGAGGGCTTCAAACTTGCTGTCTGTCCACAGAGCAGGCAGGAAGAGCCTCCATGTGGCCCATCTCTGGCCTCTCTGCTGTGGCTGGAGCGCTCATCGCTTCAGCCTCTTGCAGCAGCAGCGAGGGCCCAGGCTCCAACAGGAGCTCCCCCTCCCCTCGTCCCAGGCTACACTTGATCCCAAGGGATCTCAGCCACGTGCTCTCTGCTGAAGCCTGATGCTGCCCCCCTGCCCTGGCTGCTCACAACATGCTGCTGATTGCAGCAGGTCGACACCACGCTGGGGTGCCTTTAAAAGCACAGGGCACTGTTTGCAGTGGGTGGAGAGGTGACTCCCAAGGCCAGCCCATGCTCCAGGCACACTACACAAGATACAGGGTCCAGTGCAAGGTCCTGCACCTGGGTCAGGGCAATCTCAAGCACAGATCCAGGCTGGGAGAAGAATGGCTTGAGAGCAGTGCTGAGAGAAGGGTTTGGGGGTGTCAGGTGGTGACAAACTCCCCATGAACCAGCAATGGTCACTGGCAGCCCAGCAGGCAGCTGAGTGCTGAGCTGCAGCCAGAGCAGGGAGAGCAGCAGGGCAGGGAGGGGATCCTGCCCCTCTGCTCTGCTGAGCCCCCACCTGCAGCACTGCCTCCAGCTCTGGGGCCCCCAGCACAACAACAACACTGAAATGTTGGAGAGGGTCCAGAGGAGGCTACAAGGATGATCAGAGGGCTGGAGAGCCTCCCCTATGGGGACAGGCTGGGAGAGTTGGGGCTGTTCAGCCTGGAGAAGAGAAGGCTCCAGGGAGACCTTAGAGCAGCCTCCCAGTACCTGAAGGGGGCTGCAAGAAAGCTAGGGAGGGACTTTTGACAAGGGCTGGGGGTGACAGGATGAGAGGCAATGACCTTGAGCTGGAAGAGGGCAGACTGAGACTGGAGATCAGGAAGAAATGCTTGACAGTGAGGGTGGTGAGACACTGGCACAGATTTCCCAGAGAAGCTGTGGATGCTTCCTGCCTGGAGGTGTTCAAGGCAGGGCTGGATGAGGCAGTGGGAGGTGTCCCTGCCCGTGGCAGGTGGGGTGGAACTAGGTGATCTTTAAGGTCCCTTCCAACCTTGACCATTCTATGATTCTATGATTAGTATCTCAGGGGTAGGCAGCACACAGGCCCCCAGCAGCACCTCCCCTTGTTCCCTCTGCTGTGCAGAGCCCTGCTCCTTTGCTGGCTCCGTGCCGAGTGCCTCGGTGCATGTTTGTGGGCAGCTTTGCACAGCACGGCTAAAGCAGACCCAGGCCGGCTGTGGTGGAGACCACCTGACAGCAGTCATGTGTAGGCACCACAGCGGTTGCTTCCACTTTCTGAGCTATTTGTGAGGAGCCTGAGGAGCAGGTTCCTTGCTCTCATGCAAGCACAGATGGATGGAGCAGAGGTCTGCCATCCCACTTTGCTTACCGATGCTTTCCGGCCTCCGCCAGGCAAGTCTCTTGTTCAGAAGCAGAGTCAGCAGAGCGTCCTCCTGATTTGTGTCCTCCCTCTCCGGGAGCACTCGGTTCTCTGCAGCACACAAAGCACACCTCTCTGAGGACAGAAGTGGGGGCACCCTCCAGCTCCCCACATTAAAACAAAAACCTCAAGAAGGCTGAGAAGCAGCAGGGAAAGATCTCCCCTGCTCTCGGTCAGGGTGGAAGGAGCTCGATGGAAAGGAAGGTGTGTGAGCACCATCCAGCCAGTGAGGGGCTGTGCAGCAAAAGTGTGCTGCATGGGGAAGGCCTCTGCCAGCACTGGGCTGCTGGCCAGCCTCACTGCAGCCTCATCAGCATGGCTGGCTGCAGAAAGGAGGAGGCATCACTGTGCTGTGGTCAGCCCAGACCTCTTCTGCAAGGCGGGCGTAGAGAATGCCTCTGCAAAGCCACACAGCAGCCCAGGAGATCCTCTCGTCCCAGAAGCACAGGTGTTCCCCCAGCCACACCACTCACTCCACCCACCTCCCCAGGGCTAAGAGAGCTGGGAACCCACTGCCCCTGAGGGCTGAAGTGTGGCTACCACGGCTGCAAAGCCCTGCAGTGCTTGCTTTGCACTCACTCAGCCTTGGGGCTGCTCTGTCTGACTGACAGTGGTATTAGAGGATTCTTCCTGACCAGAGTGGAGGTGTGGAGGAGTTTAAGGTGAGCTGTTTTATCCCCAGGGGAGCTTCTTATGGTAGGGCATGCAGAATTGTTCTGTTTTCCAGGGAAAACCTCCTCGAGCTGCTGTCCTAAAGCCATTTGGACCTCTCTCTGAGGCCCTCTTAGGGATCTTCCCCAGCGGTCTTGCTTCAGTGGTTGTGGCTGTGCCCTCAAATGAGTGGTTGTGAAAGTCAAGCATGCAGCAGAAGCCAGCAGATACAGGGGATGGGACTAATCAGAGCCCTGAAGGCTTTAAAACCCTGAACAGATTTCCAGCATCAGCTGAAGCTTGACTGTTGCATTTGTTTTGAGAGCCCCAGCATGGGAGCCAGGGAGAACGGCTGTTCCCCCATAGCTTTGATCTGACTGCCCCTGCCCCACCCCAGACCCTACAAAGCCCTAGAAAAATGCCAGCAGAAGCCATGGAAAACACTAAGGAATGATGCAGAAAGGCTTATTCTCTTCCTCCAGGGTCTTGAAGACTTTGGCTGACTCCTTTCAAAGGGGTGAGAGAGGAGAAAATGGTCTTGCCTAGACACCAGCCCTACACGGCTGTGACGGGATGGATGCAACTGTGTTTGCCACACAGGAGGCAAAACATTCTGCCAGGTGAGCCTTAAGGAGGATGCTCAGGAGTGTGTGGGAATCAGCTCCATCAGCTAAGGGCATGCAAATCTGCAGAAGCAGAGGGGCCTTGGCCAAATGGGTGCTCCAGGTACTTGGCCGGCTTCAACCCTGCCTCATGCTGCGGAGGAAGCTGCTGGTCCCGACTGTGATCTCTAGCGGTAAACCCGAGGGAGTGAGCAGAGCCCCAGGGCTGTGGAGAGCTATAAACCTCAACCCTAGGTCTGACAGACAGGTGGGATTTTCAAATAGCTGCCTTTAGTCACTGGGGGGAATTGCTGCAGGGAGAAACAAAAACCCCAGACCCAAGCCCTGTGAGCACTCTAATCAAATTAAGCTAAGCAAGGAGCAGCCTCCAGCCAGAGAGGCCTCAGGAACGTTTTGGTTGTCATCACATAAAGTAATAGAGGATATAAGGGGGGAGGGGGGGAATATTCTATTCTATTCTAATATCATTTGAAATGCAATGTGATTTTCAAGCCTATATCTAGCTGCTCAGGGTGGGGTTTTTCATTCCCCCACCCCACCCCCCAGTTGCCAAGTCTCTTTGGGAAAGAAGATTAAGGATTGACATTTCCCTGCAGAGTAAAGTTGGAGCTAAGTTTCATTTCAGTTCTGGGAGAAGGACACATGGAAAGAAGGCTCAGGGATAAGGAAAAAGCCCAGCTCAGCAGCACCCTGCTAGTGACATTTGTGAGCTGTGAAGTCTCATCTGCTGCATGTTGGCATTGCTGCTCTCTGCTGTTTCAGTGCTGGGGGCTTGTTCTGTCTGGAGGCTTCCTTTTGGAAGAGAAGGAGCTGCCCTTGCCACAGTGCACCAGGTCTGATGGCTTTACTGACTGGCAGAACTCATCAGACCAGAATGGCTGCAGACCAGGAGGACAGCTTCAGCTCATGCTAAGCTGCAGGTGTAGGTGACCCTGCTCTGGCAGGGGGGTTGGACTAGATGATCTTTTGAGGTCCCTCCCAGCCCCTAGCATTCTGTGATCCTGTAATATCAGCAAGCCTGTGGGTAGCACCCACCTGAACTGCTCGCTTAGGACAGCTCAGCGATCGCTTGCTTTCCTTCCAAAGTCAGGATTGCATTGGCCATGGCAAGCAGCAAAGCAAAGCAAAAAGATAAGCACCTACCTGTGTCATCTACTCCAGCTTACCTTGGAGTAAAAAAGGCTCTCCATGTGCGGGTGGGGTGTGGAGAGTCATGGTCAGGATGGTCAGCACTGCAAGGAGGAGCTGGAGAGACCACATCTTCTCCACGTTCCCACCGCCCAGAAGCATTCTTCCTTCAGGCACGGTGGAGGACTTCAGTGCAACCCAGTGCCAGATGAGCTCACTTTTAAGAGGCAGTGGATGTGCTGTGATTGCAAATGGCCTTTGGAGGAGGGGAGGGGAGAGAAAACATATCTCTTGAGATATAATTCAACCTGTCAATATGATTCACTCCTTTGGGAGTGGACAGAACGAGCCAGTAACAGATGTCAGATGGAAGCTGTTCAATACATCTCCTATCAGACTGGCCCTAATGAATTCTGATGTCCCCACAGGCATGCAGTGCCCATGCACATTGGTGAACCTTCCACATGTACAAACATGAGGAGAAAAAGCTCTCCCATTTTCTGGGGCCTGCTGCTTTAATGGAGCTCAGCCATGAGGACTCCCTCAGCAGCAAGGGAGATTTGTCTAACCTGCACGTTGCCAGGTGTCACCAGCTTGGACAGAATCAGGTTAATGGGCTTTTGCCATTCATCATCTCCCTCCCTAGCACCTAGATTAATTAATTGGAGCTCTAATGAGGGCTGGAGTGGTGGGAAACAGGGAGGGAGAGCTCTTCTCATTTAACTGATTGGAGGATGGGGAGTGTGTGCCTTGCTCACTGTGACTTATGGCTGTGTCATCAAGAAAGGCATCACAGGCTTTTGGGGGGCAAGGGTTGAGTGGGGGGAGTGCAGATTTGGCAGCAGATATGCAATGCATCCAGGACAGGCAACTGGCCTCAGGTTTTTCCTGGGGGGTGGGAAAGAAGTGGAAGGTCAGATGGTGGCTCTGCCTGCACAGCCATGCCTTAATACTTTAGAACAAAGTATTGAGGCACTTCAAAGATATTCCATGCCTTCTCAGGTCATGACTGCAGCTTGCTTTGGCTGCTGTTTGTTGCCTGCCCAGCACTACTGAGCAGGGACCTGCTGTTAGTTTTCTGTTAGGTTTCCCTAGGTAAGAAAAGTGTTGCAGCAGGAGCAGGGCTAAACTTTGCTCTTCACTTCTGTGTCCTCTGCAGAACTGAATCATCTGTACTGTGCTTTGGCCAAGCTCTGACTTGTACATAGGCTCCTAGTGAATCACTTGGTGTGCTTTGTTGACACCACACCGTGCCAGACCACCCAGCAGAGCTTCAGCTGATGGTACCTGCACTTTGTCTTCACTAAAAGGCAATATTATTCCCATGTTTGGGCTTTTGGCTTCTGGTCTCCACCTCTGTGCACTTTGGATAGCCATGGAATGGTCAACCTTTTAATGTCCCTCTCAAAAAGTACTTGTCCCCAGGAAAACTGAGGGAGAGAGGCTCTGACACTGTTCTGATTGGTCTTGCCAAAAGTTCCTATGGAAATGAAGCATTAAGGAATACTTCTCCTCTGGGGAAATATTGCCCAAGTTTTCTCTGTAGATGTACAAATAAACCAAACTTAGAATCACAGAGCTGTCAGGGCTGGAAGGGACCCCAAGGCTCAGCCAGCTCCAACCCCCTGCCATGAGCAGGGACACCTCACACCACAGCAGGTTGCTCACAGCCACCTCCAGCCTGGCTGCAAACACCTCCAGGCAGGAGGCTTCCACCACCTCCCTGGGCAGCCTTGTGTCATGGGCTCTTGGCAGAGCCTTTCAGAAATGAGCTATCCCCTGGAATTTGCTCTTTCACTGCACAGCAACTTCAGTTCTGGGTCACTGCAGTGGTTCAGCCCCCAGAGTAGCTCACATGTAGAGTGTGGCAGACCTTCCAAGGCAGGGCCTGGTGAAACTGTGGGACTCCCATTCTACATTTACATACTAGAAGGGAGCTCACTAGAGGCTGTGAGAGGTGGATGCTCTCAGCAGGTGGGGAGGTGGGTAGATGCCTGACAGCTGCTGCCAGACACTAGTGAAGCTTTGGCATGTGTTGTAGTTATCAGATTTGCAGTCTTGGGCTTCTGTAAGGCTTCCACCTGGAAAATTCCTTTGCTTTCAGCCCGTTTGTGCAAGTGTTAGAAATGCTATTGGGGAGGGGCTTCTGAGGGTGTCAGGCAGGGATAGGACTGGGGGGAATGGAAGAAGTTGTTGTGAGGAAGAAGTTGTTCCCCAGGAGGGTGGTGAGAGCCTGGCACAGGCTGCCCAGGGAGGTGGTGGCAGCCTCATCCCTGGAGGTGTTTGCAGCCAGGCTGAAGGTGGCTGTGAGCAACCTGCTGTGGTGTGAGGTGTCCCTGCCCATGGCAGGGGGTTGGAACTGGACCCTTCCAACCCTAACAGTTCTTTGGTTCTATGACTCTATGACACTTTATGGTTCATTCTCAGTAAAACAATAACATAGTCTCCATGTTGCTACCGTTCCTTCCCTCAGTCATGATGTCTTCTACATCATCTGGACACTAAGATGCATATTTTCCCATCAGGAGTGGTCAGGGATTGGAATGTGCTGCCCAGGGAGGTGGTGGAGTCCCCAGGCCTGGCTGTGTTTGCAGGTGTTTTGGATGTGGTGCTTGGGGCTCTGGTTTAGGACTGACCCTTGCAGAGCAGGGTTCTGGGTTGGACTTGGTGATCCTGAGGGTCTTTCCCAAGCTGGATGTTTCTGTGGTGCTGTGGAATTTCTGTGATCTACTGAGCACTTGTGTCTGAACTTGAAGACAGTGAGAACAGGAAGGTGTGAGCACCATCTCCACCTCCCACATTCCCAGTCCAAGCCTCTTCACGTGGAAGTTTCTCTTGTCACAGCTGTGCAGACTTCAGGTAAAGAAAACCAATCAAAGTGGAAAACTGACAAGGGTGGAATGGGGAGGCCTGAGCCCAGGCAGATGCCACTGAACTCATCTGTGCCAAGTCTGAGTGTGAGAGAAAGCAGGGTCCTGTCAGGACCTGAAGCTGAGCACTCTCAGCTGAGGCTTTCTTCTAGGTGTGCTGGAGCTGTGTTGAAGAGGTGCTGGCCTGGAGCTCAGCTGTGTCTTTTTACCTGCCCATGGCCTCTGCTGGTCTGGACTCAGACTTGCAGCTTGACTT
The DNA here is from genome assembly GCF_026170545.1 of Melanerpes formicivorus. Taxonomy (NCBI): domain Eukaryota; kingdom Metazoa; phylum Chordata; class Aves; order Piciformes; family Picidae; genus Melanerpes; species Melanerpes formicivorus. The sequence continues at coordinate 22,079,715 of NW_027142364.1, read as the reverse complement.
CCCTGCTTGACTTCAGACATGCTCCATCAGTGTGGCCTGCCTGGTGCCTGCCAGGCTGTGTTGGATCCTGGTTGCTATCATCAGGTCTGATTCTGACTAGTTGATTGACTTCCAGCTTCACCCTGGACCTGTCTCCTCGTCATGAGTCTCCCTCTTCACTGGGGCTCCTGATGGCTGCTCTCTCTGGCTGGCTCTCTCTGCCCTGCCCTGCTGGCACCTCACCTCTCCTTTTGACAGCATCACTGGCCCTGGCTCCCTGCTGCCTAGGGTGTTGCTGGTCCTTGCTGCTCACAGATGTTACCTTCCTCAGGATGTTCAGCCTCTTCCTGTGCACAGAATCCTCTTCTCTGCCAGCTACACTTGGGGCAGTGAAGGCTTTCAGCTATGTCACATAAAGTCCCAGTTTCTCTGAAGTGGCTTTGGGCTTTGCTGGTAGCTCTGATGCAGTCAAGGTTCCCTCTAGAAGAGAGGCAGCCCCCCAAATAACCCCAAAGCTGTAGCCCCAGGCAAGGGGAGTTCAGTGTGTATCTTGAGTGACTTGTGAGGGGCAGGAGGCAGTGTCAGCTGCTGAGAGCAGAACATGAAAGGGCTGCTTTCCAGAGCCAGCTTGGAGTGGCAGCTTTCCAGACCACTTTTTATGCAGGCCATTTGGGGTTTGGAGAGAGACAGAGAGAATTGTTTCCTTTCTTACTTTATTTCCTCCCTCCCTAGAGCTTTCTGAAAGCTCATGAAGGCATCAGATGCATTGTGCAGTCCAGGGGAGCCCCAACAGCATCCATGGGGTTTGCCATGGTCTTATGGTCTGCACTCCCCTGTGCTCAGCACTGCTCAGGCCACACCTTGAGTCCTGAGTCCAGTTCTGGGCCCCTCAGGTTAGGAAGGAGGTTGAGCTGCTGGAAGGTGTCCAGAGAAGGGCAACAAAGCTGGGGAGGGGTCTGGAGCACAGCCCTGTGAGGAGAGGCTGAGGGAGCTGGGGTTGCTTAGCCTGGAGAAGAGGAGGCTCAGGGGAGACCTTCTTGCTCTCTACAACTCCCTGAAGGGAGGTTGTAGCCAGGTGGGGGTTGGTCTCTTCTCCCAGGCACCCAGCACCAGAACAAGAGGACACAGTCTCAAGCTGTGCCAGGGGAGGGTTAGGCTGGAGGTTAGGAAGAAGTTCTTCCTAGCAAGAGAGATTGGCCTTTGGGATGTGCTGCCCAGGGAGGTGGTGGAGTCACCATCCCTGGAGGTGTTTAGGAAGAGACTGGATGAGGCCCTTGGTTGTCTTTGCCGTTGCAGACCTGAGACCATGTGCCTTTCCTGTCTGTGTTCCTGACCACAGACTCACAGAATGTTAGGGGCTGGAAGGGGCCTCGAAAGCTCAGCCAGCCCAACCCCCTGTGCCAGAGCAGGAGCACCCAGGGCAGGTCACACAGGAACTCATCCAGACAGGTCTTGCACTTCTGCAGAGAGGGAGACTCCACAGCCCCCCTGGGCAGCCTGCTCCAGGGCTCTGGCACCCTCACAGGGAAATAATTCTCCCCCCTGTTTCCATGGCACTTCCTCTGCCTCAGCTTCCACCACTGCCCCTTGTGCTGGCATTGGGCAGCCCCCAGCAGAGCCTGGCTCCAGCCTCTGGGCACTGCCCCTGCACATCTTTATCACCATGAGTGAGGTCACCCTCAGGCTCCTCTGCTCCAAGCTAAAGAGCTCTCAGCTCCCTCAGCCTCTCCTCAGCAGGGAGATGTTCCACTGCCTGCAGCAGCTTTGTGGCTCTGTCCTGGACTCTTCCAACAGTTCCCTGAGGTCCTTCCCAAGCTGAGGGGCCCAGAACTGGACACAATATTCCAGATGTGGCCTCACCAGGGCAGAGGAGAGAGGGAGGAGAACCTCTCTTGACCTACTGACTGCAGCCTTTCTAATCCACCCCAGGATACCATTGGCCTTCTTGGCCACAAGACCACACTGCTGTTGCATGTCTGTTCCTTCATGGCTCCAGCTGTGCTTCACCTGGTAGGAAGTGGAAGGGAAGGTGCTGAAAACCACCCTGTGCCCTTCAGCCTTCATCCCTTACACATCTAATATGTCATTTCTCCTCTCCCTGTGTCACTCCTATCCTGGGGTGACCTGGAGAGAACAAAACCCACCCCAGTGCCATTATTTGAAAGGCCATTGGAAGGTGCTCAGAGACTCTGCTGATGTGTGGTGCCAAGTCCCTGACAGAGCAGCCTGACTGCAGGAAAGAATTAAAACCCTGGGCCTATAAGGCAGGAGAGCAGCTCCCCTTAGAGCTGCTTGAAGGAGGGACTGCTTCATGTGGAGGGAGCTCTGGTCATAAGGAGATCCTCTGTTCCTCAGGGAGCTGTTCAAACCAGCCAATATTTATGAAGCTTTTCGTCTGACTCATGCAATTTGTTCCCCCCTCCTATGTGCTTGTCTTTGGGACTCAGCCGTTGCTTGGCCTGTTTGCTGTGGTTTAACTGTGTCCTTGCCTAGGGAGAGCAAAATGGAGAGTCCAAGGCAGGCTGTGAAGCAGCTCAAGTTGCCACCTCACTGCAAGCAAGGGAGCACACAGCGCCACAGGCTCCCCCCAGCTGGGCATCGTGGAGGGTGGGTAGGGCAGCTGGGCTGCCTGCCTGGTTTTCACCTCCTCTCTGGAGGCTGCCAGGAAACCAGTCAAATTCTCAGAGAGCAAACCAGCTCCAAAGTAGCTTCCTGCAGTGAAGGGCAGAAAGAATAACACAGGGGTGTGAAAGGAGGCAGCCCACGGAGGAAAAGCAGGGGGCTGAGGCGGTTGTGGTGCCATTCTCACCTGTACCTCTTCATTCTGAGCTGGAGCACCTCCTCCAGACACAGCAATCTCTTGTCCCTGCTGACTGGGATTAGTGGGCTGAGTTTCCTGCTGGGGTGGTGAAAGCAGCACAGAAACCTTTTCTGCTCTTGAATGTTCTGTGACCTGTTGGACTCAAAGTCATTTCCAGTGATGCTCCTGCATGGTAAGTACTGAAGTGGCTGTGCAGGCACTATTCTGACTCCTGTGCCTGGAGCGTCCTGGAATGACCTGCTTATACCATCAGATTTACCTTGAGCTTGATCCCTCTCTCTTCTGACTCACCTGGAAGCCCTGAGTCTATTCTGGATGACGAGTGTGAGCAGGGCCCCTAGACTTGGCAGGGACACCAAATGCTGCCTAAGTGAAGCTGTGAGATGTCTTTGCAAGAGCAGTGCCACCTACAGAACACATTCCCCCAGGGAAGTAGGAGGGTTGAGGGTGATCTGGGAGCAGGAGCCTGCCTGCTATTCTGGAGAGCCTTTTCCTTCTCCATTTATAGGACATGAGAGAACAAGCACTTGTGAAAGAGGCAACTGAGGTAACAGCCAAGAAGAGGCAATTTCTCGAGGTGGGACTTGCCCATCACCCTGCTGATAGTGGCAGATCTCAGTCCATTTATTCTTTCTGGAAGATAGATTTCAGTGTCAGCACCACTCATTCTCTCAGCATGCAAAGCCAGGAGGAGCCAAAGTGGTGGTCTGGCTTGTGACTTCTGATGGAGCTTCCCCAGAAGTGAGGAGAACCAAGTGTGAGCTGTGCTCTCTCTGCTGAGTAGCAGCAAGGGGGTTTTAGGCTGCTTGTCCCCAGAGAGCTGATGCATCTCCCCAGTGAGGTGGAGAGCCAAGCCTGGCCATCAGAAAGCCCTGTGTGGATATTAGCATGGCACTGGGATCAGCTAATCAGCCTGGCTCCTGAGTGCACCTGCCAGGGTAGCCTGGCTGGTTCTGGAACAGCTTCTGCAGGGCTAGCACAAAGGGCACTGCCTGCCTGAGTATGTGCTCAGAAAGCCCTAGCTCCTCAACAGCTCCAAGGCTTCTGGTGGTGAGGCACTGTGCCCTCCAAACCACACTGCAGCCACCAGCTGACAAAATCTGCTGCCTGCTGTACAGCCTGGCATGTATTTGGCAGTTCCCAGTGTGACCACGGGGGAAGGAGCTGCCTCTTGGTTTCTCTTGCTGGACTGAAGATGCTCAACACCACCAGCATCCAGGAGCTCTGTGAGGACCCCAGTGTGTGGTCACCAACCATTGCATGGGAACGAGTGAGTGCATCTGTCTGTCTCAGAATGTTTCCCCGGAGGTTTGCACACTTCCTTCTGCTCCAGTCAGGCACTGCCAGTGAGTGTGCAGCTTGTACAGGCACTGCTTTGGGTACCATGGCCATAGAGACAAGGCTGGGTGGTTTCCTGCTGAACATGCAGGAATGGTTGGGGTGCCCTCAAGGCGGTGGAGAAGTGAAGTCTCGGGGTGGGGGGAACCTAATAACGACCTTCCAGGACCTGAAGGGGGCCTGCAAGAAGGATGAAGAGAGACTGTTTACAAAGGCCTGCAGTGATAGGATGGGGAAAATCACTTCAGTCTACAGAACAGATTTAGATTAGATGCTAGGAACAAGTTCTTTGCTGTGAGGGTGGTGGAACACTGGAACAGGTTGCCCAGGGAGGTAGTTGAGGCCCCAGCCCTGGAGATACATTCAAGGTGAGGCTCTACAGGGCTCTGGGCAACCTGATCTAGCTGAGGAGGATGTCCCTGCTGACTGCAGAGGGGGTTGGACTGGGTGACCTTTGGAGATCCCTTCCAACCCAGAGCATTCTGTGATTCCTGGTCTGCTGGCAGTGCCAACTTTCACACTGCTGTTCCCTTTCCTCCCTTCCTTCCTCTCAGTTCCCATCCTCTGTCTTTTGGGCGTATTAAGAAATCTTTCTTGTGTTTTGGGAAACTCTCACTGCTACAGATCACCCAAAGAAGGCTGAGAGAGTACAGAGATCTGTTTGGTTTTGAGGAAACAATCATTTTGGGGGAGCCTGCCTTCTTAGCCAGCTTTTCCTTTGCACCCAGGGCTGCCGAGACGTCACGGTATCCCCGCACGTGCTGGGGAGTGTTCTGTTGAGTGATCACCAAAGCTTTGTGCATGTCAGCCATCATTTCCCTCCTTCATTTCTCTCCATCATTTTCCAACTGTCCTGGCTCACTGGAGAGGTCCCAGAGGACTGGAAGCTGGCCAATGTGATGCCCATCCACGAGAAGACCCAGAAGGATGAGCCAGGGAATTCCTGACCTGTCAGCCTGACCTCAGTGCCAGGCAAGGTGACGGGACAGTCATCCTGAGTGCAATCACACAGCACCTACAGGATGGCCAAGGGCTCAGGCCCAGCCAGCATGGATTCAGGAAGGGCAGGTCCTGTCTGACCAGCCTCATCTCCTTCCATGCCCAGGTGACTGCCTGCACCAGAACAAGAGGACACAGTCTCAAGCTGTGCCAGGGCAGGTTTAGGCTGGAGGTTAGGAAGAAGTTCTTCCCAGCAAGAGAGATTGGCCACTGGAATGTGCTGCCCAGGGGGGTGGTGGAGTCACCATCCCTGGAGGTGTTTAGGAAGAGACTGGATGGGGTGCTTGGTGCCATAGTTCAGTTGATTAGGTGGTGATAGGTTGGACTCAATGATCTCAAAGGTCTCTCCCAACCTGGTCTGATCTATTCTATTCTATTCTAAACTTACATATTCAAAATGATGACTTGGAGAGTGCAGGACATGTCCACCCCTCGCCTTTTGGCCTGCTTGCCACCCTGCAGCTTGGGAAACAAGGCTGGCAGGAGTGATAACACAGGATCCTTTATTTTTGGTTCAAAAAGGGATGGGCAGGTGGGAAGCAAGAGAGGAGACTTCTAAGTAGATCTAGGGATTTTTCCAAGTGGAATATAGCAAACCTGCTGCTAGGCAAGAGCTGCTCTGCCTGCAGCCCTCAGCAACCTCACTCTAAAGTCAGTGTGTTGAAGATTCATCCAGGCAGCAGTGACTGTGAATAGCTGGGACCTGGCCAAGCTGCCTCACCGCCACCTGCCACATTCCTTAGGCTTCTGTTGAGTGGGGCTGCAGGAAGCTCCCTGCAGAGCATTAAATGAACTGCACCGTACTGATGGGCTCTGCTCTTCTGACTTAAAAGACCAAGGAGCTCTCCTTCCCTGGAGACTTTCCAAGCCAATCTGGATGTGTTCCTGTGTGGCCTGCCCTAGGTGATCCTGCTCTGGACCTGATGATCTCTGGAGGTCCCCTCCAAGCTCTAACATTCTGAGATTCTGTGTGAAAGGTGCAGAGCAGCTGAGGGAGGAAGCAGCAAATGCACCACTTCAGCATTACTTTCTCACTTTCATTGGTAAAAGAAGGCATTTGGTCTCTTTTGCTGATGTGAAGCTTACAGTGTTTCACTTGGGGGGGGAATCACTGAATCTACAAACCCTTGCAAAAGTCTGTGTGAAATCGTGGGCAGAGATCAGACCTCATTTGCACTTTGCAGTTTCCACGGTAGCCTGTTCAAGCATCTGAGCTGTGAGCAGCATCCTACCTGACTTCAACCTGCATGGGTTCTCTCTCCAGCTTGAAGGCTAACAAAAGCTCTCATTCTGCCCAGGACTTTCCTGTGTAAGCACACGTTTGGTTTCCTCTCTGTTTGTTCTTTGCAATCACTTCATTCATTCCCCCTGATGTGCTCCACAATACCTTAATCCTTGCAGGCTCCTGCTCTCCTTGTTCTTCAGGGAGCTTGAATTCCCCCCAGGCACCCCTCAGCTAATAAGGAAACTGCACACCTGCTGCTTGGTGCTCCTTGCCAGTGCTGACTTCCTCTCACCGGCCCCATCTGGCACAGGACTTTCTTCGAGTGTCTTAGCTTGGAAATGCAGGGAGGTTAATTACCGAACTGGGGCAAAGAAGAGCAAAACCAAGGTGTGTGTTCCCAGCTCAGGTGAGACGGAAGCTCAGGCTCTTGGCGTCCTTCACCACTGACCCACAGGTTCTGGAGACGGCTTTGTGCAGCATTTGATATCGTGAGACACCCAGAACCGTGGGGTTTGGGGTTTTTTTCCATGCCTTTGCACTGACCATGAGCTGATGCACACATTCCTGCGTGCAGGATCATCATCATTATCTGTGTCTCTTCATCAGCTGGAAGTTAGCCTTGTTGTCGTTAAGGAAACTTTAAACAAAGGCTGTTCTGTTGCAAATGAACATCTTGGTGCAGCCCAATTTATTTCACAGTTGTTATCCTGTTGACCTAGAATGACAACAGGCCACTTGGAGAGGCGCCCAGTTTATTTAAGAAGCAAGCACGAAGCAGCCTCTGCCGGTCTGCAGAAAGAGCTTGGCAGCAGGCGGCACTCCCAGCCCCGGGGCTCTGCCTGCCAGCTCCTGCCCCCAGGGCTCTTCTGAGGGTCAGTCCAGATCGTCGGGCTGTTATCTGGTTTGAACTGCTCTAGACTCGGCTCTGCACATCCCCTCAGGTGTGTTTTCTGTGCTGTTATAGCTGGGCAAGCGTTGTGCCTTGCGCCGGTGTGATAAGCCGGATGCCACGGGAGCGGTATGTGTTTGGGGGCAGGATCAGATGTCTGTGTGCAGGTAGGGAAAGTGTCCTGTCCTGGGGGTCCTTGGGGTTTAAGGCTCCTGTGGTGGCACAGTCCCAGCTGAAGCACCACCTCTGAGCACCTGAGCACAGTCCTCAGTGATGGTGGAGCGCCTTGTACAGAGGGGCTGCCAAGAAGAGTAGCTGCTGGGAAGTACAGAGCCAAATCTTTGCAGTTGCTTTAACGCTTTTACTTTTTCTTAATAAAATTAATATATTATTCCCTTTGCTGTTCTCTCTCCTCCCCCCCTCCCCCCGCCCCCCCCCCCCCCCCCGATCTGGCATCCCACTGCCTCCCTCCCAGGTCCCATTCCAGTTGGGAAAAGGGAATAGGAGATGGGCTCAGTCCCCCTCTCACCCCTGTATGCCTCTGCCGATGGCACAGGGGCCATGGGACGTTAGAAGAGAAGCTGGAGACCACACCTCTGAAGTGCATCAGTACTGCTTTCATCTGCTGCTCGCGTGCCTCTACGGCACATGCTTATTTACGAGCAGTCGACATGAGTGACTGGCTGTGTTAAGCACATCCCTGAGAAGCTCAACGACCCTTAAAGCCCAAATCCTCTTCCTTTTGTCTCCTCCCCTTTGCCCGGAGGGCATCGTCTCATGCGCTTTCTTTCCTGCTGGAAAACAAAGGGCCTGCAGCTGTTAAGTCCTTTCGATCTCTCCTGGAGGCTGCCTCCAACCACTTCGTGGCAGGGTGCCGCCAGAGCTCGAAGGCCCCTCAAGGTGCTCCTTGGCTAGAAGTCTGCCGCCCTGCTCGAGGTGCGCCCGTCCCGAACTGATCGCACCCCCCTTGCTGCCTCTGCCCGACGGACAGGGGGCACGGAACGCTGGCGCTGCCCGCCGCCGAGCAGCCGACTCCTTCCAGGCTCCACCTGGGCACGTTCGTATTTCCCAGCCCGCGCCACACTGAGCGGCCCTGGGATCGCGTGGCTTGGGGAAGGGGCAGCAGGGCCAAGGGCACGAGAAGGCAGCGGGAGACCCCAGCGGTGTGGCAAGCCGCTCCGGGGGGCGTACAGCCCCCGCTCTTACAAGAAACGTTACAAAAGTAAGGTTAAAAACAAACAAACGCGTTGGGAGCCCTCCCGCCCCACCCCGCCGACCGCCTGCCCGAGACCCACTAGAGAAGGGGAGGAGGCGGGAAACCCCCGGCCCCCCTCCCCGGAGGGGGAGAGAGGGGCGGCGAGCGGCAGCCCCGCCCCGGCGCCCGGCGCTTTCTGTCCCCTCTCCCGCGCCGTACGGCCGGGCGCGCCGTCTCCATCCGCTGGCAACTTTGTAGCGCGGGGCGCGGGCGGCCCCGCCGCGGCTCTGCCCTCCCCCGGGGGCCCGGGCCGAGCCCCGCGCCGCCATGGCCGGCATCGGCATCGACCACTCCAAGTTGCCTGGAGTCAAAGAAGGTGAGGGTGATGCCGGGGAGGGGGAGCAGGCTGCCGGGGAGGGGCGGGAGGAGCTGGACAGGAGGAGGCTGTTCGGGGGGGAATGGGGAGAAGGCAGGAACTCTGCCTTTTCCGGCCTTTTTTTTCCCTTTTTTTTGTCCTCTCTCTCCCCGTAGAAATGGCTATTGTTGAAATTCTCCGGCGGCGAGGGCGGTTGGCGGCGCCCCCGCGGAGCCGGGACAGCGCAGGAGGGGGCTCGGGGCTCCGCACGGCCCTTCGGGGCGGGCGAACTGCGGGGGGGGCGCCGCAGCCTCCCGCTGCCCCGCGCCTGGCCTCGGGCGACTGTGCGGGTCAGGGGAGGGGAGGGGTGGCGGAGGGCCAGCGGAGGAGATGCAGGCTTAGCGTAACGGCGAGCGGCGCCCCTCCGCCCGTGCCGGCGCCCCTCCGCCCGTGCCGGCGCCCCTCCGCCCGTGCCGGCGCCCCTCCGCCCGTGCCGGCGCCCCTCCGCCCGTGCCGGCGCCCCTCCGCCGATCCCGCGGGCAGTGCCGGCGCTGCCCGGGCCGGAGCAGGGGCACAGGCACAGCCCTTTGTCTGCGCTGGCGCCGAGGCCGCCGCCGGCGCTGCCGCCCCGCTCCTGCTGCCGAGCCCGAGCAGCGCGGCTGGGGCAGGGCTGTGGAGGCGGCCGGGTGCCCTCCCGGGGCAGACGAGCCTTGCTGTGAAGCGGCCGAGACCCTGCAGGGTACTGGCGTGCGGATGTTCCCCTCGCCCTCATGGCCTGGCTGCGTCTGCCGGGGGCACTGAAAAATGGGAGCGGAGCTGTGGTAGCCCGACCGGGTTGGTGGCTTGAGGGGGACTGGGGATGTGCAAGTCCCGGTCAAAATATTTGAGTCCGGGGAGGGGTTTATTGTTTTGTTTTGCCTTGAGCTTTGGGAGTCAAACAGCCTCCTCCTCCTCCTCCTCCTCCGCCGCCCTGCAGCAGCCCAGGAGCGCAGGGCAAAGGTGGCTGTGAGCGGCTCCGCTTGCTCTCTGGGTGTCCAGCTGCAGCGCTGCTGGCTCAGCCCCTGCCGAGTGCAGGGATTCGCTCTCAGTGAGGCCACATTGGCCTCTGCTTCACATGGCAGCTTAGTGCCCTGCAGCTGCTTCGGGTTTAAAAAGCTTTGTACGAGCTAGAGTCTCTTCTTGCTGGCAGTGATGCAGAGCTGTAGAAGCTCTCTCAAAACCAAGTAGTTTCAAATGTGCACTGCAGGAGAGGAAAGCACTGTGTGCCTGTCTAAAGACAAGCAGAATTCCATAACCTTGTTTGCTTTGCCACTTGCTCTTTCTTTATCCTTTAAAAAGTTCCAGTCCTTATCAGCTAGGGAGCATGACTTTGGTCAGGACTGGAAGGCACAGGCTCCCTGTCTGTGCAGGCAGCTGGAAGTTCCTTTTTAACCTCCTGTCATCCTTTAATGCTCCATGCCCTACTGCTGTTGGGAGAGAAATAGCATCCACGTGCTGAAGTTTTAGGGGTTAATGTTGGCTCTACTAAGTAATTAGCAGAATTATTCTTGGTTATTTTAATATGACCAGGATCTCAGTCCTTAGAGTCTGTCCACACGTGGTTGCTCAAGAAAATGAATCCCATTAACCTTCCCAGTGGGTTGATTAAAGTGAATTCAATTTGTATAGATGCTCTTTGTTCAGGATTTCAGTGGCCTGGATTTGATTTAACTTGATTCATTTTTGAAGTGCACTGACTGGACCACTTTCAGGGTCACTTGTGTGCTGAGCAGAAGCATGTTTACAGGCTTGCAGTGTTGAGCTCAACCAGTCCTTGGCCAGTTTGCACCTATGGTTAGCATGGATTAAGTTTCAAGGGTGTCCTGGTATGATGGGCAGTTGTTACCCCAGAGCAATTGGAGTAAAGCAGCCTCCCAGAGCAGCTCCAGCCTGCAAAGCAGATGAGGCCAGAGCAGTGTGCTGCAGAGCCACAGAGATGTTTCATGCTTTTAGTGGTGTAATTGGCTCTGCAGATTGGCCACAGCAACCCCAGGCAGTGCTACAGGCTGGGGTCAGAGTGGCTGAGAGCAGCCAGGCAGAGAGGGACCTGCGAGTGCTGGGTGATGGTAGGCTGAACATGAGCCTGCAGTGTGCCCAGGCTGCCAGGAGGGCCAATGGCATCCTGGCCTGCATCAGGCAGAGTGTGGCCAGCAGGAGGAGGGAGGTCATTCTGCCCCTGTACACTGCACTGGTTGGGCCACACCTGGAGTCCAGTTCTGGGCTCCTCAGTTCAGGAAAGATGTTGAGCTGCTGGAAGGTGTCCAGAGAAGGGCAACAAAGCTGGGGAGGGGTCTGGAGCACAGCCCTGTGAGGAGAGGCTGAGGGAGCTGGGGTTGCTTAGCCTGCAGAAGAGGAGGCTCAGGGGAGACCTTCTTGCTGGCTACAACTACCTGAAGGGAGGTTGGAGCCAGGTGAGGGTTGGTCTCTTTTCCCAGGCAGCCAGCACCAGAACAAGAGGACACAGTCTGAAGCTGTGCCAGGGGAGGTTTAGGCTGATGTTGGGAAGAAGTTCTTCACGGGAGGAGTGATTGGCCATTGGAATGTGCTGCCCAGGGAGGTGGTGGAGTCCCCATCCCTGGAGGTGTTTAGGAAGAGCCTGGCTGAGGCACTTGGTGCCATGGTTGAGTTGATCAGATGGTGTTGGGCGAGAGGTTGGACTCATGATCTCGAAGGTCTTTTCCAGCCTGGTTAGTTCTGTATTTGGTTTTGTTGTGGAAAGTGGTGAGGCAGAGCTGAGCTTTGGGTTAGATCTTTTCATGCCCAATGCCAGTGCCAACCATGGGAAGGCAGGCACTGCTCTCCATACCTAGGGAAGTAGGTCGTGTTGCTGATACAGAGATCACTGCTGATCCCTCTGGAAGAAGATTACCTTTCTTCATTCCGGGTAAAGGTCAGCTGAGTCACTGGTTAAGAATGTTTTGATTTGAGTATTTCACCAGCCCTCCGTAGGGAGGGGAAAGGAGGGAGGTGTGGCTGGGCTTTCCATGCCTCTAGGTAGCTGGGACTGCTTTCAGACGGGTGTCATCCTCTCCGGCGCTGTCTCAACTCTTCTACGAGTGAGGTCATTTCTGTGCAGCGATGACAGCGAGGATCTGGTTACTGGAGCCAGGTGCTGCAGGAAGTCTTGCCTCTAGTGCTTGCTTCTGGGTTTATCTTGAAAAGCTTTGGTGTCAGCTGAGGGCCTGACACAGAGGGCATCGTGCCAGTGAAAACTCCTCCAGCTGGTCCAGTTTATTTTGTGGACAGGGGGCTGCTGGTGTACATACACCCTCGAAGCACTGCCTGCTGTCAGCTGGAGCTTGGTGCTGCAGCTTGGTGCTACGGAGTCATTCTTGCATGGCTCTGAAGTGGATGTTCTGACCACTGTGGTCACTAAAGCTCTTGTAAAGTTATTTGCTGAAGGTTTTGGTGTTAGTTGCAGTCTGCAGGCTGAATGTCTCTGCTTGTACTTATGTTTGCCTCTCAAGTGTCTGTGGCATTCTCTCTCTTCATAAAGCAGCTTTGCTGCTGGGTGCTCTTCTGACCCCCCCAGGGGGTTGCTCAGCTCTGGGTAGATCTGTTTATTATGTTTTTGTTTGCCAGAGGTCTCATTTGTGAGCCTTCTGGGGACAAATGCACCTTGGAAGTGCTCCCTTAATTAGCTGTTTCTAAAGCAAATGCAAGCCCCTGCTTCTGCCTGATCTCTGGCTGGCTCTCATCGCTTGCGGTCTGACGCGGTGCTGGCAGCTGAGTTTGGGAAGGGCTTTACACCTTTTCCCTGGCTGCTGCTTTAGATGAGCTCTTCAGTGTGGCTTCCCATGCCCTCTCAAAGTGCTGTCTGCTGCCTCTTGCACTTTAGAGGCATCCTTGCTTGCATGCAGCTGGAACTGCACAGGAAGGCATTCCCGAGGAGGTCTTTTGGAGCTGTGCAGACCTTCCTCACTCTGGAGGACATGGTCACAGAAACATCAAGGCTGGAAGAGACCTCAAAGATCATCAGGTCCAAGCTGTCACCCAACACCTCATGACTAAACCATGGCACCAAGTGCCATGTCCAATCCCCTCTTGAATGCCTCTAGGGATGGGGACTCCACCACCTCCCTGGGCAGCACATCCCAATGGCTAACAACTCTCTCTGGGAAGAACTTTCTCCTCACCTGGAGCCTAAACCTCCCCTGGTGCAGCTTGAGACTGTGTCCTCTTGTTCTGGTGCTGGGTGCCTGGGAGAAGAGACCAACCCCCACCTGGTTACAATCTTCCTTCAGGTAGTTGTTGAGAGCAAGAAGGTCTCCCCTGAGCCTCCTCTTCTGCAGGCTAAGCAACCCCAGCTCCCTCAGCCTCTCCTTGCAGGTCCTGTCTTCTCTTGCTTTGTGAAGGGGATGTCTCTCTGCTAAAACTGAGGTGCCTTCCCTGAGTCAGTGCAGTCTGAGAGCCATCAGTTACTAGTAAACCCAGGTATGGGCTTCCTTGCCAGCAGCTCCTGATCTTTCTGCCAGTTTGAATCCCCTGAGAGGAGAGAAGAGGGAGAGAGAGAGGGGGAGAAAGGGAGGCACCCTGAGCTCTGCCCCAGCAGTGTACCAGCTCCTTGGAGCCATGGAAATTTGCAATGGCTTCAGTGTTTTAAATGAGTTGTGTTTGTAGTGGTACTGGAGGGCAGTGCAAGGGCAGTAGGTGTGTGGGGGTCATTGGCACCAGCCCTGCCCTGCTGCTGTCTCTGGAGCTCCAGCCTTGGCTAAGGCTGGTGGTGCTGGCCGTGCTCAGAGAGCAAGGATACTTGTGCTGTGGTTTCTACTCGTTAGTAAGCATCTGATCTCGCTCTCTCAACTTCCTGAGCTGCACCTTCAGACATTGCCAGTTGTAGCCTGCTGCCAGAGAGGCCAGTTTTCCAAACGTGATAGGAAAAGGTCCAGCTCAGCTGGCGGCTGAGGGAAACAGGAAGGCTCCAGTCTTTGTTTTCCCTGCTGGCAAGGTGTGCTCTGGTGCAGCAGCCTGGCTGGCTCTCTTCAGCACTGACATACACTGAACAAGAGTTTGCTGTAAGCATCAGTTTCCCTCTTCCTCTCAGCCACAGCACTGACCTGTGCACTCTGACCTGTGCAACTTAACGTGACCCTCACTGAGACTGCTGCAGTAAAAACCTCCCAGCTGCTGGCTGTGAAGTGACCAGGAAAGGGGCTCAGCTCTGAGGTGCAGCATGGTGTTACTGGCAGCTGATGTTCTGGGCCCCTCAATTGAAGAAAGATGTTGAGCTGCTGGGAGGTGTCCAGAGAAGGGCAAGGAGGCTGGGGAGGGGTCTGGAGCACAGCCCTGTGAGGAGAGGCTGAGGGAGCTGGGGTTGCTTAGCCTGGAGAAGAGGAGGCTCAGGGGAGACCTTCTTGCTCTCTCCAGCTCCCTGAAGGGAGGTTGTAGCCAGGAGGGGGTTGGTCTCTTCTCCCAGGCAGCCTGTGGCAGAAGGAGAGGACACAGTCTCAAGCTGTGCCAGGGGAGGTTTAGGCTGATATTAGGAAGACATTCTTCCCAGCCAGAGAGATTGGCCTTTGGAATGTGCTGCCCAGGGAGCTGGTGGAGTCCCTGTCTCTGGAAGTGCTTAAAAAGAGCCTGGATGAGGCACTCAGTGCCATGGTTTAGTTGATGGTGCTGGGTGATAGGCTGGACTTGATGATCTTGAAGGTCTTTCCCAACCTGGTTCATTCTGTATTCTCTGTGTGCTCAGCACCGTGGCAGCAGACAGGAGAAATGAAGTCTGTCAGGGGTGGAAGTGGCTTCAGAAAGTGTTGATGGCTGGCATGGTGTTTGCCGAGGAGGGATTCAGCTTTGAGATTTTTCAGGGCTGTGATGGTGAGGGATGAGGTGTCAGCTGTGCTTGTGTGAAGGGAGGGTTGGCCTTTAACTGGATTACTGTAATCAGGGCAACAATTTGGAGAGCAGCGCAGGGTCAGCCAAGTCACGGCGCAGCCACCTGCCCCATGCCCTTGGGCTCCAGCTGCCACTCTTCCCTTGCAGCATTATGTGCAGTCTCGTGGTTTGCTCCTTTGGCTTCCTCAGAGCAGGGCTTTGAAAGCCTTGGCCAAGCTGGGTGGCTGGAGGGCAATGTGGAGGTAGAGAAGGATGGGACACAGACACAGGCTTTGCTTCCAGGCCGCTGGTTCATGTCCAGCTCTCCCGAGCAGGAGCAGGTCTGCTTTTGCAGCATGCATGGGTTCAGTAGCTGAGGCTGTGGGGTTCATTTGATTTCTGCTTAAAGCTGGCTGAAAGTTTTATTGTGTGTTCAGTTGTTCCAAGTCTGCAGCAGCTGACAGAGGAGGTGGGCAGCATTAGCATATTTCATGCTCTTGGCTCCAAAATGCAACTAAGCAAGCAGGTCTGCCTCCTCCTATCCTTAAATCCTCAGCCCTTGTCCTCTGGGAGCTGCTCTGGAGGTTGTGCCGAGGCAAAAGCATTGCCCAAAGAGCAGTCGTTGGCAGAGAGCAGCTTCCAGCCTCGTGCTGATGCCTTCTGCAGTGGTCTCCTCAGTCCAAAAACTTGTCAGCACCTGGGGTGAGGAGGGGCCCAGTCTGCTTTGACCTGAGTCCTGGGGATGCAGGGAGGCAGGGTGGGACTCCTTCATTTGTGGCCATCGCTCAGCGCTGCTCTCTGAGTTGGGAGCCCAGCTGAGTGTTGATTTGTGATTGCTGTGCCCTCTGGTTAATCTTTAACTTCCTGTGGCCATGAGCAGTGTCAGAGGGGCTGCACCTACCGGGCAGGAGGTGGAGATGGCTGCTGCCAGCGAGCACGGGAGGCCAGCTGTGCTGGGCACAGGAAAACCCTGCTTGCAATAGCAGTGCCTTGGGACTGTGTGAAACCTCTCTTTGTTGGTGGAAGCTTTCTGGTTTGTTGCTTGCATTTCTCTTTGCCCAGAGCTGTCCAGCTCACATGAACGTGGTGATTGCCAGCACAAAGCAACATCTTCCCTCCCTGCTTCCTCAGCCCCTTCCCAGTATCCCCAGCTGGCTGGCTTCCCACTCACTTGCTGCTGCCCCTCTGGGTCTAGTGCTGGTTTGAAGGAGGAAGGACTGAGGAAGGAGACTGCTGGTTGGTAAAGCTGCCTTAAAGCTCCAGAAACCCAGTGGCAGCTTGTGGTGTGACTCTTGCTGCTGGCATGTCCGAAAGGATAAGGATGTTTGCTGTTGTGCTGCTGGTGGCTTGCCCTGCAGGGAGCAAAAGGCATTTGCTGGGAGTCTCCCCTGGCAGAGCAGGGCTGCCCTCTCCCTGCAGGCTGCCGTGTTGGGGATGCCCCGTTCCGCTCGCCCTGCACTGCTGCCTGTTCCACAGGGGACGTGCTGGGACCTGCTGGTAGTCCCTTCACTCTGTTTATGCTTCCTTTTAAAAGCAGAAATTGGAGCCTTCCTGCTGTTCTCTTTCTCAGGGCATGAGAAAACTCCCAAGGAGGGTGGTGGATTCCCCTACATGAGGCAGTTTCAGGGCCCATCTTGGCAGGGCGCTGAGCCATCTCATTTCAACTGTATTCTTACCCTGAAAGCTTGGACTGGATGACCCTTGAGGTCCCTTCCTACCTGCTATTCCATGAAGAGATACACTCTGCAAGCTGTGGGGTATGCTGTGTGGCCTTGGCACTGCATGGCAGCTGGGAGAGGACTTTAGCAGGGCTGGAGGGCAGCTGAGTGCAGCATCCCGAGGTAAGAGAGGCACAAGGTGAGGCTGCTGTGAACCTTGACATTAAGCAAAGGAAATCAGTTAGGCCTGGGTGCTCGTAAAGTCCATCCTGTAGCCCTGGGCCCCTTGTGAGTTAAGCTTGACAGAAGTGGAGGTGGGGAGATTCAGGCTAGATGTGAGGAGGAGGTTCTTCACCATGAGAGTGGTGAAACCCTGGAATGTGTTGTCCAGGGAGGTGGTCGAGGCCCCATCCCTGGGGGTGTTTAAGACCAGGCTGGATGAGGCTCTGTCCAGCCTGATCTAGTGTGGGGTGTCCCTGCCCATGGCAGGGGGGTTGGAACTAGATGATCCTTGTGGTCCCTTCCAATCCTGAATGAAACTATGAAACTAAGTGTTAGCTTCCCCTGGGGGAAGGTGTGGGTGAAAATGTGCTGAGCAGCCTGGCACAGCCCTTCTGCTGCTGCCCGAGGCCTTCGCTGCGTCGGGCTGCGGAAGCTCAGCTGAAGATGTTTAATTGCACAGCAGCCATCGCTGCACCACCACGGGGCTCTGGCAGCCAAGGAAAACTGGGGAGAAAGTTTTGACTTGGGCCTGGTTTGGTGGGTGCAGTCTTGGCAGCCCTCCTTTCAGTGAGTGCTGTTCAGGACAGAGAGACAAAGCGGCTTTGGTTGCTCGTTTTCACTTCTCTCTTCCAGAGGAGCTGTGAGAAGGCTGTGTGCAGGAGAGCGGAGAGCTCTTGTGTGCACACGGGGGTAGCTGCTTCTCCTCCCTGCCTCTCTGCTCAAGCAGGGCTTGGTGCCTGGAGCAACAGGGATTAAGAGGAAAGATATGGGCTCAATATGTGGTGTTCAGGAGGTGATGGCAAAGAGGAAGAGGACATAAATGAGCAAATGCTTGAAGGCACTGAGAGACAGATATGCTTTAAGGACTGAAGTGAGAGGTCAATAGGACAGGGAGGAAGGAAGTTCTATGCAAAGAGGAATAACCCCAAGCAATGCTACAGGCTGGGGTCAGAGTGGCTGGAGAGCAGCCAAAGAGAAAGGGACCTGGGGGTGCTGATTGACAGCAGCTGAACATGAGCCTGCAGTGTGCCCAGGGGGCCAAGAAGGCCAATGGCATCGTGGCCTGGATCAGGCACAGTGTGGCCAGCAGGAGCAGGGAGGTCCTTGTGTCCCTGTACTCAGCACTGGTTAGGCCACACCTTGAGTCCTGTGCCCAGTTCTGGGCCCCTCAGTTTAAGGAGGACATTGAGAGACTTGAAGGTGTCCAGAGAAGGGCAAGGAGGCTGGGGAGGGGTCTGGAGCACAGCCCTGTGAGGAGAGGCTGAGGGAGCTGGGGTTGCTTAGCCTGGAGAAGAGGAGGCTCAGGGGAGACCTTCTTGCTCTCTCCAACTCCCTGCAGGGAGGTTGGAGCCAGGAGGGGGTTGGTCTCTCTCCCAGGCAAGCAGCAGAAAGCTCTCCAAAGGACAGTGCACATAGGTTTGGCCCTTCACAGCCAGGCAGCCCAAGAGGCTGGAGCGTGCCCCAGCAGGGAGTGTTCCTCCCTGAGATACTGATGCTACCAACCCAGCATGTGGACTGGGGAGGTGCTGACCTGGCTCATGGTAGCCTTCCCTGGCATGGGTGGAAAGCTTCTCCCTGCCAGCACAGCAGCAAGCACCTGAGCTTATCCTGTGTGTCTGTTATGGATACAGCAAACATTTCCTGGGCTATCCTGCTCAGCAGAGGTGGTTTATTTTTCTTTCTCCCTCTGTTCTGAAGTCAGTTTGGTTACTGGGCTGGTGGGATGGACAAGATTTACGACCTACACTCACCAACATCTCCTGCAGCCTTTGGCAGTGCTGCTGTGGGCTGGGGGTGAAGCAGTGGGGGGCAGCAGGGAAAGACTGGAGACATCCCAAGGGGCCAGGGGGTGGCTGTGCTTGTGGCAGCAGAGTGGTGCTGCTCAGGGCTGGGCTCTCCTGCAGGTTTGCTTGGTGCCAGGTTTCCTGGGGAAGCTGCTGCTGGGAAGAGGCTGGGCTCTTTTGACTGAGTCCTTGGTTAGGGCTGCACAGCCCTGCCTGCATCCCTCACTGCTCTGACTCAAGGAGGGAAAGGCAAGTTTGCTTGCAGCTGATTCCAGTGCTTAGTTACCTGCTGCTCCAGGTGCTCAGCACTGCTCTGACCGTGGAAGAGGTGAGCTTTCAAAGAAGCTGTGAGTGTACAGCATCAGCTGAAGGTGATGGAGCTCCCAAAGCAAACACTTCTACTTCTGGCTGACTTGGAGCTGATTTTGTGTTTTCAGAGAGGAGATATTTAAAAGGCTCCCCCTCTGCTTCTTTTCTGTGCTTTGACATTCACCTGAGCTGTGGGCACAGATGCCACAAACGGTCTGCACCACCTTCATGCTGGGAGCTCTCCCTCTCTCCCTCCCTTTCTGGCCCCAGAGGCCAGGCACTTACTCTTGCCCTCCTACACCAGTGTTTTAAGTCAGTATTTGCTTGAAGGGCAGCGTGCCAGCAGAGGGCTGTGGCAGGAAGGGAGTTGTGTATTGTGATTTCTGCAGCTTTAATGGTTTCTGACTCTTGCAGAGGGCGGTGAAGGTTTGAGTGATCTGGGGGCAGCATTGGTACTTTATGTTGTTCAGAGATGATAAAGCTGGAGAACTTAAACATGAGGAAGCAAGAGGGAGATGAGAGAGTACCTGGGAGGAGCTGGTGGAGCAAATAAAACAAGGGGCTTTGAAACTAAAGTGTGTGTCCTCAGTTGGGTAGGGGCAGGTGGCTCTTGTGGAGCAGATCTGCAGTGCTGGCACCAGCTGACTTTCTAGGAAAAAGGAAGCTGATAGGAATCTGTGCAAGGATCAGAGTTGATTGCAGGATCAATTCAGACACCTTAATCTTTGAAAGCAGCAGCTGGCCAGGTTTCCAGCAAGCCTGGGAGGCTGCCCTGAGGTCGATCCTGCTGGAGCTTTGCCTTGCTTGGTGCCTGACCTGGATGAATAAACCCCATGACTCGTCTCTGCAGTCCAGGGCTGGGAAGTCAGTGGCATGTCTGAGGGACTCTTTCTTCTGCCTGGTTTCCCCAGGGATGCACATTCTTCCAAGAGGCTGGTGGGTGCCTTGGTGTAAAACCACACCATGAGGTTTTGAGGGGAACTGGAACCTTTTCTTGGCAGTTGGCACCTTCTGCATGGGCGTCAGGCTTTCAGAAGTCAGCCTTGCATCAAGAGTGCTCAAAGGTGGACCAGAGGGACACTGAGAGCTCCCTTGCTGAATCCTGTGCCCCTTGTGCTGTGCTAAATTCTTTTTTTAGGATTAAGCTGGCGGAGAAGCCTGTGAGAAGTGACACTTTGAATTATCTCTGCTTCCAGCTGCCTGCCTGCCCACCCCTGTGGAGCTGCTGTGTGAGTTTATTCACCACGGCCTGAAAAGTGAGGGCTGAGGAAGTGCTAGGGACCCATCTGAGCTGCAGGGTGCATGGTTCCTGAGGAGCACCCAGCACCACAGATCAGACCTGCCAGCTCCCTGCAGGGGAACTGCTGAGCTGAGCAGGGGATTTAGGCTTGTCTTCAGCAGAGAAGTTCTGCCTGTCTGGGACATTCAGTCTGTCCTTCCACCAGTGTTGCGTAGTATAACAGTGCCTAAAATGCTGAAACAAGAGCTGAAGGCAAGCTGCAGTGATGGCCATCAAGCTGGGCCTGGGGGAAGGGTGTGGATAAAGTGCAAACCTCTTGAGCTGCAATCTCCATGGCTGAGCAGTTTTCTGAGTGGGTGGCTGTTTTGAGTTGTGCTTGGAAGGAGATGGGTTTGCTTCTCCCCCTCTTTAAATGAGTAGTGTTGGGCTTGAAGCTTAAACTGCCATCCCATGCTATCTGCAAATGAAACAACAAACCCTCCAGAACAGGAAATGTCTGTGGGACACTGCTGAAGGAACAAGCTCTTCACCATGAGGACAGTGGGACAGGTTGCTCAGGGAGGTGGTTGAGGCCCCATCCCTGGAGGTATTCAGGGTGAGGCTCAACAGGGCTCTGGGCAGCCTGATCTAGCTGAGGATGTCCCTGCTGGCTGCAGAGGGGTTGGACTGGATGAGCTTTGGAGGTCCCTTCCCACCTGAACCATGTTTCCATGAAGCCATGCTCTACAGCTACAGGAGTGCTCATGGGAACGTCTGTCTGAGACAGGGACTTTGACCTCTCCTCCTGAGGGTTCCTCCTGCCTTGCCCTCATGGACTGTGGTGCTCTGCCCTGGGGCACAGGGAGCTGTTGGAGGCAGTGTTTGTTTTGCTGTGTTCCATGGCTGGGAGGCAGTGGTGAAAGCAGAGGAGCAGGAAGGCTTCTCCTTGTGTGTATTGTTCTGTACACATGGTGTTGTCTGGGTCAGCTGAAGCTGTGGCAGATGCTGGAGAGCTACTGTCATCCTCATTGGTCACTCATACTCACTTCCTCCACACAGAGCCACTTAGGCCTCCAGTACTGTCAGCAAGGTGTGACTTTGGCTGCCTGTGGTCTCCTGCTTGGCTGTGGTGTCAAACTAGTCAAGCCATCCCTCACCACTAAACTTGAGGCTTTCATGCTTGTCCACCGGGATGTTACTGATGGATCCAGGAGCCAGCAATGTGCCCTGGTGGCCAAGAAGGCCAGCAGTATCCTGCAGTGGTTTCAGAGGGCTGTGGTGAGTAGGTTGAGAGATGTTCTCCTCTCCCTCTACTCTGCCTTGGTGAGGTCATGTCTGGAATACTGTGTCCAGTTCTGGGCCCCTCAGTTCATGAGGGACCTCAGGGAACTGCTTGAGAGAGTCCAGCACAGAGCCACAAAGATGCTGCAGGCAGTGGAATGTCTCCCTGTTGAGGGAGCTGAGGGCTCTTTAGCTTGGAGCAGAGGAGCCTGAGGGTGACCTCATTCATGGTGATAAAGATGTGCAGGGCAGTGTGGGGAGGCCAGAGCCAGGCTCTGCTCAGGGATGCCCAATGCTAGGCCAAGGGGCAGTGGGTGCAAGCTGAGCAGAGGAGGTTCCATGGGAACATAAGGGAAAGCTTTTTCCCTGTGAGGGTCCCAGAGCCCTGGAGCAGGCTGCCCAGGGAGGTTGTGGAGTCTTCTTCTTTGGAGCCATTCCAAACCCACCTGGATGTGTTCTGGTGTGGCCTGCCCTGGGTGACCCTGCTCTGGCAGGGGGGTTGGGCTGGATGACTTTTTGAGGTCCCTTCCAACCCTACCTTTCTGTGACTCTGGACACATCCCTTGGGAGGGCTGATTTGCCAAAGCATGGCTGCTAGTGCTCTTAAGGTCCAGAACCATTTTCAAGGACATCTATGGCATGAAGTGCTTCAACTCAGTGCTGTCTTCTGGAGGTCAGGCACAACCTTCAGCAGTCTTGATGCAGGGGTTGTGTTTTCAGCTTAGGCCATAAGAAGAGTTGTTTTGTCCAGCAAAATTGCAGATGAAGTGAGGTAGGGCACAACTGTCTAATGACAAAGAGATGACAGCCACCTGTATTAAAGGCAGAGTGCTGAATCCTGGCAAGTGTTGTGCTCCAGGATGACCTTTTGAGCTCCTTTTGTGCTGCCTCTTTCTCCCTTTTTCCTCTTTCCCTTTTCCTTCCATTTTGTCTCTCCTGTTTGTTTGGGTTTCGCAGTCTTGGGTACCTCCAGCTCTCTGTTTATATTGTGCAAGCACATCACCCTCTGCCTTGGAGTGCTCAGCAGATGCTCTCTCGGCTTGGGAGCTGCTCTGTAGTACTTTGCAGTCAGGTTTACAGGAGTGAGAACATCAGAGCAGCAGCCAGCACTTCGAGTTCTGTTGATTCCCATTGCAAGGCAGGCTCCAAACCAGACTCATGTCCTCAGGTTTGGTTCCAAAATGTCTGTAGTCCTTCTTTCTTAAGGTGCTGCTGGGCAGGTGAGAGCTTCCTGCTGAACAGTGCAGGCAGAGCTCTAGCTCCTGTGACCTGACCTCAAGGAGTTAGCTTAAAGCAGAGAGAATAAGCTCCTCAAATCCCAAGCTGGCCTTGGCTGCCAGACCAAGGCAGCCAACAGAACAAATCCTCATGCTCTGCCAGCAGTTGAGCTTTACTTTGGTCTGCTTTTCAGTTTTCTTTTTTTACTTTTCTTGTATTTTCCTATTTTTATTATTTGCTTTGCTCATTTCTTTCCAGAATGAGGCTGAGAGCCCTCAGTTTGGATCCTGTGGGGCCAGCCAGCCTCTTTGTGCTGCCTCTATAGCTCCCAGCCATGAGAGATGCTCTAGTGTGGTGCCTGAGAAGCAGAACTTGTTGCCTTCCCGGGATGTCCAGGCCTGCCTCCCTCTCTCTGGGGGCTGTCATCTCCCTGTGCAGCTCTTCTGCTGTCCTTGGCACTGCTGGTGTCTGGTGAGCCAGGGCCTAGGAATGCTGTCTGTGTGCCTGCAGCTGCAGCAGCTGAGACACGTCCTGGCCAGCCTCTGGCACCCTCCCCTTGTGGCAGCAGGAGCTCAGGAGCCTTCTGGTGCAGTGGGGGAGGCAGGACAGAAATAAGCAATGCTGAGATCAGGCCAAGTGTCTCAGAGCAGCCTTGTGTGGGTGAGGAGGAACCACTCTGCTGTGCATTTCCTCTGGGCAGCTTTGCTCTTCCCTGTGGGGGGCTGTTTGGTCAGGCTGGCTTTGTTTTTCAAGGAAACAGTCTGCAGGTTTTGGAGGACTTCCTTGGCTTGGGGCAGCCTGTGGCCTGGTTAGTCCCTGCTGCTGAAAGTCCCTGTGAGGTCCCAGGTTACTTTCTGATCTGCAGGGATCTTCATAACTCAGCATCTGTTTGAGGCTGCTGGCTTGTCATGAGCTGCACAGAGAATCCTGGGGTGGTCTGAGTTGGAAGGGACCTCCAAAGGTCCAACCCCCTCTGCAGCCAACAGGCACATCCTCACTAGGTCAGGTTGCCCAGAGCCCTGCTGAGCCTCACCTTGAACATTGCCATGCACAGTGGCATTGAGGCTCCCTCAGCAGCTTTGCTGACAACACCAAGCTGTGTGGTGCAGCAGACAGGCTGGAGGGAAGGGATCCATCTGGAGGGACCTTGGCAGGCTGGAGAGGTGAGCCCATGACAGCCTCATGATGCTCAACAAGACCGAGTGCAAGGTCCTGAATCTGGGTTGGGGCAATCCCAGGCACCAATGCAGGCTGGGCAGGGACTGGCTTGAGAGCAGCCCTGAAGCAAAGGCCTTGGGGGTGCTGGGGGAGGAGAAGCTCCAGAGTTCCACTACCCTGATGGCAAAGCTTGCAACCTGCTTTGTCAGCTCTGTAGGCCCTACAAAGTTAGTTGTTGCTTAGGTAATGAAACCTTCTTCTTTGTCTCTTTTGTCCTTGCTCTCCCTGTGTCCTTCAGTTTGGGATTCAGGAGCTGCAGATGCTCTGGAGCTGAGCATGACTCACACCTTCTAGCTGATTGTGTGAATTACCCAGCCTTGGATGCTCAGGGGAAATGCTGGGAGTGGAGGGGGTGGGGAGAAAGAGATGGCTTTAAAAACCTTGAAGGCAATGCTTGGAGCCTGCTTGTGTGGTCCCTGGGTCACTGAGCTGGCTGGTATCCCAGAGGATGTCACATGGGCCATGTGAACCAAGGGGGGCCCTAGGGCTCTCCAGTGGATGTCAGAGTATGGCCCAAGACTTGAGGCAGAAGCATGGGGGGCGTTGTGCTGTGAGCCTTGCTTGTAAAGCCAGTGGAGCTTAACCTCTTAAAGGGCCCCTGTACTCTGCACTGGCTAGGCCTTGAGTCCTGTGTCCAGTTCTGGGCCCCTCAGTGTAAGAAGGACATTGAGATGCTGGAAGGTGTCCAGAGAAGGGCTGGAGAGGCTGAGGGAGCTGGGGTTGCTTAGCCTGGAGAAGAGGAGGCTCAGGAGAGACCTTCTTGCTCTCTACAACTCCCTGAAGGGAGGTTGTAGCCAGGAGGGGGTTGGTCTCTTCTCCCAGGCACCCAGCACCAGAACAAGAGGACACAGTCTCAAGCTGTGCCAGGGGAGGTTTAGGCTGGAGGGGAGGAGAAAGTTCTTCCCAGAGAGAGTCATTGGCCGTTGGGATGTGCTGCCCAGGGAGGTGGTGGAGTCCCCATCCCTGGAGGTGTTCAGAAGAGCACTGGATGTGGCCCTTGGAGCCATGGTTTGGTTGTCAGGAGGTGTGAGGCAGTAGGTTGGACTTGATGCTCTCTGAGGACTTTTCCAGGCTGGTTGTTTCTCTCATTCTCTGCCAGTGCAGCTCTTCCTGTACCTTTTCCCCCACTGCCACATGCCCAAGGGTCACTAGCAGCACCTGAGGCTGCCTTTGCTGCTCTGGGGTGGTTGCTCTCCTCTCTTTGAAGCACTCAGAACTGCTGAGCTGTGGAGCTGGGGCAGAAAGCCCCTGGCAGAACAGGAAAAGGAAATGGCTGTTTATCATGGAGTGGTCTGGGTTGGAAGGGACCTCCAGAGGTCATCTAGTCCAACCCCTCTGCAGCAAGCAGAGGCATCCTGAGCCAGATCAGTGATGTTTAGTGAGGTTTTTGTCAAGCTCTTGCACCTGCAGACAGTCTTCCCTCAGCCATCCAAGCAGGGCTTGCTCCTGTGCTTGCAAGTCTCAGCTTAGGCCTGTTCTGGGGGTGAGCTCCTACCACTGGAGAGCACCTGTGCTGGGAGCTCCCAGAGAGGCTCTCCAGGATCCCCACAACAAGCCAGCTCCCTCTTCCATGCTGCTGCATGAAGTTTGCAGCCCCCCACTGCTGTGCAGGCTGATCCTTCCAGCCCCGCTTCTGCCCTCGTCCTGCCCTGCTGGCACATCTGCTGGGTCTGGCAGCAGCTGGCATCTCTTTTGCTGGCATCTGTGGCAGAAGGACAAATCCCAGGGCTGCTCCCCACTGTGCTGGGGCAGAGTGGCTCAATCAGACTGTGGTAGGCTTGCTAATGCTTTGTGCTTCCCTGAGCTTGCCGACTGAAGCTGCACCCCTGCTGCTTGTTGGACTGTCCCATGGCTCACAGCCAGGGCTGGGGGATGGGAAGTCAAGCTGGTCCACAGCAGGGAATTGTTAATCTGACCTTTAATTTCTTGTTGAGGGATAAGGAAATAACTTGCTTTCCCTTTAAGTCTGAAAGCTCTTGGAGAGGAGGAGTGGTGACTCTCTGCCTTGTCCCTGGGGCCATCCTGTTTCCCCAGGGCATGCAGCAAGGAATGTGCTGGGGCCCTGCTGAGACTGGGCCAAGGGATGAGGTCCAGGTGAGGCTTTGTTTCAGACCCTGGCTGGGTGCTCCACCTCTCCAGTCACTCAAGAGTGGCCTCCTTGGATGCACTGCCTCCAGGGAGGGAGCACTGGTTGCTTTGTCCTCTCTTGCAGCTGCAGTGGTGCTTGACTCATTGCCATGGGTCTAGGCTGGAGGGAGTGCTCTGCCCTTCCATCACCCCCAGACCTGTTGGGGAGTTGCAGGTGTGTATCATGCAGGTGCAGGCCATCTCTTGCCACCTGACAGTGCAGCTTTGGCTTTGCAATGGGATGCTCTCATCTTCCCTTGCACGTGGTGCTCAGGCTGACGAGACTCGGGCACAGCCTGCTCAGATGAGCTGGAGGGGGCCAGCCCTGCCAAGTTCCTGACAAAGGCAAAAGGGCTTCTTGTGCTGTCTGCCCTGGAGCAGCTCCAGCAGCACAAAGCAAGGGCTGTGTGCTCCAGCTGCCCGTTGGTGGCTTCGTGAGAGCAGCTGAATGGGAGCAGAGAAGCAGCCAAGTGGCTTCTGCAGCAGTGCATGAATGAGTCCAAGCCTGTCAGCAAACCCAGGGCTTCCTGCAGCCCTGTCAGCCTCCTCTGCAAGGTGGCTGCTGTGGGATGAGGCTGCTGTGGAGACCAGGCACTGGGTGGCTTCCAGCATGCACATCATTCCCAACTGTCCATCTTGGAATCAGAGAATTGTCAGGGTTGGAAGGGGCCTCAAGGACCCCCCTGCCATGGGCAGGGACACCTCACACCACAGCAGGTTGCTCACAGCCACCTCCAGCCTGGCTGCAAACACCTCCAGGGATGAGGCTTCCACCACCTCCCTGGGCAGCCTGTGCCAGGCTCTCACCACCCTCCTGGGGAAGAACTTCTTCCTCACATCCAATCTGAATCTATTTGTAGTTTTGCTCCATCCCCCCAGTCCTGTCACTCCCTGACACCCTCAAAAGTCCCTCCCCAGCTTTCTTGTAGCCCCCTGCAGATATTGGAAGGCCACAATTAGGTCTGCTGGGAGCCTTCTCCAGAGCAGAGCAGCTCCAGCCCTCTGCTCATCCTCATGGCCTTTCTCTGGACACCTCCCAGCACCTCCAGAGCCTTCTTTTGACAGGGGCTCCAGAGCTGGGCCCAGTGCTCCAGGTGGGCTCTCACCTCTCCCTCTCTCTGCACTGGATCTTGGTGGGATCATAATCACTGTTTTAAGACCCAGCCCCTGGCTCTTCCCAGGGCATTATCCTGGCTTGCTTTGTCCCCATTTGTTTCACTTTGGAGACCTGTGAGCTGCTTCCAGCAGATCTCTGGAGGAGCAGCTGGAAGCAGCAGGCTCCTCAGTACAACCCAGCAGTGTAAGTGCTTGGCCTTTTGGTTTAAGGGATGTGCACTTTCTCCTGCAAGTTGTTAGTGGCCCATCAATCAGAAAGGGTTAAACAATGACTGCTGCATTGCAGGGATGAAGCCCACCACAGGACATGGGCCTTTTGGGGGGGCTGGTGCAAGACTGCCTGGAGCAGAGCAGCAGTGTTCTCCCATGGCCCTCCCACTTCCTTGCCTGTGTGCCAAGCATGTTTCTGTCAACAGAGCTCTTCCCAACCAGAGAAGTGTCTGGTGTAGGTTGAATGGAGTAAAATAACAACAAACTCAGATCCTTCCCTGCTCATGTGCATCTCTGGGGAGGATGGAGCAAGAGCCTGCCAGCATCACCATGACCAGCAGAGTGGAGCTGGAATGTCACAGGATCAGAGCAGGATGTGAAGGAAGGGAGGGAGGGCTGGGATGCAGCTTCCTGAGGATTTCTTACTGCAGTGATCTTTGGGCAAAGACTAGCTCTGAGATGTTCCTCCTTGCCCTGGGCTGCTGCCTTGCCCTGCTAGCAGAGCTGTTCAGGCAGCTGTACAGAGAGCTGTCACAGGGAGAAATGCACTTCCCCCCTCTCCCTTTTGGTAGCTATCAGGAGCAAGCACTGCTGCTTGAATCTGGGGGGGTAACAGCACAGCTCTGGGGTGGGACAGGCTCTTTATGGCTCTGTATTGAGGTGGCTTTGCCTAGGCCTGAATGATAGGGCTCAGACCTTCAAGCTGTACGTGCCCAGGGGAGGCTTGGAAGCAGAAGGTGGCTGTTGCACAGTGGTGCTGGGAAGGTCCTGGCCTGAGCTGGAGCAGGACTCATTCTGCTCAGTGATTTTCACTTGTCATCTCAGTCCCTTCTAAGTAACTGCACTTTCCTAGGCTGCCAGCCTCTTCTGCCAGTTAGTCTCAGCTTCCAGCAGTGGTAATGTCCCTGCTGAGCACCCAGGATTGGTGTGCAGACCAAGGCCATTGCTAAGTCTTGTCTACCATCTTTGGGGTGGAGGTAAAAGGCTGCAGCTGCAGGGAGGAGTGGGCAGGACAGGTGAGCCTGCAGTGATCAGTCACATCCAGTGGAAAGCTGAGGGATTGTGAAGGTCAACCTCTGTTGGGTGCTGGGCTCTGAGGAGGGTTCTGCCCTCAATCCCAAGCCGTGGATTTGGGACTCCAGCTCCTCAGTCTGGTTCCCATCTGCCACTCGGTGTGGTGTGGGGCTCCTGTCACAGCCTCAGTGGTGATGGTGATGTAACTGCCCTCAGGGAGCTGTGTTGGGTG
The DNA here is from genome assembly GCF_026170545.1 of Melanerpes formicivorus. Lineage (NCBI taxonomy): Eukaryota > Metazoa > Chordata > Aves > Piciformes > Picidae > Melanerpes > Melanerpes formicivorus. The sequence goes on along the minus strand of NW_027142364.1, from coordinate 22,051,453 downwards.
TTGGTTGGTGGGGTTTGTGTGGCTTTCCCTTGGCTGTTATGGTTTCATTACAGTACTTTTGGTCTTCTCCAGACTGTGAATCTCTCTTCCTTATCCCTGTTCCCTTCCTTTGGGAAGGGAGAGGGACTAAGAGAGAGCATCTGTCCTTTGGCTGGTGGCGGGCCCAGCCCTTGAGGCTGATGGAGTACTGGAAACCACAGAAATGTCCTGTCTGTGGGCAGCAGCCCATACAAATGTGTTAATGATCACCAGGCACCTGGGAGCAGTACTGCTCCCTGCAGCCCAGCCGGGGCCTCTCCAGGTCTGGGGCTGAAGCTGAACCAGTTGGAGCAGCTCTGCCACAGGGCCAGGCTGAGGGAGCTGGGGGTGTTCAGCCTGGAGAGGAGAAGGCTCCAGGGAGACCTAATAGCAGCCTGCCAGGACCTGAAAAGGCTGCAAGAAGGGTGGGAAAGTCTGCTTGCAAAGGCCTGCAGGGGCAGGAGCAGGGGCAGTGGCTTTAAGCTGGAGCAGAGCAGATTGAGATGGATGTGAGGAATAAGTTCTTCACTCTGAGGGTGCTGGAGCACTGGCACAGGCTGCCCAGGGAGGTGGTTGTGGCCCCATCCCTGGAGATACTGAAGGTGAGGCTGGAGGGGGCTCTGGGCAGCCTGAGCTAGTTGGGGATGTCCCTGCTGGCTGTGGGGAGGTCAGAGTGGATGGCTCTGGAGGTCCCTTCCAGCCCAGCCCATCCTGATTGCTGTGTTTGCACACAGATGGCCTTCTGGAAGTGCTGCAGTGCTTCAGGGCCCTGTGGTGGGTTGCAGCCTCTTGCCTGCTATAAAAAGTTGCAGTCAAAAGAAAAAAAGAGACAGCCAAACCCCTTAATTGCACCATCCAGGATTATCCAGCTGTAATCTTGGTCCTCATCCCCACCCTGCTGCTGCTTGCTCCCTTCCCTCTAGCCTTGAGGAGCTTTTGTGGTCTGCAAGGCACCCTGCAATGCACAAGTTGTATTGAGTGCAGCAGAGGGAGAAACTCTCTTAGTTCAGAGGAGCCCTGGGACTCCTCCAGGTGTGGTGTGAAGCTGCCTTGGTGTTTCTTTAGCTACACATTATCAGTGGGTCACAAAAGTGGTTGGGGTTGGAGCACCTCTGCTATGAGCTGGGGTTGTTCAGCCTGGAGAGGAGAAGACTCTGGGGGCACCTGATAGAGACCTCCCAATACCTGAGGGGGACTGCAAGAAGGAGGGCAAGGGACTGTTCCCAAAGACCTGTAGTGAGAGGGTGAGGGGCAATAGACTCAGACTAGAGAGGGGTAGGGTTAGGTTGGGTGTTAGGAGGAAGCTCTTTACCATGGTAGTGGAACACTGGAGCAGGTTGCCCAGGGAGGTAGAATGGAACAGAATTAACCAGGCTTCGAGATCATCCAGTGCAAGCTATCACCCAGCACCAGCTGATCAACTAACCATGGCACCAAGGGCCTCAGCCAGTCCCCTCTTAAACACCTGCAGGGATGGGGACTCCACCACCCCCTGGGCAGCACATTCCCATGGCCAATCTCTCTCTCTGTGAAGAATTTCTTCCTGACATCCAGTCTGAACCTCCCCGGCACAGCTTGAGACTGTGTCCTCTTGTTCTTCTGCTGCTTGCCTGGGAGAAGAGACCAACCCCAATCTCCCTTCAGGGAGTTGCAGAGAGCAAGAAGGTCTCCCCTGAGCCTCCTCTTCTCCAGGCTAAGCAGCCCCAGCTCCCTCAGCCTCTCCTCCCAGGGCTGTGCTCCAGACCCCTCCCCAGCCTTGTTGCCCTTCTCTGGACACCTTCCAGTTGAGTAGTTGAGGCCTCATCTCTGGAGGTGTTCCAAGTGAGGCTCAAGAGGGCTGTGGGCAGCCTGATCCAGTGGGGGATGTCCCTGCTGGCTGCAGGGTGGTTGGAGTGGATGACCTTTGGAGGCCCCTTCCAACCCAGAGCACTCGGTGATTCAGAAGGCAGGCTTGTGGGGCTGTGCTTCATGAAGAGCTCCTCATTTCCTTCCATTTCCCAGCATCACCAAGGTTGGCAGAGACCTCAAGGATCATGGAGTCCGACCTGTCCCCACAGCCCCATGGCTAGACCATGGCACCAGGTGCATTTGCCAGCCTCTGCAGTGCTGGATGTGTTCTGCCCTCTCTGGCTCTGAGCCCTCTCACGACTGAGCTGCTCACAGCTTCCCCTGGGGGTTTTGGGGTTACTTTCACTTTCTGCTGTAGATTGCTGCTAAGAGAAACCTTTGTCTTCCCCAGAGGCTTTTGCATGTGGAGTACAGCAGGAGAGATCTGTGCCTCCCTCTGCAGCCTCAGGAGCTCCTTGGAGCTCTCTGCCTCGTGCTGTGTGTTTCAAATGGGAGATCTTCCCCTCTGGCTTCACACAGCTGCTGAGCTTGTCCCACTGAAGGGACACCAAGTGACAGGTGTCTCCAGTGTGAACTGTTCAGCAGCCCTGCCTTCACCTGCCCTTGGAGCAGGGGGTTCCTGTGTGTGGCAGCTCTGTAGAGAGGCCTCACCCTGCAGCGTGGGGCACAGGTCACACTGCCCTTGGCTCGCTGGGGAGCTGATGTGTGGCCAGCAGCGAAGGGCTGAAGCGTGCAGCTTGCCTTTGTCTTGCCCTCTCCTCTTTAACTTGCCTATCACAGCAGGTTAAAAATAAACACTGGTGTTTTTCTGGAGTGTGGGTAGAGCATTCCTTGGAAAGTTCAAGTGGGAAGGTGATAGGCATTGGCAAAGCCCTGCTGCTTGCAGGCTGCTGCTGAAGGGAGCTCGCTCCCCTCTCGCTCAGCTTGTCTCTGGGGCCTCTTCAGAGCCTTCTTAAGAAGCTGTGCTTTTCCCTGCCAGCTTTCCCCTGCAGGGGCTGGTCCCACAGGTGGGGTCTGCTACACATCCAGCACCTGCACTCGGGAAAAGTCAGTGGAGCTTACAAGGGACAGCTGTGAAATGATCCCTGAGCTGGTTCAGTGTCCTGCAGTGAGAGCCAGGGAGCTCAGCCTGCTCAGCTCTGCAGAGGTGGCAATGTGCAGTGTGCCTTTGGGGGGAGAAGTTACTGCTCTTGGGCTCTTCAACGTGGCAAAGAAAGTCACAGTGAGCACAAATGCATGCTGCTGGTTCTGGGTGAACAAAGTCAACATGGAGTCACAGAATCACCAAGGGTGGAAGAGACCTCAGAGATCACCAAGTCCAACCTGGCACCACAGACCCCATGGCTAAACCATGGCACCAAGTGCCACATCCAGTCCCCTCTTGAGCACCTCCAGGGCTGGGGACTCCACCACCTCCCTGGGCAGCACATCCCAATGGCTAACAACTCTCTCTGGGAAGAACTTTCTCCTCACCTCCAGCCTAAACCTCCCCTGGCACAGCTTGAGACTGTGTCCTCTTGTTCTGGTGCTGCTTGCCTGGGAGAAGAGACCAACCCCCTCCTGGCTACAGCCTCCCTTCAGGGAGTTGGAGAGAGCAAGAAGGTCTCCCCTGAGCCTGGGCCTTAAAGACAGTTTAAGGGTGCTCAGAGGGGAGAGTGGAGAAAGCTTTACATGCAAAGAAGTAAGTGCAAAACCAGGCACAAGTGCAAGAGGGAGGGGGAAATCTGACAGCAGTGCAGGCCTTGGGAGGTAGGGAGTGTCTGGAGCCTGCATGTTTGTGCTGACAGCCTCTGTAGCTCTCTTGCTGCCTTGGTTTTGCTCACAGTGCTAACTCCTCTTTCCTTTCTCTCCCTGCTCAGTGTGCCGGGACTTCGCTGTTCTGGAGGATCACACCCTGGCTCACAACTTACAGGAGCAAGAGAGTAAGTAGCAAGGATCTTGGGAACAGAAGGAGGCAGATCTGGCCCAGCACACATCTGGCTTTGTTCAGCTCTCTGAAGCAAATATCCTCTCTGCTTTTATTCACATGAGCCAGCAGTGTGCACTGGCAGCCCAGGATGTGAAGGGCTTGCTGGGCTGCAGCAAGAGAAGTGTGGCCAGCAGGGCAAGGGGAGGGATCCTCCCCCTCTGCTTTGCTCTGGTGGACCCCACCTGGAGCACTGCCTCCAGTTCTGGAGCTTCTGCTCCAGCAAGGATCTGGAGGTGCTGGAAGGTGTCCAGAGAAGGGCCACAAGGAGGAGCAGAGGGCTGGAGCTGCTCTGCTCTGGAGACAGACTGAGGGAGTTGGGGTTGTGCAGTCTGGAGGAGAGAAGGCTCCAAGGAGACCTTACTGTGGCCTTCCAGTGTCTGCAGGGGACTACAAGAAAGCTGGGGAGGGACTTTTGAGGGTGTCAGGGGGGGATAGGACTGGGGGGGGTGGAGCAAAACTAGAAGTGAGAAGATTCAGATTAGACATCAGCAAGAAGTTGTTCCCCATGAGGGTGGTGAGAGCCTGGCACAGGCTGCCCAGGGAGGTGGTGGAAGCCTCCTGCCTGGAGGTGTTTGCAGCCAGGCTGGAGGTGGCTGTGAGCAACCTGCTGTGGTGTGAGGTGTCCCTGCCCATGGCAGGGGGTTGGGACTGGATGTTCCCTGAGGTCCCTTTCTAACCCTGACCAGTCTGTGATTTCATTTGTTCTTTTTAATGGAATATGGATTATTCCTCTTGCTGTCTTCACTGTGCCCCAGGCTGCTCTGCTTGCTGCCTCAGCTCATGTCTAGCCTCGAGACAGCTCATTTCAGGCCTCCATTCTGGGCTCCTTTCAGAGTGGAGTTTCTGCCATTTATGGCAAGGGCATGTAGGAGTGCTCTTGAGGTTCTGGTGCTGTGCAGAGCTGTTAGAAGTGGCTGGCAATTCTGGAAGCTTCAAGCTGTATAGGCTGAGTGGAGGTGTAACCAGCAGAGGTCTCTTGGTGTGCTTGTCTCAGAATTACTAGCACCTGCCCTTTGAAAGGAGGCTTCCACTTAGGACCTGTGGAGGTGGGGCAGCTGTGTGCTACAAGGCTCACAGGATGTCAGGGGTTGGAAGGGACCTCTGGAGATCTTCCAGTCCAACCCCCCTGGCAGAGCAGGACCATGGAATCCAGCACAGGTCACACAGAACACATCCAGACAGGGCTGGAAAGGCTCCAGAGAAGGAGACTCCACAACCTCTCTGGGCAGCCTGCTCCAGGGCTCTGGGATGCTCACAGGGTCCTCATGTTGAGGTGGAACCTCCTGTGCTGCAGTTTCCATGCACTGCCCCTTGTCCTCTCAGAGGCACAAGTGAGCAGAGTCCCTTCCTATCCACCCCCCAGCCCTCTGGTATTTATAGACAGTTGTTAGATCTCCTCTCCAGACTGCACAGCCCCAGGGCTCTCAGCCTCTCCTCTAAAGGCAGTGCTCTAGTTCCTTCAGCATCCTTGTAGCCCTCCCTTGGAGTCTCCAGCAGATCCCTGTCCCTCCTGAGCTGGGGAGCCCAGAGCTGGATGCAGTATTCTAGGTGGGGCCTCACTAGGGCAGAGCAGAGGAGGAGGAGAGCCTCCCTGGACCCACTCTCTGAATGCAGCCCAGGATACCTCTTGGCCTTCTTGGCCCCCAGGGCACATTGCTGTCCCATGCAGAACCTGCTGGCCCCCAGCACTCCCAGCTCCTTCTCTAGAGGGCTGCACTCCAGCAGATCCCCTCCCAGCCTGTGCTGCTGCAGTTTGTTCTTCCTTCCCAGGTGCAGGACTCTGCCCTTGCCCTTGTTGACCCTCATGAGGTTCCTCTCTGCCCAGCTCTCAGCCTGCCCAAGTCTCTGGATGGCCTCCCAGCCTTCAGGGGTCCCAGCCAAGCCTCCCAGTTTGGTATTGCCAGCAAACCTGCTGTGCAGACTCTGTCTGTCCCCTCATCAGTGTCATTGGTGAAGATGTTGAACAGGGCTGGCCCCAGCACTGATCCCTGGGGGACCCCACTGGTTGCAGGTCTCCAGCTGGACTTGGCACCACTGACCCTTTGCACTGCTGACACAGCAGTTCCTAATCCATCTCACTGGGGGTTTTCTATCCCACACCTCCTGAGCTTGCTCACAGGGATCTTACAGGAGAAGGGTCAGAAAAAGCCTTGCTGAGGTCAAGGCAGACTCCACCCACTGGTCTCCCTGCACCCACCCAGTCAGCTGTGGCATCACAGAATGCTCTCATTAGGGAGAGGAAGTCCAGCCAGGAGCTCCCCAGGGACTGGTGACTGCTAATCAATTAATCTTCTTCCTTTTGCATGCTTCTCTGTTACTTTGTTTGCATTGCAGTTTCAGGTGCAGTGGCCAATCCAACCTGCTTTGCTGGGTGCCCAGACCATAGGTGTCAAGCAGTGCTAGGTGCCAACACTGCCAGCTGCAGCACCACGCTTGCAGCCTGGGCTGGAGCTGTGCCCTCGCTGCTGGGCCCTGAGAGCACTGCATTAAAGAGGGCTCTCAGTTGCAGCTCATGGAGCTGCCTTTTCCTGCAGGCACTCTCCATGCATGGTAAAGGACTTGCTGTAGTACTCAGTGTCTAACTATGAAGGTAGGGAGGTGTTGAGGGTGAGAGGAATTCCCTCCTCTGGATGGCCTTGAGAACACATGAGGGGAGCAGCCATCAGACGTGGTTTAGGTTCAGCTCATGCTTCCTGGCCTCTGGTGGTCCCTTCCAGACCCAATGTATTAATCTGGGGTAATTTCCAGTGGCCAGCAAAGGAAGTGCAGAGCCTGAGACCTGTGTGTGGTTGTGATGTGCAGCTCTTGTGCTGGGAGCAGGCTCATGCACACAGCCCCCACCCCCTCAGGGCAGGCTCAAGCTGCTAGCATCACTTCACTTCACAACTTCCCCACCTTTAGAGATATTACATACTGTCTCCCTGCCAAGAACTGGCCTGGAATCTCCCTCCCACTTGGTTGTTTTTATCTTGCTTACACCACAGAGTTGTGATCTGGGTTCTCTTATCTCTGTCCCCAGTTGAGCACCACTTGGCAACCAACGTTCAGCGCAGTCGTCTGGTGCAGCATGACCTGAAGGTGGCCAAGAAGCTGCAAGAGGAGGAGGATCTGAAAGCACGTGCTCAGAAACACCAGAAGGACTTGTGAGTTTGGCTTAGCTGTGGAGATGCCAGCTGGGTTTGGTCAGAGCACTGAAGCCAGCTGCCTTGCCTTGGTTGACTGGGGGGTTCAGGCCCATCAGCCTTTTGCTCCTGCTTCCTTTCTCCTCTGGGCTCTCTGTTACCATATGTCAAGGGTTAGGGCTGGGCTGGCCCCTAGACAAATGACAGATGTTCTCTCTTGACTCCCCTCTCTTCCCAAGGTGAAGAGGAAGGGGTGAGATGTCATCCAGAGGGACCTGAACAAGCTGCAGAGGTGGTGCCCAGGGGAACCTCATGAGGTTCAGTAAGAGCAAGTGCAGGGCTCTGCACCTGGGCCAGAACAATCCTCACTATCAGTACAGCCTGGGGGAGGAGGTGATAGAAAGCAGCCCTGAGGAAAAGGACTTGGGGGTGCTGCTGGGGGAGCAGCTGGGCAGGAGCAGGCAGTGTGAGACTGCAGCACAGAAGGCCAAGGGCAGCCTGGGCTGCATCCAAAGCAGTGCTGCCAGGGATCCAGAGCTGATTCTGACTCTGCTCTGGTGAGACCTCACCTGCAGCACTGCCTCCAGCTCTGGAGCCCTCTATACAGGGAGGACTTGGAGCTGATGGAGAGAGTCCTGAGGAGGCCATGAAAATGCTCATGGGGCTGGAGCAGTTCTGCTATGGGGAGAGGCTGAGGCAGCTGGGGGTGTCCAGCCTGGAGGAGAGGAGGCTCAGGGGAGACCTTCTTGCTCTCTACAACTCCCTGCAGGGAGGTTGTAGCCAGGTGGGGGTTGGTCTCTTCTCCCAGGCAGCCAGCACCAGAACAAGAGGACACAGTCTAAAGCTGTGCCAGGGGAGGTTTAGGCTGATGGTAGGAAGAAGTTCTTCACAGGCAGATTAGCCACTGGGATGTGCTGCCCAGGGAGGTGGTGGAGTCTCCATCCCTGGAGGTGTTTAGGAAGAGTGGATGAGCACTGGCTTCTGCAGGAGCTGTGGGAGGATGTGTAGTGAATGATGCAGTTTGCACTGCAGGGTCCCTCAAGCACCACACATGACAGCTGCCACTGTGGCTCTCTGTGAGCTGTGGCTCCAGGGTTGTGGAGGTGTTGCAGAAGTGCAGCAGGGCAGTGCAGGGCTGAACAACCTGTGCTGCCCACTCCAGATGTGGCACTGGTGGTTTGCTTTGGGTTGAGGCTCTTGTGGGTGCTGTTAGTTCCCTCCAGCTTAGTCTTTTGCAATGCACAAGAGACAGTAACAGTCAGGTGGTGTGACAGGGCTCAGATCCCAGTGATGAGACAGCAGGTTGGGGCTCCCTGCAGCTGCAAGTCCTGCAGGACAGAATGCATCTCCCAGCAGCTGGTTTCCTGCTCTGTGGTGCCACCCAGCCAGTGCAGCCTGCTGGGGATCACAGACCCTGGGTGGCTCATCTGGCAGAGGCAGCAGTGGAGGAGAGCAGCTCTGGTTTGCAGATGTGTGAGATGAGGACTGGCTTCAAAGGAGCTGCTCCTAAAGGATTTGAAGCTGTGTGTGACAAACTGCCTCCCTCTGCAGTGCTCCCAGCATGTGCTGGCAGCCCTGGGTTGGATCCATGTGTCTCTGAGCAGTCTGCTTTCCCTCAGTGCCTCCATAGCCAATTAGAGATGTGAGCATCTCAGTGGCAACAGACAAATCCATTTTGCATGGTTCTGGCTTTTGGGGGTGGCTTGCTGGGAGCTGGAAACAGTCTGCTTGTTGTGGGACTCTGTGAAATGGGATTGGTGACTTTGTGAGCCCAGTTCCAGGCTGAGCTGCTGATGCAAAATGCTGTGCCAGAAGCACTGCTGCTCCTGAAAGAGGGAGGGAAGCTGGACACATCCTTTTGTGACTGGATCATTTTAGTCACAGAACCACAGAATGGTAGGGATTGGAAAGGACCTCCAGAGACCATGGGGCCCACCCCCCCTGCCAGAGCAGCACCATCTAGGGCAGGCCATGCAGAACATGTCCTAATGGTGGCCTTCCAGTGTCTGCAGGGGGCTCCAGGAAGGCTGGGGAGGGACTGCTCAGGATCTCAGGCAGTGATAGGACTAGGGGGAATGGAATGAAGCTGGAGGTGGGGAGATTCAGGCTGGAGGGGAGGAGGAAGTTCTTCCCCATGAGAGTGGTGAAGCCCTGGAATGGGTTGTCCAGGGAGGTGGTTGGGGCCCTGTCCCTGGAGGTGTTTAAGGCCAGGCTGGATGAGGCTGTGGGCAGCCTGATCTAGTGTGGGGTGTCCCTGCCCATGGCAGGGGGGTTGGAACTGGCTGATCCTTGAGGCCCCTCCCAACCCTGACAAATCTGATTCTGTGATTTCAAAGCATCTTTTACCCCTGCAGCCTGCACACTGCCAAGCAGGGCAGCAGAGTTCTGTAACCTCTGTTCTTAAGCTCAGTCTAGTTGGGAAAGCATCTCCTGTTGGTTAACTGCTGAGGCCTCAGTGTTGAATTGCCCCTGAGCAGTAACCCCCACATCTAATCCTGTGGTGCTGTTGAGTGGTTCTTAGGCACTGACCTGACATGCTCCATGCTGCCCTGTGGATCCTGTCTGTTGGCAGGAGCATTGCTCAGCCTGGAGGAGAGAAGGCTCCCAGGAGACCTTACTGTGGCCTTTCAGGATCTGAAAGGGGCTACAGGAAAGCTGGGGAGGGACTTGTGAGGGTGTCAGGGAGGGATAGGACTGGGGGAATGGAGCAGGACTGGAAGTGGGGAGATTGAGATTGGCTGTGAGGAAGAAGTTGTTGCCCATGAGGGTGGTGAGAGCCTGGCACAGGTTGCCCAGGGAGGTGGTGGCAGCCTCCTGCCTGGAGGTGTTTGCAGCCAGGCTGGATGTGGCTGTGAGCAACCTGCTGTGGTGTGAGGTGTCCCTGCCCATGGCAGGGGGTTGGAGCTGGCTGAGCCTTGAGGTCCCCTCCAGCCCTGACAGCTCTGTGATTGCTGCTTTTGCCTCCCTGCTGGTGTGCTGGGCATGGGGCAGCAGTGACCTTGCTGCTTGGGCTCTGAAGGATGGGGAGCTGCTGCTGTGCCCTGCTGGTCTGCAGGAAGATGTATTTTAAGCATTTAGCCAGCCTGTTGGTGCTGATGAACTTGGCACCTTCCCTCTGTCCACAGGTGCTGGGGGAACTGGAGATGTGTGATGCCTTGATATGTCTGACCTTTAGCTGATGTTCTACCTGCAGTTGTGTCCTCTCAGGCTGAGGTCATAAGAGATCCACTCCCTCAGGCCCCCTGACAGCCTGCTCCCCAGGATCTGCAGCTGTTGTTTGCCTGGGGGCTGGTGTGCCCTGCTGGTGCCAGGGTTGCAAAGGTCCTTTTCTGTAGGCCAGGTTCCAGAGCTAGCTGTGCTGCTGCCTGAGCTCATCTCCCTTGGAACACTCTCTCTGTGGACTCCAGTGAAACCAGCAGAGCCTCACTGCCAGGTTTCCTTACCTGGCTGAAAGAAACTGATGTTTGACTTGTTGGTAGCTCAGCCCTGCAAACACTGACATCCCTGAGTGCCTTCCAGGCTGTCTCTCCAGGTGTCAGTTGATGGAGAGTGTTTGCAGGCCTGGTGGGCTGGGGAAGGGAAGGAACTGTCCTGTTGTGGCACTGCCTTGGGGAGGGGTGTACAAATGACATGGAGTGCCCAAGGGCAGGGTTTGACAGCAACAAAGAGCTTCCTTGCTGCTGCTTCTTCCCCCTCCCTCCCTGTGACAGATTGGTTCCTTCTTGATGGCATTTGTCTTCTAAGCCTCTCCCTTTGGTGGTGGCCCTCCTCACCCTAAGCCATATATCCACTCTGTCCATTTCTCTCATTCTTCTTTGCTTTCTGTAGAGAAGAGAATTAACCAGGCTGGAAAAGACCTTGGAGGTCATTGAGCCCAACCTACCACCCAGCACCAGCTGATCAGCTGAACCATGGCACCAAGGGCCTCAGCCAGTCCCCTCTTGAACACCTCCAGGGATGGGGACTGCACCACCTCCCTGGGCAGCACATCCCAGTGGCCAATCTCTCTTGCTGTGAAGAATTTCTTCCTCACCTCCAGCCTAAACCTCCCCTGGCACAGCTTGAGACTGTGTCCTCTTGTTCTGGTGCTGGGTGCCTGGGAGAAGAGACCAACCCCCTCCTGGCTACAACCACCCTTCAGGTAGTTGGGAGAGAGCAGTAAGGTGTTGGTGGATTTGCTCCTTTCTTTTTTCCCTCTCTATTGGGAAGGAGGAGGGGGAGCAGGGGAAGGGATTCTCAGCCTTGCCCCCATCTGAGCTCCTAAGTCCCAGTTAAGGCTCAAACCACCACACACCTTGAGTCCTGTGTCCAGCTCTGGGCTCCTCAGGTTAGGAAAGATGCTGAGCTGCTGGAAGGTGTCCAGAGAAGGGCAACAAAGCTGGGGAGGGGTCTGGAGCACAGCCCTGTGAGGAGAGGCTGAGGGAGCTGGGGTTGCTTAGCCTGGAGAAGAGGAGGCTCAGGGGAGACCTTCTTGCTCTCTGCAACTACCTGAAGGGAGGTTGTAGCTAGGAGGGGGTTGGTCTCTTCTCCCAGGCAGCCAGCACCAGAACAAGAGGACACAGTCTCAAGCTGTGCCAGGGGAGGTTCAGACTGGATGTTAGGAAGAAACTCTTCACAGAGAGAGTGAGTTGTCACTGGAATGTGCTGCCTGGGGAGGTGGTGGAGTCACCATCCTTGGAGGTGTTTAGGAAGAGCCTGGCTGAGGCCCTTGGTGCCATGGTTGAGGTGCTTAGATGGTGCTGGGTGCTAGGTTGGACTCAATGACCTTGAAGATCTTTTCCAGCCTGGTTAGTTCTGTATAATATTTCTTCTCCAGTCCCCCACTTCCTTTCTGGGTTGCCCTGAGGAGCCCCTGGCCATAGTTCCAGCCTGCTTGCTGGGCAGCAGGGCCTGTGGCTGAGTGCAGCACAATTCTTGCAGGTGCCTTCTGTATGGCATTCCTGAAGTGGGCCCTTCCAGCCTGTCTGCACAGCTGAAACCCTCAGTCTGTGTCTCAGTTACTCTGCTAATTGAGTAGCCTCTCTGTCTGTCTGTCCCCAGGGACCACAGTACTGGCCTGGGCTGGCTGCTGCAGGGGTGTTTGCTGCTCCCTCACCATCCCTCCTTTTGCTGTGCATTGCCCAGCTGCCTCCTGCTGCTGATCTGCTCTTCTGGCTTGGCCCCCTCACTGTTATTTCTCACTTCTTGTTGAGCTGCCCCCTCCAGCTTCCTCCTGGCCTGCATGCTGTGCTTTGCTGTCAGCATCTCTGCCCTTTCTGCTCTCTGGCTTTCACCTGAAGCCCACTTCCCAGAGATGCCTGCAGTAAGTGTTCCTCTGAGCCCCTGCTGTGGCTCCACGTGTGCCAGAGCTCCCCAGAAGAATCTGACTGTACAGACTCTTGTGCACTGCCTTGGCTTGCCCCAGCCTGAGTCCTCCTTTCTTAGCAAGCTGCCTATGAATCTGTTCTCTGAATGCTTTGGGAGCTATTTGCTAGAGCTGGTCAGCAGTGGGTACAGAGAGTTCTGTCCCTGCTGTGAGGATTCATAGGCTCTGAACCACCACCACCAAGTGATAACTTCTGTGTGTGGCAGCTGCTTTTTCAGCTCTCTTTGTCCCTCTCTGCAGGCTGAGTGATGCCTTTGACTGGGGCTGCCTATAGTCTTTGTCTCCTTGCCTTCCAGGGAGCGCCAGGACTGCGAGATGGCTCAGGAAATCCAAGTGAGGCTGGTGTTTGAAGCGGAGCAGCGCCGCAGGCAGGAGGAGAAGGACGAGGTAACCTTTAGAGCTGCAGGGGTGGCAGGGCTATTTGTGTCAGCCCTTTCAGGGCAGGCATTTCTTGGTCATTAGCCACAGGGGTTGGCTTGCCTGTGGTGTCAGACCTCGTCCTCAGAGACCCTGGTATGCTCAGAGATGTTGGGGGTCCTGTTACAGGAATAGGATACAGTCCTCAAGCCCAAGGTGCAAGGCTTGCCGATGCCAGTGGCCTTGCTGATGCAGGGGGCAGGTGGTGAGTGGGCTTACCCAGAATCAGAGAAGATAGCCAGCTGGGAGAGACTTCCAAGCTCATCCAGTCAGCCTTCAAGCCAGCACTGAAGGGTCAGCACCAAACCACGTCCCTAAGTGCCAGGATCACAGGCTGCTTAAACACCTGCAGGGTTGGTGACCCCAGCACTGCCCTGGGCAGCCCATTCCAGTGCCTGAGAGCCCTTCCAGGGAAGGAGCATTTCCTAGCATCCAGCCTCCACCTCCCCAGGTGCAGCATGTGGCTGTTTCCTGGAAGAGCCTGAGAGAAGCAGGAAGCTCTTTGTGTGAGACCTCATTCTCCTCAAGCACCAAGGCCAGGCACATGCTGGAAGGCTGCCCAGGGAGGGGTGGAAGCTCTTCCAAGAGGAGCTCATGGCAGTGAAGGTGGAAGGAAGGCTCAAGGATTTGTGCTGCAGGTGTGAAACCTCTGTCTCATTCCTACCAGGAGGGTGAAGGGGATACAAAGCTACTCATGTTGGCTGTGGGAGCTGCACCTTCCCTTCCTGCTTTAGGCAGGGGGCTACTGGCACGTCAGCAGCCTGACAGCAGGGCCCTGCAACCTGTCAAACCACTCTGCTGACCATCTCCTGCTGTTGGGGCACTCTTCAGATGGATGTGGCTCAAAGCAAGGAGTTCTAAATCCTCTTTCTCTTCCTGCTGCTCCCTGTGTGTAACTGGGCTGAGTTAAGCTCAGCTGGGCACCAGGGTGGGCATTAGCAGCTGTCTCCACAGCAGAACTTCTGGAGAGCTTGAACTGATCCTGCTTCCCCTCCAGGGCTCCTCCTGCAGCATCATTTCTTTTGGGTAGACTTCTGTGGTGATAGAGAGGCAGAACAAATTGTGAGTAGGGCTGTGCAGTGCCCCAGGGTTTGCCAGCAGGTAGAGTGACAAACATCAGAGCCCCTTCTGGGGCACAGCATCCATCAATACACCCTGCAGGACCTTCTTCTGTGTCACCCTTGTGCTGGCCACATGCTGGGCTACTCATAGAATCACAGAGCTGTCAGGGCTGGAGGGGACCTCAAGGCTCAGCCAGCTCCAACCCCCTCCCATGGGCAGGGACACCTCACACCACAGCAGGTTAATCACAGCCACCTGTCTAGGGCTGAGGCTTCCACCACCTCCCTGGGCAGCCTGTGCCAGGCTCTCACCACCCTCATGGGGAACAACTTCTTCCTAACCCAATCTGAATCTCCCCACTTCTAGTTTTTTTCCATTCCCCCCAAGTCCTATCACCACCTGACACCCTCAGAAGTCCCTCCCCAGCCCTCCTGTAGCCCCCTTCAGATCCTGGAAGGCCACAATGAGGTCTCCTTGGAGCCTTCTCTTCTCCAGAGTGAGCAGCCCCAGCTCCCTCAGTCAGTCTTGTGTTTGTCACACTGCCCAGTGCCTGTGGTGCTCTGTGCCAGTGCTCTCTGGTCTCAGTAGTGGCTGGCAGTGTTATGCCAGTGCTGTGCTTGAGCAGAGCCAGTCTGGGGTGCAGGGGTTTTCAGGGCAGTGCTGAGGCTGCCTGCTCACAGGCCCAGTTTGTGGGGAATGGTTTGGTTGGATTTGCAAGGCCTGAGCTGTCTCAGTCCGGGAGGTAATGTGCTGAAGCCCACTTATAGACTTGCTGTGCTTGCTGGAAGAGGGTAACCTTGTCAGGGAAAGAATATCTTGGGGTTGTTTTTGTGGTAGTGAAGAACCTGTGGCATCCCCAGGTCCTCCCCAAGGCTGGTGACTGAGCAGATCTGTTTGGAGTCCTGAAGTAGTAGGTTGTGCTTGGGCACCCACCCATCCAGTGTCCTGAGTGCTAACTCTGCTCTGAAGGGTGTTCATTCCCAGTTTGCATTTCAGTCATGCCTTTCCTGCCTGCACTGTCTGCTTTTGCCTCTGTGGCTCTGTGAAAGTTCCTGAGGATTAGGGAGGCTTAAATGAATAGCAGCCAGGAGCTGAGATGTCCTCTTGGTGCCTTCCAGCTTCTCTTCTTCCCTTCAGACTACTGCCACTGAATTGTAAGCTTCTGGCGCCCCAAATGAGCAAGCCCCAGGGAGCTGTTTGCTGCTGCCAGGCCTTGTTGGTCCATTAGTCATCTAGAAGGGAAACCACTTAGGAAAATGGAGTGCTGCTCTCTTTGATGGCACATCTACCAGACCTGTGACAGGGGATAAACAGCTGCGGCCCCTGCGGCGCTCCGGCCCCTGCGGTGCTCCAGCCTGCTGCCTCTTCTGCTCTTCCTAAAGTCCCTTTCCATTTTCCTTTCCTTTAGCCTCTGTCAGATTGATGATTTCCCTGCCTGGCACCCTACAGTCCCTGTAAATTACAGCTAGGTTGAAGCAAGTTCATGACTTTGTTCTGGGAGCTCCTTCCAGTCAGAAGTGTCTTCTACTGTCTGCTGGTGTGCTTTATCTGTCCTTGGAGCCCAGGGACAGGTCCAGCCCACTCCTGTGACTTCCAATCCCCTGCTGAAAGCCTGTGGTTGCACACACACTCCCTTCTGCCATGCCTTGGCCATCAGAGCTTTGCAGGCTTGTGTGCCTGCGGATCAGGAACCAGCAAGTCTGCTCTGGGCTTGGAAGCTTAACAGTGGGGCTGGGGAATATTGGATGTGGCTTTCTGAAGGGGTCCCTTGTGTCAGCCCCTAAGTTGGAAGCTCCATCCAGCCCAGTAGGTGAATCTTGAGAATAACCCTGCTGCTGGTGGGGTCTGAAACATTCATCTAGCAGGCTTTTTGACAAGTGACTAAAGAGCTTGGATGGGGGCCTCTGCAGGTACAGTCTCTGCTTCCTTCTCACTCTGCAGGACATTGCCCGCCTCCTGCAGCTGCAGGAAGAAAAGAAGCACAAGAAGCACTACCCAGAGCCCCAGGGACACACAGTCTATGAAGACAGCTATTATGCAGAGGATGGAGGTATGTTTCTGAGAGAGAGAGAAACACAGCAACAGAGGTGAACCTGGAGACCTGGCACCTTCATTTCAGAGACTGCCTCTGAGTTCTGCAGCGCTGCATCGGCTTCCAGGCTCAGGGCTTCCAGGCTCAGGGTTTCACTATTCTAGGATCAGGAAATATTAAAACCAAGCAAACCAACCCCCCCAAACCAGACAGACAACTCAATAAAACAATCACAAACCCCAAGCAAAACCCCCACCAAACCCAGCAGAGAACAGTTTTAGCCTTTGGGATGTCCCAGAAGATGGCCTAGAGGCCAGAGCTGGGCCATGGGGTCTGTGTGTGTGCAAGCACACCCATTCTTGCATGTTTGAAAAGGGCTTGTGGGGAAAAAAAATGGAAGTAGGTGATGGTACTGATAAGCCACAGCTGCTTCTGTGTGACACCCAGAGAGTGTGGGGGGAGAAAGGCAGCTGTAATTCTACCCTTGCACTCGAAGAGAAACAGTTCTGTTTGCAGCTCATGGCTACAGGCCTAAAGGAGTAAGTGCTGCTTCATGGGAACAGCCCTTCAAAAATAACTCCCAGCAGGTATGTGTCCAAGCATTAAAATTAGCACAGCTGCTCTGACTTACTGAATAACAGCAAGGTCATCTCCTCAGAATGTCTCTGCTGCGATCATCCGGGCCTGGAGGTTGTGGAAGCGATAGGACCCCCAGGGCTGCACCCTGCTTGGTTGGCTTTTGTGATTGAATGCAGAGCTGCTTTTAGGAGGAGAGAATCAGGGTGTGTTTGATTATGGAGCAGTCTGGGACTGGCTTTGCTGTGCACTGGTGGTGGTTCTTCTGTTCTTGCTTGAAAAACCCCAAGCCAATAAAACTGTGGTGTGGAAGGGACAAGCTGCTTCTGATTAGCAGATGGTGAAGATCAAACCTCTTCTTTCTCAGTCTAACATCAGTGCACTGGTGATGTTCAATGTCTTTTCACTTGAGCTCTACACAAAGTATTTTGGGCTCAAGGATGGCTAAGAAAACAAAGCACAAAGTGCAGAACAGTAACCAAGTGGAAGCCTCACAACCTGGAGTCCTGCTGCGTGCACAGAGCTGGGAAAGACTTTGCTCTTGGACTCTGGCGGCCAACTCAGTTCAGTTTTGCAGAATTAAATAGGACGAGGGCCTGGAAAAGCACAGTAGGCTGAAAAAGGCCTTTGAGATCATCAAGTCCAACCTATCACCCAGCACCATCTAAGCAACTCAACCATGGCACCAAGGGCCTCATCCAGGCTCTTCCTGAACACCTCCAGTGATGGTGACTCCACCACCTCCCTGGGCAGCACATCCCAATGGTCAGTCTCTCTGGGAAGAGCTTCCTCTCACCAGCCTAAACCTCCCCTGGCACAGCTTGAGACTGTGTCCTCTTGTTCTGCCACAGGTTGCCTGAGGGAAGAGACCAACCCCTACCTGGCTACAACCTCCCTTCAGGTAGCTGTAGGCAGCACTAAGGTCTCCCCTGAGCCTCATTTCTCCAGGCTAAGCAACCCCAGCTCCCTCAGCGTAGGCAGTAGAGTTGCTGTGCAGAGGTGCAGGGTGGGATGGATTTTTTTGTAGCAGAGATCAGCTGAGCTGAGGCTGTGATGCAGATTCAGAGAGCAGAGTATCTTGTGGGTCTTCCTGCAATCATCTGTAGTCATGACCATGAGGTAGAAGTGGCTTTGGCTGACCATTCCTGATAGTCCTGCTCTTGATCCATGCTTCTTGAAAACTAGAAAGGGTTTTGATGACTGCATCTAGTCTGTTGATCTGGAAACTCATCAATACTTGGGCACTGTTTGATTAAGCTTCAGCATGCTCAGTTTGTGCTGTGTTTATTGTCTGTGGATTTAAACACACACAGAAAGCCCTTTCCTCTGTTTGGGTTTTAGTCTGCCTTGAGACTGAATAAGAAAGTGTGCTCATCCAGGAGGAATGTGGGCTGGGGCTGTTGCTTCAAAGCAGTCTGAGCTCTTAGAGTGAAAAAAGTAACTGTGCAAAGAGGTGGAATTCTTCCCAGAAGTGACTGTGCCACAACCACCATTCTTGTAATTGCTCCCTCACTGCTGCCTGGGAGGGTTGCACCAGGGCCTGGAGAGTGATTGTGTGGTGGTGCTGCAGAAACTGCTGCCTGCTGTGGAGCTGATGGCCCTGGGACACCACAACAGCAAATCTCCTGCTGGGGCTCCTTGGCATGCCTGTCACCTGCAGCACTCCTTGGGCAGTGTGCCCATGCTTTGCTCTCTGGTGATTTCTGTCCCTTGCTGCTGTATTCATTGAACTCTCCTTCATTAAAAAGAGTTGACTGAAGTTTGGGACCTCTCTTAGTGCTGTTCAAAAGCTGGCTCTTGCTTTCAGGCTGTGTTCAGTAAGTCACCTAGACTGTTTCTTTGGCTATTTATAGTCTGGAAGTTGTGAATGATCAAAAACTGGACAAAAAAACCCAAGCAGTTCACAAGGAACTGCTGAGGGTTGCTCTTGCAGTCTTTGAAACTCATAGAATGGTTTGGGTTGGAAGGGATCTCCAAAGGTCATCTAAGCCCAGTTTCCTCTGCAGTAATCAGGGCCATTCTCAGCTGCAGGTAGCCAGAGCCCTGTAGAGCCTCAGCATGAGGTTCACCGGGGAGAAGAGACCAACCCCCTCCTGGCTCCAACCTCCCTGCAGGGAGTTGGAGACAGCAATGAGGTCTGCCCTGAGCCTCCTCTTCTCCAGGCTAAGCAACCCCAGCTCCCTCAGCCTCTCCTCACAGGGCTGTGCTCCAGACCCCTCCCCAGCTTTGTTGCCCTTCTCTGGACACCTTCCAGCAGCTCAACATCTTTCCTAACCTGAGGAGCCCAGAACTGGACACAGGACTCGAGGTGCAGCCTAACCAGTGCTGAGCACAGGGCAGAATGACCTCCCTGCTCCTGCTGGCCACACTGTTCCTGGTGCAGGCCAGGATGCCATTGGCCCTCTTGGCAGTCTGGGCACACTGCTGCCTCATGTTCAGCCTACCATCAACCAGCACCCCCAGGTCCCTCTCTGCCTGGCTGCTCTCAGCCACTCTGTCCCCAGCCTGTAGCACTTGAGACATTACAGTAAACATCTCAGCAGTGGAGGAGAGTCTTACCCTGCTGGGCTGGGGTTTTTTCTGGTCCAGCTCTGTTTGAAGTCAGCCTCTGCTGCAAGGAACTTTTTGTTTCTTCAGAACTACCCTTTCATTCTGAAAGGCTGCTGCAGAGCAAACCCAGTTCACTCAGGGCAAGGGGGTTTTTTCTTAGCTGTGGGTTGACTGGAAAATGATCTGATCAGCAGTGTGGAGCCAGGCAGAGTGCTGCATCCTCAGAACTGTCTCAGTTTTGTTACTGAAACTAAAAGCAAAGAAAGTTTCCACCGGCTTTCTGGAAGGCATGGAGGAAGCACAGCCGCCAGGCTGCTGAGTAAGTGGCTTCTCTAGCTGCAGTGCTGAGGTCAGGAGCCTGGGTTGGGTGAAATCTTATCCTGCCCTTAAATAACTGTAACCCTCTCTGCACTCAGAGCCTAAACTTCCCCTTAGGCACTGCCTAAGTGTGAGCCCTGAAGCTTCTAGGCCTGCAACAGGTACATGAGAGCCTCTGGTGGAAGGTAGTTGGATGCTGCAGCTTGGCTATGGTCTTGTTCTTGCTTTAAAGAGAGAAGTGAATAAAGTGAATGGAAAAATCCCCTCCTGCTTTTCTTTCTCTCCTGCTTTACCTGGATCTTCTCCCCCCTGGGGGAGGCTGCTTGCAGAAGAAACTTGGGCCTGAACCCAGGGCAAGACACTGGTGCTCATAAGCCAGGATCCAAACTGACCCTCTGCTTGGCCCCTTCCTTGCCTTACATCCCACCCCTCCCACACTGCCTGCCAGCTTTACCTGCACCTGGTGTCCCCCTCTGCAAACCTTTCTCTGGTGGCTTCAGTATCTGTGACAGTGTCCCTGGGGGATGAGCTGGAGCTGCTCTGCTTGCTGTTTTTCAGCCCTGGTGGCATCATTTTGAAGTCCTTCATCTCTCTATTGGCTTGTCCTTGTCTTAGGAGGTGCTTGCACACACTTTTGGGCTGGGCTGCCATTTCCTCCTGTGCCACGCTGCCAGCCTGACATTCCTGCTGCTCTCCTCCTGCCCCCCTCACGCTCTGCCTGTGTTTCCAGCTTCTCTGTACCTCACGGTGCCTCATCTGCTTCCTGGCCTCGCTGAACCATCATTAACCCTTGTGCCACTAACCTGCACCTTGTTTGTCCCCCCCATTGCTCAGAGCGGCGCTGGGGCCAGCCCAGAGAGCAGGTTTGTGGGCGCCCCGGAGGCGGCGGCGGTGCGAGGGGCGTGCGGCGGCGAGAGCGGCAGGAGGAGGCCTGGCTGGCGCCCGGCGAAGCCTCCGGACACAGGCGCTGCCCCGCGGAGCTCCCTCCCGAGGCCCCTCCAGCCAGCAAGGCCAGCGATGGCCGTCCCCAGCCATGGAAATCAGCCAGCCAGGGAAGGTCCAGGAGACACCCCCGCCTTGACCTGGAAGGAGAGGCTGAGCAGAGTGCCTCTGGCTGCAGCAATAGCTGGGAGCAGCAGGAGAGGAGAGCAGCCTGCAGGGAGAAGGCTTGGAGACCGCCCAGCCCCGACCTGCAGTCAGAGCACGGACTCTCGGAGCAGGGGCGGCAGAGCAGGAAGCCAAGGAGGCCAGGCAGAGAGAAGCACCTTCCTGCCCTGGAGGTGGAACTGGAGGCTGAGCAGGAGGCCTGGCAGCCGGGCAGCAGCCAGCCGGGCAGCAGCCAGCCGGGCAGCAGCCAGCCGCTGCGCTCGGCCAAGCACAGACCTCGCCCTCGCGGCCGCTGCTCACCCAGGGTGGTGCCCGATGAGGATCTCCACGGAGCAGAGTCTAGAGACAGTCATAGGAGGGGTGAGGAGAGAGACTGCAAAAGGACAGGACACAGGAAACCTTCTCCCTCCCTCCATGCTGTGTCCCAGGGAAAGGTTGGAAGCTACCAGCGGGACTCAGGTAACCGAGTGCTGGGGCAGGTGTGCGCCACGTGGAGATGGACTTTGTCTGCCCCTCCTCGCATCCAGTTTGTGAGGCTTCTTTGAAGGTGCTTTCCAGTAGCTCTCCACAGGGGCCAGAGTGAATCCTGCCTGGTTTACTCCCTTATGTACTTGAGATTTTTCTTGTCCACTAGTATCCTTGCTGTGTTTCTTCCCTGATGCGGCCCATGGCGTCAGGGACAAGTAAGATGGGACTTGTGGAAGTGGTGTCCCCAGTGTCCTGTGTGTTTCAAAACAGCCCAGCCAACCAAAAACCTAATACACTCAGAGAATCACAGAATGTTAGGGGCTGGAAGGGACCTCCAGTGATCATCCAGTCCAACCCCCCTGCCAGAGCAGGAACCCCCAGGGCAGGTCACACAGGAACTCATCCAGGAGGGTTTTGGATGTCTTCAGGGAAGGAGACTGCACAGCTTCTTTGGGCAGCCCCTTCCAGTGGTTTGTCACCTTCCCAGGGAAAAAGTATTTCCTTCTGTTCACAGGGAACCTCCTTTCCTCCAGCTTCCACCCACTGCCCCTTGGCCTAGCACTGGGCATCTCTGAGCAGAGCCTGGCTCTGTCCTCCTGACACTCACCCTTCACACCTCTATCACCATGAATGTGACCAGGCTCCTCTGCTCCAAGCTCAAGAGCCCTCAGCTCCCTCAGCCTCTCCTCAGCAGGGAGATGCTCCCCTGCCTTAATCATCACCCCCCAGACTTGTTTTTCTTGCTAAATTTAATGCTGGGGTGCACTTACACAAGAAAAAGAACAGCTCTGCCCACCAAACCCCGAGGGTTAGGCTAGCACTTGTGGTTTTGTTGATGTGGGGTGCAGGGCAGTGTAATCCCTTCACTTCAGGCAGAGCTCAGCAGTAGGGGTCTGGCTGGGCTCTGGGTGGAAGCTGGGGTTCTTGTCACATGCTGTACACGTGGATTTTTCTCAGAGCCATGTACCTGGCTTTTAAAGACCCAGATCCCTCTTTCAGCTTTTCAAACCACACTGGGAGTGTGGGTGAGCTGTGTCTGTGAAAGGAGCTGGGAGACTTGGATCTATGTCTGTGACAGCACAGGAAATTGGTGCTTTAAGCCATCTGCTGGTCTGCTGGTGGGACTCATAGAATGGTCTGGGATGGAAGGGACCTCCAAAGGTCATCCAGTCCAACCCCTCTGCAGTCAGCAGGGATATCCTCCACTAGATCAGGCTGCTCAGAGCCTTGTCAAGGCTGGCCTGGGCTATCTCCAGGGCTGGGGGCTCACCCACCTGCCTGGGTAACCTGTTGAAGTGCTCCTCCACCCTCGTGGCAAAGAACTTGTTCCTAACATCCAATCTAAGTCTCCCCTTGTCTCATTTCAAACCATTGCAAGTGTGTCTTTGGGGATGCTGGGAGAGCTGTCATTTGTCTTCATCATGCAGTAGATCTTTACAGAAGTGGAAAGTGTTAATCAGGTCTTTATGCAGTCTGTAATGAGGTGTGGATCCAAATGACTCAGGATCTCATCACTTTGAGTCAAAGCAGCCAGGAGGTCACATCCTTTTCCTGTGGGCCTTGGCCATGATGGGCTTCCTGCTCCCCTGAGTGCAGGCAGGGGTGAAGTGGAACTAACAGTTATTATTGTCCTCTGAGCAGATGAGGCCTGGCACCAGTCAGTGTGTGAAGAGAGTTCAGCCTCGGGCTGGTCAGCAAACAATTCCTGGAAACTGACTTTCATTCCCAGAGGCAGTGGTGTAAGGGAGCCTCTCAGCCCTGGTGCTCATTCCTGGGGGGTAGAACAGTGGTTGCCTTGACCTTGGGAGCACTCTGAGTGATTCACTGTGGCCAGCCCTGTGCCAGGGTCCTTCACAACTTGGATTGCTTGCACCATGGGGAAGGGCCAGGTCATACTTCTCAGTGGTGGCATGTTATGGTTAAGTTGTGGTTTTATTGCTTGTTGGTTGTTTTTAATCACAAGAGAGGTGTTAATTGCCTAAGGACATTGTGGGGTAGTTGTGGTTCCTTTTCTAGCACCACTGTGCCAGCAAGGGGTGCTTCAAGGGCCTCTTCTGCCATGCAGCTGTCTTTGCCATGGTGTATCACATGTTCTGTGTGCACAGAGAAGCCTCTCTAAGGTGCATGCTGCACCTCAGCTGAGGGTCCTCTCGAGGCAGCTGGCTGGCAGCTATCCTGTCATGGACTCTGCCCCTCCTGAGTGGGGATTTAGCAAGTGGCTCTTGGGGTGCTGGGGAGTTCCTTACCAACCCCCTTGGGAGATGGGGGAGTTGATTGTGTGCTTTGGGTGTTTTTTCTCCCCTCACAATTCTGTAGGCACCAGGTTGAGAGGGGCACAGCAAGCCATGTATGATACACCCCAGAGTGAGCAGGAGCTAACTGACGCAGAGATCGCTCGGAAGCTGCAGGAGGAAGAGCTTCTGGTGAGTAGAGAAAAATGCTTTAGACAAGCCCAAGGAACTGGCCAGCAGTGACAGCTTTAGTGTGGAAGCCTTTCCCACATAGTTCACTGGTTTAAAACATAAGGCCTTGTCACTGTGCAGTCTGCTACTTACCTTTGCCTCCTTTATAAACACCCAGAAGGGAAATGATTGAAGCAGAGTGCTAGGAACGTTTCCAGGCAGGTACAGCTGATCTGTAATCACTGTGGTCAGCCCAGAAGAGAGAAACTATTGCCTGGTTTTGAAGGGAAGGCAGCAGGGTGGGCAGTGCCTTCTTGTGTGGCCTGGCAGACAGGTGAGAGCAAAAGTGGGCTGTAAAGCTGAAATGAGAGTCTTGGTGCTGGGCTGTGAGGGCAGTGTTAAGCCAGCCAAGTGTGTTTGGAGAGCGTGGTGGGTGTGCTTGTGTGGACACCTGCTTGCCCTGCCAGCACTGTGAATGATTTAGAGGTCTTTCTTTCTTTCTTTAATTTTCCCTTGTTTTTCCTTCCCTCCTGTTTCTTTTTCCCCAGGCTAGTGAGGCAGATCAGAAGGCAGCTCAAGTAGCTCAAGATGAGGTGAGCAAGAAGTCAAATGTTTGCAGTCTTCCTTTCCTTGTAGAAACTGGCAAAGCCAGCTTGTCCCCTCTGCCCCTCTAGTTGTTTGTTTCCTGCCTTGTAGGAGAAGCTCTGGGTTCCAGTGGGGTTTTTCCTAGCTGGTGTTCATTTGTGTGCTCCTGCTGGCCAAGGAAGGTGGTGTGCTGCCTGCTGCAACCATGGCAGAGGAAGTTAGTTCCTGGCTCTGACAGTGCCATCTCTTGTAACTGAGCCCCAAGGGCTGTTACCAGAGGTGCTGCAAAGTGAGCCCCCTCACTGGAGGAGAGGGGATGAAGGGTTGAAAGGCTCTGCAAATGCAGCTCTGGCAAACCAGAGGTCCACTGAGCATGCTGCATGTCACCAGCCTTAATCCTCCTCTGTCACTTGGTTTGGGTGAGACCTTGGCTTTGCACCTTCCCCAGCCAGCAGCTGTCCTTAGGAGAGGTTTTAGCTACCCCCAAGAGCAGTGAACCCATCTGACTCGGCTCTGCCCTCTCCCCCCTAGGAGATTGCCCGACTCCTAATGGCTGAGGAGAAAAAGGCTCTCAAGAAAGGGAAGGAGAGAGAAAAGTCTTCCTTGGAAAAGAGGAGACATGATCAAGACTGGAAGGTACAGGAGGTGTTGCAGAGGGATGTGAGGGTGTGTGGTGAGAGCAAAAGAAATGGTGCAGGCTTGTGCATCCAGAGGGTCTGGCTGCCTGTTACTCAGCTGTCTCCTAAGCCTTTTGGAGTGACCTGGTTAGAAGCCCTTTGGCTTCAGCCTCAAGCAAGGTAAGCCTTGGGCTCTGGCCTTTGAGAATGGTGCTGGATGCCACAGCACCTTGTGGCCTCCCTCATTTGCTGTCAGTCCTGATGCAGGACCTTCCCCCTGCTGAAAGAGAAGCAGTCGAAGCAGGAGCTGGCTCTGTCTGTGCACTGCAGGTGTAAGGGCAGTGCAGCTGCCCCAGTGGCACTTTGTTTCATAAACAATGGCAGCACTGACTGTGTCAGGCCTAGGATTTTGCATGAGCAGCACTGCAGAGGCTTGGCTAGCTGATGTGGAAAGGGACAGGAAACAGATTCATTGTCTGCAGTGGTAAGGTGCTAACAGGAGCACTATGTTAGCCTTGGGGCTGCTCGGAGGTGGCTCTGATGTTTTCAACCTCCTTACTGTGGTAGCAGAGCACAGCTGCCTGCAGGCAGTGCCTTGTGCTGAGCCCAGCCATGTGCACAGTCATTACACTCTGGGTGCATTCCCCCCCAGCCTCAGGATGGGTCCCAGAGTGCTGTCTCAGAGCAGGGTCCAGAGCTTCATTTCCTGGAAGCTAGTCCTGCTGCTGCTGCCATTCACATCGGACTGCAGTCAGTTCTGTTATAAACTGAGCACAAAAGGTCTGCATGGAGCTGTGGCAGCCTCAGAGCACTGGGTGCTGTGCTGCAAGGCACACAGGTGAGCTGCTTTCCCTTCTTCCCTTCAGCGTGATGCAAGCGAGTCCTCGTGCTCAAGGGCAAAAGAAGGGCCTGAAACGCAGCGGCACAAAGGCGACAGGTCTGCGAGGTGAGCTTGGAATGGGCAAGGGCAGGAGGGAAGCTGCTCAGAAGCTGAAGCCAGGGTGGTGACCAGTCTGACCCACCCACAGGGGGCTTGGTGGACAGCAGAGGTTTTAGCACTGAAGAGAGGCGGAGGGCACCGAGCTGGTGAGGTGTTTGGAGCCGTGCGTCATGCGCCGCGCTCGTGGCATTTGTCCCGGTCAGTCTCCCTGCCTGCTGCTGGCAGGGATTGATGACTCTGTGCAGTGACATTTGTTAAATGGCAAAGAAACATTGAGAGGGTTAAAACACTTCTGGGGATGGGAAACCAAATGTCATCCCTGGGCAGGAAGGAGTAATCACAATGTATTTGCACAGCTGCTCCCTTGGGTAGCTGCTCCCCAGTCAAGCCCTGTGCGCTCTTGTTGCTGAGCGTGGATGTCCCTCTGCAAGCACTGTGCTTTGGGGTACCTCATCCCAGAGCTGATGCAAATGTGCTGTTGCTGATTCTCTGGGTACCCTGGCCAAATGCTCCTCATAAGGGACTGAACCCTGGAAGTGATCCCTGGTGGCTTTGATTTCCAATGGAGATAATGACTCTAGAAACTCTTGTTGAGTTTGCAAAAGGAGCAAGTGAGCTGTGCAGGAGGAGACCGAGAGGGATCTGGTTAAAATACTCTGGGATGAAAACCAGACAAGCATTTAACTCTCTAAAATATTGCTCTCTTGAGGGAGAGTGCATCAGGCTTTCATCTTGATGGTTCTTTGTCTCCTGACAACTTGAACCCATGATTAAATGAGAGCAGTCCATCAGGAGCTGTAGGCACTGTGCATTCCTCCTCTGCAAAGCAGTAGTGAGCTGAGCCTAAGGGGCTGCTCTGCGTGGGGAAGGTCCAGGCCAAGCACAGTTTTCATCAGACAAACAAGGCCAGGCCAGGCAGCTGAGGTGTTGGTTTCCCATGCTGTATTGCCTTTGAGTGTGTGTTTTCCCCCAACACTTTTTCACTGTGCTTGGCAGGTCACAGCCTCACGTGGATGACTTCGACCGTGCTCGCTACTACACAAGCCAGCCCAGCCCTTCACGCCAGATCCCCAAGCCTGAGCCCTCTCCTAAAGGTAGGGAGGATCAAGCCCATGGCTGCCTCAAGCACTTGAGTTGTTGCAGGCAGTTTCCTCAGATAAGCAGCCTGCAGCATATGATTCTGGAAAGGAGGAGGGGATGGTGTTGCCCCAGCAGGCAGACTCTGCTGAGTCGCTGCTGAGTTGCACTTGCTGAGCAGGTTGCAAGCTGAGAGATGGAAAAGCTGAATTGGTTTGCCTTGAGTTTGTCAAACTGCTCTCTGCCTGTCCTCTGTGATCTCCTGATGATGAATGACTGTAAGTCCAGGCAGTAAATGGAGAGGAAATGACATGGAGATGATGATGTGATGGAGTTTAGGTGACTCACTAGTCTCCAACAATCCAGTCCAAGCCAAAACCTGGCACTGTCTCCTGCTGGGTGGATGGGAGCAGGCTTGTTTTGTTCCTTAGCATCTCAGCAGTGCTTCCTTGGCTTGTTTCCTCACATCACTTGGCACAAGAGTTGTGTGGTCAGGGTCACCCCCTTCCAGCTCTTGAAATGAGAATGCCAGTTGCCCGTGGTATCTGTTAGAGTCTCTGGGGCAGGAAGTGGGCAGCCAGGCTTGGACCAAGTCACTCTGGTTTAGGAAGAAGCTGTGCACCATGAGGCCAGTGGAGGCCCCATCCCTGGGGATGTTTAAGGTGAGGCAACCTGATCTAGTGGAGGATGTCCCTGCTGATGTAGAGGGGCTTGGGCTGGGTGAGCTTTGGAGGTCCCTTCCAGCCCAGAGCTTTCTGTGACTGTAAGTTTCTTCCAGCTGATTGTGGCTTAAATGTCAAATGCCAAAACTTCACCTCTGGGTTTGGTCTTCATCAGACACCCAGGAAAGCTGCATGACTGCAGGTATCATGTCTCTTTCATCACCAGGATCTATCCTCACAGACTTTCTTTGTTTTCCCTTCCAGGTTCCCGCAGGAAGCAGTAAGCTGTGCTAAGCCTTTGCCTTGGTACTGCCTCTTCTGCAGCAAACATTGCTGGAATTGCCAGGCATCACTCTTGATTCCTTACACAATGGGAGGTCCACCTTCCTCTCCCAGGATCTCCTCTTAGGTGTCATCACATTAAGGAGCATTGTTTGGTTCAATTTCTTCCCCACAGGTGATGGCTGGAGCAGGACAGTGCAATCTGGCTGCTGCTGAGCTGTGTAGATCAACCAGCTGGGTCTAACAGCTCCCTTGGACCTTCTTTCCAGCCTTGCCTTTTAATTGTGAAGCTTTGGCTGGAGCTGTGACAAAAAAGGCTTTAGAAAGATGCCACAGATTGGAAGTGCAAGTCCTTTCCAAATTAGTCTGGAGAAGAGAAGGCTCTGAGGAGACCTCCTTGTGGCCTTCCAGGATCTGAAGGGGGCTACAAGAAAGCTGGGGAGGGACTTTAGAGGGTGTCAGGGAGTGATAGGACTGGGGGGAATGGAGCAAAACTAGAAGTGGATAGATTCAGACTGGATGTTAGGAAGAAGTTCTTCCCCATGAGGGTGGTGAGAGCCTGGCACAGATTGCCCAGGGAGCCTCAGTCCTCGAAGTTTTGAAGGCCAGGCTGGATGTGGCTCTGAGCAACCTGATCCAGTGTGGGGTGTCCCTGCCCATGGCAGTGGGGTTGGATCTAGGTGATCCTTGAGGTCCCTTCCAACCCTGACAATTCTATGATTCTCTGAACTGTGTTCTTCCTGCACTGGGTGAGGCAGCTGAGGCAGCCTGGCAGCTGTGCTAGCTTGCAGGAAGGAGAGGGGAACACACACCAGCAAAAGGCTGAGAAAGAAATTGCCTGTAGAAGAATGTTTCTGAGCTGCTGTGTTTCTTGCTGGGGGTTTACAGCAGTCTGGGCAGTGTGTAACTGGGTGTTTAGCTCCTGGAACTACCAGAGCACAGTGCAGAGGAACTAGTTTCAAGTGCAGTTATTCCTGGCTTTGAAGGTGTGCCAGGGAGTTGATGGAACTGTGAGCTGTGGCTTGGGAAGGGTCATACAAACATTGGAAGTGCCTGAGGGGACCTCTGTGGTCAGCTGCTCTGAGCTTCAGTGTGGCTGAAGCCAAGGAATTCCACTGAAGCAAAGAAAGAACTCTGACTTCCAGCTGACTGCAGCACCTTGGGGCTGAACCTGCAGATCTCTTGGCCTTCCTCCAGACACAGCTCCCCATGGACACTGAATCCAGAAATGCAGAGTTCCTGCTAGCCTTGAGCTAGGTGCAGAGTGCCAAACAGCCCCCATGGGGGCTGTGCTGCTCCCTCTTCCCCCTCCACTCTGCAGACATTTTTTCTCCTGTACAAATAGGAAGCCTTTTCCCTTGGCCTCCTCATTTCAGTTCTTTTCTCTTTGTGTGTCTGACCCTTTTTTCAGGTGCACTTTTAAGTTACCAGGCTGAGTATCTGGGCACTGGCCTGGGGTCTGTTCAGCCAGCACAGGCTAGTTACTCTTTTGCCAGTCCAGCTGATGGCAGCAGGCTGGGCTGTGTTGCCCCTGCAGAGCAGCTGCCTCAGTGCCCAGCTCTGAGTCTGTCCCACCAAGCTCTGTCTTTTTCTGGTAGCTGCAACTCCACTGCAGGCTTTGCTGAGGAGGGGAGGTAGAGCTGTGACTCTGCTTGTCCTCACCACCAGTCTGCCTGGGAAAGGAGCCTTGACAGCTCTGTAGAGCTTGGTGAAGAGCATGTGCTGCTGTGAAGCACTGAGAGGAGACTGGAAGAGATTGTGGCTCTCTGCTCTTGCACTAATCATAGAATCAGTAAGGTTGGAAGAGACCTCAGAGATCAGCAAGTCCAACCTCTCACCCAACACCTCCTGACTACTAAACCATGGCACCAAGTGCCACGTCCAGTCTCCTCTTGAACACCTCCAGGGATTCAAGCCCCAAGGGAGCTGTAAGGCTGTAGCCTTGGCTGTTGTTCTTGGTCAACAGATCTCTAGGAAGACAAAGCAAATCCTTTTTCTCACAAGCTGCAGGAGTATGTTTGATAGCACCTGAGCCCTTGCCTTGGCCAACAGCTCCCACATCGTGCCCCAGCTGGGAGGCTGGTGGCAGTTCCCTTGCTGTGGAGAACCAGGTAACCCCTGGGAGGCCTCTGCTCCAGGCATCCACTAGACAAGAAGTGTGTGAGGTAGGACTTTGTGCAGTGGCAGCAACATGTTCACAGGCTCACAGGGTGTTAGGCGTTGGAAGGGACCTCTGGGCTTTGAGTCCAACCTCCTGCCAAAGCAGGAGCATAGAATCTAGCACAGCTTGTACAGGAACACATCCAGACAGGGCTTGAAAGTCTCCAGAAGGAGGCTCCACAACCTCTGTGGGCAGCCTGCTCCAGGGCTCTGGGACCCTCACAGTGAAGAAGTTCCTCCTCAAGTTTAGGTGGAACCTGTGCTGTGGTTTCCATCCATTGCCCCTTGTCCTATCACAGGGCACAGTGAGCAGAGGCTGTCCCTTCCTTCCTGACACTCAGCCCTCAGCTATTGATACACATTGATCAGATCCCTCTCAGTCTTCTCCTCTCCAGACTAACCAGCCCCAGGTCTCTCAGCCTCTCCTCCCCAGGCAGTGCTGCAGTCCCTTCAGCATCCTTGTAGCTCTCCATTGGAGTCTCTCCAGCAGATCCCTGTCCCTCTTGAACTGGGGAGCCCAGAGCTGGATGCCATATTCCAGGTGGGGTCTCACCCTTGCTTCCAGCCTGAGAGCTTGCTCACCTGCAGGAGCCCTGAAGTGACCTGCAGGCTCTCACTGGCTCCCTGCTGCTTCTCAGGAGATCTCCCAGCCGGCGCCCAGATTTTCCTGTCCCTGCCTTGTGCCTCCTCCCTGTCCAGCTCTGCCCACTCAGAACTGTGGATGCTGGGGAAAAAACCAACAACACCACAGGCTCTATCATTATTATTACTGGTTTTGTTTGCCAGCGTGGGCCTGTGTGGCAGCTTCATCTGCAGTGGCTTTAGTTTGTACAGGCTTACTGTTGTATTTCATGGCACAGTCTCGAGTTCTGCTGCTGAGGCTGTGCTTGGCTCCTTTCCTTTCTTGTGCCTTTCTTTTTTTTGCTCCTTCCCTTCCCCTCTTAAGTTTTTTTGCTCCTTTCCCTTCCCCTCCTGATTTCCTTTGCTCCTTCCCCTCCCCTCTCAGTATTTCTTTGCTCCTTCCCCTCCCCTCTCAGTATTTCTTTGCTCCTTCCCCTCCCCTCTCAATCTTTTTTGCTCCTTTCCCTCTCAGTATATTTTTGCTCCCTCCCTTTTTCCCTGTTCCATTGCCACCAGCCTGTGTTTATTGTTGTTGAAGTGGATGCCTGCTGGGGTGTTCTGTGGTTTTTTTACCTACTAATGCTTCTACCAATCCCCCAGCCCAAGCCCTGCTGCTTGTGTCCTCTGGTGCCCTGGTGAGAGCTGGACAGGGAGAAGCCCTGCCAGATCAGAAAGGGGTTGGTTTGTATGCTCTGTGCACAGGGGGACCATGGTGACCCTCTGCAGAAGGCAAGGGGAAATGGCCACCCTTGCACTGCACTTGGCTGATCTAACTTCTGTCCCACTCTGGTCAGAAAAGTCATCCAGCCCCTGGGCCTGCTGGCATTTGAAGAAGCACAGGGGAATGCTTGGGTGTATCAGAGACTGCAGCTGCAGGGCACTGAGTCTTCTCAACAGGAGCACCAAGGGTGTGGTGGAATTTGTGCCCTGTGCCAAGACCATGACTCTCCTGCCCAGCTGACCTCAGCCCATGCATCTCTCCCTGCTGGTGAGCAGCCTTGGTGATCCATTGGGTGTTGGCCTTGTGGAATGGATCAAGCAGGATCCCTTCAAAAAGCTTGGAAGAGGAATCTTCAGCCACCTAATAGGAGTTCAAGACCCTCAGGGCCCCACAGTGGTGCCTAGCATGTTCCTCTGCCACAGCCTGAAGGCTCCAGGTGAACTTCCTCTGGTTAACATCAAGCTGGTGACTTCAGTGGCAGTGACAGGAGGGAAAGCTGCAGTTGATTTGTATTTGGAGGCTGGGTAAAGCCTGAAGAACATTTCAGTGCCTGCTCTGTGGAGCTGCAGGTTCTCCTCAATGGCCTCCTCAGGCTAGCCAAACCCTCCAGCCATGGCACCAAGAGATGAGAGCCCCAGGGAAGGATCCCAGGAGTGTCTGCCTTCAGGGAATGCTGACTGCTTTGTGGACTGCTTTGCCCTGTGTCTTCCTTAGTCCTTACGTTTTGATTCCTGCTCTCTACCTTGATTAATCTGCTGTCCCTTGTGAGGGTCTCTGCTGTTTGATTTTTCCATAGCCCTTGTGCAGAGGGTGGCCCTGAAGAAGGCTCTGCTGGAAGGGGCTAAGCCCTGTTGAGGGAGGCAGGAAATGCCAAGAGTGGTGGCTGAGGCCAGCAGGTCGTCCCTGGGGTACGAGCAGAGCAGTTGTACCTCTAATAGATGTTCAGCTCAGGCAGCCAGCAAGTGGCAGAACTCCTGAGGCATCTGCACTTGGACACTTCGTAACCACTTGTGGAAGGAGATTCCATCATCCCATTGAAGTCAACAAGAGCTGAGTTAAGGCTGTGGATAAGCCAGGAGCTGCTCCCCCGGGGGCTCAGCGGCCGAGCGTCAGGAAGGCGCAGCTTGGGCAGGGAGGATGCCAAGCCAGCCCCTTGCACCTGCCCTGCTGGGAGGGGGCACAGGGACACTGATGGGGACAACCAGTGGGAGCAGCATTTCCTGTCTGTGACAGAAAAGTGGGGAAGTGACTTCACTTCTGTCCTTGCTTTCTCTTGCCAAGTTTCAGCAGCTTTGCCAGCAGCTTTGCGCTGGGTTGGTAGCACAGCGGAGCCCTTCCGGGGCCCCCAGGTCTCGGCCTCCCTTTCAGCCTGCCCATCGAGAAGGCAACACGTGGCCAGCTCATCCCACGGCCTCCTGGCACTTCCTGATCTCCATGGTAGGCACTTCTCACCAGCAGGAGCTCTGGCCACCTCCTCACCTCCGTCCCAAGCACAAGGAGCGGCCTGCAGCCGCGGGTGGGGGCGGACCCGAGCGGCGGTGCCTTACTCGCAGGGGTGCTCAGCGCCTGCAGCAGGCTGGGCCCAGTCGCCTTGCCAGCAAACACTGCCTCACTGGACTCTGCAGGGAGGAGTGTTTGTGGCTGTGTGGCTAGATCCAGCAGCTTGATCTCATCTGTTTGCCTTCTTGAAGAGCTCCAGGGTTCTGGACGTAGTGGGGTGGGGAACTAACCAGCTGGTAGGGGATAGACGTTGAGTCTCCTCTTGTGGGGAGGAAGGGCAGGAGTTAGCAATGCTGCAGGCTGCAAAAGGGATCCTCTGTGTGCAGTACTTCTGTAGCTCTGCACTCCCACCTGCCAGGAGCTCAATCAGGAGTAATAACAGGGGGGTGGGGAAGGGAATGGGGGTTTATTTGGACAGTGCTAGACCTTTGTGCATTGTTGTCTTGTGCCAAATTGCAGCCACTGTTAGAGCCTGGTTTGTTGCATCCATTCAGTTTGTTGCTGCTGAGCTGTGTGCATGTTGTCAGTCCTGCTGCCCTGTGTGCAAGCTGCCTGCAGACTGCTCATTCCCACACACAGGGGAGCACTTGGAGACGGTGTGAGGATTCCCCTGCGGGGTTTGTAACGCAGCCAGTCCGTGCAGCTCACTGCTGCTTCCTCAGAAGCATCTCCTTGGTGTCTGTCACCCACAGAGGTGGCTCCTGCCGTTCCTCAGGCAGCACTGACACTGCCAGGCTGGCTGAGGTGCAGCAGGAAATACAGCACAGCTCATAGCACGGCCAAGCTTTGTGCTGGCAGCTGCAGCAGGCAGGGTGCTGCCGCAGGCAGGGTGCTGCAGCAGGCAGGGTGCTGCAGCAGGCAGGGTGCTGCAGCAGGCATTCTCTCTCTGAGGTCTGCTCTGCCCTCTGCCCATGCCTAGCCTAGGGACAGGTAGCTTTGTCCCAGGCCTGGGGCACTGAGTGCTCAGCTCTGCAGTTGCTGTGGGGGGTGGGTGTGGGAGGCAGCACTGAGGCACAGAGGTGCCCCTCACACCACCTGTGCCCCGGGCAGCCTCTCCATTCTCATTGTGGGGCACAGGCAGAGAGCTCCAGAGACCCCAGTTTCACACAATCACAGAAGGCTTTAGATTGGAAGGGACCTCCAAAGGTCATCCAGTCCAAGCTTCCTGCAGGGAGCAGGGACATCCTCCACTAGGTCAGGCTGCTCAGAGCCTTGTCAAGGCTGGCCTGGGCTATCAGCAGGGCTGGGGGCTCCCCCACCTCCCTGGGCACGCTGCACTCCTCCAGACACGTGCTGTGGCACCCCTCTGGCTGTGCTGCACACAAGTGCCCCTTGCACTGCTGTGCCCAGGACAGCTCTTGTGTGGAGAAGCCGTGCTGTCCTCAGCTTCTGGGCTGGAGATGTTAGCCAGCTCCTCCCTGTGGGCCATGCAGGGCAGGGCTGTGCAGCTTGGGCTCTTGCAGGAGAGGCCCAGGGAGGACAGTGGCACACAAAAGGGTTTTGGTGTTGCCCCTGCTTCCCAGTGAAGAAGTTCCACTGTATCAGTGTGTGCCCTTAACGAGACCCCTGGTGTGTCTCCAGCTGCAGTCCAGTCAGCTGCCTCAGAGAGCTGGCTGCAGGCCATGCAGCTCTTCAGGTGAAACTTGCAGCCTGTTGAATCTCCATGCTGGCTGTGCTGGATTGAGTCAAAAGGCTTCAGCTCCTCAGAGCTGCAGGTGTGCCCTGTGCTGCCACAGCTAACCCTTGAACACAGACTGCACAAGGATAATAACCTCTCTATGCAAGCCTAGGCTTTGGTTCCCCCTCCCCCCTCCCTGGTTTTGACTGTTCACACTCTTCATGTTCACCAGGTTTGGCATAGAACTCCTGAATGACATTAACCAAAGGATCATCTCTCTCTGTCTGTCTGTCTGTCTGTGTAGAGCATGCTTTGCTTCATCCCCCTGGAGTGTCACTGAATGTAAAGGGAACATTGCCTTGCCCCACTCTCTTCAATAAACCTCTGTATTTTGTTATCCACCACAGCTTGTCTGCCCCTCCTTGTGCTTGTCTGCTGGCACTGCAGAGCAGGGGGGCAGCAACCAAACAAGCAGCAAACCAACCTAAGGCTCAGCTGCTTCTACCTGGAATTGTGTGCTTCCAACCCAACAGATGTAGCAGCCCAGCAGCCTTGTAGTTGATCATTTTGTAGCCAGAGAGATGGGGAACAAACCCCAGACAACCTCTGTACTGCCTTGGAAAGGATCTGGACTGTCATTGCTGGAGGCTGATGCTGAAAAATAAAGCAGTGAACTGTTTGCAAGGCTAGGATGCTTTTGCCTCCCTCCCCTTGCTGCTTCTTTCTCTTTCTCTTCTCTTTTCTATTTTTTTCCTTTTTTTCCCTCTCTGCCCCCTCCCCCCCTGCCCCCTCCCCCCCTGCCCCCTCCCCCTCTGCCCTCTCCCCCTCTGCCCTCTCCCCCTCTGCCCCCTCCCCCCCTGCCCCCTCCCCCTCTGCCCTCTCCCCCTCTGCCCTCTCCCCCTCTGCCTCTCCCCCTCTGCCTCTCCCCCTCTGCCTTCTCCCCCTCTGCCCTCTCCCCCTCTGCCTCTCCCCCTCTGCCTTCTCCCCCTCTGCCCTCTCCCCCTCTGCCTCTCCCCCTCTGCCTTCTCCCCCTCTGTCCTCTCCCCCCCGCCCTCTCCCCCTCTGTCCTCTCCCCCTCTGCCTTCTCCCCCTCTGCCTCTCCCCCTCTGCCTTCTCCCCCTCTGCCTCTCCCCCTCTGCCTCTCCCCCTCTGCCTCTCCCCCTCTGCCTCTCCCCCTCTGCCTCTCCCCCTTTGCCCTCTCCCCCTTTGCCTCTTACTGCCTGGGTACCATGCAGCACCGAGACTGAAATCAACGCTGCTCACCCTGGGCCCTCCCTGCGTGCAGAGCATCCCCTCCCTGCAGAGGTGGTTCAGCTGCCTGAGTGGGGCTCAGGGCTGCAGCAGGGCGATGCAATGCATCCTGCCAGCAAGGCACACACATTGTTTTGCACCAAACTGCTTTTTCTTCCAGGTAAAGCTCCCTCACAGCTGAAAGTGATGCTACTGAGCCATGAGAAAGGGCCCCCGGCACCCATGGAAGTGTTTTGATACCTCCACCCGGCACTTAACTGGAGAAGAGAAGGCTCCAGACAGCCTCCAGTGGCCTTCCAGCAGCTGCTGCGGGCTCCAAGAGGGCTGTAGAGGGACTGCTTACAAAGTCCTGCAGTGACAGGGCCAGGGAATTAGAGCAGATTGAGATGGGATGTTGGGAACAAGTTCTTTACCTTGGGGGTGGTGGAACACTGGAACAGGTTGCCCAGGGAGGTGGTTGGGGGCCCAGCCCTGGAGATGTTCAAGGTGAGGCTCGACAAGGCTCGCAGCGACCTGAGCTAGCAGGGGCTGCCCCTGCTCGCTGCTTGCTTTCCGCTCCGGGCGAGTCGCTCTGCCCCGGGGGCAGCGTCCGCGCAGGGCTCGCCGAGCAGCACGTTTGGTACCCTGGCGCCCTCCAGTGGCCGAGCTCAGAAGAGCAAAGCCCTCGCTGCTGCCCGCTGGCGGAGCCGCAGCCGCAGGTCTCGACAGGCTGGAGCTGGCTAGCGGGGTGCTGGCACCCCACAACAGGCAGCAGCCAAGCCGTGGGCTCCCCTCTCGCAGATGTTCCTCCTGCGGGGACTGCTCAAGCCGCAGGAGCCGCTGGGGGGCGGCCAGCAGCCCTACCTGCCAGGTGTGCTGAAGAAGGACTCACACCTGCAACAGGCGTGGGGCTGCAAAGCGCGCAAGGGAGCTGTGCTCGGTGGAGTCATTCGAAGTCCCCCCAGAAGGCAAAGCACCTGGCAAACTGGGAATCACTTTAACACAGAGGTCAGTTCTGTGTGGTACTGGTTACAGACAGATCTCCCAGTTGGAGACCTGTACCCTTGTCTTGTTCCTTCCAGCACACTGCAGCTGGGAATGGTCAGCAGGGAGGAATGCTCCTCTAGGCTGGCCATCAATCTTTGGATCCCTTCCCTTCCCTTCCCTTCCATTTCCATTTAAATTTCCAGTTCTGTTGGGAGTGTTTCTGTTTTACTCCTTTTTGGGGAGGGCTACAAGAAGGACTCCTCAGAGCCTTCTCTTCTGCAGACTGAACAGCCCCAACTGTCTTAGTCTGTCCTCAGAGCAGAGCAGCTCCAGCCCTCTGCTCATCCTCATGGCCCTTCTCTGGACACCTTTCAGCATCTCCAGATCCTTCCTGCAACAGAGACTCCAGAACTGGATGGAGTACTCCAGCTGTGGTCTCACCAGAGCAGAGCAGAGGGGAAGAATCCCCTCCCTGGCCCTGCTGGCTCTGCTTCTCATGTTGCAGCCCAGGCTCTGCTTGGCTCTCTGGGCTGCAAGTGCTCACTGCTGGCTCATGTTGAGCTTCTCTTCCCCCAGCATCTTTTCTTCAGGGCTGCTCTCAAGCCAGGCCCTGCCCAGCCTATATTTGCTGTGCATGAAGGCAGAAAAAGTGTGCAGGTTATCAGGAGCTTCCCTTGCAGGAGTCACCCACGTTTCACCATGCTGGTGCTGTACAAACCTGAGACAGGAAACCAATTCTTACCCCAAACTGTGTGAGGTATGCAGGTAAGGGGAGGCAGCTCTAGGAATAGCATCTTCCTAATGGCAACTTTCCCTGCTGTTCCCTGTCCCTGAAATGATGTTTCTGGCTGCAGAAGGAGAGCTCTGAACCCCATGGACTGAGGCACTTCACTGTTCTTCTATCTGGCCCTTCTCCTTTTGGCAGTGTTTATCCTTTACAGCTTAATTGGGATCTGTGGCACTGAAGGCTGCTTGCTGCTTAAAGGACATTAGAGACTTGCACTGAAATATTTATGTCCAATGCATTACTTCATTAAGGAAACGATGTGAAATGAATGAAGATTGAGTTATGCCCCAAATGCCTTATCAGACTGGATACTGGCTGATTGCTTAATGCTCCTCCTGATACTGGATGCATTTGAGGTCTGTGTGGCCTTTAATTTTTCATGGGCCAAGCTGTGTCTCACAGCAGCCCAAGTCTGTTGGCTAATGGCCTTTCCTTGCAACAAAAGAATACAACTCCCTTCTCTGTTGTTGCTCCCTTGACATACATGGTGTTCTCATGAGATAGGAACTGAGGTGTCAAAGTGTGTTTTGTGCTTGAGAATGGCGTTGAGGTCACAGCATCACAGAATGTTAGTGGCTGGAAGGGACCTGGAAAGCTCACCCAGTCCAAGCCCCCTGCCAGAGCAGGGTCACCTAGAGCAGGTCACACAGCAACACATCCAGGCAGGGCTGGAATAGCTCAAGAGCAGGAGACCCCCCTGGGCAGCCTGTTCCAGTGTTGGAGTAGCTTTAACACCAAATGAGCTTTAGCTGGGTGAGATGGAAAATGAAAAGCAGGCAGGGACTCAAAGGCAATTCCATTCCGTGGAATCCCTTGGCTGAAGTAGAAAGTAGCTCCTGCAGAGCCAGATCTCCTGGAGCACTGGGGACTGCTCTAACCGGGAGGGACAGTTGTGGCAGAAGATGCAAGGGGTCAGGGGAGCTGAGCACACTGCCCAGTCCTGTGCCAACTCAGAGTGCAGAGTTGTGGCAGAAGATGCAAGGGGTCAGGGGAGCTGAGCACACTGCCCAGTCCTGTGCCAACTCAGAGTGCAGGGTTGTGGCAGGACTCAGGTTGCCAGCAAAGGACTTGAGTTCTGGGGTAGGAGGTGCCTGTTGCCCAGCAAGAAATAGGAAACATTTTGCCAGTTCCAGAGCACTCCGAAGGATCCTGGTGTTTTGGAAGTGTAAAATTTGCTCTTCACCAGGAAATGGGATGTGTGTGCCTAGCTCAGGCTGGCATCTGCTGTCACAGCTTGAGGAGATTAGATAACCTCCAGGCAGCATCCACTGCACTGATGTGGCAGCGTTCTGCATCTGAAAGGTAGGTGGTTAGCAAGCTGAAAGCCTGGGATTCAGTCTGTCTGCTCCCTGAGGAACAAAGCCATGTCTCCACTGTGCCAGGAGAGTGTGCTGGCTGCACAAGTTTAGCATGATAGACTGCTTTTCCAGGCTCTGCTGCTCAAGCTCTGCTGCTTTGTGATGAACTGAGCTCCCAGGGCCAAGTGAACAGCACAACAGGGAGCCTTAAGGTGTCCCTGAGGAAGAGGGGAGGCCTGGATCAGTCCTGCTTCTGCAGTGATTTAATGCTGCCATTGGATTAAAGCCTGGAATATTCTTGCTGCAGGGAGCCAGGCTTGGTACTTTCAGGGTAGAATCATAGAACTGTTGGGGTTGGAAGGGGCCTCAGGAATCATCCAGTTCCAACCCCCCTGCCACAGGCAGGGACACCTCACGCTAGAGCAGGTTGCTCAGAGCCACAAGGTGCAGAGTCCTGAGGGAGTCTCACCTCGAGCAGAAGGCTTCCATTGCTGTTTCTGTGGCTTCTAAGGCTCTTCTAGGCACTGTGTCCATCGGGGTGGTGGCAAGGAGTGAGCCAGGGCACCAAATGCCAAAGGAGTGTGCAGCAGACAGGCAGCCAGGAGCTCTCATGGAAAGCAATAAGGAGACTGCCATGGTTAGTAGTCGTGAGGTCTTGGGTGACAGGTGGGACTTGATGATCTTTGAGGTCTTTTCCAACCTTGTTGATTCTATGACTATGGCTTAGGGGTGCACCTTGTAGAGCAGGGCTCTGGGTTGGACTTGGTGATCCTGAGGGTCTCTTCCAACCGGAGTGCTTCTGTGGTGCTGTGATACTGAGACGTGGGGGAGTCGAGCTTACTGTGGAGTGAGGCCCTGAGGGAAAGAGGAGACCAAAGCAAAAGACAAGGGAATTAGCTTTTTTACTGTGCTCCTTCTGGAGCCAGGTGGGGTACAAAACCCTTTTTGCTTTGCCTGCCTGGGGAAAAGGGAAAATCTCCTCTCTGTCTGGCAATGGGATGGAAACCAGAGCAAACCCTCTGCCTCCTGACAGCTTGAGGCTTCTAGCAGGAGCAAAGGAGGCACTGTGGGGTTTCAGAGGCAAAAAGAGGAGCTGGGGCTTGTGGCCAAAGTTATGACAAGTTAAATAAAGAAATCCAGTGCTCTCCTGGGCTGTGAATGCAGAGGTGGCCTCCCCAGGCAGCGAGCACCCAGCCGGCACCACCGCTCCCCAGACAACTGGAACTGAGCCTCCTGACAAAAAACTGACTTTGAAGATTGATTGTCCCCTGTGGCACAGCTTTAGACCAATCTGAGACACGGAGAGGACAATTGCCCCTTGGGTTTAACAGAGCTGGCTCTTTGATATTCACAGAGCCAGGGCAGCTGGATGAGTTTCTGTCCTGGCTCAGAGCTGATATGAAGGAGGCAGTGTCGAATGGTCAGCAAGGGAACAGCCATGGGTGGCCTGAGGGTGACACCAAACAAGCTTTGGCTTTCAAAAAGCCTCCAGGTTTGGGCAACTCAGAACAAGAGAGATGTGGAGGTGCTGGAGCCAGGGCAGAGGAGGCCAAGGAAGCTGTGAGGGCTTGGAGAATAAATCTGAGGAAGAGTGACTGAAGGAGCTGGGGATGGTTAGTGTGGAGAAGAGGAGGCTGAGGGAAGCCTCATCACTCTCTACAGCTCCCTGAAAGGAGGTTGTGGAGAGGCTGGTGCTGGTCTCTCCTCACAGGTAAGAAGTGATAGAACAAGAGGGAATGGCCTCAAGATGCCATTGAGTAGGTTTAGGCTGGACATTAGGAAACATTTTTTCCCAGCAAGAGTGGTCAGACCTTGGCACAGGCTGCCCAGGGAGGTGCTGGAGTCACCAACCCTGGATGTGTTTAAAGGTGGCTTGGACATGCTGCTTGGGGCTATGGTTTAGGGGTGAGCCTTGTAGAGCAGGGTTCTGGGTTGGACTTGGTGATGCTGAGGGTCTCTTCCAACGTTTCTGTGGTGCTGTGAAAGTGGAAATTCCTCAGGCAGCTCCAGCTGCAGCAGTGTCAGTGCTGGGCAGCCTGCACAGCTTCCAAAGCTGCATCAGAGAGACAAAGCTACCTGGAAGAGCTTCTCTTGATGTTGTCTTCAAACGTGTCTGAAAGGGCATTGCTCAGAGCCCTGGGGGAGCTCAGCAATCCCCAGGGAGGACTCTGAACGGTAGGGAAACAAACCTTGCTCTGACACACAGCTATTGTCTAGCTGCTGAGGAGGGGGTGGGT
The DNA here is from genome assembly GCF_026170545.1 of Melanerpes formicivorus. NCBI lineage: Eukaryota > Metazoa > Chordata > Aves > Piciformes > Picidae > Melanerpes > Melanerpes formicivorus. Next base: position 22,010,877 of record NW_027142364.1, on the reverse strand, counting down.
TGAGCTGGGGAAACTCTTCTGAGTGGAAATTCTGATGGGATGAAATATTTTCCTTGCCTGACTTCCTGTACCTGGAGCTGAAACTCTGCCAGCACTCCTCTAAGCTTTGAAGCTACAGGTGAGTCGTGGTGAAATTAGCCAGGCACATTTAAGTACTGCAGCAGGTGCTCAACCAGTCACTGAAGAATCCACCCTGGTGGCTGCTGCAGGGAAAAGGGCTTGGCATGTCCTGCTGCTCAGGAAGCAACTCCTGCTTCAATTCTCCCTAGGAACTGGGCAGCTCCTCTCCCAAGGTACTGTGTACATGCTGAATTGGATTTGGGTGGGGGTAGAGGAATGCTGGGAGGGACAGAGGAGAATTTGGGGCTCAGAAGGAAGTCTGGCACAGTCCAATGGTCCAGGAGTGTAGGGGCTGGTGGTTCAAGGAGGTGCCTGAAGCTCAGTGAGAGGCATTGGTCTCTTGGCCAGTTTGATTAACTGTGTGCTTGGTGTCTCCTCTGATGGACTGAGCTCCCAGGGCCAAGTGAAGAGCACAACAGGGAGTCTCCCTCTGGAACAATTCATTTACTACAATACTTAAATGAATAAGGTCCTGCCAGGCTCCTGGCAGCATTATCTGCTGGGGGTGGTACTCTCAGCAGCTCTGGGGCTCCTGGCCTTGCTGCTGAGCCCCACAGCCACAGTCCCTCATTGTCAGAGGGGAAGGTGTGGGAAGAAGGAGCTTTGGGTGAGGATTAACTTTGAAATCTTCTTTCTCCAGCTCTCTAAGAGAAAGGCTTCTCTCTGTGGTACTGACAATAGCAAATGATTTCCAGCTTTTTCAGGCTCTCTTCCATTCCACTTTGTGTTGCTGATAACCTCACAGCAGGGATTCAGGGAGGAAAAAAAGCACAACAAAACCCAGTGCTGATTTACTTTACAGAGGAGGAAAGAGAGAAAAGGGCAGCAAAGAGGAAATAAAAGTTGCACAACCTTTTCATTTACTTTGAAGTCTCTGTTCCCTGAACACAAGCTCCAGAGCCTGGGTTTCCCTTAGCACATGGTGGTGTTCAGGGGCTTTGTGACACAGTGGAGTCCCTCAGGGGTCAGCACTGGGACCAGTACTGTTCAATGTATTCATCAATGACCTGGATGAGGGCACAGAGGGCACTGCCAGAAGGTTTGCTGATGACACCAAACTGGATGGAGTGCCTGACACAGGAGGGTTGTGCTGCTGTTCAAGCAGACTCAGGCTGGGAGTTTGGCAGGGGAGAAATGTAATGAAGTTCAACAAGGGCAAGGGGAGAGTCTTGCACCTGGGAAAGAACAACCCCATGGGGCTGGAGAGGTTGGGGTCTGACCTGCTGGAGAGCAGTGAAGAGGAAAAGGACCTGGGGGGTCCTGGTGGATAGGAGGATGACCATGAGACAGCAAGGTGCTCTTGTGGCCAAGAAGGCAAATGCCATCCTGGGGTGGGAAGGGCTGTGGTGAGTAGGTTGAGAGAGATTCCCCTTTCCCTCTACTCTGTCCTGGTGAGGCCACATCTGGAATATTGTGTCCAGATCTGGGCCCCTCAGTTCAAGAAGGACCTCAGGGAACTGCTTGAGAGAGTCCAGCACAGAGCCACAAAGCTGCTGCAGGCAGTGGAACATCTCCCTGCTGAGGAGAGGCTGAGGGAGCTGAGGGCTCTTTAGCTTGGAGCAGAGGAGCCTGAGGGTGACCTCATTCATGGTGATAAAGCTGTGCAGGGGCAGTGCCCAGAGGCTGGAGCCAGGCTCTGCTGGGGGCTGCCCAATGCCAGCACCAGGGGCAGTGCTGGAAGCTGAGGCAGAGGAAGTGCCATGGAAACACCAGGAAAAACTTTTTCCCTGTGAGGGTGACAGAGCCCTGGAGCAGGCTGCCCAGAGGGGCTGTGGAGTCTCCTGGATGAGTGACCTGCCCTGGGTGACCCTGCTCTGGCAGACCCTGCTCTGGCAGGGGGTTGGACTGGATGAGCTTTCGAGGCCCCTTCCAGCCCCTAACACTTTGTGCCTCTGATCCCCTGCAGAGGGGCAGTATCTGTGTGAAGAGGGGTGGTATGGACAGACCATTTGGTCACCAGGGATCATCTGGGAGGGTTTTTTGGGTTAGATATTTTTCCCCCTAGGGCTCTACTAAAAAGAGGGAAAGGAAGAATAAAATGAAATGACATTCAGTAAAGAAAAGGAAATCAAACTTCTTGCTGGGCCGTGAGCAGCCCAGCTTCCCTTACAGGGAGATGCTCCACGGTTGCCTCCAGCCTTCCCCAGGAGCATCTGCAGTCCCTGTCCGTGTGCCATTGGAGGATTCGGCCGCTTGATGTCTCTGTGGGTTGCGGGGAGCGGCGGATAAACAGAGGTCAAGTCGGAGCGGGGAGCTGGGTGGAAGCAGCGGCGGCATCGGGCTCGCTCCTCGGAGAGGAGGCTTGAGAGAGCAGCGAGCCAGCCCCCAGCCAGGAGGATTTGGATGACAGGCACCCACGGGGAGCAGCTGAGGATGTGCACCCATCAGTGCTGCAGCATAGAATGTGCCATAGAGGCATGAGACAGGAGTCCTGGCCAGCCCACAGCCCTGCCTGCCTCCCCACCAGGCAAAATCCAATGGCACAAAGGGGCCAAGATGCCAGACTCTTGCCGTGTCTCCATGCAGGGGAGGATGAGACCAAACTCCTCACCCACTGTGAGCTGGTGGGGAATTGCCATGTGCTGCTAAAGCCACAGCATGAGTCAGGCCTGTTGATGTAGTCTACCTGGACCTCAGCAAGGCGTTTGACACCGTCCCCCATAGCAAACTGCTGGCCAAGCTTTCAGCCCATGGCTTGGACGGGAGCACACTGCGATGGGTTAGGAACTGGCTGGAGGGCCGAGCCCAGAGAGTGGTGGTGAATGGTGCCACATCCAGCTGGCAACCAGTCACTAGTGGTGTGCCCCAAGGATCAGTGCTGGGCCCTGTGCTCTTTAACATCTTTATTGATGATCTGGATGAGGGCATTGAGTCCATCATCAGTAAATTTGCTGACGACACCAAGCTGGGGGCAAGAGTTGATCTGCTGGAGGGTAGAGAGGCTCTGCAGAGAGACAACAGGCTGGACAGATGGGCAGAATCCAACGGCATGAGATTGAACACATCCCAGTGCCAGGTTCTGCACATTGGCCACAACAACCCCATGCAGTGCTACAGGCTGGGGTCAGAGTGGCTGAGAGCAGCCAGGCAGAGAGGGATCTGGGGGTGCTGGTTGATGGTAGGCTTAACATGAGCCTGCAGTGTGCCCAGGCAGCCAAGAGGGCCAATGGCATCCTGGCCTGCATCAAGAACAGTGTGGCCAGCAGGAGCAGGGAGGTCATTCTGCCCCTGTACACTGCACTGGTTAGGCCACACCTCGAGTACTGTGTCCAGTTCTGGGCCCCTCAGTTTAGGAAGGAGGTTGACTTGCTGGAACGAGTCCAGAGAAGAGCAACAAAGTTGGTGAGGGGTTTGGATCACAAGCCCTATGAGGAGAGGCTGAGAGAGCTGGGGCTGCTTAGCCTGGAGAAGAGGAGACTTAGGGGTGACCTTATCACTCTCTACAACTACCTGAAGGGAGGTTGTAGACAGGCTGATGATGGTCTCTTCTCCCAGGCAGCCAGTACCAGAACAAGAGGACACAGTCTCAGGCTGCGCCAGGGGAGGTTCAGGTTGGATGTTAGGAAGAAGTTCTACACAGAGAGAGTGATTGCCCATTGGAATGGGCTGCCCAGGGAGGTGGTGGAGTCGCTGTCATTGAAGGTGTTCAGAAGGAGACTTGATGGGGTGCTTGGTGCCATGGGTTAGCTGTTTGGGTGGGTTGGATTGGTTGATGGGTTGGACACGATGATCTTGAAGGTCTCTTCCAACCTGGTTTGGTTTATTCTAATAAAGGTTTATTGGTTTATTCTAATAAAGGACATTCAGGGCATTCCCATTGCTTGGCACCTGTGCCAGGCTGCCCTCTGAGCCTCATCACCCTGCAACATGCACATCCTCACACTGAGAAATCAGATGGGACAGAGCCCAGTTAAAAGAAGGCTCTGGAGGTGCTGGAATGTATCCAGAGAAGGGCCACAAGGATGAGCAGAGGGCTGGAGCTGCTCTGCTCTGGAGACAGACTGAGAATGGGGACTGCTCAGTCTGCAGAAGAGAAGGCTCCCAGGAGACCTTCTTGTGGCCTTCCAGGATCTGAAGGGGGCTACAAGAAAGCTGGGGAGGGACTTTTGAGGGTGTCAGGGAGTGATAGGACTGGGGGGGATGGAGCAAAACTAGAAGTGGGGAGATTCAGATTGGCTGTGAGGAAGAAGTTGTTGCCCATGAGGGTGGTGAGAGCCTGGCACAGGCTGCTCAGGGAGGTGGTGGCAGCCTCCTGCCTGGAGGTGTTTGCAGCCAGGCTGGCTGTGGCTGTGAGCAACCTGCTGTGGTGTGAGGTGTCCCTGCCCATGGCAGGGGGTTGGAGCTGGCTGAGCCTTGAGGTCTCTCCCAGCCCTGACAATTCCATGGTTCTGCACTATGCTCCTTTCAGTCTGACATCATCACAGTCCTGAAGATCACACTCACCACAAGGCTTCTGGGTATGGATGATGAAGATTAGTTTCTGCAGGAGCCAGCTTGTGATAGCTCTGTGCCTCTCTGGAGATACTCTGACCCACCTGGATGGGTTCCTGTGTGATCTGCTATAGGTGACCCTGCTCTGCCAGGGCCTTGGACTAGATGATCTCTCAAGGTCCCTTCCAACCCCTAGCATTCTGTCATTAGGTCATGGTGAGATGCTTGGGGCTGAGGTGGCTTTGAGCACAGGTAAACTGGATGTGATTGCAGCCACAATTGCCCACGGAAATGCCTCAGGAAAAGAAGTGGTCCATGGTAATCTCTGCTGCTGGTGGTAAAGGTCACTCAGGTAGCATCAGCGAGAGGATCCAGGTGTGCTGTGTCAAAGGCTGTGCATGTGGAGGGCTGGGTTCCTCTCCAGGGCTTTTCTGGTCCTAAGGAGTTTGAAACCTTGTTTCTGCACAGCCAGATCTGCCTGGATACAGGCTTGCATGGTGATTCAGCAGGGCTGCTGCTGCTCCCTGGGAATGCACAGAGCCATATCTAAACCAGGTACAGCAAGGGAAATGGAACCACCTTTTCCCAGTACACCCCAAAAGTTCTGCTGCATTTCCTTTCCAACAAGCAGTTTGAACTCACTGCAAGGGCTTTAATCAAGCTTCTGCCTGCAACTGTACCCAAGCACCCTTGCAGAGCCACTTCAGAGGCAGGAGAGCTTTGTGGTGGGGGAAAAGGTGACTGAGAAAGCATCTCCAGCAGAACAGCTTCCCCTGAGCAGCTCCCCAGCCTCATGGCACTTGAGCAACACTGCACACAAGGCTCATGCTACAATTCCCTCTTGCTTGTGTGGGAAGATAAACTTGAAACCTTTCAATCTATCTGCTAAGCTGCAACTTATGAGCTACAAATGGCTGAGTCTTAGAGGGGAATACCAGACTTGAGCCAAGACTCTGCCACTCTGCCTCTGGAGGCAGAGAACAGCGGAGAAACTAACTGCCTTTGGGTGGAACCTGTGGATTTAGAGCGGTGGCAAGAAGCCCCTCGGGAAACGGCAGCAGCGTGGTGGGGTCTGTGCTGCAGATCCAAGCAGCTTGGCAAGCTCAGGAGAGGTGGGCTCAAAGTGAGGAGCAAGGGCTTGATGAGGAGATTACCTGGGAAACACACAGACAAACCCCAGAGGTTTCTGTGTCCACATGCTCTGCTCCTGTGCAGTTCCCCAAGAGGAAACAAGGCATCAGGGATCTGTGTGGCCAACAGCTGCTCTGTGTGTGTCTGTGGCTTCTTAATTCAATTCAGCTCCCTCCAGTGTGCTGGCTTGTTGCTGGCCTGGAATGGTGTTCTGCTTGAAACCTCTGCTTCAGTCAGCAATGTATGCAGCTGCTAGGGGACTGCCTCTCAGATGGCCAAGTGCCTTCCATTAACACAACTTTAATTCTCCACTTTTGACAGAAATAATTGATGCCTGCAGTTTCTTCTGCACCCTTTATTAGACTTCAAGTCCAGCTTCTGGGGAGAGATCAAGGCCTTGTCCTCTCACCAGTGATTGCTTCAGTAGTTATCTGTGAGGCTAGAGCTGTTTTAATTTTCTCAGGAGCTGGACTGGGAAAATGGATCAGGTCTTGGCAGGTATCAATTCCTAAAGCCTTTTATCTTCTCCCAGGGAAATGTTGTTGAGACTCAGTTACACAGAGAAGCAGGGCCAGGATGGCATCCCTGAGTGGGTGCTGGTACCTGCAGACTCACTCAGTACTTCCAGCAGATGTTAGAGAGCCTGACTGCACTGCTGAAGAGCAAAGAGTCTTGGCTGGGGGAGCTGGGGTTGCTTAGCCTGGAGAAGAGGAGGCTCAGGGGAGACCTTCTTGCTCTCTACAACTCCCTGAAGGGAGGTTGTAGCCAGGTGGGGGTTGGTCTCTTCTCCCAGGCACCCAGCACCAGAACAAGAGGACACAGTCCCAAGCTGTGCCAGGGGAGGTTTAGACTGGAGGTGAGGAGAAAGTTCTTCCCAGAGAGAGTTGTTAGCCATTGGGATGTGCTGCCCAGGGAGGTGGTGGAGTCCCCATCCCTGGAGGTGTTCAGAAAAGGCTTGGATGTGGCCCTTGGAGCCATGGTTTAGTTGTCAGGAGGTGTTAGGTATTAGGTTGGACTTGCTGATCTCTGAGGTCTTTTCCAGCCTGGTTGATTCTGAGGTGCCTGAGGCAGCAGCTGTTCCAGTAGCTGCTGTGGGCTCTCTCACTAGGTTTGGTAGCTGTGGTTTCTTGCAGTAACCATCTGCTGCCCTGCCACCTCTCTCTGTTTCCCCAGTTAGGAACCAAGGCAGTTGTCTGTGGTAATTTATGGCCTGGCAGAGATCTAGGTAGGAAGGCAGAGTGCTTTGAGAATTTAGGACAGGAAGTTCCATTGGGGAGATGATCAAGAGCTGTCTATAAGCATAAAAGGTAGGATAAACTCCCCATCTACAAACTGTTTTATTCAAGATGATCATCTTTAATGCAAAACACTGAGCTGAATATTGCATAAGCCACTGAGTAACAGTGGGGGGGGACCCAGTCCTGGCTTGGTGTGGAGTGAAACCACACGAGCACATGCTTGCCAGTACTGGAAAACTCCTGAAAAGATGCTGCTTCCATGGAACCACAGAACTGCTAGGGCCGAAAGGGACATCAAGGATCATCCACTTCCAACCCCACTGCCATGGGCAGGGACACCTCACACTAGATGGACCAGAGCCACCTCCAGCCTGGCTGCAAACACCTCCAGGCAGGAGGCTTCCACCACCTCCCTGGGCAACCTGTGCCAGGCTCTCACCACCCTCCTGGGGAACAACTTCTTCCTAACATCCAATCTGAATCTACCCATCTCTAGTTTTGCTCCATCCCCCCCAGCTCTATCACTCCCTGACACCCTCAAAAGTCCCTCCCCAGCTTTCTTGTAGCCCCCTGCAGATTCTGGAAGGCCACAAGAAGGTCTCCTGGGAGCCTTCTCAAGGCAGAGAGTTTTAGCTGATACTGTGGCACCACGTGAGAGAGAATCCATTGGGAGCCCTTGCTCTGGATTACTCTGACACAAAAGGAGAAGCAGTCTGTCTCCAGCTCTGGTAAGACACTTTGTGGGCCTGCACTGAGGGAGTGTTGCCAGGGAACAACCTCTTTGAAGGGAGGTGGAGAGAGTTTTGAGGCTCAGATGAAACCAGGGTCCACACAGCCACCTATGTCCTCTCATCCATCCCTGGGGACAAGGGCAGCAGACTCTGCTGCATGAGCAAACTCCTAGCACTTCTCCTCTTGGACTACTGAGCCAGACCCTTCACACCTCATTTTTCAAAGGCATGTTCTTAATCCTCAGCCATATCTCTCCCCAGAATGTGATGAGGATGGGAATATCCTAGGAGCTGGTACTGTGCCCTAAGGATGTAGAGCAGGATCCACATACAGTCTCCTGGTGGTCAACCTAGAAGGTCCCTAAACCTCCCATGGCACCAGGATTGTCACCTGGGCTTCATCTGTGCTGGTTTCCCTCCCCATTCAGTGTCTCTTATGAGGAGTGACTGCAGGAGCTGGGGCTGGTTAGTTTGGAAAAGAAGAGGCTGAGGGGAGACCTCATTGCTGTCTACAACCACCTGAAAGGACCTTGTGGAGAGGCTGCTGGTGGTCTCTTCCCACAGGTAATTAGTGCTAGAACAAGAGGGAATGGGCTTAAGCTGCAACAGGGGAGGTTTAGACTGGATATTAGGGGGGGGGAATAACAGAAAGAGTGATCAGACACTGGCACAGGCTGCCCAGGGAGGTGCTGGAGTCACCAACCCTGGATGTGTTTGAAGGTGGTTTGATTGTGGTGCTTGGGGACATGGTTGAGGGATGAACCTTGTGGAGTAGGGTTCTGGGTTGGACTTGGTGATCCTGAAGGTCTTTTCCAACCTGAATGTTTCTGTGATTCTGTCTCACATGGATGTGGGAATGACCCTGATCTCCTGCACCCCCAGTCCCTGGCTCTGCTGAGGACAGAGAGCAGCCCAGGTGGTGTGCAGCCTGTCACATGTAGGCTCACTTGCTTTAACCTGTTTTATTATGTCTTTAGGAGGTGAAGGTAGAAGCACATTCCTTCTCCCTTTTTGGCTGAGAGACTTGCCCTGGGGTCAGCCAGCCTGTCTCCCTCCCTGTTTGAAGACAGTCCCATTTATTCCTAGAGCTGTTTTGCAGGAGCATAAGGTTTACCAGTGTGGTGTCCTGGAAAGCTCTGCTAATGTAGAGCCTACATCAATTACACTGTCTGAAGAAGTCTGCCTTGGGTGGCTTATTTTGTTCTGCCCCTTCTCTCCAGCTCTGTATAAAACAAATTACCTTGGCAAAAGTCAAAGCAACACTCTGAAGCTTCCCTGGATGTCTGCCCACAAATGCTCCCTAGCTATCTGTTGAGGGCTGAGGAGGGCTACTGAAATCCTGTGGGGTAGCTTTGGCTGTGCCTGGCTCAAGGGTGCAGCACTTCCCCCAGGTGCTGCTCACAGAGCAGTGCTTTCAGCCACTGAGCTGTGTGGGTGGTGGTTTCCCAGGCTGTGGGGCTTGAGCAGTGTCAGCAGGCAGGTCAGGGAGCAATGGAGTCAACACTGACCCAGCTGCCTTCTGCTTGCCAATGGCAAACTGTGCTGGAAAGCTCTCAAGGCTCTTGTTCCTCATTCACATTGCCAGGCAGGTCTCCAAGTGCACAGAGAGGGCCCAAGAACAACTGAAATCATTAAGATAAAGAGGGAGGAGAGGGAGGCTCTGTTTAATGGGGTGGAGCAGCAAGATGAGTGTTGGAGATTTCTACCCTGAGGCCAGAGAGGAGCTGGCAGTCCCTTTGCTGAGCTCAGGGACTTGCTGGATGCCATGGGGGGTGGGAGCCACAAGAGAGGGTTCAATGCTGATGTGCCTTGCTGCTCTCTGACAATGAGGTGTGCAGAAGACAAATCCTAGCCTATAGCTAACTGTGCCTTAAAGCATCTGGGACATCCCTCCAGGGAGGTGGTGGAGTCCCCATCCCTGGAGGTGTTCAAGAGGGGATTGGATGTGGCACTTGGTGCCATGGTTTAGTCATGAGGTGTTGGGGGACAGGTTGGACCTGATGCTCTTTGAGGTTTCTATGATTCTATGACCTCCTCTAGTGCTGCTGGAGGAGTCCTGAGGCTGCAGTTATGCTGTTTGTCTGTTGGCCTTTGCCCTTCAGTCCATGTGTGCATTTGTTCTGCAGGCTGTGCAGACCTTTGCTCAAAGCAAACACAGAACACAAGGGGTGGGAAAAGTTGATTTGCTCTGGGACTGGGCCTTGAAGAGTTGGGTGCCTTTATCAAGAAAGGGCAAGATGAGGTCTCCTGAGCAGTGGAATGTTTCTAGTGTGAGGTTGTCTCAGAGGACTGCTGCATGGGAAACTGCAGTTTGCCACAGGGAAAGTGGCCTGGGCTGTAGGAGCTGCTCTGCAGGCACCTTGGGTGACACATTTGCTGTGTGGACAGTCAGGACCTGGCAACCCAAAGCAGCTTCTTCCAGTCTGAGTTTTCCCCCCTCCTCTCTCTACTAACAAAGCTAGAGCATTGAGCAATGAAACTTCTGGTGGAACAGGTCAAGTTTAGTAAAGCTTCATTGGCTGAGCAGAGAGGAATATGACTGTCCTCTGCAGAGAGGAGAGCTGGGAGGAGCAGAGGCACACTGCTGCTGAGGCTGTCCATGCAGTGCCTGCTTTCCCACACACAGACATCCCTCTCCCAGGGCAGGCCAACCATGCAGTCTTCCCCTCATGCTGTCCAGGTACTGCCACCCCCCAGCTATGGCAGTGGTGCCCCCTTTGTTGTGACTACAGAACCCATGGGAGCCTCCCGGTGAATACTCAGCCTGTATTGAGCTGTGCATGCTCCTAGCCCTGCCCAGGCTGTGCCAGCATGGGCTTGTCCTTGTCCACATAGTCCCTGGGGACTCAGCTACCCTGGCTGAGAGACTCGAGGTGCTGAAAAGCTGTCTGGCAAAAAAGTACCTGGGGGTTCTAATGGACAAGCAGCTGAACAGGAGCCAGCAGTGTGCCCAGGTGGCCAAGAGAGCCAAAGGCAACCTGGCTGGGATCAGCAGTGCTGTGTCCAGCAGGAGCAGGGAGGGGATTGTCCCTTTGCACTCAGCTCTGGGGAGGCCACACCTGGAGTGTTGTGTCCAGTTTGGGGCACCTCAATACCAGAGAGATGTGGAGAGAGGTGCTGGAGCCAGGGCAGAGGAGGGCAAGGAAGCTGGGGAGGCCTGGAGAATAAATCTGATGAGGAGCAACTGAAGGAGCTGGGGATGGTTAGTTGGAAGAAGAGGAGGCTGAGGGGAGACCTCATTGCTGTCTGCAACTACCTGAAAGGAGGTTGTGGGGAGTTTGGTGCTGCTCTCTTCTCACAGGTAATAAGTGATAGAACAAGAGGGAATGGCCTCAAGCTGCCACTGGGGAGGTTTAGACTGGACATTTTTTCCTAGTGAGAGTGGTCAGGGTTGGAATGTGCTGCCCAGGGAGGTGGTGGAGTCACCACCCCTGGCTGTGTTTAAAGGTGGTTTGGATGTGGTGCTTGGAGCTATGGTTTAGGGGTGAGCCTTCTGGGTTGGCCTTGGTGCTGCTGAGGGTCTCTTCCAACCTGAATGTTTCTGTGATTTCTGTGAAGATGGGGATGGAGCTGCTTGGAAAGGGTGGGGATGGAGCTGCTTGGAAAGGGTGGGGATGTTAGAAAAGTTTGGCTACTACATCTATCTGGAGATGACTGGGACTCAGCAAGCCACTGCTGGGGTCTCTCCAAACACTGCTCCTCCCTTTGGCCCGTGCTGTCACGCCTTGGGTTTTCACCCAGTGACTCTGCCTCGCTGCCTGGCTGTGCTGTGTTGCAGTGTCTCTAGAGAGGCAGAACTGGAGAGTTTGGCCCATTGACTTTTGAGTGAGGAGGAGTTCCAGCTGATAAAGCAGATTTTATCTACTGTACTGTTCTTCCCTTGTCACAGTCAGCACCCTGTGACAAGCCATGTGTGATATTAAGCAGGTGCTCATTAGAGGTTAGAGATAATGTTCTGCATCTCTTCATCTGCCCACTCTCCTCCTTTCTCCCAAAGCACCATTCCACTTTGTGTGGCTCTTTACAGTTTTCCCAAGCTCTCTGCAACCCTGAACTGATTAATCCTCGCAGCCCACCACACATATGCTCTAATTAATTAGCACTCATTTACTTAACTGGTCCTGTCTCATTAAATAGAAATCGGATGTGTGTTTGGGAACTTAAACGAGAAACCTGGCTGGGGATTTACACAAATCATGAATGCAAAAGCTGTTAATAGTAGCTGGAGGCTGCAAAAATTCAAATGCCAAGGTATTTAGTGGGAAAAAATATGTTGTGGTGTCAGTGAGCAGAGTCAGACAATTAGCTGTTCCCATAAATGCCTGTGTTGTCACAGCCTTGAAGCCATCCCCCACTCCCTGTGGTTGCCATAGCGATCCTGAATTTGCTTCCCCAGAACGTCTGTCTGTAGACTTTGTTCTGCTGGTTGAGTTTTTCACACTTGCAGGAGCTCTGGGAGCTGGCAGCTTGTCTGAGAGTTACTCAGGTCTGGAGGGTGCTGGTGCAGATGTGAAAATGCTAATGCTTAGATTTGTGACGGGCACCAGGTAGCCTCCTGCGTTGTAACCCACCCAGGAAAGCAGCGATGAGGCTGGGAGCTGTGCCCTGCTCTTCAGAGCATCATTGGATTGTTAGGGTTGGAAGGGACCTCAAGGGTCATTTATATCCAACCCCCCTGCCATGGACAGAGACACCTCACACTACAGCAGGTTGCTCACAGCCACATCCAGCCTGGCCTTCAAAACCTCCAGGGATGAGGCTTCCACCACCTCCCTGGGCAGCCTGTGCCAGGCTCTCACCACCCTCATGGGGAAGAGCTTCTTCCTGGAGGTCAGGAGGAAGTTTTACACGGAGAAAGAGATTGCCCACTGGAATGGGCTGCCCGGGGAGGTGGTGGAGTCATCATCACTGGAGGTGTTCAGGAGGAGACTTGATGGGGTTCTTGGTGCCATGGGTTAGTTGATTAGGTGGTGCTGGATGATAGGTTGGACTCAATGATCTTGAAGGTCTCGTCCAACCTGGTCTGGTCTGGTCTATTCTATTCTATCATCCAACCTGAATCTACCCACTTCTAGTTTTGCTCCCTGCCCTCTAGTCCTGTCACTCCCTGACACTCTGAAAAGTCCCTAAGCAGCTTGCTTCAGATCCTGCAAGGCCACAAGAAGGTCTCCTTGGGCCCTTCTCTTCACCAAACTAACAACCCCAACTCTCTCAGTCTGTCTCCATAGCAGAGGAGCTGCAGCCCTCTGCTCATCCTTGTGGCCCTTCTTTGGACACCTTCCAGCATGTCCAGAACCTTCTTGTAATAGGGGCACCAGAACTGCTCACCAGAGCGGAGCAGAGGGGCAGAATCCCCTCCCTGGCCCTGCTGGCTCTGCTTCTCTTGCTGCAGCCCAGGCTCTGCTTGGCTCTCTGGGCTGCAAGTGCTCACTGCTGGCTCATGTTGAGCTTCTCATCCCCCAGCACCCCCAAGGCCTTTTCTTCAGGGCTGCTCTCAAGCCAGTCCCTGACAGTTTTCTTGATAGCTCTGTCTGGAGGCTGTCATTGGCAGGAGGGGCAGAACTGAACCTGCCTGAAAAGCCATTACAGACCATCACTCTTGGTGAGGCCACAGCATTTACTGCTGTGTGCTGATCAAACTCCATTTGGATTAACTGCACAGCTCCCTGCAGTTACTCAAGGGCTCAACTGCCATGGGTGTCAGTTGGAGCTAAAGCCCCCCTGAGGGTCTGGGCTGTTCTGCCCAGGTGTAATTCTCTTGGTTGCATCTCTCCTTGCTGGAGCCTCAAGTACTAAACAGTTAAGCACGTTCTGTCTGCCACCCAAGAGGCAATCACAGCTCAGGGATGTCTGAAGTGTTTTCCTGAGAATAAATTTGTCAATTAAAGGCTGAAGAGTTGGAGAGAGTTTTTACAGGTTGAGTGCCATTTGTGTCTGGGAAGGTGGCTGGAAAGGAAAGGACACCTGATATGTGGGTGAAGCCCTCCAGCTCCCATTGTAGTTACAGAACATCACTCTTGTTTGAAGTCTGGTGGATTGTTTCACCTTTTCTACCATCCCACACCTTGGAGAAATAATGGGCCAGGCTTGTTGCCCAGAGGTAGTTCCAAATCTTTTCTTCCATATGGAATGGAGACATTTTTCTCCTAAGTTTTCTTCCCCCAGATCAGATGTGGTTCATTTTTGCTGTTTTCTTTGTCCTGTGACTATCTCCCTGTTTCTATGGATGAGTGAGGGATGGAAAGGTGATGGCTCCTGCTCACTGTGCAGAAAGAGTTGTTTGAAGGACCAACAGCAGAAGGTGCACTTCAGTTTCAACAGGGCTTAGAATCATAGAATTGTCAGGGTTGGAAGGGACCTCAAGGATCAGCCAGTGCCACCCCCCTGCCATCGTCAGGGACACCTCACACCACAGCAGGTTGCTCACAGCCACCTCCAGCCTGGCTGCAAACACCTCCAGGGATGAGGCTTCCACCACCTCCCTGGGCAGCCTGTGCCAGGCTCTCACCACCCTCATGGGGAAGAACTTCTTCCTCACATCCAATCTGAATCTATCCATTTCTAGTTTTGTTCTATTACTCCCAGTCCCACCACTCCCTAACACCCCCAAAAGTCCCTCCCCAGCTTTCTTGTAGCCCTCTTCAGATACTGGAAGGCCACAAGAAGGTCTCCTGGGAACCTTCTCTTCTCCAGACTGAACAGCCCCAACTCTCTCAGTCTGTCTCCATAGCAGAGCAGCTCCAGCCCTCTAATCATCCTCATGGCCCTCCTCTGGACACCTTCCAGCACCTCCAGATCCTTCCTGGAACAGAGGCTCCAGAACTGGACACAGTGCTCCATGTGTGGTCTCAGCAGGGTGGAGCAGAGGGGGAGAATCCCCTCCCTGGCCCTGCTGGCTCTGCTTGGCTCTCTGGGCTGCAAGTGCTCACTGCTGGCTCCTGTTGAGCTTCTCATCCCCCAGCACCCCCAAGGCCTTTTTTTCAGGGCTGCTCTCAAGACAGTTGCTGCCCAGCCTCTAGCAGTGCTTGGGATTGCTTGGTTTCTACATGGCTGTCACAGCTCTGAAGGTATCTTTGTTTGACTGCTGTGCTTTTAAATAAGAGGAGGTTACCATGCACAACCAAGCCCTTGGTGATGTCTAATCTTGTAACTGGAAACACTTCTCCTTGCAAGTTATGTGTTAGCTGCTTCTCCTGAAGAGGTGTCAGGGCTTTGACGTTCATTCTAGGTCTCCTGCTTCCTTTGGCTTTTCTTTCTCAAGAAAATACTTGCAAGCTGTATACAAACTCTTCAGGCAACCCCTGGGGAAGCTTTTCTTTACAAGTTTGTCCAAGGAAAGGCTGAGGCTGCTGGGGCTCCTTAGCTTGGAGATGGGGAGTCTGAGAGGTGACCTCACTGATGCTTATAAAGATGTGCAGGGCAGTGTCAGGAGGATGGAGCCAGGCTCTGCTCAGAGATTCCCAACAATAGGCCAAGGGGTGCAAGCTGGAGCAGGGGAGGCTCTGTGGGAACAGAAGGGAAAGCTTTTTCACTGTGAGAGTAGCAAAGCCCTGGAGCAGGCTGCCCAGAGAGGTTGTGGAGTCTCCTTCTCTGGAGACATTCAAAACCCACCTGGAAGTGTTGCTGTGTGACCTGCCCCAGGTGCTCCTGCTCTGGCAGGGGGCTGGGGCTGGATGATCTCCCAAGGTCCCTTCTGTGGTTCTGCGAGTCTCCCCACTCTCTTTTCTGGGTGTCACACATGAAAGGGACACAGCTCTTCATTTTTCAGGGTAAGGAAGAGTTAAAAGGAGCAGAACTGTGTTGAGTTGCTCAAGGCAGCAGGCTGGTGTGAGGACACATAGAGAACAAGCAGGTACTGTGTGGTGTAGTAACACTTCAGAGCAAGCTTTGCTCAGCGCTGTGATGAGGAGTGCATGGCATGACACCAAAGGAACTGCTGGAACCAGAAGTGTGACTACATTTTGAGGAGGCTGTTGTAAACACTGCCTTCACTGGAAGGTTTTGGGGCAGTAATTCTTCTTTCTCTTCTGTTTCTATCAGAGTGCAGAAAGCCTTCAGTGACTTTATTTCCTGAACTTGTTTTTCCTCCCAGCAATCTTTTATCTTGTCCCCCCCCAATCTTACAGGCATCTAAGAGTAAACATGCTGGGTCTAGCCCAGTGTCTCACTTCCAGCAGCAGACAGGCAAGCATAGTGGTAGTTGTCCAAACATTCTGGCTCCCAGCAGTTTGCAGTGCAGGGCTCTCATAACTCAGAGGCAGTCTCTCTCTTGGTACATTTCTCTTCAGTGAAATTTTCCAGTTTTTAGCCTGTCTCAGCTCCTGCCACCACAACATCCAGAACAAGAATTTCCTTAGCTGCAGTACACCTTGGCCACAAACCACCTCCTTTAGATGGTGTTGAAGCTGCTTTTTCGGGTCGGTGTGACAGCCCTTAGCTCTGATTTGGAGAGTGCCTGTGCAGCATGTACCTCTTCCCTCTCTCCATGCCACTCTGGATTTTATGGGTAGTTTTTATACTTCCCTTAACTGTCTCTCTTCAGGACTCAAGAAACCTAATCTATTTAGACTGGTACCACTGCAACTATCTTTGACAGCTACCTCAGGCTGAAGATATGAGTGTGTGGAACTGCCAGTCAAAAATCTGCCTGGCTTGTCCTTAACTTGAGCTAACAGGCTTACCGAGATCAATGCCAACCTCAGGGAATGCAGCTTTGGCTCACTGTGGTCTGGAGGGTGGGGGGGAAAGGCATTTCCCTGCTTTGCTGAAGACTTTTTGGGTAGATTGCAAGCAGGCAACATCCCAGCTATAAGAAGTGATGGAAAAGGTTACTTCTCCCAGCACTGGAGAGAACGTAGGAGGATTGATTTTGCTGTTGTGCTCAGGAGGGTGAGGTGGGCTTGGAAGAGAGGCAGGACACATTAAGATGTTAGACAAGTCTTGCTGCTGCATTTTAATTTTCACTGTGATAGCTAAGGAGAATTCAGTCTGCCCCAGCTGGGAGTGTGTCTAGTGAAAAGGATAAAGAGTTGAATTAAGCTCTCGAGGCAGTTGCAGACAGAGCCAGCGGTGCCTGGGACGATGCTCATTGTTGGCCACCTGCAAGGGAGCTGCTGCAAGTGAGCTGCTGCAAGGAGCTGCTGCAAGGAGCTGCTGCCTGTTCCCAACTCCTGTAGCATCTCAGAATCCTTCCTTGGGCTTCACCGGTTCATTACAGAATTCACTGCATCAGACAGATGATTAACTTCTCTTGAGTAAAGCTCTCTAGAGCTGTCTTGAGGACTCTCCCCTCGTCTTCCCTGATGCAGGTCTCTTCTCCCAGGCAACCAGCACCAGAACAAGAGGACACAGTCTCAAGCTGTGCCAGGGGAAGTTTAGGCTGGAGGTGAGGAGAAAGTTCTTCCCAGAGAGAGTTGTTAGCCATTGGAATGTGCTGTCCAGGGAGGTGGTGGAGTCCCCATCCCTGGAGGTGTTTAAGAGGGGACTGGATGTGGCACTTGGTGCCATGGTCTAGTAGCCATGAGGTGTTGGGTGACAGCTTGGACTCGATGATCTTTGAGGTCTTTTCCAACCTTGGTGATTCTATCCTATGAAAGCTCTGCTGTGAGGTGGTGTTGGAGCACAGTGGTTTCCTCTGTAGACTTTCAAAACCTGCCTGGATGTGTTCCTGTGTGACGCGCCCTAGGTGATCCTGCTCTAGCAGGGGGTTTGGACTTGAAGATCTCTGAAGGTCCCTTCCAACCCCTAACATTTTGTGAGTCTGTGGGCTTCATTAGGAAATGATGAAGGGGAAAGAGAGTAGTGGTTAGAGTGCCATGGTCCTAGCAGCTCTCCTTGGTTCTGCTCTCCTCAATGCTGCAAGATCCTGTCTGCACTCAAAAGGGCTACGTGTGTCTGGGTCCAGCAACTGGCAGTATAAAGGCTGCTTAACCACCTGCAGTACCAATAACCTCTAGAAAGAAGGACTTGATGGACAAGGTGTGATGCCAGATCCTCAGGATTTGTCTGCACAAAGGCAGATTGGGTTTTTGTGATGCACTGCCCTGATAGCTGGAGCTTTGCTCTGAGCTTTGCCAAGCAGCAAGAAGACCAAGGGAAATCTGATAGCATCACCAGCCATCCAAAAACAGGGGTGGGAGGAGAAAAAATGTTCAGCCCAAGCTTCTGCCTAGCCCAGACAGTAATCTGATGCATGGCTGGGAGCTGTGCTTGCTTGGGAGCAATTCTCAATATCCTCCAGAATCATGAGTTTTGCTGGGAGCAGTTTGGAAGAGTGATGGCAGACAAACTTTCCCACATGGCTTTGGTTCCAGTCCTGCTCCTATTTCCCTCCCTCCCCAGTTCAGTTTGCCTTATTTACTGTTCTTAGTTCCTACACAGCCTTCTCAGATCAATATGGGCAAAAAGGCTTTTGGATGGCATCAGCTAGAAACGAATGCACAGTTGCTGTACACATACAAGTTTCAGATCATTTCTTCTCGACCAGCTGGACATACAGAATCACAGAGCTGTCAGGGTTGGAAGGGACCTCAAGGCTCAGCCAGTCCCAACCCCCTGCCATGGGCAGGGACACCTCACACCACAGCAGGTTGCTCACAGCCACATCCAGCCTGGCTGTAAAAACCTCCAGGCATGAGGCTTCCACCACCTCCCTGGGCAACCTGTGCCAGGCTCTCACCACCCTCATGGTGAAGAACTTCTTCCCAACATCCACTCTGAATCGACATGGCAATGTCTGCAAAGAGGTTGCATGGCAGCATTTCAACATTCATTCAATATGGTCCCAAAGGAAAGCCTCAGCTCTCCCCTTCCTTTAGGACAATCTGCCCCCTTCCCCCATTTGCAGCTGGCTCCTATCTCCCTGTACTAAAGAACTACCTTAACAAACCTCCTTGCTTGCTGCAAATGGAAAAGGTTTGAATAATCCATTTGAGGCTGCTCCTCAGGAGATGTTTCTGAAGCCAATCTCACAGCCTTCAGGAATACCTGAGCTGAATCTACCTGAGAAGGAAATGACTTTCTGCTTACCTGAATCCAGCCCACACCCACAAGGCAGCTTCCCCTGCTTGGAGGAGTCTGCTGTGTACATCAAAGCCTTCACCCATTTGCAGTGCTGCCCTGGGTTGCTAATCACACAGGGCCCACGCTCTGCCCCAAAGCCAGCATCCCTGCTCCCTTGCTGAATGAGGAGCTCCACACATCCATAAGCCTGCCTGCTGCTCCTCCTTTCACCTCTTTAGTTTTCAGTAGGGAAAAGAACCACTTTCCTCCCCCTCCCCAAGTTATTTTCATTTCAATCAGAAGGCAGTATGGCTTTTTTAGTTTTTCTTTTCTCTGTAAATGGATTTGGGTTCTTTCCTCTCTGCACAAACCTCCTGGGAGAATGTGGCCAAGAAAAGATGACTTGCCTTCCTCTGTATTGTGGGAGACGGACCGGAGGGGAATGGAGAAGAATCCAATTAAAATGCCTTTTTCTTCCTCGGCTCTGTCTTTGACTGAGTATGCTCAGGGAAGAGGAGAAAGCTTGCCACTTCAGTGAGGCAAGTGCTAACAATAGAAGGCATAGAAGGTGCAGAAAATGGGGTTGGAAAGGCCATGAGCTGTACCTTTCTTGCTGTCTAAAGGCAGGATTGACTCGTGTTGGCTGTGCCCCTGCAAGATGCTTTTCTAAACTGCTCTTGGAAGATTTTGTTCTGCCCTGTGCTCAGCACTGCTCAGGCCACACCTTGAGTCCTGTGTCCAGTTCTGGGGCCCTCAGTTTAAGAAAGATGTTGAGATGCTGGAAGGTGTCCAGAGAAGGGCAAGAAAGCTGGGGAGGGGTCTGGAGCACAGCCCTGTGAGGAGAGGCTGAGGGAGCTGGGGTTGCTCAGCCTGGAGAAGAGGAGGCTTTCCTTACTGTTGCCCATCTGTAGGTATGCTATTTTCTTGCATTTGTTTCCCACTCTTTAAAAGTGAAATGCAGAATCCTGAAGACTTCTGAAGAGAGTCAGAGATTTAGCTCCCTTGCTCTCAATGGAGTTTATGGCCAGTGGACACTTTAACTGAATAGCCCAGTTCAGATCATTGGGATGGCACTTTTCCTCAGGCACCTCTCTCTGAGGATGGCAGGTAGCTGCCTCTCAGGCTCAAGAGAAGGAATTAATTTGCTTGTCTTTGTCTGCAGGTTCTGCACAAAGCAGCAGTTTAAACAGGTCCAATGTTCCCTGGCCAGACTTGGACCTCAAAGGTGCACATGTGTGCAGACACAGCTGTGTGAACCAGCTTGGAGGTCAGAATGGTAATGCACAGAGTGCTTTGGCTACCTAGAACATAAGGATTTTATACCAGACTGTAGCCATTGTAGAGAAGGGGCAAAGCCTCAGTAAATCCACAGACACTGTGAAGCTGGGGAGAGCTGTGGGGATGTTGTGGTGCAGAAACAATTCAAAGCAGTTATGAGCAAGTACTGAGAGATTCAAGCCATGTGATTCAATGAAGGACAAGTAACCAATGGCTGAATTTCATTGGGAGTAATTCCCTGGCATGAAGGCAAACAGGAGAGTGACAGGCCAGGCAGACTTGCTTTTCAGGTGTACCATCCATGGAAATACTTCCTGCTCCTTTCCCATACTCTGCAGAGTTTCCATTTCTATTCTAGGCAGCTCTTTCAGTGTATGTGCCAGGGGTATCTGTCCTGCTGCATTAGCTGAATTTATTCCTCTTCCCAAAGCAAAAGCTGCCACTGATGTGAGGGAGTGCCTCACTTTTCTTTTGGGCTAGAGCTAGCTCAGAGCTGGGGCTGAGCAGCAGCTGCTGTGTCACGTCACAGAAATCACAGCCCTGTTCCTGCAGCCACCCAGATGAAATCTTCTGCAAATTAAGTCAGCCCCTAAACTCTTTATACAGTTGCTGCACAGCCAGGGACCATTAGATAATGAAATGGGGAGAGTAATGGGCTTGTTCAGAGGTATTCCCCACCCCATCACAATCCCACTTCTGAGACACGCCTGGCAGTGCAAACATGCAGCTCTGCAGCTCTCCACTCAGCGTCAGCAGCTACCTGTGAGCTGTGTTCAGCCTGCATGCAGGGTATCTCTCTTACCATCATTCTCCACTCCCCCCTCAGACCTGTGATGAAGGTCATGTAGAGCTCCCCTGTGATCCAGAAAGAGTAATGAAGTTGTCTGCTCAAGTGCCTAAACCTGCATTGTGCCTGAAAGGTCTCCATCTCTTGTGGGAGGGAGGTGCAGCTGGCTGTGACAGTGGCAGTCATGTGCTGGCTGGGACATGGACCTGAAGGGGATTGATCGCTCTCAGGCAGATCCTTTAAAGCCAGGTGGCAGACTGAGCCTTTGTTTCAATCAATAACATAAATACACTGCTCGCTTGGCCCTGAGAAGCTGGGAACTTTGTGAGCAAGAATAAGTACATTAAGGTTATTTATTGTCACAAGGCACAGAGGTAAAATACTGGGCTTCCCCAGCTGTTTGGGAGCTTAAAGCTCATTTAAACCACCCCTGAAACCTGATTAAACTGGGACAAATGTCTGTGAACACCCTTGCTTTGCTGTAAAAAGGAATCATTCTTCACCTAGGAATTGTACAAGCATTTTGGTTACCTTAACAGAAAGGCCAAATTTGCTTGGTCAGAGCAGAGGCTATGCTGCAAAGCCAGGACAATCTGATTTCTGCATGGTAGTGAGATGACCACAAATAACCCAGCTGGGGAAGGGAGGAATCCTGCAGCAGGAGTAAATGTGAATGCAGTGAGACAGCTGTGCAGACAAAGGCTTCTCTCAGCCTCTGATCACACCTGCTGAAAGAGGTTCCTGTAGTTTCAATCAGGAAGGATGGGGCTGGTGGCTTTCAGGAGGGAAGCCCCAGGCTTGGATTGCAGAACTTGCAGCTAGGTTGAATTCTGAGGTCTGTTTGGGCACACCTGCCTGCCCAGCAGCTTGAAACCCAGTTCCTGTTTGCATAACTCTCCAAAGGAGAGTACTCTCCAAAGGAGAGTTCTCTCCTTCTTTGGGCTACAATAGGGATTATCCCCCATTCCTTAACAGCTTCTTCTTCTTCTTCCTTAACACCCCCCCTGCCCCAATGTCTCCATTTCCCAGTGCTCACCCTTGCTGCCAAACAGAAAGGGACCTGGGGGTACTGATTGGCAGCAGCTGAACATGAGCCAGCAGAGTGCCCAGGTGGCCAAAAAGGCCAATGGCATCCTGGCCTGCCTCAGGAATAGTGTGGCCAGGAGGAGCAGGGAGGTCATTGTGCCCTGTGCTCAGCACTGGTTAGGCCACACCTTGAGTCCTGTGTCCAGTTCTGGGCTCCTCAGTTTAGGAAGGACATTGAGAGACTTGAAGTCATGGGGTCTGTGTTGATAGGTTGGACTCAATGATCCTCAAGGTCCTTTCCAACCTAAGTTATACTGTGAGACTGTGTCCAGAGAAGGGCAACGAGGCTGGGGAGGGGTCTGGAGCACAGCCCTGGGGGGAGAGGCTGAGGGAGCTGGGGTTGCTTAGCCTGGAGAAGAGGAGGCTCAGGGGAGACCTCATTGCTCTCTACAACTCCCTGCAGGGAGGTTGTAGCTGGGGGGGGTTGGTCTCTTCTCCCAGGCACCCAGCACCAGAACAAGAGGACACAGTCTCAAGCTGTGCCAGAGGAGGTTTATATGGATGATGGAGATTGGAATCAATACAGCTGATCAATATGATCTAGTATTGCTCCTTTATTGCTTTGGTGTTGTTCAGTTGTAATGCAAGCACAGTACAGAGCAGACAGTAGGGCTGACAGGCTGCTGAGAAGTGTGTGATGAAGTGCGGGTTAAGGAAACCTTTACAACTGATGTGAACTCGGAGAGTGCTGCTGGCATGGCTTCATTGGTGACCCTCACGAGTGGCCACACGCTGCACTGCTATTGATTACTGGTTAGACTAGCAATAACAGGTGAGATTGATGCAGGTGTGTGTCCTGTTACTCCAAGGTAACTCTGTCTACAGCTACCAGAGCCCTGCCCTGGTCACACGCTGCAGGCACAGCACTGTCCTGCTGCACTGCCAGCCACCTCCGCACCATGGCAGGCTCTAGGCCTACGCTGCCAGATGGCTCACACTGCTCCTTGCCACCATTGCCACAGGTTTAGGCTGGAGGTGAGGAGAAAGTTCTTCCCAGAGAGAGCTGTTAGCCATTGGCATGTGCTGCCCAGGGAGGTGGTGGAGTCCCCATCCCTGGAGGTGTTCAAGAGGGGATTGGATGTGGCACTTGATGCCATGGTTTAGCAGTCATGAGGAGGTGCTGGGTGACAGGTTGGACTTGATGATCTTTGAGGTCTTTTCCAACCTTGTTGATGCTATGATTCTATGCTTACCCTGCTTACCCACTCCTTCCTCCTAGGCAATCCCAAACACCTTGGTTCCTCTCTGAGACAGCACCTGCCTTCAGCAGCTCAGGCTTTGCACTGAAGGAAGTAGTTTTACCTTCCCTTCCCCTGCCTGGGAATGAAACAGGCAGTTACAAGGACTCGGATGCTTTCCTTCCTTGGGTGAGACTTGCTGCTGAACTCTCTGGTAGCCCAGTTTGTTTGCCTGGCTGCTAGCCTTTGAAGGATGTGCTGCCACAGATTTGTCACGAGCTCTACTCGCCACAGCAGATGAGAGCAAATGAGAGGCAGAGAGATTATGGCCTGAGCAGCAGCAACCCTGCCAAAACCTGGCCTACTCTCCAACAGCTCTTAGATTTAGACTAAGGGAGATGCCTCACAACAGGTACTGGCAAACAGCAGCTCTGCCTGATTCACCTCCCAAGGGCAGCTCCACAAACTCTCTCAGGTGCTGCAGGCTCTGGGTGATACAGCAAACCAAGACTGCTCCTGGCTTATAGCACAGCACCACCTGCCCCCATGCCCAGCAGAATGGTGTGCTACCACCTGCAGGGATGCTTCATGGTGTAATGAGGGCAAGAGATGGGAGAATGAGGAAGATGAGGGTGCCTGACACCCTCCCTGCATGGCAGTCCTGAGCAAGAACATTGACCTTGGCTAGGGGACCTGAGCAGCTTTCAATCAGCCTCTTGCTTCAGCATGATTTTTGGGCTGAATTGAAGCTTCACGAGAGGTGCTGTATCTTCTTGTGGCTTTGCTTTTACTTTGCTTTGCTTTGTTTTCAGCCCTTTCTGTATGAGAAGGAGGGAAGGTAAAGCCTAGAAAAGAGGAGTGATGGTGGGATCAAAGCCTGCAAGAAAGATCAGCTTCCCAGGGTGCTGCTCAAAGGCCAAGAAAAGCTATGGAGCCAGGCTGTGCAGAGAGGAATGCTTGCTCTGCATGAAGGTCATTCACTGCCAGAGGTCACTGCCAACCCTTTCTGTGCAGGCATCTCCCTGAAATGGAGAGTTACACTAATCTGGATTAAGAAGACAAAACCAAGGTAAGGGAAGATGGATGTCTCATCCAGGGCTGCAGGACATAGCAGTGCTGGGGCAGGGGCTGGTTCTGACTGGCCAAGGTACTGTGGTGTAGTCCGTGGAAGTATGGGGTCTGCTCTTTGTATTTCTGTCACAGGGACTGTGACTGGCCATGTCTCTTCAGAGCCTCTCACATGTGTTACAGTAAGAGGAAGTATTTATAAGACAACTACAGATCTGGAGTCCCCTGCACGAGGCAGGCAGCTCAGGCTCGTATCTGCCAGTTTCGAGGCTGTTTCTCTGTGAGGCGCAACAGAAGCTGAACCGGCCTCAGAGAAAAGCAGCTTTGTATTAAACAGTCACAGTGTCCTTCAAATCCACCTCCCCTTCCTCTGGGGGGGGATCAAAGGGCCCTGGTTAGTTATGTGTCTGAAATGGGTGAGTTCAGGTTAACCAAATTAGAATAAACCAAACCAGGTTGGAAGAGACCTTCCAGATCACTGCATCCAACCCATCAACCAATCCAACCCACCCAAACAGCTAACCCATGGCACCAAGCACCCCATCCAGTCTCCTCCTGAACACCTCCAATGACAGTGACTCCACCACCTCCTTGGGCAGCACATGCCAATGGGCAATCACTCTCTCTGTATGGCACAGGTAGACTGCCTCCTTGTTTTAGTATCAGCCCTCAAAGCAATCCCAGGGAAAGCAAGGGGAAACCTGCGTTTGCCCACTGAGTCTGGCAGCAGCAAACCAGTCTGGAGAAGAGAGGGCTTCCAGGAGACCTTATTGTGGCCTTCCACAGGGGGGCCTACAAGAAAGCTGGGGAGGGACTTTTGAGGGTGTTGGGTAGTGATGGGGCTGGGGGGAAGGGAACAAAACTCGAAATGGGTAGGTTCAGACTGGATGTTGCAAGTGCCTTGCAAAACAGTTTCTCAGGAGAAAAAACCAACTATTTAAATTAGAAAAGCAGAAGCAATAATTAACTTTTTGCTCTGCATCCCTCTGTGATAAAGCAGTGCTGAAACCGAGAGGACAGGGAACACTCTGTAAGGCTCCCTGGGATGTGGGCAAGCAGGAGGGCTGCTGCAGGACCACTCTGGTTGCCAGCTGCCCTGGTTAGAAGCTGATTTTCAGAATGCCATGCACACAGGGGGGAGGAAAAAAGAAAGGAAAGAAGAAGAAGAATTCCTAAAGCATCTTTGGGCAGCTGAGGTTCCTGGTTTTCTTGTCTAGCCAATGTGCTTATGAAAAATCTGTGTGCAATTTTATCACCACAGAAGCAAGGGAAAAGGCAATATTTCTGCCTTCTGTCTGACTCCCATTGCCTTGGGGACAGCTCATTCTGTAACTGCCAAGCAAAGCATTTGATTAAGTGCTAAACTTGATAGGAAGTAAATAGCCTATTTAAACATGTTAAACACAACCTGTCACCTACTTAGATGATATTTAAACATAACCTAGTCAAATATGCTTTCATCTAAGTCGGGGTGGATCTTGTTTCCTGCCACATCCTTTGCAAATGGAGTGCCTCATAATAACAAATAACCCCCCCCCAAAAAACCTAAGGAGGTGATAAAATATGAGCAGAACCATCAGCTTTGCTTAAAGGTGTGCAATGAACAGTGGCACAGGGTGTCAAGCGTGCTGTCTGGAGGTGGGGGTTGGTCTGTTCTCCCTGGTGTCAAGTGGTAGAACAAGAAGAAATGGCCTGGAATTAGGCCAGCGAAGATTTAGGTTGGAGATGAGGAAAAACTTCTTTACTGAGAGGGTGGTCAGGCCTTGGAACAGCCTGCCCAGGGAGGTGGTGGAGTCCCCAGCCCTGGAAGCGTTCCAGAAACCTGTGGACATGGCAGCTGCAGACCTGGCTTAGTGACCGTGGTGGTACTGGGTTGATGGTCGGGCTGGATGATCTTAGAGGGCTTTGCCAGCCCAAACAACTCTATGATTCTGTGACTGCCAGTCTGTGGCATACCCTAATCTCTCTGAGAGAGAGAGAGAGAAGGAAATTCATTTGTACAGCTCCATGGCTGTCACTTGTACTCAGTTGGTAGTGCACAAGACCCTTACGGGGAAGGTGGTGAGTTCAAGCCTGCAGTGGGCAGTAGCATCCTCCCTACTCTAGGCATGAGGTCTGTGGTGACAGGTTGGACCCGATGATCTTTGAGGTCTCTTCCAACCTTGGTGATACTGATGCATTGCTAGCACTGTGCTTTGTTAGAGATTTTAAAGCTTTTGCACCTCCCCTTGGTTCCAACATGTGCCTGAATTTGTCTTCTGTGTCACCTATTGACTTCAGACTGTGTCTGGAAAAGGAAACAGGGACAGGCCATGGCTCATCTCCATCGCTTGCCATTTGCTGGCCCCATATTCCTGTGCTGTCCTTGTGCAGCCCAACAGCACAATCATATTCTGCAGCTGCTTGCACAGGCAGAGGCTGTCCTATCCTACCCCTCACCCTGCTGCAGCTCTAACTCCAGGAAAAGTGATGTGCTTCCCGAGTTTGGGAGGTGGCAGTGTGACCCAGGTGTCCTCGTGAGTCATCCTCACCCTGGCTGCGGCATGGCCTTGCCGTGTGGTCTCAGGCAACTGTCTGATTTGGCTTTCACCTCTTCTGCTTTGTCTTGTACGTGGAGACCATGAGTTATTTGCATTCTTGGCAGGGCCTGTGAGACTATCTAGTGTAGTGATTTTGTCCAGTGAAATGCTGCTGTGACGTTCCTAACAATGCCACACAAAAGGCTACCAACAGCATCTCCTCCAAGCTAGCAATGAAAATCATGGAATCATAAAGTGGTCTGGGTCTGAAGGGACCTCCAGAGGTCATCTAGTCCAACCCCTTCTGAAGTAAGCAGGGAAAATGTCTTGGACTGTGACTTTTGGTAATGCTGTGGATGAAAAATTGAAGTTTATGTGCAGGAGAAAACTTCTTTCCCCTGTGGCTCCTTGTGGGAGTCCAGACAAGCAGATTGTCTTTGCTTTCTGTAGGAGAAAAGGAAAGCTGATTTACTGCTGCTTCCATTAATTGTTCCTATTGCAAGGAGGAAATGTTAGTAGTCTCTGCTCCCTGGAGAAGAGGTGATGCTTGGCCTTCTGTGGAAGGAGGAAAAATACCAAGAGAGGAGGATCTGCTGGGATGCTGTCACTGGTAACAGCAGTGACCTTTTTCCCTGTGGTCAGCAGCTGGCATCATGAAGACAAATCACTTCTGCTTGCAGGTTTAAAGATCTTCCTTGTACTGGGCAAGAAAATTAAAAAGGCCCTCAAGAAGTAAGAGAGTATTTGCAGCTAATGTCTTTCAAGTCCACTATTACAAGGGTTGCTGTCCATGAAGAAGAGAGGCACCTATCACAATCTGACACCTCAAACTGGCTGGTGATGGATGTACTGTAGGGGATTTGGAGTGCAGGTTACCTCAAAGTCCTCCCTCATTCTAGTAAGAGTGAGAGCTAGGAGAAGGAACCAGGCACTCCTGCATCCTGGGGGGCATTCAGAGCAGTGTGTCCAGCAGATCCAGGGAAGTTCTCCTCCCCACCTGCTCTGCCCTGATGAGACCACACCTGGAATATTGCATTCAGTTTTGGGCTCCCCAGTTCAAGAGGGGCAGGAATCTGCTGGAGAGAGTCCAAGGGAGGGCTACAAGGATGCTGAAGGGACTGCAGCACTGCCTGGGGAGGAGAGGCTGAGAGCCCTGGGGCTGTTCAGCTGGGGAAGGCAAGACTGAGAAGGGATTTGATAAATATTTGTAAATCTCTGAGGGCTGGGGGTCAAGAGGGAGGGGACAGGCTCTGCTCACCCTGGGGTAGGACAAGGGGCAATGGATATAAACTCCAGCACAGGAGGTTCAGCCTCAACATGAGGAGGAGCTTCTTCACTGTGAGGGTCACAGAGCCCTGGAGCAGGCTGCCCAGAGCGGTTGTGGAGTCTCCTTCTCTGGAGCCTTTCCAGCCCCATCTGGATGTGTTCTTTGTGCCCTGTGCTGGATTCCATGGTCCTGCCCTGGCAGGGGGGTTGGACTGGATGATCTCCTGAGGTCCCTTCCAACCCCTGACATCCTGTGAGCCTGGCCTTGGGGTTTGCTACCAATTGATGAATGCAGATATCTTTGTTCCATGGAACCTTGGAATCTCTTTAGGCAGGAGGATCAGTGACAGAACATAAGGTTCCATCTCACCCAGACCCATTTTCTGTTCCAGCACTGTATGCTCAGGAGCACCTTGAGGTTGTTATGAAATAGAGGCTGCATAATTGCCATGGCGAGAGCTGCACTTCCTCCCTTGTGCTCCCAGGTGACCTAGGAGGGCAGCTCTGGAAGGTACTTTCTAATCTACTGCTCAGCCTCATTTCTTTGCCTACAGACTTTGTAAGGAAGGTCACTCTTCACATCTCATCTCTTTAACCTTGTCCTCATTCCCTTTATTGAAGAGCAAAAGTGGGAGCAGATGATCAGGCAGTGGGTGAAGGGAAGAAGAGCAAACACTTTTGAACAGCTGTGGACCTTCTCTTCTTTTAGATGCTGGTATTGGATGCTTGATGAAAGGTGCCTGTGGCAATGTGGACAAAGGGATGGGATGCCTGCAGAAGAGAAGGCTCCCAGGAGACCTTACTGTGGCCTTGCAGTATCTGAAGGGGCCTACAAGAAAGCTGGGTGTTAGGGAGTGATAGGACTGGGGAGATTGGAGTGAAACTGGAAGTGGGTAGGTTCAGATTGGATGTTAGGAAGAAGTTCTTTGCCATGAGGGTGGTGAGAGCCTGGCACAGGTTGCACAGGGAGGTGGTGGAAGCCTCATGCCTGGAGGTGTTTGCAGCCAGGCTGGATGTGGCTGTGAGCAACCTGCTGTGGTGTGAGGTGTCCCTGCCCATGGCAGGGGCTTTGGGACTGGCTGATCCTTGAGGTCCCTTCCAACCCTGACAATGCCATGGCTCTGAGTAGGACATACTGTGAACTTTGCAGATCAGAGCAGTCCCTACCATTAGCAGCTTAGCAGCTGGCTTTGATCTCTGAGCAATGATATGTCTGTAGGTAATTAAACTGCAGCATGTAAAAGCTATCACTGGAGTGGAGCAGATCACAGCAGTGGGTCATGAGGTCCATCCTAGCTATGACTGCTTCTGCAGGTGCACTCTGAAACGTGTCTACAGGGAGCCAAGTGAACTGAGAGCAGACCTACACCACTGTCCCTGCACATGGGGCAAGCTGAGAGCTCAGGGTTCAGCTCTGGGCTGCTGAGAGATCACTGTGATGTGGTAGGAGCCTTTCAGGTGAGTGCTCAGTCTCTGGTGTCTCATTCTGTGGAGTGTTTGTGTTGTAAAGTGCATCTCCAAGCTCAGACTGACCTTGCTTACTCCCTCTAAGTACCCCTTGTGGAAAGCATCCTGTTAACTTCCTCGCTGGTGTGGATCACGAGTAAGAGCTACCATTGGCTGGCTGGCCAGGCTAGGTGACTGGTGTGCAGATGGCAAACACTGTGATGTGTGTGCTCATCTGGGGGCTTGAGGAGAAGTGCTGGAGCCCTCTCAGGAAGGAAAGGGATCAGTCAAAAGCATCATGCTTGGAAGAGGCTGCAAAAGACTTCACCTGGGGCTGCATGTTAATTCCCTTGCCTCTGTACCCTCCCACATCTTGCCTTCAGCCTTACTCACTTCTGCATTCCTGAGTTTGAGAGTCAGTTCCTTGGATGTCAAAACACTGTCCTGAGCTGAAGGAATTAACTGCTTACACTGAGGGGAGTGGTCTTTGTTTTGGTGGGTTTTTTGGTCTTTTGGGTTTGGTTTGTGGCTTTTGTTGGTTTGGTTGGTTTTGTTTGTCCCAGTGGTGGGTTGAAAGTAATCCCCAATGTAAACTGGCCAGGCCAGCTCAGCTGAAATCAAGTGAAGCTATATTTACAAGCAAACCTGCTTTTAATTTGTTCATTGATTAATCATAGCATCAATAAGGCTGGGAAAGACCTCAAATGTCAGGGAATGCCCTGAGAGTCAGCTCTGGTGTCTAGCTAGTCATAGGTACTGAGATTTGGGAGTGCTTGGGATCCAGTGGCATTGCAAAGGCCACAGTGGGAGACGGATTTGGCTCTCAGGCTCAAGGTGAGACAGATGATTTGGATCCTAACAGCACAAAATGTGTGGGGAAGAAACCCTGAGGGCTTCATAGAAGGCAGAGCCTTCAGCAGGACAGTCCAGCTGGCCACAATGAGGACGATGTGCTCTCAGCTGAGGCACTGGCCAGGAGCACTCACCAGCTTTACACTCTGTAAGTTACAGCATTTATGAAACAACCTGCAGCTGAAATGCAGGCAAAGGTGGATTATGGTAGGCTCCATTGTTGAATTGTTTCCCCCAGCCCAGGGAATTCTTTTTCTTCAAGTAAAACAACAGATCATTCTCAAATGCATCCCCTGAAAGGTCTTGGGCTGCGTGCCAGGATACTGGAGCTAGAAGGGAGCTCCAGGATGGGGATGGATGGGGCTGGCTGCAGCCTGGAGATATTTATGTGCACATACAGGCATTATTTCAGTGAGAGCCAGAGCAGTGTGCTTAGCTTAAAATTCACCATTGAAAGGCTATAAACCCATTTTCAGCCTGGCAACATCATTTAAAAGGCCTTGCAGTGTCTGGGACGACTGAAGCAAACTTCCTGCCTCCCCCGTTTTCTTGTCTCTCGCATCTCACCTTGGCCGCCGGCGGCTGGATGTGACCGTGCGGGGAGGAAGGGGACAGCAGGGCTGGCTGCGGGGACAGCAAGGGACTGCTGGCAGGCGACGGGAGGACGCTAGCCCCAGGGCTTCCCATCGGCTCTCCCCAGCTAGGAGGGCTGGGGTGGGCTGCGGGGTCCCCAGCTCCTGGCCCAGGAGGGGAGGCTGGGGATGGGGAGCTGCGGGGGGTCCCCTTTCGGGGCTGGCCGCTGCGGGCGCAGCTCCCAGCTCGCTAACTTTCTCTCCAGGAGCTTCTGCCTCAGCCGCCAGCAGAGCGGTTCCTGCACACCCCCGGAGGTGACCTGAGGCACTGGCGAGACCCAAGCCTCTCCTGGCGCTGCAGAAAGTGAGACAGCCTTTTTGTTTG
Source organism: Melanerpes formicivorus (assembly GCF_026170545.1). Taxonomy (NCBI): domain Eukaryota; kingdom Metazoa; phylum Chordata; class Aves; order Piciformes; family Picidae; genus Melanerpes; species Melanerpes formicivorus. The sequence goes on along the minus strand of NW_027142364.1, from coordinate 21,979,788 downwards.
TCCTGTTAGGTTGCTTCCTGTCGATGGGTTTTGACGACAAAAAGCTGTAAGTCAGCCTTTATCCTTTCCTGTTTGGTCGGTGAAGATCTGTGCTGTGGGAGAGCCCAGCCCGAGCGGGATCCGTGCCCGGGAAGGGAACTTGGCACACGTACTGCAGTATCATCTCCCTTCTGCAGCAGATGATGCTGTAAGAAAATGAAATTCATTGTCTGCTCCCAGCAGGAGCCCGTCCGTCCATCTGCTACCTATCATTGTCTGTCTGTCCCAGGAATTTAAACAGCCACCTTCCCCCGTGCCTGTCGCATAAAGGCAGCAATAACAGTAGCCCTTGACACGTCCAGCCCCTTCCTGTCTCTCCCTTCAAGGCTCTGTTAAAAACAAGGCTTTTCTGCTGGGGAAAACAAGAGACTGAAACTGTGTTTGGATTCGAAACGACACTTCTCAGGGAAAAGGTTTTGCACTCGGGGGAAAGCCATCCATGGCAGCTGGATCTTTTCTGGGAGCTCAGTCCTGCCTGGGTAACCCTTTCTGCCCAGCTCTCACCAGGGACCTTGGGGTCTGCACTGCCCTAGGGCAGCAGAGCCTTTGTGTTTCACAGGGCAAATGCAAGCGTTGGCATAGCCCCAGCTTGAGCTCTGGGGTTTGGGTTGGAAAATGAGGACCTCCATTTCAGAGGGGTGGCAGGCAAGGGGTTGTATTCCCAGCTCTGGTGTGCTGAGGGCTGCCTGGTTCATGGAGTGGGCAGGCAGCTATGCTTCTCACCAGCTGGTGCCCACAGGTCACCATTGCTATGGGCTGCACCCTGTAAGAGGTGGCTGCAGCAATCAGGCTTGCAAGGGACAATGACAGTCCTGATGGCAAAAGCAGTGTTTGTTGCCATCACCCCCTTCATGCCTGCACATCCTTATGCCAGGATGAATGCAGAAGCGAGCCTGCAATCTGACTTTATGCTTCCTGAGACAGCAACTGTCTCTCACTTCCCTGCTTGTTGGTAGGGTGTGGCTGGACTGGAGCTGGGCTGCTGCAGTGGGGTGTACCAGGGGTGTACCAGGGGCGTACCAGGGGTGCCAGGGCGTAGAAAAGAAGTGAGAGGCCAGAGGAAAGCAAATGTCTCCTTTGCAAGCTCCAGTCTCTATGGTAAATCCTCTCCTGGGAATGGATGTTTTCCTAGATTCTTATCTAAGAGACTGGGAGGATGAAGGTGAAGGAGCACAAGTCAGAATTCAAAGCTTTCTGCTCACTGCCCTTGGTGGGGAGTCCTGCTGGACCCCTGTGCTTCATGGGACTCAGACCTGTGTGGACTGTGAGCTTCATAGGGAAAAGGAGAAACTGCCTTGGCTGTATCTCTAGGGAATGACCTACTCCTGAATGCCATCGCTTCAGTTTTGCAGGGATTCAACCTCAGCAGCTAAAAAGCTGATTTCCTGGGTTGCACTGACACTCTAGAAGTGGTTGCACCACTTGAGAGGGAAGGCTTGTTGCCAGGTTTCACAGGCACAGTTACTAGCAGCTTTCTCTCACTCCTAGCAGAGGCACACAGAGAGGCAAAGACTATATGAACCTCACTCTTAGCAGAGGCATGTAGAGAGGCAGGGACTGTACAGATCCCCTGGGAGGTGACAGATGAGCCCTTTGCTCAGTGTGTTGCCTGAGCTTTCCTTCTGAACCCTTGAAGACAGCACACTGGCAAGAAAACCTGCATCAAAGAACAGCTGACGGCTTCGTGGGGAGGCTGACGCAAAGACGTCTCTTGGGTTTGTAGTCTTGGAGCTAAAGGCACAGAATGAGACCTGGGCCTCCTGGGTTTGCATCCTGTACATTTCTGGCTCCCTGTAGGCCTCATAGGAGACATTTGATCTCAGGTTTTTAACACTTAAAAATAAAAATACACAAATTATAAGAGTGGTAGAAGGTCCCTGGTAGAAGGTGGTAGAAGGTCCCTGCAGAGGGACCTGGACAGGCTGGACAGATGGGCAGAGTCCAGGGGCATGAGATTGAACACATCCAAGTGCCAGGTACTACACATTGGCCACAGCAACCCCATGCAGTGCTACAGGCTGGGGTCAGAGTGGCTGAGAGCAGCCAGGCAGAGAGGGACCTGGGGGTGCTGGTTGATGGTAGGCTGAACATGAGCCTGCAGTGTGCCCAGGTGGCCAGGAGTGCCAATGGCATCCTGGCCTGCATCAGGAACAATGTGGCCAGCAGGAGCAGGGAAACCTTTCCATTTCAGTGAGGCAAGTGCTAACAATAGAAGGCATAGAAGTTGCAGAAAATTGGGTTGTAAAGGCCATGAGCTGTACCTTTCTTGCTGTCCAAAGGCAGGATTGACTCGTGTTGGCTGTGCCCCTGCTAGATGCTTTTCTAAACTGCTCTTGGAAGATTTCGTTCTGCCCTGTGCTCTGCACTGGTTAGGCCACACCTTGAGTCCTGTGTCCAGTTCTGGGCTCCTCAGTTTAAGAAAGATGTTGAGCTGCTGGAAGGTGTTCAGAGAAGGGCAACAAAGCTGGGGAGGGGTCTGGAGCACAGCCCTGTGAGGAGAGGCTGAGGGAGCTGGAGTTGCTTAGCCTGGAGAAGAGGAGGCTCAGGGGAGACCTTCTTGCTCTCTGCAACTCCCTGAAGGGAGGTTGCAGCCAGGTGGGGGTTGGTCTCTTCTCCCAGGCAACCACCTTGTTGGACTTGATGATCTTGAAGGTCTTTTCCAACCTGGTTTATTCTATTCTTGTTCCAACCTGGTAAATTCTATTTTATTCTATTCTATTCTGTTCTCTTCTGGCATCTTTCATGAGCTCCTTTGGACAGGCTTGATTTCTAGGCTACCAACTGTGTCTCAGTGACTCTCTCCATAGCAACCCATGACAATGGGGATCATCTCTGGTACTGGAAGCCATGGGGCACTGTGTCCCTGGGAGTGAACAGAGATTTCCCTTGTTTAAACACTTAGACAAAAGCTTTGTGAGGATCAGTCAGTTTACTGCCAAATGAAAACTGCTTGAAAAATATATTGAGGACATTTGTTGAGTTTTGGTCATAAAATAAAGCATTTACTAAAGGCTGCTTTGCAGTCCTGTGATGCCTCTCAGCAGTGGAGATTTACTTTCAGGGTGCTGCCTGGGTAGCACAAATAAAGGCTTACTAGAAATGCAACAGATAATAAATTCAAGAGATTAAATCTCCTCCTTGTGGATATGTGTTAATAAAAGAGCCCCATAATACTCCTGAAATAGAGGAAGTACAAAAGATAATAGAAAAGGTATGCAGTGGAAATAAAATGCTGTGAGTGACTAAACTAATCAGTGGATTAATGCCTGACCAGTGTGAGCAGAGCTCCTTTGGCAGCCCACACAAATCCCAGCAGAGCTCCCTGTTGTACATTGAAAATAAACCTGACCTTGATATGGAGGGCAGAAAAATGCCTGCATGCTCTGCCCTGAAATACTGTGCCTAAAATCAATTCCTTCATTAACAAATGACCCATGTTTTCCATTCTGATGAACCCTAATCCTCTTCTGGCAACCCACTGACTAAGGAGCAGAATAATTTCCAGACTGGGGGGGGGGGGAAACTGGAACTGTGTTATTTAGGAAGCTGTTCTCTGGATATGCAGAGGGTAGGGGAAGATCCACAGCAATGTGAAGCTTTCTGGGGAATATGACATCAGAAAAAGTTTGGATCTCTTAGTATGTGTTGGCATTTGGCTCAAATGTACTGCCCAAAACAGTTGGTAGAGGACAGAAAACTCAGGCTTTGTCTTCTAGCAGCCTTTAACCCTTGCTTTTGGATGCCTCACGTGGTAAGGCAAGTGGAGGTTGCTCTGCTCGGCTCTAACAGCACAGGTTTTCTCAGCAGCCTGTTTTTCTGGGGCTTTCAGGCATCTGTGAGATGATTCTATTCTTAACAGTGCAATATATAGAACTGGAAGGGCTGCCTGGCCAAATTAATCCTTGAAATCACTGCTGGGTTTGCCTCCATTTTTTGGTGGCAGTTTTAGGCTGATGCCTAGAAAAGTTTTCCACAGATTGAGTGGAAAAGTGGCAGAAGGTAAATAAATCACCATTGGATGCCAAGGAAAAATAATGGTAAGGTCTAAATAATCCCATTGGTCTGATTACCATCTCTTTTGGGCTTCTTCCCTCTAGCTGATACCAGCTGGTGGCTGTTGCTTGCCTGTTGCTGACCTTAGCTGTATGTTGGCTGTGGCTTGGTACTAACAAGCTGCTCTCTGCTCTTCTCTTTCTTTTTCCCTTGTCCAAGAAGAGGAGAGGGGGAAGCTGTTGGCAACCCCCTGCTTTTGTCCAGGAGGAGTCTGAAGCTGCACCAGGGGAAGTTTAGATTGGAGGTGAGGAGAAAGTTCTTCACTGAGAGAGTAATTGGCCATTGGGATGTGCTGCCCAGGGAGGTGGTGGAGTCCCCATCCCTGGAGGTGTTCAAGAGGGGATTGGATGTGGCACTTGGTGCCATGGTTTAGTCATGGGGTCTGTGGTGCCAGGTTGGACTTGGTGATCTTTGAGGTCTCTTCCAGCCTTGGTGATTCTGTGATTGTTTCTAAATGGTAAATATTGTGTATTTTGTACATATTCATTGCATTTCGTGTTGCTAGATTTTAGTGTGCTTGTAAATGTTGCTTCCCTTGCTTTCCAACTGAGCTAGTCTGCTGTTACAGTCTGGCTGTTCCCAGAGCCCAAAAGAATCGTAGAGTTGTTGGGGTTGGAAAGGACCTCAAGGATCATCTATCATTCTCTGGAATGAAGCTGGAGGTGGGGAGATTCAGGCTGGAGGGGAGGAGGAAGTTCTTCCCCATGAGAGTGGTGAAGCCCTGGAATGGGTTGTCCAGGGAGGGGGTTGGGGCCCTGTCCCTGGAGGTGTTTAAGCCCAGGCTGGATGAGACTCTGGCCAGGCTCATCTAGTGTGGGGTGTCCCTGCCCATGGCAGGGGGGTTGGAACTGGATGATCCTTGTGGTCCCTTCCAACCCTGACTGATCCTATGACACTGGGTGACCTTTGGAGGTCCCTTCTGTCCCAGAGCATTCTATGAGTCTATGAAATGCAGCCAGCTGGTAGCCGTAGAGGGGAATGTGTGCTGCCTGCCCACAGGTGAGCAGGGCCACACAGCTCCAGTCTGCAAATCTATTTCATGTTCACTGCTGTCGAGTTTGCCACTTCCAAGACTTCTTAACCTGCCTCTTACAGCCCCAGCTACTAAAATTATCCTCTTGCAGACATTTCCGGCGTTCCTCTTCCGAAGCCTTCCCTCCTCCCGTGGCTGCACGGAGCCAGCTCGCAGCCAGGGTGCATTCAACTCCAAGGAACAGATGTTTAAAAACCCCCTTATCATTTCAGTCCTCTCATGATCTCTGAGTAATAGGCTTGATAAGGTTTTTTTTTGAAGCTTGCATTTGGCCAGATTGGATTTTCTGTGTGTGCCTGTGCGTCTGTGCAGGGATGTGTGCCTGTGCGTGTGTGCAGGACCAGCTTGAGACACTGTGGATGCAAAAGCACACAGAAGAAACTTGTGATGGGTTGAAAGCTGCCCCTCCAGTTATTTGGAGAAAACACCCCCAAGATAAAGTTTGCCAGAGGGGTCAGGTTACACCCATCCCTGGAGGGGGATGAAAAGAGCCCAGCCCCCAGGCGTGCAAGGAAACCTGACCCAGGTGGGCAGAGAGAGACTTGTAGAATCAGAGAATTGCTAGGGTTGGAAGGGACCCCAAGGATCATCTGCTTGTGTACCTCCCCATGCTACACAAGACTCACAGAATCACCAAGGTTGGAAGAGACCTCAAAGATCAGCAAGTCCAACCTGGCACCACAGACCTCATGACTAAACCATGGCACCAAGTGCCACATCCAATCCCCTCTTGCACACCTCCAGGGATGGGGACTCCACCACCTCCCTGGGTGACCCGTTCCAGTGTTCCTCCACCCTCATGGTGCAGAACTTATTCCTAATCCTTGGTACTGGCTGGAAACAACAAGAGTTATAACCAGTAGAAGCAGAAACTGCCTGCAGAAATACATCAATCATTTCAGAAAGTGCAGTTGCCTAGAGGAAAGTGAGCTGAAAAGGAAAATCTCTGAAGAGAATTTGCTCTAAGTCAGCCCAGGACAATCTGCAGGAGTAATTCACTGCTGCATAGCCTAGCAGCCTAGCAGGAAATGGGTCCCAAGCACTGATATTGCACTGTGGTCTGAACTGCAGACATCAGGTGTTGAACCATCTCTTTAGGAGAGTGTAGGTCTAGGAGATTCAGACAAACACAGGTCACAGGACTTGAGGAGAGGGATGTGGTTCCAGATCAAGGATGTCAGGGGTCAGTAACAGAGAGTGTCAAACATTGGAACAACCTGATCAAAACTATGGAGAGACACTTGGAGATCTGGCATTTAGGGGGCATTTGCTTCATGACCCTGGTGGGACAGGATCTCTGTGCTCTGCAGGAGCAGAGTTTCCCCACTGCAGCCAGGAAACCAGAGCACTGGTGTTCATGGAGGGTGTCTTACCTTGCATCAGGTAATGGGGAATTGTGTTTAAAAACCTCAAAGTATTCAGAGGTTTCCAAAGAGTTACAATCTGAGGTGTGAGGGGATAATGAGCTAGGGAAAAGCAAGATTAAGGCCCTGGTGAACTGGAGGAATCAGGGTTTGTCAGGCCACCTAGTCCTACTTCTCTAAAGGAGGAAGGGCACTCTGCAGAAAACAGATCAGAGAATCATAGAATTGTTAGGGCTGGAAGGGACCTCAAGGACCATCCAGTTCCAACCCCCCTGCCATGGGCAGGGACACCTCACACCACAGCAGGTTGCTCACAGCCACCTCCAGCCTGGCTGCAAACACCTCCAGGGATGAGGCTTCCACCACCTCCCTGGGCAGCCTGTGCCAGTCTCTCACCACCCTCCTGGGGAAGAACTTCTTCCTCACATCCAAGAGAACAGGCTGGGGCAGGAGAGCACAAGGGTGCTGCCCAAGGAGCAGGAGGACACCCAGGCCCTAGCACACCCAAGATGGCATGCTGGGCTCCCAGTCTCTTCCAGTGTCGCTGCAGGTGACTCGCTGGCTGTGCCAGCCCCACACTGGCTCTGCTCCTTCTACACTGCTCTTTGGGAGGCTCCCACAGAGCCAGAGAGCAGTGGTGCTGAGAGCTCCAGCTCACTGTGATTATATAAGTAGCTCAGTGCATTCAATTAGCAGAAAATTTGGTTTGTCTCATTGCTGAACAATTGCAATGTGGAGAAATTGAATTTTATGGTGGCTGAGATCCTTTTGTATGCAATGACAAACGAAGGAAACTCCAGCAGTACAGCTAGCTGTCTTTGGAGCTCTCTTACAGTTCCTTCTACTTATATAAATGACACAGTGAAAAATCCCCTTATTAGTTTAGATGGCAACAGTTCTCTTTCACTAACAGTAATGGATTGAAATTAGCTGTGCAGTCCCTGCACTGCCTGGTCGTGATGGAAGGTCTCCCTCCCCATTAAGAGCAGGTAAGCTCATAAAGATCCACCTCTCAAAGGGCTTTTCCTGCCTGCTTAATTCTGTATCCTCTGTTCTGTCTCCATGTCAGAGTCATCAGCCAGAGAGTTCCTAGCAGAGAAAAGGCTGCAAGCTGCATCTGAAGGGGTGAGTTGTTCATTTCTCTCTGTTCCCAAGACATTGACCTGGGAGAGCTTCAGGTTCAGTGGAGGAAATACAAAGCAAAAGGCCCCGTGGGGTGGGATTTGTGAGGGAGCTGAAGATGCAGCAAAGCGTTCTCACTTCCCTCACTTGCTTCAGGTGTTCTGTCTCTGGGAAGCACCTCCTCAGCCCTGGAGTTCTGGAAGAAATCTTCATTGATGATCTGGATGAGGGCATTGAGTCCATCAGCAGTAAGTTTGCAGATGACACCAAGCTGGGGGCAGGAGTTGATCTGCTGGAGGATAGGAGAGACTCTGCAGAGGGACCTCGACAGGCTGGGCAGATGGGCAGAGTCCAAGGGCAGGAGATTGAACACATCCAAGTGCCAGGTGCTGCACATTGGCCACAGCAACCCCAGGCAGTGCTACAGGCTGGGGTCAGAGTGGCTGAGAGCAGCCAGGCAGAGAGGGACCTGGGGGTTCTGGTTGAGGGCAGGCTGAACATGAGCCTGCAGTGTGCCCAGGAGGCCAGGAGGGCCAATAGCATCCTGGCCTGCATCAGGAGCAGTGTGGCCAGCAGGAGCAGGGAGGTCATTCTGCCCTATGCTCAGCACTGGTTAGGCCACACCTTGAGTCCTGTGTCCAGTTCTGGGCTGCTCACTTTAAGAAGAACATTGAGACTCTGGAAGGTGACCAGAGAAGGGCAACAAAGCTGGGGAGAGGCCTGGAGCACAGCCCTGTGAGGAGAGGCTGAGGGAGCTGGGGTTGCTTAGCCTGGAGAAGAGGAGGCTCAGGGGAGACCTTCTTGCTGCCCACAACTCCCTGAAGGGAGGTTGTAGCCAGGTGGGGGTTGGTCTCTTTTCCCAGGCACCCAACACCAGAACAAGAGGACACAGTCTCAGGCTGTGCCAGGGGAGGTTTAGGCTGATGTTAGGAAGAAAGTCTTCACAGAGAGAGAGATTGGCCATGGGAATGTGCTGCCCAGGGAGGTGGTGGAGTCACCATCACTGGAGGTGTTCAGGAGGAGACTTGACAGGGTGCTTGGTGCCATGGGTTAGTTGATTAGGTGGTGTTGGATGATAGGTTGGACACAATGATCTTGAAGGTCTCTTCCAACCTGGTCCATTCCATTCCATTCCATTCCATTCCTTTTGGCTCCAGGCCTTCAGCCAATCACGTGGTAGGTATGAAGCAGCAGCTTTCTTTGTGTGCAGATCATTCCATTAATGTCTCCTCTGCTTTCCTCTGTGGTTACTGCTCCTGACCACCTTGCTCAACACTTACACTGGTTGTTGTTAAAGAGTGGATAGTGGTGCTGCAGTTAGCTTTTTCAGTGTTACCACAGCAGATGTGGTGCACCACCCAGGCAGTGGGAGTGATGAGGAGGCAAGAAGGTTTTCCCAGCACTTTGCAAGTTGTGTTTTTGTAAGCAAGAGGTATGACCCTGGATAGCAGTGTGGAGAAGGACAAATGGTTTCATTTTCCTTCCCTAGTAGCACTGTGTACAGAAAACAGCTCTGAGCAGCACTAATGGCTTCTCCTTCCTAGCAACCTTACCTTAAAGACAAGGCATGAGCATCCATCCAGCCTGCACAGTTCAGATCTAAAGCCTGCTGTGTGGGTCAGAAGTTTTGCCTTTTTCTTTCTTTTTGTCTCTTTTTTTTATCCTCAGTGGATTAGCCTCAAAGTTTGTTCTCAGAACCTGCTGCAGAGTTCAGCTTCCCCTGCTGCAGAGCTGGTGTCCATCCACAGTTGGAGAGAGGGACAGAGGATCAGAGGGCTGTGACCTGGGGGTGACACTTGCAGGAGAGGGGGAAAAGACATCAGAAAAGCTCTGTAGGGAGCGTCTGTGTAGATGGAGTTTTGATCTCACTCTGATATCCAGCATCTAGAAACACTGTTCCAAAGACAGCTTGTACAGAAACACAAGCAAGAGGAACCTGCCTCGAGCTTAAGCTTTTCAAAACAAAAAGAGGTCAGAGGAGATGTTCTCCCAGTTGCAAGGGGAAAGAGAGAGCTTTTGAGAACAAAGGCAGCCCTAACTGAGCAGCTGTAGTATTTGGTGACTGGAAGCTGAAAACATAGGTTCCTGGTGAAATGAAAACCATAAGCAAGGGAGGGAGGGGAGGGGAGGGGAATCTTCAGTCTTGCAAGATTTACACAAGCTCAGGAGACACTGGCTGGTCACAGAATCACCAAGGTTGGAAGAGACCTCACAGATCAGCAAGTCCAACCACTCACCACAGACCTCATGACTAAACCATGGCACCAAGTGCCACATCCAGTCCCCTCTGGAACACCTCCAGGGATGGGGACTCCACCACCTCCCTGGGCAGCACATTCCAATGGCCAACAACTCTCTCTGGGAAGAGCTTTCTCCTCACCTCCAGCCTAAACCTCCCCTGGCACAGCTTGAGACTGTGTCCTCTTGTTCTGGTGCTGGTTGCCTGGCAGAAGAGACCAACCCCTCATGAGTGTTCTGGGTGGTTTACTCTTCCTGTTGGGCTTCAGGCTGGGGGAGATGATCACAACAGCTGCTTCTGGCCTGCGAGGTTTGTGCTGATGTTGTTTTAGAGTGCAGCCATTCTGTGAAGAGATCTCTAAGCCTCCATGGCTCTTGACAGAGCACTTCTGCCAAGCAGGGAATGTGCTTTAAATGCACACTGAAGAACAATGAAGGTGCCTCGTTGGCAGGGCCTGGTGTATTAGTCTTTGATAAGAGATGCAGATCCCTTAAATTATTTAGATGAAAAGGGACATACAGTTTGTCTGAATGTCAGAGCCCCTGGGTGAGAGCAGCCCATTTATTTATGACAAGAACTGCACTTAGTGTGTCTGGCAGGAGTATTGATTGGAGGAAATGTTGGAAAGGAGATACAGCCCAGGACAGGACGGGAGATGACCGACAGATTAACAGAGGTTAATTCCAAAAGGGAACAAATAATGGGCTCCAAGTGGTGAGCAGGGCTGGGGGGAGCCAGAGAAAGCTTTCAGAAATGTTAACTATGTCATTTTTGTCTCAGACACGTTGGGCTTTCCCTTTGGAGCTGTGACACCTTTGAGAGACAAATGGGGAAGCTCCAGAATCCTGAGGAGTCTGAGAAGTAGCCACGAGAACCTTCCCAAGCTAGGCTTGAGTGCTTGTGGGGAGACCTGCTCTTGGGAAGGGACTAAGTGTGGGGTGAGGCTGTGAGGGCAATGCAAGAGAGGAAAGTGTGAGGATGGATGCAGAATAGATGCCATGACATTCTGGAGAAACTGGGCCAGCCTATGCATCTGACTTGCATGACCTCACCAGCTCTGAGGCGCTCAAAACTGATCCTGTGCTTGTCCTTTGCACACCCTCTGGACTGGTATCATTCTGAGGACCTGGGTGGAGAGCTGTAGCACAAAGTGGCTTGGACCATATCATCCAGCTGATGGTTTTCTGAGCTGTGAGTCAGGTAATCCAACCAGAAGGGAACTCTGCTGCTGTTGGGTTCTGGGAAATGGGAATGTCTACTAGCTGCAGGCATGCTTTCCCTCTTGGACATCACTGCTCCAGGACCTTGTTCTTAACAGGGTGGTATGGCTCACCAGTGATGAGGGAGATGGGACAACAGGCTTCATAGCTTGGTGCAGCTTCTTTGTTTCCCTCATTTCACAATCTCTGACATTCTAGAATACTAAGGAGAGTTTTTTCTTCACAGTGTGATGAAAATCTCTATCTTCAAGCAACCACCCAGAAGGTCAAAATCAGCACCTTTTTAGATAGCTGAAATGTAAAAGCTTTAGTGGAGGAGGGACATTTGCTTCCTGGGATTTCCCATTTAGTTCCTTTTTGGTCTTTTAGCCAGTTACATGTTTACAGATACAAAGAACTTGGAAATTCCTCCTTCAGAGTGACCAAAATGGAAGGTTAGAATTGCAGGGGACCTGCAAGAAAACCTCTAAACAACCCCAAGCTCTGAGAAGTCCTGGTTTCCCTGTTTGGCAGATCCAGGGTGGCTGCTGTGTACTGGTGGATTAATGAATAAACAGCAGGAGTACTGTAGTGTGAAATGAATACATGAATAATTAGGAAGTGCAGAAGGACTTGCATTTGCTCCTAAAAAATGCTCCTTTAAAACCTTTTCATGAAGTGTAATAGCAACCTCATGCTAAACAGGAATGATGAATGGAAGAGCTCCTGAGAGCAAGGGCTGGTTGCCCAGAATCTGTGGTCATTTTGAAGTACCTTCTGTTTAAAAAGCCCAAAGAACTGGCCTCAGACTGACCACTCCTTCATTTACTCAGCAGGGTTACTGCTCCAAGTGAAGATGCTGTGGTAAGTAGAGTCAGCTAGGAGATTTCCTGAGCCAGGTTTGAGGGGCTGTATCTTAAACTTAAAAAATAATGATGATAAAAAGTAAGTGGAGGTGAAAGAATCTTCCAGAACTACTTTTCATTTCCCAGAGCAGCAGCTCCTAGTGCAGGCTGTGTCCCCAGTGTTCATGCTTGATGGAGAAAACACAGCTAGGCAGGCTGCAGTGGCTGTCTGTGATGTGGGGTGAATCGAAACACATGAAACATAATTTCTGGAGCATCTTTGTGATGGGGTCTTGGTGCATGGAAGGATGCCTAGGAGCCAGCAGTGGGCCCCTGGGGCCAAAAAAGCAAATGGTATCCTGGGGTCTATGAGAAGGCTGTGGTGAGTAGGTTGAGAGAAGTTCTCTTCCCCTCTCCTCTCAGGCCACACCTGGAATATTGTGTCCAGTTCTGGGCCACTCAGTTTGAGAAGGACCTCAGGAAACTGCTTGAGAGAGTCCAGCACAGAGCCACAAAGATGCTGCAGGCAGTAGAACATCTCCCTGCTGAGGACAGGCTGAGGGAGCTGAGGGCTCTTGAGCTTGGAGCAGAGGAGCCTGAGGGTGACCTCATTCATGGTGATAAAGCTGTGCAGGGCAGTGTCAGGAGGATAGAGCCAGGCTCTCTGCTCAGGGTTGTCCAATGATAGGTTAAGGGCTAATGGATGAAAGCTGGAGCAGAGGAGGTTGCATGGGAACAGAAGGGAAAACATTTTCCCTGTGAGGGTGACAGAGCCCTGGAGCAGGCTGCCCAGGGGGGTTGTGGAGTCTCCTCCTCTGGAGACAGTCAAAACCCACCTGGATGTGTTCCTGTGTGACCTACTCTAGGTGACCCTGCTCTGGCAGAGGAGTTGGACTGGATGACCACTGGAGGTCCCTTCCAACCCCTAACATTCTGTGATTCTATGAGTTGCCATCCCATGGAGGAGTTCACTGTGGTACCTTCAGTGATGTTTTTATGCAGGACACTGTGCATAACCGATCTGTGCTTGGGGATTTTTTAATCTCTATCAGCATAAATCTCCAATAACTCAAGATACCTAATTCTGCTCTTGGTGACTAAGTATGACTTTGTTCTGCAGGTGTCTGTGAAGGTGCTCTAGTTTTGTATCATTTTGGCAGAAGGATCAATTCTGGTGCAGTTGCTTTGTGTGTGTGTTCCCTGTTTCCTGCAGGCTGTACTTTCAGGCAATAATATCATATCCAAACTAGGTGGAAGACCAGAAGCAGACAGGTGTACTTCTAAAGAGGATAAATGAGCCCTGGTGAAGTACTGAACTGACTTTGCACTCCTGCTTCTACCCAGCTGACTCACTGCATCATGCAATAAGTCTGTGGCTGGATGATGAGATTTTGGAAGGTGTACATAGAAGCAATTCAGTAGGCAATGTGCACGAACCTTCAGCAGAGGCTGGGTGCTTAGCTGATATTGAGACCTCTGCAAATTGCCTTTGATGTCCTGCACAAAACAAAAGCCAGAGAGGGTGTGTTTAGTTTTGATTAAAAACTGGCTGAGCAGATGTGAAGATGCACTGCAGTCAGTCGAAGGGGATGCGTTTGTCAGCACAGCCTACGAAGCCTTCCTGGGGGTTTTGTTTGTTATTCATCTTAAAGGTTGCAAGAATGGATGGATAGAGGATGAATATATCACTTCATTATCTGAAGTTAATCAGCTTGCCCTATTCTCCTCACCTTGGGAAAAGCCTGTTGTCTAGCAAGGACCTGGGACCTTTGCTCTTCTATCTCTGTCTGTAACACAGTGCTTAAATGCCTGCTTCAGTCACCACAAACCCCATGAAAAACAGCTTGGGGCAAGCTGTGGGGTGAAAGGCAGAAGAGGGAACACAGATTTCCTTATTTCATCCTTCTGATTTGTCCCACAAATCAGCCAGAGGAGCTCTTGGATTCACAATGCCCAGAGAGACCAAGGGGAAGCTGGTAAGTGGTTTGGAATATCATTAAAAGGGATTGTGTTGTATCATAGGATCATTCAGGGTTGGAAGGGACCACAAGGATCATCTAGTTCCAACCCCCCTGCCATGGGCAGGGACACCCCACACTAGATCAGGCTGCATGTGGGTCAGGGAGGATAACCTTGTGAGAGGGGCACTGAAACAGGGCTGGTGTGGCATGAGGCCAGGAGGGAGAGCTGTCAGAGGAGTCACCATAGCCTCAGAGTTTGGCACTGACCTGCACATGGCAGAAGGGTTTGAGACCCTCTGATGTGACATAGCATGGACTTCCCATGTGGTGTCATCCACATGATGGTCTCAACCCTGAAGGAAGCAGATTTATGCTTTCTAAACTGCTAGAACCCAGCACTTCTTACCATACAACATTCCCTCTTTTACTTGGATTTTACTTTGCTCTTGGCCTTCACAACTCTCCTGGCACCTCTCAAAAGTGGCTTCTTCCTCCTCTACAAACATACCCCCGGACGTGTGCTTTGCTCCTTCTCCACCTTGCTTTGACACTTGATTCAGGGCCATGCTGGCTTTCTGTACCTGTCTCCCAACCTCTGCACTGCACTTGCAGACACACCATTTTTCCCCTGCATGGCAATTTTCCACCCAGGCAATGTGTCACCTTCTTCTCTGCTGCCTGCATGGGGAGAGGAACACCTCCAACACCAGGCTTGCAGTCACAGTCCCCGTGTGCAGCGTGGAAATCCAACCTGGGCTCAGAGTCTTAGCAAGGATTTTCTTCTTCAAAACCACTTTATCCTTAGAAAGCACCAAGGGAGTTATAAACACATGTGTGAGGGAAATAATTAGTCTTGAGCACAGCCTTTCCCTCTGCCTACAAACTCATTTCCAGCTGTTGTCTGTAGGTGAAGCAGTAAGTCCCCTCCTGATTTTGCTTCTCTGACTTAATGTTTCAGCCTGCTGATGGAATGACCTCTATCAAACAGGTTTTGAGGCTCTCTTCTCACTCTGATTTCTGCTGGGTGCATGGCAGAAAGGAAATTCCAACTTCCTCCTGGTGTGTGTGAAAGTGGAGGAGGCTCAGGGGAGACCTTCTTGCTCTCTACAACTCCCTGAAGGGAGGTTGTAGCCAGGAGGGGGTTGGTCTCTTCTCCTAGGCACCCCGCACCAGAACAAGAGGACACAGTCTCAGGCTGTGCCAGGGGAGGTTTAGGCTGATGTTAGGAAGAAATTCTTCATAGAGAGAGTGATTGGCCGTTGGAATGTGCTGCCCAGGGAGGTGGTGGAGTCACCATCATTGGGGGTGTTTAGGAGGAGACTTGACAGGGTGCTTGGTGCCATGGTTTAGCTGATTAGATGGTGCTGGATGATAGGTTGGATGCAATGATCTTGAAGGTCTCTTCCAACCTGGTCTGGTCTATTCTATTCTACTCTAGTCTATTTGTGCTTGAGCCAGCACGGCCATGAGGAGCTGGTGGTTTAAAAATGTCCTTCCAGCTCTCCTCAGAGCAGTGGATCTCTGCAGGGAAATGCTCTTCAGCTGCCTCGAGGGTGCTTTATTTCTGTCACTTGGCACCTTCTGGTGACTCCTTACTGCAAAACCATCCTGCTCATTTTTACACAAAGGAAATCTCCAGGCAAATGCAGAGTGGGAAAGCAGCTGTTCTGCAGCTCCCAAACAGTGCCTTCAACTGGGGGGGGTTTCACCCTTCTGAGGGTGAAGCCAGCCTTTGCTCGGTTTCAAGGCTTAGCTGGAAACATTCAGCATACATCTCTCTAGCTATATTCCTCCCTTATCACTTGCATGGTTTGATCACAGGCCCACCTGGGTCTCCCTGCAGCCATTGACATGGCTTCTCCCTGAAACCTCCCTGCTGTCAAAATGAGTCTAAAGAAGTGTTTGCAGATCACAGGGTGTCAGAGCTGGGGAGAGAACAACAGAAAGAGATAGCTGCTGGGAAAAGCAAAGGGGTGAAACAGGGTCAGGCAGTGAGGACTGGCAGGAAATAAAATGGCCAAATGGCAACACTTCTCAGTCCCAGTGCTGCATCCTCTGCCCTGCATCCTGAGCTAACTCCCCACTCCTCTTGAGACCCGGGGAGCAGCAGGATCAGGTGAAGCTTGGCTGTCCCTAGGGAGCTGCAGTAAATGCCTCACAGGCAGCAGCAGAATGCCAAGACAGGATGGGAAGATCAATCAAATGAATCTCAGAAACTGGAACGTTTTCAATAAAGTCACTTGTTTGTGGCTAAATTAAGAGCCTCTCATTAATCCCACTGTCTGGAACAATGCCAGAGTGTAAAAACTTAATGGTTCCCTCTAAAAAATATCCTAGCCAAAAAAACCCCAACAATTAAGAAGCTATTAGTAGGTATAGAGAACAATAAATAATTAAGACTGTTGATTTTAATGCTTTGGAATTGACAGCTGGAAATGGAGTGTTGGTAAGCTGAGTGAACTGATATCCTTAAAAGCAAAGGCACACACATCCCCTGTGCAGATTAATTCCAGGCTATTTGCATACTGTGCCTCGACAAGAAGGCTGAGCAGAGGCAAATATAGGATGCTTCTTTCAAGGATCTTGTGAGGAAAAAGGGAGAGTAAGGAAGTAGCTGCTGCTACCTTTCCCAAATAGCAGCACCCCCAGAGCGCTTTGCAGACCACATGGCCACAAACCTTTCAGCAAGTCATGAAGGAGCACTGTGCAGCAGTGAAAGGAGCAGAAATAGGATTCCTCCAGTACTGAGGAATTAAGTGAAGTGTAGATAAGGTGTCAGGAATACCTTCACTACTGTCTTGCAGGCTGTAAGGTTTTAGGCAAGTGCAGCATGATTACTGGACAGACTAAGAACTGTCTTGGGGATGTGTGGTTGGAAAGCTGCAGCTTGGAGAGGGACCTGGGGGTCTTGGTGGACAGTTGGCTAAATATGAGTCAGCAGAGTGCCCAAGGGGCCAAGAAAGCCAATGGCATCCTGACTTGGATTAGAAACACAGTGGCCAGCAGGGACAGAGAGGTGACCATCCCCCTGTGCTCAGCACTGGTGAGGCCACATCTTGAGTCTTATGTTCAGTTCTGGGCTCTTCACAACAAGAAGGACATCGTGGGGCTGGAGCATGTCCAGAGAAGGGCAAAGAGGCTGGTGAAGGGCCTGGGGCACCTGGGCTATGAGGAGGGCTGAGGGAGCTGGGGGTGTTCAGTCTGGAGAAGAGGAGGCTGAGGGGAGATGTTGAGCTGCTGGAAGGTGTCCAGAGAAGGGCAAGAAAGCTGGGGAGGGGTCTGGAGCACAGCCCTGTGAGGAGAGGCTGAGGGAGCTGGGGTTGCTTAGCCTGGAGAAGAGGAGGCTCAGGGGAGACCTTCTTGCTCTCTCCAACTCCCTGAAGGGAGGTTGTAGCCAGGTGAGGGTTGGTCTCTTCTCCCAGGCAGCCAGCACCAGAACAAGAGGACACAGTCTCAAGCTGCACCAGGGGAGGTTTAGGCTGGATCTTTGGAGACTTTCCCAGCCCTCATGAATGGGTATAGGTTTCAGTTCTGTCAAAATGGATACCCTGCATCAGAGAGGAAAAGGTTAACTTGATTGTCTGGCCTGTCCTGAATTCTCTGGTGATTCCCAGTGGAAACTGGCATCTATGAAAGCATTCCATTGGCAGGAGCTCCTCAGCCCAGTACCAGGACTGGCAAAGACCAATCCTTACCTGGACTCTAGAATCCAAAATCATTTCTTTCCACTGAAAAGCAAGGTATATCATCTACTGAGTTCAGATCCCCAAGTACAAATGTCTGCATTTAAGTCAGAGTTAGACACATTCCCCATCAGGAGCTGGGGATGAAAGGGTTGCCCTTCTCTTTCAGGAAAAAGAATCTCCTCTAAAGGCTGCCAAAATGATTTGAAATGATGCAGTTCAAATCTGTTGAGCAATTCCTTTCTGAAAGACTGAGTAGGTCAGAATTACAGATGTGGGAATATCTTCCCTCATTAAAGCCCTCCCTATTCTTCAAGCCCCTGCATAGGCACAGTTATATATTCAGTTTGCAATTGAATTTAATTTGCATGCTTAATGATCCAGAAAAGCAAGAGCACAGTTACAGATGAAGAGGAAGTTTGGCAACATCCACAAAATAAGGAATGGTTAATCACTCAGATGCCCTGGCTGTAAGAAAAGGGAAAGAAAAGTGATGATAGGCAAGGAGTGTTGGTTCAGGAGCTGAGCACAGGCACTGGGAGGAGATAGCCAGCCAAAAGAATGAGACTGAAGGTAATTAATGTCTGGAAGCAGCATCAGATTCAAACCACCTATCTGTTGCAGATTTGCAGTAGAATAGAATAGAATTAACCAGATTGGAAGAGACCTTCAAGATCATCAACCTATCACCCAGCACCATCTAATCAACTCAACCATGGCATCAAGCACCCCATCCAGTCTCCTCCTAAACACCTCCAGGGATGGGGACTCCACCACCTCCCTGGGCAGCTCATTCCAGTGGCCAATCTCTCTTTCTGGGAAGAACTTCTTCCTAACATCCAGCCTAAACCTCCCCTGGCACAGCTTGAGACTGTGTCCTCTTGTTCTGGTGCTGGCTGCCTGGGAGAAGGGGCCAACCCCCACCTGGCTGCAACCTCCCTTCAGTAGTTGTAGAGAGCAAGAAGGTCTCCCGTGAGCCTCCTCTTCTGCAGGCTAAGCAACCCCAGCTCCCTCAGCCTCTCCTCACAGGGCTGTGCTCCAGACCCCTCACCAATAATACCACCTCTCAACCTTGATGTGCCTCAGTTGCCCAGTTTGAAGCAGAAATAATTCATATTTGTTATTGTTATCCTATCTGCTCATGTTTTCTTTCAAGAGTTGTTTTCATTTGGTTGGTGTCTTTAAGCC
This sequence comes from Melanerpes formicivorus, assembly GCF_026170545.1. NCBI lineage: Eukaryota > Metazoa > Chordata > Aves > Piciformes > Picidae > Melanerpes > Melanerpes formicivorus. The sequence continues at coordinate 21,961,062 of NW_027142364.1, read as the reverse complement.
ATACTGAATGACTAGAGGGCTGGAGCTCCTCTCCTGTGAGGACAGGCTGAGGGAGTTGGGGCTGTTCAGTCTGGGGAAGAGAAGGCTCCAAGGAGACCTTCTTGTGGCTGGATGTTAGGAAGAAGTCCTACACAGAGAGAGTGATTGCCCATTGGAATGTGCTGCCCAGGGAGGTGTGGAGTCACCATCACTGGAGGTGTTCAGGAGGAGACTTGATGGGGTGCTTGGTGCCATGGGTTAGTTGTTTAGGTGGGTTGGATGCGATGATCTCAAAGGTCTCTTCCAACCTGGTCTGGTCTATTCTATTCTATTCTATGGTTGAGTTGATTAGGTGGTGTTGGATGAGAGGTCGGACACAATAATCTCAAAGGTCTCTTCCAACCTGGTCTGGTCTGGTCTTGTTTATTCCATTCCATTCCACTCTAGAGAGCAGATCAGCACACGCAGGGCAGGTAACCCAAGCTGACTGCTATTTGCTTGAGGGATTTCCAGAAGTAAATGTAAGCAAGGAGAAAGAATCCTGTATGGAGAGCTGTGCTGCTCCCTGGGTGTCTGTGGATGGGCTGTGAGGACAGAGTATTGCTGCCCACTGCAAGAGTAATTTCTCTTTATTTTCCCACCTGACTAAGGGGAAACCAAACTTTGAGTTTGGTTGGTTTCTGCTGTTTTGGTTTGGGGGTTTTGGGTTGGATTTCTTTATATAGCCTTCAAGATTGGGAAGAGGAATTTTTAAGAGAGTTCTAAAGGATTACAAGAAAAAACCCAACAGGAAAGTATTCAAATGAATCCTTTGCTGCTGTGACAGTTTGGTAATATTTACAACTCATTTCAGGTACACTGAAACAGACATTTGGGATATTTTGGGGCAGATAGCCTTTGCAAGCACTGAAGTGAAATCTCTGTAGCACAAAAGGTCACTGCAATTTCAATCAGCAATCTGTGGACCGTTGGTGCCTTCACCAGGACCATCAAGTCACCCAAGAAAACTTGGAATCACAGAATAGAATCATAGGAGCCATCAGGGTTGGAAGGGACCACAAGGATCATCCAGTTCCAAGCCCCCTGCCATGGGCAGGGACACCCCACACTACATCAGCCTGGCCAGAGCCTCATCCAGCCTGGGCTTAAACACCTCCAGGGATGGGGCCTCAACCACCTCCCTGGACAACCCATTCCAGGGCTTCACCACTCTCATGGGGAAGAACTTCCTCCTCACATCTAGCCTGAATCTCCCCACCTCCAGCTTCATTCCATTCCCCCTAGTCCTATCACTGCCTGAGATCCTGAGCAGTCCCTCCCCAGCCTTCCTGGAGCCCCCTGCAGATCCTGGAAGGCCACAATGAGGTCACCTTAGAGCCTTCTCTTCTGCAGACTGAACAGCCCCAACTCCCTCAGTCTGTCCTCACAGGAGAGGTGCTCCAGCCCTCTGCTCATCCTCCTGGCCCTTCTCTGGAGACCTTCCAGCACCTCCAGATCCCTCTTGTCACAGGGGCTCCAGAACTGGAGGCAGGACTCCAGGTGGGGTCTCCCCAGAGCTGAGCAGAGGGGGAGAATCACCTCCCTTGCCCTGCTGGCCACATTTCTCCTGCTGCAGCCCAGGCTCTGGTTGGCTTTCTGGGCTGCAAGTGCACACTGAGAGCTCCTGGTGAGCTTCTCCTCCACCAGCAGCCCCAAGTCTCTCTCCTCAGGGCTGCTTTCCAGCCAGTCCCTGCCCAGCCTGGATTTGTGCCTGGGATTGCCTTGACCCAGCTGCAGGACCCTGCCCTTGCTCTTGTTGAACCTCCTGAGGTTGGCTTGCCCAGACTGTGATTAGAAACTGAGGATGGAATGTTAAATCCTTTAGGAACAATCTTTAAGGCCAAGACCAAGACTCAGCAAGAGAACAGAAGAGAGCCTCTCACTTTATTGCTGCTTTCATGCACTAAATCTGACTTCCTTCTCTCTTATTGATTTCAGAAAATGAAGTCCTGATATACTCCAGGCTAAGTGAGGAGAACATTTCTTACAGCCATGGAACTGCAATGTTGTAAGTTTAGGAATGCTATAAAGTGTGTGATTGGTGGCACAAAGTTACTGTTTACTGCACCCATCATCTCTTGGGCAAAGAATTGCCTTTGCTTAGCAAGAGAGAGGGGAAGAGAGTACCAGAAAGGATCCAGACACCCAACATAATTCTGTTCAAAACAGCTTGGAAGATTAATTCCAATAACTCTGGGTACCTCCAGGTAATTGGCTCTAAACTAGGGAAGAAAGAGACTTGGTCTGAAGAAGTATTTTCCCACTGCTTTTGACAGCAGCTCCTGTGTGTTCTCACACTAAGACTCCATCCTCCCAGCCTCAGGCACTTCTCTCTTAGTTCACCTGTGGTTTACTCCAGTTTCATCTCCATGATCATAGAATCATAGGATGGTCAGGGTTGGAAGGTGCTTCCACAGGTCATCCAGTCCAGTGCCCTCTGCAGTCAGCAGCAGCATCCTCAGCTAGCTCAGGCTGCCCAGAGCCCTGTTGAGCCTCACCTTGAATATCTCCAGGGATGGGACCTCAACGCCCTCCCTGAGCAACCTGTTCCACTACCCTCGTGGTAAAGAGCTTGTTCCTAACACCCACTCTAAATCATCTTATCACTCCAGACCTTTGCACACAGTCTCTCTCCAGCCTCCCTGTAGCCCCCTTCGGGTACTGACAGGCTGCTATTAGGTCTCCCTGGAGCCTTCTCTTCTCTGGGCTGAACACCCCCAGCTACCTCAACCTGTGTTCATAGCAGAGGTGCTCTTACCACCTGATAATTTTCATGGCCTCCTCTGGACTCCCTTCATCAGGCCCATGTCCTTGAGTCCATGATGCATCTATAGAGCCTGAGTTCACCTTTATTCCCTACCTTTCATCACTCTTGCATTCCCTCGAGAGGGCATTTGCTGTGTACATCACTTTTCTGAAGGGCCAGCAAGGCTGGACAGCATGGGAAGAAGACATGGGAGCATGGCTGAGCTCACCAGGCCTTCAGAGATACTCTTGGAGGATGAATACTCTGAGTGAGGCATGTCCAGGACAACGACCAGGAGCCACAGACTGAGCTGGTGTCTTCCCTCTGTGTTCACCTTTTCCTACTTGTGAGCTGGATGTCTGGCTCCAAACCTGAGCCAGGATGCTGGGCCACCAGAGAAGCTTTGGAGGAGGTTGGTGGAGATCAGGCTGAGATGACAGCTGGGTCACAAGGTAGGGTGATAGCTTGCAGGGTGGCAGCACTATAAAAAACCCTGAGGTTTTAAGGAGACTCTCAACACGAGAAAGGTTCAGGAATGGTCTGTGTGGGAAATGTGGGCTGGAGCAGGCTGTGGAAGCTGCTGAGGAGCTGTGAGTCACTCAGTTGTGTCAGACCTTCTATGAGAGATTCATAGCCTGTGAACAGAGTCTGTGAGGATCCTGTGTGCTGCTTGCTACCTCCTTTTGCCCTGAAACACTTGAAATTTATCAGAGCTCTCTGCCCGCCAAGTGGCACTCTCACCAGGGCCAGAGACAATAAATTGATGTGCCTGGACCCAAGCCCTGGGGAGGTACTGAAACAGCTCAACCAAAGGCTGAGTTGAGATGGAAGCTTGTGAGACCCCTCTCATCAACCTACAAATCAGGCCAAAAGGAGACATACACTCTGCAAGATGTACTTGAGGCTACACAGTGAGCAGCCTCCTCGAGCAGCCGGTCAGCTCACTTAGAAGTAAGAGCTATATTTACCCCATTTCAAACAGAGGTTTTGGGATGAGCTCCATTGCTGGTCATCACCTCCAGAAGAGCCAGTGCAGATGGCATGCAAGCTCCCTTCCCCCCAAACTCCAGTAATTTGCTGCTCTAGGCTGGCTGGAATGAGACTGCTTAAACTCACCCTTTACTGTGATACTTTGTTCTCCCCTTTCCCTGAGTACTCTGACTCCAGGGAAGCAAGAAGGTAAAGGGAACTGAAGGGAGAGCTTTCAACAAGATCACCCCTGCTAGCTGGAGGAACATTACTGGAAGATTGTCTTGTCATTTTCTAGATGGTGCTGCTGAAGGCACGATGCAATTTGCTGTGGGATAAGAGAGGCTTCTTGCAGATGCAAGCAGATGTTTTGGTGCCAAAGGGAAGTGGTGGGAGTCATTTGAGCTGTAATTAAAGTATTGTATATTATAACAGGTTTGCACTTTCAAGAGAGTCTGGAAGCACTAACCTTGAATTATATGATTGCTTCATGACAGGTGGAGCCTTGTGGAAATTCACTCTAGGAAGGGTGAAGGCTCTGCACTTGCTTGTCTTTAAGGGGGCTCCTTGACCTATCCCCAGCCCCAAAGCATAGCCATAGCCCCACTGCATGTTTGAAAAGCAATTCCCCTCCCTGCCTTCCCAGCTCCATGATCTTTCCAAGCCATATCACTGCAGAGAGATTCCCTCCTGCTTCCTCCTGGTGATCAGCTCCTGCCCTGAAGCCTTGGAACTGATTTGGTAGACTTCAGCCTTCCCACCCTGCCTGGCAGTGGTGGCCTTTCTCTAGGCTGGCTCATGAGGGATGAGCACTGCCCTTTAGAGGTTTGTGCTGAGAAGGAAGACAGTAAGGAATGAATCTCTTGCAACAAATCACACTTCCCCAGGGGAACAATGGCCACAGTGCCGTGCCTGAGCCCCGTGGTGTGAGCATGGCTGCCCTCCTGTGCCAGGAGGGCCCTGGCCTCATCACTGTCAGCCAGAGATGCTCACATTAATAATCCCAAGTGCTGCCCTCCCTGGGCCAAAGCAAAAGGTGTGTTCTTTTGTGCTAGGCAACAGCAGCCATGTGAGTTATTGTGGCAGAGGGAATATCCTTGTCAGCCTTAATGGTAATTTATGTTCCTGGGTCAGGTGTTCCAGCAATGTCAGCAGGGGATGAGTCAGCAGGACCTGCATTTTGGAAAGTAACTCTGGAGCAGGTCTGGAAATCAACCTCCCTCAGGCTCCCCAATGGGCTCAGGGGATGCTGTGACATCCACTAGTGAGGATGGGGCAAAACTGTCCCTCTAGTTTGGGTTCAGGGCTGGGAGATTTCTGCAGGGCCCAGATCCATGAAGGGTGAGCAGCAGAGGTGGGAAGCCAGCCCCAGATGTTGCAACTGCAGCACAACACAGCTGTGAGATTGCTCCTGTAGGGGTAAAAATCCCATGGGCAGAACTGTAGAGAAAGAGGGTTATGTGCTGCATCTGGGACTGCTGAGTCCACAAGGGAAAGAGAACACTGAGCACAGGTCTGTCAGCAGAGGAACATTTGGGAGCAGGACAAGCCCTGACCACTGAGTACTCCTGGGGCACTGTCCTGCACAGGGCAAAGCTGAGGCTGTGGCAGCATGAGCAGAGCTGCTCTCTGTTGAAGACCACTGTTCACTTCTCTCCCACTACACCTGAAGCTGTTTCCCTTCCTGCTGTGCCTGTACAACAAAAGCCTGTGCATTATCCCAACAGCTGAGAGCTGCTCACTTCTGCTGTTGAGAGGTGGAGCACACACATTGGCCACCACAACCCCAGGCAGGGCTACAGGCTGGGGTCAAAGTGGCTGGAGAGTGACCAGGCAGAGAGGGACCTGGGGGTGCTGGTTGACAGTAGGCTGAACATGAGCCAGCAGTGTGCCCAGGTGGCCAAGAAGGCCAATGGCATCCTGGCCTGCATCAGGAACAGTGTGGCCAGCAGGAGCAGGGAGGTCATTCTGCCCTGTGCTCAGTACTGGTTGGGTTACACCTTGAGTCCTGTGTCCAGTTCTGGGCTCCTCAGATTAGGAAAGATGTTGAGCTGCTGGAAGGTGTCCAGAGAAGGGCAAGGAGGCTGGGGAGGGGTCTGGAGCACAGCCCTGGGAGGAGAGGCTGAGGGAGCTGGGGTTGCTTAGCCTGGAGAAGAGGAGGCTCAGGGGAGACCTTCTTGCTCTCCCCAGTTCAAGAGGGACAGGGATCTGCTGGAGAGATTCCAACAGAGAGCTACCAGGATGCTGAAGGGACTGCAGCACTGCCTGGGGAGGAGAGGCTGAGAGCCCTGGGGCTTTGTTAGCTGGAGCAGAAAAGACTGAGAGGGGATTTGATAAATGTTTATAAGTAGCTGAGGGCTGGGGGTCAAGAGGCAGGCAACTGCTCTGCTCAGCTGTACCCTGTGACAGGACAAGGGGCAATGGATAGAAACTCCAGCACAGGAGGTCCCACCTCAACATGAGGAGGAACTTCTGCACTTTGAGGGTCCCAGAGCCCTGCAGCAGGCTGCCCAGAGAGGCTGTGGAGTCTCCTTCTCTGGAGACTTTCAAGACCCATCTGGATGTGTTCCTGTGTGATCTGCAGCAGATTCTATGCTCCTGCTCTGGCAGGCAGGGTTGGACTTGATGATCTTTGGAGGTCCCTTCCAACCCCTAACATCCTGTGATCCTATTGCTTTACTGTCTGCTGTTAAAATATCCATCTTTAGGAACAGTTGCCTTCACCTTTGCTTGATTCTTCCCCTTAACAGTACAGCCTTAGAGTTGTTTTTTTTCCAGGCAGCATTTTTTTCCCTTCATTGCTTCATTTCCTTCATGTGCTGTGTGAGAATTATGATAATTGGAGAGAGTGTGAGAAACAAGAACCTTCTCTCTCCTGCTCCCATGGTGATGAAAAGAGAAACTGGAGCTGTTAAACTGGAGCCAGTGTTTCCCCTGGACAGCATTTATCTTACCTCTTTGTCAGGCTCGTTTGCCATGTCCCAGCCTGTGCCTCAGTGCTTTGGAGCGAGTGAAAACCCACAGTGACTTAGAGTGGCTCGGGGTGGTGGGATGCTGCATGCATTCTTGTCTCTGAAAAACTAAATGGGACAGAGAGACTGAACAAAAGGATGAAACTAGGCATTGTTTCAGTGTTCAGGGCAGGATCAGCAAAGAATTGCATGGTGTAATTGTTTGCAATGGCCCTGGGCTGCCAGAAGTCCTTTACCCTGTGCAGTCCACAGCGCTGTATGCCTTCTCCTCTGGTGCAGCAGGGACTTAATTCATGCAGTGCCACAGAACTGTGGGAGGAATAAAATCCAAAGCAGGGAAGGAAGAAATGCTGGCAGATTCCAGCAGGTGTGCTAGAGATCTAGCTAGTATCAGAGCCCCACAGTGATGGCTTCATTGTTCTTGCCTCTCAAGAAAAGGGGCACTGAGTCTGGAGCATAATTTCTGCATCCCACTTTGGGGCTCTGAATCAGATCTGGAGTTCTAGAGTGTGGTTGCAGGAAACTGCTCCTTCTGGGGATGCCATGAATTCTTTCAGAGCTGGGAAAAGCCTTTTAATTTTGCTTCTGAAGCAAAGGGCAGCCCTAATCCATTCCCTCACTGTGTTCCTCCTCAAATACTAGGAGGAGCAGACAGTACCTTGTGGAGCTAGTAGACAAGAATCACAGGGGAGCAAGGTTAATGCTTGTTGCCTTATCTGTCCAAGTTCCACTTGGTTATCTGCACTTGTGTTCTGTCCAATGAGTTTAGCTGTTGTATATTTCTGCAGTGCTCATGACAAATGAGCAGGATTTTTGTCTTAGATCTTTCTTTTAGGAGCAGAATTCCTGACTGAGACTCACCAAGGTATCAGGTCAGTCTTCCCCAGCATTTCATCTGCTGCTTGTTGATGGATTTTTGACTGCATGGCTAAAATGTCTGAGTACAGCTGCAGGTCTGGGACCACACTTTGGTGTTATGAAAGTCATCTTCTTGTTGTTGTGGTGGTGGTTTTTGAACACCCCCAGGGATGCTGACTCTGCCACCTCCCTGGGCAGCACATCCCAATGGCTAACAACTCTCTCTGGGAAGAACTTTCTCCTCACCTCCAGCCTAAACTTCCCCTGGCACAGCTTGAGACTGTGTCCTCTTGTTCTGGTGCTGGGTGTCTGGGAGAAGAGACCAACCCCCTCCTGGCTACAGCCTCCCTTCAGGTAGCTGTAGATAGCAAGAAGGTCTCCCCTGAGCCTCCTCTTCTCCAGGCTAAGCAACCCCAGCTCCCTCAGCCTCTCCTCACAGGGCTGTGCTCCAGACCCCTCCCCAGCCTTGTTGCCTTTCTCTGGACACATTCAAGTCTCTCAATGTCCTTCTTAAACTGAGGAGCCCAGAACTGGACATAGGACTCAAGGTGTGGCCTAATTAGTGCTGAGTGCAGGGCACAATGACTTCCCTGCTCCTGCTGGCCACACTATTCTTGATGCATGCCTTTTTGGCTACCTGGAAGGACTGAGCTGTGCTAGAAGAGGTTGATGCATTTTGAACCAAGTTTTTTCCCCCCAGAACAGTCTCTGCCTTTGTGCCAAAACTTTTCCATCTTTCTTGAAATGTATGGGATGTAGCCAAGAGGCTTTTGATACAGCAAAACACAGAGGGGTGTTCTCAAAGGAGTGGCTTCTCCTGTGCACAGGCAGAGACGTCCTGGGTGGTCAAGACCTTGCTCCTGGACCAAAGTACAAGGCAACCTGGAGATCCAAATATCTTTTTTTTGTGTTGAGACATCAGGATCATCAAAATCACCAGATGAAAAGCATGCCCCATTTTTGGAGTATTGACAGGGGCTCTGAGCTCTAAACCAGGAGCAAAACTAAAAGGGAGACAAAGAACCAAAGGCAGATGGCTTGGTTGTCTTGTGACAGCCAGCATTGCTCCTCAGCCTCCAAAGTTTGGCTACCTTAGATAAGCAGCTCGGCTTGCAGTGCTCCCTCAAACAGCCCTGCTTACTGTCTGCACCACATCCCTCTCAGGAAGAACTTTGGGGGTCAGCCAGACTAATTCTTCCCTCATCTTTTCTTCTTACTTAATAGAGAGGGAGTTAAATGGCAGAGTGATAAGCAGTAGGTCTGTCTGGATATAAACATAAGAAAGAGGAGGCTTTGAGACTTCTTATCTTATCTCTCTGCACTCCCACAGTGTCTAACAAACCACAGAAATAAAAGCAGAACCAAAATAGCCTGCCTGCTTTCTTTTCCTTTCTTTTTTCTTTCTTTTCTTTCTTTTTTTCTTTCTTTTCTTTCTTTTATTTTTCTTTTTTTTCTTTCTTTTCTTTCTTTTCTTTCTCTTTTTCTTTCTTTTCTTTCTTTTCTTTCTTTTCTTTCTTTTTTTCTTTCTTTTCTTTCTTTTCTCTAAAGCTCTTGGGTTTAAAAATATACTTGGAAAAGTAAGGTTAACTCTCAAGCTTTAGGATCCTGCAGTAAACCTTGAGATGGTAGCAAACAGGCCCCCTTCAGCTGTACAAGTAGCTGCTGCTTTGAGATGCTTTATTTTCCCCACTTTCCTGTACATCCTAGGAAGCAACTTTCTAAACCCCCTGCAGATGAAATCCCTGTTATTGATGACAGTCTGAAGCAAGGCCTCCAAAGAGCAGACCTTTGAGCAGGAAAGCTGTAGGATGAGGAAAACCTGTGGCTTGGAATGCTTCTGTGAGAATTGCTCTCTTATTTTCCCCAAAGGTTGTAGGTTAAGGGAAATCAAGGATGAATGGGTATAACCAGAAAGAAAAGGCTAGAGGTGATCTCAAAGGTCTCTTCCAAACTGAACTGGTCTGGTCTGGTCTGGTCTATTCTATTCTATTCCATTCCATTCCATTCCATTCCATTCCATTCCATTCCATTCCATTCCTCTTCGCCCATCCTCAGTCCAGGACTCCTCACTACCTCTTTTCCCCCCCAGCTGTCAAGTTGCTTATGTCACCCCCTGTTCCCAGAGCATTTTCACAGCTCTACACATTTTGTTCCTCCCAGCAAAAGGTGAATTTTCACACTCCATGGAGAGATGAGGAAATGCTGCTCAGATGTGACAGTGAAGACACTTTGGAGGATGGGAGAGAACAACCTTGTTGATCAAAACAGAACAAAACCTGCTTGAAAGAATCATTGACTTAGCTGTGCAGCCCGCTGCTGATAACGGATGGTTGCCTGTTTCCTGTGGGGAATATTTAATATATCTGCTTTAAGGCTGCATGGGGACTTGAGGCTGGCTGGTCCTATTAATAATGCATGGGATGGCTGGATTTAAGTAATAATTATGCACAGAGTATAGTGCAGTGACATATTGGTGCAGAAAACGATTCCTTTAATAGGCTTGTTCCTTTTGGCTAGATCCCTTTAGATAGCTAGTTTGTTTGTTTGACAGGTTTATACCTTCCTCCTTCCTCCTTCCCCCCTCCCCCCTTTAGTTTTTTGTGTTGGTTTTTTCTTTTCTTTTTCCATTAAAGCCACTTTTGCTGAACAGCTCCATGGTGTACAAAAAATGTCTTGGAGCTTTCAAGGGGACTGGGGAAGTGTGGCACTGCCCGGGGGTCTGGTTTGCATTGGCACACCGCCTGTCCTCACACATCCTCTGAGGGGATGGGTTTCACAGTATCACAGTCCAGTAGAGGTTGTAAGGGGCCTCCAGAGATCGTTGAGTCCAACCCACCCCCTGCCAAAGCAGGATCACTTAGGGTAGTCTGCACAGGAATGCATCCAGGTGGGTTTAAAATGTCTCCAGAGAAGGAGACTCCACAACCTCTCTGTTCAGCCTGCTCCAGGGCTCTGGCACCTTGAAGTTCTCTTCCAACCTGGTCTATCCTATCCTATCCTATCCTATCCTATCCTATCCTATCCTATCCTATCCTATCCTATCCTATCCTATCCTATCCTATCCTATCCTATCCTATCCTATCCTATCCTATCCTATCCTCACTGTAAAGAAGTTTCTCCTCATGTTGAGGTGTGATCTTCTATGTTCCAGCTTGTACCTGTTGTTTCTTGTCTTGTTATTGTGCACCACCAAAAAGAGCTTGGCCCCCTCCACTTGACACCCACCCCTCAGATATTTATACACATTGATAGGATCCCCTCTCAGTTTTGTCTTCTCAAGACTGAGCAGCCCCAGGGCTCTCAGTCTCTCTTCAGAGGGGAGATGCTCAAGTCCCATTTGCTCCAAGACAATAAAATATAAGGCAGTGTTAAAGAAGCAAGTGTTACCTATGAACCCTTCCTGCTGTGCTGCTGTGTGGCCTCCCTGCAGGTAGCTCTGGCAAAAGGAGGAGCAGGTGCTGGAGCCCTTTTTTCCCCAGGTGGAAGGCAGAACACACAGGGAGCCCCTGCCTCGCAAGCTCATCAACACAGCAAGAAGCCCAAAACTGCATTAAATGAAGAGAAGATTGGATGGGAGGAGGGAAGAAAGAGGGAAAAGTGAGAACCCAAGAGATTACAGGGCTGGGTTCCTTCATGTTTGGACTCTCAGGAGTTATTACTGACAGGGGAAGAGCCCAGTCTTTGGCCTGACCGTTCTTTGTTGTCCAGGCTCCATGAGCACCTCGTTACTTTAGCTCTTCATCAGCTGCTCTCTTCAGGAGCCAGCTGTGCCTTGAAAGGCTGTGATCACTGAGTGCAGTCCACTGTACTGCATTCAACCATTTTCTTTGGGTTAGCCAAGCTGAAGGGGTTTATTAGAAGAGGATCTTGTAGAGTCTGATCATTAAAGACATTTTGATCTGCTTAAGCAGTGACAATAGTCCCACCACTCTGCGAGCAGCACCTGCTCAGGAAGTCACTTTTAATTGCACAGAATTCTCCCTCGTTGCTTTCTCTTCTGACACATGCAGTTTGTTCAGGGCCTAAGTTTCCCTTTACTGGATGTAACAGGAGATAAAGAGCACTGGCTCATTTGACAGAGCTCTCCCTCTGTGATGCCAGCTCTCCAGGCACACCAGCTTTTGATTCTATCTCCTTTGTGCTACCTTCATCACCAGTTAGAGCACTCTACATAGAGAAGAAGACCGCAGAGTCCCCTGCCCATTCGTGGCAATCTGGCAGCCTTCACTTAATTAACTTACCACTAATTCTTGGCAGCTTGTAAATCACTATTTTATTCTTATCCCAGACAAAATTTTGGTGCTAGATTCCCCCACAGGGTGTTTGGAGAGCTGATCATTGTAAGCTAATTTGCTGCAGCTGTTTAAAAACAAAGAGGGTGGGAGGGAACCAGTTCGGCTGTCAGGATTCCATCACAGGCAAAAGTCTGCTTCAGATGATATGTGCTGCCCTTAGGCAGAGCTAAAGTGCTAGTTTAGTAGCTCAGCTGAGGGTGGCTGCCTGAGCTTTTCTGTTCCACCCTAATTTCTTCTGAACGCTTCAGTGACAATGTCCTTCCCTGAGCCAAGCAAACCACGAGAGTGCCACGGCCCAGGCAAGCACCACAAAGAGTGATCGATTCCCTTTACAGCTTCAGACTGGTGGCACCTGGAGTCTTTTGACTTGGGTGCCCGATCCCTGTGAAATACTCAGGACCTGGCTGCTGGCAGCAGTGTGTGGAATTTGCAGTCACCTGCCCCAGAGAAAGGGCAAAAAATGTGGTGGGTCCTTCCCTGAGCACTGTTGCTGTGCTGTGTCCCCTTCCCCCACGAACCTGCCCCCTCTGTTTGGTGAACCTGTTGCTGAATCAGGCAGAGCAAGACCAGGGTTGCATAGAAAATCCAACCCGAGAGCCTTGGGCACAGTCACCCCCATCAGACAGGTGAAGTCATCTTACAAATTGCCAAGGGCAGACACCTGAGGGCAATCAACGGGCCCTGGAACTCTCTGGAATCAGCAGGTGGAAGATCACTCACCCTCCGGGGGGGTCTCGGGCTCAGTCTGAACAAAGCCTCCCGGAGAGGTGCCCCGCAGGGGGTGGTCAGAGCTTTTCGCGACGGGAGCTTGTCGCAAAGGGCGAATTCCTCTGTTGGAAGGGCAGGGCTTCCCCTCGGCTCCGGTGGATGCTGTCAAGAAGGGCCAGAATGCTACAGCCTTGGAGTGCAACACTGGTGAGTAACAGAACTCCCTGTGCGGCTCTCTCGATGGACAGTTTGTTCTGGTAGTGGAGATTGCTGACTGGGAGGGGTTTGGCTTGCTGTCTCTAGCTTAGAAGGCTTTAGGTCTCATTCCTTCGTTTACAAAGCTGCTTCTTGCTGCAATCCACTCCAATGTACAGCTCCCAGACAGACCTGGGCTGAGGGTTTCTGATGATAGTGGTGAGCTCTGAGCTGCTGGGTTTATGTTTCACAGCCTCCTGAGGCAGGTGATTGCATACTTTTTGCTTAAATCTTAGGCCTTCTAAGAATAATTTTGAATGGAATTTGGCTCTGGACAGATTGCTTGGAGGAACAATCTCCAATGCTCTCCAAGGGATTAAATGAGGATGAGTTTTCAACCCCTTGCCAGTGGGACTTCCCTATGGAGCAGTATCCAGTCTCCTAGGAGCCCAGCTGCATCAGTTACTCTGTTCCCTCTTGTCTACCAAGCATTCCAGTGGGATCTGAAGAGCTGATGTCTACACCATATGCATTTCATATCCTATGTACAGCAGTTGCTCTGTGCTAGTTCTGCCCTAGTGCCAGGGACTGAGCCCTTGTAAGCAGGTGAAGCACACTGGTGCATGCCTAGGAAGAGCTTGCAGCCGGGTTTCATTTGGAAGCAAACCACTTCTTGCACTTAGAGACTGCTGTATGATGCAGACCAAAGTCTGGGAAGGAAGGATGGATGAGAGCTTTGCTTCCTAGTCATACCCCTTCTCTGAACTAAATCACCCACAGAAAAACATCACTTATGCCTTGGGATGTTTCCTGCAGCCCCAAAGTTAAAGAGAATCCCCTGTGTACATGACCAGCTGCTCCCTCTTCACCTGGAATAGGAGCTATATTGCATCTGCTGTATTTAATTTCATGCTGCCTACCCCTTGTGCTCAAGGACACGCTGCTCTTCCTCACAACTGAATGCCCAGGGTGGCTTGGGAGCCTTGAAGGACTGGAGGGGAAAAAAGTTTGCTGTGTTATGACCACAAGGAAATGCATTTTATGTCCAGAACAATCACTATTAGAAGGAGGTGCTTGAGGGAAATGTTCAAAGCCTTCTTCTCAATGATAATGAAGCTCAGTGAAGTAGAATGTTAAAGTATAAACCATCCTGAGTCATTTACAGCCCTGGGGTTTTTTTCTCCCTCACCTGAAAGGATGGAGCAGAGACTCTCCCCTCATCCATTACGAGGTCCTGAAATGACAGCAGTTCCTATGGGATTAAAAGTGCATTGAATCAGAAAGGGCCAAGAAATATTATTACAGCCCATAAGGAATGGCTCTTCTGAGCCTTAGGGGCTGTTTGCAGAGGCTTTGCACTCTGTGGCTTCTTAGCTGCTGCTATTGTGTAGGTGCAAAGCTGAAGTGCAAATACCCTGAGGACTTCTTGTGTGTTTCTGTGTTTTAGGTTGGTTCGTTTCTGTTTGGGGGTTGGTTGGTTGGTTTGGGTTTGGGTTCTGTGTGTGTGTGTTTGCTTGCTTGTTTGGTTTGGTGTTTTACTGTGTTCTTTAAATGTAACAATGCTTCTGAGTGTTGGGTTTGGGCTGTGGCTCCAGAGTTGAAGCTGGTGTTGCCCTGAACCTTATTCTTCAGTGCCTGTGCTACTTGGGCTTGGTGGGTTTGGTTTCTTTGTATATACCAACACATGAGCTAAAGAATTCCACGGCATCCTACCTCACCTGTGTGCTTCCTGGCTCCTCTGAAGCAGCAGCTGGTAACCAGATATTGGTAGACTTGGGCTGAGTCCCATTCCCTAAGCACTGGCACAAACTCCTGTGCATTGTGGTGACCAAATGTGCTGCCCAGGGAGGTGGTGGAGTCACCATCATTGGAGGTGTTTAGGAGACTTGACGGGGTGCTTGGTTGCATGGTTTAGTTGATTAAGTGGTGTTGGACGATAGGTTGGATGTGATGATCTTGAAGGGATCAGAACCCACCCCCCCGTGGTTCTGATGTGTTCTCATTGCAGTCACTCCTGATTGATTGTTTATTCCCTGCTTCCCTTGCTTTGGGACAGAACAAGTTGAAAGGGTAGCTCAGCACATCCTGAGAGTGGTGCACTGCCAGCTACCAGCATCACAAAAGGTTTAGGGCTCCAGAGTGGTGTCAGCATCAGTTTGTAGTGCATGCTGGAGTGAACTGCAGCCACGCACTCAGGTCCTAGTAGGTTTGAAGTCCCCTAGCCTGTGTGCAGCTGGGGGTCAGAGGCACTGCCCTGTGAACCATCAGGTATTTAGTTTTGCAAACTGATTACCTGTTTTGTGCTTTAAAATAAAGGCAATAATTTCTGAGTTGGAGCTCTGGAGACTAGCCTTGGCCATCCTCAGGGTAGCAAGCTGAGGAGGTTATTGCTTCCATGCGAGGGTGCTTTTGCTGGGATTGCTTGTGGTCCGCTCTGTGCAGCGGAGTAGCTGCTTCAGAAGGAGCTGGGAGCAGGGGGAGGAGGGAGGAAAGATGTTTCTCTGTCTTTATACTGCTCTTAAGGACGTTCTGGTGCCTGTGTCTGGACCACTGGCTCAAAATGACTTTGAGGCAGAGGGTGAAAAGACTTTGAGCTTTCTGGAGGAAAGTTAAGGGTATTGCCAAACTGAGAGCAGGAGAAAAAACCATGCTGCAGACTAGTACAGATGACCAGAGCAGCTGGTAGCTTAGGAAGTCTATTTCAGGTCCTTGGAGCTATTTTTCCAATAGCATAGTAAGACACATAAATAAGAGGAAGTAGAGGTGCCTGTGTGAGGAAAAGAACTGTGGTAGTTAGCCCTGCAGGAGCAGAGAGTACCTGCTCTCAAGCAGGGGCTGATGAACTGTGTCACTGCACGGCCACTGCATCGTTGTCACTGCCACTGCATGCAGCCCACAGTGGGGTTTGGCTTGCTGGAAGCTGGTGGGGCTGGCACCTGGGCATGGGCCTCATGCAAATTGGTCAGTAAAAGCTGAAGGAGGGAGGGAGAGGTGTAAAATGGTCCCCATTGTGTGCTGCTTGGAGAACTGGAAGTGACCTGGTAACTGCTCTGAGTTTAGAGATCAGGTGGTGCTGTGATAGGGTTTTCTGTGAGAACTGCAGAGGTTCCTTGTTAAGAGAGAGAAATCTTCCTGGAGACTGTTGCAAGATAAAACTGGAAGTCGTGTTTGTGCTCCTCTTCAGCACTGCTAAATTGAACTGGTTGCTGTCTTCACTTGGGAGAGGGAGAACAGGACACTGTTGGGTTTGGAGGCTGTCTCTGAAAAGTACTGCTCAGGACACTGTTCTTGAAAAGTGAGGCTGACTCAGGATGACTCAGACTTCCCCTCTGGATTAGATTTACCTCACATTTACCTTCTGAAATACAAACCAGTCTTTCCAAAGTAGTGGCCTGGGAATTGGCAGAGACCAAGGCTTCCCAGCAGGCCATCTAAGGTCCTGTTTATCAAGATGATATTTGTATAACTGCAGTGTGAATGCCCCATCCACCCTAGTGCCTCCCTGATGGAGTGATGCCTGGGTGTGACTACAGATTAGACCTCAGGAAGAGTTTGCTGCTTGTTCCACAACCCCCACCCTGTAAAATACATTAACTGGCAGGAAGTGTGAGTTATTTTTCTAAGAGTGATGAAAGTCCTTGCAAAAATGGATGCAGTGCATCTTCCTAAGACTGATGGCAATCTACAGACCCCTAACAACATTCTGTACCCCAGCAGTGTGCCCTTGTGGCCAAGAAGGCCAATGGGGTCCTGGGGTGCATCAAGAGGAGTGTGGCCAGCAGATCCAGGGAGGTTCTCCTCCCCATCTACTCTGCCCTGCTGAGACCTCACCTGCAATATTGCATCCAGTTTTAGGTCCCCCCATTCAAGAGGGACAGGGATCTACTCGAGAGTCCAGTGGAGAGCTACAAGGATGATTGAGGGACTGGAGCACTGCTCTTTGAGGAGAGGCTGAGAGCCCTGGGGCTGTGCAGTCTGGAGAAGAGAGGACTGAGAGGGGATTTGATAAATTTGTATGAACATCTGAGGGCTGGGGGTCAGGAGGGAGGGGACAGGCTCTGCTCAGCTGCACCCTAGGATAGGACAAGAGGCAATGAATGCAAACTACAGCACAGAGGGCTCCACCTCAACATGAGGAGGAACTTCTTCCCTGTGAGGGTCCCAGAGCACTGGAGCAGGCTGCCCAGAGAGGCTGTGGAGTCTCATTCTCTGAAGACTTTCAAAACCCATCTGGATGTGCTCCTGTGTGACCTGTGCTGGATTCTATGGCCCTGCTCTGGCAGGGGGGTTGGACTCAAAGATGTCTGTAGCTCCCTTCCAACCCCTAACATCCTGTGAGCCTGTGCAGTGCTGTAGCAGGGCTGTGTTTTCCCTCAGTTCTTGATGTCTGGGTTATGCTTGTTCTTGGACACAAGGTAGAACTTCCTTGCTTTTAAGATACCTCTCTGCAAGCTCAACCAGAGTTGATATAACATGAGGTTTGTCAGTCACATGAATCTGTGTTTGAGCAATGCATTCTGAGCTCTCCCTCTCTTCCCTGGAAGCAGAGGAAGTTATCTTTTCTTTAAACTTGTTCTAAAACAGCAAATTCACTTCATGGACACTACTCAAAGTCCTCTAAGTTGTCATGCCACTGAAAACATCCAGCAGTGCCCAGACTGGAATCAATTTCCCCCCCTTAGCCCAGACCTTTTATTCAAAGCATTGAGATCAGCTCATCTGACCTGACTTGATAGGTTGGATTCAATGATCCTCGAGGTCCTTTCCAACCTAAGTGATTCTGTGACTTATTTCTGCTGTTACCACGCTTGGCACTTAATGCTCTCTACATTTCCAGGGGGCAAACCTACAGCCAGTGGTTGTCAAAGCAAAACCTTTGGAACTGTTCTGTTCCCTCAAAACTTTAAAGGTTGGGGGTGGGGTGGGTGTGTGTGGGGGGGGGTGGGTGTTTGGCTTTTTGTGTTTGTTTTTGTGGTGGCTTTTTTGTTAGTGTTTAGGTTTGGGTTTTTTTTTCCCCCTCTCCAGTTTGACTGTGATTAATTTTTAAAGGCCACAGGAGCTCTGAGCTGAAAGCTTGAGCCTTGGACAGAAACATCTACATTAGCAATATTTGGGAGCTGTAAGCTGGGAGGAGCTGTTTAAATTCTGAGTGGGGTAAAAAAATAGTGATGCATTTCCACTAGTGCTGTGGATTGTGTGTGGCAAACCTGCTGCTGAAGGCTTAACCCTGCCTGATCTTGTGGGAACTCCCTGTGGAATTCAGAGCTGGTGACTGCAGTCCCTGCTGCTGTAGAAAGCAAGCTGATGGTGGAAAGTGAGTGTGCAGAAGTGCCTGCTGTCTGTCTGAGTGCTTCCATCTCTTAGTCTTGCACAAACACACAGCCCCTCTGAGAAGAAATTATGGGGGAGCTGAGTTAGAGAGGTTTAAGTGAGTACCCAAAGTCCCAGCAAGGAGACTGTAAGGATGAGGGTGCAAGTTTGGGTCTGAACCTTTCCCCAGGCACGTTCCTGGTGCTGTACTGCTTTGCCTGAGGTGCCTGTGATTCACTGCAAACCTTAGCTCCTGGTCGTTTCCTTCCTTTCCTTTGTCCCTGTCCACTCTGGGATGTTCAGGGGTTTTCATTTCATGTGTTTGCAGATCTCAGTGGTAGGAGGCAGGAGAAGGGATGCGATTCATCAGCCTGGAAGAGGGAGATGGTGCCTTTCTTAGAAAGGTGTCAGGGGAAATCCTCTTGCTGAGTCATCTGCTGTTCAAATGCGATTTGTTATGCAAGTACCGGCGAGGCACCAGAGCCCAGGCTTGCCGTGCCTCTAATGGCTTCGCAAATTGGGAAGCCTAATTCATTTCATTAGCTAGAGCCGGGGAAAGCTTCAGCTTCCCTGCTGCCTGCCTGCCTCCTTCCCAGCCCTTTGTCTGTGCCCTGCCTTTCGTCCGCCTGGCTTCCTCTAGGTGGCATTGCAGGAGAAAAGGAATTCAGATGGCAGAGGAGCTTTTGCTTTGCTGCCGGGGAGGTGGCAGGAGCCGCTTTGCCTTTCGCTGCTGCGCGATTATCTTCTCCAGCGCATGCAGTATTAATACCTCCCGTGTCAGTCTCGAAGAGGATGCAGAGAAGTGCTCCTTCTGAGGAGGATTTTATTGATTCCTCATCTAATTATTTATTCCCCCCCCCCCAAAAAAAAAAATAGATTTTGTGTAATTGTGGCCTTCCAGTGTCTGCAGGGGGCTACAGGAGGGCTGGGGAGGGACTGCTCAGGATCTCAGGGAGTGATAGGACTAGGGGGAATGGAATGAAGCTGGAGGTGGGGAGATTCAGGCTGGAGGGGAGGAGGAAGTTCTTCCCCATGAGAGTGGTGAAGCCCTGGGATGGGTTGTCCAGGGAGGTGGTTGAGGTCCTGTCCCTGGAGGTGTTTAAGCCCAGGCTGGATGAGGCTGTGGCCAGCCTGATCTAGTGTGGGGTGTCCCTGCCCATGGCAGGGGGGTTGGAACTGGCTGATCCTTGTGGTCCCTTCCAACCCTGACTGATACTGTGATTCTAATCTGCCTATGGTTTAAAAAAGTGAATAAAATAAACCCTAGAATTCTGTATTTTGGAAGGAGAGGACAGTGGAAAGTTGCATTCAGACAACCTCAACCGAACAAAAACCCCTCTTGCCCTTCTCACTTTTGTTATCTCCTGAGATTTTCTTTGTGTCTCTTTCTTTCTCTTTCTTTAAACAGAGCTCTGAGATTGCAGAAACAATTTATTCTGCTCTATTTTTTTTCCCCTTTCTGGTTTGTTTTCCTCCCCCATTTGACAGTACTATCTGCATAATCAATTTCTCTCTTCCACTGTAGTAATTCCTCTTTTTATGGGATGTTCAGGCAAGCTGGGGGAAAAAAGAGAGAGAGAAAATGACTTCTAATGCTGCCCACGCTGGCTGCAGGACTGTAATGCAGATTGCTATCTGGAGAATTCAGCAACTGTTGTGAGCCTCTTTGGAAAAGTTTAGTGATCTCTCCAAATACATATTTATATGTTTTTAAGTGCTTTGGGCAGCAGGGCCTGTGAGCAGGTCTCCCTAGCAGCACAGACAAAGGGGGGTTTAGAATAGAATTAGCCAGGTTGGAAAAGACCTCAGAGATCATCGAGCCCAACCTATCACCCAGCACCATCCAATCACCTAAACCATGGCACCAAGTGCCTCATCCAGGCTCTTCCTGAACACCTCCAGGGATGGGGACTCCACCACCTCCCTGGGCAGCACATTCCAATGGCTAACAACTCTCTCTGTGTAGAACTTCCTCCTCACCTCCAGCCTAAACCTCCCCTGGCGCAGCTTGAGACTGTGTCCTCTTGTTCTGGTGCTGGTTGCCTTCTCATATGCTTCTCATGGTCAGGCTGTGTTCAGAGCACTTCTTTTCTCCTTGGTACCCACACATAGATAGGTGAAAAGCTTTTGAATAAAAGCTCTTATTAAGAATACTTTTGTTATCCACACCTTTGGGGGGGGGGTTAGGGGGGGGGGTGGGGAAGGCAACCACTCCCAAACACTTTGCTTGGGCTGAGTCTGGCTCTGCAGTGTATTTCTGAGATAATGGTTTTTCTAATCTCTTCAACTCCTAACCTGTGTGCTCTGAGCATGAATAAATCAGCATCACTTTGATTGTCTTGTTCTGGCCAGGGTGAAAGGCAGCTAACGTTCTTTGTCTGGAGGTAGCAGTCTTTGCTGTCAAGGAGGCTTTCTATATCAATGAGAACTGAAATGGAACAGTCCCAGACGCAGGAGGTCAGAAAGACTTGGCTGGCTGGCTGGCTGCTCTGCATTGAAGTTCTCTTGCTTAAGGGAAGTGCTTCCACGTGGCTTTGCGAAGCTGATCGGATCTGTGCGAGGGAAAGTTGGTCCCAACAGGACAGCTGCCTAGCCCTCGCTTGGTCAAGTCACCTGGCACCCTCAGTGCACCCACTGGCTCCTCCTTTAAGGCTCTGGTGTGCCATGGGAGTGGGAGGTGGTACAGGCTGGTCCTGCTGGGTACTTCCTATAACCCAGCCGTGCCTGGGCTCTGACAGTGTGACTGCTGTGGCTCAGGTCCAACGTCCATGCATTGGTGCATGCAGGATTGGTGAGGAGCAATGCTCCTGGGGCTTTGGGAGAGGAGAGCCTGGGGAGACTGAAATCTTGCTTGGTCTCTTCTCCCAGGCACCCAGCACCAGAACAAGAGGACACAGTCTCAGGCTGTGCCAGGGGAGGTTTAGGCTGGAGGTGAGGAGGAAGTCTTAGAGAGAGAGATTGCCCATTGGGATGTGCTGCCCAGGGAGGTGATGGAGTCACCATCACTGGAGGTGTTCAGGAGGAGACTGGATGGGGTGCTTGGTGCCATGGGTTAGTTGATCAGGTGGTGTTGGATGATAGGTTGGACTCCATGATCTTGGAGGTCTCTCCCAACCTGCTCTATTCTCTTTTTTTCTTGTGAAATGGAATATTGGTTCCTCTTGCTCAAAGAGCTTTAGAAGTCCAGGCTTAAGTCAGTGCTAAGACTTTGAGGATACCACAAATCATTCTTGTATGTCCCATTAAAGAGACTTGTTTGTTGTTTGGTGCCTGTGTGTTTTACTCAGCTTAATCTTCCACACTTAAGGCATCTCTAGCACTAACTCAGCTGTGCTGTGTAAGTGGGGGGTTACTGGCTTGCCTCCCTGACCATCTTTCCCTTTCTTCCTTTCCAGTGATATCTTTCAGGGCTGGCAAGGCTGTAACTTTCAGCCAATGCATTAGCTGAGACACAGGAAGGAAGTTTAAGGGGAGCTCCTCCCAGGTACCAAGATTGCAGTGCTAAGGGTAGACAGAGGTGACCAACATAGTGGCACAGCCCCTCAGGACATCCCCCTGTGGCTCAGGGGCAGGTGAGAGAATCGGCTCTGGCTTCTCTGAAATCTGAAAATGGTCCCTAGCTGGTGTTAGCTTGTGGCAGGCTTTTGATGTGCTGCTGTAGGAGATGGATCCAAAAAGTGACCATCTCTTTCTGAAGAAACCAAGAATGCTTTGAAAGTGAAGAGCTGGCTCTTGAATGGAGTTTAAGGGATCTCACCACCCCCCCCCCTACCCACCCCACCCCCCCCCCCCATGTCTTTGGTGTTTGTTTTTCCTTGGTTTCTGATTCTACCTTTCTGATACAGCCCCCAAATATTCACTTAATTTGCCTGTTGGTCCTCACTCCTCCATGAAGTCTGTTTTCAAAAGGCACTGGGCTTTGAGTACTGCTTGCCATAAACATTCTGCTTGAATTCTTTGCAGATTTAATTGGAAAACACTCATTTGACAAATCAAGCAAGCTCCAGTGCTGACACTTTGGACTCTTCCTCTCCCAGACTGATGACATAATCTTCCCCGAGCTCCTACAGCTCTGTAAGGAATGCTGCTGGTTATATGTAGCATACTCTTGGTCCCCTTTATTATTTGCTTGCTGTTCCTGAAAGGAAACCAAAGAGGAAAATCAAGAGAGAAAAGGTTGTTTCCTCAAATGTAGTCCCTGATACAAATATGAGAGAGGCTTCACCTCCCAGCTTGATTTAGTTCTTTTTCAGCTGTGCTCATTTGTCTTCACCCTGGAAGAAAATGTCTTGGTGAAGCTAACTGCAGGGTGATGTACCACTCCCTGCTGTGAATGAGTAGATGTTGAGATGCCTGATCTCAGTCAGCTCTGTTTTCAGCAGGCCTTATAGCTAGCCACATAATTATGGTGAAATACTGAGCAGTGAGACACAAATCTGGGCAAGCTGGAAAGAGTGTGTACTGCAGCTGGCTTTGTGTGTTCATCATCTCTCTGTTTCAAAACCATACCCTTTCATTTTCACCTGGAGCTGCTGCTTCTACCCCTTCGTTGGGGGCATTGCCTCTCTTTCCCAGCCTCAGACCACCTCTCTGCTCCTGCTGGTCCCCTTTTGTCCCTGCAGTGTTTTGGAGAGGTTGCTTAGGTGCTGGAAACTCCTGATGCTGCTGTGTGCTCTGTGCTTGGAGTTTTACTTTCTCTTCTTTCCTTTTTGTTTTGACCTAGATGCAAAGTTCAGGCCTGGGGAGCATGCAGTTCAATTAGCAGTGGGAGCTTTCGTGACTTATGCTAATTAACCAGGGCCCTGCCCTCCTTGATGTTGATCAACAGTTTTCTTCACAGGCTGTGCTGAGGAAGTAACCTTGTGGTTTGTGCAGAGCTATGAGGAGTCTCTATGGAAACAAACTGTGGGAAATCTGGGGCAATTTCAGCTTTCTGTGCCTTATGCAGGGAACACTTGCTCCTGGTATCAAAGCAAATCCAAGTTTGCTTCATTTGAACTGCTCACAACTCCTGGCAGGTAACTTGGCAGATTCAGCTGCGTGCAATCTTCAGCCAGGCTCTGTGGGATTCGTCCTCTGCTGATTAAATTTAGCACTGGGAGCGGGGACACTGTCTTCCTGCCTTCCTGTCAAGGCTGTTGAGATGTTCTCCTTGATGCTGACACCTGGCATCTTTCATGGAGATTGATACTTGTCCTTATGACTCTTCCTTTATCCCAGGCTTTATTGCTCTCTCCATGGGCAGTTTGATTCTCATCCATCGCCTTGTGAATGAACGCGTAGGAACGGCTCACAGGCAGAGCTGCTGGAAAAGCCTTTGTAACCCAACAGGCTCTTTGCTTAAGGAAATGGGGGCAATGTGATGGGCAGCAGACAAATCTGAGTTCCTCTGACAAGAGTCAGCCTTCCTCCCTACCAAAGCTTGGGCTGTGGAAGCGAAGTGTGCCGGTGTGCTAAGCCTGCTGATCTATTTTGGGCAGAGCTGGTAACCCCCCATTTGCACCAATGTTTCACAGCTCCCCATTCAACTGGGGGTTTGGGTCAGTTAGTTATGATGGCAGAACCCTGTGTGCAGATTCCAGGAGTGAATTTGGGCATCAATCCACCTCCAGGTGGGGGGAAACCCCCAACAAAACAAAACCCAAATGAAACAAACCACCTCACAACACCTTCGAAGTGAAGAAGCTGATGCCTAAACCAAACCAGAAATGTCTTCATTGCCCTTTTGCTCAGTTGGCAGGGGGAAAAGCATGTGATTATTTAGCATCCCCCAAAATGCCTTGTTCTGGTTTGTACTCTGTCAGGAAACATTTGCTTGTCCCAAGGGAAGAAACAGTGTCAGCCAGGTGAAACTGAGGAATTCCCTGCTTGAGCAAGCAGGCTGCATCTCAGCAGGGCGGCAAGAAACAACACAGAGAACAAAAACGGAGGCTGACAGATTGAAGGAGCTCTAAGATGTGTTTGGGTTGTTTGTCTGCAGCATTTTGTGTGACTGTCTGATGAAGCACTGAAGAGAAAAGAGACTTTTGCTGAAGTAGAATCAAAGAAAAGGAGAGGTTGAGATAAACATTTCAGGGCTCTCATAGGAAAATGAGGGAGTGGTCCCATGTCTGAGTGTAGAGAGGGTCCCTGACAGGCAGAAAAAGAGAATGTCTCCTCTTGTCCCTGTGACAAGAAAGATCTGGAGGTGCTGGGAGGTGTCCAGAGAAGGGCCACAAGGATGAGCAGAGGGCTGGAGCTGCTCTGCTATGAGAACAGACTGAGTCGGGGCTGTTCAGTCTGGAGAAGAGAAGGCTCCCAGGAGACCTTCTTGTATCTCCCTTCAGAGACTGCAAGGCCACAAGAAAGCTGGGGAGGGATGCTTTAGGGTGTTGGGTAGTGATAGGACTGGGGGGAATGGATCCAAGCTAGAGGAGGTTGGATTTAGATTAGACATCAGCAAGACGCTGTTCCCCATGAGTGTGATGAGTCTGGCACAGGTTGCCCAGGGAGGTGGTGGAAGCCTCATCCCTGGAGGTGTTTGCAGCCAGGCTGGATGTGGCTGTGAGCAACCTGCTGTAGTGTGAGGTGTCCCTGGTCATGGCAGGGGGGTTGGGACTGGATCATCCTGGAGGTCCCTTCCAACCCTGACAGTTCTGTGATGTGTTTTGGAGTTGGGTTTTCTCTGTGGGTGTCTGAGTACTGCTCAGGTGAACAGTCTCTTCCAGGGAGACCTGGGTGGTTAGCATCATGTGTGTGACATTTCTTGTGGTGCTCAGCAGAACTCTGGAAATGATGTGCCTTGCACACAGACCAGCATTCTCTCCCAGGCTGCTCCTCTGGGTTGGCAGCAGTTCTCCATGATGTGTGCTGGTTACAGCTCTACAGTAGCTGGCAGGGCACGCCGGGATCCAAGCGTGAGTTTGTACCCCCTGGGAGAATGGCTGGCTCTTGGGATTCACATCTTATTCTCTGTACTCACAAAGTGCCTTTCCCCAGCTGCAAATCTACATGCAGATAAAAGAATAGAATAGAATTAACCAGGTTGGGAGAGACCTTGGAGATCATCAAGTCCAATCTATCACCCAACACCATCTGATCAACTAAACCATGGCACCAAGGGCCCCATCAAGTCTCTTTTTAAACACCCCCAGTGATGGTGACTCCACCACCTCCCTGGGCAGCACATTCCAGTGGCCAATCACTCTCTCTGTGAAGAACTTCATCCTAACATCCAGCCTAAACCTCTCCTGGTGCAGCTTGAGACTGTGTCCTCTTGTTCTGGTGCTGGGTGCCTGGGAGAAGAGACCAGCCCCCACCTGGCTACAACCTCCCTTCAGTAGTTGTGGACAGCAATGAGGTCACAAGACACAAACTAAACCATTTTTCTGATCAGCATTAGCCTTTTATTTCCAAAAGCTGAAAAGGAAGGGAGCAGAGTTCCAAACTTCCTCTGCCAGATGTTGCTTTCACTCCTTGGCAACCCTTGTTGATGTTGCTCCAATCAATACTACCAAAGAGGAAAGTCCTTCTGGGTTGCTTTGTCTGTTGGTGTGCTAGGGCTGGCTGCTGGAAGCTGCTTTCTCCCCAGACTGGATCCTTCCCATTTCTCTTCCTTTTTGTTTGTGGCTGGGTGTTTTTTTGCTGTTAATGGGGATAAATTGGCAACTGAAAGGTCAGAAATTGACTCTGGCTCACTGAGCCCTGTGTTTCACTAACAAAATGTCACTTAGATGCAAATTCTGTGCTCTTCAGAAAGAGGAAGGAGGGAGGGCAGGGGGGGAAGGGAAGGTTTGAAAGGCACTTGAATGGAGAGAGTAGGTTTGGGTTGGTTGGGGGTTTTTTCCCTTCTTATTATTTTTATCAAATCTCTCATTTTTTTCCTCATTCCAAAGCACTTGGAATGGAAAACTCCTTCCCACAATTAATGTGCATTAATCATTCATCTTGGCAGCATCTGTTCTGGGCTACTGCTCCTCCACATACATATTATTATTATTCTTTCACTGAAGGTGAATTTCTGCTTCTGGCTGGAGGAGTTTTTTTCATTATTAATATTAGTTTATGTGTATTCTCCCCCCTCCCCCCCCAGAATCTTAATATTCAATTTTCATCCTTACTCCTGGAAAATATGGAAGTGTCCCCCTCCAAAACTACCAGCATTCTTCAACTGGCATGGATTCCAGTGGGTAAACCTGGGGACAGATAATTCATATGCATTAGTCAGGCCAGGTTCAAATTAAGGAAGTTTAAACCCCATCTAGTGCAATGTCAAACTCTAATCCTGACACAGCTTTAAGGCTCAGCAGATTCATGTGATGAATGACAACAATTAGGAAACATGAGTGTTCATCAAGGCTACATGTTTGAGCTGGTTGCTTTGGGGGGATTTATATGCAAGATGCAATATATACAGAGTACAGAATTAACCAGGTGGGAAAAGACCTTCAAGATCATCAAGTCCAACCTATCACCCAGCACCATCTAATCAACTAAACCATGGCACTAAGTCTCTCATCCAGGCTCCTCTTAAACACCTCCAGGGATGGTGACTCCACCCCCTCCCCAGGCAGCACATCCCAATGGCCAATCACTCTCTGTGAAGAACTTCTTCCTAACACCCAGCCTAAACCTCTCCTGGTGCAGCTTGAGGCTGTGTCCTCTCCTTCTGTTACAGGCTGCCTGGGAGTAAAAACCGCCCCCCACCTGGCTACAACCTCCCTTCAGGTAGTCATAGACAGCAAAAAGGTCTGCTCTGAGCCTCCTCTTCTCCAGGCTAAGCAACCCCAGGTGGGGCAACCAGCACCAGAACAAGAGGACACAGTCTCAAGCTCACCAGGGGAGGTTTAGGCTGATGTTAGGAAGAAGTTCTTCATGGAGAGAGAGATTGGCCATGGGAATGTGCTGCCCAGGGAGGTGGTGGAGTCACCATCATGGGAGGTGTTTAGGAAGAGACTGGATGGGGTGCTTGGTGCCATGGTTTAGTTGATTAGGTGGTGTTGGGTGATAGGTTGGACTCTATGATCTTGAAGGTCTCTTCCAACCTAGTCTGGTCTATCCTAAACTAAAGGCCAGGGTGAGATTTGTGCTATGAGGAGAAGGGATGGTACCAAGGATGGGAATAAGCAGCAGTGCCCATCATTTTAAGTAAGGAAAAGAAATGACAGAAGCCAAGTACCACCACAGCTCACTCACAAACTTTTCAGAGGGACTGGAGATTGCTTTTCTGCAGTCTTGGACAACCATTTCACTTCTTGTTCGTGTAGTTTTCCCTCTGTGTGTGCTGAGAAAACTTGCACTGAGTTAAGTGAGGTGATTCATCTCCTGCATGCCATTGTTCCCATAGCTGGAGCTCAAGAAGTGTTTTAAGTGTTCCATTCATCTTCTCAGGCCCTAGCTCCTGTTCTCTGGGAGAGAAGCCTCAAGGATTCTTGTTCTCTCTGGTTTTGTAGAAATGATATTAGGCTGTGCCCACAAATGCAGCATGTGCTGCGAGTCCAGCAGGTGTCCAGGCAGGGGTTTGGTGAGGGGAAGCCATCAGCTGCTTGCATTTCTTCCAGGCAGTTTTTAAACTCCAGCAGGGAAGCTACAGGAGATCTCTTTGCTTATCACTCCCCTGTTTGAGACAGGAACTGACTGTAGTGGCAAATGCATTGCAAGCATTGGTCTGGAACAACAGCTCTCTAGGAGACACTGAACACCCAATCTGATAAATGCAACACTGGCCCTCAGCCTGCTGTCCTCAGCTGCTAGCAGAGTGAAAGGCTTCCTGGACAGCCGTGCTCATGCCTTAACCTGATTGTCTTGACAGAAAGCTGCCTCCCACATGTCGATAGAATTGTGTATAGCAGCACTTCAATGCATTTTCCTGGGTGTAAATCAGGAGTAATGCAATGTGATGTGGAAAAGTCTTGGGCAGAAAGAACCAGATATGAGAGAAGAATGAAACATTCAGGGTGGGTTTTTTCCTAACCTGATGCACCAGACTGAACCAGCCTCAGCACATAGGTCAGAAGCTGTTGTTATCTTTGGGGCAACAGGTTTGATTTAAGCTTTGAATACACACCTAATGAAGCATGGCAATGCTTCCCTGCAGGGGGTTTCCCTATAGCCTCCTGCGTTCTGAATGGAGGAGACAGCTGCATGCTGTAGAGAGAAGCTGCAGAGGTATGACCTTACCTAGCCAAGGTTTTCCACGACCCCAGTAGCACCTGAGGGTAGCAGCAGAATCTCTTCAGTCTCAGATGACCACCTAATGCAGTAGAACAAAGCTCTGAGTGCTGAGGCATTTGGCTTTGTCAGAATGTTTTAGCAGATGTATCACCAAGCAGAGGTCTCTGCTGTGTCACAGAGCATTAAGGGTTGGAAGGTCCCTCTGAAGATCATCCAGTCCAACCCTGCTGTCGGAGCAGGATCACCTAGGGCAGGTCACGTAGGAAGACATCCAAGTGGGTTTTGAATGTCCCCAGAGAAGGAGGCTCCACAGCCTCTCTGGGCAGCCTGCTCCAGAGTTTTGTCACCCTCACACTGAGGTTTTCCTTATGTTTTCCTTATGGATATAAGTTACAGCACAGAAGGTTCCAGTTCAACATGAGGAGGAGCAGGCTCCCCAGAGATGTTGTGGAGTCTCTTCCAGAGACTTTCAAGACCCATCTGGATGTGTTCCTGTGTGACCTGTGATGTATTCTGTGGTCCCACTCTGGTGGGAGGGTTGGACCTCCTGAGGTCCCTCTCAGCCCTATGTCTGTCCCTGCACTAGCAGCTAGGAAATCTAGAACAGTCTTAGAGGGTTTACTCCTCTCCAACCTGTGCAGTGCTATGGAAAACTGCTTGGCAGGCTGCCTGCACACACACTGTGCTAAAAGCTTCAGCAGGTGCCAGGATGAGGAGGAACCACAAGCTGACAAGGCCATTTAGACCAGTGACCCATCTCATCCTGCCTTCTGGCCTTCCTGGTGCACAGAGCCAGTAGCTTGGGGCTGGCACAGCAGTAGGACCAAGTATGCAGGGGGAACTCTTCTCTGAAACATGCCCCTCCAGTAGCACACTTGTATGAGGGATGCTTTGCATTTCCTCTGCTCCAAAGATTATTTTATTACTCATCTAAGCAAGCAGTCTGTTGGCTTCCTTAGGTGGCTGATAGCATTACCCATGTAATTTTGTAATTGGTTTTACCTCCCAAGCCATGGGCTTCACAAAGATTAATGCCTTCATCCTTTGAGCTGAAGTCAAGGCAGAACTGCTGATGCTTCTCAGCTACAAACTACCAGGAGATGCTTTACAGCACTGCCCCCTGACTCCAGCTCACCCACTTTCCTGTCACACAGGCAGGACCAAGAATCTTTAAGCCTTCTTATGCAAATATTCTGCTGAGTTTTAATGCCTGCAAATGAAGGCTATCACACAGAATCAACCAGGTTGGAAGAGACCTTCAAGATCATTGAGTTGAGCCTATCACCCAACACCATCTAAGCAACTAAACTATGAGACCAAGTGTCTCATCTAGTCTCTTAAACACCTCCAGTGATGGGGACTCCACCACCTCCCTGGGCAGCACATTCCAGTGACCAATCTCTCTTTCTGGGAAGAATTTCTTCCTAACCTCCAGCCTAAACCTCCCCTGGCACAGCTTGAGACTGTGTCCTCTTGTTCTGGTGCTGGGTGCCTGGGAGAAGAGCCCAACCCCCACCTGGCTACAACCTCCCTTCAGGTAGTTGGTAGGGAGCAAGAAGGTCTCCCCTGAGCCTCCTCTTCTCCAGGCTAAGCAACCCCAGCTCCCTCAGCCTCTCCTCACAGGGCTGTGCTCCAGACCTCTCCTAGTGATGGTGACTCCACCACCTCCCTGGGCAGCCCCTTCCGATGTCCAATACTTCCTGTGAAGAATTTCCTCCTAACACCCAGCCTAAACCCCCCCTGGTGCAGCTTGAGACTGTGTCCTCTTGTTCTGTCACTGGTTGCCTAGGAGAAGTGGCCACCCCCCACGTACTTCAGACTTTCCTTGGTCTTGGTGCCACATGGGTCCCAGGTTCTACCAACCTGGATGACTTTCTGAAGGTTGCAACAAGCCTGCAGTAACGTAGGGAGGTGGAGAAATCCTTTTCAGCTCCAGGGCCAGGCCAGCATTTTCCTCCTGTCCTTTCTTTGATGCTTCTCTGGGTTTGTGCAGCTTGCACTGCTCAAAGTCAGCTGGCAGTCTGTTGCTCTTGCTTGAGCACAGATCTCATTGTTCTGATGTTATTGTTTCCCAGAGACAGCTACTTTGCTTCTCCACTGGAGTGTGTTTACAGCCTTGGTCCAATGTGCCGTTTCTGGGGCTGGCCCTGTCTTGAGGAAATGAGTGGCCACCATTAAGAGAAATGAATGAGTTCCTGCTCCTGAAAAAACCCAACCCCAAACACCTCTGTGGAGAAGAGGAGGAGAAAACTTTCTGGGCTTTTTGTAAAGCACCTTCCTGGGAGGGAAGTGGAGGCAATGAGGTGTAAAGTAGCACAGCACCTTATGTAAGTGCCTGCCTGTGTGTGTGGAGATGGACTAGACATGACAAATTACCATGACAGCTACAGCCGTTTTTCAGAGTAGGGAGAGAAGGAAAAAAGCCCCAAACAACCCCCCCAAACCCCCCCAAGCTGCCCAACTCCACACAACTGCGAGGAAATTCCTGCACAAGCCTCCACCCCCAGACTGCATCAGGGAGAGGGCAGCCTGCACACCCCTGCAGCTGCACAGGGCTTTAAAGGGAATGGGGGAACCCCCAAATCTATGTCAGCTCCCCCCAGGCACCCCAGGTTTTGTGGATGGACATATGCAAATGTGTGTGGCCCCAAAGCTGACCACCTGAAAGGAGTTTGAAACCTGCTGCCATGGCATGGTGACCTTCCAGAGTGGTGATGGTTAGTGCTGTGGGGGTGGATTAGCAAGGTTGAACTGCAGTGGCTTCCTCTCCGGGCTGCACTGTGCAGCACCTGCAGTACCTCCTCAGCTGCCTGCATCTCTCTGGGCGGCGGTCCCCTGGCGCTGGTGTCGGTGGGCAGGCTCCGGTGTTTGCCTGCAGTTTGTAGCAGCAGGCAGGCTATCTCCCAGCCTCCGCCTACTCCAGCACCCGGACTGCCAGTCCTGCAAAGATTCCACCACCTGCATTTACTCCTAGCCTGGCCCCGGGCTCCCCCTGCTCCTCCCCCGGTCTCTCCTACCTCTGGTGTGCTGCGTCTTGTGCAGAACTGTCTGCACGCGTGAGAGGGAACCCCCCAGCATCTCCTGATGCTGAGTCAGCACTGGGAGCCCTCAGGGTGTCTCGGAGGGGCTGAGATGCTCGGAAAGCCCTGCTGGGCGGTGGCTCTTCGGGAAGCACCTGGCACCGCAGAGCTGGAGCTGTGGCAGCCAGGGGAGTCAAATGACTGCGCCAGCGAAATGTGCTAAGCTCAGCTGAAGGCACGACGCTGATTTAATCTTTGGAACGAGTCCCCTGAGCTGCGGAGATCGCCTCCTTAAGTCTTGTTTGCTTTTACTTTGCCTTGCATGAAAGGGAGCCCCAGGAGCCGGAGAAACATCTTACTGGTAGTTATTGCAAAGAATTTCACCTGGCCTCCCCTGCCAGAGGGGAGACAGGCAGCAGGAGGAGCAGGGATGTCTGGCTTTGCACAGCATGGCCCGCTGAGTTCATGACTGTAACTCCTTCTCTCCCAGAACAGTACAGACCCAGCTGTTAAACAGCATTGAACAGTATTGCTTCGTGGGGCAGGCACTGTGAGATGTCCCCGTGCTTTACTGGAAACAGGTAGATCTAGAGTGAGGTGGAGAACAGCTTCCAAGTGTTGTCATCTGTAGCACTAAGGCTTCTGAGTGTGCTGTGAGGAAATCCCCCCTCTCCTGCTTGCTTTCTGGGTGCAGGCAGCAGGGGAGGAACTCCTGGGTACCATCTGTTGATGGCTGCTGCTGGGCTGCAGAGCCAGCGTGGAGGGGTGGGATTGATTGAGAGGTAGGGAGGTGGGAACTTGGAATTCTCAGTAATGGGAGCCCTCACTCCATCTGGGAAAGCTGCTGTTTCAGCTCATGCCTTGTACCTCTTCTCTCTGCCTCTTCCCTTAGGAGTTTGATCTAGGAAGGAGGGGAAAATAATTGCTTGGCTAGAAAAAAAATCTAAGAGTGTTGCAGAAAGGTTGTCTGGGAAGGGCTTGGAGCTGCTGCTCTCCTCATTGCTTCTGCCAACTGCTACCAATGTTACATTGCTGAGGGAGACCTCTTTTAGAACATGCTTGCTTACTGTACTTTGGAGGAGACTTCTGTCACAAAATGCTCATTTACTGTAATTTGTTACAGCTCTTAAAGCAAGCAAACACACACACAAACTCCTAGGGGTAAACCACAGAACCAACCAGGTTGGAAAAGACCTCAGAGATTGAGTCCAACCTATTACCTGACACCTCCTGACAACTAAACCATGGCACCAAGTGCCACATCCAATCCCCTCTGGAACACCTCCAGGGCTGGGGACTCCACCACCTCCCTGGGCAGCACATCCCAATGGCTAACAACTCTCTCTGAGAGGAACTTTCTCCTCATCTCCAGCCTAAACTTCCCTGGCCACAGCTTGAGACTGTGTCCTCTTGTTCTGGTGCTGGGTGCCTGGGAGAAGAGACCAACCCCCACCTGGCTACAACCTCCCTTCAGGTAATTGTAGAGAGCAGTAAGGTCTCCCCTGAGCCTCTCTTCTGCAGGCTTAACACTCCCAGCGTCTCATTTTCCACCAGAAAGCTTTTGCCCAGCCTTCTCTCACAGCAGCTACTGTGAGAGATGATGTGCTGAGGCAGGGTAATCCCTGGCTTTACCAGTGCTGGGGCTTGGGGTTGTGTGGCTTTGAGTCAGCAACACAAACAAGCGGCTGTGGGCTGCACTGCCAGCCTCAGGAGGCTTACACTGAGTTTGGGTTTTAATAAAGAACTTGGAGATGTTTATGAGTCTGGAGCCCAGGGCACTGCTCAGACCTTAATTTTGGAGATGTTGATGAATCTGGAGCTCAGGGCACTGCTCAGACTCTAATGATATGGTTTGGTTCTTTTGCCTCTGTGGCTTCATAATGGCTTGCTTTGTGGCCTAGAGACAGGATGACATTTTCACTCTTAAACACTCTCTAAGCAATCTCTGGTCTCACGAGAGCAGGCAGGAGAATTTCACTCTTTGTCTTCCCAGCTGGTTGATTTCTGCATTCCTAGAACTGGAGAAGAGGCTCAGGGGAGACCTTATTGCTGTCTGCAGCTACCTGAAGTGTGGCTGTAGCCAGGAGGGGGTTGGTCTCTTCTCCCAGGCACCCAGCACCAGAACAAGAGGACACAGTCTCAAGCTGTGCCAGGGGAGGATTAGGCTGAATGTTAGGAAGAAATTCTTCACAGAGATTGGCCATGGGAATGTGCTGCCCAGGGAGGTGGTGGAGTCCCCATCCCTGGAGGTGTTCAAGAGGGGATTGGATGTGGCACTTGGAGCCATGGTTTAGTTGTCAGGAGGTGTTGTGTGACAGCTTGGACTTGATATCTTTGAGGTCTTTTCCAACCTTACTGACTCAATGATTCTATGTTAGGCTACCCTTGAGAGGGTATTTCTTCAACACACGTTCCCAGAGGTAACACTTATGTCTCCCATCCTCATAAAGGACATGCCTGGGTGGAGGCAGGGATGCAAATGCTCAGTTTCTGCTTTGCAGCTCTGCTGTAAGTGCCAGGGCTTTGTGTTGGCCCTTCTGTAGCCTTGAGAAGAGAAGGCTGAGTGGGGGTCTGATCAATGTCTATCAATATCTGAGGCTGGGTGTCAAGTGGAGGGGGCCAAGCTCTTTTTGGGTGCACAGTAATAAGACAAGGAACAACCAATACAAACTTGAACATAGAAGGTTTCACTTCAACATAGAGAGAAACTTTTTTCCAGTGAGGGTGCCAGAGCCCTGGAGCAGGCTGCCCAGAGAGGTTGTGGAGTCTCCTGCTCTGGACACTTTCAAACCCCATCTGGCTGCATTCCTGTGTGGACTATCCTGGGTGATCCTGCTTTTAACTCTCTGTGTAAAGGTGGTTGGTCTTAGGGCAGTGGCACTGGACTGTGTCTGGAAACCATGCCAGTTTTCCCCAGGGGGTTTTCAGGTGATTTGAGTTAGGTTATTTAGTAAATGTTCAGCTTTGCTGCTGGGCATGTACTGTCAGCACTTGATGCAAAACTTTCAAGCAGTAGTAATGGCAGAAGTTTGCTGCTGAAGGAGGATGTTCACGAGGGGATTGGACGTGGCACTTGGTGCCATGCTCTAGTCATGAGCTCTGTGGTGACTCGATCTTTGAGGTCTCTTCCAACCTTGGTGGTACTGTGATCTCTGGAGGTCCCTTCCAACCTCTAATATTCTGTGACTCTCTCTGTATCAGAACCCAGAAACCCCTCAAAGACCAGCTAAAACATCTCCTGAAACATCCCTGGCTGCAGCTCACTGTTCTTTTTGCCTTCAGAACTAAGGTGCCTTCTGTCCCCAGATCCAAGAGGCAGCCCTGAGACTAACCCAGCTGCTTCCAGCCCCCTTCAGGGAGCTTGCCCCGGGGTGTTCTGGCATCACTGATGCATGTGGTCAGCTCTCTGAAATCGATATGTCCCCCAACCACCACTGCTCCTGACATGAAAACAAATGCTGTTCTGCTGCTGAGGAAGGCCAAGATTTATCTTCTGGAGAGAGCTGTCTGCCCATAGCATCTTAATACCCAAGAGGAGGTCACCAGGAATGTGAGGATGGAAACTTTCACTTTCAGATGTATGATTTCATTCGCTTTCTTCCCTGCTAAGAAAAAGCATTTGAAGTGAACCTTGGAAATTATTATATTTGACTATTTTTTTTGCCAGCCTGAGGCAATCAGCTCCTCTAAATGGTATTTCTTCTTTTAAACCCCCATAAACTAGGGATAAGAGCATGGGGAGATACACAGCCCACCCACTCCTGATGGATGCCTTCATGGTATGGGCATATATCACATACAGTCCTGTGCCTCTGCCAACTGCTCAGCTTAAAAGGCTCTCAAGGCTTTCCAGTCTCAATCAAATTCTGGGCAGGGCATTATCAAAGCCCAGCTGAAATATGCAAATGGAAAGGATTCTGCCCGTTCCCCCAGAGCAAAGCAGCGCAGCAAACCGGGGAGCGAGAAGATGCTTCCTGAGTCTGGCTTTCAGCACTCAACACTTTTATTGCAGCTTCCAGCACTGAAAGACATCTTGGAAGGGAAAGGGCCCCAAGAGTTTTGTCTCCTCTTTATACATTCACAAGCCCTGCCAATCAGAATCCCAGTGCCAAGGTAACTTGTTTTCTACAGATCCAGGCTGCTAAGTAAAGGCTACACCTACACAAGCAATGATGCAATCCTCACTGATTTAGCCATGTGTGGCAGGCCAGATTGCCTGCCTGTCTGTCCCTCCTGAGGAAGGTCACCACCTCACAGTCATCCTGGACTGAAGCCTTAGAGCTCCCTATTAGGAAGGTTCTGCAAAAGCTGTTTTAAACATCCTGAGTTACCTGCAGGTCCCTGGCTGGCTAAGAGTCATGTGGAGAGGTTGGAAATAGTGCCTGTGTTTGCTAAACCCTCTGCTGAACTTCAGTGGAGTTTCTGTTCACTTTCATGGGGATTAATCAGGACATGGTTAGTGCCTCAGTTACACCAAACAAAGGTCAAGATTAACACAACACATCTGTCTTCATCCTTCCCACCTCACAAGCTGAGAATTAGCCTCTGCACAGAATCACCAAGGCTGGAAGAGACCTCAGATCAGCAAGTCCAACCTGGCACCACAGACCTCATGACTAAACCATGGCACCAAGTGCCACATCCAATCCCCTCTTGAACACCTCCAGGGATGGGGACTCCACCACCTCCCTAGGCAGCACATTCCAATGGCTAACAACTTTCTCTGGGAAGAACTTTCTCCTCACCTCCAGCCTAAACTTCCCCTGGCACAGCTTGAGACTGTGTCCTCTTGTTCTGGTGCTGGTTGCCTGGGAGAAGAGACCAACCCCCTCCTGGCTACAATCTCCCTTCAGGTAGTTGTAGAGGGCAGTAAGGTCTCTCCTGAGCCTCCTCTTCTGCAGGCTAAGCAACCCCAGCTCCCTCAGCCTCTCCTTCTCCCGTGCAGTTGGCAGCACTGCACAGGCACTGTTACTGCTTAAAAGCAGAGCATGGTGACCATGGGCCTTGGTGTCATGAATGCAGTGACCCCATCAGCCAGCTGATTGACTTCAGTCCTGCTGCCAGCCTGTTAGGCAGTGGTAGGAGGTAGCAAAGCACAACAGGAGGAAAGTAAAGCTGGGGGAAGTGCTGTGATAGCTAAATGCAGACACTAACAATGATAGGATTAATTATGGGAGCAAGGTCATTCCTGCAGTTGTGAAGCAGTTCCAGCTTGGGATTCTGCTGAATGCTAATGGCAAGTTATAGACAAAGCTGTGATTTAATGCCCATATTTATTACCTTTAATAAAATCAAATTGTTTGCAATGCTGAGAGCTCCAGATTTAGAGATCTGAGAAAAGCTCAGCCCTCCCTCTAGTTTTACTGCTTTGCCTCACAAATATATCTTCCAGCCTAAGAAAACCTTTCCAACATTTGCATTCCAGTAATGCTGCAGTCCTGAATGAAGCCTGGGAGATTGCTATGTTAGATGCTCTGCTGTATCTCTAGCTAGTTTTACAGAGACACAGCAGTGACACAGGCAGCTTAGCACACTGGCAGGGGACAGGCTGGATGCATACTGGGTGTGGAAGTGAGTCCTGTAGAATCATGGAATTGTCAGGATTGGAAAGGACCTCAAGGCTCAGCCAGTTCCAATCCCCTGCCATGGGC
Organism: Melanerpes formicivorus; assembly: GCF_026170545.1. Lineage (NCBI taxonomy): Eukaryota > Metazoa > Chordata > Aves > Piciformes > Picidae > Melanerpes > Melanerpes formicivorus. The sequence continues at coordinate 21,924,168 of NW_027142364.1, read as the reverse complement.
AGGGACACCTCACCCTGCAGCAGGTTGCTCACAGCCACATCCAGCCTGGCCTTACAAAATTCCAGGGATGAGGCTTCCACCACCTCCCTGGGCAACCTGTGCCTCACCACCCTCGTGCTGCAGAACTTCTTCCTAACATCCAATCTGAATCTACCCAGTTCTATTCTTGCTCCATTTCCCCTAGCCCTATCACTATCCAACATCCCAAAAAGTCCTTCTCCAGCTTTCCTGCAGCATCCCCTTCAGATGCTGGAAGGCCACAAGAAGGTCTCCTTGACCAGAGGTCTGTGAGGCCAGAGAAGGGAAGCATTTGGATCAGCATGGGAAATGGATGCATGTTTTCTCCTGGTTTGGGAGAGATGAAATGGGTTGTCCAAGGCCAGAAAGCAGGACAGGAACTCTGCTTCATTCCCCCTTGTTTTGGTAGCTCACTGAGCATCTTCTGATTTCTTTCATCCCCAGTGCTACCAGAAGTTGAGTAACTTCAGTCTTATGCCATGTCTGTAGAAATCAGGTCTGCTGCTTCAGGCAGCCAGGCTGCATGTAGGAGAGAGCCCAGCAGGCTTTAGGGTGTTAGGCAGACATGGGAGAAACACAAACTCAGTGATGACTACAGTTGTTTCTTCTGCTAGTCATGAGGTTGCACATCATAACCTCCCCTGGAAACAGCACAGAAAGCACATGAGAAGTGTTAATTGCTTGGTGCTGTCCTGCATGTGGTGCAATTCATATGTCATCATCTGTAATGTGCTGGCTAAGCAGGCTGAAAGCCATCAGATGAGAGACAGAGGGAAGTGGTTTTCATTAGTTTCACTTTCTCCTTGGTTTAATTTGCCTCCTTACTGGAGGCAACTGAATCAGGCAAAACCTCTTCAAGAACCTGGTGAGCAATTTGCCAGTCAGCAGAAGAAACAGGGGTTGAGCAGCTTAAGCTGAGAAATAGAGTTATCACTTCCAAGTGTATTTGTCACTCTGAAGGCTCTGACTGTCTGCTGTGGCTCACAGGTATTGCACTGGCAATTATATTAGTGCTGGAGAGCAGAGAATTAAGTACAGACTGTACACAGTCCTCCTTCTGCATGTGCTTGGTACACATTGGGAGTGCTGCAGACCTGTCTAGGGTACGTGGCACTGGGCACAGAAATGCTTTCCTCCTTGCAGTCCACCCCAAAGCTGCCTGCAGTTGCTGTGGACCCCTTACCAGGTTCAGTTATATTTGGATCAGGCTCTAAATGTCAAAAAACCAAAACAAAACACCCCACAACCTTTGTGCATACATTTTAGAGGTGAGCTTGGGGAAAAGAAGTTAGGTCCAGTCCATCCCTGTTCCAGCTGTGGAGCCTACGTGCTCTGGTTTTGTGTGTTGAGACTGTTGCATATTTCTTTGCTGGTTCTGGGTTTCAGGAGTGTGGATTTCAGAGGTGTGCTTCTCCTCCACCTCTTTAGCTGTGTTGCACAGCAGAGAAGTGTAATGAGGCAGTTGTGACAATGGTTAGATCCAGTCCATCCCTGTTCCAGCTGTGGAGCCTACATGCTCTGGTTTTGCATGTTAGGTAAGAGGCAGTTGCTTATTTCTTTGCTGGTTCTGGATTTCAGGGGTGGATGTGGCACTTGGTGCCATGGTTTAGTACTCATGAGGTCTTGGGTGACAGGTGGGACTTGAGGATCTTTGAGGTCTTTTCCAGCCTTGTTGATTCTATGTGCTGTACTGCAATGGTGAGCTCTTTTTCTTTAGCCTTTGCTTATCATAAGTCTGCTTTATTTGAAATTAATCATTTGCAGTAAACTTGCTAAGCTCAAGGAGGAGAAAGTTCTTCAGAGAAAGAGTTGTTAGCCATTGGAATGTGCTGCCCAGGGAGGTGGTGCAGTCCCCATCCCTGGAGGTGTTCAAAAAGGGATTGGACATGGCACTTGGAGCCATAGTTTAGTAGTCATGAGGTGTTGGGTGACAGGTTGACCTTGAGGATCTTTGAGGTCTTTTCCAACGTTATTGATTCTCTGTTTCTAAGTGTTTGCCTGTTTTAAGCACAGCCATGGCACCTGAGCATTTCCCACAGGTGGAGGAATTCATCTGCACCATATTCTAGAGAGCTTGGAAAGATCCTGTTCTGCAGTGGAAACCCAGTCTCATAATTTCTTCACCTGCAGACTCAGGATATTTGGGTTAGGAACAGGTTTCTAACCATGAGGGTGGTGGAACACAGGAGCAGGTTGCCCAGGGAGCTGGTTGGGGCCCCATCAATGGAGACATTCAAGGTGAGGCTCTACAGGGCTCTGTGCAGCCCGATCTAGTTGAGGATGTCCCTGCTGACTGCCGAGGGGGTTGGACTGGATGAGCTTTGGAGGTCCCTTCCAACCCAGAGCATTCTGTGATTCCATGATTCTCTCTGGCTCTACCTTTTTTTTGCTTTGCCTTTTGAAATATATCCAGACCTTAAGCTGGGCACTTCTGGTTTGGTATCGATCAGAGCACATAATCACACTGCCTTTCTAAGATCAACCTGAATGTCTTGTATGGGAGGGTACTAATTCATTGAGAAACAGGCTATGACAGGCCTGTTAGCTCCCTGGAAAACTCCTGTCTGAAGCAGCTTTTGTGAGGAAGAGCTCCTGTGTTAGGGTCAGCTAACAGAACGGCCAACAGCCTCGAAAGCGTTTATTAAGAAGGAGCCCTCCATTAACAGAGACAAGTCTGCCCCTGCCCTTAATGGCTGCTCCTCTTTGATCCTGTCACTAGCAGTTTGGCCTTTGCATGAGAAGCAGCTCAGTGAGTGGCAGTCTTACCCTTTGTGCAGCACCGATGGAGATAGGCTGTTTCTACCGAGATAAGAGTTACTCCGACAGCCAAAGCTGCAATTCTTCGCCTGGAGCATCTCTTAATTGATGCCCAGAGGGAAAGGATTAAATAAATAATGAATTAATGGAAACCATTTGTTAAGAAGGAGCTCTCCATTGATAGGGGCGAGCCTGCCTCTGCTCTTGATGGCTGCTTCTGTTTGAGCCTGTCACTTAAGTTTGGCCCTTGTATGAGAGGAGCTCAGCGAGCGACAGCCTTACCTTTTGCCTAGCGCTGATCAAGAGAGTTTATTGCTACTGAGATAAGACTTCTTCTGACAGGCTCATTACTGTCAAGTCAAAATTAGAGCAGTCCTGAAACTGCAAGTCTTAGCCTGGAGTATCTATTAATTGATGCCCAGGTGGAAAGAGACTCTCCGTGGCCCGCAACAGACTCATTCATCTGGGACAAAAACAACTTACCCCAAGTAATTGCACAGCTCAAAAGCAGGCACTAGGGAGATGTGATGTGGTCTGTTCTGCTCAGGCACTCTTTTGACTTGCAAAGAAACTGAAAGGACACAGGCAGCATGGGTGATTGTTGGCAGCTAGAGAAATAGCTTTCAGGAAGAAAGATTCCCATTGCACTTTGAAGGTGCAGCGTATGAAATTGGTTATGAAGCTGCAGCCTGCGTGTGAGAAATCCTTCTGTAAGAGTCCTTACCAGCAACTGACAGGGGGAGGGGAACTGGCTCTGTCTTCTGCCCTCCAAACACCCATGTTCTTAGGGAGTGCACCTGGATCTCTCATGATTTTAGTCAAATTCACTTAAATATTACTGGTGCTGGGCATGGGACAGAGTGCTGAGTCCCCTCTGCAGCAGTGTTTTGCTCTATGTAATGAGTAGAGACACACACACACACTCCAACAGATTAACTCCCTTCAGCCTCAGTGTATGTGATAGAAAAGCAAAGAGGTTGGAAAGGTTGCAGAGGAGATTATTGACTTTCATGCTCCACTTGAAACTGAAGCTTCTTCTGCCTTGGTTATTCCTGCAGCCCATTTACAGGAAGGTTTGTGTGCATTCTCTGCTGTATTTTCTTTTCAGGCATTCCATTTTCCATCCTTAGCGCTGAGAAATCCCTGGAATGCAGATTGAGCTGGCTCTCAAGTACCTCTTCTCTACTGCTGGCATACTAATTGAATCCATCTGGGGACTGCCTGTTACATTTCACTGTGTATTTAAGAGTTGAGCTGTGCTAAACTGGCTGGCCAGTTTCAGTGACTCTGTGCACACCGAGCTCCCAACCAGCCCCTGCGCTCCGTGGGCTGCGGCTGGTTGTGCACTCAGTCCTCTCTCATTTCCTTTTCCTATGCTGAGTATGCTGCTGCCAAAAGTGATAAATATGGCTAAATGGTGACTTGCTCAATTTGTTAGTCCCTATGCCCTCAGGCATTATATCATTAGATCTTTTGGGGGGGAAACTGGGACTCTAGGAATGCAGAAGAAAGTGCAAGAGAGTTAAATTGTAGATGAGATGCTGTCTGACTTCTTCATGCATCCTGAATTCAGGGCTGCAGACTACAAAATTAGCAATGTGTGTCTCATGAGAGCTGCCTTCACACCTCCTGGCTCATACTGGGACCTCATCCTCTGTTCATAGGGTTCTGTCAAGACATCTTTTTCTGGGTTGGCTCTGCACACCCATCCTCTGAACTCTTTCATTAACATCAAGAAAATGTGTCCTGCATCACAAAAAGTGTGGCCAGCAGGTTTGGGGAGGTGGTTCTTCCCCTCTACTCTGCCCTGGTGAGACCATACCTGGAACACTGTGTCCAGTTTTGGGCTCTCTAGCTCAAGAGAGGCAGAGACCTGCTGCAGAGAGTCCAAAGGAGAGCCATGGAGATGATGAGGGGACTTGAGCACCTCCCTGTGAAGAGAGGCTGAGAGCCCTGGGGCTGTTTAGTCTGGAGAGGAGAAGGCTGAGAGGGATCTGATCAATGTCTACCAATATCTGAGGGGTGGGGGTCAAGTGGAGGGGGCCAAGCTCTTTTCAGTGGTGCACAATAACAAGACAAGGAACAGCAGGTACAAGCTTGAGCACAGAAGGTTTCACCTCAACCTGAGGAGAAACTTCTTTCCAGTGAGGTTGACAGAGCCCTGGGGCAGGCTGCCCAGAGAGGTTGTGGAGTCTCCTGCTCTGAAGACTTTTAAAACCCATCTGGATGTATTCCTGTGTGGACTGCCCTGAGTGATCCTGCTTTGGCAGGGAGGTTGGGCTCAATGATCTCTGGAGGTCCCTTCCAACCTCTAACCTCCTATGATCCTGTGACTGTTTGAGGCAAAGGCTCCAATCCATCTCCTAGGATAGCCCTGTCTGGGGCACACACATCACAGTAAGACTGCCCATATGATGCTTTACAGGGAAGGAGTTGAGCTACATCTCTTCTACCAAGCTCTCCATCTCTGTGCTAGTCCAAGACAGTGAGTTCCAAAGAACCCTCCAAGCAAAGCAGCTCTGATGTTTCTCCCCCATGCTAGATAACAGCACACCAATAACATGACAGGCAGCAGCAGTGCTTCTCTACTGTTTAGAGCACCTGAGCTGTACAAGAAGAAAACCAGTTGCTAACAAATCTGTTGTTCTGAGTCTCCCCCAGGTGCAGGAGTTTGAATGCTGGAGCAGGTGCCACCTGCCTCTGGAAGCCTGGCTCCACCAGCAGCACCAGGGCTGCTTGTCCCAGCCCCACAGCACTGGCTCCAAGGAAAGCTGGGCTCTGTTCCCAGGCCTCCCTCTACTCTCTAGTGCTGTGCAGTTCAAGTCCCTTTCCATAGGCTCTAATGCACTGCTGTGATGCTGTCATCTTCTCCCATCAACCCAGATTTCAGCACTGCAGTGTATTTTTACCACACCTCAGCCTCCTTTCCACTCCCCAGAAGAGCAAAGCTCCCAGCCTGAGAACTATATAACAGATGAACAGATGCTAGAAGCACAAAAGCCCCAGACCAGTGTGAGCTGGGGTGTTAGGAGTCACCCTGGGAGCAGATCCCTTGCAGGCTGGGATGAGATGAAGCTCCAAAAAGCCTTTGTGGTGTTTACCTGGACTATGGCTTTCCCTAGGTATTTTTGTCCCTGAAAGTGTCCCCACGAAACTGCAAATGCAAAAAACACCCAAACCCAAAGCAGGTTATTAGAACTCATCACAGGTGCATTAAAAACAAATCACCCCATCCCAGCTGGGGAAGGTAATTGACAAAGTCAGAGTGCATGAAATAGCTGCAAAGCTGAGAGGGAGGCGAGAAGTGATGGAAGTGCCAGTCTCCAACCTGGGGGTTAGCAATGCATTCTGAGCCAGAAATGCCAATTACTGAGCCACCAGCTGCAAGTCAGCCTTCTGTTTCAGGGCTGAAACTCCTTCTTTTCCCCCTCCCTTAGTGATTAAAAACCAAACAAACCCAACAGGTGAATAGGTTGGAGGTCCAAGACATCTTTTATTCTAAGAGCTTGATTTTTTTTCCTGATCTTTTGCACTACTGACCTTAGCAGAAATTCCTCTTGCCAGAAATCCCCTGATTGCATCCAGAAAGCAGCCTTGTCCAGCCTTTGGCTCTCTTATAATCTCTTGTGCTGTTCTATTGGAGGTGCTCTGCAGGGCCTTTCCTCTGTACTTAGAGGGGATCTAATCAATGTCGAGCACTGGTTAGGCCACACCTTGAGTCCTGTGTCCAGTTCTGAGCCCCTCAGTTTAGGAAGGAGGTTGACTTGCTGGAAGGTGTCCAGAGAAGGGCAACAAAGCTGGGGAGGGGTCTGGAGCACAGCCCTGTGAGGAGAGGCTGAGGGAGCTGGGGTTGCTTAGCCTGGAGAAGAGGAGGCTCAGGGGAGACCTCATTGCTCTCTCCATCTCCCTCAAGGGAGGTTGTAGACAGGCAGAGGTTGGTCTCTTCTCCCAGGCAAGCAGCACCAGAACAAGAGGACACAGTCTCAAGCTGTGCCAGGGGAGGTTTAGACTGGATATCAGGAATAAATTCTTCATAGAGAGAGTGATTGCCCATTGGGATGTGCTGCCCAGGGAGGTGGTGGAGTCACCATCACTGGATGTGTTCAGGAAGAGACTGGATGGGGTGGTTGGTGCCATGGTTGAGTTGATTAGATGGTGTTGGATGATAGGTTGGACTTGATGATCTCAAAGATCTCTTCCAACCTGGTCTGGTGTATACTATTCTACCCCTCTAAGCAGTGCAGTCTCATCTAGCATAGTGTTTTCAGCATGGAACTGATGCTTTAAGCCTTCCATAAAGCTCTTTGGAGATGAGGATGATGTGCACACAACCACAATGCATAAAAACAATGATCTAGAGGAAAAAGTCCAAACTCTGTAGCTTCTCCCTTCTCTCCCACTACAAATAGCAGCTGGGGGCAGGGGGGGAGCTGTGGATTTTCTGCATGCAAAACTTGGATTCAGGTGTTGCAGCAAGTGGTGTGATTGCTGGCAAAAGTTGTTTTGTAGGCTATACAGCCAGTAAGGATGGAGCTCATTGAAGATGCTGCAGTGCTAAGCTGAGCAGCAGTGTGCACTGTGTACCCTCCGTGAAGCTGCATTGGAGTCTCGTCAGCAAATAAGGTTTATTGCCATGCTAATAAACTGTGTCCCTCAGCCACTGATTGAGCAGCCTGCATTGCCTCAGCTCTTTTCCAGTCCTCCCTTTGTTTACCCTGATACCAAGACAGTGTCTGCATTTTTATGGCATCACTTATTGCTGCTTCTAACTCCTCTTGCCCTCCTCCAACAGCCATTGCTAACCTGGGAGCTTGCTTACCCTCCCCAGTTTGTTTTGCCTGCTGTGGCAGTGATGCAGTGCCAAGGTTGGCATCATTACTTTTGACTGCTTTAGGAAAGAGAAGGCCTCAGGCCATCAGTGGTTTGCCATCAGGTATTGTCTCTTTTATGACACCTCATTAGGCAAGAGGCAATCTTAATCCTAAATGGGCTTCCCCTGGCTTCCTGTACTTGCAAGAATGGCCTTAGATGCCATGCAGCTGAGCTGAATGGAGGCAGGATTTAGCATGACCCTGGGTGACAGGGCTGTGCCTGCCAGATCTAACTGCCCATAAGCAATCATTCTCAAACCTGTCTCTTCAAGAGCAGCAAACTGATGTTTGACCACCCAAATGCTCTTGCTGTGACTTCTTTTCCAAATCTCTTCTACCAACGTTAAGATAGGTTTAGAGCATCACAAGCTCTTCACAATGGTCTGCTGAGCTTGTGGCTTCCAGGCTAAGCTGAAGAAGCACTCTAGCAAGAGTTAACACCCTGGAGAACAAGTCCTGTGAGCAGCAGTTGAGGGAACTGGGATTAGAGAAGAGGACTCCAGATCTGAGAGACTGGAGGAGACTGAGGGGTGACCTTGTTGCTCTTTACAGCTACATGAAAGGAGGTTATAGTTGGCTGGGTGTTGCTCATGTCTCCAATAGGACAGGGAAGAGCCTCAAGTTGTGCCAGGAGAGGTTTAGGTTGGATATTAGAGAAGATTTCTGTACTGCAAGAGTGACCAAGCATTGGAGCAGGCTGCCCAGGGAAGTGGTGGAGTCACCATCTCTGGAAGTGTTGGAGAAATGTGTGGATGTGGCATTTCAGGCCAGGCTTCAGTGGGCATGGCTGGGCTTTGAATTTAGAGGTGTTTTCCAACCTTAATGATTCTGTATTGCAAGCAGAGACTTGGTGGCAGGGCCTTGAAGAGCTGCAGAGTTATCATCTGCTTTTAGACACATGGCCAGGGGAAGTTGAGGCTGGAGGTGAGGAGAAAGTTCTTCCCAGAGAGAGTTGTTAGCCATTGGAATGTGCTGCCCAGGGAGGTGGTGGAGTCCCCATCCCTGGAGGGGTTCAAGAGGGGATTGGATGTGGCACTTGGTGCCATGATCTAGTAGTCATGAGGTCCTGGGTGTCAGGTTGGACTGGATGATCTCTGAGGTCTTTTCCAATCTTATTGATTCTATGATTCTATCCCTGGAGATATTCAAGGGGAGGCTCGACAGGGATCTGGGCAGCTTGGTCTAATGGAAGATGTCCCTGCTGACTGCAGGGGGGGTTGGACTGGATGACCTTTGGAGGTCCCTTCCAACACAGAGCATTCTATGACTCTAGTTCTAAGAGAGTTCTGTGTCTTTCCCAAACTGAAGGTAAAACTGAGCATCAGTGCAAAATGTTTGTGTGAGTGTTACCATGCCCATGGGAGTTTCAATATGGATGATTTAATCCAAGTATTGCAGAGGGTGCCCTGTGCTTAAGCTGTCCTCAGGAGCAGGCATGGCCCATTGTGTTTTCCAAACCCAGTAAGTGTAAAACACTTCTTTGTTATTGTTCCCTGCAATATGGAGCACTTCAGCTGTCTCATTCCCTCCCATCATCTTTGCTCTGCTGACTTAATGAAATATTTGAATCAAACAGCAACGTGGAGGCACAGAAACAGTCAGGAATTATCTTTCTGCTCCTCATAAAAGTAGAGAAACAGACATCACAAAGCCCACACTGCATAAGTGTGTGTGTTCTTGCCAGCCTTCACCTCTGTTGGACTGGATGATCTTTTGAGGTCCCTTCCAGCCCCTAATGTTCTGTGATTCTGCTAATCTACCTGAAAGGAGGTTGTGGAGAGGCTGGTGCTGCTCTCCTCTCGCAAGTAATTAGTGATACAACAAGAGGGAATGAATGGAATAGAATAGAGCAGGTTGGAAGAGACCTTCAAGCTCATTGTGTCCAACCTATCATCCAACACCATCTAATCAACTAAGCCATGGCACCAAGCTCCAAGAGGACAGCGTTAGACTGGACATTAGGAAAAACAAACTCATGGAAAGAGTGGTCAGCCCTTGGGACAGGCTGCCCAGGGAGGTGGTGCAGTCACCAGGCCTGGATGTGTTTAAAGGTCATTTAGATGTGGTGCTTGGGGCTACGGTTTGGGGGTGACCCTTGTAGAGCAGGGTTCTGGGTTGGGTTTGGTGACCCTGAGGCTCTTCTTTTCCAACCTGAATGTTTCTCTGTGATTCTGTTTTCAATAATTTTTCTCACTCTGTGTCTGTCAGCTTGGGGGACACAGAGTTTGTTTCCTGATCAAAGCTGTAATGGATGGAGATGACAAAGCTCATCAGTCCAGAGCTGCTGATAGCCTCCCTGGCAGCAGCACTTTCTTCAGAGCTAGCTCTTGCCTTACTGACAGGGAAGAGGCAGGTGATGGGCACTGCCTGCCTCAGCCTTGACAAGAGTGGCTGTTGCTGCTCTCCTCTGTTCAACTGCCTTGCTGATTGGGTGCCTACATGATGCTAAAATGTTGGGAGCTGAAAGAATCCTAAAACTCCACCCCCTCCATGTCAGTTGAGGCCCTTCAGAGATCAGACACCGATGATGTTGGATGTTAGGAATAAGTTCTGCACCATGAGGGGAGAGGAAGACTGGAACAGGTTGCCCAGGGAGATGGTTGAAGTCCCATCCCTGGGGACATTCAAGGTGAGGCTTGGCAGGGCTCTGGGCAACCTGATCTAGTGGAGGATGTCCCTGCTGACTGCAGAGGGGGCTGGGCCAGATGACCTTTGCAGGTCCCTGCCAACTCAGACCCTTCTAGGATTCCATGAGCAGGATGGATCTGTGTTTCAAGCAGTAAATGAGAAACAGAGAGCTAACTTCCTTCCTTGTTTCTGTGTGTTGCCATCTCAGCAGCCTCAGTAATCCTACTTACCTGCTCCATGGGGGGGCTTCTGAACATTAGCAGTGGTAAGGATTCACCCAGGATCAGCAGTGTGTGTTTGTGCCAAATCCCATCGCTTCAGTCCTGCTTTTAAATAATGCTCCTCAGTCTACCAGCACTGATGATGGGGCTCCCCAGGAAGACAATTTCCCCCTATAGATCATCTGCCAGATGCCAGAGTGATCCTTAATGTAAAGCTAATGACTTCTTTCAAATGATTTTTAAACAGTCTAACAATGAGATGTAACAAAGAGAATTAAGGATGCCGTTGCATTCAGAGGCTAAATGCTGTGTAGGGTGTGTAATAGGAACTGTAAATGCTTTGCTAATCTCAGATTGCACTTTCAGATCCAACTGCAGCCCCAAACTTCATTCAAATAGCTGACAACAAAGTCATAGAGGTGTGCTTTCATCCCTGACACAGATGGAGGAGCTTTTTGCCTTGATCACCTGAGTGCTTTCATCTTCAGGTATCACTGGGCTTGATTACTGCCATGAATTGGAATGGAAGGGATGTTTTGTGGGTGTGAAAGGAGTCACTACCTAGAGCTGCTCAGTAATCACTAGCTTTTCAAACCTTCTTGGGCAGGCTTAGTTACAGAAACCAAAGCAGCATACATGGGCTTACTGGCCAGCCAGCCAGGAAATGACTCCCTGTGGGAGACCCACTGCAGGGAGAGGAGAAGGGGAACCCATACAGCATGCTGTCATGAAAAGGGACATCTTACTGTGGCTGCTCAACCTCCTTTGCCTCAAGAAGCCAAGTGCTTCTGGCAAATGACAGGGGCTGCTGCTCTTTGACCATCGCTAGTAGGGATTCATATCTAGTGCCTAATTCAGGCAAATGAATGCCATTTCTCCATCCAGAAGCTGTTGTTTCTCCTGCTCTGCAGCACAAACTCGAAAATGTCTGTGGATCAGACACCACTCTGGGGCCAAGGGTAAAGACAGACACCTAGGTTAACAAAGACAGGATCATCATAGGGTGAGGCTTGTCTAGAGACAGTACAGCATGCTTACACATCTGGGATTTCTTGTTTGTTAGAAGGTGCTGAATGTTCCTGCCAGAAAACATCAGTCTAAACAAATAAACCTCAAATACAGGGAAAAGGTACAACTACTTCCTTAGGAGGAGAGGCTGAGAGACCTGGGGCTGTTTAATCTGGAGGGAGGGCTTAGAGGAGATCTAATCAATGTCTAGCACTGCTTAGGCCACACCTTGAGTCCTGTGTCCAGTTCTGGGCCCCTCAGTTTAGGAAAGATGCTGAGATGCTGGAAGGTGTCCAGAGAAGGGCAACAAAGCTGGGGAGGGGTCTGGAGCACAGCCCTGTGAGGAGAGGCTGAGGGAGCTGGGGTTGCTTAGCCTGGAGAAGAGGAGGCTCAGGGGAGACCTTCTTGCTCTCTACAACTCCCTGAAGGGAGGTTGTAGCCAGGTGGGGGTTGGTCTCTTCTCCCAGGCAGCCAGCACCAGAACAAGAGGACACAGTGTGTCCACACTGTGCCAGAGGAAATTTAAGCTGGATGTCAGGAAGCAGCTCCTCACAGAGAGAGTGATTGCCCATTGGAATGTGCTGCCCAGGGAGGTGGTGGAGTCGCTGTGACTGGAGGTGTTTAGGAGGAGACTGGATGGGGTGCTTGGTGCCATGGGTTAGTTGATTAGATGGTGTTGGGTGATAGGTTGGACTCAATGATCTCAAAGGTCTCTTCCCACCTGGTTTATTCTATCCTAAGAAGGAAGGGACAGGCTCTGGTCACTGTACCCTGTGATAGGAGAAGGAACAATGGATGGAAACTGTAGCACAGGAGGTTCCTCAACATGAGGAAGAACTTCTTTACTGTAAGGGTCACAGAGCCCTGGAGCAGGCTGCCCAGAGAGGTTGTGGAGTCTCCTCTGGAGCCTTTCCAGCCCTGTCTGGATGTGCTCCTGTGTGACCTGTGCTGGATTCTACAGTCCTGCTCTGGCAGGGGGGTTGGACTCGATCTCTAGAGGTCCCTTCCAAAGCCTAACATCCTGTGAACCAGGAGAAATTAAAATGAAATCTTTGTTACTTAGGCCCAATGTGAGTGCAGGACACTCTAGAGTACAGCCTCATTTGGAGCTTTTGAAGGACCAAAGCCTCCTCTTTACTTCATGTTTTTTCTCATTGTCTGCAGCAGCCTGGAATCTTTCTCTGTTGCATGACGTGGGTGGGCAGGGAGACTCTGGGACCTCAGCATGAGGTACAGCCTGATGTGTGCCACTTCAACCACACAGAAAGCAGTGCATGCATTTGCTCTGAAGGCATTTACTGATTGCAAACCAGGAGATGTTGTGGAGTAGTTTCCCTGTGAAGCTCAGGTTCTTCTGCTTCCATTTCCCTGGATTTTTGTAGTGGTTTAGGGCATTTTCCTTTATTGGCTAACAAGTGAAAATGACCTCGATTGATTTTTGTTTGTTTGGTAGTTGTTGTTTTTTACCTCTGCTTCAGGCTGACTCCTTTTATTCTTTCTGCTTTTCTTTTCTGCTCCTTGGAACACTTTAAACTCAGGCCCAGCGCTGTTACTCCATTTCTGCTCATTGCCCTGCGAGCTTTTGTTGGTGCTCAGCCCACACTGGACTTATCTTGACAGTGGTGGAAATAAAAGAGATTCTGAAGACACTCAGCAATCTCTTAGCAGCTGCTAAGACCAAGCACTGCTGCTGCTGTGAAATCTTCCCCTTTCAAAGTAATCCTGGCCCTGCAGATGTAATCAGAGATGAAAGTTCCAGTCAGATCGAGCGCTTTATCTCTCTGAAGCAGTGTACCAGCTATCATGTTTCACAGTTTGCTTTCAAACAGGCTAGGCTTCTCCTATCTAGTGGGGTTTTACCCCCAGTGAAAATGGAAACACAGCTGAAGCAGCTCAGAATAAATTGATCATAGGCTCACAGGGTGATGGTAAGGGTTGGAAGGGACCCCTGGAGATCATGAAGTCCAACCTCCCCTGCCAGAGCAGGACCATAGAATCCAGCACAGGTCACACAGGAGCACGTCCAGATGGGTTTTGAAAGTCTGCAGAGCAGGAGACTCCACAGCCTCTCTGGGCAGCCTGTTCAGTGCTCTGGGACCCTGACAGGGAAGAAGTTCCTCCTCATGCTGAGGTGGAACCTCCTGTGCTGTAGTTTATATCCATTACCCCTTGTCCAATCACAGGGTGCAACTGAGCAGAGCCTGTTGCCTCCCCCTTGACCCCCAGCCCTCAGAGATTCATAAACATTTATTAACCCCCCCTCAGTCTTCTCTTCTCCAGGCTAAACAGCCGCAGGGCTCTCAGCCTCTCCGCCCCAGGCAGTGCTCCAGTCCCTCAATCATCCTTGGAGCCCTCCCTTGGACTCTCTCCAGCAGATCCCTGTCCCTCCTGAGCTGGGGAGCCCAAAGCTGGATGCAATATTGCAGGTGAGGTCTCAGCAGGGCAGAGCAGGAGGGGAGGAGAACCTCCCTGGATCTGCTGGCCACGCTCCTCTGATTGCAGCCCAGATGATGGACAAATTCTGGCGTGTAGCTGAATCCAGATCTGGAAGGGGGTGTTTCTTTGCTGCCAGGGATGAGGTGTTTGTGTTTGCTGAGGTGGGTTGGTCATTTAATAGCAATGGTTTGTTTGGCTGTTGGTGTAGGAGGCATGACAAGCTGATGTACTCTCTTGTTAGGGTGCAAAGCACTGTGGTGTGCCTGGTGTTGAACAGCAAAAAGCTGTGCCCAAGAGCATCCAACAGCAGAGCTTTTGGTTGCCCAGCTGGCCAGTTGGTTTTCATTGTGACAGAAGCAGGTCCCTTTTGCACAACAGAAGGCTGACCAAGCCGTGAGGATTTGGCCACATGTTGTTTATCCAGAGTAGAACAACATGTGCAGCGGCATCCAGGCATCTTGATACTGTTGCTGATCAGCTGATAACAGAATCCTTGTGAGCAGGGACACTTAGGCCTCCAGCAGGTCTAGGGAGGTTCTCCTCCTGCTCTGTCCTGGTGAGACCATGCCTGGGATACTGTATCCAATTTGGGGATCCCCTGTTCAAGAAAGGGATCTACTGGAGAGGGTCCAACAAAGAGATATGAGGATGATGAAGGGACTTGAATATCTTTCTTCTGAAGAAAGACTGAGAGAAGTGGGACTGCTTAGTCTGGAGAAGAGAAGGCTGAGAAGGGATCTCATTCATGCCTGTAAATGTCTGAGGGGTGGGTGTCAAGAGGCAGGGGCCAGGCTCGTTTCAGAGGCACCTGGTAATAGGACAAGGAATAATAGATATAAGCTAGAACCCAGGAAGTTCCACCTCAACAGGAGGAGAGACTTCTTCCCTGTGAGGGTGTTGGAGCCCTGGGACAGGCTGCCAAGAGAGGCTGTGGAGCCTCCTTCGCTGGAGACTTTCAAAGCCAGTCAGGGTGTGTTCCTCAGTGCCTTGCCCTAGGTGGTGCTGCTTTGGCAGGGAGCTTGGACCCAATGGTCTCTGGAGGTCCCTTCCAGCCCCTGACATCCTGTTAATCTGTGCCTTAATCCACATTAAAGCCCAGCAATATTTACACTTGATCAACTCCTAGAGGAGCCCCTGCAGACTTCCACCAAAATGCCAGAGAGTGAGATGGAGCCTCCCAAGGTGCAGGTGTGTTGGTCTGTCTCAGCCAGGTACAAAGCATAAGCATGGTGCTACAAACACCATGGGTGCTTAACATGTGGCCAGGAGAGCAAATGGTATTGTGGGGTGCATCAAGAAAAGTGTGGCCAGCAGGTCTAGCAAGTTTCTTCTCCCCCTCTACTCTGCCCTGCTGAGACCACAGCTGCAATACTGTGTCCAGTTCTGGGCTCCCCAGTTTGAGAGAGAGAGCTGCTGGGGAGAGGCCAAGGGAGAGCCACAAGGGCGATTAGGGGACTTGAGCATCTCCCCTGCGTAGAGAGACTGAGAGCCCCTGGAGTATGAAATCATCCCCCTGTGGACACAAGGAGAGCTGCTTCTGAGGGTGAAATACTCTCCTGCACCACCTCTGCTGGGAAAAACAAAAGCTGAGGTATTCCAGGAGTACAAAGCATGTTCCCTTTGTTTCAGTACGTGGGAAACCATTGAAAGCTGGGAGTTGAGCTCCTGGGAGCTTCAGCCATCAGCAGCCAAAACAAAGGCTGATCCCTTCCTCCCCTAGGTCCACTGTTGTTGTACTGTAAGGCCCTCTGAGCTCCCTGACACTGAAGCATCTTTCCTGCCCTGTCAAGGTGACAGCATCATTACTCCTAACGAATTCCCTTCCCATAAGATGTTCAAAGGATATCCAGTTCATTCAAATGTACCAGATTTAAATGTGTCTTAATTTATGACTGTGTTCTAATCACCAGAAGATGATGAATATAATTAAAGATAATGAATGGCCCCATTAGTCTTTTGCTTGCTGTGATAATTCCTGCAGACAGACACTTCCTTTGTCTCTGGGTGGTGTGGAAAGCTGCCTTAGCAAGGGAAACTTATGTTGCAGCTGCTCCTCACCCTGGAGTTTGAGAGTTATATTTAATTGAAAGACTGGGAAGAGAAGGAGCAGAGCTCTATGCTCTGGGCAGCCTGATCTGGTTGAGGATGTCCCTGCTTACTGCAGAGGGGGTTAGACTGGTGACCTTTGGAGGCTCCTTCCAAGCCAAACCATTCTATGACTCTGATTCTATGAACAGTATGCAAGCAGCTGCTGAAGGTGGAAGCAGAAAGATCTGGTCATACCTATCAAATTCTGCAGGTCCCCCATGGGAGTCTTGGAGCTTTCCCATCATATGCTGCTATTGGCACTTCACACTTCCTCAGCTCCACATTTTTACCTTTGGTGTTACACACCTCACAGAAAACAGTGCTGGCAGCTTTCTCACATCCACCAGCCCTCCTTTACCTGCTGTCTGTTCCAGACCTGCTCAAGACTGTGCAACCCACTTATTCAGCACATAGGTTTTCCATCTCCCACCTAGCTACTGAACAAGCCTGACCCTGTGAAGCTTACACACTTCTGCTAACAGGGCTGTGGACAACTGGATCAGGGCTGTCAGGACTATTGCTGTTAGGCTACACTCTACAAGCCAAATCAATGCCCTGATCTACCTCCTTCCCAGCGAAGAGATGAAGGCAAAAGAAAGCCATCATGTTTTGTTTGGTGGGAAGTGGTGAAAGCAGGTATGAAGCTGAAGTTTCTCATTAGGGGAACTTCTTGAGCACTGAACCAGAAGCTGCCTCTCAGCATGGTCTGTAAGTCTGATCATTTTGCTCTGTCATGACCCACATTAATGAAACCCTGAAACAGGGCTGCCCTGGAAGGACTCACTTGAAGAAGGAGGATGGCAGTAGAACCTCAAACATCCTCTCAGGCTTTGCATCTATCTGGCAGTAGTTCCAGCTCACCAGAGCAATGATGAGGAGCTGTCACTTTTGCCTTGGAATACTGTTATGAGATCATATTGAAACTTCTGAGGGAGGCTTTCCACCCTCTCTGTGCCTCCCTCGCAGCATCTCCCTCCGGATGGGCTTTACGCTTGCCTGGACGCTGAGCACTGCAGAAAGCTGCCACTAAAAAGCCTTTCAAACCTTTCCAGATTGCTCAGGAGCTGGGGCTTGCCTGACCAGCATGATGCAAATGAATGTCAGACTGTGCTCTGCATACTTGTGTCTGCTGGGGCTACCCTTCCTCACGCCCACCAGGAGCTTGAAACTCATTTACCAGGCTGCAGATCTCTTCCAAAACACAGTCAGGAGAGAGAGGAGAAAGTCACCTTCAAGGTGTGCCTGAGCCCAGAACGCTTCTGCACCAAGTAAGAGCTACTCTAGGCCAGAGAGCAGATGATGCTGCTAATCTCTCTGTTTTGACACTATCCCTTCTGGGCTGTGCTCAGCAGATGTTTATGTCTTAAACCTGTCAGCCGTGGTGATCTGATGCTTCAAATCTCTTTTGAGGCCCAGCAGGAAAATTGAATACCTTTGATGAAGGGATGTCAAGCTTGCTCTCCTAGCTCAGACATACCAGAGGTGCTGTGCAACCCCAGAACTTCAGCAATACCACTCCTGGCTTTTGCTCTGGCAATTTCTTCTTGTTAATGCCTGCTTAACGTTACAAAATATGTAGGAGGGATCTGTCCCTGGGGTCCTGCTGAAATCACACACTGCAGGCCTGCTGACACACAGGCAGCAGGGCTGAGCTTGGAGCAGTGGATAGCATGGAATGGTCTGGGTTGGCCTGGCCGAGAGGGAATGAGTGTTGGACTTGCTGGTGAATTCTCCCACGGGCAGAGCTGGAGCCCCTTGCCACAGCTGGTCATGGGCTCGGGGAAGCACACAAGGCTTGCAAACCACTTTCTCTGAAATGCAAGACTGAGCATTTTCTCCAGGAATCGGTGCCCAGGCAATTGTCAGGCCCATTTGCTCCTGGTGCATAGCTGAAGCTCACTCCCAGAGCCTCTTCCTTCTGCAGGAGGTGCCAGAAGTGGGGGCCCTCTCTTGCAGCCTCCTGCCCCATTTTCCATCCAGCCTTGCCTGCTGCACTCTTCAGCCATCCTGACAGTTGATTAATGCTTCAGCTGTGGAGTGACAATTCTGCTTCACACCTTCATCCATCATCCCTGCACCATTTCCTAGGGGCCTCAGGACCCTGGCAAACTGTCACATAACCTAGCCAGGACTTGCTGTTCCTCCAGTTGTCTGCCTGGGCAAATGCCCTGTTCTTCAGAAGTTGCAAGAGGGAGAAAATGGAAGGGCTGCAAAACAGCTCCAGTGCCCTGCTTAGGTAAAGAAGATGGGTGTGATTCAGAAAGGTGGCTAGCTCACATTTCAAGGGTTATATCCCCAGGAAAGTTGCCTGGGAGCTTACAGTTCAGTTGCTGACTCCCAAAGGATGGGAAAGGTTTGGAGAAGTTTTGCAGAACTGTGACAGCACTAGGAGACAGGTGTGAAAATTGAGCCCTGATGCAGAGCCTAGCTGCTCCTTCGGACTTTCAAGGAGAAGGAAAGTTGTTCTTACCGTGTCTCGTTGGCCCTTTGTAAGGTAGGGGTGAGGGAGAGCAATTAGTCTTCGCTGCAGGAGCAGGAAAAGGAGACCCAGTCGCTGCGGGGGATCTTTGTCTGCTCGTGATGTGGGACTGGCTGTGAGCTCCTCTGAGCTGCTCAGGCTCTGCCTGGTTTGCCTGTCTGTGCTGAAGGATGGGCAGCAGTTAAGGTCTGCCGCCTGGGGGGTTTTCCCACTTTCAAAACAAAAGGGCCGCCCCCGGTATCCCTCACAACGTCACGTTGCCATTTCACAGGGAACTGCTGCTCTTGCCTCCCGAGAAAGGGAGATGAAATACGAGTTGAGAGACGTTTAGCTATTTGCCTGTTGGGCAGAGATGTGCGGAGGATTGTTCAGCTGCTCATCTGCTTCTGTTCTGAGCCAGCAAGGAGCACTTGGAGGAGGGAGCAGGAACACAATAACAAGAGACTCTTGTCTGCTACCTGCTCAGCACCAGAGCCACCTGCCTGGGTGACAATTTCCCCGGGATCAAGTAGACAAAGCTGCCTTGTTCTTACTGTAAGTGCCTCAAACAAACCTGTTCTCTGTCACAGGATCAGCTCAAGCACAAGTGCACAGAGCTCAGGGACCCATCAGGTTCCTACTGCCTGACACTGGTGAGGAGCTGCTTCTCCACGTCTGCTCCCTCCTGAGTAGAGCAGTGCCTGAGCTCAGCTGCCATGCAGCTTGCTGGCAACTTCAACATGTGGTTAAGGAGGAGGAACCCAGGAAGCAGAGAAATCCCTTGGGAAAACATGGATTGCTTTCCAGTGCAAAAAGCAGCATTACACTCTCTGATTTATGGCTACAGCCACTAAAGCATCTCCTGTACAAACAGTTCAGCTGGTTGGTTCAAGAGGAGTTGGTGTGCATGCACAGATGGGTGAGGACCAGAGACCTCCTGCAGGTGCATCTTTAAATGTACACAGGAGGAGCTGGCCAGAGCCACTGAGGCATCTTGTGCTGCCCAGTCACAGAATGTCAGGCCTTGGAAGGGACCTCCAGAGATAGAATAGAACAGAATAGAATTAACCAGGTTGGAAGAGATCTTTGAGATCAAGTCCAACCTATAAACCAACACCATCTAAGCAACTTAACCACGGCACCAAGTGCTTCATCCAGTCTCCTCTTAAACACCTCCAGTGATGGTGACTCCACCACCTCCCTGGGCAGCGCATTCCAATGGCCAATCTCTCTTTCTATGAAGAACTTCTTCCTAACATCCAGTCTGAACCTCCCCTGGCACAGCTTGAGACTGTGTCCTCTTGTTCTGGTGCTGGGTGCCTGGGAGAAGAGACCAGCCCCCACCTGGCTACAACCTCCCTTCAGGTAGCTGTAGACAGCAAGAAGGTCTCCCCTGAGCCTCCTCTTCTCCAGGCTAAGCAACCCTCAGCCTCTCCTCATAGGTCATCCAGTCCATTCCCCCTGTCAGGGCAGCATCACCTGGGGCAGGCCACACAGGAACACATCCAGGTTGGCTTTGACAGCCTCCAGAGAAGGAGACTCCACAACCCCTCCAGGCAGCCTGTTGAAGTGCTCCAGCACCTTCACAGAAAAGAAGTTTCTCCTGACATTGAGGAGGGACTGGAGCTGGTTTCCACCATCTAGACAGACTGTGCAATGCTAAGTTGAAACTGCTACAACTGCTACGTGCTGATGAGTCACAATTTGCATACAATATCCAGGGCTCTGTCCCTGAGCCTGCTTTGGGGCAGATTCAAGGGAACAAGAATGTTTCACATCTAGATCTGCTTTAGGTGCTTTTCAAAACTCCATAGAAGAGTTTAAAATTGATCTGATTAGGTTGTTCTGACACCCCCCTCCTGTGTGGGGAATGCTTGTGACTGTGAACCTGGAACAGGTCAGCACTGAGACATGAACTAAGCAGATGAGGTATTTCTCTTCCTCAGGGTGTTACTTGGTGGCCTGGATTGTGAACACACGTGAGGGCCAGCCAAATGTGAGGCACCAATTGCCTATGCAAAGCTTGGCCTCAGGGGTGTCTGGCTGTCTGGGGAGGGGGTTTATGTCTGGGATTCACCCAGGAGTATTGCTGGAAGAACAGGAGACACACTGTCTTTGTTGGTTTTCTCGTTCAGGGTGTTATGATTCAGCTAAAAGCCTCCTGGCAGGGCTGGCTGGGAAGAGCCAGTTCAGCATGGGTTTGGTGGATTGTGCCTGCAGAGGTTGCTGCCTGATTGAAGCCAAGCCCCAGCTGCCATCAGGAAGCTTTAGCTTCCCTTGTAGCACGGTTTATTGATTTTGTTTAACTCTGTACTTCAAAACCCTGAAGTGAGCCAGTGCAGACTCGTGGCATCTCCAAGGCCTGCTGGTGCTGTGCCTCCCACACATGCAGTCAGCATCTGAGGGAGCTGGTAGGAGAGGAAAGGAGCCCATCTAACTCCACCCCTGGCCAGTATTCAGCTGAGCAGGCTTCCCACACGGGGGAGATGTACTGTGAAGAAATAAGGGGGAAAGGCCAAGCAGCAAGCACTACTTTTAGGCTGGTCTGGACAGCAGGACAGGCTTTGCTGCAAAGTTTATACCTTCCCTCTGGCATCTGTCTGGGAAATCCCTGAGGCACACAAGCTCTAAAAGATGCAGGTGTAGAGCAAATGGGAAAAGTTAACCCTAAGTGATCCCATTTGGGCACAGACTCCAAGCATCTTCTCCTACCTTCAGGCAGCTCCCCTGTCTGCTTCCTCTCCAGGTCTTGCAGCTCTGCCAGTACCAGTCTGAGTGAAATCTTTGCCAGAGTGTGGATTGCTTCTAGTGTCACAAACTGCTCCTTCTGGCTGTCAGAGCAAGCTGGGTGTCCCTCTAGGCTGAGGAACTGCCTCTCTGATTGCCCCTGCAGAGAAAAATGTGGCTGTTTCTTTCTCATTAGCCTACCACTGCCTGCAGAGGAGAGCCTTGGGGGTGGCAATCCCAGCACCACCACCTCCACACCTTCCTTTCCTCGCTCCTGAGTCATCCTCTTTCATGTGGGCAGCACATGCAAAAGCAACTGTTGGGTGGGAAAGTTTCCTTACCAGGTCATTAGCTCCCCAAGGGGCAGGTTTGCTTCAGGACACATCCAGCATGTTCCTCACATTTTATTAGTGGAAGTGTCAACAAAGCTGCAGGCAACAGCTGGAGAAAGCAAAAGCAATTTGACTCTTTCATAACAGAACCCTGCCCTTTTGTCCTCTTCTCAGCCTGTGCCCTACATACTCTCTTTTTCACTTTAATAACAAGGGTGACATTTGGAGGCCTTTGGAGCTCCTCCAGTCACTGTCCTCACTTTTATACTTCAACAGTTTTCTGAAGTAAATGAGAGCTCTGGAGCCAGCTGCATGTCTGGCAGGGGGTGGCACTTGCATACCAGAGTAGAGCTTGAGGTACCTTTAGCTTTGTTGGAATTGGTGCAGTCCACCTTCCTTTAGAAACAAATCTGGGAGTGTAAATGTCCATGGTAGGTTATGGGCATCCCTTGGCTTTATTTCAAGGGAGTGCAGAAACATCCTTCTCTCTGGTGCCAGATAGTTTTGGGTGTATGGTGTGGCTTTCTAGAGCTGTTACATGCACTCTGCTTGCTCACTCCTGGAATCAAAGGGGAAAAAATACCTGCTGCTCGCATGGAAAGGGAAAGCAGCACTGAGGTCTCCAACCAAGCCCTCTTCCTCTGCAGGACTGCTGATGCCCTGTGCTCCTTTGATCAAGCCTAGGGCTGACAAACAGTGGTGCTGGGTTTGTTGTTGCTGCTGTTTCTGTTCACGTTTTGAGTTCAGAGGGCAAGCTTGATTTAAATGGGCTGCAGGCACCTGGAACCAAAGCTAATGAGCAGGATTTGAGCTGGATTGAAGTGAGTGAATAATTTCCAACAACTTTCAGAAACCCTTGCCCATCAGTCAGTTTGCATTTGTCCAGCCAGGGGATGGCATTTCACACTGAAACAAAACGAGTCAAAAGATGTGTGTGAGCGTGCTGAGTGGGCCTCACATGGGAGCAGGTACCATCTGGAATTGCAGGTGCTGTCACAGCCAGAAGAGGCAGAATGATGCTGTTAAATGGGAGAGGTGCACAGGTGAGCCATAGGAAGCTCTTTGAGCAGCAGTATGGAGATGGCTCCTCAGCTTCTCCATCTTACGACCAACCCTCTCCCCTCTCCTCTGTGCTGTGCATCCTGTTCCAGGGCCAGGTCCCAGGTGCTGATCTGTGCCTGTGTGCATGTGAGGAGTGTGCTGGTGTGGGGTGATCTAACACAGGTCTGTCTGCTTGTAGAGACAGCCAGCAGGGTAGATGTTTCAGCCTTTCATTTCACCCATGGACACCTCTGCTGCTTGAGTTTTGGAAGGAATTCCATGTGCTGGCAGCAGAGGCGGGCAGCCAGTGGGCAGAGGGCCGTGCGTGGGGCTGCAGCTCAGAGCATCTCACTTTGAATGGGCAGGGCAGGAAGCATATGGTGAGCTGGCAATGGGAGCCTGCTGGCTATCTGAAGGCACTTTCATGTCCAGCCAGCACGTGGCAGAAACGACAACTCTGCACCTCCAGTGTTTTCCTGCAAACAGCACACCTTAACAAAGGCATTTCTCGTGCACACAGTGCAAAAGGGCAGGGAGCCCTTTTGTGTCTGTCTGTCCTCTCTGCAACTGCTCCAAAGTGTCCTAACCTCAGACCCTCCTGGATTGTTTTCAAGTCCTGGTTTCTGGGTCTGTTCCCATCCCTAACGAGTTCTTGTCTGAGTTGTAACCTGTGTTGCTCTGGCTTCCATGTGCCTTGTTTGCTGGTGAAAGATAACGCAGGGGGAGCATCAGTGCACAAAAGAGCCTTGGTGGAAAAATACCACACTTAGAGATGTTGAGAGCATTATCACCACTTAGAAAATGCTTGGAGGAGTGACAGCACATGCTGTTCTGTCATTAAAACAAAAGCTGTATTTCAAAAGCCCTTCCCCCCTTCCCCAAAGATGTCATGCAGATACCTCAAGTCTAACTGGAATGCGAGGTGGAAGAACAGCTGAACAGAGTAGCTGCCACCGAAGAGAGGTGGGGGCAGGTGACAGATTTCAGTGGGATGCATTCTAGGAGAGAGGCATTGGTGCCATTTGCCAGAGACAGCCTGGAGATAGTTAATAAGCAGAAGGGAAACTCCCCTTGCTGCAGAAATCAATCAGCACAGAGCAAGGTGAGATATGGAAGGGTGTCCTGGCATGGCTCTTCTTTGCCAGAGCCACCCCACCCTCTCGCTGGGTTTGGATATTGCTGGCTCACTGGAGCAGGTTGCTGTCTCCTTGGTGTACCCTCTTCTCTCAAGGGAAAAGAGGAGGGAGCATATGGGCAGGGCAGTCCTGGAGGAAGATCCTGAGGCAGAGCCAAGCCTGATCTTTGTTCATAAATTCAAGCTGTGGATAGAACAAAGTCTGAGCTGTGCGACCACACTGCTGCCATCCGTGCAGTACAGAAAGCATTCCCAGGAGGCTTGATGCCAGGCAGTGGTTTGTAAAGCAGGACTTTGAAAACCCAGCTTAGCTTTGTCTGTTACAGGCCTGTGAGATGACAGTTGCAGCTCAGACTATCCAGCTTCTGACAGGAAGCTTTTCCAGCTTGCTCTGGATTTGGATGCAGCACAGGATTAACTTCAGCATCCCAGCAGGCTCCGTGGAGCACGCCGCATGGAGCGGTGTCTCGCTACAGACAGGTTTGGCACTCACATCACTTCACCTTTTGGTCACACAGGGCAAGAAGTGTTTGGAAGTGGGCTGTACCTTGGTTCACATACATGACATTATGGGATGTGGTTGGAAAGCTGTGTCTTGGAGAGGTACCTGGGGGTATTGGTCAGTCAACTGAATGTGAGGCAGCAGTGTGCTCAGGGGGCTAAGAAAGCCAATGGCATCCTCCTTGGAATAGAAACACCATGACCAGCAGGAACAAGCTGGTGATCATCCTCCTGTGCTCAGCACTTCTGAGCCCACACCTCAAGTGTTGTGTTCAATTCTGGGCCCCTCACCACAAGAAGGACATTGAGGTGATGGAACATCACCTCAAGAGAAGGGCAATGAGGCTGGAGAAGGACCTGCAACACTTGGCCTGTGGGGAGGGGCTGAGGGAGCTGGGGGTGTTCAGTCTGGAGAAGAGGAGGCTGAGAGGAGACCTCATTGCTCTCTAGAGCTACCTGAAGGGAGGCTGGAGCGAGGAGGGGGCAGCCTCTTCTCTTTGGTGACAAGAGACAGGACTACAAGAAATGGATTCAAGCTGCATCAGGGCAGGTCCAGGCTGGATGGTAGGAAATATTTTTTCCTAGGGAGGGTTCTCAAACACTGGAATGTTCTGCCCAGGGCAGCAGCGGAGTCACCATCCCTGGAGGTGTTTAAACAGCCTGTGGACACTTAGGGACATGGTTTAACGTTGACCCTTGAGTGCTGGGTCGATGATCTTTGATGTCTCTTCCAAGAGGATGCTGTCTGTAATTCTGTTAAGTGTGAAACGATGCTCCATACAAAGAGCTGACTCATTCACTTCCCCACTGCCAGGTTGCAGATAGTTTCAAACAGTTGTGACAGAAAAGGGAAAGGGAGGACTGTGGAAAGGAGCTGAGCCACCAGAACTGTTGTGGCTGATGTGGTGCTGTGTGCTGGGGCTCCCAAGAGCCCACACATGGCCAGCAGCACTCTGCTTTCTTTAAACTTTGTGGAGATTTGTTTGTGAGAATGATCTGGTGCAAGGGCCTTGGAAAATATTGTTTCTGAGCCACAGCTGAACAAAGGAATTGAGAGTTTTGAGGGTTTGTGTTATGCTGGAGCTGAAAACCAGGCAGCACTGTGTCAAATGTGGAAACTGGGGCTTGTCTAATAATCACCTCTGCTTTGCTCTTCCTATCAAATGAGAATGAGGGTGTCCAGAGACTCCAAACAAAAAGCTTTGCCAGGGCAGAGACTGCAAAACTCCTGCAGAAACAAAAAGACAAAGGGAGTGGAAATCTGAGTTGAAGGGAAGCTTTAAAAATACCTTGCTCCCAGTGGTACAATAGTTGAAGGCAAAAGGGGGAAAAAAAGCTGGGTTTCCTTTGCAGGCTTAATGCTGGGTGTGGCTTTTCAGCCTCTCCTCTCCATCAGACGATTTTATCATTCATTCTGTAAGCCATTAAAACAGGAATTAAGCTAAAAACTCGAAGTCCATTCTGTTCTCCTCCTTATTTGCTCACCTGACCAGCTCCAAGTGGTGGAAGGAGACAGGGAAGTGTTTTGTGATGTTTGAAGAAACGCTTTCATAGCTGCAACTTGAAATGTTGCCATCCCATTTCACCCCCCAAGGACATTCCTGCTGTGCAATAAATGAGGGTAATGCTACAGATCTTCAAAACACTCCCAGCCTCTTGCCAGCTGCAAGACAGTTTTAAAGTCTGTAAAAGACAATTTAAAATCCATGGTGGATTTTTCCTCTTCCAGAAGATGCCTAATTCCTCTCTCTTAAATCCAAAGCAAAGGGAAGGTGAGAAGGGCCTGAGCAAGCTAAACTGAACCATGAGTGCGGTCCCTCTTGGCTTGTCAGCTGTGTTTGTGCCATGCTTCTCTCAGAGGAGTCAGGAGATTCTAGGAAGTGGAATGAAACCAAGACCATCCCCTTTCTCTCTCTCCTGGAAATCCCTGTTCAGCCCATTTCTGCAGCTCTGCAGCTTTCCTGCTTCCCCTCCCAGTGCTGGGTGTGCAGCTTTTTCCTCTCTCGAACCCTTCTGGTCCTGCCTCTCTGTTAAACTTTTCAGCGTGTTTGCATCTTGAAGTCACTGTTGGTTTAAAATCTAATCATAAAGGGGAGGGGAAGGGGGGAAGAGGGGTGAAAAACGTGTTAAATGAAGAAGAAAATCAATTTTGCATTTGCCACATCTCAGCAAACATTTACCCAGCCCTGCCCCTCCCCTGCCTGTCAGTGCCAGGCACAGTGGCTTAATCCTTACTGCATCTTTTCGAGCTGGTTGCCTCGGGAATGTGTTGCTTTTGGATGCTCCTGACCTTTGAGCGTGGACCAGTGTCCTTGAGGCGTAAGGCAATTTAGAAACTCTCCTCTCTGCACTTCACAGGAAGCTGGAGTGGTTTGTAGCAGCTCAGGCTTGATGAGAAACATCTATTCTCATCATGGGTGACACTGCCAACGCTACCTGCTGCTGCTGCCGCGCTGCTAAACAAACCAGAAGGGGTTTGGTGGAGGGAGGTGGTTGGGCAGCAGCTTCACTCCCTCTTCCCCACCACACTGTAGCTGGGCAGGGCTGCTCCAGCCAAGGGGTCTGGAAGAGGGCACCATCTGATGGAGTCACCATCTCTGGAGGGGTTTAAGCAGTGCGTAGAGCTGGTGCTTAGGGACACAGTTTAGTGTTGACCTTTCAGTGCTGAGTCAAGGGGTGGGACTCGATGATCTTGAAGGTCTCTGCCACCCAGATGTTGTCTGGGATTCTCTAACAGTTTTCCTATTCAAATAAATTCTATGACCAGTGTCAAAAACCAACCCCCAAACCCAGGAAATGTCTCTCTCATTCAAATAAGAACCTTCCTATGATATGTGAGTTAAAAATAAATGAGTAATAACAGTAACACTGATTCCTCCTCCAGCTCTGGCACAGATTCCGTAGGGAGCTTGAATGGCTGTAGGAACAAGACATGCAGCCTTGGATCCCTTTGTTTCTAATACAAGTTAGCTTGTTTAATTTGACTTGTCTGCATTATCAGTAGCTATTCATGTGTGTTAGGTGGCTTGAAATTGCCTCAAAAGGCAGCAGCACAAAGGATGTCTCTCGGTGCTTTATTCTTCTGCCAAACCTCAGTTCCCAAGTACCAGGGTACTTAAGGAGTTCCTGCTGTAGTTTCTGTTTGTAGCTGGATTGTTTGGCTGATACACAGCTGCAAATGAGGCTGTGAGAAATACTTCATCAGGATGGCTTGGTTGAAAGCCATCCTCTCAATAGAGGGTGATTGTTATTCTTGGAGGGCCCAGAGGAGACAATCTTACATAAGTGAATAAATACTGTGTCTGCTTTTCATCAGGGCAGGATGAGCACTGGCTGCTAAACTTTCATAAGGACTCCTTTTATTTAGAGCAGGAGTCAAACTTTGGGGGTTAGGAATATCCTTGGTTGTGTGAGGGCTTTGTCCTGCCTCTCTCCAGACTTCTGAAACTCACAGTATCACGGTATGGCTTGCTGGAGTGTGTCCAGAGAAGGGCAACAAAGCTGGGGAGGGGTTTGGAGCACAGCCCTGTGGGGAGAGGCTGAGGGAGCTGGGGTTGCTTAGCCTGGAGAAGAGGAGGCTCAGGGGAGACCTTCTTGCTCTCTGCAACTCCCTGCAGGGAGGTTGTAGACAGGCAGAGGTTGGTCTCTTCTCCCAGGCAGCCAGCACCAGAACAAGAGGACACACTCTCAAGCTGCACCAGGGGAGGCTTAGGCTGGAGGTTAGGAAGAAGTTCTACACAGAGAGAGTGATTGGCCATTGGAATGTGCTGCCCAGGGAGGTGGTGGAGTCACCATCACTGGAGGTGTTTAGGAGGAGACTGGATGGGGTGCTTGGTGCCATGGGTTAGTTGATTAGATGGTATTGGGTGATAGGTTGGACTCGGTGATCTCAAAGGTCTCTTCCAACCTGGTCTGGTCTGGTCTATTCTATTCTATAAAATAGGTTGCCCAAGGAGGTGGTTGAGGCCCCTTCCCTGGAAATATTCAAGGAGAGGCTCAACAAGGCCCTGGGCAGCCTGATTGTTGGAGATGTCCCTTCTGACTACAGGGAGGTTGGACTGGATGACCTTTGGAGGTCCCTTCCAGCCCAGCCCATTCTATAATTCTGTGTCTGAGGGGATGGTATTCTGTCCACAGGCACTTTCTGACCTGGAAGAGGGCACATGTTGCATTCCAAACTATTTCAGAATGGAATGGAATTAACCAGGTTGGAAGAGACCTTTGAGATCATTGAGTCCAACACCATCTAACCAACTAAACCATGGCACCAAGTGCCTCATCCAGTCTCTTCCTAAACACCTCCAGGGATGGTGACTCCACCACCTCCCTGGGCAGCACATTCCTAAGGCAAATCTTTCCTTCTGTGAAGAATTTCTTCCTAACATCCCTAAACCTCCCCTGGTGCAGCTTGGGACTGTGTCCTCTTGTTCTGGTGCTGATGTATTCAGTTGCCAATGTATGTAATGAATAATCCCATGAGTAGAGGGATTCTAAAGGAGCAAGAAGTATTAAAACCTTTTTGAGTAGCATCTGTAACCATGAAGAGAAACCCTCCCTGTGTAGGAGCAACCAGCAGAGGCACTAGCAAATGAGCAAGTGCTCTGAAAATGTCACTGCAGCCTGCTGGAGTCTGCTGCAGCCCCGAGGTTTCTGTGCTATGATGACAAGCCACCTACTCCATTTACATCAGCTCACTTGGAGAGAGCAATTGACTGGCAGAGAAGGATCATTATTTAAATGAGTTAATTTTAAAAGATTAAGTCAAAACAGGAAATTGCCAGAAAGTGTGAGTGGCAAGCAGAGAAGCTCAGGTAGCCTGCATCAGCAGGCAGATGGTGATCTGCATCTCCTAAGTGCTCCTCTCCCCTTGTCGTGGGCTACCATGGGCCAGAAGTGGTCAGAGGCAGAGCTAAGGTCTTACACAGAGAACAGAGCATGAACCCTTTGCAAGTGTGACAGCTTGTTAGAGGAATGACCTTCTGGCTTGAGAAGTCTCTTTGTCAAGCTCTTCTATGAGCTGGCTGCATTCCATTCTGTCCAGGTTTTTGAAACACTCTGTCTGTGTCTTTGGTTAACCATTCCCTTACAGTATTCAGCTCTATTTAAGGTATAGACTTAAACCAGACTTCAGACTTAATCTAAAGCAGAGGTGACCTTATTGCTCTCTACAACTACCTGAAGGGAGACTGTAGGCAGGCAGAGGCAACGAAGTTGGTGAGGGGTCTGGAACACAGCCCTGTGAGGAGAGGCTGAGGGAGCTGGGGCTGCTTAGCCTGGAGAAGAGGAGGCTCAGGGGAGACCTTCTTGCCCTCTGCAACTCCCTGAAGGGAGGTTGTAGACAGGCAGAGGTTGGTCTCTTCTCCCAGGCAGCCAGCACCAGAACAGGAGGACACAGTCTCAGACTGCACCAGGGGAGGCTTAGGCTGGAGGTTAGGAAGAAGTTCTATACAGAGAGAGTGATTGCCCATTGGAATGGGCTGCCCGGGGAGGTGGTGGAGTCACCATCCCTGGAGGTGTTCAGGAGGAGACTTGGTGGGGTGCTTGGTGCCATGGGTTAGTTGTTTAGGTAGTGTTGGATTGGTTGATGGGTTGGATGTGATGATCTTGAAGGTCTCTTCCAACCTGGTCTGGTCTATTCTATTCCATTCCATTCTATTCAACTACTAAACCTTCATTCAAAAAACCAAAACCTGTTTCTTATGTAAGTCATAAACTGAGCTTTAGTTTTTTATTGTCCCAGAAAGGTTTAAACTCCAGATACTCAGACACTTAAACCATGGACTTCTTTGGTTATTTATTTTTAACTATGGATTTCTTTAGCTGATACAACAACGGAAACACAAAGAAAGGGAAAAAAGTCTGACAGCCTCTGTTGTTCCCCTAAGTGCTGCCCTGTGAGCCTCTTCAAGTGTAACCATTCTGAGTAAAGTCAAATGAGAACAGTTTAGAGATAACGCCAGCGAAAACAGAGTCTCCTCGCAGGGTAATGGTCTCCTGCTGCTACTGAACGCAGAGTATTTATCAGAAATAAGTATCAAAGGGGAGTGGAGGAGTTAGAGAATGCAGGGATGTCGAAAGGGATCAGAGCTCTTGCGCAGTTGCTGCCTCTTGTTTGCAATCACAGGATTGTCAGGGTTGAAAGGGACCTCAAGGATCAGCCAGTTCCAACCCCCCACCCATGGGCAGGGACACCTCACACCACAGCAGGTTGCTCACAGCCACCTCCAGCCTGGCTGCAAACACCTCCAGGGATGAGGCTTCCACCACCTCCCTGGGCAGCCTGTGCCAGGCTCTCACCACCCTCATGGGGAAGAGCTTCTTCCTAACATCCAATCTGAATCTCCCCACTTCTAGTTATCACAGAATCACAGAAGAATCACAGAATCACCAAGGCTGGAAGAGACCTCAAAGATCATCAAGTCCAACCTGTCACCACAGACCTCATGACTACTAAACCGTGGCACCAAGTGCCACATCCAATCCCCTCTTGAACACCTCCAGGGAGGGTGACTCCATCACCTCCCTGGGCAGCACATTCTAACTCTCTCTGTGAAGAACTATTTCCTCACTTCTATCTAGTAATAAGCTGTAGATGACTCGGTGAAATTCCTCACTCATTCCCTCTAAAATCTCCCTCCCCAGCTTTCTTGTAGCCCCCTTCAGATACTGGAAGGCCACAAAAAGGTCTCCTCAGAACTTTCTCTTCTTCAGACTGAACAGCCCTAACTCTCAGCCTGTCCTCATGGGAGAAGAGCTCCAGCCCTCTAATCATCTGTTCCAGCACCTCCAGATCCTTCCTGTAATAGAGGCTCCAGAACTGGATGCAGTACTCCAGGTGTGGTCTCAGCAGAGTGGAGTAGAGGGGGAGAATAGAATAGAATAGAATTAAGCAGGTTGGAAAAGACCCTCGAGATCATCAAGTCCAATCCCCTCCCTGCCCCTGCTGGCTCTGCTTCTCTTGCTGCAGCCCAGGCTCTGCTTGGCTCTCTGGGCTGCAAGTGCTCACTGCTGGCTCCTGTTGAGCTTCTCATCCCCCAGCACCCCCAAGTCCTTTTCTTTAGGGCTGCTCTCAAGCCAGTCCCTGCCCAGCCTGTATCGGTGCCTGGGATTGCCCTGACCTTGCTCTTGGTCTTCCTGAACCTCATGAGGTCGTCATGGGCCCAGCTCTCCAGCCTGTCACAGTCCCTCTGGATGGCATCCCTTCCATCCAGTGTGTCAATGAGGGCAGAGGAGCAAATGGAGGTGCTCTGGTGTCTGTAAGGTTTCTGAGTGCAAAGGAACTATGCATTTAATGACAGAGAGAGCAAAATGGCTGCTCCATGGGGGCTGTTTTCAGGCATTGATGGTAGGAGAGCAGGTATGAATCTCCTCCTGCATGGTAACACAGTGCCAGAGTGGAATGCCACTAACCACAGTATTCATCTTTTTAATCCCTATTAAGACAGACAAAGGCAAGTGAATGCCTGGTGGAAAGTACAGATTATTGTATGGGAAAGGAGGAGAAAGAGCTTCAGACAGTGGACTTGTTGTTGAGTTGCCTTTCTGGTCAGCAGCAGCACACCAGACCCGTCAGGTGATCCAGCAGGCATCCCAGGCAGAGCGGCATCCTTGGTCACCCTTTTATCAGCCAACAACAGAGTCGTTGCTAGCGCTGATGGGGCCAGGAATCAGGGTTGGGGAAGATTTGTTGGTGGGGCCCAGTGTGGCCCAGTCAGCTCTGAATGCACCCACTCAGGAGGGGAAGGAAGGAGCCTGAGTTTGCTCCGGCAGCCCCTGCGCTGGTGCAGAGGCACGAGCTGCCGTCGTCCCAGAAGCTGGGTTCCACCTCTCTTGCCAAACACCTGCCACATGTTGAGCACTAATCATTGTAATAACATGCAGAAATGAAAGGGAGAGGCCCTAGACTGGCAGGCTTTTAAAGACAATTCAACAGCACAGAATGACTTCAGATTCCCTTACAAAGATTTGAAGCTATGAATGTTTCAGTCCTTTCACTGAGTTTTGTTCATTATTTAGCTCTAAAGCACACCCCCCACTCTCTCCCTTCTGTTCAGATCATACTTTCCTTGCATTTGTTGGAAGCCTGAGGCTGCAGCAGCTGAAGATCAAAGGCTGTGTTTTTGCAAGAGGCTCCCTGAGCCTGCCTTTCCAAGGGGAGGAGGGGGGCTGGGAGGTGTATTCATCTTGCATGCTGTGGCCGGTTGACGTTGCCCCCTTAAGAAAGGGAACATGGTGGACGGAAGTTGGTAAACGGAAGGAATAGTCTAAACTAATTTCATTGGACGAGTGGGAGGAAGCACTTCTGAGCTGGGACTATACTGGACATTTCCAGCACTTCTCAGTCAGTCTTGCTTCCGCCTCTTCTTCAGGCAACAGCTTTCTGTCCTGGGCTTTCTGCCAAGGCTCCGGCCTTGAGAGAAAAACAGATAACAGGCCTGTATTAACTCTTTTCCAATTAACACAAACTGCTTCTAACATTTTTTTTTCTTTCCTCTCTTTTCTCTCTCTTCCTATCCCACTCTGGGGAAAGGGGGGAGAGAGGGGAGAGCGGAGGTGGGGGACCCCTCTCTGCCGAGGGGGGCACTCTCATTTCTGTGTTACTCTGTTGTATATCTTTGTATATATTGTAGATATTGTAAATTTGTAAATAATCCCCTGCAAACCCTACATCGCTTTGTAAATATAGCTCCACTGCTTTGCTAATTCAGCTTGCGAGTTTTTTTCCTTTCCCTTCAATTTTTTTTTTCCCTTTTACTTTACAAAGGGGGAAGGGAGGAGGCTTCTTGGCCTTACCCCTTCCATCCCACGACATTTTTTTTTATTGGCGTACCCAACGTGCGGCAGATAATTAGTTTAATTTATTATTTGATTGATTTAGTGTTTCCTAGCTGAATTAGCAAACATGAAGGTATTGTGGTTTGTGGAGCGATTGTTCTTTTCAATTTTTGGGGCTCTGATTTACAGATATTGTTTGGGTTTGATTTTGGATTACCTGGGTAAATATTTGGTGCGGACAATTTATATGTGGGTTATGTATAGAGTTAAATTATGGTATGGAAAATGTATTAATTTCCTATGGCCAGTGAGATACAGGAATGTTACCTCCACCACTCTCCCAATTGAGATAAAGGGTTTTAAGATTCCGCCTGAGGAGACAGTAACTTTAGGTGATGCCTGGGATCCAAAAGTGATTTATTTGATGTGTATAAATCTGTTGCTGGTGATGGTAATTGCATATTTACTGTTCTCTCTGCGGCGAGAGAGAAAGTTATCCAGAGCTTGTTTTGTTATTAAAACTAGATCAAAAAGAAAACGTCGTGGCTCTCGATCAGTCCCAGAGTCATCTAGTGACGAGGACGGTGGAGAACCCGTGTCAGTTAAAAAGAAGGCTAAAAAGTTAATTGGTAAAGCAGCTCTAAATGACTTTGCTGATTCTAGCAAGCAGCCAAGGGCATCGGCTGGTATCAACATGGCACCTACTCCTTCTCCCACTCCTTCTCCTTCTTCTTCTTCTCCGTCGGCCAGTAATGGAGCAACGTCACTTCCACCCACTCCCTCGGTGGGACCGGAAGTCACTGCCCCAGCAGCTGATTTATCTCAGGACCTGTCAGCTTCCATTAAGGTGGCTGTAAATTCAAACACAGCTCCAGTTAAGGTGGCTCCTTTAAAGACTAGAGCTGCAAAGGCCCAAGATGGAGAAGAAGAGGTGGAGACTGATCCTGGTGAGGGGCCCTCTACTCTAAAAGATCCTGCTCAGGAGGAAGAGAAGGTTTGTTTTAAAGATCTAGCTAACCTAGTGAGATCAAAGCAGGATAGAGATGAAGCTAGGAAAGCAGCTGGCAAAGGTGGTTCTCAGCTTAAAGAGATCCTTAGGAGAATGACAGCAGGATTTTACGGGCAAAGAATTCAGGGAGATGAAGATGAAGATGATATTACGGACTGTTCGTCACCACGGGAAGAATTGAGAAATGTCCGTAAAGATTTCACCAGGGCAGATAAGGAGCCAGTTCTAGCTTGGCTTAGTAGGTGTTATGATACAGGTGCTTCAGCTCTAACAGTTGGAGACAAGTCAGCAGCTCAGTTAGGAACTCTCTCAAGGGACAATGGAATAGATAGACATCTAGGCGAAGCTCTCGGTAAGGTTAATCTGTGGATACGCCTTTTAATAGCGGTTGCCCTGAGATATCCTTCCCGAGATGATCTTCCCTGGAATCCTAAACCCTGGACTACCATAGATGAGGGAATTAAGCGCTTGAGAGAATTTGCTGTTAGAGAGCTACTCTATGGTGAACATGAAACTCTGAATCCTGATGACATTCCTGTGGGTATTGGTCTTGCTAAAAAGATCATCAAACTTGCTCCTTCTAATTATGCAAACATTCTGGCAAGCAGAATTGTGTCAAGAAGTTATGGTGGAGCTTCTCCTACGGTTGGCCAATTCAGTGATCAAATGAGACAATTGGAGGATAGCATGACACGTGGTTCTTTGGTTTCAGCCATTGAAACTTTGTCTGGAAAAATTGAGAATTGCATGAAGGATCTGAAAAATGAATTTAGAAATTCCATATCCCAATTGGCACAAAGGGATAATTTCAATTCTTCCTCCAGGTGGATACAAGTCTCATCTGTGAGGAATACACGTCCTCCAAGGAGGTCATTCCAAAACAGGTCATTCCAAAACAGGTCATTCCAAAACAGACCACCAAGGCAATCACGTAGAACTATTTGGATAACTCTGCGTGATCAGTTTGGTGAGAACATGAACCGCTGGGATGGCCAACCAACTTCTAATCTTTTCAGGAGACTGAGGGAATTGCAAAGTGGCAGAACCCAAGGTAGCAATACCAGAAGGGTAGCTGTTACTTCCACAGTTCCCCAGAATGACTCTTATGGCTCCAACAGTGGCTCCAATTATAACATGCAAAGTTATAGCCCTGCACAATATGTGCAATGCACATGTGCGCATGTTCCCCATAACTAGGGGTGCCCTGCCTCCCGCCAGGGGGAGGAGAGGGATAACAGAGATAACAGAATCTATTGGGATGTGTACATCCAGTGGCCTGGCACTTCACAATTTCGGAAGTACAGGGCCTTGGTTGACACAGGAGCTCAGTGCACCATAATACCATCAAATTATCAGGGATCAGAGTCTATAACTATTCTGGGAGTCACTGGTGGATCTCAAGAGTTAAGTAAGGTAGAGGTTAATATAAGTTTAACTGGTAAACAATGGAGGAAGCATACAGTTGTGACCGGACCTGACGCACCTTGTATTTTGGGAATTGATTTTCTGAGAGAAGGGCGTTTCAAAGACCCTAGAGGTTACAAATGGGCTTTTGGAGTAGCTTCAATAGAAATTGATGGACAAAAATTGAAGCTATCTGCCAGACCTGAACTTTCTGATGAATCTGCAGTTGTGGGACAACATAAGATCCAGGACATTAAATTGCCGGTTGCTTCTCAGACTGTGCATCACAGGCAATACAGAACCAACCGTGACTCTTTGTTGCCCATTCAGAATCTGATTCGTCAGTTGGAGAGTCAGAAAGTCGTCAGCAAAACTCATTCACCTTTCAACAGTCCAGTGTGGCCTGTGCGGAAGCAGAATGGAGACTGGCGTCTGACGGTAGACTACCGAGCCCTAAATGAAGTAACACCACCTATGAGTGCAGCAGTACCAGACATGATGGAGCTACAGTATGAGCTGGAATCCAAAGAGGCCAAATGGTATGCTACCATAGACATTGCTAATGCATTTTTCTCTATTCCCATAGCAGAGGAATGCAGGCCTCAGTTTGCTTTCACCTGGAGAGGAATCCAGTACACTTTCAACAGACTGCCAATGGGCTGGATCCACAGCTCAAGCATCTGTCATGCAGTGATCCACGATGCTCTGGAGAAAGGAGGTGCTCCAGAACACATCCAGTTCATCGATGACATCATCGTCTGGGGTAAAACTGCTGAAGAAGTCTTCAAGAAAGGTAACAAAATCATTGACATTCTTCTGAATGCAGGTTTTGCCATCAAGCGAGACAAGGTGAAAGGACCTACCACAGAAATTCAGTTTCTGGGAGTGAAGTGGCAGGATGGACGCCGACACATTCCAGTGGATGTGGTAAATAGAGTCTCTACCATGGCAAGTCCCACAAACAAGCAAGAGACCCTACGTTTCTTGGGGATAGTGGGATTTTGGAGACTGCACATTCCTGGATACAGTCAGATTGTGAAACCTCTGTATGATGTGACTCGAAAGAGAAACCATTTCCACTGGGGACCTGAACAACAAGCAGCCTTTGACCAGATAAAACAAGAAGTGATTCAAGCAATGGGTCTGGGACCTGTCCGAGATGGTCCAGACATTAAGAACATTTTGTACACGGCTGCAAGTGACAATGGTCCAACCTGGTGCTTGTGGCAAAAAGCTCCAGGGGAGACACGTGGACGACCTCTTGGTTTCTGGAGTCGAGGTTACAGAGGTTCAGAGGCTAATTATACTCCAACAGAGAAAGAAATTTTAGCTGCCTATGAAGGAGTGAAAGCATCTTCTGAAGTGATTGGAACTGAATCACAACTTCTTTTAGCTCCCAGATTACCAGTTTTGAATTGGATGTTCAAAGGCAAAGGATCCACACCACATCATGCCACAGACTCAACCTGGTCCAAGTGGATGGCTCTGATAACACAGAGAGCTCGAATGGGAAATCTTGAAAGACCTGGTCTAGTGGAGGTGATCTCAAGTTGGCCTGAAGGTATCAACTGTGCTAAACCTCCAGAGGAGAAAGTAACTCGTGCTGAGGAAGCTCCTCCTTACAATGACCTTTCTGATGATGAAAAGAAATACGCTTTGTTCACAGACGGTTCCTGTCGTCTTGTTGGAAACAAGCGAAGGTGGAAGTCTGCAGTGTGGAGTCCAACACGCCGAGTTGCAGAGGCGAAAGATGGAGAAGGAGAATCCAGTCAGTTCGCAGAGGTAAAAGCTGTCCAGCTAGCTCTCGACGTAGCTGAACGTGAGAGATGGCCAAAGCTTTATCTCTACACCGACTCATGGATGGTAGCCAATGCTCTATGGGGTTGGCTAAAGAACTGGAAAAAGAGTGGTTGGCAGAGAAAAGGAAAACCCATTTGGGCAGCCAACCTATGGCAGGACATTGCTGATCGAATCGAGAGAATTCCAGTGAAAGTGAGACACATCGATGCTCACATTCCTAAGAGCAAAGCTACTGAGGAACAGCAACACAACCATCAGGCAGATCTAGCTGCAAGAGTTTCTCAAGTAGACATGGACTCTAATCTTGATCTCGACTGGAAACACCGAGGTGAGATGTTCTTAGCTCGGTGGGCTCACGATTCGTCAGGACATCAAGGCAGAGATGCAACATACCAATGGGCTCGTGATAGATCCATAGACATTTCCATGGATGCTATCACTCAAGTCATCCATGACTGTGACATTTGTGCTGCTATTAAGCAGGCAAAACGACTTAAGCCCTTGTGGTATGGTGACAGATGGTCCAAGTACAAGTATGGTGAAGCTTGGCAGATTGACTACATCACTCTACCACGTTCTCGTTCTGGTAAGCAGTATGTGCTTACTATGGTAGAGGCAAACACTGGATGGTTGGAAACTTATCCAGTTCCACATGCAACTGCACGCAACACCATTCTCGGTCTGGAGAGACAGATCCTGTGGAGACACGGAACTCCAGAGAGGATTGAGTCAGACAACGGAACTCATTTCAAGAACAACCTTGTAAAGAGTTGGGCAAAAGAGCACGGTATTGAGTGGATATTCCATATTCCCTACTATGCACCAGCTTCAGGGAAGATTGAACGCTACAATGGTTTGTTGAAGACCACTCTCAAAGTCATGGGGGGTGGATCTTTGAAAAACTGGGAAAAACATTTAGCACAAGCAACCTGGCTGGTAAATAGTAGAGGTTCAGTGAACAGAGCTGGACCTGCACATTCAGATTTGCTACGGAAAGTAGAAGGTGACAGAGTTCCTGTTGTTAGAGAAAAGAATCTGTTAGGTAAAACTGTTTGGGTATTTTCACCCTCAGGAGAGGCTAAACCTGTCCGAGGGGTGGTTTCAGCTGAAGGTCCGGGTCACACTTATTGGGTAATGCAAGAGAATGGTGAAATTCAGTGTATTCCACAAAGAAATTTAACTTTAGCTGAAAGAGGTTAATTTCAAACTGTTGTATAGCTACATCGCGTCCAAAGGAAGAATCAACGAGGAGTCTACGGTGCACGAACCCTGAGATCCCTGAGAGCCCTGAGTCAACTAAGAGACCCTGAGATTTCCCTGTTTCCCTTTTTTTCACTTCATCGGTGAAGAAATGAACTGTTTTCCATTTTTCTCATTTTCTGATTTTCTTGGACTTTTGAATCATCTACATCTGAGCATAGCCGGAATGGACTATGAACTTTACTCACGAACTGTAAATATCGTTTTGGATTGGATGGACAGTATGAACAGCCAATGAAATTGTTTAGAAGGGGTGGACTGTGGCCGGTTGACGTTGCCCCCTTAAGAAAGGGAACATGGTGGACGGAAGTTGGTAAACGGAAGGAATAGTCTAAACTAATTTCATTGGACGAGTGGGAGGAAGCACTTCTGAGCTGGGACTATACTGGACATTTCCAGCACTTCTCAGTCAGTCTTGCTTCCGCCTCTTCTTCAGGCAACAGCTTTCTGTCCTGGGCTTTCTGCCAAGGCTCCGGCCTTGAGAGAAAAACAGATAACAGGCCTGTATTAACTCTTTTCCAATTAACACAAACTGCTTCTAACATTTTTTTTTTCTTTCCTCTCTTTTCTCTCTCTTCCTATCCCACTCTGGGGAAAGGGGGGAGAGAGGGGAGAGCGGAGGTGGGGGACCCCTCTCTGCCGAGGGGGGCACTCTCATTTCTGTGTTACTCTGTTGTATATCTTTGTATATATTGTAGATATTGTAAATTTGTAAATAATCCCCTGCAAACCCTACATCGCTTTGTAAATATAGCTCCACTGCTTTGCTAATTCAGCTTGCGAGTTTTTTTCCTTTCCCTTCAATTTTTTTTTCCCTTTTACTTTACAAAGGGGGAAGGGAGGAGGCTTCTTGGCCTTACCCCTTCCATCCCACGACACATGCCGAGTTTCTTGCATCTGCAGCCTGGGTAACCATTCCAGTCACACAGGCACTTGCTGCCCTCCTGTGCTTTTGCAATCCAAGCCTTGGCATATGCACATCTAGTGGCTTTAAAAAAGATCCATGTCCGGGGCGGGGGGAGGGGAGAAAGGGCTCCTGCCTCTCTGCTAGGAAACCATGTCTTAAGCTCATGGCCAGACAGGGTGCCAGCCCCTCTGTTGCAAGCACCCAGGGCAGCCATGATTTAACAACATTTAATTAACATCTTGGTGATTGATGGCCAGTATCACAGACCAGACCTTGTGATTATCCTCATCACTCTCTTATTAGGAGGCTAAGTAGGTCCTCCATAATCATCATGCTGCTGGAGTTGTGTTGGCATCTGGTTGTAGACTGGTGCAGTACCCAAAGGAAAGGTGATCCATGAGAGCAGGGACGGCTGCATTGCAGCCCAGCTACTGCTGCCTCCACAAGGGCACTGAAGGGGTGCTGAGTTAGGGGAAGTTGACTCCCCAGATCTGTTGGAAATGTGCTCATTACTGCACTTGAGGAAAAGCATACCAGACCCAAGAGGAAGACAGAGAGAGAGGGGAGACCTAGGGCAGGTATTGCACAGCAGCGTGAAATCAAGCTGCTTTATTTCTCTTCGGAGACTATGGAGGAAGGTTAGAGCAAATAAAGGCTTCAATCACCTTCTGTTAGGTGCCTGAAGTTGGCATGGGCATAAATCACAGCTTCCTGTTCTGTATTCCTGGTGTTTCCTGTTCATGTCTTTAAGAGAATTCCCTGGGAGCTACTCTCAGAGCTTAAAAAAGCATCAGGCACCCTAGAAGCCCCTGAGGCTCACACGTCTCACACTGGGCACCCAAAACAAGCCTGCAGGGCTGGTTGTGTCCTTACAGTTTGGAAAGCAGGGGCAATACCTTTCTGATACCATAGAGCTGCTGGCAAAGTGAAGTCAGTCATTTGTAGGAAGCATCCCAAATCCTGTGGTGGGAGAGTCCTGCAGGTAAGCTAGTGAGGAAGTTTAAGATGCCTCTGGGACCAGGCTGATGGGTGGGGAAACAAACCCTTCAGTCACACACCAGTCCTCTCTTCAAGGAGAGGATAGAGATGCTGTTAAATGGTGAGAGGATTGCCCTTGTGTACCTGGAGCAAACACTGCAGTCAGGATTCTCCTTCTGCAGCTTGCTGTGCTGTAGGCTTTCTAGAGAAAATCACCTCCTGTGCCTTGGATCCCTGCTCTACAGCGTGGGAATCACCTTTACTGCTGGCTGGAATTGCCCTGTGATGTGCTTCCAAGCAGAAAACTCTGCTCTCTTGAAACCAGACATTTCCCAGGAATGCTGTGATTGCAGACACCTTTCATCAAAAGCAGTCGAGTCCTGGCTCTCCTTGTGCAGCAGATCCTCTGCAGGGTGGATCATCTGAGAGTCAGTTGCTTTGGTCAGGATGTGAAATAATGAAATGCAAGGGCAGACCTAATGACAAAGCCCTACAGCTGCTTCCACTTCCCAGCCTGTATTTGGGCAGTCTGGGTGGATGGGAGCCTGGCAGTCAGTTCAGTGCCATGGGAGCTGTGGGCTTCAGTGGGGAGAGAGACAAGGAGGACTTAGCTAGCTGTGGAATATGCCTTCCCCTCCTCCTGCTGCTCCCTACCA
The DNA here is from genome assembly GCF_026170545.1 of Melanerpes formicivorus. Classification (NCBI taxonomy): domain Eukaryota; kingdom Metazoa; phylum Chordata; class Aves; order Piciformes; family Picidae; genus Melanerpes; species Melanerpes formicivorus. The sequence goes on along the minus strand of NW_027142364.1, from coordinate 21,883,158 downwards.
GGGGGCTGCATGGGCTTCCTAAGAGAGCTTCTGCTGGCCCCAGCATGATGCCCTGTGCAGCATTTCAAGTCTCAGCAGCAGCCACGGTTTTGCTCTGCTTTAAAGTGACCTTGGGAATTCGACCCAGAGCCAGATGCTGCTATTTGTGCCTCTGCAGGGATTCCCTTCTCCCAGGAGAAGTGCTGGTAGCTGCAGGGCTCTGTTTTCTGCAGAGTGACAGAAATTGGGCTGGCTCCTGTTGCGCTCACTTGTGGTCTCAGGACAAGGACAGTTTGATGATAAGCCCTTGCAGAATTTGTCTTTTTATCTCCCCCCTTGCTCTCAGCTCTTTCCAGATGCATTCATTAATTCTCTGCAAGGATCTGTGCTCTGATTTCTTTGACAATGGGTCTGCTCTGTGGGGAAGCTGTGATGGTGAATGGTGTCACATCCAGCTGGCAGCCAGGCACCAGTGGTGTGTCCCAGGGATCAGTGCTGGGCCCTGTGCTCTTTAACATCTTCATTGATGATCTGGATGAGAGCATTGAGTCCATCAGCAGGAAATCTGCAGATGACAGCAAGCTGGGGGCAGGAGTTGATCTGCTGGAGGGCAGAGAGGCTCTGCAGAGGGACCTCGACAGGCTGGACAGATGGGCAGAGTCCAAGGGCAGGAGATTGAACACATCCAAGTGCCAGGTGCTGCACATTGGCCACAGCAACCCCAGGCAGTGCTACAGGCTGGGGTCAGAGTGGCTGAGAGCAGCCAGGCAGAGAGGGACCTGGGGGTGCTGGGTGATGGTAGGCTGAACATGAGCCTGCAGTGTGCCCAGGCAGGCAGGAGGAGGACCAATGGCATCCTGGCCTGCATCAGGAACAGTGTGGCCAGCAGGAGCAGGGAGGTCATTCTGCCCTGTGCTCAGCACTGGTTAGGCCAAACCTTGAGTCCTGTGTCCAGTTCTGGGCTCCTCAGTTTAGGAAAGAGGTTGAGCTGCTGGGAGGTGTCCAGAGAAGGGCAACAAAGCTGGGGAGGGGTCTGGAGCACAGCCCTGTGAGGAGAGGCTGAGGGAGCTGGGGTTGCTTAACCTGGAGAAGAGGAGGCTCAGGGGAGACCTTCTTGCTCTCTCCAACTCCCTGAAGGGAGGTTGTAGACAGTCAGGGGCTGGTCTCTTCTCCCAGGCACCCAGCACCAGAACAAGAGGACACAGTCTCAAGCTGTGCCAGGGGAGGTTCAGGCTGGATGTTAGGAAGAAATTCTTCACAGAAAGCAAGATTGGCCATTGGGATGTGCTGCCCAGGGAGGTGGTGGAGTCACCATCACTGGAGGTGTTTGGGAAGAGACTGGATGGGGTGCTTGGTGCCATGGTTTAGTTGATTAGATGGTGGTGGGTGATAGGTTGGACTTGATGATCTCTGAGGTCTTTTCCGACCTGGTCTGGTCTGGTCTATTCCTATTCTATTCTATTCTATTCTCCTTAGCATTTTTTAAGAAGGAGCGTTTGGGTTTGGCATAATTCAGCTCTATCTGGGAAATTCCTTGCTTTCCACTAGTCTCCAGCTGTCCATCCCTACCAGGTTTAGTTGAAAGTGCTTCTAACTCCCAAGTTTTCCTTCAGATGGCTTTCAGCAGCTCTGTCAGCACATGAACCTCACCTGGGCAGGCACTCTGCTCATGAGGAATTACACCTCAGTGAAAAAGGCTTTCAGCAAGCAGCAGTTCTCCGAGGCAGGGAGTTATTAGTGTATTTGAGCATGCTCGTTAAGCAAGGTAATTAATATATCTGTGAGCATTAGCTATGCATGGCCAACTCTGAGAGCTGTCAGCAAAACATAATCTGGGTAATTTCCAGCATATAAATTGAATGTATTCTTGAAAAAAAACAATTTCTAATTATGAGGACTAATTAATTTGGGAGGGGGTGAGGGGGGAAACCTGCTCTTGTTTAACAGGAACAATTAATTGAATCATGATGGCAAACACCCAGTGGACAAACAGTACCAAAGAACCTCATCTCTGCCCACAAATGATCAGTTCCTTTCTGTCTGGAGCCTGCTTCTCTTGTGGTACCAAGGAAGAAAAAGAATTGCTTTTTCCTTTTTGCAAGCATGAAGATGATTTCCTGTGTTATGTTTAGGGATACATCTGGCATCACAGAACCACCAAGGCTGGAAGAGACCACAAAGATCAGCAAGTCCAACCTGTTACCACAGACCTCATGACTAAATCACAGCACCAAGTGCCACATCCAATCCCCTCTTGAACACCTCCAGGGATGGTGACTCCACCACCTCCCTGGGCAGCACATTCCAGTGGCCAATCTCTCCTTCTGTGAAGAACATCTTCCTAACATCCAGCCTAAACCTCCCCTGGCACAGCTTGAGACTGTGTCCTCTTGTTCTGGTGCTGGGTGCCTGGGAGGAAGCTCTTCATAGAAAAAGATTGGCCATTGGGGTGTGCTGCCCAGGGAGGTGGTGGAGTCCCCATCCCTGGAGGTGTTCAAAAAAGGCTTGGCTGTGGCACTTGGAGCCATGGTTTGGTTGTCAGGAGGTGTCAGGTATTGGGTGACAGGTTGGACTTGATGATCTTTGAGGTCTTTTCCAACCTGTCTGACTCTGTGATTCTATCAAGCACCCCTTGACAAAACAGGAGAACCCCTTTCTCTGTGCAGGCACACACAGGTGGCCCAAGGAAAGCAAAGTGGTCATCCTCCACTCCAGCAGCTGCCCCCGGGCTGATGCAGTGCAGCTGTGCCATACAGCACCACTGTCACTGCAGGGGAGGGCCCAGGCTCTTGTGCACCTGCAGACAGCAATCCTCAGCCATGGGAAGGTGGCAGCAATTTCACACAGCCACCTCCATAGAGCTGTGTGTGCTGCCAGGGAAGGAGGATGCCACCAGCCAGGTCTTTTTTGCACAGTGATGGCCATGAGAGTTTTCAATCTGAAATATCCTCTTTTTGCCCATGGCAGATAGCTGTTGTTATTTACTCTGAAGTGTTGCAGCCTGACCCAGCTCACAGGGGATTTGAGATGAGAAAGTGAAGTTCAGGCAGCCAGTTAAAATTGCTGAGATCTGGAAAGGAGGCAGCACAAGAAGCATGGATTCCCCTGAAGAAGGACAACAAGCCTTTGAAGTGATTTTCCTTGGCTCAGCCATCTGACTTGTGTGCAATTCATGGCCCCTGGGGCTAAGATTTGAATCCCCAAAGGAAGATTTCAGAAGGAGCTGGTTTGAGGCACTCACATTTATAACCCAGAGACTTCACAGCCTTTGTGGAGAGTACATTGCTTTCCTGCAAGGCCTTTGCAACCTTTGTGCCAAAAAGTTCCTCCTGTCAGTAACCTTCCCACAGCACTGAGTCAGGTGAATCACCAGAGGGAGGTGGCAAGTTGCTTACCCTTATTTGTCTTCATGATCATTGCTTTTCCTTGCTGAGTGCTTGGCTTACCAGGGCAAATTCTTCATGGAGTGCTTCAGCAATGAGACTGATAAGATAGGATAGGGTAGGATAGCATGGGATGGGATGGGATAGACCAGGTTGGAAAAGACCTTTGAGATCATTGAGTCCAACCTGTCCCCCAACACCATCTAATCAACTCAACCATGGCACCAAGCACCCCATCCAGTCTCCTCCTAAACACCTCCAGTGATGGTGACTCCACCACCTCGCTGGGCAGCACATCCCAAGGGCCAATCTCGCTTTCTATGAAGAACATCTTCCTAACATCCAGCCTGAACCTCCCCTGGCACAGCTTGAGACTGTGTCCTCTTGTTCTGGTGCTGCTTGCCTGGGAAAAGAGACCAACCCCCACCTGTCTACAACCTCCCTTCAGGTAGTTGTAGAGAGCAAGAAGGTCTCCCCTGAGCCTCCTCTTCTGCAGGCTAAGCAACCCCAGCTCCCTCAGCCTCTCCTCCCAGGGCTGTGCTCCAGACCCCTCCCCAGCTTTGTTGCCCTTCTCTGGACACCTTCCAGCAGCTCAACATCTTTCCTGACCTGAGGGGCCCAGAACTGGACACAGGACTCAAGGTGTGGCCTGAGCAGTGCTGAGCACAGGGCAGAATGACCTCCCTGCTCCTGCTGGCCACACTGTTCCTGATGCAGGCCAGGATGCCATTGGCCCTCCTGCCTGCCTGGGCACACTGCAGGCTCATGTTCAGCCTACCATTGACCAGTACCCCCAGGTCCCTCTCTGCCTGGCTGCTCTCAGCCACTCTGCCCCCAGCCTGTAGCTCTGCCTGGGGTTGCTGTGGCCAATGTGTATAACCTGGCACTTAGATGTGCTAAATCTCATAGTCTTGGACTCTGCCCAGCCTGTTGAGTTCCCTCTGCAGAGCTCTCCTGCCCCCCAGCAGATCAACTCCTGCCCCCAGCTTGCTGTTGTCTGCAAATGCCTGTCATGTTTCCAGCTTTCCCTTGCTCCTGGTAGCTTTTGCCCTTCCACTTGTATGCTCTCATTTTGGTTGAGGTGAAGTAACTGTGGCTTCAAAGTGCACCTGGATGCATTCTGGTGTGACCTGCCCCAAGTGGTCCTGTTCAGGGGACTTGATGATCTCTGAGGTCCCTTCCAACCCCCAGTGTTCTATGATTCTATCATCTTCATCACTACATGGAAAGGCAACCATCAGACAGTAGGACAGACAAAAATACCTGGGGAACAGAGCAGTGGTTTGACCTCTAGCACTGAAAATCAGCATCTCTCTTGAGTCCCCTGTGGTGTTTTAACCTTGTTTTGCTGGATGGGAAAGATCTGCTGGGTCTTAGCCATGAAAGTATTATTCAGGTCTTGAAGCACTCCTGCCAAGTTGAGAGCAGCCCTGAAGAAAAGGACTTGGGGGTGCTGGGGGATGAGAAGCTCAACATGAGCCAGCAGTGAGCACTTGCAGCCCAGAGAGCCAAGCAGAGCCTGGGCTGCAACAAGAGAAGCAGAGCCAGCAGGGCCAGGGAGGGGATTCTGCCCCTCTGCTCCACTCTGGTGAGACCACAGCTGGAATACTGCATCCACTTCTGGAGCCTCTATTGCAGGAAGGGTCTGGAGGTGCTGGAAGGTGTCCAGAGGAGGGCCACGAGGATGAGCAGAGGGCTGGAGCTGCTCTCCTATGTAGACAGACCAACAGAGTTGGGGCTGTTCAGTCTGGAGAGGAGAAGGCTTCCAGGAGACCTTCTTGTGGTCTTCTAGGACATTTGAGGATGTCAGGTAGGACTGGGGGGAATGGAGCAAAACTAGAAGTAGATTCAGATTGGATGCTAGGAAGAAGTTGTTCCCCAGGAGGGTGGTGAGAGCCTGGCACAGGCTGCCCAGGGAGGTGGTGGAAGCCTCATCCCTGGAGGTGTTTGCAGCCAGGCTGGATGTGGCTGTGAGCAATCTGCTGTGGTGTGAGGTGTCCCTGCCCATGGCAGGGGGGTTGGAACTGGCTGATCCTTGAGGTCCCTTCCAACCCTGACAGTTCTGTGCTTCTAAAGCAATTGGACCATTTCTAATGTAATCAATGTGTGTCTGCTTTGAAGCCCTGACAGACACTCTCCTCATTTCCTCTTCCAGTGCTGTTTTGTTTGGGGTTGGTTGGTTTGTTTTCTCTTGCTGTTACATTTCTTGCCCTGGATCCTTTCTCCATGCTGGTCACTGCTTTCCTACCTAGGCTTCTGTCTCAGTAGAAAAATCATCAGTAGCCTCCCCCCTGCTTCAGAGTTAGTTCTAGTTTGGGGAGAAAGCATCAGATTTGGTGAGCTAAACCTTCTCCAATTAAGCTTGTTCATCCCTATTCAGCTAGGCACTCTGGCTGCAGTTTTCAACCAGGGGAGGTTAAATTCCCCAAATCCAGCTGAAAGTCACTGAGCCTGGTGAACAGTCGAGCCTTAAGTACCTGATTTACTGGATCAAAACAAACCTAAGCATGGGGCTTACACACCTGGAGTGCTGAACAGAAATTGTGTCTAGCTGTAGAAGAAGAGGCCACTCAAGACAGTGGATGGGCACAGACTGTGCTCTTTAAAAACAATCTTTCTGTCTGCTCTGGTTTTGCTGGGACAGAGTCTTAGACTGGCCATGGGCTGAAGGATTTCAGCAGTCACCAGGACAGGTGACCTGAGCTGGCTCACAGGTCATAATAGACAGACTGAGAGAGTTGGGGCTCTACAGCCTGGAGAAGAGAAGGCTCTGAGGAGACCTCATTGTGGCCTTCCAGTGTCTGAAGTGGGCTCCAAGAAAGCTGGGGAGGGACTTTTGAGGGTGTCAGGTGGTGACAGGGCTGGGGGGAATGGAAAAAAAACTAGAACTGGGTAGATTCAGATTGGATGATAGGAAGAAGCTCTTCCCCATGAGGGTGGTGAGAGCCTGGCACAGGTTGCCCAGGGAGGTGGTGGAAGCCTCATCCCTGGAGGTGTTTGCAGCCAGGCTGGATGTGGCTGTGAGCAACCTGCTGTAGTGTGAGGTGTCCCTGCCCATGGCAGGGGGTTGGAGCTGGATGATATTTGAGGTCCCTTCCAACCCTGACCGTTCTATGGTGCCATGATTCTATAAACATCATGGTCATCATAAGGGGCAGCATTTGCTGAGCACAGGGAGTGGGGTTGGGGCTGAGCTTCAGTCAGGGCTTCTTCCTTCTCCTTTGGACTGCCTCCTGCTTATTTTCAGCACCATAGCTTTCACCACCATAACTTCATACGATGCTCTCAAAGGTCTCTTCCAACCTGGTCCATTCCATTCCATTCCACTCACTTTGCATTCCCATTGGTGCCAATTTGGCTGTTTCATTCAATTTGTTTCCATTTCACCCTGGGGGTCTTCTCTCATGTTCCTGATTCTCCCTCCCTGTTGGGGAAGGGTCATTGGGTGATGGAGGCACTGCTATAGTTCAGTCCTGGATGTGGGCTGAAGTCCATTTTAGCTGATTCAATAACCATGGCACTCAGCTGTGTGCAACTCTGGGTGAAGGAAGGTGCTCTGAATATGCATGTGGTATATGCTGCAGCCAAAGTATGCACAGCTGAGTGTTGAATTCCCTGGTGCAGCAACTTGTTCTTGAAGTCCTTATTCCTCCCCATCTATTTTAATTGATCCCAGGCTGTGCTGAGTTACTTTAATGGTCTCATTATTCTGAACTTCTAATAACTGACTTTTAAAAGGAACATATTTCACAAAGACAACTTCAATAAATAAGATCAAAGCTACTCTGGCCTGACTGGTTTGGGGTTTGTCCTCTGCAAGCAGAGACACATGCCTGGTGCATTTTTCAGGAGTGGGGACTGAGGGAAGTCTGCATTAACAGTAAATGTAGGGCAGCTTGGGCCACTGAGTGGTTTGCTTTGCAGCTGTCAGAAATTCTGGGCTGCTCATCTTCACCTGGGGGGCAGAGGTTTATCAACAGCACAGGTGGAGCTTTAGGTGTGCACTTCCCATTCTGAACACCTCTCAGACCATACTACAGTGTCCCCTTTGCCTCTTTTGAAAGTCTCACCTTTGTTAGGAATGTGAAAGTGGTAAACAGCAGAGGAAAATGCCAGGCAGTGATAATGTCACCTCCCAGAGCTGCTGTGGTAGCACCTGTGAAGAGCAAGGAACACCGGAGAGGCTGGAGGGAATGGCCTCTGCAGTGTGCAGCAGTGACAGCTGGGAGGACAAGGGAAAGGAGAAATTACCTCATTACTCTTCTAAGCAACACAAACAGCACTGGTGTTAGTGTGCAGGAGCTCCCAAGAGCACCACACAGCTTTGCAATCGAGTGCTGGAGAGGAGCACTTGCACAGAGCCCTGCAGTGCTGCTGGGCTTGTCATAGCCCACAGGACAAAACTAATGGTTCAGGGTTTTGTGGGGGTTTGGGGCTTTTTGCACAGGAGTCACTGGGCAGTCAGGGGAGGTTTGCTTTGGGCAGGATGTTTGTTATTAATCTGTGAATGGAATAGAATGGAATAGAAAAGATGAAGGTTTGCTACCTACAAATGTGATGCTGATAAGGATGTTTCTGGAGGAAGGGATTGTCTTGCCTGATCTGCTGTGAAGTCCTGGGACTGATACAAAGTTGGAAGAAAACAGAAAGTGAATTTGAAGTGACCCCCAGGTACTGCATGGCTTGTGGGGTGGGGTTGTTTCTTTTTTACCCCTGTTAGCTGGCCTGCATCAGGGGCAGTGTGGCCAGCAGGAGCAGGGAGGTCATTGTGCCCTTGTGCTCAGCACTGGTTAGGCCACACCTTGAGTCCTGCGTCCAGTTCTGGGCCCCTCAGGTTAGAAAAGATGTTGAGCTGCTGGAAGGTGTCCAAAGAAGGGCAACAAAGCTGGGGAGGAGTCTGGAGCACAGCCCTGTGAGGAGAGGCTGAGGGAGCTGGGGTTGCTTAGCCAGGAGAAGAGGAGGCTCAGGGGAGACCTTCTTGCTCTCTCCAGCTCCCTGAAGGGAGGTTGTAGCCAGGTGGGGGTTGGAGGTTGGTCTCTTCTCCCAGGCAAGCAGCACCAGAACAAGAGGACACAGTCTCCAGCTGCACCAGGGGAGGTTTAAGATGGATGTTAGGAAGAAGTTCTTCACAGAGAGAGAGATTGGCCATTGGAATGTGCTGCCCAGGGAGGTGGCGAAGTCACCATCCCTGGAGGTGTTCAGGAGGAGACTGGATGGGGTGCTTGGTGCCATGGTTAAGTTGATTAGATGGTGTTGGATGAGGTTGGATGAAATGATCTTGAAGGTCTCTTCCAACGTGGTCTATCCTATCCTATCCTATCCTATCCTATCCTATCCTATCCTATCCTATCCTATCCTATCCTATCCTATCCTATCCGGAGGCTGACTGAATTGCTGTGATGCTAACAAGCAGAGAGGTCAATGGGCCATCAGAAATGGGATTTGGGTTTGTGCTTCCAGATGAAACCTTGGCAATTCAGAGTTCCTCCTTTGCTCCTTGTCTGGAGACATGGTCTCACATCTCTAAAAGCCTGGGGCACATTTCCATCCTCCTTTGGGAGAGAACAGAATTGCCTGCAGTTTTGTCACCAGCCTTTCCACTGTAGTAGCCCAGTGTTTATGGGTTTAGGTCTCTGGCTGCAGTATTCTTGTTGCACTTAGTGTTCTGCTAAGAGCTGGGGGTACCCAGCCAATGCTGGAAATTGAGGCCATGAGGTCTTTAACTTCTACCTCCTGTGAGGTAAGGGTCACATGAGGCATGCAGGCTCCCCAGCTCAGAAACTGGAGGAGATCTGCTGATTAATTTCTTTCTGCACACAGCTCCCAGGCTGTGTAGCAACCTGTAAGTGATAAATACCAGGAGTTTCAACATGGCATTTTTGATGGCCCAGGCAGTTTCTCCACTGAGAGGTCCAGCAGTGTCAGCCATCAATTCAACAACATGAATCTATCAGGACAGTAATACATTAGCCTCTAGCAGTGCTGTGTCCTCCCCTTGCAGTTACCTTGACAAATCACTCAGTTTGGAGGCACTGCATCCAACATTATTTCTCTGACAGATAAACCACAGTGCTTCATAAATGTTGTATGTGGAGGTGGAAAGCTCAGTGCAGGGAGAGACCAGGCACTCCAGGGTGCTGCAGGAGGGACTGCCCCTGAAAGTGACCGAGTAATGGTCTAAAGTGCTGCCCTTTCTGTTATCAGAGTGGCATGTGCCAGAGTGGTGTGCTAACTGAAGGTGTCAAGAGTGGGCTGTGCAACCCTGAGAGCTGAATGAGGTGAGAGGGACACTGAGAGAGAGAGCTGGGGCTATTGGTTGACAGTCAGCACTGTACCCAGGTGGCCAAGAAAGCCAGTGGCATCCTGGCTTGGATTAGAAACACAGTGGCCACAGGAACAGTGAGGTGACCAACCCCCTGTGCTCAGCACTGGTGAGGCCACATCTCAAGTGCTGTGTTCAGCCCTGGGCCCCTCACTACAAGAAGGATATTGAGGCACTACATCTTGTTCTGGTGCTGGGTGCCTGGGAGAAGAGAGCAGCCCCCACCTGGCTACAGCCTCCCTGCAGGGAGCTGTGGAGAGCAATGAGGTCTCCCCTGAGCCTCCTCTTCTCCAGGCTAAGCAACCCCAGCTCCCTCATCCTCTCAATGTCTCAACCTCCTTCCTAAACTGAGGGGCCCAGAACTGGACACAGGACTCAAGGTGAGGCCTAACCAATGCAGAGCACAGGGCACAAGGACTTCCCTGCTCCTGCTGGCCACACTGTGCCTGATGCAGGCAACTTCCTGCAGCCTGCATTAGTGTGGACATCCACACCATAAACACTGCCCAAATGTTTTTCCTGGCAAAGGTGTATTGACTTTCAAAGGCAAACAAGCTGTGCTGGATTGTATTTCATGCTAGAATGAAACACACCTCTGGGATTTTCTTTCCTGGCTTGCTGGTAGGTTTCCTGGCTTGGTGCATGACAAAGTGTGATGAAAATGGAGAAACAATCTGTTCCCCCAAGGACAGGTTGTGGCTATCCCATGCTTTTATTCTTTCCCCTGGACTTGACAAAAGCAGAGGAACACTGCCTGGCACCACTGGCAGAACTGATTAGCCCTGCCTGCTCTTTGCTGGCACACAGGAGCGCAGTCTGTCAGCCTGGAACTGACCAGAGCTGTGGGGATGTGCTATCCTAGTGCCAAGTCTGAGTCAGTGCATGCACACAGCTCCCCTGGTGCAGGCAGAGCCAGTTCAGGTCAGTCAGTTATGGGGGAGAAAAGACCTACCCAGTCTGGGACTTGTGTTCCCAGGGAGAGGGGGATTTAGGCTGCTCCATCTCCTGTCCAGCCCCACCAGCACTGCAGCTGGGTCTGTCATAGCTCCAGAAATTTGCAACAAAATGCAGTCACTGCGAGTCCTCAGAGGCTTGGAGCTCACCTTCAGGTTGCTAACAGGGCAAAATCTGACCTGCTCCTCTGCAGGTGCTGCTGCTACCTGGGTCAGCTGGACTGTGTTGCTGTGGGTGCTCTCAAACCTCCCATTATCCCACCTGCAGGGCTGGACCAAAATGCAAGTTGTCTTCTGGGAGTGGGGGGGAAAGAGAGAGCAGCAGGCTGGGCACTTTACATTCAGGAGCTTGCTTGTGTCCATGTACTGCCCTGATGACAAAGCCAAGATTTGAATCCCAGCCCTTTGATTCCCTCCCACAATAAGAATAGAACAGAATTAACCAGGTTGGAAAAGATCTTTGAGATCATCGAGTCCAACCTATCACCCAGCACCATCTGATCAACTCAACCATGGCACCAAGGGCCTCAGCCAGTCTTCTCCTGAGCACCTCCAGTGATGGTGACTCCACCACCTCCCTGGGCAGCACATCCCAGTGGCCAATCTCTCTTTCTGGGAAGAACTTCTTCCTAACATCAGCCTGAACCTCCCCTGGCACAGCCTGAGACTGTGTCCTCTTGTTCTGGTGCTGGCTGCCTGGGAGAAGAGACCAAGCCCCACCTGGCTACAACCTCCCTTCAGGGAGTTGGAGAGAGCAAGAAGGTCTCCCCTGAGCCTCCTCTTCTCCAGGCTAAGCAACCCCAGCTCCCTCAGCCTCTCCTCACAGGGCTGTGCTCCAGACCCCTCCCCAGCTTTGTTGCCCTTCTCTGGACACCTTCCAGCAACTCAGCATCTTTCCTAAACTGAAGCAGCAGCTCCACAAACCCTCCTGAGCTGCTTGATAGCATAACAATAAGCATGATCATTTTACTGGCCAGGCAGCCTCTGCCAGAATGCCAGCAACACTCCAGCAGGCAGGTCTGGAAGCAACACAAAATGAAAGCATGGTGCAACTTTACAGAGTCACAGACTGTTAGGGGCTGGAAGGGAGCTCAAAAGCTCATCCAGACCAACCCCCCTGTGCCAGAGCAGGGTCACCTAGAGCAGGTCACACAGGAACACATCCAGGTGGGGTTTAAATGTGTCCAGAGAAGGAGACTCCACAACCCCCCTGGGCAGCCTGCTCCAGGGCTCTGGCACCCTCACAGGGAAAAAGCTTTCCCTTATGTTCCCATGGAACCTCCTCTGCTCAGCTTGCACCCACTGCCCCTTGGCCTAGCATTGGGCATCCCTGAGCAGAGCCTGGCTCTGGCCTCCCCACACTGCCCTGCACATCTTTATCACCATGAATGAGGTCACCCTCAGGCTCCTCTGCTCCAAGCTAAAGAGCCCTCAGCTCCCTCAGCCTCTCCCCAGCAGGGAGATGTTCCACTGCCTGCAGAGTCTTTGTGGCTCTGTGCTGGGCTCTTTCAAGCAGTTTCAAGAGGTTCTTCTTGAACTGAAGGGCTCAGAACTGGACACAGCATTGCAGACTTCACTGATTTAGTCGCTCCCAGAGAGAGGCCATGGCAAAAACTTGAAAAGAGGGGATTTAAGAAATGGTTATAAATAGCTGAGGGCTGGGGGTCAGGAGGGAGGGGACAGGGACAGGCTCTGCTCACTTGCTCCCTGGGATAGGACAAGGAGCAAGGGATGTAAGCTGCAGCACAGGAGGTTCCACCTCAACACAAGGAGGAACTTCTTTATTGTAAGGGTCACAGAGCACTGGAGCAGGCTCCCCAGAGAGGTTGTGGAGTCTTCTTCTCTGGAGGCTTTCAAGACCCATCTGGATGTGTGACCTGTGCTGGATTCTATGGTCCTGCTCTGTCAGGGGGGGTTGGACTGGATGATCTTAGGAGGTCCCTTCCAACCCCTAACATCGTGTGCCCCTGTGCCTGCAGCCTCCCAAATAGCCTGCCTGGCTACAGCAGGACTCTTCCCTTGTACAAAGCTGCAGAGGGAGCTTTAACTTTCGTGGAGATGAGCTGTCAAGCTAAAATCCTGCAAAGCTTTATCCAGCTGAATCTGTTCCTCATCCCAATTAATGAGCATATGCAATTGGGTGTAGGATATTCTTTCACCTTTGCTTAATTACCCACAGTAGTTATTGCAGGGAGAAAACCTCTTGAGAACAAGAGGAAAGTTTGCTTTGCAGTCATTGCCAAGGCAGTATTTCGGTTAAGGCTTAGATGCTGTGGCAGTTTGGGTGCCTTTAAGTGGGCCACAGAGGTGAGAGCTCCAGTGCCCAGAGTGTCCAGCCCAGTGGGTGGACACAGGAAAGAGCTCAAGTTGTGCACAGAGGCCTTTTTTGGGGGGGTGCTTTCCTCAGCCTCTTGGAGTAGCAGAGAGATTAATACTGGGAGTGATAAAACCCCCGAGCTAAAAGGGTAATAATTAACTCCGATATTGCATGTAATACCAGGAGGAAACTTCCTTATTATGTGTGTTGTCTTTAATTATCATTTAAAGGTTTGAAAAGGAGAAATTAATTATAGTTTTTACCCTGAGATTGCCAAAACTCCAAACACAGAGCTGATAGGGGAGGCTCTGGAGAACATCTTAGCCACCACTCAATTTAAACAGCATTTCCGAGCCCAGCCTCCTGATGAGCTGCTTAGATTTCCAACTCAGGATATTCCCTTGTCATTAAGGAGCACAGCGTGAGCCCCGTTTCCAGACCCTGTGCAAATGGCAGTATCCTTCAGTAACCTGAAATGGAAAGGCTCAGCACACCAGGCCATTTTAGTAACTCTTTTGAAGAGCACATAAACATTTCTTCTCCTTTCCAGGGTAAAGTTCCCCTTGTGGCTCAGGTCTGAAAACAACACTGGCTATGCACTCCAGCTAATTTGTCATCAATGCTTGTATGAGCAGCCCACAATCTTGGCAGAAACACTGTGCTGTGCCTAATGCCATCCTGTAGACTCTTTGAAGCACTGCAGCAGAACAGAAGAGAGAATCATAGAATGGTTAAGGTTGGAAGGGACCTCAAGGCTCAGCCAGCTCCAACCCCCTGCCATGGGCAGGGACACCTCACACTACAGCAGGCTGCTCACAGCCACCTCCAGCCTGGCTGCAAACACCTCCAGGGATGAGGCTTCCACCACCTCCCTGGGCAGCCTGTGCCAGGCTCTCACCACCCTCATAGGGGAGAACTTCTTCTTATCACCCAATCTGAATCTCCCCATTTCTAGTTTTGCTCCATTCTCCCCCAGTCCTATCTCTACCTCACACCTTCTGAAGTCCCTCACCAGAGCAAAAATGACAGTAGCCACCTTAATTGGAGGCTTGCAGATCTCACACTGTTTGTAATGCATTTTCTGCTGCTCCTCTAGTAAACAGAAGCCACTTGAATAATGATGCCTTATCAATAAGCTTAGATACAGTTTACAAGTCATACTATCCATCACATGCCTAATGAAATGAATTAGAGCTGCTTTCTGTTCAGTTGTTGCCAATTACAAGTGATCTTTAGAACATTCCTGAAGTCTCTAATTAGAACTTATCTCTGTCTGTTTGTATAATGGCTAAGTGTTGTGGCACTGAAAAGCAAACTAATATAATCAGATAGAGATCACAGGCTCACACATCCTTTGCCACTCTGGAATTAACAAGTGGCTGTTCAAGTCTAGGTTCACAACTAAATGAACTCTGGAGAAGAAGGCTGGAACAGTCCTCACTAACAGTACAGACTGGGGGAGGAGGTGATAGAAAGCAGCCCTGAGGAAAAGGACTTGGGGGTGCTGGTGGGGGAGCAGCTGGGCAGGAGCAGGCAGTGTGAGACTGCAGCACAGAAGGCCAAGGGCAGCCTGGGCTGCATCCAAAGCAGTGCTGCCAGGGATCCAGAGCTGATTCTGACTCTGCTCTGGTGAGACCTCACCTGCAGCACTGCCTCCAGCTCTGGAGCCCTCAATACAGGAAGGACCTGGACCTGATGGAGAGGGTCCAGAGGAGGCCATGAAAATGATCATGGGGTTGGAGTACCTCTGGTACAAGGACAGGCTGAGGGAGCTGGGGGTGTTCAGCCTGGAGAAGAGGAGGCTCCAGGGAGACCTAATAGCCACCTTCCAGTACCTGAAAGGGGCTACAAGAAGGACAGAGACTGTTTACTACCCCCAAAATAAAGTTGCCAGCCCAGCCCAGTTTGGGATGGAAGCAACTGAAGCTCTATTGCCAAGCAAAGTACAGTCTAGCAGCATGGAATGCAATGAGTATGTACAAGATACACAATACATGTACAGTAGAGCTGTAGTTACAACTTATAAACGGCACAGAAGCTCCTCAGACCCACCTGGATGGGTGCAGAGGACTTGTTCTCCTGCTCCTCCCTCCTTCCTATTACCTCACACTATAGTCAAAGCAGAGATCCCCTGGCAAGGCCAGGAGAAGGAGAGAGAAATTGCAAGCAGAAGCAAGAGGAACAGAGAGAGAGAACTGTCTATGCCTCTTGTCTAGATCCCATTGGCAACCCAATGGATTCTATAGACCCAATCATTATTTCCCTTTTGCTTTGTTTTCCTTTCAGTCTTTGTAGTCAGGGACTAGGCTAAAGTTTCCCCTTCAAACTGCAACAGCAAGAGCTGAAGATTCTGCAGGTACAATTGTATGACTGGTACACAGAGGGGGGGGAGGGATGCAGCTGTATTGACTTGTTTTTTCCCCCCATAATTTCAGTTGGAATTATAGAGGAAGAGAGATTGGCCATTGGGATGTGCTGCCCTGGGAGGTGGTGGAGTCCCCATCCCTGGAGGTGTTCAGAAAAGGCTTGGATGTGGCACTTGGAGCCCTGGTTTGGTTGTCAGGAGGTGTTGGGTGTTAGGCAATCGGTTGGACTGGATGCTCTCTGAGCTCTTTTCCAGCCTGGTTGATTCTGTGATTTCTGAGCACAAGGAGATGGATATTTTTTCAGGCTTCCTACACAGTTGTTTTATTTCCTCTCAGGCTTCCTCATTTAATTTATCCAATTCAAAAGCAAGAGTCACACTTGCAGCAATGTGTGGGCTGGAGGTTACAAAGAAATTCTCCACAGAGAGAGAGATTGCCCATTGGGATGTGCTGCCTGGGGAGGTGGTGGAGTCACCATGCCTGGAGGTGTTCAGGAGGAGACTTGATGGGGTGCTTGGTGCCATGGCTTAGTTGATTAGGTGGTGTTGGATTGGTTGATGAGTTGGACATGATGATCTTGAAGGTCTCTTTCAACCCATTCCATCAGTTCCTTTTTTAAAGGTTCTCAGCTGAGAGTAAGAGTTTGCATGGCTCTGCTTCCTGTGAGTCTTGGCTCCAGACCCCTTGATCACAGACAGGCAATGCAGGCTGGCAACCAGAGCTTGCCTTCAGGTCAGAATCTCTGTCTGTGGTCTGCAAGCAAGCCAGAGGCCAAAAGCCAAGCCAGGCACCTTGGGATGCCAGGGCTCTGCTAGCAGATCCAGGAGCTGGAGTCAAGTCACAGCTACCAGCTGTTGGCCAGGGAGGTTAGAGCTCTGGTCTGCTGGATTTCTCCTTCTCCTGGAGCACAGTTTGGGTTGTATTGACCTGGTGGGGCAGCAGGCTGCTTAGCAGCTCACATGAGCTCCTACATCACCTAAACAAACAAAGTAATAGTGAGTGCCTTGAAGTTGCCTCACAACCACTTGGAGAACCTCTGATGACCTCCTGTGAGATCCCAAGAGCAGGAAGAGTGTTGAGTGTCCTCTGGCTGTCCAGGGCAGTGGTGGTCAGCTCTTTGTGATTGGTACAGTTAAGTAATCCCTGCAATTACATCTATGTGCTGCAGTCCTAAGGAGCTACATTGTGTCTCCTGTAACTGAGTGAAGCCACTGAAAATAAAGGGCCAACCACAGCTGGCAGCTCCCAGGGCTGCTCCTTGAGCCTCTTCCTGTAGTTTGCATAGCCAGGTGAATTTCCTTCCTGGCAGCCCCAGCTGGCAGTCAGTGCACTGCCCTGCTGCTCCCCCTTCCTGAACTGAATGAGCAGAGCCTTGCAGCCACAGGTGGGGTGAAGTCCACTGATCTTTCCTGCTCCTTGGGAGGCCCAGACACACCAGCATGCAGCTGCATTTCTCAGAGGGAAAGTCCAAACATGCACTCTGCTAGGGAGAATATTAAAATGACATCAAAGGTGAAAGAAGGAATTTTCAGGATGAAAACTCCAATTTCCATGAAATGATAGCAGCAGCCCTAGATAAATGTGAGGGTGGGCTGGCAGTGAGTTTGGAGGCAATCCATTTGCTGATTAAATTTGATTTTATACCTATAGCCATGCTAAATCCCAATTACCTTTATTCAAGAAAAGTACCTGGATTAATCAGACCTGCCACATCCATCTTCTCCTAATGCCTACTCCACATTCAGCTGACTGGCTGTGGCTCCTACAGAGGAAAATTTCACCAGCTGATTTCAAACACTGATTACTTTCACAGCTCTTAATACTCCTAAGCTGCAGACAGGAAGAGTCAAAAGCAGACCTCCCCATTACCTCTCAAGCAGGGATGGGGAATGCACTTTCCAGCAGGGCGCCTGGGGGCATGGGGCCAGGTCTGGGGGCATGGCCCAAGGTACAGGCCAGTGCTGAGGTTTCTGCCTTGATCCAAGAGTAACAGCACGAAAATGAGATGCCCCAGTGGCACCTATTTGGATGCAGGTGATTGCAGGGGAGCACAGTGGGCTCCAGCATGGGGAGTCAGAGTGGTTGCAGAGCTGTCAAACAGAAAGGGACCTGGGGGCACTGATTGACAGCTGGCTGAACATGAGCCAGCAGTGTGCCCAGGTGGCCAAGAAAGCCAATGGCATCCTGGCCTGCATCAGGAGCAGTGTGGCCAGCAGGAGCAGGGAAGTCATTGTGCCCTGTGCTCAGCGCTGGTTAGGCCACACCTTGAGTCCTGTGTCCAGTTCTGGGCTCCTCAGTTTAAGAAGGACATTGAGAGACTTGAAGGTGTCCAGAGAAGGGCACCTCCAGATCCTTCCTGTAATAAGGGCTCCAGAACTGGACACAGTGCTCCAGGAGGGGTCTCACCAGAGTGGAGTAGAGGGGGAGAATCACTTCCCTCGACCTGCTGGCTGTGCTTCTCTTTATCTGTCAGGCCATCCTGCTCATGTCCAGTGCTAACCTTCAGTCAGGGGGCGAGAGGATGCTTTCTCATAAGATATGTCAGGGAGAGGCAGCCCTGGCTCTGCCTGCCACTGATAGCTGGGCTGAGGGAGGCAGGCTGAAGAAACACCCAGCCGAGCTCTCTAATTGTTTCTGGCCACTGCCTGACTCTCACAGCCTGTGGATTCTCAGGCTATTCTCTGCTGGCTGCAATGCCTGCAGGAGGACAGATTTTGCCACTACTCAGACGTCTCTCTTGAGCCAAAGGAGATCTTTCCTCGAGAGTTTCCTGCGGCAAGTGCGATGCCATCGGCGCCGTGGGTGGGCAAACGGGTTGAGAAGCTGTCAGAATTCAAAGCATTTGCAGAGATGTTCAGGCTAGAAACGCTGCTGTCATCAGCTAGGCTCGACTCCTCACTGTCACAGACGTTGCAGCATCTCACCCAGGCACTTAGGCCGTTCCCAAAGGTAGAAAAATCCAAGGGCAGGAGATTGAATGCATCCAAGTGCCAGGTGCTGCACACTGGCCACAGCAACCCCAGACAGTGCTACAGGCTGGGGTCAGAGTGGCTGAGAGCAGCCAGGCAGAGAGGGACCTGGGGGTAGTGGTGGAGAGCAGCTGAACATGAGCCAGCAGTGTGCCCAGGTGGCCAGGAAGGCCAATGGCATCCTGGCCTGCATCAGGAACAGTGTGGCCAGCAGGAGCAGGGAGGTCATTCTGCCCTGTGCTCAGCACTGGCTAGGCCAAACCTTGAGTCCTGTGTCCAGTTCTGGGCCACTCGGTTTAGGAAAGAGGTTGAGATGCTGGAAGGTGTCCAGAGAAGGGCAACAAGGCTGGGGAGGGGTCTGGAGCACAGCCCTGTGAGGAGAGGCTGAGGGAGCTGGGGTTGCTTAGCCTGGAGAAGAGGAGGCTCAGGGGAGACCTTCTTGCTCTCTACAACTACCTGAAGGGAGGTTGTAGCCAGGTGGAGATTGGTCTCCTCTCCCAGGCACCCAGCACCAGAACAAGAGGACACAGTCTCAAGCTGTGCCAGGGGAGGTTTAGGCTGGAGGTTAGGAAGAAGTTCTTCACAGAAAGAGAGATTGGCCATTGGAATGGGCTGCCCAGGGAGGTGGTGGAGTCACCATCATTGGAGGTGTTCAGGAGGAGACTTGATGGGGTGCTTGGTGCCAGGGTTGAATTGATTAGGTGGTGTTGGATGATAGGGTGGACATGATGATCTCAAAGGTCTCTTCCAACCTGGTTTATTCTATTCTATTCTATTCTATTCTATTCTATTCTATTCTATTCTATTCTATTCTATTCATGGAACCTAAAGGCAGGGTTCAAATGTTAGCCACCAGGGAACGTGTACCGAACAGGCAGACAACAGAGTAGATTCTCCCTTATCATTTGCTTGTCACTGGCTGACTTTCCTCATGATCTACTGGCAATAATCAGAACTGTTTTACTGATCTAAGGTGTGCCAACTGGCTTCACAGAATGTTAAAGGTAGGAAGGGACCTCCAGAGATCATCCAGCCAAAAGCAGGATCACCCAGGGCAGTCAACACAGGAATGCATCCCAGTGGGGTCTGAAAGCCTCCAGACTCCACAGCCCTCCCCAGTCCTCTGGTCTGTACACAGGGAGTGTGAGTGCTGTGTTCTGCCTTTGACTTCCACAAATCATTGACAGCTAGAATGGCTCAGGACTGGGTTTGTGGGCTGTGTTTTGTGTGACAAATCTACTCACCAGGAGCCCAGCGACGTCCTGAGGACAGCCTGGATGCTTGCATGCGTGCATTTGGCTGCAGATGAAATGCTGGCCGTGGAACAACACATCCTGAGAACATGTGTGAATGGGTTTTGCACCAGCCAGCTTGAAGAGGGATTCAGAGGAGGCCAAAAATTGATTCCTGCTCCCTTTTTGATCTTTGGCACCACTGTGCCTTCCTCCTGTGACTAAAGAACAGAAGGCTGTGTCTTGCCTTGGCAAACTCTCCCAACTCTCTTTCCTTCGTGTGCAGAAGCACTGTAACTGCCTTGCCCTCTCTGTTTTCCCAGAATGGTTTATGCTTTCAGTTCCAGTGGACCAGTTTCCCACATTTAGACTCAGTGCTCTGAAGCCTCCCTTGAATTTGACAGTCACACAGGAAGAGTTTTGCAAGTTAATGACACATTTTCATGGAGAGGAAAAGCACTTGCTGGAGAGCAGGGGAAATTATGCACAGATCAGAACTGCTGAAGGATTTGGGAACTTCATAGAGCCTTATAAATACAAAATGGGGCTTCTCAGAAGGACAGCCTGAACGTTTCCTGAAGCCAGGAGAATCAGATGGAAATAGTTGCAGCACAGTGCAATGCTTCCTGTGTACCTCATGGCGATGCAAACGCTAGCAGCCCTCTGCTCACAGGTCCTGTCTTGACAAGCAACCACCTGCACAGCTGTGTCTTTGCTGGGTTTCCCATCTTCTTTTTGAAGAGCTTCCTGACTTCTATTCCACACAGTTTTGCAGTTCCCTAAGCATCAAATCGGGTTAGGATTTACATCCCCCCGTTAGTGTATCACTACCAACTCCATGTGGCTTCTGCTCTTGCCCTAAGCCAACCTCCATTGTTCCACACCTTAGTCTGATCTGGGCTCCTACTGCCATTTCAGTCTAGTTTTAACTAGAAGGCAGGGAGTCAGCCAAGGGGAAATGTTTTAGGACCTAATCATCCCTCTTCCCCCCTTGCCTCTTCCCCCCTTGCCTCTTCCCCCCTTGCCTCTTCCCCCCTTGCCTCTTCCCCCCTTGCCTCTTCCCCCCTTCCCTCTTCCCCCCTTCCCTCTTCTCCCCTTCCTTCTTCCCCCCTTCCCTCTTCCCCCCTTCCCATCACCTGGTATCAAAATCTCTTTCAAAGCATCCCTCCTGCTCTTGGCAGACATTCAGAATAACCTGACTTCCCCCTGTACTCTACTTTTCTTTCCTCTGTCACTCAGACATAGACAAAGATCTGAGACTATGCCTGCTGAGCAGTTCCTGACTTCTCTGGTGGCTCCACAAAGGAATCAGAGATAACAAAGCAAATAAGACTGAGGATTTGGTGGTGGTAGGGAGTTTGGCCATATTTTTGGTGCTGTGTGCCTCGTGTATACAGAGAGGTGACTTTATTGTAGGGGGTCTGCGAGAAAGATGGAGAGGGACTGTTTGCAAAGGCCTGCATTGAGAGGATGGGGGCAGTGATTTCAAACTGGAGAAGAGCAGATTTAGATTGGATGTCAGGAACAGGTTCTGCACCAGGGAGGTGGTGGAACACTGGAACAGGTTGCCCAGGGAGGTGGTGGAACACTGGAACAGGTTGCCCAGGGGCATAGTTGAGGTCCCATCCCTGGAGATACTCAAGGTGAAGCTCAACAAGGCTCTGGGCAACCTGATCTAGTGGAGGATGCCCCTGCTGACTGCAGAGGGGATTTGACTAGGTGACCTTTGGAGGTCCCTTCCAACCCAGAGCATTCTGTGATAATACTTGGGCTGTTACAAAGATACCTCATCAAGAGACGAGCAAATCTCAGCTTATTGAGGACACAGGCAGGAGAAATTCTTCATGAGCTAATGGAAATACAATACAAAATATTCAGAGCCAGGCCTGGAGGTGAGGGTCTTCAGAGCCTCTTGGTGAGCAGCCTGTGCATGCTAATGCTGCTAATGAGTGAAGGGAGAAGCTGTTATAAATAGAAGAGCTGAGTGAATGGTTTTTGTGGCAGATAAGCTGTACAATGGATGCAGTCATTTCCTGGTTAAGAGCAGGGTAATATTTCTGAAGCTATTTTTAATTGTTCATTACTGATAATTACTTGGTGGAGAAAAAATTAAAAGGGGAAAAAAAAAAGGAAGGAAAGAAAGAAAACAGCATTGTGGAGGGCTTGGAGCTGTAGGTTCAGCAGAAATGAACAGCAGCCTCCATGCCACCTCCAGGCTGGCTACCAGAAAAGATTGCCCAGGCAGCAGCCACATGGACTTCCAAACGAGAGCAGCAGTGATTTTCTGGCTGACCTAGATTTTGAGCACTCACATTTCTCCCCTCCTCATGCTTTTCTTTGCTGTAAAATTGCCTCCTTTCCCCTCTGTCCACGGGGCAGGGCACAGTGAGACCTGGCTTCAGACAGTGGCAAGAAATACTTTGCAAAGCAGAGAACGCCAGGGGCTGGAAGGGACTTCAAAAGATCCTCCGGCCCAAACACCCTGCCAGAGCAGGGTCACCTACAGCAGGTCACATAGGAATGCTTCCAGGCAGGTTTTGACTATCTCCAGAGAGGGAGACTCCACAACCCCCCTGTGCAGCCTGTTCCAGGGCTCTGTTACCCTCACAGGGAAAAAAATCTTCCTGCTGTTTCCATGGCACTTGCTATAGCTCAGCTTCCACAGTTTCCCCTGGTGCTGGCATTGGGCATCACCCAGCAGAGCCTGGCTCCAGCCTCTGGGCACTCACCCTTTACATCTCTATGAACATGAATGAAGTCACCCCTTGGGCTCCTCCTTTCCAAGCTACAGAGCCCTCAGGTGCCTCAGGCTCTCCTCATAAGGAAGATGTTCCACTCCCTTCAGCATTTTCAAGCAGCTCTCTGACATCCTTCTTAAACTGTGGGACCCAGATCTGGGCACAACATTCCAGATGCAGCCTCACCAAGGCAGAGCAGAGGGGGAGGAGAACCTCTCTCAGCCTACTCACCACATTGCTGTCCTCACCAGAAGTGGGATCCGAGATACACGAAATAAATTCCCGTGTCAGCAAAGCTCCAATCCTTAAACACGTGGGAAGCTGCAGCAGGCTTAACAGCTGGTGCTGCATCACTTGTGTCCACATGTCCCCCACATGCTTGACACTCAATTAGCTGCTAATAATGGATAGCCAGGCTCTTCTGGAGTGAAGCAGCTACAAGAACCATCGTGCTGCCAAGTTTAAGGCCTGGGAGCAGAAGGCAATTTCAGACCTGTCATTTCCTCGCAGAAAGGGGATTATTGCTTTGTTATCAGCAAAGATACCGGCTGATGTAGCTTTGCTGCCCTTGAATTATCTAGGTCATATGGGATGGCTGTGAGGTAGATTGAAAAATACAGCTTTTGGGTCTGTGTCTGGCTATAACACATCGATGTCTTTATCAGCCCCTGGCCTGGAGTTCTCTGGCTGTGTGAATCCCCAGCGCAGCGCAGCTGCACAGGCCACGTACGGCTAAGTGTCAGAACTCACAAACTTGCCAACTGCTTTAGACAGCCTTTCTAACACAGATTTATTGATAGCTCAGCTCCAATGCTTTTCAGCATGCAAGGTGCCTCCCACAATGGGTATAAGGAATCAGTGCAGCACCTGCTTGAAAGGTAAAGTTGGAGAGAGTTGAACTTCACTGCTTTGTTCGGCGAGAAGGGCTCTGAGAGCCATCTCCTGATCACAGCGTTTCTATCCATGTGCTTATTTTGGTCCCTCAGTACATAAAGGATCTGGCAGATGATGAAGCTGCCAGTTCACATAAAGTGTGGGTTGTGCTGTTGCATCAAGTTAAAAAGAAGTTGGCCCTGCTTTCACTGTGGGCAAGGCTTCTCGAGCTTGCTGCTGGGCTTTGCAAGGTATTGCTGTGGTTCCTGAGGTTCAGACTGTACATACTGGAGCTTCAAGGGGCCTACAGGAAGGCTGGGGAGGGACTTCTCAGGGTGTCAGGGAGTAATAGGACTAGGGGGAATGGAATGAAGCTGGAGGTGGGGAGATTCAGGCTGGAGGTGAGGAGGAAGTTCTTCCCCATGAGAGTGGTGAAGCCCTGGAATGGGTTGTGCAGGGAGGTGGTTGGGGCCCTGTCCCTGGAGGTGTTTAAGCCCAGGCTGGATGAGGCTCTGGCCAGGCTGATCTAGTGTGGGGTGTCCCTGCCCATGGTAGGGGGGTTGGAACTAGATGATCCTTGTGGTCCCTTCCAACCCTGACTGATCCTATGATTCCATGATTCAAGTAGTGCATTCACATGCCCATGCTGCAGAGATGAGTGAGAGATGCAGCTGTGCTGGACCTAGATTTTGAAACACTTGGAATCCTAAATCAGAAAAGGTGTCTCAGCCCTGCCCTGGCTTTTCAGTAAAGCCATGTTTCTCCTGCTGAGCATCCCTGCTCCTAGTTAAGGAACAAGAACCACAGTGTGCATATTCACAGCAGCCTACTGGTTTGTAGAAGAAATCTTCTGTCATCATCAGCCTTCTGCCATTTTTGATACAACAGTGATAATAAACTACACTGAGATTTAGTTGCTGCTGTTAATTAACAGTGTAATCCTCCTTAATGCACTCCCCAGCCTTTTCGTGGAAGCATTTCTTTCCTCTGCCTCACACTCTTTAGTCACACTGGCCTGCAAAGATCACGTGTGCATTTCTCTTGCAGGAGAGTTTACATTTGCACATAGTTTGCTTTCCTGCAGCTCCTGAAAAGAGCTGAGGAGGTAATCAGAGTATCCAAGGCCAATAGCCTGTGGGTTTAGAATCATAGAATCACAGAACTGTCAGGGTTGGAAGGCACCTCAAGGATCAGCCAGTTCCAACCCCCCTGCCATGGGCAGGGACACCTCACACCACAGCAGGTTGCTCACAGCCACATCCAGCCTGGCTGTAAAAACCTCCAGGGATGAGGCTTCCACCACCTCCCTGGGCAGCCTGTGCCAGGCTCTCACCACCCTCATGGGGAAGAGCTTCTTCCTCACATCCAATCTGAATCTATCCATCTCTAATTTGGCTCCATCCCCCCACTCCTATCACTCCCTGACACCCTCAAAAGTCCCTCCCCAGCTTTCTTGTAGGTCCCAACCCAGGCTGTCATAATGACCTAGAGAGAGCAGCATCCAGCCTCAGGTGATGATTCCATCATCCTGTGTGGTGAAAGAGATGTGTCCTGCATACCTAGGGTATATGCCTGTGAACATGTGTGCTTGGCACTTCACTTCTTGTTTTGGGTGCCCTCTCCTATGTATGTTTGAATATTTAGGCTATAAGCAAAATATTGAGGGACTTTGGACTTGGAATAAATCCCTGGAGTTACTATGCATCTGCAGTTGGCTTTGCAGGGCAGTACCTGCTTAACAAAACGATGTACTGCAGAATTACCTTTGATTTACAGCGGCAAGAGCGGGCTGATTGACTCACAGGGATTGAGACAGCAGATCTGGCTCTGGCAGGCGATTTAATGAAGTTCTTTTAACTGTTTCTTTCGAAGTGCAAGGCAGCTGCAGCAGTCAGTAGACAATGGCACCTTTGGAGGAGTATTTCCCTCACAAAAGCCAGGGATAAGCCACGGGGAATTGGAATTTCTCACGGCATGAAAAGCAAAGGGTGAAGAGAGGCTGGCTGCTGACTGCTGGAGAATGTCTTCAGGAAGCATTTCATCAGCAGATCTGTAGGCTTCACTGCTGCCTTTTCGAAGCCAAGTAGGGGAAAAAACCAAAACAAAAGAAAACAAACCAAAAGACGAAGCAACAAACCAAACCAGATGATTTTCCCTGCCAGCACCTTCAAAAGGGTGAAACGAATACCCGTGGCAGGTTAATTGTTCCTTGGGTGTCTGCAGCCCTGGCACAGAGTGGGGGTGAACATTAACTCAGGAAAGGAGCAGGCTTACCGCAGGGGGAGACTGTGTTAAGCAGCTGTGCAGGGGGCCCCAGAAGGCTCCCTGCTCAGCCAGTGTGTGCACAGCAAGGGCAGCTCGACCTTCCCTCGCCGCCAGCTGAAGCAGTCGCCGCCGTGGCACGGAGCTGGCGAGGCACCGCAGCACCGCAGCCTGCCACGCAGGGAGGGGAGGGAGATGGCTCTGGAGTAAAACTGTCACAGCCATAGAAGCAGGACACAAAAGTGGTTAGCAGGTGTTTGCATCTCTCCCCCCCCCCCCCCCCATAAATCTCCAGCTGACCTGTCACATGTGAGTGAGGATGAGTGAGGCTATGAGGATGATTAGCAGGCTGGAGCCCTGCCTGGTGAGGAGAGGCTGAGGGACCTGGAAAAGAGAAGACTGAGAGGGGATTTAATGAATGTTTATAAATATCTGAGTGCTGGGGGTCAGGAGGGAGGGGACAGGCTCTGCTCAGCTGCTCCCTGTAACAGGACAAGGAGCAATGGATGCAAGCTGCAGCACAGGAGCTTCCACCTCAACACAAGGGGGAACTTCATTACTGTAAGGGTCACAGAGCCCTGGAGCAGGCTGCCCAGAGAGGTTGTGGAGTCTCCTTCTCTGGAGACTTTCAAGGCCCGTCTAGATGTGCTCCTCTGTGACCTGAGCTAGATTGTATGGCCCTGGTCTGGCAGGGGGTTGGAGCTGATGACCTCTTGGGGTCCCTTCCAAGCCCTGACGTGCTGTGATCCTGTGTGCAAACACAGCTTCCCTTCTTCCCCAAGACCTCGGGTGGTGTTGAAGCCAAGAGCTGGTGCTCTAACGTTTGGACTCAGCTCAGTTCAGCAGGAGTGCTGTGTACCTACACCTGGAAGTGCCAGGGTAAGGCTACCATCAAAACCAGAACTGTGTTTTTATGTTTAAAAGTGTATTTATCTTTATAAATATGGGATTTAGGAGTTTTGGTTTCTCTTGGCCTTTCATTCTGCTCAGATCTCTGGCTCATGGGGTGTGTGCCCTTTAGAAGAGCTATGGAGCTGGTGAAGGGCCTGGAGCACATGGCCTGTGAGGAGCATCTGGGGGTGTTCAGTCTGGAGAAGAGGAGGCTGAGGGAGACCTCATTGCTTCCTACAACTCTCTGAAGGGAGGTTGGAGTGAGGGGGGGCAGCCTCTTCTCCTTGGTGTCAAGCAACAGGAGCAGAGGAAACAGTTTCAAGCTGCATCAGGGGAGGTTCAGGCTGGATGCTAGGAAGTACTTCTTCACTGGAAGGGTTCTCAGACATTGGAATGGGCTGCCCAGGGCAGTGATGGAGTCAGCCATCCCTGGAAGTGTTTGAGCAGCCTGGGGAGCTGGTGCTTAGGGACGTGGTTTGGTGTTGACCCTTCAGTGCTGGGTCGAGTGTTGGACTGGATGGGCTTGGAGGTCTGTCCCAGCTGGATGATTTCTGTGTTTTCATGTCTGGAAATGTGGGGAAGTGCTGGAAGTGAGGTGTCAGCAGAACCAAAGGCTGGCCAGGGCTGGGTCTTCCACTTGGGTCCTGATAAGAGTGTTCAGTGGAGGCTGACCTGTCTGCCCCTGTGCTGAAGCTCTTTGACTCTCCAGAGGATACCAAGGTGAGCTGCATTTTGTTAAAGCCAGATTACTCAGTCTGATATAGGAGGGAAAGTTAGAAATCAAATGTGCAGAAATCTTTTGTCTTCATCCAGTCTCTCTTCCAGCTGTGAATGCATTCATGCTTGCAGTGCTGCCTTGGAGCACAGTGGTGCTGTAATCCTGATTTTACAAGGAGGGAGATGAACTGCAGTCACCTGGCAGAGGTCAGGCAGGAAAGTCAGAGGCAAAACCCAGAGTACAACGTCCCTGGGGGTGTTAAGACCAGGCTGGATGAGGCTCTGTCCAGCCTGATCTAGTGTGGGGTGTCCCTGCCCATGGCAGGGGGGTTGGAACTAGATGATCCTTGTGGTCCCTTCCAACCCTGAATGAAACTATGAAACTATGAAACAGCTTTCTCGAACACTAGGAGACACTCCTGCCCAGCAGACTGATCCTGTGGGGGCTGAGGACTGAGCAGAGCAGGCACACAGGCACAGTGCTGTGACTCACCTTTGCCCCTCCTGTGCCTTATGCTAACGAATGCCTCTGTGTCAGCCAGGTGAGAGTGCTGCCAGCTGCATCCCTGGGGTACGTGTGGGTGACAGCTGCTTGTGAGCTTGGGCACCCGAGCCAAAGCAGCCCCACAGGCTTCCTTTCAAAGCTGCTCCTGAGGGAAGGGATTGTGGGGAGAAAAGGCAGCAGGGAGTGCAAGAGGGCAAAGGGTGAAGAGGACATTGTTGAAGGACAGCACAAAGTTTTGGGAAGAGGCATCCAGGCTTACTCAGTGGTGGCAGGAGAGGCTCCCAGTTGTGGCAGTGGCACCAAGAGCTTAGAGGTGAACAGGCTTTGCCTTTTGGACACTGAAGGTGCTTTGGATTTATGCCATTATGTGCTGGGGAGCAGAAGTGAGACCCTCCTCTCCCTTTGGAGTCAAAGGAAAGAGTTACCTTGAGTCCTCCTCCCAACCCACTCCGCTCCCCAAGAGTTACAGCCTCGTGTTGCCTGCCCTGAGGTTGCTTTCCCCCTACCCCTTGTGACCCTCAGTGGCAGATGCTGTCACATCTGGATGGTGACACCTCTCCTCTCGGAACACACTCCGTGCCCAGGCGTTCCGGGCAGCCCCGACAGCCATCGTCCCTGCCTGTCACTAGTAGCCTGGCTGATTTCAGCCTGCCTCCTGGCAAGGGACCAGGGAGATAATCCCCAGATGCATCTAATCAGCTGTGGGTTTTGCAGGGCTCACAGCTTTGCACCCTCTGTTGTATGGCTCATCCTTGCACATGGATCCCTGCTTTGTTTCACTTTCAGCTTCCTTTGCTGTCCCCAGGGATTAATGCAGCTTCTTGCTGTGAACCCAGCTAGACATGAGGCAGAGCTGGAAGGTCATCAGGACTAAGCTTTGATCTTGGCCTCATTCCTAATGTTAGTTGTGTGACCAGGTGGAAATCAAAGATAAATACATGGGCTGGTGGATTCATGCAATGTGCCCTTGTGGCCAAGAGGTATCCTGGGGGGCATTCAGAGGAGTGTGGCCAGCAGATCCAGGGAGGTTCTCCTCCCCCTCTACTCTGCCCTGCTGAGACCTCACCTGCAATATTGCATCCAGCTCTGGGCTCCCCAGTTCAAGAGAGACAGGGATCTGCTGGAGAGAGTCCAACAGAGAGCTACCAGGATGATGAAGGGACTGGAGCCCTGCCTGGGGAGGAGAGGCTGAGAGCCCTGGGGCTGGTTAGTCTGGAGAGAAGACTGAGAGAGGGTTTGATCAATGTCTATCAATACCTGAGGGCTGGGGGTCAAGAGGGAGGCAACTGCTCTGCTCAGTTGCACCCTGTGATAGGAGAAGGGGTAATGGATGTAAGCTGCAGCACAGGAGGTTCCACCACAGCACAAGGGGGAACTTCATTACTGTAAGGGTCCCAGAGCCCTGGAGCAGGCTGCCCAGAGAGGTTGTGGAGTCTCCTCTGGAGACTTTCCAGCCCCATCTGGATGAATTCCTGTGTGACCTGTGCTGGATTCTATGGTTCTGCTCTGGCAGGGGGGTTGGACTGGATGATCTCCTGAGGTCCCTTCCAAAGCCTAACATCCTGTGAGCCTGGGACTCTGAGTCTGCCTTAGATTTCTCAGATATCTTAATAGAGACACTCCTGCTTGGCACTGCTGTGGGAAGAGCTCTGACCCAGCACAGGTGCCCAGGTTTGTTGTCTCTCTTGGTCCCTCAGGAGAGCACAGGGACTTGGCAGGGTGGGCTCCAGGCAGGGCTGCTCCCTGAAACACCTCCCTGCCCTGCAGTTAATTTCAGGGTGCTCTCTCCTGCAGAGCTGGCAGAGCAGATGTGTGAGTGTGACAGCACCTCCTCAAAGGCAGCAGCTCTGCTCCTTTGCAGGTCTTTTCTTTCTTCTTTTCCTCCTGTGCTATTTTTACTCTGTTTTGAACCAGTGTTTAATTTGCCTGTTTTCACTTCTTGCCTCTAATAAAAACTCTCTCTCTCATCTCACTGCTTTGCCTGATCATTTTCTCTCCTTCTTCATTAGCTGTCTGATTTCTCGTGCTCTACTTTCTTCTCCCCCTGTGTACTCGGTCTTGCACACTGCTGCTCACATACATTGTCATGTATTGTTTATCCACACAGCTCCTCAGCTCATGCTTGGTGGGTGTCTTATGAAGCAGGGGAGAAGGTCCTGATCCTGCCAGCTGCTTGGACATGTGCACAAAGAGAGCCATTGCCATGAGCAAGACAGACCCAGAGGCTAACCTCTGCTAAAGAAATCCTGCTTAGGTAGCCAGCAGGGCTGAGCAGGCAGTGAATGGAGACAATTCCTCCTGATGCAAAATGTGTCCCTTTAACCACTACCTTGTCCCCATATCTCCCCTGTGGTTTTATTTCCATTGCAGCAGCTGCTCCTAAGAGCAGTCTGCTGTGCAAGGCACTGTGAGAGCAGGTAGCAAACTGCATTCCTGGCACTGAAGAGCTAATGATCTGAAGTGGCAGGCTGGAGAAGGAGGGTCTGTGCAAGACCACACACCAGCTCCATGGCCATGTGAGGGTCTGGGTCCAGGTCAGTGGACTCCCTGGACCACTGCTTTCATTTTCATCAAGATGTTGTGATAGTCTCATGCCTTATTCTTGAGCTTCAGCCCAGTGAACCTGCTCCTCTCCTGGGGTGCTTCCTCCCTGGTGTAAAGTGTGACAGGTTAGGAGTCCCTGAGTGGGAGGTGAAATGAATGAAGTTTATTTCCCTGTGAGCTGGTTTGCCATGGCTGGCTGACTGTGGTCTCTAAGGCAACACCCCAACCAAACAGAAGAGATCCAGCTCTGTTGTTTTGCTCATTGTCTCTCCCAAGTGTCCCATTTCTGACACCTCTGCAGTCTGTCATGTTTGAAGGGCTTTTGTAGACTCTTGTATCCAGACTCTTACCTTCAGAAACCTGGCAGGAGCTCCCCTACCCTCCTTCCCTCCACCACTCCACCACACTCAGCTGAAGCAAGGCCCTCGTCCCAGCAGAAGGGAGCAGGGCTGCCATGGGGTGGCAGAAGCCCTGTTTCCCTCGGAAAGAGAGCAGCCAGGCTGCCACAAGGAAGTTTTTCTGTCTTGCTGCCCCTCAGCCCTTCAGCCACAGGAAGGCTGAGCAAACTCTCCTACCTGTTTGCAGTTAAATCCTCAGGACACCTTCAGCTACTTGCCTTCATCTGCAGAAGCTCCCAGGACAGGTTGGTTTACCTTCTGAAGCTTGCTGCTGCCAAGAGTGTGGCTGTGAGGCTGAGGGACCCCCCCAGCCAACTCCCTTGCCCATGGGTCCCTCCCTTTTCCTGAGGCTCTTATCGATGTTCTCTGAGGCTTCAAGTGAGCAGGATTAGAAGGAAGGGCACAAGCAAGGCTATTGCTGGGTGACTCTGGGATTTAAGCTCCCACCAACAAGCACACAGATATTTCCAGAGTGGGAGTAGTCTGGTCAAATTTTCCTTTTGCATTTCAGTTTCCTTCTCTCCACCCTCATCAAATGTCCTTCTCTAGCAGAAAAAGACCAGGAGAGTCATGTGCCTGGCAAAGGTCTGCCAGGAACCTGACCCCCTGCAGACTGAAAAGAAAACTAAGCAAAGCCAAAGGCCCACTGAGTTGTTCTTGCATCGTTCAAAACCACTGAGACTCTGCCCCAGAAGCAGCTGTTTGAATGCTCACCCCACTCCAGACCCTGCTAGGCTCACCCTGAAGGAGCTTTCTGTGCCACTCCTGGTGGTGTTGGGTCAGCCTTCAGTGACTTTATGGCATGGGATGGTTCAGAACAAGTCCCATGGCATGTGTGACCTGGTGCATTAAGAGGAGTGGTGTCCAGCAGATCCAGGGAGGTTCTCCTCCTCTTCTGCTCTGCCCTGGTGAGACCTCACCTGGAATATTGCATCCAGTTCTGGGCTCCCCAGTCCAAGAGGGACAGGGATCTGCTGGAGAGAGTCCAAGGGAGGGCTACAAGGATGCTGAAGGGACTGCAGCACTGCCTGGGGAGGAGAGGCTGAGAGCCCTGGGGCTGATTAGTCTGGAGAGGAGAAGGCTGAGAGGGGATCTGATCAATGGCTATCAATATCTGAGGGTTGGGGGTCAGGAAGGAAGAGACAGGGACAGCCTCTGCTCAGTTGCACCCTGTGATAGGACAAGGGGCAGTGCATGGAAACTCCAGCACAGGAGGCTCCACCTCAACATGAGGAGGAACTTCTTCACTGTGAGGGTCCCAGAGCCCTGGAGCAAGCTGCCCAGAGAGGTTGTGGAGTCTCCTGCTCTGGAGCCTTTCCAGCCCCATCTGGATGTGTTCCTGTGTGACCTATGCTGGATTCTCTGCTCCTGCTCTGGCAGGGGGTTGGACTCGATGATCTTTGGAGGTCCCTTGCAACCCCTAACACCCTGTGAGCCTGGGATCCTGCTGGTCATGGCACCTGTAGGATGGAGCTGGCTCCTGCCCTCACGGGTGAGGAGGCTGGGGTCTGACTCCCAACAGTCAGGAGCTGTCCAGGTGGTGAAATGAGAAAGTCTTCCCCATTCCTGGGAGTTTGGAAGGATCTGCAAATGGTTTTTCCTGCTTGATGCTTTGGAATGGGAATCAGAATCTCAGATGGCTGATGGCAGGTTTGCAAAGGAAGGAAGCAGTGAGGACAACCTCAGTATTTCAGCTTTGACTTTGCCTTTCCATCGTTTTCTTTACTTCTTCAGAAGACAAGGAATCAGAGAATCATAGAATCATAGGTTGCAAAGGAGCTCAGAGATCATTGAGTCCAACCTGTTACCTAATACCTGACAGCCTGGCTTGCCTTTTGGCCTCTGGCTTGCTTGCAGACCACAGACAGAGATTCTGACCTGAAGGCAAGCTCTGGTTGCCAGCCTGCATTGCCTGTCTGTGATCAAGGGGTCTGGAGCCAAGACTCACAGGAAGCAGAGCCATGCAAACTCTTACTCTCAGCTGAGAACCTTTAAAACAAGGAACTGATCCCACACATTGCTGCAAGTGGGACTCTTGCTTTTGAATTGGACAAATTAAATGAGGAAGCCTGAGAGGAAATAAAACAACTATGTAGGAAGCCTGAAGAGATATCCATCCCTTTATGTCCAGAAATCACAGAATCAACCAGGCTGGAAAAGAGCTCAGAGGTCATCAAGTCCAACCTATTACCTAGCACCTAACACCTCCTGACAACTAAACCATGGCTCCAAGTGCCACATCCAAGCCTTTTCTGAACACCTCCAGGGATGGGGACTCCACCACCTCCCAGGGCAGCACATCCCAGTGGCCAATTTCTCTTTCTGGGATGAACTTTCTCCTCACCTCCAGCCTCAGTAAAACAGGCAGAATAAAAGTGTTTCTCTTGAGCAGAAAGGAAGAAAAGCTCCTTCCATCTTCTCTATCCCACAAAAGGCTTCAACATACAGCAGAGAGACATTCAAAGGAAAAGAACAGGAGAAGCAGAGGAGTGAGAGGATTGACTGATGGCTGGAGGGGGTACTGGAAATGTGCTCTTTGTACACTTGCTATGTCATCAGCCGAAGCTAGGAGTCAAACTGAAAGGCATCTGATCAGTTAACAGCCTCTCCATGTAAGTGCCTTTTGAAAAGTCAAATGATAGCAGGCTGAAGCTGGGCTGACTGCTGCCTCTGCCCCAAAATATCAGTGTTCACTCTCCCAGCCTGGCCAGGGGCCAGCTGCTCGCAGGCTTTTAGCCACAGAGGGCATTGAAAAACCATTCTCTGCTCCTCTTCTCTTGTCAATCTGAGCAAAATCATTGTAAACAGCCATTTGCAAGCGTGCCCTTGTCCAAACTGAGTGTGCTGTTGGGTTCTCTGGGGTTGGCTGGAGCAGGAAGAAGCTGGTCTCTTCTCCCAGGCAACTGGCACCAGAACAAGAGGACACAGTCTCAAGCTGTGCCAAGGGAAGTTTAGGCTGGAGGTGAGGAGAAAGTTCTTCCCAGAGAGAGTTGTTAGCCATTGGGATGTGCTGCCCAGGGAGGTGGTGGAGTCCCCATCCCTGGAGGTGTTCAAGAGGGGATTGGATGTGGCACTTGGAGCCATGGTTTAGCAGTCAGGAGGTGTTGGGTGACAGCTTGGACTGGATGATCTTTGAGGTCTCTTCCAACTTTGTTGACTCTATGATTCACCTTATTGACTCTATGATTCTAAGGGTGAGGAGCTCCAGAGCAGGGCACTCAAGCCTCTGCTCAAGCCTGAGGGTGGCTTTTCTTGCCAGGATCAGGCTCCTCAGCAAAGAAGGGCTGCTCATGGAAGGTCTGCACCTATAGTGATGGATATCTGAGCAGTGCAGCTCTCTAATGGTGTAGTTCACCGCAGCCTTCTATGGGTTGGATGAAACCATGTGGCTCTGAGCTACCTGATCTAATGTGAAGTGTCCCTGCCCATGGCAGGGGGGTTGGAACTGGATGATCCTTGAGGTCCCTTCCAACCCTAACAATTCTATGAAACCCCAAGGGAAACACCAAACTATTTGCACAGAGCTATATAAAAACCCAGGTGAGGGAGGCAAACCTTCAAGGAAAGCCTCTGCCTTGGATGTAGGGATGGCTTTTGTGGCCTCCACAGCTAATCTGAGTGCTGTAGGACAGTATCTGACCAGAGAAGCCCTCTTCTTCTGAAATATCTCTGCAAGAAAATGATTTCTCTGCTGCTGGAAAAAAGGAAGGGGGGGAGGGAGGAAGGAAGGGATCGTTTTTTAAACCTGTGTTTTACATGGACTTTTCCCCCTGAAAATAGGTGAAGCAAGGCAGCAAGTAGGCAGTAGAAAGCCAGCTCTGACTGAATCCCAAATCCCTCAGCTCTTGCATTCGTTTCTTTTGCCCTATTTGCCTTCCCTACTGCCTAAGGAAGCTTCTTCACCATGCAGGGCTCCCTTGCTGGGGGAGTGGGATGGAGGTGGTGATTGCTAAATCTCTGTGAGTGCTGAAGCTGCTGCATTGCTCCACTCTAGCACCTGCTCCCACTTAACATCATTTTCATGGCACCTCTGGGGAGCTGGTACTGCCAGCTCCACTGGCATCTTTTATCAGGGAGGAAAATAGATAGCCTCATCTCTTTTCTGTTCTTGTGGCTAAGGACTGAGACCCAGGCACAGAGCCTAGGGGGTGCAGTCAGGACGACCCTGTTTCATTCCCTGCAAGTCTTGGGTGCTCAATAGCTGGTTTCCCCTGCTCTCCAGAAAAGCAGAAGCATTTCCAGGTTCATTTCTATCCTCTCACGTGTGAGCTATGGGCTGGTTTGATCACGGCTCAGTGCTTTGCACAGGTACACGCACACAGGTTTACAGCATCTCTCCATCTCTGCCTGAGCCTGCGTGCACTCACTCATACACTTGCTCAGACTGTAGGTGGCACTTGGAGAATTAGCAACGCCGCTGCTGTGGCCTGTGTCGGGGTATGGCTCTGTGCACAGCAAGGCAGGGAGAAGGGGAAATGGAGAAATGCATCCCTTATTAGTGAGGAAGGCAGAGAGAGACAGGGGCTCCCTGGAGAGAGACCTCTCTCCTTCATCGCGCTCAGGAGGACTGCAGCGCTGGGCTGCTGACAGCCCTGTCAGGAGCACCACGCCAGTACCCTGCACTTTTCCTTGCAGTATGGTTTACTTACCTGCCTCAGAGGGGGAGGGCTGCTGTGCTTATCACCCCAGGAGTTCAGCTGGATAGAAATGTTAGCCGACTGGAGGAGAAGCAGCTGGCTCCAAAGGCTTCGGTGCTGTTTGGTGGGCAGGGAGCGAGTGCCAGGCACTGATGATGCATTTCCAGGGCTCCTGGCCCTCGCCTGCCTCAATTGTCAGGAGAGAAATTCAAACCACGCTGTGATCAATTTGCTGTCTGTCAGCAACTGGGAACTGAAGGGCAACCCTGGATCGATCCTTTCTTGGAGCACTCATTTCACAGATTTCCTGCTTTCTGCCTTGCAGTGTTAACCCTTGAGGCACCAGGTGTGAGAGAGCCCTGCTGTGGGGACCTCCTCTGCAGGAGCTCTTCCAGAGGGGTGTGTGAATTTTCCCCCAACACTTGCTCTGCATATCACAGAATCACAGAAGCATGCAGGTTGGAAAAGACCCTCAGCATCACCAAGTCCAACCCAGAACCCTACTCTACAAGGGTCACCCCTAAACCATAGCCCCAAGCACCCAAACCATCTTTAAATGCATCCAGGGTTGGTGACTGAACCACCTCCCTGGGCAGCCTGTGCCAAGGTCTGACCACTCTTGCTGGGAAAACACATTTCTTAATCTCCAGTCTAACCCTGCCCTGTTGTTTGAGGCTGTTCCCTCTTGTTCTATCATTAATTACCTACAAGAAGAGACCAGCACCAGCCTCTCCACAACCTCCTTTCAAGTAGCTGTAGAGAGCAATGAGGTCTCCCCTCAGCCTCCTCTTTTCCAAACTAACCATCCCCAGCTCCTTCAGTCAGTCTGCATCAGATTTATTCTCCAGTATGTCCAAGGCTGCAGTGCATGAGATGGGAATCAGCCTCTCCAGCTCTGTGCCAGAGCTTTACAACACATGAGGGGTCTCTTCTTTTGCTCTCAGCAACATGAGCCTCAGTTCTGGGAGGTTATTGCATGCTTGCTATGAAGCTCTGAATGACCCTGAAATGTACATCCCTGGGTGCCATACCAGAGGATGATAATGGAAGAGAGTTTGCTGTGGGTCACATAAACTGAGAAACTAAGGAATATTCCTCAGCCTGCTGAAATAGCATCAAGTGAAAAACTGCAACACTCCTGGCATTTAGTGTAGAATGGAATAGAATAGACATGGAAGGGAATGGCATGGAATGGAATGGGATGGAATGGAATGGAATGGCATGGCATGGAATGAAATGGACTAGGTTGGAAAAGACCTCCTCCACCAGGGAGGTGGTGGAGTCACCATCTCTGGAGGTGTTTAGGAAGAGCCTGGATGGGGTGCCTGGTGCCATGGTTTAGTTGATTACATGGTGTTGGATGATAGGTTGGACTTGATGATCTATCTCAAAGGTCTCTTCCAACCTGGCCTGGTCTAGTCTATTCTGTTCTGTTCTGTTCCATTCCATTCTATTCCTTCCTAACCAGTATGTGGCCTCACCATTTGGGCACTGGGTTAGGATCCAGAGTCAGTTCCTTCTGCACTCTGGGCAGATTATTCCCATTCCTCTTCCTCATGGAGCACTTCTGAGCACTGAGTGCTGCAAAACTGGGCAAAGCAGGGTGAGCAGGTGGACTTCTTTTTGCCTAAAGCCTCATTTATCGATCACCCTGGTGCTGGTGAGCCTGAAGTTCTTTGCTTAGGGAAGTGAGCTGTGAGTGTCTCGTGCAGGCTTTACTTTACAGCCTTTTCTTTCTCTTCCTTTTTGTTTTGTTTCAGGTGGAGTCTTCGACGCTGCTGCTGTGTTAACCACGGTGCCTAAAGTGGAAGGCTGCATCTTGCCTGTGTCAGCATAAAGGAGTGAATTGGCAGGGCTACCCAGCACCTTGCATGGGCACAGTCCCAGGTAAGTCTGCATTCATAATCTGAGGTGTTCCTTGGGGATATTAGTCTGAGAAGGCTGCATTTAAAACAACAGATCAAGACTAACACACTCTGGAACCACAGCTTTGCCCCATCCCATCCTCTCAATACTTCTCTGAAGTATTCCAATGATAATAAAACCTCCAGCTGTGCAAACCCCACAGCTTTACTTCTCTGTCCTCCCCCCTCCTCCCTGCCAAACTCCCTCCAGTAGGCCACTGGCATA
Organism: Melanerpes formicivorus; assembly: GCF_026170545.1. Lineage (NCBI taxonomy): Eukaryota > Metazoa > Chordata > Aves > Piciformes > Picidae > Melanerpes > Melanerpes formicivorus. The sequence goes on along the minus strand of NW_027142364.1, from coordinate 21,845,942 downwards.
AGCACTGCTCATTCAGGATGCTCAGCTTTGGGTGCCAGATGAGGATGGAGCCAGCAAAGTGTGCTTTGTTAGCTTTGATTATGCTCAGTGTGCTGTGGCACAACAGCTGGAATAATTGAGATAATCTCTCAGCTCATGGGGAGGCAGGGGATGGAAAAGGGAAATGGTGCTGAAGCAGGGGGAAAAGCAGCAGGGAAGGAGAACTGGCAGCACAGGAGCAAGGGGGCTGTACTGCAAGGGTGTTTCAGCAGCTCTCTGGAGCATGCCCAGCAGGTGGATCAGGCCTGGATGATACAAGAGTGTGGTGGAAGGTGTGTTGTCACAGGCTGCTTGTCTGAGGTCTGCTTGCCCAGGTATAAGATTTGAGCCACGTGCTTGGCTGTTGGTGAGGCCCAGCTCACAACAGCCTGGAAAGAGAGCCAAGGAGCCTGCTCTGGCTGCTGTGGTGTGTGGAAGCATGTATCACAAAGCCCCTAACATGCCATTGTAAACTTTGCTTAACAGGCTGCCTAATCTCTACAAATGTTAACCTCCAGGTTTTTATTTACTGAGCTGGTGCTTTATGATGCCATTGCCTAATTGCAATGTGCTCATTCCCTCTGCAAGTGCCACTGCTAAGCACTGCACTGATAGCAAGCAAGGGAACTGGGTGGGATTTGCTTTCACTCAGAGGAAACTTGGGAGACAGATGGTGCTCTGACAGTACAGATGTGCCAGCTTCCATTGCCTCCTTTATGGAGCCTTTCTTGCCAGCTAAGCACTTTTGTTTTCAACTGATAAAACTGTCATTTTCTCAGGCATCCTAGAAAGAAACAAACAGGCAGGAGTGCAGGAGACAGGAACTTTAGATTTGTGCTGCTTCAGCAGTGAGGGCTTCTGCGTCCAGAACCAGAGCTGGAGGCAGCTGGATCCCAGTTCTCATTGTCTTTAGAGCTCAGGCCATTGTGTACAGAGCAACAGCTGGGACAGTCCCAACCCTTCCCTCTCTCTGCTGTTCATTGCTTGCATGGGGCTTTCAAAAAGAAACCAGTGGCTCACTGCTTTTCTGTCACAGGGAAAGGGGAGGCTGAGGGTCAGAAGAGATTGAGGCTGCCCAGAGAGGTTGTGGAGTCTCCTTCTCTGGAGCCTTCCCAGCCCCATCTGGATGAATTCCTGTGTGACCTGTGCTGGGTTATATGGTTCTGCTCTGGCAGGGGGGTTGGACTGGATGATCTCCAGAGGTCCCTTCCAACCCCTAACATCCTGTGAGCTGTGATCCTATGGAAAGGGACTTGAACTGCATGGCACTAGAGAGCAGAGGGAGGCCTGGGAACAGAGCCCAGCTTTCCTTGGAGCCAGTGCTGTGGGGCTGGGACAAGCAGCCCTGGTGCTGCTGGTGGAGCCAGGCTTCCAGAGGCAGGTGGCACCTGCTCCAGCATTCAAACTCCTGCATCTGGGGGAGACTCAGAACAGATTTGTTAGCAACTGGTTCTCCTCTTGTACAGCTCAGGTGCTCTAAACAGTAGAGAAGCACTGCTGCTGCCTGTCATGTTATTGGTGTGCTGTTATCTACCATGGGGGAGAAACATCAGAGCTGCTTTGCTTGGAGGGTTCTTTGGAACTCACTGTCTTGGACTAGCACAGAGATGAAGAGCTTGGTAGAAGAGATGTAGCTCAACTCCTTCCCTGTAAAACATCATATGGGCAGTCTTACTGTGATGTGTGTGCCCCAGACAGGGCTATCCTAGGAGATGGATTGGAGCCTTTGCCTCAAACAGTCACAGGATCATAGGAGGTTAGAGGTTGGAAGGGACCTCCAGAGATCATTGAGTCTAACCCCCCTGCCAGAGCAGGAGCATAGAATCAAGGACAAGTCACACAGGCATGCATCTCCTCCCCAGGCAGTGCTCCAGCCCCTTCATCATCCTGATAGCTCTCCATTGGACTCTCTCCAGCAGATCCCTGTCCCTCTTGAACTGGGGAGCCCCAAACTGGATGCAATATTGTCACCACCAAACAGTCAGCCATTTAGCACGTGTGCAAGGCTGCCAGCTGGCAAGAATCCTCGGGGGGAGGGGGAAGATGAAGTGTGCCCAGTTGCAGAACAAAGTGCCTGTGCTGGGTGCTGAAATCCTTGTGTTTAATGTCCTGTTTCCTGAGGTTTAGTGGCAAAGCAGAGTGAAAGCTATTTAACCAAATCCCTGCCCCATGTAATGCTGTTTAGTCCAAGGCATTGCTCAGCACATCCTGCAAGACAATGTTTCATAGTTTCATAGTTTCATTCAGGGTTGGAAGGGACCACAAGGATCATCTAGTTCCAACCCCCCTGCCATGGGCAGGGACACCCCACACTAGATCAGGCTGGACAGAGCCTCATCCAGCCTGCTCTTAAACACCCCCAGGGACGGGGCCTCGACCACCTCCCTGGACAACCCATTCCAGGGTTTCACCACTCTCATGGTGAAGAACCTCCTCCTCACATCCAGCCTGAATCTCCCCACCTCCAGCTTCATTCCATTCCCCCTAGTCCTATCACTACCTGAGAGCCTGAGAAGTCCTTCCCCAGCCTTCCTGTAGGCCCCCTTCAGATACTGGAAGGCCACAATTAGGTCACCTGGGAGCCTTCTCTTCTGCAGACTGCACAGCCCCAACTCCTTCAGTCTGTCCTCACAGGAGAGGTGCTCCAGCCCTCTGATCATCCTCGTGGCCCTTCTCTGGACACGTTCCAGCACCTCCACATCCCTCTTGTCATAGGGGCCCCAGAACTGGACACAGTACTCCAGGTGGGGTCTCACCAGGGCTGAGCAGAGGGGGAGGATCACCTCCCTTGCCCTGCTGGCCACACTTCTCCTGATGCAGCCCAGGATCTGATTGGCTTTGCGGGCTGCAAGTGCACACTGAGAGCTCATGTTGAGCTTTTTGTCCACCAGCACCCCCAAGTCTCTCTCCTCAGGGCTACTTTCCAGCCAGTCACTGCCCAGCCTGGATTTGTGCCTGGGATTGCCTCGACCCAGATGCAGGACCCTGCACTTGCTCTTATTGAACTTCATGAGGTTGGCCTGTGCCCACCTCTCCAGCCTGTCAAGGTCCCTCTGGATGGCCTCCCTTCCCTCCAGCGTGTCTGCTGCACCACACAGCTTGGTGTCATCAGCAAACTTGCTGAGGGTGCACTCAATGCCACTGTCCATGTCCCCCACAAAGATGTTGAGTAAGACAGGTCCCAGGACTGATCCCTGAGGGACTCCACTTGTCACTGGCCTCCACTGGGCCATGGAGCCATTGACAGCCACTCTTTGGGTGCGACCATCAAGCTTATGTTAATGGAATGTCAATGTTATCCAGCTTCTCTTCAATAGCAATTATTTTCTGCTTCAAATAATAAGGAGGTTTTCTTTCTCTCTTCTCCTTTCTTTTCTGTTCTTCTAAACAAACAAACAGAAAAGAGAGGCTTTTGCTCAGACAGCAGGGAGAATCAAGTTAACAGACAGCATCAGAATTCTGTCTTGGGAAAGTTGCTGTAAGGCAGGCACAAGTGTAGCAAGAGTAATTATAAGCAAATGCTGATAATTTATTTACTTGGGTAGCAGCATTGTTAGGATTGTCAGAATCCCTTTCTGTCTGCCTCTGCACAAGGAGGCTTTGAACAAGCTCCCACGCTCCCAGCAGCTAAGGTTCTAATGAGGCTGTAAGAAGCACAAGCACTGCAGTGGGGAAAAGGACTCAGACTGGGGGTTTGGAGGTGAGCACTCCCCATTTGAGGAGTCTGGACATCAGTCCGCTCCCTGGGTTGCATCACATAAGGGTGGTCATCAAAGGCTGAGTTCATTAAGTGTCTCCTCCTGTAGAGGAGACAAGGTGAGGTGCATCAGATCTGGTGTTCAATCTCTCTGCCTCTGGAAGGTTAATCAGGAAGGTCACAGAGACACAGAATTGTCAGGCTTGGAAAGAACCTCAAGGATCAGCCAGTTGCAACCCCCCCTGCCATGGGCAGGGACACCTCACACCACAGCAGGTTGCTCACAGCCACATCCAGCCTGGCTGCAAACACCTCCAGGGATGAGGCTTCCACCACCTCCCTGGGCAACCTGTGCCAGGCTCTCACCACCCTCATGGGGAACAACTTCTTCCTAACAGCCAATCTGCATCTTCCCACTTCTAGTTTTGCTCCATCCCCCCCAGCCCTATCACTTCCTGACACCCTCAAAAGTCCCTCCCCAGCTTTCCTCTAGCCCCCTTCACATCCTGGAAGGCCACAAGAAGGTCTCCTCGGAGCCACCTTTTCTCCACACTGAACAACCCCAACCCCCTCAGTCTGTCCTCATGAGAATGGAATGTGGGAGAAATGCTTCTAAGAGCCTCTGGCTTCATTTCTGGCATTCAGCCTGTAGGTAGTTTGAAACTAGAGCAGCCTAGGCTTAGATTGGACATTAAGAAGTTCTTTCCTAGGAGGATGGTAGAACACTGGGATGGGTTGCTCAGGAAGGTGGTGGAGGCCCCATCCTTGGAGGCATTCAAGGTCAGGGTTGATGGGACTCTGAGCAACCTCATCTAGTTGGGGGTGTCCCTGCTTGCTGCAGGGGTGTTGGACTGGATGACCTCTGGGAGGTCCCTTTCAACCCAATGCATTCTAGAGAACAGCCTGCAGCAAGGAGCCCCTGCCTGGGCACCAGCTGATGCTTCGGGTTGGAAGGGAGTGCAAAGTGGGATGTCTCAGCAGTTGGTCTTGGTGGTGCCCACATGCTGTGTGAAAGTCACAGCAGGAGAGGACAAAGCAACCTCCACTCCTGGGCTGTGGCATCTGCCCAGTTAGGGTATGGGATGCAATGCTGCTTCATGCCCTGCTGCAGCCAGGGAGCCATGGCTGCATGCTTTTAGTCACAGCCTCTCACTTCAGCAGGTGTCCTGATGTGCTATGGATGAGCTTTAGGGCCACATCCCACCCTTTCCCCTTCCACAAAGGCTGTGTGAAGCTCTTCCCTGCAAGCAAGCCATACCGACCCAGCTACCACTGAATCTAGCTCCAAAGCCCAGGGCAGGTGGAGGACAGATCCCTCACTGAGGATGCCATCCCAGAGCTCACTCTGGAGCTCCTGCCACATTCTAGCAGGGAGTTGCCTTGCCTCCCAAAGCACCAGAGCACACATGCACTTAGCAAACCCAAGCTGAGCTCCTTTCACAAACCAAAATGAATTGTTTCCATGCCTGCCCAGATTCCAAATTAGCAGAACAGAGAGTCATTCAAAATGAATGATTTCTAGTCAGGGGAATACAAATCAGAGGCTGTGTTTCTTTTCACTGGGAGAATGCTGGTACACCAAAAAAGCATTACCTGGGTTTTCAATCTTCTATGGACTGGGCAAGAAAATCTCCATTGTAAAGTGGCCAACAGAGAGCACAACCAGCTGTGACTACACATCTGGGCTGGAGGGGTCAGAGTGGCTGGAGAGCAGCCAGGCAGAAAGGAACCTGATCCCTTCTTGGAGCCAAAGGGGCCCAGATGGCCATACAACCACACACCCTTCCTCTCCACCCTCCCTCTACCTTACAGAAGCCGAAACAGAGAAGCTCCAAGGTCAGAGGAAGAATAGCAAAAGCTCAAAGCCCAGGCCAGAGAGAGAGCAGGCTTGTCCTCAAAATACGAGCTGCTCTTCAGACCACTTGAGTGAGATGGCCTTATCTCCATTATAATCTGAACTCTGAGGAGTCCACCCCTCTCAAAGTGTCTGAACCCTCTGTTTACAACTCAAATCTAGTTCTAAACTGTAGCAGGAGGTTAGCAAAGGGATCCTGGCTCGTAGCTCTTTGGAGGAAAAATGCCAATCCAGGCAGCACAGGTACCTGGAACAGGTTGTAAGAGGTTACCCTCAGGCAGATATAGATGTGTGATGAATATATTACTCCACAGGGAGCTCATGATTTGATACAGACCTTTGGAAGTATTGCTACCAAATTCCAGTTATGCAAATTAGAACTCCGAAGGCTTCAGGTTTGATTCAGACTGCTGCGGAGTCAACAAGAGAGTCTCTCTCTCTCTCTGCCTCCAGTGGGGCTTTTGTCTGATCCTTGTTGAATAACTAATCAAGAAGTATACCTGTACAGAATCTGATTGCCTGGCCTCCAGCCCCTGGGTGAACTCTTTGCTGCCTCATGGACAGACAACATTGCCATGTGAAGTTCTAGCGAACCGGAGCAGCGTTTCCCCCACCCCGCTGGGGACCTCCAGTCAAGCTCCCCGATGACTTCTGGGCCTGAGTCGCCAGGCTCTGTCACACAAGACCCTGTGATTTGCAACTGTCCTTTCTGCTTCTGCTAAGCTGCAGTGAGACCTTTGCCACAGGGACTCTGAGCAGCTGGAAGTGCCTGCAGCAGATGGCAAATCCGCCCCACAGCCACATACCCTTTCCACAAGTCGCTGTGGCTCCAAGGCTGCCAAGATGCTGCCCGGAGATGATCCAAAGGATCTCTTTTATTTTAACAGCACAGCTGCTTGTTATTCTGTCCAGAAGCAGTAAAGCTATCAGTTGCACAGAAGGAGAACATTTGAAAGCACGCTAAACAGCAATAATCCTCTGCTCAGGATATTAAAATATCACAAACCACAAATTTCCCTCTGTTACTGCTTTGTAGCGCTGGCGTCCGGGTGGTTTAGCACCCCGGTTTATAGACTGAGGAGATGACGTGCTCGGAACAAGCCTAGGGTGCAGCCTGCTTCCAGCCAGGAATTCCTTCTGCAAAGCCTTTCCCTCCACTCTGATTTATAGTCACACAGAATCACACAGAAAGGTAGGGGCTGGAAGGGACCTCGAAAGCTCATCCAGCCCAACCCCCCTGCCAGAGCAGGAGCACCTAGAGCAGATCACACAGGAACACATCCAGGTGGCTTTGGAGTATCTCCATAGACTGAGACTCCACAGCCTCCCTGAGGAGCCTGTTCCAGTCTGTCACCCTCACAGGGAAAAAATTCTTCCTCCTGTTTCCATGGAACTTCCTATGCTTCAGCTTCCACCACTGCCCCTGGTGCTGGCACTGGGCATCACCCAGCACAGCCTGGCTCCAGCCTCTTGGCACTCACCCTTTACATAGTCCTCTTCTCTCTCTTCTCTCTTCTCTTCTCTTCTCTTCTCTTCTCTTCTCTTCTCTTCTCTTCTCTTCTCTTCTCTTCTCTTCTCTTCTCTTCTCTTCTCTTCTCTTCTCTTCTCTTCTCTTCTCTTCTCTTCTCTTCTCTTCTCTTCTCTTCTCTTCTCTTCTCTTCTCTTCTCTTCTCTTTTCTCTTCTCTTCTCTCTTCTCTCTTCTCTTCTCTTCTCTTCTCTTCTCTTCTCTTCTCTTCTCTTCTCTTCTCTTCTCTTCTCTTCTCTTCTCTTCTCTTCTCTTCTCTTCTCTTCTCTTCTCTTCTCTCCCTCTCCCTCTCCCTCTCCCTCTCCCTCTCCCTCTCCCTCTCCCTCTCCCTCTCCCTCTCCCTCTCCCTCTCCCTCTCCCTCTCCAAGCCACTTTCCATTACTTACCTGAAGTCCTGGCTAACTGGGGAGGTGCCAATGGACTGGAGGGTGGCAACTCTTAACGCCTGTCTCCAAGGAAGGAGGATCTCTCCTTCTCAGTCCTTCAAGCATCAGAAAAATGCTATCCACAGTGTTAGATCCAATCCTACAGACGTGCTGCCCTTAAACTAAGAGAGGGGACGAAGTGGTGTCATCTGGCATTAAGGAAGAGATTTTGGAGACGAAGGAGGACAAAGCCCTGTGGAAAGATATTGCATATGGCTCCAGGGGACACAGGGCAAGTGGCCCATAGCAACCACGAGGTCTGGACTTTAGCAAGCCTTCCTGCTGCTTCCTGTGACCCTCTGGCTCCCTGCCATCGTTTTCTAGCCCTGCAAATGGTGGTCAAGGTTTGATAAAAGATGTAACTCATCAGTATGGGCAAAAGCAGCTGCAAAATCCAGATGGGAAAAATGACCTTGGCTCCTGCAGCTACAGAGAAAATGAGGGCTGCACATTGATTGCACTGAAGTTGCCCTGAGGGTAAGTTTGATTCTCAGCTCCTTAAAGTCTCCAGAACAAGGCATGATCCAGCTGTGTGGCAGGACGGGAGTGACATGGCTCTTTGGTTTGGGTTTTTATGCCAGCTGCTTTAGCACAAATCCAACCACAACTTAACAATCATTCCTGCAGATCTGCAGAAGCAAGGAAAAGTGAAACCTTTACCTGGGACCAGCTCTTGCTGCCTTGGGTAAGGTTTCACCACACTGGTGTCACTTGATTGATTTCACTTGATTGGAGTCCTCACCACAAGAGGACTACAATGTCCCATTACAAGAGGGACATTGAGGTGCTGGAGTGTGTCCAGAGAAGGGCAACAAAGCTGGTGAAAGACCGTGGGGAATGGATCCAAGCTAGAGGAGGGGAGATGGAGTGGAGTGGAGTGGAATGGAATGGAATGGAATGGAATGGAATGGAATGGAATGGAATGGAATGGAATGGAATGGAATGGAATGGAATGGAATAGAATGGAACCAGATTGGAAGAGACCTTTGAGATCATTGAGTCCAACCTATCATCCAACATTAGGAAGAAGTTGTTCCCCATGAGGGTGGTGAGAGCCTGGCACAGGTTGCCCAGGGAGGTGGTGGAAGCCTCATGCCTAGAGGTTTTGAAGGCCAGGCTGGATGTGGCTGTGAGCAACCTGCTGTAGTGTGAAGTGTCCCTGCCCATGGCAGGGGGCTGGAACTGGCTGATCCTTGAGGTCTCTTCCAACCCTGACAACTGTATGACTCTGTGAACACCTTCCCTTTTAGTTCTGCTTTCCATTCTGTCTGATAGCAGGAAGCAGAGAAAAGAGTGGAAATCAAAAAGGAAGTCAAGCACACCTCCAGTTAAAGTAAAGCTCGTGCTCTGTGCACTGACTTGCCTCTTTGCCTGTTGGTGAGTTGACTCTGACCATTTCACTTGCCAGCTTGTGCAGTAAGTTAGAAAATAAAGTCAATCAGAGGCAGTGTCAAAGTCACAGTTTGTAAGTGACCCCTCTGAGGCACAGTTGCCTTTGCAGGGTCCTGTTGTCACATCCTCACCCAAAACATTGTGATATCCATCACAGCCCTGCGGCAGGGCTGCCTGCTGGCAGGTGGAGACTTCTGGCACCGGGAGCACAGACTAGGAACAGCCTAACAGCAGGGCTGAAGTCTTTGTGGCTCCTGTTTTGGGGCTCCTGCTAGAGGGTCTGCACAAATCAAGGTTCTTGGAACCATCCAGGATATGTGTCTGGAGGTCTGTAGGATGCCCTGGGGAGGGCTTTGTGAGGAGCCTCTCTGGCCCAGGCCGTGAACTGAAAAAACTGAAAACCTGAGCAGGTTGCTTGGCTTGGGATTGTACTGCTGTACAATCAGGATCTGCTCTGCCTTGCTTGGACCAGGTTGCCCCACAGGTTGAGCAAGGATGATCTGCCAGGGAAGCAGACCTCTGGGAAAGGCAGGTAGCAGTGCATGTATGAGCCAAGGCAGCAGCTGGAAACAGAGGACTGGATATCACCAAAGTCCTGGTTCAGGGACTGGCACTAGGGAGCCACTGACTGCTTGCCTCCTTGCAGTTTTTCTCAGAGCTCAGGGAATTAAAATTCACCAAAGCCTTAGTTCCTGCAAGACATTTTCTGACATCTTGTGTCCTTCACACTGCCACTTGCTTTGGCTGACTCCCTTTTGCCTCCTCCCTTTGCTGCCCCTTTGGGTTTGTGTCAAGCAATGTGAAAGGAGGACAGCCACCAGCTAGCAAAGGGGCAGATTGGGCACGAGGGCAGCGCAGCAGCAGCAGTGTGCTGCTCTCTTCCACCGACTCTGCTCAGGATATGAGCTGAGATATTTAGTTCCCACGGGGGGAATTGTGCTAGAATAGAAAAGGGCACAGCATGCAGCTATTATTGGGGCAGTGATAGTAATGAGCATGGAAAATGGAACAATGTATAACCCATTCTTAACAGACTCTTGGGAGGGTTATCCTCTGCTTCTCCTCAAATCCTCTACCCACACACTTCTCTCTCTCTCTTTTTTCCTTCTAACAATTGGCAATGGCTTTTTTGTTCATCTTCATTTTGTTTTCAGGGCCCAGATCCATTTGGGTTGCTCAGTAAACATGAATGGCATTTCCCAAAGGTGGGATGGCATCTCCCAAAAGAGTGTGGCCAGCAGATCCAGGGAGGTTCTCCTCCTACCTCTCTGCCCTGCTGAGACCTCACCTGGAATATCACATCCAGTTCTGGGTTCCCCCCAGTTCAAGAGGGACAGGGATCTGCTGGAGAGAGTCCAAGGGAGGGCTACAAGGATGCTGAAGGGACTGCAGCACTGCCTGGGGAGGAGAGGCTGAGAGCCCTGGGGCTGGTTAGCCTGGAGAAGACTGAGAGGGGATTGATCAATGTCTGTCAATATCTGAAGGCTGGGGGTCAAGAAGCAGGCAACTGCTCTGCTCAGTTGCATTCTGTGACAGGACAAGGGGCAATGGATAGAAACTCCAGCACAGGAGGTTCCACCTCAACACGAGGAGGAACTTCTTCACTGTGAGGGTCCCAGAGCCCTGGAGCAGGCTGCCCAGAGGGATTGTGGAGTCTCCTTCTCTGGAGGCCTTCCAGCCCCATCTGGATGTGTTCCTGTGTGACCTGTGCTGGATTCTCTGGTCCTGCTATGGCAGGGGGGTTGGACTGATGATCTCTGGAGGTCCCTTCCAACCCCTGATATCTTGTGAGCCTGTGAATTATCCCCAAGTGTTATGCTGGAGTGGGGCTTGAAAGAAGCAATCCCTTTTCTCTCACTTCAAGCAGTTGTTTGACCAAAGATCTTGTTCTTTCCAGAACCCATAGAGGGTCCAACCTTTCTGCAGTGATCCTCCAGATGCCTCAGGTGGGAATGCTCTGGAGCCTGTGAGAGCACCATGCACTCTGCTTACATTGATGAGCTGAATCCTGCAGCCATGCTGAGCTAGACCTCCTCTGCCAAAAAGAAGGTGCCTGAAGTGCTAGAGGGAGGCAGGCTGGGAAGATGTCCAACTTTTAGTGCATGCAGCAGTTATGTAAGTACCATGGAAAGAAGTGCTCTGTCCTGAAAAGGTAGCTGCTTAGCTTTAACTTTGGGGCCACAAAGGTTTGAGCTCTTTTGAGATGTTGATCACAGGCTCACTGGATGTTAGGGGTTGGAAGGGACCTCAGGAGGTCATCAAGTCCAATCCTCCTGCCAGAGCAGGACCAGAGAATCCAGCACAGGTCACACAGGAATGAATAGAATAGAATAGAATAGAATAGAATAGAATAGAATAGAATAGAATAGAATAGAATAGAATAGAATAGACCAGGTTTGAAAAGACCTTGAAGATCATTGAGTCCAACCTATCATCCAACAAAAAACATCAATCAACTAACCCATGGCACCAAGCACCCCATCCAGTCTCCTCCTAAACACCTCCAGGGATGGTGACTCCACCACCTCCCTGGGCAGCACATTCCAATGGCCAATCTCTCTTTCTATGAAGAACTTCTTCCTAACCTCCAGCCTAAACTTCCCCTGGCACAGCTTGAGACTGAAGGCTTACATGGGACTCCATCAGCCAGACCCTATCTGAGTGCAAACAAAGCAGTGTTGAGAGAGAGCTTTCCTAAATGGCTTTGTTGATTGTCAACTTGGCCTTCTAGCACACTGTCACATGCTGGTGCTGACATCTGTGGTGTGACTTGCTGGCACAGGGGGGCTTGCTTCTCATGCTGCTGTCTTTGCCTGCTTCTTTTGCCTGGTAAATCCCTGATGCTTCCAACTGGAGACACCCTCCCAGGCTCTGTCCTCAATGCATAGGTGAGAGGAGCTGTGTCACACAGCAGGGACTGTCAGAACTGTGCCAGCATCACGACTGGAAACCAAACTAAGGTGGAACAACATTTGAGTTGCTCCTTCTCAGTTTGCTTTTCAGTTGTGATGCTTTGAATGTTCCCACATTTCTGTGCAGCTGTTTGCTGCTGCTGGTCTTCTAACATCCAAGTTCTTTTGCAGCAGGACCAGCTGTTCAGGGGCTGAGGGTTTGCTGTAGGCTTAGCAAAGCTAACAGTTACCATGGGCCAGGTGAGATGAAAACCTCCTCTTTTGTTTGGGTTTTTTCTCTGTTGTTTACTTTTCTCAGCCATTCTCTGTGCTGGATGTTTGCTCACTGCCATGCCAGCGTAGCTGAGAAGAGATTTTTGTCCTGTTAGTATCACACAGAGGCTAGACAAGGGCTGTAGTCACTGTGATGTTACACTGAGTCACAGAGCTCCCTAAATGATTGTGGCACATGTGGCTAAAGAAAGAAACTGAGCAATAACCCTGAGAGGTGATGGAGAGCCTGTTAGGGACTTCAGCCCAGGAAAGGAATCTGTGGGCTCCCCTTTCCCCAGCAGAATGGGAAGTGGTGGATGGAGAATCAACGAAGTCCACAGCACCTCCTTGAGATGTGGCTTGGGAGAAAGCTTTCAAGGCACTTGAGGAAAAAAGAACAACAAAAAAGAGGAAGCCCTGTGTGGTCCCTGCAAGCTGTGGAACTCCCTGGGCTGCCTCAGGCATCATAGAATGATAGATTGTTTTGGGTTGGAAGGCACCTCCAAAGCTCACCCAGTCCAACCCCCTCTGCACTCAGCAGGGACATCCTCAGCTAGCTCAGGCTGCACAGAGCCCTGTCCAGCCTCACCGTGAATATCTCCAGGGATGGGGTCTCAACCACCTCCCTGGGCAACCTGTCCCAGTGTTCTATTACCCTCATGGTGCAGAACTTGTTCCCAACATCCAATGTAAATGGCCTATAGTTTGAAGCCGTTGTCCCTGCTGCTGTCCCTGCAGGCCTTTGCAAACAGTCTTCTTGTAGCCCCCCTGAAGTACTGGCAGGCTGCTATTAGGTCTCCCTGGAGTCTTCTCTTCTCCAGGCTGAACACCCCCAGCTCCCTCAGCCTGTGCTCACAGCAGAGGTGTTCCAACCCCCTGATGATTTTTGTGGCCCTCCTCTGGACCATGTCACCAGGTCCATGTCCTTCCTGTATTGAGGGCTCCAGAGCTGGAGGCAGCACTCCAGGTGAGGTCTCACCAGAACCACCTCTCTCCATCTCTGGCCACAGTTCTTGCAACATCCTTAAAGATGTGTAAGTGGCCATCATGTCAAATTCAGAGCTCCAATAGTGAGAGAATCCGGATGGCAAGTTGGCCACCTGGAACCCCGCAGGTCTCACTCAGGCTGTGCTGCAAGCAGAGCTGTGCTGCAGAGCCTCACTGGATCGTTTTGCTCTCCTGATGGCAGCAGTTCCTGCATTACACCATGAGAGGGGCTTGCAGCTTCCTTAGAGGTCAAGAAGCACGCAGCACTGATCTGCCAATGTATGTGGGAGGGTTTGAGGGTGCTGTATGCCACCATATGTGGCTGGGGGGTTGCCAGCACTAATCAGGCGGCAAGGAAAGGCAACATTTCCTTACAGCACAAGGCAGAAGTGCTCCGAGGTAGTGCAGAGCCTGGGTGTGGGCAGGGGTCATTAGCTCTCATTGTGGGCCAGCTCAGTGAGTGTTCCATGGAGCTGATTAGCTCAAACACAGCAGACCAGAGGAACAGACACTTTGGCCTGAATGTGGCATTCTCTTGCAATGATTTGCCTGGAGAAAATGGTCAAGGAGATAAAACTAAAACTACCTTGGAGAACATAAAGAACACAGAGTCCAATGATAGGCCAAGGGGCAAGGGGTGCAAGTGGGGCACAGGAGGTTCCACATCAACTGCAAGAAAAACTTTGTCACTGTGAGGGTGACAGAGCCCTGGAACAGGCTGCCCAGAGAGGTGGTTGGGGGTCTCCCTCTCTGGACACATCCCAAACCTGCCTGCATGTGTTCCTGTGTGACCTACTCTAGGTCATCCTCCTCTGGCAGTGGGGGTGGACTTGATGATCTCTGGAGGTGCCTTCCAACCCCTGACACACTTTGACCCTGGTGTGGGAAGTGATAGGAAACACAATGGGAAAATCAGCTCATGGCAGGGCTGGATCTGCTGGGCTGCTGCCCATGGCTCTCTGGGGCCTTAAGGAAAAGATGTCTGGCACACAGGGTCACAGCAATTTTTGGTCTCATGATGTATCTGCTCTAGATAACACCAGTGACCTTGGCAAGCTGCCCATGGCTGGAGCCAGAAGAGTCTAATAGGAGCAAGCTGTAGTGTGGATGTTCTCTGCTGCAGTAGGTGTTGGGCTCTCCCCCTGGCAGGGAAGAGCTGAGCAAGGCCATGCCTTAGTGCCTAAACCATGGGCCTGGGGGGTTGGTGGCTTGGTTAGTTCAGGGGCCTGCTAGGCCAACGTGTTTCTCTTGAGGTTCCATGTCTCTGAAGGCACATGGCTCCAGGAAGAAAGCAGCTGCCCCTCCCCCCTTGCTTTGGAGCCCTGTTTGCTTTGTGAGGCAGCAAGGGCGCTGAAGTGCAGAGGATTTTATCAGATGGGAGTGTGTATGGGTGCATGTTTCTAAGATGACCATGACTAAGTGACCTTGCCCCTGTGCTCTGGGGCTGAGGGCTGCAGAAAGGGCAGCAGTAGGTCACTGACACAAGTGGCAGCCCCACATAAACCTCTTTGCTGCTTGCTGTTGGCACGTGGGCACCAGTGCCCTCTGTGTCCCCGTAGTATGGGCGGGCTTGCCCACAGGTGCAGCATTAGGTGGCAGAGCCATGGGAAGAGGCTCTTTTATTTCAAGGTTTCAGCTTTTTGAAACACAAAAGGACATGCTTGAAATTCATTCCTTCATGCTGATCCTGGGAGTCTTCCATAACCTTGAAATTTGGCTCTCCTCTTAGCTTTCCCTGCTTGCTTGGCGCCTGTGTGGAGCTGCTTGCTGAGCCCTGCCACAAACCAGCACATGCCACAGGACTGGAGGTGCCCAGGTGAGCAGCTGCTTTGCAGGGAGCACTGTGACCAGCCCAGGCACTCCCCAGCTCCTGCAGCCCCACCAGCTTCACAGCCAGCAGGCAGCCTCAGGAACTCAGGTGGTACTTCACTGCACACCCATCAGTTAGGGATGGCACAAATGCTCCCACCTGGCTTGTAACAGGAAGGCTTTGGGCTGCTTCCCTTGGTACAACCAGCTCTTCTGGCCTTGTGACCTGTCTTCCTCCCCCTTCCCACTCCTCCCACCCCTTTGGCTTATTGGGTTTGCTTTTCACTTCTCACAGGTGCTATAACTGTGGCTACTTCCCAGGCACCTCAGGCAGAGCAGTGCCTGTTGCTGTGACAGCAGCCACAGCCCCACTGCGTCGCTGCTCCTGCCTGCAGCTGCCCGAAGGTCAGAGAATGAAGTGACTGTGTGTGGGCAGAGAGAGGGCATCTGCCTGGATCAGCCTGCTTCAGTGCCCTCCACAGCGGTGGGGGGGTGTGGTTCACCACCCACTCCAAACCACAGAGGCAGAAAGCATCAGCCAGGGAGAGACTTGCAAATGCCCACTAATGCCCTCCTCACCCCAGGTGGGCTCAGTGCTGAGCATCCCTCCCTCCAGTCTCTCTTCCTTGCCTTTCTTCCCAGCTGTGCTTTTGCTACCTCTTGCTTCTCCAGCATTTGCAGCCCCTGTGCTCATGAGACCTGTACCCATACCCAGCTCGCTGCAGCATCTCAGGGGCTCTCATCCCATAATAGTTTGGCAGTACTAAGGCTTTGGATTAGGGGGGTTTGCAGCCTCAGCTTTTCAAGTGTGTCAGACCAGATGTGTGTGAGGCCTTAGCACTTAGGGAGAGCCCAGCAGCTGCTGGGAGGAACCGGCAGCGCCTCCTCGCCCTGGCACAGCTGGGTATGCTCAAGCCCCTGCATCCCCCTGTGGCTGTCCCCTCCTCTGCATACCCCACCTGCTCCCTCCCCACACCCCCCTCCCATCACTCCAGCCCCTGCCACCCTCTCACACAGCACATGCCTCACCCTTGCCCTCTGACAGCAAGGATTTCACTGGTGTTTCTTGCTGTGTCTGAAAGCAAGCAGCCTCCCCTCCTTCCCTTTATCTCCTAACTCTCCCCTAATAAATATCATCACTTCGCCCTGTGGGGCCTGCAAATCCATTTCCAGAAGTCCCCTGGCAACTAATAGAGTAACACAAGCCTATAAATATAAAGAATTGTGATAAAAAGGCATAAAAAGCCAGACCTGGGTCCAGCACACTGACAGCGTGACACCAGCAGCAAATAACTGCGCAGGGTTTGAATGGGGGGGGGAGAAGGAGCTGATTACAGAGCAGCCTCTTTGTTGCCCATAACTGTCAAGACTCCTAATTTGGACAGGCCATATTTTATTGATAGCAGAGCAAACACAGTCACCATCCATCCCTACCTTTCCTGCTGTGTGTAACATCCCATCCATCCCCAGGGGAAGCAGGGATGGAATGAAACAGTGGCGTGAACGTGAGGTGAAAGTACAAGACAGAAAGCAGAGTCCCAGGCTGCGTCTCCCACCTGCTCCTCGCACATCATCTGCTAAGGTCAATTGTGCAAAAGCTTGGTTTTATTTGTTTAAAGGTAACATCTTTATTGTTGTTAGTATGATATTTATTAGTTGTTGTTATTATTATTAATTATTATTATTATGCAGAGATGAGATTTGGTTGGCTGTTTTGGTTGGTTGGTTTGGGTTGGTTTTTTTCCCCCTTTGATCACAGAGCAAACAGTTTGCTTTGGAGAATGTGAATGGAGTCCTGATTTTAAAACATCATTATTATTATCATCATCAGCATTAATTACTTTGTTTTTTTTCTTCACTTTTGTTGTTGTTGTGTTTAAAACGTTGCAACAGGCAGGATCTGGGATTCCATCTCCTCGCTCCTACAGAAGGAAGGATTCTGGAGTTCAGCCTCCAAGCCGCCGCCGGTAGGTTCCTGCCTCGCTCAGCTGTCGTCGTCTCAGTGTGGTTTCGCCGGGTGGGGTGGGGAGGTGGGCGGGAGGGGAGGAGCTGGTAGAAGGGAGGGCGTTTGCCAGCTATGTCGAGTCTTGGTTAACAACTTTGCCTCCATTCATGGTTGGTGTCCCTGAACTTTTTCTGGAGCGTCCTTGTTTCTCCCCGATTTCATGCAGCGATGGCTCTCTGTACATGCACACTGCGGGCAGAGAGGACACGCGTTAGCAGCCCCGGCCCGCGCCCGCATCCCCGCCATGCACAAACAGTCACACAAACCTCAAGGACACAGGGCTGGATCGCAGAATCATCACAGAAGGGTCTGGGTTAGAAGGGACCCCCAAAAGTCATCCAGTCCAACCCCCTCTGCAGCCAGCAGGGGCATCCTCAACTAGAGCAGGCTGCCCAGAGCCCTGTGGAGCCTCACCTTGAGTATCTCCATTCTTGGGGCCTCAACCACCTGCCTGGGCAACCTATTACAGAATCACAGTATCACTAAGGTTGGAAGAGACCTCAAAGATCCCCCTCCAAAGGTGGTGGAGTCACCATCATTGGAGGCATTCAGGAGGAGACTGGATGGGGTGCTTGGTGCCGTGGGTTAGTTGTTCAGGTGGTGTTGGACTGGTTGATGGGTTGGATGCGATGATCTTGAAGGTCTCTTCCAACCTGGTTTGTTCTATGTATTCTATGTATCATTGAGTCCAACCTGTCACCACAGACCTCATGACTAGAGCATGGCACCAAGTGCCACATCCAATCCCCTCTTGAACACCTCCAGGGATGGTGACTCCACCACCTCCCTGGGCAGCACATCCCAATGGCTAACAACTCTCTCAGGGAAGAACTTTCTCCTCACTTCAAGCCTAAACTTCCCTGGTTCAGCTTGAGACTGTGTCCCCTTGTTCTGGTGCTGGTTGCCTGTTCCAGTGTTGCACTACCTTCATAGTACAGCACTTGTTCCTAACATCCCTTCTCAGTTGGCTCTGATCTAGTTTGAAGCCATTGGCCCTCATCCTGTCACCGCAGATCCTGTTAACGTAGCAGGTTACCTGCCCTAGCTGCCAGTCAGGCTCCTCTTCTCCCTCTGGATGCTTCCATGACACAGGGAAGCCTGTCCAGGTTTTCTGTGCTTTACTGTTGGGGTGTATTTCAAATGTCATATTCATAGCTGTAAAACAACCCAACTCATAGCACAGTGCATTGCCTTGAGATGCTGATTACCATCTAACAACTGGTCCCCAGCCCTTAATCTCCAACAGAGACTCCTTTGAGAGTCTTGAATCAAAACTGCAGTTACATCTAAGTCATCCAGACCTCCTGGGTGTTAAGCTCTGGATCTGGAAATGGTGACTCAAGCCTGGTTGGTTATCTTGGCCAGGAGCTGAGGTCTGCTCTCAGCCCTTCTATTTCTGCTCTGTATATCAAGACAGTCAGACAAGGCCAAGCCTGTGAGCAAACACATGGGGATGAGTTCAGAGACAGCCAGCCAGGAACCACCCCAGCTCTGTGTGGTCACCTGGCAGCACCTGGGAGCAGGGTGGATGGAGGGCACCTTCTCTCCAGACCTTGGCTAAGCAATGTGTGTCCCATAAAAGCGTACTTGCAGGAGCCCAGACAGCCTGAGAAGGTAATGTCTGCCCCAGGCATGGCACACCTCATGCATAAAGCACTCATCCAAGTGGCCATGTGGGCTGTGTCCTCATGCCTGTCCTTGTGCCATGTAAGCTGCCAGAGCAGGGACTGGCAGGGCCATGCTGAGTGGCTCAGCATCTCACCCCAAGGGAAGCACATCGGATGAGCTCACCGCTCCTGGAGGGGTGTGGATGTGACTGCAGTAAGTGAGGCATCTGAAGGGCAAGCACACTGGACTTGAGGGCTTAAGGCAGGGCCAGACTGCAAATGCCATGCCCAGAGCTTCTCCAAAGCTAAGAAGGAAACAAATGTGTTGGTTGCCCTTCATTCTGCCAAGGTGTCCAGGCACAAACAATGGCACAGAGCTCAAACACAGGGCAGAGAATCCACCAGGTTCTGGTTCCAGGGAATCAGGAAGGACAAAAATGAATTAAAATAATATTAACTAACTAACTAAAGAAAAGAGAAAAGCTGAAATTATGGAAATGAAATATTAATAATAAAAAAACCTACAATAAGCAAAAATTAATTAATAACCCCCCAGAAAGATACAAAGAAATGAGTGCTGCTGCCATGGAACCAGGGAGGAGAAAAAGAAAGGTTAAATAAAAATTAAAAGGAGTGAAATGAACATTTAGAATCACAGAGTAAGGTTGGAAAAGACCTCAAGGATCACCAAGGCCAAGCTGTCCCCCAGCACCTCATGACTCATGGCACCAAGTGCCACATCCAGTCCCCTCTGGAACACCTCCAGGGATGGGGACTCCACCACCTCCCTGGGCAGCACATCCCAATGGCCAACAACTCTCTCTGGGAAGAACTTTCTCCTCACCTCCAGCCTAAACCTCCCCTGGCACAGCTTGAGACTATGTCCTCTTGTTCTGGTGCTGGGTGTCTGGGAGAAGAGACCAATCCCCACCTGGCTACAACCTCCCTTCAGGGAGTTGCAGAGAGCAAGAAGGTCTCCCCTGAGCCTCCTCTTCTCCAGGCTAAGCAACCCCAGCTCCCTCAGCCTCTCCTCACAGGGCTGTGCTCCGGATCCCTCCCCAGCCTTGTTCCCCTTCTCTGGACACATTCAAGTCTCTCAATGTCCTTCTTAAACTGAGGGGTCCAGAACTGGACACAGGACTCAAGGTTTGGCCTAACCAGTGCTGAGTACAGGGCTCAAAGACTTCCCTGCTCCTGCTGGCCACACAGGACAGCATCTTGTCTCCTAGCAAGGTAAACAGTTGTGGCAGTGTGTAACAACATGGGGCAGAGATAAAGTGCAGCCAACTGTGTGCTAATAAGAGGCAAATTGCAGTGAATATATGAGCAGTGAAGAAGACCCCCAGAACCTGGCTTTTCCCACAAAGCATCTGTCATCCAGGGTTTCCAAGCAGTTCAAGCACACAGGAGTTGGATCTCCCAGCACAGCTGCAAGGCTGGAACCATTCTGCAAAGGGTTAGTGCTACAGGAGCCATTTTTGGCTGAAAGTGAGGGATGAAGGAGGAAATGAATGGCTCACCCCATGGGCCTGGGCCAGGGCTGCCTGTCAGCTGCCCAGATCATCGAGGGAAGTGTGCAGCACGGTGGCAACAGAAGGAAGAAGACTCTCATATCCACCTTCAGCTGCTGAGCTGCCTCTCATGCCTTGGTTAGTGGCACTCAACAACCTGGTGATGGGGAAGTTGTCTGCTGTGGCCAAGCACCTAATTAAATCTTAAAGACCAGTATGAAAAGGCTAAGAGCTGAGGAAAATGTATGCCCTTCTGATCTCCTAGCCTGAGGTGCAGACCCTTTGGAACGGACTGAGGCTGCACCTCACTGCTGTCACTGACCCTGATGTGATGCCCAGCATTTGTGCAGGGTTATTTGTGCAGGCTACTCGTGCAGGCATTGCCCCAGTGCCCCTGACATTCCACAAACAAAGCTCTGCCAAAGTTCAGCTGCCCCTACTAAGCTCACCTCACCCTCATCCCAATACCCTTTTTGGATGAGCCAGAGGCTTAAGCACAAGGGCTGAGCACAAGCAAAGCCTGCAGGAGCAACCCCACTGCACAATGTCTTCTCTCAGCTCCCTGCCTCTCACCATGGCCTTGGGGAGAAAAAAAATGAGCTGCTAACAAGGCCCACAGAGTAATTGGGCTACAGAATACAGAATTAACCATGTCTAACCTCAATTGAAGGAGGACACTGAGACTCCTGAAGGTGTCCAGAGAAGGGCAACGAGGCTGGGGAGAGGCCTTGAGCACAGCCCTGTGAGGAGAGGCTGAGGGAGCTGGGGTTGCTTAGCCTGGGAAGAGAAGGCTCAGGGGAGACCTCATTGCTGTCTACAACTCCCTGAAGGGAGGTTGTAGCCAGGAGGGGGTTGGTCTCTTCTCCCAGGCAAGCAGCACCAGAACAAGAAGACACAGTCTCAAGCTGTGCCAGGGGAGGTTTAGGCTGGAGGTGAGGAGAAAGTTCTTCCCAGAGAGAGTTGTTAGCCATTGGGATGTGCTGCCCAGGGAGGTGGTGGAGTCCCCATCCCTGGAGGTGTTCAAGAAGGGATTGGATGTGGCACTTGGTGCCATGGTTTAGCAGTCATGAGGTGTTGGGTGACAGCTTGGACTGGATGATCTCTGAGGTCTTTTCCAGCTTTGTTGACTCTATGATTCTATGGAAAAGACCTTCAAGATCATCCAGTCCAACCTATCACCCAGCACCATCTCATGGAGTAAACCATGGCACCAAGTGCCTCATCCAGTCTCTTTTTAAACACCTCCAGGGATGGTGACTCCACCACCTCCCTGGGCAGCACATCCCAAAGGCCAATCTCTCCTTCTGTGAAGAATTTCTTCCTAACATCAGCCTAAACCTGCCCTGGTGCAGCCTGAGACTGTGTCCTCTCCTTCTGTCACAGGCTGCCTTACATTTGCAGCTCAGGTAATTAAGGCATTAAGGCAATCCTGCACCTAGCAATCACAAGGGGTAGTAGGTATTGTAAGCTCATCTTCCAGTCTGGTGCATGATACAGTTACTGACATGGAGCTTGGCTGGAGGCTGCTCACGTCGTGCTTGTCAGAGCTGTCAGAGCCTCTGTAGCAGACAGGCTGTGCCAACAGACCATGCCAGAAAAGCTGTAGCAGCACAGGGCAAGTTTTTTCCCCCAGCATTTAGATACACCTACAGTATCAGTGCACCAGGCTCCAGCCAGTACCTGCCTGCTCTCCTCCCCAGAGCACAGGTGCCTGTGGTGTGATACCCAGGGGTGTGCACCCTCCCCAGGCTGTGCATGCACACAGCCACACCTACCTGGGGTTTTAAGGACAGCTGCTCTTGGCTGGCAGTTTGTTACTCCTTGTACTGAGGAAGCCTGAGCCTGAGCCTGAGCCTGACTCATGTGCTGTGGTTAGTCACGGCCCGGGAGGAGGTGTTTGCAAACGGGACTGCTGTGAGCGCCCAGAGCTCCCCAGCTGGGAAGTAGATCTTGGTGGCTCAGGCCTGGCAGCAACCACTGGCAGGGCTGCTGGGGTCTCTGTGCCTGTGTGTGTGAACACACACTGTCCTGACAGCTGCACCAAGGCAGGCCAGCAGCAGCACAGCTGCCATGCCCAGTTTCTCGGGAGGTCTGCTGGAGCACACTCCACAGGCAGCTTTGGAAGGATGAGCAATCTGGCGAGCACAGGAGCTCCCCCTGCTCTGCCTTGCTTCTCCCACCCACCCACACCCACACCCCGAGCCAAATACAGCCCTTAATGTCTGGAAACCAAGCTAATGCTTTGGATCTTCAATCAGATAATCAGCTCCTATGTCCCAGATTCTAATCAACACTTCTGTATTCATGCTTTAATTGGGAAGTGCTGTTGGCTTGATCTGCTGAAGGGCCACAGGAAGGGGGTGAGTGGTGGTGGAGATGTGCCTGTGCCTGGTTCTTGTAGCTCTCGATTCCCTGCTTCCCTGCAAACCAGCAGAGCCTGCCATGCACACACACAAGGAAACAGTTTTTGTTCTTTTCAAAGACAAAACCTGGCAAATTAGGCAGGGAGGAGACTGGAGGTACAAGCAAAGGGGAAGAGCGTAGTGGGGAGCATCCTTCCCAAAGGAGGGGGCTGCCTGTCGCCCAAGAACAGCTCAGACTCTTGCCTGTTCACTGGCACAGGATCCCAGCCCTGTTCCTGCTTCCCAGGCATAGCACTGACAGCCTGTGCTGCTTTGCTGGGCACCAGAGACTGCCTGAGCTCGGGAAGCACACATATTCTGTGTCCTGATGGTAACATTTCTCCCTTGGCATTGCTGCAGCTTGAGGGGTTCAGGGGCTGCAACACAACCCACTTCCACTAATGACAGGACTAGGGGGAATTGGGAAAAACTAGAAATGGGTAGATTTGGACTGGATGTTAGCAAGAAGTTCTTCCCCATGAGGTTAATGAGAGCCTGGCACAGGTTGCCCAGGGAGGTGGTGGAAGCCTCATCCCTGAAGGCTTTTAAGGCCAGGCTGGATGTGGCTGTGAGCAACCTGCTGTAGTGTGAGGTGTCCCTGCCCATGGCAGGGGGGGTGGAACTGGATGATCCCAGAGGTCCTTTCCAAGCCTAACAATTGTATGATCTATGACTCCTTTCTTTAGAACACAGGGAAAGCTCAGGAAAGCTCAGGAAAGGGGCTGCTGTATATCCCACACATCCAGCTCCACTCCTGGCTTTCCCTGCCACAGGCTCTAGCAAGCTAAGAGGACCCAACGTTGCTGTTTCAGGGGTAGGCAGGTTGTTAGCCCTGTGGGATCATCCTGTGCCCTGGTGGCTGACTGGACTGGTGTCTGAAGAGGGCTGGGCACACATCCCCTGGCAGGCAGCCTGGGAGCTGGCTCCTTCCCTTGACGGAGGCTACAGCTCCGAGCGGCGGCATCTGCAGTCGCGGCTGCATCAGCCAACGCCTGGGTGGAGGGAATTAATTGCCTGAGCAGCAGCTAGGGGCAGGAGGGAGCAAGTGATTATGCACCCTCGTTTTCTGCCTCTAATTACTGTGTTCTAAGCCCGGTCCCCAGCCGATGCGTTTCAGACGCATCTGAGCTCCCCTCTCTCTGGCGGCTAACGTGCGGGGTGCTGCCAGATGGAATCACAGTTTGTGCAGGTAAGGAACACAGCACAGGAGGACAAAGAGCCAAGCAAAAGCACAGCTAAAACACAGTGCATTTGCCATCTAATAAGGTGATTATGGGCTTGATAGATGAACAAGTGAATCAGTGTGAGACAGGAAGCATACCAAAGCCTGCCCACTTGAAAGGCAGATCCAAAAGATGAGCTGAAGGCAAGACTGAAGAAGGGGCTGGGGATCTGTCGTGGTTCTGGGGTTTTCTTAAGGACACTTCCCAGGATGTTCTGTGGATTAAGGTGATTGATACCTTTCAAGCATTTTCACTAAGCCCACCACATCTTCCTTGCCTTATCCTCCTCTGCCACTTCTGAGAGCTCTGCCTTAAAAGAACCCAGGATATTGCATCTCTGGGGAAACACACCGGGAAAGATCTGGCTGCTGCTCCTGGCACAGAGAGATTCACCAGTGGTAATAAATGGATCAGAATAGTCACTAAGAGATCACCTTCACAGCTGAGATGTGCTCTCATCATGGGGGCTAAAGCACTCTGAGTCTGGACTAGGGGTGGCTCTGCTGATTCAGATGACAAAACAGTTGGCTTCTGCTTTCTGTGGCCAGCTCTGCTAGGCCAAAGGCATTGTGGCTTGGGCCAAGGGAGAGATGAGAAGTAGCTCTTCTGGGAGAGCAGTCTGGAAAGGAGGTCTTCAAGGAGAAGGAAGTACATACATAGTGCAGCACATCCACAACAAGCATCTGATCAAATGACTGACAAACTCTCCCACTGCTTTGTTTGGGCCTGGGCATTGAAAAGACCTTGGGTATGGGCTTGGATATTTAAAGGATATCTAAAAGGCACTGTGGATGGCAGTGTTTGTCCAGCACTCATCACTGCAGACACTTAAAGAGGCTGAAATGGCTTTAAAAGATTGCTTGGTATCCAAGTGACAACTACAGTCCTCAAGCTAATTTCTGTGTGGTTCAGTCTGTATGTCAGCACATCAAAGGCTCATTAGGCTGGGATGATCAGTGATCAGAAATAAAAATGTCACAAGAAATGTGTTGCATATGTGTGTTTTTAACCCAAACTGGCACCACACAGCACTTTAACTGCTGCCTGCCAGGCTGTTTGCCTTGGCTTTGCCTGTGCACAGATGGGAGAGGAACACAACATTTCCCCTACTATTACTTACTAAGTTTCTTGTGGTTTAATATTGATTAAGCTTAATGCCAGTTCCAAAACCAAACAAATCCTACCTACACTAAACCAAAAAACCTCCTTCTACCAACCAAAGCCCAAAAGATTTGCAGCTGTTATCAAGAGCACAGAACAGCTCCAGCACCCTGACACCCTACAGGAGTCAAACACTCTGTGGGATTAGGACAGCAGAAAGCTGCAGCTGCTAAAAGCCAAGGACACCACACACATGACACAGACACCACAGTGTATCTATGAGCACATACATGTGTGTACAGATAACCCCAGGCAGTGCTACAGGCTGGGGCCAGAGTGGCTGGAGAGCTGCCAAAGAGAAAGGGACCTGGGGGTGCTGATTGGCAGCTGGATGAACATGAGCCTGCAGTGTGCCCAGGTGGCCAAGAAGGCCAATGGCATCCTGGCCTGCATCAGGAACAGTGTGGCCAGCAGGAGCAGGGAGGTCATTGTGCCCTGCACTCAGCACTGCTCAGGCCACACCTTGAGTCCTGTGTCCAGTTCTGGGCTCCTCAGTTTAAGAAGGACATTGAGACTCTTGAATGTGTCCAGAGAAGGGCAACAAGGCTGAGGAGAGGCCTTGAGCACAGCCCTGTGAGGAGAGGCTGAGGGAGCTGGGGTTGCTTAGCCTGGAGAAGAGGAGGCTCAGGGCAGACCTTATTACTCTCTACAGCTACCTGAAGGGAGGTTGCAGCCAGGAGGGGGTTGGTCTCTTCTCCCAGGCAACCAGCAGCCAGAACAAGAGGACACAGTCTCAAGCTGCACCAGGGGAGGTTTAGGCTGGAGGTGAGGAGAAAGTTCTTCACAGAAAGAGAGATTGGCCCTGGGGATGTGCTGCCCAGGGAGGTGGTGGAGTCACCATCCCTGGAGGTGTTCAAGAGGGGACTGGATGTGGCACTTGGTGCCATGGATTAGTAGTCATGAGGTGTTGGGTGACAGCTTGGACTTGATGATCTTTGAGGTCTTTTCCAACCTGGTTGATTCTGTTCTATGATTCTATGATAAGCAGTCCTTAAAAGTGATGTGGAAGGGTACTCCACATTTATTTAGTGCACTGCCCATCTGCACCCTTGAGGACAGGATGTCTGGATTCAGAAAGCAGTATGCAGCAGTGGGAGCCAAATGAGCTCTGGGAATAATTTGGGCTTCTTTGCATTTCCTTTCCCTGTGAACTCTCTCCTCATTAAGATGCTGCATAATTTTTCTGCACATGGCAAAAGAAGCTTCATCTCCCAGATAACTGCACCGAAGCGGTGGGTGAAACGAGTTCTAGCAATGTAGCTAACAGCTCTCCTTCTCAGAGGACCAGATTTCTCCTTGCATACATGTGGCAGGGCTAATGCTGGTGGTGGTACCAGAGCAGAGGGAAACCTGGGTGTGTAACTGCAGCCAACAGCTGTAAAGCACTGGCTCGAAGACGCAGCAAAGCCCATGCACGTTCGGCAGAAAGCACCTGCCAATACAGCAGGGGAGCGCTGCTTGCAACACATCCTTGGGATCATGACAAAGAGAAAGAAGATGCTGAAACAGGGTAGAAATTGCTCTTTTTCTGCAACATCTCTGCTCACAAGGTCTGCTTGTGGAGACTTTGATGGGTGCAGCACAGAAGCGTCACGTGGAGCTGAGTGCATTTTACTCCGACTCACCCCACAAACCTCCGCTACCTACAACGGCTTGGGAACAGAGTCCTCTGTCTGGAGTCACAGTCCCAGACAGCTGAATGCTTTGGGAAGCTGACACGTGCCTCAGCCTGGGAGACTGCCAGCTCTTTGATGCAGCAGCGCTCAGAGAGCCTGACTGAAAAGCATGTGGAGGAGGGAAGGGGTGGAGGAGCCCTTAATTTGGCTGCCAACTTCCAAAGCGCTCACCCGCTCAGGAGGTTATGTGACAGCTGTGACTGAAGCGAGCGTGGGAGGAAGCAACTGCAGGAAAGGGAAGCTCTTGGGCTGGGCTGGGCTTGTCAAAGTGAAAGCCAGAGCAGCATTTGTTGCAATGAGATCTCTGCTGTGGGTCAGGCACCTCTGTTAGGGCAAGACTTCCCAAGAGGAGAGTCCTGGGAATGGCCAAGTTTAACACATGCAGCAGACACCGCACACGCTGCATCTGCCTGGGACGGGAAACCCACTGAATGCTGCTGGGAAAATCCTCCCGGAGAACCCAAGGTTATGGGTTGGATTCCTGTTGAACTGCTGGTTGCTTGAGGGCTGCTGTCCTTTCCTGAGCTTTTACATTAATCCTTTAACACCCTAAAGCTAAGAAAACCCCTTGGGCCCACGGGCAAAGTGTATTCTAAGGGAAAGGAGGCAGAGAAAATGCTATCAGCACAGCCCAGCACCTTTCTAAAACGTTACACACATCACCTTTGCTTTCAGCCTTGCAACCCAACAGGAACCCCTTCAGGAAGCCTCAGATCTGGAGGTGCAAACTTGCCATAGCCCACAGACTGAGGAAACAAACAGATTGCATACCTTCAATGGGTTTGGGTACAAAATGTGATGAGGGTTTGGTTTTTTTCACTCGGTTTCCCTTCATGATTTGACCTTCTTTGTTGAGTCCCAGGAACCAGGCTCGCCCAGACTCTTGCTGCCGGTACAGCGTGGAAGAATAAATAACATAGTAGTTTTCAAAGACAGACTCCTTGAATTTGCACTCTGGTGTGAAAACATCCTGCAGGGAGAGAGAAAGGGAGAAAAAGCAATGGAAGGAATTAATCACTGATCTACTAAATGAAGTGATACAATCACAGGATTGTTAAGCTTGGGAAGCACCTCAAGGAGCATCTAGCTCCAGCTCCTCTGCCATGGGCAGGGACACCTTGCACTAGGTCAGGTTGCTCAGAGCCCCATCCAGCCTTCATTCCACAGATAACACAGAGGGTAAAATGGGCAAAAGGATCTCCAAGCTGTGTCACCCACATGCTTCCAATGGGACAGAAGGACATCCTACCCCAGAGGTAATGGCATCAAAAGCCCTGGGGCCAGAAGCACCCACCTCCCTCTCTCACTCAGTACAGGAACCTTTTTAAACAGGCTCAGAACAAACTCCACTCAGCTATTTGCCCAGCTCTCTCCTTGACAGAGACAGCATGACCAGAGAGAAGCCAGTGAGAGGACAGATGGCTTCATCTTCTAATCACTGATGTTTTTTCAGCTTTTATTTAAAGAAAGAAACTGTGACTCCTGTTTTCTGCACAAACTCCACAGAGCTCTCAGTCCTCTGTCAGTACCATCATGAGCTCAGCTCACTCAGAAAAACCACCATTAAACCTCCTCATTAAAGCACACACTTGTGATTTGGAGGGAAAAAACAACCAACCAAACCAAAAGGCAATTTGTCTGGTGTTTATCTTCATTTGAAACACATCTTTGGCTAAATTGTTTTTGCCTACAAAGTGTAGTGGTTTGAGCCTTAACTGGGAGTTAAGAGCTCAGGTGGAGGCAAGGCTGAGAATCTCTCCCCTGCTCCCCCCTCCTCCCTCCCAACAAAGAGGAAAAAAAAAGGAAAGGGAAGCAGCAAATCCACCAAGCAATAATTTGGAGTCAGCATGGAAGTAGAGAGATACAGAGTTTTCTTTAAACAATATATATGTAACAGTAACAGGTAAGGTTCACAAGGGCAAGGAACAAGGATGGATGGGAGGGGGAAAAAACCCAAGAATACAAAACCAGTCTCTCTCTGAAGAGGCACAGAGGCAGCAGGGAGAAGGATCAGGCCCAACCATGGGGCAGAAGAGCAGGAAAGGAGCTGCAGTAGCTCTCAGCCAGGAGAGGCAGGAGCCAAAAAGCAGAGCTAATGACTCCAATGCCTTCCCTTTTACACTAGGGGGGAGTGGAGCAGACTCAGTTTCCCAGGGGGAAAACGCCCTGCAGGGAGGGCAAAGCACTGGCAAGCCCTCCCCCCTTTGTTCTCAGAGTGGGTGTTACCACCACACAAAATAAAGAACTAATTTGATCTGCCTGAGTTATTTGTTTGCATACCAAGTAAATAAATGAACTGATTTGTTTACTACTTGGAGCTGTAGAGCCTGAGGAATTTTGTTACATGCCTGTGCTACTGAAAGCAGTCAGAAGCAGCAGGTCCCCTTTTTAATTGTTGAACTGAAAAAAGCCCCAAACCAACAACCCCAAACAAAACCTGCATGGAACACTTGCAAAAGAAATGCTGGCAATTTGCATGCACCACTATCAGCATCTGCCTGCCATTTGTTTTCTGGGTCTCAATCTAATTCCTTGAACAAAAGGCAATTCCAGGAAGAAGAGTAATTAGATTTGCTTTGAAAAACAAACATAGGTCTGGTTTGTGCTAACTCCAGTTGCACTGAGAACAGCACAGGCTAGAAAACATAACACAGAGCATTAGAGAGGCCACAACAGAGTCTGGAATCAAAGGGAGCTGAGTGGATACAACAGCCATCTGGGGGAGAATTCAGTGTGTCAGGTCCGCTCAGGGAGGGCATAAGGCAACCATGGATTGCCCTAAAAGCTGTCTGTGGTTTAGAGAAACACAAGGTGTTTCGTTTATCCTCCATCCCAGGAGCGTCTCCTGCCATCTGCAGATGGAAACGTGGATGGGACTGCCAGGCACAAAGCAATCTCTGCATTGCCTAAGACAGCCTCATCCCTCAGGAAGGTATTAGGGACGCCTGGCCCAATCAGCCCCCCCCTGCAGCACAGCCTGGGGGTGATTTGTGAGAGCACAGATTATTTTTCTCCTAACCTGCCCCCTAGCTTTCATCTGCCCTGGACAGGGAAAGCTAACCCAGCCTCTCGGCCTTGGACGTAGCAAGTTTGACTGGATGCTCCACTGAAGTTGGTGGAGAAGTATCACTGGGCCTGAGGCTGCAGGGTGTTCAGGGAATGCACTGCCACCCTTGGACACCCCAGCTCCATCACAGCCCTGGTGCAGTAATAGCACTGCCAGGGCAGTGGACAGCCTTAGTGCTGCTCCCAGCAACAGCGAGCAGTGCCAGCCCTGCCCTGCCAGGCTGGAAGCATCGCTGCCACTGGCACCCTGAGCATCCTCAGCTGGGAGGTGCAAAGAAAGGGTGCCCTGTAAGCAACAGCACAGTGCTCCTGGTTTCTGATCATGAGAGCAAGTAATCTGCTCACTTGTCCTCTTAGTGTAAGCTCTGACTGGCTCAGAAGTCCCTCACGTCCTGAGCCCACGGCAGAACCGGTGACAGGTTTGCATGTGCAGTGCTCAGGACAGCCAGGAGGCAGGCAGAAGACTGTCACTAGCTGCTGTATTCAAACCCAGCTGCTCACTGGGTGTCCCCCTGGGCTGAGCCACTTGTTTGTAGTGCTTGCCATTTTATTTCCTACAGCTATTCCCATCATTGCCAGATAAAGACAGACATCTCTCGCTCTTTTTTCCTTCTTCATTTTTTTCCTCAAGATCTCCTTTATTACAACCCAAAGGAGAGCAGCAAACACACACATCCACGTGCAGGCCTAATGGCTCCATAAATTTAGTCAGTGAAACCAGAAGCAGTAAAACAAAAAGCCCATTCTGTAAGCAGTTTGTGCCAGGCTTTAGGAAGGGGATGCTCATGATGAGCCTTGCAGTAGCTCACCGGCATGCTCCCACAGTAACAGTTTCCCTTTGTTTACAGCACTTAACGGGCTTCCCTTTTATGGCCGGCACAAATTACTCAGCCAGATCTTCAGATGGGATAAAAGCACCAAACGGCACCAAGGGCTGCTGCACCGCAAGGCTTCCCTCCCAGAGGAACTGGCTCGGGATACTTACTGATGTCAGCGCTCACAGTTAGAGCTCATCAAGTCATTTAAAGCATGTTAAGTGGGAATCGTAAATACCAGCACAGCCTATCAGTGGTGGCTACAGAGGCAGACTGGGTTGTGCTCATGGTGTCTGTAGGAGTGCTGCTGCACCCCAAGGAACAGAATGGCATGGCAGAGGAGCATCTGCTTTGTGGTGCTCTTCACCCAGTAGAGCCTGTTCTACATTCCCCACTGACCTCAGCCAGAGCAGGGGTTAATTGACAAGGCCAAGAGCATGGAGACGTTCAGCAATGGTATCAGCACACCTGGATTTACATGGATCAACAAAGACAGTGCTTTCTCAAAGACATTTGGGCTCTGGATGAAACACAAGTGTCCAACTCCACCTGAACAGAGAGAGTGATTGCCCATTGGGATGTGCTGCCTGGGGAGGTGGTGGAGTCACCATCCCTGGAGGTGTTCAGGAGGAGACTGGATGGGGTGCTTGGTGCCATGGGTTAGCTGATTAGGTGGTGTTGGACGATGGGTTAGAGGCAATGATTTCAAAGGTCTCTTCCAACCTGGTCCTATTCTATTCTATTCCATTCCATTCCATGCTATGCCATGCCATTCCAAACCTATCCAAGTTCAGAGGCTGAGCGTGTCTTTGAGTATCTCACAATCTGTGACCAGAAACCTCACGCCACAGCACTTATCTTGGCATGCTCTTTATTCCCAGGGCAGGTCTTTCAGCTGTTTGCAGGATAAGCTCTATTCAGACCACAGCAGCACTCCCAAAGGCAATGATCACAGCCTCACAAAATGTCAGGGGTTAGAAGGGGCCTCAAAAGATCATCCAGTCCTCACCCAGGGCAGGTCACCCAGGAACACATCCAGGAGGGTTTTGAATATCTCCAGAGGAGAAGACTCCACAATCTCTCTGGGCAGCCTGCTCCAGGGCTCTGTCACCCTCACACTGAAAAAGCTTTCCCTTATGTTCCCATGGAAGCTCCTCTGCTCAGCTTGCACCCACTGCCCCTTGGCCTAGCATTGGGCATCCCTGAGCAGAGCCTGGCTCCATCCTCCCCACACTCCCCCTGCACAGCTTTATCACCATGAATGAGGTCACCCTCAGGCTCCTCTGCTCCAAGCTGAAGAGCCCTCAGCTCCCTCAGCCTCTCCTCAGCAGGGAGATGTTCCACTGCCTGCAGCATCTTTGTGGCTCTGCAGTTTTTTGTGCAGTTCCCTGAGGTCCTTTTGAATTGAGGGGCCCAGAACTGGGCACAGTATTTGAGATGCAGCAGTGATGCTGCTCTGGGTTACAGCTGGACAGAGGGCATTTTCTTCACAAGAAGCTTGGAGGGGCCACACTGAGGACAGCCATCTGAAGCAGCCTGTGTGCTATTTCATACCATGAATGTCATGCCTGCCCCCTATGCAAGTGTCAGGCTTTTGGAGGGTGGGTGAGGGTGTCACCTTCTCCACTACCACTTGTCACATGTTAGTTTCTTTACCATTACTGTTAGTCTTTACCATTGTTGCTATTCCTGTTGTTTGCTCATTCTCTGTATGCTTCCATTAAACTTCTTTATCTCCACCCCCAGGGGTTTTGCATTTTGCTCCCAATTTCTCCTTCCCATCCTATTCACAGAATTTCAGGGGCTGGAAGAGACCTCCAAAGATCACCTAGTCCAACCCCAGCTCGGGGGAGGGGCAGCTGTGTGAATGGCCACAGAGTGCCTGGCTGCAGCTGTGCCTTGCAGACATCTGATGGAGCCCAGCGCCCTCCTGCCTCAGTGCAGCTTCTCCCAGGACCTGGGGTTGCATCTGTCTGGAAATGCTTTGAAGTAATTCTAGCTGAGCTCCCTCTTGGCATGTGATCAAACATTACATCTCATCACATCTTTGTCCAGATGGCAGGTGATATTCTACTGTTCACACTCCACTTTTCCTCCCCCTTGCAGCTCCATGAGAGATGGGTAACAAGTCTGCTTGGTGGCCTTTTGCAAGCAGGCGAGAACAGCTCCGGTTTAAAATAACAACTGCTCCAAGGGACTGTGCAGCCCTGCTGCAGAGAAAACGCACTTGCTGAGACAATATGTTATCTGCAAGCGTCCTGACTCTCTCTGCACCATCTGTGGGTTGGAGGGAGCAGGTTTTCCAAACAGATCACCATCCATGCAGGCCTGGTCCCCGGCTCTGGGAGCTGAGCAGCAGCAGTAGCAATCTGACTTACTGCCTCTGAAAAATACGACTAGAGGGCTGCCTGCCCCTGCTTCCTGGGAATTGCTGTGCTCAAGGTACATATTTGTGCACAGAATCACAGCATCAAGCAGGCTGGAAAAGAGATCATCAAGTCCAACCTATTACCTAATACCTAACACCTCCTGACAACTAAACCATGGCTCCAAGTGCCACATCCAGGCCTTTTATGAACACCTCCAGGGCTGGGGACTCCACCACCTCCCTGGGCAGCACATCCCAATGGCTAACAACTCTCTCTGGGAAGAACTTTCTCCTCACCTCCAGTCTAAACCTCCCCTGGTGCAGCTTGAGACTGTGTCCTCTTGTTCTGGTGCTGGTTGCCTGGGAGAAGAGGCTCTCCAGCCACTCTGACCCCAGCCTGTAGCACTGCAGGGGGTGGTTGTGGCCAAAGTGCAGCACTTGGCACTTGGACTTGTTAAATGCCATCATGCTGGACTCTGCCCATCTGTCCAGCCTGTCAAGATCCCTCTTCAGAGCCCTCCTACCCTCTAACAGATCAACTCCTGCTCCCAACTGTGTGTCATCCTCAAACTTACTAATGGTGGACTCAATCCCCGACAGCCTCAAGCTGCACCAGGGGAGGTTTAGGCTGGATGCTAGGAAAAAGTTCTTCACAGAAAGAGAGATTTGCCATTGGAACGTGCTGCCCAGGGAGGTGGTGGAGTCACCATCCCTGGAGGTGTTCAAGGAGGAGACTGGATGGGGTGCCTGGTGCCATGGTTTAGTTGATTAGATGGTGTTGGGGGATAAGTTGGACACGAGGATCTCAAAGGTCTTTCCCAACCTGGTCTGCTCTATTCTATTCTATTCCTTATTCTATTCTATTTCTAATTCTATTCTATCAATTAAGATACTGAATAGGATCAGGCCCAACACTGATCCCTGGGGGGCACCACTAGTGACTGTCTTCACTTTGAAACCCCCAAGCAAGAAGCAGAACCCAGGTCTATGAAGTCCTGCAAGCTGACCCAATAATCCTAGACAAGCCTCTGTACTTAAGCTGCAGATCTTGATTATGTGGACACAAGCTGTCCTAAACCACCACCTCATGTTCAAGGACTGATGAAATTATCCATTTCACCACAGAGGAAGGTTGTGAATGCTGGAGACAAAGGTATGATTGCCCAAGGTAACCCTGCAGCAACCACCACCATCTGCCCAGGAGCTCAGCAGAGTATTGACCAGAACTGGTAGAAGACTCTCTGCAAGATATGTTGAGCTCCATCCTGTCTTGGCTGAGACCTTGCTCAAAATGTACAGACCCACACCAACTGTGGTCTCACTTGTGGATACAAAGCAGACAAGCTCAATGAGCTTTGGGGATCCAAATCCAGACAGGTCCATCCCACCATACTTCAGAACTGTGCTCTGCTTGCAGCTCTTGGCCTGTTCACCATGCAGGCACATTCCTACCAACTACTTCAACAAGATAAAAATGCCCAAATTCATTGCTTTGGCCTCTGGTGAGCTGCTCATGCAGTCCTGATAGTTACAGAGCTTTCATCTTAATGAGTGCTGACAAGAACATAACTTGGGAACAATCTTCAAGCCAGGCTGCTCACTTCCACACCTCCCTGGAGAGCCTGGGTGCACTGGGGGAGAGAACAGGCTCCAGGACTAAGATCTAGATACCAATGCCTGGAGAGCCTGGGTGCACTGGGGGAGAGAGCAGGCTCCAGGGCTAGGATCTAGATACCAATGCCTGGAGAGCCTGGGTGCACTGGGGGAGAGAACAGGCTCCAGGGCTAGGATCTAGATACCAATGCCTGCAGAGCCTGGGTGCACTGGGGGAGAGAACAGGCTCCAGGACTAAGATCTAGACACCAATGACTGCACAGTGTCATCTGGGAAAGCCTCCACACATCTTGCAACTCATTGATGTGACACAGAGAGCAAGTGATGCATTTTGGGCTTTGCTTCACTTTTTCTTGATGATGGGTCCCAAATTCAACCTTGTGGCTCAAATCCATGGCTCAAAATTTCATCCCTAAGGTACAATTTGATTTGGTTTGTAATTGTGGCTCTTATTTCAAGCTGGAATTTGAAAGCCTTTTAAAAGTTGGAGCTGTTATGAGCTTGGAGCAGTGACTGCAGCAGAGCTCACTGAGGTGGCACTTGGCCCACCCTGTTCTGCATCACTCCTCTAGGAACTGCTCACTATGAAGAGGGGTTCTGAAGCATTGCCTCTGGTATTGAATTCCTGGCAGCCTGGGGATTTGGTGAAACTCCAGGATCATTTGTAACCTGGGAATCCCAACTGATCCACTGTCCTCTCTACATCCTGGTTTTCTGATACAGCATCTGAAATCCCTTAACAAACATTATCAACCCTGCTTACTCCAAACCAGCATCCAGAAATACCTCTTTGCACCCAGAGATAATGATCATGAGGCAGGATGGGACAAGATGAAGATATGTTGGTTGCATACAAGAAAAACAGACTGCCCAAATTAGCATCATACTGCCTCATCTGCTAGATCCTGAAATAACTATGAAGGAAAATAACAATGTAAGAGCCCCAGAAACACAGCCAGAGGGGAAGCTCTGGACCAGTGATCTCTCCATGGGGCCAGAGCAAGTTTCCTGGTGTCAACTGGAGCCTGAGCACAAGGCACAATAAATCGATTACAGAATTGTCAGGGTTGGAAGGGACCTCAAGGATCATCCAGTTTCAAGCCCCCTGCCATGGGCATGGATACTTCCCACTAGAGCAGGTTGCCCAGAGCCACATCCAGCCTGGCCTTACAAACACTCTGGGATGGGAATTCCACCACCTCCCTGGGCAACCTGTGCCAGTCTCTCACCACCCCCATGGGGAAGAACTTCTTCCTAATGTCTAGTCTAAATCTCCCCTCCTCTAGCTTGGATCCATTCCCCCCAGACCTACTGGTACATGACACCCTGCAAACTCCCTCCCCACCTTTCCTGTAGGTCCCCTTCAGATACTGGAAGGCCACAAGAAGGTCTGCTTGGGGCCTTCTCTTCTCCAGACCGAACAGCCCCAACTCCCTCAGCCTTTGGTTCCTTTTGTGCTGTTGCTGTTCTTGTAATGGTTGGTAACAACAATGCATACACAAGGAAACTGAATGGTTACACACTCCTGGGCACCACCCTGTGCTTTCTTCTGGTAGTCAAAAGAAATCTCCTGGAGAAAAATCAGCAGTCAATAGCAGACTTATCATGCTAGGATTTATAGCACAATTATCCTCAAAGGCTCAAATCCAGACTACAAATGGCTTTGGACCTTTAATAAAGTTC
The DNA here is from genome assembly GCF_026170545.1 of Melanerpes formicivorus. Taxonomy (NCBI): domain Eukaryota; kingdom Metazoa; phylum Chordata; class Aves; order Piciformes; family Picidae; genus Melanerpes; species Melanerpes formicivorus. Next base: position 21,809,938 of record NW_027142364.1, on the reverse strand, counting down.
CCTCACCTTGAGGAGGAGTACAGGGAAGACTTTGAGCTGAGATCCTGAGTGCTGAAAGTCCAACTGGCTTCACAAAATCACAGAACATCAGGGCTTGGAAGGGACCTGGAATGAGCACCCAGACCAACCCCCCACTGCCACAGGAAGATCATCTAGGGCAGGTCACACAGGAGTGTGACCAGGCAGGTTTTGAATGTCTCCAAAGAAGGAGACTCCACCTCTCTGGGCAGCCTGTTCCCGAGTTTTGTCACCCTCCACTGCAAAAGTTTTCCCTTATGCTCACAGGGAACCTCCTCTGCTAAAGCTTGCACTAATTGTTCCTTATCCTATCATTGAACATCCTTGAGCAGAGCCTGGCTTTGTCCTGACACTGCCCTGCACAACTTTATCAACATGAATGAGGTCACCCTCAGGCTCCTCTGCTCCAAGCTGAAGAGCCCTCAGCTCCCTCAGCAGGGAGATGTTCCACTGCCTGCAGCACCTTTGTGGCTCTGTGCTGGGCTCTCTCAAGCAGTTCCCTGGGGTCCTTCTCGACCTGAGAAGCCTAGAACTGGACACAATATTTGAGATGTGGCCTCACCAGGGCAGAGTAGAGGGGCCTGAGAACCTCACTTGACTTACCACATCTCTTCTAATACACCCCCCAGAATGCCACTGGCCTTCATGGCCACAATGGCACATTGCTGGCTCATGGGTATCCTTCTGTCTACTAGGAATGTCCCAGGTCCCTCTCCTCTGCACTGCTCTCCAACAGGTCAGTTCCCCAACCTCTACTGGGCCCCGAGGTTGTTCTTTCCCAGATGCCAGACTCTACCCTTGCCCTTCTTGGACTGCATTCAGTTTCTCCCTGCCCAAACCTCCAGCCTATCCAGGGTGATCTGTAAACAAGAGGCACTCAAAACTAGTAGAGAAACTTATTTCCCCTGGTTTTGAATTCTTAGCCCTCTCTCTCTGACACACATCAAGTAAAGCAGTTGCAACAATGTCAGGGCGAAGAGGACAGTGAGCAAGCCCCAGTCCTTGTCAGACAGACTGTGTGGATGGTGTTTAGCACACAGACAAAACCCTGCTTGTCCTTACCCAATGGTACAGCCTTGCAGAAGATATGAACCTGCCAAGGAGCTCACTGGGCCTATTACAATCATAAGCTGCTGATGTACTGAGATAGCCTCTTTGCTTTGGCTCTTGAATCCGATCCGTGAGGCTCAATGGCACACACCATCTCCAGCACTCTCCCTATCTCTCCTAATGCTGGGCAGATCTCCTCTGCATTAAACCAATTTCAGAGCTGTCATAACCAGGGCTGCAAATTCAATTTCTCTGCTGCTAAAACTTCCACCCTGCAAAAGAGTGGTGCTAGATTATTAACATTCGACAGCTCACTGACAGCTTGGCTACCACTGGCCACTTAACAGCAAGCTCCTGTGGCTCCAAAGCATCACCTGAGCCAGGGTTGGACATGCAGGGTCTTACAACCAAGACAAAAAAGTTATGAAAAGTGACAGTTTAAGTGGCTTTCCTCTTCCCCTCTTGTACCAGCTACAGCATTACCTACACAGAGAAAAGGAGAGGTCTGTGGCATCCTGGCCTGCATCAGAAATAGTGTGGCCAGCAGGAGCAGGGAGGTCATTCTGCCCCTGTACTCTGCACTGGTTAGGCCTCACCTTGAGTCCTGTGTCCAGTTCTGGGCCCCTCAGGTTAGGAAAGATGTTGAGTTGCTGGAAGGTGTCCAGAGAAAGGCAACAAAGATGTGGAGGGGTTTGGAGCACAGCCCTGTGAGGAGAGGCTGAGGGAGCTGGGGTTGCTTAGCCTGGAGGAGGCTCAGGGGAGACCTTCTTGCTCTCTGCAACTACCTGAAGGGAGGTTGTAGCCAGGAGGGGGTTGGTCTCTTCTCCCAGGCAACCAGCACCAGAACAAGAGGACACAGTCTTAAGCTGCACCAGGGGAGGTTTAGGCTGGAGGTGAGGAGAAAGTTCTTCCCAGAGAGAGTTGTTAGCCATTGGAATGTGCTGCCCGGGGAGGTGGTGGAGTCCCCATCCCTGGAGGTGCTCAAAAAAGGCTTGGCTGTGGCACTTGGTGCCATGGTTTAGTTGTCAGGAGGTGTTAGGTACAAGGTAATAGGTTGGACTTGATGATCTCTGAGGTCTTTTCTAACCTGGTTGATTCTATGATTATTATTCTATATTCTTGGGTCTGGAGGGCAGCCTGGATGCCCACTGGGAGAGCCAAAAGGAACCCATCGAGATATGTGCCTCAAAAGCTGGATCCCAGCAACGTTTCTGCTGGCAAAGCCAGCACAAAAGGCAAGTGGTGCTTCCTTAAAACTTGCCAGGGTAACCCTGATGTGTCTGCCCCATCTCTGCTGGGACTGCCTTACTGTAGCTGAAGCAACCACACCAGGCAGCCACATTTCTGTTGGTCCTGAGCATCCATCTACCGGCAGTGGAGAGAGGTTGGAGGGTGAACACCTGCCTTGCAAGCGAAGCACAGGGTTTTCATTCTTGAGAGCAGGCTCCTGTACCCATCCAGACTCCTCCAGCCAGGCCTTGTGTCCTTGAGCCAGACACTCTGGGCTAGTGTCCCTGCTAATACTCTCTACATCGCTCACAGTGCACACAGAGCCTGCCTGTGATCCCGTGATACAACAGAGGGAAATGAAGTCTGAGGAATGAATGAGCCTCCGTCTCCTCAGAACGCTTCTGCGAGACAAAGGCAGAGGGAAGAAAGTGCTTGGCATGAAGTGCAGACAGCCTTTTGTTCCTCACTTCTCTGGGAATCCAGAAAATCAGCCAGCTCTGCTGTGCTGGGAGCCCCATCCACATCCTGGTCACCCTGTCTCTGCACAGCCGGAAAGCACTGACACATCTCACAGCCCGGGACAGCTTCACAGAGCGGAGCTGGCTTACTTACACCTCCAGTGGCTTTCCATGGCACACATGTGCTGGCATCCTGTCTTGTTCTTCTTCAGCTCGCTCCTTTTGGACGTGAAATAACCCGTGGACAATGCACAAACATTTTGAATGGACCCAAACAGCTGAGATCTGACTGTTCCAGTGTATGCAGCCAAGTGACCCGTTGCAGCTGAGGCTTTGCTTCCCAGGAACCAGACAGATGGAAGCAGATCATCAGGGATTTTGCAGCAGTGGCTGTAGTGAAATTTTTCACTCTGTTGCACACTTTGCTAGAGAACTCAGATTAGCTTTGGCATCTGATCCTGTTCAAAAGCCAACTAATGACTGCAACTTCCAATCTAAGTTAATATATCCAGTCTAGAGAGAGTAATACAGAACACTAACTGTACTTGGCAGCAGGCACAGTAAAGCAGGAGACCATTTCATTGTGCTGCTGCTGGTATTGGGAGGACTGTGCAACTGTCTTTAAATTATATGATCCAAAATACATCAACAAAGCAATCCAGAGCTAAAAACTGCTGTTCCCTATTTGGAGCTACTTATTCAAGCACGTTGCCTCAGTGAGATCCAGGGCTTGCAATCAGATATGCAGACATTTGGGTTTGTTTTCCAGAGGCCGTGTCTGCAATGCAGGACTGAATGTGTGGAGTGAAGCTGCTGGTGACAAGGGCTGCATGCTTACACTGTACACATTTTGGGATGGATTTAGTCTGGTCTAGCTGCCAAGTGGTCCCATGGTCTGAACACATCATGGAATCATAAATAAGGTTGGAAAAGACCTCAAAGATCATCAAGCCCAACCTCTCACCCAACACCTCATGACTACTAAACCATGGCACCAAGTGCCACGTCCAATCCCTTTCTGAACACCTCCAGGGATGGGGACTCCACCACCTCCCTGGGCAGCGCATTCCAATGGCTAACAACTCTCCCTGTGTAGAACTTTCTCCTCACCTCCAGCCTAAATGTCCCCTGGCACAGCTTGAGACTGTGTCCTCTTGTTCTGGTGCACTTTAGGGGCCTTCCTGGAGGGCATCCTTCAGTCTAACCTCACCCCAAAGGAATCCACAAGCTAAGACCACTCTGTCGTGCAAACTGAAGAGTTGTACGTGGTGGTGACTGGAGGGATTGCTCTAGAAGTGCAGTCCAGGTCTGAACTAGAACAGGAACTGGGGAGATGGCTGGCATAACTGGCTGCAGTGGGGTCTAACAAAGGAGGCATGTGGTGGATGTGAAACATCAATGACCTACTGCACATGGGTGATCCTTGCAAGGAGCTGAAGGCCCTGTGTGTGTTCTGATCTAAACATACACTGGATACCTCAACATACAGTGGATGTATGTTTAGCTGTAAGCAGCATGCTGTAACCTGAGTGGTGGCTGCACACAGAGTCTTCTCCCCCAGCTGTGCAGAGTTTGCACACCAGACTGCCCCTTCATTATCTGAAATGTCTCATAGCCACACCGGATACAGGTGTCAGAAGCCTTTCAAAATCACTTCTCACTAACACTGACAACGAGAAACAGCTACACAAGCAATTAGAACAGAAAGGTCACTTGTTAAGCCTGCCTACTGGAATGTCAGAACCCTGCCTGCACAAAGCCTGGAGCTTAGTCTCACAGCTGAGTCCTCCAGGGCTCTGGAAATACTTTTCTCAGCATGCTAAATTTTAGAGCAATTTGTTCATGTGTTCTAGCAAACACACTGGAAGGGGAAAGGAAACCTCAGAGCTGCCCTGACTGTTCTGTCCCTCACCAATTACTGCTTCCCTCTGGGCTGTTCCAGAACAAGAGGAGGAAAAAACCTAACCAGACCAAAAAAACCCCAACCAAAACCAACCAAGAGAAACCATTTGCTCCTGGACATAACAATCCTTTCTTACTAGCCACAGTATTTATAGTTTGCAAATGTTTTCATTAGTGCTAAGTGCTGTATCACTTCTGCAGCAACAAGAACACAATTGAATCCTCCCAGAATGACTAAAGCTGGGCTACACATTCTGTTCAAGGAATAAACATTGATTCACCAATGTTTCAATTAAATGGGTATGATCCTTTTCACAACAAAGGAAATGAAGCAGAAGATTGGAAGTCCTGTGGGAATGTAACTTCAGGTGCTAGAAAAAAGCCTCACAAAGACAACTTGTCCCAAACTCTCTTGATTTAACTCAAGCAAAGGCAAGGATTTCACAGAAACACAGAATGATTGAGGCTGGAACTGACCTCTGAGATCATCCAGCCCAGCCTATGACCTAACCCCACCACACTGACCAGACCATGGCACTAAGTGCCACATCCAATCTTTCCTTAAGCACCTCCAGGGACAGTGACTCCACCACCTCCCTGGGCAGCCCATTCCAGTGTCTGATTGCCCTTTCCATGAGGAATTACCTCCTAGCATCCAACCTACACCTCCCCTGGCACAGCCTCAGGCCATGCCCTCTCCTCTTGTCACAAGCTGCCTGGGAAAAGAGCCTGACCCCCACTCTACCACAGCTTCCCTTCAGGTAGTTGTAGAGTGTGACAAGGTCCCCCCTGAGTCTCCTCCAGGCTGAACACCCCCAGCTCCCTCAGCCTCTCCTCACCAGGCTTTCCCTACTGTCCCCTCCCCAGTCTTGTTGCTCTCCTCTGGCCCTGCTCCAGCACCTCAAGATCTTTCTTGAAGTGAGGGGCCCAGAACTGCACACAACACTTGAGGTGAGGCCACCCCACTGCCATGGACAGGATGGAATTACACCCCATGTCCTGCTGGCCACACCACTCCTGACACAGGCCAAGATGCCACTTCATGTGAGCAGAATGAGTTAGCAAAGCTCTGTTACCTGATGGTGCATCCATACTGATGCACCTGAACCATCACTTTTGCCCCTAAAGTCTATGGTGAGCAGCAGGCACATGCCACCCCACCCTGTCCCAATCTGTCACACAGGGCACCTCACAGTGTAGCCATGAGTCACTGCCAGTGACAAGCACTGGGAAGGTGAAAATCTGTGCAGCAGGAATTCCATCAACTGGCAGAATATCAACTCTTTGGACATCATTTATTGGGTTTTGTGATGCTTTTGAGGCTAGGTGCCTTTAAGAAACCACAAGGTGATGACCTACAGAGGCTACAGAGGTCCAGAGGATGTACCAGAAAGTGTATTTCATCCCCCTAAGTCCTGCATCCCTGTAAGACTGTCTGCTCTTTCAGTTGTCTTCCCTTTCTCCCTCCAGGGAGGACACACAGGCTGTTATCTCTTGTGGGGAAGGCCTGGTGTCAGCCTTGACAATGCTGCCAATTAGGCCTGGAGCAAGAAGCCTAATTGGGGCCTGGAGCTGCCAGGCCAACGTTTTGCTGTGTCACCATGGTGTGGTATGGAGGGCAAAGAGGCTTGGTGGGGAGGGAGGGGACACACACACAGAGGAAGGCTTGGGTTTGGTGGCCTGGTTTAAAGGGAGGTTTGTGGGAAGCTTTGGCTTAATGGGGCTCTGTGAAACCCAGACTATGGATTTATTTTGGTGTATTTTATATGCTTTGTGCTGTTGTATGTAGTTGTGAATAGCATCCCTACCCAATCTGTTGTGTGAGTGGTTTTCTTTTGCCCCTTTAGGGAGAGGTAAAAGAGCAATCTGTCTCTGTCTAAGCTCAGACACTTTTACACTACTGCATCTCTACTGCCCTAACCAAAACATGCTGGCACACCAATACACACAGAAACACAATGGAATCATAGAATCAATCAGGTTGGAAAAGACCTCAAAGATCACCAAGTCCAAGCTGTCACCCAACACCTCCTGACTGCTAAACCATGGCTCCAAGTGCCACATCCAGTCCCCTCTTGAACACCTCCAGGGATGGGGACTCCACCACCTCCCTGGGCAGCACATCCCAATGGCTAACAACTCTCTCTGGGAAGAACTTTCTCCTCACCTCCAGCCTAAACTTCCCCTGGCACAGCTTGAGACTGTGTCCTCTTGTTCTGGTGCTGGGTGCCTGGGAGAAGAGACCAACCCCCTCCTGGCTACCACCTCCCTTCAGGTAGTTGTAGAGAGCAGTGCAACAAGACTGTGCCCTTAGGGGAGCACACAGAAAGTAAGAGCAGCATAGGGATCGTTTCACTTAGTAGAGGGCATTGAAAACAAATAAGAGGCATGTGAGGAAGAGAAGAAAACTAATGAGAGCTGTGAGAGTTTGCTTTTCACACTGGCCATTAAAACAAGCAGCTTTCAATTGAGTAGGATGCTCTAAGAAGTCTGCTTTCTAAATTTCACTTTGATATTGAAAAGCCTTGGGTTTTGTTCTTTTGGGCTTTCCTCCCCCCCCTCCTTCTTCCTCTTTTCTGGTTAGTGTCAATTTGATAAAACCCAGGCCTGCTAATCCTGGTGCTACACAGTTTCAAAAGCCATTTGTAGCTCCAGCCTCTTTAGCCAGTGGAGATAACATTTGCATGGACACAAAGCCCTTGCAGAAAGAATGTTCCTTAAGGGCAGAGCTGGCTGTAGCCTTTAATACAGCAGGAGCTGAGATCCACAATCAGCAGCATGCACTTTAACAGCCATTAAATCATTTATTCATATGGCACTCTGGAAGCCTGTGGAAAGATTGGGTTGTTCTGAAGGGCTCTACTCTCATGAACTTTGTGGCATGACTGACTTGCAGTTACTGTTCTGAGGGATGTAATCTTAAGCCTTGATATAGAATAAAGCTCTTTTGCTCCTTCTTTCCCCAATTTTGTGAAAGGGAGACAAAAAACCCAGCTTGTGCACCCAGTAATGCCCATGTCCAGGAAGCTGCTGCAGTGGTGCAGCACAGCCCATGCTCCAGCACAGCAGGACAGAGAGCATGCAGTGAGGAAGAGGCTCCCAGCACAGCAGGACAGAGAGCATGCAGTGAGGAAGAGGCTCCCAGCAGAGCAGGACAGAGAGCATGCAGTGAGGAAGAGGCTCCCAGCACAGCAGGACAGAGAGCATGCAGTGAGGAAGAGGCTCCCAGCACAGCAGGACAGAGAGCATGCAGTGAGGAAGAGGCTCCCAGCACAGCAGGACAGAGAGCATGCAGTGAGGAAGAGGCTCCCAGCACAGCAGGACAGAGAGCATGCAGTGAGGAAGAGGCTCCCAGCACAGCAGGACAGAGAGCATGCAGTGAGGAAGAGGCTCCCAGCACAGCAGGACAGCTCCCTGAATGATCTGATCCTGTCTTGTGAAGCCCAGGGGAAAGCATCACATCAGGCCTGCAAGGGCAGAGGGACAGCGGGACCACAAAACCCTGCCTAAGCTGCAAGGGATGCCAACAAGGTGGTATTCTGCATTAAAATGTTCTCAGTCTTCCCCCCCCTGTCAGTGTCCTGGGCCCTGCTGCTGCCCCTGGTCCGTTTCCTGACCCCCATACCCCAATGACACCGTAGCACAACGTCGTCATGCAGTCAGGTAACGAGCTACGCTTTCGCTCCCGCTCTGGTGCGGGAAGCCACCTTCGAAGAGGGCGAGGAAAGCAGCGATTATTATGAAAGGACAGCAGAGTCCTGTGTACCAATTACTGGCCATGATGCAGGGGACAATGTCTGCTGGCAGCACTGAGCCATCAGCAGCTTCTCACGGGCAGCTGGCAGCCCTTCCCGCGCCGCAGCCTCGCAGCCAGGGCTGTGGGCTCCAGCGCGACGCCAGCCATCCGCCGGCGGCAGGCACGCCGTGCAGCAGGGCAGCCTTCCCCAGGACACCAGCTCCTCCTGCAAGCCAGCTCTCTTTCTGTCACCCTTATGAAAACCAACTTCAGAACAGCTGCACCGAGTCAGAGCAGCAGCCTGGGCAGCAGCCAGCAGCAGTGCCGAGGGGAAGGTGTAAAAGCAGGGCAAAGCTGTAGTGAAAGCTCCTCCTTGCTGCCAGCAGCAGGGAGCTTGCAGCTGCTGGATCCAGTGGCAGTGCCCTGGCAGTGTCCAGCTTCCCCTGAGAGTGCACAAGAGCGGCAGGTGCTGTGTTTAGAGCTGATGTAGCTCCCCAAGGAGAGAGACAAAAAGGGTCTGACTAAGGTGAGGCTTCAGGGAAACGTTTACAGAAGGGACATTTCCTGCAGGTGGGGCTCAGCGTGAAGAGTAGCTCCAGGACTGAACTTTGCTGCCCAGCTGGGGCAGGCTGTGTCCCTGCCGGGTCTTGGCAGAGAACAATTTGCCTGAGTCAAGATTTTAAGGTGGGTGGGAGGGAGGAAATGGCAAAAGAAAATGTGATGGTTTAGGGAGAAAATAAATTGCCAAGTGCCACTTTGACCGTCGTGACACTTGTCCGTGTTGTGCCAGACTCCCAGAGGCAGCTCAGTGGGACAGAGGCAGGATCAACTCCATAATGCCACGATTAAGGGTGGACATTTGTCCCTTCAGGGAAACCAGTGATGCCTACCAGCAGAGCAGCTGAGTATCTGCATTTGTCTCACGCCTGTAAGGGTCCCAGGAAGGATGGAGAAAGTCCCAACACATCGAGGAGGTGTAAGACACAGAGAAATGAGGTCAGTTGCATAAGATCTTTGGAAAGGCTGTGTCAGTCAGAGTCTGGATTGTCTGAATCCCTGTCCAGTGCTTGCAGTGTAAAAGCTTTTCTGTGTCTCATTCAGGCCAGCAGGGGAAGGCACTGGCATGCCAGCCAGTGCAGGACCAGCGCAGGCGCCAGACACTGCCCTTGATGCCCAGTCTGCAAGAAAAGCTCCACCCCGCATCACCTTCCGAGCCCAGAGCCCCAGCACTGAGGCACAGCTCTGCTGTGGCCTCCTGTGAGTAACTCTAGGAGTAGCAGCATCAATGGTTGGGAAACAAAGTTACACAGCAGCAAGGCCAAGCACAGACACATCACAAAGTCCCTGAAGGCCCATGGAAATGAATCCCCTAGCGTCAGCAGCAGCTTCTCCCCTCCCCAAGACAAACAGCTTTTTATGCATGCAGTGTATGTGCTAGCATGTGCTCTGCTGCTGAGGATGTTCAGCCTCCAGTGGAACTTGTCAAAGCCTGATATGCCTTCCCTTAATCAATGTGGCAAGCTCCTGAGCACCATGTGCTTCAAGCAGTGGGCTCTTGTCCCTGTAGGCAAAAGAATGAAGCACACTGTCATTCCTGCTGCTGCACTTGGACACACGCATCTCCTGCTGATCAAAAGCCAAAACAGAGCTGGATGCAGCTCAGCTTCACCAGTACAATCCCTCTAACACTGGAGCTTCACAAAAGGCCCTGAGATGAGCTGCACAACATCCCTCAGCTCCATGTGAAGACACAAAGCAGAGCAAGTGACCACAGAAAGGTGGGATGGCCACGATGCTTTCAGGGCCACTTCTTGTCCCAGTTCTGATTGTACTGTTTGCTGTTGTTCATTTTGAACTGAGGAAGATGAGGGTCATCCCAGCACAGATCACAGAATCACATAGAACCACAGAAATCAACCAGGTTGGAAAAGAGCTCACAGATCATCAGGTGCAACCTATTACCTAACACCTCCTGACAACCAAACCATGGCTCCAAGGGCCACATCCAAGCCTTCTTCGAACACCTCCAGGGATGGGGACTCCACCACCTCCCTGGGCAGCACATCCCAATGGCCAATTACTCCTTCTGTGAAGAACTTTCTCCTCACCTCCAGCCTAAACTTCCTCTGACACAGCTTGGGACTGTGTCCTCTTGTTCTGCCACTGGTTGTCTGGGAGAAGAGACCAACCCCCACCTGGCTACAACCTTCTTCCGTGAAGTTGTAGTGAGCAGTAAGGTCTCCCCTGAGCCTCCTCTTCTCCAGACAATCATTTATAAAGCACAAATCATTCATAAAGCAAAGCCCCCCTGTAGCAGCTGCTCCCCACCCCTTTCAGTGCTGAGACACAGGATCAGTCTGTGTGGACAGTGACTATGATGTTGTGGGGTTAGGGAAATTCATGGAGCATCCCTGCTGCTGCTGGGAGAAAGCCAGCTCCTAATCCAGCTCAGAGCCCAGCAGATGCATTCAGGTCCTTGCTTCCAATCTGTCCTCCCCTAGCTAAAACTGATACAGCCACGTGCCACAAAAACCCCAATGAAAAACAACAACAAATAGTTAAAAGATAATCTGGGCAGGGCCTGGTATGGATGGAAGAGGTGACAGAGGAGGAGGTGTGGCTGGCAGAGCCACAGCCTTCATGTCCCGTCACACCAGGGTGGCTCTGTGACAAAGCAGGGGACCTGACAGCTCCAGGAGAAAGGCACATTTTTAATGGAGGCTCCTTGCACAGACAGCAAGTTTGGTGCCAGCAGGTTCCACAGTTTGTGTGGTTTAGGTTTGACTTCACCCACTGTGTAGGCTTGTTGAGACAACCAGTGGTTGGCTTGGTCTGAAGGGTGCTGCAGCTCGGTCTGGCTGTCAAGACTGCACTGTGCATGGCTCCTCCAGCACTCAGGGCCGCAGAGCTAGTGACCAGGCTATCCAAGGAGTTTATGATGTCAGAGTCAATCCTTTCTGTAAGTAAGGCAGCACTTAGGGCAAGGATTCCCAAAGTCAGGACATTTTAGTAATGATGGAAGGAACACTGAGGTGAATTGTCTGCAAGGACCTCAGCAGGCTCTCAGCGTTCACCTTGGTCTGACGCTGTCTGTGCAAAGCGGCAACCACTCTGGTGTTAGGTGGAGACACCAGAGGTTGCTCTTAGAAGGTTCCTGCTTCTGCCAGGGAGGGGATAGGCTGTGGCTGCAGCATCATTTCCCTGTTAGTCTGCAATACAGGGATGCTATCAACTGCAATTTTAAATGCCTTCAAAGGAGACAAACACATTGCTCACGGACAGGTAAAACTTTTCTCATCTCCCCTGACCTTGAAGATCCCTTGACGAAGCTTTCCTCTGGATTTTAAATGCCACTTCTATTTTATTGATGAACTCTTCAGTCATGCCTGGTGACACTCCTCTGGGCATTCAGAGCACCAGAGGCTGGCTATTTGGACAGGTGACAAAGCCCATTTCTGCTAAGCCAATATTTTTCAAATCAAGAGTCCCCAAGCCATGGCAAGAAGCGTGGAACAAGATGAGAGCTGGAGGCACCATTCCGGCTCCCAGCTGATTTCCTGAGTCTCCTGGCAGCCCCAGTGTGCTCCTCTGCTTGATTAATTTCAGTTGGGAGTTTCTGAAAACAAGAAGTGTCTCACACTGGGCTTCTAATCAGAGCGGAAAGGTCCCGCGCCCATCGGCAGGCAGTGAGCGCGCAGCTGCACTGCAGGGCACTCACTCTTCTGAGACCTTCTGCCAAGGAGGATATTTTCACTGGGCAGCCCTTTAAACCCAGACAAATGACCTCAGCAGCAGGGCAAACAACCTCTCACAACTCTGGCTCCCAAGCAGTGACTGACTCTGGGGACCTGTGTGCTCTGGCAGCCTCACTGCAGGCCAGCCCCTGCAGCTGCCTTTTCCTGGGGGGTGGAGCTGGAAGGGAGCCCAGGGCTGCCTGCTCAAGCATCCTGATGGTCCTCCCAGACCCTGGAGTCCTAGTGCACAGTCAGTTATCTATTGGACAGCAATGTGTCCTTGTGGCCAAGAAGGACAATGGTAGCCTGAGGTACATGAGTAAAAGTGTGTCCAGCAGGTCTAGGGGGGGTTCTCCTCCCCCTCTGCTCTGCCCTGGTGAGACCACACCTGGAACACTGGATCCAGTTTTGGGGTCCCCAATTCAAGAAAGACAGGGATCTACTGGAAAGGGCCCAACAAAGAGCTGTAAGGACGATTAAGGGACTGAAACATCTCTCCTCTGAAAAAAGACTGAGAGACCTGGGACTGCTTAGCCTGGAGAAGAGAAGGCTGAGAGGAGATCCTATCAATGTCTATAAATACCTGAAGAGGGGTTGGCAAGAGGCAGGGGCCAGGCTCTTTTCAGAGGCACCTGGTAATAGGACAAGGAATAATGGCTATAAGCTAGAACACAGAAGTTCCACCACAACATGGGGAGAGACTTTACTGTGAGGGTGCTGGAGCCCTGGAGCAGGCTGCCCAGAGAGGTTGTAGAGTCTCCTTCTCTGCAGACTTTCAAAGCCAGCCTGGATGTGTTCCTGTGTAACCTGCCCCAAGTGATGCTGCTTGGCCAGGAGGGCTGGACCTGATGATCTCCAGAGGCCCCTTCCAACCCCTAACGTTTCACAGTTCTAAGATTTCCAAGGTCCCTCTACCTGTTTGCATTTGAATATGGGAAGCCAAACTTTTCTTGATCTTGTACATTGCTGGCCCCAGGCTACGCAGTCTTGATGGAAATACAAAGCAGTAGCTAGTACTGAAGGCTTCCTGATGCATTGCTTTCTATACAGGTTCTCATCTGACACCCAAACAGCCACCTTTTTCTAACACAAGCATGCATGCACAGCCAGGGAGCTGTGAAAGTACAACTTTATTACCTCAAAGGGCAAAACTGAGCCAAAAATCAATTCAGGTTTGCTGACAAAAAGCAAAATGCTAATACTGGTGTTAGGGAATCAAAATGTCACTCCTTAGCACCTGCATGAATATTAATCACCTCCCTTTTACATAACATTTTCCTTCCCTCTGCGCCGGAGCTACTCTGGTTTGCAGCTCGTACCTTTCTGAGCCTGACCTGGAATTAAGCCATGCTATTTTCCAAGCCAGATGTGTTTTTAGGTTTGAGGGTCAGAAGCCCTTGGCATGGAAATTAACTGATTTTCAGAGGTCCCTTGAATTCTGTCATCAGCTCAGTAATAAACATCAGGTTTAATGGCTTCAGATCTGTGTGGAATCACAGAATGGTTTGGGTTGGAAGGGACCTCCAAAGCTCAGCCAGTCCAACTCCCACTGCAGTCCTCCACTAGATCAGGTTGCCCAGAGCTCTGTCAAGCCTCACCTTGAGTATCTCCAGGGCTGGGGCCTCAATCACCTCCCTGGGCACCCTGTTCCAGCACTCAACCACCCTTGCTGTAAAGAACTTCTTCCTAACATCCAATCTAAAGCTCCTCTAATTTCAAACCATTACCTCTTCCTACCACTGCAGGCCTTTGCAAGCAATCCCTCTCCAGCCTTATTGTAGGCCCCCTTCAGGTACTGGAAGGCTGCTATTAGGTCTCCTTGGAGCCTTTTCTTCTGCAGGCTCTGCCAGCTGCCTCAGCCTGTCCCCATAGCAGAGGTGCTCCAACCCCCTGCTCATTCTCACAGCCCTCCTCTGGACAGGCTCCACCAGGTCCAGGTCCTTCCTGTGCTGAGGGCTCCAGAGCTGCACACAGCACTGCAAGTGAGGTCTCACCAGAGCAAAGTGGCAGAATCACCTCTCTGGATCTGCTGGCAGCACTGCTTTGGATGCAGCCCAGGATGTGATTTGCCTCATGTGCTGCCAGTGCACACTGTCTGCTCATGACCAGTTTCTCATCCACAGCACTCCCAAGCCTTTTTTCACACTAGATGGCCACAAGTGGCAATCCAGCCCTGGATTTGTAGACCTAAATGCACCAGGCCTCTCCTACTTTAATTACTGCCCTAGACTGTAGCAGAGTGCAGCACATGCTTGCACGCTCACCTCCCAAGGCAGATATTCAGCAGCTTTGATATGTAGTTGGTTTACTTTACTAAGGCTATGAAACAGCTTTAGCACCTAGCTCCCACTGAGCATCAAAGGGAATTAGGCACCTAAGTCATTTAAATAGGTCTGTAAATCCCACAAAGCTTCCATAAGCATCTTTCACATCCAAATGCTAGTGGAAAGCTGTGTTGTAATGGAGACGAAGCAGAAGACACCTAAAGATCTAGAAGTAATTGAACTATTAGAGCTCTTAAAGATGTGTAAGTGGCTATCATGTCATATTAAGAATGTTACAAGAACTGTGGCCAGCAGATGGAGAGAGGTGGATCTGGTGAGACTTTGCTCTGGTGAGACCTCACCTGGAGTACTGTGTCCAGCTCTGGAGCCCTCAACACAGGAAGGACCTGGACCTGATGGAGCAGGGCCATGAAAATGCTCAGGGGGTTGGAACACCTCTGCTATAAGAACAGGCTGAGGGATCTGGGACAGTTCAGCCTGGAGATGAGAAGGCTCTGGGGAGACCAAATAAGCTGCCTGCAAGTACCTGAAAGGGATTGACAAGAAGGCTGCAGAGACACTGTTTACACAGGCCTGCAGTGGTTTGGAATTAGAGAACAGCAGATTTAGGCTGGGTGTTAGGAAGGTGGTGGAACACTGGAACAGGCTGCCCAGGCAGATGGTTGAGGCCCCATCCCTGGAGATATTCAAGGTGAGGCTCCACAGGGCTCTGGGCAGCCTAATCCAGTTGAGGATGTCCCTGCTGACTGCAGAGGAGGTTGGACTGGATGACCTGTGGAGGTCCCTTCCAACCCAACCCATTCTTTGATTCTATAGACACAGGGCTCATGAATAGTAACAGGATGTGGAACAAAGTTTGAATTCTAATGCAGGGGTGGGTGTGGGGGGGCAGGGAAGTAAACTGATTTCTGTGTGCAAACTGGATCATAAATTATTGTCCTGGTCCACAACTACAGGAAAATCTTCAGCCCCATCTGAGCAACCAAACAGCCAAGAAGAGAGCCAGCTCCCAGAGGCACTAAGCCTTTGCAGGTCTTTTTCCTCCGGTCCTGATGGCCCTGCAGTGAAGCCCAGCAGCCAGGGCCAGGAGCACATCATCACTGCAGTGGAGGCATTAAACTTGGCTGTGCTCGCTCTCACCATCTGAACTCTTTCAAGGGGAAATGTGCTTATGTGATTAGCTGGGGTTATTAACAGTGCTCAATGACTTGTAATGCCATTTGTAATCAAACAGGTCTCAAAAAGTGGAAGGAGAGTAATTGAAGAGAATTAAAATACACAGACTGTCTGCAGCCTGCCATCCCAGGTCAGCGACGTGCCGCTGCCTGCAGCCTGCTGTGCATATACAGGAGGTAATGCAGGGACTGGAGATGCAGGGATGAGGACAGAATGTGATTCCAAATGTCTTTGCTTAGAAGACATTCAAGCACCAAAGCATCATTTGGATGGGAAGATCCTGCTGTCACATACAAATCAGGGCCAGAACTAAACCCTCTCTATCTCTGAGGCAGGAGCAAACATACCAAACCCAATCATTAAAAGGTGTTTGCCTAATGTGGTCTTAAATGCGGACAACATCCCTAACTACTTTGCCCAGTGTTCCTCCAGCTGGTGAAGTTCTTCCCTTGCTGCTGAGAGATAAACCTGTTGTGTTTCTCCTGTCCCACAATGGTCACACAGAACAAGCGGCCACAGCCATCCTAAGAACAATTTCTGTGCCTGTAAATGCTGCCCTGATGTCTGTCAGTCACCCTTCAAGCCTTTGTGCCACACCTGACCTTCTCTCTTCTAAGAGAAAACAAAATAAATGCACTCCATCCTCCCATTATTTCATACTTTTCTCTCTAACCTCACTGTTTCCTTCTGGACCTCTTTTTTCCTCCTTGTCTTCTTTTCTTTCTTTTCTCCCTCTTCCCAGTTTTCCTGTGTTTTTCTTAAGCTTAGTGCCCAGAACCAGCTCCAGTCACAGTATCACAGAATCACCAAGGTTGGAAGAGACCTCAAAGATCAGCAAGTCCAAGCTGTCACCACAGACCTCATGACTAGACCATGGCACCAAGTGCCACATCCAATCCCCTCTTGAACACCTCCAGGGATGGGGACTCCACCACCTCCCCAGGCAGCACATCCCAATGGCTAACAACTCTCTCTGGGAAGAACTTTCTCCTCACCTCCAGCCTAAACCTCCCCTGGCACAGCTTGAGACTGTGTCCTCTTGTTCTGGTGCTGGTTACCTGGAAGAAGAGACCAAACCCCTCCTGGCTACAACCTCCCTTCAGGTAGTTGTAGACAGCAAGAAGGTCTCCCCTGAGCCTCCTCTTCTCCAGGCTAAGCAAACCCAGCTCCCTCAGCCTCTCCTCACAGGGCTGTGCTCAAGGCCTCTCCCCAGCCTCGTTGCCCCAGTCCTCCACCTGAGGAGCAGAACAACAACTCCTCCTCCCCCTGGCATCCATTCAGAGCCAGAATGAAAGGTGCCTTTGTTATTGTAAACTTCCCAAGCAATCCTGACTCATGTTCAGTCTGTGGCCTGCTGCAAGCCCCTGCTCATCTCCTGCAGCCTTGCTGCCTTCAGTGTTTTTCACTCTCTACCAGCGCACTTCAGTTTTCTTTCCAGAGCGTAACTCACGAGAAGCTCATCCCTGCTGCATGCTCCTCTATTGATTTTGGACTGCTTCTCCAATGTATCAAGGTGATACTTTGGTGATTCTGACCATATCCTTCCAAGTGAATTCCAATTTGGCACAATCCACACGTTCTCCTAGGACCACAGTCTCCCATTGCATGCAGCACTAAGGAAAACATTGCCCGAGCCAGACTCAAGAGCAACTGCTCAAGATTCCTTAGGTTCTGTTCCCCATTTAACTGTGACACCCTGCTATGCAGAAGAGGAGTTTTAACAGTATGTGTCCTCCCACCTTTCATTAATTTAATCCCCCCCATTTTACCCAGACAGGAGCTGCCTGTGGTGAATTCTCAAAAGGCTTACTACTGTCACAGAATCCAGAATCCCTCTGCGTGGAAGAGACCTCCAAGCTCATCCAGTCCAACCCTCCACCCAGCACTGAAGGGTCAACATCAAACCATGTCCCCCAGGCACCAGGTCCACACACTCCTTAAACACTTCCAGGGATGGTAACTCCACCACTGCCCTGGGCAGACCATTCCAGTGTTTGAGAGCCCTCTCTGTGAAGAAACATTCCCTGGCATCCAGCCTGAACCTCCCAGGGCACAGCTTGAAACCATTTCCTCTGGTCCTGTCACTTGCCACCAAGGAGAAGAGGCTGTCCCCTCCTTGCTCCAACCTCCCTTCAGGGAGTTGTAGAGAGCAGTGAGGGTTTCCTCTCAGCCTCCTCTTCTCCAGATTGAACACCCCCAGCTCCCTCAGCCCCTCCTTGTAGCCCAGGTGCTCCAGGCCCTTCTCCAGCCTCATTGCCCTTCTCTGGACACCATCCAGCATCTCAATGTCTCTTGCAGTGAATGGCTCAGAACTGAGCACACATTCCCATTCAGTCCCTCTGGTCTGCTAGGTGAGTTAGCTGCTCTGCCAAAGAAGGCAGTGGCCTTGCTTTGGAAGGATGGGCTGTAACACCTCATGTTTTAGACTAATGCAAGGCCTGGAAGAAGCAAGCAGAGCTCACCACCTTGCGTCCTGACTGCAGTCACTGAGTAGGTGCAGGCAGGCTGAGAGCAGAGTAAGACCTGGGTTTTTAAACTTTGTAAGACTTTTGGCTATAAAAGCCTCTTGTGGTCAGAAACACGGATTCAGGCAGTTAATAATGGTACTGGAGTGTGAAAAAATTGAGGTAAGTCTATAAAAATTGAATGGACTTTCATGCAGCTACTTCTTTATACAGAGCTTTCTCTGCTGTTATTCTCCAGGTGCTTAATAACCATTTCCCCTTGGAACAGCCCTTCTGTGTCCTTGCTTTCTCTTTCTTTTTGTCTAACCTATCTTCAGTTAAATCTCCCCAACCCAGTTCTCCTTTGAGAGAGGGTTTGAGAGCTGCCCAGCTAAGTGATTTGCCCAAAGTGCTCCATTTGACAGGGGTGGGCTATGAGAGCTGGGAGGAAGGGCAAGCCCTGAAGGGAAGCAGCAAGCAGGTCCTTGGCACTGCTTCAAATTTTGTTAATGAGCCTAGCAGGTGAATAGAGGAAGCCAAGTGTCTGGCTTATCAGCAAGGACCCTTTCTAACCCCTAGTTAATTAGCTTTTATTGATTTCCAGAATAAGAGAAATTTCTGCTAGATTCTGAGCAGTTTTAGGGGGCATGCTAGCCTGATGATTGGATTCTCCCCCGCCCAGCACTTCAGACTCCTCTAGCTGCACTTTTCTCTTGGGGTCAAGTTTCACCTTTCTGCAGGGCTGCAGACAGACACTGGCAAGGAGAAGGACTGAAGACACACGTCATGTCCTTGAGAGCTCTGTAAGAGCTGGCTGAGCATTCAACCTCAGGGAACAGGCAGGATGCTACAAGTACCCAGTCCACCCAGACCTGTAGAGATAGGCTTGTGGCAACCCCCTGAAAAACAACACTGTGGTGTCTGCATGGCCCCTGGCTCACAAGTCTGGCCTGTGCAAGGTGCTCCTGGGGCACTGCTGAACCATCACTACTGCTGCATGTTTCTTCAGCTCAAACTCCTTACAGTAATGACAGGGTTGTGATGAAGCCCAGGAGTGATGTTTTTGGAGCGTGGGACTGAGTGTTGCCTGCCTTGGATTACAACTTGCGGGGGGGATGTAAGAGGACTGACAGGTTGGACTTGATGGTCTTTGAGGTCTCTTCCAACCTGATTGATTCTATGATTCTATGACAGAGACCTGCCTGGATAGTTTTGGGGAACTGTACAAGGATCAGGAGCATCCACATCTGTTCTGCTCTCTATGTGTTTGCCTCCTGGGGAAGTCACTACCCCAACAGCCCTGGTGGAACCAGGTTGTTCACTGAGAAACAGAGCTTCAGAGCAAGCTCCCAGAGCAAGCTGGGGAAACTGAGCCAGGGAGCACAATGAAGAACAAAATCCCCTGCTAGCACACAAACCAGGTAGGGTTGGCAGATTACCTTAATCCTATCTGCTGAAGAACATTTTTTTTGGTCTGCTTTGAATGGGTAAGCTACAGGATGAGATGGAAACACAAGGCTGACCCAGTCTGGCACTTACTGTGCTTCGGTACGTTTTATTAGCACAAGAAAGCCGATCCTCGATGTGTTTGCCATACCAATGCTGCAGGAGGCACCACCAATGAGTGAGTACTGCAAACTCCAAAGCAAGGGCTGACATACAGTAGCAACAACAACAATGAACAGGGAAAGGGGAGGAAGCTGACAAGACATGCTCTGTTCATTTACTTGACATGAATAGTTTGGCTTTTAATTATGCATGCCACTGCTTCACAGGGTGCTGGGGACTCTTCCACTGCAGCTTATTCTGAAAGGTAATTTAATTCTCAGCAACAGGAATCCTCATTGCTGCTCTGCCATGGCTGCTGCTGAATGCTTGAGATCGACGCAGGAGCCATCAGTAGCATGCAAGTACTTCATGCAAGCCAGTGAAACGCATGTGGATGGACAGGTGCTGCACGGGCAAGCACACCGCGAACTGCGGTTATCCACCAGGCATCAGGGCTGTCATCTAATGACAGGATCACAGCAACTTCAGACACTATGAATCCAACCTGCAAGGGCCTGGACATGTGTGTTTGCACAGACAAATGCACACTACAATGCCTCTGTTCAGCATTGTAGATACAAGACGTTATTAAACGTGAGGCTGCAGAGCTGCCATCCGAGGCAGCAGCCACAGAGGAGAGCAGGGATCCTGCTTCTCATCCTCCAGCAGTCTCAGCCTTCAGCTGGGACAAGGGTGCCTACTGCCAGACACTGACTGTGGGGGCAGAACAGAGGGCAAAGCCTGCCCCTTGAGCTTCTGAGGATTTGCACCATTATCTGTAACTAATGCCTGGGCCCTGCTGAGCCCCAGAGGATGTTCATTACTTAGCCAAGGGCACGGGAGGAAGGGAAAAATGCTTGCAAAAATCTAGCAACGTGGTAATTTCCAATCACTGGCTCTGGATGCTGTGCTAATGAGAGATGGCATGACCAGGAGTGCAGGGCTCTGCTCAATACTCATCTTGACAGCCTATAAAATGTTTTTCATGTCCAAAAAGATCAAGGACTTCTTCAGACTCTATTTCTCTGTTTTTCTTTCACAGAATTTCAGGGGCTGGAAGGGACCTCGAAAGCTCATCCAGGCCAACCCCCCTGCCAGAGCAGGAGCACCTGCACCAGGGTACCTAGGAATGCATCCAGGTGAGTTTTGAGTATCTCCAGAGAGGGAGACTCCACAACCCCCCTGGGCAGCCTGTTCCAGTGCTCTGTCACCCTTACAGGGAAAAAATGCTTCCTCCTATTTATATGAAACTTCCTCTGCCTCAGCTTCCACCCATTGCCCCTTCTCCTGGCATTGGGCACCAGCAGCAGAGCTCCATCCTCTGGGCACTCACCCTTTATAAACACTGCTGAGGTCACCTCTCGGTCTCCTCCAAGCTACAGAGCCCTCAGCTCCCTCAGCCTCTCCTCATAGGGCAGATTTGCCATGACTGAGTCTCAGTTAATATCTGTGTTGGACACAGCCAGCTCCAGCTCTCTATGCTATTTTTTGGCATGCAAGTTCTTTCATTGTGTGTAGGAGTTGGCACCCGGGAGAGGCCCAGCAGAACATCCTCCTCCTTTATCCAGAGCTCCAACAGAACAGCCTCTGAAGCAGCACAAGCTTCAGAGAGCGTGCAAAGTGCTCCCACTATGTCAGTAATGGCATAACTTGCCTCAAGGAAGACTTCCTCTGTAGCTTCAAGATTTAAAGGGTGGCTTAAGAAGTCCTTGCCTCAGCTCAGCTCCTGGGGAAGCCGAACCCCAGCCGCAGCACTTTTGAGTCGCCATGCCCTACCACAAGGCAGCTCACCGCAGAGAAGGAGACTGAACTGATGCATAACAAGGTAATGGATTCCTAAGTAACAGAAGATAATGTGGCCAATAAAGGGCCATCATAAAAACCCTCACATGCTGACCGAGGACAGACACCGACACCGGCAGACCGGCCTGGGGCAGGCGGGGACGGCAGGAATACGTACGCAAAGAATGGCACCGCCCCGGCAGTGGCACAGAACCACCCAGGCTGAGGTCTCTTCCAACCTGGGTGATTCTGTGATTCAGGTCAGAAGGGATCTCCAAAGGTCAAGCAGTCCAAACCCCTTTGCAGGCAGCAGGGACACCCTCAACTAGATCAGCTTGCCCAGGGCCTCATCGAGCCTCACCTTGAGTATCTGCAGTGACGAGAACTCAACCACCTCCCTGGGCAGCCTGTGCCAGTGTTCCACCCTCATGCTGCAGAACTTGTTCCTAACATCCAATCTAAATCTACTCTTCTTTAGTTTGAAGCCATTGCCCCTTGTCCTGCCACTGCAGGCCTTTTGTAAACAGTCCCTCTCCAGCCTTCTTGTAGATCCCCTTCAGGTAGTGGAAGGTCACTATTAGGTCTCCCTGGAGCCTTCTCTTCCCCAGGCTGAACACCCCCAGCTCCCTCAGCCTGTCCTCGTAGCAGAGCTGCTCCAACCCCCTGATCATTCTTGTGGCTCTCCTCTGGACCCTCTCCATCAGGTCCATGTCCTTCCTGTATTGAGGGCTCCAGAGCTGGACACAGCACTGCAGGTGAGGTCTCACCAGAGCAGAGCAGAGGGGCAGGATCCCCTCCCTCCATCTCTGGCCATGCTGTTTTTGATGCAGCCCAGGCTGCCATTGGCCTTCTGGGCTGCAAGCTCACACTGTGCTCATGTTCAGCTTCTTGTCCACCAGCACCCCCAAGTCCTTTTGCTCAGGGCTGCTGTGTATCACCTCCTTGCCCACTCTTTATTGATAGTAAGAGTTGTTCTGACCTGGGTGCAGGACCCTGCACTTGCTCCTGTTGAAGCTCATGAGGTTAACCTGGGCCCACACCTCTCCAGCCTGTCCAGGTGATGCTGGATGCCAGCCCATCCCTCTGGCATATTGACAGCACCACTCAGCCTGGTATCACCTGCAAACCTGCTGATGGTGCCCTGATGGGACTATGACTTCCACATTTCCATGTGGACACCTCCACTGCATCCCAAGCAGCAAAACACAAGGCTCTGCCTAGGGAGTCTCTCCCTTCCCTCCAGAGCAGGACAGCTGGATTAACCTCCAGCAGCATGTTTGATATGCATGGCAACTCTGCCAAGGCAGCCCATCATTTATTAAGAGCATTTGTCAAGGTTGTTTAACAGCATTGACAACAAACCCACAGGCAGCAGCAGCAGCAGAAGGGGGCCTGTGACACTCACTGAATTTGTTTTACTGAAGGTAGCCTCACTTGATGCAAACATCAAAGGAACAGGCTGGCATCCCTCCTGTGTGAGGGCTGATATTGAGGGTTTGGGAACCACAGCCTGCACAGGTGGAAGGTTATCACCCATGGAGAATCATAGAATTGTTAGGGTTGGAAAGGACTTCAAGGATCATCTAGTTCCAAGCCCCCTGCCAGAGGCAGGGACACCTCACACTACAGCAGGTTGTTCAGAGCTACATCCAGCTTGGCCTTAAAATCTTTCCAAATACCACCCATGCTGGCAGGGCACCCTCTGCCTTCCCAATACCTTAAAAACAAACTACTCTACAGCTGCACCAAGGCTTTGCCAGGGAGATCTTCCAGTCCTCGTCAGTCTTTCCATCTCCTGGCAAAGACAGGCCAAGGGGCAGCTCCCCAGAGGTACTCTCCAGGTTGGAAACAGCAGGTCTGGTTTAACGTAGCAAAGATAGAGGTTGCAGGTGGCACACCTCTGCAGTGTGCACTCCATGCCCATGCACCCAGCCTCCCATCCCCACCATGGCTACAGCCAGCCCTGCCTGCTTGAGAAAGGGGGTTGCATGACTGCCTTTGGGACCTCCAGAGTGCATCCACACCTTGCTTTCCCAGGCTCTTCTGGTGGAGCTAATGCATGCCAAAGCAGAGCACAGCATAGCATTAAAAACCCACCCCCCCAAGCTTAAAAGACGCTCAGTGCACTGAAAAGGGCTTCAACAAAATCAAAACACCTGTGCCTCACACAGAGTTTCAGTGGGAAGCCTGAGGTGTGGGTCTACACCTCCATACCCTCCCTGGGTTTGGGTGCTCCTGTGGAAAATGGGCACTGCAATCTCATCTGCTCTCCCCAAAGCACCGTGGCACCCAGAGTTCTGTTGAACAGAACAACTTGCCTGCCAAACCTTGCTGTTCCGCTCAGTGAAGTCTGAGAAGTGCCTTGATGACAGGCAGAAGCAGCCCACACTGGGAGGAGAATTTGGATACCATAGATGATCTAGGCAAAAACCCAACCTGACCTTCTGCCTGGCAGATGCAGCAAGAAAAATGGAGATGAAAAGAGTTTTGACCATGAGAGTAATTGCTGGACACCAGCTAGACCCAAAGGATTGTCCCCATGGATCACACTGCTCCCTTTCAGCACAGGCTGTTAAGCTGGGGTTTTTGGTTACATTTCCTTAATCCTTTTTTGCAACTTAGCAATCAAACATCTTGTAAGAGGCTTTCCCAGTACAAAACACGCTGGGGTTGTGCTCACTCTTTCATGTTCTATTCACAAACCTGTTGGCAACAAGTAATGAATGGTGCTCTGTCCACAGACAGTGCAGAGGACAAGGACTCAGAACATGGGCCATGCAGAAGAGAGGAAACAGTCATCTCCCTCTGAACTATGTAGGGTGGGTTGAGAGTTAATTCATAAAGTTGTCTGCAGCGCCTAGGTATCACAGAGTGGTAGGGAAGGGATCTCAAAAGATGCTGTCACTGTGGCCTTTGGCATTTCCTATTGCATCCTTGTAAGTGTGGTATTTTTAGAGAAGCACACTGTGGGAGTGAGGGTGGGTACTCTGTGAATCTGGAGCTGCTACAAGTCAGTGACAGAGCTCTTTGTAATTATGGAAGAGCAGATATGAGGAATGTGGGGTATGCCTCTCCTCACCACTGATGCCTCCTCATCACAGGCTGTTAGGGACCTCTGGAGATCATCAAGCTCAAACCCTCTGCCAGAGGAGGACCATAGGATCTAGCACAAGTCACACAGGAGCACATCCAGACAGGGCTTGGGAGTCTCCAGAGGAGGAGCCTCCACAGCCTCTCTAGGCAGCTCCAGGGCTCTGTGACCCTCACAGTGAAGAAGTTCCTCCTCATGTTGAGGTGGAATGTCCTGTGCTCTAGTTTATATCCATTACCCCTTGTCCTATCCCAGGGTGCAACTGAGCAGAGCCTGTTGCCTCCCTCTTCACATTATAAACATTAATAAGTGTTTATAAACCTTTATGAAATGCCCTCTCAGTCTTCTCCAGACTAAAAAGCCCCAGCTGATAGGAAAGCACCCTGGGCCTGCATTCCCACCTTTGAGATTAGCCATACTCCTGTTTCTAGATGTCTCACCCATGTGGGTTGGCTAAACCACTCTGGTGTTCAGTGGGTAATCCCCACTGGAGCTGTAGGCCAGGTCAGCAGGTTGCAAGGGAAGCCAGCTGACTCTCCTTACATTTGTGGATATTTCTTCTTGAAGACTTTGCATATGCTAATTTTCATCCTGCTATGGAACACCACCCCCTGTGTGCAGATACATGTAGATCTGCCAGAGGGTAAGACAACTTGTAGAAGAAGTGGAACAGAACCCAAAACCTTCAATCAAGCTTAACAAGCAGCTGGGTACAGGAAAATCTGCAGGACCTGTCTCTCAATGCAGATAAGACTGAAAAATAAGAGAGATTACGGACTTCTGAGGGCTTTCCCATCCCCAGTCACTCTGAAGATCAAAGACTAAGCTATCTTCTCCCTTGGCAGGAAGGGGAACGATATTGATGGCAGTGATGAATCAGGCCCAGCACAGATGAAAAGCGATGCCAGCTTGTTTTGGTGAGCTTGATTCTGTACCAATGGGGAGAAATCTTAACACAGGATAAAAACCACAAAGCTTCTCCTTGATGTACAGCAGAGTAAGTATCTTTGGGTCTCAGATACTTTTGCTTTGTGCCTTTAAGCTTGGATAACTTCAAACTCTATCCAGAAAATACTCTTGCAGTGCCTGGTGGCTGTAAATGGACATCACTCATCTGAAATCACTGCTGGTGGCTGCAAGAGGGCTGCAAAATCAGGCTCTGCAGCTGCTCCAAAGTGCTGCAGTAACCTGAAGGTTCAGCACCTGGGGCCACCTTCACATTGTACAAATGAGGGCTATACAAGCTCTGTATAGCAGTAGCTCTGCAGAACCACAACATCTCTCTCAGCATCGCTACCACAGAAGGCCTTTGCAAGCTCTGAAATCTCAGGTTCCACTCCCCCCACTCCCCCCTAAGCATTTCACATCCAGGAACAGGAACTGAGTACAGATGGATGCATGCAACCCAGCAGCTTGAGTTCTGGAGCGTGTTGAAGAGTGGCCCAGTGAAATGTGAATTCCCTTCTCTCAGAGCACAGGTGAAGCTCATTGTAGAGAGAAACTGAATTACTCTTCCCATTTGGAACCAAAATCAAGAGCAGTATTGCAGAACCATGCTGCAGGACAGAGTGTGAAGGGCAAGTGGAGTCCTTTCCAGCATGGAGCAGTGACAGCAGGATGACAGATACTGGAGGTCCTTAGTAAGTCCACTTGTAAGATTTTTTTCCCCTTATATCACCTAGACTGAAACAAACTCCTGCCATAACTTCATCCAAGAGCCTGTAACAGTTTGATCTGCTCCCTATGCTCTGAATATCTCCTCAGACAAGAGGACTATAAATGCAGTGGCTGGATCAAGCCTCAGGAAGAAAATCAAATCCAAAATCAGTCATCCCAAGTGATGACTTTTACACGCTCAAGGTCACCAAGGCATTTTTCCCTTCTCTTTTGTCCATTCACTTTAATGTCTTGCATAAAACAACTCCCCCTTTCACTGCATATTGACCAGGAGTTCATGTTTAGGTTCTTTATGACTTCTTTCTAATCTCATATTTTAAACAGGTTAGTGGTTTTAAAGGAGAACTGGGATTCCAAGCAAGCAGTGGATGAGAAAGGATGGAGCAAGCAGAGGAGCTGGCAACACAGCAACGCTGGGAGCAAGCGTGTCCCATCCCAGAAGCTCAATCACTGGCACCAAGTATGGTGACTCCAGGAGCAGCATAAAGCCTACTGAGACCTCTGTGGAATGTGCAGGCATTTAGTGTTCTTCAGGCAGTGGTGTTAGCATGTGTGGCAGCTTACACATGGTACAAAGAGACAATGGACATCAATTAAAGTTTATCCTGCACCAAGGCAGAGAGTGGAGCTGGCTGCCCTCCAGGCTCAGCAAGAGGGACCAACAGGGTGGTGCAGGCCCTTGCCAATGCTTGCTGGGTGCAAAATGGGATGGCTAGCCCACCATGTGAGGACATGGCAAATGTCCTGCACCTTGGGGAGCACTTAATCACAAAACCACAGAACGTTAGGGCTTGGAAAGGAACTCCAGAGATCATCAGGTCCAACCTCCTTGCCAAAGCAGCATCACCTAGGGCAGACCACACAGCAACACATCCAGGTTGCCTTTGAAAGTCTGTAGAGAAGGAGACTCTACAGCCTCTCTGGGCAGCCTGCTCCAGGGCTCCAGCACCCTCACTGTAAAGCTTTTCCTCATGTTGCAGTGGAATTTCCTGAGCTCTAGCTTATATCTGTTATTCCTTGTCCTATTTCTGGATGCCACTGAACAGAGCCTGGCCCCTTCCTCTCAACACCCACCCCTCAGATATTTATAGGCATTAATAAGATCTTCTCTCAGCCTTCTCTTCTCCAGGCTAAACAGCTCCAGGTCTCTCACTCTTTCTGCATAGGAGATACTTCTGCCACTTGGTTTTACCCTGGTGTAGGACAGTGTCCCATGCTGATGAGGGCAAAGTCTATGGCAACAGCTTTGCCATAAAATTAAGGTAACTGGAAAGAATCATAGAATCAATAAGGTTGGAAAAGACCTCAAAGATCATTAAGTCCATCCTGTCACCCAAGACTAATGTGCCACTCTTGCAGAGGGGTAGGTCACTGCACTAGTGCTCTGCTTGGAAACTTAAGCCAGGTACTGCTCACAGGGTGATGAAAGGTTGACTGCAACAGTTTTATTGAGGTCAGTCTTCAGGATGGCCACTTCAAGGGAAGAAGACCTTGCTCCTCTAGAACATATTTTTCAGTGTTTGCTTCTCAGCCTTGACTTTAAGCTCCCAGAACACAAGCACTGCTCCTTCCTGACATCCTCAGGCAACAGGGTCTGCAGATAAAACTGGCCAGCTTTTCATCACAAGTACAAAGAACACATTACAAGTTCCCTTTCTATTTCAATTTTTCATGGGGAGAGGAGCAGCAAAACAAACAAACAAAGTCTTGAAATGAATGAGGATAAGCTGCTAGGGAAGGAAAAGGAGAGGAATCCCTAAGAGTACTCCAAACTGCACTGCTTGAATGCAAGGAAAAAACCCATCATCTAATTCTCCTTTCTGATAGCCTAATATTGTTTTGTGACTAATTCTCTGTATGCAAATGAAGTCACTGAAATCCCCTTTTCTTTGACATGAGCCTTCTTCTAATAAGCCAAGCCTTGGCAATGGGGGAGTTTAAGAGAAGACTGATAGGAAGGATGAAGGGATTCTCTGCATCTCCTTTATGCTTCACTAAAATAACTCACACAAACTGAGGGACAATTACACCCAGCTATACAGCTTTAGCCATACCTCTCTGGAACCTGATCTGAGTCACTTCTGACAGCTTTCTCCCTCCAGCAATTTTGTTTGTACCTTTCTTCACACTTGAACCTTAAGGAACAGAAAATGCTACATGAAAGTTTAGCCACGACAACATGTTGCTTCCAAGGATGTGGTGGGGCCGAATTTTGCAACCCTTTTGTTCTCCAAAAGAAACATCCCCCTCTCCTCTGCCCTAGTGAGACCCCACCTGGAATACTGCATCCCTAGCGCAGGAGGGACAGGGATATACTCGAGAGAGTCCAACAGAGAGCAGCAAGGATGATGAAGGGACTGCAGCACTGCTTTATGAGGAAAGGCTGAGAGACCTGGGGCTGTTTATCTGGTGTAGGAGAAGGCTTGTTTCCAGACAGGTTTGGGACAGCTCTGTTTTGCCCTTGAGTTAGGAATGCACACCTTATCAGCAACTGAGAGAAAGAAAGAGGGAAATGCAGTGGAAGATTTGCCCTTGCTTGAGTTAGAGAAGGCCATCTTTGACTTAGAAAAGAATGTAAGCATCTTGTAACTGAGGAGACAGGCTTGGCAGAATTTGCTTGGATGTGTTGGAATGTTGTTTTGTTATTTTAACCTACTGTGTAGCTTAAGTACATGCATGCCACTAGAAAATAACCAATGAAGATGTGACACACATGCTTTCTGAGAGAGTACAGAACTCTGCTGTGTAATGTAATAAATGTCTTTGCCTGGTAACATCTTGGCCTGGAAGCTGTGCTTGTAGTGCCTTCAGGGTGACAAAACACCTAAACCATATCACTACAATCTGGAGAGGAGACTGAGAGGGGATCTAACAATTGTCTATCAATATCTGAGGGCTGGGGGTCAGGAAGGAAGGGACAGCCTCTGTTCAGTTGCACCCTGTGATAGGACAAGGGGCAATTGTAGTGGTTTAGATGGTTTAACCCACCTGCACCAACGACAAAGCACAGCTAACCCAGCTGGAGAAGCGATGAAGGCTGCATCTTACAAGCAGCAGTGAAATGCAGTGAATATATGCAACACATGCAGCATCTGCAACATTACACAAGCATTTACAGCAAGTAACACAGCACAGGAACAATCCCCCTCACAAGAGGACCCCACCTGGGGTTGCCCCAAACCTCTCTCCCCCTTCCATCTCCCTGTTAACTAGACGAAAAAGGAGAAAGAGAGAGAGCAAAGGATATCAAGGGGAATTTGTCAGCTCAAAGCAGTTGTTAAAAAGTTAGTTTTCTTATACTATCACTTTCTCTGGCCAAGACATGAAAGACAGACTGACTGAAGCTGGAGTGAGTGAGTGAGAGAAAGAACGTTAGAGGTATTTGCTCTGGTACATCTGGCATCTGAGCACTGAAATCCCTTGAGAATTAATCTGCTTTCTTTTTTACCCCCAAACATTCAGCTAGAGGATTCTGCAGCTCTCCTTTTCTACAGGCACAGCCTAAACTGTCACAGCAATGAATAGAATAGTATAGAATAGGTTGGAAGAGACCTTCAAGATCATCGTGTCCAACCTATCAACCAATCCAACACCACCTAAACAACTAACCCATGGCACCAAGCACCCCAGCAAGTCTCCTTCTAAACACCTCCAGTGATGGTGACTCCACCACCTCCCTGGGCAGCCCATTCCCATGGGCAATCACTCTCTCTGTATAGAACTTCTTCCTAACACCCAACCTAAACAATGCAAACTCCAGCACAGGAGGTTCCACCTCAACATGAGGAAGAACTTCTTTACTGTAGGGGTCCCAGAGCCTTGGAGCAGGCTGCCCAGAGGGGTTGTGGAGTCTCCTTCTCTGGAGCCTTCCCAGCCCTGTCTGGATGTGTTCCTGTGTGACCTGTGCTGGATTCTATGCTCCTGCTCTGGCAGGGGGTTGGACTCAAGGATCTCCAGAGGTCCCTTCCAACCCCTAACATCCTGTGATCCTTTGAGTATGGTGATATATCTAAGCACCAGGATGTCACAGGGCACAGGCTCGCGGGCCTTCACATCTCAGGCTGAACACCTGTGTACATCACAGTGTGAGCGATCCCTCAGCCTTGCTAGGAGAAGTTTCTTGTTCTGGGAATGTCTGGAATGTTCTTGGCTCAAGGCAGGACAAGACACTGATGTATTAACCAGTCAAAAAAAAAAGTCAGGGAAGGGAGTAATGAGAGTGGAAATGGTCACAGCAGAAAGGACATTTCCAATCAAATCATAATGCTGTGACACAGCTGTGCCAAAATGGAACTTTTGTTTCAATTCATCTAATTGAAAAATGGTAACAGCTTGTCAATTTGTCATTCTCCCTCTGAAAAAGCCTAGGTCTAGGAAACTCAGATTTGCCAACTGGAAAATGTTTGAGATGAAGGAGTGAAAGGAGCTGCTTCATACCTGCTCTGACCTGTGGATTACGAGGAGCGAGGCTTTGCACAGCACCTGGCCTTCAGACAGGTGCACTCATCATGGACTTGCTTGAACTCAGAGTTTGTAAGAGGGGTGTTATTCACTGCAGCATGTTTCATCTCAAATGCCTCACAAATCATTCACTGTTAATGACATGCATCCCCAATGGGAGAAACACGACAGGAACACACAGGGCCCTCTCGTCTGGAGAGGACTGAGGGGGGATTTGATAGATGTTTATCAATACCTGAGGGCTGGGGGTCCAGAGGGAGGGGACAGCCTCTGCTCACTTGCACCCTGTGACAGGACAAGGGGTAATGGATATCAGCTACAACACAGGAGGTTCCACCTCAACATGAGGGTCAGAGCACTGGAACAGGCTCCCCAGGGAGGTTGTGAAGTCTCTTTCTCTGGAGACCTTCAAGCCCTGTCTGGATGGATGTGTTCCTGTGCCACCTGTGCTGGATTCTATGATCCTGCTCTGGCAGGGGGGTTGGACTCAAAGATCTTTGGAGGTCCATTCCAAACCTCAACACCCCGTGATCTAGTCCCTTGTATCTTCTCAGGTCATTTATACTTGAAGGTAAACTACCAGCTCACCAAAGCCATGCTGAACATTGAGACAAGGTGGGACAAGAGGGCCCCTCTGTTTTAATGACAGCCAGGATAATCTGACTCAGTGTGTGGACATGCAATCTGTGTCCCTCACTACAGCCAGGGCTGCCAGAGAACAGAGTGGGGACTGTGTTAATAGTGCATGACACTGCACATTGAGGACAGGCAGAGAACAATTGCAGTGCATCCCATACAGGCTCTGCCAGAGATGAGGTGCTCAGAAGCCAGTCTGGCAAATACAACATCCTTTTAGTGTGGATGGTAAAAAGACAATCAATTATAAACATTGATATGGAGGGTAGAAATCAGAGCCTGTGGGGCACTCTTGAGCTGAATTAAAACAAATACCTCCTTGACTGGGGCTGAGGGAAATGGCAGTGGCATCATCTTTCATTTTAATAGACTGCAGAGAGGCTTGCCTGGGGAGAAATCAAAGTGACTTGATTATCCCATCCTGTTAACTAACATCACATTCAGGCTCTTCCCCTCAACCAGTTTCAAACCCTACTATAAGAGGCTTTCAAAAGGGAGAATTGGCTTAAAAAGTATTCAGAATAACTTCCCTCCTTTTACCTCTTCTCCCACGGTGTTGCAAGCAAATGTTCAGGTAGGTTTGGGGTTCTGTAGCAGAAAGAGGGCAGAGGAAAAGCAGCAGAGTAAGGCATGATAGTGCAGGACCTGATGCCAGCAGCCTGAATTCAATCAAAATTCTTCCTGTTTGGGATCTTGAGAGGACCTGAGTGCAGAGCTCTGCCTGAACCCCTGCACCACCTTTTACTAAAGCTCTCCATCACCTCCCTTTGCTTTCTGACTTCCCTTGACTTCCAAGTTCAATTGCACACCCAGAGGAGAAGATGGATTCATGCAACCTCTCAGCTGCTTATCTGCCTGCCTGCTGCAAAGATGAAGCACTCTGTGCAGTAGTCCTCAGAGGCCTGTGACTGAGATTCACGACCTGCAGTGGTTCATGCATGATTCACAGTGGTGCAACTATAGACTGGGTTGGTTTCTCCAGGGACTTGATGGATCTTTGCAGCAGGAGCCAAAGAGGTGCTCTGCTTCCCCCTTCTGCACTCAGCTGGCCACCTGGAGCAGCCATCCACTGAGGAGCAACTTAGTGTGTCTTCAGTGGAACTCCCCACGGCCTTGAGCTGCGATGTCTGTGTGCAGAAAAGCCCAAGGAAGTGTTTTGTGACTGCAAGAAGAGGTAGGAAAGGTATTGCTACAAAAGCAAACAGCATTTGGTTTGAGAGGAGGAAGGACACTGCTATGCCTTGGTGTCTCCCTCCAAGAGGAAGAAGAGGTATTTCTTGACACATACTGACACTGGTATCCTTCATTTCCCACAGCCTGAAACTCAGGAGTTAGCTTGTCTGTGCTGTTTGGTTGGTTGGGGCTTTTTCCCTAACAAATTAACATCTTCACTTGTCTATTTTCACTCCAAAAATTGTCACTCAGATGACTTCTTTTTCAGACAGCTTGGCTTCTCTTGCCATCTGCAGCAGTGAAGGCCAAACACATGGCTGGTCCTGGCTTATGAAGGAGCAGGAGGGAGCTAGGACACAGGTGGTTCCTCCATGCTACATCCTGTCAGCTCAGATACAGAAGACAGGATCGGTGCCAACCTCTACCACTGTCTTTCTATACATCTCTCTTGGTTCCTCTGCAGCATCCATAACCATGACAACTGCCTGCCTGCCTGCCCAAACTATCAGACATATGCAGAAGCTGTCTGGTTGTCTAGGCAGCACTGTGTCTAAAGAGGAGACCAGCTGAAGGAGAGCCTGGCTGAACTCCCCAGATCACACTGCACAATTCAGCCCATTCCATAGAATCATAGAATCAACAAGGTTGGAAAAGACCTCAGAGATCCTCAAGTCCAACCTGTCACCCAACACCTCATGACTACTAAACCATGGCACCAAGTGCCACATCCAATCCCCTCTTGAACACCTCCAGGGATGGGGACTCCACCACCTCCCTGGGCAGCACATCCCCAGGGCCAATCTCTCTCTCTGTGAAGAGCTGCTTCCTAACATCCAGCCTAACCCCCCACCCCCAGCACAGCTTCAGACTGTGTCCTCTTGTTCTGGTGCTGGTTGCTTGGGAGAAGAGACCAACCCACACCTGGCTACAGCCTCCCTTCAGGTAGCTGTAGAGAGCAAGAAGGTCTCCCCTGAGCCTCCTCTTCTCCAGGCTAAGCAACCCCAGCTCCCTCAGCCTCTCCTCACAGGGCTGTGCTCCAGACCTCTCCCCAGCATTTCATGAAGAGAGAGCAGGGAAATGACTCTGCATCTCCCACTAACCTTATCCCACTGCAACAGCACTTCTCTGCTGCAAGAAGAGTCAACAACTAATGTCACAGCAAAGCATTTCTAACACTTCTGTGTAGGCCTGGCTCATCACCACGGTCAGGAATACTCATGGAGTCTCCTCCTTGCAGAATGCTTGGAAAATGCTGGGGCTGGTTAGGTGCAAGGTCCCTGACAGCTCTCAAAAGAGGAGCACCCTGTATGTGGTCTCATTCTGACCTGTAGTAGCTAGAGAATGCCTCCAAGTTGGGAGTAAATGACACCTCACTGAGGAGCCCACAGGTCTTAGTTCAGCTCATAAGCAGAAGTTGGGCTTGACAAATCTGCAGAAGAATCTCAAACATCCTCCCTACAGCCCCAGGCAGCTCAGTAAGTGGTGGAAACTCTAAGTCCCTTTCCCTCCCCACCCCGACTAGAGTCACTTTTCTACTTTCATGCTTTTAGATGCATCCTGCTGGAGCACAGAAACCAAACTTGTGTTAAGTCAATGTCATCTGTAACAGGGCAGAGCAAGGGTAACAAATTAAAGTGTCAAGCAATTGAGGACAAGAGGGTGAGGAGACATATGCTCCATCTGTCCCACACTTCTCAGCCTTCTCAATGAAGCTAGGCTAAACTGACACGCTGGCTCCAGGATTAATCTGTTCATTACATTTGAGCAGAAGAGAGAGGTACACAAGGAGGAAACCTGCCAGGGATGGGTATCATAGTATCAGTCAGGGTTGGAAGGGACCACAAGGATCATCTAGTTCCAAGCCCCCTGCCATGGGCAGGGACACCCCACACTAGATCAGACCTGGCCAGAGCCTCGTTCAGCCTGGCCTTAAACACCTCCAGGGCTGGGGCCTCAACCACCTCCCTGGACAACCCATTCCAGGGCTTCACCACTCTCATGGTGAAGAACTTCCTCCTCACCTCCAGCCTGAATCTCCCCACCTCCAGCTTCATTCCATTCCCCCTAGTCCTATCAGTCCCTGAGATCCTGAGCAGTCCCTCCCCAGCCTTCTTGTAGCCCCCTGCAGATCTTGCACTCCTGCTACTGATGCTGGGAGAAGGTAGCAATTCTACCTTACAAGCCTCCAAGTGAATTGATAAACAGCCTGCAGTTGCTACCCTGGGCTTCCCCAGGTAGATTTGCTGGCACAGGCCGTGCTGCCAGGGAGGGCACTTTGCAGAGTGGGATGGCAATCCATCCCTTTGGCAGCGCCACCAATCTCACTCCGAGCTGAGCTGCGAGGGGGCAGGTGAGGAGGCTAAGGTGTGACACAGCGCTGGGTTTGCTAGGCTGGCAGCTCAGGAGTAACAAGGCACTTCCAGCCTTGTTACTGTGCTCATGTAACCCTCACCAAGGGCAGAGCAGAGCCCCAGCCTGAGGTGGCAGGGCAGCAGTGCTTTACACTCTCTCAGGTGCCATTCACCTAAGGGTGCTCAGCCGTGCAGTGCTGATGCCTCAGGGTTGCATGGCATTACTGAGCTCTGCTGTTGCAGGTGAAACTATTATTAAAGTTGCCTGACAGATCCCATAACAACTTCCCTCTCTCCAGATGCTCAGAACTTTGCCAGGTTTTCACTGTTTGACTCAGATACATCCAACTCTTTCAAGATGGATTCACCTGGAAGGTTGGAGCCGTGACAGCTCATTGCCAAGAGGTAAGAGAGAAAATGGAAATGTTAATTCTGGTAAAGTTTTATTGCAGAAATGAACTTCCTCACCCCCCCTGAGTACAAAACAGTCACCCAAGCTTTAGCTGAGCTGATGATCTGTGAAAATGAGCAGTTCACACATGAGTACAGGGGAGATGCGCTGCAGCTCAAGAGCTGTTATTTCCTACTGATCCTGCCCAAACTGAGTGCATTCCAGTGAACAAATTCCTGGCAATTTCAACTCTGGATGGTTACAGGCTGTGCCAGGACTGCTATGAATTGACAGCAGAGAGACTTCTTTTCCTCTATCTTCTCTGCTGGACTCTGAGAAAAAGGAGGAGCTGGCCAATTTGAATCAAAATGAGAGAAAGCTGGACAGCAACCTTAAAGAGAGACGAAGGGAGATGAGGCAGGCAAGAGGGACTGACTGGGCAGGGATCAGTGAAGGAAGGTACTGAGAGTAAGATGAAGGTAGAATCACTAAGGATACTGCTAGGAAGAAAGGAAACAGAGCAGGAAGAAAGCAGGGCTGGGGTGGAACAGAAGGGCACTGACTTTTGTCTGACCACCAATGAAGCAGAATGCATCCCCCAGGAGAGAGCAAAGCAGACTAGCCTCAAGATACCAGAGTGCCTGCTGCTGTACCATTGCTCCTCCAGTCCTGAGGCCTCTGCTCCAAACCCTGCCCTACTGGCTGCTTACTTACTGGAGGTGGAAGTGTGGAATCACAGTACCGCTCCTGGTGCCCTTGCCAATGCTGCCAGCGGAGGAGAGTCTGCTTTACCCTAAGGATGAGCTACCCAACAGGAAGCGATCTCTGCCACAGGCCTCTCTGGCAGTTTTGCTTCAAACAAATCTTGTAAACTACCACAGCTCGGACTCCCATCCCTTCTCAGAACGAAAGCAGACATATGAGAGAGGGAGGCAAATTTTTTACATCACTATCTGCTCCCCTTCAAGAGAGGCACCCAGCCCTTAGAGAAGCTGCTGGGGAGAAAGAGCACAACACACAGGAGCTGCCTTGCCCTGCAGCCAAACCAGGACAGCTCAGGGCAGAGCACACAACTCCTGCTCATGATCCAAGACCATACAAAGAAAGGCTGAGGGAGCTGGGATGACCTCATTCCTCCTGACAAAGAGGTAAAAGGCAATGCTGGGAGGATGGAGCCAAGCTCTGCTCAAGGATGTCCAAGGACAGGACAAGGGGCAACGGGTGCAAGCTGGAGCAGAGGAGGTGCCACAGGTACACAAGGGAAACCTTTTTTGGTGTGAGGGTAACACTGGAGCAGGCTGCCCAGAGAGGCTGTGGAGTCTCCTCTGGAGACATTCAAATCCTGCCTGGAGATGTTCCTTTGTGACCTGCCCATTCTCCTGTGGCAGGGGGGGTTGGACTGGATGGTCTTTTGAGGTCCCTTCCAACCCCTGACATCCTGTGATTCCATGATACCACAAGCAACCTCCTCTGACACAGCAAGCTTTGCCATCCAGCCTTTTACCCCCTTCTCTTCTCTGACACACAGAGGTCTGAACTGCAGAATACTCCCAGGTGAGCCTGATGTAGTTTTCTGCAAACTCTGCCTTCACTGGTTGCTTCCCTACACAATTAACTCACCAGGTGGGGATTAGCAAGAGGAAGAAAAACAAACCAAGCTGACAAACACCTTCAGTAAAGCAGGAAATGGCTGGTATCCATAAGCTCAGCAGCTCCTGGAATATTAATCACTGAGCTACAAGTGAGATGAAAACATCATGAACATCACCTGTAAGGTCCTGCATCTGGGTCAGGACAATCCCAAGCACCGATACAGGCTGGGCAGGGACTGGCTTGAGAGCAGCCCTGGACAACAGGACTTGGGGTACTGGGGGATGAGAAGCTCAACAGGACCCAGCAGTGAGCACTTGCAGCCCAGAGAGCCAAGCAGAGCCTGGGCTGCAGCAAGAGAAGCAGAGCCAGCAGGGCCAGGGAGGGGATTCTGCCCCTCTGCTCCACTCTGCTGAGACCACAGCTGGAGCTCTGGGGCCAGTTCTGGAGCCTCTGCTACAGGAAAGATCTGGAGGTGCTGGAAGGTGTCCAGAGAAAGGCCATGAGGCTGGAGCTCCTCTCTTATGAGGACAGACTGAAGGAGTTGGGGCTGTTCAGTCTGGAGAAGAGAAGGCTCTGAGGAGACCTTCTTGTGGCCTTCCAGTATCTGAAGAGGGCTACAGGAAAGCTGGGGAGGGACTTTTGAGGGTGTCATGGAGTGATAGGACTGGGGGGGAATTGAACAAAACTAGAAGTGGGGAGATTCAGATTGGATGTGAGGAAGAAGTTCTTCCCCGTGAGGGTGATGAGACTGGCGCAAGTTGCCCAGGGAGGTGGAAGCCTCATCCCTCAAGGTTTTTAAGGTCAGGCTGGATGTGGCTCTGGTCTACCTTAGTGTAAGGTATCCCTGCCTATGGCAGGGGGGTTGGAACTGGATGATCCTTGAAGTCCCTTCCAACCCTGACAGTTCTATGATCTGTATCGTTCAGCAAAGAGCAAGGGAACCTCAGAAGATGCAAAGAGAGAGGCAGGGGATTCAGTTCATTTAGCTATGGGGAAAACAAACAGGTTTCTAACATGGGGTTCAGCTAGAATTGCCAGTGGAGCTCCCAGCTGAGAGCATCTCCCCTTCCAAGCCTCTGTTGCTGTAGGAATAAAAGGTCTGGTCTGCAGGTTTCTTGCTGAGGAGCTCTAAGAAATGGGTTGGGCTCAGGTATCAGAGGGCAGTCCAGCAGGCCATGGCTTTCCATGCTGGACAGGAAAGTTCCCCCATGAGGTGGACTGAAGAAAGATTTTCAAGCCCTTTCCCACAGCTGTGGGCACAGAGGATGGACTGAGACCACTGGCCACTGCTCTTGGCAATGCCTGTGTGGCTGTATGATAGGCACTTGCTGGGCAGCCAGGGGTCTACTGCACACCAAATATAGAATAGAATCCAACAGAATAGAATAGAATAGACCAGACCAGGTTGGAAGAGACCTTCAAGACCATCACATCCAACCCATCATCCAACACCATCAACTAAACCATGGGCACCAAGCACCCCATCCAGTCTCCTCCTAAACAACCCCAGTGATGGTGACTCCACCACCTCCCTGGGCAGCACATTCCAATGGCCAATCACTCTTTCTATGAAGAATTTCTTCCTAACATCCAGTCTGAACCTCCCCTGGAGCACAGCTGTGAGAAGTCCCTCAGGGATACATATGGCTAACAACAATCTTGGCCACTTAAACAGGCTTACATTGCAATGTCCTTTGGTGGCACCATGACCCATGTTCTGTCATCCCCTTCCTTTTGCATGTTCCAGTTCACAAGTAGCACCCTGGAAAGGTGCCTTTCATTGATAAATTACTTGCATTTAAACCCAAAACAACCTCACTGACTTCACTGGACTGTTACCTATACAAAATGGTTGTTCCAAGATAGAGGAAGATTACTAGAGAGAAAAGCACCTTCCTGTTTCATGTCCATCCAGTTGCTGGCAATACCTCATCATCCCTTTCCTGAGTCCATCAAGTTTCAGTTTGAAATGAGTTATTGGGTTGGGTTCACTGCCAAGCGGTGACCATTTGTTCTTGTGCCAGGTTTGGCCTTCAGCACAAACACTGCTGGTATTTACCCCCCTGAGGTTAATTTAGACAGTTACAATGCATTTGCTTCTTCCATTTGGCTGGGGCTTAAACAAAGCACTTGAATGCAGATCATGTAAAAAAGATCTTCTCTGAACATGTTCTACTCAGCCTCTTTTAATGTCATTAATCAGAAATGCATTAATGAGTTAGACTGGAGCTCCATGATGACATCTCCAGCATGCCAGCATGCCCTTAGCTCTCCACAGGTCATCTGTGCCTATCCCAACTGGCATTTGGCATTTTCTGTGCTGCAGTTCATGAATGGTTCATCATTGCCTGATGCAAACATTACAGCCAAGGTTTGACTGGGTTTTTTCCAGCAATCATAGTAACTCAGAGCAAAAAAAATTGTATAGTTAGGTGAAATTGTCTATTATCTACTTAATATGACAACTGTTTGTGTAACTGCTGCTTCTAGAAGTCCAGCCCCTCACAGTGACCCTGTTCCTCCTATGCAATACATTAGCTGCCTCCTGCAGTGAGAGCTCATTGTGGGTCCAGCTTCATCGTGCACATCCCTCACCCAAAAGGTCACAGCTCTGCAGTCAGGCCAGGTAATACAACCACAGAATTGTCAGGGTTGGAAGGGACCTCAAGGCTCAGCCAGTTCCAACCCCCCTGCCATGGGCAGGGACACCCCACACCACAGCAGGCTGCTCACAGCCACATCCAGCCTGACCTTAAAAACCGCCAGGGATGAGGCTTCCACCACCTCCCTGGGCAACCTGTGCCAGTGTCTCACCACCCCTGTACTGAAGAACTTCCTTCTAAGATCCAGTCTAAACCTACTCTCCCTCAGCTTCAAATCATTCCTCCCTGTCCTGCTGTTAGACAGTGTCTTTTCCCTTTCTGCATGTGATGGGTTAACACCCATCCAGACAACAGAGGGGGAGGGAGAGGGAAGGTGGGGAGGGCTTGCTAGTGCTTTGCCCTCCCTGCAGGGTGTTTTCACCCTGGGAGACTGAGTCTGCTTCATTCCCCCCTCCCTGCCCAGCTAGGGTATAAAAGGGAGGACATTGCAGCCATTAGTGCTCCTTTGGCTCCTCTGCCACCTGGTTGGGCCTGAGCCTTCTCCCTGCTGCCTCTGTGCCTCTTCAGAGAGAGACTGGTTTTGTACTCTTGTTCTTTATTTTTTCCTTCCCCTCCCATCCACCCTTGTCCCTTGCCCTTGTGAACCATACCTGTTATTGTTTGATAGATAGATTCAGTTTAAAGAAAACTCTTTACCTCTCTACTTCCAAGCCAACTCCAAATTATTGCTTGGTGGATTTGCTCCCTCCCTTTCTTTTTTCCCTCTCTCTGCTGGGAGGGAGGAAGGGGGAGCGGGGGGGGATTCTCAGCCTTGCCCCCATCTGAGCTCTGAAGTCCCAGTTAAGGCTCAAACCACCACACTGTAGTATATTCATTTTACAGAAAAAAATCAATCAGTCATCTTCTGCATCCCAGGCTGGAGCTCTCCATCCAGTTTGCTTCTACAATTAGTTTCCTTACTTTCATAAACAGATTTTACTTACAGCTGAATGCTTAGCCTTCCATTTCATTTAAATTGAAGCAGCTCAACCTCTCTCAGCTGAAGGCTGCTTTCTAAGTCTAAGTCTTGTTTAACAAGCTCATTGGACTGCAAATCTGCTTTGCTTTCTCTTAGGTTGTAACTATTTGGGGGGAAAAAAACAACTACTGAATTATCCCCTCCTAGGCTGCTATTTGGGCCCAGGCATTAGGAGCAGCACTTTGTTCTCCAACACCCATTTGGAGATTGAAAAATATCTGACAATGACACAACTTCTCAGAGTCTTTCTCTCACCAATAATATAAACGAGACTTTTGAGGCTCAGATGTGCCTTGATGCAATGGAACACCTTTTTCTGTGTGTGTGTGGTTGAGTTTAACCTGGAATAATTTCACCCCAGAATTAGCAGCCCAGTCTCATTAAAGAAGGCTGGCTACGTACCTCTGCACCTCTGCCTTCAGCAAGAACAGAAGTCTGACACTTCATCTCCTGCTTATTCCTGGTGAAAAAGGGAAGCATTTCCCCTCCTAATGCAACTAAAAATCATTGAGTTGTGCAAGGCCTTGTGCCCTAGCACGGTTCAGCATGCAGCAGTGTCATTGGTACCTTCAGCTGTGAGCACTGGGAACCAAACACCCTTGCTAGGAGCAGAGGAGAGGTACCCAAACCTTGCCAGATATCCCTGCCTGCTCCTGTCTCTGACAGCAATCTGCTGCGAGGCTCAGGACAAGCATGCCTGCCCCGAGGCACAGCAGCCACCCTATGCTGGAAGTGAAGCCATTCAGCCTCCCCTTCTCCTGCGGTGATGCTATGAGCTTGCTTCACTCACGCCGATGTAAATCCAGACTGACTTGCACGGTGCTGCAGTGAGCAATTCTCACTTTCCCCCGGTGAGAATGGAGCTGGGGTTGTCCTTTCTGCTTTCTCAGGGAGATGAAGAAAGGAGCTGCTAGGGCATCAGACTGAAACACACTGCTCACATCTGTCGTGATGGGTATCTGACAAGCTGGGACACGTTTCTGCCTGCTG
The DNA here is from genome assembly GCF_026170545.1 of Melanerpes formicivorus. Taxonomy (NCBI): domain Eukaryota; kingdom Metazoa; phylum Chordata; class Aves; order Piciformes; family Picidae; genus Melanerpes; species Melanerpes formicivorus. Next base: position 21,768,591 of record NW_027142364.1, on the reverse strand, counting down.
TCTTTTTCAGGTCTCCCATGTGCCTTAAAAGAGATGAGCCCTGTCCCCCAAAAGGGAGCAGGGATGTTCACAGAGCAGCCCCCCTGCCTCAGCCAGCACCACGGCTTTACAAGAGAAGATGTGGCGCAGGAGGCAGCAGGCAGTAAGCAGCAGGCAGTGACTGAGGGGAAGGGTGAAAAATCTTCATGCAAAGTCACAAATGGAGGCCACAGAGCCAGCAGGCAGAGCAGGCAGAAGGAAATGCTTGTGACCTTTAGCCACAGAATACAGCAAAGCAGCACCACACTCCCTCCCTGCCATCCTGGAGCCCAGCAGTCAAAAGCCAGGAGGATGGCACATCCTCCTTCCCTAATGAGCTGGGCAAACACCAGATTCCCTTCAGAGCCAGAATTCCAGACACCCCTTTAACTTGCATTTCACAGGATCAGATACACCTACAGCAGCCATGCACGATGGAGCCAACACTGCTGCCTGGGATGTACGCAGCGCAGACCAGAGACAGTGCTTCCAGGGAAAGCCAACAGGTATAAAAGGTGGGTTAAAGGAAAACTGTCACCACTGACATGAAAAGCTGCCAAGAAATCTAAGAGAGCTGGGAGGGAAATGCTGCCAGCATCCTTCTTGCAGGAGGATTGCCGCAGGCTTCCCTCAGTTCTGTGAGGGGGGCTGCGCGGCAGATCTCAGCCTCTCTTTCCAGAAGATGGCTAAGAAGCAAAGTGGCAGCTTCAGGGCATTTCACTTAAGCACCTTCTACTAACAGGTCATTTGTGAGACAGACAGTTAATTAACAGACCCTCATTGGAAAAGAAAAGCTTTCTTCAGTTCCCAAATTACTTGTTATCCTTTGCAAACGAGAGGGATTCTTCTTCTGTTGGAACCCCAATGTTCCTTGCACACAGGTATTAGAAAGGAGGGTACCAGTAATCCCTGTCCTCCCCACCCTCAGTCATGGGCCAAGTCGAAGGACACAGCCCTGGCTTTGCAAAGACAGTGATTTAAATCCCAGACCTGTATCTGCACTCCCCACACACTTTGAAACCTCTGTTTTGCAGAACTAGAATCACTGAACCAGGGCACTTCTGTCACCAGGCTGGAACTTCCAGTGCAACCCTTGCAATGTTTTCTGTTCACTGCTGGGTTCCTGAAACGGTCTCTATTCTTAGTGAGCACAGCACATCACACACTCACTTCTCTTCCTTATCAAATGCTGATTACAACAGGATCTGGACAGGTTAGATGGATGAGCCAAGGCTAACTGTGTGAAGTTTAACGAGGCCAAGTGCCAGGTCCTCCACCTGGGTCTCAACAAGCCCATGGTGAGCTACAGACTCGAGGGTGTGTGGTTGGAAAGCTGCAACTCAGAGAGGGACCTAAAGGTTCTGGTTGACAATTAAGTATGAATCAGCAGAGTGCCCGGGGGCAAGAAAGCCAATGGCATCCTGGCCTGTATCAGAAACACAGTGGCCAGCAGGGACAGGGAGGTGACCATCCCCCTGTGCTCAGCACTGGTGAGGCCACAGCTCAAGTTACTGTGTTCAGTTCTGGGCCACTCACTACAGGAAGGATGCTGAGGGGCTGGAGCATGTCCAGAGAAGGGCAAGGAGGCTGGTGAAGAGTGTGGAGCACCTGGGCTATAAAGAGGGGCTGAGGGAGTCGGAGGTGTTCAGTCTGGAGAAGAAGAGGCAGAGAGGAAGCCTCACTGCTCTCTACAGCTCCCTTAAGGGAGGGTGGAGTGAGGAGGGGGCAGCCTCTTCTCCTTGGTGTCGAGCAACAGGAGCAGAGGAAATGGTTTCAAGCTGCATCAGGGGAGGGTCGAGACAGATATTAGGAAATATTTCTTCACTGAAAGGGTTCTCAAACCTTGGAGTGGTCTGCCCAGGGCATTGGTGGAGTCACCATCCCTGGAGGTGTTTAAGCAGGGTGTGTACCTGGCACTCAAGGACATGGTTTGATGCTGACCCTTCAGTGCTGGGTGGAGGGTTGGACTGGATGAGCTTGGAGGTCTCTCCTAACCAGATGCTTTATGTTATTCAGTGATACCTTTCCCTTTCTTAACACATTCCCTCTAACCCAATCCTCAGCCCCCTAACTGTTTCTGTTGCCCTTGTCTGCTTTTCCTCCCATCTCTGACTCATCAAGGAGGATTTATCAGCCTAAAGATCAACTTTTAACAATGCCTTCTGCTGTGCAGTTTTGCTGCTCGAGCTAACTCGGGCACCTTCTGTCCGGTTGGACTGTGGCTTGGAACGATCCACAACAGCCTGTCGGGAGGAATTTTGCTGAATACACTCACAGGCACAGAAATGTCAGATACAGAATGGTAGGAAACATTCTTCCAGGCAGATCTTGGGCAACTGCTGCAGAGGGAAAAGAATCTTCCAACCTGGTTTATCCTATTCTATTCTATTCTAATGTTGAACGAGACAGCACCACTGACCTCCACTTCTGCTGTGAATGTGCCCACAGTGAGCAACACACAAACGTGGCAGCAACTACAGGCAGTTACAGCCTGCAGCCTCTGCTCTCTCCCCACTGCAGCAAGCAGTGGGAACAAATCTCAAATTGTAATAAAAACTCACAGATGGGTTCTAGAGACCTTTTAATTAACACTGCAGTTTCCAAACCGAGCAAGATAAGCTGCCTGGATTCTCACTGAGAATCTCTTGGTAACACAAAGAACAGCAAGCACTGTCCAAGAAATGGAAATCCATCCTGCCTAGAGTTGGGCAACAGTCAGCTGTACCAGCTCCTAGATCACATACTGCTGGCAGGAAACATTTCTTAGCCCAGACAGAGAGCCTGGTTTCCCTCTCTCCCCACCTAGAGTCAGCTATGCTGGCAATAATGACTAATAGTAATTGCCAGCAGTGATTAATGATATGGCTTGGATGTGGACACTGGCCAAGAAATGGAGATGTATTAGGGTGCTATTGAGTTGGACAGAGAGGAATCTGGTGATGGAAGTGATAGGTTTAGCATCACCTAATGAATCTCTTCCACCACCACCACCACTTCCCTTACTCAAGTCTTTCCTGCCATTCCTGTCAAAGTGTTCCTCCTGTCCCCTTTTGTCATAGCTCATGGGGAAAGGGCATCTTGTGGAGCAGCAAAGGGAAACCACAACACAAATGCAAAGATGCAGAACGCTGGGGGGGGCAGAGAGCATTTTAAATGCTGCTTTTTTAATGGTAACCAGATTTCTCCTTCAAAACAACCAGGACTTGCAGCAAGTTAATAGAGAGCTCAGATACTGACTGAAGCTATTAAAACTGCTGTGCCTCCTTCTTGTCTCTAATCACCTAAAGGCTGATGCTGCAATACAAAAGACATTCATGCAGCATAATGCAGACGAGCCCCGTATGCTTCTCAGACACTGAAGACTGCTTATTACCTCTCTCTTTGATTTCTGGCTTCCCTGGTAAGCTTTAGTGGTCTTTGCAGATGGCTCTTACCCTTTCTGCTGGGATATTTATGCACTAGCTTATTGCAGCAGGTTGCCACCCCTGTTTCAGGAGGTCTAATCTTAGCAATGTATTTGCATTTTAAATCCATCCAAAGACAGGGAAAAGTTTTATTCCACTCCATGGTCCTCGGTTAGCTTTCACAGCCAGGAAGCCACTTCAGCTGAATCTTGCAAACCATCCCCAGAGACATCTGCAAAGACCACTAAGGCATACTAGCAAAGCCAGGAATCAAAGAGAGAGGTAATCCCTCCAGGAAGGGAAACTCCACAACCTCCCTGGGCAAGCCGGTTCTGCGCTCAGTCACCTTCAGAGCAGAGACAAGAAGGCAGAACACCCTGTGTTGCAGCTTGTGTCCAATGGAGCCAGCTGAAACTTCAGCTCTGCCAAGAAAGTCCACCCCATTGTTTCCCAGGCCTGGGGGCCAATGCCCTCCAGTTGCATAATACTGAGAGGACAAGACTGTAGAAGCATGATGAGCTGAAGGGGAAGGAGAACACAACCGCCACGGCAGGAGGCTGACAAGATTTACGTGGTCATAGTGCTCAGGGCTTTGTCAGAGGCAGCTTTGCACTGTTCCAGAATATGCACTTGGAGGTTAGCAAAAAGCAAAGGTTCATCCAGGGAATCCTTTTCTATCCCATTGCTCCTAGACTCTTGACCACAAGTTCCCTCCTACCACAGGTTCATCTGGATGATTATTTTGTTACTGGCAGGACTCAGTGCTGGATGTGGTGGTGAAGGGCCTAGGGACACGGCTTGCAGCCCTGAATCACCAGCAGTCTGTGACATCCTTGTCTTTAGCAGCCATCACATATTATCTGAAGAGTATTTTTTCCTCTGTTTTAACTTGCTCATGTCCTCCTGGGAAAATGTAGGCAGGGATGCTCAAAGAAATGAGCCTCATCCTTGCTCTGAAACTGTCAGCAGGGCTGTTTCCAAGGACTCACCTCTTCAAACTTTCTCCTCCTTCTCTCTTTTCTGCATAAAACCACACCTGGCAGTTTCATTGACTCCAAGACCTGTTTTGCCCCACTCTGTGCCTACATCTGATTAGTTCCCTACCTGCTCAGGTCTGTCACATCAACTTGCAAGGCGTCTTCGCAACTGCTGAGAGAGTACAAAGTGTCACTCAACATACAGCATCCCCCTTAAAGGACAGATGCAAACCCTCCAGTCCCAGCACAGAAGCTTCACTAAAAAATTGCTTCAGGTAAAAATGATTCAACTAAGTTTGACAGAGGCCTCACAGCTTGTTTTCCATGGAGAGCCAAACTGGCTGCTTCAATCACACTGTCTTGCAAGTGCTCTCTCAAAGAAACCTGCAGGCATTCCAACACCAAAGGAGATGCAATGTTCTAAGCAGAAAAGGAAGAGACTAAGTTATCAAGATGCTGTTGGTCTGGGCTATGCAGCACAGAATGTTAGGGGTTGGAAGGGACCTCCAGAGATCATTGGGTCCAAGCCCCTTGCCAAAGCAGCATCACCTGGGGCAGGCCACACAGCAACACTTCCTGGTTGGCTTTGAACGTCTCCAGAGAAGGAGACTCCACAACCCCTCTGGGCAGCCTGCTCCAGGGCTCCAGCACCCTCACATTAAAGAAGTTTCTCCTCCTGTTGAGATGGAACTTCCTGTGTATAGCCATTATTCCTTGTCCTGTTACTGGGTGCCACTGCAAAGAGCCTGGCCCCTGCCTCTTGTCACCCTCCCCTCAGATATTTACAGACACTAATGAGATCTCCTCTCAGCCTTCTCTCCTCCAGGCTAAACAGTCCCAGGTCTCTCAGTCTTTCTTCAGAGGAGAGATGTTCCAGTCTCTTCATCATCCTCACAGCTCTTTGTTGGACCCTTTCCAGTAGCTCCCTGTCTTTCTGGACCCCAACGCTGCATGCAGTATTCCAGGTGTGGTCTTACCAGCACAGAGCAGAGGGGGAGGAGATCCTCCCCAGACCTGCTGGACAAACTTTGCTAATGCACCCAGGGATACCATTGTCCTTTTTGGCCACAAGGTCACATTGCTGTCCCATAGCTTACTATCCACTAGGACTCCAAGGTCTTTCTCTTTGGAGCTGCTTTCCAGCAGGACAATCCCTAACCTGCACTGTGTCACCTTCTACAAATCAAAGAACACCTTAAACATGGAAGTGACTCAATGGCAGAACTCCCTGATGTGAATGCATATTTCAGCCACTTGAGGGTGAAGAGGACATGGCTACTGAATCTAAAGAGCAGCTCAAGTAAGTTCTGCTTTGCAGCCTGGGCAGTTATTTTGTGCAGAATCCACAGCTGCACACTACAGAACTCTTCCATGGCTTTTATTGCCTAGCAGTGAGAGAAGGCTCAAGGAAGAAAAAAAAGGGAGAAAGAATGATGAAGGAGGGAAAAAGAGAAGGGAAAATGGCTGGTAGGGAATTCTAAAGGTATCTAATCAGGAAACAGCATCATTTCAAATGCTTTCAAGCCAGGAAACACTGCAACAGTGGCACTAACAACTGGCAGACTTCATTGGATTTGTCGACAATCCTCCTATTTGCTGAAAGAATTGTTTCTGGATCTTTATTGTTCTCTGAATGTACGTTCTTTGAGGAGGCAGGCTATTGTCTCCAGCACGTATTAAGCTAATACAGCAGCTGATTTAGCTCAGTAAACCAGAATCATCTGTAAGCCCACTATGTTCAAGCATGTAAATCTGGTTTGTCCCCTCAGTGTAACACTCAACAGCCTCAGAGCATTAGCACTTACCGACCTAGCACACAGGCTGCGTTCTCTGCTCTGCAGTTACCCACCCCGAGTATGTAAATTCATCTTTGTCCTCCTGAACATGGATTTGGCTTTGTGTAAGCTGACAATGTAGTTCCCCTGAGGAACTGCACTCCTTCCTTCCCCCCCCCCCCCAGATTTTTCAAAGGAAAAGTGGTCAATATTTGCATTACAATCCCAAGATTAGGGGCAGCTGGGGTGTTAATTTCCCAAATCACACTGCAGATTTGAGTGGTGAAAGCAAGCAGCTGTAGGCAGGCTGCAGAGAGCTCACCATGGCCCAGTAATCACTGAATGGTTGGCTTCTTCATTAGAGGACTGTTGGGATGGTCAAACTCATAGCATTAACCTATGGCACCAAGCACCCCATCAAGTCTCCTCCTGAACACCTCCAATGATGGTGACTCCACCACCTTCTCAGGCAGCCCATTCCAATGGGCAATCACTCTCTCTGTGTAAAACTTCCTCCTAACCTCCAGCCTGAACCTCCCCTGGTGCAGCCTGAGACTGTGTCCTCTTCTTCTGGTGCTGGGTGCCTGGGAGAAGAGACCAACCTCTGCCTGTCTACAACCTCCCTTCAGGTAGTTGTAGAGAGCAATAAGGTCACCCCTGAGTCTCCTCTTCTCCAGCCTCAGCAACCCCAGCTCCCTCAGTGTCTCCTTTTAGGGCTGTGCTCCAGACCCCTCCCCAGCTTTGTTGCCCTTCTCTGGACTCGTTCCAGCAAGTCAACCTCCTTCCTAACCTGAGGAGCCCAGAACTGGACACAGGACTTGAGGTGTGGCAGCTCTTGGGAAGATCAGACAGACAGATGGCTCCTATGGAGAGATGAGTTAGAAAGATGCAGGGAGGGACACTTTCACCAGATGGATGCTGCCAAGTTTGTCAGGGCACAAGAGGTGCCCTGAGGTCTAAATCAAAAGGTAGTCTCCCCCCCAGATCTTCGGAAGGAAAACAGTTTCTCAGTTCAACCAGGTACTTGACTGGGGGAGAAAGTGGAGACAAAAGAGTTTTCCTGCTGAATGAAGGCTGTGCTCATGTCCTTGATGACTTAGTTACTGGGTAAGACTACTGCACGGGAGAGGGAAATGACCAGCAACAGTTAGGTAGAACATGAAGGGCTCCTGACTCCAGGTGCCAGCAATGCATGGGAGGCTCTTGCAGCCTTCTCTTAAGTGCATCTTCAGTAAAAGCCCCGAGGGGAAAAGCGAATGGAAAAATCTAAGCAATGCCAGTGACCTACAAATGCACTCAGAAGGCCTCTGGTAGCTTTTGCTGACTTTCTGGAGATGTCAATGACTCGTGACTCAAGAGTGGTGGGAAGGGAAGTGTATTGTTGATCGTCACAGCCAGGTCTTGCCCACAGAAACTGTTAACCATAAAGGATTTTACAATTTGAATTGCCTCTAGCCAGAGCAGATCCTACCTAAGTATTTGAACACATGATTGATGACCACAGGCACGAGGAAAGGGGACACTGTGCAAGTGAAGATAAATAAAAAGGACATAATGACCTGAAAAGCTCATGCTGCAGTTTCTCACAGGGTCTTTGGAAAAAAATGTACCTTGTTACTATTCCTTCTCTGAGAGCTGCACAGCTACAGCTTGCACGGCAGTGTGAAGGTCTTCACAGCTGCTTCTTGCTGTCCTTAACGCACCCAACCTCTCCCCCTGTGCCTGGGAACCCTCTGCTACACAGGATAATGGTTTGATTTCTTTCAAGGGAGACCTGAGGAAGGAGATGACCTAATACACTGCCCTACATTTCCAGAACTCTGACTGTCTGAAATGTCTATACTAGTTTGGTTTCCTATGTCCCAGAGACTTCCAGTGGTATTCCCTCAGAGGAAACTTCAAAAATATAGAAAATTTATGTCACCTACTCTCCAAATGGATATCAGGAAACAGAGTTCTAAATGACGAGCACAGAACTGAGCTTCTGGAGCCCATAAATAAAGAAGGGGGGGAAACTGCAGGGATGGTGATTGCTTTGAAATCCCACTGAAACCACAGGGAGCTGCAAGTATTTACAGCCCCACTAGCAATGAAATAACTAGGTGCCAGAACAGTGATTTAGCTGAAAAATAAGATGCTGGCCTCTGGGTTTATTCTCTCAGGTGGTGCCAGGTCAGCTCATTCCATTTTGAAGTCAAGCGGTGATTTCCCCACTCCCCTGCTCCACTCCATCTCAGCAGACCTGAAAATAAAGAATCCTCCTTTCCCTTGCCTTTTGTTTGGGTTTCAAATAAGGAATGGAGATTTCCCAAATGGAAGCTGCCTCCAAATACTGCTGAGGTATCCAGACACCTCTCTGGTTGAGCAAGAGAGGTTAGCAAATAGGTCAAGCGGGGCCAGGATGGCTAGAATCAGAAAGAAGCACAGCCAGAGCTGGAGCAATGTCAACCTGGGAAGGCTTCAGGTGTAAGAGGCTGATGTGAGCTCATCTCTCTTTCACAGCACTAAGAACCTGATAGGAGAAGGACATGTGAAGGAGAAAGTCTTTTGAGGTAAAAAAGCAAAGCACAAACCCCTCATGCTGTCATGTAGTCACTCTCTCATCTATGCAAACTCTTACACACTGCCCTCAACATCGCATCCAAGTGCCTGTCAATCACCCATGCACTTATCTCTGCATTGTCTCTGTGGGAGTAGGAAAGAAATCTTATCTCCACCATAGAGATGAGCAGCCAAGGCAGAGAAATGAAGGGCTTGATCTAGTTATATAAACTTAAACTTCTCCTGCCATCTAAGATGTCCTGGAGCATGCAAGACATGCCCAGGGCTGGCAGGTGGGACACCGCTGTCAGAAGCCTGTGTATCTCCTGGCTGAGTACGAACACATCTCAGTATCATCTTTCAGTCACATATCACTATAATTCAGATCCCACCTATGGAATATGAAGTCATTTCCCACCAAATGCTTCAAGAGAAGCATTTAGATTGTAACCCAGTGAGCCAGAATGGGATTCAGTGGCCTTCTTCCACAGCGTCCACCAGCCCAGACCTCACACTGAAAGGTCACTTTACCTCCTTATGGCAGTACTGACAGAAAGACACTTCCATCTCATCTCATGGCAAAACCCCAGGGATGATTTAGGAGCTTGTAATGAGCTTACTGAGAAAGAATGAAAGGATGGTCAAGGTCAAGAGCCCCTACTGGAGCGCTATCAGTCTTGACATGTTCAGCGAGCGAGGCTCTGGAGCAGCTGCCAAGTGAGAGACAAGCTGCACGCAGAAGCTGTGCTGGCCTTGCTGCAGGCTGTTATTTTGGTGCATCAGGCTGAGGACAGGTTTGCAAAACCACTCGAGCAGTTCGGACACTTGGTCCCCTGTTGGAGCAGCTCAGTGAGAGAGGTGGTGGAGGAGCAGCAGCCCTGGCAGGTCTGGCTGCTACAGCAGCTTCCTGCAGCACAACCTGCAGCCACCCAGACGTCTCTTCCCTGCCAGCTGCCCCTCCTTGGTTTGTGCTGTGTCCACTTGCCTTGCAGGCCTACATCCCAGCTGCTACCCAGACATGCAGGTTTAACTAAACTGGCTGGTTTCAATCCTCACTTTTGGCCCCCCTTCAAAGATAAAAGACACATGTCAGACAATTCTTTCCCCAGCCATGTCAGGCACCATCCATTGTATCCTTAGCTGCCACAGTGAGCAGAACCTGATCCATGCCTTAACTCACTTAAGCCTTCCAAAACATTGAAAGAGAATAATTATTTTCATGTTATCATTTCTTAACACAGGAAATCTGATTAGAATAATCCTGGCAAGGCAGAAGGTGATAAGCAAACAGAGAAGGTAAAAAAAGGGGAGCTGTGAAGGAAGAAATTGATTTCCTTCTGTCCCTCCAGATGTGAATAATAAACTTTCTCAACTCACTTCTTGGGAAGAAACTCCTGGACATGCAAGAAACTGCAATAAACTACTTCAATGCACAGTCTCTGAGAGCTCCTTGCACAAGTAGAGGTTGTGGCACGCTCAAAAGTCTGAGACAGTCACACCTGGAATCCAGAGGCCACCACTTCCATGGGAGTGCAGGAACATTTGCAAACCTACTTGCAGTTAGCCAACATCCTTCAAGAAACCAAGGCTAGGAGAATCTAAGTAGGTGCAAAGAAGTGTGACCAACAGGCATCTTCCCCTCTTCTACACCCTCTGCTTCCTTGGGTAAGAACCTCCTGGAGGAAAAGCAGGTCTTGCTGGGACTTCCCAGAAAGGGGTGATGATTGCCAGCTTCAAACAGGCACAATTTCTGACAGATGACCACTCATTCACTAAAAGCAGCAAAGGACACCTCTCCTACCAGCACAGCCTGAGGGAGCTGGGGTCCTTCAGCCTAGAGAAGAAAAGGCTCTGGGGAGACCTAATAGCAGCCTTCCAGAACCTGAAGGGGGACCAACAAGAATGATAGAAGGGGACTGTTTACAAAGGCCTATAGTGACAGGACAAGGAGCAATGGTTTTGAATTTAAAGAGCAGGTTTAGGTTGAGCATTAGGAGGAAGCTCTTCACCATGGGGGTAGTAGAACACTGGTTGCCCAGGGAGGTGGTTGAGGCCTCATCCCCAGAGGTATTCCAGGTGAGGCTCAACAGGGCTCTGGGCAACCTGATCTAGTAGAACAAGAAGGCTCAGGGGAGACCTTCTTGCTCTCTCCAACTCCCTGAAGGGAGGTTGTAGCCAGGTGGGGGTTGGTCTCTTCTCCCAGGCAACCAGCAAGAACAAGAGGACACAGTCTCAAGCTGTGCCAGGGGAGGTTTAGGCTGGGTGTTAGGAAGAAATTCTTCATAGAAAGAGAGATTGGCCACTGGAATGTGCTGCCCAGTCTCTTTCTCTGGAGACCTTCAAGCCCTGCCTGGATGTGTTCCTGTGCAACCTGTGCTGGATTCTATGGCCCTGCTCTGGCAGGGGGGGTTGGACTCGATGATCTTTGGAGGTCCCTTCCAGCCCCTACCATTCTGTGATCCTGTGAGAAAGGGATGCACTGTGTGCCCAACACTTCTGCAAGATGGGGTTTAAATTGTCTGAAACTCTGTGCCTTATGTTTTCACTGCAAATGATTTTCTTGCACAACCTGGCTCCTCAGCTCTCAGGGGCACCAGCACATTAGAAGTGTTTCTTTGCAGAGCACTGCTGCAATCCAGAGCTTCTCAAGAGCTGCTTCCAATTCTCCACCTGCCATCTTGTGAAGCCAGTATTGCAAACGGCCCCAGCTCCTTGGGTGGCTGAGAAAGAGATATTTGTGGAGCCTTGAGCAACTGCACTTGACATATGGTATTAAGATGTGCAGGGGAAGATGGCTGGCAGGCTACGACTCTCCTGTGGTTCTTTTGCCTGCTCCCATTATCCTCAATGAAGATTGCTAGGGACATAAGTGCTGAGGAGCCAGAAAGAGAGAAAGGGAGAAGCAAGGCCTGCCTACACAGCACACAGCTTTCAAAGCAAACTGATTTGCCTGACAGAAGCTACTACACAAACAAGTGCTGCTGTTGCTGCACTAATTCCTTGAGAGATCACAAAAGAAAGCTTGTGCTGAAGGCAAAGAATCAGGCTAAGGAAGGACAGAAGGCCTGACCCAGGCTCTACGCATGGCCTTGGGCACGTCACGCCACAGGTTCCTTAACTATGTGACGAAGCTTCCCAGCATGAGCGGAGAATTATCTGAGAGCATGGAAAAGCCCAGGAGCAGCTCATCAGTAAGTGACAGCAGAGTCTTTTGGGGCCCACACAATTGCACAGGCTGGGTCCTGCACTGATAACAGCATCTGGGTGGTGCTGCCCTCAGAGATTGAAGTGACCCAGCACCACTCTGACCCAGCCTCCCAATAAAAGCTGGTGCTCAGCGTGAGCTCTTGCTCCTTCTCCTAATCCAAGACTGGCAGTTATCACCAGACTGCCCTGCTCAAGTACTCCTGGAGTCCTTCCCTTTGCTCTGTTACCTTCCAGCTCATCACAGTGCATGGTGGAATTTTCAATCCTGCTACAGGCAGTAGATGTGGATCATAAGCCAGGTGACAGGGTTCAGAGCAGCAACAATCTCGAGTGCAACAGGGCCATAAGCATCATGACAGGGTTGGACAATCAGCAATTTACTCTTAGAGGTGCTGTATTTCTTCCCCCCACTAAACAAAAGCTCACAGAAGTGACTCATGCAGTGATCCTCTACTCTCTAGCTGGAGAGACCTTTGGGTTCAGTGTCTCCAGGCTGCTTGTTAGGGCAGAGCACTGCATAACACCTGAGAAAAAGCAAAGGAGGACGAAGGGAAGTCCCTATGCAAGGTCTCACATTTTTTCCACACTAAGCCAGAGAAAAGTTGTGTCAGTTCTCAGACAGGCCTGCAAGTTGAGAAGCATTAAATGTAGTGGCACTTTGGACGGCTTCCTATCACAGCAGGTGTCTGTAGGGCATCTCTAGACATCCCCTGCAGACAAGATCCTGCTAAGCCTTTGTGTAAATGCAGATGGGTAGGCAGAAGCTAAGCAAGACAGAGCATCTGTGACACTCTCAAGACAGCACAGTCATTGCTGTTCAGCTAAAGCTCCCAGAGCACACCTGGTAAAAAGCAGCATTTATTTCCAGCCAGAGTACCCACAGCAGCATTAAGATGGAAGCCAATTTGGACAAGCCAGTTTAACAGCTGTGAGCTTTTGCCCTCCAAGAACTAGGAAGACAACAACCAACCTTGTGGATCCTAACTGGAGCTGTCTGGTTGCACATCTGTACAACACTCTCCTCCTGAATGGGCTGGATCCCTATCAGTGTGAGTCTGCTCTGCCCTACTGGAAAGCCAGGGCCTCTCTGTGGCCATCTACCCAGTATGGGAACAGGCACAGCACAGATGAGAGGCTGCTGGAAACAGTTGGTATCATAGAATCATTGAATCAATAAGGTTGGAAAAGACCTCAAAGATCATCAAGGGCAACCTGTCACCCAACACCTCATGACCACTAAACCATGGCACCAAGTGCCACGTCCAATCCCAATCCAGGGATGGGGACTCCACCACCTCCCTGGGCAGCACATCCCAATGGCTAACAACTCTCTCTGGGAAGAACTTTCTCCTCACCTCCAGCCTAAACCTCCCCTGGCACAGCTTGAGACTGTGTCCTCTTGTTCTGGTGCTGGTTGCCTGGGAGAAGAGACCAACCCACCTGGCTACAACCTCCCTTCAGGTAGTTGTAGAGAGCAGTAAGGTCTCCCCTGAGCCTCCTTTTCTCCAGGCTAAACAATCCTAGCTCCCCAGCTCCAGATGGTGATGGGTCTCCTTGGCACCAAGCACAGCTCAAATTCAAAGCCCATTAGCTCCACCAACAGTAGTTATCCAGTGTCCAAAGGAAGGAGGGGAAACCTCTCTGCAGTGCACATGAATCAGCTTACAGCAATATGAGACAAGACGGCAAGTCCTCAACCCATCAGCAAAGGGAAACAAGTCACTTTGAAAGGCACATGATGACTGGCACAAATGCTGCAGCAAGAGTACCAAGAATTGCTCTTCTCAGCCCCTGCCTGATGTGGAGAGGCTCCTGCTGGGCACAGCAATAGCCCAGCACGGCCACTGTGCCTGTGGGACTGTCAGAATTAGGCCAAATCTTGCTCCTCAGCTCACTTTGCACGTGCCCAGGAAGTTGGACGTCATCTTTCTCGGTGCCTCCTCACCTAACAGCCTTGTTCAAAATCCCTCAGGTTCTATTTTCTTCTCTTCCATTTCATGCTTACAATGATTTAGTGGTGAAAAAGAAAGGGCTATGCTGGAGATTCATGCTGATTTCTATCTCAGAGGCTTTGGAGAGAAGCACACAATCTTCATCCACTTGCTGTAATTCCCCTGCAGTACTCCAGACAGCATCTGGAAACCTCTAAGACGTGCATGCAAATCCCAAGTGCTGCTATCAATAATGCATTTGATGCACAGCTTTCAGAGGAGACGACCAAGGAAGCTTATTATAAAGAGAAGTCAATCCTTCTGTCTTCTCAGGAGGAAAGTGGTAAGGAGATAGGAACACAGCACCATCTTGCCATGTCTGATTTACATCAAAAGGGTGCTCACATTTCAGAAAGCTTTTAGCATGGGGCTCATACCTAGAGGTGTATTTGGAGGACTGGAGAGCACATGGAGAATATCAAAGCACTTGCTACTTCCTGGGATTCAGCTAACTCATAGCAAAGAGCTGCCTGAGAGGCTGCCACTGCTTCCAAAGCGCAGCTCCTCGGCTTCTCAGATGCCATCAGCATGGTGGGGCACCCTCCTAGCCTCTTTATTGCCACCTTGGTGGCTGAGATGTCAGACCACCAAATTAACCTCTGACTCCTGGGTGCTTGTGAGGGATTTATTGATTTCAGAGAGGGACAATTAACTTAATGGTGTTTAAAAGTTTGAGGACTTATTAAGGCTTTGCCACAGAAGAGCAGCCGCCTCCACACCACAAAGGATGCAATCTGTAGTTCATTAGCAGGGAAGAAGATCCCCTTTTGGATCAAGCCAAAGCTGTAGGGAAGGCCACACGCATAACTTTACATGGCTGATGAATCCCACAGTCTGGCTAAGTCATCTGAGGCACAGAAGTGAAATGAATAAAAAAGCATTTAAGGAAAAGGATGACAGCGAGGAGCGGAGTGGCAGGAGCTGTCGGGAGTGTAACCCAAGAGCAGCAAAACTGCAAGCCAGTGAAATGAGTCACAAGAATAAAAGGTCAAGCATGTAACCTAGCTGCAGGCAGAAAGGTGATGACAGACCATAAAGACACTAATAGGTACCACTCAAACCATGATTACTTAGTTTTCTACTCCCCTAAGAAGTCTACAGATAATTTCTGGCACAGCAGAGACAGTTTCATTTATGCTCAGAAAATAAGGGATATGCTGTGAGTCTGAACCACCTCTGCTCTGAAACCATCCACCTGGGCTCAGCCTCCAGCAAAGTGGAGAGCACAGAGGCCATGGCCGTACGACTGGAATCACAGACTCATTCAGGTTGGAAAAGACCTCTCAGACCATCAAGCCTAACCCTCAACCCAACGCTACCTTGACCACTAAGCCATGTCCCGAAGTGCAACATCCACATGTTTTTTGAAGACCTGCAGGGATGGTGACTCTCCCACTCCCTGAGCAGCCTGTCCCAGTGCCTCAGCAGCCTGTCCCAGTGCCTCAGCAGCCTGTCCCAGTGCCTGAGCACTCTTTCAGGAAAGAAATTTTCCCTAATATCCAACCTAAACCTCCCCTGGCACAACTTTTGGCCATTTCCCCTTGTCCTATCGCTAGGTACTTGAGAGGAGAAACCATCACCCCCCTTCTCTCCACCCTCCTTTCAGGGAGCTGGAACGATCACTAAGGTCTCCCCTCAGCCTTCTCCTCTCCAGATTAAACAATCTCAGTTCCCTCAACCACTCCTCACCAGCGTCATTGCCCTTCTCTGGACACACTCCAGCACCTCAATGTCTCTTTTACATTGTGGCACCCAAAACTCAACACAGTACTCAAGCTGCAGCCTCAGCAGTACAGCCAAGTGCAGGGGCAAGACCACCTCCCTCCTTCTTCTGGACACACTATTCTTGATGTAGGCCAGGATGCTTTTACCTTCTTGGCCACCTGGGCACACTGCTGGCTCATGGTCAGGTATTCTCCAAATCCATTTTCTCACAATCCTACAGCCATGACAATGCCCCTCCACTCTCACCCCCACTATGCCCTACTGGGCCACCAGGTTCCATGTGGCCTGGAGTGGTGATGGCTGCTGTGAGGCTGGGCACCCCAGCGCCACTTACCCCTGCCTGCCCCTCAGCCACTCTGCGAGCAGCGAGCGAGCTTTGTGTGGCCATCTGAGCTCAAGCGATGCTTAGTATGTACAAACCCCACCCTGCAGAGGGTCAAGGACATTGGCTGAACTGACTCACTCTGCAGGGGCTTTTGGATGTTTGTCAGCACGGGGTTCATGTTAAAATAAAGCTTTGACTGGTAAAGACTACACCACTGTGTCACCACTCTGCCAAGGATCCCTAAAGAACCTTCCTGTCCCCACAGGGTTAGGTGACCGCATCTCAAAACTGTCTGGGTCCCATTCTAGAGCCTCCTGTACTGACTCAGAGGAGAAGGGAGGGGGGGGAAATAAGTAAGAGAAAGGTCCTACAGCAGAGATTCATTCATTCAAAACTTGTAAGTCAGATAATGTAATTAAATACTTCAGTAAACAGATCTACAGCACTCAAAAGGCTTCCCCTCCAGGTTGATGCTTTCAGCCTTCCAGGCAGCCCTGTCATGTTTCTGAAAGCATGTCAGCCTGTGTCAGCAGGTGAAGTGGGTAGGGAAGGATGGGATGCCTCTGATAGATGCTGCTTTTTGGACACCCCCTAACCTGCTGTCAGAAGGCCAGAACTGCTCTCAACCTCAGGCAGTGTGTAGGGAGGATAGACCTTGCAGGGCCTCGTTGGGGCATCTCAGATACCGTGAGGCCACATGCAAGGACCAGGCATGGTTTAGGAGGCCCTGGAGCGGGTCCAAAGCTGTGTCCTGCCTGCCAGCTTTGCTGCCAGGATGCCTGTAGGCAATGCTGCTGGCAAGGTGCCCCTCTGCTCCTTGCTGCTTGCGCACAGATTGCAGGCTCCCTGGCACAAGCGGGCCGCCCGTCCCACGCGCTCTGCAGAGCTGAGCACGCTGTCAGCAGGCAACACGGCACAGCACAGACTGCCTGCCACTAGTACCAACCAGATCCCTCCCAACCCACTCTTGGTTTCACAGATGACAAACTCACAAAGGGAGAAGTTGGGTCGATCTGGAGTTTTCCTTGAAGCAAAGGACAGCTCCTCCAGAACAGACGCCAGGAGAGGCAGCTGCAGGCAGCTGGTAATCCCCAGGGCGCGCATCCTCGGGGCAGGAGAGCCCAGGGAGCGGAGAGCTGCCAAAGCACCACGGTGCAGCTTCAGTGCTTTGTTGAACCAGACCTTGCATAAGCACATTTCAGGCCAGGTTTGCAACTCCCACCAAACACATTTACTCCACCAACTTCAGGAGGCTCCTGTGAGGCACCCTGCCATGTAACTCCAGCTATCAGGCTTGAACTCAGCGCCTGTGAGTCAGAGACCTCAAAAACATTAGTTGTGCTTTGCAATTGTTCAGTCAGGAGAGTACCTTTCAGAGCAAAGCATGGATGGCCCAGGCTCCCATCCAGGCCTTTCCACTGCATAACCCAATGATTCAGCCAGCCTGGCTTGAAATAGCCCAGCTGCTTTGAATCTCTCCTGTCTTCCCTCAGAAAATCGCACTACAGTTCGACAACACTCTCCATTTTTAAAGCTTACTATCACTTGGATCCCAGTTAGAATTACATGCACACAGTCAGCAAGCTTTTTCCTTGGGTTTCTTAGCCTGTGACTGCTGTATCTCCTGCTTTTGCCTCCAGAGCCATTTGTCACTGCTTGGCAAACGTGGACTCATTCACCAGTTTCACAGAATGGTCTAGCTTGGAAGGGACCTCCAAAAGTCATCTAGTCCAACCCCCTCTGCAGTATGCAGGAGCATCCTCAACTACATCAGGTTGCCCAGAGCCCAGTCAAGCCTCATCTTACCTATCTCCAGGGATGGGGCCCCAGTATTTCCAGACAGTTTTATCCATTCTGTATTTTGAGTTTGCTGTAGTCAGAAAGGAGTTCTCAATTGCTTCACCAACACACACACCTGACTTCAGCCAAACAGGTCCTCACCCAAAGCACTCCTCATTTCTTTTCATACTAAACCAAGTCCTGGACAGGACAAAGAAGGACAGGATGTGTGCTCACACTATAACAACCACTACAAAAAAATCACTAGTAGTCCCACTGTCACCATTAATGTGCTGGAGTTTTGTCTAGGTTTAACTTGGGGAAAAGACAATGGCACTGTCTATGGACAAACACGAGCTAAATGGCAGTAAAACCAAGCAAAACAGGCTGGAGAGGAACAGCAAAATATTAGCCCAGGGAGACAGCTTAGTTACTGGCTTCTCCTGCAGGATGCAAAGGGAAGGCAATGAAAGGGATATAGCAACACAATGACAGGGCAACATCACTCTCCAGAGCAACATTGTGGAGCCAGTTTTTGGTTCTTGCTGGTGGGGATGAATGCTGCACTCGCAGATCATTTCTGCTAAGTAGGGGCTTCCCTGAACACTGTCCTATCCTCAGTCTAGGCACTTCCTAGAGTTTCCTTCCAAAACCCAGCTCAAACACTGTATGGTCCCTGACCATTCTGCTTTAACCTCCTCATTTTCCCTGCAGTTGTTAATTGCTTACACACAACACACAGGAGAAAAATGGACAAGCTCTATGCAACACTACTGCTGCTCCAAAGCCTTTGCCTACCTGCAAAGGCTCTGCTTGTGCATTTGGCCTCAAGGACATCAGCAGAAGGAATGCTGTGCAGACGATGGCAGCTACTATTCATCTCTGCAATTTCTGCTCTTGCCTTCCTCACAATTTAAAAACAGCCTCTTCTCCCTTGTGTTTTACCCTCCCTTCCCCTTTCACACATTAAGGAAGTCAGGTGGGATCAAAGTGCTCAACCAAAACCTAAATGTTGTCTGATTTTATTAGGAGCAGTAAAGCAACACAAACCACTTTGAGGGCCTTTCAGAATGGGAATCTGTAACGTTTCTTCTGGGAAATATCAAAATGAGATGAATCAGCAGCACTGCAGCATTTCCCCCCTCTTGTCTTCCACAATGAAATTTCAGAAGAGATCACAATGCATCCAAACATTCACAGAGCACTGCTGCTGAAGGGGAATGTCCCCTCCCTGCTCCTTCAGTTGGCATTAGGTAAAACGCTGCACGCTCCTAAAAACCCTGAACCCCCAAGGCTAAGAGAAGACCCTTCTCATTGAAGCATACTTATTCCTTATAATTTGCACTGTTATCATGTAAGACAAGGAAGAGCCAGCCAGGAAAACAAGATTAGGTCCTGCTGGTATTGATTTTGTCCTCTGAACCATCTCGTTTGAATACACAAAAGCTAAGCCCAACCTAACTCATTCCAGACATTGACGCAAGGTGCAGAGCAGCACCCCCTCTGTGGGAGCCCCACCACAGTGTTGTGCAAGGAAAGTTCAAGGAGAAAAAGTCCCTCAACAAGATGCCAGATAGGAACCCTGCCCAAGAAGAAAGCTACAGTATTGCACTGCCCTGGCTCTCCTCACTGAGCTGGCGTGGGCCAGCGCTGGTCCTGCCTGACTCGCACCAGTCACACACAGGACGGGGAAGCGCTCTCTGCTGGAGTGAAAGGAAAGCTGAGTGCTGAACAACTCCTGAGGGCCACTGAATGCAACCTGAGCAGCAGAACCTCACCTAGAGAAAAGGCACCACTTTGCTATTGATAAGCACAGTAACAAATTTACCTGCTACAAGGGTGGCATGCCAGGGTGCCTTTTAGGAAGACTGGATGCAAGGCAGGAATTTGCTCCCAGGGGCTGGCTCCCCTCAGCATCCATTTTGTTCCCTCTGTATTTATTAATAAGCCAGGGGACAAGAGGAGTTTAACATCTCCCAGCTAATGACTTCATTCAACAAGCCCCTTTATACAGCCAGTGAAAAAGAGTGGATACTCTGGAGGGAAATTAAAAGCACATTACATTGAATTCCTGCTACGCTTTGCCTTTGGAGACATTTCTCCCTCTCCACCGACCTGGCTCCCTAATGAGGCATGTAAACTAGGGAATCCCCCCAGCAAGTGTGCTTGCTTGCAAAGCTTGCAAAAGCAGATGTGCAGGCTACCTGCCTGGCCTATCTGCACTTCTGACACTGGAGGTCAAACAGGAGTTTAAAGAATGGCATTGGCAGGAGCAGGTTTAACACCCCAAGTCTGTCAGGGGAGAGAATGCAGCATGATCGATTCCAGCCTCTGACCTTGAGAAGGCATAAACAAGAGAGCAGCAACCCTCCAAGACTTGTAGCAAAATAGTTACAGCCTTGCAAGCAGATTAAAAGCCACAGTTAATAAACATACTTCCCCAGATGCTTGTTTGTTATTATGCAAGACATGTTTATTATGCAAAATGATGAAGCAGAAAAAAAGGACCTGCAAAGACACGCTGAGCTCTTAACGTGACTTGGGTTTCTTCAATGCTGCTTAGCTTCTTTTTTTTGCTGTTGTTGTTGTGCATAATCATCCCCCTTATTAGCAGGAATCTTTGAAGTGATTCAAGCTCTAATTTCAACGTTTCAAACTCACAGGTTTGTACTGTAAAACCGTAGTGAGCTCTCATAAGCGACCCAGTTTCCCCCCGCCCTCTGCATCCTCTGTCTCTGCTAGGATTCTCTCAGTCTTTCCAATAAATTATGTATCACCATTTGCCATTTCCAAACTAATTAGAACTCCAGTTAAACAACAAGGAATATCTGAGAGTAGTGCATTTGAGAAGAGAAGTGTTGTGCACTTGGGGCAAAACCAACCCCAGCTGTAATGCCACTGAATTATACAGTTCGTTGTATCGAGAGCTGCAATTTTGGTGTACCCAGAGCGATTAGGTAAGGCCTGTGGAGGCTCTACAACCTCATGATGAGCACCTGCTCCAGGAGATCCAGCCTGAGAGGCAAAACACTTTGCAGGCACTCCTTTCCCCATGCCCCTGTGAGCTGTGGCAGCAGGGACAATGGAGAGAAAACTGGGTTGTGGAGTCTCCCTCTCTGGACATATTTCAAACCCACCTGGATGTGTTCCTGTGCGATCCTGCTCTGGCAGGGGTGCTGGACGAGATGATCTCTAGAGCTCCCTTACAACCCCTAACATTCAGTGAGAGAAACTTCACAAAGAAAGGTTCACCAGAGTGGGAAATAATTACATGGAGGAACTTTTAACTCCAGAGAGAGACAGGAGAGCATGTTCTGTTTCTTCTCCCGTTATGATTAGGCTGTAAACTCACTGGAGCAAGATGTACCTCACCATTCCCCACTCCCCTCTCCTCTGCAAAAACCAGCTCTGGGTCTCAGCTTCCCAAGCACTGAGATGGTGCAGGTAATACCCACTGCCCTTCATTCATTCTCTGCATTTTTACTTTGGCACAACATGCTAACAGCAGATCCTCATTGAATTGTGTCACTCCCCTGAGCAGGAGCTGACAAAAACCTCTGGGGAATTTACAACTACCCTGCCTTACAAGAAACCAAATGGGAACACACCAATGACTCTACAAACTTGTTATGAAGGCAGTCTCTTGTATTCCACTGTCTATAAACCCAGGTGCCTCAGGCCAAGACCCAATTTTCTTTCTTGCTAAGCACCTAATTCCTCAGCAGACCTCAGAGGTAGAAATAAAAAAGTCAGGAAAACCCCAAGTGCAGGTATCTGGTGTAGGCAAACAATGCACAGAGTCACAACAACTGCCTCCCAGTGCATCTAACGCATGCAGAAGCTGGCTAGGGATCTATGGCTAGCTTCAATCAAGCAACCCAGCCCCACACTGCCCCTACCCATCCCTAACCAGGCAGACGGGATGAGGAAACTCACTGCTAAAGCTATCAAAGCAGCTGAGCACACAGGAGGGCCTGGCATTTTTCTGCAAGGAGCCTTCCCACCATGTATAGCTTTGGAGGACCCCACTGGGCTCTCCTTTTGGGCTGACTGGTACCAGCAAGACTTTTGCCAAAGGCTGGTGATTCCAAACCCATTCATTCAACAGCCCATTGGCCCAAACTCAGAAGAAACTGCATGAAGCATCTCTGAGCCCAGGCTGATAATAGCCTCTGGTTTGATCCAGGGCAGACGATGTCAGCCCAAGCATCATCTCACACACACACAGATGAAATAGCACCAAAAAGAAGCCAACCACCAACACACCAAAACAAACCCACAGCCATGATGTGCTCAGTTACAATCTGCACTCAAGCAGAGACAAAAAGCCCAAACAATCCACCCCCCCATTTCCCTGAAAGGCTCCAGGTGGTCTGACAGCAGTCCTGGCCTCGACGGTGTTCCATGAAGTCCCAGCAGCGCTAGGCCTGGGACAGACAACAGAGGAGGGAGCCAAGCAGCAAAACAAGTTCATTCATCAATGGATCTGCAGGAGTGAACAACATCTATGGGGAATATTTACCCTCCTCAGAAACCCCTCAGAAGAGGACAGTGAAAAAACCAGGTACAGACAACACCAGAGGAAAGGGGCTCAAGATGGGGAGAATCCATACTCCAGTGTCTGCTGAAGCAGAGGAACAGGGATGATGTGTCCTTTGGCACAGGCAGCAGCCAGGTTCAGGTGGCACAGATGGGGGCCCTGCTTGCCTCACAGGGCCACTGTCAAGTGCTGTCCAAAGCAATTCCCCAGCACAGTCTATGAGATTGATACAGTTGTTCCAAATGTTGGCTTGGAGTGGGAGCCTGGCCCCCCAGGAAATCTTCAGGATCCAAAGACGACTGCTTGAACAGGCTGAGGTGTTCTCAGGCACATCCACTTCTCTTACAGGACCCTAGGTCTCATCCCTTGTCTTTGATGCTATGAGTAGCTTGATCCACACTCTGCTCCCATCAGGCTTTACCCACAAATATCGCTTTTCCTTGCCTCGGGGTCTGCTCTAAACCACAGCGAATCAGTTGATTTACTAAGGCAAGACAGGAACAGTGCTGCCAGTCAACACAAGAAGAAATATTGTCTAGCAAGTTCCATCTCCCTAGACCAAAGGTGGGCCAGTAGCAGGCCTTTACTGCAAGTGCAAGCCTTGCACCATGAAATGACATAGTCATGACATAGTTATTTCCCTCTGAGGGTGACAGAACACTGGAGCAGGCTGCCCAGGGGGCTGTGGAGTCTCCCTCTCTGGAGATATTCAGGACTCACCTGGATGAGTTCCTGTGTAATCTGGGATAGGTGACCCTGCTCTGGCAGGGGGTTGGACTGGAAGATCTCTTAAGGTCCCTTCCAGCCCCTGACATTCTGTGATGAAGTGAGCAGTTTAACTCTCACTAGTGCAGACAGAGCTGCATGCCATCGAGCTGCTGCATGTCATGAGCACCACCAGCATTGTGCTGCATCCATAGCTTTCCATGATCAATTTTCCTACTTTAGACAAACACACTTGCTGGGAATAAGCAGGCCCCACTAAACCACCTTTATTTGAATCCATGTACTACCTGGTGCCTTTTAGGACACCTTATACGACTACCAGAAGTGTCTTCTGGACACATGGTCCTCCTGCCACCCACCTTCTCTTGCTATGTCCTTCCCACCCTCTGTATCTTCTCACTACTGCTATACAGAGACACTTTTCCTCTGCATTGCCTCTAATCTCTCAGCTGCCAAACATGATGTTTCCAACCTACTCCACTTCTTCTTCTGCCTGAACCCCACACCCTTCCTTTCTTTGCACAGTTTGTTCAGATGATGCTGGCCCCTCACTGCTCCAAAAAGAGCCCTGTGATGGGCTATGCCCATCCTGGCAGCAGGGGGGAGGGCTTGTCAGAGTTTTTGCCCTCCCTGGAGGGTGTTTTCCCCCAGGAAACTGACTTGGTCTGTTCCACTCCCCCCCTGCCCTGTCCAGCAGGGGTATAAAGGGGAGGACGTTGCAGCCACTGCTCTCTTCCTTCTGGCTCGTGGGGACCAAAGAGTTGCTGCCGGCTTGCTGCTCCCCTGCCACGAGCTCCTCCCTGCTGCTGCCACACTGTGCAGAGGACTGCTTTTGTATTTCATCTTTCTTTCTTTTCCCATCCATCCTTGCTTCCTACCCTTGTGAACCCTGCCTGTTATTGTTACATATATATATAGAGAGAGAGAGACAGAGATACTGTTTAAAGAAAACTCTTTACCTCTCTACTTCCAAGCCGAGCCCTAATTATTCCTTGGTGAATTTACTCCTTCCCTTTCTTTCCCTCTCGATTGGAAAAGAGGAGAGGGGACTTGGGAAGGGATTCTCAGCCTGGCCCCCATCGGGCTCTTAAGCCCCAGTTAAGGCTCAAAGCACCACAACCCCTCTGGTCTGCAGGTGGCTCTGTGACACACACTGTTTCCCTGCAGCCCTCACTTACAGGACACCAGAGGTACAACGAGCCCCACCACAGGGCCAGGACCTTTTATGCCCAGCACTGCACAAACACAGGGCAGGACATCAGTCCTGAGGTTGAGCCTAGAGGGAAGCACGCCTGAGAACTGGCTACCACACCATGCTCACTATTACCTTAAGGGCTCTGATAGCTTACAAGAAGGGGAAGCTTTCATTGTTAGTAAACCAGTGTAATTTACTTAGAAGCAGTCATTTATGTTTACTGGGCTATGAAAGAACAGGAAGCGTCTGGCATCCACAGAGATCCAGATTGATCTCTCTGTCTCTTCTTGACAAGCAGCCAGTTTTGAGACCTACCTTGCCAGGCATACTAACACATCCACTCGCTGCCTTCTACCCTGAGTCACTGGAGAGACACAGCTTTGTTACCTCCCGAGTTCAAGGGGGAAATCTCAACCACATAAACAGCCTTAAAACTGACCAGGAACAGAGACAGGGGAAAAATCTGCATGGGAGCAACTCGAACCCTTGTCCTGTCAGTGGTCCTATCTGCAGTCTCATGAACCTTTTCAAAGCAAAGCCAATGCCTAGACAGGAGCAGAACTGCTGCACTGCAAATGTACACAAAGGCAGAAGAGATTACAGTCTCAGCTATACACTTTAAAGATACCATAACCACAGAAATGAGAAGTGCATTATTAACCATCACTTCTTACTAGGCAGGCCTAGAGGAAAGTTATTTGAGGCATAAAACACCCCTGCAAAGGGCTGCCACCTTTAATAAATCACTGAATCAATTATTCACTGTGAAAATCAACTACTTACTTCAAATGAGAATCTTACGAATAACCTCATGCCCTTTCATGCCACCTAAGGAAGTTATAGGGGAATTAAGTCAGTGGGAAAAAAAAGCCTCACTTCTCTTTTGTGTGCATTAAAAGACCACCCAGATACAGGGAAGCTCTGTTCCACTGCATCACCCTGCCAGCAGAAACCTCCAGAACCATTCCAATGAAGTCAGGGTGCTACTGTGGATTCATACTGCAGTCAGAAGTAGAGCATCACCCCTTGGGCTACCACCTATGGTCAGTTAGCCAGGCACAAGTTCAGAAGGAGTTCCATTCAGCCCATGCCACTTCACAAGTGTGGAACCAGACTATAACCAAGCCAACCATGCAAGCTCCTCTACAACGTGACCCACATGAAGTGATTACTCAAAGTGTATCTCCACAGATAAGGAGACATTGCCACCAATCTCTGTGCCACAAATCTCTCACCCTTTCCAGTGAATATTGCATTGTGGTGGTGAGAGAAAGCTCAGTTCTCCCCCACGCACAAAGAGACCACGGCTAACTCAGTCAGAGAAGCAGAAATGAGATAAGCTATGTTTACAAGCAGGATGAAATGCAGATGGATATATACACAACATAGAGTATGGACAATATATGCAGAAATATACAGCAAAGAATGTAATACAGAACAAAACTCCCTCCTCCAGCCAGGAGGGTGTCCCCCCTGTGCCCCCCTGCAGCATCTGCCCCTGCTTCTCTTGTGAACAGGCTGCTGAAACGTGACCATTTCCAGACAAAAACCATCTGCCACTCCCAAAGCAGCCTCTTCCCTCCCACATACCAAACCACACCACCCCAGGGACCCAACAGTGCAAAGTACTTACTGAGCTGTAGAGATATCCCTCAGCGTTCATGGCAACGTACAAACCTGCCTTCACCCCTTGGATCGCCACCACGCGAAGACCCACGGGAATTAGGTTGAAAAGGGCTGTGAAAGGCAAAGGAAAACAAAGGTTATGGAGGCACCACCCTGCATTGCTGCTGCTGCTTCTTCATACAATCAATAAGGTTAGAAGAGACCTCAAAGATCAGCAAGTCCAACCTGTCACCCAACATCTCAAAACCATGGCACCAAGTGTTACCTCCAGTCCCCTCTTGAACACCTCCAGGGATGGGACACCACCACCTCCCTGGGCAGCACATTCCAATGGCTAACAACTCTCTCAGCTCACAGCCACATCCAGCCTGGCCATAAAAACCTCCAGGGATGAGGCTTCCACCACCTCCCTGGGCAACCTGTGCCAGGCTCTCACCACCCTCATGGGGAAGAGCTTCTTCCTAACATCCAATCTGAATCTACCCATTTCTGGTTTTTTCCATTCCCCCCAGTCCTATCACTCCCTGACACCCTGACTGCAACCAAAAGTCCTGCTTCCAGCTACAGGAAATGCCTGCAGCTGTGGGGTTATGGTTGAAATGTTGAGGAGCACTGACTGTGGCTGTCTCCCAGAAGCTTTCATGCCCCCAACAGTCTGTCTCATCACCACCTTGCAATGCCAAGGGCTCATGTGTGCACCCAGGCTAGCACATCTCGACAGCTTTCTGTAGGCCAGCTGAGCTGTGGTAACTGCACATGTACCCATCTTTGCCCATGGCAGATGCACTGACACTACACAGTTTAGTTCCTTCTGAAACAGGTTTAAGCCTAGTCACACTTTCTTGCATTTGCCATATGCTGAAGTAGTCTACAGATAGCAGCCATGGCCAGAAGGATGCAAAGTAACTTGACCCTGTGCCTACCCCTGTGGTCTTTGCTGTCCAGGGAATGAAGAAAGAAGAGAAGAGAAAGTTCTCCACTGCAGAACTGCTCCTCACCCAGCAGCAGTGCTAGGTAAGATGCTAGAGAGGACCTTTCAACACTCAATTTTTACTGCACTTTTATTGATGGAAGCATAGCAACCACTTCCTCCCAATAAATTACCCATATTGCTTGATGCCAAGCAGACCCTGCATCTGGGGAAGAGAAGACTGAGAGGGCATTTAACAAATGTTTCTAAATACCTGAGGGCTGGGGGACAAGAGGGAGGGGACAGGCTCTGCTCAGTGGCACCCTGGGATAGGACAAGGGGCAACGGACATGAACTACAGCACAGGAGGTTCCACCTCAACATGAGGAGGAACTTCTGCACTGAGGGTCAGAGAGGTTGTGGAGAATCCTTCTCTGGAGACTTTCAAGCCTGTCTGGATGTGTTCCTGTGTGACCTGTGCAACCTGTGCTAGATTCTATGGTCCTGCTCTGGCAGGGCATTGGACTCGATCTCCCGAGCTCCCTCCCAGCCCCTAACATCCTGTGAACCACCACTGCACTTCCACAGTGAAGCAGAGAGGTTTCCACGGCATTCACTTTTCCCACTGCCAATGCTTCAGCTTTCAGGGTGCTTGATTATAATGCATATGGTCCTGCTCTGGCAAGGGGGTTGGACTCCATGAGCTCTGGATGTCCCTTCCAAGCCCTGACATCCTGCAATCTCATTGAAAGACCTTTCCCCCGAGCACATGGGAATTAATGCACAGGAATGCAATGTCAGGCTCAAAGAGGAGAGGAGAGGAGAGGAGAGGAGAGGAGAGGAGAGGAGAGGAGAGGAGAGGACTGTCAGCACTGACAGCCTGAGCACCAATGCACAAGCATGGCTCTGCTTTCACTGAGCTTTATGGGACGAGAGCATCCAGATGTTGCAGCACAACTTGTGCTTCAGCTTTGGGAGAGGTAACTAAACTCATCCCAGGGAACTCAGGACATGGAAAGATGGGCAACAGGGTCAGGCAGAACCTCGAGTACAAACTCAAAGGCAATATTTCGCTCAAGGTCTCTTCCCTGCACAGCTACCCTGGAAGGAGAGTATTTCTTCTGGTTCCCTCATCACAAGGTCAGAGTGGCCTTCCACTTCCACGAAGCATTTCCCATGGATTTCCAAATCACTCATTTGCAAAAGCTTGCTTGAAACTTTTCAAGAGCGTTGGGGTGTTCTAATTAGCCCAGGGGAGACCTGTGAATGGGCAGAGTGCAGGTGAAAGTCTGAGTGAAAGAGCACAGACTGAAGCTTTCCAGCTGACTGTTAAGGGCATCATCCTCTAGCTGAGTTATAGATAATTTATCAAGTTTTATGCCTGACACATCACAATGGAGCAAGCACAGCAGAAAGAGGCCTTCATATAACGGTTCAAACAGCCCTCCTCCTCACAGTGCCATCTCCCAGCTCTTCCTTCCCTAGGACCACTGCTGAGTTAGCATCAGCCCTCAAGGATAAAGCAGCTTGGGCTGAACTGGCAAAATGCTGTAGCTCCTCAGGCCAGGCTGGTATGAGTCTTGGTATTCCAGGATTAATTCCTGGAGGGAATTGAGTTCAGCCCAACCACCCACTTTGAAGAGACTAGTTCAGTGTGCATGTGCAAGTAATGCATGGATTTAACCCAACCAAAGGTGCTCCCCAAGAGCCTCACACATGTGCAGCCTGTGAATTACTGCAAAGGGCAGGAGACAGAAGTGTCTGGATTCCTTTCCAAGAAAAAATACATTTATAGCCAACATGGAGAGAAAAGAGGGGAAAGAAAGAAAGAAGAAGAACAAATCAAAGCTGTAGCTTGATTCTTTCCTTGGAGCCAGTAGGTCAGAGTACCAAAACCTGAACCAAATCCCCAAGATTCACACAATTTCTAGGCAGAAAAAGCAGAGCCCAAAATGTAACAGGACAGGGGTTACATTCAACCTGAACTCTTGGTGCATTTGCTCAAAGCCCAGAGGTGGAGACCTTCCCAAAAGTGGAACCTGAAAAGAGTACAGGAGACACTCGCTGTGCTCCAGAGACCTAACCAGGCCCTTGGCCACGCTGGTTGCAGGGCTGTCTCCAACAAGGCTTCACGAGTCCCAGTTTCACTTGAGTGCTTTCCTTTTTCCATCAGTCAGTTCCCAAGGAAGACTGGATGGCTCCTCTCAGCACACTGCCTAAGAGGGAGGCACCAGAAGTCTGGTGAACAGAAACCTACCATCAGCTCATTTCCATGCTTTTGAGCATCGTATCCAGCCAGACACCAAAGCCTGCACTGAGGGCTCGCGAAAGCCGCTGCCTCTATTTATGATTCCATGGGAGGATGTCAACAGATGTACACAGCAAATGGAGCCCAGCCTGATTACTGCTCTGTGAACAACCAGAGTCCAGGATGGTGCTGCTCTGATACTGCCCCCAGATGAGACAAATGCACCCCAGTGCAGCTGCTCAGCATCCAGGAGCTGTGTTCCAGCACAGTTCTGCCGCTGCAGAGCTCACTAACCCAACCGAACTTACGCTGCCATCACTTCCTCACTACCACGAAGGTCTAAGCCTCTCTGTAATTAACAGGTCTGTAAGCAACACCCTTTCCCTAATTCCACCCCCTGCCAACTGAAAAATGGAGCATATTACTGCTTCTAATGAAACAAAATGGGAATCATCACTCATTTCCTACAGCCAATTTGTCTTGCACAGAAAACTTGTGATGCAGTCGTTAGGCAGTGAGGTGATAATGCCCAGAATCAGGGGGCAAGAAGTTTCTCCTTGGCAGCACTTGCATGTCACCAAATCTCTGTGTACACCTAACCATACTAACAGAGCACAAGAACAATGCTGTTGTGCTCCATGTTACAGCACTGCCAGTTCTTAAGCTTCCTCAGACCCTGCTGCAGACCGTGGTAGCAACCCCCCCGCCCCCAGTCATGGGTTTCAGACGTGACAGAGCACCTCCTGTACTACAGGGCAGAGCAGGGGAGCAGGCAAGCAGGAGGGCATGCATCTAACACAGGTAGTTGACAGCCAAAGGAGTTCTAGGAAGCAAATGTCATCTTCTATTAACAAAGTACTTTAGCTCAATCAAGACTTGGTAAATTCTCAGAGCTCTTTCTGCACTCAAATCTAGAAACACCTTTAAAGAAGCTGAAGCCTTTACTTATCATGCTTCCAAGGGAACATTCCATCTTCACTCACAACTTACAAGCTTACAAGCTTTATTATAGGAATGTAAAAATGGGCAAGTGGGGGGGAACCCTCACCCAGGCTTGTAAGCATTGGACTCATTCTTTTTGTCAGGAAAACAAATTCTGGTTAACATAGAATCATAGAATTGTCAAGGCTCAGCCAGTCCCAACCCCCCTGCCATGGGCAGGGACACCTCACACTGCAGCAGGCTGCTCACAGCCACATCCAGCCTGGCTGCAAACACCTCCAGGGATGAGGCTTCCACCACCTCCCTGGGCAACCTGTGCCAGGCTCTCACCACCCTCATGGGGAACAACTTCTTCCTCACATCTAATCTAAATCTAACCTCCTCTAGCTTGGATCCATTCCCCCCACTCCTATCACTCCCTGATACCCTCAAAAGTCCCTCCCCAGCTGTCTTGTAGCCCCATTCAGATACTGGAAGGCCACAAGAAGGTCTCCTCAGAGCCTTTTCTTCTCCAAACAAAACAACCCCAACTCTCTCAGTCTGTCTCCATAGCAGAGCAGCTCCAGCCCTCTGCTCATCCTCATGGCCCTTCTCTGGACATGCTCCAGCACCTCCAGAGCCTTCCTGTAACAGAGGCCCCAGAACTGGATGCAGTACTCCAGGTGTGGTCTCACCAGAGTGGAGCAGAGGGGCAGAATCCCCTCCCTGACCCTGCTGGCTGTGCTTCTCTTGCTGCAGGGATAGGGAAGAGGACCAGCTGGGGCAGAGCAGGACTGGACACAGGGTGTGCTGAGGTGAAAACCAGAAGCCTTAAATGCTTTTCAAACTCTTTTTCTAACGTGAGTGGTGAGTTTTCTGTGCCAGCTCCACAGAACAGACACAATCTTTTACTTCATGGGCAGAGGAGAAAAATCTGCCTCTTTCCCTTCATTGCATCTTAACCATTTTTCAACCACTGACAGGATTTACACCTGACCCTGCTTATGACCCTTATCGATGATACTACTTTCAGCATGCTCCAGGCCTAAACCCTTTAGCCATGAGTATGTTGTCCACTGTCACGTTAGGGCAGGCTTTCAGCTGCCTAACCTGTCATGCATGCTCAGCTCAGACTCTGGGCTAACACTTACTGAAATGGAGGAGTAAGGCAAGATGTGGTCCATGTGCTCAGCTGATGTAAGCAACAGTAAGTCAGAGTAGCTAAACTAATTTACACCAGACTACCTGTTCTGAGATAATGGAGCAAGCCATCAGTGCTGCATATGAGTAAGGGAGAACCAACAGAGGATGCAACAGGCAACAGTAACCTTGGTGCACCACGAGATGGAGAGGTCTAATATCCAGAAGGGAGTGAGGAAGGTTGTTGTGATGATCAGCAGGCTGTGGTGCACTATCTTTGAAAGAAGGAACAAAGAAATGGTGTTTGTTCAGCTCGAAGCAGGGACAGCCAGAGACAGGCTCTCTGAGAGGAGCACAACTGAAAGGATGTAAGGCTCCAGCCAAAAGCCTTGGAGGAAATCATGACTGGCTTTAAAGAACAGTGCAGCACTGGAACCAGAAAGGTTAGGAGGCTATGGAACAGCTCAGTCCTGGAGACATGTGAAACAGCTAGACAAGGCACTGCACATCTGAAGGCAACCCAGCTACAAGCAGGATTTCTGACTGGAGATCTCCAGAGGTTTCCACAGTCTTAATCTTTTTGTTTTGCAGGCTGGAGGGCCCCAGATGATAGCCTGGATATGCTGGGCTGTTTCCATCTGGTCAGTGCATGCACTGTCTATTTACTGAGGCTTTTCAGATGTTCTGCAGGACTGTCATAGAATAGTCTGGGTTGGAAGGAACCTCCAAGGGTCAAGTCCAACCCCCTCTGTAGTCAGCAGGGGCATTCTCAACTAGATCAGGTTGCCCAGAGCCCTCTTGACCCTCACAGAATCACCAAGGCTGGAAGAGACCTCAAAGCTCATCAAGTCCAACCTGTCACCACAGACCTCATGACTAAACCATGGCACCTTGAATCATCTCCAGGGAGGAAACCTCGACTACCTCCCTAGGCAACCTGTTCCAGCGTTCCACCAACCTCATGGTACAGAACTGCTTTCTAACATCCAATCTAAATCTCCTCTTTAATTTGAAACCATTGTCCCATCACCACAGACTATGCTGGCAAGCTAAGGGGTCCTACTGCTCTCATGAAGAATCAGTGATGGGGTGCTTGGTGCCATGGTTTAGTCGATTAGATAGTGTTGGATGATAGGTTGGATTCCATGATCTCAAAGGTCTCTTCCTGACTGAGGGAGCTGGGGTTGCTTAGCCTGGAGAAGAGGAGGCTCAGGGGAGACCTTCTTGCTCTCTACAACTCCCTGCAGGGAGGTTGGAGCCAGGTGGGGGTTGGTCTCTTCTCCCAGGCAACCAGCACCAGAACAAGAGGACACAGTCTCAGGCTGTGCCAGGGGAGGTTTAGGCTGGATATTAGGAAGAAGTTCTATACAGAGAGAGTGATTGCCCATTGGAATGTGCTGCCTGGGGAGGTGGTGGAGTCACCATCCCTGGAGGTGTTCAGGAGGAGACTTGATGGGGTGCTTGGTGCCATGGTTTAGTTGATTAGATGGTGTTGGATTGGTTGATGGGTTGGATGCAATGATCTTGAAGGTCTCTTCCAACCTGGTTTATCCTATGTAATTCCAACCTGGTTAATTCTATTCAGCCCAGGAAGGAGCAATAATGCTGCAAGCAACAGTTAGCCCTGAAAGACCACCTGAGACCACCAGAGCTGGAAGGCAAAGATCCCATCACCAAGAACACAAAGAGGGGCCTTGGACTCCACAAACCCACACTCTGGTTAAAAGAGGATTGTTCATGTACCCCAGTGCAAGTGGGCAGAGGCTCTGTCTCCTTGCTCACATGGAGGGGGGTGCCTTCCCCTGCCTGCTGGAAGGAACAGATGTCCCAGGCGCTGCTGTGCGGGAAGCTGGCAGGCTGCCCGTTCAAATGCCATTAAAACTTGGCTTCTGGGCTTGTGGGCTTGGCTTTTTTTATCCCTCCCCTTCTTCTTCAAGTGAGAGGAGGTGGAAAATAAATGCCATCAGCTCCTCAAGAAGACACACAAAATGGGCACCAGACAATTAATTTTAAAAGTTGCTTAAATATTAGCAGTTCCTCCTAGACAAATAACTGGATTTTTATTAGAACAGTTAATTGCAGCAGACCTATCTGAGGGACATGCTGTGCCTCACTTGAAATGCTTCTTTTGCCAGAGCAAACCAACCTAAGGAGTTCCAGCAAAATGAAGCTCCCTTTCATAATGCTGATTTGAATAACCAAGTGCATGGCTCCAGAACACAGAGTGATGTATGGATGTGCACTCAGCACACACTTGTCTGTGCTCAACACCAGAGAGATGATGGAGAGGTGCTGGAGCCAGTGCAGAGGAGGGCAAGGAAGCTGTGAAGGACCTGGAGAATAAATCTGATGGAGAGTGACTGAAGGAGCTGGGGATGGTTAGCTGGAAAAGACTAAAGGGAGACCCCTACAAGAATAGAATAGACCAGACCAGACCGGAAGAGTCTTCAAGATCATCGAGTCCAACACATCATCCAACACCACCTAATCAACTAAACCATGCAACCAAGCACCCCATCAAGTCTCCAAAGAACACTGCAGAGAGGCTGGTGCTGGTCTCTTCTCACAGGTAATTAGAGATAGAACAAGAGGGAATGGCCCCAAGCTGAGACTGGGTAGGTTTAGACTGGACATTAGGAAACAAATTTGCACAGCAAGAGTGGACAAACCTTGGGACAGGCTGCCCAGGGAGGTGGTGGAGTCACCAACCCTGAATGGGTTTAAAGGTCTTTTAGATGTGGTGCTTGGGTGGTGAACTTGGCAGAGTAGGGTCAGTGGGACTGATTCCAGAGGTCTTTTCCAACCTGACCGATTCTGTGATGCTAAGATGGCTTCTGCATGGAGCACAGATGGTCATTCAGGATGAGCAGGATCCTGCTGTGACCATCAAGACTCCTTCTCTACCAGTGGATGGGATGCAATTTAACCAAACCCCCTCCAGGGACACAGAAATATTACTTATAGAGCTTTTGATGAATTTTTCCCTTGCACAGAAATACTGCACAGACATCCAGCTGGCTGGTGGAGAAGTTTCTAGAGAACTATTTTAAAGCAGAAAAGATCAGTGAAGGCAACGTGTAGGCTGTTCACCTCGACAAGGGAGCTGTGACCTTCTTTTTGGTCCACACCTGAAATGTCTAGAGCAACAGAAAAAAAGACCCAAAAAATAGTGTGCTTTATTTTGGCATTTCCAAAGTGAAGAGTGTGGATTTTGTTTTGTAGCTGCAAGTAGAAGGTTCATCCAATATGAAATGGTGACTCAGAGTGAGTGTTTCCAAAGGAGAGCAGGTGGTTAAAAGCTCAACAGGACCAATCCAGCACATCCTTAATGCCATTTCAGGAACCAAATATTATCAGATTGGATTTTATTCTTCCCCCCCCGCCTTTTGACAGCCCCTGAGATCAGGGGATGGGGAATTCTTTGGCTTCAACCTCCTTTCACAAAAATTAACTACACTTTCCAACACAGCCCCATGCCTTGAAGCAATTGGCTTGGCACGCCTCAGCAGGATGCCTCCTGTCCCACACCGAGCCGCCACGGCAGGGCTGCCATCTCACCAGATGCATTTACACTCCAGAAGTGTCCTTCAGCCCATCTATTGAGAAGACTGAGTGGACACACCCAGCTCACAAGTGCTTGGCCTCTTGCCAAACTGATCTCTAAGAGGAAACATCAGCGAGAACTGTTTGGGCAACTGGGGTCCAGCCTCAGCCAAGGGGGCTCAGGAAGCTCCCCGTACCTCACTAGGGTGCAGCCAGCAGCAGCTTCCCTCCTCTCCCCTCAGTCCCCATGACTGAAATATTGCAGAACTGCCCTTACATTTTATTCTCCTCTGCTGTGTACTGAAATTCATCTCTGCTTCCATTTAAGCCCATTACTTTGTTGTTCAGTCCCCACTGACAGATGAGGGTAATGAATCCCTGTCAGCTCCAGCAGCTCTTCCCATGTCGTTGACAAATAGGCCTCCAATGGGATTTTCTGCAGATTGAGAACACCCTATGTCTTCCTTCTTTAAGAAAAAAGCAGCTAATATGACCCAAAATTGGGTCATTACTCACCCACTAAAGTCCACTGAACTCATCCCGTGTGTTGGTGTCTGCCTGAGAAAATCATAAAGGCCAAACCCTCCTGGTAGGAACAGAGCTGCTCGGTCTCTCCGAGTGAAAACACGTGCAGGTGCACAGACTCTTCTGCTCCACCATTAACCAGAAGCTGTGTCACTGCCACTGGATGGATTTCAGTTGTGAAAAACAGGCACTAAACCCCAGCATTCACATCTGCTACAAGCCAGGCTTCTGGGGAGTGCAGCCTCTTGGGTCATTTCACAGGGGCTTTGTCAATCTCCCCCAGTTTCAGTTGCCACCTTCCCCAAGATTGCCTTTCATGCACAGACCTCAGGCCAAGGACAGCTGTAGCAGAGCAGCCCCACCACACACAACAATGCTGCCCCAGCAGTCTGCCAGCTTCCTGGGGAGGGGGCAAGCACTGTGACTGCAGGGCTGGCACCCTTGTGCAAGTGCACTTTCACAGGGCCATGCCAGAGCCTTCCTACACGTGCTGCACCACTGCAAGCACCTCTCACCTGCAGCCCAGGCCTGGCCTGCCTGAAGAAGCTAGACCTTCAGTCCAGATAGGAGCTTCTTTGAGTTAGAGTAAGATATGGACCCGAACAAAGTAGGTTCATCCCTTCATCCACACAGAAGAACATGTTCATGTCTAGTAATGGCTGGGAAGAGACCTTGCATACTGGGCAGGCTAGATAGGGTGTCCCTTCAGCAGCAGCACAGGCAGCTTCACACAAATCAAGACTTGAGACCTATGCTGCTGATGCAGTTTGTGGCACCAAAGATCTCAGCTTATTACTGCCCAATCAGAAGCATCAATCTGACACCAATGAAATGGAAGAGCTGTGGCAGAAAATATCCTGCACTTGCTTAAACCTTTTAGGGAGCTTTGTTATTGACAGAATTAGTGCTTTTGTCAAAGGAAGATGTGCTGCTGCTCTGCATTCCTTTAACCCAGCATGGTTCCTGCATCTGAGAACCCTCTTTAAACCCTGCATGGATCTGCTGCACTTTGCTGTCCTGTGTTGGACAGTATGAACCCAGCCCCTTTGAACAAGGTTTTGGACGATGACCTCCTTTGGAAAAGTCATTCAATACCCTCAGCTTCTACACTAGCCTCAAAGCACCAGCCTGCAGTGAACAGCTGGTTTCCTCCTGCCTGGAAATTCCTGATGCTTGCTGAATTTTTCAGGGCAAAATAATTGAAACAATTTTCTCCTCTTCTCCTTGGAAAGAGAATTCCCTGTATCCTTTACCCACGTGGCATCTGTATAAATATAATCTCCTCTCTCTCCTGGCAGTAACTCAAATCATGGGTTTTATTCTCCACCCCACCCAGATGGCAGTTACAGAATCGGGGCAGGAGGGAAGAAGATCAGAGAGGAAACATATGACTTGACACAGGCAAGATTTAAAGGGGAAGGAGAGACAGCAAAAGCTCGCAGGAAACAGCTGGCTTCTTCCTAATTTGATCTCTTCACAACCAAAGCTGCAGAAGCAAGCCCCACTAGGTGATGCATTTGATTGTAATTGAGTTGCAAAACAGGCTAATTTTTCTTACTGTAGTCACTGTTTTCGTCCTTGGTCCCATCAATTGTACCATCTGGGTGCATCTGCAGGAAGTATTCCTGCTGGCTGAATAACCTTGTCACAATTCCTTTCAGCTGGGGTTCTGCAAAAGAATAATAAATATTATTAGGCACACCAAGTAGCAAGAGAACAAGTTTGCTCAGCCCCCATTCGACCCCAAAGTCAAATGTAGAAGGGCTTGGCAGGTAAAGACAGCTTTCTGTGACTCCTTCCAAGCGTGGCTGCAAAATATTTATACCTAGCTGAAGAGACAAAAGTGAGACCAGATGTGCAGGTAAGGTGCAAGGCCTAGCTGTGCAGCAGAAAGTAACAGATGTAGGAAAGGCTGCTTCACTGGAAGTTACCTGCCCAGTGAAAGCCTTCAGACTGCCCCTGAGTTCTGAATGTGCCTCTCCATTCACATTTGCTAGCAGCCTTACACAGGATGTGCTTATTGTACCTCACTCTGCCTGTGAAGCCAGCCACCTCACTTCCTCCATGGCTGACTCACCACCGTGCAGCTCCAGCCCTAGGCCAACCTAAGTGTACTTAAACCAGTGGGATGGTAGTGCTGGAAGACCCAGCTGAGTGCTCAGTCAGGCTGCATGAGTCCAGCTGTGTGGGACTCAGGGAGCAAAATCCAGACAGGAACAGATGCAAGAACGACCTCTGAAGCACTTACGGGCACCTTCAAAAGCCTCTTCTCAGTGGTGCCCAGTGACAGGACAAGGGGCAATGGAGGGAAGTTGAGGCATAGAAAAGAAAGAGAGATTGGCCACTGGAATGTGCTGCCCAGGGAGGTGGCGCAGTCCCCATCACTGGAGGTGTTTAGGAAGAGACTGGATGAGGCACTTGGTGCCATGGTTCAGTTGATCAGACGGTGTTGGGTGATAGGCTGGACTTGATGATCTCAAAGGTCTCTTCCAACCTGGTTAATTCTATAGGAAGTTTCATATAAATATGAGGTAAAAAAAAATTCCCTGTGAGGGTGACAGAGGATTGGAGCAGGCTGCCCAGGGGGGTTGTGGACTCTCCCTCCCTGCAGATAGTCAAAACTTGCCTGGATGTGTTCCTGTGTAACCTGCTCTAGGTGGCCCTGCTCTGGCAGGGGGTTGGACTGGATGAGCTTTCAAGGCCCCTTCCAGCCCCTGACATTCTGTGATCTTCCTCCCTCCCAAAATGCATGCTATGTGCTCAGGTAGATGAGCATCACTTTTTGCCTCTAGCAGGGTTCTTTCCCAGCCACTGTACATCATTACCCAGACATGGACTGGCTGAGGGTGTCCCTATTGCCTCTACAACACTTTGTGGCAGCTGGAGGCTGCCTGCCTTTAAGGAAGCCACAGAGCTGCATTCCCCCAGGGGCTGAGCAGTCCAGGAGGCAGACCCAGGAAATTCTGTTATTCAAAAAGTGGTCCAGACTGGTAGGGACCTCCAGAGGTCATCCAGTTCTAGCTCCCTGCAGCCAGCAGGGACATCCCAACTAGATCAGGTTGCTCAGAGCCCCATCAAGCCTCACCTTGAATATCTCCAGGGATGGGACCTCAACCCCCTCTCTGGACAACCTGCTCCAGTCTTCCCCCACCCTCATGGCAAAGAACTTGCTCCTAACATCCAATCTAAATCTGCTCTTCTCTAGTTTGAAGCCATTGCCCCTGGTCCTGTCACTGCAGGCTGTTGCAAACAGTCTCTCTCCATCCTTCCTGTAGCCCACTTCAGATACTGGCAGGCTATTCGGTCTCCCCGAAGCCTCCTCTTCTGAACACCCCCAGCTCCCTCAGCCTGTCCTCACAGCAGAGGTGTTTCGGCCCCCTGATTATTCTCATGGCCCTCCTCTGGACCCTCTCCATCAGGTCCAGGTCCTTCCTATATCGATGGCTGCAGACCCAGACACAGTACTGCAGGTGAGGTCTCAGCAGAGCAGAGCAAGGTGTCAGAATCCCCTCTCCGGATCTGCTGGCAAGGCTGCTTTGGATGCAGCCCAGGCTGTGATTTGCATTCTGGGCTTCCATCCCATAATTCTGCTCTCTGTAAGCTGGCAGCAAGGCCAACTCAGTCTCTTTTCTCCCTCCTTTTGGCTCTCTGGAGGGAGTCCTTATCTGGCAGCATGGGGCAGGAGGCCTCTCGGTGGCCTTTGGAGGCCTGATTTTCCCTGGCCAGTCTTGGCCTGTTGGGGCTGAATGGAAGGCAGACAATGAGGGGAAGCCAACGAGCTCTGGGGTTTGGTCTGGCTGGGGGAAGGTTTCTGGGGTTTTTCCATGGGTGCTCTATGTGTGAGGTGCTAAGGATGCATGGAGTCCGTATTGTCCTTGCCTATTTCTGACTGCAGCCTCGGCCTGTCTCTCCAACTCAACGAGAGCATCTTCATCTGACTCCCTCTGGGAGCAAGATTATTTCTGTCTGCTCTTTAAAGGAAGACACTTCAGGAAGAGGAAAACCCAGAAGAAAAGCAGCAGAGACAGCGTGAGCAGGAACAGGCAGCGGGCTGCAGCATCACTGCCTGTCATTTCCCTGCTCTCTGTCATTTCCCTGCTGCCCAGCTGGCCAAACACAAACCAAGTGGCCAACAATAGATCTGCTTTTCATCATACAAGTCTTTCAATTCATCACAGGCACTGCTTCAGAACAGCAAACTGGGTGGCTGCATGTGAGCAGACACCCAAGCTAGATGGCAGAGATCTCCCTTCTGTGACAGGAGTTCTATGTGACCGCCCACCACAAGTAAATAAATAAGACCTACTTATTGCTGGCTCAGTAGAGAGGAAAAAATCCAATGTAGCATACCAGGGTCTCATCAGCCTCCCATCTTTCATGCCTCCAGTGAGGCTGTTTAATAAGCCATAGCCATTACATAACTCCAGTCACGTTGTGTGCTGTCTCCAGCCGTTGGGCGCCGCACAACTTCCCTCTGAGGTCTGTGCCTCCACACAGGAGACCTCCTCACACTGAGCAGGGACCTTGGATGCAGACAGGCTGCAGGGGCAAAGGATTTCAGCTTCAGCAACCCCTCCACCAGCCAGGGGAGCATCAGGTACCACTTGCTAGCTACAAAAGCCACTGAACACAGCAGCATGGGCTGGTTTCTATGCTGCCTTAAAGAGGCAATCTGAAAGCAACAAGAGTGTTGTGTACTGCAGGCAGGGCTTCCCCCCAGCAAGACCCAACTCAGTACAGTCAGACTGGCCATCTACTGAGAGCTAACAGTGGTCAAGTCAATTCACATCAAGCTGAGACTTAGACTGAAACAAGCATTTTGCTTTCTCCTTCACAAAACCAGCAAGCCATTTGGTTGAATGCAGAAGCTTGATTTAAGTTGCTTTTCCAACAAGCACAAAGCTAGGGGAAATGAAAGACTGTTGAGGCACAGACAACTGTACTCCCCTCAAGCCTGTTCCTCACAAGAGTAAAGGCACTAACTGGCACTCTCTGATATGAGACCCCTATGTTTGAGTACCTGAAGGAGTCTCAGCCTCGACTTTGGTCTCTGGTTAGATTTCAGCATTTAAATACCTTGCACAAGATGGAAGAGCTGCCAGCAGGAGACACTGAAGATGCTGCTCCTGCAGCCTGAGGCTGTCCATGTGCTAGGGAAGGCAGGAGATCTTATCTGAAAGGCCCTCAAGGATAACAGGTGTGAAGATATGAAACCCTGACTTTTTCCCTTTCCTTGAGAAGACAACTTAGCCTCAGGACAGAAGGCCCCTTCCTCCTTCGGGGTGCAAACTATGCTGCAGTCATTCTGGAACAACAGGAAAACATCTCCCATCTTCACCAAGCAGCCTACCAACTCCAAGATAGAGCAAGTCTGCTGATCACTGGGCACTTCACAGAACTTCTGGGGTTCATCAGAATATCACCCAAGATCCTCTGAGGTCTTTGCTTCAGATGCAAGCAGCAGAACTCGAAGTATCACTGAAGGACGAAGCCCCAGGGTCCCTTTTTCCTCTTTTTTAACTGGTATGGCACAGAGACACAGTCAGGACCTACTCAAACTTTCACAAATGCCTTCTTCATAATTTCAGGCTTTTCTGAGCCAGTGCCTGCTCAGGGAGAGGCTGGAAGAGAATTCTTATCTTGTGCATGCTTTCTATTCTGATCTGATCCAGTTCTGCTGATGTTTGAGGCTCACACCCCAAGTAAAATGCCAAGACAATGAATTAGAGAGCTCTCAGCCATAGACACATTCCTCTTGGCCCTAGCACAGCTTGGC
This sequence comes from Melanerpes formicivorus, assembly GCF_026170545.1. Lineage (NCBI taxonomy): Eukaryota > Metazoa > Chordata > Aves > Piciformes > Picidae > Melanerpes > Melanerpes formicivorus. The sequence goes on along the minus strand of NW_027142364.1, from coordinate 21,727,699 downwards.
AGCACCAATGCTCCTGTCTCTTCTCCCTGCACAGATCCTCTTCTCTAGGTGCATCCCTCCTCCCCAGACTCCTTTAGGATGTCCTGCAGCACCAGCAGATGAATGCCTTTTCCAGATGTCAAAGGGTTAGAAAGCACTCTGGAGACACAGATCTCTCCTTCCCTGGCCTCTGAATTTCCTTGGAACTCTTCCCATAGGAGTGAAGCACTGGTGAGCAGCTACACCTTTGGGTACCCACTGAACTCAATCCAACAGCACCAGAGAGCCATGTGCAGCCAGCATGGAGCCAGCCAGCACAGCAAACCCCAGGAAGGTTAGGGAATTGCCTGGGCAATGGATGATTTGTTTCACCTAGTACAGCTGTCTCTGCATCTGAACTGGGCTCCCTTTGCAGGCCAAAAATCAACAGGCAAGCCAGGCCAGGTCCAAAGGATCCTGAAACCACATGCATGACTCCACTGATTGCAAAGGGAGCAGCTCAAGCAAACAGCTACACTGGTGACAACAGCCAGCAGAGCAGCTGCTTCCCACCACAGAACATCCTGTGCCATGGCTGAACACAGAGAGGGATATTGGGATTTGTCATTCATATGGCCAGCTCTGGCTGGGAGGCCTGCAGACAAAAACATGAGGTGAAGGCAGCTTTTAACAAGGAGAAAGTTATTTACCCATCTCTCTCCCCAAAGCCCACTACAGAGTCACTGCCTGAAGAGGTAATTGTGTAATCACAGCACAGGATTTCTCCTGCTCGCCCAGAGGCACAAACTCTGCACATCACTTTAAAAGACTCCCTACTTTTGCTGTATGATGTATTTTAGCATCACATCTTTCCATCTACAGAGCCACTTTATCACAGTCTCCCAGCATCCCTTGAGCTGCAGCAATCTTGCTGAAAACCTGTTTGTAGAGAAATTTCAAACCCAGTAGGCTCCCTTGACAATTAAGGGTGGTGGGGCACCCTGATTAAGTCAGAACAGATGGCAGAAAGGCAGCAAAATAGGCTGAGAACCTTTCAAAGTTCCACAACCAACCAATAAAGAACAACTCAAGGGATCACAGGATGGCAGGGGTTGGAAGGGACCCAAAGAGATCATCAGGTCCAACCCCCCTGCCAGAGCAGGGCCTGGAAAGTCTCCAGAGAAGGGGACTCCACAACCTCTCTGGGGAGCCTGCTCCAATGGGCTGTGACCCTTACAGTGAAGAAGTTCCCCCTTGTGTTGAGCTGGAACCTCCTGTGCTGCAGCTTGCATCCATTGCTCCTTGTCCTATCCCAGGGAGCAAGTGAGCAGAGCCTGTCCCCTCCCTCCTGACACCCCCAGCCCTCAGCTATTTATAAACATTCATTAAACCTCCTCTAAGTCTTCTCTTTTCCAGACTGAGGAGCCCCAGGTCCCTCAGCCTCTCTTCATCAGGCTCCAGTCCCCCTAACCATCCTCACAGTCCTCTGCTGGACCCTCTCCAGCAGATCTCTGTTCCTCTTAAACTGGGGAGCCCAAAGCTGAATGTAGCACTCAAGACTCACCTCTTCCCAACAGACAATCCCAGTGCTGACTGGAGCACTGTGTGCCCCCACACCCTGACTCTTTGAAGTTCCTTCAATCAGACCACCCCAGCTGTAGCACTCAGTAAGAGCCTGGAAAAGTCAGTAAGACAATGGAAGAAAACAACATACTAAAAAGAGAGCCAAAGCAAATGCAGTGCAGTAGAAGCACAAACCCTGCCAGGAGCAATTTTCTTCTGTAGTTTGCAGAACCTATCAGGACTCCAACTCAAACCTACTCTCTGACCTCATCCTTGTGTAGCAAAGGGGGAGCTCAGATCCCCTCCCTTTCAAGGGAACAATACTGCATAACACACTTGGGATAAACCTATTCCTCCCACTCCAGCTCCTCTCCAAACTCCTCTTTTCTGCTGCAGAAGCAGCTGTCCCTGGAGAAATGGAACTGGCCTCATGTGGACAAGACTTCAGCAACAACTTTGCTTCTCCCTAAACACAAAGCCAAGTACTTCAGAACAGACTTCACTATGACTGCCTCGATCCCCAAAGCACCAGCTAACACAAGAGACTTCTATGCAGTCTGGCTTCCCAGGGCAGCCTCCATGCTATTAGGATTCCCATGCAATATGCAAAGGGATCAGAGAGCTATAGAACAGTCTGGGCTGGAGGGCACCTCCAAAGGCCATCCACTCCAACCCCTCTGCAGTAAGCAGGGGCATCTGCAACTAGCTCAGGCTGCCCAGAGCCCTGCCAAGCCTCACCTTGAATATCTCCAGGGCTGCAGCCCCAACCACCTCCCTGGGCAGCCTGTTCCAGTGTTCCACCACCCCCATGGTGCAGAACTTGTTCCTAACATCCAATCTAAATCTACTCCTCTCCAGTTTGAAGCCATTGCCCCTCATCTTATCACTGCAGGCCTTTGTAAACAGTCTCCCTCCAGCCTTCTTGTAGGCCCTTTTCAGGTGCTGGGAGGACATCTGTACCCCAGTTCTATAAGCAATACTGTTAGAGTCAGGACTGTTGTTTTAAACACCCTGTTCTGGTTGCTCATACACAGCTATTTACGGCTGGGGAAAGCCCAGCTGAGCCTCTCCTCACACAGACGCAAGGAGGTCAAATCCTTCAAAGGGAGTACTTGCAGAAGATGCAGATCACATCCAGGAAGCCATGGGAAGGTTCCACATGAACTTAAGGAAAAACAAACCTTTTCACTGTGAGAGGGACAGAGCCCTGCAGCAGGCTACCCAGAGAGGCTGTGGAGTCCCCTTCCTTCTCCTGAGACATGCAAAACTCACCTGGATGTGTTCCTGTGTGAGGCTCTGGCAGCAGGGCTGGCCCAGGGGATCTTTCAAGGTCCCTCTCCATCCCTAACGTTCTGTGATTCCATAACTCACTGCCTGTTCTCTGAAGGGCATCCTACTTGCTCTCCTTTCCACGGGCTGCTCTTGCCACCTCTGCCTGTCCTGCTTTTAACTTTGTAAGCCCTTTGACACAGCTGAGGCTAACTAATGATCTGATTGCTAATCTCCCTCTCTCTACTTAAATGGTAATGTGATGATGCTATTATTCATTTCAGCTGTCCTGCTGCTAAGCCTTAAAGTCACCTCAGTTCACCATCAGCTGTGTTATTGTACAGCTGTACAATGATTTTCACTCTCCTGGGGCTTGCCAAGGACACACATCAGTTGCAGGGTGCTCTCAGATACTGTGCTTGATCTCCAGGAACATTCTCACAGAGGGCCAAGGGATCATGTCCAAATCAGTTGCTCTGCAGAGTTACATCCCTCACCCCCAAACCACAGGCACTGAAGGTATTTGCAATGGGAGAAGCACCAAAAGCTCTGGCAGGGACACTGCTAGAAATGCTTCCTATCAGAACTATCATTGGCTCTTTAATGCTCCTTTCTTTTAGTTCTGCTGTTTCAGGTGAACATGCAACTTATTCCATGAGCTGAAAGTGGAGGATACAGAAGCAGAGTAACTTCCCTTAAGGCAGAGAGGAGGTCTGAGGTCATGCACCAGCACTGCATTTAGCAAAGCCCCACTGAGGCCATGAATTCTGGCTTATTCCCCTCAACAAATGCACCAGCACAAACATGCTGCAGAGGCACAAAGCCCTGGCTGAGGAGCCCTAAACTGTAGCATGCACTGCAGGGTAGCTCAACTGGATCCAGACCTTGAGCCCTGGGTGTCCAAGGAATGGGGCACAACGCTGGTTTCCAGCTGAGATCCCATTGTGGAAGGCAGTCTGCCATGGCCTCATTTCTTGCAGTTCACAGGACACCTCTTTTCACAGCAGTCCTTGAGGCTGCAGCAAGCCAGACCCTGCTTTGGTTTGGGGCTGGGAAATCTAAAGGGACTCAGTAAGATTCTACTCAAATGAGTCACCTCAATCTGAGCTCTCTGAGCTGCTGGTAGGGATCTCAGAGGGGCTGCTTTTCAGTGAGCTCTTGAAAAGATGAAGGGCTTAGTGGTGACCTTTCAGGGATTTGAGCCACTGGCTCCAAGGATTCCTGCAACTCCAAGTGATGCTCTGGCTAGGAAGCTGCCCTCCACTTGAGGTTGCTGGTGCAGAACTGCTTTTCAATCCACTCCAGAAGTTTCTGTGCTGGGTGCCAGTGGTACTCTGCATAGGCTATGGCACAGTCTCTGAAGGATGACTGTTCTCCATATAACAAGCTGTCAGCCAGCAGAGGACTATGCCAGCCAGAGAGCAAGCAGCCATTTTACATTCAGCAGCCTGCAACAAGGTGGAAGGGAGGTACCTACAGTGTGGTCTCGACAGGAGGCTTGCCCATTGGTTGACTCTCTTCTTCTGCAGCAGGACACACTCTGACTCCATGCCTCTGCCTGCTCTTAGAGGTCAGAGGTGCCAGCAGCAGGCTCCCAAAACAGCCCCTCTGGTGCCTGCTAAGGACATTGGTCTGGCAAAGGGAGAAAGCATCCCCAGCCCCGACCTGAGCCACGGCTGGGCACGCTGCTGACTCTCTTCTGTGCCTGTGCAACAGTTCTGCCGAGGCTGTGGCTGCAGACACAGCAACTGTAGCACATCTCGGGAGCCTATTCCACCTAAATGTTCCTTAAACATTTGTTTATTGCAATTAAACATTTTATCCTGGAATTTACACATCCCATTATTCTTATTTCCCCCTGTTCAGGCTGCAGCTGTCATAATGGGAGGCTGATTTATGACTCACCCAACCAGCACTCAAATCCTTAACGCACCAAAACCAGCGCGCAAGCCAGAGCATAAACTGCTCCTAATTTACTTAGATTAACTCCATCTTTAAAGTGCCACCAGAGACACTGCAGCTCCCCTCCCCTGGAAAGGCTGGGTTCCAGAACACTCGATAAGTCAACCGCTGCAGACACGTCCAGGCAGGGAAGGGCACCCAAATCCCTCCTTCAGAAGTCCTGTATTAATGAAGGCTTCTATTAACTCGGCACAAAAATGCAGCAGAGAGCTCCATGCAGATTACTATGGTGACAGGCATCAGCACAGAGCTCAGGGAGAAGGAGAAGATGAAAAGCTGAGGGTGAAAAATGTCGGGGTGGCTTTCCCAGCCAGGAGCTGCCAGGTTCTCCCAGGTGTTTGGAGTTAAGATGAGGCAAGTGGCTGCCTCCAATTAAATGCATCACTGTCAGCACAGGTTTAATAGCTCACTACAGTGATTCACTGAATCCACCCAAACTGAGAGGCTCAGGAATAAGCTATGCCAGGAGCTGCTGCCCTTGAAGACCAGGCATGTGTTTGTCCCAGCCAAAAGCCTTGCCCAACCCTCCCAAGCTGTGGCAATGGCAGAGCCTTTAGCAGATGCTGTGACTGCAGTGAGTCATGCATGAAGCGGCTCGAAGCCTCCTGTGCCACACACCAGGATCCTGGAGGGCACTCCAGTGGTGTCAGTCAGGTGCAGAGGACTGGAAACCCTGCTGCAAAGTGCTGAGAAGTTTCAGCTCCTACAGGAGTCCCTGAATGCAGGAAAGCACACTGGTGGAGGCAAGGAGGACACTTCACACAATCACAGGACGGTGGGGATTGGAAGGGACCTCAAAACACCACCTAACCCAACCCCCTGCCACAGCAGCTTCACCCAGAGCACACTGCCCCAGAACACATCCAGGGGGCCTCTGAATGACTCCTGAGACAGAGACTCTACCACCCTCAGAGTGAAGAGGTTCCTTCCCATGTTCAGACAGAACTCCCTGCGCTCAGGCTTGTGCCCCTTACCTCTTGTCCTGTTGCTAGGCAACACTGGCCCCATCCTCCTGACCTCCACCCTTCAAGTACTAACTAGTCTGGGTTTCTGCTGTGGCTAAACTCAGCAAAACTGTTCAGAGCAGGACACTCTGCTTCAAGGAAGCCTACACGCAGGTGGCATGGAGGGACTGGGCACTGCAGTCTGTAGCACTCCTGGTGACATGCAAGGAGAAGACAAATGAGCTGCAGAGCTGAGAGAGGCAAGCAGGGTCAGTGGGAATTTGCAGCTGGATGCCTCCTGAAGCTCCCTGCAGAGAGGCCACATCACAGTGGGCAGTGGTGGCTGCCCAAGCATCAGGACAGGCTTTGAAGCGAAGCCAGGTATCCAGCCCCACCTTGCAAAGCTGCCACAAGCTCCTTCAGTCTGGACGCAGGCATCCAGCTTACACACAGGCAGCTCAGCCAGCCTGTGAGTGTGATGGAGAGATGTAAACAGACTGCCTGCCTGATGCTGAGGGTTATTGCCGAGACCTGGTTGACTCTGGGGGCACCAAACAGTTGATCCCAGCTCCTTTCCCAGTGATGCAGCATGAAGGCCATGCCCAGCTCTGGGGCACTGTGATTATGGGGTGAGTGTCACCCTCCAATTACAGGGGATTTATTTTGAGCAGAAAATTACTGTGGGACAATAGAGCTGCATGGCACACTCCTGTATTTACTCATCTCAAGTGTGAATCTCCACCCAGGGCTAATAACTACAGAGACAACTGGTGTTTCCAGGATGCATGGCATGAAATAACAGGCTGTGCTAACAGGGACAGCCTCTGCATTTGAAGGACAAGCTTCTGAAAATGCCATTTCCCTAACTCAGAGGGATGATGGGCACAAGCTGATGACAGCACCCACCAAAGCAATCGCCTCCTGTCACTGTCAGTGAGTCACTGGAGCAGAATGACACCTTGTAGGCAAAAAGAGCATTCAGAGAAGTGATTTCCTTTCCTGTGCTGATGCCTGCAAGGAGGAATAGTAATTAGCCCTCCAGCACTGAGCACAGCTGCCTGCCTGCAACCCCTACCAAGGAGCAGACATATGTAAAGCTCTGGACTCTGCTTGCTCTGCTCTTATAAAGATGAGTCCCTCCAGGGAAGTCTCATTTCTCACTTGTAGAGTAGGTGGAAGGAATGTGGCTGCACAGCACTGGCGTTTGTGTGGGCCCTCCCCTGCCCAGGGAATCAGCTTGCCACAGATGCCAATACAAGTCTGAGAGAGAGGAGTCCTACTGAGCACTGAAAACAGGGGATGCAACAGGGGACCACTGCTGCATGGCTCTCCCAGGCCCCCCTTTCCTTAGGAGCCTATGGATGTCAAGACAGAGAGAGGTCACCCTGCAGCTCAGGGGCTCTTCAAGCTCCAGATCCCATGAAACATCCACCTAAGGCCCAGGGCTCGAGGATCAAGAGGTCCAAAGTCTTGTGTGAGTTCTTCTAGAAGGCAAATGCCAAAGGAATGCAAATGCCAAACGAGGTGCTGGCTCTGCATGCAAGCTCAGGGCAAGACAGCCACCTCCAGCACTGCAGGGCCAAAAGAGGCCCCCTAAGAGCCCTGCAGCTGAAGACATTGGGATGCCAAGTGGAAAAAGACTGATGGCCTAACTGCCACCAGGTATTTTGGCACAGGATTGCTGAGGACCTGTGGGTGAAACTGTCCAGATGAAAACAGTTTGCTGAAAAGCCAAAATAAAGAGCAGGTGAAGCTATGCACAAACTCAGGTTCATTACCAGGGAGTGGAGGGAATGCTCTCTGAGAAGAGAACAGATTTCCTTTGGAGAAAGTGTTTTGTTTGGAAATTAAATGCAAAACCAAAGATAATTGAGAGGGCTGGAGATGAAAGCCAGAGGAGAAGGCAAGACTGCATTGGATCTGAATGGCCTCCTCCCCAGAAAATTCTTTTCTTTGACCAGAGAACTACAGAAATCAATTCTTCAAACAGACACACTCCTGGGTTTGCCTTTGGCTCCCCCAGGACACACTCTGTGCTCCTCTGTTGATCCAGAGTGTTTTACCAGCAGTCAGAACTTCAAAACATTCTCCTTTAAAGTGCAATCTTCCACATCTGCATGGACTTGGGCTCTGATGAGGAGAAAAGCAAAGCCTGGCAGGAAGGGAAATCAGAAAGGAGAGATGCAAGGGCTGCCCCAGAATTTGAGAGGTGAGCTTTCTCAAGGCAGGCAATTAAAGGAAATGGGAGGCTTCATGGGAAAGAAGCTGCAGCTACAGCCCCTAGGCTGTCATCTTGGAGCACAGTCACTGCTTTGGCTCCTGAAGGTGAAACATGCTCATAAGCATGGATGGCAGAGCATACAAGATATGTTATTTATTTTGAGGAACACCCTGCAATTATTCCAGGCATATTGTGTAATTAGCCAAAATTGCAGCATATTCACCCAGAGCAAAGCAGGAGATAGCATAAACACGATGTGGGAGCCTACAATCGCAGCCCATTTCAGCTGCGCGCAAGCATGGCTCCCCACGAACCAGCAAAGCCTGTGCCCCTCCACAGAAGCTTCTCCCTGGCCCCCAAGGGCTCTGCCAGCTCCCAAGAGGGCAGCCAGGCAGGGGAAACCTCAGGAGTAAAAGCCAGCCCTTCCCCATGCCAGCGAGGAGAGCTCAAGAGCCGCACAGAGACGTCGCCAAAGCGCACCCCTGCCCTGCAGAGCTTTGGGTTGAGGGCTGATGCAGCCCAGAGCTCACAACGCCGAAGAACGGACCACAGCTAGGCTGTGCCTGAGGCAGGTGGCAAAGCAGGCTCAGAGGATGCTGCCTGGGGTGCCACTTGCTGAGCTGTGCTGCCTTTTGCTGGCAGAAGGGAGAAACAGGAGAGCTCTGCTCTCTTCCCGTGCTTGAGGCACCTCTCACCCTGCACATGAGGATGGAGGGGGAGAGCATTTCCCACAGGACCACACACCACTCAGATGTATCCTAAGGAGATGTTGGGTGTGTAAGAACCATAGAATGATTTGGGTTGGAAGGGACCTCCAAAGGTCATCTACTTCAACCTGCCTGCAGCAGACAGGGATGCCCTTCAGGTCCTGGGCAATCCTGGGGTAGCACTTTGCCACCTGTACAGCCAGAAAAGCAGCAGCTTGCTTTTGTTTTGTCCCTTCCAATGTGCAACATAAAACTTCTTCAATTAAGCAATTAAGCAAAATTCCTGGGTTTGGGCAAGGGTTTGCACTGGATATTGGGAAATTCTTTCTACCTCTCTACCATGGGAGGATGTACAAAACAGGTTACCACTCTGGTGTCAGTGCTGTGACTGACAAGGCAACCCTGGGGGTCCCTTCAGCCTTGCTCCTAGGAGACTATGGTTTGGTGGCAGTATCAGACTTCTGCACTCGAGGCTCCATGACAGAGTGCCCAGCTCACCTTGAGATGCTCCACACAAGGAGGCAGATCACTTCCAGTCCTCACACAAGCAGAGCAAACACCCTCCCTGCTGCTCCTGCCTGCCATGGCGCTGTGATTTGTGCCGTCCTCAGACGCTACATCACCCTGCTTCTCCCATCAATCCAACAGGCCTGAAATAGTGCAGAAACGCTGAGACATCCCTCACACCAGCAAAACACACCATGAAAACAACTACATCAATCTTCTGTTCCACTCTGCAGGCCTAGGAAAATAGATTCATTGAAAGAGAAGATGGACAGAACACACAAGCCACAAGCACTGAGCCGGAACGAATCACTTAAGCTGATACTGGTCTGGGGGAGGGCACCTGGTCCTACCCACACCAGCTCACAGAAGATCCCTGGGTTATCACTGGATGGCACATCAGGGTAAAGACTGACTCCCAGTGTCACTCTGCAGGTGTTTCATAAGACAAGACAGTGACGTCTCCCTTTGCTACAGTACTCCTCATGCACTCCCACAGCGTTTTCCAGAGGGATTAGAGGTGAGAGACTTCTGTAGTTCAAAGGTAAGGAGCTTGTGAAGAGGAAAAAGTAACACCTGATTCAGTCAGGTTGTAGGGCAAGGCCTTTTCCTGCCCACTGCACCAATGCAGCTTAAGCACTCCTGCAGCAGCTTGCAGGCATTTTCTGAGGCCAAATGCTGGCATTACGGCGTGCTGACAAACCTCTCACAGCAGCAAATGCACCACAAAAAGCCCCTCCAGCTGCTGCCACTGTGCTTGGCAACAACACCACACCTCAAAAGGCAGCATCTTCTAATGGCCAAAACCACCATGGCTTTAACTTTCCACCTGAGCCAGAGGCTTCCTTCCCCCTAATGAAAACATTTGTGGTTTGAGAAAGCTACCATCTACCTCATCCATCTAAAGCTCTGCCTTCATAGAACCATAGAACGGTCTGGGTTGGAAGGGAGCTCCAAAGGCCACCCAGTCCAATCCCTCTGCAGTAAGCAGGGACATCCCCAGTCAGATCAGGTTGCCCAGAGCTCTGTCAAGCCTCACTTTGAGTATCTCCAGGCATGGGGCCTCAACTACCTCCCTGGGCAACCTGTTCCACTACCCTCATGGTGCACAGCTTGTTCCTAACATCCAACCTAAATCTGCTCTTCCCTAGTTTGAAGCCATTGCCCCCTTGTACTATCACTGCAGGCCTTTGTAAAGAAGGATGGTGCTTCATGGTTTGCAGCTCACTACACACACCCCACTGCCCTTGTGGGGCAGCCATGAGGACTCCAGCAAGCCAGGCAGGCTCACCAGCCACCCTGCTGCCATCTCAGGAGAGCCTGTTAACAGCCAGCTCCCTGGGGATGTGAGTGCTCAGGGTGATGCTCCTGGAGCAAAACCACAAAATCTGCCTCTCCAACAGGTCCTGGAACACAGCTCCTCCTCCTCCTCCTCCTCTAGCTGCCCAGGAGACAGCTACTGCCCGAGGGCTCAGGAGCTTAATCTTCTCCTGGTAGTTTCCAATCATTCAAGAACTACTATTGGGCTTTAGCTCTAAACCCTGAAATGTATTTACTGGCAAGTAGAGCTGTGGTTTTATGAGAAACAAAGAAAAACAGAAGCAATGCTTAAAGAAGTGGAGAAGGCAGGAGTGGTGTGGAAGGAAACTAAACAAAAGCCACAACAGATGTTTATAAATGCTTAGATGCTTGGGTGGTACAAGCCAGCAGGCAGACCCCACACTGCAGGGCATAAAACCAAGCTACAAAAAGCCAGCAGAGAACTGCTGCTTAAACCCCAGACTCTTCCAGCCCATTTAGCCACCCTCACAGAAGATCTCCAGGAGAGCATGATGTTGGTCACCAGAGGAGTCATGCCTGAATGGCTGCAGATCACCAACTGAGGTGCAGGGTGCAGCCAGCCAACAGCTCAGACCCAGATCCAGCTACCAGAGCTGTGCCAGGCACAAGACTGGCTCGGGAGTGGGTGGACAGCATGCTCCTTATCTGCCAGTGTGTGAGCCCTGCATCTCTGGCAGCCCAGTGGCTTCCAAGTCCCTGAGGATCAACCTGCAGCAATCACTGTGTGCTTCCCAACCACGAGCAGGTGCCTGGAAACCAAACCCACACTGTGCTGCTGCTGCTTTCTACTGCTTCTCCATTTTCTGGGAGATGCAGACTGTCTTTTCTGCAGACTGGCCTCACTTGCAGTAGTCCCACACTGCTTGGCCTTTTGCAAACTGTTTTGCTTTGGGGAATCATAGAATTGTTAGGGTTGGAAGGGACCTCAATCATCAGCCAGTTCCAACCCCCCTGCCATGGCCAGGGACACCTCACACCACAGCAGGTTGCTCACAGCCACATCCAGCCTGGCTGCAAACACCTCCAGGCATGAGGCTTCCACCACCTCCCTGGGCAGCCTGTGCCAGGCTCTGTCCAGGAGCTCCTTGCTCAGGCAGGTCTCCTAGCATTCTTTCCTGCTTTCCTCTGTGTGGGTACACTTTGCTCCTGGGCATGAGAAGGTGATCCATGAACACTGCCCAGCTGTCCTGGACCCCTCTTCCCTCTAGGGCTTTGTCCCACAATACTTTGGCCAGCAGATCCCTGAAGTGATCCAAGTCTGCATGCCCAAAATCCAGGGTTTCAAACTTGGGATATGTCCTCCTAGTTGCCCTGAATGAAGGAAAGGTATTCATTTGGCAGTTCAGGCAATATGGGTGGCAAGTGCTAAGCAAAGAAACTATCTGTGCAACCAGCAAGGGGAGGAGGCTTCAAACTGCTCTAGATGAACACCAATTAAGTGAGCATGTGAGCATTAATCCCAAGACCTGGCTTTTTCCCTCTTTCATTTCAATGCACAATGCTTAAATAGTTCAAGAAAGGATCATTTTGTAGTTTGTAGCTTTAGCACAGCCCCAGTCAGCTTTCAGGTAGGAAAAAGGAACAAGTGACAGAATTCTATTGCCTCTCTGTGGATATTTGGCCACTTCACAGCATGTAGCTAACCACACAACCACTAAAGGAAGCATGCTGCTGGAGGGAAGCTGAGACAGGAGTTCCACAGGGAGAGAGCTCTGCAGAGTGCACTCCACAGGATGGGGAAAAGCTCTGTGCTCTCCATCACCACAGCAGCTTTATCTAGCCCTGGATCTTCACCCTCAAATCCAGCCCCTGCCATTGGAGACAACCAGCTATTTCACATCTCCCTTTTATTGACAGCTAACACTGGAACCAATCACTCCAAACTTGCATTGAAAGGCCTCAGAAAGAAATATGGAGAGCCCAGGCAGGCAGCAGCACCACTGCTCCCCTCCTTTCCCCACTGCTGCCCACCACCTGGACAGACAAGTGCCACAGGTCCCCAGCTGAGGGTTTCTCTTTGGGAACATGGCAGTGCCAAGGACCACCCAAACCAGAGCTCCTCCTTGTGCTCAGGAATGCTGAAGGAGAAGGGGACACTGATGCAAGTCAGATTCTGAAGGAAGCATATCTGAGACAAAATCTCCCCTTCCACCCACACACAGCTCCAGGCACAACAGATGCACATGCTGCTGAAAGGAGAGAGGAGCTCCTCTTGCTGCCTCCCCACCTGCCCTGCTCCAAGCCAGGGTCTGCACAAGGGCCTGACACGTCTGCAACCTTAGAGCGCTGCCAGGAGCAGCACAACCCCATCAGGCATCCTCTTAGCAGGACCCCAGGTACAGCGGTGCGGTCATCTCCCCACGACATTGGAGGGAAGGGACAAACCCAAAGCCACAAAGGAGATGCAAGAACAGAGCTGTGAAGCCACATTCAGTGATGATGCTGTTTCCAGTGTGAATTCCCATCCAGCAGCTCAGCCCAGTCCCTGGGGAAAGGGCAGAGAGCAGCCCAGAGCCGCTGCACAGAGCCAGCCTTGCCCAGCACAACAGGAATCAACCAGCAGCTCACCCCTCAGGATAAGAGCAGCTCAGGGCTCAGGCCACAACCCTGCTTCCAAACCCACGGCTTTGTCCCTCTCACCTTTAGCCAGGACAAACTGGAATGAGCACTGCACAGCAGTGTCTGAGAGGTGTGATCGTCTTCCCAGTGGGGAGAGGCCTTGAGCACAGCCCTGTGAGGAGAGGCTGAGGGAGCTGGGGTTGCTTAGCCTGGAGAAGAGGAGGCTCAGGGGAGACCTCATTGCTCTTTACAATGACTTGAAGGGTGGCTGTAGGGTGGATTGGTCTCTTCTCCCAGGCAACCAGCACCAGAACAAGAGGACATAGTCTCAAGCTGTGCCAGGGGAGGTTTACGCTGGAGGTGAGGAGAAAACTCTCCACTGAGAGAGTTGTTAGCCATTGGAATGTGCTGCCCAGGGAGGTGGTGGAATCCCCATCCCTGGAGGTGTTCAAGAGGGGATTGGATGTGGCACTTGGTGCCAGGGTTTAGTCATGGGGTCTGTGGTGACAGGTTGCACTTGCTGATCTTTGAGGTCTCTTCCAACCTTGGTGATTCTGTGACTCAAGCTCCATCAGGCTTTCAGGGAGCCCCAGTTCAGCCCTTGGAACATGAACATATATTTGTCTGTGCTGCAGTGTGGGGGCTGGAACAGCCAGAGTGGTCTGCCTGAGGAGTGAATACCAGAGTCGTGTTCCACAGCTCTCTAGAAAGCTGCCTTCTGCTTTACCACTTGAAAAATGTGTCGTAGTTACTATTCTCAGAGCCAGCACTGCCAGCAAGCTGGAGCCCCACAGCCCTGCTATCATGCTGCAAGAATCCTGTGTCCACACAGATTCCCCTCCAAGGCACAAACCACTCTGTAAAAATCATTTATTCTAAGGATCCCTCTTAGTGGCCTTGACCTGGTGAGGGGCACAAACTGTGTCTGTGGCTCTACTGCAAGCTCTTAACAGAGATGCAAAGCAAAAGCAGCCTCTGGAAAGGATTGTTTCAGGATTCTGCTACAGGGCAGGGCACAGCAAAGTGTGCACAGGATGCAGCAGTTTGCTTTATGCTCAAAAAGGATTAATGTGAAGAACACTGTGCCAGCTAGGGAACAGAGACAAACTAGCTACTGAAGAGTGCAGAGGGACCATCCCCTGAGTGGCTGCAGCGTGTGCAGCCTGGGTGCAGAGTGGATCCCTTTGGTACAGGTCACCTCACAAGAGACTTCCAAGATGAAGGCACACCAATAATGCAGCCTAGAAGGATGATGCTGCAACAGCTTACAGAGCATATGGAAATGTGTGAGTATTGAAAGGTTAGCTCTTTGGAGCTGCTTTCCCTGACTGCTGGTCACCTTCTACCAAGCCACAGAGCTGTCATGTGAAGGGGATGTCAATCTCCTACATGTTTTGCTTGCAAAAATTCTTCCTTTGACTTTAATACTATATGGTGGGTTGAAAATTCCCCCAACATAGAACTGCCAGACCAGCTCAGCTGGAAAGCAAATGAAGCTGTACTTACAAGCAAAGATACAATCTAAGGTGAGAGATGCAGTGACTACACAGAAAACAGACAGTGCTCCCATACATACCAACAAAGCTGGGGAGGGGTCTGGGGCACAGCCCTGTGAGGAGAGGCTGAGGGAGCTGGGGTTGCATAGCCTGGAGAGGAGGAGGCTCAGGGGAGACCTTCTTGCTCTCTGCAGCTACCTGAAGGGAGGCTGTAGCCAGGCAGGGGTTGGTCTCTTCTCCCAGGCAAGCAGCACCAGAACAAGAGGACACAGTCTCAAGCTGCACCAGGGGAGATTCAGACTGGATGTTAGGAAGAAGTTCTTCCCAGAAAGAGAGATTGGCCATTGGAATGTGCTGCCCAGGGAGGTGGTGGAGTCACCATCACTGGAGGTGTTTAGGAAGAGACTGGATGGGGTGCTTGGTGCCATGGTTCAGTTGATTAGATGGTGTTGGGTGATAGGTTGGACTCGATGATCTCAAAGGTCTCTTCCAATCTGGTTAGTTCTGTTCCATTCTATAAACAATACAAGAACCCCCCTGGACCAAACCAGGGGCCTACTAATAGATTCCCCCACTCCCTGCTCCCTTCCCTGCCCCCTGTACACCAGACAGAGCAGAGAGCTGCTGTTAGCACTGAACCACAGGAAGAACGCATTCAAGGGCAGCAGAGGCAGCAGCAGCACAAGTTAGTATCTGCCAGAGCGAGGAAGCCAGAAAGAGAGAAAGTTTACAGAACTAACTTTCTTTGTTGTCATAGAATCATGGAGTCAGTAAGGTTGGAAGAGACCTCAGAGATCATCAGGTCCAACCTGTCACCCCAGACCTCATGAGTACTAAACCATGGCACCAAGTGCCACATCCAATCCCCTCCTGGAACACCTCCAGGGATGGGGACTCCACCACCTTTATCTACCCAATGGGATTATTTAGACCTTATCTTGGTTTTCCTTTTCCCACCCAATAGTAATTTATTTACATTCTGTTCAAGACCTGTGGAAAATTTCCTAGGCAGAGCCTCAAACTACCACAGAGTGAGGAACGCCAGCTTCGGCTGCAGCTGCGCGGGGGCAGGAAGAGCCCCCAGACACTGCACGCAGGGCTGGAGCATGTGGAATGGATGCCAGAGGAATGGAATCAACGCCCACCTGGCCACCTTGCTAGCTGGCAGTTCACTCTGTGCCCATATGGGGAGAGGAAGAGAAGCAAGAGGGTGAGCCCAAGTGAGTCTGCACTTGTTGCTCAGCACGGTGAGCCTCTGTTTGTCTCCAAAGGCAGTGAGATTCTTACAGTCTCTTCACCTCCCGTGGCAGCTCTGCTCTCCACACTGCTGGGGGGGGTTGGTACAACGAGTTTTAGTCTCTTATCTCTTCCAGTGAGTTGTTTAGAATCACCATTCATTTCCCTTTCACACCCAATAGTGATTTATTTACCTTTGGCTACTTCTCTGCCCAAGATCCGTGCAAGCATTTCAAAGGCATAGCCTAAAACTACCACAAGTGCCCAAGCCAAGGTGCTGCAGTGTTTGGTAATAGCTACCTGACCTCTTAAAATATGCAGCATCTGATCTACTGAAATCAGCCTAAATCTGTGCTGAATTCAGCAAAGCAAGGAAGGAAGAAGCCAGGGGAAGTTTAGGCTGGAGGTGAGGAGAAAGCTCTTCCCAGAGAGTTGTTAGCCATTGGGATGTGCTGCCCAGGGAGGTGGTGGAGTCACCATCCCTGGAGGTGTTCAAGAGGGGACTGGATGTGGCACTTGGTGCCATGGTCTAGTCATGGGGTCTGTGATTCTGTGGTATTTTTGGAACTCAAGCTTTTGGGTTTTTATTTCCAAGTAACATTTCATTTAGAAGCATAGCTGAAAGTTACAAGAAAAATACACACATAAAAATCCAACAAATTAAATCACACCTTCCCTTCCCCCCCCCCAACCACAGCTATACCAGTCAATGATAAACTGATTTATATGGATCTTTTGTTTTATGGGGAGGGAAAATAATCACTCATGAACCTCCTTCCATCCTGACTTTGCCATTTGGCTGGTGAAGGAAGAATCAATCACTTGTATTGCTCTAATGGTGAACCTCCTCTGACAGCTCACAGTTTTCACTGCTCCCCCGAGCACAGCTGCCCCTGCAGCCATGAGGGGAGGTGGTGTCCATCCTCCCAGGAGCTTGGATGGCTTCCACAGATTTATTTTTTTGGCATCACCCATATCCCATCCAGAACGAGTACCAAGTGGATTGACAAGCTCACCCACCAGCCGTCCCGTGAAGCAGGTGGGCAGCTGAGTTTTCCCTACCCTGGAGTAAGACAGAAGCCTGCAATTCTTCACCAGCTTCTAGAACCAGATAGGCTCAAGGTTGCTATCTGACCCCCTCCCATCCCCTACTCAGTAACTGAGCAGACACACACTCTGACAGTCACCACATCTGCAAGCCACGAGCGTGTGTGATACCCCCCCCAGGGATCAATTCAACACAGTGCAACCCATCTGTGAGCTGTCAGGAGCAGGAGGGAGGCTTCCCCCCACTCTTGATTATTTTGGCATTCATTAGCACTGGCTGGTGCAGGAGATTACAGCACACCAGCAGATCTCTCTGATGCCAGACTTCCCCACGCAGGGAAGATGCACACTCAGAAGGCTCTGCCCCTTCCCCTTGATGTTATCTAGCCTCACGTTCAGGCAGCCACTTGGCATACATGCTCTCATCTCAGCTAGGACTTCTAAGACCTCCTGATGGCCAGGCAATGCCAGGATTTCCAGCTATTTCCATTCCCTCCAGCTACTGCTTAGAGATGGGGCACAGCACCAAATTCTGCAGAGGAGCAGACAGAAGAATGAGATGGAGCTGCCTTGGCTGGGCACACACCCAGACACACATGCACAGGCTGTGGGGAAGTGCTGGGACCCAGCCTGAGTCCTACTGCAGGCTGCAGCTCTGCACTGAGGTAATGCAGTCAGCAGTAGGACACTAGCAACAGAGGGGCCAAATTCCACAGGTCAGGCAGACACCACAGCTCTTCTGAGATGAACCACTCTGTGAAAGCAAGCAAGGACTACGACAGACTTAAGAGGGAAGTACAAAGGTGGATTTTGCCACGAGCCTCAACCATAATCTTCCCCCTGCATGAAATCAGGAAGGATTTGAGGCCTGAAGGTGAGGAATTTAACAGCTTGCAGAGATGACAGACTTCTCAAACGTTTTAAATCAATCTCCAAATGAACAAAGTCCTTTCTGTGTCCTTCAACTAAAGTTGCTCTTGCATTTCACTTATACTGCTGGGAAAAACCCCAAACTATCTACATGTGTGTGCTTGGGATTTCAAATCCCCATTTATTACTCAAAATGAGGAATATCATCAAGGGAGAAAGTAGATTTTAAATTGCTGCCTTTTTTTTTTTCCTATGGGTAACCATTTCCTTGATTTTGGAAGAAGCCTTTAGATCTCCTTAAGGAAAAGCATCCTTTCCCTGGAGGGGCACAAAATATATATCACACAGGGGAAAAAAAAAAGTATAGGGAAAAAACCCACAGATTTTTTTTCTCTACCCCAGGATGAAAGAAAAAACCAGTTTCAGATTGAGCTTCACATTCTGAGCTGGAAGTCTGTCTAACAGAAGCAAGGATAGGGTAGGATAGGGTAGGATAGGGTAGGATAGGGTAGGATAGGGTAGGATAGGGTAGGATAGGGTAGGATAGGATCAGGTTGAAAAAGACCTTTGAAATCATCAAGTCCAACATAGCAGCCAACACCATCTAACCAACCAAACCATGGCACCAAGCACCCCATCCAGTCTCTTCCTAAACCCCTCCAGTGATGGTGACTCCACCACCTCCCTGGGCAGCACATCCCAATGGCCAATCTCTCTTTCCGTGAAGAGCTTCTTCCTAAGATCCAACCTAATCTGCACAGTGCCTGGCATAAGCTGACCCAAAGCCACCTGAATTCAAACCTGATTTCCCCCAGCAGCAGGACCTTTCCAGTGGGCTTCACGCAGACAAAGCTTCCACAGCCCCTGGATTCTGTGCCTGATGCTCGGTCCTGTTTCCCTTTGGGCATAGCTCCCTATCTCCTCAGCTTTGCTGTCCAGTGGCCACAGCTTGATGGAAGGCCACCCCCAGCCCAGCTCTCCGTGTGAGCTGTGCCTGTGAAGATGGATGGTGCGAGAAGCAATGGCCATAACTTTCATAAACAAGCTGGCACCGCCAGCCCAGGCTCTCCAGCCTGTTACGAAACAGCTGAAGAAGGGACATGCCTGGATGCTTTAATTCAGCCACAAAGGAGTTGAAACTACCTGGTTCAACTATTTGTTGGCAGTGAAGTCATGTAAAGAGAGCTGCTTTGTCTAGTCTTCTGTATTCAGCTTTGGGATCCATCATTCTCCCCTGAACCTGCAGCAGGCCATATGGCAATTTCTTTTGAATCCTCTATCACGTTACTGTGGTCAAAGCAAAATAGAGAATTTAATCTTCTCTAGCCCTACCTTACACATAGAGCTGCACAGGTGCTGTTCAACACACCAATTTTCCTTGGCACCTGCACAACTGAGGCCAATGAGCTGTGTAAATTCACATTAATGGGACTAAGCCCATGCGTCCACATTTTCAGCAGCACTTAGCATCCCCATTTGACCTGTCTTCAACTGGTAAATTGTCTCACAGCCCAACACATGCAGGAGAGAACACGAGGAGTGCACATGAGAGATCTGCCTTTGCTCACCAAACAAGGCAGATAAAACGAGCTCTCATTTTATAACATGGTGCTTATTGCAACCAACAAAGAGATGCTTCTGCAGCCTGCTCTCCCTAGGAGCTGACAACTCTCATTTTGTGCAAGATGGCCCTGAGCAGATCTGGTTCCCCGTAGCTTACCCAAACCTGCAAACTACTCATGCCCACCACTGAGTGAGCCTGAACTGGGTGGGAATCCTCCCTCCTCACACAAGAGCAGGACTATTTCACTCTTGCTTCACACAAGCTGTAAAGTGGAGCACAAGGTACCAGCCAGTGCGAAGTAACTCTGATCACAAATACCTTTACAGAGTATTGCAGTTGCAGCCCCCTTGAGTCACATATTAGAAACACTTCAGAAGCTCACATGGCTAGTTCTACAAGAGCAAAGGGCAGAGGAAACCTGAACCACCGCTAGAGCTGTGTTTCTGTAATGGTGCAAGTTGCTACAGCTGCACTGCTGCTGCACTGCAAGCTTCACTGGCAGCAAGAGGCCCAAAGCACACTGCCCTGGAACGAGCAGCAGGAATTAGGTCTCTGTGTCAGGTAACTGCTCCGTGCCTTCTGTCTGGGAAGAATCCTCTCCATGTGGCAGAGCTTTCTGAGCGCCACAGATGAAAATCACTCTGTAAATGTGAAGTGTTTTGACATTTACCACCCAAGTTCAGCAAAGTAAATATCATTCTGCTAGCACTGTACCACTTCCAGATGCGACTGCACACCTTTTGAACGTGAATGCTTCTCACCTTCCCTTCACTGACTTGCAAACTACTGAGCCAGCAGACTGATGAGCACACATCATCACTGGGCTCCTGGGTTACTGCACCATGCATGCACAATTCTTTAAACCAGTTGCAATTCATTGGCCTGTCATTTTCTCTACAGAAGAGCAGCTCTGCAGTGCACAGGTTATCTGGGCATGAGGAGCAGCAAACACAGTGCCATGCTGCTGCTAAAGCTGCACACCTGAGTCCAGGAATAGGATGTACCAGTGAGAGAAATCTCTGTTTGGGAGATGGATATGGGGAAGTGAAGCAGCCACAGTCCATAGCCTAGGAAAGGACACTTAGTACTCTAATTCTTTAATTATACACAATGAATGCAGTACTGGTTCTGAGGGATTGACTGGCAGCGCTGCAGACTGGGCAGCTCTGGTTTTACAGCACTGAGGAGCACTGACCCTTCTTCTAAGTCAGTAAAAAGCCTCCCTTAAATCACTCTGCTCTGTTATTGAACACCTTCCTCAGCATGGGAAGTCCATCAATTCTTCACAGGCTTTTAGTGAGCCCAAAGGAAGCAGCATTGGACCTATGCACCTGAGAGCACTGTGTCAGGACAAACCAAAAGTCCCACCAACCACACCCTGCTGTGAAAGTCACTCAAACTTTAACGAGACAAAGCATCCTGAGATCTAGGCAACAGCTTAGACTTCTCAGCCCTCTTAATCCTTGCAGATGGAGATGGGGAGTAAGGAGGAATGGGGAAACATTTCACCAGTGAGATTCTCAGGTTCCACTCCCACTGCAAAGAGAGATTCCCGAGACAAAACGACTACCTTTTTGTGGTCAAAGCCATTTTTGGTCTGGGCTCACAGGTCAATCCTGTACAGGATGGCCCAGCTACCACTCACTCGAACCAGAGATTTTGTCTTTAAAAAAGCAACTTTCTTGCCTTTGACTCTCTCCAGTCGTGCTGTATTTCAGCTATTTTGCATCCCCTTTTGGTATCTGCCTCAAAACAGACTGGTAAAGAGGGTGGTTTTCAGGGCCTAACCCGTTAACGGCAAGTCCTGAAGCATTTTACTAGCTAAATATAGTCCCTGCCTCAAAAGGATTGGGGTGCTGACAGCAATCCAGAGCAATTATTCTCTCCCCTTGTTGACAACAGTTAAGTGGCCTTCTATGGCGAGAGGCATTTTCTCTGTTTTGTTCCTCACTTGAGTACAGGTCATGTACCTCAATCTACAGAGCAGCAGAAGAGCCCTTAGCTAGCTCTGACGTCTTGCTGTAGAGCCATGACTGACAGACTTCAGACGTGCAGAAAGGGCTCCATGAAGAGACAAAAGCAACAAGCAAAACACCAGCACCTATGGAAAACGTGGGAGGATTGCACAGGCTGGTGGCACATCCCGAAGCACTAGGCAAACTCTCTTAACCACAACACTAACAGACACCTAAGGAAAGCTATGTTCACAGCAGCTCCTCAAGCCCGTTCCTCTGCTTACCTGGGTGGTGATTTACAGCAGTGAAAAAAAATAAAGGAAGAAGTAAAAAGTTAATTCCACTGAGAAATCAGGGAGGACCTGCTCTTGCTGGGCACTTGGTTCTCAAACCAACCAAGGACAGCTGAGAACACAAAGCACTGCTCAGAGCTGGAACTGTGGGTGGTGGGACTTCATCGTGGCAACGTGAGCAACACGTACGCCGGGGCTGAAGTTTTCCACAAGGAACCAAGACCGAGCACACGCATACACAAAAAGGGAAGGAGGGGGGGAAGAAAAGACGACCACAAAAAGCAATTCTTGGTCCCTGAAAGCTCCAAACTAGGTGTGACGGTCGTGCGGCTGCCATCTGCTAAGCTTTATAAGGTAATGAAATTCCCTATGCAACTCTGATCGTGAAGTAGCACTTGATGGATCTAGTTATCAAGTGGCCACAATTCTAACCGATCCTCAGTTTATCGATTTCCCTGTCACTATGCAGAAAATAAGAGGAGACTGTTTAAAAACAATACCTACAGGGAGGTGGAAAAACACAATGACGGGATAAGGTAGCACTGCTGAAGCTCCTGCTGGAAGCCCCGCTCTGCTCACGCTTCGGACAGCGGTGGAGGAATGCCGGCTGCAGGGTCGTGCCCACCCATCCCACTAGCTTAGGCATGGGGATGCGTCCGGACCGAGGCGAAAGTTGAGCGCGGAGCAAGTCCGTCCCCAGAAGGTACCTGTCAGTGCCGGGAGAGCCCCGGGACCGGACCGCCCCACCGCGGAGCAGACATCCCGGTGGGCTGGGGGCCACCCCATCCAGCGAAGCGGGTTCCCAAGGCCCCAGGCCGCCATACTCACCCGGTCTCCTCCTCACCGGCCTTTTCCTGCCGCTGCAGAAGCGCACTTTGCTGAAGACCCCCAGGACGTGCCTCTCGCACAGGGAGCGCCCGTCCTTGCTGGGGCTGGAGCGGCGCTTGGAGGCCGACACTCGGTCGCTGTTGGACTCCCTCGCCTGCCGCTTCTGCCGGATCAACGAGCTGGCGATCGCCGCTGCCATCGCCGCTCATGGGCCCCCCGCGCCGGTCCGCGCCGCTCCGGGGGGCGCCTTCCGGGCGCGCTGGGGCCGAGCCGCCGCCGCGCCCCGCGGGTACGGGGCCGGGAACTCCCCGCCTAACGCGCTGCAGCCCCGAGTCCCGGCGCCGGGGAGGGCTCAGCCGGCCAGGCGGAGCAGGGCGCCCGGGCTAACAACCATGGCTGGCCGCCGGACCCCACCGCCCATGGGTCTGTCCCCGGGACGCGAAAATCCCGGTGCGGGCAACCGTCGACCAAACCCCCCGCGGCCGGGCTGGCAGCTCCCCCGCGCCTTGTAAATCCGGGAGGCTGCTGCCCCGCTTGCAAAGGTCCGTCGACAGCAGCTGTGTCCAATGGAGGGAGGAGGGGGGCGCGGAGGATCCGCGGGTCCCTGCGGCGCGGTGCCGCTCTCCGCTCCGCCGGGCGCAGGCGCTTCCTCCCGCCGGCCGCTCTCCGGCGAGGGGCTGTGGGATGAGTCAGAGCCCCCCCGGCCCACTGCCAGCCCCGGCCCCAGCGCGGTGGCTCCGAGGCGCGGCGCGGCAGTGCGCGCACATGGACGCGGCTCCGCTCCGCTCCCTGAGGCCGGGCTCAGGGCGAGCTGCGCTGCATTTCTGTTCGCACTCCTCCTCTTCCTCTTTTCTCCCCCTCCCCACTCCGCTTGCTGAAAAGGCGGGAGGAGAAGGAAAAAGCAGCAACAATAAAAAGCACCAGGCCAGCAAACAATTAAAAAAGAGAAGATAAAATTAAATTAAATCAAGGGGGGAAAAGGGGAAGAAAAAAAAGGGGGAAAAAAAAAAAAAAAAAGAGGCGGCGGGGCCGGGGCAGAGGGCTCACATCGCCGCAGCTCGGCGCCTCGGGCTCACAGCGCCATGGCTGGCGTAGCAACCCCAGCCCTGCTCGCCGCCTCTGCCCCGGCAGCGGCTCTCCCCGACAGCAGCAACCCACATCGTCCGGCCCGGAGAGAGGCCGCGGAGCTCTCGGCACCGGGGCGACCCCGGGCCCGGCTGCCGCGGCGGGGACGGCGGCGGGAGGAGCGATGGGAGAAGGAGGAAGAGGGCGGGGGGTGCGGCTGCCGCTATTCTGCCGCTGCTCCGTGCGGAGCTCAGGATGCTCCGCGGTGCCGCCCGACGGCGGCGGGGCGAGGAGGAGCCGAACCGCACACACCGCCCGCCCGCATCGTCCGGCCTGGCCCGGGAGCCAGGAGCGGGTGGGGCCGAGGCGAGGATGGGGGAGGAGAAGAGAGGGAGGGGCCAGGGAAGCCCCCCCGAACGCCTACGCCGCGCTGCCGAGCCGGCGGGAAGCTCCGCAGCGGCCGGGCGGAGCGTGTGGGGTCGGTGCCGGCCGGGAGCTAGGCTCCGGGCTGAGGGAGAATTGCAGCTGCTCCCGCTCGTCCTCCTCTACGCAACCCTACGTGATCGAGGTTTGGATGAGAAAAATCACGCAGGCAGACCGAGGCAACTGCAGCTCCGCGGCGGCTCTGCCCCTCCGCCCGGGCAGCCCCCGGGCCGGGCCGCCGCCCCCGCGGGAGCCGGGCTTCCCCGGAGCTGCCGCCCCGCCCGCCCCTCCCAGAGAGCCTCCCGCGACTTGAGCAGCCGCTCCGGCCGCAGCAGCCAGGCATGTCCATGTCTGTCCCTATTTCTGCGTGCAAAGCACAGTGAGAGCGATAGAAGCCGGTACCCCAAGGGCTGCGGTGCCGGGGGTAGGCGGCTTGTCGGTGCCCGGTCTGAGGAACGGGTTGAGCTTACCGGAGCGTGAGCACTACAGAACTTGGGACCTTAGAGCAGTCCCAAGGCAGACCACCAGTATATCAGCAGGTGCTGAACTGGGTGAGCTCCCTCCTATTTCCATTCAGAAAACTGTACCCAACAGAAATACACCTCTGGTTATCCAGGTAAGTAACTGCAGTGGCTACCACAAGAATGGTGCTCTCCAGATTTCAGGTTCAAGTAACAGTGAGCTTAAAGAGTGTAGGTGCAGGAGGCGCTGAGCAAGATACTGTGGTCAGGGTGGAGGGAGAGATGGTAAGAGTGGACCTGACCTGCTATGCTTCAGTGAGTACCAGGTGCCTGCCTGACTACTTCAGTCCTGAAGGTACAGGCTTAAAGCATGTACACTGCTGAAGAGAGCCCTTTAAACCAGGTAGTGACATGCTCTGGGAATCACCAACTTGAGGAAAATCATCTGTGTAACTGCTTCATGGCAAGAACTTCAGCTCCATGCTATTTTCATGTCTTGGGGGGGAGGAAGTCAACTGAAACAACCACCCCCTATGTCCATACAGATTAACTACACTCTGGCATTACTTCCCCCTTTTCACTCTTAATCCCCATGCATGCCAAGAGGAGGTGGAATCAGGTTCTCCAGGAGAGAACAGGAAAGGAAGATAATCAAAACCATTTGGGAGCGATAAACGTTTGGCTGTTGATCTCTTTTTAACTGCTGCCAGCCTTTTTCGAGCAGATTTCACTGTCCTGATCAATAAAGATTTTCCTTCCCCTTCCTGTAACTAAAATGCTTCATATTTTAATTTTCTTTGCTGGATTATTTCCCTTGACATCAAAGAATGTTGCAGTACAAGGTACAGGCATGGCCTAGAGAAAGCTGTTTTGCAATCAGAGAATCACTGTCTGAACTGCTAGTGAATTATCCAAAGCTTCATCTTCAAAGGACGTGAGCAAATCTGCTATCTTCCCAAGAAAGAGGTTTTCCATCTCTCCATAAAGATGCTTGTTTGCCTGTAGCTTTCAAAGCTCTGCTGAGAGAATGCTGGGTTATCTTCCCACCACATTAGATAAGTTTCAGTTGTTTTGGCATGCAACTAATTTGGGGGGGGGGGGGGGGGGGGGAGTTGGGGGTGTCTTTTCTGTGGCTGTAAACTAGGAAGAGCAGCTCTGCCCTGCAGAAGGATCATAATCAGTGATAAAGCTGGGCACAGTATTTTTGGTTTCTGGTGGATCTGAAAGGAGGGCTGCTGTAACTCCAAGAAGAAATGCTTCTCCCAGCGTCCCTCTTGCTTCTGCAGGGATGGAATTAAAGCAGAGCTTGTGAAACCCAAACACAACATTGCTTTTGGTAATGCACAGACCTGTCTTTACAGTTGGCCAATGAGTCCAGGGGTTTGGGCCTGAATGCAGGCACAGAGCCATGAACTCCTGCTGCTGGCATGCACACCTGCTCTGCACCACTCTGGATCATGCCCAAGAAACTTCCTGAAGAGCCCATGCTTCTATAAACATCAAGCAAGCCCAGAGCTGGGGCACTGAATGCCAACCTCATCATGCTCCTGCACTGTCATTCTTGCAGGTGGGTAAAACGTTACTTTTGGTGGGCTGCCAAGTGACAGAGAGAAGTGTTTTGGTCTCCAGCAATGGAAGTTCTCTCCTTCAACTTCCTCTTAGTTAAACAGGGCTCACAATATCTCCCATTTTCATCTGTAACAGTTGTTCCTCTTTGATGGTATTAGAGCCTATGCTGCTCTATCCCACCTAGCCCCCTGCTGAAACCAGGGGCTGCATTCCTCACTGCCACCAAGGGAAGCTAAATTGTTTGACCAAACAGGACGAGGATGGCATTTTCCTGAAGGCACATCATTTTTTCTTACACATTAATCTAATATAGTATTTCTACTCTATTCTATCCTTTCAGCATATTATATTGAGAGAATATCAATTATTATATATTTTCTGTATAATTATTAAGGGACTTTTTTCTCCCATGACTCCTCTTAGTCTGGAGAGGAGGAGGCTCAGGGGAGACCTTGCTCTCTACAACTACCTGAAGGGAGGTTGCAGCCAGGAGGGGGTTGGTCTCTTCTCCCAGGCAACCAGCACCAGAACAAGAGGACACAGTCTCAAGCTGCACCAGGGGAAGTTTAGGCTGGAGGTGAGGAGAAAGTTCTTCCCAGAGAGAGTTGTTAGCCGTTGGAATGTGCTGCCCAGGGAGGTGGTGGAGTCCCCATCCCTGGAGGTGTTCAAGAGGAGACTGGACGTGGCACTTGGTGCCATGGATTAGTAGTCATGAGGTGTTGGGTGACAGGTTGGACTGGATGATCTTTGAGGTCTCTTCCAACCTTATTGATTCTATGATTCTTCCCCAGGCTCCCTCCTCACCTCCAGTCCCAGCTGGGAAAGCTGCACAGTGCGTGCTCTGAAGAGGGGAGTGGAGAACAGCACTAATGCATACAATGAACAAGCAAGACAGTGTGTCTCGCTCCTGCTGAAGAGGTATGCCGTTTGTGGAGAAGGGCCCTGTCCTGCGCACAGGAGCAGGCAGAGGGTCAGACTACCCATGGCTCCTGGAGAATCAGACTCATAAAGCTTACTAAACATCCCCACCTCACCCTAGTCACAGAGCAGCCCCTGCCAAAGGAGGGCAATATAAACATTTCAAGACCCTCTTAATTTCTGAGGTGTTGTTCATCTGATAAACAAATTCTCCTGTCCTCAGTGCCGAGGTTTAAAATGAAGGCCTGGCTGAATCTCAGGGCTTGGGTGGCTTGCAGAGAGAAGAGATCTCGAATCACATTGCCTTACCTACCTCGAGAGAGCGATCTATCTAGGTCACAAACGGAGGTTATTGGCAGTTTTCCTTCGTGAAGTGAAATAATTCCCGCAGGGCTGCTAACAGAAGATCCTGTTTATTTTCCATAGAGGCATCGAAAGCCACGGCCTACATTCTGTAGCTTCAGCCATGAGGAGTATCTCTGCTTATACTAATTCTGTGCACACAGAGCTAACCGAGGAGAGAAGTGCAGGCAGGTTTTCTGCTGCCCTTATCTGCAAAGCTACCGAAGAGGCAGGCGTGGAAGTTAAGGGGGAGAGTTAAATTGAATCTCACATTAGAATGTGCATGCATGTTGCTGGAGCTGAATGGGGAAAAGAAGCCACCCATCTCTGGCCACCAGTAATTATGAATGGCCTAATTCACCCCTTTACAGCAGCATAGCAACAAAGCTCTTCCAATAGGAAGGCAGTGTTGAGTCTGAAAGCCTGCAGGCGGGCACCTTCAGAAGCGCACCCGGTTTCCACCCCGTGTAAGTTAC
This sequence comes from Melanerpes formicivorus, assembly GCF_026170545.1. NCBI lineage: Eukaryota > Metazoa > Chordata > Aves > Piciformes > Picidae > Melanerpes > Melanerpes formicivorus. The sequence goes on along the minus strand of NW_027142364.1, from coordinate 21,700,128 downwards.
AGCTAAAATGTGTGCTGCCAGGGCTGCTGATCAAGCAGAGTGAAGCCCAGATCCAGGGTTTATTAACTTTATTCTTGACAAGGTAGCCCCTTGTTGGATGTCTGGCATGATTAAAATTCATGCAGCTCTGGCACTCCCCAGTCTCTCTGCGTGGGTGGCCTTCTGCTAAAAAGCCAACCCAAAGCAAACACAACACAACAGATGCCTGGGTAACCTGATAAAGGAAGAGACAAGACCTTCCAGTATTTTGCTTGCTTTCTGTGCAGGGCAATTCTGTTTACAATGCACGAGGTTTTTATATCTATGTTTGGAAGGCTGCTAAGAATTCACATGGCCACTTCAGAAGATGCTGTTCAGGGGAGAGAGATCTGGCCCCAGAACAGCAGCGGGTACAGAACTGGCTGCCTTTCTGGGCTGTTCTCGCACAGCTGAGCTCTGAGCTGACTAGGCCTTTTAATGAACACAGAAGAGCCTGCATCATCTGATTGCTACATTAAAATAATTTATTTAATGGGCCCCTCACCCCCTTTTTTTCTTTTTGGCTTCAAAGATTCGATTAAAACAGAATTTGCAACTCATCACCAGGAGCAGTCATCAGCCCACCCCAGTGCCTTTAGAAACAAGCTCTAGGCTGGGGAGAAGTTGGGCTTCTCTGTGTCTCAGAGCAAGTGGCAGGTATGCAGTGACACAGACTGCAGAGGGAAACTACTGCTGCAAAACCCAGGCCACGAGCAGCACCAAAACAACAAAACCAGCTGGGAGCCCAGAAGGAGAAATCATTTTGCTTGGATTTTATATCTCCTCCTTTTTTCCCTTTTTAAGAGAGTACTTTTACTTAACACAAGGTTCTATTTCTCCTCAGTGTCATGTTGCCTGTGTCAGATGGAGGCAGGGGAACACAAGAAAGCTTTGCTTCACTGAAGGCCACTGTGTGAGTGACTGTCCATGAATGAAAATGCCACGATGCCTTTCCTTTCAAGAAGTTTCCTCTGTAGTTGAACAGATTTTTTTGTCTCCTGGGCTCTGGAAGCACCTGCTGGGAACAGCAGGCAGGTGCACCATCTAGGGTCGATTCTGCTGCAGAAGTCATCTGCCCAAAATGAAGCCTGTAAAGGAGCAGGAGCAGTAGCAGGGGGCATTGGAAACCATTCCCACGTAAGGAGAGAGACCTTGCAGACAGGTCAGTGCCTGTCCCACGTGCCTGAGCAAGACCTGAGTACTGGTCTAGATGGGCTCATCTCAGAGCTACTGATATTACCCTAGCCCATCAATCCTGGTCATCAGCCACTGCCATTGCCTTCCCCAATGAGATCAGGGCATGAATTACTGTTGTCTTTGCAGTGATGTGGCTGCATTAAGTGTGGCTTCATTAGTGGCTGGAGTCCTGGGAAGGGGCTCCCACACAGCACTTGAGTCCTTAAGGCAATGCAGGGAGGAGGCCTCACTGAACGGTCTCCAACCAAGGAGCAATGAAAGGATTGTGACTCTGCTTACAGATAACCTTGTGCAAGGCAAAACTAAGAGCTCTCTCGGAGCAAGGGAAACACAGCCAGCCAGCTGCTCCAGGCTTGGAAGCACCCACCTACAGAAAGAAAGTGCAAGTATCTTCTTGGCTGCACCATGGCTGCTGAATTTAAAAGACAGGACACCCAGCTGCCTGCTCTCACTGGGTTTCTCCCAACATCCAGCAACTCCCATTTGCCTCTTCGAGGACTTTTTCACCTGCAGCCACCCACGTAGTAGCTGTAAACCACACAAAGCACAAGGAACTAGAAGGGGTGGGAGAGCATGGACTCAAGATTTCACCCCAGGTCTTATGTCTGCATTCACAGCATGCAAGGAAGAGGAAACAACCACATCCATTCTGCTTTTGAGGTAGAACAGAAGCTTGACGCTGAAACAGGTGAAGCAGTCATCACAGAACAACCCCAGTTGGGAGCCTGAGACTGAGTGCAAACACATCATGACCTAGTCCTTAGACCTCAGGGCAGTGGCACTTTCACCAACATGACAACTCCTACAACCTTCCCCTCCCTAGGAAAGGTCAGCCATCCCCATCATTCTCTCTGGATCTTGTTTGATGACAACCTGTAGTCCGTTTTGGCCAACAGTTTCGATAATGAGAGGTGTGCCCAAATGCCAGGAACAATGACCTGGTTGTATCCAGCTTTACATCTCCCCAAAGGCAATCTGGTCTGGCTGGAGAGAGGAGTGTGACTCCACAGTACAGCTTCAGCCCCAGGGCCTTCAAACCTCTGGGCTCAGCAGGGCTGAGGGCCTGCCCATACTTTTCCCCACTCCTTGAAAAGCTGCTCAAGTTGTAAAATCCCCTCACATTGTCAGCATGCAGCCAGCAGACACTGGTTCCAACCTTTTTGAAGCATGTCAAGGGAAGCCTTTCGATTTGAAGTTCCCATCAAGCTGACTTTGCTGAAAGTCAAACAGATCCTCAGAGATGAGATCTGACTGAGGCAAAGCAGCCTGATTATATGATTGAGAAGGATAGAAAGAAGGGAAGGAGGATGAAATCCCTATCACAATCCTCCAGCTGGGCTGTGGGACTGCCTGCCCCACAAGCCAAGGCTCAGAGATTGGAGACAGCAGCCTCCTGAACGCACAAGTGTTGCACTGGCATAGGCCAAGAAGGGAGGAAGAGAGGGAAGCTGTCAAGGAGAAGTAACAAACTCACTCTGGACCCCTAAGTCTCTGTCTGCACATTATGGCTTCTGCCAGACGTTAAGAGGCCTTGGAAAGTTCCCTGCCCCTCAGCTTTGCTTGTCCCTTCATCTAACCTCCAAATCCATAAGAAGCCTGAGCCAGGTCATAACTCAATTCCTGCTGGGTTAGAAGAGCAGAGCTTCAAAGGGGCAGCACCCATTGTGCTGTCACTTAGCAAAGGCTCCTTGTGGTCCTCAGAGCTGGCAGGACATGCAGTGACTGCCCCAACCTGGTCCTCCCGCTGCCACCAAGCTCTGCAGAACAGGAGTGCTGGGACATTAATCCTGCCCTCAGGATGCCTGAAATTACGTGCACCCAGATTGCATCTTATTTAACCAAACCTGCTTATTTCTCTCCACATCCTGCAAGGGCATGCTCCACACTAAATGTAAATATGAGATTACAGCTGTCAGACAAACAGGACAAGGTCTGGAGACTCCTTCATCCCCTGCTGACCTAAAGTGCTGGGCATAAAGGATCTGTGTGGATTCATCACTTGCCCCACATCCCTTTGGCCTCCAAAGACACCTCTTGCTATTTGCACTGTAATCTGTAATTTGGCTGATATTACTCTCCAGCAATAAATCAACTTTTCTATCTCCCCCAGAAAATGAAATCCCACGTTCTCTCTCCCTGGACTCCCACAGCTGCTGCAGTACAGACATCAATAAAGATATCAGTGGGCTGGAAGCGACTCTAAGTTTGCCAAGGATACAAAGACTAATGCAGCAGTAATTAATGATCGCAGCAGGTCTGGGGAAGAGACTAAACTGAAGTGACACGGAAAATGAGTTCACAGAAACACGGTTCATCTTAACACAGCTGACCAAACCTCAGGGGATAACTTGTGCAGTCTCTATTACTTCAAGACTGGGCACTTTTTCTTCCCCAGACAGCAGTGACTCTGGGAATTGGGAACTGTGAGAGAGCTGCAGCTGAACAGCAGCTTTTGCCCCCAGAGCTGCGTCTAGGAGAGGCCAAGCCGAGCCCTTAGGGGTAAGTGTGGAGCAATGGGGAGCAGAAGCAGAAATACTCTGGCATATTTGTACCCAAATAAATGTGCAGCATACAGCTGCACAGAAGTCACAAAGTCTGGGTGCCACACTTCAGAAATAGCAGGGATCAGAACATAGCTCCAAGAGGGTCTAAGGCCTACAAAGAACACACGTATAGGGGGAGACTCAAGCTGTTCACTCTCTTTGTTGCACTAACAGCCACATCCAGAGGATTCTCACATGGGAATACCCTCTGAAAATGCTCTTGGTACTCAGCTGTGTTTAGCCTGTTAATACTCTGGCCACTGATAGTTTGCTGCTGCTGGAAATGTGGCCACAGAAGAAAAATGGTTGAGATCCTTGCATCCAAGAGAATGACAGTGAAGTCTTGGCCTTTACTGATAAATCTCTCACCTCTCAGTAAGAACATTTTCAAAAGGAGGGGCTCTTTCAATCCAGCAAAGTCAGAATGAGATGTGGAGGCTGGGAGTGAAGGCAAGGCTCATGTTTATTGTTAATAGCAGAGGTAATTCATCACAGGAACGGCATGGCAAGGGCTGTGATGGATCGTCCATCGCCTCACCTAAGAGCCAACCTCCGTCAAAAATAGATGAGCTGATATCATCTCACACAGGGTACAAAGGACCCTGGAGAGGTCACCCCTGTACTGTGCCAGCAGTACCTTCATTGTCACTGACAAGATTGGTCTGATCCCCGCTCTGGGAGCTGCAGCAGTGGAAATTCCACATATCCCTAGGGAGTGCAGCTGTGCACAACCCTCAGCTGGGACAGGCTCTTCCTAACATCGAGGCCAAATCCCACTTCTCGAGAAGCTCCTTGCCCTATTGATATGCCTGCAACAGAGGACTTGCTGTCTGCTCTGCCCTGTGCAGTACAGGCTTGAATGAAGCAGGAGATCAGACTGTACAAACACAAGCAGTCCCTTCTGCCTGGCTTCCCAGGCTCACATGGCATCAGTCAGTGTTAGAACTGATATGAACAGAAACCCACGTTGAAGAAAATCTTGGGCTCAAACTTCTCTTCCTCCCCCCTTAGGAGTGAAAATGAGACCTTCTGGAGCTCACCACAAAACACCAGAGCAAGAAAGCACAGTGCTGTGGTAGAAGTGGTGGCCTCACTGCTTTCAGAAGCAGGCCTCAAGCCTCTGCTTTTGCACCAGGCAGAGCACCAGCATGAAACTGGGTCTTCAAAGCCCTGTGCAGGGGCCTCTTGGGAAGTAACTGTTTCCTTTCTTCCTCTTCAAGTTTTGATACACTTGCATTTTTGAGGGAAAAAACCAACCAACCAACCAACCAGCCCAGCACACCAATTGTTTGGCTGCTCCTTGTGCAGACATCCATCACAGTCCCCTACCCTTTACCACCCATGCTTGGCTTTCTGACATGAATTACAGTCGTGGCCTTTTCTGCCCTCAGATTACTGAGCTCCAGCAGTGTTCAAAGCAGAAGCTGCAACAGACACTCTAACCCCTTTGCAGGGCTCTTCTGGTGCTTTCCAAGAACAGCTTCTGGACATAGGCAATGCTGTCTCCTTGCATCCTTTATTCATGACCCCCCTAGAGCTCCTGTCTTGGGCAAGTAATTCCTCTCCAGTGTGCTTTTTCCCCTCCTCTCTGGCCACGCTTGCCTGTCCTCCCCTTTCATATGCACGTTTCTTTTCCCACTTCAGGGAAAGAGTTAGTGTCTTGTTGATCTTATTCCATTAGATAACACAAACCCCCCTGATTCAGTTAAAGGGCTGCTGGAGCCTGCTACAGCCAAGTCACTGATTGTGACTTGTGTTCAGAGGCTACCCCAGTAAAACAGCAGGAATAAGTAGACATAAGAAGGCACTTGCCTTCTATTAGGCATGGAGAAAGGCAACAGACCCTGCTTACCTACCGAAGTCATGGCTAAAGCCTTCCCTTTGGAATACAAACAGGTGCTTCAGGATGAGAGTGCAGGATCCTCTGAGTTCCATTTCTACTCCCACAAGATAAAGGCTGCAAAGTTGGGGATGCTCCACCCCCACTGCCCCTGGGACATCAGGAGCTGCCCCTCCTGTGGCACCCAGCACGAAGGCCAGGACTCATCCTTGCCACAGCATTTACAGGAGTCCATGGGCGCTCCAGGGGCAGCTGTCTGCTGTGTGACACTCCTGCCCCATCACAGGGGCCAGGGGCAGCCTCCAGTAATGAGAGGAGCTGGCAAGGCAGCCAGCAGCAGTACAACAAAAGGTGCTGCAGCACTGCCAAGTGTTGTCAGATGTAGGGAAACTCACACTGAGAGCTTTCATCTTTCATTATGATTGAATGCTCCTGCCCTAGCCTGTTGGAAACACCATCTTTTGAGGTGCTGTGGCCTCACTGAGCCTGATGCAAGGTAGTATAAACCAGAGGGGCAAGTTATTTGCCTTTTCTTTTGGTGGAAGCTTACACATAAGAGTAGCTGTGCTTGGCAACTGGAAAACGGATGAGTGTGGGGGTGGGGAGCCTAAATTAAAAGCCACTTAAGTGGGTGCTTGAGTAATTATCAGAAGGTTCCTGAAGAGACATTTTGTCAGTAATTAAGGAGAGCATGACTTTGTGCTGGGTACAGGTGGCAATATGGCAATGGAGACAGAGCAGCAGCAGTCCACAGGGAGATGGGCAGCTCTCCATTGACTGCAGAGGCAAGCTGGGGTTTTGTGCCCAGCTGCATCCTGCGGAGTGGAAAGAGGGCCAGGGCAACAGAGGGGCTGCAACCCTGGTACTCTCTCAGTCTCCAGGGCTCTGCACCCGGGAAAGGGATGCACAGAATCACTGTTATGCAGCCCCCTAGCTCCCTTGGTGCCTGTTCCTCAGCAGAGGTGGGTCCCACTGGTGCCTCTGTCCTCAACAGCCCCAGAGGCCCTGGATTCCTGGGAAATCTCCCTACTTAAGAAAGGGAAGCAAAAGGTGCTGGACAGCTCCAGCCGGGCGTGGGCCGGTTAGTCGCGACCTGGCTCCAAGGAGGCCCTCTCTTTCTTCCCATCCTCCCATCCTCTCGGCTCTGGGGAGCTTTCTGTTTGCTGGAGAGTGCCAATACCACACTCTCCCTGCTCAGTATTATTTCTGTTTTACAGTAACTGTATCTATTATTTGTCATCTTTATGATAGGATTCCTTCAGTCCCATTACAGCGGATGCTTAGAGAAGCTGGGGCCTCTCACACTCCCTCCATCCCACCTCAAACACTATCAAGTGTGGGGTGAAAGAAGGTACCCTCACATGAAAAGACTGATCTGACAATGAAGTGACTGAGAGACAGAGCAGTTTCTAAGCAACTTCCTCATGACAAACTCAGGCACTCAGGGGATTAAGTGTGAAGGTCTATAGCCACCAGGGCAGTGTCTGCCTCCTCGGTAAAGCTGCAGGCAAAGCAGCTTGCAAACAGTAGCATAAAAAGAGCAGGTGCCACGTGAGCATGGCCTTGTGAGGCAGCCTGTTTCACAGACACCTCATTACCTTCAGCAGCTTTCTGCTCCTTGCATATTCATCAGCAAGTCTTAACTGTCAGGAGGCTGGGATTACCCACATGGACATAAATGAGCCGGATTGCCAGATCCCACTGACGACCCAGGGAGTCCCTGGAAGCTCCAGCCACAGCCCCTGGCACTACCAATGCTCTCTGATGAACGTGGAGTGTACAGGGGATCCCTGTGCAGCAAGCACCAGCTCTCACTCCAGTTCAGCACGCCAGACTGCCTCCTGCAAAGCTCCCTGGCAAGAAAAGGAGGTGACATAAGGAGGCAGGCACCAGGCAGCCTGTTCTAGAACAGGCTACATGCTACTCCCAGCCTTGTTATTGTACTTGGATGGCTCCAGCAGCTGAGGCAGGCCTGTCATTTCTCTCTCCCCACCCCTGGCACAACATAGGGTCTGCAAATTCTTCTGTCTGTTGTTGTTTATTTAGCCAGTTCAGATGGACTCTGTCAGCTTGCAAGTGACCCAGCTTCTCAGTTTTGGGGGGGAGGGGAATCCAACAAACAACGACAAAGAAATGGAGCATTTGCAAACTTACAATGCCAGAGCAAACACACCCAGGCCATTGCAGAGCTAATGAAAGCTTTTCTTTCCACAACAAAGGATGCTGCCTTGTGTGGCACTGGAGCAATCAAGAAAGTGAGAGGGGCTACCAACTAAAGCAGAATGGACACGTTTCATAGATCTTCATTGCCCAGGCAGACAAGAGCATAAACAGGGCATAAATTACAGCAGCCAGAGGACAGATAAGCTGAAGGACAATGCTGGCACAAGAGCAAATGGGTAGAAAGTGGCCAAGAATAAATTTAGGCTAGAAATCAGACATGGTTTCTAGTGATCAGAGGAGGAAGACACTTCCAACAGAACCAGGGGGCACATCTCTGCTTTCATCCTCCTTCTCCAAGGAGGACTTTTCCCCACACATTTGTGAGGACAGTGTGACACAGGCTGCACCAGCACGAGCCAAGAGCCCGATTCTCTCACCCACGGCACCGAGCCTGTGGGCCTTAGAACAATTCCCTCGGCATACTTTCAGACTGGAGAGAGAGTTGATGTGCATTTAGCAATCCCTTTCATTTCTTATTCCAGGAACACTGTCCCTTTAACCTTTGCTAATTGTTCCATCTTAAAATACATCCATCCTAACAGCCTTGCTCATTTAATTGATGAACTAAAGTAGGCAACAGCAATTATTGCCTGTTTTTATTTAGTGGTGTCATTAAATAAAGCAAAGGAAAATAAGATCCCATCAGATGCAAATGGCCTTATGTAAGTGTCATTAGGGATGCAATGACAGGAGGGCATTCAGTCAAGTGTTTATATCGTTACTATCATTCAGACATCAGCTCCAAGGCTCATCTGATTTGAAAGCCACTCCTGCAGATCTTTGCTATTGATTGGCGCAGGCTGCAGAGACCTCGCTTTCCACAGGCTCACTCCAGAGTAGGGAAGCTGTCAGCTCCCATGCATGGGGGCCCCTGGCCAGCTGCTACCCACCTCTGTCTGCATCTGTCTCTTCTGCTTGCCAGGTACTCTGGGGACACCCCAGTATCACTTCTGTGCGTGTGTGTGTGTGATTGTGTGGGCAGGGAGAGACGTACCCTCAGCTCCTCACCCCAGCATACCTCCCCGCGCCAGGACTGCTGCTCTGCTACTCAGCCTAGGTAAAACTTAGGTTTCTGCCTGTAATTTCTGCCCTGATCTGCTATGTTGCCAGTCCCTGTTGTTCAGAGAGGAGTTGCTGCTGCACAGTGTAGGGCAGAACAACTGCTCCACATTAGCTACATATCACAAATCAGATAATTAGCAAGCACGCTGTTCGTACGCCGCGCTCAACCTCTTACACCGTGTAATGGGACACTATCACAATGGAGCTCACATTACAGTGACAGTTTTGGCTCCTAGCACTTTGGCTTTTATTGTAATAAATTCTAATTTTCTGATTTTTATCTGCTTCTCCCCCTCCTGCTCCTCGTGGTGTAGGAAGGATGATTCTGCCAGCTCTAAGAGCAGCCTGCCTGTTTGGAGAGCAGGCTCGCTGTTTGATTCGCAAGCACGGCGCCGAAGTGCTGGAGACACAAACATTGCAGATCCTCCCTGATGCCAAGAGCAAAGCACTGAGTTGACAGCACTTGGACTCCCACATCCGCCACCAACCCACAGACACCACGAGCGTGTACCCTCCTCCCCACCCATCAAACACGGGCAGTGACACTGCTGCTGTGAGCCTTCACCACCGGCAAGCTGGCAAAGGCACTCTCCTGGGGGGGCAGAGGGGTCTCAGGGCGGGATTTCAAGCAATGCAGGCAAGGGGCACTGATGGAGGAGCCCCCACTTTCACCATGCTCACACTAATGGAGCTGTCAGAGAGGGTCCCCCCTTTCTGAAGGTGAGCACACTCTTCACAGGGTCCCCACACCGTTCCTCTCAGCTTCTCTCCACTGCAAGCTGAGACCTTGTCGTATCCTACTTCCCCCTAAGAAGCCATAAGCAGAGGGCTTGGCACTGCTGCTGCAGGGGAGCCTTAGTCCCAATGGCCTCACTCTTCTCCCCTGCCAGCTCTTCCAGCAGATTTACAGCTTGCAGGATTTCTGTGGCACTGCTATAAATGACAAGGTTACCACCTTGCTTCACTAGGACTTCATTTTTTAGCCTCTCAGTCCCTCTACAGCCAGCACCACGATACATGAGCAGGGGAGAAGATGGACATGTCAAGCAGTGCTGGGCCCCACCTGACCCTGTGCCCCATATGCCACCAGGTGAGCTGTGGGGACCACCTAATCCCACCAAAACCCCTGTGGGCTCCAGGGTTACTCCAACAAAACCATTTTGCCTAGTAAGAGACCCCACTCCTAGGCGCTGGGGAAGCACTGTCCTTCCAGCTTGTTGAGCAGGGGTCAGTCCTGCAGCCTCCCTCCAGCTCCCAGGAAGAACCAGGGCTTCACAGAGCGGCTTCCCACTTAGCAAGATCCTTTGCTAGTCTGCATAAACAACTGAGGAATCCAACTGCAGCAGCATGGCAAAAATAACTGCGCCCCACAGGGCTGTAGGATTACAGCTCTCAGCATATGCCACTCCACAACAAGAAGTAAAAATCAGGGTATTTTTTTCCTTTGTGTATGTGAGGACAGGGGGAAAAAATACATGAAAAATACAAAAGTGTTGCACTGAGTCATCTTCTCTTTTTTCCTCCCCTCTACAACAAATTCACATACCTGGAAAACAAGGCTGGGTTCCCAGACCTCTTTTATTTTGCTTGAAGCCCAGCTCGTTTCTTCTCCCCCCCACCCCCCACTACTTAATACTTGAAGAAGGTCAATTCTGAGGAAACCCCAGAACCTTGTAAACTTCCCAAGGCCTTCTTTATTTTGTTCTCTTGGGGTTTGAGGGCAGGGTGGGGCAGATTGCAAAGCATCCTGGAACGTGTGCGTCATGCAGATGTTTGAAGCATTAGGTAAGGATTAGGAACAAACTAAAGCTGTCCAGGTTATGATTTTGTACTGGTAGGTATTCCCCAAGTTTGTAGGTTGGACTTGGTGATCTCTGAGGTCTTTTCCAACCTGGTTGATTCTATGATCTTATTTTGCCTTGAAATCCAACACTGTTTTTTGTTTGGGGGTGTCCTGGTCCCTGCTGCATCCAAGCCAAAGCTCTCCCAGTTTTGTTCCCCATGGTCTGTGGGTTAGGGCAACCTTTTTTTCCTTTTTCCACATGGAAGAGCCTGCATGGGGTATTTGTAACTGTGACTGGGAGGGCCTCAGGCAATCCCTTTTATAATGAAGTGGAGAATCCCAGGGCTGCAGGATTCATAGACTGACATGAAACAGAGGGGGACACAGCCCCCAAATAGGGAGCTGGAAAGGGGGAGAACTTCCCACACAAGTGAACCCACCCAGAGCAGCACTGCTGCTGAGGCTCAGCACAAACACAAGGATCATCAATGAAACAAGAAGACAAAAACCCAAGTCTGAGCTTCTTTCCCCCCCATCTACAACACTGTACCCCCGGGGCTGACCACGTACCACATACCCCTTCCCCTGCACCCAGGGACAGGAGAAGCCTGCTGAGGTGTCTCTGGCAGCAGACCAGTCCCCTACCTGGGGCAGCTGAGCGCTCTGCTGTGAGGGCCACAGCCAAACCCACACGGATTTAAGCGAACGATGAGGAAAATCGCTGCCAGGTGACACCAGCCCGGGCAGGGGCGAGCTCCTCTGCCTCTCCACGGGAAGGACCCCGGAAGGATTTTTGTCTTAAACGACGCCATTTGGGAGCATCCCTTCACCCATCCTGTCTTTAGCGTCAACCGCGGCAGCTCCCCGGCAGCTCCCGCTGGGGCGGGGGGAAGCGGTGCGGGGGTGCGAAGCGGAGCTACGCGGGCGGCTGCGGAGCCGCAGCGCCGACCAGTGGCGGCCGGGCGGAGCTGCGCCAGGCTGGGCTGGGCTGGGCTGCGCCGAGCATCCGCCGCCCGCCCAGGAGCCGCCGCCGGCGCTACCGCCGAGACTCGAAGGGGGAAACCAAAACCAAACCACAACAAAACCAAACCCCAACCCACCAAACCTAAAACACAAAGAGAAAAACAAAAAGGGAAGAAAGAAAAAGAGAGACAAGAAGAAAAAGACTAGAAAAAGGTGAAAGGCAGCAAAGGGGAAAGGAAGGGGGCAGTGGAAAAGAGGAGGAAAATAGGGAGGAAGAGGGAAGAAAGGGGGAAAAGAGGTAGGAAGGGGGGGGGAAGGGAGGAAGGAGGGGGAAGGGAGAATAAAAAAAAAAAGTTAATGAAAATTAAAAGTAGAAGGAAGAAAAATAGAAAAACAGGAAAAATGAAAAAGGTGAAAAGAAAAAAAATTAAAGGGGGAAGGAGAAAAAGGGAGAAAGAGGGAAAAAGATTGAAAGAAACAATAAAATAATAATAATAAAAAATACAGAGAAGAAAAACGAATATGAAAAACAAAAAAAAGGAAATTAGAAAGAAAGCAAAAGCAAACCAACCAAGCCCACCCTGACCACTCTCCCGGAGTGTAAAAGCAAAGCAATATTTCTTCACATGTTTGGAAGACCCTCGTTCTTTTTCAGAGGGACATTTGCACACCAGCATCCCTGGAAGCCACTCGGGGAGCCTGCCGTCATCCACTTTTGGAGCCATGTCCGAGCACATCTGCCAGGCCCTGCCACCTCGCTGCTGTCCACCTGCTCTGCAGCACAGAGCTGGGTCTCACACATGCAGCAAAGCTGCCCCAGGAGATTTTAGACTTGCTGGAGGGTCAGCTGGAGGGAAACGGGGCTGCTGGCAGCCAAGAAGCCCTCCTCTACATGCCTGCATTCAGGAGGAGCAAGGGAAATGAGGGATCCTCTCCAGTCCCGCAGGACAGAGCTGGGGCAGCTTGCCACCCTGCATCCCACCACAGGGAACCTCCAACCCCTGTTCTCTGCCTGGTTGCTAAGCGGCACCTTCGCCACCGCCCAGGTAAAATTTGCTGGACTGAAACCCCTCAGGCTGGGGGGTTCCTGCTGAATGGAAACTCAAACAGCGTGGGCTCATACTCGGAAAATAGGCCAGCTCTGGAGATCAGCGAAAGGAGAGCGCGATGCTCAGCACCTTCAAAGGAGGGGCCGAGAGCGCTGGCCGGGGAAGCCGGGCCGCTTCCCAAGCAGGACATCACCCAGCACCCGGCAGGAGTGCGGGGGGCAGCGGAAAGCCGGGGACCTGCCGCCAGCGCCCGGCTCTGCCTGCGACAGCAGCGCCACCTGGTGCTCACGGGGACACCCTCACCCGCCGCACCGCGCAGCTCCAGCCAGCCAGCCGCAAGCCGCGCCAGACCCTGCCCAGGCACACGGACTCCTCTACCCCAGGCCACCGCCTAAAGCAAGGCTTTCCCCGGCAGCACCATGGCTCTGCTGGCTGCCCTAGTCATCAGGGCTCTCCCCTTCATCTAACAAGCAACTCTCGAACCCCTGCGGTCTTGGCAGCTCTGCAACAGACATGCAGGTGCCCTGTGCTGCAGGTGACCGGGGCAAGGAAATGATCTGCCCCATCTTCTCCTCGTTAGAACAACAAAAAGCCAACCCAAAGCACGGATGGTTTGGCCAGGATGTTTGGTGAATTTGTGCCAATTAAACAAATACCTTGAGAGAGCTAGAAGGAAGGTGCTTACCCCTGCAGGCCAAATGCTTACCTATTCTTGCATTCAAAGCACTTTATTCTCAGCATTGTAGAATCACAGAGTGCTCTGGGTTGGAAGGCACCTCCAAAGGTCATCCAGTCCAACCCCCCTCTGCAGTCAGCAGGGGTATCCTCAACTAGATCAGGTTGCCCAGAGCCCTGTGGAGCTTCACCTTGACTATCTCCAAGGATAGAGCCCCAACCACCTCCCTGGGCAGCCTGTTCCAGTGTTCCTCTCCCCTCGTGGTAAAAACCTTGTTCCTAACATCCAAACAGGAAACAATTTGCTTGTTCCTGTTGGAAATTTGAGCTGTTTCAAATCTCATTCTCTCCCTCCAAGTTTTGGCACTGGGTAAAATCCAAGGTGCGCTGTTCTCCCAGCACTGAGTTAAACTGCCTCTGCCCTTCGCAGCGTGCAGCCCTTGTGCTCCACACCCAGCAAATCCCAGCACAAGTTCTAAGCCAGAATTGCTAGCTGCTAAATGCAGAGGTCTGTAACTGACACTGGAAATGCCTCACTTGCCTCCACAGATTTTGGTCTGCTTTACAGAATCCAGAAAACTGAATACAAGGTCACCTTCACTCCCTGCTGAAAACGCACCCAGCAACAGGGTGGAACAAATCACCTGTTCAACAGTGCAGAGCAGCACCCTGCAATGTCCCTGCCAGAGCAGCCAGGGACAGCACAGCGGAGGAGAGGGGGATTTCCAAGCAAGCCAAGTCAGAAGCTGATCAGAGCCCTGGGCTGAGTACCATTAGACACCTCGGCCCTGTTGTACAGCTAATCAGAGAGACCATAGGGGTTTCAGTGCTGTTTCCTGCCCCATAAGCAGCAGGCAGCAGTTTCCAGGGAGGTGGTTGAGGCCCCGTCTCTGGAGGTACACAGAATAAACCAGGTTGGAAGAGACCTTCAAGATCCCATCAACCAATCCAACCTACCTAATCAACTAAACCATGGCACCAAGCACCCCATCCAGTCTCCTCCTGAACACCTCCAGGGATGGTGAGTCCACCACCTCCCTGGGCAGCACATCCCAATGGGCAATCACTCTCTCTGTATAGAACTTCTTCCTAACATCCAGCCTAAACCTCCCTTGGCGCAGCCTGAGACTGTGTCCTCGAAGACTGTGTTTAAGACCAGGCTGGCTGAGGCTCTGGGCAGCCTGATCTAGTGTGGGGTGTCCCTGCCCATGGCAGGGGGTTTGGAACTAGATGATCCTTGTGGTCCCTTCCAACCCTGACTGATACTATGATACTTCATACACACCCCCTCCCTCCTGCCTGGTCCCAGCCACTGCAACACCAGGACTCACTCAGAAGCTGGAGGCAACTGCCTGAATCTAGACCTGCAGATGTTCCATACACAAAATCTACAACAAGGGAGGCAGCTTTTCACCCTTCATTCTCTGTTTTAGTAGTCATCTCAGACAGGAGCTGGGAGGCTTAGGTTCTGCACTTCAGCTGTCTGTGAATACACATCCAGCAAGCCCGGTGAGCGCCTCTGGGTGTACTGCCAAGCAGACAGGGGCACCGCTGCCACAGATGTACTACCACATCAGCCACGAATATTACAACCTGGCAGGGTAATGTAGGTGGAAAGATTATAAAGGAAAACATTAGTTAACTAGCCTGGCCTTAGCTGTGTGGCTTGTTCATTTGTCTGCAAGCAAGCTGTGAGAGTCCCTGCTCGCCCTGCTCTTCGGAGCTATTTGTTTACGTCGCCTTGAGCGGTCCTTGCTCTGCCGGTCACGCAGCCCAGCATTTGCAATTTGTCCTATAAAATAGGAAACTACTGTAGGAAAGAGGCTGCACACAGCTCTCCACCACAGCATTAATGCCAAGCACTATTCTAATGGAATAAAGAGGGCTTGCACTGTCCTGGCTAGTTGCTTGTCTAGGACAAGGAAATTTCCACGGTCCTCTTGGTCCCACACCCTGACTCTGCTGCAAGAAGTAAGAATATATCAGAGGGACACATCTTCTAAGGTGATGGGTTTGTGTGTGTGTGTGTGTTTGCTGCTTTGTTGGTATGGTTGTGGTTGGTTGTTGTTGGGGTTTTTTTTAACCTCTGGAAACAGATCTATTCAATATTTGTCCTTCAGGAGATTTTCAACATTTGTAGGAAACCACAGAATCACCAAGGCTGGAAGAGACCTCAAGGCTCATCGAGTCCAAGCTGTCACTGCAGCCCTCATGACTAAACCATGGCACCAAGTGCCACGTCCAATCCCCTCCTGAACACCTCCAGGGATGGGGACTCCACCAACAGAAACAAAACAAAATGAAACACAATAAAACAAAAACCCCACGCAAAACCAAACCAAACCCAACCCAACACAAAAACAACCCCCCCAGAAAAAGGCCACAGCTGCAGCTGCTCCTGCCTGAACACACATTTCACCTATGTGAAAATGCAAATCTGTTGGGCACTGCTGTGGCTCACCACAGAGCAGGTACTGCAGAGTCATGGTTCCCAGGAGCTCGAGCTGTAAAAAGCAGAGGCCCTGCTGCTGGCTGCTCTCTGACTGCCAAATGCATCCCAGCGCAGGAGTGTAGCAGTCACATCTCCAGCCTATTGAAATAAATCTTTGAGGTTACCTTGCATGACAACTTTCACCCTGACAGAGCCCATTATTTCTAATGCACCACTGCTTTCTCTCCTGGGTACTATTTTCCTTCCCAGCATAGCCAGTTGATGCAATTAAGCACTTCCCATCCTGGGACACAGCCTTTGCAGCGCCATTGATCACAGCAAATAATAAGCACAGGCAGGAGTGCTGCGAAGTCTCGGTGGGCCAGCACAGTCCTCTCCTCTTAGCAAGTTGTGTTCCAGGAGATTTTGTTTTGAGCAAGGTGTAAGAATAGAATAGAATAGACCAGACCAGGTTGGAAAAGACCTTTGAGATCATTGAGTCCAACCTATCACCCAACACCACCTAATCAACTAACCCATGGCACCAAGCACCCCATCCAGTCTCCTCCTAAACACCTCCAGTGATGGTGACTCCACCACCTCCCTGGGCAGCACATTCCAATGACCAATCTCTCTTTCCATGAAGAACTTCTTCCTAACATCCAGCCTAAACCTCCCCTGGCACAGCTTGAGACTGTGTCCTCTTGTTCTGGTGCTGGTTGCCTGGGAGAAGAGACCAGCCCCCTCCTGGCTACAACCTCCCTTCAGGGAGTTGCAGACAGCAAGAAGGTCTCCCCTGAGCCTCCTCTTCTCCAGGCTAAGCAACCCCAGCTCCCTCAGCCTCTCCTCCCAGGGCTGTGCTCCAGACCCCTCCCCAGCTTTGTTGCCCTTCTCTGGACACCTTCAAGTGTCTCAATGTCCTTCCTAAACTGAGGAGCCCAGAACTGGACACAGGACTCAAGAACAACCAGCACAGCCTCCTGTGTACCTGCAGTAGAGCCTTGGGCACAGCACAGATATAATCTGAACTCCATTTGGAATAAAAGTGCCTGAAAAGAGCACAGCTCATGCTCTACACCTTGTTAGCTTCCTGCTAGGGGAAGTAATTACGGTTTCCATGAGACAATTGCATTTTGTAACCTTCTTCTGGTTTTCTTGGTGCCTAATAACTACAAAGACTTCCCAGGCAATGCCTGTTACACCAATGTGAGCAGCAGAAAGTGCAGCCACTCTTGCTTCAGCAGGACCCTGCACAGGATGCCCCCCAAAAAGCAAAGGAGGCACAAATGCTGCTCCTACTTTCACTGAAATCTGGGGCATCACCTTGGACTTACAGAGGGGCTGCCAAGAGCAAGTCGAGCCCTGCTCACATTTTTCATGCCATTGAGCCTGGTGCAGGCAGACACAGCACTGCCAGCTACTGCATGCTCCCCAGGGGCCAGTGACAGTCCTGGCATGCAGCCTGCAGCTCACAGGATGTTAGGGGTTGGAAGGGGCCCCCACAGATCATTAAGTCCAACCCCCCTGCCAGAGCATAACCACAGGGGCTGGCATCACCCTCACCAGGTGTGCTGTGGACAGTACACAAACCAGCTTGACTAAAAGTCATCCAGGCACAAACCACAGTGCTACCTATCACATTCTTTAATACAAGCTGGCTGTGGCCTTCTCTCTCCTCCTACCTCACAGTACCTGAGCTGCTGTTTTCTGTCTCACAGCAGGGAAAAGTGTGTCCCACAGTGCAGTAAGCCCCTGGTTCCTCTGCACAGCTGGAAAAACCCGGGTCCAGGCCAGCTTTGCTTTTGGCAACACAGCACAGCAACACAGGTAGGCTCCTGGGGTACCTGAGGAGTTCATGCTCTGCTGTCACTGCCTCGGTGAGCTCACAGCAGGCTGGCACAGTGCTTCATCTCCTGTGCCTGCCTGCCC
Source organism: Melanerpes formicivorus (assembly GCF_026170545.1). Classification (NCBI taxonomy): domain Eukaryota; kingdom Metazoa; phylum Chordata; class Aves; order Piciformes; family Picidae; genus Melanerpes; species Melanerpes formicivorus. Next base: position 21,682,415 of record NW_027142364.1, on the reverse strand, counting down.
CCTGGGGAACAAGGTGCTGGCCTGGCAGGCTCTTGGAGGGCTCTGACCCAGCGTGCTGGCTCGGAGCAAGCCTGCATCTCGCTGCCCTGCTGTCTCAGGGGTGCCTTCTGGCAGCCAGTGAAAACTCAAGATTACTCTTAGTGAATAATTAATTGGCCTTACCCTGGATCATCTTTAATGAATGAAAAGGCTGGAAAGAGGCTAGGCAGAAGAACATGCCTCCGTGACAGGGGCACAGGAGTGCATTTCTGCAGGTGCTCCCTGAACTCCCCAGCGAGCCATCCTGGGCCTGCAGGCTGCTATCCCCATTCATTATCTCCTCCTGGGACCCAGAAACCTGAAAATGCTGCAGGGGAAATACTCATTTTCACTAAAGATGTCACATCCATCACAAACCAGGCACAGAAGATGCATTTCCCTGTGGAAAACACGCTCCTGTGACAGGTGCAGCAAAAGCAGCGGAGGGAAAGGAAAGAGGCCAGGCTTGGCAGCTCCGTGAAGTGGCTTGTGTTTAAGCAGGGCTGCTTGGAGCTCCTCAAGCCACCTGCACATTTTCAGGCTGTCCCCCACAGGGGAGAGGGAGAGGGAGCTCTCAGCTGCCTGCCAGCTGCCATCACTGCACCGGTTCTGCAAAAGAGGGTTAATCTGTCCCTGCTGCCGTGCCACCACCACGCTGCAGGGGGCATGGCCCATTTAGCCCTGCTGGGGCTGCTGCAGCTGCCAGCTCCGCCGGGGATTTGGCTGCTGATTGAGAGACCCAGACTGAGGGAAGGGCTGACAAGGGGCTCCAAACCTGAGCAGCTTTCTAATAGGGGCGACTGTTCAAAAGGCAGCAACGAATTTCTTTGCATCTTTAGAAGGCAAGATGCTTGTTCCAGCAGCAAAAGTACGCTCTCGGGATCTCCTCCAGTGCTGGGTCTTGCAGGTGATGGCAGCTGCACCCTCCCCAGCCCCAGTGGCTATTGGGTCAGGAGCCAAATTCGCCCCAGCCTCCCACCCGCCCGCAGCTCCTCGCAGCCACGGCGCCAAGCAGCCACAGGGAGGCAGCGAGGGGATGCTCTGGCTCCTCATTAAACTCGGAGAAGGAAGGAAAGGCCTTTGGCACAATTACCTTCATGAAGCTGGCAGCTCTGCACGCCACCAGCACCTGATGTGTGGGTTTGAAGCGCAGCTGCACAAACAGCCACCAGCACCTTCTGACCCCTTCAAAAGCCTAAGCACCCTGCAAAGCAAATACCTGTCTGAAAAGAGCCCAGGTAGCCGTGTGGCAGAGCAGACAGCAAGCTGCCTCTTAATTAAGCATATGTTTACCAAAAGCACTTGTGCACCGAGAAGGCTCAGCCCTCCCCTGCTCCCCCAGAAGGCAGAGCTCTCTGCCAGCAGCTGCCTCCTGCCTGGGGAATGATGTGGGTGACGTTGGCCTTAATGCCCACAGGGAGGGAGGCTGGCATGGGGATGGCAACCACAGTAAGCAGGAGGCAGTTGTGCTTTGGTTTTTCCCCTTTCCAGCCTTTAGAACACCAGTGATTTGCAGGTGGTGGCAAGCTGGAAGCTGTGGAGGTAAACAGCACCAGAATGTTCTGGAGAGCAGACCAAACCCAGGATCCCACCTGCTGCCTGGCATGCCTCTTTTGCACCTGATTTTGCTTGTGGCACGCCCAGCTAGCTGCAGGTTAGGCTGGCGAGCACAAGGCAGCACTGTACCAGATGGCAGGGAAGATTTTAACACTGCAGCTCCTCCACTCCGATCCGAGGGGAGGTGTGGAGGCTGCTGCTGCGCGGGCTGAGCGAGCCCTCGGCAGGCTTCGATCTGCCTGCCTCGCTGCAGGAGTTCCCTGCTTCGTTATGGAAATGTACCAGGACACATCCAAGTGCACTCTGACAGGACATGCTTCAAAACCAGCTTGATGGGCTCCTCTTTCTTGACCATTACAGGAATCCACAGGAGACACTCTCCATCTGCAACTCTGCTCCCCAGACTGGACTGAACTCTGACTCCCTACCCCAGCAGGTATTTGCCAGTGTCAGAAGCAAAGCAGGAGAGCACAGAATTTGGCACAACTGATTCATCCATACAAGCATGCAAAGCACTTTCACAGGCAGCACTAATTACATCAAGATGCCTTCCCTAGCCTCACCCCCACCCCCAGTTCCTTATTCTGCATCAGTCTATGAATATTACAGTACCAAGAAACAAACAACAAACCCAAACAAATGAACAAAAGAGAGAGACTTGGGCTGATATTTTAAGGCTATGGATGCCTCCAGGAACAGCTACCACTCCATAGAATTCATTTCCAAGCTTGTTGAGAGTTAAAATACAGGACACAGGATCACAGAGCTGTCAGGGTTGGAAGGGACCCCAAGGCTCAGCCAGTCCCAACCCCCCTGCCATGGGCAGGGACACCTCACACCACAGCAGGTTGCTCACAGCCACATCCAGCTTGGCTGCAAACACCTCCAGGCAGGAGGCTTCCACCACCTCCCTGGGCAACATACATGCTTCTAAACTAGGTTAGGATAGCCTGAAACCCAGGCTGGCAGATTTTGATCCCTGTCTCTTGCTAGTTTCAAGAACAAGCAGAAACTGAAATCCAGTCCAGAAGACTCAGAAGCCTCAACTTCAAGAATATTTTTAGCAAACAAATTTGGCCACATTCTTCTGTCAAAGAACTGAAAATATCTGACATTCCCTTCAAGTGGTGGAAGCTGGGCACATCAGGGGCTTGGCTGAAAATAGCTGGTTGCTCAAAATGATTCTGTTCTGAGGATGAGCACACTGGCTGGAAGAATCCTTAACTGTGGTTCAGGACAAGAGTAATCCTGGTGCTGCTCCTGGCATCAGAGGTTAACTGGAAAGCCCCAGGGACTATGGGTCAGAGGTAGAACGTTACTGACCTGAACTGGAGGTGTATTTGAGCTTTTGGAAGGTATAGCCTAACTGTAATCTATTCATCCTGAACAATAAAAGAAGCAGAAAAAACCCCACCTCAAAATGCTGGAGCTGCAGCGTAACTTACACCAGCACATTGGCTGCTCTGGGCATGTGGTGAGCACATCAGCATTGCTGCTGCTGCTGGAGCTGGCCAGATTACAGCAAGTCATGCAAATCTCTGCTCCACACATCCCCAGATCACTGCAAACATCCTGAAGGGGAAAAAAGCCCTACCAGGACAGAACAGGCTGAGAGAGGAATGAGTCCAGCAATTGCTAATGGACACTGGAGGAGACCAGGAGATGTGACTCAAAAAGGTGACTCACTCAAGGCAGAGACCAAGGTGATGCAGGATGCTGGGCTGGAGGTGCTGGTTAGCTCCCAGGGACAGAGCCTCCAAGGAGGCCTTCACTACTGTCCTAAACTCACCCAAAGCAGCACAAGAAAAAGTCTTCAGCAGCAGTATGACCACAACTGCCTCCACCCCTCTGACAGGGACACATCACTGCCTCCTGTAAGCCAAAGGTGTGCTTCCACTGAGGCAGCCCATAGGTCCCTGCTGGCAGACGTTCCTGCTCTCCCCTAACAAGACTGCAGCAATGCTCCGAGTTGAGGCAGGCCCTACCCCACCAGAGCACCATCCCAGGTCTCTCTTCAACCTCCTATTACCAGCCTCCTGTCAGCAGTTTAAGGAACGCTGGGTGGTTGCCAAAATGTATGCTCTTCAAAGGCCAGAGCTGTCCTGCTGCCCTGTCATCCTCCCTCGAGGCTGCTAGCAGATTTCCTTCTAGGCTGTGCAGAAGGCAGAAACCTCCTTTGAACAGGTGTAGGGCAGGCCCACATAACCACCTGAGGCTGCTGCAGAGTGGCTTTGCACCTGCTGGAGCGTGCACTGGGAGCCCCATCCAACTCCCCACACATAAGGATGAAACTCTGTGTCTGATCAGCAGAGCCAAAGCAAGAGAGTTCCTGTGCTGCACATGGGCACAGGGATGGATCACCTGCATGGCATCCACCTGCACTGGATACCCTGGGCTCCTGCCCTCCCAAAACATGCACCCCTTCCCCCCCAGGCTGGAGAGGTGGAAAGCAGTGAGAGCTGTGCCCAGGCACTGCAGACATTTTCACCAGTAAAAACGCATTCACATTTTGTCAGAGGAGAACTAGATGCAGGAAACACCCTGTGGAAAGATCCTTCTTTCCCCAAGCATCATCAGCTCCTCCCCCATAGGCTAAAAACTTCCCAACAAACTCAGAAACTTTGCTTTTCCTTCCTTCTTCATCAAGCTACTTTGTCATGGGGGAAAAACCCAACCCCCCCAAATGCAAATGTCATCCTGTACCAGCTCTCCCCTCTCTTTCTGTCACTAGGGCAGCAATTTTCTAAAGAACTTTCAGAATCTTTGGGAGCCAAGCCAGGAAGCATCCCCCATGCCCTGCAGACTGCTGGGCTCAAATTACTGAGTGGATGATCTCGTTATGATTAAAGGACTTTGGCTTATGTTCAGAGATGCTCCAGTCCTTCCCGGGAGGAGCACTGTTTACTCAGCTACCTCAACACTTGATGGGAAAAGAGAGCCCAAGCCACCTGTCTGGGCTGGGTTCAGGGGAGACCTTCTTGCTCTCTACAGCTACCTGAAGGGAGGTTGCAGCCAGGAGGGGGTTGGTCTCTTCTCCCAGGCAGCCAGCACCAGAACAAGAGGACACAGTCTCAAGCTGTGCCAGGGGAGGTTTTGGCTGGATGTTAGGAAGAAGTTCTTCACAGAGATTGCCCTTTGGAATGGGCTGCCTGGGGAGGTGGTGGAGTCACCATCACTGGAGGTGTTCAGGAGGAGACTTGATGAAACGCTTGATGCAATGCTTTAGTTGATTAGGTGGTGATGACCTCGAAGGTCTCCTCCAATGTGGTCTATTCTATTCTAAATACCTAGCTCACTGGGAGGACTTTCAAGCCCTCCCTCACAGAGTCTGGCAGAGACAGGGCAGAGCTGCTTTGGTTGCTGCCCATGTTACCCTTTCAGCCTTGTCACAGCCCAGGAACTTTCTTTGCATGGCACAGGGCATGTGGGCAGGAGGAAGAAGGGTCTTCTGCTCCCAAGAGCCCATCTTGCTGACTGACACTCCTCCAGCTCAAATGGGAATGGGATTCATAGCACTGCCTGCCCTGAGCCTAAAACAACTCAGCTGAAGCTGGTTAGGAAGCTCTATGCCTTTCAGCAAGTACCTTCCTCCCAACCTGTACAGCAGTGATCTTGATGATCTTTGAGGTCTCTTCCAACCTTGGTGATTCTGTGATCACCCAAGAGTGTGGATTCTCTTCAGACCCCACCACACTCATGCTGTACTCCCTCCAACCAAGGCAATGCACAAGTGCTGGCCAGCAGGTACAGCAAGGGGCTTTGAGTATCAGCTTCTGCTGTGCTTCCCTGCACACACTGAGTTGCTTTGCTGTCCTGCACAGCTGGCAGAAGAGAGATTCCCTCAGCATGGGTCTGCCTGGCAAAGCCCACTGCAGGCCCTCTGATATCAAGGGTAGGATATTTCCCTTAGGGGAATGAGAGATGAATATATGAAGATGAAGTCTTCACCGCTCATGCGAGGTGCAGGTCAGGGTCTTGCTGAGATAGCTACATTGCAAGGGCAAGTGCAGAGACAGGCAGGTGACCTTGTATTGCTTCATCATGTGGCCAGAAGAAGTTACTTGCTGCTTTGTGCATTTATAACCATTTTGCCTTGCCAGTGGGCAGACACAGCTCCGTTTAAGATTCAGACAGCAGGCTGGGGAGCGCTCAGGATGCGTGAGAACTTGCATTTCCAATGCAAAATCAAAAGGCCTGAGTCACCATTTTATCAGGTGCTGAATAAGAACCAGTTTATTTTTTCATGTCTATAATTATAGGTTTGCAATGGGCTGGAGCAGCTCTCAGAAGGAGAGTGGGAGCTGCTGGAGCGAGCTGTACTGATGGAGAGGGCCTCTGGGGGGAAAGGGCAGAGGGAAAAGCAGTGGTGGGGCCAGCAGAAACCCATGCTCCCTGGCAAAACATGCTCTGCTTGTTCCCAAAGTTCCTCCCTAGCAGCACAATACACATTTCTGCTTTGGGAAGGGTCAGAAGGACTGCACAGGAGGAAAACAAAGCTTTTGTCTGGCCTGGGGGGCTTTTTGGCAATGATACAACCTTCCAGTACCTGCAGGGGGCCTACAAGAAGGATGGGGAGAAATTGCTTACAAAAGCCTGCAGGGACAGGCCCAGGGGCAATGGCTTCAAGCTGGAGCAGAGCAGATGGAGATTGGATGTTAGGAACAAGTTCTGCACCATGAGGGTGGGGGAACACTGGCACAGGTTATCCAGGAAGGTGGTTGGGGCCCTATCCCTGGAGGTATTCAAGGTGAGGCTGGACAGGGCTCTGGGCAAACTGATCTCATTGAGGATGTCCCTGCAGACTGCAGAGGGGTCTGGACTGGATGATCTTTGGAGGTCCCTTCCAACCCAGACCATTCTATGAGTCTATAATTGAATCAGCCCCAACCCAGGCCAGGAGTGAGCAAGGACAAACGAGAACCACCTACCCCATTCACATGGCATTACTCTCCCAGCATCTCCCAGCTAGCAGGCAGGCCAGGATTGGCACATTTAGCATCTCATCTCTAGAAGTCGTTTATTCTCCACAAGGAGAGGGAGCAGAGGAGAAGAGAAAGAGCTGCACTGCTGGTCTCGCTGCTGGTGCGCGGCGGGAGCTGGGTGGCTGCACGACCCCCGTGGCGGCACCGCGACCCCTGCGGCACCACTGCGACCCCGGTGGCACCGCGACCCCCACGGCACCACCACGACCCCCGCGGCAGGCAGCTGTCGATAGTGAGGAAATTGAGTTTGCCCTTAATGAAAGGCCACAGCCAATAAGCAATCAGGCAGCCTGCTCTCCACCCCGTGATTAATGAGCCAGGGGACATTTGCCTGCTGCAGCACTGACACTGCCTCTCCCCACCTCTGCAACTGGAGGGCTGAGTCACATCCTGAAACGGGAGGGGCAGCTGCTCTTTTGATTTGACTTAGCTGTGTCTTGGGATGGAGAAAATTTCAGGAGCAATGAAGGGGATGCAGATGTCACCAGGAGGGGGGCAGCACCCCGTTGATTCAGACCCAGAGAAGGGTGGGGAGCTGCTGGAGGGGCCAATTTCACTCATTCCTCTCCCACTAAGCCTTTTCTGCTGCTTCCCTCCCGACTGCAGCAGCACTTGTGTGACCACATGACGACTCAAGTAAGGCTGATTTGATTGAAAATTAGCTTCACCAAAAATAATAACAATCATTAAACCCCCAAACATTTGAAATGTTAATTTTCTGCTCTAGCTTAACCCCCAGCACTGGCATCAGCACAGGAAGAAATAGAAGTATGTGCCCACAGATGGATGATGGGTGGACTGGCTCGTCCACCTCTCTGAAACAGCAGCAAAACCACTGAGGAACTGCAGCCTCAGGTATCACAGAATGGTCTGGGTTGGGAGGGACCTCCAAAGGTCATCGAGTTCAATCCCCATGTACCATGCTCCTGCAAGAACAGACTGAGTCAGCTCAGAGATGGAGCATGGCCTGCAAATCCCTAACCTGAACGAGGTTTCTCAGCCTCCCTGCAGAGAGTGCTCTAGAGACTCATCTATCTTCCCTTCCTTTCATTCATCACATAACTAAAACAAGGCAAAACAATTCCACCTTCTCACCTGCAAACGTCCCCTGCATGCCTAGGTCTTCTCAGGAGAGAGTAAGTGATGTGACAAGTGAGAGCCAAAATCCTTTACACGTGCCTGGATGCTACTTAAATATTCCTATGGCCATTTAAGGAGCTGTGGAGACCCCAGTGGGACCTGACTCTCTAAATTGCAAGGTCCACCACTTAGATGAAAGAACCTCTCCATCACGCAGTTGTGTCAGGAGGACTTGAGGAGGAAACAGAAGGGAATAATCACCCGCAGCCTTTTAACACACTCCTGAAAGTGGAGAGGGAAGAGACGGAAGGAGATCGATCAACGCATTACCAAATTAAACTTGCATGGCTAATATTTAGCCATAACAAAAGCTGGCGCCTTAAGAAGAAAAGGGAGAGAGAAATCTCCGAGAGCCCCTTCTCAGATGGCCATTTGCAGTGGCAATCATGCTGATTGCACACACGAATTAGGCAAACAATCAGGAATGCATTTGTCAAAATCAAGCCCCATTCGTGCTGCTCTCGCAAGAGTTTCCAATCGACACTTTTAAAATGCAAATGCAGAACAGTTTAGTCATCAAAAAAGCAAAAGGACCAAGAATTTCCTGAGCACCCAAGGAAAACAATCTCCTCTCTCTCTCTTTCCCATGCTTCTCTAACCGATTCCCTCTGAACGTTGACACGAGCAATAAAGAGACTTTAATGAGCTCCTCTCCTCTCAGAAACACAGAGATAAAGACGTAGATGCACAAGGAAGCGCTCCAAGTAACTGTAAAGGCTGTGTTATCGGAGTATCAACATGCCTATCTACCATCTGACTCCTGACTGCTGCTAATATACTTATGGAAATTGAAGCAATTGTTTCAAAGTGTAATTTACCCTTTTGTCATTAAAATCGCCTCGCTGGTACAATTCACTCAGCCTGACCAGGGAGCACACCGTCTGCTTTCCTCCTCTAAACAAGCCCCAGCTTCAGCAAATCACAGCAAATTAACTAGCCGGTGGGGGTCACAGCCTGCTTTGCCTGGGTGCTGTGCTGCAGGGGATGTAGAGAGGATAAGCGAGCCCCAAAACAGCAGAGGAAGCTGTTTGAATCACAGATCATAGAACCAAGGAGGTTGGAAAAGACCTCAAAGATCATCAAGTCCAACCTGCCACCACAGACCTCATGACTACTAAACCATGGCACCAAGTGCCACAGCCAATCACCTCCACCACTGAACACCTCCAGGGATGGGGACTCCACCACCTCCCTGGGCAGCACATTCCCATGGCTAACAACTCTCTCTGGGAGGAACTTTCTCCTCACCTCCAGCCTAAACTTCCCCTGGCACAGCTTGAGACTGTGTCCTCTTGTTCTGGTGCTCGTTGCCTGGGAGAAGAGACCAACCTCCCTTCAGGTAGTTGTAGAGAGCAAGAAGGTCTCCCCTGAGCCTCCTCTTCTCCAGGCTAAGCAACCCCAGCTCCCTCAGCCTCTCCTCACAGGGCTGTGCTCCAGGCCCCTCCCCAGCCTCGCTGCCCTTCTCTGGACATGTCCAAGCAAGTCAACGTCGTTCCTAAGCTGAGGGGCCCAGAACTGGTTTGCTCTGAAATCTGCCTCCTGAGACATCTCCATTAGCATTTAGCATTCAGAAGCTGTAGCTCTGAACACTGAGCACTTCAAAACCAGTGCTGTTGCTGATTCAGGGTTAGAAACCTTCAGCAAGCAAGGCTCCCTTGGGAGAGGTGAAAGGACAGGGCATTTTATCTCCCTGCCCAGCACTGTGCCACCCCAGCTGCTGGCTGGCTGTTTGGAGGCCTTGGCTCACAGGTCACACTTAACCCCCTAGAAAGCAATTACTTTCATCTGTTTCTCTTACCAGGCAGCCAGCATGCTCCCCCTGGCAAGTTCCACTCCTAATGAACCTTAAATACTTTTAAGTGGGAAATTCATAATGCATGAATTAATGCCTGGGCTCTTAGTGGGAGCTCACTGAAAGGCTGGGAGTCTCAAATGCCTCTCAAAGAGCAAATAAGGAATCTCAGCTGTACTCTGAAATTCTCTTGGCACATCTTCTGCTAAACACCTAAAATCCCAACCTATTCCCCCAGTTCCAGGGTCCAGACAGGGTAGCAGCAAAATACTTTTGAAACTTCCAGTTCTCCAGAGGTCTACACAGGTCCTGGGTGCAAAGGAGGCACTGTCACCTCAGTTGTACAGACAGGGTAACGAGGCAGAAGGAGGTGTGGCAGCACCCAGAACAGAGTTACCTGCAGACATCCACAGCCTGAATGTCACAAGGAGCAGCTCTCTCTGCTTTCCCCTGTGCTTGGCAGAGATCAAGACATCAATGGAGTACAAGCTGTAGCTCAGCTTACCATACAGCAGATGCCTTTTACAAAGGTGCTCAGGTGTACCCCCAGCTTCTCCAGTTCCTCTTCTCTGGCTGCAAGGCCAGTGGCAGAGAGCTGCACAGAAGTGCAGCACCTTACCCCTTGCCCTCCCATCCTACATCAGCACAGAATCACAGAGAAACATTCAGGTTGGAACAGACCCTCAGGATCACCAAGTCCAATCCAGAACCCTGCTCTGCAAGGTTCACTCCTAAACCATGTTCCCCAAGCACCACATCCAAACCACCTTTAAACACAGCCAGGGATGGTGACTCAACCACCTCCCTGGGCAGCCTGTGCCAAGGTCTGATCACCCTTGCTGGTAAAATGCGTTCCTAATGTGCAGTCTAAACCTACCCAGTCATAGCTTGAGGCCATTCCCTCTTGTTCTATCACTAATTACCTGTGGGAAGAGACCAGCACCAACCTCTTCACAACCTCCTTTCAGGTAGTTGTAGGCAGCAATGAGGTCTTCCCTCAGCCTCCTCTTTCAAGCTAACCATCCCCAGCTCCTTCAGTCACTCTCCATCAGATTTATTCTCCAGGCCTTCACAGCTTCCTTGCCCTCCTCTGCCCTGGCTCCAGCACCTCCACATCTCTCTGGTATCGAGGTGCCCAAAACTGAACACAAGACGCAAGGTGTGACCTCCCCAGAGCTGAGTACCAGGGGACAATGAGCTCCCTGCTCCTGCTGGCAATGGGAATGGCTCCCCAGCTCTTGCTCTGGTCCATGGGCAGCCAACTGCCACTGCAGCTTGTCAGGAGTTAAAAGCATCCAAAAGATGATCCTCAAGGTTATCCTCCACGCTTCAGTACACACAGAGCTTTTGGCACAGCCACCCTCATCTCTTGATGTGGCTAGATGGCTGGCTGAGGCTGTGTCCACCCACTTGAAGTACCAGGTTTGGAGGGACTGACATCATCATTTGATCATAACCTGTTCACCAGCCTGCTCTCCTTTCTGCACCCTGCCTGACAGCCACCATCTCCACAGCTGAGCTGACCCCACTGTCCCTGAGCCTCTGGAGATGGCAGTAAGGTCCCATCCAGTCCATTTTGAGTAAAGGCAAAGCAAATAAAGGGCCTTGCCTTGTTTTTCTTGGTGCTTGGGGCAAGAGAAAGAACAAAGGAGTGAGATGCCAGGCTCTGGCTTCAGGATATAAATGGGAAAGCTGCTTTTATCAGCAGGCACTGCTAAGTGAGGATGGGGAGTGCCACTGCACATGGCATCTCCTGAAGGCCAGCCTGGCTCAGGCCTGCCTGCTTCTCACAAAGGCACTTCTCATTAGGGAGGGCACACTGAACACAGGCAAGCATGGGGACTGGCATTTACCTGGGCTCTGGTTCTCCTCCGTGGCAAAGTGGCTGGCAGGAGATGTCTGCTTGCACTTTCTGATGGGACTGTCATTTGGAGAGGGGCCCTTGGAGGGTGCAGCCACTTTCCCTTTGGGCCCCAGTTCAGCCTCTGTTGGAGGGCTGGGTGTGCAGCTGGCAGCCTCAGAGACAGGAACAGTCACAGGGAGGAGTCTGAACAGCAAACCTAAGCTGCCAGCAAACCCAGGAGGATTCCTCTTCCATGCCCAAGGACCAGAAAACCATTTAAGGGAAAAAATAAAAATAGAAAGAAGCCTAAGAGGAGGCTTCAATCAGCTTTCCCCAAACTACAGTTTGTGCAGGCACTTACTGGAACCAGGAGCGGCTTAGAGAACAGAGGTTTAGGGAAGTGCTTGAAAGGGTCCAGCACAGAGCCACAAAAATGATTAAGGGAGTGGAACATCTCCTTTATGAGGAGAGACTGAGGGAGCTGGGGCTCTGTAGCTTGGAGAAGAGGCTAATGGGTGACCTCACTCATGGTGATAAAGCTGTGCAGGGGCAGTGCCCAGAGCCTGGAGCCAGGCTCTGCTGGGGGATGCCCAGTGCCAGCACAAGGGGCAGTGGTGGAAGCTGAGGCAGAGGAAGTGCCATGGAGGCTGGAGCCAGGCTCTGCTGGGGGATGCCCAGTGCTAGCACAAGGGGCAGTGGTGGAAGCTGAGGCAGAGGAAGTGCCATGGAAACAGGAGGAAAAAATTTTCCCTGTGAGGGTGACAGAGCCCTGGAGCAGGCTGCCTGGGGGGGTGTAGCATCTTCCTCTCTGGAGATACTCAAAACCTCCCTGGATACATTCCTGTGTGGCCTGCTGTAGGTGAGCCTGCTCTGGCAGGGGGGTTGGACTGGCTGAGCTTTTGAGGTCACTTCCAGCCCCTAACATTCTGTGATGCTGTGTGTAAGAGAGACAGCTTAGCAGGGGTATACTTGAGGTCCATGAAACCACAAGTAGCATGAGAAGAGGATGGGATGTGTGAGAATGAATCATGGAGTGGTCTGTGTTGGAATGGGCCTCCAAAGGTCATCTAGTACAACCCCCTCAGCAGTCAGCAGGGAGATCCTCCACTAGATCAGGTTGCCCAGAGCCCTGTCAAGCCTCACCTTGAATATCCCCAGGGATGGGGCCTCAGCTACCTCCCTGGGCAACCTGTTATTCACTCATCCATTCAGCACTATGTCTCAGGGAAGCATCAGTCCAAGCTAGCAGGAACCAAGCTCAAAACAAAGGCAAGGAGGGGATTCTTCATGCAACAGGGCTGGGCAAATCCTTTCCATATGTTGCTGGAAATGCACATGAACTCAGGGGGAGTCTGGTCAAGAACATGGAAGAGAAATCCACTGAAAATTTCGAAGTACCAGGTCTGACTCAGAACATTTTCTGAGCTGAAAATAGCTGGCAGCTGGGAGAGTGCTTGGGGGACACATCACACTGCTGTTCAGTGTGGCAGGAGGAAAACTACTGGGCTAGATGGACATGTTATTCTGGCTCAGTTTGACTGCTCTCAGATTTTTGTGCTAATGTGCTGCCTCCATATGTTTTTCTCTTGATGAGAGGCTTCTCTTTTGCCAACTAATGCTCTCCTGTTTCTAGTCAACCTAGTGAAGCTCTGGCTCTATGCTGCAACAGTGCTGTGGCTAGAATGAAGCTGACACACTGGCTCTGGGTCTCCAGGCTTGAAGAGAGATTATAAAAGTGCTAAACCAGAAGACTACTCCTCAGCAGCCAGTGGGGCAATGTGCTCCCTGAGCAGCAAGCACATTTTTGCTCTCCAACATTTCATCCCAGCAGTGCTTTCCCAGCCCAATTAAAGTTCTCATCAATAATAGAGACTCTCTCCTCCCCAGCACTGTGCTGCCTTCCCCTTCTACAGCCTGGGACAACAAAGCAGCAAGAAAAGGGAGGTTTGAGACTTGCACTGAGGACAGGGGAGAAGGAGAAACGACACCTCCAGGCTGAGCAAGGGGGATGCACCCAGCCCTTGCTCCCCGCTCTGCACAGAGCTCAGACCCACAGCTGCCTTTCCAGCACACTTCAGGGATCTGCATTTCTCTCCCTGCTCCCTGCCAGGCCTTTTTCTTATTGAGATCCTTTTTTCCTCAGTGGAAGTGTACCCAGGCAACGAGCTGTCCCTGCAGTGAGGAGCCTCCTTGTGCTGGTGTAGTCTCCAGCAAAGTCCCCCTGGCTAACCCACAAAGCAGTGTGCCTGTCTGGGTCTTTTTCCTGGCTGTTTGCTTTTTCCTTCCCCCCACTACTAGAAGTCCCTGGTTTGGGTAGTTTTACATTTAGCAGACACTGTGCTTCCTGGCCTCCTCTGGGAGGCTGGAACATCCCTTGCTGAGAGAAGAGCTTGTGTGTTAGACACAGAGCTATCAACCCAGAGGGCATGGGCTGTAGAGGTACAAAGTCTCACGGGAGCACTCTCAGCCAGACCCACCACTTGTCAGGGACACAGAACAAGTGAAATCCATTCACTGCAGTGTTTCCTCAGAAAAAGGCATTCTCCCACAGACCTGTGCTGCTTACTCATGCTTCACACACCACCTGAAGAAATGTGCTTGTTCTCATGCACCTTTTCTAGCCTAAGAGAAAGCCCCAAACCAATTCTAAAGACCAAAGTCACATCACCTTCTTGGCCAAGGTGCTGTGAATGAGCTGCAAGACAGTAAGCAGGTCTCCCACAAGATACTGTGAGATAGGTGTCACCCATATCTGTCAGGTCAGGCAGAGGCAGGGAAGGAGCATTTCACTAGCTGAGCAGCCTGCAAGGGGCTGGGAGACAAGTATGATATCCCCAGAAATGCCTCTTGAAGGTAAAGGTTAGAACAGCAAAGGATTCATCACAGGAAGCCCAGGGCATGCAGACACAGGAGGCAAAGCAAAGCAAGTTTCTTTCTCTTACCCACAAAAGGTAAATCCCAACCCCAGTTATTAGAGAGGCATATCTGAGCACAGCTGCAGGGTGTTAAGCCATACCTGAATACTCACACACAAATGTCTCTGATCAGCCAACTGAGTATTTGCAAGGCTCATAGCCCTGGCTTTGCACATACCAAATACCTGAGGAAGTCAGCCTTTCAAAGCCAACACCCAAGAGCCCCTCCAGCCTTGTCACTACACCACCTAGAACACCCCTAGGCTACTTCTAAACTCGAGAAGCAAGTAAACCAAGGGCCTGGGCACACAGAGCTGGCAATAAAGCAGGCACCATGCATAGGACATAGGAAGGTACCCCCAGGCTGTCAGGGTCTGTGCTTGAACTTCATTGCTGCAATTCCACATAGGGTCAGATGCACTCAAGATGCTCTGAGTGCTGCTTGACTTTGTTTACAGCAGCTCCTGGCCTGCATGCTCCTGCAAGAGAGCACAGCCTCTTGTGCCAGGGCCACCCAGACATAAAATGGAAATCTGCTGTCTCCACCAGCCAAGAAACCATGGAAGAGGATAAGCAATGGCAGCAGTAAGCCACAGCCGCTCAAAAGCAGTGGCAGCACAGAGGCTGCCCATTGCCACCAGCAGCCTGTAACATCCTCAGTTAGCTTGGCTTTCATTTCACAGTGTGACAAAAGAGCAAGTGGAGAACACTACAGAACCTGAGAAGGAGTCTCCAGCAGAGAGGCCTGGGCAATACATTCCCAGAGGTCATTTGCAGACACATCAACACCCTGTCACTCAGGGAGTGTCACAGCTACTTTCAATCCTTGTGCTTTTCCAGTCTGGATGCTCTCTTGGAGTATGCCCAGCTCCACCTCAAGCACCAGAAGCCAGCTGCATGGCTTGACCCTCACTCCTAGCATACTTTGGATCCTCTGAGCAGACTTTGTCATCCTGGAAACTCACTAGGCTAAGGCAGGGCAGGGAGCACCATGCTGGATACCTTGATCCACAGAGCCAGCACAGCATGTCTCCAGACATTTCTTAAGACAGTTTCATTAAAAGTTCCTCCTTCTCCATCCCTCTTCCTTGGTGCTCTCAGCTTCTTATTCCACTCCCACGCTGGCCATGTCTTTTCCACCCACCCTGTGTCCAAGTTTTGCATTTAAAACACTTCTCCATGCTTCTGCATGCCCACATGCATGCATTTTCCTCCTCCTGGACCTTCCTCTGCATCCTGCCCATGGTCCCTCCAGGTACACTTGCATGGTCATGTAGCACACCAAGGAGATCTGCTCTGAGACACTCTGGAAGAAGGGGTAAAAATTGAGACCAAACTGACCAGATTTGTTCACAACCATGGCCCAAGGCAGGGGACTTTCCTCTTCTTTCAACCCCTTGTCCTATCTCTAGGAGGCCCAGCGACCTCAGCAGCTGGGTATCAGGCCTACCACCCTAGGGTTAATGCCAGTGCACTCCCCAGCTGAAAGCCTCCTGACCCACAGCAGCTGGATGCCCCAGCTGGTCCCATTCATGGCTGTGGTTTTGTCAAAAGGCTCCCTGAGCAAACAGCAGGACACATGCAAGGGCAGAGAGCAGGAACAACCCATCTCAGCTCTGAGCCAGGCAATGAGTTCAGTCAGGCTGCTCCATCTCCCTGTACGTCCTGCTGCCCCCCATCCCCTCAGCTGGACAAAGCAAGCTGACTGGGGCTGAGACAACAGCAGGGAGAGTTTTCAAGTGAACAACTGGCTGTGAATGCACTTCAGAGCAGGCAGAGGACACTGCCAATGAAACAAGGATTAGTGGGTGGGGTTTTTATCTTTTGGAGCGAATGTCTTCCCATTCTTTCCTCTTCTCTGGACGAAACAAAGCTACCAGGGAACCAACAGAACCCCAGGGATCAGCCACGCGCTGGATCCTGGAAGCACGGGTTGCCAACTTCTGGAAAACACAACAATGCTAATGACTCACCCTGGGCCCGTGGGTGGCTCACCACAGAATTAGCAGCAGCTCCCTGCGCCCAGCTGAGCCGGGCTGTGCCGGGCTGCTCACACGGCGCCCAGCTGAGCCGGGCTGTGCCGGGCTGCTCACACGGCGCCCAGCGCCGCCGAGCCCAGCGCCGCCGAGCCCAGCGCCGCCGCTCAGCACACGCTAACAGCTCCGCAGCCAGTCGCAGCCACAGGACTCCAAAGGCACAGGCAGGCCAGCTGGAAAAATGCTTTGCTGTACAAAACAGGATTACCTCCTTCCATGCCACTTCAGACGAGGGAAGAAATGCCGTTTTTATTATTAAACACCTCCTTGCCTTCAAGGCAAAGAATCTATTTAAAGGCCTTTTAAGCAAAGAGAAGAGAAGGCTCCGGGAAGACCTAATCACCACCTTCCAGAACCTGACAGGGGTCTGCAAGAAGGCTGGAGAGGGACTGCTCACAAAGGCCTGCAGGGATAGGCCAAGGGGCAATGATTGGAAATTAGAGAAAAGCAGATTTAGATTGGAGGTTAGGGAAAGGTTCTTTACGATGAGGATGGTTGAGCGCTGGAACAGGTTGCTCATAGAGGTGGTTGGGGCTCCGTCCCTGGAGATATTCAAGGTGAGGCTCAACAGGGCTCTGGGTGACCTGATCTAGTTGAGGATGTTCCTGCTCACTGCAGGGTGGTTGGACTAGATGACCTTTAGAGACCCCTTCCAACCTGGGTAATCTGTGATCTATTCACACAATTGAAAGTGTTGTGTACCACCACTTAGGGCAGCGGTCATCCCTCTGTTCTCAGCACTGCCGAGGCTGCTCCTTGAATACTGGGTTCAGTTCGCTACAAGACAGACATTGAGATGCTGGAACAGGGGCAGAGAAGGGCAGCAAAGCCAGAGAAGAGTCTAGAGCACAAGTCTTACGAGGAGTGGCTGAGTGACCTGGTGATGTTTAGTCCAGAGAAAAGAAAGTTGAGGGGAGACCTTTTCAGTCTCTACAACTCCCTGTAAGGAGACTGTAGCAAGGTGGGTGTCAGTCTCTTCTCCCCAGCATGAGAGGAGATGGCCTTAAGTTGCATCAGGGGAGGTTTAAACTGGATATTGGGGAAAATTCCACCACTGAAAGGGTTGTCAGGCACTGGGACAGGTTGCCCAGCGCAATGGTCGAGTCACCATCCCTGGAGGCATTTGAAAGATGTGTAGATGTGGTGCTCAGTGACATGGTGTAGTACTGAACTGGGCAGTGTTAGGGTAGCAGTTGGACCCAACGATCTTTAGCAGCCTAAATGAGTCTATACCAGCACAAGCAATCTCATCCACCTTTCAGAGCCTGCTGAACTTTTGATAGCTCTACCACCTGGCTTAAAATGCTTACAACTACCATCAGCTTGGTTAAAAACAAACAAAGGGAAGTTCTGGAAAGCAGCAGAAAGAGCTGCAGGAAGAGAAGTGAGCAGGTTGGTAGACCAAGTGCTGTAAACCAGAAGCAGACCATCCTCACAAACACTGAGTTTGAGTTTCTTTAATGCATGGAGGTTTTCAACTGGGAACTGAGCAGCTGTGAATACCTCCAGAGCGGTCTGCTGGAAACAGCAAACAGGGCTGCTGTTAGACAGGGAAAACAGGAAGAGTTTTAGGCATGACACATGTTTAAAGTGGTTGAAAGCCACTCATCATTCTGGTAACTATCCATGCACATAATCACCCTAAAATGGGCCTAGGTGCTTGCACAGAGTTAAACACACACTTAAGTGGTTTGGTGAAATGAGACCTACCTCTGCAAATACTCCTTGGTCTTTGAGTGGAGCTGCCCTAATGATCTGCACACAACTCTTAAGCTGAAAGCATTTGCTTTGAAGGTCATCAGCTTTAAACACCTGCTTATGAGACTGGATTCTTCTTTACTCTCCAGCTGAAGAAAGAAACCACAACCAAACAAAACCCAAAGCAAGAGAAGGCAGTGTTCAGTGTATGCAGCTACTCAGCAAGACCAATGGCAAAGCTGGAGAAGTCTTTCGTGACACCCTGAGCTTACATTTCCCACTCAGACTTAGTTGATAATGTGCCAGAACTGCACACATGTGGTGGGTTGAAATTGCCCCCCAACTAACCTGGGGAAACTACCCCCACAATAAAATTGCCAGACCAGCTCTGTTTGGGAGGGAAGCAAATGAAGCTCTGTTTGCAAGCACACTACTGTTTAGCAATATGAAATGCAATCAGTATGTACATGGTATACACTAGAGGTACTCTCTCCACATGCAGACACACAATTCACAAACAACACAGAAGCTCCTCAGATCCCCCTGCACGGATCCAGGGCATCCATTCACCTCCTTCCCCCACTCCCTTCCTCCTTCCCATTGCCTCACACAGTAGTCCAAACAGAGATACCTCTGGCAAGGCCACAGGGGAGAAAGAGAGAGGGGAAAGTTCAAACAAAAGTGACAGAAGAAGAGAGAAAGAACTACTTATGCCTCTTCTCTAGATCCCATTAGCAAGCCAAGGAGTTGTACAGACCTTATCATTATTTTCCTTTTGTATCCCATGGAAATTGATTTTCCTTCCAGTCTTTGCAGTCAGGGATTAGGCTAAAGTTCCCCCTTCACACTGTAACAACATGGCATCTAAACTAAACTCTTCCTCTGTCCTTGCTTTAGTTTGGGAAGTGAAACAAGTTAAACCTCATTCTTTGGCCAAAGTATCTAACACCTCCAGATGAGAAGTGCAGCAATAGAACAGAATTAACCAGGTTGGAAAAGACCTTTGAGATCGAGTCCAACCTATCACCCAACACCATCTACTCAACTAAACCAGGACACCAAGCACCCCATCCAGTCTCCTCCTATACACCTCCAGTGATGGTGACTCCACCACCTCCCTGGGCAGCTCATTCCAATGGCCAATATCTCCTTCTATGAAGAACTTCTTCCTAACATCCAGCCTGAAGCTCCCCTACCACAAACCAGCCAAGCTCTGCTTCAGGGTACTGTTCACCAGTCAGACTGCAGCCACTTTGGGAAATTCAGATAAACCTTCTTCTGCCTGAATTTGCTCACTCACTGAAAGTAAAGCATTGCACAAGTATGATTCAACATCAGTCTGATGGGACTCAAAAGAAGTTGAGACTGGGAAGACTGGCTGAAGATCCAGCAATCCCAGCTGCCCAGCTCGGTAAGGCAAGCCATCTGGCTGGACACCTCCTCATGGCCACACCACCTTGTGCCTGGGAAGTCCCCAGAACCATCTTTGCTTTTGAAGATTCATGAGCTATTTTGATGAGAACTGAACAGTAAAATCCTGCATAACACTAAAGTTGTTTCCTTCACAGAAGCACACAGGACTGGCTGGAAGCATATGCCTTAGCTATACAGCTCTAAGCTCATTAGAATCTGCATCTCTGAACTTCTGCAGGATAGAAATCAAGCCATTTGCCAAACCACCACCCTATCCAATCCATCCCTTTGGGCTCAGCCAGGAGAGGATTTCTTTACAAAGAGGCAGGAGCACTATGGGCTTCCAAGAGACATGCTTAGCTTATGTCTACATGAGAGGGTTACTTCAGAGTAAAGGCAAGCGTGGATTTGAAATGCTACAGCTATTCTTGAACAATACCCCAGAGGAGTGCTCCTATTACAACAAAAAAAGATTTTCCAGTGTTTTGCTTAATTCACTTCCCAGGAGAATGAAACTAAATCAGACAGAAGTATTCCTTCCACTAGCACATAAGTGTCAACAAGAGGCATCACCCCAAATCAGCAGGGGGACTTAATTTGCCCTGCTAAGCCAAGACTGCTTTACCAGAGACACACAACAGGAAGAGGGAGCCTGAGCAAAAGGTATGTGAACACCAACACACTCCACACAGTGGCAGAGGATGGCAGGGAAGGGATCTGGTGCAGGAATAGAAGGGGGCTGATGATCCCAGTGCAACACCACAGAATCAACTAGGTTGGAAAAGACCTCAGAGATCATCAAGTCCAACCTATTACCTAACACTTCATGACAACTAAACCATGGCTCCAAGTGCCACATCCAATCCTTTTTTGAACACCTCCAGGGATGGGGACTCCACCACCTCCCTGGGCAGCACATCCCAATGGCCAATTACTCATTCTGGGAAGAACTTTCTCTTCACCTCGAGCCTGGTGCAGCTTGAGAGTGTGTGCTCTTGTTCTGGTGCTGGCTGCCTGGGAGAAGAGACCAACCCCCACCTGGCTACAACCTCCCTTCAGGGAGCTGTAGAGAGCAAGAAGGTCTCTCCTGAGCCTCCTCTTCTCCAGGCTAAGCAACCCCAGCTCCCTCAGCCTCTCCTCCCAGGGCTGTGCTCCAAACCCCTCCCCAGCCTCATTGCCCTTCTCTGGACATGTTCAAGCAAGTCAACATCTTTCCTAAACTGAGGGGCTCAGAACTGGACCCAGGACTCAAGGTGTGGCCTAACCAGTGCTGAGCACAGGGCACAAGGACTTGCCTGCTCCTGCTGGCCACACTATTCCTGATGCAGGCCAGGATGCCATTGGCCTTCTTGGCCACCTGGGCACACTGCTGGCTCATGTTCAGCTGTAGCCAGCCAGTACCCCCAGGTGCCTTTCTGCTGGCCACCTTTCCAGCTCTCACCAGCAGTGCACACACCACACTCTGAACTGCTGAGATCATAAGAGCTTTCTGTGCTCCCTAAACTCAGCAGGGGAAATTGTGAGCTTTACCTTCACTTACTACCTAGGTACAGAGAGCTGTTGCTTCCATTCATTTGAAACTGACTGCAGAGTGCTTGCTGTAGCCTGCTGCCTGCTTGAACAAGCAGCAGTTAGAGTATGTTGCAGAATTAGGGTAAGCAAGGTGTACATGGATGCACAGATCACTGCACATGCAAAACAAAGAGTCTGTTCTGCTTGTAAGCCAAATGCTACATCTTAAACATGCAATTGTACCTCTCGTGTGTGATCCCACTTCCATCTGCAGATGGTGTCTTGCACGTGCAGACACCACAGACTTGTTATGACAGTGCCCCAGTTAGCCTCAGGACAGATGCAAAGATGTGTATTGGTAGGAACAGACAGAGTAGAGCCACCATCTGACCCTGGCTGCCTAGACAGAATGCTCGCTCCTGTTGCCCCAGATATCAAAGGTAGTGCTGTGATGCCTAGTGAAACATGAAGACCTGCTGTGGCAGACATCATTTTTAACTTGCTATAAAGCCAGTCTCAAGCAGCATATTTCCAGGGGCACCTCCAAATTTTACCAATGTGAGACTCCCAGGGAAGCCAAGTTCAGGGTGTGCTCAATGTGAGCTTAATTTCTACTGCAGGCATTAATTTGCAGACTAGGGTTTTAAACTGAGAAGTACTCTTACCTGAATGCTTGGGAACAGATCAGTCTCTGGATACAACCAGATCCCTACTGAAAACAAAGCTCAAGGTGTGTTGCTGCTCAGGGCTGTTGCTGGTTGATGCAACAACATGAGAAACATCTCTGGTATTAGCAATGCTGCATCCCACAGGAGAGTCTGCACAGGAGCCAAGGGCAGAACAGGCATGAGACAGAAGCACTCACACAGCCAAGTAAGGGGTCAGGATAGAGGAGGACTGCAACAGTCACTAGCAGAAATGTCCATGCTGCTGTGGATGTACTCTGTGGGGACAGAGTCTTTTTGCATCAGAGTGGCTACAAACCAGGTAAAGTCACCTTTTTTAGTGTTCAGTATCACTAAGGTTGGAAGAGACCTCAAAGATCATCAAGTCCAACCTGTCACCACAGACCCAGCCTGTCACCACAGACCCAGCCTGTTTGGTTTTTTTTACAGCTCCATTCACAATTACATCAACATCCTTATCTGATGTTTGCCTCAAACTTTACAGTGCAGGAGCTGTCTGCTCCATAATGTTGACCAGGGAGCTAAAAGCCAAACCCAACATATTCTGGCCTGGCAAACTACACCTCCCAGGCAAAGCAGAAAGAGGTGCTAGCAGAGAAACTCAATTAATAAAGAATACTTAACAAATGCAATTGTTGCTGCACCCCTGAGAAGGGAAATATCTTTGCATGTGCAATACAATCAGTTTGCAAGTTCTGAAACTAAGATAACAAGTGGAGTACCTGGAAGGTGATGCAGGATGCTGCTAAAACACTTGCAAAGAAATACACAAGGGACTGAGAACAAATCTCTTGTGCTGCATTGCAATTTTGTGGTGCCTTGGAGACCTGTTAAGCCTCACATGGCAAGCTGCTGTTCAAACCACCTGCTCCTGCACAGACTAAAGTGTCTGCAGACCTCAGATGTGAGGCACAGGAAAACAACTCTCATCTAGAGTTAGCTGAGAGTAAAAGGGTGGGACTTGTTAGCAGGACAAAACTCTTGCTGCTATTTTCCCCTAGCATCACAACAGAGATGCACAGTGCTCTACAACTCTCCTCACTACTGCACTGTTGTAATTTCAAATATCATGCACTAGTTTCTGTCAGAATCAGGAGTGGTCTAAGGCTGAGTCAGCACAACCCAGGAGGATGAATCTGACTCCAAACATGTGCTGACATCCTTATGACTTGTTTGTTTTAAAGAAGAGATAGACAGGAGGAGGGCAAAGGGCTGGGTCAGCCTGTCACTCAACTTACATGCACAAAGCGGCACACAGCTTGGCATAAATCACTTACTACCAGAACTCTTCAGATCAGAGGATCAAGGGCATGGAAGCAGCTCACAGCACTCTATGCCACCACTGTTGTAGTCCACGTTTTCCTCTCCCTTCCTTTCCTGTAACTTATCCTTTTGTTGCTTTACATCCCTGACTAGCACAGCCCCCACAGGGGACACAGCACTATACCTTTAGGGCTGTTGCAGGAGTTTCCACTTATCACCTGAGACACACTTACCTTTCAGAGAAATAGCAAGCAGATCTCTCCTCCAGCAGGCCCAGCCCACAGCAGCCCCTTCACAGGTAGAAGCTTTCATTTCTATTGCACATTTTGTAAGGCCACAAAAGCCAGCCTTCATGGAAAATGAACAAAACCAGCCAAGAAGGGAGGAAAGTATTTTAGCAGCCTGAATCAAAGCCCCAGGCCACACCTGGAGTGCTCAGGCTTGTGAGGGCATAGGACTAGCACCTGGAAAACAAGGTCAGCTGGAAGTAATGACAGGAGATCATTCTCATGAAACACCTCCTTACAGCAAAACATCATACCACATAAAGGCTATGCATCAATATCACTATCAGCATGGGAGAGATAAGGAAGGATTCAGTCACCACACACATAGCAAGCATTCTTCAGCACAGAATCCACCAGTAAAGCCAGACTAGTTCAGCAGGGCAGCTGTTAGGACACCCCCAGCAGTTTCTGGTTCACTGAAGTTACAGCCCAGCATGCCCCACAGCCTGAGCACCTCCCCACTGTCACCAGGGGGGTACCAGGTTTCCAAACAAGACAACACAAATGCTCACACACAGCACTGTGAAGAGCACTCCAGCAGAGTTTCTCACTGAGAAGAGAGCAATGTGTGTAATGCTCCCAAGCACTGCCACTATTTTTATTCATTGTATCATTCCTCAAAGCAGGGCAGAAAATGTTTTCCAGGGAGCCAAGCCTACTCTCTCCAGTTTCCAGCACATCCCCTATTGCCACCAGCCTACCACAGACAGCAGCTTGCACACACAAGACTCGTGCTGAGGCTCAAATAGGTGACTATAACCATTACTAAACTTTCCTTAGCAAGGCCAAAAGGGAAACCAGGCTGCCTCAGCAACAGTGGTCCCCCAAGAGCAGCCCTTCTCTTCAGCCAACATCACCAAGTATCTCCACAGGAAGCATGGGAATTCTTCTCCTCTAGGACTGAGATCTCACATAGGGAAACAGCACAAGCATTAGTGAGCAATACTCTAAAAGCTATCCTTGTAAGCACCTGGTGCCCAAAGACTGCAGTGGTCAGGGTTCAATAAACAGAGCTACTCGAAAAGACAAGGAGGAACTGAAAGCCACTTAAGCTCAAACCAGTTGAGTTAGTGCTGGAACTTCTGCAGAACTTCCTCACATGTTTGTTTTTCTCCATCAGACATTTACCCAGTGAGACAGAAAGGGAAGGTCAGACTCATGGAACACATGTACCACAAACTGCAGAGATATCACTTCAAAAACTTCAGCAGGGTCACCCCAAAACTCAGAGGCAGTGCCACACCAACCCAAGGCACTTGTGCACTTATTTCCTTCTTCAGAGAAGTGCTCAGGTAGAGCTCAAGATCAAGGACACCCTTCAGGCCTTTGCCCTGCTGCACTCCCCCATCCCAGCACAATAATTCCTCCCCAATAGGCTGGGAACCAAGAGAGGTGCTGGGAGTCTCCTGGCCCAGCACCAGGAGCAGCTGGGGATTTCCCTTTGCTTGAAGGGGCACACCACTCAAAGATACATTCAACACCTTCCACCAGAAAAACATTGTAATGCTGCTACTACAAACACAAGGCACAGGGAGCTCTTACAGCCAGCCCAGCCCTAGAGCTCCACAGGGCCATAGGCACTCTGGGGAAGATTAAGTCTATCCTAAACGAGTAGGCAGTGGAACCAATAGTTAGGGGTCCTGGGTGGGAAGTGAGATAGCAGGGGTACTGTATGGAGAAAAACGAGCTGTGCAGGTGTGGAATGCCGGTGGCTTGGGGACACTAGTGAGGGTCACCTGTCAGGAACTCACAAGGGGAAGAAGGACCTGCTTGGGGGCTGTCTTTGGGTGGGAGCTGCAGAAGGGTTGTGGGACCTGCTTAAGCAGAGGGGAGGCAGGTAGGGTGGAGGCCTCGGGTGGACGGGGGGGAGAAATGAGGATGACGAGAGAGGTGGAGCACCCGGGCCTGGGGGATGCCGGGTGGATGGAGAGCCGGGCCCGGGGGCTGCTCGGCAGGGTCAGCACCGCGGACAGCGCCTGGCCCATGCCGGCCACCTGCGCGCCGCGCCGGCGGGGGCGGAGGAGGAGGAGGGCGAGAAACGGGGCCAGCCCGGGCCGGGCGGCGGGGACAAGGACGCGCGATCCCCACCTGGGCTGTTGCTGGATCTCAGGCGCCTTCCACAGAGACACTGCAGCATATGCGAGCCTTTCTCCAGGAGAAGCCCGAGAATCCTCATGGATTTCACTTTGTGGCGCCGTCCCGCTCTCCGGAAAAGGCACCGGCCCGAAGCGGCCGGCTCTCAGCGGCGGGCCGTCGGCCCCCCTCGCCGCCAAACTTCCCGGCCCATCGCCGCGGCCCCGCCGCGCCCGGGGGACCCCGCTGCCACTTCTCGGGACCCCGGGGCTGGGGGAGGGCAGGCAGTGCCGGGAAGGGAAGCGCGGCGGGCTGGCTGGAAGGACGTCAAGCCCTAGAAACACAGGCGGCCGGCTCGCAGCCCTGCCCCCTGCCGGCACAGCCCCTGCCGGGGCGGGGAGCTGCCGCCGGGACGACCCCCGGCTGCCGGCGATGCGGACGGCGGCTCCAGCCCCTTCCCCCGCAGCTCCGGCCGCCGCAGGCAGACCCGTCCCGCCGCCCCGAAGTTGCCGGAGTCCCGGCGGCGGGGGAGGGAAGGAGGGACCCCCGAGGGCCGCTGTGTTTCCCGGCACGGGCGGCTCCGTGCGCCGCGGGTGTTCCCGGCCAGAGAAGGCACGGCGTGCCGGGGGCACGGCACACGGCCTGCCGGGGCTCCCTGCCCCGCAGAAACCACGGGACCTGCAACATGGCTGGGAAGAGGACACACCTCTCGTGTTAAATCACCAGTAGGAGCGGGTGCCTGGAAGCAGGGCTGTTCCCCTAAGCACACGCTTTAAACGGGCGAGGCTCCTTATCTACACTTACAGACCCCAAGGCAACAGCATCTTGCAAAGGTCACTCCAGCGAAACGGAAGGTTCGTCCTTTATCACCCAGTTTTAAACTATCGAGGTTGTAGTGCTGCAGACAGCAAGTCCAGTCCCAGTTTTTGTGCTGCACAGGGAAAGGCAGGGGCTGCGTTTCACATGCAAGGGAGGTCGGGGAAAGATGCTGCTCTTACAGCCTCTTTGATTCATGAAATTATGCAGTGCAAAACCCACAATCCAAGACTGGAAAGCACAGGAACACAGAAAGCTCCTCAGAGGAAACAGTATGCAGAAAACCCTCACCAACTCTCCAATTAACCCCTCCCTATGAGTAGCATCCAACACTCCACTGAAAATCAGCTGCCCCTGGGACAAATCTGAACTTTGCAGTAGGGTGAATTTCTACCTGGACTACCTTGTGCTCAAGCAGAGCTACCTACTGATGCACCACCTTTCAAAGCCTTCTCTGCTGTTGTTTCCCCTGGCTCCTGACAGAAGGGGCCATGCTTCTCTGACCAGCCCATCAGATGGGAGTTTCTCTAGAGAGCTCACTCTGGGATGTAAGAGGCTTTTGGCCAGCACTCTGCAGGGGCGCAAGAGTGG
Organism: Melanerpes formicivorus; assembly: GCF_026170545.1. Taxonomy (NCBI): domain Eukaryota; kingdom Metazoa; phylum Chordata; class Aves; order Piciformes; family Picidae; genus Melanerpes; species Melanerpes formicivorus. The sequence continues at coordinate 21,655,793 of NW_027142364.1, read as the reverse complement.
GGATGCAGGCTTTGGTGTTAACACTTTCTAGGAGGTCTCTCAAGTCCAAAGAAAAAGGCTGAGACACAGTTAGCATGAAGTGGGATGCAACACAGGTTTGCTCACTGGGAATGCCACTAGGATGCAATAATAAAAGCAACACAATATATGGAGATCAGAGTACCAAGGCACATAAAACTGGCATTACAAAGGAAATGCTGCCCTTGTGTGAGGCTGTTGAGGGTGTGTGGTGAAACCAGTATTTGTGAGAGCACCTGGAGTCATTCCTGCCCTCAGTAAACACCCCACAGCTTCTGTTTTCCTCTAAGACAGGAAAAACAAACAAGCAAAACCAACAGGAAAAAAAACCAAACACCAACATCAAACAAAAAACCCCAACCCAAAAAAACACCCAAATCAGACCAAAACCAACCACACCAAAACAAAGTGGGGGGAAACCCCCAAACACACACAAACCCACCAGACAACAACAAAAAACTTAAAACACTCAATGCTTAATGAATTGGAAGCTCTTGTTTCCCAGTCAGCCCTACTTCATACACTCCAAACAGCACTCTGCTAGAAGCAAAGCCAGAAGTGTAGCAGAACAAGAGGACACAGTCTCAAGCTGCACCAGGGAAGGTTTAGGCTGGATGTGAGGATGACGTTCTTCATAGAAAGAGAGTTTGGTCATTGGAATGTGCTGCCCAGGGTGGTGGAGGAGTCACCATCCCTGGAGGTGTTTAGGAAGAGCCTGGATGGGGTGCTTGGTGCCATGGTTTAGTTGATTACATGGTGTTGGATGATGGGTTGGACTCGATGATCTTGAAGGTCTCTTTCAACCTGGTTAATTCTGTTCTATTCTAGTTCAGGACTGCTGAAAGGATGCAAGTTGTTAATAACTAATCCCTAAGATCCATGATAAACTCAAATCTTGTCTGCTGTGACTGATGCTGAGAATCATCACTCTGTGTCTTAATTCAGAAGCCATTTTACACACAACCTTGCACATGCACCCAGTCACAGCTAGAAGCTAAATGAAACTGCCCTTCTCCCTCCTCTCTGCAGGTCCTCAGGATGACTGTTCCAGCTACAGTCCTTAGCACTATCTGCTCTGGAAGACTGCTGTGCCGAGTCAAGGCAAATACCAGAGACTATGGCTGTCACCTCTTCCCTTCACCCACAGCTGTCCTTCAGTTCTCTGCTACATGAGGTCAGCAAGCAAGCTGCTAGCCCTTCTAGAAGAAGGCCAGACCTGCATTGCACAGTGAAGCCCTACAACACAACCAGTGGTTCTTGGGTGCCTCTGTAACAGCACAATAATAGTCCTCTTCCTGCAAATGCATCAGCAGCATGTTTGAGATGAGCACAATCCTGGATCTGGCAGATCAAGGGCAGTACAGTGAGATCTGAAGTCAAGGTGCCCTCCTTGCTCAGCAGCCAACATGGAGCTGTAAATGAGGGGGCTCTGATTTAGAGATGCCAGCACTGAAGTGCAGCACCAGCTACCAGGAGAGAAGTGCACTTAGTTGGTGTATGCATTAAGGTAGCAAGGGAACAGGCAGGCATTATCACTTGGACATGTGAGGATAAGCTGATCAGACACAGGTGTTTATAGAAAGGAAGAAACAGCAACAAACAAAAGATGATGCAACAGGCAGCTGGAGTTTGAGACCTCTGTTTAGAAAACTTCTTTGAAGAATCTACTCAGAATAACCCACAAACCCTCTAATAAAATAATCCCCTTTTCTTTGGGGGGATGGGGGTTTCCATCACAGAATCACCAAGGCTGGAAGAGACCTCAAAGATCATCAAGTCCAACCTGTCACCCAACACCTCATGACTAAACCATGGCTCCAAGTGCCACATCCAATCCCCTCTTGAACACCTCCAGGGCTGGGGACTCCACCACCTCCCTGGGGAGCACATCCCAATGGCTAACAACTCTCTCACCTTGCAGCAAAGCTGCTGATCCAGGCTTAACCTGCCCTTGTGGGGCAGGCTCCAGGGAGTCAGCTCCCAGTTCACATCAGGGTGAAGGAGAGCAGTGAAAGCAATGACTGTTCCTTGACATTTCCAAAGAAGGGCCATGTGGACTGCAACAAGCACGTGCTCTTCCTTCAAACTGAGTAGGTTTAAGCTGAGTCTGAATGGCAAAATGATTCCTGAGGCACGATGATGTGTATGAGTCAAGTGTTTACATGCCACAAATTACTCAGTAATATCATGTACCCAATTAGGTAAATCTTAGCCTAGTAAACAAAGCTTCTGGAACTTGGAAAGGAAAAATGGAACTGCCATAAAGGATTGCTAGGTGAGTTCACTTGTTTTAATCAATAAAGAACCCAAACCCAAGGCAAAGCTAGACAGAATAGAATAAACCAGGTTGGAAGAGACCTTTGAGGTCATCACATCCAACCTATCATCCAACAACACCTAATCAACTAAACCATGCAATCAAGTCTCCTCCTGAACACCTCCAGGGATGGTGACTCCACCACCTCCCCAGGCAGCCCATTCCACTGGGCAATCACTCTCTCTGTGTAGAACTTCTTCCTAACCTCCAGCCTAAATGTATTTCTCTGCAAAGGGACAACAGGTATCCAAACAATACTTCAATAGAACATGAGTGGCACATAAGCCTTGCTATTAGTGGAACACTGGAGCAGGTTGCCCAGGGAGGCAGTTGGGGCCCCATCCCTGGAGATATTCAAGGTGAGGCTGCACAGGGCTCTGGGCAGCCTGATCGAGTTGAGGATGCCCCTGCTGACTGCAGAAGGGGTTGGATTAGATGGCCTTTGGAGGTGCCTTGCAATCCAAACCCTTCTGTAATTGTGTGACCCAATACATGCTCCTACACCACCAACTAATAATGCAAATAACATCTCCAAAGTTGCTGTGCAAATGCCACAGAGATCCATTTTTTTGCCCACTGGTAGGACAGGGGTATTAGAAGAGACAATGTGCTTGAATAAAAGCAGAGATTGCATGTGCTGGAGCACAAAGCAAGCTGTGAAAGACTCATTGAGGGCAGAAGACAGTTACAGGGAACAGTGTCATGTGTGTTTCTCCCTTATTAAATTAAAATGCCATTGGCCTTCTGAGGCACAGAACAGAAATGAGAATATGTTTGGGATTATGGAATTTAAATTAATACCTTCCACTAAAAAGAGGAAGGCACTGTGCTCTGATCAGAGAAAAATAAGGTGATTTAGCAGACAAGGCTCTTTGCTAGGTATTAAAATAGCATCATGTGCATGAGTTCATCAGTTACAAAAGCCAAACAAGAAAGAGAATCTACAAAAGCTGAAAGAGGAGACCAGCCAGGGGAGGCAATTTCCTTGTACTCATACAAAAGCAAGCAAGAAGCTTTCAAGATGCTGGCTCCCTGCAGTTTCTGGTTTCCCCCCGTACTGGCACCTGCAGTTCTCTGCACACTGTGAGTGGTACACAGCTAAACAGCCTGTGCAGGTGGTTTGTGCTGGGGCTTTTCTGCAAGCCTCTGTCACTCTTGTGTTTTCTGGCCAAACACAGGAGCATCGTAGGATGTTCAGGGTTGGAAGGGACCTCTGAAGATCATCAAGTCCAACCATGGTGAGAAGTGCTCCATTATCCTTCACCCACAGTGCTGCTGAGGCAGATCCCTTGTCCCTCTCAGTAAATTAACACCACTCCTTATGGGAGCACTTGGTGCTCCTTCCTTGGCACTCACACCCCATGGATCCATTTGTGATCAGTGGTGGTGTATTCTTCAGGGATGCAGACTACAACTTCTCAGCACCTTTCTTTGCAGGAGTATTTTAAGCAAAACCTACCCTGTAACAGGCCAAAAAGGAGAATCCTTTTCAGTGCAGTCCTTCCCACTGCCAGCACTCTGCTGGCTGAATATTTCTGCTTCCTCTCCACCCCACCTTTATGAAGCAGAGCACAGCCAACGAAGGGTGGCATGGTTTGCTTTGGCAATACACTAACCACATCAGGCTCCTCCTGCACCCAGCTCCACCAAAGCACAGGGCACTCACACCAGTGGGAGCTGCAGCACAAAGTTCAAGGGTTTGCTGAAGGTCACACAGTAAATTTGTGGCCAAGTAGGGAATCATCTGTCAGTCCTCATTCTGGTGATTTAATGAGAGGATTAGCCTCTTCCTGATCAGTATAAAATTGCACTCATTATAAGGCAAAGATTCTGCTGGAAACTGTGCCATGGACAAAGCATACCACACATCTTCTGACAGCAAGGGTAAGATGAGGTAGGGGGGGAAAAATAGTGTAAAAACCCAACAAAGCAGCCTCTTTTGATTTTGTACAGCAGGTGTGAAAGACTCCATTCTTGGTTGCTTGCCTGTGCTCCCAGAGCAACACTACCGTGCAATGCTACACACTGGGGACAGAGTGGCTGGAGAGCAGCCAGGCAGAAAGGGAGCTGGGGGTACTGGTTGACAGCTGGCTGAATATGAGCCAGCAGTGTGCCCAGGTGGCCAAGGCCAATGGCATCCTGGCCTGCATCAGAAATAGTGTGGAGAGCAGGGAAGTCATTCTGCCCTGTGTTCAGCACTAGTTAGGACATTCCTTGAGTCCTGTGTCCAGATCTGGGCAACGAGGCTGGTGAGAGGTCTTGAGCACAGCCCTGTGAGGAGAGGCTGAGGCAGCTGGGGTTGCTTAGCCTGGAGAAGAGGAGGCTCAGGGGAGACCTTCTTGCTGTCTACAGCTACCTGGAAGGAGGTTGTGGCTGGGGGGTGTTGGTCTCTTCTCCCAGGCACCCAGCACCAGAACAAGAGCACACAGTCTCAAGCTGCACCAGGCTCGAGGTGAGGAGAAAGTTCGTCCCAGAATGAGCAATTGGCCATTGGAATGTGCTGCCCAGGGAGGTGGTGGAGTCACCATCCCTGGAGGTGTTCAAAAAGGGATTGGATGTGGCACTTGGAGCCATGGTTTAGTTGATTAGGTGTTAGGTATTAGGTTGGACCTGATGATCTCTGAGGTCTTTTCCAGCCTGGTTGATTCTATATGAACAAGAGGGAACAGAAACCATTTAGTCTCCAAGTCCCAGCGAAGAGGCTGACTTGGTAAAATCTCAGCCTCCTCTCAGCTCACTAAGGCAGATTCAGAAGAAAAGGAGAAGATGTTCCATAGCCTTGAGTACTTAATAGGTTTATCCTCAGACATGTAAAAAGCTCACAGTGATGAGTGCTTAGGGGCTGCATTTCCATACATTAAGAAATCTAACATTCCATGTGAAGAGGGCTCTGGCTGCCAAACGTCTGCAGTCTGAACTGGGCAGAAGTGGCTCTGCTGTCTGTTTTTCAGCACAGTGACACTCCCTCAGAAGCTGGGATTTGTAGAACTTCTCCACATGTCTTGACAGTAGTTTTGATAGCTGCTTGGAACAGGTGTTGTGATAAAAGGGGCAGCCATTGCTCCTTCTCCACACCTCCAGTGCCCAGCAGCTTTGTGATTTCCCCCTCCACAGGATGTTTCCTGATGTCTTTAAGGACCCTTGATGGGTTTCTCTGGAACAAATTGTTACAATTGGTTTTGAAGCCAGCAATAGCAGTGGTCTTCTTGGAAGAAGTTCTAGGGGTTAATCATGTGCCAGGAAAAAGCTTTTATTAGTTTAGGCCTGCTTCTCAGCAGCTCCATTTAAGGCTCCCCTCAGTGATTCCACTGCGAGACGGCAAATGCTGCTCTCCAGGACACTCACGGGTTTTACACGCCTCTGTCGCATTGCCCTCCTCAACTGTTCCGTATCTGAAGACACCTGAAAACAGCTAATCTGTTCCATCACTCCCTGGGCAGCAGCTGTTCTGCAGGCTCAGCTGACCTTGCTGCTGTTTCCTGTGCCTTTCCAGCTCTGCTGCCCCTTTCTTGAGCGAGGTTAACGAGAGCTGAGCAGCACACACTGCTCCAGGCACGAGCGTAGCAGGGATTGCTAGCACGGGGGGATGAGAGCCCCCATTTGCTCTCTCTACCTTTCCCAACAATTTCTGCTTGCATCTGCACTTTCAGAGGGTTCCACAGTCCCTGAGGTCTTTTTCTAGAGAGAAAGTGGCCCCAGCAGCACCCCTTACCATGAGCCACCATAAATATTTGTGGTCTGTTCTCATCCAGTTCTGGGCCCCTCAGTTTCGGAAGGAGGTTGGGTTGCTGGAAGGTGTCCAGAGAAGGGCAACAAAGCTGGGGAGGGGTCTGGAGCACAGCCCTGTGAGGAGAGGCTGAGGGAGCTGGGGTTGCTTAGCCTGGAGAAGAGGAGGCTCAGGGGAAACCTTCTTGCTCTCTACAACTACCTGAAGGGAGGTTGTAGACAGGCAGAGGTTGGTCTCTTCTCCCAGAAGAGGAGAACCAGAACAAGAGGACACAGTCTCAAGCTGTGCCAGGGGAGGTTTAGGCTGGATGTTAGGAAGAAATTCTTCACAGAAAGAGAGATTGGCCATTGGAATGTGCTGCCCAGGGAGGTGGTGGAGTCCCCATCCCTGGAGGTGTTCAGGAGGAGACTTGACAGGGTGCTTGGTTGCATGGTTTAGTTGATTAGATGGTGTTGGGTGATAGGATGGACTTGATGATCTTGAAGGTCTCTTCCAACCTGGTTTATTCTAGTCTATTTGAAATGAAGCTGCACTTCTCAGTTTATACTGTTGTTAGTTCACCAGACTCTCTCTGTCAAGAGATTCTCTGCAGCTCTGTCCTGTCCACTTCTGGTTAGCTAACTCCAAGTGATTTCGTTTGTATCCTTCCCGTCCCTTCGCCCTTCAAGATCATTTCATGGAATGCTGGACTGCACAGCCTGATCCCCCTCCACTGGCAGTTTCCCCACTGATGAGGCCTGACCTTGTTTCTTGCAGTATAGGAAGCATTTCAGAAATCCATGTGTGACTTCTGCAGCACCTTAGCCCAGACGCTCAGGGAACGCCAAGAGATCTCAGGGGCACGTTCCCCTTTGTAAGAGCTGGGCAGCCCCTTCCCCAGATGACCAAAGCTGACTGCCAGGCCTTGCAGGGTGGAGGGCTGTGATGTTTGGCAGATGCCTGAAGTTCAGTGCCAGCCCCCAGATGTTGCCACATTTGTCCTTTGCAATTGAGTGGCAGCAACACCTTTCAGAGGCATCTCCCTGGCGGGTACAATTTCCCTGCCATCTCTGCTTGCTCTTTCACATCAGATCAGTCTCTGCAGCCCCTCACAAGGGAAAATGCACAGGAAAGCAGAAGAGCTCTCTGCTGATCTCTCCAGGCTCAGAGGTCATGAGAGAGGAAAGCAGATTAAAAGGAGTGTAATGCAGCCAGCACAGGGAAGATCTGACCCACAAGGCCACAGCAATTGTGGTTGTTATTCCACGGTAGGCAATGGTGGCTTTGCCTGGAGCATGGCCCAAGTTTAAAGGGCAACATCTCATAGGCAAGAAAGCTTGCTAGCCAGCAGAGCTGTTGGACTGCAACCCCAGGCAGAGGCAGCTTGGCTCCTGGGCTTTCAGCAGGTCACCACTGAGCCAAAGGCAGCACTGGCACAGGTGCATCTTCCAAAGTCAACCAGGGCACACTCTTCACTTTCCCCTGTTTCACTGCATGAAACACGAACAGCTGGCAGACCACTTTCCTCATCTAAGAATGCAACTAATCCATCCATCTCACAGGGAGAAGTTGGGAGGCTTAACAAAGGAGATTTTCTGAGGCCAAGTACAATAGACCACCTCTGCAAGATGCCAACTCCCCTTCCCCTTGAGCAAACTCACTCCTAATGTTCAGGAGTGCATCTGAGGTTGGGAGCAGCATCCATGGAAGCATGAACACCTCCCCACCTGCCTGCTACCAGTGACACTTACAGAGCCTTTTACTACCATCCAGCTCTGAAGTGGATTTATTCTGGCATGCTAATACAACATGTGTGGCACAGTTTAATCAGGGTAAGCAAGTACTTGCCTGCCTAACTCCCTGCCTTGGGAATGCTGCTACAAGGAATGCTTTCTGCCCCAATTCACAGCCTCTGCAACCAAAGTGAAGCCACTGCTGGCAAACCATGCTTCAGACTCTCACTCCTTAAGTGGCCATCACGGCTGAAGAGCACATGAAGACACATTTGAAACACTGATTGCACTGGCAAGGCTGGAACAGGGAACTCCCAGCTCCTCCAGTGCAGCATTGCTACGGCAGGGAGGTCTCCATCAGACCCACCCACAGACATTTGTCTCTGCTGGTTCTGAGCAACAACAACAACAAAACCCCAGAAGACAGACATTAAATAATAATACTACTCAGCAACTGTAGTGTGGCTGTAGATGTAGGAGAAAATCAGTGTTTCAGCAGAACTGGAGACTGGATTTACAAGACCCTTATAAGAGCCAACCTTTAGGTCCTGGTTTCTTAGGCCAGGCCTTCCTACTGGCCACATTGGTTTTGTCCCCAGGTGAACACAGCAAAAAGATCTGATCAGGCTTTTCAAAGCATTCCAACTTTGCTGAAATATTTTGACAACATTATGAAACCAAGTCTCAAGGAAAGCTTTGGACCTCATCAAAAGGAAGCACTGCTCTGTGCTTCTCCAACCAAACTTGACCATCGAGGGACACAAGAAGTGTTTGGCTGACACTGCTGCCAACAGGGAAGAACTCTGCCTCCAGCCCCTCACACCACAAATTGCACACTGCAGCTGCAACCACAGCTCCATGTGCAGTGCTCTGGGTGCACCACAGGCTCTCTTCACAGCACACAGGAGGGGGTTTTGCTGTTTATCATTTGAGGTCTGTGGTGGGTTGAAATTACCTCCCCTGCCTCCAATTAATTTGGAGAAAACTACCCCCAAAATAAATTGCCAGACCAGCTCAGTTTGGGATGGAAGCAAAAGAAGCTCTACTGACAAGCAAACTACAATCTAGAAACATGAAATGCAATGAATATGTCCAAAATAGACAATACACATACAACAGAGATGTACTGACAACTTATGAACAACACAGAAACTCCTCAGACCCCCCCTGAGTCCCCCTGGACAGACTCAAGGGGACTGTTCACCTTCTCCCCCACTCCCTCCTGTTACCTCACACAGCAGTCAAAACAGAGATACCCTGGCAAGGCCTTGGGAGGGAGAGAGAGAGAGAGAGAGAAGTTTCAAGCAGAAGCAACAGAAGAGAAAGAACTCCTTATGCCTCTGCTCTATATCCCCATTAGTACTTGGTGCCATGGTTTAGTCATGGGGTATGTGGTGACAGGTTGGACTTGATGATCTTTGAGGTCTCTTCCAACCTTGGTGATTCTGTGATACAGTGGAAGAGAAATTCCAGTGAATCTCCTTCCCAAATGTGTGTAATCTGGCAGAACTGGGGAGGAATGAAAGGTGTTCACCTGCAAGATGAAGCACCAGGCTATGAAGAGTGCTGTGGAGCACAGCAAGAATGAGGAAATCACAAAAGATGAGTAATGAGTGGGTGGAATTTCAAGAGGGAAATAAAACACAGGAGCCAGCTACTTCTGTGTGCAAGCAGATAAATCAGCAAGACATTACTTTAGCAGCAGGGAAACATGCACAAGCCATTAGCATAAGCCCTGAAGGTCAGTCCCTGCAGTGGCTGTCCACTTCCCACCAGCAAGGTCCAAACCCTGGACCATACACAAGGCACATGTGATGGACCTGGCACAATACAAAATGCAGCTCAGCACAAGCTGAAGCTGTAACTGCAGCAGCCAAATGGACTGAGGAAGGGCTAGAGAGTGTGCTGGCTTCAGAGGACCTACCAACAATGTCAGAGAGCTGAGGTCAGATGCAGAGCTGCTATGAACTGATACTGCTCTGTGAGGTCTGAATTTAGCCCACACATTTCAGGCACTGATTTGGGTTTGTTTGGTTTTTTTAACAAACACTTTAGGGATTCAAAACTGGAATGCTAAAGCTGAGCTGCTGCCCTCTCAGCATGTGCAAAGCTATTTCTGAGCCACTCAAACACATCTTTTCTACTTCTCACCTTAGCTTGGGCTGGCATGTGGCCAGTGCACCTTCTCCAGCTGCTCGAGAGAAGTCACCACAGCGTGTTAGCTGCTGAGGCTGTTGGCAGAGCCACTGCAGGAGCTGTGCTGCAGGACACCTTTGACCTCCAGCCCCTCCTGCATTTGCCTTCTGCCTGTTTACATCAGGACAGCCACAGACATTGGCCAAACAAGTGCCATGTATCAGCAGTGCTCAGCTCCAAGAAATCCATCCAGTGTTTTACAAGCCTCAGATGAGAAAGCCTCTGCAGAACCAAAACCCACCAGTGCAGACTTAAGTTGCCTTAAGCCCTGAGTGCTGCCTGTCTCCATGCACACACCATGCCTGTCCCCATGCACAAGTGGTCCTGGGGTCATGAGTGAGCGGAACCACAGTCATCACTCTGCATTCCCAAAGAGCTACAACTCAGCAGCAAACCAGTAGTTATGACATGGAAAAATATCCAAGCACAGCACAAATGCTCTGAGCAAGTTCTCCTGTGTCACATAGCCATCCCTGTCAAAATCATCTCCTTCCAAATGGCATTTGCTTAAACTCCCCAACAGAGGCAGTCCCAGCTATGCAGTACTTGGGTTCACATAAACCCTGCTTAGATGTTGCACTGCTCCTTGGGAACAATGAGACCTCCCTTTGCTTTAGCTAGTTATCTGGAAGGCCACTCCCATGGTCAAACACTCAGAGGGTTACAGCATTACAGACTGTTAGAGACCATCCAGTCCAACCCCCTGCCAAAGCAGGATCTCCTATACCAGGCCACACAGGAAAGTAAAGACAGGAAAACACATCAGAGAAGCAGACAGATACTGGTAAGAGAGTTGGGAATTGGGGCAGAAGGAAGCCACAGGAGCTCACCAAGCAGCACTGCAGATCTGCTCTGGGTTTGGCTCTCCAGCAAGCACTGGCAGTTTGGGTACAGCAGTAGTCTGGGCCCAGGATGGCTGCTCTCAGTTTGCAGCTTCCCTCTCCCCACACTACACTCCCCACTGGCCCTGTGGCCTTGAAAGCACAGGCTTGCAGCTTTTCTGCTTCTGAAAGCACAGGGCTGACCATAAAGCCTTAGAGAGCTGTGCTGCACACAGCCCCTGCCCAGACGCCTGCCAGCCCCTGCAGCAGGGGGAGCCATGCCCTGTGCTGGCGGGACAGAGCCTCAACAGCCACCCAGCTGAGCAAGAGGACAGCCCATCCAGGACGTATTCCCTCCCAAAATACATGTGCCAGCAGGCCAAGAGCGAAACCCAAAGCACTGAGCTTGCTTCACACCCGCTTTGATGCCCTGGGGATCTTAAACTCTATCGTTTTGTGGTCGGTGCAGTTCCACATCACTCACCAGTCCCTCCTTGCTGGTGCAGACGAGGTCCAGCACAGCACCCTTCCTCAGGGGTTCCTTTACATTGCCTCACACGAGCCTGGGATCAGTGGGGACCTGCTGTAGAGAGGCTAAACCACTGCTGGGCTGCCAGGCTACCCCCGAAGTGCCAGAGAGGCAAGCAGGGCCTCAGTGGGACAGAGGCGTGGGACTGCTGCTGACAAGCCCCAGCACTCTGGAAGAGAGCTTGTGGGGAGCCCAGTGAGCAATCAAGGGGCGGTGTGGAGGTGTAATCAGAGTCCAGGTGGAGGCCACAGGTGAGGGCCACAGGTGGAGGCCATTCCATCAGATGAGTTTGTAATACACCCAGGGCCAGCTGCTCCCAGCTGAGCTGCAGGTCACCAGACCACGGCTGAGCTCCAGCAGGAAACAAGTGCTGAGGGCTGGGCCTGAAGAGATGCCCTGGGCCCTGGTGTTTGAGTAACTCCAGGTGTGGCAGGTTAGAGCCATTAAGGCTGTTTATGGTACTCAGAGCCATGACACTGCTATCAATAGCATGAGAAAGAAGATTTGTACCCCTGAGAAGTGGAAACTTCTGGCAAGGAAGGGAGGAATTCTGTCACCAGTGCCAACCACCGGTTGACTCACCCCTTCTCCACCACTTTGCTTCCCTCCCTGTTATCCTGGTCCCACAGGGGGTTCTCCACTCCCCTTCCCACCCAGGTGCCATGCACAAATTTAGCAGGATGACTCAGACCCAGGGAAAGCTAGCTCAACGTTCTCCTGCTGTGGAGCACTCCCTGCCCATCTCCAGAAGATCCATGGGTCTGGACTGAGGCTGCTGTGCCAGGGACAGGGAAGCAATGTGTGGAGGGTTGGAATTCCCCCTCAGCATTAAATTGTCAGACCAGCTCAGCTGAAAGCAAATGGAGCTGTGTTTACAAGCAAAGCTACAATCTAAGGTATGAGATGCAGTGAATATGTACAACACATACACTACTTACACATGTACAACACATACACTACTTACATATGTGCAACACATACACTACTCACATATGTACAACACATACACTACTCACATATGTACAACACATACACTACTTACACATGTGCAACACATACACTACTTACACATGTACAACACATACACTACTTACATATGTGCAACACATACACTACTCACATATGTACAACACATACACTACTTGCATATGTACAACACATACACTACTTACACATGTGCAACACTTACACTACTTACATATGTACAACACATACACTACTTACACATGTACAACACATACACTACTTACATATGTACAACACATACACTACTTACACATGTGCAACACATACACTACTTACACATGTGCAACACATACACTACTTACACATGTACAACACTTACACTACTTACATATGTACAACACATACACTACTTACACATGTACAACACATACACTACTTACATATGTGCAACACATACACTACTTACATATGTACAACACATACACTACTTACATATGTGCAACACATACACTACTTACATATGTACAACACATACACTACTTACACATGTACAACACATACACTACTTACATACCTATACAGTTTATAAACAACACAAGAATCCCCCTGACAAAACCAGGGGGCTACTAATGGCTTCCCCCTCCCTGCTCCCTTCCCTCCTGCTGTACATGGGACAAGGGAAAGAGCAGAGGGTTGCTGTTGGTACTTAACAAAGGCCACAACCAAGGTCAGCAAAGCCAGCAGAAGCCAGAGCTGGTATCTGCTAGAGCAAAGGAAACTAACCTTATGTTGGGTGCCAGGCCAAAGGGATTACTTAGACCTTATCATTCTTTCCCTTTTGCATCCAGTGCTAATTTACTCACATTCTATCACTTTCTGTTCAAGATCTGTGGAAAATTTTCCAGGCACAGCCTAAAACTACCACACAATGGTTGCTTTGTGAAGAGACCCAGACCCATAGCAGGAGACCTTCCACCCAAGCCACAGCTCCTGCTGCTTGCTTCTGTCACAGCCTCAGCCCATCCTTGCTCAAGCCTGATGGGGGCAGCTTGTTGTAAAACACAAGTTAGCCATTTGCTTGTCATGATGGCAGAGCCATAAGATCCTCAGGGCACTGCCAGGCACACTGTGCAGCATTTGAGGGTGTGAGGAATGGAAAGGCAGGTTCCTAGGGAAGTGATTTTCCTTTTCCCCATCGAGGCTTTCTTTCCCCCTGCAAGCATCACAGTCACATCATCTGTATTTCACTCCCTTGTGCTCCATGTGAGGCCATAATGAAACCATAATGCATTCAGCATCACTTAGCAGTGTCCAAAAGCACTCTGGTCCAGCTCTGCAGAGCTGGACTGCAATGTGCAGTGTTGCAGGAAGGAGAAGAGTCTGATACCAACAGCCTGTCTCACCCTTTTCATTTGCTACACTCCCTGAACTGCAGTGATGGCAAGCAAGAGCTAGGCATGAAGGAGGAAAGCCTTGCTCCTCACCCCACTTGCAGCAATAGCTGTCAGGCAAGACCATAGATGTCCATGATGGTTAATGCCAACAGCAAACTACATGAAGGAAAGCAGGTAAAAGCAAAAGGCAAAAGCAGAAGGCTCAGTCTCAGGAAGATGCTCTCAGGGTACAGATGTCCAAGAAAACTTCTGAAAGAGTGCATAAGTTGGATGCTGAGGCCTCCACCCAGCTCTAGAAATCTGGCTGCCTTTCCCTAGTCCTCAGCCATCACTGCCTTGGGCAGCAGGGGAGGAAAGTATTTGCTGCCAGAGTCCATAGGTGTACACAGGACACAGAACGGCCACGGGTCAGGCTGGCCGTGTGGAGAAGACATCTCCCACAGGCACACATGGGGATACCTCCTGGTGCTCTGTCACCTCCATGGTCACCATCCTGCCCTTTGGCAGAGCACCTCCAGGCCTAGGCAGCAACTACCTCTTTGCCTATTTATCAAGACCAAACCAAGCAGGGACATTGCTCCAGCAGCACAGAAAGCAGGACAGCCCCTGCTCTCTAGGTAAAACCTGCAGCTGCCTGTGATGAGAGGCAGAGCAGATACCAGCTTTACTTGCACACCTCTGGGGGAAATAGCTGATAATGAACTTACATTGAGACAGAGCAAATTACTAATCAGGAAAAAAACCTCTGTGCTGATGTCTGCTCCAGCCTGTGGGATCACCTGTGAGCAGCTAAAGCTGGAACAGAGTGATTCCTGGGGAACAAGTCAGAGGGAAAATGTTGCACAGGTCTGTCAGGGATGCAGGCAGCAGGACCTTGATAATCTCATTCCTATGGTTTCTTCCTTCTGCTCTTCCCCTATGAGGAAAGACTGAGGGAGCTGGGGAGACCTTATTGCTCTCTACAGCTACCTGAAAGGAGGTTGTAGACAGGTGGAAGTCGGTCTCTCCTCCCAGGCAACCAGCAGCAGAACAAGAGGACACAGTCTCAGGCTGCACCAGGGGAGGTTTAGGCTGGATGTTAGGAAGAAATTCTACACAGAGAGAGTGATTGCCCATTGGAATGGGCTGCCTGGGGAGGTGGTGGAGTCACCATCACTGGAAGTGTTTAGGAGAAGACTTGATGGGGTGCTTGGTGCCATGGGTTAGTTGATCAGGTGGTGTTGGATGATAGGTTGGACATGATGATCTTGAAGGTCTGGTCTATTCTATTCTACTCTATTCTATTCTATTCTATTCTATTCTATTCCATTCCATTCCATTCCATTCCATTCCATTCCATTCCATTCCATTCCCAAAGTTAGGTCCTTGCCTTGTAGACACGGGAGGGTCATGTCCCTCATGCCCCATGATTTCTTCCTTAGTGCCATTCTCACCAAAGGATGTCTAATGCAGGATGCCTCATGAGGGCCAGTCTTCCTCTCTCTCAGAGGTGTTTCCACTGGCTGGGACTGATGGAGAAGGGCAGGTGGTGGCTCAGCCAGCCTGCCACGCAGCAGCTGTGTTTGTACTGCAACACACGGAAATCTTGCTATTTATACTCAGTTTTCCAGCTCTTCCAACTTCCTTTCATTCCACGTTGCACACTGCATATGCCCTCATGGTAGCTCTATAATTCCATGTCTCTTTTTAAAGAACACACCCAGCAGAAAGACCATGCTGAAAGGACTGGCATTAAATAAGCAGGTGATGGTTCAGCCCCGGATCAGGGGCTGTCTGTAGAGCAGTGTTGGACTCTTCCTTTAATGGATCACAAGAAACTACAGAAGGTAGGGCAGCTGCATCCAGCTGCACAAAAGCAGTAGCCTGGAATGACCTTTCATGCTAGTACTGCTGGCAGGATCTTCCCATCCTTCAATTGTGGTAGCTGGGACCACGAACAAGCAACAAGGATGGGGGGGGGGGGGGGGTGAAGGGGGATGGGGCTGACACCCCTGCAGGCTCTGCAGCCATCCAACAGGATCTGGACAGGCTGAGAGCTGGGTGCAGGCAAACCTCATGAAGTTCAATAAAGGTAAGTGCAGGCTCCTGCATCTGGGAAGGAATAACAGCAGGCACCAGGACAGGTTAGAGGCTGCCCTGCTGGAAAGCAGCTCCATGGAGAAAGACCTCTGAGTACAGGTGGGCAGCAAGTTCTGCAGGGGACAGCAATGTGCCCTTGTGGCTAAGAGAGCCAGTGGGATCCTGAGGTGCATCAAGAAAATTGTGGCCAGCAGGTCTTAGGAGGTTCTCCTTCTCCTCTACTTTGCCCTGGTGAGACCACACCTGCAAACTTTGTCCAGTTTTGGGCTCCCCAATTCAAGAGACCTGCTGGAGAGAGGCCAGTGGAGAGCCACAAGGGTGATGAGGGGACTTGATCATCTCCCCTGTGAAGAGAGACTGAGAGCCCTGGGGCTGTTTAGTCTGGAGAGGAGAAGGCTGAGAGGGATCTGATCAATGTCTATCAATATCTGAGGGGTGGGGGTCAAGTGAAGGAGCCAAACTCTTTTCAGTGGTGCACAATAATAAGACAAGAGACAACAGCTACAAGCTTGAACAGAGAAGGTTTCAGCTCAACCTGAGGAGAAACTTCTTTGCAGTGAGGGTGCCAGAGCCCTGGGGCAGGCTGCCCAGAGAGGTTGTGGAGTCTCCTGCTCTGGAGACACTCAAACCCCACCTGGATGCATTCCTGTGTGGACTATCCTAGGTGATCCTGCTTGGGCAGGGGGCTGGACTCAATGATCTCTGGAGGTTCCTTTCAGCCTCTGATGCACTGTGTCACTGTGTTTCTGCAGGCAGGGCTGTATAGCAGTTGCACAGGGGCAGAGGTCCAACTGGTCAGCAGGTCATCTCCAGTCTTATTTGGGAAAGGGAGAAAAGGTTTACTGTGAATGTTTTGGCTGACCCTTATAGAGAATTCTGTACAGAAAGGCTGCAACCACAGTTCAAGCATCCCAAGAGTTCACAGAACTTTTCTCCTCGGGTGGTGTAAGGTTGAGTGACAGACTTTCTGCACACTTCAGGGTTATAAACGAGACTACCTGTTTACAAAATTACTGGCAAGACTTTCCCCCAGCTCAGCGATTGCCCTGAGGTGGGGCCTTGCCTGCTGGCAGCAGCAGGGGTCACTGCAGCATGTGCTAAGCGGGAGAATTCAACTGAAAAGAAAAACTTCAGGGAAAAAACCCAAGGAGCTGAAGCATCTCGTGACTACTCAGCCCCAAAGCCCTGTCAGTCTGCCCAGGAGCTGGGAGTGAAGCAAAATGGTCCGCTGTCTAATGCTCAAGAGCTCTGTAACCCACTCCATCTTCAGCTGCTTGCCATTAATCACTGCTTTTAACCTAGTTTTCAACCTCCAGAACTCTTTGTGGCTGCAGCTTTCATTAGCAGAGACATGCTCCCCACTCAGCTCCTTCCATAAATGTAAGCTACATCCCCAAAGGTTTCTCCTGGGGCAAGTTCTCTGATGCACTCACAGACTGAGGGTGCAGTGCCCTGCAAAACAGGGGGGAGCACAGCTTCCAGAGTGCTGCTCTCCCCTCAGCAGCGAGGAGCAAAACCCCACTGCTGAAGCTTTTAGATGAGGTTGTTCTTTCCTAACCATTGTGAGCTTTGGTTTGAAAACTGATGTGAAACTTTGGGGCTTTGTTCCCCTGGGTCTCCTTCCCTCTCCTTCTGGAGCAGTAGGTGAAGCAATACTCTTCCTCTGCTTTCTCACACTTCCATTTTCATGACCTCTTAGAGAAACATAGAATTGTCAGGGTTGGAAGGGTCCTTAAGGATCCTCCCTGCCATGGGCAGGGACACCTCACACCACAGCAGGTTGCTCACAGCCACCTCCAGCCTGGCTGCAAACACCTCCAGGCAGGAGGCTGCCACCACCTCCCTGGGCAGCCTGTGCCAGGCTCTCACCACCCTCATGGGGAAGAACTTCTTCCTCACATCCAGTCTGAATCTACCCACTTCTCGTTTTGCTCCATCCCCCCCAGCCCTATCCCTCCCTGACACCCTCAGAAGTCCCTCCCCAGCTTGCTTGTAGCCCCCTGCAGATACTGGAAGGCCACAGTAAGGTCTCCTCCAAGCCTTCTCCTCTCCAGACTCCAACTCTCTCAATCTGCCTTCACAGGAGAGGTGCTTCAGCCCTCTGATCATCCTTGTGGCCCTTCTCTGAACATGTTCCAGCACCAGCAGCTGGGCAGGAGGCTACCTTACACAAAAGGGGTCTGTGCACAGCAGTGCAGCAGCTTTCAGGAACTCCCAGTGCTCACAGACAGACCCTCGGCCCCAGCTGCCAAAGCACTTTCCTGCTGCTGCTGCAGGAGTCCTCATTTCCTGAAGGGAAATCTTCTGTTACTACACAGAGAGACTCCATCAGGAGGAGTGCAGCAGCCTGGGGTGCTTGCTGCAGAGGTGCTCACACCTACCTCTGGCATCTTCCTTACTGCCTTACTTTGAGGATGTCAGTCCATACCTTGTCTGCCTCCAGAGTGAGCTTTGGTCTGACAGAACTGAGGTGGAGATTGGAAGTAAAACATTAAAGTATCAAATGCCTCAGCTGAAGCCTTCTCAGTTCCACACTCTCCCATCCACTTGGCCACTAAGCCTGGAAGGGGTTTCCAAGGCTGGTCCTTGTGCTGTCTTTGCAGAAGGGTCTACACTCTCTTTTGTTTGCAGGTGAGAAGCTTCCCTGAGAGGGATGGGTGTAAACTGTCTTCAGTCCCAGAGCCTTGAGCCATGTCAGCAAAGCGCTACACTTAGCTATTTAGGTCTTCTGGGAGACTGGATTCTTCAGCTCAGACCTCCTGGCAACTACACAGACTGCAGTCTTGAACCAGACTGAGGGCAGCCACACCAAAACACAGCCCAAACAGGTTTGCAAAAGATCACATAAGACACAGCCAGGACTCCTAGCATCAGCTGGGAACACTTCTTTGGTTTAGAAGGTGTCAGTGCCAGAAGGTGGATCGGGGCTGCTACACATGCACAGCACAGCTGTTCCCACAACAGTGGTGTAGGTTAACAGATCCTTACAGCAAGCCTTGGCAGAGAAGCTGAGGTTGGCATTTCTGGACCCTCTTCACAAGCAGGGATACTGCAGCAGGACTGAAACAAGCACTCCCCAGAGCCTCGTGCAAGCAGCCCACAAGGCCATGGAAGGAAGTCTCTTACAAGGGCCTCTGCACCCAGGAGTGCCAGGCTCAGACACCCTGTCAAGAAGAGACAAGACTGTGAAGCTCCCAAGCACGTCCCACACCTCCACACTGACAGCACTTCCATCACCTACTGTGGCTTTTAAAAGAGCAGGTTTGGCCTGATGGAGGTCAAGCCACAAGGAGAGCTGGGGCATCTGCTGTCACAGCATATTGGGTCTCTGAGGTAACTCAAATCCACTCCATCCCTTCCCCTGCCACAAAAACACCCCACAAAACCCTGTGGTTTCTTGTTAACTTTAGGGTGGCCCTCTAGCTGTGCTTGCTGCCCTGCCAGGCTTGCAGCCTTTCTCTCAGCACAAAAGGCACTGCCTGCTCTCCACTCTGCCAGGTTGTGAAAAGGATGGAGCTGGTTTTAAAGCACACCACGAACTGGTGCATCCTCGGAAGCCAGCAGCAATCACTCCGCTGGAGCTAGCAGCCTCCAGCCCCCAGGGCCCGAGCACAGCTGGTTTACAAACACACCCAAAGCAGTCTCTTACAGAACTTAACCTCTGCAGGCCTCTTGCAATCAGATCTCATCTGAGAACCTCTATAAATCCTCCCTTGTTGTAAGTAAGTGAAGCCCAGAATTAGGGGAACGTGCACACCCCCTCCAGCAGTGCTTTTGTTTGTGTGCCTTCTGTGCAATGACTTTGTGAATAGAATAGAATAGAATAGACCAGACCAGACCAGGTTGGAAGAGACCTTCAAGATCATCAAGTCCAACCTATTGTTCACCACCATCTAATCAACTCAACCATGCAACCAAGCACCCTAAGAAGTCTCCTCCTAAACACCTCCAGTGATGGCGACTCCACCACCTCCCTGGGCAGCACATTCCAATGGGCAATCACTCTCTCTATAAAGAATTTCTTCCTAACATCCAGTCTGAACCTCCCCTGGCACAGCTTGAGACTGTGTCCTCTTGTTCTGGTGCTGGCTGCCTGGGAGAAGAGACCAACCCCCTCCTGGCTACAACCTCCCTTCAGGGAGTTGTAGAGAGCAAGAAGGTCTCCCCTGAGCCTCCTCTTCTCCAGGCTAAGCAACCCCAGCTCCCTCAGCCTCTCCTCACAGGGCTGTGCTCCAGACCCCTCCCCAGCTTTGTTGCCCTTCTCTGGACACCTTCCAGCAACTCAACATCTTTCCTAAACTCTCACACCAAACCCCACAACTTCTCAGCCAATAACATGAACAACTTTTCCTTTCCTACAACCAAGGGCTCTCTCTGAGCTCCATCTGGCTGGCAAGCCAGTCAAGCCCATGTTCCCCTACAGAGGACACTGTTTCAGCAACACATGGCTTCTCAAACAAGAAAATCCAAGGCTGGAAGCTGAAACCGAGGTAAAGTGCAGAAGTATTTAAGGTTGAAGGTGACAAAGCACTGGAACAGGTGGATCTCCCATCAGCTAAAACCCAATTAAAGGAAGATGTGATGCTTTATGTATGCAGTACTGCACTTCAAGCAGGAGTCACCTGAGGGCAGCCCTGTGACTTGCTCCCTGCACGAGGTCAGACTGAGAAGATCACAAGAGCCTCTCTGATCCCATAACCCAGGAATTAGTGCCTGGGAGGACTTTCTTGTACAATCTGTCAATCCACTGCCCTTTAAATCCCTCCCTACAGCCCCTCTGCCAGGAAGCCACAGTGCAGAATCAATTAAAGAGCAGGGAAGATGGGAAAGAGAAAAAACCAAGGAGTTACTGTCTAATGGAGACCAAGGCATAGGGAAAGCATGGACAGAGGTTTGAGCATTGCCCCTGCACCAGGCTGAATAAAACCTATTCTGGGCTCCTAGAGATCATGGGAGTTTTGCTATGATTGACTTCATTTTGTGCCCTCTGCAGTTAGGTAGAGGACAGAGGTTTGCACTCTGCAGGGCTGCAAAGCCTGTGTCCTCCCCAAACACGGAGCAGTCCCATCACACAGCCAACCTCAGTGCAAAGTGACTGTTATTTCATCTTAACATCCCAACCACAATGCCTTTGCAGTTACAGTTCTAAACCAAATCAGACTCCATATGAACAAAAGGAAAAGGAAAAAGGGGAGAGGGGCCCAAGGACCTCAGCAGAGCAACACAAACCAACCAAAGCTGCCTTCCCGTTACTCCCATCCTGCTGCTTTGGAATCAGAGAAAACAGAAACCTCCCCTGGCAGCTCCGGGTTCCTCCCTGCGCTCCAAAAGGTTGGCAGGGAACCGCACAAGGAATGCAAACTGAACTGCACAGATCCTCAGAAAGCCACCAGAGGGTAGCAAAACATTTTAGAGAGCAGCTACCAGAAGCCAAGGCGAGGCAGCGCAGTCCGTGCCTGCCATCTCCCTCCTTACGTCCTGCTGTGTGCCGTTTCAGCTCTTCAGGACGCGTTCATCCCTCTCCATTCTTTCGCTGTAAGTGACGCCTCGATTTCTTTGCAGACGAGAAGACAAATGTATATTCCACGTTACTCCTGCGCTGCTCCTCCTCAAGACATTTGTTTCGCCCCAATTTCCTTTAGTGTCTGCATCACCTCCCAGGCCAGCTCTCCCCTGCAGCAGCGGGCAGCGGGCAGTATTGAACCGGGATGGCAGGACGGGGCAACGGCAGGGGAGGGCCGAGGAGGGGGAGAGGGTCAGGAGGGCAAATAGCTGTCCCCAGTGGTTCAGGAAAAGCTGCCAGGTGATTACCACCCTCTGTTAGGAGTCAGGATTACCGGAACAGGCTTATTCATACAGCATTCAAGTAACACCCAGCCTGAGCTGCTGGTGGCCAGCCCTGAGGCTGTGACTTTCTCAGTGCTGTGGAAAGTGAATAGAATAGAATAGAATAGAATAGAATAGAATAGAATAGAATAGAATAGAATAGAATAGAATAGAATAGAATAGAATAGAATAGACCAGGTTAGAAGAGACCTTCAAGATCATCGTGTCCAACCCATCAACCAATCCAACACCACCTAAACAACTAACCCATGGCACCAAGCACCCCATCAAGTCTCCTCCTGAACACCTCCAATGATGGTGACTCCACCACCTCCCCAGGCAGCCCATCCCAATGACCAATCACTCTCTCTATGAAGAATTTCTTCCTAACCTCCAGCCTAAACCTCCCCTGGCGCAGCCTGAGACTGTGTCCTCTTGTTCTGGTGCTGGCTGCCTGGGAGAAGAGACCAACCTCTGCCTGTCTACAACCTCCCTTCAGGTAGTTGCAGAGAGCAATAAGGTCACCCCTGAGTCTCCTCCTCTCCAGGCTAAGCAGCCCCAGCTCCCTCAGCCTCTCCTCACAGGGCTGTGCTCCAAACCCCTCACCAACTTCATTGCCCTTCTCTGGACTCGTTCCCAGCAAGTCAACCTCCCTCCTAAACTGAGGGGCCCAGAACTGGACACAGGACTCAAGGTGCTTTCCTCACCTCCCCAAAAGTCTCCATTCCCACCCCAGTTACATGGGAAGCCCACAGCTACACAAGCACCTTAAGAAGCCAGAGAGTGAACACCATCTTGATCCCTCTTGCATGCTAGGTTGGACGTGATGATCTTGAAGGTCTCTTCCAACCTGGTCTGGTCTGTTCTATTCTATTCTACTCTACTCTACTCTACTCTACTCTACTCTATTCTATTCTATTCTATTCTATTCTATTCTATTCTATTCTATTCTATTCTATTCTATTCTTTCTGCTGAGTGATAGGGTAGGGAAACTTGGCAATAACTTTTATTTGTTTAGTTTAGTTTAAAGTTCCTGTCTGGTAAATTCTGAAGCCACAACACAGAGTCCCCATTGCCCTGTTTGGAGAAGCTTGTATGGAGCAAGGAGACCAGCCAGCAGCTCAGAGGGGGGCAAAAAATAGTCTGGCTTTTAAATAGCCAACTTTTTCCTGCACAGTCTGCAGGAACCAAAAATAGCTCCTGAATATTTCAGCAAATCATTTCCAATAATTAAAATTGTGATGTGTTTGCTGTCAATCCCAAGTGCAGTGAAAGCCATCAGATATATTATTCACTACAAATTATTCATCCAGCTGCACTTGCAGAGCTGAAAATTTCCATTCACTCAGACCTAAGTTTAGAGAGTCCCTTAAGCCTCTACAGCCCAAGTTCTCTCATACCTGCCCATTGCTAAACAGTAAGACAAGCCAACCTTCCCTTGTCAATCCTATTTACTGAGCACAGGTCTGCCTCACTCAGCAGGCTGACACTGTAGTGCAGCTCTCACTGCACTGATTCTCGAGCTGTATCTGTTCAGAGCAGTTGCTTTCAGTGACTGGCACAGAGGGACCAAAGTCATTGAATAAGCTTTCCACAAGCTGTCCCCCTAATTGGAGTCCCCTGCTTGTTCTGCCCTGGTGCTGTGCCACACCTGAGGATCAGTCCCTCAGGAAGCAATGGGAGGCAGAGGAACAGCTCTTGCAGACTTCCAGTTCACAGAATCACAGAACATTAGAGGTTGGAAGGGATCTCCAGAGATCATTGCGTCCAATCCCCCTGCCAGACAAGAGGACACAGTCTCAAGCTGTGCCAGGGGAGGTAGAGAGCAAGAAGGTCTCCCCTGAGCCTCCTCTTCTGCAGGCTAAGCAACCCCAGCTCCCTCAGCCTCTCCTCACAGGGCTGTGCTCGAGTCCTCTCCCCAGCTTCCTTGCCCTTCTCTGGACACCTTCAAGTGTCTCAATCTCTTACTACAAATCACTCAATCAAGTTCTCCCTGACCTTCAGTCTGAGACACTCTGGGGCAAGACAATGAGCTAAAACCAGACCCTTCCCTCCGGCTACGTTCAGCGTGCGTGGTTCCAACTACAAAATCTCTCCTTCTCTTTATTTTTGCCCAAGTAAGCTTTATGTGTTCCTTAACACACAAGAAAGCTGTTGATAGTCCCAGACAGAACAAATACTTGGCAAAGCACACTGCAGAAGCCCTTTTACAAAGGAGGGCTGCGTTTCACAGCTAGACACTTGCACAAGAGGGGCACCGCATTGAGCTCACTGCCAGCATTCTTCTTATGGGCACTGCCCCTGCAGGGGGAGGCTGCAACCTCCCCAATCCAAGTGAAGTAAATCTACAGTAGGTGATTAGACTGGACATTCCCAGCAAGAGTGGTCAGGGATTGGAATGTGCTGTCCAGGGAGGTGGTGGAGTCCCCAAGCCTGGCTGTGCTTAAAGGTGGTTTGGATGTGGTGCTTGGGGGTATGGTTTAGGGGTGAGCCTTGTAGATTAGGGCTCTGGGCTGGACTTGGTGATCCTGAGGGTCTGTTCCAACCTGAATCTTTCTCTGTGATTCTCTCCCTTCTCTAGCCTGCAAAAAAGCACAATCAAAAATGTTCATTTTCCTGAGAGATGGGCAAAAGGTACAATGGGCAGCCCTCCAAGTCCTCCCCTATCTACTGTCATCTCCCAGCACCATCTGCAGTACTCCTGCCAGTATGTCTAAGCCTGAGCCTTCAGTGCCTACTTTCCAAACCACGGTGAGCCCCATTGAAGTGACTGTGTGAATACAGTCAGCAGGTCTGTGCAGCTCCTGGGAAGAATATTCTGACTTAGAAAACCAGGGGGGTTTGAGCTGGGCATTTCAACACAGGGGATTTGCAGATACTATTTGACATCCTCAGTAGATGTGGTTTGTGCCTCTATTTGGTGAGAGGAGAGGGAACAGAGAGAGATGCTACCAGCCAACCAAGGCACAAGGCTCCAAGGTGCCATTCTCAGCCCCTCATCCATCCTGTCTGCAGTTTGTTGACTCAGCTCAGTGTCCCTGGACTCTGGGAGCCTGAGACTAGAGATGCACCTCCAACAAGGAAACTGCCAATCACCCACTTTTATGGCTCCTCGGGGAGTGGCTCAGGAGGATACAACTTCTCTTACGATTTTGAGGATTGTTTTATGGGGAGCAATGCCACAGGGAGAAAGTGAAGTATCCCTAACCCCCCTTTGGAGAAGGGGAAAGGTCACATCAGTGTCACCATTCCCTGGTGAGCACCTCTGCTGCTCCTCATGAGGTGTTGCACTGTCATTCCTGAAATGTCACCTTGATGGAGGGAATGACTTCTTGGGAGGAGTTGTCATCTTGGAGCAACAAAAGCCACCTCCTTCAGAGATACGCCCCCAGAGGTGTGCAAGGCCAGGACAATAACATCACATCAGGCCATAATTAAAGCCTCTGAGCAGTTACAGCTCCTCACTGACAGCCTTTTATGTAACAACTTAAAGCAATTAAGGTAACGACCTTCCCCATGCTGACATGTCTGCACAAACATAGAATTACAACAGGGATGGAAAGGAGCTTGACAAACATTTAGCTCAGGGAACAAGCAGGCTACTCAGGAGGTCAGGAGCCTTTTCCAGCCTTGCTGCTACTGACTTCTGCAGGACATTGAGTCAAGCCCTGAAGACAGGGCCAGGGCCAAAAGGTGCTTGCACATTAATAGCTCTTTTAGCCCAAGAGAAGCCCTCTCTCGGTAGAACACTCCCTTTCTACAGAGTGCATGGAGAGTGCTGTTGCACAGCTGTGGCAATTTCATAGCTCCAGCTGGGACATGCTGGCTTTGCAGGGCCACAGGCTTAGGAGACTACCCTTTGCCTGGGATATTTGTGATGTCCCAATAAACACAGTTAGCTGTGGCTTCTCAGGAATCATCCAGGAGACTGCTTTTTTCCTAAACTCCTTTTAGTTCTTGCAGAGTCAAAGTGGAAAATCAGTAGGAAGCAAAGGCAGGTAAGGGAGTGCAGGGAAAGATGATCAAATCAGCAGGAGAGGAGTTAAACCCAGGAATGCACAGACAGAAGACACAGCAGTGCTGTGGGAAGACAAAGGCATTCATTTTCAGATCTGAATAAGTGAGAACGATATGAACTCAGGACCAAAGGCTCATAAAAGCAAAAGCTTGCTAACTGGTTAGATCACACACGTGCACAAGGAGCCTGCCTGGGGGGCTCAGACCACAGGACTTGAGATAAAGAGGCTTTAGAAGAAGCCTAAGCATAGAACAAATGCCTGTGATAAAACACACAGCACTGCCTGTACAACACTGTACCCTGCCCAGTCAGCCCTTTGGCCCCATCCTGGAAGCAGTGACACACAGAGCTAAATCCTGCAATGGAGCAGCTCAGCCCATGTGGGCTAGCGGGTACAGACAAGAACCAGGACTAGAGCCTTACACTGTAAGCTCTTTAGGAAGGCAGGCATCCTCTCTTATAAAACTTCTGAGATCCCATCATAATGGATCTTATTGTACCAGAAAAACCCCAGAACACCACACAGCAAGAGTGCAGCCATTCAGTTCCTTTGGTCTTTGCACCTTTGCATTGCTGCATTAGTAAAGACTGCTTCATGAGAAAACCTGCAGTGGCCTTGCCCAGGGAGGTGGTGGTGGCCCTGAAGGTCTTTAAGAAAAGACTGAATGAGGCATTTGTGCCATGCTCTACTTGATTAGTCAGGGTTGGGTGACTGGTTGGACTTGATGATCTTGGAGGTCTCTTCCAACCTGGCTGCCCCTGTGATTCTGTGCTGTGTGTGGATCCAGAGACAACTAAGGAGTTATAGGTTGTCCTGCCTGACCTGCAGGCTGTACTAGCTCTGCCTGCACTAATGTGGATATGTTTGCCTTCTTGGAGAGACTGAAATGGCACCAGGCACCAGTGCTTGGCAACTGCACCTCACCCATAAAGTCTTTCTGGACAGGCCAGTTTTTGTCTCTTGTCAGACAAAATGCAGCTTAAGTGGTTCTGCCAGCTTTGTCAGCAGAGGCTTCTGCTCCGGCTAAAAGCCTTGTGTCAGGATGAAGGCTGAATTGCTGCATCAGTCCTTAGCCCCAGCCCCAAACATCCTTAAGAGAAGCACATCAGAAAGCTGTCACCCATTCTCTGCCCCATCTATTCCACCACCTTCCCTGGAACAAGTCAGAGGCATGCCCAATGAGATGCTGCGGAGTAATGGCTGCCAGGCACTCCTCGAGGCTCAGCACTTGCCCTAAAAGAGTGCAGCTCCCTCTCAGTTGCTCTTCATGCACAAAAATAGCAACACTGCCAGCGACCTTGCAAGGTCTGAAATGTAGCTGCTCAGAGAGAGATCTCCTTTCCTTAATCATTAATAGCCCAGCATTTCTAACATGGGCTGGCTGGCATCCACATAGAGAAGAACACAGCCTGTATCTCAGGGCTGGAGCTGCGGGATGCCTGCCTAGGGGCTGCACAAGCTGAGGAATGAAGTCAAGTGCCTAATCTGCACTCTCCTATATGTGTGGGCAAGTGCAGGTTGAATAGAATAGAATAGAATAGACCAGACCAGGTTGGAAGAGACCTTCAAGATCATCGTGTCCAACCTACCAACCAATCCAATCCACCTAAACAACTAACCCATGGCACCAAGCACCCCAGCAAGTCTCCTCCTGAACACCTCCAAAGACAATTTTTTCCTCTTGTTTCATTATGATATTCCTCAGGGGAGGGTGAAAAATGCCATTGGATTTCCTTTCTTCCTAGTTTTGAAGAAGTACAGTAGTTTGGCAGGGTGGGGAAAAAAGTTCACATTTCCCACTCAGGAGAAGTGTGTGGGAAAAGAGCATTTGCAGAGCATGTGGCATAACAGGAAAGGATCGTCAGATCACCTGGAGAATTGATACTTGCCTCCACTAAAGCTCTATTTTTGTTCACAGCCCTTCTTGCAAATTCTCAGGGAGGAGATAATGCAGATTTTCTCATGGCATTTCAGATTAACTGCTGCCTAAGACATGGAGGAGCCTCAAAATGTGGCATCTGTGAGCTTCCAATTCACACATTTGCCATTAATGAAGATAGAGAGTATCATAAAGGGGGAAAAATCACAGTATCACCAAGGTTGGAAGAGACCTCAAAGGTCATCGAGTCCAACCTGGCACCACAGACCTCCTGACTAGACCATGGCACCAAGTGCCACATCCAATCCCCTCTGGAACACCTCCAGGGATGGGGACTCCACCACCTCCCTGGGCAGCACATTGCAATGGCTAACGTCTCTCTTGGTGAAGAACTTCCTCCTCACCTCCAGCCTAAGCCTCCCCTGGCACAGCTTGAGACTGTGCCCTCTTGTTCTGGTGCTGGCTGCCTGGGAGAAGAGACCAACCCCCACCTGGCTACAACCTCCCTTCAGGGAGTTGGAGAGAGCAAGAAGGTCTCCCCTGAGCCTCCTCTTCTCCAGGCTAAGCAACCCCAGCTCCCTCAGCCTCTCCTCACAGGGCTGTGCTCAAGGCCTCTCCTCAGCCTTGTTGACCTTCTCTGGACACATTCAAGTCTCTCAATGTCCTTCCTAAACTGAGGAGCCCAGAACTGGACACAGGACTCAAGATATGGCCTAACCAGTGCTGAGCACAGGGCACAATGACTTCCCTGCTCCTGCTGGCCACACTGTTTCTGAGGCAGGCCAGGATGCCATTGGCCTTCTTGGCCACCTGGGAACACTGCTGGCTCATGTTCAGCCAGCTCTGAATCAGTGCCCCCAGGTTCCTCTCTGTTTGGCAGCTCTCAGCCACTCTGACCCCAGCCTGTAGCACTGAGCCACAGGCTGAGATGGATCACACCTAAAGAGTTCTTCTAATGCATTGGAAACCTTCTTGTCTTAAATTGATCAGGATGTCTAGCATACCCCATCTCAGATGTGCTGAGTTCAGTCTCTTCTTTTTCTAGCTGATTTTATTATAACTCTGCAAATGGTAAAAGCTGTGATAAGAAGGTTTCTAAATGAAGATTTTTAAAGAGAAAAGGAGACAGGGAAAAAAAACTCAAAAGTTGAGGATAAAACATGCTGCCTACATACATACAGCTTAACAGCCCCAATCACAGCCCAAGGGCTCTGCATCCCCTGAAACCTGGGTTACACTTTAACCTCTGACTGGGTAGGAATACCAAGCCCACACCTATGTGAATACTCTGCCCTGCTGAGGCCACATCTGGAATACTGTGTCCAGTTCTGGGCCCCTCAGGCCAAGAAGGACCTCAGGGAGCTGCTTAAAAGAGTCCAGTGCTGAGCCACAAAGCTGCTGCAGGCAGTGGAACATCTCCCTGCTGAGGAGAGGCTGAGGGAGCTGAGGGCTCTGTAGCTTGGAGCAGAGGAGCCTGAGGGTGATCTCATTCATGGTGATAGAGATGTGCAGGGCAGTGTCAGGAGGCCAGAGCCAGGCTCTGCTCAGGGATGCCCAATGCTAGGCCAAGGGGCAGTGGGTGCAAGCTGAGCAGAGGAGGTTCCATGGGAACATAAGGGAAAGCTTTTTCAGTGTGAGGGTGACAGAGCCCTGGAGCAGGCTGCCCAGGGAGGTGGTGGAGCCTCCTTCTCTGGAGACATTCAAAACCAACCTGGATGAGTCCCTGTGTGACCTGCTCTGGGTGATCCTGCTCTGGCAGGGGGGTTGGGCTGGATGATCTTTCAAGGTCCCTCCTAAGCCCTCATGTTCTGTGATTTCCACAACTCTCACAGCCACCTCACCCCAGACTCCAGCTGTACCTCATGAGGTTTTCCAGACTGTTGTCTTTTCCCAGTATCTGCTGGTGGAAGCAGCAACTCTCTTACATTTTGTTATTGAATGGTGAGCTTGAGTGAGGGCTGCTCTTTTGTAGTGCACCCCCTTCAGGAACAGACCCAACAAGGCCTCAATGAGAAACCACAAGCTTTTATTCATACCCATCCACCTACCCAGAAATGCACAGAGAACAGCCACAGAAATAGGGAACTTGAAACCTTTCTGAGTGCCTTCTGGAGATGCAGCACAGTCCCTTAGCACCCATACACCATCAGTGCTCTTCAAGACATGGCAGACATCATTTGGCATGTGAGACAATGGGGATGGCATCTTCAGCAATACAAGTTCAGTGGTTACAAAAAGCTGATGAAACTTGACACCAAGCTGTGTGGTGCAGCAGACACTGCAGGGAAGGGAGGCCATCCAGAGGGACCTGGACAGGCTGGAGAACAAGACCAAGGGCAGGGTCCTGCAGCTGGGTGGAGGCAATCCCAGGCACAAATCCAGGCTGGGCAGTGACTGGCTGGAAAGCAGCCCTGAGGAGAGAGACTCGGGGCTGCTGGTGGAGGAGAAGCTCACCAGAAGCTCTCAGTGTGCACTTGCAGCCCAGAAAGCCAACCAGATCCTGGGCTGCATCAGGAGAAGTGTGGCCAGCAGGGCAAGGGAGGTGATCCTCCCCCTCTGCTCAGCTCTGGGGAGACCCCACCTGGAGTACTGCCTCCAGTTCTGGAGCCCCTATTGCAAGAGGGATCTGGAGGGGCTGGAAGGTGTCCAGAGCAGGGCCAGGAGGGTGAGCAGAGGGCTGGAGCACCTCTCCTATGAGGACAGACTGAAGGAGTTGGGGCTGTTCAGTCTGGAGAAGAGAAGGCTCCGAGGTGACCTCATTGTGGCCTTCCAGTATCTGAAGGGGGCTACAGGAAGGCTGGGGAAGGACTGCTCAGGATCTCAGGCAGTGATAGGAGTAGGGGGAATGGAATGAAGCTGGGGAGATTCAGGCTGGAGGTGAGGAGGAAGCTCTTCCACATGAGAGTGGTGAAGCCCTGGAATGGGTTGTCCAGGGAGGTGGTTGGGGCCCCAGCCCTGGAGGTGTTTAAGGCCAGGCTGGATGAGGCTCTGGCCAGGCTGATCTAGTGTGGGGTGTCCCTGCCCACGGCAGGGGGTTGGAACTAGATGATCCTTGTGGTCCCTTCCAACCCTGACTGATTCCATGACACTATGTCAGCAATGGAGATTTTCTCTCCACCTCTCCACGCAGGACAGAATGAATTGGTTTAGCATAGTGCCACAGCCAGTCCAGAGCATTACACCTAGGAATGTGGTTTTTATGCTGCATGCTGCTGATGTTGTATGTTTTGCAGATAGGAAGAGAGCAGAGAAGTAGCACTAAGAAAAAAAGTTAATGATTTTATGGTCCCCAACTTCAGCTTCCCCACCCCCACCCCCCCCCAGCAGACGCTAAGCCTGCAAAGTGGGATCCCAATTTAACCAAGAGCCACTCTTGGCACCAAACTAGAGCTGATACAACCATATGGCTAGAAAGACTTTTCTCTCCCTCTGCTTGCTACCACCTCACATCTTGTAAATGATGCATCTTATGACCATCACCAGCATTGATTATAAAAGGTATCTGCCTGCAATGACAGAGAACTGGAACCAGCACGGTGACGCAAGGAAGGTGCCAGGCTGGCTGTGCTGGCTGCAGTCTCCACTGCTGGCTGGTGAGAGGGCATCAGCACCTTTTAAAGCAGCCACTTATGCAACTAAGCTGCTAGCAGTGAGGTGTGGGGTAGAGAGGTGTGACTGAGCTGCCAGAGAAAGGAGGGAAAGGGAAGTGATGGAGTATTTGGGAGCAGGAGAGGGACAGTGAGGGGAGATGAAGGTACTGGGAAAATAGGGATTGGGGATGCAGAGACACCTCAGGCACTTGCCTGGCCTGCTTCACAGCCACTCCCTCAGTCCTGCCTGCCTCATATAGCCAAGAAACATCTTGAAGCCAAACCTGCCCAGGTGTCTAGAGCACATAAGTACCCATCAGTGCAAACCCAGATCTTTATGCCTCGTGCTCACACCACCAGTAGTGGGATGTTTCCAGGTACAAAAGCGTCTCCAAATGGCTCTAGCCTTGCTGCTCTGCATAAGGCTACCACAGTGACTGCCCCTGAGGCACAGCTGCTCTGCAAACTGGATAAAGTGAGCACAGATCACCCAGACTAGTGACATTTCATCTCAGGAAGTAAGTAAGTGAAGCCATCACAAATGTGCTGTTGAGTGAGGCCAACAGCCAACTGTTATGACCCTAAAGCATGAAGTACCCTGTCCCACACCCACCAGCATGGATCATCAACACTTAAAAACCACCTGAAAACCAAACCCAAACCAACTAGGTTACTACTCCTATGGGAAGCTGTTCCAGAATGTTGTCTTCATCACAATCTCACTGACAAATTCAAGCCTACATGCACTAATGTAGCCCCCATACAGGGTCCCACATGCCCTACACATAAGCACTGAGACTTGTCAATAAGTCACAAGAGCATGCTGCCATCTGCACAGGAAGGAACCCCTCTGCAGCACACACGTTCATGCTGCTGCCTCTGGGCAAGGGAGAGGGTGAGGCAGGGCCAGCTGTAAGGGCAAGCAGAATAGCTGCTGCTATCTGATGGCTCCTTGGTCACTTGGGCTTATGGTACCTGATTTAATCTACCAAAGCAGTGGGTGCTAACAGTAATCCCTGCCAGCAGGCACTGCAGAGAGGACAAGCATCAGCAAACAGGTAGATTAAAGCTCTCAACCCATGAGATAGAATAGAATAGAATAGAATAGAATAGAATAGAATAGGATAGGATAGGATAGGATAGGATAGGATAGGATAGGATAGGATAGGATAGGATAGGATAGGATAGGATAGGATAGGATAGGATAGGATAGGATAGGATAGGATAGGATAGAATAGGATAGGATAGGATAGAATAGGATAGACCTGACCAGACCAGACCAGATTGGAAGAGACCTTTGAGATCATTGAGTCCAACCTATCATCCACCACCATCTAATCAACTAACCCATGGCACCAAGGGCCTCATCCAGTCTCTTCCTAAACACCTCCAGGGATGGTGACTCCACCACCTCCCTGGGCAGCACATCCCAAGGGCCAGTCACTCGCTCTGTGGAGAACTTCTTCCTAACATCCAGTCTGAACCTCCCTTGGTGTGTCCTCTAGTTCTGGTGCTGGCTGCCTGGGAGAAGAGACCAACCCCCACCTGGCTACAACCTCCCTTCACGTAGTTGTAGAGAGCAATGAGGTCTCCCCTGAGCCTCCTCTTCTCCAGGCTAAGCAACCCCAGCTCCCTCAGCCTCTCCTCCCAGGGCTGTGCTCCAGACCCCTCCCCAGCTTTGTTGCCCTTCTCTGGACACCTTCCAGCAGCTCAACATCTTTCCTAAACTGAGTGGCCCAGAACTGGACACAGGACTCAAGGTGTGGCCTGAGCAGTGCTGAGCACTGGGCACAATGATCTCCCTGCTCCTGCTGGCCACACTGCTCCTGATGCAGGCCAGGATGCCATTGGCCTTCTTGGCACCTGGGCACACTGCAGGCTCATGTCCAGCCAGCTGTCAGTCAGCACCCCCAGGTCCCTTTCTGTTTCTGGCCTGTATCTGCAGAATTGGTAGGTTTCCAGCTGAAGGTTTTGTGCAGGTAGGTTTTTTCCCCTTCCAACTCCAATAATTTATTTTTTCAACTATTGTAGATGCCCTGCTGCTTTGGCTAGGAGCACCACTCACAGGCACATCACAGAATCACCACGTTGGAAGGGGGCTCTAAAGGCCATCTGGTCCCACTGCCCTGCAGTAAGCAGAGACATCCCCAACTAGAGCAGGCTGCCCAGAGCCCTGTTGAGCCTCACCTTGAATACCTCCAGGGATGGGGCCTCAGCTACCTCCCTGGGCAACCTCTTCCAGTGTTCCACTACCCTCACAGTAAAGAACTTGTTCCTAATATCCAATCTAAATCTCCTCAAGCCTCACCTTGAATATCTGCAGGGATGGGGCCTCAAGCACTTCTCTGGGCAACCTGTTCCAGTGCTCAACCACCCTCATTGTGTTCATCCTCTGAAGACTTTCTCTCCAAACAGGCTTCAAAAGGGACAAGGAAAAGAGTGACTAAAGGCTGCAAGAGTGGGTACTCCCCAGCTCCCAGCAGCGATGCCATGCCACTCCTAGGCACAGCAGCACCACAGCAGCTAGAAGATTGAAGGGGGCACAAGGCTTGAGGCATATCCCAGGAGGCTCAAAAATTGCTTTGCCATTTCACAGTGCTAAGCAGAGAGAGGATAAAGAGATGAGAGACTGAGGCTAACTTTGGTGCAAAGGGAGGCAGACCATTTAGAGCCATCACTAATTGCCATGCCTCAGGTATGGTCTTGGGTAGCCCTTCGAAACATCACAAGCAGCTTGAATTCCTTTACTGATATTTACTCTTCCTTCACCCCTGGTGATTCACACAAACAAGAGATTAGAAGAAGGAAGGAAAGGCAGCAATAGCAGGAGGGGAGAGAAGGGTAATTAGCACTGCCAGGAGTGAGAAGATCACTAGGGTCCGAGTGATGAGGAACAAGACAAGAGGCAAGAGAAGGACTGACAGGCGTTCAGGGTTCCCGGCACAGCAAGGCTCTCGCAGCTAGGGGTGCCGAGGCGAGGCTGGCTTGTTATGACTATGACAAAGCAGAAACAGCACCCAGAGCACACACTGGCTAAGGCAGCAGGCATCTCCCTCGGATGCCGAGACTCAGCAAGGGGCCACAGCTTCCCAAGGAGGCAAGCATTCAGACTTCAGCTATTCCGAGACATGGGCCATATGCTGGGGCCATCTGGAGCCTGCTTTATGTGATGGATGTTAGATGCCTGCAAAGGCACCAGGGAAGAGAGCTGAAATACTGCTACCTGATTGATGCTGAGGGCACTTAACTACAGATTGCCCCACTGCTTTAAAGTGCACACCTGCTCTACAGGAGAAGCTCAGAAGCAGCCTTCCCAGTGGAGATGATGGCTTCTGTGGCAAACCCCTGGCCAAGCTGTCAGCCCCTGGCTTGCACAGCAGCACTCTGTGCTGGGCTAGGAACTGGCTGGAGGCTGAGCCCAGAGAGTGGTGGTGAATGGTGCCACAGCCAGCTGGCAGCCAGGCACCAGTGGTGTCCCCCAGGGATCAATGCTGAGCCCCAGCCTGTTCAATATCTTCATTGATGATCTGGATGAGGGCACTGAGTCAGTCATCAGCAAATTTGCAGATGACACCAAGTTGGGGGCAGGAGTTGATCTGTTAGAGGGTAGAAGGGCTCTGCAGAGGGACCCTGACTGGATGGACAGATGGGCAGAGTCCAACAGGATGACATTCAACAAGTCCAAGTGCCAGGTGCTGCACTTTGGCTACAACAACCCCAGGCAGTGCCACAGGCTGGGGTCAGAGTGGCTGAGAGCAGCCAAACAGAGAGGGACCTGGGGGCGCTGGTTCATAGTAGGCTGAACAGGTAGTTGTAGAGAGCAAGAAGGCCAATGGCATCCTGGCCTGCATCAAAAATAGTGTGGCCAGCAGCAGCAGGGAAGTCATTGTGCCCCTGGACTCTGCATTGGTTAGGCCACACCTTGAGTCCTGTGTCCAGTTCTGGGCTCCTCAGTTTAGGAAGGACATTGAGAGACTTGAAAGGTGTCCAGAGAAGGGCAACAAAGCTGGGGAGAAGCCTCAAGCACAGCCCTGTGAGGAGAGGCTGAGGGAGCTGGGGTTGCTTAGCCTGGAGAAGAGGAGGCTCAGGGGAGACCTTCTTGCTCTCTACAACTCCCTGCAGGGAGGTTGTAGCCAGGAGGGGGTTGGTCTCTCCTTCCAGGCACCCAGCACCAGAACAAGAGGACACAGTCTCAAGCTGTGCCAGGGGAAGCTTAGGCTGGAGGTGAGGAGAAAGTTCTTCCCAGAGAGAGTTGTTAGCCATTGGGATGTGCTGCCCAGGGAGGTGGTGGAGTCCCCATCCCTGGAGGTGTTCAAGAGGGGATTGGATGTGGCACTTGGTGCCATGGTCTGGTCATGAGGTGCTAGGTGGCAGGTTGGACTTGATGATCTTTGAGGTCTCTTCCAACCTTATTAATGGTATGATTCTATGCCAAAGCAGTGGCTTCTGGTGAAGCATGCCATCAGCATTCCACTGACACAGCTGGTGAGTTCAGTGAGGTGGCCTCAGCTGTGCTCACAACCAGCAGTCAACAGCTGACCTGAGGCACCAGCTGGAGCATCTCATTCAAAACCAGACCTGAACTGCCACCACATGTGATCCAAAGGTGTACTGTGCCAGTAGATAAAGCCTGTGACTCAAAGGGCCCTCCATGCCTTCAGAAACATCCCAGCTCTTTCAGCATCTCTCGAGAAGGCTTGCCAGGAAGAGAAGCTCCACTGGGACACCATCACAGTGCAAGGAAGCAGAGAGGACACCCATGCTGCCAGCTCTGCAGCACAGACCAGGAAGGACATTTTTCTTTCATCTTCAAAAGACAGGATGCCAGGGCACAGACATTGGCAGGGCACACAGCTAAGGACATGTCACATCTCTGTCCAAGCCACAGCAAATCCCTGGTTTGCAGTTAAAAACCCAACCCAACCAACCAAAACTCCACAACAAACAAACAAATACCACAAAACCCCTGAAGGCAGGTGGTGTCTCTCTCTGCCCTAATGTCTAGTAGACACCAGAAGGATCTGAGTTGTGAAGATCAGCAGGGAGAAAGCCACCTGTCTAATCACAACTAGGCCTATTGCTGAGACCTGTACAGAGAATCAGGTTTTGTCTCACACCAGCAAGGGGTGAAAGAAAGCACAGAGAGCTCTGACTGTGCCTGCAAGCAGAGAGCAAGCAGCAGAGCCCAATGAACACATCTCCGAGAGCAGCTTTCAGGAGGCAGCTCGATAGACCACCCTGAACTTTGCCACTGCCTGGATAAACAACAGTAAACACTTTTACTTCCCCAGCACTCCCCAGCAGAGCTTGGGGCAGCATCTGAATACAAATGCTTGTTTCCCTTAGCATATGGAGAGCTCCATGACTCACAGCCAAGGACGGAGTGTAAAACACGCTGCCTTCCCCTCAGCTCTGCTGTGCTCTCTTCCTAGTCCCCAGGATTACTGTGCATGGAGCACCGAGCTGCTGGATGATCAGCCCCAGGGCTTGGTGATGTGATGCCATCCTGCTCCGTGCTCTGATTGTGAGGGGAAGGAGGAAAGCAGCTGGGAGGCTGTCAGCACCCTCACGGCCGCGGCCTGAGCCTCGGAGGCTGCGTGCAGAGCGCTGCGCACAGCCTGCCCTGAGGTGCCAGATGCCAGAGCTTCCCAGCATGGCTTTGGAAACTGGGAGCTCACAAACCCCAGCTGCTCTCAGCTGCTGCTGAACAGTGAGGCATCAATCCGTTGTGAGGGCAAACTGAATCAGGTGGCAGGAGCTGTGGCAATTAACAGTGGCTAAGAGGTGGTCTCTGCTTCACAGTGTCACAGGATATATACCTAGGGAGGATCTGAGGATGGAGGAATTGTGTTGGATGATCTTGCCACTTACTGCTTGCCCACAGAGGACCTCAGCTAACTGTGCAGTGGAAGTCAAGCAGGTGTCTTGGAGCTGGATCAATTTGACTGAGTACAACTTACATCCCACTGGACCTCTCCATTAGCTGGCAGCGAAATCGTGTCCCCAAACACATCTGGAGCTCAAAGGAGAACAGGGCAAAGGCAAAGCAAGAGAGTCCTTCCAGCCCTCAGGCTGCAGCTTTGTGCTTGCCATTGTCAGCTCAGACAATGACTGGGATTTGGTGAAGTCAAGTGACAAGAAAGTACAGAAGAAGGGTTATAAATATGCATCAGAGTCTGAGGCTAGAGATCAAGGGCAATTTTATGAGGAAATAATTTTAGAATCAAACTGTGGTGGTGAGAGTGTGAGTGAATGTGTGGAGCCTCAGAGTGCAGGCAAAGGAGCCTGCCCTGCCTCCAAGGTAGCAGGAGTAGACAGCATTGCAACTGTGACCGGACTCAAATCTCCGTCTTCTGCCACTCATAATCCTCTAGGGAAGGAGGCTGCCTTCAGCATGCAGCTCTTCACCTGCTACAGCCTCCAAGGAAGGAACCCATCACAGTTACTCACAGACTGGAGCCACAGCTAAGGTTTGGCTGTAGCTGCTTTACATCAAACAGGCAAACAGTCCCAGGCTGCCTGTGGAAACCAAGCACTCATCAATAAGTGATCACTCCAGGGAAGCCCAGGGCTGGTATTGAGGAAGCACTCCCACACTGGAATCTGACCAACCTAGATATTCCAGGGGAGGGACTTCTTAATTAGAGGATGTTGCCTAAACGTCCCCTCAGCCTTAAACTTTGAAGTCAAATGCACAGTGAGAGGCTTCATGGGACACTTGACTCGGCCAGGCCTTTGATGGGTCAGCAGATCCAACGGGGATTTATTTTCCCTTGGCCTAGGACAAAAACTACAAACTGACAGCAGTGCTCAGGCTTCATCTGCTCACAGAAACACAGAGAAACGGTGCTCCACTTGCCAGAAATATCCCACTTGGTGCCACCAGTTACCAGGGAATGCTCAGAAACACTTTACAGCATTAGCTCAGAGCTTTGGAGGAGGCTCCCAGACC
Source organism: Melanerpes formicivorus (assembly GCF_026170545.1). Lineage (NCBI taxonomy): Eukaryota > Metazoa > Chordata > Aves > Piciformes > Picidae > Melanerpes > Melanerpes formicivorus. The sequence goes on along the minus strand of NW_027142364.1, from coordinate 21,617,767 downwards.
ACTGCAAGGCACAGTAAGGAAAGCAGAGCAATAAGTGATGCTGCACTCATTTCCGTGGTGCTGGGACCACTAACTTCTCTACCTCAGCATTATCACAGAATCACAGAAACACTCAAGTTGGAGCAGACCCTCAGCATCACCAAGTCCAACCCAGAACCCTGCTCTACAAGGTTCACCCCTAAACTGTATCCCCAAGCACCACAGCCAAACCACCTTCAAACACATCCAGGGGTGGTGACTCCCCCACCTCCCTGGGCAGCACATCCCAATGCCTGACCACTCTTGCTGGGAACAAAATTCTCCTACTGTCCAGTCTAAACCTACTCAGTTGTAGCTTGAGGCCATTCCCTCTTGTTCTATCCCTAATTACCTGTGAGAAGAGACCAGCACCAGCCTCTCTACAACATCATTTCAGACAGTTGTAGACAGCAATGAGGTCTCCCCTCAGCCTCCTCTTTTCCAAACGAAGCAGCCCCAGCTCCTTCAGTTGCTCTCCATCAGATTCCTTCTCCAGGCCCTTCACCAGCTTTGTTGCCCTCCTCTGCCCTGGCTCCAGCACCTCCACAGCTCTCTTGTACTGAGGTGCTGAAAACTGCACACATGGTAAGTCAGTATCAGCTTTATCTTTGCAAGTAGCTGTCCCTTTTCTGCATACTTCCTGGAGGGATGCATGGGCTACATTTTCTACTGAGCAAAGTAAGTCACAAGGCAGAGCCTTGCTCAGGCAGGAGCTCTCCACACATTGCATTTGTTCACCACAGCCATGGATTAGCATTGAGGTGTAGCACTCCCTCGGCTTGCTGAATTATTGACAGATTGGGGTCTTGGATGCCTTACAAATCCACCCCTAAGCCTCCCTGTGCCCCAGCAGCTCTTGGGCCAGGTAGGACCACGTCAGCACACAGCAGCAGCACGAGGAGGGTGGAGGCAGCTGATGTTCTCAAGGCTGAGTGCTCCTCCCTCGCTATCCAGATGAGCCACCGACTCTCAAGCGTATGTGGCTATTGCCTAGGCCCATGTGCACAAACAAACAATAGCTGTCTCACTTCTGCAACATCCTTTCACCCAGACACTCCACAAATGGTTCAGCCAGCATCCTTCCCCTTGCAAGGAGAGCCATTAGCGTCAGTAGGTGCAGGGACAAAGTCCATTAAAGCTTGCTGCATGCTAGCACAATTATCTCCATTAGTGGGGAGGTAAACTGAGACACAGAGGAGGCAGATTTCCCTCCAAGGTCACACAGCACATGTACTGCAGAGCAGAAACAGGAATCAGTGCTTCTCATTTCCAGCCCAGGCTTTGACCATAATTACAAGTGAGAGATGAAATTTGGCTCCCATTCTAGAGGTTGGGGAAGTTCAAGACCTTGAATCTATTCTTGGCTTTTGCTTCCTGCTTTAACATGTGACTTTGGATAGGTCAAATTTTGATGACTTAGGTTCCCCACATATGCAAGATGTATCCATTAATAATGGCAGGCTGTCTGCATGCAAATACAAGCATTCTGTGCACAGGAGGTCTCATTCTGATACTGTCAGCTGCTGCTGACAACTAATTCTTTGTGTGCTGCACCCCACCAAAGAGCAGTAACAGCGACAGCCCTCACTCAGCAGCTATCCTGATGGCAGAAATGAGTTCAGGCAAACCAAAGCAGTCTCAAGAACCCAAATCTCCTTTACCCCCTCACTGTGTGCTGCAGAACATGCACACTAAGGCAAGGAACAACCTGCCCATCCCTGCCTCAAACCATCTCCAGTGTGAGGCACTATACTTTCCTTGGCCAGGAACCATTCTGTTGTGACAAAGATCTTGGTCAGGTAAAAATGGCACTGCTGGAAAGCACCAGCTCATTCAGACTAAACTGTTCCAGTGGAGCTGCTTTTAGATATGGAGCTTACATTTTAAACAAAAGAAATAGTCCCCAAACAACAACAGGGGGGAAACAACAAACAATAAACCCCACAAACCCAACAAACCCCAGGGACATCTCATCACAACCTCAGGATCACAGAATGGTCTGGATTTGAAGGCACCTCCAAAGGTCATCCAGTCCAATCCCCTCTGCACTCAGCAGAGTGATCCTCAACCAGATCAGGTTGCACAGAGCCCTCTTGAGCCTCACTGAATATCTCCAGGGATGTTGCCTCAACTACCTCCCTGGGCAACCTGTTCCACAACCCTCAAGGTGCAAAACTCATTCCTAGCATCCAATCTTAATCTACGCTGCTCTGGTTTGAAGCCATTGCCCCTCATTGTGTCCCTGCAGGCCTTTGCAAACAGTCTCTCTCCAGCCTTCTTGCAGGTCCCCTTCAGGTACTGGCAGGCTGCTATTAGGTCTCCCCAGGGCCTTCTCTTCTGCAGGCTGAACACCCCCAGCTCCCTCAGCCAGTGCTCACAGCAGAGGTGTTCCAACTCCCTGATCATTTTCATGGGCCTCCTCTGGACCATGTCACCAGGTCCATGTCCTTCCTGTATTGAGGGCTCCAGAGCTGGAGGCAGCACTCCAGGTGAGGTCTCACCAGAGCAAAGTGGCAGAACCACCTCTCTCCATCTCTGGCCACACTGCTTTTGATGAAGCCCAGGATGCCATTTGCCTTCTGGGCTGCAAGTGCACACTGGCTGCTCGTGTCCAGCTTCTCACCCATCAGCACCCCAAGTCCTTTGCTGCAGGGTTTCTATCTATCACCTCATCTCCTAGTATGTGTTGATAGTGAGGGTTGTTCCAACCCAGGTGCAGGACCCTGCACATGTTCTTCTTTAACCTCAGGCAGTTCACCTGGGCCACCTCTCCTGCTTGTACTGAGTGTAGTGTGCAGTGACTCCAGGTCACCCTGCCCAAGTTCCCTCCTGCTTGCCTGTTCAGAGTCCTGCTTTGACTCAGACTCCAATACATTTTTGGGTGTCTTGGTGGAATTTCTGAGCTGAGCACTTTCTTCCTGCTCCCTTTAAACACATTGCTACTTACATTATGCAATTACTGAACAACTGAAGTCCATCTCTGTGTTTCTCACTCCGGCTGCAGACACACATTTCAAACTGCCTCACGCTCCTGGCAAGCCCCCCACGGTTTCAGGAAGCCTGGTGGGCACATCCTACACAACACTATGGAAAGATGTTTAGGAAAGATGCTGAGCTGCTGGAAGGTGTCCAGAGAAGGGCAACAAGGCTGAGGAGGGGTCTGGGGCACAGCCCTGTGAGGAGAGGCTGAGGGAGCTGGGGTTGCTTAGCCTGGAGAAGAGGAGGCTCAGGGGAGACCTTCTTGCTCTCTACAGCTCCCTGAAGGGAGGTTGTAGCCGGGTGGGGGTTGGTCTCTTCTCCCAGGCAACCAGCACCAGAACAAGAGGACACAGTCTCAAGCTGTGCCAAGAGAGGTTCAGACTGGATGTTAGGAAGAAGTTCTTCACAGACAGAGAGATTGGCCATTGGGATGTGCTGCCCAGGGAGATGGTGGAGTCACCATCCCTGGAGGTGTTTAGGAAGAGACTGGATGGGGTGCTTGGTGCCATGGGTTAGTTGATTAGATGGTGGTGAACGATAGGTTGGACTTGATGATCTCAGAGGTCTCTTCCAACCTGGTTAATTCTAATTCTAATTCTAATTCTAATTCTAAAGACAGAGCAAAACATAGTCCTGAATCCATTTCTGTGAAAGTTGGAATGGAAAAAGCCTTCAGTCTTGATTTGAACATTTCTAATGAGGAAGAGTTCATCATAATCCTCACTACCAGAGACTGTTCCCATGGCTAATTACCTTCACAGTTAAACTTCTTTTTTCCTGGTCAGAAGGTGCCCACATTTCACTCCCCATCACTGGATCATGCTGTAGATTAAAGAGCTGTTCTTCATCTAGATATCAAACAAATCAAACCACTCTGATTAATCAACTTCCCAGAGCCTCTCATTGTAAGTCAGAATTTTTGGCCATTCCCATGCTGTTCCCTGACTTACCTCTGATGTTCCCTCCCCACACTGTTTATTTTGATTCTAGGGATCAGAACCTGCCTCAGGTATCTTCTAAGAGATCACACAGCCCTCATTTCTGAGAAACTGTAATCACCTTACTCTTTCTCCAACTTCCTGTGCTGGTTGTCTCACAGACAGAATGTGCCTCTATTCAGTTACCAGCAGGAGCTCCCCTCGCTGGATCCTTGCTGCTGGGGAAGGAGTCACAGCCCCCTTGCACCTGCAAGCACAGGCAACAGGAATGGGAAAAAGGAGTGCTCAGACCAAATCCCAAGAGCTCTACTTCCACTGACTAGTCAGTGGGACTGCACCTTCTCAAACCTTCTTCTTAGAAGTAGGCCACCCTCTCTACACCTGGCCCCTACCAGAAATGCTGTGTCCAGCAGGAGCAGGGAGAGGATTGTCCCTTTGCACTCAGCTCTGGAGAGGCCACACCTTGAGTGTAGTGTCCAGTTTTGAGCACCTCAGTACAAGAGAGATGTGGAGGTGCTGGAGCCAGGGCAGAGGAGGGCAAGGAAGCTGGGGAAGGGCCTGGAGAATAAATCTGATGAAGAGTGACTGAAGGAGCTGGGGATGGTTAGTGTGGAGAAGAGGAGGCTGAGGGGAGACCTTCCTGCTCTCTACAACTACCTGAAAGGAGGTGATCAGACCTTGGCACAGGCTGCCCAGGGAGGTGGTCGAGTCACCAACCCTGGATGCATTTAAAGGTGGTTTGGACATGCTGCTTGGGGCTATGGTTTAGGGGTGAACCTTGTAGAGCAGGGTTCTGGGTTGGACTTGGTGATGCTGAGGGTCTTTTCCAACCTGCATGTTTCTGTGATCCTCAATCCCCTGTACCCAAACACCTGCTTTCACAAGTCAAACTTCACATATCATTTGCTTGTGTTGATTCACTGAGCTACTTGATGGCTCTCCATGAAGCTGCTGTCCTCATCTTCCAGGGTTTGTCATTCCTCAGCAAGCAGCCATGAGCTGACCTCAGACAGACCCCACTAACATGCCCCAAGAGCTGACCCCAGTGTCCTGAGTTGCAGCTTGTTACCCTAGCAGCCACATCTTGATCCTGCTTGTCATTCTGGAGAACGGACTCAGAGCTTCAGAGATTAAGTTATTACTTTTCAAGACTGCCATAATAATGATACTGAACATTCCTGGAGCAATTTGAATTTCCAAAGCACTGCAAAATGTTAATTAACAGCAGGCTAACACCAGCTTTGGGAACCAGTCACCTCAAAACTGCTGTTCTGCTGCTTCATTCACAGCCACACTCATTCATAGCCACGGTGGGGGCAAGCTTTTATTCTGCCAGTCATTTGAAGTTAACTTAAGGCTCAGTAACACAGTCAAACCTGGACAAGCAGGAGAGGTGGCCCAGGTGAACCTCATGAGGTTGAGCAAGAGCAGGGTCCTGCACCAGGGCTAGAGCAATCCTCACCATCAATACAGGCCAGGGGATGAAGTGTTAGAAAGCCACCCTGAGGAAAAGGACTTCGGGGTGCTGATGGGTGAGAAGCTGGAAAGGAGCAGGCAGGGTGAGCTTGCAGCACAGAAGGCAAATCACATCCTGGGCTGCATCCAAAGCAGTGCTGCCAGCAGATCCAGAGAGGTGATTCTGCCACTCTGCTCTGGTGAGACCTCACCAGGAGTACTGGTCTGGAGCCCTCAATACAGGAAGGACATGGACCTGATGAAGCAGGTGCAGAAGAGGGCCACAAAAACAATCAGGGGGTTGGAGCATCTCTGCTATGAGGACAAGCTGAGGGAGCTGGGGGTGTTCAGCCTGGAGAAGAGAAGGCTCCAGGGAGACCTAATAGCAGCCTGCCAGTACCTGAAGGGGGCCTAATGAAGGCTGGAGAGAGACTGTTCACAAAGGGCTGCAGTGACAGGACCAGGGCCAAAGGCTTCAAACTAGAGAAGAGCAGATTCAGATTGGATGCTAGGAACAAGTTCTTCACTATGAGGGTGGTGGATCAGGTTGCCCAGGGAGGTGGCTGAGGCTCCATCCCTGGAGATATTCAAGGTGAGGCTTGATGAGGTGCTGGGCAGCCTGATCTAGCTGGGGATGTCCCTGCTGGCTGCGGGGAGGTAGAACTGGATGACCTTTGGAGGTCCCTTCTGCCTGGATGATTCTATGATAATCAATACAAGCCTTAATAAGTTCAATAACTCCTATCATCTATTAGAAGACCAGAAAAAAATTGGATTACCTCACTGACAACAATACACAACTTCCCATCCAATCCCTGAGTGCCAAACTGCCTGACCTGTGACTGGATCCCAGCATTTCCAAGCATCACAATGCTTTCTCCTCACACCATTCAGCTACAACAGCCTTTGAAACTCACTGTAACAGGGTCTTACTTTGGAAGGGACTGGCACCAATCCACAGGAGATCATGCATAAGCAAGCATCTATAGGCACAGATTTGACAGAGAGTGTAACACTCCAGACATTTGGCTTACTCCCTACAGCAGAGGTGGGAAGATGCTTTTCCTACAGAAGCATTGTGAGAGGTCCCTGTGAATCACTGGTCCTTGGACACTGTCAGAGAGATAATGGACAAAAGCAACCATCAATCTTAGTTAGTGTGATAGCTTCCAATAGCTGGTACTTGCCAGGCTCATAGCTGGATCTGAACTTTGTGAACCTTTCAAGGTATTTGGATCCAAATGCTGCTACATTCCTCGGCCTCTCCGGAGGTTGGCAGAGCTAAACAGCCACTTGAAGAAGTGCTGGCACAAGAGCTGCCAATGGGAGCACCAAAAAATATCCCCTGCCATAGATCTCAATACACAGCACCCAGAAGAAAGGTTGCCAGTGACTCTTGGAGCCTAATTTCATCCACCACCGAGAGCAATACACAACAGCAAGCAGCTCACAGAGTGCCCTGCTGAGCAGCGTCTGCTTGGTGGTGTGCACTGCGTTCCGTCAAACGTCTGAGGAATTAAAAGCTATTGAAGTCCAAATGCTGAATTTGCAGACTTCCAGCCTTATGCCAGACAAGATGGTGATCTTTAAGCTTGTCAGCTCAAAAGACTTTCATAGTTAAAGCTTGCTTCACAGCGTTGGAGCGAGGTGAAGCCCATCTGGAGCAGGCAGGGAGCAGGGTCAGCAGGATCGGCCAGCGGACAGAGCTGCGCATGGCAAGGTCTGAAGCAGCTTGGCCCATTTAAACCCAGCACAAGCAAAGGCAAGAGGGAATATGATCAGCCCTGAGGTATTTATAGGACAGCACTGGAGCCCAGTGCAGATAAATATGGCCAAGAACACTCATAACCTAGAAATCCAAAGGGTTGGATCTGCACAGGGAGGCTCTGAAACAGTTTCCCAGCAGAGAAAAATAAATGGCTTTTGAGAGGGCACTTCAAGTTCATGACTGTGTGCACCATGTGGCTCACACCAGTGGGAGTAAGCCAGGGCAGCTGGCCAGGGAGGTCTTTGGCCCTCCTGGTCTGGTATAATGGCAGGCTGCTAAAATGGAGAGGGATTTGAATCGGTTCCCCTTCCCCAAACAGGCATCAGTTAGCCACCTATGGGCCAGCTGCTGTCTAAACATTTCCTCTCTGTCTTGAAACACAAATACCTTGAGGGAAAATTCACATCGATGTTTCTCTCAAGATAATAACACCTGCTCCCCATTAGTGTTTCTTGCAGATTTATTGTTGCTAAATGCCCATTCAGCTCAGTGAAGGCTTGACAGGAAAAAGAACAAACTAGGAACGGAGGAATTTGATTAATGGAGAGCTCGAGCCGAAACCTGCCAGCTCCGAGTGAGAGGCAGCACTGCGGCTTGCGTGCAGGCGTGGAGGAGCAAGCTTTACTCATGTAAAAAGCTCAGCTGTCCTCAGGTCTGTGCAGGAGGGGCAGGGGGGAAAGGGATGAGTGCATCCCTTAGCATTGTTTGTAGGCTCTGGGCAAAATACAGGCAGCCAGCAGCACAGCAGCCAGGGCTAAGAGTCCACCCATGATGCTACCCCTGCCCATGGAGCACTTCAGCTCTAACTCAAGACAGAAGCTGAAGCACCACTTCAGTCTCCCAAGAACACCTCAAGAGAGAAGGGATGCCAGCTGCACAGCATGTGACTGATATCTGGCCATGTGCACAGTCAGATTTTCTACTGAAGTGCTTGGGAGATGGAGGATCTTCTGCTTGCAGGCATGTTTCACACTGCACTTATTCTTGGGCTGCCTCGGGAAACAATTCCTGACACCTGGAGCTCAAAATCCCCACTAGCTGTTGCCACTGATCTCACTGCACTCGTGGAGAGCATTGAAATCACCAGACAGCTCTGTTGTGGTTCTCCTCAGGAGAAGGCAAACTGAGACATAATTAGGTTAACCAAGGACCAAAGAAACAGAGAAAGAAGTTTACCTGACCCCAGCCTGTGAGGACAGGGATCTACTTGAGAGAGTCTGACAGAGAGCTTCTAGGATGGTTAAGAGACTGGAGCATGGAGAATGGAGCATGGAGGAGAGGCTGAGAGAGCTGGGGCTGTTTAGTCTGGAGAAGAGAAGACTTGAGAAGGGGTTTAATAAATGTTTATAAATATCTGAAGGCTGAAGGTCGAGAGGGAGGGGACAGGCTCTGCTCACTTGCACCCTGCAATAGGACAAGGGACAATGGATATAAACCACAGCACAGGAGGTTCCACCGCAACATGAGGAGGAACTTCTTCGCTGTGAGGGTCACAGAGCCCTGGAGCAGGCTGCCCAGAGAGGTTGTGGAGTCTCCTTCTCTGGAGACTTTCAAGCCCCATCTGGATGTGTTCCTGTGTGACCTGTGCTGGATTCTATGGTCCTGGCAGGGGACCATAGATGATCTTCGGAGGTCCCTCCCGACCCCTAACACCCTGTGAGCCTGGGGTCCTGTGAACTGAAGCAGCCCCTAGTAAGCCAAGAGAGAGGTGTCTCTGAAAAAAACATCAGGGCAACACTATCTGACTGCTTTCTTTACAACTAGCAGCTTGCTGCTGCTCCTTCCACCACAGAGCCTGCCCCACTTTCCCAGCCAAGTTACCATACAGACACAAAGCTGACTTCTCTCAGTCACATCTACGATGACCTAAAGAAAGTGTGCTTGCCCCCAGGCAGTCTCACTGATGCATGAGGTAGGCTCATACCATGTAGCACAGCTGTGATTTATTTATGAAGCACACTTGATCTGACCTGTTTCCAAAACATGTTCCACTTGGCTCTGAAAGGTCTGCTTATCAGAAATCAATACATGTCCTAACTGCCCTGTACATCCCTATGGGTGTTCTCTGCACCCTCTCCATCAGGTCCATGTCCTTCCTGTACTGAGGGCTCCAGAGCTGCACACAGTACTCCAGGTGAGGTCTCACCAGAGCAAAGTGGCAGAAACACCTCTCTGGAGCTGCTGGCAGTGCATCTTTTGATGCAGCCCAGGATGCTTTCTTCCAGCAAGCTTGTGGCATGGCTGAGAGCTCTGGGAAAAGAATCACTCAGCTCTTCTGCTTGCTGGGGAAAAACATCATGACAGTGAGACCTGCCAAGACCACAGAGAGAATACAGAAGAACTTGGGAAAGAAACAATTCATATCATGCTCCTTTTTTACCATGGTTGTTTCTGCAATGCAAAGAGCATCCAGCAATCAGTGCAAGATGGGATGACAAGGAGAGCAGCAGTTGATATCAGACAGGTTAAACCACTCAGATCTTTGCATTCAGAGCCAATCACACCTACAGCAAAGGACATTCAGCCAACCTTAGGTGCCAGCACACCTCCTCCTAGATGGGCTCAGGGTGCTGGCCTGCCAGAGAAGAAAGCCAGGAGGCACAAAGCCCTTTCATCCTCAACTGGCCACACAGCGTAACAGGAACAAGTCATCCATAAGGTTTTGAGCCCTTCTCTCTCTTGCCACAGACTGAGCTTCCTCCACAGTCACACAAAATCAGGACCCACTACTGAACAAACTGGTCAGGAACTGTACATCCCCTTATGGTGTCACCCATCAAGGACAGGAGCAAGGGCTCAGGGCAGCTAATTGCTATTACACTGAAATAACCACAGTGCCTTAGCTTGGCTTCACATAGGGCCAGCCACAGAGACTTTTCTCTCGAATTTGCCCCTGTCCTTCTCAGGAAACAAAGTTCTTGAAGTGATTAATTGTCCTCAGCGGTAATTAATTCTCCCCAAGTAGTGAAGTGAAATGACAGACTGATATTTCTGCTTGAATCCTCAGGGGGAAATCGTGTTGTCTTGCTGTGCTCTCCCAACCTGACATAACGTTAAAAATAGGAGGTTGGATATGCAGCCTGTAGGACTTTTTCTGCCTGTAAGGCAATCCCAAGGGAGGGCTCGGTTCAACTGCAAGCTCACAAAGTCCTGCTGTCCTCCAGAAGGCAGTGACATTTACTTCCTTCCTGTGCAGCCCAGTCTCAGTCAAACAGCCTCACCCAGAATGAAAGCTTTGTCAATTAACACAGCTGAAGCTAAGTCACAGCCAAAGCTTTAAACATGTACACCACCAGTGAAGCCTGCTAAGAGCCATCTAGGCACTGAGCATGAGGAAGCCCAGAGATCATAGAATCATAGAATCAAAAAGGTTGGAAAGACCTCAAAGATCAAGTCCAACCTATCACCCAGCACCTCCTGACTAACTAAACCATGGCTCCAAGTGCCACATCCAATCCCCTCGTGAACACCTCCAGGGATGGGGACTCCACCACCTCCCTGGGCAGCACATTCCAATGGCCAACAACTCTCTCTGGGAAGAACTTTCTCCTCACCTCCAGCCTAAACCTCCCCTGGTGCAGCTTGAGACTGTGTCCTCTTGTTCTGGTGCTGGTTACCTGGGAGAAGAGACCAACCCCATCCAAGCTACAACCTCCCTTCAGGCAGTTATAGAGAGCAAGAAGGTCTCCCCTGAGCCTCCTCTTCTCCAGGCTAAGCAACCCCAGCTCCCTCAGCCTCTCCTCATAGGGCTGTGCTTGGCTCACAGAGAGTGTCTGGGGGAGATGCCATACCTACAAAGGAGAGGCAACTGGCTGGGAAGATACAAATGCATATTCATGTTTCTGCCTCGGTGGGGTGAGAAGCTGTAACTGAGGGAACACACTGGGCTTGTTTCAAAGGTGGATTTCCAGCTCAGGTTTTCAGCCCTGAGATGAGAGGTCCATATTCACTACCTTTCCCACACAGACCAAAAATCAAGGCTATGGAGAAAATATCACTTCTCCATTCAAAATCAAGGCTGCTAGAAGCTCATTTTTGACAGTGCTTTTGTAACAGCCATTCTGAAATCCACATTTTCATCTGTTTCACTAACAAAGCAATATCTTAAGAGTAGAAATGGAGTAAAATTCCCCAGGGATTCATCTAATTTCTCTCCCTGCACTGACAGTCTGTTTCCCTAGCACCATTCTAATGAGAAAGCAGCTACTGCAAGTGAACCAAGCCTTCGCTCAGCATTAAATGCCAGCCTGCTGCAAAAGCCAGGCTGGCTGTCAGGTGTTCTTTAAGGTGCTGAGAGTTTGTTTAGGGAAGATCTATTTTAAGAGAAGAGGAAAAGTTTCTCTTTTTCCCTAGCTCACCCTAAGTAACAGTGCCTCTGACTCCCTGGTGTTTGGCTCAGCGGTGTCACAGGTACCCAACCACTGCCACAGACTGCAGCTAGACAGTACCAGCACCTCCAACTCCTCCTGGGAGGCTGCTTCAGGTCTGGAAGGGTTTGTCACAGCTGTCACGATTGTTAGCCTCAGTTACCAGATCCAGGAAGATCTGACCTGTCTGGCAGACCTCCTGCAGCACTAAGCCCTCCCAGAACATGCAGCAACAAGGAACATGGTGCAGGAGACACCCAAATGAGGTCTGGAAACCGAAATCCCTCTCTCAGCCAGGTTCTGGTGGTTTTATTCTATTTATTCACAGTATCCTCAATTCCTACTGCTCTAAACCACAGCACAGAAGTTCTTTAGGTTAATGATTCAAATTGTTTGTTTCTCTTACTGTGTTTCTATCTGCAGCCATGTCTGGTAAAAGCTCACCTCTGACTCCTTTAAGCAGAAGGGTTCCCTGGCACAGGCTGGCAGGTATTTCTCCCACCCAGCTTTCCACAGCCCACTTCTAGCTGTAGCAAGGGGGAGCTGGGGGGTGGGGGGTGTTGCTGCAAGCTGTTTAGCACTGATCTTCTCTGCAGCATCTGCAACACCCCTGCTTTGTCAGAAATATTGCCACACTTTCTGCTCCTGCCACAGGGCTTGGCGATGCTTGCTGGGGAAAGGCTCTCAGCACTGCCACACACGGCCCTGCACAGCCTGCTGAAAGGCTTGGGCACGGCAAACACAGGCTGGGCTCAAGCCACAGCATGCAGTGAGCACTGGTTATTGCCCCGGGAGGATGGGACCCCAGCCCAGCCACAGCCCCCTGTGTGAGAGCATCCAACAGCCTGCTGTCCCACAGGCCATTTCCCAGGGGTGTGCTGGAGCAGCTCCAATGCCACAGCCCGTCTGCCTGCCCATGTCCAGCCCAACACATGCCTTCAGCCAGGCTGCAAGCACAATTGTGCAATAAAACCCACCACGATGGAGCTGCTGCAGAGCATGGCTGGGTCCCTGGGGCACATCCAGCAATGCCTTCTCCCTTGTCCCTCACCTCGTTCAACTCCCAGCTCTACACCTCTAGGGCCCAGACACATTTCTCCACACGCACTAGCTGGGAAGCCTACAAGATCAATGTGGCTGCAGCTTCTCCAAGCAGAAGGATGGGATGGGATGGGATGGGATGGGATGGGATGGGATGGGATGGGATGGGATGGGATGGACCAGGTTGGAAGAGACCTTCAAGATCATCAAGTCCAACCTATCACCCAACACCACCTAATCAACTAACCCATGGCACCAAGCATCCCATCCAGTCTCTTCCTAAACACCTCCAGGGATGGTGACTCCACCACCTCCCTGGGCATGACCTCTCCTGCAGGCTGGAACCAGCCCTACTCTTTCACCTTGTGCTGTCCCAGCCTCTGCACTGACACCTTTCTGGAGACATGAGGTTACAGACTTTTGTCATACTTTCAGGTTTTCATTTTCTCCTGTCCCCTAAAATGAAAGCAGTACTGGGAGGCACAAGCCCTCTGGTGAAGTTTCATGGGCTGCCTGCAGCATGATAAATTAATTGTCTGTGCGTGCCCCAAGCTCATTTAGCTTCAAAATGGTGCTATGTTTGCTAGCAAATTCTGTTGGCTTTCTTTAAGCTGATTAATGAGCTGATGTGTAACAAAACTTTTGTGCCCACAGGCAAGTCAGTCTTTTCCCAAGCAAAAAGTGCCCCAAGCTTTTGCTATACATGTGCCTCCCCAGGGGCATCATACTGCCACTACCAAAACCATTGCAAGTGACAAATAAGTTGCTTTGTTCAGTTACACAGTGAGGCAGAAAACACAAGAGCAAAAGAGAGGGAGAAGAGGACTCTTGCAAAAGAAAGTGTCACTTGTTGTGCTGAAATGGTTCTGCTTGTGGTGCAAACACCAGGTGTCTGCAGAAGCTGTGCCTCAGTGCAAATGGCACGCTGTTCCTCCAGCCAAAGGATTTAAGCAACACCACACACATGCTGATAAATACACAGGGACACCTTTTGGTAACCTCCCGTGACAGAGGCAGAGAGGGCATCTCTATTGCACTTAGAGACACTCCACACCTTGGCCACATTCAACCAGAAACCTTAAAGAAGTCAAGAGGTTCTAGGTTTCAAACCCACTGATGCAGCGCTACAGGCTGGGGCTGGAGTGGCTGGTCTCTTCTCCCAGGCACCCAGCACCACAACAAGAGGACACAGTCTCAAGCTGTGCCAGGGGAGGTTTAGGCTGGAGGTGAGGAGAAAGTTCTTCCCAGAGAGAGTCACTTGTCATTGGGAGGTGGTGGAGTCCCCATCCCTGGAGGTGTTCAAGAGGGGATTGGATGTGGCACTTGGTACCATGGTTTAGTCATGAGGTGTTGGAGGACAGGTTGGACTTGATGATCTTTGAGGTCTCTTCCAACCTTATTGATTCTATGATCACCCAGTAGCCCAAAGCCTCTGCATCTGGGGCTGGAGGCATCTTGCATTCAGTGCCTGTTACAGGGAGACTGCAAACCAAGCACTCACACAGCTAAAACCAGTGGTGACTTGGAAAACCTGACTGCAAGGCACTCACTGCAGGTCACTGCCACACAGCTGCTGGGGCTTGGAAGAGTTAAATCCTTGGACCAGCCAGAAGCTGCTCTTGTCCCTCATAAGCACAGTGGCAGCACTGCATCATTTACTACTTACCTCCTGCAGCCACTGCCAAATATGACACTTTGGGGGCATTTAGTTTAAGTATCAGTGGGGTTTTGTGTGCATTAACATATGCTCCAGTCAAACCTTTATTCATCATTGTCAGATATGATGAGCCTTGTTACAGCCCAAATTAAAGAGTCTGGAAATCCCTGCCTTAATTTACAATCAGGAGAAGGAAAAGAGATTTTAGTACATTTAAGGAACTCAAACCCAGTCCAAATCACTTTTGTTTTGATTAGCATAGCTGCCATGGCTCATAGCTAAGAAGCCTCTCGTCCCCTGGGGGGCTGAGCCAAGCAGCTGAGATGGGACATGGACAACCTCCTCCTTGCTGCTCTTCCAGCAAGAGACACAAGGTCCTGACGGATTCACAGGTCACCCTCACCACTCCCCAGGTCTGCAAGGGAAAGGTTTATCAAGGCAGCTTTTCTGGGTGGCAGATGAGCTTGCTGGTCTTTCAGTGGTAGTCCATCCTCAACAGAAGTAATACAATTTCATGATGGCATTCAACAAGTCCAAGTGCCAGGGGCTGCACTTTGGCTACAACAACCCCAGGCAGTGCTACAGGCTGGGGTCAGAGTGGCTGAGAGCAGCCAGGCAGAGAGGGACCTGGGGGTGCTGATTGACAGCCAGCTGAACATGAGCCAGCAGTGTGCCCAGGTAGCCAAGAAGGCCAATGGCATCCTGGCCTGCAACAAGAATAGCGTGGCCAGCAGGAGCAGGGAGGTCATTGTGCCCCTGTACACTGCACTGGTTAGGCCACACCTTGAGTCCTGTGTCCAGTTCTGGGCCCCTCAGTTTAAGAAGGACATTGAGAGACTTGAAGGTGTCCAGAGGAGGGCAACAAGGCTGGGGAGGGGTCTGGAGCACAGCCCTGTGAGGAGAGGCTGAGGGAGCTGGAGTTGCTTAGCCTGGAGAAGAGGAGGCTCAGGGGAGACCTTCTTGCTCTCTGCAGCTACCTGAAGGGAGGTTGTAGCCAGGCAGGGGTTGGTCTCTTCTCCCAGGCAAGCAGCACCAGAACAAGAGGACACAGTCTCAAGCTGTGCCAGGGGAAGTTTAGGCTGGAGGTGAGGAGAAAGTTCTTCCCAGAGAGAGTTGTTAGCCATTGGGATGTGCTGCCCAGGGAGGTGGTGGAGTCCTCATCCCTGGAGATGTTCAAGAGGGGATTGGATGTGGCACTTGGAGCCATGGTTTAGTTAATCAGGAGGTGTTGGGTGACAGGTTGGACTTGATGATCTTTGAGGTCTCTTCCAACCTTATTGATTCTATGAGTCTATGAATTTCATTGCTATGACTATCTTGAAGCATCAAAACTTCCAGGTGATGGAGGTTATTCTCACCTAGCTAAAATTAGCAGAGGAAACTGAGGCACAGGAGATCTGCTCTTTCCCAGAGCAGCCTTTTTACATCCACTTCAGTTCAACAATATGAAGTTTTTGCAGAAATCAGATTTGGAGGATCACAGAATCACAGAAACCTTTCTGTTGGAAGAGACCTCAAAGGTCATCTAGTCCCACCCTTGGCCCAGTTTAGGGTCAATCCTAAGCCATGTCCCCCAGCACCAGGTCCATACACTGCTTAAACACCTCCAGGGATGGTGACTCCACCACTGCTCTGGGCAGAACATTCCAGTGTTTGAGAGCCCTCTCTGTGAAGAAATATTTCCTAGCATCCAGCCTGAACTTCCCCTGGTACAGCGTGAACCATTACCTCTGGTCCTGTGGCTTGACACCAGGGAGAAGAGGCTGCCCCCTCCTTGCTCCAACCTCCTTTCAGGAGGGCAATGAGGTCTCCCCTCAGCCTCTTCTTCTCTAGACTGAACAACCCAAGATCCCTTAGCCTCTTCTCCTAGGCCAGGTGCTCTAGGCCCTTCCAAGTGCCTCACCTCAGCAGCTGGCAAAGTTCACTGCAGGCCCTGGGAATCACGACCCTGAGACAGGACCGAGTTGCGCAGCCAATTGCATTTGCATGCACATGAAAAGCCTGTGAACCACCACAGATAGTGCCAGGCTCAATGAAGGAAATCTAGTTAATAGCACGTTAAGAAGTTAAATTTCATTATTAATGACAATGTTTCCAGCAGAGCAATTATGCAGCACTCTCAGAGAAAGTTGCCAGGAGGCAGAGCATCACCATGAGCAGGGCTGGGGATAGGATGTTTGTACATGGGCTGGCTGAATCGCTGCCATCCTGCACCTATCACAACCTCCCCAGGTAAAGGAAAGACAAATCTGACTGCAAACATCACTTGTGTAGCTAATCAGTGATCTGCAGCAGCAGGCTAATAAAGGGCCATATGTAGGGGAAGAGACAGTTGGTGTTTACAGAATTAAAATTCCCCACTCTGGGGGCTGTGGGCTAAATAAACCAACTGCACGGAGAAGTCTAAGCACTGAGGAAGAAAGATTCCACAATGGAGGCTGAAAACCAATTTCAGTTTAATTAACATCCATGAGTCAAAGCCTGCCTGACAGCTTGAACAGAGAGAGATGAAGCAGCATCCCTGAGGTAAGTCAGAGCACAGTGCAGCAGCTCTCAGCCCTGGCTCTCTGCTACCTGCAGGCTTCTCCAGCGTGCTGAAAAGCAGCTGGAAGCAGCACATACATTGAATTCCTAAGTAATTCCCTATTCAACATTCCTCTTTCAGGAACAGGAGCAAGCTAGGGGACATGCTCAGCTGACAACTTGGACACTATTTGGCATGCTCATTTCACAAGGTGTTTTCAGAATTGCCACCACCCTTCAGCAAGAGCAAAGGCTTCCCAGCTATGACACCACGTCATGCCCTTTCTCCTCCTCCTTCCTTGGGTGTCCAGGCAAAACTCAAGTCTCCATCATCAGGTGCCAAAAGCACAAGTTTCCATTGCTGGGCTAGAAGCAAGCCACCACTTTTTTGATATGGGACAATGAATCATAGAATCAATAAGGTTGGAAGAGACCTCAAAGATCAGCAAGTCCAACCTGTCACCCAACACTGCATGACTACTAAACCATGGCACCAAGTGCCACGTCCAGTCCCCTCTTGAACACCTCCAGGGATGGGGACTCCACCACCTCCCTGGGCAGCACATTCCAACAGCTAACAACTCTCTGTGTGAAGAACTTTCTCCTCACCTCCAGCCTAAACTTCCCCTGGTGCAGCTTCAGACTGTGTCCTCTTGTTCTGGTGCTGCTTGCCTGGGAGAAGAGACCAACCCCCTCCTGGCTACAACCTCCCTTCAGGCAGTTATAGAGAGCAAGAAGGTCTCCCCTGAGACCTTACAGGCAGAGAAACAACTTGCATGAAGTAGCTGCAGCAAGACCATTCTCTGAGTGAGGTATCTAAAAGCTGCCTTTGCAGTTGTTTTATTTTCACCCTGATGAAGAAGTGAAAGTTGATTTCTGTCATCTTCATCATCCGTAGTGGCATGCAGCTGAGGAAGCACTTGGGATTTCCATGCATCAGCTTATAGGCATGCATGCAGTTTTTGTGGCTAAGCATTATGTCTCCTGCTGTTACTTGTGATCCAGACCAAGTTCATGGGGTTTTTTTTTGCCTCTCAGTGTGAAGAGTTTAGCTTTAAAGAGCTTTTGTCAAGCAGGTTATGGACAAAATTAAAATAACCACAGCAAATGAATTGGCAGCGACAGAGAGGCTCCCTGGGGTGCCACAAAATGGTGAAAAGACTACAAAACTTCCTAGAGGATGAGAAAGATCACAGACTGCCAGGAACATTCAGGTTGGAGAAGACCCTCAGGATCACCAAGTCCAACCCAGAACCCTACTCTACAAGGTTGGGATGGGTTAATGCCCATCCTGGAAGCAGGGTGGGGAGGGCTTGTGAGAGCATTGCCCTCCCTGCAGGGGGTTTTCCCCCTGGGAAACTAAATTAGTCTCTTCCCCTTCCCTTCCCTGCCCAGCCAGCCTATCAAAAGGAGGAGACTGCAGCCATTAGGTCTCTTGGGCCCTGCCTTTGCTTGGACAGGGACTGCTGGTGGCTCCCTGCTTCTCTGCCATGTGGCCAGGCCTGATCCTTCTCCCTGCTGCCTGCACACCTCTTCAAAGAGACTGGTTTTGTAGGCTTATTTTTGCTCCCATCTGTCCTTGTTCCTCACCCTTTGTGAGCCCTACCTGTTATTGTTACATATATAGACTGTTCAAGGAAAATTCTTTACCTCTCTACTCCCAAGCTGACTCCAAATTATTTCTTGGTGGTTTTGCTCCTTCCCTTTCTTTTTCCTCTCTATTGGGAAAGAGGAAGGGGCAGCAGGGGAGGGATTCTCAGCCTTGCCCCCATCTGAGCTCTTAAGTCCCAGTTAAGGCTCAAACCACCACAAAGGTTTATCCCTAAACCATCTCCCCAAGCACCACAACCAAACCACCTTTAAAGATGTACACACAGGCATGATCAGGTCACTCCTCAGCCTTCTATCCTCTGAAAGTGGTTGGGAAAGCTGCAGCCCTGCAGCTTTGCAGACTGACCTTAGCACAAGTCCAAAATAAAAGATGAGATCTGCACGAGAGCTGCCAGGGAGGAGGAGGAGAGCCAGCACCCCCTGCTCGGATCACGACTGCACGGCGCAGCAGCCCTTGCAGTCACCTGCCTCTCACTCTGCTGAGCTGCCAGCGCCGGGCACTGACCTGGCAATCATTCCCTGCAGCGCCAACAGCAGAAGGAAGGCAGGACCAAGAGGGCTCAGGTCTCTGCTTCGTTCAAGATGACCCCTGAAGCGCTGAGCTGGCAGTGCTACCAGCATGGGCAAGCGAGGAAGCCGGCCAAGAGCAGGCGGTGTTGTAGCTCTCGGTCAGTCGCTGCAGCGGGCAGCACTCAGCAGCGGGCAGCACTCAGCAGCGGGCAGCACTCACTCAGCAGCGGGCAGCACTCACTCAGCAGCGGGCAGCACTCAGCAGCGGGCAGCACTCAGCAGCGGGCAGCACTCACTCAGCAGCGGGCAGCACTCAGCAGCGGGCAGCACTCACTCAGCAGCGGGCAGCACTCACTCAGCAGCGGGCAGCACTCACTCAGCAGCGGGCAGCACTGAGCAGCAGGCAGCACTCACTCAGCAGCGGGCAGCACTCACTCAGCAGCGGGCAGCACTCACTCAGCAGCGGGCAGCACTCACTCAGCAGCAGGCAGCACTCACTCAGCAGCAGGCAGCACTCACTCAGCAGCGGGCAGCACTCACTCAGCAGCGGGCAGCACTGAGCAGCAGGCAGCACTCACTCAGCAGCAGGCAGCACTCACTCAGCAGCGGGCAGCACTCACTCAGCAGCGGGCAGCACTCACTCAGCAGCAGGCAGCACTCACTCAGCAGCAGGCAGCACTCACTCAGCAGCGGGCAGCACTCAGCAGCAGGCTCTGCCAATGTTTCTTCGAGCACCAAACGGGTCTGCAACTTTCAAACTGCAGCTGCAGGGCGAGCAGGCTGAAGGCTGCAGACTCTGGGTTCAGCTTCAAGCACTGCTCACAGAATCACCAAGGTTGGAAGAGACCTCAGAGATCATCAAGTCCAACCTGTCACCCAACACCTCATGACTACTAAACCATGGCACCAAGTGCCACATCCCTCTTGAACACCTCCAGGGATGGTGACTCCACCACCTCCCTGGGCAGCCCATTCCAACAGCCAATTACTCCTTCTGTGAAGAACTCTTTCCTCACCTCCAGCCTAAACTTACCCTGGCACAGCTTGAGACTGTGTCCCCTTGTTCTGGTGCTGCTTGCCTGGGAGAAGAGACCAACCCCCTCCTGGCTACAACCTCCCTTCCTGCCAAACAGAAAGGGACCTGGAGGTGCTGATTAACAGCTGGCTTAACATGAGCCAGCAGTGTGCCCAGGTGGCCAAGAAGGCCAAGGGCATCCTGGCCTGCATCAAGAACAGTGTGGCCAGAAGGATTAGGGAGGTCATTGTGCCCTGTACTCAGCACTGGTTAGGCCACACCTTGAGTTCTGTGCCCACATTTAGTCACTGCCTCTACATGACACACCAAGTTTTCCCACCCTGGATGAATTCTCACCATGAAGATGATCAGAACAGGGCACTTGAGCCAAATTCAAATAGACCAAGAGGAAGCCTGAACCTGTCCAAGCCCCTCAGAGATGATTTAACCCAGACGAAGAGTGAACACATCAGAAGCAGTTCCAGCTACATTCGGCATTTGCTGTCCAGAGAGACAAAAGCACAAGTTCCCTGCTCCAGAGAGAGAAATTGCTCTTCAGATCAAGACCCCATAAAAAGAAGCAAGGAATCTTCAAATGAATGGAACACATGAGGATTACTTTCCCAACCCATGGGATAGCACAGGACATAGAAAGGAACTCCTGTAGGTATGTGGGTGCCCCAGAGAGACCACCAGCATCTCTCCCAAACAGACTGATGAGGATGGTGCTTCTGCTGAGCAGTTCAGTGCACAGAGCCCAACCTCACACACCTTTGGGCAGCTATGCAAGCAAGGAGAGGACATCCTCAGGGTCTGCAACTTATTCATCTCTCACAGTTGCAAAGCCTTCAAACTGATGGAGACACTGTAAATACAACTGGTGTTACTTCTACTGGCAGCACACTCCTTGCAATAGCCCTTCTGTGCTTACTGCCCCAGAGCAAAGCAGGCAGAATCATACAACCATAGAATGGCTTGGGTTGGAAGGGACCTCCAGAGGTCATCCAGTCCAACCCCTCCTGCAGTAAGCAGAGATATCCTCAACTAGGTCAGGTTGCCCAGGGCTCTCTTGAGTATTACCTTAAATATCTCCAGGGACAGGGCCTCAACTACCTCCCTGGGCAGCTTGCTGCAGCGCTCCACCACCCTCACGGTGCAGAACTTGTTCCTAACCTCCAGTCTAAATCTGCTCTGCTCTCATTTCAAACCATTCCCCCTTGTCCTATCACTACAGGCCTTTACAAACAGTCTCCCTCCATCCTTCTTGTAGGCCCACCTCAGGTACTGGAAGGCCACTATTGGGTTTCTCCAGAGCCTTCTCTTCTCCAGGCTGAACCCCAGCTCCCAGCAGAGGTGTTCCGAGCCTCTGATCATTTTCATGGCCCTCCACTGGACCTGTTCTGCCAGGTCCATGTCATTGCTGTATTGAGGGCCCCAGAGCTGGACACAGCACTGCAGGTGAGGTCTCCCCAGAGCAGAGCAGAGGGGCAGGATCCCCTCTCCCCATCTCTGGCCATGCTGCTTTTGATGCAGCCCAGGCTGCCATTGGCCTTCTGGGCTGCAAAGTGCCCATTGCTGGCTCATGTCCAGCTTCTCACCCACCAGCATCCCCAAGCCCTTTTCCGTAGGGCTGCTTTCTATCACCTCATTCCCCAGCTTGGATTGATAGCAGGACTGTTCAGCACAGATCCTGAGCAGCACTCCAGCACCCAAAGCAGGAGATTTTCCCACCACAGCCACCGAGCACACAGATATCCTCTGCCTGGCAGCTTGCATCAGCCTGGGCAGAGGGGCACCATTTTCCATGCGTGCCAAAGGAGAAGCTGGGGAGTTCTCACTGGGGTACATGCTCAAAGAAGCCTACCAAGGCAGCCCTCAGGCATTGCAAGCTTCAGCTACAATGAGCTTTAAACACACATCAGAAGTGCTGGTGCTCAGAAGCTCCAGTTCATGTGTCATGCACTAAATGGCTGGTACCATTTGTCTCAACACAACTGTCACCTCATGTTGCAAGAATGAGAGCACCAAGTAAGCCAAGACTTTGAGTGCTTGGAGTCTGCAATAAAGATCCATGCTTATGAGCCAAAGATCCTCAACAAAACCAATCACAGCACATTGAGGTTGGAAGGGACCTCAAGATACCATTTGGCCCAAGCCCTCTGCCAGAGCAGGATCACCCAGGGTGGTCTGCACAGAAATGCATCCAGGTGGAGTTTGAAAGTCTCCAGAGCAGGAGACTCCACAACCTCGCTGGACAGCCTGTTCCAGGGCTCTGTCACCCTCACTGGAAAGAAGTTTCTCCTCATGCTGAGGTGAAATCTTCTATGTTCAATCCTGAACCTGTTGTCTCTTGCATTATTAGCACACAGAGCTGAAAAGAGCTTGGTCCCCTCCTCTTGACACCCACCTCTCAGATATTGATAGACATTGATCAGATCCCTCTCAGTCTTCTCTTCTCCAGACTAAACAGCCCCAGGGCTCTCAGTCTCTCTTCACAGGGGAGATGCTCAAGTCCCCTCATCACCCTTGTGGCTCTCCACTGGACTCTCCCCAGCAGGTCTCTGTCTCTCTTGAACTGGAGAGCCCAAAACTGGACATAGTGTTCCAGGTGTGGTCTCACCAGGGCAGAGTAAAGGGGGAGAAGAAACTCCTAAGACCTGCTGGCCACACTTTTCTTGATGTACCTCAGGATCCCACTGGCTCTCTTGGCCACAAAGGCACATTGCTGTCCCATGCTGTGCTGGGTTACACCCATACTGGGGGGAGGGCTGCGAGAGCCCTGCTTCCCCCTGGGGGACAACAGAAACCTGATCCAGGTGAACAGAGAGGGACTTGGGTCCCCTGGGTCAGAGGTGGTCTATTCCACTCCCCCCTGCTGTCCAGCAAGCCTATGAAGAGAAGGACACTGCTGCCATTTGCCCCTCTCGGCTTCTGCCTCGCCTGCTCGGAAGGACCAACAGCCGCAGCCAGCCTCCTGATCCTTCCAGGTGGCCAGGCCTGGCCTCTCCCTGCTGCATCCACACTTCTCTAAAGACTGAAATCCACATACAGCCAGGGAAACATAAGGCCACCCAAGCTTGGCTTTGTGTACTTTCCAATTCATTCTTATTCCTCAGCCTTCTAAACCCTCCCTGTTACTGCTATATATATGTTGTGGTAAAAAATTTACTTCTCCTACTTCCAAACCGACTCCAGAGTATTTTTGGTAGGTTTACCTCCTTCTCTTTTCCCCTACCCCTTTTTTTTCTCCCCTTTCTCTCCTTTTTCCTTATCAGGGAAAAGGAGGGGGAGGTGGGGGAGGAATTCTCGATTTGCTACCATCTGAGCTCTGAAACTCCAGTTAAGGCTCCAACCACTACACAGGCAGAACTTGCTGTCCCCCAGCACTCCAAGGGCTTTCTCCACGGAGCTGCTTTCCAGCAGGGCAGCTCCTAACCTGCACTGGTGCCTGCTGTTATTATTCCTCCCCAGATGCAGGACCCTGCTCTTCTCCCTGTTGGATGTCATGAGGTTTGCCTGCACCCAGCTCTCAGCCTGCCCAGATCTCACTCAGTGGCTGCACAGCCTGACAGGTGTCAGCCACCCCCCAGTTTTGTATCCTCAGTGAACCTGCCGAGGGTACTCTCAATCCAATCTTCACCCAGGTCATTGATAAAGATATTGAACAAAACTGGGCCCAGTTTAATTAACCATAGCCTAATTGTCCTGTCCACTCCCAAAGCAAATCAAAGCGACTGTCATGTCTGCAAGAGCACCCGAGAGCTGCTCATTTGGGAGGCTTCTTTGGTTCAGGAGACTCTTTTTCTAGCTGCCCTTATTTCATTACATTTTTCTCCTGGACTTCTCAGCTCCAGTACATTTTTCTTTAATTAGTTTAGCTCAACCAGCAAAGAGCAGGAGTGGAGCAGCAAGGGTCTGCACATAAAAGCCTTGGAAATTGCTGGCTGGCTAATACAGTCTAAGTAGACACTGCAATCTGCCTGTCAGACTTATTAGGGGGTAGTATTGTGTTCTGTATATTACATTACTATTATTGTATTTTCCAGGAGAATGAGTTATCCACTGGGAATGATTTCATGTGGGTAAATGAGGCTGCTAGGTTCGCTTCATTAGCATCTTTTCTGCAGCCACCAGCATTTCAATTAGAGATTCTCCTGGACCATACAAAGGAGCAAGTTTTGACTCAAGTGCTTTTCCAGCCTGCCAACGCCAGCACTGCTGCATCCCACAGTTCTGTCTCCACTAGGGCTTGCAGAAGCTACAGAAACAGGGAGGACCTGAGAACTGAGCAGCTTGAGACAGAGATGGGATTGGATCCCCATGTGTGGTGTCATCTTCTGACTGCTAGAGGCAGAGATGTTGGCACTGAAAATGGCAGAGGAGTCAGAGAGGAGGTCAGAGGGCACCACCTTGCAGCTGCCTCTGCTTTGCTTTCCAAGCCCCTCCTGGCTTAGCTGAAACAACAGCTCCTGCCTTGAGTTAGTCCAGCCAACAGTTTGACATGAGCCCTTGGCCTCCTGGCCACGTACAACAGCAGATGGCCCCAGGCCTCACTTAGTTTCAATCTCCATCTCCACTGCTTGCCATGAACAGGCTGGACCTGAGTAGGAAGCAGTGCTGGGAGAACAGTGGTGGCCCTGATCTTCCCCTGGGTTGGAGCTGGAGACCCTTCTCTGAAGCCTTCTTTGGGAGAATGACTGCTGAAAGCAGCAGGGAAAAGAGGCTGTCAGCTGGTGTGGGAGAAAGTTGGACTTCATGATCTTAAAGATCTCTTCCAAGCAAAGCAGTTCTGTGGTTCTGTGACTGCATATGGTAAGGGATCTCCAGCCAGGACAGCACTGGCTTTAGCATGGTTCTCTCTTCAATCACAAACACTCTCTGAAGTGGGCCAAAGTCAATGCCAAGTGTTTTTCAGGTTCAGGTAGCCAGGCTACCTGTCCTGTGAGCACTTCAGGGATTTCCCACCCATATTCTCATGTCCATGCTCACCTCTGTGCTCAGACCCAGTCAAGTGGCAGGCAGTGCTGCTGCTGCCTGCACCCAGGGCCCATTTTGAATGAGCAACATGCACAGCACAGGACAATGGGAAATCCTTCTAGGCCCTGGGGAGCATAGTGCTGTATCAGCTCAGGGCTACCTTTCTGTTCTCTGGAACCCTTAGCCTTCCACAGCATGGAAGCATCCATGCCTCCCTCCAGCACCAAAGCTCAGTTATCTCCAGAGTCCCTAAACTCTGCACAGCAAACAGCATGAGGCAAGATGCAGGCAGGGCAGAACTGCTCAGGTGCACTGAGACACTGCAGGCAAACTCACAGCAAACAGCATGAGGCAAGATGCAGGCAGGGCAGAACTGCTCAGGTGCACTGAGACAGAGCAGGCAAACTCACAGCAAACAGCATGAGGCAAGATGCAGGCAGTGCAGCACTGCTCAGGTGCACTGAGACACTGCAGGCAAACTCACAGCAAACAGCATGAGGCAAGATGCAGGCAGTGCAGAACTGCTCAGGTGCACTGAGACAGAGCAGGCAAACTCACAGCAAACAGCATGAGGCAAGATGCAGGCAGTGCAGCACTGCTCAGGTGCACTGAGACACTGCAGGCAAACTCACAGCAAACAGCATGAGGCAAGATGCAGGCAGTGCAGAACTGCTCAGGTGCACTGAGACAGAGCAGGCAAACTCACAGCAAACAGCATGAGGCAAGATGCAGGCAGTGCAGCACTGCTCAGGTGCACTGAGACAGAGCAGGCAAACTCACAGCAAACAGCATGAGGCAAGATGCAGGCAGTGCAGCACTGCCTGTTCAGGTGCACTGAGACAGAGCAGGCAAACTCACAGCAAGGAGAAGAGAACAGCAAATGGTTGGGTCTCTTCTAATGGCTTGGCTGGCAATACCTGAGGACAGGGAACACCTCTCTGTTCAGCCTTTTTCCCCAGCTCCAAGACTTCCTCCATGTTGAGCCATTTACACTTGTATGAAGAATAGGCAACACTTAGATCAGTAATAGGCCCAGATAGAGAGAAGGGTCATGCACTGTGACAGCATATGATGGGATGCAAGAGCACACAGGCTGCTGCTGGGAACAGGAGTGGGCCTATGGCAAAGTGCAGCTCCTGGAATGGCTTATCAGACAAAAATAATTTTAAAGGCTGTTTTAAATTCCCTGCTTGGACTCCTTCCTGCTCCATGAGTGAGGTGGTTAGCTTGCTGTACCAATAGATCAGAAAGTGGAAACCCTTTCCCATACTGGACATGCAAAACATGCCAGTTGTGACTAGCTAAGCCCCTTTTATGCTCTTTTGAAAGGCAGTATGTGTTTGGCTAAGCAGCTGGTGTATTCCCAAGGAAATTTTATTTCACCAGCACTCACCATGTCATCAGATAACTACAGAGGCACTGCAGCTCTCTGGGGTGTAGTGGTAACTGTAGCTGGTGTGCACAGAGGAGCAGTGGCCATAGAACTGCCCTTCACAGCCACTCCACAGGATAGGGTCTGAAACAGCACTGGAGTTATTTGCACCTAGACTTTCACAGCTCCACAATTTACCAGTTATTCCCCTGGCAGGCAAATCCAGGGAGAGGTGAAGTGAGACTCAGGAGAACTCTCCTTATTCAGAGAGAGTTTCTCTCCTGCTCTGATAGAGCACTAAGGCAGCTCTCCAACTCCCCTAGCCCTGAACAGAGCTGGGCTGCAAACTGCACAGGCAAGTCTGTTGGTCTTTCATTCCCAATGAAATGCCTTCATTAGCCAGAGGAACCCTGTATTTAAAGGTCTGAGCTTCACAGAGGGAGACCCTGTATGGCAGGTTCATATATGCAGAGAGGCCACAATCAAACATCTTATTTCCCAGACATGCTTTTGATTTGGTGAGCAGTGGGTTAAAAGCACCTTCAAACCCATAGATGCAAAAATAAAACCAGCTCAGCATGGGGAACAACTCTTCAATGTCTGTCAGCAACAGTGAGGACAAGTGTCTCCTCTTTATCCCCCTTCCAGCTCAAGGATCCACCTTCTCCAACAGCTTTAGATCCCCTCCAAGAAGCTTGGCTTCAGCTCCAACCCGAACCCCAAGTTTTCAGAAAGCTGCAACACTGATTAGATTTATGAGGTGATTAAGAGCCTTTCCAGGTCCAAGATTCAGGTAGTTATGCTGTAAGAGGCTGTTCCACTACCAAACCCTAAGGGCAAAGCCAGTTTCAGGTCTAGCTTCCAAGAACAGCATGTACTCTGGAGACACGCCGCACGCCGCAAAGTCTGAATCCAACAGCACCGTCAAGGAGTCACACCTACAGTCACATGCAATCAGCTGTTATGGCTCTGATGGACTTGACCCTTAGAGCTCCCACTTGGCCTCAAAAACTGCAATGTCTCTGAGCTTCCATCTCTAAACATTATCTATGCAGAATCCAAAGCACAGCTTGGCCACAGCGTGCCAGCTCTGACTTTATACAGTGAATGACAAGCTGAGAGCTCAATGACAGAGCACACACCTCTGAGGAGGGAGCGGGCTTGGTGGCACCACTATTGTCACTGCAAGCTGTATTGTACCACCACAACAAGGATATGCAGTCATAGAA
Organism: Melanerpes formicivorus; assembly: GCF_026170545.1. Taxonomy (NCBI): domain Eukaryota; kingdom Metazoa; phylum Chordata; class Aves; order Piciformes; family Picidae; genus Melanerpes; species Melanerpes formicivorus. Next base: position 21,590,307 of record NW_027142364.1, on the reverse strand, counting down.
TCATAGAGTGGCCTGGGTTGGAAGGGACCTCTAAAGGTCTTTGATGTCCAACCCCCTCTGCAGTCAGCAGCAGCATCCTCAACTAGCTCAGGCTGCCCAGAGCCCTGTTGAGCCTCCAGGGATGGGGCCCTAACCACCTCCCTGGGCAGCAGCACTGAAATGTATTTGAGCAAAACAAGCCAGCTACAAAGCACCAAGCCAGGGATGGACAGGAGGTTAGTTAGGACTTCTGAGAACTCAGCAGAGACCACAAGAAAGTAGCCTGAAAAGCCTGAGTATCCCTCAGACCTCTGTGATGCTTAGGCTCAGCTGCCACTGCCACCAGAAGCAGCTCTGGTACAATAAACTGGGGCCAGACATCATGATGGCAAATGGCATCCTGGGCTGCATCAAGAGCAGTGTGGCCAGCAGATGGAGAGAGGTGATTCTGCCCCACTGCTCTGCTCTGCTGAGACCTCACCTGGAATACTGCATTGAGCTCTGGAAGGAAATGGACCTGATGGAAGGGGGCCAGAGGAGGGCCATGAAAATGATCAGGGGATTGGAACACCTCTGCTATGAGGACAGGCTGAGGGAGCTGGGGGTGTTCAGCCTGGAGAAGAGAAGGCTCCAGGGAGACCTAACAGCAGCCTTCCATTTTTGCAAAGGCCTGCAGTGACAGGATGAGGGGCAATGGCTTCAAACTAGAGAAGAGCAGATTTAGATTGGATGCTAGGAAGAAGCTCTGCACCATGAGGGTGGTGGAACACTGGAACAGGTTGCCCAGGGAGGTAACTGAGGCCCCATCCCTGGAGAACAAAGAATCAGAGAATCATCCAGGCCAGAAAGGACCTCCAAGACCATCAGGACCAGCCACTTCTACTCCACCAAGTCTGCCACTGCACTGTATTCTGAAGCACCAGGGATGGTGATTCAGCCACCTCCCTGGGCAGCCTCTTCCAGTGCCTGACAACCCTTTCAGTGAAAAGTTTTTTTTCCTCATGTCCAATGTAAATGTCCCCTGGCTCAGCTCAACAGGGCTCTGGGCAACCTGATCTGGTTGAGGCTGTCCCTGCTGACTGCAGCGGGGGCTGGACAGGATGAACTTTGAAGGCCCCTTCCAACCCAGACCGTTCTAGGATTCTGTGATGATGCAGTGTCAATGTACCCTGCAGACCTCAGCTGGGCCAGATGACAGCAAACTTCTTAGGCAGCAAACAGCCTCGGAGAAGTAATTCTTTTCCCCTGAGTTATTAGGCAAGTGAGCAATCGTGTGTGCAGCTCCAGCAGCGCTGCAGACACCGCGCTCTGGCTGCGGGGAAGGCAAAAGCAGAGGAGGGATTTGTCTGCAGCTGAGAATTGCTCTGTGCCCTAACTTGGCTCAAGCAGTTACAGTTACTAATCTGTACATTTCGACATCAAAAGCAGAGATAACTAAATAGAGGCAAGGTCAGACCAAGGGGGGAAAAACAGTCTGATGTTTTACATGACATTAGGTTTGGGGTTTGTTGGTTGGGGTTTTTTCCTTCCCCAGCTGAGACAGTTTTCCTTGAGAGCTGATATTAAGAGCATACATATGGTAAATAAGTCCCACTGGCCACAGGAGCCATCAGCAGAGTGCAGCATTGCAAAAAAATAGCAATAATTGAAGTAATTGTTTCTTAAGGACAAATTCTACTCAGCTCAATTTTGCTAGGATAACAATTTGCACAGTGGGAAAGAAGTCAGACGTGAAATTCCACACTGAAATTCCTTTCCCAGCTGTGAGCAGTTGTTTGGAGTCTTCTCCAGGAAGACAGAAGCTCCAGCATCTAAGGCAGGTGAGCCCTGGGTATCATAACCTGTGTGTGGCTCAATGTAGCACAGTGGAAGAATGGAATGGAATGGAATGGAATGGAATGGAATGGAATGGAATGGAATGGAATGGAATGGAATGGAATGGACCAGATCAGAAGAGACCTTCAAGATCATCACATCCAACCTATCATCCAACACCACCTAATCAACTAACCCATGGCACCAAGCACCCCATCAAGTCTCCTCCTGAACACCTCCAGTGATGGTGACTCCACCACCCCCCTGGGCAGCCCATTCCAATGGGCAATCACTCTCTCTGTGTAGAACTTCCTCCTAACCTCCAGCCCTCTTGATGCTAAAGGGGAAAAGCTGAAAAACACAGGCTCAAGGACCTGTCTATGTTCATCCACAGTGATGAGGGCACAAGAATATTCTTAGCCTGGAGACAAAAATTAATGAATGTATTATTGATGATCTGGATGAGGGCATTGAGTCCATCAGCAGTAAGTTTGCAGATGACACCAAGCTGGGGCAGGAGTTGATCTGCTGGAGGGTAGAGAGGCTCTGCAGAGGGACCTGGACAGGCTGGACAGATGGGCAGAGTCCAGGGGCAGGAGATTTAACACATCCAAGTGCCAGGTGCTGCACATTGGCCACAACAATGCCAGGCAGAGCTACAGGCTGGGGTCAGAGTGGCTGAGAGTGGCCAGGCAGAGAGGGACTTGGGGGTGCTGGGTGATAGTAGGCTGAACATGAGCCAGCAGTGTGCCCAGGCAGCCAAGAAGGCCAAGGGCATCCTGGCCTGCATCAGGAACAGTGTGGCCAGCAGGAGCAGGGAGGTCATTCTGCCTCTCTACACTGCAGTGGTTAGGCCACACCTTGAGTCCTGTGTCCAGTTCTGGGCCCCTCAGTTTAGGAAGGAGGTTGAGCTGCTGGAAGGTGTCCAGAGAAGGGCAACAAAGGTGGGGAGGGGTCTGGAGCACAGCCCTGTGAGGAGAGGCTGAGGGAGCTGGGGTTGCTTAGCCTGGAGAAGAGGAGGCTCAGGGGAGACCTTCTTGCTCTCTACAACTACCTGAAGGGAGGTTGTAGCCAGGAATGGGTTGGTCTCTTCTCCCAGGCAGCCAGCACCAGAACAAGAGGACACAGTCTCAAGCTGTGCCAGGGGAAGCTTAGGCTGGAGGTGAGGAGGAAGTTCTACACAGAGAGAGAGACTGTCCATTGGAATGTGCTGCCCAGGGAGGTGGTGGAGTCACCATCATTGGAGGTGTTCAGGAGGAGACTGGATGGGGTGCTTGGTGCCATGGGTTAGTTGATTAGGTGGTGTTGGATGATAGGTTGGACTCGATGATCTTGAAGGTCTCTTCCAACCTGGTCTATTCCATTCCATTCCATTCCATTCCACTCCATTCCATTCCATTCCATTCCATTCCATTCCATTCCACTCTAGTTCTGTTCTGTTCTATTCCACTCCAATTCCTCCAAACACCACAAAAGCCTCTTACCAAATGGGAGATTTGCCTCTCTCTCAGTTAAAGAGAAACAGTTTGGTGTCTCTTAGTCAAGTATAAAGTGAACAGAATGGGGAACCTAGGTTACAAAATGTCACTTTTTCCTTCCAACTCCTGAGAGCAGAAGTTCTCCCAGACCATGCAGACACTATCAGAGAGCACAGCACCTGGGACTGTTTCACATTGAAATCACATTAGCACATCTCTTTCATACCGCAGCCAGGTTGGCTCTCACCTCTTTAATAGCTAAGCTGGAAAACCTTTTCTAGCCCCAAAATAAGCAAGTTTGTACTGTTACAGAAATATCACACTCTAAGGACAAATCTGCCTTGTGATTAATGCTGCAGCAGCAGAATCCCACCAGGGATAAATTAGCCATCATCATTTTTCCCCCTTTTCCAAAATGAGGACTCAGGTATTTTTGAAACCCATTTTCCATTCATCTCTGCTCACAGCATCTGTAGCCTGCAAAAAAAGAAGTTCCCTTTATCATCCTCTGCAATTAATTGTCACTGAGCTGGACAGCCAAAACCAACACACCCATGGGGAACTCGTGCTCTGCCCACACTGAGCTGCAGCACCACAGACCTGGGCAGTGGCCTTAGCACCTTCAGTGCCTTGCTGTACTGATTCACTGTCCTGTCACTGAGGGGAACTGGAGGCTTACTGACAGTGAGGACAAGTACATTTGCTTTATCTTTTACAACAAGGACTGTCTCCCTGAACAAAACAGGAGAGGCACTAAGAAGAAACTGAGCAAATACAGAGCTGGCATCATGGTATGGGATTTAGTAACTACCAGAGGGAAAGTGAAGGTTAACAGGAAGTGTGAGCTGCCCAAAACATAGCCAGTTTGCTCAGATTTCTCTGTTCTCAGCACAAAGATGGGCTGCACAGACAAGTGTCCAGTTTCCCACAGGGTCCTAGCAGAGAGAGAGGGAAAGGCATCTAGGTACATACCATAAATGTTAGCTGCTTGCCCCTAATATTCTCATGGTCACCCACCAGTTTTCACTTGCCAGAGGTTCCTGAAACTGTGATTCCTATTTGAAATCACTCAGGGGATTCAGTATTCCTTAACCCCATCCACACCTCCCTTGACAAGTGAATAGAATAGAACAGAATTAACCAGGTTGGAAAAGACCTTCAAGATCATCCAGTCCAACCTATCGCCCAACACCATCTAACCAACCAAACCATGGCACCAAGGGCCTCATCCAGGCTCTTCCTAAACACCTCCAGGGATAGTGACTCCACCACCTCCCTGGGCAGCACATCCCAATGGCAAATCACTCCTTCTGTGAAGAACTTCTTCCTAACATCAGCCAAAACTTCCCCTGGTGCAGCCTGAGACTGTGTCCTCTTGTTCTGGTGCTGGGTGCCTAAGAGAAGAGACCAACCCCCTCCTGGCTACAACCTCCCTTCAGGGAGTTGTAGAGAGCAAGAAGGTCTCCCCTGAGCCTCCTCTTCTCCAGGCTAAGCAACCCCAGCTCCCTCAGCCTCTCCTCACAGGGCTGTGCCCCAGACCCCTCCCCAGCTTTGTTGCCCTTCTCTGGACACCTTCCAGCAACTCAGCATCTTTCCTAAGCTGAGTGGCCCAGGGGCCAGCTGCCCTGGGCCAGGTGTGGCCACTGCCATATCACCTCCCACATGTGAGCCCCTGTGGCTCTGTGGTGGAGCTCAGGGGTACACATGAATTTCCTCCCTGAGCCATTTTGGACCAGGATCTCAGCCCCAGCATTGCATTACAGTATCCCTGATTCAGAAGCACAGCAGAGATGTGGGACATGAAAATTTCCTGACTGTAGTCAGCAGGGGTCTGCAGCAGGGCCCTGTCCATGCTGAGGCCCCTGCTCTGCCCAGGGGATTATAAACCTAACCTGTCTCACCCCCAAAGTCAACTTCTCTACTGACAGGACACACGTCCTTGGACCCGACAGCTGCTCCAGCAACAAAGTCCTCTGAACCTCACTGCTGGGCAGCTTTGCAACTTCAAGAACACAGCAGCACTGAGACCAAACCCCAGGAACAAAGAAATGTTCCTGCTCCCTGTGGGAGGCAGGCATCAGCCTTCTGCTGTGTGGGGCTGGCTGGCCCCTGAGCGTGTCCTGTGCACAGCATTCAGCCTCCACCCTGCTCACAGGGGCAGCTCTCTGCTCCACTGAGAAACATCCTAATATTCTAATCTCAAACACAGCATTAAGCATGACAAAAACACAGCTCTTGAAGGCAATCTTGAGTCAAGATCATTTACCATAAGTAATTTCTGAGCTGAATCAAATAACTTCTACACACCACTGCCAAGAGGGTATTAGAGACAGACTTGCTCATTGGCACGGAGCACTTCCTCCCAAGTGGACATCAGCCATCTCTCAGAAATCATCACACACCAGAGGCAGCATCTTCAATAGCAAATGAGACCTCCAAGGCAACTCTGAAGTCTTGGGTCTGCTACATTAAGTTTAAAGCTTGTAGCTATGTCTGTGGCAGAAGGAAGGATTCCAGCAGCACACTACTGTGCACAGAAAGCAGAGATCCTGCTGCACTGCTTTCATTAATGAAGACTCTGGTTGACAGTAGGCTGAACATGAGCCTGCAGTGTGCCCAGGCGGCCAAGAAGGCCAAGGGTATCCTGGCCTGCATCAGGAGCAGTGTGGACAGCAGGAGCAGGGAGGTCATTGTGCCCTGTGCTCAGCACTGCTTACCACATCTTGAGTCCTGTGTCCAGCTCTGGGCTCCTCAGGTTAGGAAAGATGTTGAGTTGCTGGAAGGTGTCCAGAGAAGGGCAACAAAGCTGGGGAGGGGTCTGGAGCACAGCCCTGTGAGGAGAGGCTGAGGGAGCTGGGGTTGCTTAGCCTGGAGAAGAGGAGGCTCAGGGGAGACCTTCTTGCTGTCTACAGCTACCTGTTCATCCTACCATCAACCAGCACCCCCAGGTCCCTCTCTGCCTGGCTGCTCTCAGCCACTCTGACCCCAGCCTGTAGCACTGCCTGGGGTTGCTGTGGCCTATGTGCAGAACCTGGCACTTGGATGTGTTCAATCTCCTGCCCTTGGATTCAGCAGAGTTCTTGTGTTGGTTATGAATGGTAAAGACATGTAAATATTGTGTATTTTGTACATATTTGTTGCATTTCATATTTGCAGATTGCAGTTTTGCTTGTAAATATAGCCTCATTTGCCTTCCAACTGAGCTGGCCTGGCAACTTTCATTTTGGAGGCAATTCCAACCCACCACACAGACTTCCAGCTAACCTCCTGCAACATCAAGCAGGTTAAAAGTGGAGAGGTCTAACTGCTAAGCTCAGCTCAGCTCAATTCTTCCCTATTCAGGTGGGAGGGTCAAAACAACAGGGGGAAAATCCCATGTGACTCTCAGCACTTGTTTCATCTGGCAACAATGCTGTTCCACATTAGCAGTGTCTGCACAGTTACCTGCTGTGACAACACACTCCTTCCTTCCCACCACACTGTGGCACAGAGAGAGAGACTGAAAGATGCCACACTCACCAACTGCCCCTATTTTAGCCTGGAAAAGAGGAGCCTCAGAGGAGACCTTCTTGCTCTCTACAACTACCTGAAGGGAGGTTGTAGCCAGGTGGGGGTTGGTCTCTTCTCCCAGGCACCCAGCACCAGAACAAGAGGACACAGTCTCAAGCTGTGCCAGGGGAGGTTTAGGCTGGAGATGAGGAAGAAATTCTTCCCAGAAAGAGAGATTGGCCATTGGGATGTGCTGCCCAGGGAGGTGGTGGAGTCACCAGCCCTGCAGGTGTTTAAAAAGAGCCTGGATGAGGCACTTGGTGCCATGGTTTGGTTGATTAGATGGTGTTCAGTGATAGGTTGGACTTGATGATCTCTGAGGTCTTTTCCCACCTGGTTCCTTCTGCATTCTGTATGGAAAGCACAAGCTGCTGTGTAAACTTTCAATTAGGAAGGGGAGAGGCCGAGGGTGGAGGAGATAATCCTTAAAGGAACTGTTTCAAATGCAGGGGATGGCTGGGATTTCAGAAAGGCTAGCTTAGGAGCCATGTGATGTGTCTGTTGTTTTCATATCAAGGTCATTCACAACACTTTGACACTCTTTCCTCAAAGGAAGCCTTGAACACATATTTTCTCCATTTGTTTTGGCAAATCAGCTGATGCCTCTTTTAAAAATACCATTAACTGAGTGCCACACAGACCATCAAAGCATCCCTTCCCCTCTCAAAGAGTAAGAACGAGACAAGGAAGGCACAACAAGGCAGCAAGATAATCCAGGCAGCCTGTTTACACTGAGCTGAGGCAACCCTCAGTTCAAGCTGCATACAAGACACTGTGCATCAGTTCAGCTTCCAGTGAGAACAAGCTGTGTGTGCCTGTCCCGCTTGGCATTCGCTCCTCTGCCCCCAAAGCCTTCCCACTAAGTCGATGTTGCAGATTGCTTTATTCAGCCTGTAGCCAGGAGGGGGTTGGTCTCTTCTCCCAGGCAAGCAGCACCAGAACAAGAGGACACAGTCTCAAGCTGTGCCAGGGGAGGTTTAGGCTGGAGGTGAGGAGAAAGTTCTTCCCAGAGAGAGTTGTTAGCCATTGGGATGTGCTGCCCAGGGAGGTGGTGGAGTCCCCATCCCTGGAGGTGATCAAGAGGGGATTGGATGTGGCACTTGGTGCCATGGTTTAGTGGTCATGAGGTGTTGGGTGACAGGTTGGACTTGCTGATCTTTGAGCTCTCTTCCAACCTTATTGATTCTATGAGTCATTGAATTTTGCACCATGCACCACACTAACTTATGCATACTGGTGAGCTCGAGCTACCCATCTGGGGAGGGACAGAATATTCTGCCCTTGTCCAGGTGTTAAAGAGGCTGGGTTTAGCTATCAACTAGGAATGGTGCTTCCATAATGCATGCATTTGGGAGGGTATGTTGAGTCTGGACATTAGGAAAAGGGTTTTTTCCACAGCAAGAGTGGTCAGACACTGGAAAAGGCTGCCCAGGGAGGTGGCTGAGTCACCATACCCTGGATGTGTTTAAAGATGTGGTCCAACCCAAATGATTCTGTGATTTTCATCCTCACAAGCCCTCTACACTCACAGCTTTGAACCTTGAATGGAAAGTGTTCTTCAGGGAGGCAAGACAACAGCATGCTAGCCTGCTGTCCTCGCAGACCCAAGGCAAGATGTAAATTTCAGGGCTTCTGAAGCCGGCTGTCAAGTATCCCGAGGGACTAATACAGTGCTTCACTGCCTCAGCCCCACCTCAACAATTCCCTGCAAGAGAACTCCTCCCTATTCTTCAGAAGTATCTTTCTCAGGTTGCAAGTGCTCATCCAGGAAACCCTGTGGGGCACAGAGGATGCTGACTTTGTGCAGTAATGCTCCACCAGCTGTTAGAAGTGGGATGTTTGTCTTAGCAAAAGAAAGATCTTTCCTTCAGAGTTTGGCCAGACAAGTGAGAAACCAACAGCAAAGCACAGATACCTGAGGGGCAAAAGAAATGAAGCAAATAAACTTCAGCAGTTGTTGTCTCTCTGCATGTCTCCTATTAGGTTAATTTGATTTATCTGTCTACACAGCAGAAGTAGGACTGCAAGCATCAGAGAAGCCAGGATTGCTCATTTCTGAAAAGTCCAGGACCTGACTCTACTGCATCCTGGCAGACAGTCACACCACAGGAATATGGAGAAAGGAGTGGTTTGATCCTAGCTGGGAATGGCAAATCAAGAAGGAATAGAACAGAACAGAACAGAACAGAATAGAATAGAATAGACCAGTTTGGAAGAGACCTTTGAGGTCCTCGAGTCCAACCTATCACCCCACACCATCTAATCAGCTAAGCCATGGCTCCAAGCACCCCATGCAGTCTCTTCTCAGTACTTCCTGCCCTTGAGCCAATGATAGCTCAGAAAAAGATAAAGTTGAGATTTCACTCTTGTTCTTTCACCATCACCAAGAGTGGGTAAGAATAGGAAGTGAGAGACTGCAGTGGATTTCAGCATGGCAAAGCTGGAGGCCCCACATGGCTGTTAGTGAAATGCCCTCCAAACGGTAACACCTCCATCCAGATGACAACGTCCTAACTCAAAAGTGCTGTGTCCAACACTAAGCCACTTAGAAGCACAAGATTAAACACATATCACCCTGGAGAAAGGGAAAGGTGATGACAAGGAGCCAAAAGCCAGGAACTGGAAGCTTATAAATAAAGGCAGAGGGGTGAATCTAGCTTGCAAAATAAAGAACCAGAGAGATGAGTTTTAAGGCAGTAAGTAAAGATGATTCCAGTGCTGTTTCAATTACTTCCATGAGGTAGGAAGCAAAACATTTGCACTAGAGTAGCACTTTCCATTGCAGGGGTGCAGTATATTCAGGTGCTGCACACATACATCGTATCATCAGCTCTGTGCTCTTCATTCTGCTACAAACTAAGCAGAACCTCAGAGTGCAGCTCATGAAGCAGAACCTAAATTCAGCAGGTTTGAATGACTTTAACCACAGCTTTAAAAGAACAGCCTGAAATACTTTGGATTCTTGATAGAAACTTTCAGCTGTACCTTGGGCACGTGGAAGTTGCAGTGGCTGGAACAAAACTTGCTGGTGTGCCAAGTATTTTGAGAAGTAAATAGGAAATCCTAGCAATGATCTCCAGTGAACTAAGGGAGTGTTAAAATCAATCTGTATACACTGGAACTTCTCCAGAAGAGGCAGTATCAATTGGTATTGAATTCAAAGAAGAAAAAGAAGTATGAAACAACAATTAGACGTTATTTTACTGATTAGAGTGATATTGTTGAGTTCCATGCAGAGTAAATAGTCACAGATACAACAGAACATTAGGGGCTGGAAGGGACCTCAAAAGCCCATCCAGTCCAAGCCCCCTGCCAGAGCAGCATCACCAAGAGCAGGTCACACAAACACATCCAACCTCTCTGGGCAGCCTGTTCCAGAGTTTTGTCACCCTCAAGGGAAGAAGTTGTTCCTTATGTTCACGTGGAACCTCCTCTGCTCAGCTTGCACCCACTGCCCCTTGTGCTATCATTGGGCATCCCTGAGCAGAGACTGGCTCTGGCCTCCCCACACTGCCCTGCACATCTTTATCACCATGAATGAGGTCACCCTCAGGCTCCTCTGCTCCAAGCTAAAGAGCCCTCAGCTCCCTCAGCCTCTCCTCAGATGTTCCTCTCCCTTGAGCATCTTTGTGGCTCTGTGCTGGACTCTTTCAAGCAGTTCCCAAAGTCCTTCTTGAAAGGAGCCCAGAACCAGACACAATCTTCCAGATGTGGCCTCACCAGGGCAGAGCAGAGGGGCAGGAGAACCTCTCTCAACCATCTAACCACAACCCTTCTAATACAGCCTAGGATACCACTGGCCTTCTTGGTCACAGTGGCACATTCCTGGCTCATGGTCATCCTTCTATCCACCAGGACCCCCAGGTCCCTCTCCTCTGAGCTGCTCTCCAACAGGTCAGTCATAGGATCACAGGATGTTAGGGGTTCCAAGGGACCTCTGGAGATCATCCAGTCCAACCCCCCCTGCCAGAGCAGGAGCATACAATCTAGCACAGGTCACACAGGAACACATCCAGATGGGGCTTGAAAGTCTCCAGAGGAGGAGACTCCATAAGCTCCCTGGGGAGCGTGGTTCAGGGCTCTGTGACCCTTACAGTAAAGAAGTTCTTCCTCATGTTGATAGATAGACAGAAAGATAAATAGAAAGACAGACTGACAGATAGATAGATAGATAGATAGATAGATAGATAGATAGATAGAAAGAAAGATAGAAAATAGAAAGAGAGAAAGACAGACAGACAGACAAATCAATCGATCAATCCATGTGTGGCATTTGACATTAATACTGCCACAATCATGGTCAGTTTTAATGCTTCCAATTTAAGAAGGATATTGAAAAATTGGATCCAGTGCAAAGAATCACCAAAAGGATGATTAAAGGACCCAAAGCTGAGCTTAGAGAAGGGCTGCAGGAGCACCATCTGTTCTCCCCACCGAAGGGAGAAGGTTAGCAGGACAATCTGATCACGGCTTGCAAGGACCTACGTAAGAAACAGAGATTTGATCAAAGAGCTCTGTCCTTTAGCAAATCCTATCTGACACCAGGCAATAATAATAAAAAAGCAGATAACCTGGGCCCAAATTGATTTATGATTGTTAACTCTATCACTTAGTGCTGATGTTGACAACACTACCAGGGCTGACACCAGCCAGTCAGGCTGCAGGCAGGACAGTGAAAGCTCCATCTTTATTAGTGATGACTTGGTTTTCCTTTCCACTCAGATGCAACTTTCTGGCTAAAAGAGGCATTAATTCAGAGCAGCCAGGGAATTATTTTCACAGCACAGGCTTTGCATGAGCAGCTCTGTGTCCCCCATGAGGCCCTTACCACAGGAGCATTGCTCCAAGGTGGGGACTGTGGCGTGCTGCTGGGGGCAGGCTCTGCCGCTCTGCCAGCTTTCAGGAGTGCAAGTTTCAAGACTGAAGTGTCCCTGCTGCACCATGGGCTGGCCAGCATTCTCCTGCCAAGGTGGCATTGATCACAGTACCTCATTCCTCAGCAGCTCCCACAAAACATGACTGTTGGGGGCAAATATCCACACTCACATGGAGCCCAACCCCCCATAGCACTTCCACTCAGCTCACATCCTGGACTGTGCAGCAAGGCAACAGCTGTAACCAGGCACAAAGTGAAGAACCCAAGCCTTAAAGAAATCCTATTTTAAGATTAAATATTCATTGTTTAGTAGGAAGATGGAGAGTAGGCTGAACAGGAGCCACAGAGAGAGACCTGGTTCAGAGAGGGAGCTGGGGGTGCTGATTGACAGCCAGCTGAACATGAGCCAGCAGTGTGCCCAGGGGGCCAAGAAGGCCAATGGCATCCTGGCCTGCATTAGGAATAATGTGGCCAGCAAGAGCAGGGAAGTCCTTGTGCCCCTGTACTCTGCATTGGTTAGGCCACACCTTGAGTCCTGTGTCCAGTTCTGGGCTCCTCAGTTTAGGAAAGATGTTGAGCTGCTGGAAGGTGTCCAGAGAAGGGCAACAATGCTGGGGAGGGGTCTGGAGCACAGCCCTGTGAGGAGAGGCTGAGGGAGCTGGGGTTGCTTAGCCTGGAGAAGAGGAGGCTCAGGGGAGACCTTCTTGCTGGCTACAACTACCTGAAGGGAGGTTGTAGCCAGGTGGGGGTTGGTCTCTTCTCCCAGACACCCAGCACCAAAACAAGAGGACACAGTCTCAGGCTGTGCCAGGGGAGGTTTAGGCTGGAGGTTAGGAGGAAGTTCTACACAGAGAGAGTGATTTGCCACTGGAATGTGCTGCCCAGGGAGGTGGTGGAGTCCCCATCACTGGAGGTGATTTAAGAAGAGACTTGATGGGGTGCTTGGTGCCATGGTTTATAGAATTAGATAGTGTTGGATGATAGGCTGGACTTAATCTCAAAGGTCTCTTCCAACCTGGTCTGGTCTGGTCTGGTCTATTCTATTCTATTCCTTAAGTTTTTTTCTTTAGAAGTATTGGAGGATATGGCTTGCCTTCAAATGCTCTTTGGCTATCATAACTGAGGGAGCAGAGCATCAGCTGCAGGACTCTCAAGAGCTACCACTGCAGGCTAGTTGTGCTGAGCACTGCCCCTGCAGACAGCCTTTAGGATAAATGGACCCCAGCCATAGGCCTGGACAACCTCTTTAACAGTCACCTTGTTAATAAACCAGCAGGGGTAAGGAAAAGTAATTTAACCTCTTTATCATGTTTTCTTAACAAGCTTTTTGACTCCTGTGTAACAAACGTGGTGTTGGGTGAGAGGTTGGACTTGATGATCTCTAAGGTCTTTTCCAACCTCATTGATTCTATGATAGGTTTGTGGCAGGCCATTTCCTCAGGGCCAGGAGTAAGAGCACCAAAGCAAGCGGTGTCTGTTTTGCAGCGTGGTAACTTTGAGGGAGCCCAAAGGATGCACGAGGCACCTCAGGACTCCCCACCTCAAGCCCCAGTTCTCTCACCACATGCTATAAAGGCATTTGTGGCTTCAACCTTTCAGTACAGAGCCATTCCTCTTCTTCTGTCCCTCAGTACTTACTGCAAGCCAGTGTTTCCTGCTCTACATCCTGCACATGGGCACTGTTTGAAAGGGAAATGAAAGCACAGGGTAGAAGCTGATACCTCTAAGAAGCTGCTGGATTTCTAGCAATGGGGTCTGGGAGCAAATGGGAGAAAGAGTTTGGCTGGAGGCAGAAGCAGCCTGTAGAGCAGCCAGCAGCAGGCTGGCAATGTGTACCCATTTGTTAATTCAGCTTATAAAAGCCAGACCCCAAGAACTGCAGGGGGCAGCTGAACCTCACACTGTGTGTGGATGCCTCGCTCAGCAGCCTTCCCAGGAAAGCCTCTGCTGAAAAACTCCCAGCTCCTTCCCTCTGCCCAGCCTGCTGCTCCACTCCTGCTGCTCCTGCATGGAGCCACTGATGTTTTGGAGGGGGAGGAAGCCAGTCCCTTTCTGGCAGCGCAGGCACCTCATGTAAATTCATTGAATAAATGCAGTCATTTCTCTCAGCTGATCCAGCCCCACGTGCACATGCTGAAGCTGTGCCAGACCCTCAATGCAGCCAATTCTCCCACAGTTCATCACTCCTGAAGGTGAAACTGTTCACCACTCTTATCAGCATTCCCCCCTTCCCCTCTCCTGCCTTGCCCCCCTCCCCCTCCCGGCTGTCTTTCCTCAATTTCCTGGCCCTGCTTTCTCACAAGAGCTTTGCTCTGCACAAGTCAAAATGTAACCCAGGCAAAGCCTTGAAAAAGACCTTGGAGAGTAAAGGACTTTATAGATAAAGTTATTTTAAGCTGACAAAAACTGCATTTCCCTTAGAGGTTGACTTCAGTCTCTAGAGCCCTTGAATTTTTAGACTTACATCTATCTCCTTGATAAGGCCTCATAGTAGCTGAGCCCCACAAAGATGTTTCCAAAGCACCAGCAGACATAAATAACTAAACTGGAGCATCCTCACTGAACATTCACATGAGCTTCAGCTTCTGCAATCAGTCCACGTGAGCCTGTTAGTCATCTGAAGGAGCACAACCCTCAGCTCCCCATCAAAGATGGAGGCTGTGCTGGATCAGCTCCCTTCATTTGGGAGTACCCACCAACTCCTAGTCCTGACCTGATCAGAGTAAGTGACTCCAGTGAAACAAATGAGGGTCTGAATCAGCAGGGCTGCAGTCTGGAGTTCACTCCACTCTCTACTGACTGCAATAATTCATCACATCCCACAGGGCTGGACAGAACATGAAACAGATCTCCTTCCTCCGAGGACAGCTTGTCACTTCTAGGTGCTGATCTGCAGGGAATCCTTCACACTGACCATGGAAATCCAACCAAGACATTCCCTGAAGAGGAGGATACTTTCCCTAGACGGTCACATTTAGGCTACTTTGTATATCATAACTGCTAGTAGATCATTTCCAGCTCAGTAGTACCCTGAAGGAATGACTGGAAGCTGGACTGGAAGCACCAAGTACACAGACACAAACAGTGACAATGCCTGTCAAGCATTTTCTGTCTCAACAGGTAAATCAAAACAGTCTGACTGCACCTCAGAAGCATAGCCAAGGAATAAGACTTGACTAAGGTCACAAAGCAAACAAGTGGAGAAGCAAGATTCTTACCAGAGGGTCCTGAAACCATCCCAGCAGCTTGTCCTTCCCTATGACTTCTTTGCAGACCTTACTGATGCGAAAGCATCAAGTGGAGCCTGCACCACAGCTGCAGTCATCACCAGATA
The DNA here is from genome assembly GCF_026170545.1 of Melanerpes formicivorus. NCBI lineage: Eukaryota > Metazoa > Chordata > Aves > Piciformes > Picidae > Melanerpes > Melanerpes formicivorus. Next base: position 21,575,276 of record NW_027142364.1, on the reverse strand, counting down.
TTCTCCTCAGCAGCTATGGGATGATTTGTGGCTTCTGCATTCACATTCATTTGAGGTCCTCAGCTCCACAAATGGAACCCAAACATTAGTCACTCATTCACCATTGGATCCATAAATAGCCTTGGGTTGGCAAAAAGCAGGTGACCAGGAAAAGGCAGTTCAGCAGACAGAACCAGCACCTAGCACTAGCCTCAGGGAATCAAAGGCATCCCTGGCAGCTTGAATCAATGGGCCTACAAGTACCTCCTCTCCAGTTCCTGATGCTGACTTGTTCATCACAACTGCATTTCCACTCATCTCCTCTCCATGGTCAAGACCCAACTCAAAGTGATTGCACAAATCTTAAGTACAGATGGCAGAGCAGAGGAATTCTAGCACATCTCAAGGAAGGTCCAACTTTGTCTCAGCTTCCAGCTGGGGCTGTTTTGCTCACACATACACTCCAATGTCTGTGCTAGATCAAGAATGTGCTGCAATCTCAACCCTGAAGTGCTGATACAGACGTTTGCTTCGAACTTGCTTGTTGCTTTCTAAATGCCAGAGTCAGCTGGGAGAGACCTGGAGCTTTTTAGACTGGAGAGAAGACTGAGAGGGCATCTAATAAAACTCCAGAGAGGGGCAACAAAGCTGGGGAGGGGTCTGGAGCACAGCCCTGTGAGGAGAGGCTGAGGGAGCTGGGGTTGCTTAGCCTGGAGAAGAGGAGGCTCAGGGGAGACCTTCTTGCTCTCTACAACTACCTGAAGGGAGGTTGTAGCCAGGTGGGGGTTGGTCTCTTCTCCCAGGCACCCAGCACCAGAACAAGAGGACACAGTCTCAAGCTGTGCCAGGGGAGGTTTAGGCTGGAGGTGAGGAGAAAGCTCTTCACAGAAAGAGAGATTGGCCATTGGAATGTGCTGCCCAGGGAGGTGGTGGAGTCACCATCCCTGGAGGTGTTCAGGAAGAGACTGGATGGGGTGATTCTATTCTATTCCATTCTATTCTATTCTATTCTATTCTATTCTATTCTATTGCACAAATATATGAGGACTGGGTGTCAGAAAGGAAGGGACAGCCTCTGCTTGCTGTGCCCTGTGATAGGACAAGGGGAAATGGATAGAAACTACAGCACAGGAAATTCCACTTTGTTTTAGGTTAAGGGAAATCAAGAGTTAATTAAGTTAATTAAAGACTTAACCATAAAGAAAAGCCCTCCAGAGGCTAGAGAGGCCCAGAGGGATGGGCAGCTCGTGCCAGGATGTTGTAATCGTTGTCCCATTCCATTTCCCTGTAGTTCTCTGCTTAAGGGAGTGTGCAGCCAAACCTCTGCCTCTCTTCTCCCCGGTCAGGGCACGTGTGCTGGTATCCTTATGGCTTGTGGGGCAGAGCTTTCCTCTTGGCCTGGGCTGGCAGTGAATTTCCACCTATGCTGCTGGGCCTGTCGAAGCCAGGGGTCTGGATGGGGGGTTGCAGTTTGGCTGCTCCTGGGGCTGCTGAGGATGAGTGGGGTGGAGGTTTCCAGGAGGCTCTGGAAGGCTCTTGGCCTGGTCGGCCCAGGTGAAGAACTGAGCCTGATTTGGGGATGCCTTCCTTTTGCCTGAATACCTTTTGCATGTATTTGTACATGGAATTTCGATTTAAACTCCCAGTGCATGTGGAGTATTTGTATGTTACTCCTTGGGAAGGGGTAAAACATCGTTTCTGCCACAGAATCACCGAGGTTGGAAGAGACCTCAAAGGTCATCAAGGTTAAACTGCAGCTCACGGGAGCTGCATGGACGTCTCTGCAGAAAGGCAGCAAAGGGAACCCTCTGGAATTAGCTTTTAAGCTTCTTTTAAAAACACTTCTCCCCACTTTTCACAGAATCACCAAGGTTAGAAGAGACCTCAAAGATCATTGAGTCCAACCTGCCACCATAGACCCCATGACTAAACCATGGCACCAAGTGCCACATCCAATCCCCTCTTGAACACCTCCAGGGATGGGGACTCCACCACCTCCCTGGGCAGCACAGCCCAATGGCTAACAGCTCTCTCTGGGAAGAACTTTCTCCTCACCTCCAGCCTAACCTTCCCCTGGCACAGCTTGAGACTGTGTCCTCTTGTTCTGCTGCTGGTTGCCTGGGAGAAGAGACCAACCCCCTCCTGGCTACAACCTCCCTTCAGGGAGTTGTTTCTCTATGTTAACCATTCTGGTAACACTGCTGCTACCAAACTGGAGCCAGGAGATGCTTATCCTCACTCATTCTTCTAGTAACCCAATGGGGAGCTAGATGGAGACACTCAGCTACCAAAGAGAGCCACTTACCACATCCCAAAGCTTATTTTATGCTCACCACTTTATACCCAGATTTCCTGCACTGCTAGAAGCTGTTTAAAGGATTGCTAACTTAAAATGGAAACTGCCTCTTCTCGATGCATTGAAGGCACAACAGAGAGCTCCACATGCCCAGCACGACAAGCCAGCAGACAGAGCAGGACAGCAGAACGCGGAGTTTTCTTGTTCAGCTCCGTCACACTTTCCTTCCTTCCTTCAGGCCCTACTTTTCTCCTTCTGCCTGTGATATTAGAAGCCCCTCAAGCATTATCTCAGCGTTGCTGCTTCATTCTGGTGGGCCTGCTGGAAATGCTCAAGGGTTTTAGCATCCCCAGAGGCACACACAACTAACCTGTAGCTCACAGCCTTCCTTTTCCCAGGGAGACAGATGTTGAGTACAGCTGAAGCTATGAGGGAAGACAAACCAGGTTTCCATGGTTATGGGAGCCTGAGTTTCCCATCTCAGGAAGAATGCAATGCACAAACCACTGTTAGGAAGAAGCAGAAACAAGGGCAGACTTATGGGCAGCTGTGTACTGCAGCTCCTGGATGTTTTACGTGCAGGCACCAGCAGCTTTTCTTGACACCCTAGAGATCTGTGGGCTTCCACAGCAGCAGTGTTTCAGGCATGTTCTACTGCATTTGGTGCTGGGACAGTATCTGTGGTATGGATGGGCAGGGCTGTGCCTATGCCCTTGCTCACCTGGGTGAGGGGTTGGTGCTGCAGGGTGAGGCATTTCTTGTAGCAGAGGGGGCAAGCTGCCAGTGGATGAGCTGCCTGTCTCACAGGCAAGATGAAGCAGGTGCAGGCTGCTCTCAGGGGCATGAATAAAAGAGCTTGTGTGCAAAAGTCCTGGGAAGGCAGAATTTGCAGGTGTGAATTTGCAAATGTGTCCCATTAAGCTGGAAGGTTTGGGCTCACTGGGCTGCAAAACAAGGAAAAGCCACAGCCCTCTCCCTGCACAGTGCACTTTCCTTCATGCTGCCCTAAAACTAACATGGTTTATGAGCAGAAGCCTGTGCTGCTTCACACTGCAGCACTGATGAGGCTGAGGATGCTGATACAACGTGGAAGACACAACTGCAGAGCCCCAGAAGATTTCTGAGGCAAAGCCTTTCCAGGACACAGAACATCACAGCCTCAATCCTACTTCAAGTGCTGGAATAGTATCACAACCCTGCTAATGCCCAGGCAAGGAGAATATTCTTCCAGAAAAGAATAAAATAGATTTCAGGCTTATTTTGGGATGTCAAACCAGGGAATCAGTTGATCACCTTTTCCCATCCCCCTCCCACGTTCCTCTCTACAGCTACATGGTGCCCACCTGTCCCAACACCAGCAGCTGTTTAAATCAGAGCTGCACAAGCTTAGCAACACCTATCCCTGGCCATCAAATTTCTCTGAACAACACCCTGGAAAGGTGTGAATCCTGTGCTGGCAAAGCCTGGCTGAGCAGCAGCCATCCAAGACTGAAATCCATCCCCTTTCAGTAGGGCAGGTACCACCTACTCCAGCAGCAGCAGGCACTGCCCACACAGCCCTCCCAGCTTGCTCCATTCCCTCAAGCCACTGTCCCACAGGGGTACCAGCTGCTAATGAATGCTGAAACAGAGACACTTGTCCAGCATGGAATCAGATCAAGATAAGCCAACTCCTTTTCTACAGACAGTGTCTGACTCTGATCTGCAATTAACAAATCAATTAAAATCTCTTTTTCCCTTCTTCTGAACGAAAGCCAAGCTGGCACCATCAACACTGCTGTGCCCTAGTCCCTGGGAGAGCTCAAAACAAGGTTTGAAGGAAAGAAATCAGAAGCATGCAAGAACCATGAGGACAGATTTCTCCTCTTTCAGGTCATCTTTCCTTGCTTTTGACCACTCAGGGAAGATTTCACTTTCCAAAGAGTCACCTGTGGGACAGTAATTTCTTTAGCAAATGAGAAACTGGGGGATGCAAAAGCAGAAACACACCTGCAATGCCAAGGCACTGTTCAGACCCATACTCACACAATCACCAAAGACCTCATCAGGTCCAACCTCTCACCACAGACCTCATGACTGCTAAAGCATGGCACCAAGTGCCACGTCCAATCCCTTCTTGAACACCTCCAGGGATGGTGACTCCACCACCTCCCTGGGCAGCACATCCCAATGGCTAACAACTCTCTCTGGGAAGAACTTTCTCCTCACCTGGCTACAACCTCCCTTCAGGTAGTTGTAGAGAGCAATGAGGTCTCCCCTGAGTCTCCTCCTCTCCAGGCTAAGCAACCCCAGCTCCCTCAGCCTCTCCTCACAGGGCTGTGCTCCAGACCCCTCCCCAGCTTTGTTGCCCTTCTCTGGACACCTTCCAGCAGCTCAACTCTCACATATTACTGAATTGCTGCACTTCATAAACACTGGGAGGCCAGGGCAGCTGCCTTACCTTTTCACAAAGGACATCCTTACATGTGTAGGCCAGAAGCACTGTGTCTTGATATATCCTTTCCACAACAGACAGCAGTGTCAACTACATGCAGGTATTTCTGTACGCTTCCATTCCTATGAATTTTTGGGGACCTCAGGTGCTACCTACTGAAAGACATCCCAGAGGATATGCAGTCACCTCTAAATCACTGAGCAGCTCACACCCATCCCTGGGAATAGGACTCATTTCAGGCTGTATTATGTAACTGTTCCCCTGGACTCCCTGATCCTCCAGCAGGTAACTTGGTCTTGAAGCTGCAGTTCAAAGCCTGACTCTGAAGGCTGGGTTGTGCCTCCAAGAGTACAACCCTCCCTCTTGCCACCCTGAACAAAGGCATTTCTCTGTCCTCAGCACACTCCTCTTCTGTGTCAGTGTTACTCCTCTGGGGAGGCTGATACCTGGAGGAAGTCAAAAGCCTTGCATGCAGGGCACTGAACTCCAGCCTACAAGGACCACAGCAGTCCTGAGAGGATGGTGGAGCAAAACTGTGAACACCTTTGAGCTGCAGCTGTATCTTGAGTTTCACCACGGCACCAAGTGCCTCATCCAGTATCTTATTAAACACTTCCAGGGATGGTGACTCCCAACCTCCCTGGGCAGCTTCCTTCTGGGAAGAACTTTCTCCTCACCTCCAGCCTAAACCTCCCCTGGCACAGCTTGAGACTGTGTCCTCTTGTTCTGGTGCTGCTTGCCTGGGAGAAGAGACCAGCCCCCACCTGGCTACAACCTCCCTGCAGTTGCTGTCCCTGGAAGCATTCAAAAAGGGATTGGACGTGGCACTTGGTGCCATGGTTTACTTAGTCATGAGGTACTGGGTGATAGGGTGGACTTGATGACCTCTGAGGTCTTTTCCTACCTTATTGATTCTCTGACCTTAACTCCACAGAAAGGTTCATTTAGGTGTGAGAACTGTGTCCTCTACTCTCTGTGTACACACACTGCTCATGGCATACCTGGGCCAACAGTGAAAACATTCCATTTCCCCCAAACCCATGAGCCATGCCTGCTAGAAGGGAGCAGAAATACTGTGGTGGCTTACTGCTGTTCTGAGCTGAGCATCCTGCTATTTCTTTACACCAAAGGAGAAATCATCTGCTTGCCAAGCAGGTCCACAGGTGCCTTCCCAACAAGCCTTCAGGCTTCCTTCACTACCACAACTGTCTTTTGGATTTTTCTTTTCCACTATTATGCAAGAAAAATCCCCTTCATTTTCAGCACTGAGACAGTCTCAGCAGGGTAACTGCAGTGAAGTATCACACAGGGCCAGCTGAGAGTGTTCTGCCACCTTCAGAGAACACAACAGAGCTGAAGAATGCTTTTAATTAATTCAGCTGCCTTTCCCTACTAACACACTGCTTCAAACCTGTGGTTCATAGCACCATCTGATATTGAGGGGAAGCCCCTGGAGAACCACATCTTTGACACTGCTATAAGGAGTTCCCCTGGTTTTCATTAGGGACATAAATCTTGTGATGTTCTAGCTCAGAGTACCATGGGAAAGGTGTTCTATTGCTAGCTATGCTAGAATGGAAATTACCCTAGCACTTTGGAGGATGACCTTGAGAAAGTTGGTTCTACTCTGTGCCTCATTTTCACAGGCTCACAGGATATTATGGGTTTAAAGGGACCTCTGGAGATCATCCAGTCCAACCCCCCTGCCACAGCAGGAGCAGAGAATCCAGCACAGGTCACACAGAACACATCCAGATGGGGCTGGAAAGTCTCCAGAGGAGGACACTCCACAACCTCTCTGGGCAGCCTGTTCCAGTGCTCTGTGGCCCTCACAGTGAAGAAGTTCCTCCTCATGGTGAAGTGGAACCTCCTGTGCTGTAGTTTAGATCCATTGCCCCTTGTCCTATCACAAAGCACAAGTGAGCAGAGCCTGTCCCTGTCCCCTCCCTGCTGACACCCAGCCTCAGATATTTGTAAACATTTATTAGATCCCTTCTCAGCCTTCTCTTCTCCAGACTGAACAGCCCCAGGGCTCTCAGCCTCTCCTCACCAGGCAGTGCTCAAGACTCTTCAGCATCCTTGTAGCCCTCCCTTGGACCCTCTCCAGCAGATCCCTGTCCCTCCTGAACTGGGGACCCAGAACTGGATGCAATATTCCAGGTGAGGTCTCACTAGGGCAGAGCAGAGCAGGAGGAGAACCTCCCTGGATCTGCTGAACACACTCTCTGAATGCACCTCAGGACCCTGTGGGCCTTCTTGGCCACCAGGGCACATTGCTGACCCATGCAGAACTTGCTGTCCACCAGCACTTCCAGGTCCTTCTCCACAGGGCTGCTCTCCAGCAGATCACCTCCCTGCCTGTACAGGTACAGATTATTCTTCCTTCCCAGGTGCAAGACTCTGCACTTGCCCTTGTTGAACCTCATTAGGTTCCTCTCTGCCCAGCTCTCAGTCTGTCCAGGTCTCGCTGAATGGCTGCACAGCCTTCAGACAAATCAGCCAAGCCTCCCAGTTTCCCTTGTAACACCACTAAAGCTCTTTTTTCTGTAGCACTCATCCCCCTGGACACAAAGAGCTGGGCAGCAGCTAGGAGTTATGTGTTACAAAGGCTGGAATTTCACCAGGCAGACTGACTTGAGGGGAGGAGAGAGTGGAGTCCAGCTCTCAGACTCAGCTCCAGAAGTCATGTGTCAGCAGGAGCAAAATACTGAAGTCAGTGAGAATGAAGCTTTTGGGTTCCTTTGGCAAAACTTTAAATATCATATGAACCTGTGTCACCTGAGCACCCTTGAGGTGCTGAGCTGGTTTTGAACAGGAGTGTCAAACCAAAGCAGTTTCCCATTGCTGAGCTGCCTTCTTCCACGTCCCCCAAAACTCCCAGGCCATTTTTTTCTCAGCCTGGGTAAAAGCTAACATTGACCTTTCCAGGTGGTAGGCCTTCCAAAAGTTATTCAGGTCCACACCAGGTCTGAAAGGCTTTGCCCTTGCCAGTATTTCTAACCACCTGCTAGGACAATTTCTGAGCAGCCAACGTGAGCCATGTCACCCCGAAAGCACTTTCAGACCGTGAGGAGCTGGCAGCGCTTGTTCCTGGCTGGGCTTTGCAGAAGAACCAAATGGAATGTCTTCAGGAAAGACTTGGTTCCCTGGTGCTCTACACTGTGTTGGCAAAGTGGTTCCATTATTCAAGCACAGAATGCCAGGTATGGGGCAGTACAGGAGTCTTTGCTTTAGCACCAGCAGCACAAAGCCAAATGCACGAGAGCCCGAGTTGTTGGCTCGGGAGGTGCCTGTTCGACTGACTGGCACAGGTGGAATCACAGAATCAGCCAGGTTACAAAAGACCTCAGAGATCATCAAGCCCAACCTATCACCTAATACCTAACACCTCCTGACAACTAAACCATGGCTTCAAGTCCCACATCCAACCTTTTTTGCACACCTCCAGGGACGCTGACTCCACCACCTCCCTGGGCAGCACATTCCCATGGCCAATTACTCTCTCTGGGAAGAGTTTTCTCCTCACCTCCAGCCTAAACTTCCCCTGGCACAGCTTGAGATTGTATCCTCTCGTTCTGGTGCTGGTTACCTGGGAGAAGGTAGGTGTGCCAGGACAGGTTATGACAGCAGAAGTCAAAAGGCACATGACAAGGCAAAGAGACAAAAAGTCCCCATGGATACAGCTGCTTGTTGACCTGCATCCCTGGCTCCTCCATGATGGATGCACACAAGCATTCCCAGCTAGTGGTGTGCAGGATTTGATGAGATGGGCTCACTGATGTCCTGAAACAGCCCCAAATGCCTCCACCACCCACAAAGCCAAGCCAAGTAGCACAGGAGAAACTTTAAACATGGAAGAAGCCCAACCCTGCTAAACCCTGTGATGCAAAATGCCCAGCGCCCTCCCCTCACAGAAAGGTGATTAAAACCTGTCAGAGACACACAGCTCCCCACAACACAGCCCTGGGTGCTTTCTGCCAGTGGAGACCCATAAGGCAAAGAAAAATAAGGAACAATTATAGAAAGAATGATGTTCTTTGACACCACTTATCCGTGTTGCCTTTTCTGTTAGGGCAAATATTTGTCTTTGAGGCTCTTCTTCTGCCTGAAAAATGAGCTTTTCCTGGAAATGGCACCTGTACAGATTATTACCCCAACCACACTTTTCAAACCTGAATAAAGCTGCTCTAACAATCTAATCACCTCTAACATCTGCAGATTTTAAATGCAAGAGTCAGGTTGTGTGTGAGATCTGCAGCATTTCCATGGCTCTACAAATATTCTCTGATATTTAAAAGCAGGGCCAAACTGGGAGGCTTGGCTGATACAGCTGAAGGCTGTGCAGCCATCCAACAAGACCTGGACAGACTGAGAAGCTGGGCACAGAGGAACCAAATGAGGTTCAACAAGGAGAAGTGCAGAGTCCTGCACCTGGGGAGGAATGATAAACAGCACCTGGACAGGTTGGGAGGTGACCTGCTGGAGAGCAGCCCTGTGCAGAAGGACCTGGGAGTGCTGCTGGACAGCAAGTTCTGCCTGGGACAGCAATGTGCCCTGGTGGCCAAGAAGGCCAATGGGATCCTGGGGTGCACTCAGAGGAGTGTGTCCAGCAGAGCCAGGGAGGTTCTCCTTCCCCTCTACTCTGCCCTGGTGAGACCTCACCTGGAATATTGCTCTCCAGTTCAAGAGGGACAAAGATCTACTGGAGAGAGTCCAAGGGAGGGCTATAAGGATGCTGAAGAGTCTGGAGCACTGCCTGGAAAGGAGAGGCTGAGAGCCTTGGGGCTGTTTATCTGGAGAAATGAAGACTGAGAGGGGATCTAATAAATGTTTACAAGTATCTGAGGGCTGGGTGTCAGCAGGGAGGGGACAGGCTCTACTTAGTTGCTCCCTGTAACAGGACAAGGAGCAATGGATGTAAGCTGCAGAACAGGAGGTTCCACCTCAACACAAGGGGGAACTTCCCTATTGTAAGGGTCACAGAGCACTGGAGCAGGCTGCCCAGAGAGGTTGTGGAGTCTTCTTCTCTGGAGACTTTCAAGGCCCATCTGGATGTGTTCCTGTGTGACCTGAGCTAGACTGTATGGTCCTGCTCTGGCAGGGGGGTTGGACTCAATGGTCTCTTTGGGTCCCTTGCAACCCCTAACATCCTGTGAGCCTGTGAAATGTTTTCTGTAAGTGAAACACCCCCTTAGATCCCACCAGAAAGTGCCTATCAATCAGGCCTTATCAGTAGGAAAACTATTAGGATTATCTCTTAGAGAGAAGCTTGGTGTATCTTGCAGAGTGGTGCAAATGAATGAGCAAGTCCTTCAGTGAGAGCTCCCAGAAACATTAGCCAGGCAGTACAAGATGTGGAGAGGGCAGTGACGCACACTAGCATTTGATCACACGCACTTGTAACTTCATTTACCATTCAAGGTAATTTCCATCTGCTGAGCCTCACAGCAAACCAGCTATACAGCAGCCATGGGCTCCCAACCTTCTGCCAGCCCAATGAATAGGAGACTGTAAAGCAGGTATAGGAGCTGACAGCACAGGAGGAGGAAAAGCTGTTCCGAAATGCCAGCTGATTAGCGACTGTAAATTACCTGGGGTGAGTTAGGACAGAACTCATTCTGGTCAGTGATTTTACTTTTCAGCTCAGTTTCTTCCAAATAACTGCACTTTCTGAAATTAGTGGCATGATTTCGTACTGTCTTCTTCTAGTAGCAACAATGAGGTGTCCAGAGAAGGGCAACAAAGCTGGGGAGAGGCCTTGAGCACAGCCCTGTGAGGAGAGGCTGAGGGAGCTGGGGTTGCTTAGCCTGGAGAAGAGGAGGCTCAGGGGAGACCTTCTTGCCCTCTATAACTATCTGAAGGGAGGTTGTAGCCAGGAGGGGGTTGGTCTCTTCTCCCAGGCACCCAGCACCAGAACAAGAGGACACAGTCTCAAGCTGTGCCAGGGGAAGTTTAGGCTGGAGGTGAGGACAAAGTTCTTCCCATAGAGAGTTGTTAGCCATTGGGATGTGCTGCCCATGGAGGTGGTGGAGTCCCCATCCCTGGAGGTGTGCAAGAGGGGATTGGATGTGGCACTTGGTGCCATGGTCTAGACATGAGGTCTGTGGTGACAGGCTGGACTTGATGAGCTTTGAGGTCTCTTCCAACCTTGGTGATTCTGTGACTCTGTCCCTTCATCTTTGTTTCAGTAACGATGTCCCTCTGGGATACAGCACAAAGATCAGTCACTAGTATACAGCAGACTTAGAGAAACAATTAATACAGCTGAAACTTTTTCGGCGCCTTCTGCATCACCATTGTTACTAGGGACAAGATCAGGGCCTTGGTCTGAGGCACAGGAGGGACATTACTTTCTCATACCCACATCCCATACAGGCCTGATAATAGCTAAGAGGAAAACCCCCAGAAGGAAGATATCACATTACAACAGCAACCACCTGGAAGAGAAAAAAGCCCAGAAGCTTCCTGATGTCCTTGTCCATCCTGCCAAACACATCAGATGTGCTTTTATCCTTCTACAATCTCTGACCAGCATTTAGGATGCAGCAACACTAACACATGCCTTCAGGCCTGACAGTCTGCTCTTCCCTTCTATTAAAAGCTATCAGGAGCCATCATCCAAAACTGATCAGGAAACTTGAACTTCGCTGCTCACGCTGGCAGCTGTCATAGGCTGCATCTCTGCAGTTACACTCATCTGAGACATGTCAGAGAGCACCTTTGAGCTATGAACTTCATGGAAAGAGCTAACATCACCCAACTAGACTAGAAGGAACCAGATGTTTTAACAGCAAAATGCCTCAAACCCTTTTGCATTTGCAGGTGAAAACTAAACACCAGTGCTCATCAAGACCTGTACCCAACCACTCCCAAACTGCAAGTGCTACACAAGCAATGTTCCAGATCAGCAGGGCATGACACTAAAACCCCTCTGGGTTGCTAACACAACTGCTCTATAAGGTGATACAGACAAGTCTCAGCCCCAGAGTGTACACAGCCACACCAGCCAGGGCTGCCACGCAGCCTCTGTGCACAGCAGTTCCCTTAACCAGAGCTTTCTGCAGCCCTTCTCCCGCTGCAGGGAACAGACCCAAGGGGCTGAACCCAGGTGATTTACAAGCTGGTGCCATGGGCTTGGCACAGATGCATGAAACTCTCCCACTCCATCCTCACAATTTTTTATTATTGTTTTCAGCCAGCAGGAGCTGAGAGCCAAGGAGGTTATTCTCTGAAGGAACAGGGCTTGATTTATTCCCTTACGGAGCTGCAACTGGCCCCTCCAGGAACAGGACCAACAGTCAGTGGCTCTCTGGTGCAAATAAAGGATCCAACATCAAACCAATCCAGGTTTTTCTTACATCCAGAGAGTTCACTGCCCATGCTTTGCTATTTCTGGATTGCTCTATCATCAGCTGGGGTCATAATTAGAGACAACCTCACTGCATTTTCCCCTCAAGGAGGTACACGAGGGCTTCAGTTCATGAGGCCCGGGGCATTCAGCAGCCCCTGGCTAACAGCCACCTTGGTCACTATTTCTGGTACCCTGCAGCATCACTCTAAATGTACGCAGTTGATGGCTGCTTGTGCCAGCTGGGGCTATTCTGGGACATGGGGTGGGAACCCATGCAGTTTTCAGCTCAAGAAGATGCAATCTGGGCCGAGTGATGCTTTTTTGGGTAAAGCTACAAGCCAGTCCCTTCGGGTGAGGCCAGGTGAGCCATCCTCATCAAACACAACCATTCTGCATGGCCTTGCAAGGCACTTGAGCCAGCAACCCTTGGCAAAGGAGGAGCAGAACATCTGCAGCTGACATCTTCTGCAAAGAAATACTTGAAGCAGTCACATTGTCACACTTGAAATGGCACCACCGGGTCTGTCAAACTGCCCTGGGGAATTCCATGCTTTAGGGGAAGAGAGAAACTTCAGAAGCTTCAAATAAAGCATTTCTGTTCCTTTGGTGTGAAATGGGGTTTGTTCCACAATTACTGGGGGGGTTATCCCCAAAAGAAAGCAATTTGGAGACTGTTTCAAACTAAAACATGTTAGGAGAATAGAATAGAATAGAATAGAATAGAATAGAATAGAATAGAATAGAATAGAATAGAATAGAATAGAATAGAATAGAATAGAATAGAATAGAATAGAATAGAAATAGAACAGATTATAGACCAGAAGAGACCCTCAAGATCATTGTGTCCAGCCTATCATCCAACACCACCTAATCAATTAAACCATCCAAGCAAGCACCCTACCAAGACTCTTCCAGTGAAGAGATCACCTCCAGTGATGGTGACTCCAGCACCTCCCTGGGCAGTACATCCCAATGGCCAATCTCTCTCTCTGTAGAATTTCTTCCTAACATCCAGTCTAAATCTTCCCTGGCACAGCTTGAGACTGTGTCCTCTTGTTCTGGTGCTGGTTGCCTGGGAGAAGAGACCAGCCCCCTGCCTGTCTACAACCTCTCTTCAGGTAGTTACTTCCAAGTGAAATGCAGTATTCCTGAAGAGAGGAAAACACTGGCTTTCCTGACTGTGTGGCTCTCCTTCCCCATTTCTGTTACAAAGGAAGTTAAAATGCAAAGCCCTAAACAACCATTTTCCCTTGGCAACTTCACCTCCACACCTCAACAGGTAGAAGAGCTGCAAGGTTGATGAGGGAAATAATCCAAGAACTGAAAACAATTGCAAAGCCTTATGGTCCATATGTACCTCCACCTGCAAAGGCCCTAAAACTATCACAGGCAAGCCACAGTCCCTCAGAGATCAGCAGTCACTGACTTTTGTGCTACCTCCTTACCAAAAGGGCATGGAGCACAATCCTTTACCTGAGAACATGAGCCTCTAATCTCAGTTGTGCTGTTCATAATGCTACAGGTGCTGCCAAACTCTTGTGGTGTATTGGGTTAGTGTGGCAAGGTTTGGATAGCAGCAGGAGCTACTAGAAGCTTCCCCTGTGCTCAGAATCAATGCCAGACAGTGCCAACAGAGAGCCACCCCTGGCCAAGGCCAAGCCCATCACCAACAGTGGGAGAGTTTCTGTGATAATGTATTTAAGAAGGGGGAAAAAATTTACTGCACAAGAGCAACTGCAGCTGGAGAGAAGAGTGGGAATGTGTGAGAGAAAATGCTGAAGATACCAAGGTCAGTGAAGGAGGAGAGGGAAGAAGTGCTCCAGGTGCCTGCAGCCCCTGAAGGTTAATTATGGAGCAGGCATCCACCTGCAGCTCATGAAGCATCCTACACTGGAGCAGGTGGATGCCTGAAGGCTGTGACCTTGAGAGAAGCCCACACAGGAGCAGAATCCTGGGAGGACCTGTGGCCCCATGAAGAAAAAAGTCCCTGCTGCAGCATATTTGCTGGCAGGACTTGTGACCCCACAAGGGGATCCATGTAGAAGTTTGCTCCTGAAGCACTACTGCCCTTGGAAGAGACCCATGCTGGAGCAGTCTGTTCCCCAAGGACTGTACCTCATTGAAGGGACTTATGTTGGAGCAGTTCATAAAGAACTGTAGCTTGTGCAAAGGACTCATAGAGGAGTTTGTGGAGGACTGTCTCCTGCAGGAGGGACCTCACCCTGGAGCAGAGAAAGAGCATGAAGAGTCCTCCCCGTGCAGAGGAACGAGTGGCAGAGACGTGATGAACTGACCACAACCCCATTCCCCATCCTCCCTCTGCTGCTCAGAAAGGGAGGAGGGAGAGAAATTGGGAGTGAAGTTGGGCCCAGGAAGAAGAGAAGGGTGGGGAAAGAAGTTATTAAGATTTGGGTTTATTTCTCTGATTTGACTGGTAATAAATTACACGAATCTCACCAAGCCAGGTCTGGTTTGCCTATGACAGTAACTGATCTCTGTCTGTCCTTATCTTGACCACAAGCCTTTCATTATATATTCTCTGCCCTCCCCAGCTGAGGAGGGAAGTAATAGAGCAGCTTTGGTGAGCTCCTGGCACCCAGCTAGGGGCAACCCACCACACACAACTGCAAGGCAGGTGCCATCAGTAAGTGCAGAATCCAGAAAGCCCTTGACAGGCCCAAATGGCAATACAAAGCTTGAGTTCAAACCAGTGCAGCACAGAAGCTTCAGGAAATTGGATTGTCTACAAAACAGGAGAGCTGGATTTCAGAGAATCAACCAAGTTGGAAAAGACCTCAGAGATCAAGTCCAACCTATCACCTAATGCCTAACATCTTCTGACAACTAGAAGGGCAACAAAGCTGGGGAAGGGGTTGGAGCACAGCCCTGTGAGGAGAGGCTGAGGGAGCTGGGGTTGCTTAGCCTGGAGAAGAGGAGGCTCAGGGGAGACCTTCTTGCTGGCTACAACTACCTGAAGGGAGGTTGCAGCCAGGAGGGGGTTGGTCTCTTCTCCCAGGCAACCAGCACCAGAACAAGAGGACACAGTCTCAGGCTATGCCAGGGGAGGTTCAGACTGGATGTTAGAAAGAAATTCTACACAGGGAGAGAGATTGGCCACTGGCATGTGCTGCCAATGGAGGTGGTGGAGTCACCATCCCTGGAGGTGTTTAGGAAGAGACTTGACAGGGTGCTTGGTGCCTTGGTTTAGTTGATCAGATGGTATTGGATGATAGGTTGGACTCAATGATCTCAACCTGGCTAATTCCATTCTATTCTAACTAAACCATGGCTTCAAGGGCCCCATGTAATCCTGTTTCGAACACCTCCAGGGACAGGGACTGGAGGCAGGCAGCTCTTTCACAAGCAAGGAGAAGAGGCAGAAGCTTTCTTCAGTGTTCCTGACAGGCAGAAAACAACCCATCCATGTCATGTATTACTCTGACAGACCACTGAGGACTCCTTAGGCTGCAAGAAGTCTCTTAACACTAAGAAGAGGCAACTGCCCACCAGCAGGGAAACAGCAGAGGATGGAAACCTGCATTCAGGCCATGCTCCTTTTGGTTTGGATGACCAAATCTCTGGTAGCTTCTGGGTAATAAAGTTGACTTCAGGAAGACAAGAGCAGTAGAGTGCTGTACACACCAGCCTTGCCTTTCAGATCAGCAAGTATAAACTCATGCTCCACATGGGCATGAACTGGCTTCAGCAGTAGTGATGCCAGCTTCAACACTGCTGAGATTCAGACTCAGGCTCCACATGGGCATGAACTGGTTTCAGCAGTAGTGATGCCAGCTTCAACACTGCTGAGATTCAGACTCATGCTCCACATGGGCATGAACTGGTTTCAGCAGTAGCGATTCCAGCTTCAACACTGCTGAGATTCAGACTCATGCTCCACATGGGCATGAACTGGCTTCAGCAGTAGCGATGCCAGCTTCAACACTGCTGAGATTCAGACTCAGGCTCCACATGGGCATGAACTGGTTTCAGCAGCAGCGATTCCAGCTTCATCACTGCTGAGATTCAGACTCAGGCTCCACATGGGCATGAACTGGTTTCAGCAGTAGTGATGCCAGCTTCATCACTGCTGAGATTTGGACTCATGCTCCACATGGGCATGAACTGGCTTCAGCAGTAGTGATGCCAGCTTCAACACTGCTGAGATTCAGCAAGAAGCCTCAACATCACTGAGCTTCAGCAAGGCTTTTCAGGACTCAGTGTTCCTGGAAACCTTTAACTAAAATAGGAACTGCCTGTGTTTTCATATGTATAGCAGCATGTCTATAATGGGCCATCACTCAAAGAATTCCTGCCATTTGAGGCACTTGCACGGCACACAGCACTGCTTGCACTACAAGATCCCCACACATGCAAAGCTCAGCCTCAACACCTTGTTAGCAGTTTTACAGACAGCAGAACAGGAGGTCAAGGTCTGCACTCAGTTCTGCTGCCATCAGCTTTAGGGTGCTGCCACTGAAGGCACAGTTTAATCAAACCCAGTATTTTCTTACTATAAATAATTAAGATTTTAAACACACTCTGTTCTTTGTGTACTGCCCACGGCTGCAAGTTTGCAGTGCTTCAGTTTATCAGGCTTGTCCTCACTATTTCTGGGAATATTCTAATCAAAGGAGGTGAAAAAGTCAGCCCTAACTTCTTCTTTTGAAAACAAACAAACAAAAAGAACACAGAACCCCCCAACTCCAGCGCCCCCGAGCCCTGCTGCTCCTGGGTGTGGCTTTTTGAGGGGAGGGGACTGCACTCTAAGTAACAGTTTAGGTAGGAAAGCCTGAAATGCATGTCACTGAGAGATGAATCATGCAAATACAACTGACATGTAACTCTAGATACCTGGAACTATGTGCAGTGTTGATGGCAGAGGCATGTGCCAGCACACAGTCTCTCGTTATCAGTGTCACAGTAACTTTCAAGATGGGGGTGGGTGGGTGGTCTGACTTTTGAACATACTCTCTAGAATTTGACTAGGAGTTGTTGACACAGAAGCCTCCAAGCTGTGTGAGAACAAGAGGACACAGTTTCAAGCTGCACCAGGGAAAGTTTAAGCTCGAGGTGAGGAGAAAGTTCTTCACTGAGCACCACTGGAATGTGCTGCCCAGGGAGATGGTGGAGTCCCCATCCCTGGAGGTGCTCAAAAGGGGACTGGATGTGGCACTTGGTGCCATGGTTTAGTCATGAGGTCTGTGGTGACAGGTTGGACTCGATGATCTTTGAGGTCTCTTCCAACCTTATTGATTCTGTGATTTGTGCCCACAAAGTAAACTGCCTCCACACTGTGGTAGGAAGAAAGTAAAAGGTAAATCAGCCATAACTGTTTAGTATGTTAACATCCCCTCAAACCAATACAAAATGACTGCTTCAGACCTTTACTACTACTTAAGTAGCAAACAATTATGGTCTAGAGACATTTAAATAGTTCTTACACCATGTAATCAGCATTATTGCATTGTGTTTTCAGTCAGGCAAGGCATTAGAGACCTGGCCTTTGCCTGCTGGCCAAATGCTGCGCTCCCCTCCACAGGGAATTCCAGAGCAGCTACACAAACTTCATTTAAAACCTTGAATGGGAGAGGAGACTCCAGACAGTAACTTTTCAACTTCTCTGACGACTTCTTCCTCAGTTCTCATGTGGCAACACAATGGCTACAACTTGCAGTGTTCCATTTCTCCACTGGGACACACTGATAGGCAGAGACAGTTTGAAACCAATGAATAGCTGGCTTGGTTGATGCAGCTCTCTGATGATGTGCCCACACCGGTCAACAGGCTCCAGGTAGAACACCAGGAGCACTGGTCAATACTGAAAGGGAATACGAACTTAAGGCTAGAAAACCTCTGAAAAGCTGAGATTCCCCCTTCAAAGAAACCAAATGAGCTGAAAATACTGCAGAAAGCAGGGCTTGCTGATGAAGCTTATGCTGCTGTCAAGCCAGGTTTTTCCACACAGTATCACTAAGGTTGGAAGAGACCTCATAGATCATCGAGTCCAAGCCATCTCACAGACCAACATCATCTGGAAGAGACCTTCAAGTGTCTAGCCCATCATTTACTTTAGTAGGGAGTACCCCAACACTTAAGCATGCCCATCCTGACAAATAATGCTTGGCTGGCTAGACATGGGAGAGGAAAAATAGTCCCAATCAAAACCAGCACTGGCACTTCATGTGGGAATGAGCATGGCATAAGAGACTTAGTACCAGCTAGGCTTCAGTCTTCCTGAGGAGGCCTCCTGGCTTGTCAGCCTCTTTTGGAGATAGCTTCAAATTCAAGGAAAGTGTTTTTGCATTAATAATACATTGCCAAGGACTGCAAAGCAAGGCAACTTTCCCTCATTACACCAATAAAACATTCAGCACTTCTGGCTTCTCTTCAGAAGCCCTCCAAGCAGCTATGTTCAGTAAATAAACCTATCCCAGGGAAGGCTGATGGTGGAGAAAGCCAATGTCCAGCTGTGGGATGAAACACCAGAGGAAGAAAGGCAGCTCAGGAACAACAGCTCTCCAGATAAGAAATGCCTTTCCACACCTCCCTGATTTCTTGTTTGGCACATGCCATGGAAAGCAGCAAGTCCCCTTACTCCTGGCAGCACACAAGAGAATCACAGAATTGTCAGGGTTGGAAGGGACCTCAAGCATCATCTACTTCCAACAAGTCTGCCATGGGCAGGGACACCTCACACTACAGCAGGTTGCTCAGAGCCACATCCAGCCTGGCTTAAAAAACCTCCAGGGATGAGGCTTCCACCACCTCCCTGGGCAGCCTGTGCCAGGCTCTCACCACCCTCATGGGGAAGGATTTCTTCCTAACAGCCAATCTGAATCTGTCCATTTCTAGTTTTGCTCCATCCCCCCAGTCCTGTCACTCCCTGACACCCTAAAAAGTTCCTCCCCAGCTTTCTTGGGAAAGTATCTTAAGATCCTGGAAGGCCACACACAAGAAGGTCTCCTGGGAGCCTTCTCTTCTCCAGACTGAACAGCCCCAACCCTCTCAGTCTGTCTCCATAGCAGAGCAGCTCCAGCCCTCTGCTCATCCTGGTGGCCCTTCTCTGGACACCTTCCAGCACCTCCAGATCCTTGCTGTAATCAGGGCTGCAGAACTGGATGCAGTACTCAATACCTCCTGCTGCCCACACAGCCCTCCCTCGGCGTGTGGCTGGAGGCAGGCCGCAGCACTGCTCCCGCACTCCGCTGAGCAGCCATCAGCTGAAGCCACAAGATCTGCACTGAAACATGATGACACCATAAATAGTTTAATTCAATCTGAAAAAGGAAAGCCATAGCTTTCAATGTGTATCCTCCCTAAGTATCAAATCATATGGTCCATCCAAACCGAGGAGCCAGGAGAGGAAACTCAATGAATTAGCACGACGGTTTGTGAGGATAAAGAGCAATCCAAAAGAGCAGGGGTAGGGAAGCTGTACAAAAGAGATACTTTGCTGTGCACAAGAAAGCTGGGGAGGGACATTTTAGGGTGTCAGGGAGTGATAGGACTAGGGGCAATGGAATCAAACCAGAAATGGGTAGATTCAGGTTGGATGTTAGGAAGAAATTCTTCCCCATGAGGGTGGTGAGAGACTGAAGAAGGTTGCCCAGGGAGGTGGTGGAAGCCTCATCCCTGGAGGTTTTGAAGGCCAGGATGGGTGTGGCTCTGAGCAACCTAATCTAGCATGAGGCATCCCTGCCCATGGCAGGGCTGTTGGAAGTGGATGATTGAGGTCCCTTCCAATCCTAACAATTCTATGATTAGAATAGAATAGAATAGACCAGACGAGACCTTTAAGATCATCGAGTCCAACCTATCACCCAACACCATCTAATCAACTAAACCATGGCACCAAGCACCCCATCCAGTCTCCTCCTAAACACCTCCAATGATGGGGACTCCACCACCTCCCTGGGCCGCACATCCCAATGGCCAATCACTCTCTCTATAAAGAATTTCTTCCTAATATCCAGTCTAAACCTCCCCTGGCACAGCTTGAGACTGTGTCCTCTTGTTCTGGTGCTGCTTGCCTGGGAGAAGAGACCAACCCCCACCTGGCTACAACCTCCCTTCAGGGAGTTGTAGAGAGCAATGAGGTCACCCCTGAGCCTCCTCTTCTCCAGGCTAAGCAACCCCAGCTCCCTCAGCCTCTCCTCCCAGGGCTGTGCTCCAGACCCCTCCCCAGCTTTGTTGCCCTTCTCTGGACACCTTCCAGCAGCTCAACCTCTTTTCTATCACTTTCAGGAAAATAGTAAACTCTTTCTTCAGTCTTGTCAGTGTAACAAGTTACTAAAATCTTCCTCCTTTGAGTGAAAGCATTCATTGTTGGTAGCAGTATTATGCCTATCAGGAGTATTTTTTCCTTGTCAAGTTGCCTTTCCCCACACTCACAAGCACTAAAGCTTTGCATGCAAAAATTCATCATCTTCTCTCATTGATAGGTCAAAAGGCACAGACTGAAATAGTGTCTGTGATTTCTCCCTAAATAACCAGCTTTTTGCAGATCAAGTTTTATGGCACATTAGGAATGAATGCAATTCAGTCAGGATTTGAATAGCTAAGTAGATAGAGAGGGGAAGATAAGAGCAGATAAGTAAAAGCTTAGGATAAGTTAAGCCTTTTGAAGAAACCTGCTTTAAATATATATATATATAAAATAAAGTTTCCCTTTGTTGTTTTTTTAAGTCCCTGGGCCCTAAATGACAGAGCTGTATGCAGGTCATTACTCAAAGTAGCCCCAGATTGTGCTTCCAGTGACAATGCCCACACATGGGACGTCAGAACAAGCCAAGGCATGACCAACGATCCATCATGTTTAATGACTCCAGCATTTCATTCAGGCGAAATGCAACTTCCCCAGCTCCCACACAACTTGGGGAAGAATCTGTCTGCTCCTTGGGTGTTTCAATAACAGCCAGATGACTAAGTCCTCCTCCCATTTTACAGTATCACAATACATTAGAGGTTGGAAGGGACCTCCAGAGATCACCCAGTCCAACCCCCCTGCCAAAGCAGGGTCACTTAGGGTAGTCTGCACAGGAATGAATCCAGGTGGGGCTTGAAATTCTCCAGAGCAGGAGACTCCACAACCTCTCTGGGCAGCCTGCTCCAGGGCTCTGGCACTCTCACTGGAAAGAAGTTTCTCCTCCTGTTGAGCTGAAACCTTTCATGTTCAAGCTTGTACCTGCTGTTCCTTGTCTTATTATTGTGCACCACCAAAAAGAGCTTGGTCCCCTCCACTTGACACCCACCCCTCAGATATTGATAGACATTGATCAGATCCCCTCTCAGTCTTCTCCAGACTAAACAGCCCCAGGGCTCTCAGTCTCTCTTCACAGGGGAGATGCTCAAGTCCCCTCATCGTCCTCATGGCTCTCCCTTGGACTCTCTCCACCAGATCCCTGTCCTTCCTGAACTGGGGAGCCCAAAACGGGACACAGAATTCCAGGTGTGGTCTCACCAGGGTGGAGTAGAGGGGGAGGAGAACCTCCCTAGCCCTGCTGGCCACACTTTTCTTGATGCACCCCAGGTGCACCAGGGCACATTGCTGTCCCATGCAGAACTTGCTGTCCCCCAGCACTCCAAGGTCCTTCTCCATGGAGCTGCTTTCCAGCAGGGCAGCCTCTAACCTGTCCTGGTGCCTGCTGTTATTCCTTCCCAGATGCAGGAGCCTGCACTTATCCTTACTGAACTTCATGAGGTTTGACTGCACCCAGCTCTCAGCCTGTCCAGATCCTGTTGGATGGCTGCACAGCCTGGTAGGGTGTCAGCCACTACACACACACCCCCACCCCACTTTAACAGCATTTTGGCCTGTTGCTAGGGTTGTCTCCCCCCTGGGTTTTAGTAACATGATGAGTTGGTAGGTCTGAAGGAATATAAGCATGGCCACTTGCTTTTCCCTCTTCATTATAAGGTCTATTAGAGCACAGCTGCTTTCTGGGGTACAAAGCCCATTTCCCTGAGCATCAGGTAGGCTTGTATCCTCCTCTCATCCTGATGGTGCAGATGCCTACCCACAGTACATCAGCACCTACCAACCCATGGTGAACAAAGATATTATACTGTTACCTGCTCTTCTAGGCAGCAGCATGGAGCCAAGATGTACTCATTTGCAAGTCCCACGCAGCAACCAGAGCTCCTACCATCTTTGAGTCCTCCCAGGACATAGTCATATTTGTGTTATGTTTAATGGGATTTCTAATGTGAGAGGAACAGATATTTCCCTTGCTCTCTGAAACACTTTAGAGCATGTATGTAGTGCTAGCTTAGTTCTGTAAGCTCTCCTCCTACATATTTCAGCAGAGACTGAGGCTGAGGCACAGGAACAAAGCAGTCTTCACAGCACCCCGCTCCAGCCTCAGGGATAAGGTGTTAAGGTCAGGCAACCAGAGTGTTCCCCTACTATACACAAAGCTGGTACCCACATGGAAAGGCACAGACTGGAACACAGGGCAGATAATTAAAGAATCCAGGCCATTTCTTTACATCCCCAAACACCTGCATGTGTCAAACTGCAAGCAGCTTGAGAATTGTTAGTCTCAGTAACATGCCCTGGACTTCACACAGCACATCACTACGAAAGGCAGAGTGCATGCAGCTACCTCTTCTATGGAGAACAAGCTGCTCAGAGAAGCCTCTGACCATCTTGACAGAGATGCCAGTGTTCCCCCCACCCCAAACAACAAAAAAGAAGAGAAGAGTTTCATAACAAAAGTAACTCTGCCACTACCTGGTTTCCATTAGAAGAAGCAACCAAGATGACTTGTGTGACCCAGCCTTCACCAAGCTGCGCTATCTCAATGCTCGTGCTCCACAGTCCGTCCTGCAGGCTCGCCCCTGGCAAACACACAGCATGCCAGGAAGATGCATGATCAGGTAGGTTTTGATGAGAGCATCTCAAACAGCCTCAGCACATGGGATCTCTAAGATCTTTTCTTCCTTCGCTGGAGAAAGCCACAAAGGGGTGAACAGCGCACAGCGCTCTCCAGAACTGCGTGTTCCCTCTTGCCACGCTCCCTCACCTTGCCCACAAAGCCCATCTGCAATCCTAACACTCATTGACTCTTATTGGGTTCTGATCACAAGTTCTTCAAGGTGAAGATTCTGTCCTTTACAGGCACAGCACACAGTTGTGCAGAGAATGCTGGCCCATGATGCTGAGGCTGGCCAAGGAAGCTTCAGTGTGGCCCTGGTGGGGAGAGAAGGATCAAACCACTCTACCCATTCACTTATTCACAAGACAGCAAGATGCAAAGAGCTCAGACCTGTTTGCCAGCCCTATGAAGGGCAGCTCTGTGCCCTAGGTAAACTGGATCCTACTGCTGTTTTGCAGGACCTCATTGAAATGCCTGGATGCTGTGTCCATGAAAAGCACTGTGGCTTTTCTGCAAAAGCAAAAAGCTGCTTCCAGCCTTTGTGACTGGAAAGAGAACATGACTCAGATGGCACTACTGTGGCAGCAGCTGCCTGGGACAGTCACTCTGCAGAGATGTCCTCTGCAGACATCTCCTCAAAGCTCTGCTGCTTTGAGACTCCCCAGCAGAAAAGAGCTGTAAGGCCAGATCCCCTGGCTTCTGCCACACAACCTCCTGAGCACAAGAATGGTGCTCCTGAGGGAAGAGCCACTGCATGAAGAATGTCACTCCAAGCTGACATTACTATCCACCAGGGCAGGACCATGGCTTGGAGGACTGACAAGAGCACCTCCAGATCCCAGTGTGGTGGCCAACAGTGTGTTTCAGCTTTGCTATCCCAGCAGACTAGCTGACAAGAACAAGTCCTGCTGTATTTCTCAGCTAACAGAATATATCTTGTGCTGTCAGCAGCCTGCACTGCACCCAGGAGATAAAATCTCACCAGGGCCACCAGTGCCCAGCACTGGCCTCCAGAGAGAACAGAGAGCAAGAACTGTATGGGCCCTTGCAGAAGGGCCCAGCAGGCAGCACATCCCATGTTGCATTCCCATGCAACACTGACACAAGTCCCCAGTCCTCACCTGAGACAAGATAAATGCTGTAATAGGTCTGTTCTCTCTCATTGCCAGAAACAAATCCCCCCACATCTTCAGAAGTACACAACAGGGTATAGCACCTTCAGAGGAAGGGAGCCTTCCCTGCAGCACGGCTAGCCTGCAGTCCCTCTCTGCTCCAGCCAGAAGCCCAGGGCTACATTCCACACCGTGCAGCTTGACTCTTGCTTGGCTAATTCCTTTCCCAGCCTCTGAGTCGGAACATCGCTGTGTGACGTTCCTTCCCCTGCTAAGCATCTTTCTGACTGTGACTGAAGAACCTGGCAAAAGACCAAGTATTCTTTAACCTCCACATTAACTATTGTTAGCTTTGGCAAAGCCCAGCTCTTGGGATGCCTGGCGTGGTATTGCTTACTGCTGCAGCCTACAGGAACTGCTGTAGTGGCGAGATTCAGGGATCAGGCAGCAGATGCAAACCCAAGTCCTCACCCACAATGCACTCCCTCCTCCCCCCCTTGCCTAATGAGCTTTGGGAGCAGCTACAACTTTTCAGCTTCTCACTGCTGGAAAAGGTTTGGAGGGAGAGAATGTGCAGAACAGAGTAAGTCAGAGAAGCTGTAAAATGAATCACAGAAGCATTCAGGTTGGAAGAGACCCTCAGGATCACCAAGTCCCAATGCTGTTTCTAGGGCACCAAGATGTGTTGGTAACACTGCAGAGCCATACAGCACTACAATCATTTATCTTTTAGGAGTTAGCAGGAGAAAAAGATGCTCACCTCTAGCCAGGTTTGAATGTCAGAAGGAGGCACAGGCTGCACCACCCACCCCCCCCCCCCAGCACACACCTGGACCCTCTTAATGCAACAATCCTAACAACAGCCCTGTGCCCCACTGCACAAAAGCCAGGCTATGTCTGTCTTCTCTCACTCTCCTGAACAAGGCCAAGCAGTGCCATCAGTTATGGCTGCTCTGAGCAGTGCCAGAGATGGGCCTTCAGCCTTTTTTTTTCCCCAACAGAACACTGCAGGCTTTGCAAAGCATCAGCATCAGCCACACTCAGACAACCAAGTTTTCCTGGGATGGCAAATCCCAGGCAGTCACCAGAGACAGCTGAATTCAAAGACCAGAAGGTAGATTTTCTTAAACAGACTTTATGTTGCTTAATATAGCACAGACTCTTCCCCAGTATCTGCATAACGCTGAGTTTGAAATGTTCCAAGATTTGCACCGAGGAAGAGCTGGAGAGGTGGGAGAAGGGCTGCAGGAGGAAGCATTTAAAAAGCAAGAGATGACTTCAGAGAAACACCATCTACAAGCAGCACTCTCGAAACACAGGATTTGCGGTGCAGAGGCTTGGTTAGTAATGGAAATAAACCGTAAACAAGTCCCCAGCAAGGCAATGCAGGAGCGAGTCCGGCTAGGACTAATCACAACAGCTGAAGGTGTGAGGGGTTTGGGCTGGCTCATGCCTCCTCTCAGGAGAGATGTTCTGTATTGTGCCTAACTGTACACAGGCTGTAGGCTGCTAGATCTGTGCACCACAGACCTTTTCACGCTGCCCTAACACTAAGAGAGTTTGAAGAATCACCTCAGTGCCAACACAACTGGATCCCTGCCGTGAGCAGATGACTTCTTGCCTTCTCCTTTCCCCACTGAAATGCCAAAGTTGCTTGTGTGTTTCCTTTGAAGTGAACTCTACTTTGGGCCTGTCCCATTCTAGCTCCCTTAATTTCTGCTGAGCTTGCTCTGAACAGCCCTTTTTTCCTACACAGACAGAGGAAACCCAAAGAATGTTTGTTCCCCACCGCTACCTCACCAAGAAAACCCGCCAGGAAGAGCAATCTGCTGAGAATGTTTTGTGAAATGTAACAGTGCAGTGACTCTTGGGGTTGTCTCGCTGCTTTAGAACCCTCTCCACCAAAGCCAAGAGCCTAGGAACACGGACTGCTGCGGAGCCCATCTTGCAACTAACCCAAGTGCCAGCCGCCCAAACAGCTCCCTTGCTTGGCTGCTGGTTGCCAACTCTGTCGCTGCGTGTTTGCACAAGACAGGAGCTGGGTGCTGCTTTTGCCACCACTTAACTGGACCCTTTTCTTTTTGTTTTGTTGCTGGCACCTTTCTAACCCCTGTACAGCTCCTCCAGTTCCACGAGCTTCACCAGAAGCTCCAGGGAAAGCCTTACTCTTGCTTGTGTAGTGCGTGACAAGGCACACAGACTGTGACTTTAGTAGAACACTCTCTTTGTTTCGCTTCGATGCGTACCAGCAGGGCACACAAGGAAGGCGAGGTGCCACATCTCACAGCATGGATAGCCAACCCCCCCAAAAGTAGATACCGAAGCTAACACGACTGCTGTGAGCTTTTGATCCAAGCCAAGTCTTTGCAGGTGCACTTTCTTTCAAAAGGTACTTACCTGTCCTCAAGCCCTGGTCACTCTACTGATCACTGCCCACAAGAAACTGTACTTTGTAGGACATACTGCCTCCATAGGATTGAAATAGCTTCCTTCCTTAATCAGCATAGAATCAGATATTCCCACACAGGAGAACTATAGCCCTGATTGACAAGAGAGTTACAAAAATAAACCTGAGGTTTAAATATAGCTTGCTCAGCTCCCTGGAAGGTATGTAGTATTGTGTTATACAAGTCTACCATCATTTTCCCTGAATTAATATAGTCCATCTTCTCCCACTGCCTTGATCTCTATCAACTAAACAGCTACCAGATCTGTGTTCTACAGGAGAGCTGGCAGCTAGGGTTAGGTGGGAATGGCAACCAGCCCTTTCCACTGCATGGACTGATTTACCACCAGCATTTCATCGGCAATTAGCATTTAAAGATTTAGAGTTCACGTACCAGTTGAATGTACAATGTCTGCTGCAGCTGGCGAGGCAGACAGATAAACAAACCAACAAGCAGGACTACAAAGCTATGTATAGAAACAAAACATGTATGTGCCCAACACGAAGGAATATATCTAGCATGGGGATATGTCACTTTGTATGCGAAGACACAAGCCAGGCAGGCAGTATTTAATTAGTTCCTCTTTCTACAGTGGGTAGTTCAATAGCAGCAAACTCATTGCATTTCCCCCAATTTATCAAGATCTTCCGATGTGTTGAATATGCAACGTAATGAGGGCAGAGCTCCACAGCCCTGCTCTTCCCGGTTCAGGGGAGGGGAAAAAAAAACCCCAACATTTAAAGCCATTCTAATTATGAAATGGTTTTCGTCCCTTAAAAATCTCCCCGTCGCTGACTGACTAAAAATCATGGGACAGACCTCCTATTTATTATGCAAATCCTTAGCATTAAGAAAACAAATCACCAACTAACATCTGTCTCACTCTAAAGGAAAATAAATCAATTGATTTCCCCCACCCCGCCCCCAAACAAGCAGCACCCTCCGCCAGACTCCCCTGCGCAGCCGAACCCAATACCACCCGCCGGCGCGGGCGGGCAAAGCGCCTCCCGAGCCCCGTCCCCGCCGCTGCTGCAATGGACCCACCACAGCGGCTGGGCTCGGCGGCTCCCGGCCCCGTGCCGCGCACCGGCCCCGTGCCGCGCACCGGCCCGGCCACTGCGGTCCTTGCGCCGCCCGCCCAACCCCCCCGCGCCCCGACCCACCTTTCCCTTCCATCGCGGAGCCTTGCGAGCGCCGGGAAGTTGCGGGGAAGTTGCCGGAAGACGCGCTCCCTCCTCAGCCAGAAAGCCCCGAGAGCCCGGCGAGCGAGAGCCGGCCGCCGCTGCCTGCTCCGCGGTGGGGACGGCGCCGTCGCTGCTTCGGAGCTGCAAGCAAGCAACCACCGGGGGAGAGGGCGTGAGCCGCCGGGCCCCCCAGGCAGCCGCGGCGGGGAGCGCGGGGCGCAGCGAGGCCGCGGGGGGAGCGCGTTACCTGGGCGGCGGCGGGAGCTGTCCCTGGCCGAGCGGTGCTGCGGGGGCGAGTGGCTCCGCGGCCCGCCGCGCTGCCTGGCACCGCCCGCATGCGCGCCCCGCCCGCGCCCCGCCCCCGCGGCCCGCACCGCGGCACCGCCGGGCCCCCGGCTGCGGGCTGCGCGGGGGAGCGCCGCACGCCTCGGCCGGGCCGGCCCCGCTCCCCACGGGGAGCTGCGCCCCACAAGCCGGAGCGCCGGGTTACGCGTAACACGGGCACCAACGGCCGCCCGTTTACCGTGGGAGTCCTTCCCGAGCCCTCGCTCCCGAGCCGGGCACGGAAATCGCCTCCCGGGTGCACGGAGACGGCAGCTGTGCAGCGCGACGCGCGTCCCGGTTGCTGCAGCCGCGCCGGCCGGTGCCGCAGGTGATGCGTGTTCTGCACATGGCCTGACCGAGCCCCGCAGACCACAGCACTCGACCTGGGCAGCTGAGAGCCGCCACTCCCCTCACCCCAGCCCCCTGGTACCCTAGCAACCAGACCGAGCCCCCAGCACCTGCAGACACGGAGAGGCACTCAGGAGATGCCCGGTCTCAGGTCCAGGCCTTCTCTGGCTACACTGTCTCACGATAATTGTGCTGATTCATAAAACATCCACTTCAGGGCTAGTTGGGGCTTTGCTGGTTTTGCATCCAGCTGCTGGATTTTGTTCTCCCTTTGATTGCTTAATAAAATAAGCAGTCCCCTGCTAATGAGAAGCTGATAAAGCATTCATACCAGGATCAAGTCACAAGAGGATAGATTGATCTCCTTAAATTCATCCCTGTGAGGAAGTTTCTCCACAGTGGCATTATCTCTGTAGCTCTTAAGTATTTCCAGATTTTTTTCAGCTTTGGTATGATTGGGATGGTAAAATCCAGTCCTGGGCCTATTCTTATGATTTGTGTTACTGAAAAAGCAGCTCAAGGCATCCACCGTGCTGGGAGCTGGACATGAAGAGGATAGATGGCTCTGGCACCACGTAAGGTTCTAAATACAGGAGCAGTAATTCCTGTCTCCTGCTATTCCTTTATAGATCCTGGTGTTCATATTCACCTTCTCATCTATAGCCCAGTCCTGGCAAACCAGCCAGGTGCTGTACAGAAGGCTTTTCGTGCTCCTCCTTCTATGCTGCTGTGACCCATCCTGCAGCCATTGCCTACAGGCTTCCCCATCCCGAAGCAGAGCCCTGAATTTGGTGAGGGAAGTGAACACTCTGCGCATGGTCCCGTTTTAGTGTCCGATCCAGGCAGTTCTCAGCACTGCCTGCTCCCATCTCAGCTACCACCCCATAAGGTGACAGGGCACTTCAGCTAGAGATGGTGTATTAGTGCAAGAGCATGCCCCTGAAAATCAGCTCTAAACACCCCAGATGAAGGGAGACCCACCATATAAAATCCATCTATTACTGGCTTCTACTTATTTACTATGTCCTACATTACCATGAAGAAGATCAGATTTATTTGGGGATTGACTGGAGGTAGTGTAGGCGAGCTTTGAGTCAAAAATGCTCACCTACTGACAAAGCAGGCAGACTTTTGTGATTTGACCAGCAGGTCAAATTAAGTTTCTACTGTCTCTTCAGTTTTCTTTCTGCAACTAGTGGGGTCCTGATTCCCCATGCCTTCCTTCACCAGGGTTAACTTTCCTGCTTGTTCTGAAAAGCAATGAAACAGTTGCCCTCTCAAGGTCTGTTTATTAGTCCTTACTAATATCCCAATCAGAATATACACCAGAGTGCTCAATAAATCCTCAGACAGTTGTTTTTAAACTCTTGGGCTCAAGTTATCAACTTCCACACACTAAAATCAGGTAAACTCTCAGAGGACATGAGGGTTTCCCAGCATCTAAGTTCAAGAACAACTTTCAACAGGAAGCAGTGAGGGCAAGGAAACATCCTGACTTGCAACGCTACAGGCCTGGGGCAGTGTGGCTGGAAAGCTGCCTGGCAGAAAGGGATCTGAGGGGTCTAATGGACAAGCACTTGAATAGGAGCCAGCAGTGTGCCTAGGTGGCCAAGAGAGCCAAAGGCATCCTGGCTGGGATCAGAAATACTGTGTCCAGCAGCAGCAGGGAGGTGATTGTCCCCTGGTACTCAGATCTGGGGAGGCCACACCTTGAGTATTGTGTCCAGTTTGGGCACCTCAAAGCAAGAGAGATGTGGAGGGGCTGGAGCCAGGGCAGAGGAGGGCAAGGAAGCTGGGGAAGGGCCTGGAGAATAAATCTGATGAAGAGCAACTGAAGGAGCTGGGGATGGTTAGTTTGGGGAAAAGGAGGCTGAAGGGAGACCTCATCACTCTCCACAACTACCTGAAAGGAGGTTGTGGAGAGGTTGGTGCTGGTCCCTTCTCACAGGTAATTAGGGATAGAACAAGAGGGAATGGCCTCAAGCTATGACTGGGCAGGTTTAGATTGGACATTAGGAAGATTTTTTCCCCAGCAAAAATGGTCAGGCACTGGAATGAGCTGCCCAGGGAAGTGGTTGAGTCACCAGCCCTGGATGTGCCTCTGAAAACAGCTGGCTTTAGAGCAGCCCTGAGCAGACATCATAAAGCCAAGTGGCCATTTTGGCATTGCTGCAGAGAGTAAACCCACATGATGAGCATACATGGTCTCCCAGCTGCTGCTGCTCATGCCCATCTGCTACCCTGGCACAGTGCCTCCTTCTCTAGAGGGAGCCTCCATTCACGAGGGCAGAGACACCAGTCGGGCTGCAAGGTTGTGCGTGTAGCCAGACATGTACTGCATGTCTGCATGGGACACTTCTGCATGAGGCTGGGTATCCCAGCAGGGAGCAGGTCACCAGTGGGGGGGTTTCAGCTTCTCAATGCCCATTTCAAGTGATGACCGCATGAAGTGGCAACAAACCCAGGCAGAGAGGCACGATCACAATGTCCAGGGGACCTACCTTCTGTACCAAGCCCTGCACCAAACTGACCACGAGGCAGCTTCAGTTCCTCACTTGGATTTCAAGTGAACAGGAATCGAGGGACTGCCTCAGGGACAGCACCCCAAAGGCTTTCTCTGAAGGATGCTGGGCAGAGGGGAGGTGGGCAGGGTGACGATGGGCAGGGCTGCTCACGGGGGCACATCACCCTGATGGCACAGTGCCATCACCTGGCAACGGTAACACGGCAGTGCCAGTGCCCTGGGACAGCATAAAAGGGAGCATCCTCCTGTGCCTGCTGCCAGACCCTGACCTGGGAGCAGCCCAGAGACATCCCAGAGGAGGCCCTTGAGGAGCCAGTGGAAGTAGTTGGTGAGAGCTGAGGGAGGAAGGCCAGGAGCTAGACAAGGCTGCTGCTGCTGAGAACTGCCAGTGTCTGGAGGTGCCTGAGGGAATGAGGATTTTTCAGCTTTGAGGAGCACTGCAGAGCATCCCTTCTGGAGCCAGTAGCTGTAAGAAATGGGATGCAGAGATGTTGCCAGGGTACCCAGTGCTTTGGAGCACCCATTGGTGTCCTGCCAGGCACAGGAAAAGATTCCTGCCCCCGAGGTTAATCAGGCTGGAGGCATTTGGCCACTCTCAGAATGGCCTGAGATGGCTGCAGGGTGAGAGAGAGTAGGGCTTGGGCATCTCTTGGGAGGCAGGGCCAGCCTAGGGCAGGAGGAAGCAGGTCTTGCTCACATGCTCAGGGAGTAGCTGATCGCCAGTGCTGGGGTCAGGAAGGAATTTTTCCCCCCGGGGCGGATTGGCACTGGTCCCCAGGGGGTTTATTGCCTTCCCCTGCAGCATTGAGCAAGACCACTTGTCGAGGCTCCTCTGGTTCCCCTTGGCTGGGTTACTGCCTGCTGCTCATGCACCACGCAGATGGCCTCTCGTGCCCTGCA
Source organism: Melanerpes formicivorus (assembly GCF_026170545.1). Taxonomy (NCBI): domain Eukaryota; kingdom Metazoa; phylum Chordata; class Aves; order Piciformes; family Picidae; genus Melanerpes; species Melanerpes formicivorus. Next base: position 21,543,500 of record NW_027142364.1, on the reverse strand, counting down.
GCTGGGGGGACAAAGGCTTTTTTCCCCAAGTGGGCTAGTGAATGCCTATGGGGTTTTTTTGCCTTCCTCTGCAGCACAGAGCATGGTCCCTGGCCAGGCCTCCTTTGGGCCATTCTGGCCAGGAGCCTGCTTTGTGCTTCCACGAAGGTGGCCTCTTGTGCCCTGCATCCGGGGGGAGGAAAATGTCTTTACTCCCAGGACGGGGAATCTTCTTGGGTTCCCCTGGAGCTGCTTCCTTTCCTCTGTAGCATTGAGCACATCCTCTTGTCAAGGCCTTCTGGCTCAGTTCTGACTGCTGCTCTCACACCTCCAAGGCAGCACTGGAGCCCAGGCTCTCTCAGACTCTCAAGTTTTGGAAGACAGAAGTCTGCTGCTTGTCATCCTCTCATGTCTGTCTTTGGAAAATTAGTGAACATCAGCTCTGAAACAGGCTGACAAGAGCCAAAATAAAATCCTCTTTCCACCTGTAACCTTTGTGTTGTGTGTCCTTGAAAGAGTTTTTGGAGCTGAACACCTCCTGACATTTCAGGCAAATGGCAGTCTTGCTGTTGCCTGGTTCATGGTGAGTGCAGGGAGTGGGATGGAGTGAGGAACTCTGAAACAGCCCCAAGGGCTCCATCCAGGAGAGAAGCTCTCAGCAGGGCAGGTCCAAGCCCCATCCAGGAGACAGAGACAGGGACAGGCACACCTACAACATCACTCAGGTATCAACAACATCACTGAAGGCCCCAGGCTGATCTGAGACATATCCTCTGAGCCCTTAGCAGGAGATGGTGGGGGGTGGGGGTCCCAGGGGAGGCTACTCTCAGCCACTGAGACCTATGAGCATGTCAGGACCCTGGCAAAAGTAGACCTTCTTTGTTTATATGCTCTCCTCAAAACATTTATGGTTGTCTACTGTGGAGTGGAGACAGAGTATTGGCTCAGATGGACCTTCTCTCTGATGGATTATTGTTGTACTCAGACTCTTGGTTTAGTATGTTTGTCCAAGGGAACAGCTCAAACAAATCTCCATGTGGAAACAAGCAGGTACTGCTCACCTCTAAAAGATTGCAAGCATTTGGTGACAGAGCTCTGGAACAGGCTGCCCAGGGAGATTGTGGACTCTCCTTCTCTGGAGGTATTCAAAACCCACGTGGATGCATTCCTGTGTGATCTGCTCTAGGTGACCCTGCTCTGGCAGGGAGGTTGGACTGGATGAGCTTTTGAGGTCCCTTCCAATCCCTAACATTCTGTGAGTCTGTGAAATGTCTCAGCCTGTTCCTAGACTGCTCAGAAGCCAACTTCAGCATCCAGCTTAGGTTTAACAGCTACAGACAGAGCTGCTTTCACTGTAGGTGACAGAAAGGTACTCATCCTGCCCAGAGCTTAAAGACAATTTCCATTAAAGACAATGAAAAGCAATCAAAAAGGACCTGCATTGAGTTCTGACCAAGGGGGAGGAATAACTACTAACCTTGATGTTCAGTGTAGGGCTAACCTTGAAACCAGCTGCGATGGGGAGCAAGGGTTCAGCCAAGTGCTTCTGAAAGTCTGTTTTTGGCCTCTGAAGCATCTATTCCCCCAAACTGGTGGGCATCATTAACTAACTGCCATGATTACAGCAGAACAGATTCCTTTAGGACAGCAAACAAAACAGCTCTGTACCACACCACGCTCAGAAGATGTCCACGTGCCACGACAAAGCAGCAGGTTGCAGGAAAGTAGGCCACAGCACAGCAGCAGCAGGAAGGACCTCTACTGAAACAGTAAAGAACACAGCAGGGGGGAAAGGGAGTAAACAGAGACTAGAAATTGGTAATACTACACTTAGGGCAAAGTACAAAGAACATTCTACAGGCTGCAATCCATCACCCTGTGGATGATGGACATGGCTTCTGCTTACGGACAAGAACAACAACTACTACATCAGCAGCCGAGGTCACTTCCTACATCCTCCAAGCAGCTGCTAGAAGCATAGCAGAAGTGCACTAGGAGGTGGTGTGTGGAATGAAGACCAAAGCAAGTCACAACCCTTGAGCAGGCACAGTCAGTTTAGTTACATAAAGGTACTGATCACATGGTTTTGAGATTAATCAGGACTTGGTTTTGAGATTGATCAGGACTTCATCAGTAAGGGCAAAAGCACTAACAAAGCCATAACAGTACCAAACCAAGGGAACCCAGTTACTTGCAACTCAGTCAAAAATTACTATGGAAGACAATCATGGCTGGAGGTAGCCACCCTTGTACTGGCACAGAGGAAGGTCCTTCTAAGCACCAGCGTTGGGCTGGCAGACTGCCACCATCTTTCTCCTGCTAATATTCCTCATAACCCTCCATATACACTCATTTACATTGACAAGACTCAACAGTTGCAAAACCTCCCAATTTCAGCTTTCTGTGAGGAAATGAGCATCATGAGCTCCTCAAAACCCAGAGAAGCTGGAAGTGGTTCTCAGTCCACACAGCAAAGTGCTTTGTGTTCTCAGGACTAGCTCTCAGGTTCACTGAGCCCACAGCACCACCTTCAAACCATTCAGTTTAGCAGATAACTCTGTCCCCTGCTCTGGCAGGTGGGGGTACAGTTTGAAGTCAGGTCACAACATTTTAAGACTTTCCTGCAAACAAAGAAAACATGAAAATAAGGTGCAGAACGAAGCTACTCAAGCACTAGCCTCTTTTTGACCTGATTACATAGGCAATGACATGCACTGGGAATGCTGTACACAGGGCAAAACTTTACAGGGCAGAGGCAAGAAGGAGCTTCCCTGCTGCCAGCTCAGCCTTCCTAAGAGCCAGCTCAGCCCTCTTAAGAGTCAGCTGCTCAAATGCTTGCAGAGAATGGACTTAAAACCCTATTTGTCTACACCTATTTCCTACATAAAAAGCTGTTAGCTCCTCACTGCTCTGCAGCCATCAGGGCTGATTATCATTCATGTGCTTTCTCTGCTGTTTCAAGAAATCATAGCAGACTGGCCTCTGCCAAGCTTCCAATACCAGGAGGCAATTGCCTCACTTTATTCCTACCACATAGAGCCATTTCTTGAGCACTGAACTCTCCTCTCAGACTTCACAGTCCTGTAAGATGCCCACTAAGAGTGAAATTCAATGCCAGCTGACACCCAGCAAAATCCCAGGCATATGCCAGACTGCTCCAGTGTCCCTGAAGTGGGTGATGAGAAGGGCCTTGGGGCACAAGGAGTAATCTCCTAGCATAGAATTGTTAAGGTTGGAAGGGACCTCAAGGATCAGCCAGTTCCAACCCTTCTGGCCATGGGCAGGGACACCTCACACCACAGCAGGTTGCTCACAGCCACATCCAGCCTGGCTGCAAACACCTCCAGGGATGAGGCTTCCACCACCTCCCTGGGCAGCCTGTGCCAGTCTCTCACCACCCTCATGGGGAAGGATTTCTTCCTAACAGCCAATCTGAATCTGTCCATTTCTAGTTTTGCTCCATCCCCCCCAGTCCTATCACTCCCTGACACCCTCAAAAGTCCCTCCCCAGCTTTCTTGTAGCCCCCTCAGATACTGGAAGGCCACAAGAAGGTCTTCTCAGAGCCTTCTCTTCTCCAGACTGAACAGCCCCAACTGCCTCAGTCTGTCACCATAGCTGAGCAGCTCCAGCCCTCTGCTCATCCTCCTGGCCTTCTCTGGACACACTCCAGCATTTCCAGATCTTTCCTGTAATAGTTCTTCCCATCCAGTCCTTGCATTTTTTTCCACTTACCTGTGCTTACCCTGTTCCTTTTAATGCTGTGTTTTCCATAATGTTAGCAGATAACAAATGCAATAGAAGCTGCACAGCCAAGACCATTAGCATCCCTGTACCTGTGGTGTAGCCTTCCCATGCCTCAGGGAGTTGGATCTTTCTGTGATAATTCAACACTCGGACTTTGTCCAAATACAGGAGGCAGCTTGACACCAGCACCACCGAGAGACACTTGACTGGGCCAGGTGAGAGCTTGAGCTCCTCTTGGCAAACATCATGGAGAATATTGAGACCAGAAGTGAGATACAAATATAAAAGAGAGATATGAAGCACAAACCCAGGGGGAAAGGACTGAAGGAGGGAGAATGACAAAAGCAGCAGGCAATCCTACTGAAAGCAGCTCACCCTCAGCTGCAAAGATGGTGTGGCAGTTTAGAACCAGAGACTCACAGAGTTGTTTTGGTTGGAAGAGACCTTTCAGGTCAAGTTCAACCCTTCACCCAGCACTGCCAGGTCACCACTAAACCATGGCCCTCGGCATCAAATCTCTATGGCTTTGAAACCCCTCCAGAGATGAGGACTCCACCACTGCCCTGGGCAGCCTGGGCCAGGCCTTGACGACCCTTTTGGGGAAGAAATTGTTCCCCATGTCCAACCTAAACCTCCCCTGGGGCAACTTGAGTCCACTTCCTTCCATCCTATCACTCACTCCCTGGGAGAAGATACCAAGCCCCACGTGGCTCCAACCTCCTTTCAGGGAGCTGTAAAGAGCCAACTGGGTGCCTCCTGCTGCTGCCACATGGGCTCCACCTCCAGTGCCCTGGCTGTCCAGCCCGGTGGGTGGACACAGGAAGCTGTGTGTTTCATTCCCATAATGTCCTGCTTCCTATAAATCCATCTGCAAGGTCTCACACTTCCTCTTTCTGCCCTCACTGCTCCCATGGGAGATGCTCCCTCTCTGGTAATGGAAGGGGAGTTATCTCATTCCTCTTGGGCCTGGCCAGGCCTAATGCCAGGAGGAGGAGGGGGAAGGGCAATCTCAGATCCTCAGATCTGACCAGCTGAGATCAGCCTAACAGTGGAGGGGGGGAAGAAAGAGCCCTGGGGGTTTTGGGTGTACCCTCAGGCAGGGAGAAGGGGAGTGCTGGGAGGCTTCTGGCTATGCTGTAAGGGACTCTGGATGCTTTGGGTTTCTTTTGTCACTGTGCTTGTAGCTCTCTGTAAAACACTCACTGCTTTTCCATTTAAACTTTCCATCCCTTCTGCAATCCATTTGTGTGAGCCTCATCATTTTTCTGCCCTGGTGGGAGGCAAGGGAGGATCTGCCTTCAAGCTGCCTCAGATGGGAAGACCAACCCTTAGGTGTGAGGACGGTTACAATGGGCAGTGACATAAGCCTTAAGCACTTGATATTCATGCCAAAAAACTACTCACGTGCTTAACCTGAAGTACAAACTCATGCATTTTGCTGGGAGAAATTGAGGAAAGAAAAAGCTTGGCTCAGTTCTCCCCCCAAAACTCAAACCCATAGGAACAGGCAGCATCCATAGTGCACCTTCAGCCCTGACCTGCAAGGCTGCAAGCTAAGGGGATGGATTTTTGTGCTTGTAGGAGAAACTTGATCCCTGAAGTAAATATTTTAAGTTCTACCTTGCCTAGGTGAAACCTGGTCCCTAAAGCCATTTTAACTGACACCAGCTTCCAGCAGCTCTACAGTGCAAAGAGATACAGCTGCTCTCTGCCACAGTGCCTTTTAAGAGGGATATAAACTTGGTTGTGAGAATACTACCCCCTATGGCAACCTAGCCTGAGCTGCAGGGATGACAGAATACAGAACAAACCAGCTTGGAAAAGATCTTGGAGATCATCAAGTCCAACCTATCACCCAACACCATCTAATTAACTAAACCATGGCACCAAGGGCCTCATCCAGTCTTGTTTTAAACACCTCCAGGGATGGTGACTCCACCACCTCCCTGGGCAGCACATTCCAAAGGCAAATCTCTCTTTCTGTGAATAATTTCTTCCTAACGTCAGCCTAAGCCTCCCCTGGAGCTTCTCTTGGAAGTGGAGAGGTCTGGTGCTGACAGGAAAGCATCAGTCAGTCCCAGCATACGCTACTGGATGTAATTTAAAGTTCAGGGAAGTCTGGTTTCCAATCAGTGCAGTATCCACAAATGGACTTGACCTGCCACCTGTCCCCAGATCTGCTGGACACAAGGCACAGGCAGTCTTCAATGGTTTGTTTAATAAACCTGCCAAGATACTGCCTGCCTCTGCTCTTCCCTGCTGAGGTTTTGCTTATGGAAAAGCTTGGCTGGTTTGTTTGCTTTCCTCATGCACATAAATAGCAATTTATCTATGCCTTGCTTTCCTTGACTGATAGAATCTCATTGAATCCATCCCAGAAATCTGGGCTGCAACCAACCCAAACAGTATGAAAACCAGCATGCCTGACCCTGAAAGAATGAGTGTCATTTGGAGGCTCTTGCTTGCTTCTCCCTTGGCAGCTTTTGCCACAGCATGGCCAAGAGCTGCAGGGGAGTTCAGCTGCATCACCACAACCAAACTGCACACCTTTAACCCAAACCCTGCAACACTTCAAAGCTTAGAAGGAGCTCAGCTCTACCTGATGAGCACAGCCCTGCTTCTTGCCACAGCTGGAGTAGATACAGCAACCTGTAGTACTTTCTCAACACTGCAGTGACATCTTCCAAGTGACAGTTACATATAAACACAGGAAATGGTGGAGGTTGAAGGAAGAATCTGGGGTTGCACTCAGGGTAGCCAGCAAGTTACTTAACTGCTGTTCACTCTGCAGCAGTTTTCCATCTCTGCTCTTGTTGCAGACCTTTTAGCAAAGGAGGAAGAGTGAGACCATAGCAGCATTTGTAACCTGCTGCCAGCTAGATGTTCCAGTGGACTGCAGCAAGCATGGTGCTGAGTTGGAAGGGCCACATGCTCCTGTGCAGATCCTCCCTTTGTTCTAGAGACCAAGATGTGAAGTGTAAAAGGTTGTCCAAGCTGTCCAGATCTATTTCAGCAGTCTTTTCAAAAACTAAGCCCAGAAAACACTCAACTCACCACCTAGGCAGGACCAGACAGGCTAATTTTTCTTCCCATTGCCCAGCCTTGCCCTTGAATTCATTGTGCTTTGGCCTAGAAGCTCTGCAACAACAGAGGTTTTGAGCTGTGTCAGTGCTGCACACCTCTGTCAGGCACATCAGAGCTGGCCATGGCAGCCAGCTGAGAGGATATGTCAAGGAGCACAGTTCTGCCACTACCCAGCCCAGCCCAAAGCTGATCTCCATGTGCCTCAGGAAGGCAGAACAGAATCACTATTGCCTTTTGCCAGGATCTCACTTTCTACTGCTCATAAAATTAGTCTTTCCTCCCCTGCATTTCCAGAGGCCTTTTTTTAGCTGTCTGATGAGGTAAAATGGTATTTCTGTTTCTAAGTCAAAGTGGTTAGCTTTCAAAACTAAAATACCAGAACCAAGAGGCAGCTTCAGCACACAGTGCTAAGAGGACATTCCTCTCTTGTCAGAGGAGCAGCTGTGCAGAGAATGAATGGTGGTAAGGAGAAAACAGCTCTTGGAGCAAATGCTTATTTATTTATTTGACAGGATTTGCTGCATTAGTGATTGCCTTCACAGAAACACCATCTCCAAGAGAGATTTTCCTGACCTAGGGAAAGGAACACCTTGAAATCAGCATTCAGCACCTTGGAAGCAGCATTCAGCACCTGCAGAAGGAGCCTGAGATCATTCCCATCAAGGGGAGGAAAACTGTGTCAGGAAAGGAAAAGATGCCAAGGAAGGGTTTGTGTGGTGTGGGAGAAGGAGCCTTACACAGCAGCATGCATTAAAGTAGCTGAGACCTGAGAATCCAGTGACATATCCAAGGCAAATGGCACCCAGGTTGAGGTCCTGATGGCAATGGCTATTGTCACTGGGAAAGCAGGCAGCAGGAAGGGACTGGAAGTAAGAGGAAACTTAAGAGCGCTGCTCTAGACTGACTGAAGCAAATTGCTGGATCTGCACAGAAGCCTTCAGGACAGATCTTTCTTCTCCTGTTCTCGGTCTGAGAAGAGGTGACAAGGCATCTGCAAAGGCAATTTGCTGCTTGGATGAGGTCAGTCAAGTAAGATGTATCAGGAGGAAAGAAGGGGCCCAAGGACAGAGTGAGATGGGACACTTGCACAAATTTAGATTGGGAATGGCCAAAGGTGAGAACAGCTTCCTCCATCATGGGAGACAGTCTAGGGAGGGCAGGGAAGAAGAGAGAAAGAACATCCCAGACGATAAAAGTAAGGACAAGAGAGAAAAGCAAGGCTGACTGACGAAGGAACTTTGCAAGTCCAGGTGCAGAGGTGGGCTGCATTTGGAGAAGCACATGGAGGCTTGAACAGCAAGTTTGTTTTGTAAGGAAGAGCTGCCAGAAGAGAGGGTGGACTGAAGGGGAAGTATAACAGCAGGGATAGGAATAGATACAGAGAGTCTGGGAGATGGGAGAAGGAGCCTGTGCTCACCTCCAGGAGACAAGGACAAGGAAAGAGGGCACATCATTTTGCATTTCTATTTAAACGTAGAAGCAGAAGAGATTTTGGTCAGAAAAAGAAATGAAGGCCAAGGAGGAAGGTTAGGACTGACTCAAGGTGGCAAGAAGCCAGCTGTGACTGAATCCCATGCCAGCAAGAAAGCTAGAGAAGGAAAACTATTTAGTCAGCAAGGTGGCAAAACTGGGAAAGTTTAGCACAATCAGCACGGCAATAGGGTTTGGCTCCAAGTAACAGGAGCGGAGGAAACCAAGGCTGGCATGAAGCAGGCCTGGGAATTAATAGGCTCCAGAGTGCAGTGGGAAAGCAAGGGGTTCAAAACGATGGGGAATCAGCAGTCGAAAAGGACAGACAGCCAGGAAGCAAGAAGATGCCTTGGCAAAGCTGAGAGCAGCAAAACACCAAGTGATGAGCTGTGCAGCCAATGGAGAGCAGCAAAAAAGAGGCAGCAGCAACAGCAAGTGGGGAAGATAATGGGGTGGTTTTCCAGTGGGAAGATGTTCCCCTGCCAGTACCAAGAAAGCAAACTGGCAAACAGCTCCAAAAGAAAAGCATTTACTGGAAACCACTTACCACTCGATCCTGAGCATTCCTTAGGTCGTGATCAGCTATGCAACAAAATTACACGCTCAGAGCAGCGCCCGGGATGCCATCTGCAAGGGGACAGCAGCAGGTAGGAGTCAGGTGGAACCGAAACGCTGTGGGGCAGCGCACGCAGGCTCCTTGCCCAGGCAGCCCTCCAGCCTGCGAGCTCCAGCACAGCCACCTCCCTCGCTGCCCGGCTGCAGCCCTCCTCCACACGCGGAGCGCTGCAGTTCTGGCATCTGCACACAGACACGAGCCACGTTTGCCACATGGAGGAAAGCTTTCCCCTGCCTGCCCAGCACCCCTGCTTGCCACTGCCACCTGCTAGTCCTCCCCTTTCTTTCTGCAGCACTCCTTCTCTCGCTTGGCTTTTTCACTCCTCCTTTCTTCTCAGCCCTGCCGTGGGCTGTCTCGTTCCTCAGATGCAGCTGAGAACTGTTCTGTCTCACAGCTGCTCCAGGGTCACTATTCTCAGCTGCGACCCTTGGCGGTGACTACTGAAGGCTCTTTGGGTGCCAGCAGCATCCTCCCAAGGCCACTCGCGGTTGTGCTGTATGAACTTCTGCCCTCTCCTGGCTGCAAGGAGCGACATGGAGCTCGGCTTTCCCCCACCCTCTTGCCTGTGCACAGCAAGAGCACTTCCCAGAAGTTGGTATTTCTGCTCTAGGCTTATTTTTTTTGTAACAGTCCTTGCAAAGCTGCAGGTCTGGACAGGGTACTTGGTATGCAGGATGTTTTATACCCCTAAAGATATCAGCATCTCCCAAATGCCTTTCCAGTAGATCAGGGATATGCACTGTGACTAAAAGCCCAACAAATTCTAACACTCAGCTCTGCATGGAGCTGCTCCAAGTGCACCCATTATCTTCTTGCCTGTGTCTTGCAGCATGCATCCCAAGTCCTAAGGCATTACCAATCATCCTTGAATAAGAAGACTCTGCTTAGCTACCAGGGTCAGGAGCACATGGAGAAAGCTGCCTTTTTATATCCCCTTCAGCAGCCTCTATTCTCATGTACACATCTTTAGAGTGAGCCTCACAATAAGGTCTCCATCCATCTCAGGTCTGGGGAAGCTGGATCCCTTGGGTACTGCTTTTTCTGCCTTTTGGACTAAATTAGGGAACACAAACACAGCCCCCCCTTTGGGCACCTCTACAAACACACACACAGACACAAACACAGCCCCCCCTTTGGACACTTCTGCAAACACACACACTCCCCCCTTTGGGCACTTCTACAAGCACACACAGACACAGACACACAGACACACACACTCCCCCCTTTGGGCACTTCTACAAGCACACACAGACACAGACACACAGAGACACACACTCCCCCCTTTGTGCACTTCTGCAAACACACACAGACACACACACACAGACACACTCCCCCCTTTGGGCACCTCTACAAACACACACAGACACAAACACAGCCCCCCCTTTGGACACTTCTGCAAACACACACACTCCCCCCTTTGGGCACTTCTACAAGCACACACAGACACAGACACACAGACACACACACTCCCCCCTTTGGGCACTTCTACAAGCACACACAGACACAGACACACAGAGACACACACTCCCCCCTTTGTGCACTTCTGCAAACACACACAGACACACACACACAGACACACTCCCCCCTTTGGGCACTTCTACAAACACATGCCCAAGCAGCTTTATTCCCAACCCACACTGGGGGAACCTTTGCCAGAGATAGGATCAGGACATAGATCACTTCATCCAACTCTCCCACAGTGGTATGAAAGGAGGTCTGCCTCTGACAGTCAGGTTAACACCATCTGTTTCTTCCTACTGGTCTGGATCATTCTTTTGCCACCCCAGTTTGTTTCACCAGTGTCATATTTCAGTTCCTTCACACACCCCCTGAACGAACACCCACTCTGTGCCAGCCCAAGCCCCTCAGTAACCAACTTCTCACCTGCTAGCAGTGAGAAACAAGAGGAGACTCCATTTTCAGTGCCAGTGGCAGTGCAGCACTACTGGGCACGGATTTCTCTAAGTGCATTACAGATACTGCCACGAGCAGGGAGCTCCAAGGGCCACAGATGTGCAAGGGGGCAACCACTCATTAGTTCTGCCTGATCCTGGCCTTGCAATCCCCATCCTGATTAAATTACTGAGGGTAGGATTATCAGCAAGATAATCAGATGCAGTGTCTAATCTGGATAACTCAGCATTACTGGGCCTCAGAGCAGAGGATTTCACTGACCACCCAGCCAGGGCATTCCAGAGCATTACCTCTCATTCCCAGCATTTAAAGGACTCAAACATCCAAGAGACTTGTGCAGAAGGGAAAACTGAGGAATATACTCTTAATTTCAGTCAAGTGCAATAGTTTGCTAACTGCTGTGGTTCACACCTCAAGTCCTGTGTCCAGTTCTGGGCCCCTCAGGTTAGGAAAGATGTTGAGTTGCTGGAAGGTGTCCAGAGAAGGGCAACAAAGCTGGGGAGGGGTCTGGAGCACAGCCCTGTGAGGAGAGGCTGAGGGAGCTGGGGTTGCTTAGGCTGGAGAAGAGGAGGCTCAGGGGAGACCTTCTTGCTCTCTACAACTACCTGAAGGGAGGTTGTAGCCAGGTGGGGGTTGGTCTCTTCTCCCAGGCACCCAGCACCAGAACAAGTGGACAGTCTCAAGCTGTGCCAGGGGAAGTTTAGACTGGATGTTAGGAAGAAATTCTTCATAGAGAGAGTGATTGGCCATTGGAATGTGCTGCCCAGGGAGGTGATGGAGTCACCATCCCTGGAGGTGTTTAGGAAGAGACTGGATGGGGTGCTTGGTGCCATGGGTTAGCTGATCAGGTGGTGTTGGGTGATAGGTTGGACTTGATGATCTCAAAGGTCTCTCCCAACCTGGTTAATTCTATTCTATTCTATCTGAGAGCCCCCAGACCCAGCACAATTAGGCCTTCAGAACAATCACTTATCTGAGCACCTCACTGAGTATTGAAGAGGCTTCAGAATCTACACCTTTGGGTTTTTTTAATAAGGCATCAAATGGCTTCTTGTGGTTCTGGTGCCTCCCTTGACCCTCCTTCAAGCTTTCTATTGCCCTAGTCTTTCCAAACAATGTACAGGGCCATGAGGCCTCCTGAGGGGGAGATGTTGAGGACAGAGACAGATCTAGGAGAATTATTTTACACTTGGAGGACTTCAACATCTCAGCAAAAGGATTGCCAACATTTCTTGCCCCTCGCCTTGCTCACCCTCCCTCATGCTTCCCCTCAGCTAAGGCTTTCCCTGTTTCCTCACGTTTGTCATTTTGGACCAGAAGGTAAGAGCTCAGTGATGCTCTGAAAAGAAAGTCTAGCCTTGGGACTCTGAGCCTTGGCTAGCTGCTGCCTTGCATGGTGAGCAAGGTTTTGTTCAGCAACAACACGGCCTGGCTAGGACACAAAGACGGAAAAGGCACCTGGTCTCTCACCAAGCCTCCATTGTTCCCAGGCAGCCTGAGAGGATGCTTTACAACCCCTTCAGGCCTGCCCAGCCTGAACTCCTGCTCTTCTCAAAAAAATGAATCACTTAGAGGCTTTCATCACCTTATCAGAGTCCCTGGTGGCCCCTGCCTGCCCTCCCATGCAGACTTTGATCTCCTTTTAGGAAGAGGATAAAGCCATCCTTGAGCAAAGCTGCTTTCCAGTGAGGCATTGTGCTGGTTTTGTGAGAGCAGACACCTCCAGGTGTCCCCCTCAAACAGGTCTCTCTCAATAGTTGCAGCTCAGACTTTTTACTGTTTTTTTATTCATTCCAAGCAGCTCAGAGAAAAGAGACTGCAGGCCTCTCACTTCCCTTTGCAGGGCATGTCAGGAATGTGATGCACAAGAGATGCCTAGATTACAGTTCTGATGCTGTATAACTATGTGGCTCCAGCTTATCTCCAATTGCAAGGGTAAACAGGGAGAAGAGGACTGAGAAGGAAGAAGTTAAGCTGAGAAGAGATGAAACTACTGCTGGCTGTTGCCAGTTCACTCTCTCTGCCAATAGCAAGGCCTTGCTATGCGACCTTTCTGCACTGTGAAAGGCCTCAAAGGTAGAAGGGCACTGTTGTTTCAAGAACAGAAATGGCTGTATGAAATGATCTTATCTCCTACCAGAGATGATGACTTGCTACTAAGGATAATCCAATTCTTCAGCAATTAAGAAACTCCACAAGCTCTGGAGCATCACTGCTGATTTAGCTCATTTCCATATGGAAATCAACAGCCCTCATTCACTAAGCACCATGGCTGAGAAACAGGAACAGCAGCTGTCTGAGTCAAGACACTGAGAAGTGCTGTTCATCATGCAATTTATACACAGCAGGTAATACAAGAGCAGATAGAGAAACAACACTCCCATTAGATGTCCAGATTCATCCAGACCTAAGGATCTAGAATAGAATAGAGAATAGAATAGAATAGACCAGACCAGGTTGGAAGAGACCTTTGAGACCATCGAGTCCAACCTATCACCCAACACCATCTCATCAACTAACCCATGGCACCAAGCACCCCATCCAGTCTCTTCCTGAACACCTCCAGTGATGGTGACTCCACCACCTCCCTGGGCAGCACATTCCAATGGGCAATCACTCTCTCTATGAAGAATTTCTCCCTAACATCCAGTCTGAATCTCCCCTGGCACAGCTTGAGACTGTGTCCTCTTCTGGTGCTGGTTGCCTGGAAAAGAGAAGCTCCCATTCTCCCACCTGCAGTAGCAACTAGTAAGAGAAATGCTCATGGGGAAGATTAAAAATTCACCAAAAAATGCCTAGAGGCAGCTCTTAGAGCTTCACAGGAAGCAGGGGACAGAAGAAAGAAGAGAGTGGCTTTTCTTTTCATACTCTATCATTAAACCTCTGAAGTTGGTAACTCTGACTTCTGCCCATGTCCACAGATGTTCTAATTTGGCTCTGCAGAGAGTAAGGACAGGGTAGCTACCACTTGTGTGGCTTAGAGACCTACCTGGAAAAGTCTTTTACTTCAGGACCAACAGAACCAGTTTCTCCAGCACTTGGTGGATTTACACCACTGGGGGTTTGTTTGCTTTTTCAGTAGGTCATTTGCCCAAGGGGAAGCTCTCCCTTTGGTTCACACACTCAAGACAGCTCACCTGAAAGCCTAACTGAGAAACTGGCCTGGAGAAGAGAAGCTCCCATTCTGTCCAGTCTAAAATTGTGGTCCTAGCAATAGTCCTGCTTGGAAGTGGGGTAGAAATAATGGTCTAAGCCATTCTCCTTCTCCAAAGCAGGACATTGATATTCCAGGCTATGCTTCTTGCTTTAGAAAAGTAGAGAAATGAGGTGGTGTGGCATGCCAAGGACAACCTTTTCAGTACAGGAAGTCAAAAATCAGGCTGCACTGGGTAAGCACTTACTGGTGGTGGTACACTGGAGACCTCCAGCAGGTTTATCTCTTGTGTAGGGGGCCCCAGAGTTGGACACAGTACTCCAGGTGAGGTCTCAGCAGAGCAGAGGGGCAGAATCATCTGTGCTGGCCACGCTGCTTTTGATGAAGCCCAAGATGCCATTTGCCTTCTGGGCTTCAAGCATGCACTGTTGGCTGCTGTCCAGTTTCTCACCCACCAGCACCCCCAAGTGTTTCTCTGCAGGGCTGCCCTCAGTGTCATCACCCCCCAGCCTGTACTGATCTCAAAGATTGCTCTGAGCTAGGTGCAGGACCTTGCCCCTTGCCTTATTGAACCTGATGAGATTCTCCTCAGCCCACCTCTCCAGCCTGCCCAAGCCCTGTCTCTGGATGACATCCGTCCTTCAGTCTTCTCAACCACACCACTCAGCTTGGATGTGTCCCTTCCCTACAGCCTGACCACAGACTTCCCCACAGATGAATGTGTGCAGGTACTGCTGGCTGAGGCAGTGTTACCACACAAGGGACCAGCAGCAGGAATCAGACAGCATGAGCCCAGCAGCGTTTCCAAGGCTCCTTCTCTTCAAGATTAAGCAGTTCCCTCCTGCCCAGCTTCTCCCAAAATAAACTCATCCAGACAGCACATCTGCAAAGCAATTACACTAACAACTGCTCTTTGTTTTATTACCTTGATTTTTTCCTGGAGAAAGAACAGGCAGCAGGACATTTTCTGCTTCAAACGCCTATAACATTGCCTTGGGCTCTCCAGGCACCCCAGCTCCCAGTGCACACAAGTAAACACTGGCCTTTCAGCTTGCTCAGCTCACAAGTTTGTTTGCAGCTTTGCTTTTCTCTCTAAATGATAGGAAGAAATGGAAAGATGAGTCCATACATCCCCCAGAATAAGGGATCCCCTTTTCCTCCATGTCACAGCTCAGGATGTAGCCCACTCCTTCCCACAGGGTCTGCCTGAAGCTCCTCAGGGGGTCAGACACAGCATGTAGAGCTGCTTCTTACTTTGTGCACAGATTTGTACTAGTCCCACATAAAAGGTCACTTCTCAGTCCACTTCTGACTGCAGTCCCAAACCAATCACCCCTCTGGGCACAGAGACCCATCAGCATTACCTTCCCAGTGGCTCCCTTCCCTCCTTTGTAACCTTGCTCTGCCACACGGTTGCTAACTCAGATGCCCCTGTGCTGGGATGCTGCAGTAGCCAGCCTTGCTGAGCAGTCAGCTGTGCTGGGGCCAGCTGGTGGGCATCAGCCTTCCCAGGCACAGCAAGAGCCAGGTGTGCCACCAAGGGCAGGGTTACTGTGCAGAAAGAAGTAAGAAAACCAAGGTCTTCTTGTCCTCCTATTCACTTCTCTGTGTTAGAGGGAGAAGGAGGTCAGTGCTGCTACGAAGCTTGGTCATCACTGCAATTACTCCAGCTGGCAGATGGAATAAGAAAGGGGATCCCAGGCCCTCAGGGCCTGCCTGTCATAACAGTGGTCTCCCTTCATGTATCACCTGGGTGTTCAGAGCAAATGAATTGGCTTTTAACACGAGCAAATCTCAGGTCCAGCCATCGGCAGGCCTGAGGACACACGGCTCCTGCTAACCCGGTGCGAGCAGCAGGTGCTCAGCTGCCTTGGCAATCAGGCCCAGCTTCAGGTGAGTGGCTGGTTGATGGATAACAGTGTTGGGCAGAGCAAGGGGGTGCTGAGGAGCCACACAGAAGGATGTGACACCCGTGCCTTAGTTCTGCCTGGGACCTGAGTCAGGAACACGTGTGCCTGCTTTGGTCCACATGAGGGTAGGAAGCGGTGGGCACTAAGCAGAGCAGGGGGGCAGATTCCAGCTAGCTGTGTCCTGGCGTGCTTGGAGACAGTCCAGGATGGCTCACCTGTCCTCCAGTCTGTGGGCAACACAGTTTTGTCCCCAAAAGAGAGGTGTGCTCTTTTCTTAACGCTGCCTGGCACGACCTTCTGCAGTTTCAGCAGCTGTTCTCTTACAGGATATGCAAACCACAGAGAAGTAAAAGGAAATATTGGGAATCATTTAGCAAACAGATCAGTCAATCTTGTTTCTTGACTCCTTTGAGCAGGCATGCTCTCTGGTGAGCATTAATGTTTGCATAAGGAACATTAGAGCTGCACTTTGCAGTTTCCCACTATTGATTGCTACCCTTCAAGCCCAGCTCTAATCCATGTCAGCAGACATGAGCTAGGAGGCAGCTATGTCCCCACTGGGAGCAATGATATATTATCACTCTCTTCACATGAACCTGGAGGAATCCTGCAGATAGATTTGACAGAAATTCCTGGCTGTAGCTGGCTGCAAAAGGAATTTCAGTGGTTGCAGAAGTGCACAACCTCCCTGTGACCGGACTGACAATCAGGTGCTGAGTTATACACACAAGAGGCTGTCTCACAAATACAGTACTTTGTCTTGCTAATTCTGTCCTCAAGCCACTGCCTTCATCTTTTGAGTTCAGGCTGGCAAAGGTGGACATTTGCTGAAGTCCTGTGTGTCAA
The DNA here is from genome assembly GCF_026170545.1 of Melanerpes formicivorus. NCBI lineage: Eukaryota > Metazoa > Chordata > Aves > Piciformes > Picidae > Melanerpes > Melanerpes formicivorus. Next base: position 21,526,782 of record NW_027142364.1, on the reverse strand, counting down.
AACTGAGAACAGCAGACATCTTCCCCATCCTCCCCCTGACCCTCCAAATTATCTTTTCTCTTGCCAGACGTGCGAAGGGACAAGGCCACAGGCAGACAACACCAGAAGGTTCCTTGCAGTAGGAACTGGGAGGCTGCAATTCTACTGTGAGCCATTATTTAGCTTCCTAAGCAGAGGGGCTGCTTCCAAACTGGGAAATGCTATGCAGCTGAGAGATAGCTGAGCTGGCTCTAAAAGAGCTCTTCCCAGAAAGAGAAGCTTTATGTGGTCTAACCACTGCCACGAAGGAGACAGCAAATCATCTTGTGTGCAGCGCTGCCTGGCCTGCAAGCCCTGTACTGTGCAGGGCCATCAGTCATCACTGAAAACTCAGGGCTTATTTCCAAGCCACACACAGGGTGCTGGGGAGAGGGGCAAGAGGCACACCCCTCTCCTCCTGGATGGTGATGGCTTTCAGCTCCTGGTCAGGGCTGTTTGGGTTCACTTGGTGCACTCCTTCTGCAGGAAGAGCTCAGGGCCAGTGGCAGCTGCTGAAAGAAAAATGGCATGTGGATCTGAGGGATCTTTTTGCAGTCAGGTCAGAGATTGACATGTGATCATGTGTGGACCCAGCCAGCCACTGCTGCATTATCTGACAGTGGCATCATGCCACTAAATGGGCATTTGGGGGACCTGGTCTGTGCCAGCAAGCACCAGCAACGCAGGAGAGGCATTGCTCAGAGATGTAACTCCCTGCTCCCTTAGACCTCGAGCCTGGTTGCACAAAGAGTTAATCAGCTCAGTTCTTTGTGACAAATTAACCCCACTCCCAGTCAGAAGTGGCAGGAATTCATGACCCCCCCAGCTGTGGGCAAAGATCCCTCTAAGGTAAGCAGGTAACAGGACTTGGCCACTGGGACAGCTAGGCTCAACCCAGACCTACTGCTTGCTCTGCTGGGCTCAACTCAGAGCTCAATCAGGGAGAGGGGAGCTGGAGGTGTTCCCAGCACCTCCAGATCACACTTGAGACCCCTCCTGTGTGCACACAGCATGAAGGCACAGAGGAGTAGTAAAGGCACATCAGGCACCACACCGCCATGGAAATCTCTTGGCACATTACATGGGAGCTGCTTAACTCACCTTGTCCTTGCACTGTTGCACTGCACTGCCTGCCTTTGAATTCCAGACAGAAGTTATCAAGGTGGGGAAACAACTCCTGGAGATCTTCACTGTTCAGGAGAACATCCTAGGCACTAATACAGCAAGACACTGAAAGGCTAGACCTTGGAGCCTCCAACATATGCAGGGGCACACAAACCACTGCTGCACTTGATGCTCACCATTGAGCACTGGGGTGGTGGGACACAGGTTTGCTTTTGCTTCCAAGACTACATCTTTCCACAGCTATCAGAGCTTTATAGCTAGAGCAAAACCTCTTCCAGGAAGAGCCCAACACATTAAGGTTCTCTGTGAGTTGGCAGCTAGGCAGGAAATGCAAGTCTACCACAGCCTTAAAACTGACCTGAAGCAGAGTCTCACAGAATGGTTTGGGTTGCAATGGACATTAAAGATCATCTAGTTCCAATCTCCCTGCTATAGGCAGGGACACCTCCTGCTAGACCAGGCTGCTCAAGGCCCCATTCAACCTGGCTTTGAACACTTTCAGGGTCAGAGCCTCCACAACAGAGCAACCTGTTCCAGTGCCTCACCACCTTCACAGTGAAGTATTTCCTCCTACAGTTTAATTTACATCCAGCTTCTTCCAGCCTGAAGCCATCACCCCCCATCCTGCCACTACATGGCTTTGTAAAGAGTCCCTCCAGCTATTCTGCAGCCCCCCTTCAAACACAAGAAGGCTGCTAAAAGGTCTCCCCAGAGCCTTCTCTTCTCCAGGCTGAACAGCTTCAACTCTCTCAGTCTGTCTTCACAGGAGAGATGCTCCAGCCCTCTAACGGTCTCTTTGGCTCTTCTCTGGACCCATTCTAAGATGGCCCTACCCTTCTTGTGTTGGAGGCTCCAGAGCTGGACACAGTTCTCCAGGTGGAGTCTCACAAGAGCTGAGCTGAGTAGAACCACCTCCCTCGACCTGCTGGCCACACTTCTTTTGTGCACCTTCAGATTCTTCAGGACTCTTTTCACTCTTGGCTCTAACCTGCGTGCACAATGGTCTGCTTTCTAGGTGGATCTTCCTGTTTGGGTTTTTCCCCCTTTATTTCTTGAGTTGTTATTCAGGACTGCCTTTCACACTCAAGCACCAGCTGTATGCAGTCAGTTCAGCTGCAGGTGCCCGTGTGCAGGATCAGCAGCAACCCCTGAAGAGCCCACAGCTTGCTCGCACTTACACTGCTCCTACGCCCTGCAGCCTCGCTCCAGCCCTCCACACAGTCCCACTGCTGAGCTTCCACCTGCTCAATAAGCTGGAAAGCTGATGGGCTGCAGGATTCACTCAGTTTTCTCCATAGGCTGCTTTTACTTGCACAAGCAAGACTTCTGTGCATGCTGACCAGTATGAGCCAGCAGCCTTGGGTAGTGCTGTGCAGCAGAACCAGCCAGTGCCTCTGAATTATTTAGTCCAACTCACAGGAACTTGCATTTCTCTTCCTGTTTTTTTTGCACAGTCACCATGATGCTTGCTGCTGCATGAGAAAGCTGGAGAGACAGATGACACAGAGGATGAAGTTGCTCTAGGTGATGATAACAAAATATGACAAGGCATAAATCCAGCTCCTTCCAACAGTATGTTGTTTTGGTTCATTACTGTGTAGCAGAACACCTTGAGAGAGAGCTCATTTAAAGATACTCTAGAGAGGAGCATGGGGCAGGCAGGGTGCAAGAGAAGCAGACTGGAGGAGCCAACTTCCATGCCTCTTGGTGAGCTGTGTTTCACATGTGGTGGTGAACAGAGCCATGCCTTGGGGAAAGAACAAGTGAGGAACTAGCTTTGTGCCACTGACCTGATAACACACCTCAGAGGACTTACCAGTCCTTAGTCACGAGGTGCTGCTGGGCTTGAGGACCACTGAGCTCAGTTTGCAGTTTCCTTTAACTTAAGGGCTCATGGTTTTCCTTTCTAGGAGCTCTCTATAATGACTTCCCACCATCATTCCCTCCATTAAAGTAGCAGTAGAGATGAAGTCTGTGCAATCAGTTCAAATATTTAGTGAGGTAACATCTAGATGTACTCACAGCAGTCCAGGAGTTAAAGACATTTGCCAACCCCAGGTTTGCCACCACTGTTAACAAAACAAGGTCATGAAGCATGGGGTACATCAACCAAGACCTCTCAGAACCACTAGCAAACAGAGGCAGCCTCTGAAGGAAGCCAAATGAAGGGTGCAGCTTTGAGTTTTATCCTGCTACCACCCTTTCCCCTTCTATAAAGTGCTAAGAAGTGTGTGGCTAGAGGTGGACTAAAGACTTTCTGGAGCCTAAACACCAAACCCAGCAGCATCACTGTGAAGTCCTCTATCAAAAATTAAGAGCTGGAGAATATTTTGAGGGTCCTCCCAAGGACAATCACAGCTGAACACTCATGTACCAGATTCTGTGGGAGGTAGCAGTGGAAATGTCCTTCACAGAGACATTGTTACTGGCCCTGCCTCCTCACTACCCCAACTCTTCTGCATTGGTTTACATAGCTGCAAAGAAGGTGTAAGGCACAGCAAAGAGCCTTGCAGGCCCTGGGTGGTTCCCCAAGTAGAGAAGCACAGGGATCACTGAGCTCACTGCAGGCTTTCCCTCAGAGCCACCCTTGCCAGGTAAGATCCAGCCTGCCTTCCAGACAGCTCCACCAACAGCATCTGGTCCCAGAAGCTGCAAACAGTTGCTGTGGCTATAGTGGGGGAGAGACTGGGGATCGGGGTGAGTAGACTGCCACTACTCCTCTGCTGTCCTTGCCAGAGCACTCCTAAGGGTCCTGGTCTTCATCTCACATGGTGACTGAAGAGCACCAGCACCTCTCAGGGACAGCATCTGCTCTATGCCACTCGAGCTCTTCAGCACAAGGGTGCCTCTGTGGTAGCACTGGTCATGGAGTCTCCTCCTGGTCACTACACAAGTCATAGCACTGTCCTGCAGGAAGGATTTTCTCTTCAGATCAGCCAGGTGGAGTTACCTCTTGTATGTGACAGTTGTAGGAAGCTGTCCCTTGGCCTGCTGCCATCTGTGGCTGTAGATCTGGCCTGGACCCTGCAAACACAACCAGCTCAAGTGCTGAAAAGACTTCAGATAGGAGCAGATTCAGCCTGCAAGGGAAGGCTAGGAAGGGCAGGTGGCTGCTTTGCACAGGAGCACATTGGTCTTTATTCTGTGATCAAGTGAGGCCCTCAGAAGTGGTTATTGAGATACTGTGTGTGAGCCTCGGCACACAGGAGGAGAACACAAGGTTGCTAGCCCTTCATGAACAAAGCCCATTCCTTTCTTCCCAGAGTTCTGCTGTCACCTGCTCAAACAAATCACAAAACCTCTCCCCATCCCACCAATGTCATCATAAGGCATAAAGCAATAGGGAGCCCTGGAGACAGAGCCATTAATGAGTGAAGTGTCCAACATCCTCAGCCAAAGCTATGATTTGTACCTACTGAAGTGGACAAAAGTACCTCAATCTCTCTTTTTTCTCCACCTCTCTAAAAGAACTCTAAAACAAAGGGGTCAGGGGGGTTGAGAAGCAGGGAGAAAAGTGGCTGCTTGGGTACAATTTGCACCAGAGCTTGTTTGACTTCTGAACCATGTATCGTGTCTCTTCTGTGCCTAGCAAGACATCAGCCATATCTTCCATGTTGATATTCCTAACACACACACACACACAAACCCCCAAAACCTGAGAGAGAAAGACAGGGCTGAGTCAGTTTAAAGGGAGCCTGATGCCCCTAACATGTACCACATCTCTCTGCCCAGCAAATCAGGCTGTCTGGAGACTAAATGAATGTGTTCCTCTACCACAGAAGGTCAGCGAGATAAAAATAACCCCAAAAGCCTACACTGTTTGGAATCACAGTGCTGAGCCAGGGACAGTGATAATAGGAAAACACAAGAGTTCCTCAAAGCAGCCCGAAAATAATAGATTGTAATGGGCCAAGAGGGAGGGGAATGGGTGATGGGCTCTTTTATCACTATTCCAGAAGCCTTCAGAGGGAACAAATTGGGCTCCAAATGACAGTGCTCAAAAGCCAAAATGTGCTAAATATAATGCTGAATTTCCCTGAACACAAAACATGTCAGCAAGAGCCCCTTGGCCAGCAACTTTTTAGCATCTGTGGGTTTTTTTTCCCCTCCTCCACCTCCCCTTGCTTGGCCTTTGCCCCGTGATGGTTATTTGCCTTTCTGAAGGGTTTAATCAGGAGCTATTAGAGACGCTCACTCTTTAAGCTGTATAATGTTAAAAGTCCATTAGCTCGCCCCAAGCAAGGCTGGCAGGAGGGAGATGATGGACTTGCTGAAGTTGAACAAGCTTATTTGTATGCTGAATATTTCTAATCACTGAGCAATGCCAGGAGAATCCAAGCATCCCTGCACTCAGCTGCCCAGTGACCTTTCCGACACTGGTGCCTTAACACAAAGCAGAGTGGCAAAACACATCCAGCACTCAACCTGCACAAAGGTTCAGAGGGATATTTTCAACCAATTCCAGGCACCAACCATGATTGATTTCTTCTTAAACAAAGTAATTTGGAGAAATAACCATCAGAAAAGCCTTTGCCATATTCCCTTGCATTATGCCTGCTTGCTTGCAGTATGCATGGGTTAATAGAATATGACAGACACCTGCCTACTGTTGGTCTGATCACAGGCAGCTGGATCCAGCAAAGCACACACATACACTCAGTTCCAAGCACATCTGAAAGTCCCAGTGGACATTAATAGGATTTGGGACCTATCTTGTGACCCCCCCCAGCCCCTGCCACCACCTCCCAGACACTTTCTGGTCCAATCACCCAGCTGTCGTGTGCACGCTTCACTATACAGCAAGCAGACTGGGGAGAGACCTGAGTAAAACTTCCCTACAGAGATGCTTTCAGAGGCTGCAGCTAAGTGGAGCCAGCTTCCCAACAGGGAGAGCACTGAGGTCTCTCTGAAACTCGAAAGGGGCAGTGAAAAATAATAGGTTGTTGGTGTCTAAACACACTCACTGCTTTGAAATCTCACATACAGACTTGGGTATTTTGCAAGCCTGCCCCAGCATATTCTCAAAGACAAAAGGGAATGACAGGAGAGGAGGAATCACAGAACATTAGGGGCTGGAAGGGACCTCAAAAGCTCATCCAGTCCACCCTCCCTGCCAGAGCAGGATCACCTATACCTGATCATACAGGAATGCATCCAGGCAGGTCTTGAATATCTCCAAAGAGGGAGCCTCCACAGCTCCCCTGGGCAGCCTTCCGTGTTCTCTGGTGTACACATCACCACTCTGGGCTGGCAACCTGCTTCATTAAGTCGAGTTATAGCATATGGAAAGGCACAAATACTGGACTGATTCAAAACCTGCTGGAGGTTAGGGTTTCTGCCTCCCTGGAAGACAGAGCCTCCAGGCAGAGGATGTAAGGTTCTCTCAGACTGACCTGGGAAATTTCTTTGTAGTCCAGCAAAAAGGCCAAACCTCCTCCCCTGCAAAACCAAACAAACATAGAAAGAACCAAAGCCAAAAGCAAGAGAGAGACAGATTTTGCTCACACGCAGGAAGAACAAGGTGGGCACTTTTCAAAACGTTTTTTTCTTTTTAATTAAAAGCAGGGGTGGGGAAGAAAATAAAAAGGAGCACACACCAGAGCTTGACATGGGCTAGCCAAGCTGCTGGGCATCAGGACATCGATCTGGCACGAGGAAGGCTGTGTTTCTGCATGACTCAGGAGCACCGGCACGGACACTGGGGCTCCCGGGAAAGTACTCTGCCTGCCAGGCTCCTGTTGCTGGGTTCTGAGCAGATCTCTTTCATGTGGCGATGGCAAACTTCATCCTGGAGACCAGACTCCTCCTCTTTTTTTGTTTTGAAGACCATTTCAATGAAACTGCAGTTTCCAAGCACCTCTGGAGAAGAGTCCCAGTTGTTTCTCCTGCCTCTCCCAGCAGGTTGCAGAGGATTGAATGGAGACTCATCTTTGGCAACAGCGACACTGGTAGGACCCAGTTCTGCTTCTGCTGAAGTCAATACATGTCCTTCCCCAGACCATAAATGCAGCTGCACCAGGTCTCATGGTCACTAGCCAATTGTGCTTTCAAGTTAAATCCTCATACCCTCCATCTAGTCAACAACTTCTGAGAGCTTCTTCAGGCTCCCGTTAAGTGGGTACCGGTAAACCCAGGGAGATGTGAACACCTCGGCTTACAGCAAGGGGGTGAAGTGTTTCCAACATGCCCAAGAGATGGAGGAGCCAACGTTTTAAGACATGACTCAAGCACTAGATCAGCTGTTGAAACCTCCCTGCTGTCTAACAAAGCAGTTTCCAAAGCTGCTGGTGTGCTGCTCCCCCAGCCTGGTTTCTTTACCAGAAAGGCTGGGCTGAAAAAAAACCAAACCCCCAAAAGTGACACGTTTTTCATACACCATTTTTAGCTGTTAGAATTTACTGGATATGTGCCTCAGCTGTGGGGCAAATAGCTTAAAAAATACTTCAACCTGCTCTAATAATCACATTGCAAAACATGCATCAAGTTTGGATCAGAACAGCTTCTCTGGGATCATCAGTTAAGCCCAAATTGCTGATTTAAGGCCTACAGATCAGTCACTGGCCAGCCAGCCACAACAAGCCACTCTGTCCTTGAACTCTTGGAATTCTTTTTGGCTCAGACTAACCCCTTGTCACCACACATCTACACACAAAAGGAAACCGCATGTGTTTGTCAAGGCTACTGCTGCACCACAAGCTTACATGAAAACACAACTTCTGCACGCTTCAGACCAAAGGGAGAGCTCCCAGGTCCCAGGGGAAGTCAGAAAGTCCACAGGAGTCAAGGGAATGGTAACTGCCAGAAAGAATCAGGCCTAATACATGCAGCACAGAAGCAAGGTGGCTTCTTTGCTCGAGGTCTGCCCGATTCACTTTGCACATACCGCTGCTTTAGCGTTACATCCCTATCTAACGGGAAACCTGCTGCAACAACATGCAATACATATTAATGCAATATGCACTGCAACACACAAATACGCATCCAAAGAAATATGCCAAGGCAAACACCTGACTCCTCACACGTAGCAGGGCTAACAAGGCAGAGCCTTTCACAAAAGACAATCAAGAAATCACCTGAAACCATGATACACCCCCAAGGGGCCTTGAGCAGTCTGCGACACTGAGACCTAACAGCAGATGCTAATTCATGGAAGAAACACAAACAGTGGGACTTGAGGTAATGGCAGAGATTTCATTAGTGCAATTAACATTTATAATGGTATGTTCTTTAATAGAATTTAAATAAGGCTTTGAATAATTACACACACTAAAACTAACATTCCATAACCTTATTCCGCATGGAAAAGCAGCAGAAACAACCCTCTGGACTGTACAAGGTCCAATTGTGAAACAATTACATTCAAGAAGTAGATCACAACCAGAAACAGCTCTTTCCTCCCAAAGCTGCATCAGCAGCTTTAGAGTCAGCTTTCTCCCCTAGTGTGAGAAGTGTGAAGAACAGATGAACTGGGCTGCAGCCCAGTAGGTTTGGCCTCATCAAATTACCAGCAGTGCTTTCCAACCCAGAGTCTCTCCTCGTTTCTTTAGGGCGATGGAAGCTCTTGGAAAAAAAGAAGTGAATTGCCAAAGGAACAGAAGGTGAGATGTCCCTTCACCAGGCCTAATGGTGCACATAAATTATGGAAGCTTGGGGGGAAAAAAAAACCCAACCCAAAATCTACATGACACTGTGGCACGTGTGTTTATGGTGCTTGCTCTCCTTTAGAAACTACTCACAGACAACGGGGCTGGGAGGGTGGGGGGGAGTGGGCAGGGGGAGAAATCAAATCAAAGCAGCATATGGAATAGCAATAGGCTGTCTCAAAACTTGCACCGTCCTGCAGAACCAGGAGTAATAATTTATTCAGATTGTTCTCAACAGATCCAATCTAGGCTGGATATGTAATAACCAAGAGACTAGGGCATCGAGCAAAACCAAAAGGAAACCAAACCAAACCAAACGCCCCTGCACACTGCAAGGGTCTAACAAAACAACCAAAAAAATGAAGAAGGGGGGGAAAAAAAAGGAGGCAAAAAAAAAAAAAACCCAAACATCCCAAGAAACATTGCTGAAAGCTCAGAAGAATTTGTCATCGATTCTGAAGTGGGGCCTGGTGACATCGTCTGGGTTAATGAAGACGGAGATGGACTTGCCGGGGTTCTCAGTCACTAGCTGCTGCAGCTTTTTGGCTAAGCGGTCGTCAGGCTGGCTGGGGTCCCCTCCGTCCGACTGGGGCGAGGGGATGCTGGTGGCGCTGCCTCGCCGCTGCAGCTCCAGCGTCAGCCGGTTGGCCGCCTTGACGTGCTCGATGGCAGTCCGAAGGTGCTCGGCGGGGTCGGAGCGGACCGAGGAGAGCTTCCGCGCGTGCAGCATGACGGTTTCTTCCGAGAGGTGCTCCAGCATGTTGCACTGGGGGATGAAATAGTTAGGGCACATCTTGTTGACCAAGCAGTGCTGGAGATCGTCGATGAGGCCCAGGAGGAAGTGGGCCGCGTAATCCTCCTGGGCCAAGTAGTTGGCCGGTAGCCTGTCACAAGCCCAAAGCATCATGCTCCGCAAGTGATAAGGGCTGATGGCTTTGGGGCGGGACAGCAGTTTGATGATGATAGCTTTGCAGGCCTGGTAGGCTTGCATGAGGCTGCTGGAGATGCACTTTTTCAGCTGCACTTCGCTTCTGGCAAACGACAGCCTCCATTCATTGTCCTTCTTCCCCTTGTAGGAACACGCAGGCACTAAATAAAACCCACTTATGACTTCCTCCTCTGTGATCTTCCCATCCCAGAAGTGGTTCTCCATCAGCCAGCTCTGGGCCACAGCTGGCCAGCCTTTGAAGGACACCACGGGGACAATGTCGTACAGCATGCGGCTGCTGCCCACTCCTAAAATGATGGATATGATGGTCCCATTCTTCTCTACCTTCTCCACCTTCGGCATCCCTCGCTGGGGCTTTTTTTGGATCTCAGAAAGGACAATGCTGATGGAGTCATAGAACCAGTCTGCCACTTTTGTGGGGGAGAAGAAATAATTGGTAGCTCCATTGATATGGTCCACGATCGTGCAGCAGTCCTTCCATTTGCTGATGGTTCCTTCGTCGAAGAGGCGCAGGCTCAGCCAGGAGTGGCAGAGCGCCGAGTGGCGCATGTCCAGCGTCACCGGTTGGTTGCGGTCGTGCAGCTTCAGCGCCGGCACGAGCAGGGTGAAGTCCATGTCGTAGTCTGTGCCTCGTGCGTAAACATTCAGCTCATCGAGATCAATGTCCACCACGCCTTCCCGCACGCCCCCGGAGAGCAGCAGGTACTCATTGGCGACAGGCAGCTTCTGGTCAAGCTTCTGAACCATGCCTGCAAAAGAGAGAAAGAGAAAACCCTTTTGAAAAGGGGCAAGCAGGCCTGGGAGAGAGGATTTAACCAGAACTAAAGCCCACCCGAGACCCAGCAGGACACAAAGCAACCAGAGGCGTCCATCGCTGCCCGTGTGGCACAAGTAATACATCAGCCCAGCACTCAGCCAACCTTTAGTCCCTTCTGACTCAGGGCAGGGACTTCTCTGCACTCGCAGGAATGGGTGAAGTCCATCCTACACATCACACTGGGAGCAACAGAAACAAGCCACAAGTGCACTGGAGTAGTGCACTGGTTTAGGCCACACCTTGAGTCCTGTGTCCAGTTCTGGGCCCCTCAGTTTAGGAAGGAGGTTGCCTTGCTGGAAGGTGTCCAGAGAAGTGAAGTAGAGCCTGGATCAATCACACCACAGGGAGAGGGAGCAGTTGCTTGCTTTCAAGCATGAAAGTCAGTACTGACCCTTACCATGGGGCGGCAGAGCAGCTATTCAGGGTCCTGATGGCCCATTCTGCATCTACACTGACTCAAAACTTTCCACTCAGGACCGTGATCTGGACCAGCAACAGCTGCAGCTCTGCCACAGAGCTAGAGAAGGACTCTTTGCTAACAGATCACAGCAGCATTGCTGATCCAATTTAAGCTGTGGAGCAAAGGGTTGAGATAAGGTCCTTTTGAGGAAAACATATTTAGACTAGGCATGGAGTGTTCTATGAACAATTGAGGTGGCCAAATTCAGGATTCACTGAGGCTTTAAGGGTGTGCAGTAGGTTCCAGCTGTGCTCTTTGTCCATAAATCTGTCTGTACTGTGAAGGGATTTCAAGGAACCCCATTAGTCAGCATGGTGTGGCACACACTACCCTGGCACAAAACTTTCACCCCAGAGTTCAGCAGCCCAAACAGAAGCTAAGAGAACCACATGTATGTAGAACACAAGCAGGCACTGCAGCTCAGCAAGCACGCCAGTGCGAATGCAATGAAGAAAACCACCAAGACTGGTACTTGACCTAAGTACTTAAGAGCACCAGAGTTCCCTTCCTCCCATCTCAGTATCAGGACCACCAAAAGAGGAGGAAGGAGTAGGGGTTACAGATAAGCCCATGAAATTTCTAGAAGTCCTGTGGAGTTGTCTATAAAGACCAAGCCCCAAACTTGTAGCTTATTTTAGCTGAAGGATCAGCTCTTGTGGCACGGAAGGAAGTTCATTGATATTTAAGAAGTCACTTGCTGCTACCAGGCAAAACATAGAATTTGCACTCATATCCTGTGTGACTTACTCCTTGAAAAGGTTGTTTGGCAAAGCTGATATTTTGCTAAAGTAATAGACTGCTGTGCAGCTCCACTCCTGCCTAAAGCACCTTAAAAGAGTTCTGCTTTCCTGGCTGAGTTAGAATAGAGTAGACCAGGTTGGAAGAGACCTTCAAGATCATTGTGTCCAACCTATCACCCAACACCATCTAATCAGCTAAGCCATGGCACCAAGCACCCTATCCAGTCTCTTCCTAAACACCTCCAGTGATGGTGACTCCACCACCTCCCTGGGCAGCACATCCCAATGGCCAATCTCTCTTTCTATGAAGAATTTCTTCCTAGCATCCAGTCTAAACCTCCCCTGACACAGCTTGAGACTGTCCTCTCCTTCCGTCACCGGTTGCCTGGGAGAAGAGACCAACCCCCTCCTGGCTACAACCTCCCTTCAGGTAGTTGCAGAGAGCAAGAAGGTCTCCCCTGAGCCTCCTCTTCTCCAGGCTAAGCAACCCCAGCTCCCTCAGCCTCTCCTCTCCAACCCCCTCCCCAGTTTTGTTGCCCTTCTCTGGACACCTTCCAGCAACTCAACATCTTTCCTAAACTGAGGAGCCCAGAACTGGACACAGGACTCAAGGTGTGGCCTAACCAGTGCTGAGTACAGGGCAGAATGACCTCCCTGTTCCTGCTGGCCACACTGTTCCTGATACAGGCCAGGATGCCATTGGCCTTCTTGACCACCTGGGCACACTGCTGGCTCGTGTTCAGCCTACTATCAACCAGTACCCCCAGGTCCCTCTCTGCCTGGCTGCTCTCAGCCACTCTGACCCCAGCCTGTAGCACTGCATGGGGTTGTTGTGGCCAATGTGCAGAACCTGGCATTGGGATGTGTTCAATCTCATGCCCTTGGTCTCTGCCCATCTGTCCAGCCTGGCAAGGTCCCTCTGCAGATCTCTCCTGCCCTCTAACAGATCAACTCCTGCCCCCAGCTTGGTGTCATCTGCAAACTTACTGATGATGGACTCAATCAGATCATCAATAAAGATATTAAAGAGGATGGGGCCCAGCACTGATCCCTGGGGCACACCACTGATGCCTGGCTGCCAGCTGGCTGTGGCACCATTCACCACCACTCTCTGGGCTCAGCCTCCAGCCAGTTCCTAACCCAGCTCAGAGTGCTGCTGTCCAAGCCATGGGCTGACAGCTCGGCCAGGAATTTGCTGTGGGGGACAGTGTCAAAGGCCTTGCTGAAGTCCAGACAGACTACATCCACAGCCTGCCCCAGTTCACCAGTTTAAGACCTTCCCAGGTTACAAAACTTGGCATTGTAACAGGGCAGCATGCTCACAAGTATGAGAAAAGCCAGGAATGGGAGAATTAGGAGCAGCATCTGTAGGGCAGCCTTGCTGCTTCACAGCAACACATGAGAAAAGGAGTTCTACAGAAAGAATTTCATTCCTTTGTTGTTCCTCCAGCGGCAGGAGAATAGGATTCGTCTCTGCTTCAAGCGGTGTGACACAGGGAGAATAAAGGCAGGGAAAAGGGATTTTACTTTTACATAACACCTACACTGGGGATACATCCTTGAATGAACTGGGGCTCTGATGTACAGGACACAGAGACTATTCTTCCCACCTAAAAAGAAGGAAGCAAGCTGCTTTCCATCCACTGCAGCCTTTCACACCAACTGCCTTCACAACCACTGCAGTGCCTGCTGGGCTCTGCTGCTATTCCATGACCATCTCTGTGCAAGCTAAAAGCAACTCACAGGCTTGCCCTTGAAGAAGCTGACCACAAGAAGGAAAAAATAGATTACACAGCAACTTATTTCTGACAGAGGCATTTCCTAATTCTGGGTTCCTTCCTGAAGCTTCCCTTCCTGGTACATCAGCTGTGCAACCACTGCCATTGAAAGGAAGTGTACCCAAAGAAAGATTCTATTCTGGTCTCCTCACACTGGATGGGGTGATCTTCAGAGCTCTGGCTGGATTAAGGGACACTTCTCTCCAGTAAGGGAACTGGAGAGAGGTCAAAAGAGCAGTGAGGTGCTCAGAAAGGCTCCCCAAAGGAGGATCTGCAGAATCTTGCCTGCAGCAGAAGCTTCTCATGGGAGTTCTCCTGGGATCCAAGCCTGACCCAAGCACTAGGGGCTGCACTGCTCCTGTTCTCCAACTTAGATCCTGGAGTCTGCTGTAGCATTGCTCACACACATCAGCCTGCTGGGGAGGGACAACCCACACAGCACACAGCCTCGGTTTTCTTCCTTGACCCCTGCATCACCCACTCCTGCAGACAGCCTGCTGGGACCATAAGCTGCTGTAACCTGCCTGTCCTTGCAGACTTTCTGTGTCACAAAGCATTTGCAAGCTGCTTTAGAAAGCTAACGTGGTCCCTCACAGATCACCAACTCCTTCAGATCACAAACACATTCTATACATCACCAGCACAGGAGAATACTAAACCCTCAACATGCTATGGCCAGGCTGCCAAAGAGTTTTAGGGGCACAGGTGATGCACACCACCTCATCTGTGGGGTATGCAGCCAGGAGCTTGCCCTCTCTGTCCAGAAGGCCCCAGGTCAGTGGAATTCAGCAAGTATAAGTGATGTTAGCTGCTGCTCCTCACTACCAGGCTTCCCTACTTGCCTCTTGACTTTGCCATCAAATCTGATTTGAGAAGCAGCACAAGTCTGTGTAGCACCAGCTGTTAAAAATAGCTGCAGCATAGAATAAAGGTCTGGTACCTGCCCTTCAGCCCCACACTGGGGGCCAGAAGGTGCCAGAGTACCCTCTCCTGACTTGCTCAAAGACCCAAAGCATTATGGATTCAGCCTAGGGACACTGATGTCTGCAAAGGATCAGAAGAAGTGGGACACTAGGATGCTTTACACATCTCAACACATGCACACAGACAGAAGGGAGGGAAAGGAGAAATGGACAAAATTAGAAGTGTCCTTCTTCCATCTCCTCTCTCTCCCTCACACCAGGAGGAAGCCTACAGAACTGAGACATGTTCTAGAGAGATCCAACGCCTGAGCTGGCATTCTCATTGAAACCTTCTTCCCCCTGGTCCTTCTTACTTTGCAGGTAACTTAATCCCCACAAAACAAGAGGTTTGGATGCTCATTTCCTCAATCAATAGCAATGATGTGGTGTTCTGGCACTGATCAGTGGCTGACCTTGCATTTAAGGTCTGCCTTCTCCCAACCATTTCCTTGTATTCCAGCAGAAGTCTCCTGTCACTTGCAGCCACTCTCAAACAGATCTGACTCTTGTCTGAAGCAACATCTTCCAGCAATCACACAGAAATTAAGTGAGCATCACACTGCTGCTAGTGCAATTCCAGCACCTGGGAAAACACAGAAGTCCTTTCTTCACAAAGAGCAGAACGCCGGGAATTGCTTTTGATCCAACAGATCTCATTTGCCCTCGCTGGTTCAGCTCTGCCAGCAAGCAGCAGAGCAGAGCCCTTGCAGGGAAGCTTACCCTGTGGCACTGCACACCCCAGCTCCAGGCATGTTTTCTGGGATATGCAGCAGTGTGCCACTGGGAAACAAACCCACTTTAAAAATGCAGAGCCTG
Source organism: Melanerpes formicivorus (assembly GCF_026170545.1). Lineage (NCBI taxonomy): Eukaryota > Metazoa > Chordata > Aves > Piciformes > Picidae > Melanerpes > Melanerpes formicivorus. Next base: position 21,511,474 of record NW_027142364.1, on the reverse strand, counting down.
AGCCCAGGATTCAAAACAAGCCAAACCCACCCAGGTCTGGAGAAAGCTGACATACCTGTGTTGAAGGCAGGGGTAGTGTCCATTTGTCTCACAAGGGTGCCCAAACCCCACTATGCTGGGTGTATGCCCCCCTCATACCTCCTGGCAGTCTAAGGAGAAGATGACTGAAGGAATCTTCTTGATGTACAGCCATAGAATTGACAGGGTTGGAAGGGACCACAAAGATCCTCCAGTTCCAACCCCCCTGCCATGGGCAGGGACACCCCACACTAGATCAGCCTGGCCAGAGCCTCATCCAGCCTGGGCTTAAACACCTCCAGGGATGAGGCTTCCACCACCTCCCTGGGCAACCTGTGCCAGGCTCTCACCACCCTCATGGGGAACAACTTCTTCCTAACATCAAGTCTGAATCTCCCCATTTCTAGTTTTGCTCCATCCCCCCCAGTCCTATCACTACCTGACACCCTAAAAAGTCCCTCCCCAGCTTTCTTGTAGCCCCCTTTAGATACTGGAAGGCCACAAGAAGGTCTCCTCAGAGCCGTCTCTTCTTCAGACTGAACAGCCCCAACTCCCTCAGTCTGTCAGCATAGCAGAGCAGCTCCAGCCCTCTGCTCATCCTCATGGCCCTTCTCTGGACACCTTCCAGCACCTCCAGATCCTTCCTGTAACAGAGGCTCCAGAACTGGACACAGTATTCCAGGTGGGGTCACCAGAGTGGAGCAGAGGGGCAGAATCCCCTCCCTGGCCCTGCTGGCTCTGCTTCTCTTGCTGCAGCCCAGGCTCTGCTTGGCTCTCTGGGCTGCAAGTGCTCACTGCTGGCTCCTGTTGAGCTTCTCATCCCCCAGCACGCCCAAGTCCTTTTCTTCAGGGCTGTTCTCAAGCCAGTTGCTGGCCAGCCTGTATTGGTGCTTGGGATTGCCCCAACTCAGATGCAGGACCTTGAATTTGGTTGGCTTGGCCTCACCTCTCCAGCTTGCCAAGGTCCCCCCGGCTGGCATCCCTTCCCTCCAGTGTGCCTGCTGCCCCACACAGCTTGGTGCCCTCAGCAAACCCGCTGATGTGTTCTACAGGGAAGGCTAAGGATCACTCACACCACTGCCTTCCTCCTTTCCACTGCTTAACCTTTTCACAGGACCCAGAACAGCCAAAGCTTTTCCTTTTTTCCCTAGGTCTGCCTGGTTTGATGCATCACCTCAGGCATGCTGCCTTTGTCTTCCATATACAATCCTTACCCTCTTGTAAGCCCCCAAAGCTAGGGAAGTTTGACCTCCTCTGGATGCTTAGAAAGTGCTTGGAATTGCTCAGACAGCACTAACCACACCCCAGATGTTATCAGAGAAACAACTTGCAAGCTCAGGCTAAACCTCAGAACCCTCCCACTGCTGTAAGAGACACCTGAAACCCCAGGCCAGCCAAGAGACAAAAAAGCTTTAAAGGCACGAGACAGGCACTCTGCAGCTCCCTGACAATCCTGCTGCAGACAGCAGCTCCTGCACAACAGGAATGGTGTTCAAAGGAATGATCCCTGCAGAGGTCTCCCAGCTGTGGCCAAGTGATGTGTGTTGAATTTCAGGGGCTTCTTTAAGGCAAGATGGGAGGCTGGCTCTGATGCAGCTGAGCTGCACTGCTTCCTCTGCTCCCCCTGGTAATTGCAGATCTATTTATGAGCAGCACAAGTTTTTTTGTTAGGCAGAAGAAGTGAAAGAGTCAGCTGTTTAGGAGAGTCTTTACTTACAAAGCACACTTTGAGAGGACTGTTGGCAGGGGGAGGCAGGGGGTGGGAGGGGAGCAGGGAAGAACAAAGTGCTATCAGTTTAGTCAAATACAGGAGGGGAGCAAAGGAAGCTGCTCCCTGCAGACTGACACACCAGTGTCCTGCTGATTCTGCTCCTCTTAGAACCACAGAATTGTCAGGGACCACAAGCATCATCCAGCTCCAAGCCCCCTGCCATGGGCAGGGACACCTCACACTGCAGCAGGTTGCTCACAGCCACATCCAGCCTGGCCTTCAAAACCTCCAGGGATGAGGCTTCCACCACCTCCCTGGGCAACCTGTGCCAGTCTCTCACCACCCTCATGGGGAAGAACTTGTTCCTCACATCCAATCTGAATCTACCCAGTTCTAGTTTTGCTCCATTCCCCCTCAGTCCTATCACTTCCTGGCACCTTGTAAAGTCCCTCCCCAGCTTTCTTGTGACATGGTTACAGAGCTCAGGGCAGGGAGCAGCAGCCTCTTGTAAAAGAAGTCAGCTTCTTTCTCCAAACTCTTCATCAAAAGCAAGCTTGAAAGCAGTCACCTTTTTTCCCCTTTTATCACATTTCTCATGTGCCTTGGTGGAAGCCACCAGGCTAGCTGAAATCCTGCCTACCAGTGGAGAGGTGCAGTGGGAAAAAAGGGGGGTTGGGGGTGGAATGAAAGAACAAGTTGAGATTTAAAGGGTGCCTGTACAGCAATGGGCAGCGCTGCCACAGACACCCAAACCCAGCAGTGGTGCTTGGCTGAAGCACTTGAGTCTCAGAGACCACAAGGGAAGGGCTAGACTGCTTCCAGAGCTGGAACCAACATTCTCAGAGGGAGCCCCTGCATTGCTCTGCATCTCTGATTTGGGTAGTGAAGAGTTGAAGAGTCACACTCCAGAATGATGCTGGGCTCCCAGCCTGCCAGTCTGCTTAGCCAGTGGACTTACTCAGGCTGTGCCAGGGGAGGTTTAGGATGGAGGTTAGGAAGAAGTTCTTCACAGAAAGAGTGATTGCCCATTGGAAGGGGCTGCCCAGGGAGGTGGTGGAGTCACCATCACTGGAGGTGTTCAGAAGGAGACTTGATAGGGTGCTTGGTGCCATGGGTTAGTTGATTAGATGGTGTTGGGTGATAGGTTGGATGCGATGATCTTGAAGGTCTCTTCCAGCCTGCTCTGGTCTACTCTATTCTGGAGTGCAAACAGCCTAATCAAAGTAAGAGTGTCTGAAAGTTGAAAGGCTATGAAAAATGAGGTGCTTCAGGGTATGAACAATATGAGTGATGAGGTCTGAGGGTGACTGGCAAGCAGAAGAGAAGGAAGAGGGGACAGAAAGGGTGCTCACAAGAACAGTTTGTTGCTCCACTCTGCTATGTCCGTATGGTGACCATCTTCTCAAGTGTGTGCAACATACAAAACTCCCCCTGGAGATGGCACAAGATGCCATTTATCCTGGAACTGCAATCCCAGAGATGCAATCTGCCAGGGCACAGATTGCTTTATCAGTTCCACCCTCTGGGACTGAGAGAGCACATTTGGCAAGGGCTGTGCAGGGTCTAGATGAGCCGTTTCTGCTCACACCCTCACAAAGCACTGCTAAGTGTTCAGCAAGATGCTCCACAGAGGGAGACCTACCAGGACTCATCTCCTGGATCTGCTTACAAAGTCACAACAGTGGGCACAAACCAGCTGGAGCTTCTTGAGCACTACTTGGAGAGGCTGTTCTGCCCTTATTTTCCTACTCCCTTCACTGTCACTGTGCTCCTTACAGAAGTGTAACAACCTCAGTGAGATACCTGACGTGTCCATCTGTCCTACCCTCCTGGCACAGGCAACTGCTGCTGACTGCTTTCAGGGGAAGAGCACAAGAGCAAGGAAAAGCAGAGCAGAATAAGTTTCCCTCTGCAACTTGAACACTTGAAGGTGTCCAGAGAAGGGCAACAAAGCTGGGGAGGGGCCTGGAGCACAGCCCTGGGAGGAGAGGCTGAGGGAGCTGGGGTTGCTTAGCCTGGAGAAGAGGAGGCTCAGGGCAGACCTTCTTGCTCTCTACAACTACCTGAAGGGGGGTTGTAGCGAGGAGGGGGTTGGTCTCTTCTCTTAGGCAACCAGCACCAGAACAAGAGGGCACAGTCTCAAGCTGCACCAGGGGAAGTTTAGGCTGGAGGTGAGGAGAAAGTTCTTCCCAGAGAGAGTTGTTAGCCATTGGGATGTGCTGCCCAGGGAGGTGGTGGAGTCCCCATCCCTGGAGGTGTTCAAGAGGGGATTGGATGTGGCACTTGGTGCCATGGTTTAGCTGTCAGGAGGTGTTAGGTATTAGGTTGGACTTGAAGATCTCTGAGGTCTTTTCCAACCTCGTTGATTCTAGGATTTCTATGAAAAATGGGGTGGTCAGCACTGGATGTCACACTAAAAGGCCATTTCTTCATGGATCTCTTCACAGTCCTTTGGGAAAAACTGGTCAACACTGATCCCACCACTTCACAAAGGACTTTGATGACAGTGGAAAAGAACAGGGGAAGTAGGGTAAGGACAGGTTGTAGAGGCTGTACAGGAAGAAAAAGTCCTCAGCCTCCCATCCCAGTCTGACACATCAGCACCAGGTGCCTCTCTCAGAAGAGATGTGGCGGCTCTCCAGTGATGAGCAAAGCCATTCCCTCTCAGACCCTGGCACACACTCTCCTCTTGTTCCAAGTCAGCCAGAGGGGCACATGTACACATTGGGCAGAACTTGACTTTGGGGTTGGAAAAACCCCACTTTGATTCCTCTGAAGGGTTTGCTGTTCTCAGTTACTGTCTGCTGTGTCTGCCTGTCCTCAAAGGGCTATGTTGCTGTGCCACTTTATGATGAGAGGACTGTGTCCAGAGGAAGAAAGATGCTGCAGGCAGTGGAACATCTCCCTGCTGAGGACAGGCTGAGGGAGCTGAGGGCTCTTTAGCTTGGAGCAGAGGAGCCTGAGGGTGACCTCATCCATGTTGATAAAGGTGTGCAGGGCAGTGGCAGGAGGATGAGGCAATGGGTGCAAGCCAGAGCCTAGAAGGTTCCACCTCAACATGAGGATGAATTTCTTCACTGTGAGGGTTCCAGAGCCCTGGAGCAGGCTGCCCAGAGAGATTGGGGAGTCTCTTTCTCTGGAGACATTCAAAACCTGCTGGATGAGTCCCTGTGTGACCTCCTCTAGTCCTCTATTAGAATAAACAAACCAAACGAGGTTGGAAGAGACCTTCAAGATCATCGTGTCCAACCCATCAACCAATCCAACCCACCTAAACAACTAACCCATGGCACCAAGCACCCCGTCAAGTCTCCTTCTGAACACCTTCAATGACGGCGACTCCACCACCTCCCCGGGCAGCCCATTCCAATGGGCAATCACTCTTTCTGTATAGAACTTCTTCCTAACATCCAACCTGAACCTCCCCTGGCGCAGCTTGAGACTGTGTCCTCTTGTTCTGGTGCTGGGTGCCTGGGAGAAGAGACCATCATCAGCCTGTCTACAACCTCCCTTCAGGTAGTTGTAGAGAGTGATAAGGTCACCCCTAAGTCTCCTCTTCTCCAGGCTAAGCAGCCCCAGCTCCCTCAGCCTCTCCTCACAGGGCTGTGTTCCAAGCCCCTCACCAACTTTGTTGCTCTTCTCTGGACTCGTTCCAGCAAGTCAACCTCCTTCCTAAACTGAGGGGCCCAGAACTGGACACAGTACTCGAGGTGTGGCCTAACCAGTGCAGTGTACAGGGGCAGAATGACCTCCCTGCTCCTGCTGGCCACAGTGTTCTTGATGCAGGCCAGGATGCCATTGGCCCTCTTGGCTGCCTGGGCACACTGCAGGCTCATGTTCAGCCTACCATCAACCAGCACCCCCAGGTCCCTCTCTGCCTGGCTGCTCTCAGCCACTCTGACCCCAGCCTGTAGCGCTGCATGGGGTTGTTGTGGCCAATGTGCAGAACCCGGCACTTGGATGTGTTCAATCTCCTGCCCTTGGACTCTGCCCATCTGTCCAGCCTGTCCAGGTCCCTCTGCAGAGCCTCTCTACCCTCCAGCAGATCAACTCCTGCCCCCAGCTTGGTGTTGTCAGCAAATTTACTGCTGATGGACTCAATGCCCTCATCCAGATCATCAATGAAGATGTTAAAGAGCACAGGGCCCAGCACTGATCCTTGGGGCACACCACTAGTGACTGGTTGCCAGCTGGATGTGGCACCATTCACCACCACTCTCTGGGCTCAGCCTCCAGCCAGTTCCTAACCCATCGCAGTGTGCTCCCGTCCAAGCCATGGGCTGACAGCTTGGCCAGCAGTTTGCTATGGGGGACGGTCTCAAAGGCCTTGCTGAGGTCCAGGTAGACTACATCAACAGGCCTCCCCACATCCACCAGGCGGGTCACCTGATCATAGAAGGAGATCAGGTTGGTCAGGCAGGACCTGCCCTTCCTAAATCCATGCTGGCTAGGCCTGATCCCTTGGCCATCCTGTAAGTGTTGTGTTATTGAACTCAGGATGACCTGTTCCATGATCTTGCCTGGCACTGAGGTCAGGCTGACAGGCCTGTAATTCCCTGGCTCATCCAACCGGCCCTTCTTATGGATGGGCACCACGTTGGCAGCTTCCAGTCCTCTGGGACCTCGCCAGTGAGCCAGGACTGCTGGAAAATGCTGGAGAGTGGCTTGGCCAGCTCATCTGCCAGCTCTCTCAGCACCCTAGGATGAATCCCATCTGGTCCCATGGACTTGTGGGGATCCAAGCTGCTAAGGAGAGTTCCAACCACCGCCTCATGGAACATAGGGAAACTGTGCAGCTCCCTGGCTCCTTCTGCTAGCTCTGCAGGCCAGCTGTCAGGAAGACGTTCTGCCCTTCTAGTAAAAATTGAGGCAAAGAAGGTGTTAAGTATCTCTGCCTTTTCCTTATCCTTGCTCTAGTGTTTGTGCTCCGGCAGGCGGGTTGGAGTGAATGATCTTTCAAGGTCCCTTCCAATCCCTAATGTTCTGTGAATGCCAGCACACCCTCAGCATGCTGCACATAACACAAGAGCCTCTATTGGGAATGCACTTTGAGCTGTTCTGCTAAGCATCCAGCTTACAGTTATCCAACAAGCTGGAAAAATCTCTCCTCAGCTGCTTAACTACTTGTTTTCTGCTCCTGTAGCACAGTTGTCACCTACAAAGGTAAGTCAGAGCAAACCACAACACTGATCTTCATGAACTGGGCCCGAGCCAGCACTGCCCATGCTCAGTGCCTGTCTAGTCTCTAACAGAGCAGCAGGAGGTTTGTCCTTGGATCAGAAATTCTTCACTAAATCATGCAGCAAATCTAAAACCTCGATGTGGAGTCTTCATGGCATCAAAGAGCCATAAGGTTGGATAACCACAGCTGTAATTGAATCTCACAGGCTTGATTTGCCCTTAGAATCCAGCAGGATTGGCTCCTGGGGTCAATGGAACAATCAGAAAGGCATCCTTCTCAAACACTCCCATTCTTTTCATCTGCCAATTCCCAAATATGTTTAGCTTTACACCATGGCACAGGTCAGAAAGAGGGGGAATGAAGGATGACTGCAGGGTGCCAGCCAAGCCCCAAGAGAGTGCATGGAACACAGCCTCACACAGGTTTATTTAGAGCAGGCCTGGTGATTCTGCATCTGGGTTGGGGCAATCCCAGGCCGGGCAGGGACTGGCTTGAGAGCAGCCCTGAAGAAAAGGACTTGGGGAGGAGAAGCTCAATAGGAGCCAGCAGTGAGCACTTGCAGCCCAGAGAGCCAAGCAGAGCCTGGGCTGCAGCAAGAGAAGCAGAGCCAGCAGGGCCAGGGAGGGGATTCTGCCCCTCTGCTCTGCTGAGACCACACCTGGAGTAGTGTGCCCAGTTCTGCAGCCTCTATTACAGCAAGGATCTGGAGGTGCTGGAATGAGTCCAGAGAAGGGCCATGAGGATGAGCAGAGGGCTGGAGCTGCTCTGCTGTGAGGACAGACTGAGACAGTTGGGGTTCAGTCTGGAGAACAGAAGGCTCTGAGGAGACCTTCTTGTGGCCTTCCAGTATCTGAAGGGGGCTCCAAGAAAGCTGGGGAAGGGTGTTTTAGGATGTTGGGTAGTGATGTGACTAGAAGGAATGGACCTAAGCTGTAGGAGGAGAGATTTGGATTAGATGTCAGGAAGAATCACAGAATTGTTTTGGTTGGGAAAGACCTCTAAGATCATCCAGTCCAACCATCAACCCAACATCACCACTGCCATTAAACCATGTCCCAGGTGCCACAGCCACACCTTTCCTGAATATCTCCAGGGATGCTAAGTTCTTCCCCATGAGGGTGGTGAGACACTGGCACAGGCTGCCCAGGGAGGTGGTGGAAGCCTCATGCCTGGAGGTGTTTCCAGCCAGGCTGGATGTGGCTGTGAGCAACCTGCTGTGTGTGAGGTGTCCCTGGCCATGGCATGCTCATCATTGTCTTTCTCTGTGTGAGGTGTCCACAGAAGCTGGGAAAAGCTCCAGCAGAAGCACTGCATGCAATCAGCTCTTCTGACAGCAGATGGCACGAATGCACCAGCGTGCCTGGGCTGCGGAGCTCAGCTGGCCCTGGGGATTTGTAAGCACAGAGAAAAAGAACCGTTCAAAACAAAAGGCTCGAAGAGTTCTCACACTGCAGCATGGGCAAGGGAGGAAGCTCCACGCAGGCACACAAACATCTTTCTGCACCACCTGCTAGGGTTTACAGCAAAGAGGATGTCAGCTCTGCCACAATTATCACTACAAGAGCAAAGAGATCTCCAGGACCAGATTTGGTACATAATTTTTGTCTAGCATGTGCCATTAAGTCCTCTGATAACACACAAGGTACAGGGTGGGAGCAAGACCCCACTTTAGGAGGGGACAAGCCAGAAGACAGCCACCAAACCTGTCTACAAATCCTATTTAATGCCAGATTTCCAGCTTGTGATGACCGAAGGGAAAGGCCAGCATTTTGCCCAAGCCATCTGCACAGGGCTCCTTTTGTGTCATTTCTCTCTGGAGCATTTGTGCCACCTTAGAGAGCAGCATTACTGAGCAGACACTGAGCACCACGGCTCCAAAGCAGAACAATTGCTGTTTATAGAAGCCCTGTTCAGAAGTTATTGCTGATGCATTTTAATAAGTCGTGAAAAGGGCAGAGCTGGGGGGGGTGTGTGAATCACTGCAGGTAAATTTAGTTCAAAATGTAGGATTTTGCTGTCTCTTCATCACTGAAAAGCAAGCAAACATGCACCTGCACACACACACACTGAAGCAGCTCCTACATTCAGTGGAAGCAGATACCTTGGTTTAAGGACACAGCCTTCCAGAACTCAAGGTGAAGGTGAAACCAACACCCAACTAATCAGCTTCCCTTATTTGTTTCCATCCTCAGAAGGGAGCAAATGCAACAAAAGCAATCCAGGAGGATTCTTGTGGTGGTTTTAGAACAGAATAGAATAGACCAGAGCAGGTTGGAAGAGACCTTCAAGATCATCACATCCAAAACCACCTAATCAACTAACCCATGGCACCAAGCACCCCATCCAGTCCCCTCCTGAACAGCTCCAGGGATGGGGACTCCACCACCTCCCCGGGCAGCACATCCCAATGGCCAATGACTCTCTCTGTTAAAGTTCAGTTACAGATTTTGAGCAGAAAAGTAGAAAAGAAAGAAATCACAATCGGGTGTAAAAAGGGAAACAAAAGTTAAAGTTCCACCCCCCTCCCCCAGCATTAACAGCTGTGAACATTTGCCAAAGCATCTGGGATGAGGGAGCATCAAAGGAATAAACCCAAGCACCCTTGGGGCCCTCAGTTTGGGAAAGATGTTGACTTGCTGGCATGTATCCAAAGAAGGGCAACAAAGCTGGGGAGGGGTCTGGAGCACAGCCCTGTGAGGAGAGGCTGAGGGAGCTGGGGTTGCTTAGCCTGGAGAAGAGGAGGCTCAGGGCAGACCTTCTTGCTCTCTACAACTACCTGAAAGGAGGTTGTAGACAGGTGGGGGTTGGTCTCTTCTCCCAGGAAACCAGCACCAGAACAAGAGGACACAGTCTCAAGCTGTGCCAGGGGAGGTTCAGGCTGGAGGTTAGGAAGAAACTCTTCATAGAAAGAGAGATTGGCCATTGGGATGTGCTGCCCAGGGAGGTGGTGGAGTCCCCATCACTGGAGATGTTTAGGAATAGACTGGATGGGGTGCTTGGTGCCATGGTTTAGTTGATTAGATGGTGGTGGGTGACAGGCTGGACTCTGTCTCAGAGGTCTCTTCCAACCTGGTTCATTCTATTCTAAAGATATTTCAAAGCAGCTATGGCAAGCAAGGTGTTAGTAATGCTGCCACAGAGCCCACTGTAGCACTGTGCCAAGCTAACAGCCATCAGCTCTCAGGGGGATGCTTGGCAGCTCCTCTGAACACTTCTGAAGCTGCATTTAAATAGCTATTGTCCCACCCACACCTCAGCTGTAAGCTAAAATAAAAATTAACTAGAAACCTTAATGGATGACAAAGATGTATTGCTCATCAGCAGAGGCACCTCAGAACACCTCTCACCTTGGAGACACTGCTCAGAGGCTCTCACGGGAGATACTGCTGGAGTACCTCCCTTGATGGCTCCAGGCAAATGCACAGGGACCTTGACTGAGTGGACAGATGGGCAGAGTCCAGCAAGATGACATTTAACAAATCCTAGTGCTGGGTGCTGCACTTTGGCCACAACCACCCCATGCAGAGCTACAGGCTGGGGTCAGAGTGGCTGAGAGCTGCCAAACAGAGAGGGACCTGGGGGGGCTGGCTGACAGCCAGCTGAACATGAGCCAGCAGTGTGCCCTGGTGGCCAAGAAAGTCAATGGCATCCTGCTCTGCATCAAGAATAGTGTAGCCAGCAGGAGCAGGGAATTCATTGTGCCCTGTGCTCAGCACTGGTTAGGACACACCTTGAGTCCTGTGTCCAGTTCTGGGCTCCTCAGTTTAAGGACATTGAGACTCTTGAAGGTGTCCAGAGAAGGGCAACAAAGCTGGGGAGGGGTCTGGAGCACAGCCCTGGGAGGAGAGGCTGAGGGAGCTGGGGTTGCTTAGCCTGGAGAAGAAGAGGCTCAGGGGAGACCTTATTGCTCTCTACAACTACCTGAAGGGAGGTTGTAGCCAGGAGGGGGTTGGTCTCTTCTCCCAGGCAAGCAGCACCAGAACAAGAGGACACAGTCTCAAGCTGTGCCAGGGGAAGTTTAGGCTGGAGGTGAGGAGAAAGTTCTTCACCTTGAGAGTTGTTAGCCCTTGGAACGTGCTGCCCAGGGAGGTGGTGGAGTCATCTACCATAGGATTTAGTTCCCAAAACAATTTCTCTCTTCTCACTTCTGCTCCCTGGGAGGAGAGACCAGCTTGCTTCTGCCTGACCTTGGCTGCATTGCTATGGCTAAGTCTAATGTCCCTCTGCTCCTTTCTCTTCTCCCTTTTGTACAGGGAGAGGCAGAGAGGGAGTGGCTAGTGGCTTCCCCTGGTCCTTAGCCAGGGGGCTTCTTGTGCTGGTTATTAATTGCAAATATCTGTAAATATTGCACATTCTGTGTAGTTTGTGCATTTCATTCCATTGTAGTTCTGCCTGTAAATACAGCTTTCATTTGCTTCCAGCTGAGCTGGTCTGGCAAATGTAATGTTAGGGGGGAGGGAAATTTCAACCCACCACACTCAGTATGGCAAATCCTGCCTGGACACATTCCTGTGTGACCTACTCCAGATGATCCTGCCCTGGCAGGGGGGCTTGGACTAGATGATATTTTGAGGTCCCTTCCAACCCCTAATGTTCTGTGCTAAGTTCACCCAGGGTAGGATGTAGGGTGTCCTGTCATGTTCTCCTTTCTCCCACAACCCATCCTCTGCCAGAAGAGAGGGAGGTAGATGGGATAACTCTGAATCTCCATACCCATTTCCCCATTCCAACCCAGTTAGAAAGGGAAGGGGTGGTGCACAGAGCATGCTTGTCTGACTGCTGGGGCTGGGCAGTGTGGAGGGCAATCACCTCTTGCAAGGGGGCTGGGTGGAGGGGCAGTTTACAGACCACAGGAGGAAATCCTCTCCTTTGGGGAAGTCAGGGTAGCAGGGACACACCTGCAACACAGCAGGGGAACCAGGGAAAGTGATCTAAGAGGCAGAAGAGCCTTCCCGTGGCCACCAAGCTTGCAGATTCCCTGAGGAATAAGCACTGAATCCAACGGAGAGCACTCTGGGTTTAAAGCAAAACCCTGGCCGTCCAGAAGACACAGGCAGGGTTTGAGCATCAAAGAGCAAGGCTCCCTGACCCGCTCCATTTGATGCTCACTCTACCAAGGGTAAGATGAGCTGGGCATGCAGCAGAGAGGAGCCAGGGACTGCAATTCAGAGGCATGCTTTTGGAAGCCCAGAGGCTGAGATTAGAGTTTGTGCAAACAGAAGAAACAAATGTGGAAACAAGTGAAGCAAAGACTGCTTAAGGCAGAGAGGGAATGCAGGAAGTGGGCTTCGGGGAAGCCTGTGTTGCTAAAGAGCAGTTGCTTGATTGCATTAAGGACAAGTGCTGGGAGATGGCTGCCTGCCTCTCTCACCTGCTCGAGATGCTTAGCATGTAAATGGCCATGGTTCAGTGAGCTCCCCAACCACAGCTGCATTCCTCACACAAGGGTTTAAGTGACAGCAGTCTCTCTCACTTCCCCCTTCTGCTCAGCTAAGCCGACCTGAATACGTGGCCACCAGGAAAGCCTTGCATCCTTTGCCAGCCAAAGCACTCTTCCTGGGGTCCAGAGGCTGCTCTGCCAACTCTTCTCTTCCAAAGCTGCAACGGTGGCTCATGGATGGGCATGGTCCATGGAAACACGGAGGGAACAAAGGGCCTATTGCTGCCTTTGCCCCCAGGCTGCCAGACTGCATTTCTAGACTTCCTTCCTCTGCTCAAGCAAAGCTGGGATCCTCACAGCATCACCTACTGGCCCCAGAAGCCAGAACTTTAATGAAAGCATTGCTCTTGATTAAAACCAGAAAACAAACAAACCAAACAGACAACACTCCACCCACACCCCCAGAAAAGCCCCAAGGCAATCGTGAGCTAGCATCACTGCAGAGCATTCAACTGGTATTTCACCCCCTGCAGTGGAGAATGGCAGGGGCACACCACAACGTGCTCCTGCTCAGCTGAAAAGCACCTTGGCCCCTGACTCCTGGGGGCAAAGACGGCGTGTGAGGGTGGAGAGCCAGCTCTGCTGCTGCCACCACAGCAGCACGGCATGCCAGCAGCCTCCAGTCCAGCAGGGGAAGAGATGTTTTACCCCTGCTCTGTGGCCGCAGTGCCTGTCTCCGCTGACTGCTCTGCGGTCACTGCTGCAGCCCCTGCAGGTCCCAGGCGAGGTCTGGGGCAGCCAAGCCCCCCCCGCCGTGGGCTGCGTGCTTGCTCTTCTCCTGTCTTACTGTCTTTTAAAAGCTGCTCAGCCGAAGGGGGGAGAAGAAGAATCAATAGATAGAGGCGTTGCAATCTCTTGGGAGTATCTTAAGAGCCTGGCTTTCAGCTATTTTCAGCAAATTAGCGTGGGGCTCTTACAGCCTCGCTCCTGCTCTCTGCGAGGTGAAAGCAGGACCACCGCCAGCTCCGTGACTCACGCAGATACACTGAAGCAAACATAAACCAAGCTGCCTGCTTGCTCTTTCCCAGGGCTTATTCACACCCCTCACAACTATTTGATCTGCCTGCTCCAGCGCATCCCAAGCTGCTGAATGAGAACAAGCAGGGCTGGGGCTGGTCTGAGGTAGCTCCCACACAGAGTCGCTGGCAGAGTTTGAGCCAGCTCTCAAACTCCCAAGTGCAGAGAGGGAGGAAAATGGAGACCTGTCTGCACTTCTGAGCCAGCAGCTATCAACAGCCCCTGCCGGGTGGGCAGCAGTGACTGGCGTGCTTTGTTATGAGCCACTTTCGGCTATGACACAGGGGAAGATCTGCTCACGGCCATCACCTCCACATACAAACCCAACAGACACCCACAGACCTGTGCCTCTCAGAGCCTCCAAACCCTGAGCCTCTGACAGGAGTTTGCATTGCACTCAGCCCCTGGCGCTGAGGAAAGCTACGCTGGGGGTGCTTGACAAGCGCTCAGCGCTGGGCCACGCTGCCAGTTCTTACTTGTCTCCTGTGCCTTTGTGCTGAAGATCCCAGCTTCTGGAGCCTAGGCAAAAGTCCCAGCTTAAGTTTATGAAAGGAAATGAGCAATTCCCATCCATCACAGCTGCAAATAACCAAAAATACCCTGAAGGAGATTAGGCTCAGAAAGATTAAAAAAGCTGAAGAAAACAGAAGAGGAACAAAAATACACCAAGAGCTTTTATTTTTAGAGGCCGGCTCACAGCTCCTGAGTGCCTCAAGTTTAGCAGCCCAGCTCACTGCTCCTCCCCTTGAGGTCCCCCTTGCATGTCTGGCAGCAGCCCTCTACAAGTTTACCAGGTAAAACAGAACTCATTTGTGCTCATAAGGGGAGGTGGAGAGGTGGCTAAGAAAGGGATGGAAGGATCCTATGTGTTGGTCCCTAGGACACTGATATCTTGAGGAAAACACTGCAAAGAGATCTGCCTGCAGCCCTTCGGATGACAAGAGCAAAGCAGCTTCTTCCCAGGCCATCCCTCCTCTCCTCTACAAAGCAAGGATGCAGTGCATCTTTTCCCACCACCTAATGGTGCATGGCTCACTCTGATCTGCTAGGTTCCCACTTTCCCAGCAGGATCTGCTGGATCTTCTAATCTTCACAGAAAACAGCCAGTTAAAACAGACCTCAAAGACCATCCAGTCCAGCCTTCAACCCAGTTTAGGGTCAATCCTAACCCCTGTCCCTAAGCACCAGGTCCACACACTGCTTGAACACCTCCAGGTGCACAGAACAGCAGCAATGTGCACTTGATCTGAGTTAGAAATGCCACAGAGAGCATGGGCAAAAGGCTCTGCTACAGGGACCACTGCCTGCCTGCCAGGGCCTGCAGAGCAGCACAATGTCCTTGCCAGGGAGGTAGCAAGTGGCTCCTAGAGGGGCTGGAGAGCCCTTACTTGCTCACTGGCATTACTGCTAGGCTCCTTGCTTGCTTCCCTGCTCAGTATGAGTCAACCATTCCCACCAGAGTGCCCCACTTGCTCTGCTGGGACACCTAGGAAGAAGCAAAGTGGGACTGGAATGCCAGCTGAGCTCAGCAGGTATCCCAAGGCAGCACACAGACCAGTGTAGCCATACACCAGCTCCAGCAGCATATTGTCTTCCTCTCCAGCTGCTGCCACAGGTCTTATAACCCCTCTCCATGTTGGGCAAGGCTCTCCCCACACCTTTGCAAACCTCCAGCCTTCTCCATCTTCAGCTGGATGTCCCAGAACATGCCCTGGGACACCAACCAAAAGAAGGGGACAAGCTCATGCCCACTTCACCCAGCTTTCAGGGCTGGAAGCCATTTGCTGATACCCAGAGTGCAGCAGGAGAAAACCTCTGCAATGCCATGCTGCAACACCAACAGCTGCAGCCCTCATTGCTGTGTGAGGATTATCCTCCTCTGACCCCCCTCCAGCTCAGTAATCTGCCCACCCCACTCCACAGGCTGGCACAGGGCCAGACTCCTCTGCCTCCAATCTCCATTACTCCATCTGTCCAAGCCCTGGCCTTTCTCAGCACTCAGCTGATGCATCAGGGGCACAGTCACTCAGCTCCAGACCCTCTCACAGAAGGCTTCCCTAGGGAACACAATGCTCCTTGAGACCATTCATCTCTCTTTTCTCCCCATCTCTGCACACAAGGAGAGCCAAGAGCCTCACTGCCTCGCTATTTTTGCACCCAGGCTGACTGTCCTCTGCCTTTGCCATTGAAGATGCCTGACATAGCAGACAGTCCAGCTCCTGGCATTTGGTTACCTTCCAGGCTCTCTGCTTAGCTTCCATCCAGTGATAACAGCTCCCTGCCAAGAAACTTAGTTGTCAAGGAGACCTCTCTCAAACAACAGTTGGGCAAAAGCTGTGTTATTATCTAGGGTAGCACATCTCCAAGGTAGAGCACTCAGGTTAACTGCCTGCGAGCTCTGCCTCGGTTAAAATGCAGGCACAAAGACAGAGGAGAAAGCCAAAATGGAGCTGGCAGCATAAGCAAGCCCCAGAGTTCATCATTTCAGATAAGTACAGGATGCTTTGGAGGCAACACAGAGGTCAGAGAGGCTTGTGCTCCTCCTGGTGCTAGGGCTCAGCCTCCCCCTCGCTCTCCCACAATGATTTGATAATTCAGATTCCATCCGAAACTCCAAAGCAGCACATCCTAGCCTTTCACTAACACTGACTCTGCCTCCTCTGGGAGCTGCCCATTTCAAGTGGCAATATTTAGCCTGGAAACAGGTGAAAGAGGAAGCACCTCTATGGAGGGAGCACCAGAGCAGACAGCTGGGTCAGGACTGGTGCTCAGCAGAGGGCTGGCAAATGCTCCCTACGGAAAGGTGGGGCCGAAGGGCACGCAGAGAGTTTCACCTTGTCAATACTATGCTCTAGCTCCTGCAGCATTTCTTCCCAGTTTTGGTATAAGACAATGAAAGCTGTTTGTTTGTTTTCCCTTTGTCTCTGTGTGGTGTGTTGAAATTATCCCCCAACTCACTGGGGGAAAACTACCCCCAGACCAAAAATTGCTCAGGCGGCTTTGGAAGCAAATGAAGCTCTGTTTACAAGCAAACTAAAACCTGGAAATAGGAAATGCACTGAATATGTACAAGACAAACAATATATGTACAATGTAGATACCTATTGACAATTTATAAGCACCACAGAAGCTCCTCAGACCCACCTGGGACAGAGGATTTGTTCACCTCCTCCTCCACTCCCTCCCTCCCTCCTGTTACCTCATGCAATAGACAAAACAGACCATGAGAAAGAGAGGAAAGTTGCAAGCAGAAGCAACAGAGGATGAAAAGAGAGAGGAGAAAACTGTTTATACCACTACTCTACATCCCATTAACAAGCCAATGAATTATATAGACCTTATCATTATTTTCCTTTGGTATCTAATGGTGCTTCAGTTTACTTTGTCTTTGCAGTCAGGGACTAGGCTAAAGTTCCCTCTTCAAACTGAGAGCTTCTCTTCTCTCCATTTCCTTCACCAGAGACTGTGTTAACTAGGGGGAAGAAGTTTGCCACTTCCAGCCCTGCTTCCTTACCAACAGAGCTGCCCCACAGGGGCATTACTAGATGCCAGAAACCTCACCAAGACTGAAGGAGCAGCCAGAAACAAAGACTGCATATAGGAAGAGTTACCCTGCATGTGATCTTCAGAAGCAGCCTGAACTGAAGCAGCAGCAGGCAAGCAAGGTATTTGCAAAACTACCAGGTGTCAGCTGAGCTATTTCTAATTGTCTGAAGTGACAGCTCCTGACAGCACAGAGGTAATCTTTCATCTCTCCAGAGGAGTTGCAGAGGTAGGAGACATTTCCCAGCACGGGGGAAAAAGCTGAGCTGGGAAATCAGGCTGCACATCACAGAGTGGGAACCATTTTAGAGGCCACAAGCACCCCACACAACACACAGCATTATTTGGTGCAGCCTCTTCCATGCAAAAGACCTAAACCCAGCAACTGGTGAGGCAGGAAAGTCAGAGAGAGGCAGCCTGTGCCAGAGGACTGGAAGGGAATGAGGAGCTGATGTTATGGCTTCAGCCAGGGATTGAAGACTCCATAATTAATTATTTGCTCTACACTAGCCATGAGTGAGGGGGAAAGTACCAAGTTTTGTAGCTCCATCCTCTAGGTAAAGCAAACCTGATTGTAGAATCAATAAGGTTGGAAAAGACCTCAGAGATCATGCAGTCCAACCTGGCACCCAACACCTCATGACTACTAAAGCATGGTTCCAAGTGCCACATCCAATCCCCTCTTGAACACCTCCAGGGATGGGGACTCCACCACCTCCCTGGGCAGCACATTCCAATGGCCAATTACTCTTTCTGGGAGCATCTTTCTCCTCACCTCCAGCCTAAACCTCCCCTGGCACAGCTTGAGACTGTGTCCTCTTGTTCTGCTGCTGGTTGCCTGGGAGAAGAGACCAAGCCCCACCTGGCTACAACCTCCCTTCAGGTAGTTGTGGATGTAAAGGAATGAAACTCAAAGAACTCTGAAAATGAAGTTGAGAGTTCCATTCTCACACCACCTTTGTGCTCAGTCTCCTACTATCACAAACACCTAGAGAATTAAGCTTCTCATGCAGTTCATCTGGTAGATGAAATTCAGCACCAGTTTATCACACAGAAAATGCTTTCCTGAAGAACCTTTCACTAAAAGACAAGAAAGCATCAGCCAGTAAATTGGCAAAGCCTTTTGACTGGATACATTCATTGAAATCCAAGGGCTGAATTCACAGGCTCACAGGATGCTAGGGGTCGGAAGGCACCTCTGGAGATCTTCCAGTCCAACCCCCCTGCCACAGCAGGAGCAGAGAATCCAGCACAGGTCACTCAGCAACACATCCAGACAGGGCTGGAAAGTCTCCAGAGAAAGACTCCACAACCTCTCTGGGCAGCCTGCTCCAGGGCTCTGGGACCCTCACAGGGAAGAAGTTCTCCTCATGTTGAGGTGGAACCTCCTGTGCTGGAGTTTCCATCCATTGCTCCTTGTCCTATCACAGGCACAAGTGAGCAGAGCCTGTCCCTGCCCCTTCCTTCCTGACCCCCAGCCCTCAGATATTGATAGACATTGATCAGATCCCCTCTGTCTTCTCCTCTTCAGACTAACCAGCCCCAGGGCTCTCAGCCTCTCCTCCCAAAGCAGTGCTCCAGTCCCTCAATCATCCTTGTAGCCTTCTGTTGGACTCTCTCCAGTAGATCCCTGCCTCTCTTGAGCTGGGGAGCCCAGAACTGGATGCAGTATTCCAGTCCAAGAGAAGTGTGCTGGTGGTGGTGCCTGGGGAATCCAGCTGGAAGAGCAAAACTGTCTGTTTTGCAGCATGCAATGGGGAAGTCTTAATCTGGACTGATTATCAGATCCCCCTCTCAGTCTTGTCCTCTTCAGACTAACCAGCCCCAGGGCTCTCAGCCTCCCCTCACAAAGGCAGTGCTCCAGTCCCTTCAGCATCGCTGTAGCCCTCTGTTGGACTCTCTCAAGTCCCTCCTGAACTGAATTCAGAGTACAAGGTGAAACCACAGTAAAATTTTAAGCCAAGAAAACCCAACCCAAACTATTTGTTTTTCTTTTAGGAAAGATTGGTCACGACATCCTCAAGCTTCCCACCCACCAAGGTGCATTCAGGATCTCTGCCAAACTGTGCAAACTCCCCAGGTTATCACACTGGGAGGCACTTTGTGCTCTCAGCAGCCTGGTGAGTGCATGGTGGTTCCTTCAAGCCAGCTGGCATGTTCCTATCCTGGGAAAATGGGTTCATGACTCAGCACCAAAAAACCCCCATGTTTGCTCCAGTGGTGGGCGACTGGAGGCCCCAGGATTAGTAATGAGTGGAGGGAGAAACTAACTTTAGTGTGGAGAAAGCAATTCCAGAAGTGTGACTCCAATAAAATCCTGGGTCTTAGGGGGAAACAAAAAGTAAGTAAATGAACAGTCAAAGTTTGTCTTCCTCTGAGCTAAATTCTGTGCTCATTAAATATGAAGTGAATCCACAGAGCAGTACAGGTAGGCATCCATCACAAGCAGGAGTATGCACATCCTGAAATGTGACTTCCTTTTAAGTTGAAACCAAAGCATAAACCTCTGAAATTATTCACAAGAGGAAGAATCTAAAAATATTTCAGGTAGTTGGGCACAGGAATGGCAAATAGCAAAACAGGACAAGCATCTGAAAACAAGCAAACAGCCCAGAACAATCATCATCATCAAGTGCTCTGCTCCAGAAAAGAAACATCACATCTTGGGGGCTCTCCTTTGCAATGGAAAACTGAGGCAAAGCAGTTTTGTGAGCTGCTTCCTTCAGACAGGAAAGGATCAAAGGGCTTTGCTCTATCAGGTGCTTGAACAGCCCAGCTCCTGGCCTCTGCATTCCAGAGCAGGATGCTCTCTTGACTCAAAGGCCAAACTGTTGGCCCTGAGCGGCAGAGGCAAGCTTCTCCCCCTTGTAAAGCGGTGGAGCTTACATCCAAACCAAACACACACAAACCTCAAGACAAACATCATCAAGTGCTCTGCTCCAGAAAAGAAACATCACATCTTGGTGGCTCTCCTTTGCAATGGAAAACTGAGGCAAAGCAGTTTTGTGAGCTTCTCCCTTCAGATGGGAAAGCATCAAAGGTTTTTGCAATGGCTTTGCTTTATCAGGTGCTCGAACAGCACAGCTCCTGGCCTCTGCCTTCCAGAGCAGGATGCTCTCTCGACTCAAAGGCCAAACTGTTGGCCCCGAGCAGCAGAGGCAAGCTTCTCCCCCTTGCAGAGCAGTGGAGCTCCCTCTTCCTTTGCTTTTACTCGTGGGAGAGGTGGTGTCCATGCAGATGGACAGCAGTGGGATCCCATCCAGCAGGACCGGAAACCCACGGCCAGGCTTGGCTGCCCCAACACGCACGGCACAAAGGCAAACAAGCTGGAACCCAGCCTGCAGCACTCTGCCAAAGCTGTTTGCCAGGGGGAAATCCCAAAAGGCTCTGGCCTGGAGCCAAGGACGTGAGGGGAGAGACAATTAAGGAGTCCATCTGAAGCTGACCGAATTTCCTTCTCCTCCAATTGCTATGCAGGGTCTTCAGGACTGATGGGAAGTAGCTACAGGCCTTCCTGTGAAACAGGTATCAGAACAAGGATCACAGAATCCAACAGTTATTGAGGCTGGAAAAGACCTCTGAGATCATCTAGTCCAGCCTATGACCTAACACCACCACATCAGCTAAACCATGCCACCAAGTGCCACAGCCAAGCTTTTCTTAAGCACCTCCAGTGATGGTGACTCCACCACCTCCCCGGGCAGCACACCCCAGTGCCCAACCAGCCTCTCTGTGAGGAAGTGCTTCCCAGTATCTATCCTGGCACAGCCTCACACCATGCCCTCTTGTCCTGTCACTAGTTGCTGGGGAGAAGACAATTTAGTGGGACCTCCTTTGGAGAATGGAGCAGAAATATCTGTGAAGGTGTCTTAACCTCCTTGTTTCCATGCAGGAATGGCCACATAAACCACCATGACATGCAAATTCCTGAAGCATTCCATAGTTTTGCTGAGGGAGCTGGGGCTGCCCAGCCTGGAGAAGAGGAGGCTCAGGGGAGACCTTCTTGCCCTCTACAGCTCCCTGAAAGGAGGCTGTAGCCAGAAGAGGGTTGGTCTATTCTCCCAGGCACCCAGCACCAGAACAAGAGGACACAGTCTCAAGCTGCACCAGGGGAAGTTTAGGCTGGAGATGAGGAGAAAGTTCTTCAGAGTTGTTAGCCATCGGCATGTGCTGCCCAGGGAGGTGGTGGAGTCACCATCCCTGGAGGTGTTCAGAAAGGGACTGGATGTGGCACTTGGAGCCATGGTTCAGTAGTCATGAGGTGTTGGGTGACAGGTTGGACTGGATGATCCTTGAGGTCTCTTCCAACCTTATTGATTCTATGATTTCCTTGAGAACAAAGCTGACAGCTCCTGTGCACCTTAGCAACACATAGCATGAGCAGGCAGCACCAGATAAGGACTTACAAAGATGTGGTACAGAGACAGACACAGGGCAGCTGGTTCAGGATTACAAAAGAAAGGACTGGATTTCCCCTAGAGCAGGAAAGGATCCAGGCAATCTGAGTAATTCCTGATCCTGGGAAGTGCAACAAACCCAGAGCTTGCTATCCACAGCTCACACCAGGGTTTGGCCCCCTCTGCTCAAAAAAAAATAGCCTTCAGACAGGAAGAGATGAGGCAGGGACACCAAGCAAAACCAATTAGTACACTCCAGCCAGGAGGCAGAATTATCCTCATCATTAGTGATGTGCTGGATTTCAGCTGCAGATGAAGGCTGCAAACTTTGCCAGAAAGGGAAGAGAAAAAGAAATGAAAATAAAAGAAAGAAAATAATCAGCTTCAGGGCTTCCAGGAGGCCAACCCCACCCCACAAGGTTAGGTTTGTTTGACAAACCAAGCACACTACAAACTGCCTTTTCTCTTGTCCCTCTTCACTGGGGATTTTCAGGGTTGAATTTCTTTCCCTGTTTGTGGTTTCCTGAAGAGATTCCAGGGGAGGCACTGACTTTCTTTGCCTTCGGTGAGCTTGCTTCTCCCAGCCACCTTTTACAAGCCCTGGAGGAGTTGAATGTTCTTCCTCTTTTAAGTTAATTGAGTTGGGCTGAATGAGCAAAAAGATAATCAGCAGAGCACCAGCATGTTCTCAGGGATCAAAGATCCAGAGGGGTGGGGGGGGGGGTGGGGGGGCAGAAACGAAGAGCTGAAGAGGATGTGGCAGATGCAGCCCCTGCACTCAACACATCACTGTCATGAGATGCCTCCAGCCTCTCTTCACAAGGCTTTTCATGCTCAATGTGTATGTGCAGGCAAACACCAATCCTATTCCTTGGGATGCAGAGCAAGTAGCAAGCCCCAAATAGCTCTACTAACATCTATGAGGTTTCTCCAGGAGTAAGGCACAACTCAGTGAGAGCAAGGACATCAAACATAGCCTATAGCAAGCCTGGAGCTCTCCTTCCCCGGATCAATTTATTAATTTCTCCTGTGCTGGTGATTATAAAGAGGATGAAGGGGATGGGGGAGACAGAGACAAGGCCCTTGTGTGCCATGAAATTAAATGCACAGCAGCAGCCATCATTAATGATGCATTATGGAGTAACAAAGGGAGCCCTGCTGATTGACAGTCCCTAACAAGTTGTGTATAATAAACACTTTTCTCTAGACAGAACGTTCCTGATTATGGGATATGTTCCCCCTCATGTTACTGACGGATGCATTGTGACAGACACACCCCACTTGAAAGGGGAGAGACACCCAAAACAAAAGGAGGATTGACTGGGAGATGCCTGACTGAAGGAGCCACGAGGCCACCTTGCTAGTCCTGTGCGGAGCGAAACCCACGAGTCGCAGAAGGCATGCAGGGAAACAAACAGCTGCCAAAGAGTGAAGATAGGGCAAAATATCATCCAGTGACACCAAAACAAACTCTTCAGCTGCCAATATAGATGCTCTGAATTCAGCTTCCTCAGCACAGGATGGGAGCCAAGTTCTCTAAATGGAGAGGTACTAGCGTAGAGGCTTGGTTCCCTACATAGAATCATACAATTGTCAGGGTTGGAAGGGACCTCGAGGATCTGCCAGTTCCAACCCCCTGCCATGGGCAGGGACACCTCACACCACAGCAGCTTGCTCACAGCCACCTCCAGCCTGGCTGCAAACACCTCCAGGCAGGAGGCTTCCACCACCTCCCTGGGCAACCTGTGCCAGGCTCTCACCACCCTCATGGGGAACAACTTCTTCCTAACATCCAATCTGAATCTCTCCATTTCTAGTTTTGTTCCATTCCTCCCAGTCCTATCACTCCCTGACATCCTCAAAAGTCCCTCCCCAGCTTTCTTGTAGCAAAGTATCTTAAGATACTGGAAGGCCACAAGAAGATCTCCTCAGAGCCTTCTCTTCTCCAGATTGAAGAGCCCCAACTCCCTCAGTCTGTCCTCAGAGCAGAGCAGCTCCAGCCCTCTGCTCATCCTTGTGGCTCTTCTCTGGACACCTTCCAGCATGTGCAGATCATTCCTGTGTCCCTCACCAGCTTCTGCCTAAGGTAGCCTGCTTAGCTGCTGTAGCAGCTCTGCACAACCACATACTAAACAGAGTGTCCCAAGAGCAGAGACAGGCTCCTTGCCTTCTCGCAGCACCAGCCTGGCTTAGGGCTTGATGAACCTGATCTGGAGCTTCAGCACTTAACCAAAACTGCTTGCTCTGAACTAGCTATAAATCCAGCCAGCTCATGCTAACATTCCTGACCCACAGGAACTCACTTGCCCTTAACAGTCTGAGTGCTTCTCTCCCCCCATGACTCAGTGCAATTGCTGTTAGGTCCTTCTGCACCCCACCAGCAATACTCTTCTATACTCCCTGTCTGATTCCAGTGATTAGAGGCTGCACAAAGCTCATGAAGGTCCATGGATGGGAGAGATCCTAGAAGTCACTACTGACAGGGCTCAAGCCACAGCCACTGAAAGAAGGTTTGAGCTGCACAGGCAGAGTCTATCAGAAGTGCAGCTCAAGCAGAAGGCTGTAGAGGCCTTGCAGGACTGGGACAGATCCCAGGCCCCTTGAGGCTATGCAGAATTGCTCCAGTTCATACTTCCTGAAGCCTGTCCAGAGACAGAAACAGGTTCATTAGTGATCCCTACACCAACTCCTAAGCTATAAATACTACAGCTGGAAAAACTACATTTCTGTAAAGGGGACAGAAGTGCCCTTCTGAGTGAGCAGTAGCATCACTATAGGTTTTAAACAGCTCTTGCTCCTCAAGACTGCACGCAAAATGAAATGAGATGGAAGGGCACATGCATTCCTAACCCAGAACTGTGACATTCAGAGAGGCACCTGAGCAAAAATCCCAATCAAGCCTACTTCCAGGCTTATAAGCCAAAGGTGAGGCTTCGTAGGGTGTGACAAGGAAGTTTGCAGGCAGATATTAACCAGAGGGTGCAAACTCTTCCTTTCCCAGAGAGCAATTAAAAGGGAAAGGCAGGAAATTTGCAGCTCTGTAATTAATGGCAGTGAGAAGTCAGAACAGAGGGTGACATCACCACAGCTAATTACAACTAGGGGGAAGGGCAGGACTAATCGTTTTCCTGACCCTGTGATCCATATCTGAGTTGCTCCAATTCTGCTCCTGGCCAGACTTCCCAGGAAGTGTGTGATTCCCATGCTCAGAGGCACATTTCTGGCTCTGTTCATGCCCAGCATGTGTGAGGACAGACCCCCACATATTTCATGTGGGTGTTAAAAAAACACAAGGAGTAGTTAGGAGTGAGCCTGAGGACAGATCACAGTGCTGCCATGGGTGATGCAGCAGGACCCCCAGCTCCTGAAGGTTTCCTACTGCAAGGAGATCCTGTAAGGCACTGAGGAGCAGCCAGGACTGACCCACTTCCCCACCCTGCTTTGAAATGGCCAAATCCCTTTTTCCACACCCACTCCAGGGCAGGCATTACTCCAGTAGCCAGAAATAAACAGACATCTGGCACCCCGTGGTAAGTGAAGCACTCCTGCACTCCTTGTGCCAAGACAACTGTCCCCAAGCTGTCGCCATCGGTGGTCTGGAAGCTGCTGTTTGCACATCCACGCACAGGATGGATGGCAGGGCTCTACAACTCCTTGCCACTGCTGAGTAGATGGGTGTCTCAGAGCAACAGAAGCCAGAAAAAGCAGGAATTGATTAAAAAGGCTCTGTTCTCATCTGTCAGCAGGGCCTGGGAAGACACTGTTGACACATCCTGTCCTAATGCTATCAGCGTGCTGGATAAAGCCCATGAAAGGAACTCTGTTTCACCATAGGAATGTGAGAGGTAGGGCTCCTCCTGAAATCAATTACTGACATGCACAAGGCTTCAGGGTGCCAAGTCTTCAGCCAAGGGCTTCAGCTGCCCCATTCAGCTGATCCTTACAACCTGCTTCACCCTCTGACGGACAGGTGCTTGGCTCTCCCACAGCCAGGCAGGAGGATACAAGCGGTCTGCAGAAATGCAGCACTAGAGCAAAAATTCTTCTGAAACAGGAAGCAAAACAAAGCAGCCAGAGTACTGTGTAGCTTCTGCCCTCCACCCCCCTGCAGGGACAGGCACCCACTCTGCCATGCAAAGGAAATGGCCTGCAAAGTCGTTTGAGAAACACTGTGTCAGTACTGGAAGCTGTCAGTTCCAAGGAAAACTACACAAGGTTAGAAGCTAACCAGCTTTGACCAACAGAGAAATGAAGAGCCACATCCAGAGGGCAGGGAAAGGGAAGTTGCATAGTTTGGTTTTAGTAAGAAGATTGTTTGTTAGAGAAGTGTGACTTTAGGAGATCTGCAGCCACTGCTTCAGCACTGTCTGAAAGCAACAGGCTCAACACAGAAGCAGAGAAAGCAGCCTGTTTCTGACCAGCTCCTCAGGATGAACCCAGCACAGCAAGTTAAACCTGACAGCATGAAGAAATAAATCTTACTGTATAGAGTTGTGAAGCCCCCACTACAAGAAGGGTATGGATGTGCTGGAGCATGTCCAGAGCAGGGCCACAAGGATGAGCAGAGGGCTGGAGCTGCTCTGCTATGAGGACAGACAGAGAATTGGGGTCATTCAGAACATAACAGGCTCCAGGGATACCTTCTTGTGGCCTTCCAGTACCTGAAGGAGGCTACAGGAAAGCTGGGGAGGGACTTTTCTGGGTGTCAGGGAGTGATAGGACTGGGGGGAATGGAACAAAACTAGAAATTGGGAGATTCAGATTGGATGTGAGGAGGAAGCTCTTCCCCATGAGGGTGGTGAGAGACTGCAACAGGTTGCCCAGGGAGGTGGTGGAAGCCTCATCCCTGGAGGTTTTTACAGCCAGGCTGGATGTGGCTGTGGGCAACCTGCTGTGGTGTGAGGTGTCCCTGCTCACGGCAGGGGGTTGGAACTAGATGCTCCTTGAGGTGCCTCCCAACCCTAACCCTTCTATGATTTTAGGACTCTACTTTGTGTAGGAAGTGCTAGGAACACACAAAGTTTACTTTTGAAGTCCTTCCTAAATCCTGGGTACATGCAGCATCTCTGCCCATCAATACATAAATAGCATTCAACATTACACTGAGGAAGTGCCAGAGACCCCACACCTCTGTGAGGCAGGGAACAATTCTTGGCAATGCTTAGATATGCTTCAAGGATGCTACAAAGATCAAAACCAGGATGGAACTCTGCAGAGTGGCTTCAAAAGACAGGCACCAGTCAGCAAACCACCCCAGCAGACCTCAAATACCTAAGTGTTTGTTTGCAAAGGCTCCCAGCCAGCACCCATGGATGACATTGGAATCACAATCTGTCTTGGCCCTAACAACCGGGGGGCCAGCAGGCCCCCCGGCCTTTGTAGTCACCACCACCAACACCCAGTGTGCACCAGGGGCACTCACCAGCGATGAGAGGAGGATCCTCAGCCCAGATGGGCTCAGCTTGGGGCTGCTGCCTTTCCTGGGGGGATTATAAAGGGGAGTGGGTGGGGAGGGCAAAGTGGCCACACCTGGGGTGGGAGGAGACTCCAACAGAGCCCAGGTGCTCTGGGGTTTGAGGGGAAAAGGGGAAGATGTGCCAGGTGAGGGACTCCTAGGGGGTCAGGTAATGATAGGACTAGGGGGAATGGATGTTAGGAAGAAATTCTTCACTGTGAGGGTGGTGAGAGACTGGAACTGGTTGCCCAGGAAGCTTGTAGAAGCTCCACTCCTGGGATGTTTTAAGGCCAGGCTGGATGTGGCTCTGGGCAACCTGATCTAGTGAGAGGTGTCCCTGCCCAGGGCAGGGGGGTTGGAACTGGGTGATCCTTGAGGTCCCTTCCAGCCCCAACAATTCTATGGCTCTAAAACAATGTTGCAGTTCAGGCTGGATGTTAGGAAGAAGTTCTTCCCCAAAAGAGAGATTGGCTATTGGGATGTGCTGCCCAGGGAGGTGCTGGAGTCACCATCCCTGGAAGTTGTTCAAATAAGACTGGATGAGGCCCTTAGTGCCATGGGTTAGTTGATTAGGTGGTATTGGATGATAGGTTGGACTTGATGATCTTGAAGGTCTTTTCCAACCTGGTGAATTCTGTGATTACAAATTCCTTTAGAAAACAAACACACAAGCAACAACCCCCCCCAAGAAAAAGCTTTCTCACATCCCCCTGCCTTTTTCCTGTCCTGGTTTGCAAAAAGACTGTAGGAATCCCCTGGATTAAGGGGGAAGCTCACAGTCCAGTAGCATGCAATATTCAGTCAGTCCTAAGGCTATTACAGCACAGTGCCCCCATACAGAGATAAGCAGTGGTTTAGAGAAATATCTGAGCAGCTCCAAACATCAAGATGATTTCACACCCTGATGGAAAACATGCAGGCTAACACTGCAGCAGTCCTCATGGCATTCAGACAGCCAGCCACTCTAAAACCCACAGAAGAATACTGCTACATTCCCTTCACAGGATGAGAAGGCTGATCCACACACCACTGCAACCACTAAGATACTTTCCATTAAGTAGGAACTGGATTGGGTCTTATAAAACATTTACTCTGTGAGCTTGCATGAGACAGGAAGGTGCTGAACAGCTACAAAGTCAGGGCTGAGCTATAGGAGCATGCTAGCAGTTCTGTAACACTGGCTGCAGGATGTTAGAATCATAGAATCAGTGAGGGTTGGAAGGGACCACAAGGATCATCCAGTTCCAACCCACCTGCCAGGGGCAGGGACACCCCACACTAGATCAGGCTGGACAGAGCAACAAAGCTGGTGAGGGCTCTGGAGCAGAGTATCACAGCATCACCAAGGTTGTTACAGAGCACATCCCTGGTTGGACCCAGAGGGAAGACCTGTGGTGTACAAGCCACCCATCCAGACACGAGTCAAACAGCATCACCTTTCCAGTAGCAAAACCTGAGTTTTATATCCAGAGGGGTTGAAAAGGGGGTTGGATAATACAGTGCCATGAGAGAGGGTAGTATAAAGTGCCAGAAAACTGATGCATTCATCTCTTTAACACACTTTGAGACCCTTCTCTCCAGCCTGATCTAGTAGGAGATGTCCCTGCTCACTACAAGAGGGCTGGACAAGATGACCTTTGAGAGTCCCTTCCAACCCGACACGTTGTGGGATGCTGTGGTCCTTACAGTCAAAGGGCCAGAGATGAAGCATGAGCAAACAAAGGATGAATGAGAAGGTATCAAGCTGCACAACACAATGGTGGGCACATCAGAGAAGCTCAGGCAGGTGAAGAAAGCAAACCAGCTGATCTGTCTGCCCAGCTGAACTGCTGTGCCATTTATTTTTAAACAGCCTCATTGCTCATGAACCTTGCCTCTGCTTTCCCTCACTCACCCACACCGGAGCAGCTGCCTTCCTTGTGTGAAAAGGGAACTTCTGAAGCTCCAGCACTCATTAGGATGATGCCTCATGCAGGCAGGCTCCGACTGGGCTGCCTGCATGACTAGTCTGTGCAAAAGGCAAGAATGACAGGGGTGGGAGAGGGATTGTGACAAAGCAACACTCAGCGCTCAACACCAGTAGAAAAACAAGCCTAGGTCAGTCAAGTCACCCGCCACAGATTATCTGACAATGACAAGCAGCAGAAACTTCAAGAGAAAGTGTAAAAGGCAGAGTAGCCTACAGCAATCCCCTCTCTGCTACACCCTCCCCAGCTTTCAGCGGTGTGTGGATTAGAGGTGGACTTGTAAGTGCTCGGCAGCCACTGACAGTCAAATTCTCTCTGACTTTGCACAACTCCTTTCAAACCCATTTGTATTTTGGGCTTCACTCGTCACAGGGCAACCAGCTCCATGCTGTAGCCACAGGTCATGAGGAATATTTGCATTTCAATAGCCACCTGTAAGTTTAGTTGTGCTTGGAATTCTTCTGCAGCAGGGAAGGCAACCAGAACTCCTATCATCACCACCCTCTCCACCCCATCCCTGCTGACATTCAAGGTGAGGCTTGACAGGGCAACCTGATTTACTTGAGGATGTCCCTGCTGACTGCAGAAGGGGTTGGACTTAGATGACCCTTGGAGGTCCCTTCCATCCCAAACCATTCTAGGATTCTCCTCAGGGTAAAAAGGAGGTCTGCACAAACTCGAAGCTCCTCTTAAAGTGTAGTAGCAAATGGCCACGGGTCAGGAGTTCATCATCTCAAACTGCTGCTTTCCTGCAGCATTAGCTTAACAGTTTGGACCACTTAGTGGCTGCTTATAAGGAAGAGAGATTATATTCTGTCCCAGGCCTCATGATCTAAAATAAACCTTCTCTACCAGCCAGCAGTCTGGGCAGAGTGCTGCTGCAAGTGGTATCAGTACTACCAGTCCAGCCAAATCTCACTGGCTGATGGAGAATTGGTCAAAGAGAGGAAGGCACCAAGGCACACACAGCCCTTCTAGCACTGCTGGCTACTAAGTCCTGCTCTTTCCAGAGAAAGAGCTGACAAACTTAGCTGATACACAGGAGTTTAGTTGGGAAGAGCTGTAGTAGAAGAATGCTGTGAGGATGAAAGGGAAGAAATGCAGAGCTGTTAGCAAGCCCCACTTTCCCTGTCCATCCCACCCTGCTGTGCTTCAGTCAGACTAAAGCCACAACAACCTCAGAGCAAAAGCAACAGCCTGCAGAATCCACTATGGAAAACAAACATTGAACTGTGTAGACTGAGATTGGATGTGAGGAAGAAGTTGTTCCCCATGAGGGTGGTGAGAGCCTGGCACAGGTTGCCCAGGGAGGTGGTGGCAGCCTCCTGCCTGGAGGTGTTCAAGGCCAGGCTGGATGTGGCTGTGAGCAACCTGCTGTGGTGTGAGGTGTCCCTGCCCATGGCAGGGGGGTTGGAACTGGATGCTCTTTGAGGTCCCTTCCAACCCTGACAGTTCTGTGATTCTATGTTTTTGTCACCTCAGATGCCCTACTATGTGCTCTGCTACCCAAATCCACGGTGGGTCTTCCTCTGCCTCTAGGCTAGAATCTAGTACACTGTACAATCATGGTTACCAAAAGAGCTCCTTTAGTGAATGAAACAAAAGAAATGCAATAGAACAAATGATTCAAGCTACCTTGCAGGGTAAAAATCTCTTTTCCATTAAGGTGATTGGGCAATATTGGAACACCTGCTAGGGAGTGCCCTGGCAGGTGAGTAACACTGTCTAGACTTTGCACGTTCACATTTGCTCCAGATGAGCACTGCGTATCAAAGATGTGGAGAGCTCCTTTTGCTAGCACATATAGAATCACAGAACTGTCAGGGTTGGAAGGGACCTCAAGGATCAGCCAGTTCCAACCCTCCTGGCCATGGGCAGGGACACCTCACACCACAGCAGGTTGCTCACAGCCACATCCAGCCTGACCTTAAAAACCTCCAGGCATGAAGCTTCCACCACCTCCCTGGGCAACCTCTTCCAGTCTCTCACCACCCTCATGGGGAAGAACTTCCTCCTAACATCCAATCTGAATCTACCCACTTCTAGTTTTGGTCCATTCCCCCCAGCCCTATCACTCCCTGACACCCAGATAAAGTCTGTCAGCTTGAATTCCTGTTTGCTGAGGAGAGAGAGGAACCCGGACTTGTGTTCTTGGCTCTGCTCTGGTTTATCTCTTTTTAAATTAAAACTAACCCAACCTAGTGAGTGTGCTGCAACCCATAACTGAGAGATCTGCCACTCCCCTTTAAGCATCTTAATGTATTGATTACAAAGGAACTTACTTTGACCTTCATTTCCTTTCTCCCTGCTTGTCGCTGCTGACAGCTTTGCCCTGCAACTAAGCAAACACACTGCTCAAGTAGCCATCTACATAATCAGATCAGCTTATGGCACCATCACGTATTTAATGACAGAGCAGCTCCATGCCCAGCCTCATGGGGTTTCCTAGCAGCATCATTCTCCCACTCAGCTGCTCACTTCATCCACAGACTACTATCACAGGATGTCAGGAGTTGGAAGAGACCCAAAGAGATCATTGAGTCCAACCCCCCTGCCAAAGCAGGACCATACAATCCAGCACAGGTCACACAGGAACACATCCAGACAGGCCTTGAATGTCTCCAGAGAAGAAAACTCCACAACCTCTCTGGGCAGCCTGTTCCAGTGCTCTGTGACCCTTACAGTAATGAAGTTCCCCCTTGGGTTGAAATGGAACCTCCTGTGCTGCAGCTTACATCCATTGCTCCTTGTCCCATCACAGGGAGCAAGTGAGCAGAGCCTGTCCCCTCCCTGCTGACCCCCAGCCCTCAGAAAGGAGGGGGCAGGCTCTTCTCACTTGCTCCCTGTGCACTATGCACATCCCATTTTTTAAGGGCTGCTTCCCATCAGTTACATCCCTGGCTTTTGTGTTTCATTCCCTTGCTGAGCTCTTGCACATACTACATTTATTTGTGCTGGCATCCAGCTGTTGTTTAGAGGCACTTGTGGCCTCATCTGGAGCTCAGCAATGTCTGGCTGCTGGGTTTTCCATCCTATTCCTCTTGATAAAGGTGAATCTGTCTCCAACAGCTATTCCCAGCACATCAAGATGGTCCATGCCAGAAGAGAGAGGACACTGCACTTAACACCTTAGTCTCCATTGCTTAATATTTCAAGTGATTAACTCTGGAACAAACTCCTATTTTGCTCATCAGACTAATTCAGTATCAGCCTCTCCTCTTGCCTACTGCTTCACCAGTCTCACTTGCCTCTCTTCTGCCAGTGCTTGGCTCTTCCATCCTTTTTCCAGGCCACTGCAGCAGCTTAGCCCTGCAAGCTTGCTCAACTTCATATGCCACACTGTATGCACTGTAATGCTGTAGTGCCAGCTCTTCCTTTTTCTTCCACATTATGTCACCCACTACAGTTTAAGGAGGTGTCTGGGGGCTTCTGTATCTCTTTCTCACCTCTATAACATAATATCTATGTCCCTATGGTTTACAGCCACTAATTAAGAGAATCATTTTAAATCACATCATCACACTCCAGTGCCACCTACAAAGTCCCTGTTTCTCCTCCAGTGTGTGGGTTGATCCATCTTGCACCTTGGGAGAAAAACTGAAAGGTCAGAGAGATTTCTCACTGCTTCTGTGGGTATTTATTTTTTTAGGGGCAGTATCTGCAGCTTTCAGCTGTGCTGGAAACCACAATCACCAGGCATATGCAGTCACAAGGGAGACATAGGCTGGTAAGAGGCCTCGAGCACAGCCCTGGGAGGAGAGCCTGAGGGAGCTGGGGTTGCTTAGCCTGGAGAAGAGGAGGCTCAGGGGAGACCTTCTTGCTCTCTACAACTCCCTGAAGGGAGGTTGCAGCCAGGAGGGGGTTGGTCTCTTCTCCCAGGCACCCAGCACCAGAACAAGAGGACACAGTCTCAAGCTGTGCCAGGGGAAGTTTAGGCTGGAGGTGAGGAGAAAGTTCATCCCAGAGAGAGTTGTTAGCTGTTGGAATGTGCTGCCCAGAGAGGTGGTGGAGTCCCCATCCCTGGAGGTGTTCAAAAGGGGATTGGATGTGGCACTTGGTGCCATGCTCTAGTAGTCATGAGGTGTTGGGTGACAGGTTGGACTTGATGATCTTTGAGGTCTTTTCCAACCTTATTGATTTTATGACTCTAAGACACTTGTAAGGGCCTGGGAAAACTCTTAAGTGACCATCTGCCCCTGCAGGCTGTGGCTGAAGCTCACAAAACTGCTGTTGGCCACATTTTACTAGCTTGAGATCAATGCACTGCCCCTTGGCATTTCTTTTATCATGCTGGGTACTACCACAGCTTTTGTTTCCAGAGATGATACTTAAGAGGGAAACCTAATCTTCATGCATGCACCTGCTGACACAACAGCAGGACTCTGGAGCAGTGGATGTGTGCAACCTGATCTCTTACTTACATCAAGCATGCCGGCCTGAACATAAAGCACAAGGCAGCCAGCCAGGAGCAGGGCCACTTAAACCCATTAGAGTGGTCTTTGCTGTGACTAAGCAGCACAATAAGATTAGGCAGGGAGGAGCAGGGGGGAAGGGGAGGACCCCACAGCCCTGTGCTTACAGACACAAGATTTTGAGCGCTACCCATAACAAGAGCACAATGTGACCGGGAAGTAGAGCCTGCTTTGAGCCCAGGCAGTAAGACAATTTAGGTGGGGTTCTTTCTTCCTGCAGGACTCCTGTTAAGCTTTGCTGCAGCCCCGGCTGTGGTCCTAAGTGGGCCGTGAAGGGCTCATCAAGAGTAGTGCAGCAATCTGGATCTGAACAGCAGAGGCACCTAGCCTGAGGCAGAGAGGAGAGTGGCTACCACGGAGATTTGCCTCCTCTTTGAAAGGGGTACAAAAGGATTCCGAGTCTCCTGGATTTAAATCCTGGCAGAGGTCAATGCCAGCTTCTTTTCAAGATCCCCTAAGAAGGTCAACATGACAAAAGCTCCCTCCTTCAGAACTCGACAGTCAGCGATTAGCAAACACTCGAATAGAAGCAAGAGGTTCTCCTCCTCTCCCCCGGTTTTATTACCCAGCAAGTTTGTGAGTGGGTTCAAAGGAACAGATGTCTTCATTGTGCCTTCCTTCTCCTTTTGCTCACAGGAAGAGGTGGAGCAGAGAGAAAGCAATTTCCTCCAAATTATGCTCTTAGCCTACTGTATCCTCTCCACTATTCAGCGGCCGCAGAGCCAGGGAGGGAGCTGCAAAGTTCTGATGCTGCAGCAACTCATTCAGAGCGCAAGTGATTCAAAACTTTTACACTTGAATACACAAAACAGCCTCTTTATCCAATTAAGCACCCACTCTTCCTTTCAAAGTCTCTCACAGAAGGGTAGGAGCTTTGTGGTGAGAGTAAATGAAAGCTTCATAAATGCATTTCACATCATGTTTGCATCCACCTGGGCTTGGGTTTGCATTGACTGAGTGCCTTGTGCCCCACCAAGGCAAAGCTCAGCCCACAGTTTGCAGCATTGCACCGTGTAGCATGAAAGCATGCATGCAGTTCCGAGTGAAACTCAAGGGACCATAAAGTGCTCTGTCGTTAAAGGGATTATGGCAGCAACACAAAAGTGCTCTTAACCCAGCCCCTGCTTGCAGGCTTTTCTGTCGGCACTGCCAGAAGTGCAGGAGATGCAATTCATGATTAGCAAAGTGTTGCCATTGAAACCCTGCTGCCCAGCTTACTTGGCTCTTGCTGCCAACTTTTGCTCAGACAGAGGCAAAGGTTTTCCAGGCAAAACAACACAACCAGCTTGGCAAGATTCAGCTGGCAGAGCCTGCCTCACTAAGCTCAATGGACATCCTACCTGCTTTGAAAGCACCAGCCCCCACATCTCGAGCTGCACGGGAAACTTCAGCGGCTGGGCTGCAGGCACACCACCAAACACAAAACCTGAGAGCCACAGCTGAGCCCCTAACTGCCTCATTTAATAATCACACAGAAAGAGGCAGTGCAAACACTGCCTGCTCCCCAAGCAGCTGCACTCTGTAGGTACACACGGGGAGTCACACAGCATGTTAGGGGCTGGAAGGGACCTCCAGAGATCAGTGGGTCACACCTGAGCACCACCCACTGTTGAAAGGGTCACCATCACCCACGAAACCCCAACAATATGCAGTAGCCCCAAGCATGCCACACTTGGCCTCCCCCAAATTACCAGGAGATGTACCAGGGGCATCAAGCAGTACTTTTTTTGGCTGCTCTGCTCACTGGCACAGGGGCTCTGGTTTATAGTCTCCAGTCCAGAATGAAGCAACAGCAGGGAGGTGTTGCTGTTTGCAGTGGAAGGTGAGCAGGGCTTCTGAACCACAAGGAGAGCTCCTAGAGGACAGACACTCAGAGGAACTGTCATGCCAAGGTGTGAACAGCTTTCCCATGGGAACAGAATGACAAGCCTGTGTTTCTCATCTCCACCCCCTCCTGACTCAGCAGTCACAGAAACAAAAACCACAGCTCTTCCTACAGCTAGTTCTCTTTACTAAGGCAGTACACAGTATGGATTTCAGAAGAAGGCTGACAAAGCTTAAGCTCTCCTGGGAACAGGGAAGGGAGAAAACCCACCAGCACTACCACCTAGACTTTGGTGCATCCAGCACCCCATGTTCTGGCTGCTGGAGGCAGCTGGTGCCCTGCAATCATTTTGCATGGATGTGACTTCTGACAGCCACAAACACAACACTGTAGACTTCACACTGACCAGTGCCAGGACCTGCTACTCTGTATTCACCATAAATGCCCTCTGTGCAGTAAAACCCCATCTGGTTCAGCTGTTCAGCAGTGCAGAGTAAGACTTCCCCATTACATGCTGCAAAACAGACAGTTTTGCTCTTCCAGCTGGATTCCCCAGGCACCACCACCAGCACACTTCTCTTGGACTGGAATACTGCATCCAGTTCTGGGCTCCCCAGCTCAAGAGAGGCAGGGATCTACTGGAGAGAGGCCAACAGAGGGCTACAAGGATGATTGAGGGACTGGAGCACTGCTTTGGGAGGAGAGGCTGAGAGCCCTGGGGCTGGTTAGTCTGAAGAGGAGAAGACTGAGAGGGGATCTGATCAATGTCTATCAATATCTGAGGGCTGGGGGTCAGGAAGGAAGGGGCAGGGACAGACTCTGCTCACTTGTGCCTGTGATAGGACAAGGGGCAATGGATGAAACTCCAGCACAGGAGGTTCCACCTCAACATGAGGAGAACTTCTTCCCTGTGAGGGTCCCAGAGCCCTGGAGCAGGCTGCCCAGAGAGGTTGTGGAGTCTTTCTCTGGAGACTTTCAAGCCCTGTCTGGATGTGTTCCTGTGTGACCTGTGCTGGATTCTCTGCTCCTGCTGTGGCAGGGGGGTTGGACTGGAAGATCTCCAGAGGTCCCTTCCAACCCCTAACATCCTGTGAGCCTTTGACTTCACCCATGTATGAAAGTTTAACCTGATTTAGGCTTAAAGTGCTCCAGTTAACAATGTCAACAGTAAAGTCCAAAGAGCTCCCCCATTAAGACAACACTGACTGCATCTGAGCAAGCCCTTCTGCTCAGTCTCTGCACTCCTCACTCCACATACAAGCAAGTTTGAAACAAACAGATGAGCACACACAGTGCAAGGCACTGAGCCAGCTGCCCAGTCCCATCTCTGGCATGACTCTGTGCATACATCTAGGCTCCATAAAGCTTATTCCAGTGGCTTTCTGGGAGACTGCCAAGTGTGACTGCAAAGGGGAAAAAAAATAGGTGAGCTAATCACATTCCTAATTATGAAAACATAATTTCCTCCATCTCAGCAGAGGGTGGAAGGAAACATATTTGGCTAAGAAGACCCCAGTGATTGGTTGCTGAAAAACTCAACGTGAGCCAACATGGTGAGCTTGCAGCCCAGAAGGCCAACTGTTTCCAGGGCTGCATCAAGAGAAGTGTGACCAGCAGTCAAGGGAGGTGATCCTCCCCCTCTGCCCTCCTCTCATGAAATCCCACCTGGAGTACTGGGTCCAGTTCTGGGGTCCCCAGCACAAGAAGCACATCAAACTGTTGGAAAGGGGTCAGAGGAGGGCCACAAAGATGATCAGAAGGCTGGAGCACCTCCTCTATGAGGTCAGGCTGCAAAGGTTGGGGCTGTAAAGCCTGAGGAAGAGAAGGGTCTGGGGAGACCTCATAGCAGCCTTCCAGTACCTGAAAGGGGAGCTGCAAGGAAGCTGAGAAGGGACTTTTCTACAAGGGCTTGTGGTGATAGGCAATGGCTTTAAACTGGAGGAGGGGAGAGTTAGGGTAGATGTTAGGAAGAAATTCCTTGCAGTGAGGGTGGAGGGCACTGGAACAGGTCACCCAGGGAAGCTGTAGATGCACCTGAAAACGTTCAAAGCCAGGATGGATGATGCCTTGGGCAATCTGGTGCCCATGACAGGGGGGTTGGAACTAGATGATCTTTAAGGCCCCTTCCAATGCAAGTGATTCTATGATGTCTCTGCTGACAGCACCTAACAATGAAGAACACTTGAGGTGGGAGAAGCAGTGTGTGATTTGGGCACAGGATGTCTGGAGGCACCACCACCAAGTCTATCAAGGTCACATTTCTCTATTTCATGCTCTCCAGCCGGCAGCACTCAGCTCTGGACACACATCTCCAGTGATGCCCTGGCCTCTCTCATCTCTCCCATCACTCTGTTAGACCTTCACTAAATCAAAGGGAACTGGACCTGACACAGCTGCAGTTACTGGCACCGAGAGCCAAGCTAGCCTAGCTTTGCTATCAAGCTGCTCCTCAACTCAACTGAAGCTGAGAGCTCTGGAAGATATTCTGGCACTAGTTTTAGCTGAATCACCCAGTAATATAAGCCACATCTGTTCCACACACATGATCAGGAAAGTATCCTTTCTTTAGCAATTTCACAGGAGGAGAAGGTAAAACTGATAGCAGGTTGGCTTGTGGCCTTGAGAGCACAGCAGACCAAGGCAGCCTGCTCTCCTTCTCCAGGCTGCAAAAGGGGAGATCAATCCAGTTTATTCTGCATAACTCACTACACCAGTCCAATCCTTGCTTGAGACAGTGAGCAAACCTCTGCCAGGTTCCTCAGCAGGTGAGCTTCCAGAATAAACAGAGCAAACCCTGAAAGATCAGCAGCAGAGACTTCTGCTGAGCTGCAGAGAGGAGCAATCCAAACACCAAGGAGCTGTAATCAGCCCAGACAATGGTCAAAACAACCCAAAGAAAGTGGAAGTTAACCAAGTAGCAGAAGGCACAGGACTACTTAAAATGCTTGGATTTGGCACTTGGTGCCATGGTCTAGGCATGAGGTCTGTGGTGACAGGTTGGACCTGATGATCTTTGAGGTCTCTTCCAACTTCAGTGATACTGTGATACTTACATCCTGAAAACATCTGCAAAGTGAAGGCTGCAGTTTTTCATTGATCTTTGCACAGACTTCAGTAATTTAGAACAGAATTAACCAGGTTGGAAGAGACCTTTGAGATCATCTCAGTCCAACCTATCACCCAACACCACCTAATCAACTAAACCATGGCACCAAGCACCCCATCCAGGCTCTTCCTAAACACCTCCAGTGATGGTGACTCCACCACCTCCCCAGGCAGCACATTGCAATGCCAATCTCTCTTGCTGGGAAGAACTTCTTCCTAACCTCCAGCCTAAACCTCCCCTGGCACAGCTTGAGACTGTGTCCTCTGGTTTGGGTGCTTAGGGCCCTGTTCCCAACCAAGAACCCATACAGGTACTAGGAATGTAACCCCAAAGCCTCAGTTTCAGCATAAAATGTTAGTCTAAACATTACTTGGCTGCTGGTTCACTTCCTGCCCCAAGACCTCACCAGCTGGTGTGGGTACCCCTCTGGCTGCAGCACCAGGAGCTGCATGAAAACATCTGGCAGCAGAACATGGCTCTGGAGTAGAAATCTTGGGTGGCCTTTTCTTTTGTTGTTGGTGCTGGTTTGTTTGTTTGTTTTTACTGAAGCCTGGCATTTGGAAATGTGGAATGGACAACCCCACCTGTGGTAATCATAAGTTGTTCTGGATATTGGGAGATGCATACACAAGGCTAAGGTGGAGGAAGCTGAGCTCCTAGCAGACTGATTAGAATCATAGATTTGTCAGGGTTGGAAGGGACCTCAAGTATCAGCCAGTTCCAACCCCCCTGCCATGGGCAGGGACACCTCACACTGCAGCAGGTTGCTCACAGCCACATCCAGCCTGGCTGCAAACACCTCCAGGGATGAGGCTTCCACCACCTCCCTGGGCAGCCTGTGCCAGGCTCTCACCACCCTCATGGGGAACAACTTCTTCCTAACATCTAATCTGAATCTACCCACTTCTAGTTTTGCTCCATTCCCCCCTGTCCTATCACTCCGTAACAGCCTAAAAAGTCCCTCCCCGGCTGTCTTGTAGCCCCCTTCAGATACTGGAAGGCCACAATTAGGTCTCCTCAGAGCCTTCTCTTCTTCAGACTGAACAGCCCCAACTCCCTCAGTCTGTCCTCAGAGCAGAGCAGCTCCAGCCCTCTGCTCATCCTTGTGGCCCTTCTCTGGACACCTTCCAGCACCTCCAGATCCTTCCTGTAGTAGAGGCTCCAGAACTGGGCACAGTACTCCAGGTGTGGTCTCAGCAGAGCAAAGAGGGAGAATCCCCTCCCTGGCCCTGCTGGCTCTGCTTCTCTTGCTGCAGCCCAGGCTCTGCTTGGCTCTCTGGGCTGCAAGTGCTCCCTGCTGGCTCATGTTGAGCTTCTCATCCCCCAGCACCCCCAAGTCCTTTTCTTCAGGGCTGCTCTCAAGCCAGTCCCTGCCCAGCCTGTAATGGTGCTTGGGATTGCCCTGACCCTGATGCAGTTCTAGATTAAGTTCTACCAGGCACAGCAGATCATCTCAGAGCCATGACTGAGCACTCAGCTCCTCAAATGCAGATTCCATCTCCTTGCTGCATTTGGGCAGACAGAAAACCAAAGGAAAACTGAGAGATTGAATAGCTTTTGTCACTCACACTCCTCCTGACAGAGGAGCTGCAAAGAGTTAAGCACAGAGTGACCATAGCTTAAGTTTTGTCCTCATCAACCTTGGCTGCATGCTTTCAATACCAATGAAGGCAAGAGTTGGAAGAAAAAGGAAGTGAGAAGAGGCAGATAAGGAGATTTCACAGCGATCCAAGCCAAGCACTGTTGTCTTAGGCTGCCCTTGAAAAGTGAGAGAGCTCCTCAGAGAGAGCACGAGGAGTACAGAAGTGGCATGTCTAGGAGCATGGGAGGCTGCAAAGGCCACACCATGACCTGAATCATTAGAAGTTTCTGCTTCATTTTCCCTTTGGGCACTAAAAACAACTAAGCAAACTTGCCAAAAAAGAGTCAAACCGTCTGGTTAATAGGTCGAGAGAGGTTCTCCTCCCCCTCTGCTCTGCCCTGCTGAGGCCACATCTGGAATATTCCATCCAGTTCTGGGCCCCCCCTGGTTCAAGAAGAACCTCAGGGAACTGCACAAAAGAGTCCAGCACAGAGCTACAAAGATGCTGAAGGCAGTGGAACATCTCCCTGCTGGGGAGAGGCTGAGGGAGCTGAGGGTTCTTTAGCTTGGAGCAGAGGAGCCTGAGGGTGACCTCATTCATGTTGACAAAGATGTGCAGGGCAGTGTGGGGAGGATGGAGCCACGCTCTGCTCAGGGATGCCCAGTGATAGGCCAAGGGGCAGTGGGTGCAAGCGGGAGCAGAGGAGGTTCCATGGGAACATATGGGAAACCTTTTTCACTGTGAGGATGACAGAGACCTGGAGCAGGCTGCCCAGAGAGGTTATGGAGTCTCCTTCTCTGAGGATATTCCAACCCCACCTGGATGTGTTCCTGTGTGACCTGCCCTGGGTGATCCTGCTCTGGCAGGGGGCTTGGACTGGAAGAGCTTTCGATTTCCCTTCCAACCTGCAGCAACCTATGATTCTGTGATTCTGAAATTTGCTTTCCTGCTCCCTCCTCAAAAGCACCATTTCAGAATCTACTAGATCTGGTCCACCCTTATGACAACCTAGCACAAAGAAGAGAGGATTTTACGTAGGTAGTGCTATGGTACAGAGAAAACTGAGCCAGTCTGGACAGGAAACAAAACATGCTGTGGTTAAGCCACACCTTGAGTCCTGTGTCCAGTTCTGGGCCCCTCAGGTTAGGAAAGATGTTGAGGTGCTGGAAGGTGTCCAGAGAAGGGCAACAAAGCTGGGGAGGGGTCTGGAGCACAGCCCTGTGAGGAGAGGCTGAGGGAGCTGGGGTTGCTTAGCCTGGAGAAGAGGAGGCTCAGGGGAGACCTTCTTGCTCTCTACAACTACCTGAAGGGAGGTTGTAGACAGGCAGAGGTTGGTCTCTTCTCCCAGGCAACCAGCACCAGAACAAGAGGACACAGTCTCAAGCTGTGCCAGGGGAAGTTTAGGCTGGATGTTAGGAAGAAGTTCTTCATAGAAAGAGAGATTGGCCATTGGAATGTGCTGCCCAGGGAGGTGGTGGAGTCACCATCCCTGGAGGTGTTTAGGAGGAGAGTTGATGGGGTGCTTGGTGTCATGGTTTAGTTGATTAGATGGTGTTGGATGGTTGGACTTGATGATCTCAAAGGTCTTTTCCAACCTGGTTAATTCTATTCTATCCTAAGCTTTCTCCAGGAGTTTGGAGCTTGTACCAAGTGTCCTTGACCTGACAGAATTGCAGTTTGGAAGAGTGCTACTCAGCAACAAAGACAAGGCAGACCAAAACACCCCTGAGCCTGCACGCACATTATACAGCTTATGATGCAGCAGCATGTACATACCATGAATCACAGGCAGCCAAATGCTTTCATAACTCAGCTTGTGCATTCCCACCAGCCCTCCCTCCCAGGGAGCTCGGTACAGGGGCTGTTTGGGGCCACAGACATCGCGTTTCAAAACATCCCCTGCAAAGTTTGCAACAATGAAGCAAAGCAAAGCAACAAGGCAGCAATTTGCAAGTGACCTCGGTGGCCCAGCAGGTGGGGGCTGACAGGGAGAGAGGAGCCTGGGGGTCCTGGGGGACAGAAGCATGACAAATGTGTCCAAGAAGGCCAAGGGCATCCGGGGTGTATAAGAAGGGGGATGGTTAGTAGGTCAAGAGAGGTTCTCCTCTGCCTCTGTTCCACCCTGCTGAGGCCACATCTGGAATATTGTGTCCAGTTCTGGGCCCTTCAATTCAAGAAGGACCTCAGGGAACTGCTTGAAGGAGTCCAGCACAGAGCCACCAAGATGCTGCAGGCAGTGGAACATCTCCCTGCTGAGGACAAGCTGAGGGAGCTGAGGGCTCTTCAGCTTGGAGCAGAGGAGCCTGAGGGTGACCTCATTCACATTGATAAAGATGTGGAGTGTGAGTGCCCAGAGGATGGAGCCAGGCTGTGCTCAGAGATGCCCAATGACAGGACAAGGAGCAATAGGTGCAAGTTGGTACATAGAAGGTTCCATGTTAACATAAGGAAAAACTCTTTCACTGTGAGGGTGACAAAGCCCTGGAGCAGGCTGCCCAGAGAGGCTGTGGAAACTTCTTTCCCTGGAGACATTCAAAACCTGCCTGGATGTGCCCCTGTGTGACCTGCTCTATGTGACCCAGCTCTGGCAGGGGGGTTGGACTGGAGGATCTTTTGAGGTCTCTTCCAACCCTTAATGTTCTGTGATCAGCATTACCATCATTTTATTATTGCAAAGGGTAGAGCTTTGCTTGCACACAAACCAATCAGCATCCAGCTTGGAGAGAGAGCAACCACTCCTCCAGATGGATGGAGGAAAAAGAGGGAGGGAGGATGGGGAAGAGGGGAAAACTTGAGTGCACACTCAACCCTATGAGATAGAAACAACTGGAGTGTTTTGCCCATAGGCTGAGGCTGGCCAAGCAAATATGCATCTCCGTGCTCTGTGCAGACAGATGCCAGCAGGAAGGATGAAGGCCTCCCTGTGTGGCAGAACATGCCTGCGGTGTGTCTGCCTGCTGGCTCTGTCAGGTGTAAATGCAACACTTCAGCTGTTCACAGCACTTCACTACCAAAGCAGACCACAGGCTGGATTAGCACTCTGTGTGCACCTTATTTAGGTAGTTTATGGGGAAAGAAAATATGGGGGCTGGGAAAAAA
This sequence comes from Melanerpes formicivorus, assembly GCF_026170545.1. Taxonomy (NCBI): domain Eukaryota; kingdom Metazoa; phylum Chordata; class Aves; order Piciformes; family Picidae; genus Melanerpes; species Melanerpes formicivorus. The sequence continues at coordinate 21,468,659 of NW_027142364.1, read as the reverse complement.
ATAAGTGGGGGAAAAACAATCATCAAGACTATTCAGATACAAAATCAAATGCAGCAAAGTGTTCTCTGTGGCCACAGCAGGTCCCTTAGGTACCATGAGAGACTTCCTGGCAGATCACTACTATGCACAGACTATTTCTTCCTGCTTTAAACAGCCAGCACTTAAAATTCAATCCTGTAAGAGACTGCTGACTCCTCTGTGCATTGGAAGCCAAGGGAGCAGCGAACAAAGCTGCTTTACTTTCCTCTAATCTTTCTCCCTTGTGTGCCTGCGCCAGATGGTGCCGAGCTGCAGGTTGGAGGGAGATAATAAACCCGGGGGGGGGGGGGAATGGTAATATTAGGTTATAAAACAGCTGACCTTCAAGTCTGACGTCAGCTCCTGTTTAATTGATGGGACAGGTCCAGACAGACAGACGCACGCACCCCGGGATGCCCACAGCCAGCACTTCCCCTTCCGACACGCGAAGAAGCCACACGGCAGCGCCGTCAAAGCCTGCCCAAAACCTTACAGGTGTGAGAGTGAGCAGAGGAAAGAGGCAGCCTCCATTTATCTTGAGACAGGCAGATGACCCACTGGGGGTGGGGAAAGCATTCTTCCTGAAAGCAGTCTTGCTTAAACCCCTGGTTCAGCTTCCCCAATCTCTGCTGATGATAGCCTGCCCCTCCCACTGTTGGGAGCTGGTCTCTCCTCCCAGGCAGCCAGCACCAGAACAAGAGGACACAGTCTCAAGCTGTGCCAGGGGAGGTTTAGGCTGGAGGTTAGGAAGAAGTTCTTCACGGAAAGAGTGATTGGAATGGGCCATTGGAATGTGCTGCCCAGGGAGGTGGTGGAGTCACCATCACTGGAGGTGTTTAGGAAGAGCCTGGAGGGGGTGCTTGGTACCATGGGTTAGTTGATCAGATGGTGTGGGGTGATAGGTTGGACTGAGATGATCTCAAAGGTCTTTTCCAACCTGGTTAATTCTGTTCTAAATTACTGTTCTAAAGGTCTTTTCCAACCTGGTTAATTCTATTCAAAGTGAAATAACCCCAGAGTTAGGGAGGAACATTAGCAAATAGACAATTTTAAGCTCCTGGCTACTCTGATCCAGAGCTTTGCTTCTAGCTGCTGTCAGTGCCAACCCCACTAGGAACAATGGTTTTAAACACCATGTCAAGTACTGGGGCTATCCTCCTTCAGCCAAGAACAAGCTTTGGAATGCTACAGCATCCTGTAATGTTTTGCAGCCTTGCTCCAGCTATTCTGATCTCAAATATTTCTCGCCAGCCTAGTGCTGGATGACTGTTTTGTATGATGCCCAGCTTTGGGATAAAGAAAGCCAAACAAACTAAACAGTACTCCTGCAGATGAAAAAGGAAGTCCTGTGCTAGGCTACTGTGATGCAGATGGAGCAGTATGAAATGCACAGGCCTGAGAATGGGAAGGCCTGGGTGGCTCTCTGCCACCCCTGCAAACACAGGCAGCACACCTCCCTCTCCTTGACAAAGAGGTCACCTTCTGCCTACCTGCCACAGCTGTCTTTGCAAGCAGCTGAAAAAGGCTTTAAGGCTATTAAACGGTTTGAGAAACATCAGCTTCTGGGTTTGTGCTTTGAAGTGCTCTCCAGGCAAAGGTGACAGACAAGTTTCAGCTAGAAGAGTGTGCATGTCCTGTCCCCCTCAAGGAAGCAGCCTGCGTTGCACACTGAGTCACAGGACCCAATGGCTGTTTCACCAGTCTCAAGAGAAATCACAGAATTGTTTTGGCTGGAAAAGACCTCTAAGATCACAGAATCCAACCACAGAGAGGCTCCCAGCAGCAAGGGACAAAGCCACACTGAGTGGCCACTCAAAACAGTTCAGCATTTATTAGATGTGGACAAAAAAAACTGGCTTGTTGTGAGGAGCTGAGGACTGAAACACTCAACTCCCGTTTTCTTGCTGCTTCAAAGACACTGCAATCAGGGAGGAGCAAGGCCAAGAGCAGAGCCACTCCACCACTGTGTCCTGGTAGACACCAATACAAACATCTCTAGTTCACATCACAGCCGCACCAGGTCTGCCTGGCTCTGCTCTCTGGATGCCTGGAAGCTGGCCAGGTCCCTCTCCCTACTACTGACTGCTTCCTTGTCCTGTGAGCAGCTTTGTGACTTGCTGCTGTCCTCCTCAGAAACCAAAGGTCGCTGGCAGGGGAAATGCCTTCCTAAGGACTCAGGAATCTGGCAGGGAGCTCTGAACTCAGACAGCAGTGATTTAACATCTACCATTAAAAGTAGTTTAAAAGTTAATGGTCACAGCACAGTAAATCCTCTCCAGGCATTTTCAGACTGCAAACCAACCATCAGCAGGGCAGAAATGTATTTGCTGCAAGGTGACCAGAAATGATGTTAAGTGTATCTTGCAGAGAACACAAGCCCTGAATTGTCTCAAGCACCAGCTCTGCCCAGCTCCTAGATAAGAAGACATGCAGTCAGGGAAAGAAATACTCAAGCAACCAATATTTGCCAGTTAAAACAGCCAGGACCAAGAAGAGAAGAGTGAGGCACAACAACGACAAACTGTAGTGCAAAAGTGGAGCGTTATCCTCCTTGGTGCAGAACAGTACAGCAACAACCCTAAAAATAACCTCACATTTCCCTCAAGAATCACACTTGGTGCTCATTTGGGTCCAGGCTGCTTGTTACATGGCACTTGGTATCTCAAATAGCTTGAATCACTGCCTAGTTAGCGAGTGTGGTGCTGAACGCCTGCATGTGTAGGGACTCAGTGCTAACAGAGCTTGGATGGGACTCCAGGATCACAGAATCAGCCAGGTTGGAAAAGACCTCAGAGATCATCAAGTCCAACCAATTACCCAATACCTCCTGACAACTAAACCATGGCTCCAAGTGCCACATCCAAGCCTTTTCTGAACACCTCCAGGGATGGGGACTCCACCACCTCCCTGGGCAGCACATTCCAATGGCCAGTAACTCTCTCTATGAAGAACTTTTTACTAACCTCCAGTCCAAACCTCCCCTGGCACAGCTTGAGACTGTGTCCTCTTGTTCTGGCACTGGTTACCTGGGAGAAGAGACCAACCCCCTCCTGGCTACAACCTCCCTTCAGGTAGTTGTAGATGGCAATAACATCTCCCCTGAGCCTCCTCTTCTCCAGGCTAAGCAACCCCAGCTCCCTCAGCCTCTCCTCATAGGGCTGTGCTCCAGACCTCTCACCAGGCTCATTGCCCTTCTCTGGGCACTATTCACATCAGATGCTGGTCACATGGTTGCCCTGCTGTTGTGAGGACACAAATTTCCTTGCCTTCATCAGCAGGTTCTAAAAGCAAACACAAGGACCCTTTATTATCCACCAGAAGCAGCCAGGGACTAAGGATTGCATTGTTACCACCCCTGCTATGAAACCAGCCCACAGACCCAGGTTGCCTTGCTGTTCAAGAAGCACAGAGCAAAGACACACAGGACACAGAGCTGTGGACAATGCCAAGCAGGTTGTATGACCAAGTGTCTCCCATGTGGGTCAACAGGAGACCTCCCACATCCTCCTACAGAAACAGTTCAAGTAGTTGGAGGCTGCTGCTGAGGTTGCTTCAGCATGGAGAGGATATCAAAAGTGCAAGGGCTGCGTCAGCAACACCAGCTCCATCCTCCCACAGAATTACTCCTCTTACCTCCCTAGATCAATAGCTCCCAAACACCACTAACTGCAGTCTCTTCAACACCCCAATCACTGAAGGTCTAGTGTTCTAAAAGCACAGGGACTGGGAGAGGGGATGCTGAAAGGAGAGAGGTGAAGCTGTGCTGTGCCAGGGAAGGGAAGAGCAAAGGCCTTTCTCCAGCTTGCTCCTGTTCTAATGGAACCTTAGGAAAACAAATCTTCAGTTAAAGCCACAACGGGGCCTTATCACGGGAATAACCCCACTGCAGCTTCTAAAGCTCTTCTCCTGGTTGAATAGAGGCTGAGCCACAGCAACCCCACGAGGTGCTGAAGTCTGCATTCCTGGAATTCCCCAGGGCATGCAGGCATGCTCAGAGGAGGTGGCTTAGTCCCTCGGGGGTTATTAGCTGAGAGTCCAGGTTCAGATGTGCCCTGGGATGGAAGTGAGGGTATGGTTATGGCTCTGTTTCTCTCTTGGACCTTCATCTGAAGCGTTCTCAGTGGCTGAGACCCAGTATTGCACCAAGCAGGTTTTGGTTGCATTTCTCCAGTTGTTACAGCCTAAGTGCTGCAAGGTCTTTGGGGCTGGAGTGCAAGAGATGCACACTGCAGCAGCCACCTAGGAGGGCTCCTGAAAACAGCAGCTAGCAGCTTCCACCCTACCCCCCTGAGAAGCACTACATCAGCGAGGGGGGAGGACAGTGGTAATGCAGCAGGAGTCAACAAGCCTGCTTGTTTCTTACTCCAAAGCAAAGACAAAGGTGGGGTTTGTTCAGCCAGGCACTAGAGCCAAGCCTTGCAAGGAAGGCAGGGAAAAAATGTAGGTGTTTTGGATTCTGGTGTCAACAGAGACCCTTGAAAAAGGACTGCTATAGGAGCAAAGAGATTAACATGCAGAAATAAAATACTTCAAGTACTTTGTACCTGTCCACTAACACTGCACCTCTGGAGAGGCAGGGCCAGGAAGAGAGGGGCAAAATGGGGTGGGGGAGGGAGGGGAGAGGGAGGAGGAGGAATCCAATTCTTCAAGCTTATTTTATCTTAACTTCATAGCAAGGACTCACTAAACCTTTCCAAGTTTCACAGCAGAAGAGAAATGGGAACATTTAGCCTGGAGAAGAGGAGGCTCAGGGGAGACCTCCTTGCTCTCTACAACTACCTGAAGGGAGGTTGTAGCCAGGAGGGGGTTGGTCTCTTCTCCCAGGCAACCAGCACCAGAACAAGGGGACACAGTCTCAAGCTGTGCCAGGGGAGGTTTAGGCTGGGGGTTAGGAAGAAACTCTTCATAGAGAGAGTGATTGGCCATTGGAATGTGCTGCCCAGGGAGGTGGTGGGGTCACCATCACTGGAGGTGTGTAGGAAGAGACTGGATGGGGTGCTTGGTGCCATGGTTTAGGTGATTAGGTGGTGTTGGGTGATAGGTTGGACTTGATGATCTCAAAGGTCTCTTCCAACCTGGTTTATTCTATTCAAACATTTGTATATTTAAGACAAAAATGTGTATATTTAAGTGTGTGTATTTAACAAACATGTGTATATTTAAGACAAAACTGTGGCACCCTAACAGTAAAAAAAGCAGAGCTGAAAGGCAGCAGAAAGTCTGGACATAACCCAGCTTAGCACAGAAGCAAAAGAAGCTCCCTGCAGAAGCACATACAGCAGCTGGGCAAAACAAACTGTGAAGGTAGACATTTCACTCCTGCTATTTGGTAGAAGTTCTCTGACAAACCAGTCTGCTAATCAAAGCAAACAGCTCTCTCTCCTTTTTGGAGAGCTGTTTAACAGAAACATTTTCAGCCTTCAGCTCTGAGCTGTATTTGGCAGCTACGGTGCTAATAATAAACTCTTCAGATACCTTGCTCCTTCAGCTGACCAGCTGCCTTAAAATGGCTTGTGCCAGAAGCCAATGTGCTATTTGACCAGGAAATCAGTTGTCTTGGAGACATCTTCACATGCAGCAGCAGCTCAGTCACTCAATTTGAGTGACACTGCCCAGCAATCTGCACACTAACTGCAAATAGAGAATGAGGATGTCAAAGGCACAGAAAGAGGAATCACCACCTGCAAGAAGCATGCTGCTCCTCTTCCATGCACTGTTAGCTGAAGGGAAAGGTGTACAAGATGAGAGTTGTGATCTCAAAGTGCTCTGCTACCTCCTTGTGTAATTAGGTCACTCCGAGTCTAAGGGTGATCCTGTTCACACAGCCATCTATATGAAAATTATCATTTCTGCTGCTCTGTCAGTCTCAGTTTCAGGTCAAACCTGCAGGCATCACTTGTGAGAAAAAAACAAAGTCAGTCACCAAAAGGTTAGACAAAGAGGCAATCCAGAAGTGCTACCACCTAGTTATAACTAAACACCCCAGGTGACAGTTGCTAGTAGGCTGAACATGAGCCAGCAGTGTGCCCAGGCAGCCAAGAAGGCCAATGGCATCCTGGTCTGTATGAGGAACAGTGTGGCCAGCAGGAGCAGGGAGATCATTCTGCCCCTGGACACTGCACTGGTTAGGCCACACCTTGAGTCCTGTGTCCAGTTCTGGGCCCCTCAGGTTAGGAAAGATGTTGAGCTGCTGGAAGGTGTCCAGAGAAGGGCAACAAAGCTGGGGAGGGGTCTGGAGCACAGCCCTGTGAGGAGAGGCTGAGGGAGCTGGGGTTGCTTAGCCTGGAGAAGAGGAGGCTCAGGGGAGACCTTCTTGCCCTTTACAACTACCTGAAAGGAGGTGGTAGCCAGGAGGGGGTTGGTCTCTTCTCCCAGGCACCCAGCACTAGAACAAGAGGACACAGTCTCAAGCTGTGCCAGGGGAGGTTTAGGCTGGAGGTTAGGAAGAAATTCTTCATAGAGAGAGTGATTGGTCATTGGGATGTGCTGCCCAGGGAGGTGGTGGAGTCACCATCCCTGGAGGTGTTTAGGAAGAGACTGGATGGGGTGCTTGGTGCCATGGGTTAGTTGATTAGATGGTGTTGGATGATAGGTTGGACTTGATGATCTTAAAGGTCTCTTCCAACCTGGTTTATTCTATTCTATCAGATTAGTGAGTGGCTTATAACTACAAGGCATGGAGGCAGTTCAGCAGCACCAGGCATCAGTTTAAGGGTTGGAAGGGACCTCAAGGATCAGCCAGTTCCAACCCCCCTGCCATGGGCAGGGACACCTCACACTACAGTCTTATTTGAACAACTTCCAGGGATGGTGACTCCACCACCTCCCTGGGCAGCACATCCCAATGGCCAATCTCTCTTTTGGGGAAGAACTTCTTCCTAACATCCAGCCTGAACTGCAACATTGTTTTAGAGTCATAGAATTGTTGGGGCTGGAAGGGACCTCAAGGATCATCCAGTTCCAACCCCTTGCCCTGGGCAGGGACACCTCTCACTAGATCAGGTCGCCCAGAGCCACATCCAGCCTGGCCTTAAAACATCCCAGGAGTGGAGCTTCTACAACCTTCCTGGGCAACCAGTTCCAGTCTCTCACCACCCTCACAGTGAAGAATTTCTTCCTAACATCCAAACTGAATCCACACATTTCTGTTTTTTGCTCCATTCCCCCTAGTCCTATCATTACCTGACCCCCTAGGAGTCCCTCACCTGGCACATCTTCCCCTTTCCCCCTCAAACCCCAGAGCACCTGAGCTCTGTTGGAGTCTCCTCCCACCCCAGCTGTGGCCACTTTGCCCTCCCCACCCACTCCCCTTTATAATCCCCCCAGGAAAGGCAGCAGCCCCAAGCTCTGAGCCCATCTGGGCTGAGGATCCTCCTCTCATCGCTGGTGAGTGCCCCTGGTGCACACTGGGTGTTGGTGGTGGTGACTACAAAGGCCGGGGGGCCTGCTGGCCCCCCGGTTGTTAGGGCCAAGACAGATTGTGATTCCAATGTCATCCATGGGTGCTGGCTGGGAGCCTTTGCAATCCAACACTTAGGTATTTGAGGTCTGCTGGGGTGGTTTGCTGTGTAAACTGACTGGTGTCTGTCTTTTGAAGCCACTCTGCAGAGTTCCATCCTGGTTTTGATCTTTGTAGCATCCTTGAAGCATATCTAAGTGTTGCCAAGAATTGTTCCCTGCCTCACAGAGGTGTGGGGTCTCTGGCACTTCCTCAGTGTAATGTTGAATGCTATTTATGTATTGATTGGCAGAGATGCTGCATGTACCCAGGATTTAGGAAGGACTTCAAAAGTAAACTTTGTGTGTTCCTAGCACTTCCTACACAAAGTAGAGTCCTAAAATCATAGAAGGGTCAGGGTTGGGAGGCACCTCAAGGAGCATCTAGTTCCAACCCCCTGCCATGGGCAGGGACACCTCACAGCAGGTTGCCCACAGCCACATCCAGCCTGGCTGCAAACACCTCCAGGGATGAGGCTTCCACCACCTCCCTGGGCAACCTGTTGCAGTCTCTCACCACCCTCATGGGGAAGAGCTTCCTCCTCACATCCAATCTGAATCTCCCCACTTCTAGTTTTGTTCCATTCTCCCCAGTCCTATCACTCCCTGACACCCAGAAAAGTCCCTCCCCAGCTTTCTTGTAGCCTCCTTCAGGTACTGGAAGGCCACAAGAAGGTCTCCCTGGAGCCTGTTCTGTTCTCAATGACCCCAACTCTCAGTCTCTCCTCAAAGGAGAACAGCTCCAGCCCTCTCCCCACTAAAAACCAAGTTATATGACCTGACAAAAAAGAAAAGATGATGCTTATCTTCTAGTCAGCCTAATGCAATGCTAAAAGCAGATGCTGTGCTGACAAATTACAAAGTAGAATCAATCCCACCTGGCTCAGAAATACAGAGACACACCAAACTCCCTCTCACCAGCTTCACACACACAGAGAAGATGCCAAGGCAGAAAGTGAGTCAAATGCCAGACTAACTAGACTCATGCCAGTGCATGTATTACTCCATGTTGGGGATTCAGGATTACAAATAGGACTTGTCTTCAATCACCCTTGAAAGGTATCTCTCACCTGGCAACAGGCCTTCAACTGGGCTCTCTCCTGTCCCAAAGGAGAGATTAGTGCTCTAGCAGGTGCAAGATATAGTCAAAGATAGAATCAGCCAGGTTGGAAAAGACCTCAGAAATCATCAAGTCCAAACTATTGCCTAATACCTAACATCTCCTGACAACTAAACCATGGCTCCAAGTGCCACATCCAAGCCTTTTCTGAACACCTCCAGGGATGGGGACTCCACCTCCCTGGGCAGCACATTCCAATGGCAAATTGCTCTTTCTGGGAAGAATTTTACCCTCACCTCCAGCCTAAACCTCCCCTGGCACAGCTTGAGACTGTGTCCTCTTGTTCTGGTGCTGCTTGCCTGGGAGAAGAGACCAACCCCCTCCTGGCTACAACCTCCCTTCAGGTGGTTGTAGAGAGCAAGAAGGTCTCCCCTGAGCCTCCTCTTCTCCAGGCTAAGCAACCCCAGCTCCCTCAGCCTCTCCTCACAGGGCTGTGCTCCAGACCTCTCACTAGACTCAGTGCCCTTCTCCAGACCAAAGTTATCCACCAAGCATCCTCAGTTCTCTTCAGCACACAGTCTAACGATCCAGCAGAGTCAGGAGTGAGATATTTATTCCCTTCCTGTGCCTCGAGGTCCACTGGAGATGGTGTTCCCCCAAGGCCCTATGCAGGCACAGGATGATGCAGCATCACGTTTGCTAACTCAGTAGCTTCTGAAACCACAAATCTGTTAGGTGTGGGTCTGCATAATTGTGGCACAGAACCTACAGGCAAGCCTCCTGCACACTTTTCTTAGTAGCACCAGACATGGTTTGGGAGTAACTTAGCTCCTGTGCAAGCAGAGGCAGATGCAAAGGCTTGAAAACTTCAGGAAGAAAGGCACTGTCCTTGGGTAGAACATTCCTGCCAACAGAGCCGGTTAAGGGGAAACAGAAAAGCCTTGTCCCATCTGCAATGAAAGCCTCCTCTGGGTGGCAAGAAGAGGAGCTTTACTCACAGAGTATTTGCATCTCAGCTGAATTAGTCAATGTGTGTGGAACACTCTGAAGATTGTGAATTGGTATCTAAACACTAAGGATTGTTATTTGTTATTGTCTTGGGGCACAAGGCGGAAACTAGAGCCATTTACAGATGTGAATTAAGAACAACAGGAGGTCTATCAACATGCCGCGGGGCTGGAGACTTGCTTCATTTGTCTCCCCGGCTCCTGTCTCCCTTAGCCACAAAAAAACCTCTTCCACAGGACTCCTACAATCCTTGCCGAGCAGGGCTGGCCTTGGCCCAGAGAAGGCTGGCACAGGGGAGCAGCTCTGCTAGGAAGGGATGAGACATCCACCTGCAAACCTAGGGTTACACTGCGGCTCAACAGCACTCTCCTACACTCCAAAGCACTCTCAGCACTGCCCTTGCCACCTAAAACTATTTTCTGGGGGTAAAGTAAGGCAGATGCCAGGATAAAATAAAGGCACATACATGTCTCAAGGTAAAGAACAGGTCAGTTCAAGTAGTTGAGAGCTCAGAGTGACACACACTGCTAGCACAAGAGAGTGATTCATACACACAAGGATGCCTTGCAAGTCCAGTCTCACTGTAAGAGCAGATTTCTAGACACCAGTTTCTTTACCTGCATGGTTAAGCAGCAGCTTAGATTAAAATGTGATTCTAAACCTCCTGTCTCCAGCTTGGGTGAAGGAGTGAGAGGCACTGTCTAGTTTCTAAAGTAAATCAGGAGTCTCCTATGCTTCCAGAAAGAGAATTTAGGTTTAAGGAGATCAAAATGGTTGGGTTTTTTTCCTCTTAACTTTGATATTTCCAGACCAGCTCTGCAGCTCTGACAATGTGCCAACAGTTCTGCTAAGTGCATACACAGCACACATGAATCCCTCCCCATGGTAAGTATAATACCTGCAGAGAGAGAATCATTCCTTGATGGTGCATGCCTGTGTCGAGGCGGTTCAGTATAACATTGCTGCCTTAAATGCATGCTTGGCATAGTCACAAAGTTCATAGGATGTTGGGGGGGGGGGGGGGAGGGGGGGGAGGGAGGGAGGGAAATGGCCTCAAGCTTTCACAGACAACTTAGGATGTAAAAGAGATGCCCAGTCAAATTGTAATAGCTTCTTTTCCTGGGCAGCCCAGGGAGGTGGTGGAGTCACCGTTCCTGGAGGTGTTCAAGAGGGGATTGGATGTGGCACTTGGTGCCATGGTCTACACATGAGGTCTGTGGTGACAGGTTGGACTCGATGATCTTTGAGGTCTCTTCCAACCTTAGTGACACACTTAAGACATGCACTGCAGCCTGCACGGGGGGGAACCAAACAACCTATGCATTTATTTCAGACCGTGGAGCATGTCCAGAGACAAGCTGCACAAGCAGGAGATTTGCACTCCTCTTACTTCCCACTAGGCACTGGTTGCTTGGCACATGGTGGCCCTGAAATACAGGCGTTTCAGCAACTTGGGCTTTGAGTGCCTAATATCAAGGGGCCAGCATCAATACCTGCTCTGCCATTCAGCAGTGCTTGCAACTTTCAAATGGCAAGTTTCAGAGGTAGAAGGCAAGAGAGCCCCCGAAGTGCTGTTGAAGTGACGTTCCTTCCTCTGTTTGCAGGCTTGCAAATTGTTTTATGAAGACCATTCTGCCAAAAGCTTAAAAGAAACAGCAATTCACTGTCTGTGCTGGATGAGAAACAAGCCCTGCGGCTTGGATCACAAGGACTAACCACTGGAGAGCAGCTGCACAGCCAGCCGGCTCTGGGTGCAGATCTGCAGCCCTACCCAGGCCTCAGCAGCAAGCAGTGGGTTCAGGCACCTCTGAATCAACATCTGCACACCGCTCTGAGTGCTGGCAAAGGAACAAGTGTATTTAGAAGGCGATTAGGGTACTTCCCCCCTCCTCCCAGGGCAAGCCTTATTTAATTTGAATGCAATCAGTTAGCGCCTTTGTTTGCACTCAACTCCAGACTCCTCCGGGCACCAGGCAATCCTGCACAATCACACTCAAGAGCCAAGTAAGTTTACACGAATTGGTCACAAAGTACCTACAAGAGCTTGCAAGCTCCTGCAAAACGCCCTCTAGAACAGGTTCCTGTCACACTGAGCCAGAGACAGAGATTAGAGTTATCAGCTTTGACACTCAGCAGGAATGTGTCACAGAGGATTAAATCATTACATCATGAAGTGTCAGCAAATGCAGCTTTCCTGCTGTTCTACCACGAAGTTATACATTAATTAGTGAGGTACAAAACAAACAGGAAATATCTCAAGCGTGTCTGTGGATCAGGCCCAGCCAGAGCTATTAGCACAGGATTCCTTTCCAAAAGGAGTCACCCAAAGCAGCTCAAGAGAGCCATTAAAATGGGAACAGCAGAAGCGTGAAAGAGAAAAGCACAGAAGCTAATTGCAGCGTTTGTCTTGGCACTTTTGATAGCTGTTTAATACAAGCCTTCCTCAGCACCTGATTTTCTAAACAAGGTCATCCACACACCACTGAAGAGTGGTGTAGTGTCAACGTGAACAAGGGAGCTAAAGACATTTTAGACCAGATGCAGCGCACAGCCTGACAGACTACAGTAAAGCAAGAACCAACTATTATATCTAGGTGCAGCTGCAAGTGTTCCCTAGCTGCTCAGCACTTCTGGAGCAAACAACTCATGAACTCACTCCATCAGTGGGTGGAAGAAACCCCACATGGTCTGACTGCAAGCCATGACAGACAAGATGTAAGCAGTCCAACAACATAGAATCAATAAGGTTGGAAGAGACCTCAAAGGCCATCAAGTACAACCTGTCACCCAACACCTCATGGCTACTGAAGCATGGTGCCAAGTGCCACGTCCAGTCTCCTCTCAAACACCTCCAGGGCTGGTGACTCCACCACCTCCCTGGGCAGCACATTCCAACATCCCGCACAGAAACCTCTACTTTTAATTTAAATCATGTTTTGTCATTGGACGAAACAAACCAAACCACCACCAAATCATTCTCTGCCAGTTCCTTAGGCTAGCCCAGCAGGACTTCTAGCTTTGGCCACATCTTGTAGTTTTTCCCTTGCTTTCTGTCCCAAGCTGCTTGCCTTCTACTGCTTGGCATTGCCTGGCTGCCAAATTACATCAGCATGCAGTCTGTGGCCAGGATGCATTCTTTAAACTAATTTGTCCTAGTTTTGCTTTGGGATCACTTCAGTATAAAATAGGATTACTTGCTAGAACTGCCCAGCTGGGTCGGGTTGTAATCCCTCTCGCAGAGCAAGGCTGAACTGGGCTTGATCTTGAAGCCATTCTATCAACACCCAATGACAAAGCAACTATTTACCCTCACTAGCCAAATACTTTCTGAGCCTGTACTCTCAGAAGCATACTTCCTCTACCAGCTTCAGTCTTTAAGGGTTGCATGATTAAAACATCCTAGCACGAAGAAGAGCAGCATGATGCTGTTCCACTATTCTGGTACCAATCCACTTTTGCAGGTTGTTGAAGGACAGGAGATGAGGAAAAAGCCTCTGTGGTGCCAGGATCCTACTACCTACCATTATACTCAGAACCTTGGACAGGTCTGTGTAAATCTGGGGGCACCCTCGAATGGACCATGGGCCTAAGGTGTCCTGGCTCAGTGTTTTACCTTCAGAGTGATTTTTCTTTGGGTGAAATGGATGCCACCCTGCAAGCTGAAGCTACCCAGTGCTGTGCAAGCTCCTCCCCACAGCCCTAAATGTGAGTGGGGGGGAATTAGCTACCACTACTGCTTCAAAGACACAGATGTTATGAACCATAAAGTAATTCATCTCCCCCAGTCAGTGGGATGCAAATTGTACTCCTGACACTAGCATTCTCACAACAGAATGCATTAAACATCTTCTCATTAAATGCTTTAAATTAGATTGAAATCATACTGGCAGGTGAAAGATAATGCACAACCAGGATTATTGTAACCTCCTGAGCATCAAGTGCTTCTCAAGAGTCAAATATGGTGGGGAGAAGGGAATCTATCTGTCCTAAACCGAACTCCATGGCACATGTTGATTGCATTGCAAACAAAAAGTCACTGAAGTGGTGCTTTAAAAGAGCTGCAGGAAGTTCATCAAGGCAGACAGCAGTAAGTGATTCAGGGACTTGTCAGGCTGGCTGAAAGGCTAAGGTGCAGATTAATCTACTCAGTCCGGGACAATTCCTATTTGCAGTAAAGGGAATGCAACAGAGTGGTAGGGATGCAAGCAGAGCAGTGGCTTGTTTACTAGGGAGAGCACCATCCAGAGCAGCATCTGGAACATCAGCTGCTGCTGAAAGACTCAATTTTAATGTCTCACAAGCTGCCTTCCAGTTGTATTGGGGGGGAAAGAGGCAATCTTCAAAGTTTTATTAGTCAGAGCATAAAGCAGGTTTCACCTTCACTGGATATAAAAATCCATCGCTGGATGGAGAGCTACAGTTCAGTCCCTTGAACTTGCTTCACACTACTAACAATCAGAACGTGACTTGGTCAAATAACTTGAGACATCCACCTAAAAGTCAATTTTAAGCTCTCTCATCCTTGCTCCCAAGCCAGCACACTCCCTTTTTCACTCAATAAGGGATGTTCTGCAAGTACAACATCCAAAGCTGCCCTCTGCCATAGCCCCTGCCATAGGCCTTCTGCTCTGCCAAAGGCAAATGCAGGGCAGGCACGCTTCCTTGCTTCCTCAGCACTCCATCTACTCTGCTGCTCCTTTCATACCCCAAGACAGCCAAATTAAAGAGACTCTAAACATATTATTATAGTATATTGTGCAGATGAATGGACAATTACACTCAAGGAATTTTATCTCCTTATTCAGAGGACAGCAAGCAAAGCTCCCTGTAGGCAGAAATAACAGTTTTCCTTTGTCATATCAAACTTAACCCCCCTCAGCTGCAAGCTGGTAAGGGAAAACCTGGCTCAGGAGGTATGTCACCCTACACAATGCATGCAACTCTTTCACCTTTCTTTTGATAGGGAATGAGCTACTGCTCCTGCTTCTCAAGTTAGTTTCACAGAATCAGAGAATTGTCAGGGTTGGAAGGGACCTCAAGGCTCAGCCAGTTCCACCCCCCCTGCCATGGGCAGGGACACCTCACACTACAGCAGGTTGCTCACAGACACATCCAGCCTGGCCTTAAAACCCTCCAGGAATGGTTTTTACCCTTCTACCACCTCCCTGGGCAGCCTGTTCCAGTGTCTCACCACCCTCATGGGGAAGAACTTCCTCCTTACATCTGATCCGAATCTACCCACTTCCAGTTTTGTTCCATTCCCCCTGGTTCTATCACTACTCAACATTCATACACTAGATTCACCAACTCACAGGGAACAGACCCCATAATAGAGAGGCATTTGTCTTAACCTCAATTGCAGTGGAGAGGTCTATGCCAGAGACTTTACCTGCAACTGCCACCACACTGCCTCACCCACATGCCAGGAGGTGCAGCTGTCACTTCAATCACTCTTCACAGTGTCAGCCTTAAGCAGCCTTTGCAACTGAAGCCCCCTTGACTGGAGATGGGAGCTAATGTCTTGGCCTTAACCACATTCTTTTCCTGGCACTTTCTCACCTAGCCAATCTTGCACAGTACAAATGTCTAGGGTCTGACCTGTACAGAGAAGGGGAGGTGTTTCAGAGGTGTGCTGGGCAAAACAATCTATGAAGCAAAAGGGCTGGGACATGCACAGAGGCAGAAGGCTACACGTTGAGGCCCAAGAAAAGATGCAAACATTTTAGCTGTACAGGAGATGATTAAAACCTACAGGAAATAAAAAGCAAGAAGGACAACCCCAGCTATCAAAAAAAACCTCATACAGCTCGGAGATTGCCTTTGAGGAGGAGACTCAGGGGTGACCTTATTGCACTCTACAACTACCTGAAGGGAAGTTGTAGACAGGCAGAGGTTGGTCTCTTCTCCCAGGCAGCCAGCACCAGAACAAGAGGACACAGTCTCAGGCTGCACCAGGGGAGGTTTAGGTTGGATGTTAGGAAGAAGTTCTACCCAGAGAGAGTGATTGCCCATTGGGATGTGCTGCCTGGGGAGGTGGTGGAGTCACCATCATTGGAGGTGTTCAGGAGGAGACTTGATGGGGTGCTTGGTGCCATGGGTTAGCTGTTTAGGTGGGTTGGCTTGGTTGATGGGTTGGATGTGATGATCTTGAAGGTCTCTTCCAACCTGGTTTGTTTATTATTGAGAAGTCCAAGCAGGACTACCACATCCTGGTCTCCTCTAGACTGGCATCTGCCTACGGGCTGCTCTGGGTCTCCAAGTACACACCCCCTTCATAAATTCCCAAAGCTATAATAAAACGTGTCCTCCAGCTTTCCTGAGCTCTGCTGGATTTGCCTCTAATTTAGTTTCACCCAGAAGAACAGGCAGCTGCCTAACAGAAAGTTGAACAACTGGTTTCTGCCTAGAATCACTTGGAACGCTTCAGCATTCACGCAAAGCCATGTGGAAGAAAGGAAGGAAAGTCAAAGCCCCAACAGCTCATGTATCCTGGTTACCATCCTCCACTATAATTATTAAATTGCCCTTAAAACATAATTGCATAATTGGGCCTTGGCAAGTATTCACCCAAATCTTTTGCAAATATTTCCACCGAGTGAAGGAGCAGGCAGTGGGCAGCCTGACAAGCCTGCCTGCCACCAGAATTTGTGCCCTCAGGGCACGTTCCTAGCTATTACACTAAATACCCTGCATCACAGCCTCATGTTTCACAACAGTAGTCGAGCAAGTGAAGTACCAGCATCGCCAAACAAATGGAGAGAAAGAGTTCTCAAGCTGTTTTCCCTGCCCACATACACGGAGTGGCAACCCCTTTAAACAAAGGGACAGGAGAGGCTACCAATCCTTTCTAACTAGTTACACAGAAAGAAGCCCCACTCAGGTGAACCTGAGGAGCTATAACCAAAGAGAAGATGCCACTGCCTCGCTAGGGTTACTTCACCAGCCTGGCACCTTGTCCCTTAAGGAAAAAAGCAAAACAATACAAACAACCTCCCCACAATATCAAATGCAAAGGCAGAAACATGTGGCCTGCAGGGAGAGGAGATCCAACAGAAGCCAGAAATGAAATTTGCAATATAGTAAGGTTGTTTTTTAACAGCTGTGCATTATGCATTCAGCAGCAGAGGGAATGCCAGCAGGGAGCCTTTATTAACATAGGCCTCAGAGTACAGTGTGCTCCTATCATGATTGGCCTCTCCTGAGAAAAGGCACAGACACACAAAAGACTTAACCCTAGAGAGATCACTCCAATCCTGTTGCTATTTCACCAGCTCCACGCTACAACAGAAACCAGGCAACTTCCACGATGGCTCACAGACTGAAAGGTAACAATTCCAACAATGCCTGGAATCTAACCTTCAATAGGTTTCATCAGCAAGTTATGACAGGCACGAAAAGGGAGAAGCAATGCTGCAAAGCCCCCAGCCCCCAGCACACACTGCCAACGTCGTTCTGCTACACACCTTGGGTACAGCAGCAGACCACAAAACACTTCTCCTGGAGAGAAGATGCTAATCAAAGCAAGACCTTGTCAGGACACCTGTGTTCTCATCAAGGCGATCTGCACCTCCACTGCACACAGTTCAGGGGCACAGCAGGCCAAGAAACTGCTGGAAGAGTTGCTTCAGCTGCAGGGGCCCGGCAGGGTAATTCCCTCCACTTGGGAAGCTGTACATGCCAGCAGAAATCCTTTCCCACTGCCAGCTCTGGCTCCACTGCGAGACTTACCTCTGTCATAAACACTTGCCAGCACACCCAGCTCGGCACCAGGCAGACACCAGAGGAAAGAGACATGCTCTCAGAACAGGGATGCTGCCTTTCCTGTATCAGGTGCTGATAAAAAGCTCTCTAGAGGTCTTGTCAACAGTTGTAAGTTGCAGCTGGCTGCAGATCCTCAAAAGTGTGGCCCCTTTTGATGAAAAGCTCCCACAGAAGGGAAAAAAGTTACAGTACAGGCATGAAACATCCTGACCATCCCTTTTCTGACTCTGTCAGAGAGGATACAGCCTTAGAAAAGGGAAAGAAAATACCAACCTGAAGAGGCTGTATACTGCTCTATATGACTGAATCACAGAATGTTAGGAATTGGAAGGGACCTTGAAAGATTATCTAGACCAACCCCCCCTGCCAGAGCAGGATCACCTATACCAGATCACACAGGGATGCCAGTGTATGCCTGGAGTGGAGGAAATAGCTCTGTATAGTCTGCACTTATTTATATCTCCTTGCCCTTTTGGTTGTTGAGAAGTAACTAATCACAGGAGCTGGTCTGAGGAAGCAATAGCACTAGAAATTTCAAGGGGCTGTTTAATATGCAATGTTCTACTTTCCTGGAGCATAATATATGTTTGCCTTTTTTTAAGCTTAGCCCATCTGTGCGTTACAAGCCTTTGGCTTAGGTGCTGAACACAAAGCGACAGGTAGTGTTCACAAAAGAAGCACTTGTAACTGCAGGAGCAACACACACTTTCGGTCAGGTACCCCTGAAAGGCTTTTAATGAGCGCTAAGCACCTCTCATCAAAAGAGCACCGAGTGCTTTAAAAATCAAGATGTCATTGACCATAACATTATCACTTGATAAAAACATTCCTTTATCGCTCTTTAAGCACACAAAAAACGCCAACCCCAAACCAAAACCGCAACAACCCAAAATCACAGGGAGAGTAATTAGCTCCTTTCACAACTGGCAGGCAGAAACTTCCTCTCTCGGTCTTTCCCAGCCAGCCTGCTGCCCAGAACACAACTGTCTTTTCTCCACTCTTTTTCTTGATCGATGTTGCCTTCTCCTCCTTTGAAGCTCAGTTACATCCGTGTCAAAGAGGCAGGTAGTTTTCAGGCACAGTTCAATGTGAGCAAAGGAAGTTACCCAGTACCAAAAGTCACCTACTGTTTCAGTGTAGCAAGACCGTATGAGGTCCTGGGGACTATGAATGGCATGCCCAGGAAGCGCCCAACACTCACTCCCCCCCACCAGACAGGTAGGTCGTTTGCAGCTCCAACCTAATGCCCCCACCAGACAGGTAGGTCGCTTGCAGTTCTAACCTAATGCCCCCACCAGACAGGTAGGTCGCTTGCAGTTCCAACCTAATGCCCCCACCAGACAGGTAGGTAGTTTGCAGTTCCAACCTAATGCCCCCACCAGACAGGTAGGTCGTTTGCAGCTCCAACCTAATGCCCCCACCAGACAGGTAGGTCGCTTGCAGTTCTAACCTAATGCCCCCACCAAATAGGTAGGTCGTTTGCAGTTCCAACCTAATGCCCCCACCAGACAGGTAGGTCGTTTGCAGTTCCAACCTAATGCCCCCACCAGACAGGTAGGTCGTTTGCAGTTCTAACCTAATGCCCCCACCAGACAGGTAGGTCGTTTGCAGTTCCAACCTAATGCCCCCACCAGACAGGTAGGTCGTTTGCAGTTCTAACCTAATGCCCCCACCAGACAGGTAGGTCGTTTGCAGTTCTAACCTAATGCCCCCACCAGACAGGTAGGTCGTTTGCAATTCTAACCTAATGCCCCCACCAGACAGGTAGGTCGTTTGCAGTTCTAACCTAATGCCCAGGGCACAAGATTTTGGCCAAAGGTGAGACAAGCTGTGCCTCTTGCTAATTTTAGCCCAGCTCCTGGGTACTCCCGGAGTCCAGCCTCTAACAGCCAGGGCAAGACAACGCGGACAAAAAAGAGTTAATATAAATAGAAAGCAAAGATCTGACCTAGAGGGCAAGCCATGCAGAGTACAAACATCTGAGAATCTGCACCAAGTCTCCCCGTCTATCATTCATCCACCAATTACACACCAATGTAATTAAATCAGGAAAGCTACGTTTAATTTTCCTGTCATCACCCGATGAGATAAGAGCAGTACATACGGGAAGGATCAGGCACAGGGGAAAAAGATATTTATTAATAAGTTAAATCCTTTTAGATTTAAGAGCCGCTCTGGCTGGGAAGGGTCTGATCCACAAACACAACTTCGGGGTCTAATGTAGGCAAATCAGACACACTCCACCTCCAGCTTTGTCCTGGGCTTAGTCCCCAGGTCTCCTCTTTTATTCAGAAACAAGTCCCACTGAAAATTGCCAGGCAGAGCTTACACAGAAACGCAGCTTTGCTTTAAACCCCGGGCTCAGTCTATGCATTTAAAACTGAAGAATGCTCATCTCCAGTCAGGATAGTAACAAAGACAGCCACATGAATTTATGCTGTTTGTAAACAGCCCAAGAGTCCCTGTTTTCACAAGAGCAAGGCATTCGGCTGCATTTGCAGAAATACAAGGCATGCTCCAGCTTGTTCTCTCTTCTCTTGCCTTCTCCCACATGAGGCAGGGAGAAATGCTGCGATCTCTGTCCCCTGTAAAGGCTAGCAATGCTTAAACAGCATTATATAAAGCTTTTTCTACTTGATAGCCACGCATTCAGAATTGCTGCTTTGGCTGTTTTCTCTCCACTCTGCTTCATCCCATCCAGCCCTGCTTCCTGAGCCAGTTATTTAAAGCCTTGATTGAAAATGTACCAGGATCATAATAGTGGATGACACCCACAGGATCAGGTTTTCAGTAACAGCAATCCTACAGGCTTTGATGCAACCACGGCCTCACCACAACTTTTTGCTGGTTTTGAAAACAGGAAGGGGAAAATATTTATAACAGCAACCATAAATATACACAGCACTGACTTTTCAACTTGTTGTCCTTGTTCTTAAGCTAAATTTAGTCTGCTGTATCCTGTCCAGCCCTCGGAGAAAAAGAAATAGACAAAACTGTGCAAACCCCACATCAGGCAGCTATTCGGATACTTTGCAAGACAACCAGCTGGACAGGTGATATTCTCATGCAGTGAGTACGAGTTTCATTCATGGTTGTAGAGGTCTATTTTAGTCCCCAGTACAGAAAATAATTACTGTTGCAATAGCGTAGCTCTGTGCTTCTGAAGGAGAAAACTGATGTAGGTTATTCAGTGTGCAGGCAGACCACACACTTGGCTTGTGCCAGAGATGCTTTGAGGGTGTATGTGCAGCTCTCAGCTACAAAGAACCATTGGCTGGCCACACCTGCTGTTTACCCTTCTTATTTTATGTGTAAATATGTTTGAGATACTGATTCAAACTTGGATAACTGATTTCAAGGTCCAACCTGCATGTTAAAGAGCATAGCATCCTCCTTTTGTACCCCGAGGGCTCTCATTCATGCGAGTGATTTCTTAGTCAAAACAAAGTAAATATTTATCAGGAACTGCCTACCTAGAGAATCAGAGTTGTTAATCATTCCACCGTTAAACCTTAGGAAGCCTTAGTCATGCCAGAACCCAGGTGATTTCTGCCAAGGCCAACACGATTCACCCTGGTTTAAGGATTCCTGCCCGCGACTCAAAGTTTCCCGCAGACGAGGACTCCCTCGCCACAATCTGACTTGCTCCACTCGCAGCAAGTTTTGCAAGCTAAGCAAGAAATGCAGTTCAGAGGATGCTCCTTACAGTCCTCATCTGGTCATTACAAAAAGCAAAATAAGTGGTCCAGGAATTAAAAAAAGTCCTTGTTTCCTACAGCACTGATAGTTGAGGGGAAACACAATAAAGGGTCGAGCTCGCGTCGCCTCCAGCCCGCCGGCTTGGCGTGTTTCTGGGGCACCGGCCGGCCCTGCGAGCCAGCCTCTCCCCTGTGCTTACAAATACATCTCCGCTAAAGGCTAGGTGAAGAGGACAGAGGGAAAAAACAACCGACAGTTTCCTGGGAGCGAGACCCGCCCTGCAGCCCTCGACTCCCCGGCCGGGCGCGCCCGCGGCGCTGGGAAAGGGTCTGCCGGTGCCGCACCGTCGGGGAGCCCTGCCCGGGGTCCCCGGCCGGCCCCGCCGCTGCCGCTGCCCCCGCCCCGCCCGGTCCCTGCCCTACCCAGCATGGAGAAGATGAAGTCCTTCGCCGTGTGGATCTCCAGGGCTCGTTGGTCGTCGTACTCCCTCTGGTCATGTTTGGTGAATTCCTGGATGAGTTTATTCAATTCCTCCACCCTGGCTCCCGATCGGAAATCCAGCTCCGGGAAGGGAGGCTTGCTGGCGGTGCCGGCGGACCCTGCCTTGCTGGCGAGCGGCGCCGCCATCTTCATGCAAAAAAAAAAAAAGGGGGAAAAAAAAAGGAAAGAAAGGGAGAGGGAGGGAGCGGGGTGGGGGACGGGGACGGGGACGGGGGGGGAAGGAAGGAAGGAAGGAAGGAGGGGTTTGCAACGTTGCAATGGAAGAATGCGAGCGGCGCCGCAGCGCAGCGGCAAGCCCAGGCGGAGCACGGCGGAGCGGCGCCGGCCGCCGCGATCAACAAGCGGCCGTGAGGGCTTAGCCCCCGCCCGCCCGCTCCCGGCAGCGCCCAGCAGCCCGCCGCCGCCGCCGCCGCGCTGGGGGGGCCGGGCCGGAGCTCGGCCGAGCCCAGCGGAGCCGAGCGGGGCGGGGGCCGCCCAGCTGCCGGGGCCGCCTTGGGGCTGGCTGCTCGGCCGGCGGCGCGGCGGGCGGGTGCTGAGGCTGGGGACGGGAGCTTCGGTGCGGATAAAATGATATATAGATGTATTTATTTTCCACCCTTCCTCCTTGTTTAAAAAAAAACAAACATGAATTTAATTTTAAACTTCAGGAAAAGCCTTGTCCTGCGAGTGGATTAATTACTGCCTGGGAACTCTCTTCCCAAGGCGTTCTGCCTGTATTTTTTTTTCCCCTGAACATTGTTTTGTGTATGTGTGTCTGTATATCTATCTATCTATCTATCTGTCTATCTATCTATCTATCTATCTATCTATCTATCTATCTATCTATCTATCTATATATCTCCACACGCAGTATTTTTCTCATGAGCCTTAGAAGAGGTGACCAACTGATGCACATGAGTCCAGCCCTGCCTAGAAAAGCTCCCGGGAGCTACACAAAGCGCAGGAAGGGATCTCGGAAGACTTCCCTAAGGTCAAGCAGCCTGTGGCAAGAAGCCTAGACCTCTGATTTCCATCCATTCCCCCATCATCTAGATGACATGCTTTGCCTCTGTAGGTATTTTTTATGTCTTCTAACTTTTCGGCCTGGAGTGGTTTTCTCCCTTTAGGCTGATCTGCTGTGCCTTGTCCCATCATTGAACATACCTAGCACAATCCATTCTTTACCTTACTGCATCCGCTGGCAGAGCTGCCTGTCTTCCTGCCCAGGGAGCATACAGATAAATATATTGTGCTAGCCTTCTACAGGGCATTTCAGATGCAATAGCACTGATACAAACTGCCTGGATATGTATTATCCTCTCAAGATTCTTGGCAGGAAACAAAGCTTTCAGCTCAGTCCCAGACTACAGTGAAATGTGTCTACCAAAATTAGGTGTGAGACATGCCGAGAAAAAACAGGGAAATGAAACTAAGCTCAGTGTGAAAGGGTTGCAGGCTGTTTTCCCTAGAGCATAATAAACACAAATGCTAGTGTTTAGACCTGAGCTCGGGGATGTGGCTTAGTTCCTCTGGACCAGAAAGGGGAGTTCAGCACCTCTTGCAGTGGGATCTTATCTGAAACGAGAATGCAAATCAAAGGGAGGCTTGGACCCTGTAACAGAAGCCACAGCCTGTTCAAAGGGGAATGGCTGATGCCTCTGGCTTTGTCCTGTACCTATTTACAGGGCTTTTGAGGACACTAATATGGTCATTATCTATGAAATGGTGTCCCAGAGGTAAAGGTAGGAGGCTGTGCATGTGCCTGCACATGCCCTCTGCTGGGTCCACAGGCCCTATTGTCTTCAGATGCCACTCTCCGCTGACTGACACGTATCGACTCCGTTCACCTTCTGAGCCGTGGAGATCAGCTGCATTGTCAGATGAACCTCTGACCTGCACCGTGGTTTGACTTTGACCAAGCAGCTTTCCTTCATCTCCCTGCTCGGGAAAGCCTGTGAATGAAAACAATTAACTGATCGCGTTAGCATAACGCAGGATGTGACCTGCAGGAGAGCAATTAGCAGTGTTCAGTGTTGGTGGCCTGTCCTGCAGGATTAGTTCTGGTAGCCCGGCCCTGCCCATGCCCTCCCATGCCAGCCTGCTGTGGCCACTGCTTGTCTGAGCGCTCGGGACCTCCTGCAAAGCCTTCTCCGGTTTTGCGAGCCCTGTTGCTCTCCTCAATGCGTTTTTGTCTGGGGTGACAATCTCCTACAGGCGGACAGCTCCCTCTTGTGATTACACCGCTCCCGCAGAAGTCATAGTAGCTCCTGAACCCCAAACCATCTCCAGACCTTCTGTTTTGCCCTGCCCATCTCTGAACACCTGTAAATCTCCTGTGTGCCAGCTGCAGCCATTTCCAGCTGTGTAGGTATCTTTGTTTCGCTTTTGCACGGTGCAAACTCCTAACAACTAGGATGTATACCTCAATGGCACCACTTGGCAATGTGGCTGGACCTGTGGATGCCAGCTACACTTCATCCCCAATGCTCTTCTCTCATCTTTTTGAAGCTGGTGCTCTCCAGAGGCTTCATGGACTAGGTAGCTTTCATTCCTAACTCTATCATAGAATCATAGAATGGTTAGGGTTGGAAGGGACCTCAAGGATCAGCCAGTTTCAACCCCTCTGCCACGGGCAGGACACCTCACACTAGATCCGGCTGCTCAGAGCCACATCCAGCCTGGCCTTAAAAACCTCCAGGGATGAGGCTTCCACCATGTCCCTGGGCAACCTGTGCCAGTGTCTCTATCTTATTTGCTGCACCACATTTCAATAGTGGGACTTACAATAGTTTCTTCAAGTGCATTTTGTCTCAGATTGGGTCTCCAAATGGTCACAGTGACTCTCCACCCACATCAGTCACAGACTTACATTACCATCCCCCCCTCCCCCTCTTCATTTGCAATGTTTAAATCCCCTTTGGTAACACCTTCATAGCTAGCTTTGATTGCCTGAATCCACTAAGGATCTATTGGAGACGAAGTGCTTGAGGAGCAGGTAACACCAGAAGTAATGGAAATTTCAGTTCAGTTGCCCTTTTTTAGCTGCACCTCTGCTTGACATTTTAGTCACCTTCATATTTGCAGAAAGTTCCCTTTAGATCAGGGTGCAACTGCTTCATGCTCCTTGCTCATCTGGAGTTTGTTTTATTGCTAGTACTGTGCAATATTCAGAATGTGCCCAGAAAGCATGTGCTGCATTTAGTGTCTGAGCTCAAACCAACACTGCTCACCAAGAACAAGCATTGAGCAGGCAGTCTTAGTTTCCTTCAGGAGTCTTTGACACGCGCCACACCTCTCTGCCCCACCTCAGGGCAAAGAGAAATCCTCCTTCAGGAAATGCAGCCGTGCTCTGAGCCTTTATACAACCTTCTCTGGAAGCCTGTCAATGAGCTTGGGTCTCTCAGTGACAAGTGGGATCTGCTGCACTGTCATGTGCTTATTAATACCCTTGAAACTGCATCACTTTGCAATTTTACCTCATCACATCCGTGCAGTTTAAGATCTCTGAATAAATACACAGTTAATTCAAGCCTTACATAAATCAAGCACTGGGGATTACTTGAGCAAATAAATGAGAATGAGATTGCAAGTACAGCTGGCCAGGAGTTTTCCTACCAAATCTTTTCCCTTTCTGAGATGAAACTCTGTGGAAACGTTGCAGCACCCTGATAGCTCCTCCTGTGAGCGTTATTTGGGGCCCAGGAGGAATCTATGGCCCCTGTCATAGCGAGCCCAGGGCTTAGCAGTTCACTTCATCCAGGATAGGGATTGAACACCCTGGCTACTAAACTCTTCCTCACCTGTGCTGGGAGCTGTTCTCTCCCTCTCACGTGCACTCTTCCTTTCTCCCACGTGTTTTCGCTTTCCTTCAAAGAATCTTCCTCTTTTTCTCCTGCAAAAGGCATTTCTTCTTCTTTTCCCCCTGCAGAACAGGTACCCTTTCTGCTCAGTGCAGCTTCCAGCATTCAGAAATAGAACAAGCCGCAGAGAAATGAAGTGAAAGAAAGGAAATAACTGTTCTCACTTCTGTATCATGACCTGAGACTTCAAAATGCTTTTCACACTTGAATAGGCCATACCAGAAACTGCTGGAGAGCAAGTGAGTATTCATACTACCATCCCCAGGCTGGTGAAGCAGTTCTGCAGGAGCTATGCAGAGCAATTGGCCTGGCATACCAAGGGAGGAAGACCAGGCAGCCTAGGGGCTGGTGCTCCGCATCTCATTTAGGTGATGCAGAGTGGTAAAGGGGGAACTATTTGGAACATTGTCCAGAAATCAGATGGAGCCTCAGCTACATCCTCTTAGGGCATTTCACTGGAGCTGGTAATTAGAGTGTGATGCAGAATGAGCTTGATTTGCACAGCATTTCATAGGAACTGCACCCAAATTGTCTGAGGTTAAAAGTAGACTCAAGAAACATCTTCCCTTTCTGTGCTTAACAGCTGTAGCTGAAAGCTTGATGTGGCGAGAGGCTTCGCCGGGAACAAACTCGCCGGGTAGAAGCGCTCTGGTTTTCCGAGCCGGTGGTTGCAATTGCAGCTTCATATTATTGCACTGCTTTCTAAGCTGTTCAAGGCTCCTTTGTGCCTCATGATGCAAAAACGTGGTCCTGGCCTGTAGAAGGTCCAGGCTGTCTTTGCAGGTAAGAATCGTGACACAGAGCAGGCAAGTGAGCCATGAAGAAGGCAGCACGCCAGGGGTCCTGCTGCACCATCCTCTTCCCTCTCAACTGGTTCTTCACCCAACTCCACTCTTCTTGCTGATAGCTGAACCCCAGCTGAGATTTCCCTCTTTTCCCTTTTCTCTTTGCACACTTCCCCTCTGTGGCCTTAATTCCCACATTTGCTACAGCCTTGGGAGGAAGGAGCCCTGAGCTGCACCAAACCTAGTCTCTCATTTATTAGGACCTCACTTTCATTAGCCTGCCCTGGTGACATCCTTATGCACTTCAGCTGCTTTACTGCTCCTCAGGTCTTTCCTTCTGCTAGCTGTCCCTAGCTGTCCCTACCCCTAGAGTGAGGTATTTAGGGTTTCCTGGACAGGATGTGAATGCCACAGCATGCCATGAAGTCTCAGAGCACTCCTTGTGCTTCTCTGCATCAGGAACTTCCCTCTTTCTGGTGCCAGAAACTCTGCCTCTATTCTGTACACCCCAAAAATGTCTCCAAAACAGCATTTTCAGGTAGCAATCTTCAGGCTCCATAAGGCTGGGATCAGCAGAGCCTGAGAGAGTCTTTCAGATTGGACTCATGATCTCTCCCTGGCTATCCAAGTTACATTCTTCAGAAAGGCATGAATTGAAGGAACCTGTAGTGAGCAAGAAGTCACACAGCCCCTTCAGGGCACTCCCAGACTATGGAGATCTGGAGCTGGTGAGAAATTCAGCTCAGTTGAGCTCCTGAGAGCTCCTAGGGCTCCCCCTTGTCTTCTTCAATTTATAGGGGAAAGCTAATCCCATTTTGACCCATGGACCACATTAATTTAACCATTTGGAGCTATTTCCACATAGGAATGTGTGGTACCAGGTGGAAAAATTGCCAGCCAAAGCAGCATAGCTTGTACTCAACTTTGTCCCTCCCCAGACATCTATTGTATTTCCCAGAGACCATGAGAAGCTCTGCCTGCCCTTGCTCCCCCTCCAGTCATCACAGACATCACAGACTTTGTCTGGTAGTGTCTGTAAGTAAAAATCTGCATTTATAGGCACAATTTCTACATGCAAAGGATCATGACAGATCACAGTCTCGAGGCAGGGTTTAAAAGGGGTGTGTTGGTTTGTTGAGAAGAGAGGTTTGTGTGATTACCTTGAGTCCTGTGGCCAGTTCTGGGCCCCTCAGTTTAAGAAGGACATTGAGACACTAGGATAGGATAGGATAGGATAGGATAGGGTAGGATAGGATAGGATAGGATAGGATAGGATAGGATAGGATAGGATAGGATAGGACAGGATAGGATAGGATAGGATAGGATAGGATAGGATAGGATAGGATAGGATAGGATAGGATAGGATAGGATAGGATAGACCAGGTTGGAAGAGATCTTCAAGGTCATTGCATCCAACCTATCATCCAACACCACCTAATCAACAAACCCATGGCACCAAGCACCCTATCAAGTCTCTTCCTACACACCTCCAGGGATGGCAACTCCACCACCTCCCTGGGCAGCCCATTCCAATGGGCACTCACTCTCTCTGTGTAGAATTTCTTCCTAACCTCCAGCCTAAACCTCCCCTGGTGCAGCCTGGGACTGTGTCCTCTTGTTCTGGTGCTGGTTGCCTGGGAGAAGAGACCAACCCCCACCTGTGTTGCCTGCTTGACAGACTTAAACTTTTCCTCCCGACTGTAAAAGCCCCATGTGCCTCCCTCTGTGAAGAGCTGTGATCTCCTGCATCCTGTCAGCAGAACACAGCATCGAGCTGTCCACATGGCAGTGGAGCTGTGCTCATTAAAATCTTTTGAAACAATGGCACAGGATCTGTCACAGCCAGCCTCCATGTGCCTGTACTCAGAGTGCTTAAAATGTCTCCTAAAAGAATAGCAGATTCTTAGTGCACATCCCCAGCCAGGAATCTATCTGCCTTCTGTATCCACCAAGGCTTTTGAAGTAAGGTTCTAAGAAGCAGGCTCCTGACTCTCTACTGCCTTCAAACACACAGAATCACAGAATAATAGGGAGTGGAAGGGGTGTCTGGGCACAAGTCAACCCCATGAAGTTCAACAAGAGCAGGTGCAGGGTGCTGCATCTGGGTCAGGGCAATCCCAAGCACCAATGCAGGCTGGGCAGCAACTGGCTTGAGAACAGCCCTGAAGAAAAGGACATGGGGGTGCTGGGGGATGAGAAGCTCAACATGAGCCAGCAGTGAGCACTTGCAGCCCAGAGAGCCAAGCAGAGCCTGGGCTGCAGCAAGAGAAGTGTGGCCAGCAGGGGCAGGGAGGGGATTCTGCCCCTCTGCTCCACTCTGCTGCGACCACAGCTGGAGTACTGCATCCAGTTCTGAAGCCCCTAGTACAGGAAGCATCTGGAGGTGCTGGAAGGTGTTGAGAGAAGGGCCATGAGGATGAGCAGAGGGCTGGAGCTGCTCTGCTGTGAGGACAGACTGAGAGAGTTGGGGCTGTTCAGTCTGGAGAAGGCTCTGAGGAGACCTTCTTGTAGCCTTCCAGGATCTGAAGGGGGCTACAAGAAATCTGGGGAGGGACTTCTGAGGGTGTCAGGGAGTGATAGGGCTGGGGGGAATGGAACAAAACTAGAAATGGGTAGATTCAGATTGGATGTTAGGAAGAAGTTGTTCCCCATGAGGGTGGTGAGACACTGGCACAGGTTGCCCAGGGAGGTGGAGGAAGCCTCCTCCAGGTTTTGAAGGCCAGGCTGGATGTGGCTGTGAGCAACCTGCTGCAGTGTGAGGTGTCCCTGCCCATGGCAGGGGGGTTGGAACTGGATGAGCCTTGAAGTCCCTTCCAAGCCTGACAATTCTATGATCATCTAGTCCAACCCTCCAGCACTAGAGCAAATTCACCTGCAGCAGGTTGCACAGGGCTAATTATTGAAAGTCTCCAGCCAGATCACTCAATATTCTTGCCTCAGTGTCCTTTTATTTTATTCCTGGCAAAAATACACTGCAGATCTCTTTATCTCCTTGGGAAGTGTAATTGCATTGCACACAGACACCTTTGAAGTTGATCTGATAAACTTCATAGCCTGCAAGTGCGTTGGCTCAGGGCCTCCATACAGCAATGTTTGGCAATATTTCTGCTGCTCATTTCCTGGTCTTATGTCAATTTCTGTAATTTGGTTTATTTTTAAATTGGGATTATCTCAAGTAGGAACATTTGGATTCGGATCTGAGCAGTGCAGATGGGTGCAGTGCTGATGGGTGCAGTGCTGCACTGGAGCTAATCACAGAATCACCGAATCACCAAGGTTGGAAGAGACCTCAAAGATCATCAAGTCCAACCTGGCACCCAACACCTCATGACTAGACCATGGCACCAAGTGCCACATCCAGTCCTCTCTTGAACACCTCCAGGGATGGGGACTCCACCACCTCCCTGGGCAGCACATTCCAATGGCTAACAACTCTCTCTATGAAGAACTTTCTCCTCACCTCCAGCCTAAACTTCCCCTGGCACAGCTTGAGACTGTGTCCTCTTGTTCTGGTGGTGGTTGCCTGGAAGAAGAGACCAACTCCCTTCTGACTACAACCTCCCTTCATGTAGTTGTAGAGAGCAATGAGGTCTCCCCTGAACCTCCTCTTCTCCAGGCTAAACAACCCCAGCTCCCTCAGCCTCTCCTCACAGGGCTTGCTCTGGAGCAGGGATATGGCCAGAACAGGAATCCCTGATCTACAAGGCAATTCCTGTGCAGTTTTGGTGTTTCACCTTTGGATCCCTATATAATCAATAAGTTCTGGTGGGGCAGAATGCATTATGTATGGCTTAAGTAACTCACTGTTGTTCCTTTGTAGCTACTTACTTGTATTACAGCACTATCCAAAGCCACAGATGAGAATCAGGGCCCTATTGTACTGGAAACCAGCTATAAACATAATGAAGAACTGGTCATTAGCACTTCTGTGTCGTTTCACTGCATACTCAGAGACCTCAGTCAGCAAATCTCTTCCTAACTAGGAGCTTAGAAAAGTTACCAGCAAGTCTGTGCCTGCAGTGATGTGTAGATCTAGGGTGAGGAGAACCAATTACACCACTTCTCCTGTGCCAAACCTCTGCTCACAAGGAGACTACCAGCAGCAGCTTAACCCTTACACTGTATTCTGCAGGGTTCTGTGGTCAAGGGGCAACTTTTACTGCACCTGACCTGCTGGACCTTGGTGGGCTGAATCTATCTAGAAAGGGCAAGAGGGCTCTAGCACTAGAGTTGGCAGGGCTCATTGGGAGGGCTTTAAACTAGGTCTGAAGTGGGTAGGTGATGAAACCAGCCTCTCTGGTGTTCAAGAGGGGATTTGATGTGGCACTTGAAGCCATGGCTTAGTTGATTGGATTGTCTTAGGTGATAGGTTGGACTCGAAGATCTCTGAGGTCTTTTCCAACCTTGTTGTTGATTCTGTGGTTCTATGATTAATTTCCTGGCACTTTCCCCACAGACCCTGTGAAATGAGAACCACCCCTGTGATTTAGTCATACCTGCTGGCTTCTTTGGAGTCTCATCATGCACCAATCCCAGCCATCATTTGTTAATTAAAGCCCCAGACTGATCTCACAGGTGGCTCCATTCTCCAGGCAATTGGGTAGTGGTTGTCACTGTTAAGAGATGGATATTTTCCCAAGTCTGAGCACAAGAAAGGCTCCAACCCCCAGACTCTTTCCTGTGTCCCTGGAGAACACACTTCTAACAAATTGCCATAAAGCAGTGGAAGAGAGGAGGTTTGCAGGAAATGCTGCAATTCCCTGTGGCATCAGCCACACAATGAGAAAACAGTCCCTTGGTGATGTGATGTGTTAGGAACAGGTTCTTTACCATGAGGGTGGTGGAGCACTGGAACAGGTTG
The DNA here is from genome assembly GCF_026170545.1 of Melanerpes formicivorus. Classification (NCBI taxonomy): domain Eukaryota; kingdom Metazoa; phylum Chordata; class Aves; order Piciformes; family Picidae; genus Melanerpes; species Melanerpes formicivorus. The sequence continues at coordinate 21,437,630 of NW_027142364.1, read as the reverse complement.
CCCAGGGAGGTGGTTGAGGTCCCTTCCCTGGACTATTCAAGGTGAGGCTTCACAGGGCTCTGGGTAACCTGATCTAGAATCATAGAATCACCAAGGTAGGAAAAGACCTCAGAGATCATCCAGTCCAACCTGTCACCCAAGACCTCATGCCCACTAGAGCATGGCTCCAAGGGCCACCTCCAATCCCCTCTTCAGCACCTCCAGGGATGGGGACTCCACCACCTCTCTGGGCAGCACATCCCAAGGGCCAATCTCTCTTTCTGTGAAGAACTTTCCCCTCACCTCCAGCCTAAACTTCCCCTGGCACAGCTTGAGACTGTGTCCTCTCCTTCTGTCACAGGTTGCCTGGGAGAAGTGACCAACCCCACCTGGCTACAACCTCCCTTCAGGTAGTTGTAGAGAGCAATAAGATCTCCCCTGAGCCTCCTCTTCTCCAGGCTAAGCAACCCCAGCTCCCTCAGCCTCTCCTCACAGGGCTGTGCTCAAGGCCTCTCCTCAGCCTTGTTGCCCTTCTCTGGACACATTCAAGTCTCTCAGTGTCCTTCTTAAACTGAGGGGCCCAGAACTGGACACAGGTCTCAAGGTGTAGCCTAACCAGTGCTGAGCACAGGGGCACAATGACTTCCCTGCTCCTGCTGGCCACACTGTTCTTGATGCTGGCCAGGATGCCATTGGCCTTCTTGGCTGCCTGGGCACACTGCTGGCTCATGTTCAGCTGGCTGTCAATCAGCACCCCCAGGTCCCTTTCTGTGTGGCAGCTGAAGATGCCTGTACTCACTGCAGGGGGCATTGGACTGGATGACCTTTAGAGGTCCCTTCCAACTTGGGGTGATTGTATGATTCTATGTGCTGGAAGCCAGTAGTCCTTTTCTGTTCCCTTCCCCTACCTTGTGCTTCCTGTTAGCCCATCCCAGTCTGCAACTGACTCTCACACCATGGGCTGCTGTCTCATTCTTTCCCTTTCATTAGAATGAAGATTTTAGAGCTTTCTGAATGCCTTTCTATAAAAAATACATTAATATGAAATGAAGTGCACCAGGCCTGAGCTCTGTGCTGTATTTAACTGCCCTACTTCACTGCAAACCTTCCTGCATTTGGCCACTGCAGACAGCTTGGGGTTGGGTTTTTTTGTGTCGCCGAGAAGCAGCATCCAGCACAGCTCTGTCTGGTAGACAGGTTCATCTCTGAGGGAGGGAACAACTTGAGATGGGTAAACAAAAGGCATCAAAAATCTATAATGAAAAAAAAAATGTCTCCTGCAATGCTTGTGGCAGACTGCAAATGTGTCAGATCAAACATTTTAGTGGTCTATAATAAGGAGTAGGAGTTGTCTGTCTGCCAAGGCAGACAATTGCAAATGAAAAATGATGACAAATGGGAGGCAAAGGGGGGAGGAAAGTTATGGAAAATCAAGGGAATTGTGCATTTCATGAAAGAAGGACTGTAGGGAGCTAGAGCTTGGCCAGAACATGCACACATGGAGGTTTTTTTCTGTCTTGAGTGCAATGTATAAATCTAATCACTGAAATAATTTCTTTTCTGCTTCCAATATTGGGCAGGCTGTGTTCTGCTTGCTGGAAATATCTGTGGAGAGGTTTGTGCTAGCAGCTGGCATGCTAATACCTGAAATATAAATAAGAACCTGAGAGGGTACAGAGTGAGACAGGCTGAGGGAGCTGAGGGCTCCTTAGCTTGGGGCAGAGGAGCCTGAGGGGTGACCTCATTCATGATGGTAAAGATGTGGAGGGTGTCAGGAGGCCAGAGCCAGGCTCGGCTCAGGGATGCCCAATGATAGGACAAAGGGCAGTGGGTGCAAGGAGGTTCCATGGGAACATAAAGGAAAACTTTTTCACTGTGAGGGTGGCAAAGCACTGGAGCAGGCTGCCCAGGGAGGCTGTGGAGTCTCCTTCTCTGGAGACATGCAAAACCCACCTGGACATGTTCCTGTATTGTCTGCTGGGGAGGGACTCTTTAGGGTGTCAGGGAGTCATAGGACTAAGGGGAATGGAGCAAAACTAGAAGTGGGTAGATTCAGATTGGATGTTAGGAAGAAGTTCTTCCTCATGAGGGTGGTGAGAGCCTGGCACAGGTTGCCCAGGGAGGTGGGAGGTGGAGGCTCCATCCCAGGCTGGATGTGGCTGTGAGCAGCCTGCTGTAATGTGAGGTGTCCCTGCCCATGGCAGGGGGGATTGGAGTTGGATGACCTTTGAGGTCCTTTCCAACCCTGACAATTCTATGGTTCTGTGATACTATGATTCTACTCTGAGTGATTCTGCTCTGGCAGAGGGCTTGGACTGGGTGATCTTTCAAGGTCCCTTCCAACTCCTAATGTTTTGTGACTCTGTGATTCAGGGAGTCCTGTTCTGTTAGTGTAACAAGCACTAGGGGAGAAAGATACAGGCTGTACACAGAGCAATTAGCTCAGGAGAAATCTGTAATGGCACTTGAAAGCCCAGTTTGCTCAGCTAAAGAACTAAACAAGTAATTGATCAACTATTACTGCATTATGCATGCAGTCAGGGGTTCTTGTGTGCAAGCTTCCAGGATATGTCAAACTCCATTATCAGTTTACAGGATTAGTCTGCAAAGCTGTAATCCAAAGTAGAGAATCACAGAATGCTCTGGGTTGGAAGGGACCCCCAAAGGTCATCCAGTCCAACCCCCTCTGCAGTCAGCAAGGACATCCTCAACTAGATCAGGCTGCCCAGAGCCCTCTTGAGCCTCCCCTTGAATATCTTCAGGGATGGGGCTTCAACCATCTGCCTGGGCAACCTGTTCCACTATCCTCATGGTAAAGAACATCGAACCCCTAGGCTGCAGGACTGGGATTTGGGTTCATGGATTCAGCATGGAATGACTGAGGATCACACTGATCCTCAACAGGTTCCTCTAGCACCCTGGGAGAAACTGAGCAGAGCTCTGTGAACCTCCCTAGAGCTGGAGAGTTTAGGTGGGAGCAGTCTGCCAGCAGTAACTCTGTGCAGGAACAAAACCATAGCTTTGATTCTTTCTGCCTTTCTGGGCTCTGGGGGTCATTTTCATGGGGTTATGACCATGGTCTCCTGTGATTCCATAGAATCAACAAGGTTGGAAAAGACCTCAGAGATCATCAAGTCCAACCTATCAGCCAACACCTCATGCCTACTACACTGAGGCACCAAGTGCCACGTCCAGTGCCCTCTTGAACACCTCCAGGGATGGGGACTCCACCACCTCCCTGGGCAGCACATTCCAATGGCTAACAACTCTCTCTGGGAAGAACTTTCTCCTCACCTTCAGCCTAAACTTCCCCTGGTACAACTTGGGACTGTGTCCTCTTGTTCTGGTGCTGGGTGCCTGGGAGAAGAGACCAACCCCCTCCTGTCTACAACCTCCCTTCAGGTAGCTGTAGAGAGAAATGAGCTCACCCCTGAGCCTCCTCTTCTCCAGGCTGAGCAACCCCAGCTCCCTCAGCCTCTCCTCACAGGGCTGTGCTCAAGGCCTCTCCCCAGCTTCGTTGCCCTTCTCTGGACATGTTCAAGAGTCTCAATGTCCTTCTTAAATGGGACCCATGCTGTCCTTTATCCTAGAAACCAGATCACAGCTCTCTGCTGTTTGTTTTCCCTTCCTTTACTCCAGTGAGTGTGCATTATAAACAGAGGTGCACAGCACAATGCAGCCCCCTGGAAATGTTTGTAAGTCAAAGCCTTGCAGAGAGTTTTTCTGGGGAGCCCTACAGACATTCATAGCTAAAGAGCACTTTTCTATAGGTATTGTTTTTCCACTGGTCTGTACAATCCAACAGTGAATTATATTCCTGCTCTCAAATCCCAAAGGATGGTTCAGAGAAACCATTAGAGAGGATCTAATTCCATGTAATTTTCTGCAGTAATTAAGATAAAAGCCTTTCAGGGTCTCCTCCATTACAGTTCATGGGATTTTTTTTTTTCCAGAGGAAAACAAATGCTCAGTTTGAATTCTCTGTGACTGCTTCAGTGAGGGGAAGCCTGTACATTCTGGAGGTTTGCTCAGCTACAATTCCCTTTAATTTCTGTGGGAGATTTCCTTAATTTCAGGAGGCAGAGAGGGGCAAGGCTTAGGCTCCCTGATAAGTGATTTTTGTAACAGGGCATCGAACTCCTCCTTCTGCCAGAGTGAAACAATTTCAGCGACTTTGCCACTCCTGCCCTCCGGGCTGGCAGGGCCCCTGTGCTTTGTGGAGGCGCTGCCCTCAGCAGCAGGTCCCACTCCATTAACACAGGGAGGCTTAGTGCTGCAGGGAGCTCAGGGCTCTGACAGCTGTGGCGTGTCTGGAGAGCTGCGCAGTGCTAATTGAAACACCCGTGCTGGGGTTTTCCAGCCTGTGCTTGGGAAGCTGTCTGAGGACCAACCCAGCTCTGTCCTGCCCGGGGAGCAGAGACAATGCTGCTAGAACGCTGTGCTGAGCTCCTGCGAAGCCCAAATGTTTCTTTGCCTCTCCTCTCCATGTTTGCCACCCCGAGAGAGGCATGGATAATCTCTGCAGGGAACTCACTGCAGAGCCTTGGGAAGAGGTCACAGGTAATGAGGGAATGGGTCAGAAAGTCCCTGGTGACATATCAAAGAGTTAAAGGCAAACATCACTCCTATGCCATGCTTTGTTGGAGCTTCCCTTGTGAGGCTGTGACTTACACTTTGGACTACATAAAGCTGAGGGTCAGGCCCCTCTGAAATCCTGACCTTGCTGACAACTGCAAGAGCTTTTTCACTGACTGCCCTGGGTTTCTGGGGAGAGATTTCTTCTTAGCCCTATCATAAGCCCCCTCCAGGTAGTGCCCTTTCTGCTCATCCCAATGGTTTTTCCTTCATCCTCTTCCACTCCACCCTTCTCCTCCACTGCTCTTTGAGGCTGACAGAGAACTGCACACAGTAAAATGACAACAGCAATAGCTTCTACTGTGTGGCATTTCTCATTCCCAGATCTCTTCAGCTCCAGGTGTTTCAGTATCAATGACCTTTTACATCCAGCTTATAACTAGCTCTTCACTGGAGAAGCTAGAGCCAAAGCTGTGTACTCTGCCCTAGTGAGTCCACATCTGGAGTATTATGTTCAGTTCTATGCTCTCCAGTTCAAGAGGGACAAGAAGCTGCTGGAGAGAGTGTAGAGGAAAGATACAGAGACAGTTAGGGAACTGCAGCATCCCTCTGACAAGGAATAGCTGAAAGACCTGGGGCTGTTTAGCCTGGAGAGGAGAAGACTGAGAGGGGATCTTCCTCATGCTAATAAATATCTAAAGGGCAAGGATCAAGAGGATGGAACCAGACTCTCTTCAGTAGTGCCCAGTAATAGAACAAGGGACAATGGGCACAAACTAGAGCACAGGAAATTCCACCTGAACATAAGGAAAACTTCATCACTTTAAGGGTGACAGAGCACATGAACAAGGTGCCCAGAGGGCCTCTGGAGTCTGTGTCTCTGGAGACTTTCAAAACCTGCCTGGCTGTGTTCCTGTGCAGCCTGCTCTGGCTGAACCTGCTTTTAGCAGGTGGGTTAGACTAGATGATCTCCAAAGGCCCCTTCCAACCAGTACCATTCTGCAGTTCTGTGGCAATGCAGCACTTTGGATTTCGTTGTCTTCAAGCTTTCCATCTCTCTTTCCCTATCTCATTATCTGCCTCCCAGACACAGTATGAAATGAAGCTATTCCTATTTCCAGGAGATCTATAGGGCAGACCCCAGCTGATACTGGAAGAAGGTAGTGGCTAGGAAGGCTGTAAGAAGTTGTCCTTTGCCTTAGCAAAGAATGGAAAATGGCTCATCAAAGAGGTTCATCACCTCTGCTTCCCAGGGAGGGGTTCAGAGGTGTTGAATGCACTCATCAGTAACAAGACTTCCTGCTGGAATTACTGCATCAATTAGCCACCTGAAATTGTCATCCTGTTCTCTCCACTTCAAACAGATCCTTCCTCTCAGTGCCTGGTGCCCTCTTCAGCTTTATTCCTGAGTGATTTCTTTTATCTGGTGGTGGTGCACTGCAAAATTTCCTAGCCTAGCACTGATACTAATGACCTCTTTTGCCTCCATGTGCCATAGTGTGACTTTGCTTACATCACTGTTCCAGCCACTCTAAATCCCAGCCACTTAGCGGCAAACTTAAAGTAGGTCACAATCAGTTCAAACCCAAATGGCTTACAAAGCTAAACCTTCACTCCAACATGTCAATGCCAGCGCTGTACAAGCGAGTAAACCACGTCTCCTCCCAGCAGCGCTCCAGAACGTGATCGTAATACTCCAGAGATCAAAGCAGAACAGAACACTCTCTGAATACTCTCTTTCTGCTGTTATTAATTAATGCCTTTTGCCTGATGCTTTATGAAATTACCAGAGCTCCTGAATGGAGCTCCTTCTCCATTTGATACTGGAAAGCTGGAGGAAAGGACATGACTCAAGGGGTTTTCCTTTTACTTCAGACTAAATTGTTCCACGGCCTCAGGCAAGCTCCCACGCTGCATGCCTGTTTCTCCACTTGCCAAGCTGAAACATTGTTTGCAGTGCAGGTAAGCTGAATGCTGCTGACCCTAATTCATCACTGGAGGTGTTTAGGAAGAGGCTTGATGGGGTGCTTGGTGCCATGGTTTAGTTGATTGGATGGTGTTGGGTGATAGGCTGGATTCGATGATCTTGAAGGTCTCTTCCAACCTGATTTGTTCTGTCCTGTCCTGTCCTATCCTATCCTATCCTTTATTAGAATAAACCTTTATTAGAATAAACCAAACCAGGTTGGAAGAGACCTTCAAGATCATCGTGTCCAACCCAAATCATCCTATCCTATCCTATCCTATCCTATCCTATCCTATCCTATCCTATCCTATCCTATCCTATCCTATCCTATCCTATCCTATCCTATCCTATCCTATCCTATCCTATCCTATCCTATCCTATCCTATCCTATCCTATCCATCAAGTCCCTTAACAGTATGTTCTCCTTTCAGCTCTTGTAGGATCCCTTGTGAACTGTGATGTGATTGTTGACCAGAGTGGACTCAATAATGCTTTGGGGCTCCCTGCCAAACTGCAGGATTCAGAGCTCTGTGGTGAGGAGAAAGTTCTTCCCAGAGAGTTGTTAGCCATTGGAAGGTGCTGCCCGGGGGGGGTGGTGGAGTCCCCATCCCTGGAAGGTGTTCAGAAAGGGATTGGATGTGGCACTTGGAGCCATGGTTTAGTAGTCATGAGGTGGTGGGTGACAGGTTGGACTCAGTGATCTTTTTTGGAGGTCTTTTCCAACCTTGGTGATTCTATGAACTACCACCAGGAAGGTTCTCTTTGTGTTCTTTTTGATTAGGCGTTTGTGCATGGCTGCAAAGCCCTCATTTCACAATGGATCTTTTCCAGAGCAACAGAAGTCAGACTGTACCAGTGTGTTTAGGGTTTTTTTTTCCTCCAGAGTTTCCAGGGGGCTTGTTTGAGCTAGCTGTACAAATATCCACTCAGCTGTAGTCCAGCCATCATAAATCATTCCCTGCTATTTTTACAGACAGGTATTTTGTTCCTACGTGACAGTGAGCCCTCACATTTTCCAGAGCCTCCTGCCCAAAGGTGGTGTTTTCCTTAGTGCACAGTGCAAGCCTGCAAGAGCTCCCACACTGCTTTTTGGTGAGATTTTTGCTGCACACGAATCTTTCAGCAGCTCCTTTGCATGAATGAATTCAATCCACACCAAAAAAAAACCCACCCTGGTGTCAAGATTTTGAAGCACTGTGTAAATGCCTTGGGTTGTTTACCAGGAGGATGGTGGAACACTGGAACAGGTTACCTAGGGAGGTAGTTGAAGCCCTATCCCTGGAGATATTCAAGGTGAGGCTTGACAGGGCTCTGGGCAACCTGATCCAGTGGAGGATGTCCCTGCTGACTGCAGAGGAGGTTGGACTGGGTGACCTTTGGAGGTGCCTTCCAGCCCAGCCCATTCTATGGTTCTATTTTCAATTAACAATATCTAATTCCATGCACACTATTGAGTCTCATTTTTCTTCTCTCTTTACAGCCAACATATTAATCCTCTGAAACAAAAAAAACCCTACCCCAAATGGCTGCATTTTAATGAGAGTTTGAAAGGGTGAAAGTTCTTCCCTCGTACACCGAGCATAATAGATTGCTTTGCTGTGATGTATATCTCCCATCCTCTCACTCTGATGTTCAGAATACTGTCTGGAGAGCAGCCTGTTTTATCTCTGGTCTCTTCTCATTCACTCCACTTGGCTTTCACTCTGTGCATCACAGGGAATTTGAAGCTGATTATTTGTTATTCCTTACGGGCCACGCTTTACAATAGCACCACAAGGATCTCGGTGCTGTTCTCTCTGGGTTGGTTTGCAGACTGGATCTCAGAGAAGTAGTTGTTTTAATTGTGCTTCTTCCACATTGCTTCCTGGCACTAGAACATACAGAATCCTCTGCTGGATGAAGTCCTCAGCTGATGACATGAGGCATTAGCATGGGATAGCTCTCCACTGCCTGGCAGAGAGCCCACACAGGTCTGCAGGGAGGTGGCCCATGGCTGTCCTCCTTCAGTGGCCTGATGTGGTCTGGAGGGGAAGGGATAACCTTCTCCACTAGTGAAACATTGAGTCAGCAAAGAGTGCCAAGAGTATGGTAGGAGAGAAGTAGAACCTGTGAAGGAAATGTCCTATCCCATTCACACAAGACACCAAAGCTGATACCTTGTCCATTTGCCTTGCCTGCCTGTGGGAGTGCACACCTCCTCTCCAGTGCTGTTTTGTCCCTCTCGTTCCTGGTTCTCTGTTGATTTGGCCAGTATTCAGGCCAGCAGTGTGGGGATGAAGGAGGTGCCTAACTATACTTCCCTGTACCCCTTTTCTCAGCTTTAGAACTGGGAAGCCCAGGCAGCTGTTTGTATTGCAGGTGGGGTGGAGCTGCCTATGGAGGAGCTATTTCCAATGTCTTGTTTTGGCGTACACACACAGCCAGAATGGGGCAAAGCCATGAGGGACAGGTGCCTTGTGCTGTCCTTGTCCTGCACACAGAGTAGGTGATGGAAAATGAACACAAATGAATGGATACAGACCTCACAAAGCTCTGCCACAGAACACACATTGGAGGCTTGAGCTGTTGCCTGAGAAATAGCAAACAATTTCATCACCTAGTCCTAGCTGCTAGCTCCTGGGGATGTAGCTAAGTGCCAAGATTTCAGTTCTGGTCCAGTTCATCAACCCAGCCCACCCATCAGCCTGAATATGATTGATTTGGGGATCCATGTGGCCATCCTACATCATTCATTCATTCTCCTGCATTGTTCCATCATGTGCAGCTTAGAGGAAATCCAAAGCCAGGTGGAAGTCTTGAACGTGCACCAGGAGCAGCTACTGAGCAATGGCTGGCTGATGTGTTCCAGGAGGCACCCCAGAGCTGGGCAAGTACTTCCTCTCACCTGAGACAGTGATGAGGAAAGATGTCCACAGGACCACTTCCCAACCTACTTGCCAAGGATGAATGCTACTGCTTCCAAAGGACCTAGGAAGGTGCCTATGGTTTCATTTGGTCCCACTGGTGACTGAAAGCCTGGCATGTAGGCATGTTTGATCACACCTGACAGGCTTGCTTGCCTGTCTGTGTTAAGAACCGAGATGTGCATAGCAGCATATGCTAAATGTGGGCATTGTGTTACGTGATCAAATGTCACCCCCACACTCCCTCCTTCCACCGTCTACTTCTAAAGTGGTTGTACCTTGAAACAAGGACATGGCAGGGAAATTGACTCAGACTTAGAACTGCCCTTGTCATAGTGCAGAGGTGCTTTCATACAGAAGTACAGGAAGCAACTGTTTGGAAGAGACCTCCAAGCTCATCCAGTCCAGCCCCTGACCCAGCACTGAAGGGTCAACACCAAACCACTTCCCTAGGCACCAGCTCCACAGGCTGCTTAAACACCTCCAGGGACAGTGACTGCACCACTGTCCTGGGCAGCCCATTCCAATGTTTGAGAACCCTTTCAGTGAAGAAATATTTCCTAGCATCCAGCCTGAACCTCCCCTGGTGCAGCTTGCAACCATTTCCTCTGCTCCTGTCGCTTGATACCAAGGAGGAGAGGCTGCCCCCTCCTCGCTCCAACCTCCCTTCAGGTAGCTGCAGAGAGTAATTTAATACAGTTGCAACAAAAGCTCTCCTAAAACACCAGCTTCAACACCAGGAACAGGTCTAGATAAGATATCTCAACAACTTAGATATAAACTGCACTGGATTTTTGTGTTTTCTGTTAATATATGGCAGCCAGCCCCTGTGTGTGCAGGAAATAAAAGCAATTGCTCATCCACAGAGCTCTAAACTGATGTAGATGAAGCAGGTGGGTGAAACTAGACAGTGGCTGTGAGCCCAGTGTGATAGCAATTGAGTGAAGATGTTTGCATTTGCCACTGATGTATAGACAGCTACAATCTGACTTCATATAGTAAGTTGAGCTGGGCAAAACTGGCTTCGTGTTGTGGGGAGAGGGAGACTTGAGGAAGCCTGTTGAAGGTTTAAAGCAAGAGCCTGCCTCTCTGCACAGCATCACACTGAATGGTCTGCTCATCTCTCAGGGTCCTTCCACTACTCAAGTCATGCTGCTAGAGGAGGGGAAAATGAAGACTTCAGTGTGAAGAAGAAAGACTCTAACAGCTGCTCATTGAAGAGTGAAACAGGGATACAAGGAGAGTTTGCAGAATGTTGTGGGTAAAACAACAGCAAATTGTGCCCTCAGCCCAGCCAGGCTGGATGTGCTGTAAGTAAAAGTTACTGAGTCATCAGCACCCACTGCAGTGTGTGTGGAGGCAAGCAGAGGTGGGCAGATCTGTAATGCAGAGGTGTTGTGGAGATGGATGGATGGATGGCTGGATGGCTGGCCAACATTTTGGCTGTAATACACAGTGGCTGGTGGCTGTGGTACTGCCTGATCTGCGTGCCCCTCTCTCTCTGTATTCTCTGTAGGTAATTTAGCTCCTGGCTCCTTGAGCTGTCCTCAGTTCTGCTCAGTTATTGTTAATGGACTGTGACTTTTTCGTTTGCTTTGTTTGAAGTAGGTTTACTCAGTTTCCAGCAGGAAGCTGTAATACAAACTCTGCCTCACAGCCTGGTGGGGAGCTGGCAATGATGGCTGTGCATTAAAGCCTAAAGGTTGGGTCAGCTAGCTGGTTGCCTGTCTGTCTCCAGCACACCAGCATGGTTTACAATAACACCTGGGTAAGCTGTCACCGGTTCTCCCCATATAAACCCCTGCAATGGAGATGTCAGAGGTGAGTTCACAGGATCACAGGATGCTAGGGGTTGGAAGGGGTGTCCCAAGATCATTGAGTCCAACCCCCCTGCCAGAGCAGGACCATAGAATCCAGCACAGGTCACACAGGAACACATCCAGGTGGGCCTTGAAATTCTCCAGAGCAGGAGACTCCACAACCTCTCTGGGCAGCCTGCTCCAGTGCTCTGTGACCCTCACTGTAAAGAAGTTCCTCCTCATGTTGAGGTGGAACCTCCTGTGCTGTAGTTTATATCCATTGCCCCTTGTCCTACCACAGGGTGCAACTGAGCAGAGCCTATCCCCTCCCTCTGGACACCCAGCCCTCAGATATTTATGAACATTTATTAAACCCCCTCTCAGTCTTCTCTTCTCCAGGCTAATCAGCCCCAGGGCTCTCAGCCTCTCCTCACAAAGCAGTGCTCCAGTTCCTTCATCATCCTGGTAGCTCTCTGTTGGACTCCCTCCAGCAGATCCCTGTCCCTCTTGAACTGGGGAGCCCAAAAGTGGATGCAATATTGCAGGTGAGGTCTCACCAGGGCAGAGTAGAGGGACAGGAGAACCTCCCTGGCTCTGCTGGACACACTCCTCTGAGTGCACCCCAGGACCCCATTGGCCTTCTTGGCCACCAGGGCACATTGCTGTTCCATGCAGAACTTGTCCACCAGGACTCCCAGGTCCTTCTCCACAGGGATGCTCTCCAGCAGATCAACTCCTAACCTCTTTTCTTGTTGTTTTTTTTGGCCTCTTTTCCTCTAACTACACCAGCTTGCCTTTTCTAAGCAGCCTATGTATTGTGTTGGCTTCCTCCAGCTGACCTGTGTGAGCCTGCCAGAAGCAAAGCAGTTTCAAAGTGTTTATCTGTCTACTTGAGAGTTCCCCACCCCAAAAGGCACCACAGTCAGCAACTATTCTCTCTCCAGTGAAGGCAAAAGGGTGAAAAGAAGCCTTCAGATTTACAGCACAGCTTTGTGCATGCAAATGCTTGCAGATGCAAGAATGTGTACTTGCTCAGCTACCACAGCTAAGGATGGGATGGAGCTGTAGCTATAACTGTGAGGCAGACAATGACAACACAAGAGCACTTGCCAGTTTTATTCCTACCCAGGAGGCATCAGCTGTTCTGTAGTTCTGTGTGAGGGAAGTGGACACATCCTCCACCAACAGCCTGCTGAAATCCTCAGTCTGCTCTGGATTGCAGATGAGTCTCCAGTCTTTTACATTACAAGTGACGCCATAAAATCACACCCTTCCCTCCATGAGACGTCCACAGTCTTTTCCTGGACTGGTTTGTGGCAGTGCCTCCCTGCTTCTCTGTTGGGTTGAGTCCTCCTGCAGCCTCCTTGCTCTGCCACATCCGTTTAGCCTGGCTGCCATCTCTCCAGACGGGGCTGATATCACTTGTGTCCACATCAGCTCAGTACAGGAGAAGAACAGTAGACAGGAAAGGACAATTCTAGCAGTGGCAGTACACTTCTTTTTAATGGTTGCTGCATGCTCATGGCTCGTTTAGACACTCAGAGAACACTCACTTGCTAATGGCAATTAACCCTACAGGTGCAGCAAAGAGCTTGCAAGCCCTGATCCTGTTATCAGTCTGAGACATTTCAGATACAGTTTGCACTGAGTTTGGTAGAATTTCTCTGGACCCAGCAAGGAAGATCAGTCCTTGTTTTCAGCATGCTGTTTGAAATATACATGAGATCTCTCCCCTGCATTGTGGCAGAACAAAGGCCATTCTCACAGCTCTAGCTGGAGAAGCTTTGAGGCAAAATTCATGTCAGCATATTACCTCAACTGACTGATTTCTTTGCTGTGCAGATGAGCAAACTAGGAGTCATCAAGTTCAGCTCTTCACAGGAATCAGAACACCTGTGCCCTCGCATGAGACAAAAGAAAAGGCAAGCAGATTACTGCTGGTGAAGCAGAGCAGCTAAGTGTGGCACTGAAACAGTCTTGCAACACCCCTGGCCTGGTCTGACTGGTCCCTGTTGACTCAGATTTGCACCTCTGGCAATTCAGATAATGAGCATCAGTTCAATGCTCCTACTCTTCCCCAACCAACAGCTCCACTAAAAGCAGACATGGCTGGCTCTTAATCAGTGGCTATGAGGGCTAATTACTTTAGTGGGGTGAAAGAGAAATTGGAAGGAAGACAAGACTGCAGAGCACCACTTCCAGGTTGTGTTTCAGTGTGTCAAGCATTCAGCAGCCATACTGGTTCCCACACTCAATCCAGAGCTACTACAGATTCCCACTGACTGCAGTGGACTCCCTTGGCTGTTCAAGGGGCTGAGCCTTTGCTTAGTGGGGCAGCAGTGACTGTAGTTTCCTCTTCATAAAACCAGATAATTGTTCCTCTTCTGATTCTTAGCATGTGCATTAAGAGGAGTGTGTCCAGCAGATCCAGGGAGGTTCTCCTGTCTCTCTACTCTGCCCTGGTGAGACCTCACCTGCAATACTGCATCCAGTTTTGGGCTCCCCAGTTCAGGAGGGACAGGGATCTGCTGGAGAGAGTCCAAGAGAGGGCTACAAGGATGATTGAGGGACTGGAGCACTGCCTTGTAAGGATAGGCTGAGAGCCCTGGGGCTGTTTAGTCTGGAGAAGAGAAGACTGAGAGGGGATTTAATAAAGGCTTATAAATAGCTGAGGGCTGGGGGTCCAGAGGGAGGGGACAGGCTCTGCCCAGGTGCACCCTGTGACAGGACAAGGGGCAATGGATATCAACATGAGGAGGAACTTCTTTACTGTGAGGGTTACAGAGCACTGGAACAGGCTGTCCAGAAAATCTCCTTCTCTGGAGATTTTCAAGCCCCATCTGGATGCATGCCTGTGGGACCTGTGCTAGACTCAATGCTCCTGCTCTAGTAGGGGGGTTGGACTCGATGACCTTCAGAGGTCCCTTCCAACCCCTGACATCCTGTGATGCTGTGAGCCTAAGAAACAGTTGTGCTGATAAACCCAAGTGGGTATGCGTGGTGAGATGTGAGGCATCAGAATCCCCTAAATCACTGCCTTTGCCACATTACCAGAGCATGAAACACTGCCCTATAATGATAGCTCAAAGGATGGGGTTCACCTGTGCACAGAAGCCTAGCACAAGAGCAACATGCAATTCAGAAGTCTGCTTTGTTCTTAAACACAGCTCATATCAGAAATGTTTTATGCTAGCACACTAGACCTGGTTACCACTTACTGTATCAGATGCTGTGTCAAAAAGAAACAAAGGGGGAAAAAAAGAGGAGGACTTCTGCCTCAGACAGCTCTCACCCAAGCACAAGTCTGTGAAGAGACACAGAAAGAAGGAAATATTGGCCAGCATGACAGATGGAGAGTCCTGTGGAGAGCCCACATTCACCCAGCATCACGTTCCTGCTGGTGTTGCAGGAAAGGAGACTTTCAAAGAAGTGAAAATCAGGAGTTCAGTTTATTTTTCTAGTAGAAATCTGAGGTTTGTATCATCCAAGTGCCAGGTTCTACACACTGGCCACAGCAACCCCAGGCAGTGCTACAGGCTGGGGTCAGAGTGGCTGAGAGCAGCCAGGCAGAGAGGGACCTGGGGGTGCTGGTTGGTGGTAGGCTGAACATGAGCCTGCAGTGTGCTCAGGTGGCCAAGAAGGCCAAGGGCATCCTGGCCTGCATCAGGAACAGTGTGGCCAGCAGGAGCAGGGAGGTCATTCTGCCCTGCACACTGCACTGGTTAGGCCACACCTTGAGTCCTGTGTCCAGTTCTGGGCCCCTCAGTTTAGGAAAGATGTTGAGATGCTGGAAGGTGTCCAGAGAAGGGCAACAAAGCTGGGGAGGGGTCTGGAGCACAGCCCTGTGAGGAGAGGCTGAGGGAGCTGGGGTTGCTTAGCCTGGAGAAGAGGAGGCTCAGGGGAGACCTTCTTGCTCTCTACAACTACCTGAAGGGAGGTTGTAGCCAGGCAGAGGTTGGTCTCTTCTCCCAGGCACCCAGCACCAGAACAAGAGGACACAGTCTCAAGCTGCACCAGGGGAGGTTTAGGCTGGAGGTTAGGAAGAAATTCTTCATAAAAACAAAGATTGTCCATTGGGATGTGCTGCCCAGGGAGGTGGTGGAGTCACCATCCCTGGAGGTGTTTAGGAAGAGACTGGATGGGGTGCTTGGTGCCATGGGTTAGTTGATTAGATGGTGTTGGGTGATAGGTTGGACTCGATGATCTTAAAGGTCTCGTCTATTCTATTCTATTCTATTCTATTCTATTCTATTCTATTCTATTCTATTCTATTCTATTCTATTCTATTCTATTCTATTCTATTCTATTCTATTCTATTCTATCTGGCAGAGGCTGACTGGTGTGGTTTCAGTGGACCCTTTAACCTGCCTACCCTTCTGTTGTGTGACTCAAGGCATCAGGGACACGGTAGGCATTGTTCTGCAGTCTGACCATATTTGGGGCTGGTTACCCTTGACCAACCTGGATAAAGCTGCAGACATTTTCTTCACCTCTTCTCAAAGCCAAATAATGAAAGTTACAGAAACAGAGCCAGGCTTTGGCCAGAGGCTGTGAGAGCACACCCATGCACAGGGTGTGAAAGACCAAGGAAGTTTTCCAGCCTCTCAAAAGGCTGATACTTGCCTTGCCACAGTTCTGTTATGAAATGCTTCCCTTTTATTGCAGAGTAGAAGTGTGTGTCGCTGTTATGGCCACTACTGATGTATTCATTCATAAGCCAGTCACCCACAAGTAAAACAGAACCTTTCCTTCTACTACAGAGATGAAACTCCAGAGCAAAACTCTGCTCCTGCTGTAGACAAATTCAGCCCAACATTTTTCTGCTCCAAACAAGATGTGTATTTTGACATCTTGGGTGCATGGGTTCAGTGTCGCTAATGCCAGTCAGCTGAAGCTTTCAGAAGGCTCTGCTGCTTCAATGGGATGCCAAAAGCAGGGTTTAGATGGCTAAATTTATGCAGAGACTTGGAAAGGTTTCCTGGCAGCATTAAGGCACATATTATTTAGGAGGGGCCACCAGTGTGCTTTGGGACTGATCTAACAATGACTGATGACTTGGAGGTGAATCCATTGATTGCACTCTGCCATGGATGGGTTCTCGTGAGGCAGGACCCAGGATGAAGTCACAGAGTGTTGTTAAAACTGAGAAAGCATAACAGAGGGGATGGATGGAGCTCCTGGCAAAGCACTGCAGGCAACACATAGATGAGAATGGAGCTGCTTGGAGATGAAAATTGAGCTTTAAGCAATAGCCTTGAGCAGTGTAGCAGCCATTTCCTCCGGCCTCATGGCCAAGCAGTTTCACAGGACTGTTCCGCTCTGGGTCTTTGCCCTTGCAACAGCGCAGTGTATGGCCTCAGGGACTGCTCATCAGGGAGATTTGGGAAAGTAGCCTGAAGATGGTTAAACTGCAGAGTGACAGTGGCAAACCCATTCTTGATTCACTGCAGGTGGAATTTCTGGCCACTGGAAAGCAGAGTGCTTCCCTCTGGGCAAACCTGAACCACTTTGTGAAGCTAAATCAAAGGAAGTTTATAGTTGGATGCCTACTTAAAATACCTGAATTTCAAGAGGTGCTGCTCCCATGGACAGCCAAAGAATAATGGATTTAAGAAGGTAGAAGTACATCCTGGGTGAGCAGAAGAGCCTAAGCCCAGAGATAGGCTATGGTGAAGTGTGAATTCAGCACAGAAGCATCAGTATTTCAGTCCCTCAGCCATCAAGAGGGCTCCTGCTTCTCTTTCCAACTGATTAGGCAATGAGGTGAAATACTGGGCTCAAGGGTAGCTGTTATTCACAGCTATATCTTTGCATTCAGAAGCAATTTCATTCATCTGTCAGGAGAAACAGGTCCAGATAAATCTCAAAAGTGTGTGAGAGGATGCAGCCATGAGGAACACAGCAACAAGACCCCAGGTGCAGCAGCCTGGGTGCTGGTCTGCAAAGATGGCAAATGGGCAGCTGAGTAGTGGGGGCTAGCTGGACAGGAGCCCCACTTTGTTCCTTGCACCAGGATCCTTATCAATTGTGTGGCAACACTGGCTCTAGAGATTTCTTCTGGGGAATTTCTCCCCCAAGTCTGACCTAATGAGATACAGCAAGGTCTGTGTGCTGCTTCTGTGGCTGCCTTCTCGTTAGGGGTGCTCATTTCCCAGCTGAGCATGTGACTTCCCATTTCCCTGGCTTAAAACCCAATGTAATTGTCCCCTGAATTCAAACCTGCTCTGGTTTAGGGAGGGGCAGTGTCTGATACACATAACTCATAAATCATAGAATCACAGACTTGTCAGGGTGGGAAGGCACCTCAAGGAGCATCCAGTTCCAACCCCCCTGCCATGGGCAGGGACACCTCACACTGCAGCAGGTTGCTCACAGCCACATCCACCCTGGCTTTCAAAACCTCCAGGGATGAGGCTTCCACCACCTCCCTGGGCAACCTGTTGCAGTGTCTCACCACCCTCATGGGCAACAACTTCTTCCTAACATCCAATCTCAATCTACCTATCTCTAGTTTTGTTCCATTCCCCTCAGCCCTATCACTCCCTGACACCCTCAAAAGTCCTCCTCCAGCTTTCTTGTAAGCCCCTTATGATACTGGAAGGCCACAATTTGGTCTCCCATTAGACACCCCATTGCCATTGCAGGGACAACACATCAATGTTCTCCTCTTTCTGACTTTTTTTTACCCCTCAGCATTTGAAGCACCACTTCCATTTTCATTTCTTTTCTTTCATTCCTTTTGATATTTAAAGCCCAGAAGGAATCTGTGCATGAACTCAGCCAAATAAAAGAGAAGAGGTAAGTGTTGGTCTAGGTCACTAGCTTCTATCCAAGGAGACAGGCTGGTGCCCAGACAGGAACAAAACTGTAGCCTCTCAACAGCTTTTCACCCTCATGCAGGTATTTTTTTAGTATTGTTATTTCATTTTCAGTTCCTTTTCACTCTTCCATCTATTCCCCTTGAGCCTGACTCGTGATTCTGCCCAGTGGACACCTCGTATTTCAAGCATACATCCATTATTTTGCTACAAAACCGTACAGAACTCTGCTTTCTGCAGCTCCCCCATTAAAATTTCACAGATGGGAAATTCAGGCACTAAACCCATGCAGACCTGAGCTATAAACAAGCTCTCTGGATTGGAAAAGCCCTGATTTTCACAGGCACTGTACTCAGAAAGGCTTTGGGCTTAAAATGCCCACAGATGAGAAATGGAAATGAGGCTGTGAGTTGCTGGTTGGAGATATGCCAGCTCCGTGCTGCTTTGCTTCCGTTCTGCCAGGCTCGAGGACCATTGACCCAGGGTGGCCTTGAATTTGGATCGAGAGCTCACTTCAGCACGTAGCTGCAGCCTGCTGCTCATGCAAAAGGGGGCAGTCATTTCAGGGTGTGTAGTGCTCCAAGGCTGTGGTAAAAGCTGAAGAGTACTTCCTTTTGGGGGATCAGGTGCTGTTCAAGATGGCAGGATGAGCTCCATGATTTGCACTCCTTTCTCTGTTTACTTCCCCACCCAAGCTCTGTTACTTCCCTGCTCCCTCGGGGCAGCTGTCACTGATTCCCATACCCACAGAAAGCAGGATGTGTTCTCTTCCCAACAGCACCCCACCCTCCTGCCTTATATGCATGTGCAGGGATGTTCTGATTGCCTCCTTCATTAAGGAACAGTCAAAGTCTCCTCCCTGTGCCCTAGAAACAGTGAGTTCCTGCTGGCCTCACAGGCTGCCCTGATATTGAGTACCATCAGTCCTGCTGGCTCTGTGGGTGACAGAGCTCTGCAGTCATCCCCTAAGGCCTTTCTGCTGTCCCTTCTATGCTAATATGATATCTGGGTTCCTCTGAATCTAAATGGATCATTGCCTCTCTCATTTTTCTCATCTCACAGAGCCCTGAGGTCTGCTTACTTTTATCTTAGGCTCTGGTAGAGCCTATTTCCCTGTTTCAGTTTGATTTACCTTCACTCTCAGACAATTGTTTCCCTTTCTCAGGGAGGCCAGTTCCTGGATTAAATAAAAGCAACCTGTTCTTCCCTGGGACACTGGACAGCCTGCCTCCATCAGCAGCCTGGCACTCAGCTGAAAGGCTACTCTAACTGTGTGGACATACAAGAAGACAATTCCTTCTGAAGCTCAGGTCTGAATTGTAGGCTCCTACAGAACTTGGGCTGGAGGATGGATATCAAGCATTAGCAAAGCCAACAGCTCTGGCTGCAAGCAAGGAGCAGGTAATGTGGCCAAGGGATGTTTACCTTGGCAAGCAAAGAGCACCTGGAAAGCACTAGGGGTGATTCCCTTGAGGGTGCAGGCTGGTACTAGGACACGATGCACATGGCATACGATTTGAGGGCTCTTGGGTGAAATAAACCCTCTCTGTCTTCTGCCTGGTCTGGTTTCCCTGACAACTGAACACAGCAACTAGTTTAGTCCATTTCCAGGCCAGCCCCATAGCCCCACAGTAACAGAAACCCACAGCAGTTCTCCTTTACCCAGATCAGTTTCTAGCTTTCTGTCCTGAAGGTCTGTCACTCCCAAGGCACTGGAAGTGCTTTGCTGCTAGTAGCCATGGGGTAATGGGAACTACAATAGTGCTGCAAAGCCTTGGAGAAGTTCCTGTGCTCATGAGGGTGCAATGGCCTAGGGGGAGGCAGCTAGCACAGACCAGCACAACCTTCTCTCCCTGCTCACCATGCGTAGCCTGAGCCCTCTGAACAGAATTTCACTGGGTGTGGGTGCAAGGAATGGCAGGTCAAATGAGAGGCATAAACATGCTTCTAGGGCTGCTAAGGAGCCATCAGAAGGTGAATCTTCAGTCCTTACTCTATTTGCTCTGAAGTCAGTGCAACTTCAACAGACAGACATTATCTCTTACCCCCTAAGATATATATCTAGGATTCATGGACTGGGCTGATAAAGACATAATAAAGCTTATTTACTGGTGGGAGGTAACACACTTTGTTCCCAGAGCTGGAAGGCACAGCTCAGGTGCTGCAGAGAGAAATACTTAGCAGAATATTATTCCCTGCATCCAGCTGTAATTGAAAGAGCAAGAGAGAGCTGCTCCCTCCCCCTCCCCATGCTTCAGGACAAGGATTACGGTGTCTAAGGAACCATGAAGGACTCTCTCAACAGTATTTCTAGTCTTCTCTTCAGCCTGTGCTTGCCACTGTCCTGACAAGTGTAAATCATATTTGAGTGTAAATCTGGAGCCGGCCCATCTGTCACGTCTGGGTGGTGATGCTGGCTACGCTGTTTATAAATCCACCCAGAATGATGTATTTGTGCTGAGGGATGACATCCCATAATGAGATTGTGATATTCCACAGCCCGAGATTTGCTCTTTGTGACAAAGACAGATTTCATGAGCAGCAAGGCTGCTGGGAGACCTGGTGGACATTCATAAGCTGGGGATCTTTCTAACCTACCGAGCCACAACTCGGAGTGGGGAACACAGCTTCTAGTGTGGTGGTGTGAAGGTTTAATCCTCCCCCCACATAAAAGCACAGCTAACTCAGGCAGAGAAGTGAATGAAAAGCTGTATTTTACGAGCAGAATGAAATGCTGATTGACAGGCACCGAAACATGAGCCAGCAGTGTGCCCAGGCGGCCAAGAAGGCCAATGGCATCCTGGCCTGCATCAAGAGTAGTGTGGCCAGCAGGAGCAGGGAGGTCATTCTGCCCTGTGCTCAGCACTGCTTAGGTCACACCTTGAGTCCTGTGTCCAGTTCTGGGCCCCTCAGATTAGGAAGGACATCAAGACAGTTGAATGTGTCCAGAGAAGGGCAACAAGGCTGGGGAGAGGCCTCGAGGACAGCCCTGTGAGGAGAGGCTGAGGGAGCTGGGGTTGCTTAGCCTGGAGAAGAGGAGGCTCAGGGGTGACCTCATTTCTCTCTACAACTACCTGAAGGGAGGTTGTAGCCAGGAAGGGATTAGTCTCTTCTCCCAGGCACCCAGCACCAGAACAAGAGGACACACTCTCAAGCTGCACCAGGGGAGGTTTAGGCTGGAGGTGAGGAGAAAGTTCTTCATGGAGAGAGTCATTTGTCATTGGAATGGGCTGCTGGGAGGTGGTGGAGTCCCCATCCCTGGAGGTGTTCAAGAGGGGATTGGATGTGGCACTTGGTGCCATGGTCTAGTCATGAGGTCTGTGGTGACAGGTTGGACTTGATGATCTTTGAGGTCTCTTCCAGCCTTGGTGATTCTGTGAGACTGTGAAATGCAATGAATACACACAAAATATTCAGTCTTTACAATACAGACAGAATTCACAGGAAAGAAGGCAACACACAGAAACCCTCCCGAGGAGAATCCGCCCTCAGGTTCCCCTCCAAACCCCTCTCTCTCCCCACTTTCTTGTCCAGGCTATTGGGTGGAAAAAGGAGAAAAAAGAGAAATGGCTACTAAGGGCAAATCATTAGTTCAAAGCAGTTGTTAAGAAAGTTAGTTTTCTTATCTCCCAAGTTTCAGTCCAAGGTCAGTGGCGTGCAGGCTGGCCAGGAACAGAAAAGAAAGGCAGAACAGACTGCAGGCAGGCTGTAAGATCCTAAAGCTACATTCTACTGATCTACCAATGAAATTCATTTAAAATGATAATTGGTTTCCTTTTTACACCTAAACATTCAGTTAGAGAATTCTGCAGCTGTCCTTTTCTTAAAGGCCCAGCCTGACCTGTCACATCTAGTGCTTTTCAGAGCAGTCCCCAAGCATCCTGAGCTACATACATGGCCAGAGCGCTGCATTCCAGACATCACACAGGACAAGAGAACTGCATGTAGAAAAGCACAGACAAGAGCTGCATGTATTTGTAAGCCAGCCCATCATATTGATCCAACTGCACTTACTATAGCAAGTACAACAGCAGCAGCAACAACAAAAGCATTTCTGTGTCTAGAACAACTCCAATCATCCTCCTCGGAGATTCAGAACATTCATCAATTTAATAATGATGTTCTGCTTTTTCATTTGCTCCCTGTTGTAGTTTATTTATGGAAAGCTTGGAAAGTGTTTTCCATCCTCATTGGTGGGCTTACACATATGCCACATGCTTCCCTTCTGTGCTGTGAGCAGAAGCTGTACGTGTGTGTGCTTCTGCCTATGTGCGAATCTGGGTGGACATTACAGAATCACAGAATCACCAAGGTTGGGAGAGACCTCAAAGCTCATCAAGTCCAACCTGTCACCACAGAGCTCATGACTAACCCATGGCACCAAGTGCCACATCCAATCCCCTCTTGAACACCTCCAGGGATGGGGACTCCACCACCTCCCTGGGCAGCACATTCCAATGGCTAACAACTCTCTCTCTGTGTAGAACTTTCTCCTCACCTCCAGCCTAAACCTCCCCTGGCACAGCTTGAGAGTGTGTCCTCTTGTTCTGGTGCTGCTTGCCTGGGAGAAGAGACCAACTCCCTCCTGGTTACAACCACCCTTCAGGTAGTTGTAGAGAGCAAGAAGGTCTGCCCTGAGCCTCCTCTTCTCCAGGCTAAGCAACCCCAGCTCCCTCAGCCTCTCCTCGTAGGGCTCGTGCTCAACACTCCAACTCTTTTGGCTAGTAAAACAACCTGCACCTTACTTGTTTCCTTTCTGTCATTAGGAAATCAATGTCTGGACTTAGTGAAGTAGGTGAATTAACACATTTAGCTCGTGTTTTAAAGCAGCCTCAGAAATGCTGTCTTGTTCAAGCAAGAGGAAAGCTGCTAAAACACAGCCTCTGCAGAGAGCACAGCAGAACTAGAATCATAGAATCATGGAATGGTCTGGGTTGGAAGGGACCTCCAAAGGTCATCCAGTGCAGACCCCTCTGCAGTCAGCAGGGACATCCCCAACTAGATCAGGTTGCCTAGAGCCACGCCAAGCCTCGCCATGAATATCTCCAGGGAAGGGAACTAAACCACTGCCCTGGGCAACCTGTTCCAGTGTTCCTCTACTCTCATGGTACAGAATTTGTTCCTAATATCCAATCTAAATGTGCTAGGTTAGAGCCATTGCTCCTCATCCTATCACTGCAGGCCTTTGTAAGTGATCCCTCTGCAGCCTTCTTGTAGGCCCCTTTCAGATACTTGAAGGTCATTACTAGGTCTTCCCTTAGGAACTTATCCTAAGCCTCTCGAGCATCAGGCTTGTTTCTCTGGCTGTTCTGTCTTTATTTAGATGCCCAGTCCTTTGAAATGACTGCTTTATCTTACTAGACTTCTTGTTCTTCACTTACATCAGCACATGGACAAACATAGGGAAGAATTTCATAGAAGTTCATAAAAGAGAAGCCAGAGCATAACACTGACTCCAAATCCCCTCTCCTCACACAGCCCAGGACAGGGGAAGTGTGTGGAGTGATGGGTGGGTGCCTGGAAGCTGAAGGCCTGTTTGCCCATCTGAACTGGAAGATGAGTTAGTCAAATGAAGCTAATGATGCCTGCTCCACCAGGGAATTGCACTCAGCGACTCAGGGCATGCTTCTAGCTCTAATTTCTCACAATTAGACCACAGGCATCCCATTTTACAGGTGGGTAAGAATATGACAAAGCAAAGTGAAACAATCTGTCTATGGTTCTACAATCTGTCTGTGCTTACACAATCTGTCTGTGCTCATGCAATCTGTCTGTGACAATGCAGAACAGCTTTCTGTGTCTTTCAAGGCTGTCACCCTGCAGGTGCCTGCTGCTTGCTCTCCACCTCTGCTGGTGGAAAATCCCCTATGAACTGTATGTTCCCATGGATCTGCTGCCCACTTCCATGTCTCAACACCTACCAGCTGACCAGGGCTGCAGCCCAAAAGGCCAGTCACCTCCTGGGCTGCATCTAAAGAAGCGTGGCCAGCAGATGGAGAATGGTGATTCTGCCACTTTCATGGAATCATAGAATTGTCAGGGTTGGAAGGGACCTCAAGGATCATCCAGTTCCAACCCCCCCTGCCATGGGCAGGGACACCTCACAGTAGAACAGGTTGCTCACAACCACATCCAGCTTGGCCTTAAAAACCTCCAGGGATGGGGCTTCCACCACTTCCCTGGGCAACCTGTTCCAAGGTCTCACCACCCTCATGGGGAAGACTTTCTTATTAACATCCAATCTAAATCTACCCATTTCTATTTTTGTTCCCTTCCCCCTAGTCTCTTTGCTCTGGTGAGACCTCACCTGGAGTAATACATTCAGCTCTGGAGCCCTCAGTGCAGGAAGGACACAGACCTGATGGAGTGGGTCCACAGCAGGGCCATGAAAATTATCAAGGGGGCTGGACCACCTCTGCCATGAAGACAGGCGAGGAAGCTGGGGTTGTTCTGCCTGGAGAAGAGGAGGCTCCAGGGAAACCTAATAGCAACCTTCCAGTACTAGAAGGATGCCTATAAGAGGGGTGGAGGGAAACTGTCCACAAAGGCCTGCAGTAATAGGACCAGGGGCAATGGTTTCAAACCTGAGAAGAGTAGATTTAGATCGGATGTTAGGAACAAGTTCTGTCCCATGAGGGTAGCGGAACATTGGAACAGGTTTCCCAGGGAATTGGTTGGGGCCCCATCCCTGGAGACATCCAAGGACTCCAGGCAACCTGATGTAGTTGAGGACTCAGGGGTTTGGCCTGCCTGACTTTTGGAGGTCATTTCCAACCCAGACCGTTCTATGATTCTATGATTCTCTGACGTCAGCGGTGTTGTGTCTCCTGAGCCACAGTGCGTGCTTGGCTTGCTCTCTATGGCCTCAATCAGGCAAAGGGCTTGTAAAGTGGTGCAGAAAAAGCACTGATGGGGCTTAACATAAAAGGTAGAATCAGGCCACTACAACCGACCATTTAAATCCAGCAGGTCACTGATTCTTTTGTGTCAGTCTGAACTGGCACAATCAAAACCTGGCTGGGTTCCACTTGCAGCCTCTCCACCACACGTTACTCACCATCTGAATTCCCCTGCACTCTGAGAGCGCTCCCACCCCCTCCTGCCCTGCTCTCTGAAGGAACATTTAGTTTGAATGAGATCCCTTCTGGACATCATTCTCTCAGAAATCCCAAAGGACAGAGACTGCACACCAGCCTGTGCAGTCCCAGCCATTCCCGGGCACACAGCAGGGATTTCTCCCACCTCTGGTGGGTCAATGCTGTTTACCAATCAATACCCAGGTGTATTTCTGCCCTTGAAAAGAACCCACAAACGTAGCACAGTGTGACTGCAGTGCCAGCCCTGTGTGACTGCAGTGCCAGCCCTGTGTGACTGCAGTGCCAGCCCTGTGTGACTGCAGTGCCAGCCCTGTGTAACTGCAGAGGCTCTGTTGCAGAGATGCTGCTGCGAGAGGTGATCTTGCCTGCAGACAGGAGGCTTGTGCAGCCCATGGACATGGTTTCTAGCCAGTGCTTGCATGAGGAGTCCCTTAAATGTTTAAAGCAGGTGATGGAAGAAGGGCTTTTTGTGTGTTTTTTTGTGACCCATACTTCAGGTTTATTATTCCCAAGGGACAGAAGCCTCCCCTTACATTACTGATCTTCAGCACATTGTCATGGTCACCATCAGAAAAAGCACCCCAACCCCAATACCGAATTTCCTGCTTTAGTTTGGAGAGATGCCAACCCAGTGGTAATTCCATTTCTGCCATGCCTCTCCAGACCTTTGCCTGGGGCTGAGCTCTGCCGCTGCAGGGGAGGCAGTGCCGTTGTGCGTGGGTATGTCAGGCAACAGAGATCCTGCAATGAAGTTGGCTCTTCTGAACATTTGGCCTCAGAGAGTGTCTTGTAAAAGAGAGGGGAGTCAGGGGGGGAAAAAATCTTAAGAAACAATCCTGGGAGACAATCTGAATGGAAGAAGAAATGTGATGCTGCTGAGGTCCTTGTGAAGTGCTTTGAGCACCTGCTTTTCAACAGGCCCCTGTGATTTCTGTGTCTGAACAATGCAGCAGCCTAAAGAATTTAGCAGAAGGTATCTGGAAGACTGGAGGTTTCCCCTCTATAAATGGTTACTACAAAGGTTCTCCTCCCCTCTGCTCCGCCCTAGTGAGGCCATATCCAGAGTATTGTGTCCAGTTCTGGGCTCCTCAGTTCAGGAAGGACCTCAGGGAACTGCTTGAAAGGGCCCAGCACACAGCCACAAAAATGATTAAGGCAGTGAAATATCTCCCTTATGAGAAGAGCCTGAAGGAGCTGGGGCTCTTCAGATTGGAGAAGAGGAGCCTGAGGGGTGACCTCATTCATGGTGATAAAGATGTGCAGGGTGAGTGCCAAGAGGATGGAGCCAGGCTCTGCTGAGTGATGCCCCATGGCAGCACAAGGGGCAGTGGTGGAAGCTGAAGCATAGGAAGTTCCATGGAAACAGGAGGAAACACTTTTTCATTGTGAGGGTGACAGAACATTTGTACAGGCTGCCCAGGGGGGTTGTGGAGTCTCCCTCTCTGGAGACATTCAAACCCTGCCTGGATGTGTTCCTGTGCGACCTGCTCTAGGTGATCCTGCTCTGGCACAGAGTGGGGGGTGGGGTTGGACTGGATGATCTTTCCAGGTCCCTTCCAGCCTCTAACATTCTGTGATTCTGTGAAATGATGCAATGTTTGGAGAAGTGCCTGTGCTCTTTTAATTCATTAACTATTTTAAGCCCAGATTTCACTAGACTCTACCCCCCCACACACCCCATATTCAGCTCCAAGTGTTCCAATCTCCATGCTGCTAGCTCAGCATGGGGCTGCAGAAGCTGCCCCAGTTGGAGACAGTGGGAACAGTGGACAGGGAAGGCAATGAGTGTCAGTCAGACTGTTATAGAAGGCAATTTGAGATGAGTAAATTAGCTGGATGCTTCTGAGATGTAATCAGTGGCAAAACAGAGCTGCCAAATGCACTGTGATGGCAGCAGCAGTAGTAACTTGACTGTGATAACTGCACGTGGATGTCTCAGAACTTGTTTCCCCACACTTTCTGCAGTGCCAGGAAAATAGTATCTGACCACTGACATTATTCCTCTTGGATTTCTAAAGCTTCCTCCACAGCTATAAGCACTCGTGGTATTTGTCCTTAATGACATCTCCCCCTGCAGAGGAATGCCCTGTGGCAAGAAGCGCTGAATGATCTGGCTGGTCCCAGGGCAAGGCAAGCCCGAAGAGGCCAGCCCGAATCTCTTAAAAGACTCCTGCCAGCCCCAGTGGGACCTGTGCCTGCTTGCATAAGCACTTAATTCTCTATGAAAAAAAAGCCTAATGATGGGCTGGATGTGTTCTTAGTACAACTCTCTTGACTTCAGTAGAGTCTCCCTTGAAGTGAGCTTGTCCTGACACACACACATTGTGCAGTCAAGCAGAGCAGCAGAGGCTCT
Organism: Melanerpes formicivorus; assembly: GCF_026170545.1. NCBI lineage: Eukaryota > Metazoa > Chordata > Aves > Piciformes > Picidae > Melanerpes > Melanerpes formicivorus. Next base: position 21,410,140 of record NW_027142364.1, on the reverse strand, counting down.
GGCTGGCAGGCCACAAGCAAATCCTACTTGAAGCAGCCCAGCCAGCCTGCTGCCAGGGGTTTGGAACAGGGAAGAAGGCAGAATGCCAAAGCCATCTCCTGCAGAACTGTGCTCTTCCCTATTGCTCAGTTGTACTGATGCTGGCAAAGGTGTTCTGAATCTTTAACTTCTGCAGTTTGGGGTTACTCCCCTAGCAGTCAAAGCTCAGAGTGGCTTCTGGTTAAGCAGCCGGATCACCCTCCTGTCGTGTTTGCGGTGGTCACAACCAGCACCAGGACCGCCGGGAAGGAGTTGATGCTGGCTCCTCAGAGGCTGCTGTTTGCACCAGCGGCTTTGGGAGGCGCTGCTGCTCTCCGCTGCACGGCACGGCGATGGTCCTGGTCCTGGGTGCGGCAGGTCCTGCCACAGCAGCTCGAAAAGGACAGGCGAAACCTCGAGGAGCTGCTAAGTAAAAACTGTAAAGTCATTCACTTGGCTAGCAAATCCCAGCGTGAGAAATTAAAACTAACATGAGCCCTCCTGGGAGGAGCATTTGTTTGCCAGAGCAGGGAGTAGGATCATTAGCCATTTATACCTCACATTCCTGTAGGATATGTGGGAAGAAGCAAACGTGTACGGCGTGACATTCTGCCTTGTGACAGGAGGCTCAGCGTGGAAGCTGTTGGGAACAAGACAAGCAGCACTCTGCTGTAGGCCTGATGGATGCTTTCTTATTTCTTGTGCAGCCCTGGGAGGAATCACCTCGCTGTGATTTGTCAGAGCTAAGGAATCAGTCTAATTCCCATCCCTTTTCCACACAAATTCCTTTCAGAATCAAGCACAGCCCTGTGAGGAGAGGCTGAGGGAGCTGGGGTTGTTTAGCCTGGAGAAGAGGAGGCTCAGGGGAGACCACCTTGCTCTCTACAACTACCTGAAGGGAGGTTGTAGCCAGGAGGGGGTTGGTCTCTTCTCCCAGGCAACCAGCACCAGAACAAGAGGACACAGTCTCAAGCTGTGCCAGGGGAAGTTTAGGCTGGAGGTGAGGAGAAAGTTCTTCCCAGAGAGAGTTGTTAGCCATTGGAATGTGCTGCCCAGGGAGGTGGTGGAGTCCCCATCCCTGGAGGTGTTCAAGAGGGGATTGGATGTGGCACTTGGTGCCATGGTTTAGTCATGAGGTGTTGGGTGACAGGTTGGACTTGATGATCTCTGAGGTCTTTTCCAACCTTATTGATTCTATGATTCTATCAATAAGGCTCTGCCTTTCCTCTGAAAAACTGGCCAGCTCTCTCCTTACCCTCAAGAAGGCAAAGCTGACCATGGCCAAAGTACAAAACAATGGTTTCTCTTGTGGACTTTGGATGGAAGAAAGCAGGGTTATCACCAGAAGATAACACTTCCATACACTGAAGATACTTGTGGGAGGTTTTACCTTCCCCTTGCCAAGGAAGAAGCTCTTGCCTCTTCCTCACAATTAGTACCAGTGACAAAAATTAGTGACAAAGTACTATGGCATTCTTTTAACAACCTGCTGGGTGCCCAGTGCCCAAGTCAGAGGAGACAGACCTGGTTTAGTAAGGTTTCTCTTTCTGTTTCCTAGCAGAGGCAGACTCAGAGGCTGTGTGTCTCTCTGGTTGCCTGGTTGCTGTGACTGCAGAGAGGCTGGGGTTGGTGACTTTGGGGCTCCCTCCAGGTCTGTGTTCTTTTTCTGCTGTTGAGAAGTAACCCAAATTGTAGCAGTAGGTGTCTAAAACCTACTCCTGAATTCTTGATAGCGTTCTACACATACTTTACCTTGCATGAACCACCAGTCTTGACTGAGACACCATTCAATCTGTTCTGCTGGGGCTGATTTGCATTCAGATTTTCTGTGCTCTGCTTGTTTCTCATGAATGCATCAGAGCAGGCAGTGTGCATCCCAGGGTGGTTTGCTGGAGGCTGCATCTTGGAGCCTGTGATTTAGAAAAAGCCAGTAAAACACCTTCTGATCACTGGGCTGAGCTCAGAGGTGGGTTTGCTCTAACAAAGTGTCTTTAATTTCTTTCTGCATTTTCATTTCTTTATGATTTGGATTTAATTGCAGCTGTGGTTGAACGGGCTGACTTTCCAGCTGGGAGAAATGTCAGTCTCTGATTGCAGGCATGAAGCTGGAGCTGTGTGGGACCTCAGCAATAACTCTGTGCTTCTAGATAAATACAGCCACGATTTGCAAGTTTGCTTAAACTTGCAAACTCTCCACACAGCAAGCAGAACGTTAGGAGTAAGGGCTGGTGAAGGAAGGTAAGGAGCAGAAAGCCTGCTCCACTCAAACTCTTCACCCTGTCTCCAGCCATTGGTGTGATACTGGCATTTTCATATAGGTCCCAAATGCTCACAAGCTACCTCAAAGGTGAGACCCTTTCACTGCATAAACGCTGAACTGTGGCAGGAAACTAATGCCAGCACCTTGGACAAAGTAGATCTTATTTCACTGCAGGACTGTGGCACTAAGAGCTGATCAGGCAAGTAAAACAATGAATCTGGAACTGTGAGGAGGAACTAAGAACTGATCTGACTTGTAGGATCCCAAATCTGTAAAGATGGGAAGGCAGACATAATCCTCACAGGTGGGGTCTTATAGAATCATAGTATCATAGAATCATAGAATCAATAAGGTTGAAAAAGACCTCAAAGATCATCAAGTCCAACCTGTCACCCAACACCTCATGACTACTAAACCATGGCACCAAGTGCCACATCCAGTCCCCTCTTGAACACCTCCAGGGATGGAGACTCCACCACCTCCCTGGGCAGCACATTCCAATGGCTAACAACTCTCTCTGGGAAGAACTTTCTCCTCACCTCCAGCCTAAACTTCCCCTGGCACAGCTTGAGACTGTGTCCTCTTGTTCTGGTGCTGATGGTCTGGGAGAAGAGACCAACCCCCACCTGTCTACAACCTCCCTTCAGGGAGTTGTAGAGAGCAAGAAGGTCTCCCCTGAGCCTCCTCTTCTCCAGGCTAAGCAACCCCAGCTCCCTCAGCCTCTCCTCACAGGGCTGTGCTCGAGGCCACTCCACAGCCTCATTGCCCTTCTCTGGACACCTTCAAGTGTCTCAATGTCTGTGTTAAATTGAGGGGCCCAGAACTGGGCACAAAAGAGATAGCAACCAGAAAACCTGCCTAACAAACACCACCACTACCACTGCCAGCAAGAGCACTGGTTGGTAAGGAAGATGATGCCTGATAAGTATCAGAGACACAGCAAAGTTTTCTGTCTAGAGGAGAAAAAATTGTTGCCTTCTGCACCCTATGGGTCAGAAAGAATGCATGTGTTAAAATCCAGAAAGACTGTTTGTGGGTTTGTTGTTGTTCTGAGTGGCCTTTCAGAGCCTGTGAATTCCAGGGCTGGCTATTTCTCATGGCAGTCCCATAGCCCCTGCTCCCTGCCATTCAGCTTGTCCCAGCCCAGTTAAGAGATTACACACCACCACCCAGTGCCATTCAGCAAGATCACCGATTTCCTTGCTACTGGAGGTAGCAAAAGACTTCACCAGTCCTTCATAAATTAATATCACAGATGTTGAAGGCCAAAAAGCCTGGGAAAGGACATTCAAAGCAGCTTGGCTGAATGAGCCTCAGTGGAAAGGAAAAATCTTTTGTTCGTATAAAATTACAGGCAGAAAGAGAAACAGCAACAGTCTCCTCTGGGTGATGAAGGTGCTTTGCTGCAGTCTGAGGCAACTAGAAATGGTGGCTACCTGTATCTGGTGAATCACCTTCCACCAGTGGTCCCTGAGCATTCCTGCACCTCTGAGCTGTCGGCAAACACGCCGGCCTGCCACAGAACTTGGCCACAGTTTGGAGCCTTTTCCTTTACCAGCCCCCCAGCAGCATTTTCAGGAGTGGTTCCCATTGTACCAGCTAGGGGGTGTGGGGAGACCCCAGCCTAGCTGGGAGTGGGCTGAGTTCACAAATGCCTTTGTTGAGGATTCATCGTGGTTACTATGAGACTTCAGCTCTGTTGCAGAGGAGATTGCTGGTGCAGTGCCTCTACGTTTCGCTGCGGTGAGGAAGGAAACCCTCTGGACTTTTACCCTCCACAGTGATGTGGAGGAAGCTGTTTGCCACCATGCACCTGTACTGCAGCATCAGCAGGTGTGGCTGAGGCTGGCATGGCCACATGCTACATTTAAATAGTAGCTTGCTTTTGCTACCTTGTTGCTTAACAAGTTGTATAATTGGAATGCTGTGGAGCAGAGGTTATTTGAGAGAGCTGATGTCTCCCACTAGGGATTCAAGAGATCGAACACTGCCTCGCTACCCACCTGCATCCTCCCTGCAAGGTTTATACAGCCAGCATCTTCTCATGGCTACAACTTTCTTTGAGAGAAAAATACATTCTAACAAGCATCCCCTGTTCTTCTACTACTGCTGCAAAGAAGCCTTAAAATAAGAGTTCCTGCAGTATAACACTTCTGAATCTATGTGCCAGGAGTGATGAAACTCTTCTTTTATACTTTGAAAACAAATCTGTTTCAGTTGGGTACACTCAGACATTCCTTCTGATTTGTTTAACGTGCTGCTTCTGTCCAGTCTGTCTGAACAGAGACCAGCTTAACGAAGCCCAAAGATGTCAGGCTTTTAGCTCTTTTCATAGTGTTGTAGATGAAGCAAAAGCAAAACTGCTGTGGGGTGATAAGCATCAGACAACTGAAATGACACTGATATGTGCCTAGATTTATTGTTTTGCAGCCATATGGCAAGGTTTGTAGTTTCTGAATAGGCAGCAGAATTCTCTCAGGAGCTGCCACATGGGGAATCCGTGAGGAATCCTTACCTCCAAGAGCCACCTCAGCACACATGCTGCTGTCAGAATGGGGATGCACCCATACCAGAGCTGCAGTTCCCTGCTCCACAATAGCAATCAGTTCCTGCCTGCCTCATCTGGCATCCCTTCCTTGAGGAAAGAAATGCTCTTTCTGCTGTGCATTCCTGTTCTCTGGTTTTGGACATCTCCAGGGCAGAGAGGAATTTGTGGAAGCCGGCAGCGCCTTCAGCTGCAAGCAATAAGGAACTTCCTCGTCTTTAGGCAATGAGTTCTGTCATCTCCTCCTTCTCATTGGCATAATTTCTTGATAGGTGGCAAAACCTTTTTGAGTCATCCTGTGGGTTGAACATCCTCATGTTTGCTGAACAAGATAAACCCAGCTTATTGACATTCATTTGGCTGCAAAAACAAGCTCTGCACTCACAGTGACCTGCACTCTTCCCCACCCTCAGACAGAAGTCTCACCCAAAATGTAATTCACGTTCATTGTCCTGCCAATCTATTGTCTTGGACTGAGGGAAGATTTTATGGTCAAAGGCAAGACTAAGTAATTCTTTCAGGTATCCAATGGGTGGGTCTAGTGGAGACACCCTGCTTGATCTCTGCTGCGATGACACATTGGCAGAGAGAGGCTCTGTGAGGCACAGTGGGCCAAGTCTTAAAAGCTTCTTAGGTCAAAGTCAGTGAGTGAAGAGCTAGCAAATGGGAACCCAGTACATTTCATTGAGTCATGACTGTCTGCAGCAAGATTGCATTTGTTGGGCAAGGCTTTATTGCCACCCAGAGACACTATATCTCTGCTGAGATCAGGCTTCACGTCAGAAAAGGTGCAGTACAGAACTACTTTGATAGATGGGCAGTGCCTGAAGGAACTTGCTCTCCTAACAGCTGAAGATGACAGGGAGAAAGGATTTCTGTTTCTATGCTGTAGACAGAAAATGGGAAAGGTGTACCTGCAATCCATACACCGTTGGTCCTGAAGCAGCTGGCAGTGCTTGGTGGTGCTAAAAATCACCATCTGGACAGGCAATGGCAGTACCCTGTGACATCACCTTCAGTTAGCACACCTCTTGTGGCCACTTACTGGGTCTGTGCTCTGTGATGATGGCTGGATCGCTGTGTGCCCTACCCTCACATACCTGGAGATGTTGGGAAAATGTTTAAGCTGCCTAAACTGCACTGCCCATCACTTTCTAATTTGAGTGGCTCCAGGACCCCTCTTTAGCCCCTCCTCTTCTCCACTAACCTGAGAGCTATCACTTCAGCTTTCCTTTATGCCATGCTCTCAAGTCATGCCACGTCAAAGGGCATCATTTAAGATAGCCATGCTACTGGGAAGGATTCCTTTCATCTTTCCACTTTCTATAGCTGCAATCTGGGGCAATTAAAGAACATGACTCAGGCCATGTCTGCACAATGAAGTGCAATGCAGAGATTTTCAGCTACCATTGATTCATCTTAGAGTGTGAATTGCTGTGACTCACAAGAGCCATTACGTAAAATGAGATTGTAGACATCTTCCAGAGCTGAGATCTCTGTGACAATGGCTTGAACCTTTCAGAGCCTCCAAAGCACCAGAGATTAACTGGGAAGAGTTAAAAAGTTTGAATGCATGCTCAAACATTTAAAAGACAACCTGTGGTGGTTCTTAGTCAAAGGCTGCCTGAAACACCAGCAGATACCTGATAGAAATTGAAAAACTTCCACTTTCAAATGTGGACATTCAGGACACTTGGTTTCCTCTTCCCATCTTAAACTTGCCCTGAAGAATCTTGTTTTTCATAGAATCATAGAATCAATAATGTTGAAAAGGACCTCAAATATCCTCAAGTCCAACCTGTCACCCAACACCTCCTGACTACTAGACCATGGCACCAAGTGCCACGTCCAGTCCCCTCTTGAATACCTCCAGGGATGGGGACTCCACCACCTCCCTGGGCAGCACATCCCAATGGCTAACAACTCTCTCTGGGAAGAACTTTCTCCTCACCTCCAGCCTAAACTTCCCCTGGCACAGCTTGAGACTGTGTCCTCTTGTTCTGGTGCTGCTTGCCTGGGAGAAGAGACCAACTCCCTCCTGGCTACAACCTCCCTTCAGGGAGTTGGAGAGAGCAAGAAGGTTTCCCCTGAGCCTCTTCTTCTCCAGGCTAAGCAACCCCAGCTCCCTCAGCCTCTCCTCACAGGGCTGTGTTCCAAACCCCTCCCCAGCTTTGTTGCCCTTCTCTGGACACCTTCCAGCAACTCAGCATCTTTCTTAAATTGAGGAGCCCAGAACTGGGCACAGGACTCAAGGTGTGACCTAACCAGTGCAGTGTACAGAGGCACAATGACTTCCCTGCTCCTGCTGGCCACACTGCTCTTGATGCAGGCCAGGATGCCATTGGCCTTCTTGGCCACCTGGGCACACTGCTGACTCATGTTCAGCCTACTATCAACCAGTACCCCCAGGTCCCTTTCTGCCTGGCTGCTCTCAGCCACTCTGACCCCAGCCTGTAGCTCTGCATGGGGTTGTTGTGGCCAAAGTGCAGCACTTGATAAATGCCATCATGTTGGACTCTGCCCATCTGTCCAGCCTGTCAAGGTCCCTCTGCAGAGCCCTTCTACCCTCTAACAGATCAAGGCCTGCTCCCAACTTGGTGTCATCTGCAAACTTACTGATGATGGATTCAATGCCCTCATCCAGATCATCAGTGAAGATGTTAAAGAGCACAGGGCCCAGCACTGATCCCTGGGGGACGCCACTGGTGCCTGGCTACCAGCTGGATGTGGCACCATTCACCACCACTCTCTGGGCATGGCCCTCCAGCCAGTTCCTTCATAGGCCATCAGGAGCTCATCACTTGATCAGAACAACTACTTACTCTTGAGAATTTGAGAAATTAAAAGCAGAACTCTGTTGCTGTCTTCAGTAACTAATGATATAGCCAAACTGAACACTTTGTGACATTTCCCATAGGGCTATGAGCCTCAGGTTTGGTTTTTGTGGTGTGCTCCAAGCAGAACACTGCTCACTTAAAGGAAACTCCCTCCACATGAAACAGAAATTCTATTTGGTCTGCATTTTAACATTCTAGTGACTTTTTCCTCATTAGAGGCTAGAACACTCTCCCTTAAACAAAACCAAACCTAACAAACCCAAAGCAAAATAAAACCCAACCCAAAGCAAAATAAAACCCAACCCAAAGCAAAATCAAAGCAAACCCAAAGCAAAATCAAAGCAAACCCAAAGCAAAATCAACCCAAACCCAAAGCAAAATCAACCCAAACCCATGGACTTGTAATTTACTTGGAGACAAATGCATTTATCAAAAACTTACTTTTTAACACTATTTCTGATTCAGCTTCACAAAGAATCAGACTTGTGGCCAGAATGTAGTTTGGTCAGGTCTCTGTAACTGAATTTCTTTTTCTGGCTACATTACGTGCATGCAGCAAGCTCTGGCAAGAGCAATGGCAGAGCACATAGGTCGTCTGTGGATACTGAAACAAAGTGTGAGTAACTAACAAATGCTGCTGGTAGAATAGAATAGAATAGAATAGAATAGAATAGAGAAGAGAAGAGAAGAGAAGAGAAGAGAAGAGAAGAGAAGAGAAGAGAAGAGAAGAGAAGAGAAGAGAAGAGAAGAGAAGAGAAGAGAAGAGAAGAGAAGAGAAGAGAAGAGAAGAGAGGAGAAGGAGTAGAGTAGGATAGAATTAACCATGTTGGAAGAGACCTTTGAGATCGAGTCCAATCTATCATCCAACACCATCTAATCAACTGAACCATGGCACCAAGCACCCCATGCAGTCTCTTCCTAAACACCTCCAGTGATGGTGACTCCACCACCTCGTAATGCCAGGAGGCAGCAGAGCTAAGAGGTCCCACCTCACTGGTACCTTTAAAATATCATGATGGACTCAAGGAAGTATTTATCTTTTTGGCATACTCTAACAAGAGAGGAGATTATGGCACACAAGAAAGCAATCCTAGTACATACAGAACTGTGTTAAAAAACCCCAACAAAGCAAAGAAACCTCTCTCCTTTTTGCCATGCACAGAATCTAAGGCTCCAGAATTTCATAATGACAGCGTTTTAAAACTACCCTCTCTACTTCCCTTTCTTTAACCTCATTTTCTGTAGGCATTATGACATTTAAGTTCTTCACTGAGAGAGATGTTGGCCATTGGAATGTGCTGCCCAGGGAGGTGGTGGAGTCCCCATCCCTGGAGGTGTTCCAGAGGGGATTGGACGTGGCACTTGGTGCCATGGTTTAGTCATGAGGTCTGTGGTGACAGGTTGGACTCGATGACCTTTGAGGTCTCTTCCAGCCTTGGTGATTCTGTGATCTTTTAAACTATTATTTCACCAATAATAAAATGTTTTCCCATATTCTAAGCTCTTTTACCTGTTTTCTTCCACACAATTTCAATACTTTCAGCAGGTTTGTTAAACATTTTGCTCTGGACTAAAATAACTCCCTCCAAATGTGCAAAAGTGCTTAGCTGACTATAGCTGCAGCATAGCTCACTCAGCATTTACTCCCTCAAAATCAGATCAGCCCTTCTGTTTATGATATGGAGGCCTGCTGATTGTACACTCTGAACATTCAATCTTTTGGAAAACTTCTTTTGCCTTGCCACTCTCCTTCAAGTCTAGCCTGCATTCTGGTAACAGAAGTACAGCTGTGTGTTTCCCTTAAGTTAATGGGCGTGCATATACCAAGCGCTACAGATCTCTGTACCACTGCTCCTTATCTAATATACCCATAAATCTTTGTCACTGGCACACCTCATCAGTCATGATTTTATGGTTTCCTCCACTTCATTGTTCAGAATACTAAACAGCATACACCCAAGAACTGAGCCTAAGCTGCATACCCAGACTGTGATCATCTCTTGCTGATCGTTACCGTCTGGAGCTTAGCATATAATAATCCTGGGAAAGGAACTCCTCAAGAATTAAGACTTTTTCTCACAAAAAACCCCCATTTTGTGTAGTGCATGGAATGTTGCTAGAGGACTTCTGGCTGCCAGGTAGGCATCATGTCAAGGTGTCAGTACTTACAATGTTTATTCAGGTATTCATGGTGCATTAATGATCACGCAAAGGCATATTAAACAGAAGTCCTACAGAAGCAGGGCCTCTCTCTGATAACCTACTTAACCAGCTCTTCTACAGTCTGAGGCATCAACAAGTCTTTAATGCAAGGAGGTCTGTGGTGGCAGGTTGGACTTGAGGATCCTCGAGGTCTCTCCCAACCTTAGCGATACTGTGATGCTGTGACCACAGCACAGTCTGACAGTAGCCATCGCCTGCAGTGCTGGGATTATCCAGGTGTGAGTGCAGACTGCCTGGAATAGAGGTCCCTTCCCCATGTTCTAACCCTTACTTCTTCTCAGGCAGCTTTCTCACTGTCTGGTGGCCTCTGGAGATAGCACAGGTGACAAAAATGAGCAGGGATAGCACCAAGCAAGCAGACTATAGAAATGGTGTCTTTCATTACTGTCTGCAGTTTTGATGCCAGGGTGTTTGACTTCAGAGATTTTGCATCAGTCTATTAAAGAGAGAAAAATAATACTGAAATTCAGGCCTAATGTTTAGAGGAAAACCAGGAGAGGGCTGTGCCTAAGAGATACTCACAGGAGTGGAAACAAAAATGTTTGTCAAACATTGAGGAGATTTATTATCAGTTTCATGGTATGACAGGGCTGGAATCTTCAAGCTGTCCAAGGAAGCTCCAGAGCATTGAAGCTCAGTGAGATGAATAGGGCAAAACACAGGCCTGTCAGAAGATGTTCTTAAATATTTCATTGAACTGAGTCTGAAAGGCAAAAGATTGGACCCAAATGTATCCAATTCCAGGGAAAAAGAAGGCCAAGGCTAAGTGTTCAAAGCTTACACCACTATCACGTTCTGGAAAGATAACTGAAACAATAATTCTTCTCTTGTTTTACTCATTTTATCTGTAAAGCAGCTGACAACTTTTCAGATACATCAAGATAAAGTGGCTTGCAGTGAAGGGCTAATTCAGTGGGTCCAGGAATAGCAGGAGCTACTGGACTCCAGCCAGCTGTATGCTGTGCTGCGCTGTCATGGTTAACACCAAAGTTCACCTCTGGGTGTCCTGTGGTGAAGATGTAGTTTGGAATCAAGGAAGAAATCCACACCGTGGTGCTTGCATAACAAACCAGACACCAGAAACCAAACTGAAGAGCACCTACAGTGCAAACAGAAAATTGCTATGTTGTTACTGGAGAAGGTCCAGAGGAGGGCCACGAAAATGATCAGGGGCTTGGAGCACCTCTGTTACAGGGACAGGCTGAAGGAACTGGGAGTGTTCAGCCTGGAGAAGAGGAGGCTCCAGGGAGACCTAATAGCAGCCTGCCAGTACCTGGAGGGGGCTACAGGAAGGATGGGGAGAAGCTGTTTACAAATGCCTGCTGTGACAGGGCCAGGGGCAATGGCTTCAAACTGGAAAAGGGCAGATTTAGATTGGATGTGAGGAACAAGTTCTTCACTATGAGGGTGGTGGAACACTGGAACAGGGCACCAAGAGAGGTGGTTGAGTCCCCATCCCTGGAGATACTCAAGGTGAGGCTTGACGAGGCCCTGGGCAGCCTGATCTAGTTGGACATCCCTGCTGAGTGCAGGGGGGTCAGACTGGATGACCTTTGGATGCTCCTTCCAGCCTGGACCACTCTATAATTCTGTGGTTCTTCCACATGATGCACTGATTGCACGTGCCCCGCACAGGGCTGTGTAAAGGGTAAAGGCAGCTCAACCAGGAGCATCTCCTCCTGTGAAGAGACAGGTGGTATGAGACAGTGGGGCCCTGCCTGCCACAGCTTCCATCCATGCACCATTCTCTTCCCTGTCAGCAGGGAAACCACACCACCAGCCCCAGGGACTGGCCACAGCACTGGCCCCTCCTGCCTGCACTGACCAGCCCAGGGCAGCTCCTGACTCCAGGCTGAGGTGTGAGCCTATCTGTGGGAGTCAGGTGGAGACCTGTTGAGAGCACTCAGGGTCAGACACCAGCTGGGGTGGCAGGGGCTATGGGGGGCCAGCCAGGACAACCTACAGTGTCGTGCTTTGGTGGAACTTTGGTGGTTTACTAACCAAGAGAGAGCTCTAGCTCCTGAGCTAGCAAGGGAATTTCGCTTGCATTCTCCTTCTTTGGATCTGCTCATTTTCTGTGAAAAGTTAAATGCTGCCTGACCCAGAAAGATAAGCTGACTCATGTGTGATAGGGGAGGCTAAGGCACAAGACCTCACTCCACAGAATAGACCTTTGAGTTACAAGGAAGTCCAAGGTGTCCTTTCTGCTCTGTGACCTCTGGCAAATCCTCTCGTCTCATACTCTTCCACCCTGGGAAATCACAGGATCATAGGATCAGAGGATGTTAGGGGTTGGAAGGGACCTTAGACAATCATTCAGTCCAACCCCTCTGCCAGAGCAGGGCCATAGAATCCAGCACAGGTCACACAGGATCACATCCAGACAGGGCTTGAAATACTCAAGAGAAGGAGACTCCACAACCTCTCTGGGTAGCCTGTTCCAGCTCTCTGTGATTCTCACAGGGAAGAAGTTCCTCCTCAAGTTGAGGTGGAACCTCCTGTGCTGTGGTTTATATCCATTACCCCTTGTTCTATCAGAGGGTGCAACTGAGCAGAGGCTGTCCCCTCTCTCTTGACCCCCAACCCTCAGATATTTATGAACATCTATTAAATTCCCTCTCAGTCTTCTCCAGACTACAAAGCCTCAGGGCTCTCAGCCTCTCCCCACAGGGCACACGCTTCAGTCCCCTAATCATCCTGGCAGCTCTTCGCTGGACTCTCCCCATTGGGAACAAACCAGTAGCTCTGGAACCTGAGCCTGTGTGTGTGTGGGGGGAATCAGAAATAGAGAGCAAACCCATGTGGCTTCACTGAGCAAACTCAACTAGAGTAATTTATTGCACCTGGTCCTTTGAACACAGCACTCTAGAAACCTGTTCCCAGCTGCCTGCATGCAAAGAGAGCACAGAGCTATGCTCTACCATCTGTGAGTGCTTAAGAGATTTTTTTTCTAAGTACATTATGGTATTATTTCTCTCTTTTGATTCCACTTCTGGATTTACATGTTAACACAAGGCAGTAGGAGAACGGTGAGATAAAATGAAAGCTATTTTCCATAGTAACATCTTAACTGATTAGTATCCTTAATTTATTTAGGGTTTCTGTCACGAAGCTTTTCTCACAGATTATCCTCTGCTGTACTCCTTGTAGTGCAGGCCTAGAACGAAGAGAATTTGCCAGGACTCGGGGGTGTCACATGTTTCATCTCTGAAAGGCTGATTCAGAACTACAGGGAAGATTTACAGGTTTGCCTTTCTTGGAAGCCCTTTGCTTATAACTTTAACACTGTGAAGAGAATTGCCTCTGCTTCCACTTCCTAGCTGTACTCAGACGTTTCTCTATCATTGCTAATTCTTCTGTTTTAATCCTAGGCTTAAGAAATTGTCATCATAATCCTAAATTTGTGGAGTTAAGAGGTTACTTGGGACTCATGAATGGTGTTTTGCTTAAAAACAAGGGGGGGGAGGGAGCATTCAACTTATCTGAAAACCTGAAAACACAGCCTGATGGTAACATGGAGGCTCAGAGCTTACAGTGCAGTGAAGAAAAAGGAGAGATGTGAGTTTTGTGATTATTAAACCATCATCTGGAGGTCAGGAGGAAGTTTTACACAGAGAGAGTGATTACCCATTGGAATGGGCTGCCTGAGGAGGTGGTGGAGTCACCATCCCTGAAGGTGTTCAGGAGGAGACTTGATGGGGTGCTTGGTGCCATGGTTTCATTGATTAGGAGGTGTTGGATGATATGTTGGACACGATGATCTTGAAGGTCTCTTCCAACCTGGTCTGGTCTGGTCCTATCCTATCCTATCCTATCCTATCCTATCCTATCCTATCCTATCCTATCCTATCCTATCCTATCCTATCCTATCCTATCCTATCCTATCAAGTCTAATGTCAATTTTTACACTTAAAGTCCTGCTTGTGGCACAGATGCACTGTGTACTCTCCAAGTAACTTGTATGTTTTCTCTCTTCAGTTTTGACTATCAAAGCAAGGTCTGTCTGCTCTGTGTTGTGTTGCTCCTAGTTAGGCACCTTTGCAGGCACTTCTGCATGTATTCTTGAATGCAGGGGTGAAGAGAAGCTTCTTCCATCATGGGTGTATATCACTAATTATGTTTAAAAGTCTTCACAGCGGAGGTGGTCTCAGGAATCAGAGAAGGACCATGGCAAGTCCTGGCATTTCCAGCACTGTTGTAGAAGGACCAGCCTGCAGTGCGCCCAGGCAGCCAGGAGGGCCAATGACATCCTGGCCTGCATCAGGAACAGTGTGGCCAGCAGGAGCAGGGAGGTCATTCTCCCCCTGTACACTGCACTGGTTAGGCCACACCTTGAGTCCTGTGTCCAGTTCTGGGCTCCTCAGTTTAGGAAGGAGGTTGACTTGCTGGAACGAGTCCAGAGAAGGGCAACGAAGTTGTTGAAGGGCTTGAAACACAAGCCCTATGAGGAGAGGCTGAGGGAGCTGGGGCTGCTTAGCCTGGAGAAGAGGAGACTCAGGGGTGACCTCATTGCTCTCTACAACTACCTGAAGGGAGGCTGTAGACAGGCAGAGGTTGGTCTCTTCTCCCAAGCAGCCAGCACCAGAACAAGAGGACACAGTCTCAAGCTGTGCCAGGGGAGGTTTAGGCTGGAGGTCAGGAGGAAGTTTTACACAGAGAGAGTGATTGCCCATTGGAATGGGCTGCCTGGGGAGGTGGTGGACTCGCTATCACTGGAGGTGTTCAGGAGGAGACTTGATGGGGTGCTTGGTTGCATGGTTTAGTTGGTTGGGTGGTGTTGGATGATAGGTTGGACACCATGATCTTGAAGGTCTCTTCCAACCTGGTCTGGTCTGGTCTGGTCTATTCTATCCTATTCTATTCTATTCTATTCTAATTTTGAACTTACTTAGGCTTTAAGCAGGGTGTGAGCTAGGTGACTTTTGGAGTTCCCTTCCTCCTTTAATTATTGTGTACATTGCTGTGGGCCTGTCCCGCTGGGGAATGTTGGCTGAATACAATTGCAGCTGAATGAAAACAGTGTCATATCTTCACTCATACAATTGATTACACATGTGGGATTACCATCCTAAAACAAGGGGAGAATATTTTGGTGTTATTGTTCTGCTTTGGAAATGTTAGTGTTACTGTTCAGTTCCCCTATGTGCAAGGAAAGAGGAGGCTGTATGTAGCAGATCTATCTGTTCTCAGTGAGGTTTCACTGCAGGGGTCTGGTGCACATGTTTTCCAGCTCTGCACCGTTAGGCATGCAAAAATTGCTTATTTCTGCAAGGTTTCTGGATTTCTCAGGTCATATATGATTTTAGTATAACAGCAGTATACTTTTTTTCCTTTCTGAATCATGTCAGCAGTCACCCATTTAATTACTCTTACTGCTATAAAACAAATCAGTGATACTCAGCAAGAACTGAAGGTCTAATAGATCACTGACTTGGCCGGTGGCAGCTTTGCCATCCCTGTTTCCAAGAACTGTGTCCTTCCTTGTTTCGTTTCCCAGGTCACATCTTCTGCTTCAGGTTTTTTCTTAGAATCGTAGAATCAATAAGGTTGGAAAAGACCTCAGAGATCATCAAGTCCAACCTACTACCTAACACCTCATGACTAACTAAACCATGGCTTCAAGGGCCACATCCAATCCTTTTTTGAGCACCTCCAGGGACGGTGACTCCACCACACCCCTGGGCAGCACATTCCAAAGGCCAATTACTCTTTCAGCAGTGAGAGTCTATATTGCCAGCCCCTTCTACCCTACTGAACTCTAAAATAGCATATCCAGAGGCTTTCCTCTCAGACATGTATCCACTGCTGTGGCCAGCTTTTCTCAACAGGTCATAACAGATATAAACTGTGGAAGAGCCTATCTTAATTCACATCATAAAAGCAGTTTATATGCATGCGTTGTGTTTGAGAATCAATATTCCACTTTATGGCAACCAGAGAGTTAGTATTATTTACAGTTTATCTACATCTGTTTGACTTGGATTTTAAGATACAGTGGGAGGTCTGGAACGTGTGAAGCTTGAATTTTGATCAGCAGAACCTAAACTGAAGCACTTTAGCTTGATCTGAATTACGACTTCTACTCTGTCACGCTTTGAGTGGATTCAGTGTGAAAGAAGATGTTATCTAACCCTCCATAGTAACATGGAAAAGGAAATCACAGATATGCACTGAAAACCCCCCAAATCACTCCCTGTGGGCAGCTTTGTGTCCTATGCTTTGTTTACATTGATTTTTGTGTATATCTAAATACACAAATCCACCCAAGTGCCCTCAAGTTCTAAATGCTTTGCTGGTAATGAACCCTGCCTGCACCCTGAGACAGAAACCTTATTTTCCTGCACAGCTCAAGACTCAACAAATAAAGATCACTCCTAAGCAAACAGCAAAATGCTGATCCCTCACCCTGAGCTTGTGTCAATGACTCAAGTGGTTTCCATTTCCCTTTGGTTCACTTCCTGTGTAGAGCGTGTAGAACAAAGTACAAACAGCAAGGCATTTCGCAAGCGTTGTGCCTTGCCTGTGAAGGGCTCTGGAGTGTCTTTAGTCTGTGAGCTGGGGACAGACCTTCCTGTCTCTCTTAACTTTTATACATGACAGGAGCTGCAATTTCTTTTTTTTAATCTCAGACATCTCTCAGGGATTGTTCCTGTAGACTGGGCAGGGAGAGATCTGTGATCCATGCAATGGAGAGCAGTCCATGGCTCCAGGACTCATGGCAAGTGTAGGATTTGCAGCCAAAAGGGCCCTGTGCATAGCTATTGACAGGCTTCTTCATTTTACAGTAATTGATAACTGTGCATTTCAGTATACTAACGTGACAGGGTGCTTGGTGCCATGGGTTAGTTGATTAGAATAGAGTAGAATAGAATAGGATAGAATAGAATAGGATAGGATAGAATAGAATAGAATAGAATAGACCAGGTTGGAAGAGACCTTCAAGATCATGGTGTCCAACCTATCACCCAATACCACCTAATCAACTAACCCATGGCACCAAGCACCCTATCAAGTCTCCTCCTGAACACCTCCAGTGATGGTGACTCCACCACCTCCCCAGGCAGCCCATTCCAATGGGCAATCACTCTCTCTGTGTAAAACTTCCTCCTGACCTCCAGCCTGAACTTCTCCTGGCGCAGCTTGAGACTGTGTCCTCTTGTTCTGGTGCTGGCTGCCTGGGAGAAGAGACCAACCTCTGCCTGTTTACAACCCCCCTTCAGGTAGTTGTAGAGAGCAATGAGGTCACCCCTGAGTCTCCTTCTCTCCAGGCTAAGCAGCCCCAGCTCCCTCAGTCTCTCCTCATAGGGCTTGTGTTCCAAGCCCCTCACTAACTTCGTTGCCCTTCTCTGGACTCGTTCATTAGGTGGTATTGGATGATAGGTTGGACATGGTGATCTTGAAGGTCTCTTCCAACCTGGTTTATTCTGTTCTATTTTAAGAAAGGAAATTGTACAATGAATTTTTGTGAAGCAACAGTAATAACGAGGTTTAATAACTTAATTGCAGCAGCAACTGGATATCTAGGTGGCTCTCTTGCTGTAAGAAGTGACTTTATCTTTGGACTATTACCTTAAGAGGAAGCAGCCTTACCTAGGATGTAACAAATGGGAGAAGTCAGCTTTCCTGAAATGACCAGTAAGAGGTTTGCAGAATTCCTCAGAACATGAGGAGTTGGGTTGGAAGGCAAAAAGCTGCACCAATTCATTTGGGATCTGTAGGGAAAATCAAACAGACACAAAAAGCTGCGTGTAAATGGGGTTCAAGCAAGTGACAGGCTGGGTGAAGTCAGAGTCCCCAGGATGGGAAGGACCATGCAGGCTGCATCAGCATCAGAGGAGCACACAGCAGTGAGCTGAAGATTCAAGCAAACTTCAACATTCATTAAGAGGTCTAATGTCAGACACAGTTGCACCTGTAACACTAGTTATATTGCACAGACAGAGCCAGCAGTCCCTTTTGTTTACACTAGAATGAACTAGTGCAGGCACCACCAACTTTTACAGTAGAATATTGCAACTGAACCAGCACCAGTGCAGAATAAAGTCCTTTATCTCTGCAGGTAGCCTGCTTTTACAAACCCAGTGACAGAAATAAAAGGAACCACTTCGCCTCTGAAAGATTCAACTGATAGAGAGCACTCTGTGCACATCACAGGCTTGCCTTGTGGTGTAGATCCAAGCCAGGAAACGTAAAATGCATCAAGGTGCTGAATTCCAGTCAGCTAGAAAGAGCTGATTAGATTATCATCAGATACAAAAAAACCCAACCCACAGACAGTTAACAAGATAAGCATCAGCAATTTCCTTCTGCCAAAGATCTGCTTCCAAAATCCACGTTCAAAGTTGTCTTTTATAGCTCATCTGTCATTAATGGATGGACCTGGAAAAATGGGGGGGCTTCCATGAACCTGTTTGCTAAGACCATGATTGCCAGTGTAGCACCCCAACATTAAGAAGAAACTACTTCTCCATATGATTGTCTTGTTCTTATTTAAATGTCCATTGGTCTCTTCTCCCAGGCAACCAGCAGCAGAACAAGAGGACACAGTCTCAAGCTGTGCCAGGGGAAGTTTAGGCTGGAGGTGAGGAGAAAGTTCTTCCCAGAGAGAGTTGTTAGCCATTGGAATGTGCTGCCCAGGGAGGTGGTGGAGTCCCCATCCCTGGAGGTGTTCAAGAGGGGATTGGATGTGGCACTTGGTGCCATGGTTTAATCATGATAGAATAGAATAGAATAGAATAGACCAGTCCAGACTAGACCAGTCCAGACCAGACCAGACCAGACCAGGCTGGAAGAGACCTTTGAGATCATCACATCCAACCTATCATCCAACACCACCTAACCAATTAAACCATGGCACCAAGCACCCCATCAAGTCTCCTCCTAAACACCTCCAGTGATGGTGACTCCACCACCTCCCTGGGCATGAGGTGTTGGGTGACAGGGTGGACTTGATGATCTTCGAGGTCTCTTCCAACCTTGGTGATTCTGTGAAATGCCAGCAAAAATTCTTCCCTGCATTAATCAGTGGGAATGCTTTGGTATACTGGAAATAAAACACATTGTGCTGTATTTTGACTCAAATAATAGAAAGGCCTTAATAGTTACAAATTCAGTAATCCATGTAGCACACATTAATAAGCACCTAATAAACTCAGGAACGTTAGCATGACAGTTGACTTTGGGGTCACAGCTCTGTTTGCATGCAGGAATTCCATCCACAGACAATTGGCAGCTGAGAATACTGACTGCAGAGCTGCTGTCTTTTTATTTCTGTTATCTCTACACTGTTGAAAACACAAGGAGAGAGAGTGAAATTTTCAGCTGGCACCTGCACTCTAATAAGAATCCTAGATTCCATTTTCAAAATCATTAAAGCTCTCAGGCAAGGAAAGAGACAGATTGAATTTTAAGTGAAAGATTCAATTTGGAGAGGCAGCAGTTAGACAAACAGCCTCAGCTTGTGCTCAGCAGAACACAAGTACGCTTTACTCATCCATATATTTTCTAGCAACAGAGAATTATGTTTTTGTGTGTGTACTTCCTTCTCAGCCTATCAAAACATGTTACTCAATAGAGCAAAGGTGTCACTTCTGTACCATCTATATTTATCTGATTATGGGTGCAGCTTGTTTCATAACTCCTTAGTGAAGGTTTGATAACTTGGGCCAGTGAGTTGGGAGAGGGAGGGGGATAGCATGAGTCCAGCACAGAGAGATTCCTGAAGGAATAAGAGATCTGTCAGTACCTTCTCATGCACAATGTCAGTAAAGGCAGAGCAGAGCCTCAGTGCTCTCTACAACTACCTGAAAGGGAGGCTGTAGCCAGGAAGGGGTTGGCCTCTTCTCTCTAGCAACCAGCACCAGAACAAGAGGACAGAGTCTCAAGCTGCGCCAGGGGAAGTTTAGGCTGGAGGTGAGGAGAGAGTTCTTCACTGAGAGAGTCGTTTGTCATCGGAATGTGCTGCCCAGGGAGGTGGTGGAGTCCCCATCCCTGGAGGTGTTCAAGAGGATGTGGCACTTGGTGCCATGCTCTAGTCATGAGGTCTGTGGTGACAAGTTGGACTCGATGATCTTTGAGATCTCTTCCAACCTTGGTGACGCTGTGATATTGAGCCTGGGGTTGCAGAGTTCCAGAAACACCATCAGAGGTGTTGCATGCAGGAAGAGCTGACTTAGTAATTTGCTGGTCAAAGAACTGAATTATTATCTGAAGAGAAATCTCAGAGGGATCCTTTTACCCACACAGATTGTAGCAAAATAATTGCAGCTGATGCAACCCCTCAATGCTGTTAAATCTGTACAAAGCCCACTGAGATCCATACTTACTGCCTGAAAATCAGATGAAGGTGTTTAGGTTTCATGTGCAAGTTCACTGAATCAGGTGGATTCAAAATTGAGAGAATCCTCACAGAGTTCTGCCATTTAAGAACATCTCTTTAGTGAATCCAATTAAAATTGCTTCTAGGTCTGGACTCAGACAGCCTAGGCCCTGGGATGTACTTGTGCTGCAAATGCAACTCAACAAGAAGCATAGAATTACAGAATGGTCTGGGTTGGAAGGGACCTCTGAAGCTCATCTAGCCCAACCTCCTCTGCAGCCAGCAGGGGCACTCTCAACTACATCAGGTTGTCCAGAGTCCAGTGGAGCCTCACTTGGAATATCTCCAGGGATGGGGGCCTATCAACATGTAATCTGGTGGCCACTCTGTTTTGGTCTAGGCAGCAGTACAGCAGTCTCCTGGAGTGGTACCAGGAGGCTCAACCAGCCCCAAACCAATGTCTTAGGAGAAAGAGGATTTGTATCATTTGCTCCATTCTTTGTGCTTGCCAAGCTCCCTAGCTTTCCACTGATCTCCCCACAACAGGCTGAGCATTAGCAGCACAGTGAAGTACAAATGCTATTCATCAGGGAACACTTGGATCCAAGAACATGGGACTAACCAGATTCAGATACTTGAGCACAATCACATATGGTAGAATAACAGTGCAACAGAGGCTGCCCCAGGCAGTGCTCCCTAGAAGGGATGATCTGCTGAGTTGGCTTCTTTCACTGTTTGGTTTGTCTTGCTTGGGGTGATTTTTCCTTTTGGGTTGTACCTTGCTCACACTGTTCATTTGCAGAGCATCAGGCTGATTCTGTTTCCTGGGCAACACAACTTCATGCTGCAAAAATTAAGGGAGTCTCTGTAAGAGTCCCTTTCTGCCTACCATCCAGAAATTAAGTTGTATGCAACATTATCCCTGTCCTTTGGAGGAGATTGCTTCACATGCTGTTCACTGACAAGCCCTACATCTACATCTTCTGCAGATTTTGTGGGGGAACTCTGTTTATCACACCTAAAGCCAATGAGTTCCCATGAGTAGTCCCAGTGTGCCTTGTCACAGGCAGCAGGTGGGTGCTGGCTGCAGGTAGGGTGATACCTGGTGTCTGGTATCCAAAAGAAACACAGCAGTATGGAGCACTAGGAAACCAGTCATAGGGATTAATTTCCAGATCTGCATCACTTGCATCCTTGATTTAAGGCAGAAGTTGAACATAAGTTGTTTATAAGAATGTTTGTAAATGCTCTTCCTTGGAAGGAATTCAGCTTCATTATATCAGAAATGCCTGGAGGCATACATGGAGGACCCCTTGCTGCCTATGGCGGTGCCAAGGGCTGCTGTTGCCCAGATGACCATTCCAGATTATTGCTGGACAAGCATCTCAGCAGCCCTGCTGAACACACAGTGTGCTCCCTGCAACTTTTATTTGAAGGTCACTTGTATTCTCCCTTCACACTGACCTCCCCTCAACTGAACTGGGAAAGTGTGGTCAATGGTTAGGTGTAAGGAATGAGTCTCTTTGGTCTCTATTGGATGCGATGATCTTGAAGGTCTCTTCCAACCTGGTCTGGTCTATTCTATTCTATTCTATTCTATTCTATTCTATTCTATTCTATTCTATTCTATTCTATTCTATTCTCCTCAGTTTAAGAAAGATGTTGAGATGCAGAATGTGTCCAGAGAAAGGTAACAACGCTGGGGAGGGGTTTGGAGCACAGCCCTGTGAGGAGAGGCTGAGAGAGCTGGGGTTGCTTAGCCTGGAGAAGAGGAGGCTCAGGGGAGACCTTCTTGCTCTCTACAACTACCTGAAGGGAGGTTGTAGCCAGCTGGGAGTTTGTCTCTTCTCCAAGGCAGCCTGTGACAGAAGGAGAGGACACAGTCTCAAGCTGCACCAGGGGAGGTTTAGGCTGATGTTAGGAAGAAATTCTTCACAGAGATTGGCCATTGGGATGTGCTGCCCAGGGAGGTGGTGGAGTCACCATCCCTGGAAGTGTTTAAAATAAGACTGGATGAGGCACTTGGTGCCATGGCTTAGTTGATTAGATGGTGTTGCATCATAGGTTGGACTTGATGATCTCTGAGGTCTTTTCCAACCTGGTTAATTCTGTATTCTGTATTCTATTCTCTACAACACAAAAATCCTCTTCCCTGTTCACAGCTTGGCAAAACTGAACATGTTTTCCTGGGAAAATGTTTTCCTTGGAGAGAGATGATTACCAGCCAAGTGCATATCCGCTGCCTGGTTTTGAAGAGGCTTTTCCAGGATGTGAGTTTGCACCAGAATGCAGCTCCAGGCCCGTTGTCGACACATCTAACTTGAAATATTTCTTGTTCTTCTGCCTAGCATCACTTCATACTTCCTTATTTCCCTTGTTTCTGTAAGTAGTTTCTCAGTTGCTTGTTAAAAGATAAGTGAAAACATTTTGTGCTGAGCAGGGGGAAAGGGGTTTGAAAAAATTCTAGACTTAAACTATGAATCATTCATGACCTTAATATAATCATAAAGGGAAGGTCATTGTAACCAAGAGGCTACTTTTGCAGGAAGCCTCCCTCAGACAGTCCTTCCTTTTTGACAGAAGAACAAGCATAGCCAGAGGATTCCAGGCAATGCAAGGGAGCACTACATACTTTCTGATAGTCCTTTCATTCTCATCACTCATGAAATCCAGGTGAAGTAGGGAATTTTGCTGACTTTGATCCATTTGCATAATAATAATAATAATAATAATAATAATAATAATAATAATAATAATAATAATAAATAATCCAAGTCGGAAGAGACCTTCAAGATCATCATGTCCAAACCATCAGCCAATCCAACACCACCTAAACAACTAAACCATGGCACCAAGCACCCTGTCAAGTCTCCTCCTGAACACCTCCAGTGATGGTGACTCCACCACCTCCCCGGGCAGCCCATTCCAATGGGCAATCACTCTTTCTGTATAGAACTTCTTGCTAACATCCAACCTAAACCTCCCCTGGCGCAGCCTGAGACTGTGTCCTCTTGTTCTGGTGCTGGTTGCCTGGGAGAAGAGACCAGCCTCTGCCTGTCTACAACTTCCATTCAGGTAGTTGTAGAGAGCAAGAAGGTCTCCCCTGAGTCTCCTCCTCTCCAGGCTAAGCAACCCCAGCTCCCTCAGTCCCTCCTCACAGGGCTGTGCTCCAAACCCCTCACCAACTTCGTTGCCCTTCTCTGGACTCGTTCCAGCAGGCTTTAAGGCAAGCAATGCTGCAGAAGAACAGGAAAGGCCCAAGCAGCAGTGGGAATAATTGGGACTGCTTTTTCTGCACCAGCAAGCACAGAGGCTTCATTGCAGCCTGGAAAACAAGCCTTTTCTTTTTAAGCAGGGGGCAATATGGCAGCAATAATATTTCAGCAACTTTCTGGATTGTGCCCTTGACAACACGACTGTCGGGAGTAAATGGAAAGCTTGTTATCTGCTCCACTGAATACTGCCATCAGAAAGGGAGAAAAGGCAGCCAATATGAAAAATCTCACAGTGAAAGCTGGGCAGGAGTTTTAAATGAAGAAAATTGTCTTGATGTCGGGGGGGTGGGGACAAAAAAAATCCCTTTACAATTGCAGATGTTTTGGAATAAAGACCACCACCAGCAGCAGCAACACCAGAGAACTAAAAATGCCAAAGTCAAATCAATCTCTGCAGCAAAGAAGTGAGGGTGTCTGTCAGAGCAAGGGAGACAGCATATGAGCTCTCAGGTCATATGTGCTCATCCCAGGGCAGATAACACAGGGATCATCACCGATACATGGGCAGGCAGATTTTTACAGTCGCCTCCACCCTCTGCTCAATATATTCTGCTTCGCTGCAGGGTGCCCTCAGTTCCTCCTTGCTGAGTGCAGCAGGTAGATTACTATGTAAACTCCAGCACACAGAAGACTTAGCTCTGTCTTCTAGCATGCAGACACTCTGGATCCTACAATTCACTTTAATTTTACCCTGTGTCTCAGTGCTGAATACCGCAGGGTAAGTAGCACAGCGCTGAATGCTGTTTAATTCAGGAAGCTTAGCTATTCAGAATAAGTCTGCTTCTGCTGCTTTTCATTTTTTTAACTTTTTTAAGCTATTTTTTTTTTCCTTTTCCGATGTGGAATGTTGTACAACTGAGCCAGGTCACTGTTGAAAAGAACCAATGGCTGCAGTTCTGGTGTGGGCTCCTGCCTGTAAGAGAAGCTTGTAACCTGTGGATTTCCTAACAGCACCAGCTGAAGAGCAGAGATCTTGACAGAAAAATTTCAGCAGTTATAAAACACTTTTGACTTTTATCATACCTGCAGCAACCTTTGCCTCCAGATTTGCCTGCTGTGTAACCGAATAGAGATGGAGTGGCAACTTGTCACAGCTTTCCTCTGCTCATGGAAGGAGAAATCTGGGGAGGAAGAGCAAAGGGATTTTTTTACTCTACCTGTCTTCACACACTCTCATTCCTTCTCAGCCTGAGCTCAGTCTGTTTTCCAGTTGCTTGCTTGCTGTCATTGGGGAATTGATTGTGTGATATTTGCTCCTAATGTCCCTAGTTTCTCTGAATGTCACTGCTCAGACTTTAAGGGGCAGGGGGGACATTCGCTGCGATGCATTCACCTAAGGTAGATTCTCTATACTGTGTCAAGTACAACACAGAAAATTAAGGAAGGGGCACCACAGAGGTTGCAACAGGACCCTGCCTCCTGAAACTGTGAACCACCATTGGGCTGTGTCAGGACCTACTGCTGTAGCTTCACAGTCCTGGAAATCCCTTCCCTGCAGGACCTCCAAAGAGCAGAGCCTTTTATGCTGTCATCTGTGGTGGGATTTTGGTTGTGTGTCAATTCATCTCTGCAGCACTTTGCAGCACAGGAAGAACTATGTGTTTGTATCTGCTTTTGCTCTGCAGGATTTTCAGGGTAAATGAGAAGAGCTGAATGAGATGACAGCTTTATGTCATGAGAGATTTTCAGGGGTTAAAGGATGCATGCAACCTTCCACCAAATACCAGAGTTACACAGTGCACTGGTTCACTGGCATTTACACACTTTGATGTGCAGCAGTGGGGATGATGGTGCCATAGCAAGTTAATGGCAGGTCTTTGCTGTTATCCTAGTATTGTCTGAGAGTAGCTGCATGCATCCATCCCTTCTCTGTACCTTGGAACGCTGGTCCCCTTTCAGTTCAGTGGGGTACAGAGCAGAGGATCCTTCCACAGTAAGTGAGGTGAACATTTCCCACCTTTGATTCACTCTCAGAGCTTCATTATGCCTGAGTAAATACATATGGGAAGTGAAAGAGACAGGGATGAAACCCTGGGTGTATTAAGTTACTCAGTGAGACACCCAAAGACATATTTTGAGGTCTGAAGATTCTTTCTTAAACAGTTTCTGAGTCACTCATTCCACAAGAGCTTCACTGTGTTGTTTTTCTTGGCAGGATCAAGCAAAGACCAACTGGTGGCTTAAGAAGATGGGATCCTGAATCAGGTAACCTCCTGTCATTAGTGCTGTTAACATCCAGTGCAGGTTTTGAACATACTGGCTCCTCTTCCTTACCTTAACGTGATGTATTTCAGCTTACCTCACCAGGTGTGATTTTAACAACAACTCCAGACCATTTTGTGACTGGACCCAACCCTGCACTGTCAACCAGGGACTGTGGATACGAACCAAGCATAGCACGCCGACTGAAGGAACAGGTCCTGAGGGAGACTATCCTGATGGAGGTAAGTTCTCTACTGTGGCATGGTTAATGCTTTTCTTCTCTCTTTGAGAACCAACAGATATTTGGAAGCCCCTTGAAACATGTAGTGTTTGTTTTATGTTGACTCATGCCTTTGGCTTTGTACCACATTGGTTACAAGGAAATTGCCCTCTCTGGTGCTGGATAGTTTTATCAGTGCATGGAAATAGAAAAAAAAAGGTAAAGAAAAAGCTAAATATGCCATGCTTAAGGCTGCATAGAGATTGCAGTGATGTGCAACATCATCCAAGGGCCTTGTGGCCAAATTACATTGATATCAGTGGAAGGCAATAAAAGTCATGGTTGCTGTACTGGCACTAGGTAATGCTTATGCTACCAAAGCATTACAAGATAGGCTTTGAAATTAAAGAATATCTTTAAAAAGCTTGTCCTCAGCTATGTGTGATTGGCTAACAAGGGTCTAATATTGCCATGACATCAAACTAGTTCTTAGTATGGCTCCATTTCTGTTTGAACTGCTGTCCTTGCACTAGCAGCTCCATTTCTGGGGATCAGTCTGAAATCAGCCTCCTTTCTGTAATTATCCTGAGACTGAGAGGTCAGCTACTGTCAGAGCTACTGTCAGGCTCAATAAGCAGATTACAACAGTATTAGTTGGGATTCTTGCTAAATGATTGTCTGTAGTTTTAGCATTTGGATACTAACAATTAAAATTGCCTGTTGAAAGAAGATAAGAAATCTTTCTTAATTTGAATTCACACACACAAAAACCCCAAACAATGTTCTGCTGTCTGAATTGACACAGACCATGTAACTTCAACTGTGACTCACATTTTCCTGCCAAATACAATGCAGGGCTGAATGTCAGGTGCTATGTGTGGAGCCATGCTTTACCATTTAAAAATGCTCAGTTGTTCTTTTTGATTCCTTACCATAGTCATATGGGAGAGATTTGGCTTTAACTGCAGGCTGAACATGAGCCAGCAGTGTGCCCAGGTGGCCAAGAAGGCCAAAGGCAACCTGGCCTGGATCAGGAATACTGTGGCCAGCAGGAGCAGGGAAGTCATTCTGCCCTGTACTCAGCACTGGTTAAGCCACACATTGAGCACTGTGTCTAGTTCTGGGGCCCTCAATTCAAGAAAGATATTGAGTTGCTGGAAGGTGTCCAGAGAAGGGCAACAAAGATGGGGAGGGGTCTGGAGCACACTGCTGTGAGGAGTGGTTGAGGGAGCTGGGGTAGTTTAGCCTGGAGAAGAGGAGGATCAGGGGAGACCTCATTGCCATCTACATCTACCTGAATGGAGGGTGTAGTGAGGCTGGGGTTGGTCTCTTCTTCCAGGCAACGTGTGACAGAACAAGAGGACACAGTCTCAAGCTGCACCAGGGGAGGTTTAGGCTGATGTTAGGAAGAAATTCTTCATAGAAAGAGTGATTGGCCACTGGAATGGGCTGCCCAGATTGGTGGTGGAGTCACCATCCCTGGAAGTGTTTAAAAAGAGACTGCATGGGGCACTCAGTACCATGGTTTAGTTGATTAGATGGTGATAGGTTGGACTTGATGATCTTGAAGGTCTTTTCCAACCTGGTTAATTATGTACTCTGCCATAAGGAAATGTAGGTTTGATCTTGGCCTGTGGGAAGGAAAAAACTTCACCTCCAGTAAAGTAAAATGTGATGTCATCTTGAAGCAATTCAGACTAAAGCATTTCAAACCCTGAAAGAAAGACTGTGAGCTTCTGAATTTGGAGAAGTTTCCTTCCTTTTCCTAACATCAAACCTAGATATTTTGATGGAAACATCTGCATTGCTTTCTGTAGCTTCCATGTTGAGACAAAGCCAAATGCTGAGGGTATGGAATTTGCCTTGCACTAGGGATTTGCTTATCTTGAGACCAAAGTCTTTGGAAAAAATAAATAAATATGTTGCATATAGCACTTTTGTTTGAGGAAAGAGGAAACTGAAGATGGATCAATGGGGGCACTGTGTCTGGAGGTGCTGGTTCTTGAAAGAGGCCTACATCGTTATTTCTGATCCCAAACGCGTTCACATTCGATGGGGTTTGCTTTGCTCTGCAGCTCACATTCCAGCTTGTACAACTGCCTGGTGCTAACCATTGCAACATGAATTCTAACTGCCCTGCTTCTTTGCACTGCTAATGTTGCCTTTGATTTCCTCCAGAGTTGGGCTGCACTTCAGTGTTAAACACCACCTGACAAATGACAAAGACTCAACCACGATTTGTTTTTCCTTCATTCTGCAGAAGGCTACTTCATCTACCAAGAAGCAAGCAACCTGATCCCATTCGACATCAACAGGCTTGAGAGCCCAGAAACTCTGGTTTCTGAAGAGATATGCATAGACTTCTGGTACTACATGTTTGGGTCAGAAGACATGAATGAGCTGAGAGTGCGTGTCCAAGACAGCACAGGGGAACCGGTGGTGTGGTCTCGGACGGGAAACCAGAGTTCCTCATGGGTCTATGGGGCCATCACTCACAATTTTCCAACACCAAGAAAAATAAAGGTAATATATTGCCAGATTTAATTTCCTTGGAAAGTGTCAGCATTTCTTTTCCCTTGTAGACTGCAGAAGTTTTGAGCATGTAAAGTAGAAAATACCACCATTGTTTGCTTCCTTGAAGTTTTGTTATTATAATGTCCTCAAAGAATCATGGAATTGTCAGGGTTGGAAGGGACCTCAAGGATCATCTAGTTCCAACCCCCCTGCCATGGAGAGGGACCCCTCATCATGTTGCTCAGAGCCACATCCAACCTGGCCTTAAGTGCTCTATGTCAATGAAGCAAGAGAAGAAATAAACACCCCCCTGCTTCTGTTAGCTGGATCATTAAAATACATTTTGTTTTCTCTCCCTTTCCTTCCTTCCCTTCTTCATTTTATCATGAAGCCTTAATTAAATGAAAGTTCATCTGCTGAGATAAGATTTGAACATTGTGATGCTGCCTACATTGCACTCCTCTGTAGAATTCAGGGTACTAATTCTTATAAATCATTTATCAGTCAGCAGAACACAGAACAGTGGTTCCTGAAGTCCTTAGCTTATTACAGAATTCAAGGTTTCTGATGGAAGCTAAGAAAATCATCTTATCCTCCACTTACCTGATGCCTTTAGAGATTTGCCAGAAAGAATAATTCTAATATTTCTGAAACATGCTAAGGCAAATGTTCTCATAGCTGCCTAAACAACTCTGATGCAGCAAATCACTTTGTGTCCTGCCTAGGTAATTTTTGAGGCTGTTCGAGGACTGACGGAGTATGGGGATACGGCACTGGACAATGTGAGACTAAGGGATGGACCCTGTGGTAAGTCTCTGTTTGCATCATTAGTACATTCTGCTTCCTCATCTCTGTTTAAGCTGCTGAGTATCACTCAGTTCCATATACATATACAGAAACTCCTCAGGACATCAAACCACAGAGGCGAAAGGGCAGAAGCTCTGTAGCTCTCTTCATTTGAATGCTATTTTGTTGTAGTTTCTTCCTAACTCTTTCTTCACCCCCACAAACGTTCAGCATAAGCTATTCCCTTCTCTGCAGATGTGACCTTTTTCACAAGGTCCAGCAAACTTTAGGTTCACTTTAAGGCTGAGTTGCATCTCTGAACCCAGCCAAGGCTCTTCACATTGGCCTTGGAATCCAGATTAAATGTTCTAACCAGCATTTGACAGCAACTCTCAGTCCATGTGAGCTCAGCAAGTAAGCAGTACCACTACACGTCACACCAAAGAAATGATGGAGGGTCAATAAAACTGAGTTGCACTACCAGCACTGATGAGGAATCAGCAACTTGAGCTTGATCCCTGACCCTGTAGCAAATCAGCCAAGACTGGCACAAGCTGTAGATGGCTAGGACCTACAAGCGATTTACAGTTTCATCTTCACTGCCGGGCACGCAATACTTAACAAAATGTGAATTGAAGAAGAAACTTGCTGAAAACAATACAAAAAAGGGTGCTGTCAGGTCTTAATAGGCCTTACTCTCTGTGAAACACTACTTGTATAGTGACAACAGCATGTTTCCAGTTTGCTCTAGCCAGGACAAGGATTCAGGTCCACATTCTCAGAACATATTTTTTTCTTTAAACTTCTGCCAGAAGTGTTTGGGGTCTTTGGTTTGCTTTGAGGTCTTTTGTTTGGTTTGAGGGCTAGAGACGGTTGCTTCATTATCCCAAGTGTATTAGCACATGGTTCAGCCACTGGATGGTGCACTAAGGTAACTCCAAGACACAAGAGAGGCATGCTCCTCCCACTGTTCCACTGTATGGCTACCAATATGATGAAAGTCAAGTGAATTATTAGGGCCAGTAAAAGTCAGAGCAGTTTTTGTTTCTGCAAGAATGTTTGGTCGAATAGAGATTTTAATCAAACTCATGAACAACTAAATACATCTCCATTGGTCATATTTTCAAGGCAGCTTTAGCAGCCAGTCTTCAGGTTATGATTCATAGAATCAGTCAGGGTTGGAAGGGACCACAAGGATCATCTACTTCCAAACCCCCTGCCATGGGCAGGGACACCCCACACTAGATCAGCCTGGCCAGAGCCTCATCCAGCCTGGGCTTAAACACCTCCAGGGACGGGGCCCCAACCACCTCCCTGGACAACCCATTGCAGGGCTTCACCACTCTCATGGGGAAGAACTTCTTCCTCACATCCAGTCTGAATCTCCCCACCTCCAGCTTCATTCCACTGAATAGACATTTTAGTCAAACTCATGAAAAACTAAATCCATCCCCATTTGTCATATTTTCAAGGCAGCTTTAGCAACCAGTCTTTAGGTTATGATTCTTGGTACTCATACTGTCACTTGCAGAACTTCTTCACCTTAAATCTCAAAGATGATTGTCTTAGGAAGAGGTTCCCTCTTATTTTTTTTTCCCCTCAGCTCTGCAATAAAGTTAACTTAAAGCTTGTTGAAAAGTATCTGTTGTCAGAATATAGCCATTGTTAGTATTCCTATCATTTTCCCCCAATGCTGAAAGAGCAATAGGAGCAACTCTGGGCTAAATATGCAAAAGAATGGGATGGAATGGGATGGGATGGGATGGAATGGAATGGAATGGAATGGAATGGAATGGAATGGAATGGAATGGAATGGAATGGAATGGAATAATAAGAATAGAAGAGAATAGAATAGAATAGAATAGAATAGAATAGAATAGAATAGAATAGAATAGAATAGAATAGAATAGAATAGAATAATAAGAATAGAATGGAATAGAATAGGAATAGGAATAGAATTCTATTGTATTCTAACTCTGGGCTAGGTATGCAAAACCAACAAATGTAGAATGCATATAACCAACAAATGTAGAAGAAACCAGTGCATGCAAAAGATCTGATCCCATTTTCCAGGCAGGTTATTGCAAAATATCTTCAGCCTTGAAGTTGGAGCTCATTAAGTGAATGAGGTAATTTTGTGCAGAGATTTGCCAGTATGCACTAGATTTGAAGTGATATGAAGTCTACTGGCTTCTTTTGAATTAGAATCTTAGGTATCCTGAAAAACCCCACATTCAGGTGAGTTTGAGTCACATGGTTAGCACAAAAGCAGTACCCTCACAGTGTGCTGTTGCTGCAGCGTTATTATAGAAGTAGAGAAAAACAACTTGCTTGGGTTTTTGGTTTTTCATGGGTTTTTTTGATTAGACTTTAGCAAGAAGTTCTTCCCCATGAGGGTGGTAAGACACTGAAACAAGTTGCCCAGGGAGGTGGTGGAAGTTTTTAAGGCCAGGTTGGATGTGGCCCTGGGTAACCTGATCTAGTGGAGGGTGTCCCTGCCCTTGGCAGGGGGATTGGAACTAGGTGATCTTAAGTTCCCTTCCAACCCTGACAATTCTGTGGTTGTTTTTTACATTGCAACTTAATCCCTATAAATTATGTGTTTAGCAGTGTTAGTAAGACAGAAGACCTACTGCCTTACTCAAGGATTCAAGAGGACACAGTCTCAGGCTGCGCCAAGGGAGGTTTAGGTTGGATGTTAGGAAGAAGTTCTATACAGAGAGAGTGATTGCCCATTGGAATGGGCTGCCCAGGGAGGTGGTGGAGTCACCATCATTGGAGGTGTTCAGGAGGAGACTTGATGGGGTGCTTGGTGCCATGGGTTAATTGATTAGGTGGGTTAGATTGGTTGATGGTTTGGATACGATGATCTTGAAGGTCTCTTTCAACCTGGTCTGGTCTATTCTATTCTATTCTATTCTATTCTGATGATCACCTACCTAGAGTACGTCTCTAAGTAGGTGGGAAGCAGTGTCCTCCACGAATCAATTAATTGGTTAGCTGTCTCCAATTCATCCCTGACTTATTGAATACTCAGTGCACAACGGACAACTCACTAGAGTGAAATAAGAGAGTACTCAAATGGGAGGAGTGGTTCTTTGTTCTGCAAAGGGGCAGGAGCAATGTGCAGGCATGTTCTGAAGGTTTTACTCAGTCTGTTGTACTTCCAAACACTCAGATCTGTCACTCGTTTGCATCACCAGGTCAATAAACATGACGTCAAAAGGATATTCATCGTAGTGCTGCTAGCTTAAGGAAGAAGGCAATGAGCACAAATACACCAAGGCAACCATTTCTTTCAGAAAATATCTTTGTGATGGGTAAAGAATAGCTGGAGAAGATGCTAATATCTGTCAACAAGCAGAAGCAGGCAGGAGGGAAGGCTCCACAGCACAACTGTTGTGTCTGTCAGTAGAAAGCTCTTCGGGCTGTCACATTCCTGAGAAATACAAATGATTTTGAAGCAATAACAAAACTCTCTGATTAGAAACCACCAGTGCCCTGAGAGTTTCTGCTATGTGGCACCTGCTGGCAGGCTACTTACTCCCTGCCAACACCTGCAGACAGCATGACCTTCGTGCTTTGCAGTACACACCAGAGGGAGATGCGTATCCAATTTTCAATGCACTTCCAGCTTCAGAGAAGCGTGCTGGCACAAGCCCAATCAATGTAGCCAAGCTAGCAATTAAAGAAGCTTTCCTAAGCACTCAAAAGACCCCCACATCCCTGGCTTTAAAGATGCAGTTCCACTTCTGATTTTATGCTGGAGAAGAATAAGAGAAAATTCAAGCGTGTTGGTGTTTAAGTAGTG
This sequence comes from Melanerpes formicivorus, assembly GCF_026170545.1. Lineage (NCBI taxonomy): Eukaryota > Metazoa > Chordata > Aves > Piciformes > Picidae > Melanerpes > Melanerpes formicivorus. The sequence continues at coordinate 21,377,131 of NW_027142364.1, read as the reverse complement.
TTCACCTTGTGACGTTACAACTGCATTGTCTTTTCTGCTAACAGAAGCTGTCCCTACCCCTGAACCACCACAGCCTACACCACCAGAACCTACACCACCTCCAGTGACAGGTAATTTTAGCCCATCACACGTGCTAGTCAATGGGTTGTAGAAGAGAACCTAAATATTTTATTACCGGTGCTGCTGCTCAGGTTCAGTTAATTGCTTTGGGTATCTCTCTGTGGCATTGCCTTAGGCTACATAAATCTTCCTTTCCTGTAGCAGTTCTTCTATATGTAACCTATCAAATGGGGGTGATTGTGTTTTCCCATGCTCAGTGATGTACCTTTTGTGGATGTATCCTTGTGTTACTGAAAACATATTCCTTTCTCCTATCTCCAGAAGCAATCTGCAGTGTGTACGGAGATCCTCATTACTACACATTTGACAACCAGCGTCATGACTTCATGGGCACCTGCACCTACACCCTCTCCAAGCTGTGTGAGAGCAATGGCTCACTGCCCTACTTCAATGTGGAAGCAGCCAATGAGCACAGGGGAAGCAATACTCATGTGTCTTATGTCCGGTATGTGGACATCGATGTGTATGGCTACAGGATCAACCTGGGTCAGAAGAAAGTTGTTGAGGTAAGGTTGGAGCCCACTATCTCTCATCAGTAACTCAGAGTGTGAGTGAATACCTTGCTGTGCAATGACTACACATTTCCAGCACACATGCAGCGTTATCTAGAGGGCAGTCAGGTATTTAGGAGTAGGAGTAGTGTGGAGTTTTTAAACCTTGACATTTCAAGATTGGAAACACAGGCTAAAATGTGCTGTGTTGCTAAAGGGTGGGAGTAGAGCTGGCACTCTAGATGCAGTTGATAGGCTACCTTACATTTCCAGCTTACCCCCCCCATGCTCAAAACTGGTCTACATGAGGGAATAAAAAGGCCCTGCATAATCCAGGTCCATGCTGGTAGTTATTTTCCTATCCTGTGATGAAACTGGTCAGGGGCTGGTACACCTCTGCTATGAGGAGAGGCTGAGGGAGCTGGGGTTGTTCAGCCTGGAGAATAGAAGGCTCTGGGGTCTGGTGTGTCCAGAGAAGGGCAACAAGGCTGGTGAGAGGCCTTGAACATAAGCCCTATGAGGAGAGGCTGAGGGAGCTGGGATTGTTTAGCCTGGAGAAGAGGAGGCTCAGGGGTGACCTCATTGCCCTCTACAACTACCTGAAAGGTGGTTGTAGCCAGGAGGGGGTTGGCCTCTTCTCCCAGGCAACCAGCACCAGAACAAGGGGACACAGTCTCAAGCTGCGCCAGGGGAGGTTCAGACTCGAGGTGAGGAGGAAGTTCTTCACCGAGCGAGTCATTCGGCATTGGAATGGGTTGCCCAGGGAGGTGGTTGAGTCATCGACCCTGGAGGCGTTCAAGGGGAGATTGGACATGGCACTTGGTGCCATGGTCTAGTCATGGGGTCTGCGGTGTCAGGTTGGACTCGATGATCCTCGAGGTCCTTTCCAACCTAAGTGATACTGTGATACTGTGAGACCTAATCACCACCTTCCAGTACCTGAAGAGGGCCTGCAAGAAGGCTGCAGGGGGACTGTTTACAAGGTCTGCAGTGATAGGATGAGGGACAATGATTTGAAATTAGAGAAGATTTAGATTGGATGTGAGGAAAAAGTTCTTCACAATGAGGGTGGTTGAGCACTGGAACAGGCTGCCCAGAGAGGGCAAGTCCTATGCTCAATGTCACTTAAAAATACTTATTTTAAAGTGACTGTAACGATTGTCCTTCTGTGTGTCTGTAGGTTGATGGAGTCAGCCAGGTGCTCCCTGTGACTTTGGCACAAGGTGTCAATATTTCCATCAGTGGGCAGTATGTTGTGGTGGCTACTGACTTTGGGCTGAATGTCAAGTTTGATGGAAACCACAGAGTGGAAATCACTCTTCCCAGCACCTATATGTCTAAGGTCTGTGGAATGTGTGGAAATTACAACGGGCACAAAGCAGATGACTTCCTTAACCCAGATGGAGAGATGGAAGAGAACTCAGCCAGCTTTGGCAACAGCTGGCAAGTTTACAATGACTCCAGGTAGGACCCTGTCTTAGGCCTTAGCCTTAGATCTGGTTTGACCTCTTCTGAGATGCTTCACTCTTTCTTTTATGATTTCACAATATGTTATTTAATGACAGTGGAGGTTTAACTGCAAATGCTTTTATTTTTTGTTTGCTCTTCCTAACTATTTCCCACACAGAACACTTGACTTAAAAGAAAGCCAAAATAAATATTTAGATTCCTTCCAGGACTCTCAAGGGTTGTAAAGAGATCATAGTAAAATCTGAATTTCTATCCTAAGTGTTTGAAGTGTAAAGCTTTAAAGCATGCCACACCTAGGCTGGGGACAGCCCTGTAGTTTTGTTAGATGTGATTTGATAAGCCTCTTATTCAGGCAAAGTTCATCAGTGAAATGTTCCACGACTCTTTTTTTCTGCACTAGGTGCTTGCCAGACGATGGCCACACTCCAAATTGCACTGCTGACGAGAAACTGATGATCCAAAGCAATGAATACTGTGGTCTGATCACAGATCCCAACGGGCCCTTCCAGAGCTGCCACTCGGTAGTCAACCCACAAAGTTATTCTGAAGCCTGCCAGTATGATCTCTGTGAACTTCATCTGGACAATGCAGCCCTCTGTGAAAACCTGCAGGCTTATGCAGATGTGTGCCAAGCTGCAGGAGTCCAGCTGACGCCGTGGAGAAATGCAACCTTTTGCCGTATGTATCAAAGATTACTGGCAATTACCTCTTGGCAGGAGGACGTAATTAGGACTTCCTGAGGAGAGAATACTACATCTTTTGAACTCACATAACATTCTGAATCTCAGCTAATCAGGCTAAAGATTTCAGGGTTACACATAGCTCTCAGTTTGATTCCTTTGGGAAGGTTCTAGTTAAAAGAGTTCAGCTGCTTGGGGTGGAAGGAGAAAATTCTGTCTAGTAAATCTTAGAACAGAGTTGGAGGCTTTTCTTCTGAATTCCTCTAGTCTTCCTATAGTTTTGTTCAGGGATATAAAGTGTGTCAGGAGCATTTGACTTGGAAGGTTTCTTTTACATTCTGAAGGACCTATGCCTAAACCTCAGTGTCTTTGAGATCACTTAGCAGATATGCAGGAGTTTTACTCATCCTCCTTCCTGAGTCAGCTCCCTTTCCCTGTGCTTCCAGCAGGGTGGCCAGGGAGCAGTTAACAGAATGGATGTTGTGTCTTCTCCTGCAGCAACCTCAGCAAAAACACATCAGAGTGAACACCTTACAGGAAAATAGAAGGGACATGAACCAAAACAGATGAAAGGCAGAACTGTAGATGGTAATAAGGAATCCAAGCAACCTGTGACTGTGAGAAAGGAACACTCAGGCATACATTGTAGGGGCGGGGGGGGGGGGGGAAAGCAACCCACCATGTAATCTTTAGAGCAGGATTTAAAAGCTGTCTGACCTGCTCACAGCAGACCCAATGCAAGGAATATGAAACAGTGATCCAGTGCCCTGTGTGCCTCCTGTGCTGCAGGAGATGATGAGGCTAAAGAAAGAGACTTGCCTATAATTGCTGGAAATCACTAAAGCCTGATTTCTCTGTGACTCTTGTTTCATACTTGACTGTAGCCTCCAGCCTGGAGCATTTTCTCTGCTGGGGACATTGAGGTTTTCTGTCATAGATTCTATGGTTTCTAAGAAGGAGCAAGCCCTCCCTGTAACCATTCTTTCTGCTGCTGGAGTTTGCAGGATCTCTTGTCTTGCACCTTTTTTAATTTAATGGACCTGAATGTATTTTTGTCCCCTACCAACCTCACCAGCTTATTTCCAATGAGTCAGCTAGGTCAAATTTACTAAGTGGAAGGGTGAGCAGAGAAATCTACACGGTAGTTGTGTGATCACTGTCTTCTGAGGAAAAGAGGATAAAAACAGAGGGAGAAAATATGTCAAAACCAGAACTGCATCACATTAACTTTTAGAAGTTGAAAAAAGATTGCTCAGGAAATGTGAGCTCTGACACCTTTGTACCTGAGAAAAAGTCCATGTTTAAAACCTGTAATTGTCTTGGGTACCTCTTAGTGTCATGCAGGTAAAAAGATCTCAAAAAAAGAATAGAGTTATGTAACAACCAATCTTTCACCTTGGAGAAGTGAAAGTATATATGGATGAAAAGCTATGATCGGGTGACCCACCTGGTGGATGTGGGGCAGGCTGTGGATGTAGTCTACTTGGACTTCAGCAAGGCCTTTGACACTGTCCCCCACAGCAAACTCCTGGCCAAGCTGTCAGCCCATGGCTTGGACAGCAGCACCCTGTGCTGGGTTAGGAACTGGCTGGAGGGCCAAGCCCAGAGAGTGGTGGTGAATGGTGTGACATCCAGCTGGTAGCCAGGCACCAGTGGTATCCCCCAAGGATCAGTGCTGGGCCCTGTGCTCTTTAACATCTTCATTGATGATCTGGATGAGGGCATTGAGTCCATCATCAGTAAATTTGCTGACGACACCAAGCTGGGGGCAGGAGTTGATCTGCTGGAGGGTGGAGAGGCTCTGCAGAGAGGCCTCGACAGGCTGGACAGATGGGCAGAGTCCAAGGGCAGGAGATTGAACACATCCAAGTGCCAGGTTCTGCACATTGGCCACAGCAACCCCAGGCAGTGCTACAGGCTGGGGTCAGAGTGGCTGAGAGCGGCCAGGCAGAGAGGGACCTGGAGGTACTGGTTGATGGTAGGCTGAACATGAGCCTGCAGTGTGCCCAGGTGGCCAAGAAGGCCAATTGCATCCTGGCCTGCATCAGGAACAGTGTGGCCAGCAGGAGCAGGAAAGTCATTCTGCCCCTGTACACTGCACTGGTTAGGCCACACCTTGAATCCTGTGTCCAGTTCTGGGCCCTTCAGGTTAGGAAGGAGGTTGACTTGATAGAATATGTCCAGAAAAGGGCAACAAAGCTGGTGAGGGGCTTGGAACACAGGCCTGTGAGGAGAGGCTGAGGGAGCTCGGGTTTAACCTGGAGAAGAGGAGGCTCAAGGGAGACCTTCTTGCTCTCTAAGGTTGCATGAAGGGAGGTTGTAGCCAGGTGGGGGTTGGTCTCTTCTCCCAGGCAACCTGTGACAGAAGGAGAGGACACAGTCTCAAGCTGTGCCAGGGGAGGTTTAGTCTGGAGGTTAGGAAGAAAATCTACACAGAGAGAGTGAATGACCATTGGAACGTGCTGCACAGGGAGGTGGTGGAGTCACCATCTTTGGAGGTATTCAGGGGGAGACTTGATAGGGTGCTTGGTGCCATGGTTTAGTTGATCAGGTGATGTTGGATAACAGGTTGGACACGATGATATCAAAGGTCTCTTTCAACCTGGTCTGCTCTATTCTATTCTATTCTATTCTAATATCAAGATGAGAACATAAATATGGCAGGTCTAGGACCTAAGTATGGAAGGACTTAGGGCAAATAGCTAACAAGACCCTTCAACCAAGATGAGAATTCAAAACATTCATGAGTAAGAGGTCTGCTAGTGATTTCTCTCTGTGAATGAAAAGTTAAGTAGCTCAAACCTCATAATTAAAGGATGGAAAGGCAACAAAGTCATGCATCAGAACTCAAAGATGTCCCCCACACCAAAACAGAAGGTTATATTAAACAAAACCAAATGAGCACTAGAGCTGTTAAAAAAGAGGTCAATTAATAGGTTTATCTTTTGTTCCACAGCACTAACCTGTACAGCCAACAGTCACTATGAGCCCTGTGCTGCAGCCTGCCCTGCCACCTGTGCTGACCCAATGGCTCCTGCTAGCTGCAAGCTGCCGTGCGTGGAGGGCTGTGTGTGTGACAGTGGCTACCTGCTCTACAACGACCGCTGTGTGCCCAGCCAGCAGTGCGGGTGCTGGCACAAGGGGCAGCACTACCCTGTGGGCTCCGAGTTCTGGACGGACAACACCTGCTCCTCCAGGTGCAAGTGTCCCGCACGCGGAAGCAAAGTGCAGTGCTCCAGTGCCTCTTGCCCCGAGGGCCAGTACTGCGGGGTGCAGGATGGGCAACCTCAGTGCCTCCAAGAATCCTTCGGCATCTGCCACGTCCACAGTGACCCTCACTACAACACCTTTGACAAGCTGACACACAACTTCATGGGCAACTGCACCTACACCCTGGCCAAAGTGTGCTCCAACACCAGCTCCCTGCCCTACTTCAACGTTGAGGCCAAGAACGAGCATCGTGGCAGCCCCAGGGTGTCCTACGTGAGCGAGGTCCTGGTTGAGGTGTACGGACAGCGCGTTCGGATGGTCAGGAAAGAGAAGAGCCAAGTGCTGGTAGGCAGTGGGGCTGAGACGAGCGTGGTGCGGCAGCAGGGCAGGGCTGTCTTTTCTTGGCAGGGCCTGGCAGGTACCAGACATCCCCGTTGTCCTGGGTGCAGGAAGGGGCTTTCCCTGAAGCCCCTGGGTTGCTTTGTTTCCCCTTTGCACAGGGGGGTTGGAGGGGAAAGAAGCCAAGTGGGAATGTGGCTGCTGTTGAAGAGAGGCCACTGCAGAGTGCAGGGCAGACACGGTTCTGACAGCCTCTGCAGCACCCCTGTGTGAGTGCCCGATGGGCACCGGTTTGCTGGGACAGGCACCTGGAAGGTGTTTTCCCCAGAGGTTGGCCATGGCCAAGTCCAGGGCGCAATGTGCTGTGTCCGCTCTAGGTGAACAACATGCGGCAGACCCTGCCGGTGCGCGCAGCGAGAGGTGCCCTGACTGTGAGCACGAGCGGCCGCTACATCGTCCTGGAGACAGACTTCAAGCTCCAAGTGTCCTACGACGTTGACCACTCTGTGGAAGTGAAGGTGCCCACCGCCTACTTCAACCTGACCTGTGGCATGTGCGGGAACTTCAACAACCGGAAAGAGGACGACTACATGATGCCCAATGGGCAGCAGGCCCCAGACTCCAATGCACTGGGGGAGAGCTGGCAGGTCCCAGACGATGACCCCTCTTGCGGTGTCCCTGTCCCCGTCCCACCCTGCAGTTCAGAAAAGGAGGAGCTCTACCAATCGGAGCAGTTCTGTGGCCTGCTGACTGCCAGTCCCGGAGCCTTTGAGAGGTGCCACGGTGTGATCAACCCCCAGAGCTACTTTGAGACCTGCTCCTATGACCTTTGTGCCCTGGGCGGTGAGCAGGAGTTCCTGTGTGCGGCTCTGGAGGCCTACGCTGACGCATGCCAGGCTGTCGGTGTGACTCTTGCTCCCTGGAGGAACGCCACCTTCTGCCGTGAGTTCCTGTAGAGAAATGAACCTTTGGATTGCTCCCTTCTTGTCCTAAGAGGCTGAGTTTAGCCAGGAACTCATACAGTTTACAGATCTTAGTTTCTTGATGTAGACAGAATAAATACCGTAAGAAAGTTCTGTAGAAGCTACCCCGTTCTTGTTTTCTGCCAGAGATGAAAGGAGAATTTTGTTCATCTTATCACGTATTTTTGTCAGACCATTAGCTGTGGTTTCCCAATAACGTGGAATGACCTCTGAGTTTTATGTGTTTTGCCTTTAATAGCTCTGTTTATTTCCAGACTATGTCTAATGACTTTAGCAACTATCTGCATACTTCTGGAAATGTACCCGCTAAGTGATGCTCATGTAGGGAGGCACAGTGTTTCCCTGGATTTGTAGATGTTTAGCACCCAGGGTGTATCTGTTGAACATTCATTCTTTTTTCTTGTTGAATGTTTTCTTTTTTGCCTTCTGGTATCAAAATAGGGAAGTCATTTCAGGATTAAAAAATATCCCCATTGTCACCAGTTCAAGGTAGTTACAGCTTTGGATTGTGGTTTTGTCTGTGCTGTGAGGGTCAGCTCTGTGTCCTGTATTGTTTTTTAGCTATCGTGTGCCCTCCGAATAGTCATTACAACCCATGCACCAGCGCTTGTCCAGCAACCTGCACTGACCCTCTTGCATCAGAGAGCTGCAGCAAACCCTGTGTAGAAGGATGTGAATGCAACAATGGTTTTGTCATCAGCGGGGGACAGTGTGTGTCCACGAGCAACTGTGGCTGCCTGCAGAATGACAAATACTATGAGGTTTGTTCTGGCATATACTTTACGGTGCTCTTTCATAGTTCACCACTACCATGAACTCTTCTAATGTATGTCCTTTCTGTTGTCTCTAACAGAAAGGAGAAACCTTCTGGCAAGCCGACTGTGCAGGCCGATGCGTATGCAATGGAAATGGGAGCGTGGTTTGCAATTCAGACAGGTGTAAAGTAAACGAAGTTTGCAAGGTGCAGAATGGACTTCTGGGATGTTATCCATTGAATCCCAGCACCTGCCACATTTTTGGAGATCCACATTATGTAACATTTGATGGGAGATTGTACCATTTCCAAGGAGACTGCAATTACACTGCTGTTGAGATGTGCACCAATTCTTCTGAGAAGTTTTCAATCACAACCAGAAATGAACACAGAGGAAACCCGAACTGGACAGCCCTGAACTCTGTTGCTATCACCCTGGAAGATCTTCACATTATTTTGAAGAAAAAGAAAGAGACCTATGTAAGTGTTTTACACTAAGCATCAACAACCCATCACATCTGTTCACTTTACATTTCTGTAGGAAAGAACTGAATCAGGCTTCCCTGATTTATTCATCTCCAAGACTGCACTTGCTTAGAAGTCGCATAATTGTTTGGGGCTGGGTGGGTGGGTGGGTGGTGTGTTTGGTTTTGGTTTTTGTTTTCCCAAAAAGGCAGAGTCAGCACACTTTCCTTTTGTCCATTCAAATCTTTTCTACATGAGACTGCAGAGGGAAAAGAAAACAAAGCCAGCTTCATCTGTAATAGAAATCTTTTGCTGAAGACAGACTCAGTCTGAGTTTCACAGATTTGGTCTTTCAAACAGAGATACTGTTTTTACTATGCACACTCAGACTCATACACTAGCTTTACTCTAGCTCTTTCATCAATGCTGTGTATGAAGTTGTGACAGCACAGAGTTCAAGGTGTGCTGCAAAGCACTATTTAAATTGTGAAATAAATATCCAGTCCATTAACCGCTGCTAGGCTTCAAACTTCTGTGCCTGCACTGTTCATTAGAGTATGGCTGACCTGGTGAAGAAAGCTTCAGTATTGGCAATGTAGACCTGGCCTTTTTCCCTTTGAGCTTTATTGACTTACCTGATTGTGTGGGGTTTGTTTTCTTTAGGTGAATGGAGTTAAGGTTTCTCTTCCTGTGGCTTTGAATGATGGAGCCCGAGTAGAAAAAACAGGACAGTATGTGGTTATTGATACCTCTATAGGAATCCAAGTGAAGTTTGATGGTGACCAGGAGCTTTTCATTCTGGCTGATGAAAGTCTCAAAGGACAGCTGTGTGGTCTGTGTGGAACATTCAATGACAACCAACTGGATGATTTTCTAACACCAGATAAAGTCCTAGAGCAGGATCCAAATAAATTTGGTGACAGCTGGCTAGTGAAGGATGACAGCTGGATGTAAGTATCTGGAAATGGCAAAATGCCTGAAACATAAATCATCTAGTTACAGGATTAACACTCCATAGTAGCCCTTCTTTGATATTATTTGCTTGCTAGTGTTTTCACTTTTGAATATCTGGCACCCTTCAGGGATTTTCCACATGAACTTTGTAGATTTTATTTGAAACATTGCTCGTTTTTTGCCTATAGCTTGGTATTTGTTTTCCCTTTCCCATTCTAAAATATCTCCTTTTTGTTATCTTACTATAAGAAGTCTAAATATATCTGTCAGATTCGGCTCCTAGGATGACTGCAGATGGATTAACATAGTCATGGGGCATTTATCTGCCTACTAATGCTTCCATATATAAATTACTGCTCTTACTATACCCCACAGTGAATTGAAATTATCCTGCTTGTGTTAGATAACTGATGTGTTGCCTCTTTCTGGATTTCATTCTGTGGACAGACAGTCCTACATCAACAGTTCTATTCTTAATAGAGAAGGATGAGTCAAATGATGACATTTCTCCCTTTTGGGTTTCACACACTAAAAATTGCTATGCACAGCAAATCTACAGAATTTGGCATGGCATTCTGTTACCGTCGCGGGGTGCTTTGCAGGACAGGACACAATGTAAAGGTTCGTTATATAACCATGCTGCTGTTTATTTTTGATGCAGGTGTAATCCAGTTTCAGTTGTACCACCCACTTGTGACACAGCAGAAGAGAAAGAATATGAAGAGCTCTGCAAAGTTATTTTGAAAAACAGTGGGCCTTTTGAGGCCTGCCACTGGCACGTTCCCCCACAGGCATACTTTGAGAGCTGTGTCTACGACCTGTGTGCCACAGAGGGGAATTCTGAGCAATACTGCAAGGTTTTAGAGGCATACGCTGCTGCCTGTGAGCTTGAAGGTGTAAATCTAGGTGACTGGAGGAAAGACACCATCTGTGGTAAGTCATTAGGTCATTTAGCAAATATCCAGCCAGCTAAATCCTTATGCTACAGACAGAAATTCAAATTGCTAAGAAGTTGAGCAGAATTTCAGGACAGGGGATTCAAGGAGCCACAGAAAGCTTTCAAGTGCTTAGTATCTCTGGGAACTGTGCTTCTAATCTAAGCTTCTAGTGGGCTTCCAGTATTCACTTTAAAACATGATATTTAAACACTTTCGGCCTAAGACTGTTGCCCAGAATTGGGTCATGAAAGACAGCAGAGACAGTAAGTGCTGCGCAGGAACAGCTGAACACTTGTCTAACAAATCATCAGTTCAGCATTAATGAAATATTTTAACTCATGGGGAGGTGTTAATGACCTACCCAACCTATCTACAGCTACAAGTATTTAAAATAAATTCAGAACTATACAAACCAAGGCTGCCCAGGGAGGTGGCGGAGTCACCGTCCCTGGAAGTATTCAATAGGGGATTGGACGTGACACTCGAAGCCATGGTTTAGTTAGTCATGAGGTGTTGGCTGATAGATTGGACTTGATGACCTCTGAGGTCTTTTCCAACCTTGTGGGTTCTATGATTATATTAATAGAGGATATTCCTGCATCTTAAAGTCCAACAGCCTTTCAGTCACAACATTCTTAGGCCCTCATAACCTGGCTAGAATAGTTAACATAGAGGTAAGGCTAAAGGCAAGACATTGCTGCTTCTACAGCTACCAAAGGTGATCACCAAAGCCAACAGAAATGGCAGCCTAAATATGAGGCTGTGACAGACAAAAGGCATTCCATAATCTCTTTCCAGTTCTGAGACATCACACCCCATCCTAATTGATAAACAGTGAAAAGAAATGTCAGGCCATTCTCATTACTGTGTCTAGATTAGCACCGAAGCAGGACTTTGAGAGCTAGCTGAACACTGCTGTGCAAAACAGGACAGTATTGAGCAATTTTCCATGACCAAGGATTATGACTGTGTCACACTGCAAAAATAAAGGGTAATGTGGCATTATGATGACAATTGAGTGAGGGACTTGTGAAATAACAAACATTCTTAGGCACTTAAAATTTCATATTTCATAAACAAAATCTCAATACTGGTCACTTCTGCTCATGCCATTATGGACACGACACCCACTGTTCTTGTGCACTTCCACTTAGCCAACTATCCTCACCTGGCTACAAGCACGTCAGGGATGCAGGTGTTGCCCTGTGGGGGACAACAAAACCATGGCCTCAGCCTCACTCTCAAAACTCTGCTTTCCTTTCTGCTCCATATCCAGCTCCCAGCACAGACTGCAATTTCACCTGCCCATTCGAAAATGACTTCTGTGCATGGACCCAGCCAGACTCTAACAGCATTGACTGGATAAGGAACAAGGGTCCAACGCCCACGCCAAATACCGGCCCCTCCTCTGACCACACAACGGGAGGTAGGAACAGCACTCAGCATACAGCAGAGCTTCAGGCAGAGGGGTGTCCTTGGGAAGGTGGCAGCAGGCCTCTTCTAACAGCAAGCACTGGCCACATTTCCTAGCCTGGATCCAGAGCTGGCTGTGGCAGACTCCTCAGAGCCAGAGCCTTCCTTCAGGAAGCTTTCCATCCCTTGGAATCGGCCTGTGGCACCCACAGGGCAGGCAAGGCCCTGCCATGCAACTGGGAAAGAAACACAAATCTGGATGACCTGGCTGTCTCAGGGGAAGAGGAACAGCTCTCTGAGGAGATGCTGGCCTCTCCAGAAGCCAGTGCTGAGAGGGCTCCAAGGACACAGAGCCAGTGTCGAGACCTGCGGCGGTGCTTTGGAGTGGTGCCGTTGCCCAGTCCAAGCCATAGAGCTGCCATGGCCTAGAGAGCACAGCTCATAGGTGGATGCAGGGCTGGTGAGGGTTGTGTGTGGCACAGGAGCTCTTTTGTCTCCACTCTGTTGGCCTGCCTTCAGCTGTAGCCGTGGCTGTTCCCAGGGCAGTGCTCGCATTGCCCCTGGCTGCCTTGTGCGTATTGGTGGCTGTGTGACCAAGTGGCTCACACTTTGTTTCAGATGGCTACTACATCTACCTGCAAGGCAGCGATGCCCTCCCTGGCTTTGTGGGCCAGCTGGTCAGCCCAGTGTGCAGCTCAGAAGGACCTCACTGCTTCCGCTTCTGGTACCACATGCACGGAACGGCTCAAACCATGGGCCTGAGGGTGTATGTGGTGAAGGAGGATGACCCAGTGCTGGTCTGGGAAAGAACAGGGCCCCATGGGGACGAATGGCACTTGGGAGAGGTGACAGTGCATGGCACGGGAGACATGCAGGTAAGGACGCAGGCTCCCACTGCCGTCTGAGATGAGTCATGCTTTGGAATGGCACACAGGTGGCCGGAGCTAATGCTGGGAACCGTCCTTCCCTTAGATTATCCTGGAGGGAGAATGGGGTGAAGATATCCAGAGTGATGTGGCATTGGATGATCTGTCCATTGAACAGGGATCCTGTGCAGGTACGAGTCTTGGGTCAGAAAAGGGCCCTTTGACAACATTGTACTTCTTCTAACAGAGAATTAAGTTTCTGTGTAGATGAACAGCCTTTGAAGGACTGATTTACCTCTGGCGTTGTCTCTTCCATAGGCAATGTGACTCCTACAACACCAAGCACTACCACCCCTTCAGGAACCACTCCAGTACCAATGCCAGACTCAGGTGAGTAGAGTAGACCTGTCATGGGGCATTTCATGTTCTTCATGCAGCATAGTTGGGGAGCAGAGGCAGCAGGAGGTGTTTAACTGAATGTTTTCTCTGGTCTTTCACCTCTCAGGGACGTGTGTGGTGGAAGGAGACCCTCACTACCACACATTTGACAATCAGCTTCATAACTTCATGGGCACCTGCACCTACACCCTCTCCAAGCTGTGTCAGAATGACAGCTCGCTGCCCTACTTCAATGTGGAAGCAGCCAATGAGCACAGGGGAAGCAACACTCGCGTGTCCTACGTGCGATACGTGGATGTCGATGTGTATGGCCAGCGGATCAGGCTGGGCAAGGCTGGAGTGGTGACGGTAAGCACAGGGCGCAGAAGCGGTGGGGCTGTGTGAGAGGAGAGAGCTGTGCCAAGTGTGCTGCTCCAACCCTGTCCTGCTTGCTGTCCTCCCAGGTGAACGGAGTGCCAGAGGTCCTGCCCTGCTTCCCATCTGCTGGCGTGCAGGTCTCGTTCAGTGGATTCTACACTGTGGTCACAACAGACTTTGGCTTGAGGGTGAAGTTTGATGGGGACCATCGGGTGGAGGTGACGCTGCCAAGCACCTTTGGGCAGCAGGTTTGTGGCATGTGTGGGAACTACAACGGGATGGCAGCAGACGACTTCCTGAACCCAGAAGGGGAGCTGGAGCCTGACTCTACCAGCCTGGGAAACAGCTGGCAGGTGTCCAACGACAGCAGGTGTGTGTGGGTCCCCTGGCAGGTGTGGGGCACGTCAGACAAAACCACATGTCAGACAAAAGGAGGGAGAGGCAGCAGGAGAAGCCCACAGGTGACCAGAGGCTCTTCTCTCTGTCTTGCACAGCTGCTCAGCCGGACCACTTCCCACCCCAGCCTGCAATGAGACTGACAAGCAAGCCATTGCCAGCAGCCGCTTCTGTGGGCTCCTCACTGACACCAGTGGCCCGTTCAAGCAGTGCCACGCTGTGCTGAGCCCCAGTGCTTACTTTGACACCTGCTCCTATGACCTGTGTGAGCTGGGGCTGGATCACGAGGCCCTGTGCAAGAGCTTGCAGTCCTACGTGGATGCCTGCATGTCACTGGGTGTCAAGATCCCTGTGTGGAGGAATGCAACCTTCTGCCGTAAGTCCGCGCACGGTGCCGCAGATCAGTACCCTCAGGAAAACACAGAACAGGAGTGAAAGAGTGGCATGGGGAATAAGCAATATTTTGGTTGCATGCCACGGGGCTCTAAAGGCAGCAGTCAGAGACTCCATTGCCTCTTTCCTTTGGTCAGGTATGACTCAGAATGCCCATGGAGCCCAGCAGAGTAACGAGAAAATGTAGCTTCTTGGTTTTTCAAGGGGGAAAGACCTGCACAAAGAAATGTTGTGTTTGAAAAGTAATGGCTGTGTCTTCTGTCTTGGCAGCCATCACCTGTCCGGCCAACAGTCACTATGAGCCCTGTGCTGCAGCCTGCCCTGCCACCTGTGCTGACCCAATGGCTCCTGCTAGCTGCAAGCTGCCGTGCGTGGAGGGCTGTGTGTGTGACAGTGGCTACCTGCTCTACAACGACCGCTGTGTGCCCAGCCAGCAGTGCGGGTGCTGGCACAAGGGGCAGCACTACCCTGTGGGCTCCGAGTTCTGGACGGACAACACCTGCTCCTCCAGGTGCAAGTGTCCCGCACGCGGAAGCAAAGTGCAGTGCTCCAGTGCCTCTTGCCCCGAGGGCCAGTACTGCGGGGTGCAGGATGGGCAACCTCAGTGCCTCCAAGAATCCTTCGGCATCTGCCACGTCCACGGTGACCCTCACTACAACACCTTTGACAAGCTGACACACAACTTCATGGGCAACTGCACCTACACCCTGGCCAAAGTGTGCTCCAACACCAGCTCCCTGCCCTACTTCAACGTTGAGGCCAAGAACGAGCATCGTGGCAGCCCCAGGGTGTCCTACGTGCGCGAGGTCCAGGTTGAGGTGTACGGACAGCGCGTTCGGATGGTCAGGAAAGAGAAGAGCCAAGTGCTGGTAGGCAGTGGGGCTGAGACGAGCGTGGTGCGGCAGCAGGGCAGGGCTGTCTTTTCTTGGCAGGGCCTGGCAGGTACCAGACATCCCCATTGTCCCGGGTGCAGGAAGGGGCTTTCCCTGAAGCCCCTGGGTTGCTTTGTTTCCCCTTTGCACAGGGGGGTTGGAGGGGAAAGAAGCCAAGTGGGAATGTGGCTGCTGTTGAAGAGAGGCCACTGCAGAGTGCAGGGCAGACACGGTTCTGACAGCCTCTGCAGCACCCCTGTGTGAGTGCCCGATGGGCACCGGTTTGCTGGGACGGGCACCTGGAAGGTGTTTTCCCCAGAGGTTGGCCATGGCCAAGTTCAGGGCGCAATGTGCTGTGTCCGCTCTAGGTGAACAACGTGCGGCAGACCCTGCCGGTGCGCGCAGCGGGAGGTGCCCTGACTGTGAGCACGAGCGGCCGCTACATCGTCCTGGAGACAGACTTCAAGCTCCAAGTGTCCTACGACGTTGACCACTCTGTGGAAGTGAAGGTGCCCACTGCCTACTTCAACCTGACCTGTGGCATGTGCGGGAACTTCAACAACCGGAAAGAGGACGACTACATGATGCCCAATGGGCAGCAGGCCCCAGACTCCAATGCACTGGGGGAGAGCTGGCAGGTCCCAGACGATGACCCCTCTTGCGGTGTCCCTGTCCCCGTCCCACCCTGCAGTTCAGAAAAGGAGGAGCTCTACCAATCGGAGCAGTTCTGTGGCCTGCTGACTGCCAGTCCCGGAGCCTTTGAGAGGTGCCACGGTGTGATCAACCCCCAGAGCTACTTTGAGACCTGCTCCTATGACCTTTGTGCCCTGGGCGGTGAGCAGGAGTTCCTGTGTGTGGCTCTGGAGGCCTACGCTGACGCATGCCAGGCCGCTGGTGTGACTCTTGCTCCCTGGAGGAACGCCACCTTCTGCCGTGAGTACCTGCCTGGCAGTTGCCAGAAGGCAAAGGAGCTGCTGCCTGTGCCCAGACCTTCTGGCCAAAGCGGGTCTTTAGTCTTCCCCTCCCCAGAAGCTCATCCTTCCTTGTGGACTTATTGGTCCTACTTGTCCCCTTTGTGTTGCAGCTTTGTCATGCCCTGCCAACAGCTACTACGACCCCTGCATGACCGGCTGTCCTGCCACCTGTGCTGACCGAGAAGCCCCACAGAGCTGCTCCAAGCCCTGCTTGGAGGGGTGTGCTTGTACCTCTGGCTTCCTCCTCAGCGGAGACACCTGTGTGCCTGAGGCCCGCTGTGGCTGCCTCTTTGAGGGCAACTACTACAGCGTGAGTGAAACCCCTGCCCTAGCCCGCAGCCCTCCCAGGGCACGCCCTGGCCTCTGTTTTCCTGCCCAAAGCACTGACGCTCGATGCTCCTCTGCCTGCAGGAGGGAGAATATTCCGTGAGCGAGAACTGCAGCCGCCAGTGCCACTGTGCAGCCAACGGCCAGATGGTTTGCTCTGAGCTGTCCTGTGCTGAGGACGAGGTCTGCAAGATCCAGAATGGCCAGAGGGGCTGTTACCCAGCCAGCACTGCTGTCTGCCACATCTATGGTGACCCCCATTACAGCACCTTCGATGGGAAGCTTCACCACTTCCAGGGCTCCTGCAACTACACAGTGGTGACAGGCTGTGACAGCTCCTCCGTTGGCTTCAGCCTCACCACTCGCAATGAGCATCGCGGCAGCCAGAGCTGGACAGCTCTCAACTCCGTCGCACTGTCCATGGAAGGTCTTCACATTGCACTGCTCAAGAACAAGGCAGTCTACGTAAGCCCCTCCTTTTTACCTCTGGGAAGAGCAGGTGCTCTAGCAGGAACCACTAAGCACCCCAAGAGGAGTCTGGTCTTCCCTGAGCCTGCTGGCATGCTCACAGCAGAGCACAGCGAGGCTCTGAGCAGGGCAGATGTGGCTGCTCGTGCAGCAGCAGATGTGCAGGTTGTTCTTCTGCGCTTTTGGCGCGCCTCATGCACAGGCACTGCTGTTCTCACAGGCCTGGACAGGGTTACTCATGCCCCCGGTGCTTCTGATCAACTGCACTCTCAAACCGTCGTGGTGAAGAACAGTGACCTCTCAATGGAGGGCATCTCTTTATGCCTCTGTCTCCCTCTCTCCTCCCTCTTCAGATAAATGGTGCTCCAACCCTCCTGCCTGCTTCTCCTGCTCCCGGCGTGAACGTTTCCCTGCATGGCTCCTACGTGCAGGTTTCTACCAAGCTGGGCCTGCAGCTGCTGTTTGATGGGGACCAGGAGCTTCTCGTGAAGGTGTCTGAGAAGCACAAGGGCCAGCTCTGTGGGCTGTGTGGGACGTACACTGAGAGCCAGCAGGACGACTTCATGCGACCCGATGGGGTTGTCGTGCCTGACTTCAATGAATTCGGAGCCAGCTGGATGGTGCCGGATGATGAGTGGCCGTGAGTCCTTGTTGTGTTGTGTAGGTGATGGACAAAGGGGAGTGTGGCAGAGGGAAGCTGTGTGTAGCACGAGGAAGAAGGGTAGGGAATTGTAGGCATGGGGAAAGGGAGAGGAGGCAAGACGCTGTGGTAGAGTGTGTGAGGGCACGAAGAGGCTCCACAGAAGCAGAAGAATCTCACCTACCTCTCTGCTACACACACCCGTAGGTTGTCCTGTCTGCAGCAGGGTGCCAGATGTGTATCCATCCCTCTTTCCCCTATCGCTTGACTGCTTGCAGCAGTGTCCAGAGCCCTCCAGGTGCTCAGGATGCATGGTGCTCTCTCTGAATAGGCCCCCCAGCTCTGGGGTCCTTGGTGACCTCTCTTCAGGGCCCTACCATCCCACTCCACATGCTGCAACTCACCGTTACTGACCCCAGGGAGAGAGGGCCAGGGCCTTGTCACAATGCTTTTCCCAAGCTGTTGGGATGAAAATCCCCTTGCCCCTTGGCTTCTGTGCAGAAGGCAATGGTGTCCATGAGCCTTGTTGCCCATGCTTGCCGATGACAGCTGTGTGTGCCTTAACTCAGCAAGGGATCTGAGCTCCAGAGGCTGAGGCTTTGGCTGGGGAGGAGCTGGGGAATCAGTGTGTCTGATTTCCACAAGGTGCTGTGAGCTCAGGGCTCTCTGTCTGCTTTGTAGGTGTGACCCAGCCATCAGCCCTCCTGCATCCTGCTCCCCCTCCGAGGAGGAGGCAGCTAACAAGCAGTGTGCAATCCTCACACAACTCAGTGGCCCGTTCCAGCCCTGCCATGCGGTTCTGCCCCCCAAGACGTACTTTGAGAGCTGTGTCTACGACCAGTGTGGCACGGAGGGCAGCACGGAGAAGCTATGCAAAGACCTGGGGGCCTACGCCACAGCCTGTGCTGAGGCAGGTGTTGCTCTGGGAGACTGGAGTGCTGGCACTGTCTGTGGTAAGTGTGCTGTGCAGGTACAAATCCTGGATTGGAAAAGGGTAACTTGAGACTGTCACCAGCTGAGGTGTGGCTGCCAATGTCCTCTAACCCTCTCTTGTTCCAGGTCTTTCAACACCAGCACCCACAGTGCCTTCTACAACCACTACAACACAGCCTCCAAGCACACCATCAACGCCAGCACCTACAGTTCCTTCTACAACCACTACAACACAGCCTCCAAGCACACCATCAACACCAACACCTACAGCCCCTTCTACAACCACTACAACACAGCCTCCAAGCACACCATCAACACCAACACCCACAGTGCCTTCTACAACCACTACAACACAGCCTCCAAGCACACCACCAACACCAGCACCCACGGTGCCTTCTACAACCACTACAACACAGCCTCCAAGCACACCATCAACACCAACACCTACAGCCCCTTCTACAACCACTACCACACAGCCTACAAGCACACCGTCAACACCAAGACCCACACCCAGCTCAGGTACTCTTACAGTCCCTCTTTCTTCATCTGCTACTGCTTGTGACCAGTGTCCTGTTCATCTCCTCTGTGGTTCTGATTCAGGCCATGGGGCTGTTGGTGGGGAGGTTTTCCTGTGCACCACTTAACCACTCTCCTGGGCCCTTGAGCCTCTTTGTAACCATGTTACTGGACGTGACACCCACTGTTCTTGTGCACTTCCACTTAGCCAACTATCCTCACCTGGCTACAAGCACGTCAGGGATGCAGGTGTTGCCCTGTGGGGGACAACAAAACCATGGCCTCAGCCTCACTCTCAAAACTCTGCTTTCCTTTCTGCTCCATATCCAGCTCCCAGCACAGACTGCAATTTCACCTGCCCATTCGAAAATGACTTCTGTGCATGGACCCAGCCAGACTCTAACAGCATTGACTGGATAAGGAACAAGGGTCCAACGCCCACGCCAAATACCGGCCCCTCCTCTGACCACACAACGGGAGGTAGGAACAGCACTCAGCATACAGCAGAGCTTCAGGCAGAGGGGTGTCCTTGGGAAGGTGGCAGCAGGCCTCTTCTAACAGCAAGCACTGGCCACATTTCCTAGCCTGGATCCAGAGCTGGCTGTGGCAGACTCCTCAGAGCCAGAGCCTTCCTTCAGGAAGCTTTCCATCCCTTGGAATCGGCCTGTGGCACCCACAGGGCAGGCAAGGCCCTGCCATGCAACTGGGAAAGAAACACAAATCTGGATGACCTGGCTGTCTCAG
This sequence comes from Melanerpes formicivorus, assembly GCF_026170545.1. Lineage (NCBI taxonomy): Eukaryota > Metazoa > Chordata > Aves > Piciformes > Picidae > Melanerpes > Melanerpes formicivorus. The sequence continues at coordinate 21,357,429 of NW_027142364.1, read as the reverse complement.
GGGAAGAGGAACAGCTCTCTGAGGAGATGCTGGCCTCTCCAGAAGCCAGTGCTGAGAGGGCTCCAAGGACACAGAGCCAGTGTCGAGACCTGCGGCGGTGCTTTGGAGTGGTGCCGTTGCCCAGTCCAAGCCATAGAGCTGCCATGGCCTAGAGAGCACAGCTCATAGGTGGATGCAGGGCTGGTGAGGGTTGTGTGTGGCACAGGAGCTCTTTTGTCTCCACTCTGTTGGCCTGCCTTCAGCTGTAGCCGTGGCTGTTCCCAGGGCAGTGCTCGCATTGCCCCTGGCTGCCTTGTGCGTATTGGTGGCTGTGTGACCAAGTGGCTCACACTTTGTTTCAGATGGCTACTACATCTACCTGCAAGGCAGCGATGCCCTCCCTGGCTTTGTGGGCCAGCTGGTCAGCCCAGTGTGCAGCTCAGAAGGACCTCACTGCTTCCGCTTCTGGTACCACATGCACGGAACGGCTCAAACCATGGGCCTGAGGGTGTATGTGGTGAAGGAGGATGACCCAGTGCTGGTCTGGGAAAGAACAGGGCCCCATGGGGACGAATGGCACTTGGGAGAGGTGACAGTGCATGGCACGGGAGACATGCAGGTAAGGACGCAGGCTCCCACTGCCGTCTGAGATGAGTCATGCTTTGGAATGGCACACAGGTGGCCGGAGCTAATGCTGGGAACCGTCCTTCCCTTAGATTATCCTGGAGGGAGAATGGGGTGAAGATATCCAGAGTGATGTGGCATTGGATGATCTGTCCATTGAACAGGGATCCTGTGCAGGTACGAGTCTTGGGTCAGAAAAGGGCCCTTTGACAACATTGTACTTCTTCTAACAGAGAATTAAGTTTCTGTGTAGATGAACAGCCTTTGAAGGACTGATTTACCTCTGGCGTTGTCTCTTCCATAGGCAATGTGACTCCTACAACACCAAGCACTACCACCCCTTCAGGAACCACTCCAGTACCAATGCCAGACTCAGGTGAGTAGAGTAGACCTGTCATGGGGCATTTCATGTTCTTCATGCAGCATAGTTGGGGAGCAGAGGCAGCAGGAGGTGTTTAACTGAATGTTTTCTCTGGTCTTTCACCTCTCAGGGACGTGTGTGGTGGAAGGAGACCCTCACTACCACACATTTGACAATCAGCTTCATAACTTCATGGGCACCTGCACCTACACCCTCTCCAAGCTGTGTCAGAATGACAGCTCGCTGCCCTACTTCAATGTGGAAGCAGCCAATGAGCACAGGGGAAGCAACACTCGCGTGTCCTACGTGCGATACGTGGATGTCGATGTGTATGGCCAGCGGATCAGGCTGGGCAAGGCTGGAGTGGTGACGGTAAGCACAGGGCGCAGAAGCGGTGGGGCTGTGTGAGAGGAGAGAGCTGTGCCAAGTGTGCTGCTCCAACCCTGTCCTGCTTGCTGTCCTCCCAGGTGAACGGAGTGCCAGAGGTCCTGCCCTGCTTCCCATCTGCTGGCGTGCAGGTCTCGTTCAGTGGATTCTACACTGTGGTCACAACAGACTTTGGCTTGAGGGTGAAGTTTGATGGGGACCATCGGGTGGAGGTGACGCTGCCAAGCACCTTTGGGCAGCAGGTTTGTGGCATGTGTGGGAACTACAACGGGATGGCAGCAGACGACTTCCTGAACCCAGAAGGGGAGCTGGAGCCTGACTCTACCAGCCTGGGAAACAGCTGGCAGGTGTCCAACGACAGCAGGTGTGTGTGGGTCCCCTGGCAGGTGTGGGGCACGTCAGACAAAACCACATGTCAGACAAAAGGAGGGAGAGGCAGCAGGAGAAGCCCACAGGTGACCAGAGGCTCTTCTCTCTGTCTTGCACAGCTGCTCAGCCGGACCACTTCCCACCCCAGCCTGCAATGAGACTGACAAGCAAGCCATTGCCAGCAGCCGCTTCTGTGGGCTCCTCACTGACACCAGTGGCCCGTTCAAGCAGTGCCACGCTGTGCTGAGCCCCAGTGCTTACTTTGACACCTGCTCCTATGACCTGTGTGAGCTGGGGCTGGATCACGAGGCCCTGTGCAAGAGCTTGCAGTCCTACGTGGATGCCTGCATGTCACTGGGTGTCAAGATCCCTGTGTGGAGGAATGCAACCTTCTGCCGTAAGTCCGCGCACGGTGCCGCAGATCAGTACCCTCAGGAAAACACAGAACAGGAGTGAAGAGTGGCATGGGGAATAAGCAATGTTTTGGTTGCATGCCACGGGGCTCTAAAGGCAGCAGTCAGAGACTCCATTGCCTCTTTCCTTTGGTCAGGTATGACTCAGAATGCCCATGGAGCCCAGCAGAGTAACGAGAAAATGTAGCTTCTTGGTTTTTCAAGGGGGAAAGACCTGCACAAAGAAATGTTGTGTTTGAAAAGTAATGGCTGTGTCTTCTGTCTTGGCAGCCATCACCTGTCCGGCCAACAGTCACTATGAGCCCTGTGCTGCAGCCTGCCCTGCCACCTGTGCTGACCCAATGGCTCCTGCTAGCTGCAAGCTGCCGTGCGTGGAGGGCTGTGTGTGTGACAGTGGCTACCTGCTCTACAACGACCGCTGTGTGCCCAGCCAGCAGTGCGGGTGCTGGCACAAGGGGCAGCACTACCCTGTGGGCTCCGAGTTCTGGACGGACAACACCTGCTCCTCCAGGTGCAAGTGTCCCGCACGCGGAAGCAAAGTGCAGTGCTCCAGTGCCTCTTGCCCCGAGGGCCAGTACTGCGGGGTGCAGGATGGGCAACCTCAGTGCCTCCAAGAATCCTTCGGCATCTGCCACGTCCACGGTGACCCTCACTACAACACCTTTGACAAGCTGACACACAACTTCATGGGCAACTGCACCTACACCCTGGCCAAAGTGTGCTCCAACACCAGCTCCCTGCCCTACTTCAACGTTGAGGCCAAGAACGAGCATCGTGGCAGCCCCAGGGTGTCCTACGTGCGCGAGGTCCAGGTTGAGGTGTACGGACAGCGCGTTCGGATGGTCAGGAAAGAGAAGAGCCAAGTGCTGGTAGGCAGTGGGGCTGAGACGAGCGTGGTGCGGCAGCAGGGCAGGGCTGTCTTTTCTTGGCAGGGCCTGGCAGGTACCAGACATCCCCGTTGTCCCGGGTGCAGGAAGGGGCTTTCCCTGAAGCCCCTGGGTTGCTTTGTTTCCCCTTTGCACAGGGGGGTTGGAGGGGAAAGAAGCCAAGTGGGAATGTGGCTGCTGTTGAAGAGAGGCCACTGCAGAGTGCAGGGCAGACACGGTTCTGACAGCCTCTGCAGCACCCCTGTGTGAGTGCCCGATGGGCACCGGTTTGCCGGGATGGGCACCTGGAAGGTGTTTTCCCCAGAGGTTGGCCATGGCCAAGTCCAGGGCGCAATGTGCTGTGTCCGCTCTAGGTGAACAACGTGCGGCAGACCCTGCCGGTGCGCGCAGTGGGAGGTGCCCTGACTGTGAGCACGAGCGGCCGCTACATCGTCCTGGAGACAGACTTCAAGCTCCAAGTGTCCTACGACGTTGACCACTCTGTGGAAGTGAAGGTGCCCACTGCCTACTTCAACCTGACCTGTGGCATGTGCGGGAACTTCAACAACCGGAAAGAGGACGACTACATGATGCCCAATGGGCAGCAGGCCCCAGACTCCAATGCACTGGGGGAGAGCTGGCAGGTCCCAGACGATGACCCCTCTTGCGGTGTCCCTGTCCCCGTCCCACCCTGCAGTTCAGAAAAGGAGGAGCTCTACCAATCGGAGCAGTTCTGTGGCCTGCTGACTGCCAGTCCCGGAGCCTTTGAGAGGTGCCACGGTGTGATCAACCCCCAGAGCTACTTTGAGACCTGCTCCTATGACCTTTGTGCCCTGGGCGGTGAGCAGGAGTTCCTGTGTGTGGCTCTGGAGGCCTACGCTGACGCATGCCAGGCCGCTGGTGTGACTCTTGCTCCCTGGAGGAACGCCACCTTCTGCCGTGAGTACCTGCCTGGCAGTTGCCAGAAGGCAAAGGAGCTGCTGCCTGTGCCCAGACCTTCTGGCCAAAGCGGGTCTTTAGTCTTCCCCTCCCCAGAAGCTCATCCTTCCTTGTGGACTTATTGGTCCTACTTGTCCCCTTTGTGTTGCAGCTTTGTCATGCCCTGCCAACAGCTACTACGACCCCTGCATGACCGGCTGTCCTGCCACCTGTGCTGACCGAGAAGCCCCACAGAGCTGCTCCAAGCCCTGCTTGGAGGGGTGTGCTTGTACCTCTGGCTTCCTCCTCAGCGGAGACACCTGTGTGCCTGAGGCCCGCTGTGGCTGCCTCTTTGAGGGCAACTACTACAGCGTGAGTGAAACCCCTGCCCTAGCCCGCAGCCCTCCCAGGGCACGCCCTGGCCTCTGTTTTCCTGCCCAAAGCACTGACGCTCGATGCTCCTCTGCCTGCAGGAGGGAGAATATTCCGTGAGCGAGAACTGCAGCCGCCAGTGCCACTGTGCAGCCAACGGCCAGATGGTTTGCTCTGAGCTGTCCTGTGCTGAGGACGAGGTCTGCAAGATCCAGAATGGCCAGAGGGGCTGTTACCCAGCCAGCACTGCTGTCTGCCACATCTATGGTGACCCCCATTACAGCACCTTCGATGGGAAGCTTCACCACTTCCAGGGCTCCTGCAACTACACAGTGGTGACAGGCTGTGACAGCTCCTCCGTTGGCTTCAGCCTCACCACTCGCAATGAGCATCGCGGCAGCCAGAGCTGGACAGCTCTCAACTCTGTCGCACTGTCCATGGAAGGTCTTCACATTGCACTGCTCAAGAACAAGGCAGTCTACGTAAGCCCCTCCTTTTTACCTCTGGGAAGAGCAGGTGCTCTAGCAGGAACCACTAAGCACCCCAAGAGGAGTCTGGTCTTCCCTGAGCCTGCTGGCATGCTCACAGCAGAGCACAGCGAGGCTCTGAGCAGGGCAGATGTGGCTGCTCGTGCAGCAGCAGATGTGCAGGTTGTTCTTCTGCGCTTTTGGCGCGCCTCATGCACAGGCACTGCTGTTCTCACAGGCCTGGACAGGGTTACTCATGCCCCCGGTGCTTCTGATCAACTGCACTCTCAAACCGTCGTGGTGAAGAACAGTGACCTCTCAATGGAGGGCATCTCTTTATGCCTCTGTCTCCCTCTCTCCTCCCTCTTCAGATAAATGGTGCTCCAACCCTCCTGCCTGCTTCTCCTGCTCCCGGCGTGAACGTTTCCCTGCATGGCTCCTACGTGCAGGTTTCTACCAAGCTGGGCCTGCAGCTGCTGTTTGATGGGGACCAGGAGCTTCTCGTGAAGGTGTCTGAGAAGCACAAGGGCCAGGTCTGTGGGCTGTGTGGGACGTACACTGAGAGCCAGCAGGACGACTTCATGCGACCCGATGGGGTTGTCGTGCCTGACTTCAATGAATTCGGAGCCAGCTGGATGGTGCCGGATGATGAGTGGCCGTGAGTCCTTGTTGTGTTGTGTAGGTGATGGACAAAGGGGAGTGTGGCAGAGGGAAGCTGTGTGTAGCACGAGGAAGAAGGGTAGGGAATTGTAGGCATGGGGAAAGGGAGAGGAGGCAAGACGCTGTGGTAGAGTGTGTGAGGGCACGAAGAGGCTCCACAGAAGCAGAAGAATCTCACCTACCTCTCTGCTACACACACCCGTAGGTTGTCCTGTCTGCAGCAGGGTGCCAGATGTGTATCCATCCCTCTTTCCCCTATCGCTTGACTGCTTGCAGCAGTGTCCAGAGCCCTCCAGGTGCTCAGGATGCATGGTGCTCTCTCTGAATAGGCCCCCCAGCTCTGGGGTCCTTGGTGACCTCTCTTCAGGGCCCTACCATCCCACTCCACATGCTGCAACTCACCGTTACTGACCCCAGGGAGAGAGGGCCAGGGCCTTGTCACAATGCTTTTCCCAAGCTGTTGGGATGAAAATCCCCTTGCCCCTTGGCTTCTGTGCAGAAGGCAATGGTGTCCATGAGCCTTGTTGCCCATGCTTGCCGATGACAGCTGTGTGTGCCTTAACTCAGCAAGGGATCTGAGCTCCAGAGGCTGAGGCTTTGGCTGGGGAGGAGCTGGGGAATCAGTGTGTCTGATTTCCACAAGGTGCTGTGAGCTCAGGGCTCTCTGTCTGCTTTGTAGGTGTGACCCAGCCATCAGCCCTCCTGCATCCTGCTCCCCCTCCGAGGAGGAGGCAGCTAACAAGCAGTGTGCAATCCTCACACAACTCAGTGGCCCGTTCCAGCCCTGCCATGCGGTTCTGCCCCCCAAGACGTACTTTGAGAGCTGTGTCTACGACCAGTGTGGCACGGAGGGCAGCACGGAGAAGCTATGCAAAGACCTGGGGGCCTACGCCACAGCCTGTGCTGAGGCAGGTGTTGCTCTGGGAGACTGGAGTGCTGGCACTGTCTGTGGTAAGTGTGCTGTGCAGGTACAAATCCTGGATTGGAAAAGGGTAACTTGAGACTGTCACCAGCTGAGGTGTGGCTGCCAATGTCCTCTAACCCTCTCTTGTTCCAGGTCTTTCAACACCAGCACCCACAGTGCCTTCTACAACCACTACAACACAGCCTCCAAGCACACCATCAACGCCAGCACCTACAGTTCCTTCTACAACCACTACAACACAGCCTCCAAGCACACCATCAACACCAACACCCACAGTGCCTTCTACAACCACTACAACACAGCCTCCAAGCACACCACCAACACCAGCACCCACGGTGCCTTCTACAACCACTACAACACAGCCTCCAAGCACACCATCAACACCAACACCTACAGCCCCTTCTACAACCACTACCACACAGCCTACAAGCACACCACCAACACCAAGACCCACACCCAGCTCAGGTACTCTTACAGTCCCTCTTTCTTCATCTGCTACCGCTTGTGACCAGTGTCCTGTTCATCTCCTCTGTGGTCCTGATTCAGGCCATGGGGCTGTTGGTGGGGAGGTTTTCCTGTGCACCACTTAACCACTCTCCTGGGCCCTTGAGCCTCTTTGTAACCATGTTACTGGACGTGACACCCACTGTTCTTGTGCACTTCCACTTAGCCAACTATCCTCACCTGGCTACAAGCACGTCAGGGATGCAGGTGTTGCCCTGTGGGGGACAACAAAACCATGGCCTCAGCCTCACTCTCAAAACTCTGCTTTCCTTTCTGCTCCATATCCAGCTCCCAGCACAGACTGCAATTTCACCTGCCCATTCGAAAATGACTTCTGTGCATGGACCCAGCCAGACTCTAACAGCATTGACTGGATAAGGAACAAGGGTCCAACGCCCACGCCAAATACCGGCCCCTCCTCTGACCACACAACGGGAGGTAGGAACAGCACTCAGCATACAGCAGAGCTTCAGGCAGAGGGGTGTCCTTGGGAAGGTGGCAGCAGGCCTCTTCTAACAGCAAGCACTGGCCACATTTCCTAGCCTGGATCCAGAGCTGGCTGTGGCAGACTCCTCAGAGCCAGAGCCTTCCTTCAGGAAGCTTTCCATCCCTTGGAATCGGCCTGTGGCACCCACAGGGCAGGCAAGGCCCTGCCATGCAACTGGGAAAGAAACACAAATCTGGATGACCTGGCTGTCTCAGGGGAAGAGGAACAGCTCTCTGAGGAGATGCTGGCCTCTCCAGAAGCCAGTGCTGAGAGGGCTCCAAAGACACAGAGCCAGTGTCGAGACCTGCGGCGGTGCTTCGGAGTGGTGCCGTTGCCCAGTCCAAGCCATAGAGCTGCCATGGCCTAGAGAGCACAGCTCATAGGTGGATGCAGGGCTGGTGAGGGTTGTGTGTGGCACAGGAGCTCTTTTGTCTCCACTCTGTTGGCCTGCCTTCAGCTGTAGCCGTGGCTGTTCCCAGGGCAGTGCTCGCATTGCCCCTGGCTGCCTTGTGCGTATTGGTGGCTGTGTGACCAAGTGGCTCACACTTTGTTTCAGATGGCTACTACATCTACCTGCAAGGCAGCGGTGCCCTCCCTGGCTTTGTGGGCCAGCTGGTCAGCCCAGTGTGCAGCTCAGAAGGACCTCACTGCTTCCGCTTCTGGTACCACATGCACGGAACGGCTCAAACCATGGGCCTGAGGGTGTATGTGGTGAAGGAGGATGACCCAGTGCTGGTCTGGGAAAGAACAGGGCCCCATGGGGGCGAATGGCACTTGGGAGAGGTGACAGTGCATGGCACGGGAGACATGCAGGTAAGGACGCAGGCTCCCACTGCCGTCTGAGATGAGTCATGCTTTGGAATGGCACACAGGTGGCCGGAGCTAATGCTGGGAACCGTCCTTCCCTTAGATTATCCTGGAGGGAGAATGGGGTGAAGATATCCGGAGTGATGTGGCATTGGATGATCTGTCCATTGAACAGGGATCCTGTGCAGGTACGAGTCTTGGTTTGGGAAAGTGTCGCTAGAGACTGTCACTGACTGAGGTTGGGTGCAAATCTCTCATTCTCTCTTGTGTCAGGTCTGTCAACACCAAGACCCACAGTCCCTGCAACAAGCACTACGACACAGCTTCCCAGCACACCGACAACACCAAAGCCTACAGGCCCTTCTACAACCACTACAACACAGCCTCCAAGCACACCATCAACACCAGCACCCACGGTGCCTTCTACAACCACTACAACACAGCCTCCAAGCACACCATCAACACCAACACCTACAGCCCCTTCTACAACCACTACCACACAGCCTACAAGCACACCGTCAACACCAAGACCCACACCCAGCTCAGGTACTCTTACAGTCCCTCTTTCTTCATCTGCTACCGCTTGTGACCAGTGTCCTGTTCATCTCCTCTGTGGTCCTGATTCAGGCCATGGGGCTGTTGGTGGGGAGGTTTTCCTGTGCACCACTTAACCACTCTCCTGGGCCCTTGAGCCTCTTTGTAACCATGTTACTGGACGTGACACCCACTGTTCTTGTGCACTTCCACTTAGCCAACTATCCTCACCTGGCTACAAGCACGTCAGGGATGCAGGTGTTGCCCTGTGGGGGACAACAAAACCATGGCCTCAGCCTCACTCTCAAAACTCTGCTTTCCTTTCTGCTCCATATCCAGCTCCCAGCACAGACTGCAATTTCACCTGCCCATTCGAAAATGACTTCTGTGCATGGACCCAGCCAGACTCTAACAGCATTGACTGGATAAGGAACAAGGGTCCAACGCCCACGCCAAATACCGGCCCCTCCTCTGACCACACAACGGGAGGTAGGAACAGCACTCAGCATACAGCAGAGCTTCAGGCAGAGGGGTGTCCTTGGGAAGGTGGCAGCAGGCCTCTTCTAACAGCAAGCACTGGCCACATTTCCTAGCCTGGATCCAGAGCTGGCTGTGGCAGACTCCTCAGAGCCAGAGCCTTCCTTCAGGAAGCTTTCCATCCCTTGGAATCGGCCTGTGGCACCCACAGGGCAGGCAAGGCCCTGCCATGCAACTGGGAAAGAAACACAAATCTGGATGACCTGGCTGTCTCAGGGGAAGAGGAACAGCTCTCTGAGGAGATGCTGGCCTCTCCAGAAGCCAGTGCTGAGAGGGCTCCAAGGACACAGAGCCAGTGTCGAGACCTGCGGCGGTGCTTCGGAGTGGTGCCGTTGCCCAGTCCAAGCCATAGAGCTGCCATGGCCTAGAGAGCACAGCTCATAGGTGGATGCAGGGCTGGTGAGGGTTGTGTGTGGCACAGGAGCTCTTTTGTCTCCACTCTGTTGGCCTGCCTTCAGCTGTAGCCGTGGCTGTTCCCAGGGCAGTGCTCGCATTGCCCCTGGCTGCCTTGTGCGTATTGGTGGCTGTGTGACCAAGTGGCTCACACTTTGTTTCAGATGGCTACTACATCTACCTGCAAGGCAGCGATGCCCTCCCTGGCTTTGTGGGCCAGCTGGTCAGCCCAGTGTGCAGCTCAGAAGGACCTCACTGCTTCCGCTTCTGGTACTACATGCACGGAACGGCTCAAACCATGGGCCTGAGGGTGTATGTGGTGAAGGAGGACGACCCAGTGCTGGTCTGGGAAAGAACAGGGCCCCATGGGGACGAATGGCACTTGGGAGAGGTGACAGTGCATGGCACGGGAGACATGCAGGTAAGGACGCAGGCTCCCACTGCCGTCTGAGATGAGTCATGCTTTGGAATGGCACACAGGTGGCCGGAGCTAATGCTGGGAACCGTCCTTCCCTTAGATTATCCTGGAGGGAGAATGGGGTGAAGATATCCGGAGTGATGTGGCATTGGATGATCTGTCCATTGAACAGGGATCCTGTGCAGGTACGAGTCTTGGTTTGGGAAAGTGTCGCTAGAGACTGTCACTGACTGAGGTTGGGTGCAAATCTCTCATTCTCTCTTGTGTCAGGTCTGTCAACACCAAGACCCACAGTCCCTGCAACAAGCACTACAACACAGCTTCCCAGCACACCGACAACACCAAAGCCTACAGGCCCTTCTACAACCACTACAACACAGCCTCCAAGCACACCATCAACGCCAGCACCTACAGTTCCTTCTACAACCACTACAACACAGCCTCCAAGCACACCATCCACACCAACACCTACAGCCCCTTCTACAACCACTATAACACAGCCTACAAGCACGCCATCAACACCAACACCCACAGTGTCTTCTACAACCACTACAACACAGCCTACAAGCACACCATCAACACCAACACCTACAACCCATTCTACAACCACTACAACGCAGCCTACAAGCACACCATCAACACCAACACCCACAGCCCCTTCTACAACCACTACAACACAGCCTCCAAGCACACCATCAACACCAGCACCTACAGCCCCTTCTACAACCACTACAACACAGCCTCCAAGCACACCATCAACACCAGCACCTGCAGTTCCTTCTACAACCACTACAACACAGCCTCCAAGCACACCATCAACACCAGCACCTGCAGTTCCTTCTACAACCACTACAACACAACCTCCAAGCACACCATCAACACCAAGACCAACACCCAGCTCAGGTACAGTCCTATGTACTTTTATGGTCTCTCTCCATCTTCTACTGCTTGTGATTATTGTTCCATTAAGCTTACATTAAGGGTCCAGGCCAAGGGGTGGAGTGTCAGTGGTCTAGACTCTCTGTTTCTCCTTCTATCCGCCAGTTAATCTGGCTGGGAAAGCTCTCAAATGCTGGGGATTTTGCTGATAAGTTGCAGTGCTTTCCCTGCCATGCTCCTCTCTAGTTATGATGTCAGGGTCTTTAGAAAACCTGATATAGTTGAAGGAACAGATCCCTCTCTTGTTTTGCCCACAGATCTTCTCTAAGTCTCTCTTGCGCTAGGTCCTTCAACACCAACACCCATGCTCCCCCCAACAAGAACTACACTCATACCATCAACGCCAAGACCCACACCCAGCTCAGATACTCTCATTTCCCATCCCTGTGCCTTACTGCCTGTCACAACTGCTCTTTTTTAATTGATGTCCAGTAGCCAAGTGGTAGATTCCTTATAATCGAGGGTCAGAGCATTTCCTTGCCCACACAATCCCATTGGTGGCATAATCCTTTATTTCTTATATTCTTCCTGGGTAGTGAATGTGCAAGAGTCATAGCCTGCATCTTTTTTTTGTCACAGTACTGACTTTTTTTGGTGTTAGTAAGTCAGCTGTCTGATAATTGTCTCATATAACCTTTTCTTTTGCCCTCTTCATGAATATTTAAATCACCCTTTTCTATCCCAATTTTTCCACTTGTTAACTAGATAGATCTTATTGTTGCAGGATTCTGAAATTTACCCTGGCCTGCATCAGGAACAGTGTGGGCAGCAGGAGCAGGGAGGTCATTCTGCCCCTGTACACTGCACTGGTTAGGCCACACCTTGAGTCCTGTGTCCAGTTCTGGGCTTCTCAGTTTAGGAAACATGTTGATTTGCTGGAAGGTGTCCAGAGAAGGGCAACAAAATTGGTGAGGGGTTTGGAGCACAGCCCTGTGAGGAGAGGCTGAGGGAGCTGGGGTTGCTTAGCATGGAGAAGAGGAGGCTCAGGGGAGACCTTCTTGCTCTCTACAACTCCCTGAAGGGAGGTTGTAGCCAGGCGGAGGTTGGTCTCTTCTCCCAGGCACCCAGCACCAGAACAAGAGGGCACAGTCTCAGGCTGCCCCAGGGGAGGTTTAGGTTGGATGTTAGGAAGCAGCTCTTCACAGAGAGAGCGATTGCCCATTGGAATGTGCTGCTGTTGCTATGACTGTTATATCTGAGGAACAATTACAAAGTAAAGCAAACAAACAAAGAACAAAGCAGCTGCAGAAATCTGATAGAGATTCAGAGGTAATTATTCTGTCTTTCCTCCCAGGCCGTGCTTCCTGCAGTGCCTCTGGGGATCCACACTACAACACTTTTGACCACAGAGTTCATAATTTCATGGGAAATTGCACTTACACCCTCTCCAAAGTGTGCAACGTCTCTGAGAGGGTTCCATACTTTGACGTGTCCACAACAAATGAGCACAGAGGAGCCAACACCAGGGTCTCTTATGTGAAGTCAGTGCAAGTGGAAGTCTACGGCAACCAGATTTCCTTGCTGAAAAGCAAGAAAGTGAATGTAAGAAAATTCTTATTTAAAAGCCATATTTTAAAACTGGCATGCAGGTAATGCCATCTTTTCTCCATGAAATTTAGAGCAAACTTGCTCTTTTTACTGCTTAAATGTACCTACTTTAGAAAGATGCCTAAACAAACTTGCTCAGGTGAAGTGATTTTTAATTGCTTCCAATTCCCCTGTGCCCAAGATCAGATCTTTCACTAATCTCTTCTAACTGCATGAGTCCCAGCAGTCAGACACTAACTTGGACAACTCTCTGTGCAGGTGAATGGCAGGAGAGTGAATCTGCCTGTATTTATTGAGGAGAAGATCAGTATTCAAAGCAGTGGTGGATATGTTCTTGTGGAAACTGACTTCGGGCTGTGGGTGAGATACGATGGCAATCACTACGCAGAAGTCTCTGTGCCCTCTAATTATAATGGTCTGCTCTGTGGCCTCTGTGGTAAGTCAAGGGCTTAGTCACTGTTTTATGAGTTGTGGAGGCTAGTGATTGCTGAAGCATTTTTTCTTAGCATGCCATACTTGCTGTAGACACAGCTAGTCCTTCTCAAATGGACTAGAGTTTGCAGCAGTGAAGAAAACTCGCTGGAATTTTTTCCTGTTTCTAAGAACTGTTACTTGCAAAATTCCTGGCAACGTGCAAGTCACCTGGAATGTTGTGAGGTGCAACTACAAATAACATTTTCAGATGAATCAAACCCCCTCACTTTAGTTCTACAGTTTAAATTTAGGCAGATGACTTGCATGCATCTACTCCAGAATTCTACACCTACATTTTTCTATTGCTTACATTCTGATGCACTTGTATTTTGTTGGGCGTGAGGAATGCTGTACCATTTCATTTTGTGAATCATAAAAACCTGAGACCTTTGTCAGAGCAAAGAGCAACCTGCGCCAGGGGAGGTTTAGGATGGATGTTAGGAAGAAGTTCTTCACAGAAAGAGAGATTGGCCACTGGGATGTGCTGCCCAGGGAGGTGGTGGTGTCCCCATCACTGGAGGTGTTTAGGAAGAGACTGGATGGGGTGCTTGGTGCCATGGGTTAGTTGATTAGATGGTGTTGGGTGATAGGTTGGACTTGATCTCAAAGGTCTCTTCCAACATGGTTAATTCTATCCTACTCTACTCCTCTTCTCTTCTCTTCTCTTCTCTTCTCTTCTCTTCTCTTCTCTTCTCTTCTCTTCTCTTCTCTTCTCTTCTCTTCTCTTCTCTTCTCTTCTCTTCTCTTCTCTTCTCTTCTCTTCTCTTCTCTTCCCTTCCCTTCCCTTCCCTTCCCTTCCCTTCCCTTCCCTTCCCTTCCCTTCCCTTCCCTTCCCTTCCCTTCCCTTCCCTTCCCTTCCCTTCCCTTCCCTTCCCTTCCCTTCCCTTCCCTTCCCTTCCCTTCCCTTCCCTTCCCTTCCCTTCCCTTCCCTTCCCTTCCCTTCCCTTCCCTTCCCTTCCCTTCCCTTCCCTTCCCTTCCCTTCCCTTCCCTTCCCTTCCCTTCCCTTCCCTTCCCTTCCCTTCCCTTCCCTTCCCTTCCCTTCCCTTCCCTTCCCTTCCCTTCCCTTCCCTTCCCTTCCCTTCCCTTCCCTTCCCTTCCCTTCCCTTCCCTTCCCTTCCCTTCCCTTCCCTTCCCTTCCCTTCCCCTCCCCTCCCCTCCCCTCCCCTCCCCTCCCCTCCCCTCCCCTCCCCTCCCCTCCCCTCCCCTCCCCTCCCCCTCCCCTCCCCTCCCCTCCCCTCCCCTCCTCTCCCCTCCCCTCCCCTTAATGTCAACATTCCAAAGTTGTCCTGCTGCTGTTTTCTCCTGGTGTTTTAGGAGGTGTTTATGCAACTTGAGTGATCATGTTTATAAGATCAAATGGGGGGTGGGGGTGGGGGGAAGAAAGATAAAGGGAAGAAAAATGAGACTTCTAAGGCTTGTATTTGCCTGCTCTTTAGTCTAGCTAAGATAGGCAGTGTCTACATTAAAGGAAAGCAGTGTCAAGGATCCAGCATGGATAATCATGAGACAACAGACTTCATGAATAAGAAAGCAAGCCATACTTTAATCCCCAAATTAAAATGCCACCGCATATGAAGTGCTGTATAGGGTATAAAACACAGAGACCCTTGAGCCCTGTGAGAAAGGTCAGACAAAAAGGGCACATTCTACAGCGGTCTGTAAGAACTCCTATTACAATAGGATAGAAAAATAACTAAGACACAGGAAGCTGATGCAGATAATGAGAGCAGGAGCAGTCTGGAATGAGCAGTGACCCAGCATGTTTCAGCAGCAGTGTTGCTAACACCTGAACCTGAGCAGCTTTTGGTGGAACAATATTTTGAAATCCAGGTGATTGTATGAAGTGCACCCCAGGATGGGAATGGGAGTGTAGAAATGACAGGAATGGCTTGCCTTGGGAGTCTCTGATTGTCCTTTGATTGGGATCACCTGCAATTTTCTGCTTTGATTATCTCTCCACGGATTTTTCACACCTGCAGTTCAGGAAATCTGCCTAGGAACATAATGGGCCAAATAACACCATTTCATATTTGGTCCAACATTTTGCAGCTAGGACCCAAGGAAATGAGTCCAGATTACTTAGCTAAGCAATGTGGTCTAGTTACATAAGAACTTAGAGTCCTCTTGCTTCAAGTCCCCAAGTCTCTGAACAGCAGTTCTTGTCAGTGGTGGAGTTAAAGCTCAATTGAGCTCTTCTTATTTTGCCCAGGACACACTGATGTTGCACACACACCCCCTGGAGTTTATTTTATAGCCTGAAACCTAGATTTGTTTGTGAACTTCACATGCCTCATAAATCTCTCTTTATCCTCACAGGTAATTATAATGGTGATCCAAATGATGACAACATAAAGCCCAATGGTGACATTGCAAGTGGATCCAACGATCTTGGACAGAGCTGGCTGGTGCCTGACAATAGCACCTGGTATGTCAGTTAATTCAGTCATTTCCCATTTGCTAATATAACTCTATAAAAATCAAACATCTATCTCCTCACTGTCATCCAGCACCATTTTACATCTAACCAACAGCCCATTAGGAGCAGGGAGCTACTCTTTTATATTAAACAGATGAAGAGGGCTTGTGCCTTTTCAGTCTTGTTTTGCAAAGCAAGAAGTGTCTGATGACTGTGAATGAGGTTGGGACTCCAGTCCAGTTTGCAAACCTGATTGGAAACCATAACTGATTAGATCCCATACCGCCTTTTTTCTTCCCTTTTTTCTTCCTTCCCCCTCCCCTCCCCCCAGCTAAGAATAAGCCTTTGATTAGCCCAGAAGGCATCAAAAAGGAAGACCATTCAGTAACAGGGCTGACATCAGCTTTTCAAAGAAGCTGGATGAAGTCTTGTGATTGTAGTAAAATACACCCAGTTGTGCAGGGTTCTCATGTGTCAGTTTTCCACTGAAAGTCTGAGAGTAAGAGATGTGAAAAACACATCTGGTTTTGTTTGCTTTCCCCAGGTGCTCCATTGGTACAGAAGAGCAATGTGATCCTGTGCTGGAGAACGAAGCAAAGGAAAACACAGTGTGTGGCATGATCACAGACCCAACAGGTAGTATGCTGGAAGTTCCCTGTGAGTCATGGGATGGAGCACTTTATAGCTCTGTGTTCCTTTGTTCTGAGCTCACACTGCAAGCATATAAAGCCTCCAGTGTAAATGGCTAACATAAAACTCTCAGGTCAAAACATGTCAATCATTCAGACAGTGCCAATGTGTCCATGAAGACCATCTGAGACTGTGCTCAGGGAGCCATAGCTGCTCTTTGCATTATAGTGCCTTGGACTTGGCTTGCTAAAATAAGTAGTTCAGAAGGCACTGTCAGTGTGTGTATTGCAGACAACTGGTCTGAAATTCTGTGCACGTTCCCTGCACTCTGGAATGAGTGCCTTGCCTAGCCAGCAGCTCTTCTTTCGGTAAACAATGTTGTATTAATCATGAAAAAAAGAAGAAGGTCTGATCCAGAGGGCCAGGTCTCATTGTGCATGCTCCACTTCAAGTGGATGGTTTCACTTAAAACACAAAGTTATCCTGGACTACTCACAATAGCATAATGATGCTGTGACAGAAAATGGATGGTGGTGGTCATCTTATCATCCCCATTTTTTTGTTCTATGTATGTATGTATGTATGTATCTATCTATCTATCCATCCATACACACACCTTTCTTGATTTACACAGGAATCTTCAAGGACTGTCATGCCAAAGTGCCTCCAGAAAACTTCTTTGAGAGCTGTGTTTATGACATGTGTTTCACTGATGGACAGGCAACATCCCTGTGCTACGGCCTGCAGGCCTATGCTGAGTCCTGTGTCAGTGCTGGCATTTGCATAGAGTGGAGGAATTCTACTCTTTGCCGTGAGTATTGTGACTTCTGAATACTTTGGATCTAAACTTCCAAAGCGTGCTCACCCTCCTCTGCTGTGTTCATGCATGTTATTTCATTTTATGTCAAGCTTGGAGCACAGTCTGACTTTTGTCATGTCTTCAGCCTGCTCCTGTTTCACTACCACTCCAGTAGCTGTATAAAATCCTAATTTTCAAGACCATTTGGATACAGAATCACACAGAACAATTAGGGGCTGGAAGGGACCTCAAAAGATCATCCAGGACAACCTTCCTACCAAAGCAGGATCACCTAGAGCAAGCCACACAGGAACACGTCCAGGCAGGTTTTGAATGTCTCCAGAGACAGAGACTCTATAAGCTCTCTGGGCAGCCTGTTTCAGTGTTTTGTCACCCTCACAGTGAAAAAGTTTTTCCTTATGCTCACATGGAACCTTCAGTGCTCCAGCTTGCATCCATACCCCTTGTCCTATCACTGGACATCTCTGAGAAGATGCAACGGTCCCTGGGGACCATGCTTTTGGAGACTGGGCTGGGATCAGAGTGGCTGGAGAGCACCCAGGCAGAAAGAGGCCTCGAGGTACTGGTTGACAGTAGGCTGAACATGAGCCAGCAGTGTGCCCAGGTGGCCAAGAAGGCCAATGGCATCCTGGTCTGGATCAGAAATAGTATGGCCAGCAGGAGCAGGGAAGTCATTGTGACCCTGTACTGAGCACTGGTTAGGCCACACCTTGAGTCCTGTGTCCAGTTCTGGGCTCCTCAGTTTAAGGACATTGAGACACTTGAAGGTGTCCAGAGAAGGGCAATGAGGCTGGGGAGAGGCCTTGAGCACAGCCCTGTGAGGAGAGGCTGAGGGAGCTGGGGTTGTTTAGCCTGGAGAAGAGGAGGCTCAGAGGAGACCTTCTTGCTCTCTCCAACTCCTTGAAGGGAGGTTGTAGCTAGGAGGGGGTTGGTCTCTTCTCCCAGGCAACCAGCACCAGAACAAGAGGACACAGTCTCAAGCTGTGTCAGGGGAGGTTTAGGCTGGAGGTGAGGAGAAAGTTCTTCCCAGAGAGAGTTATTAACCATTGGGATGTGCTGCCCAAGGAGGTGGTGGAGTCACCATCCCTGGAGATGTTCAAGAGGGGACTGGATGTGGCACTTGGTGCCATGGTTTAGTAGTCATGAGGTGTTGGGTGACAGGTTGGACTGGATGATCTTTGAGGTCTTTTTCAACCTTATTGATTCTATAATTCTATGATTCTGTGAAAGATAGAAACCCAATTCTACCATGAGCACATGGGATGTGGCAGTAGAACTTATTTTCCTCCAGGGGTCTCAGTGAAAGATGGAGTGTGATTTTCTGCTTTATTTTTAAAGATATGGCAGGTGTTCCAATAGCAACTGCAGTAATGCACCACAACAGCTGCTATGTGAAGAGATTCTTTGATTTGTTTAATGGGGTGACTTTATATCACCTGCAGGAGAAGGTTTACTGAACCATGCACAGTAAGTTCTGTATGGTCACAGCAGACCTTCCCTTAAAGCAAACCTGCAATGTTTGGCATCCTCTGAGAGGGGAAGTGCAGGGTGGCCCACCTGTCTTACTCAGCTATCTCATGTGGCAAGAAAATCCTTTGTGTACAGCACTCTCCAATGTCAGACTTTCCCACAGTAGTTGTAAGTATTTTCAGGACCTAACAGGGAAAGTTTTATCATCATTTTGCCCTTTTTAGTGATCTTATGTTTTCTTTTTCTTTCTAGCAATGTCCTGCCCTGGAGGCAGTATTTACAAGAGCTGTGGTACTAGGTGTCCCTCTACCTGCATGGGCACTTCAGCACCTGATTCCTGCAGTGCCTTGCCCGTGGAGGGGTGCTTCTGTAAGGAAGGCTATGTGTTGAGTGGAGACACCTGTGTGCCAGAAAGCAGCTGTGGCTGTGTTGATGACAACAACCAGTATCACCAGGCAAGTCACCTCAGACATTTTAACAACAAAAGACAAAAAAAAAGGGACAGGAAATCTCATATTTTATCATCAAGAGAGAAAAAGATAATAATAACAAGAAGAATACAGTCATTATTTGCACTGTTAACAATAACAAAGTAGCCTCATTTTGCCAGTTTTCTTGACCCACAATCTGTGTGTCTACAACTGCCCAAATGGTCTACCTTATAGCATGTACTTCTGCATTCTTGTTTTCCTGCTCAGCTGAATGAAAGCTGGTTCACTGGAGATCACTGCTCTGAACGCTGCACCTGCCACGCCAATGGCGTCATTGCGTGCACGAGCTGGGAGTGTGGAGTTCGAGAGGAATGCAGCATCAAGGATGGTGTGCTGGGCTGTCACTCCAATGGTAAAGCCTGCCTGAAAATGCTTCTCAATGTCAATCCCACCAGTAGATTGAGAGGGGTGATTCTCCCACTCTACTCTGCTCTGGTGAGACCTCACTTGGAGTACTGTGTCCAGCTTTGGAGCCCTCAATACAGGAAGGACATGGACCTGATGGAGGCGGTCCAGAGGAGGGCCATGAAAATAATTAGGGGGCTGGAGCACTTTTGCTATGAGGACAGGCTGAGGGAGTTGGGGCTCCTCAGCCCTGGAGAAGAGAAGGCTCCAGGGAGACCTTCTGGTGGCCTTCCAATACCTTAAGGAGGCCTACAAGAAGTCTGGAGAGGAACTATTTACAGAGGGCTGCAGTGATAGGATGAGAGGCAATGGTTTGAAACTGGAGAAGAGTAGGTTTAGACTGGATGTTAGGAACAAGTTCTTTACAATAAGGATGGTTGAGCACTGGAACAGGTTGCCCAGAGAGATGGTTGAGGCCCCTGCCTTGGAGATATTCAAGGTGAAGCTCAACAGGGCTCTGGGCAGCCTGATCTCAGAATCACAGAATCAACCAGAACCAACCAACCACCTAACCCTATCTAATTAACTAGACCATGGCACTAGGTGCCTCATCCAGTCTCTTCTTAAACACCTCTAGGCACTGTGTCCTCTTGTTCTGTTGCTGATTGCCTGAGAGAAGAAACCAACTCCAACCTAGTTACAACCTCCCTTCAGGTAGCTGTAGACAGCAAGAAGGTCTCCCCTGAGCCTCCTCTTCTCCAGGCTAAACACCTCCAGCTCCCAGTTGCTTTTCATAGGGCTTGTGCTCCAGACCCCTCCCCAGCTTTGTTACCCTTCTCTCAACACATTCCAGCAACTCAACATCTTTCTTGAACTGAGGGGCCCAGAACTGGACACAGTACTCAAGATGTGGCCTAACCAGTGCTGAGTACAGGGGCAGAATGATTTCTCTAGTCCTCATAGCCACACTATTCCTGATCCAGACCAGGATGCCATTGGTCTTCTTGGCCACCTGGGCACATTGCTGGCTCATGTGTAGCCTACTGTCAACCTGTATTCCCAGGTCCTTTTCTGCCTGGCTGCTTTCCAGCCAGTCTGACCCCAGCCTGTAGCACTGCCTGGGGTTATTGTAGCCAATGCGTGGAACCCTGCACTTAGACACTGAGAATGTCCCTGCTCAATGGAGTGAGGTTGGTCTTGATCACCTGTAGAGGTCCCTGCCAACCCAGGTGATTCTGTGGTTCTCCTTCTAGCTTCATTATAAATATCTTTTCACATAAGATGGCAAAGAAGTCCCAAGTGAGCATTGCCAGTGCTGAGATGAAAAGACATGATCCATCTTGCAAGCACAGATCCCCTTCTGTTGTAGTGGGTATCAGCAAAGCCTCATGTTGCCCAAAGGCTTGCAAGATCATTGGGGTTGTGTTTTTTTGTGTTGATACTACAAATTCCAGTCCCACAGCAGCAGCACTACAAGCTATAAATTAGGGAATCATTGAGAACTGCATTTCTGAAAGTCTAGTTGATGGCAAATGTATTTCATATCCAGTTGTAAATTTATTGACTTTTCTATTTACACCTGTGTTTATACATGGAAGTATGGTGTGTGGTGGCTTTTTTTATATAGCTAAGTAGAAAAATCTCTGTATTACTCTCAGCTCCTATAAATCATAGCTACAACAGCACATAAAAATGTATACAGAGACTCCCTTCCTGCCAAGCTGCCAGTTTGCACATGATCTGCAAATTAAACTTAGGAGACATTCCTGGGAGTGTCTTGTTTCCACGTGTCTGTGACTGGCATGAACCTGAGGCAGCTCTGTGAAGGTTTGCCCACACAATACCAGTCAGGATTAGGATGCTGCACTAATGCAAACGTCTTTGGTCATCTGAGTCTGAAGCTCTTAGATAAATTTTCCACCTCCAGGTCAAGCAATATGTCAAGTGGCTGGAGATCCTCACTACCTCACTTTTGATGGAAGGATGTACACTTTCTTGGGTACCTGCACCTACACCTTGGTTGAGGTTGTCAACACCAACAGTGCCACTCCTATAACCATCCTTGGCAAGAATGAAGACAGAGGACTTAGAGGCGCCACGTACCTTAAAGAAGTCTACATAGATATGTACGGTATACGGATCACCCTCCAGAAGAACCAGGGAATCCTGGTAGGTGGTGGTGCTTTTTATTCTGGCAAGAAGTGCCTTTAAATTAGCTCACTAGAGTAGCTGTAGAGAAAAGGAACTTCATGTTCCTGGTAGGTGGTGGTGCTTTTTATTCTGGCAAGAAGTATCTTTAAATTAGCTCACTAGAGTAGCCGTAGAAAAAAGGATCTTCATGTTCCCTAAGGAATGTGTATGCATATGCTTAATACTTATGGGCACCTCCATTTTCTGCTTATCATGGGGAAATGTCATCTCTTACCAGTTCCCAGGGCTTCTGTTCTGTTGGCTGTAGTTTGGAGACAGAGCCCAAAGCCTCCAGACTGCAGAACTATTGCCTGCACCAAAGAATGGGTCTCCCCATTTCAGTAGCTGTCATCAACCCAATCACCTATAGCTAGCTAACAAGAGCAGAGGAAGAGCAAGTCATACTGTATTGGGCTAAAATGCATGGGGTCCATGGCAGTAGTGGAGGCAAGGAATCCACCCTATGGGTGAGTAAGTGCTTGCTCACTGCCAGGGATCTTTCCAGCTCCCTGTTGAAGGCACAGGCTATGAATACTGCCCAGCTTTCCTCAGCTAAAGGCTGATTCCTGCAACCCATAGCTGGAATATGCAATGATGGAAGCTTAAAGGAGCTAAAGCTGTCAAACAGAAATCTTCAGCACTGTGAAGAACATAGAATGTGAGCTGCAAAGCTTTCATGGAGGGATGCCCATATGACAAATGCTTTGTCTCTCCAGCTGAACAGTGAGAGAGTCAACACTCCACTGGAGAACCGGGTGCGAGGCGTGTCCATTGGAAGCGTTGGCAGATTCATAGTACTGGAAACTGACTTTGGTGTGACAGTGAAATTTGATGGCAGTCACCATCTGGAAATCACCCTCCCAGAAACCTACTTCTCCAAGGTAAGATTTAGTATGCAAGCACCTGGCACTGTTTCAGAACTGCTGCTTTGTGCATTTGCCTGTAATCTCTTTTATTCCTGTCTTTTGCCATTGCATCTTTCTTTGTAGCTGCCTTGTGACACATCAGGTTTTTTTCCCTTTCTTTTATTTTCTCTTCACAACAACTTGCTTGTGTTCCAAGGGGGTAACTAAAGAAAATTACCTGGCTAGGGGAATACATCCAGCTTATAGAGTAATCCACCTTGTAGCCTCAGGGGAGCACAGATTTCCTGCAGTCTCTATTTTGTTTCCCTGTGGGTGCAGTCAGACACTAGTGAGTGCATCTGAAATGTCTGGCACAAGACTCATGGCTGTTGGTGATCCAGTCACACCATTTCATAGGCAATGAATAGGAAGTTATTGGGAAGCTGATGCAGAACAGATTGTGCTCAGAGTATGGTTCTTGCAGGTACAAGGCATGTGTGGCAACTTCAATGACAACCCTGAAGATGATCTGGTCTTGCCCAGCGGTACACTAGTTGGTGTCACAGATTTCGGAAACAGCTGGAAAGTGGAAGCAGACAGTGATGAGGGGTAAATTTTACTGCCTCCCTTCCTCCTTCCACCCTTCCTCCCTTCCCTACCATTGTTCAGTACAAGAAGTTTGGACAACAATTTATCCATGGGTCAGCAATGTCCCCTTGTGGACAAGAAAACCAGTGGGATCCTGGGGTGCATTAAGAGGAGTGTGTCCAGCAGAGCCAGGGAGGTTCTCCTGTCCCTCTACTCTGCCCTGGTGAGACCTCACCTGCAATACTGCATCCAGTTCTGGGCTCCCCAGTTCAGGAGGGACAGGGATCTGCTGGAGAGAGTCCAACAGAGAGCTACCAGGATGATTAAATGACTAGAGCATGTTCCCTATGTGGAGAGGCTGCGAGGAGATTTAATACATGTTTATAAATATCCAAGAGCTGGGTGCCCAGAGGGAGGGGACAGGGACAGGCTCTGCTCAGTTGCACCCTGTGGTAGGACAATGGGCAATGGATATAAACTACAGCACAACAGCCTCCACCTCAACATGGGGAGGAACTTCTTGATTGTGAGGGTCACAGAGCACTGGAACAGGCTGCTCAGAGAGCTTTGTGGAGTCTCTTTCTCTGGAGACTTTCCAGCCCTGTCTGGATGTGTTCCTGTGTGACCTGTGGTAGAATCTAGGGTCTTGCTCTGGCAGGGGGGGTGGAATTGATGATTTCCAGAGGTCACTTCCAACCCCTAACATCCTGTGATCCTATGGATACCTTTCACTAGGAAAAAACCATTTCAGTCTCCATCTTACGCATGCCTTTGGAACTTAAATGCAGCTGTGTCTGTGCTTTTGTGCAGCTGTTTATCAGACTCAAGAGAAGATGATGTTCCTCCTTGCACTGCTGCCAATAAAGCAGACATGGAAAGGCAGTGCAATGTCCTAAAATCAGACAAATTCAAGGCCTGCCATAATCTAGTCGATCCTGAAGACTTCATACAGATGTGCATCTATGACATGTGTCTGTATGACGGCATGAAGTCCACTCTCTGCGACATAGTTCAAGTCTATGTGGACACCTGCAGGAGCCATGGAATCACCATCAAATGGAGGAACAGCACATTCTGTCGTAAGTGCACAAGCAAGTGTTGAAAAAATGACCCTTGGCTGCCTGATGGCATGAAAAGAAATGAGCAATATTAGGGGAATGAGTTATGTAAAAGGCAATTAAGCCAAAACTGCCACCAAATGCAGTTCTGGTACTATGACTTCATTGTTGCACTGAACTGTGTCCAAGTTGAGCTTGAGGCACAGCCACAAGCTGTGCCAGGGGAGGTTTAAGCTGGATGTTAGGAAGCAATTCTTCACGGACAGAGAGATTGGCCACTGGAATGTGCTGCCCAGGGAGGTGGTGGAGTCACCATCCCTGGAAGTGTTTAAAAAGAGACTGGATGAGGCACTTAGTGCCACGGTTTAATTGATTGGGTGGTGTTGGGTGATAGGTTGGACTTAATGATCTCATAGGTCTTTTCCAACCTGGTTAGTTCTGTATTCTGTGTTCTTCTTAAATGTACTTAAAGACATTGATTATGTTCTCTTCACCCACACAGCATTGTCCTGCCCGCTCCACAGCCATTACACGGACTGCGTCTCTGCCTGCCCATCGACATGCAATGACATTTTTGCATCTTCCCTTTGTGAGAAGACAGAGGAGTGCACAGAGGGTTGTGAGTGTGATAATAACTATGTGCTCAGTAACGGCGAGTGTGTATCTCTGAGCAACTGTGGCTGCAGGGATGATGACAACAATTATTACAGCGTAAGTAGTTTGTCTGTGGAGCAAACCTCTAGCTGCAGATCTTGTAGAAAGTTGGTCTTCTCTCCACCTGAATGAGAGAAAGAGGAAAATCTTCAGGGTCTGCCTCTTAAATGCCTTCCAGCTGATTAGTAAAAGATGCAGGCTTAAGTGTTGGGAGATGCAGGAGCTTGGGACTTGAGGCTGAAATTAAGACATATTCAAAACTAGTCAAAACTAGAGTCATTCAGACTAGTCCTGGTTTGTGGTCAAATTCTTATATGGAAAACAGTAAGATAAATGGGCTGGGATCTCCCCTCCCAGGCACTGGCCAGGCTGTACCTAGCCAGCCTCTACACCCTTTTCCACTGAACTCTTATTGCACTGCAAAGCTAAGCCCCTCAATAACATCTTATTAACACAACTTCTGTCCAGGCTGGGGAGACCTGGATAACTCCACACTGTACCAGGAGATGTGAGTGTCAGAAGGACGGTGTCATCCAGTGTAAGAGCTACAGCTGTGATTCTGGAGAGACCTGCGTGATCAAAAATGGGAAATACAAGTGCAATCCAACAGGTGAGTGCAGGCAGATCTGCACTTGCTGCTCCATGAGGGCTGGACAAGGAGAAAGGATCTGGGTGTCTGTAGTGGTGTGATGGTTTAATCCACCCCCACCCACAAAACCTCGGCTAGGCGCAGTTGGAGAAGCGAATGGAAGCTGTGTTTTACAAGCAATAATGAAATGCAGTGACTGTGCACAACATATACAGTATTTATACACAAAATATACAGTATTTACAGTATTATATATACACACAGTACTTGTATTCATGAAATATACAGTATTTACAGTATTAGACAAGAATTTACAGATAAGATAACAAACACAGAAATCCTCCTCCTCCTGGATCCCACCTCAGGTTCCCCCCAACCTCTCTCCCCCTTCCCATTTTCTCTAGTTAATTAGACAGAAAAGAGAAGAGTAGAAAAATAATGTTAGGGGAATTCCAGTTAAGCTCAAAGCAGTTGTTAAGAAAGTTAGTTGCTTATCTGATCAGTTTCAGCCCAGGGCCAGCATGCATGCAGTCTGGCCAAAGAAAGAGAACAAAGACGACGAGACTGAGTCCAGAATGTAAGGTCGTAAAACTCCATCCCACTCATCTACCAATGAAATTCCTTTAGAATTAGCTTCCTTTTGTTTTCCTTTTTACACCCAGACATTCAGCTAGATAATTTTGCAGCTATCCTTTCTTAAAGGCACAGCCTGTGACAGTTGTCACAGTGTCCATTCTTCCTTCCATGGCGCTTCCAATCTTTTCCCCAGCGAAAGGCGGCACCTCTGACGGCGCTGCTGATGACGTATTAATGAACACAAAAGTTTTCAGAATAGGAATTTGTTAGAGGGAAGTGGAACAAGAGCCTTAAAATTTACTTGCATCTGGAAATTTGACAGTTCAGTCTGTACCAAAACCAAAGCTCCTAAATGTCTGTGAATCCTTCGGCAACGATCCTGTTTTTCAACACTGCCTGCTAGTTTGAGAACAGAAAAAAAACCAACCACAAAACCAAAGACAAAACAGGATGGAGAAGATCTGAACAGATAAATATCAGTAGTTGCTTTGGATAAGCAAAGTTAATTCCATACTCTCCAGGTGGCTTGGATTGTTTAGGAGACAGTTTGTTGCCTAGTGACTCTATACTTCACTTTTAAAGAATAGTATGGCAAAGGTCTGTATTGATGATCAACACAAGAGCACAATGCAAACCCAGCTCAGCCCTGCTCCACTTTGGCAAAATGCCACAGCAGAGGAACCTCAGCAGTCCTAAGGAGTGACTTGTTCCTGGGAGAATAGAATAGAATAGAATAGAATAGAATAGAATAGAATAGAATAGAATAGAATAGAATAGAATAGAATAGAATAGAATAGAATAGACCCGACCAGACCAGACCAGACCAGACCAGACCAGGTTGGAAGAGACCTTCAAGATCATTGCATCCAACCCATCAACCAATCCAACCCACCTAAATAACTAACCCATGGTACCAAGCACCCCATCAAGTCTCCTCCTGGAAACCTCCGGTGATGGTGACTCCACCACCTCTGCAGTGGGTGGTCAAAGGGATTACTTAGATGATAGTCACTGCTTCTGATTGCTAGGTCTGGTGAACCCTCTAATCAGCCTAGTAACCTCAGAAGCAATCAGTGTGATAGCAGTGAGCCTGCCCAAATGAGACATTGCTTTTCATGTCCCAGTGCTTTTGCAGCAACACACTGCTGAGAGTTATGGAATTGACAGCTCTACTGCCAGCCATGCTGAGTGGCAGAACCATTCCTCTGCAGAGGACCAATGTGCACAACTTAGTCTCTGTACAGACTACGAACCCAAATGTTCTGCTTCTCTTCAGTTGGCTTCCTCTAGCTCTCAGCAGAGGAATGGGTTTCTCTGTCTCTTTATTTGAGTGCCCACTCACTAGGGTGATGCCTGAGCACCCATCTTTGCCTGCTAGCAGCTGGTTTTTTTTACCTAACTTGTTTTAAACTCTGGGATGGGATCTGGCACCTGCATATTCAGACTGAATAGTAATGAAGCTCTTCCCCTTTAGGCTTTGGGAGATGCCGGATCTTGGGGGATCCACACTACACCACCTTTGATGGGCTGGTGCACCACTTCCAAGGGAGATACACATATATTGTGTCTCAGACCATCCCTGACCTACCTGATACCCTGACACCATTCAGAATTGAAGGCATGAACTATCCTCTCCCTCTGATGCCACACCTTACTTACCTGAGAGAGGTTCTTGTGGATGTTTACAATCACACAGTGAGATTCATGCAGAACAAGAAGCTTGTGGTAAGTCTCTCACTGCTTGCAGAGCACAGAGAAAGACTCCCTTTGAGAAAAGAAAAGGAAAACCAAAAGCAATCTGTTTTGCAGAATGTGAAGTATTCAAGCTAACTGTAGTATCACACCAGTGCTACGGAGGGACCACGAATGGGATTTGCAGTTCACAGCATCACAGGATGTCAGGGGTCCAACAGAATGGCCAACTCCCCTGCCAGAGCAGGACCATACAATCTAGCACAGGTCACACAGGAATACATCCAGATGGGCCTTGAAAGGCTCCAGAGAAGGAGACTCCACAACCTCTCTGGGCAGCCTGTTCCAGTGGTTTGTGACCCTTACAGTAAAGAAGTTCCCCCTTGTGTTGAGGTGGAACCTCCTGTGTTGCAGCTTACATCCATTGCCCCTCGTCCTATCACAGGGAGAAGTGAGAAGAGCCTGTCCCCTCCCTGCTGACCCCCAGCACTCAGGGGATTTACTAAATCCCCTCTAAGTCTTCTCTTTTCCAGACTAAAGAGCCCCAAGTCCCTCAGCCTCTCCTCACCAGGCAGTGCTCCAATCCCTTTGTCATCCCTGCAGCCCTCTGTTGGACCCTCTCCAGCAGATCCCTGATCCTCTTAAACTGGGGAGCCCAGTTGTGTCTTGTTTTCTCTCTAGCTATGAATTCTACTTCAAACAAATGGGTAAATAGAGGTTTAAGAATAAAACACCAAATATCCCAAGGCTTACAATAAAGCCATCACCTTTTTTTTATCAGGGTCAGGGAAAAGTGCCAATTATGCTAGGAAAAATGCATTTCCTTCCTGGTGGTGCACTCAGAGTATAGGTAGTTCCTATGTAATTTTTTGGCTTAATGGTAGAAATTTGTCAGGAAGGTATGAAAATGCTGTGCCCAGATCACTTTCCTCAGTATGTGATTTTATTAGCTTTAAAAAAATGAATACTGAGGGGTTTTACCTTGTTAATTTTATATAGTATCATAGTATCATCAGTCAGGGCTGGAAGGGACCACAAGGATCAGCTAGTTCCAACCCCCCTGCCACGGGCAGGGACACCCCACACTAGATCAGGCTGGCCAGAGCCTCATCCAGCCTGGGCTTATGTATGCATACACACACACACACATATATATATATGTTCATTTGCAGCATTGACCTGCACTGAAGTCAACTTTGAATCTGGCCTATATATCTATTCTGAATGGTAACCTTTTCTTCTGCCCCTTGCAGGTGGATGGTGTGACGGTGAGACTCCCTGCCCATCCTCATGAAGGTATTCGTATATACCAGAGGACAACAAGAATTTACCTGGAGACAGACTTTGGCTTATACCTGAGCTTTGATGGCAGTCAAAATGCAGGTAAGTGATAGTAAGACAATGGGCAGGAAAGCTTTAGCTGTATCTCAACAAGTGTCTTCACACCAAAGGAGGCCTGAACCCAAAGTAAAATGAGAAACCTTCATCCTTTGAGCCTATTAAAATGAAATTAAGACAAAAGTGTTGCCAAAAGCAGAAGACCCATGACACTGGCATTTCTTCATCTGGGTCCATCTGAACACAGGAGAAGTGAGAGGCAGAGCCAGACTGGCTCACGTTTTTTCACGTGCAGTAAGGCCTGAGGGGTTAAAAATAAAACCAAATGACTCGAAATTGCTGCTCAAGATGATGGGGTGAAATCTGAATGTGCCCCTGGGCCAGTTTAAGCCAGTCACAGGATTGAGAGCCTCAAGGTATCCAGCTGTGAGTGCATCCTTTCACCTCCTTCCTCTCAAGGCTACTCCAGATAATCCCAGTTTGCTGTGTTTCTCAGTGGGACTCACATCACACGTTGCACACCTCACTCCTGGAAGTGGGACACATGTTCTTGCCGCCGCTGTTGGAAGCAGAGTTACTTCTGATGCACACCAGGATACAGTCATGTGATTTCTGAGTGGCTGGTGAAAGCACCAGGCTGGTTTTACACATGACCATCATTCCAAACCCTAAAATTCCAGCTCCAGAAAGGTCTCTTCTGTAAGAGTTCTGCTACCCAGTGGATTCTAAGTGAGGGGCAAGAAGTGGTTGAGGCATTGTTTGCTGCAAAGCAGTAAGCAGTAGGCACGAAGGGCACTCAGGTGGTGATGTCATGTTAACTAATGCCTTACTGGCTGCAACTTTTTTTTCCTGATCCATGTTGCATAGCAACAGAAACAGGACAGAAGCAGTCCTCTGAATACATGTATGAACATGCATGTTCAGGGCTGTGCTCACATCCTGCATATAGGGCCCATGTCACGTTACCAGGTCTGATCTGAATCATGAAATGTGGTACTTGGCACTGCTTTCCACCTCTTCTGCACACTCAGAAGCAAAGATTTCTGTGTAAGGGCTCTTTTTTTGCCTTCTGATCTTCCCTAGATATCAAGCTGGCCAACACCTACAGAAGCAGAGTGGAAGGCTTGTGTGGTGACTTTGATGGGAGAGCTAAAAACGACTTCAAAAGTCCGAATGGTGTTGTGTACAGGAGTGTGAATACGTTTGGTGCCAGCTGGAAAGTCCCTCTGAATAGAAATGCTGCTCGCCTCAGGTACTGCATTTTCTACTCCATACCCATGGCAAGCACAGCAACTGGAAGGGAGTGAACAAAGCCATAGTTAATAGCCAGGAGCAACTACACTGTGTCATTTCTGGTCTTTATATTCTCTCGGTCTGTGTGGAGAGACCTTTCCTGCTCATTGACTGGGTAGGTTTAGACTGGACATGAGCAAAAAGTTTTTCCCAGCAAGAGTGGCCAGGCATTGGAATGTGCTGCCCAGGGAGGTGCTGGAGTCACCAACCCTGGATGTGATTAAAGGTGGTTTGGATGTGGTGCTTGGGGATATGGTTTAGGGGTGCACCTTGTAGAACAGGGCCCTGGGTTGGACTTGGTGACCCTGAGGCTCTTGTCCAACCTCAATGTTTCTGTGATTCTGTGAACTACCAATGACTTTCTATCTAGCCAAAAGAGGCCTGAAGTATCCAGTGTCCTTCTGTGGGGCCACAGTCATTACAACTGCCACTGTACAGGCATGACTAAGAGAGAAATAAGGCCACAGAAGATCTGTTGTGGTGCTACTCAAGAGCAGTACCCTGAACGCTCTTTGTACACACAAGGAACTGACGCTTTCGTGCTGACTTTACAGGCGAGATGCAAACTCAGACGAGGAGTTTGAGGAGGAACTAGACACAGGCCTCTTCCAAGGCTGTGATGAAAAAGAGCTGGAGCAACAAAATGGAACTTCAAAATGTCAAATCCTGATGGACTCCAAGGGCCCCTTTGCAAATTGCCATTCCACAGTCTCACCTGATTTCTATTACATGTAAGTGGCTGCCACACACCCCTGTCCACTCCGTCTGCAAAACCATGTTGGTGCTTGCTTCTGGACAGAGTGTTTCACCTTTGGCCTCTGGGAGATTAATAGGAACTGGGGATAGTAAGTATAATAGGCACTGGGCTCAGGGATTCCTTGATTGAGATATATATCTCTCCATATATTCCCTTCTTTATTTGTAAACAATTGTGATGCTTTCCATCTATTTCCAGCTTCACTTTTCTGTTAGCTCAAGAGAGCAGCTCTCCTCTTTTCCTACAGAGAAAAAGCAACAGTATCAAACATTATGCCTGCAGGCTGGGGTTTGCAGTGTCCAGTTCTCACCCACCTTCAGTGGGAATTGAGTACCTGGCTCTCTTAGTTTCCTTCTAGAAAACCTAGCTTCATAAAAACCAGCCTGCATGCTGCAGCCACAAAGGCTGAGGCTGTCAGTGACACTTCCTGCATCTTTCATGAAACAGTGCAAAAATTGAATAGTGGAGAGTAACTAACCTGCCATCTTCAAGGAAGTTCCCTCTGCTGTGTTTAAAGGCTGCTGTGGCCTCTTACATACACAATTGCTCCACATCTGATTTTGAGCTGTATGAAACCCTTTGATTCATACCCACATTCATTATTCATCCAGCAGCAGCAACAAAGTTGCTAAGGAGCTGCCAGTTTTCTTTAGAAATGCAGTTGTTCCTAGCTTTGAAAGAGAAATAATGCCAACCTCAACACCCCTTCTACTTGTGAGAAGAATGGGAAGGAATCTTAAGGCAAAAAAAAACCCTGGGCCAAAGGCTTCAAGGATTCTTAACACAAGCTTACTTCTCTCTCTGTTGAGGAAGAGACTGGATGGGCTGCTTGGTGCCATGGGTTAGTTGATTAGATGGTGTTGGGTGATAGGTTGGACTTGATGATCTCAAAGGTCTCTTCCAATCTGGAATATTCCATTCCATTCCATTCCATTCCATTCCATTCCATTCCATTCCATTCCATTCCATTCCATTCCATTCCATTCCATTCCATTCCATTCCACAAAGTGCATCATGATGCAGCCATGCTGGAACAAACCAGAAGCAGATAGCAAAAAATCATTTCCTATGACAAGCGGTCATGTACCTGTTGATTGCTTGTTCACAGATAAATCTCTCTTGTGCCCTTATGGCCCAGAAGGCCAATGGGATCCTGGGGTACATTAAGAGGAGTGTGTCCAGCAGATCGAGGGAGGTTCTCCTCTCCCTCTACTCTGCCCTGGTGAGGCCACACCTGGAATATTGCATCCAGCTTTGGACTGAGAGACAGTTCAAGAGGGACAGGGATCTTGCTGGTGAGAGTCCAACAGAGAGCTACCAGGATGATGGACTGGAGCACTGCCCTGTGAGGGGAGGCTGAGAGTTTAGTCTGGAGAAGAGAAGTCTGAGAGGGGATTTAATAAATGTCTATAAATATCTGAGGCTGGGTGTCCAGAGGGAGGGCACAGGCTCTGTTCAGTTGCACCCTGTGATAGGGTAAGGGGCAATGGATATAAACTACAGCACAGGAGGCTCCACCTCAACATGAGGAGGAACTCCTTCCCTGTGAGGGTCACAGAAAACTGGAACAGGCTGCCCAGAGAGCTTGTGGAGTCTCCTTCTCTGGAGACTTTCAAGCCTGTCTGGATGTGTTCCTGTGTGACCTGTGCTGGATTCTGTGCTCCTGCTCTGGCCATGGGGGTGGACTTGAAGATCTCTTTGGGTCCTTTCCAACCCCTGACATCCTGTGAGCCTGGGATCTCACAGGTTAGCAGAGGCTGCCCAACAGATAACTTGATCTTCCCAATCATCTGGCTGGGGGAAGTGGGGTGTTTATTCTTTTGTTTTCTTGTCAGCCAGACAGAGGGAAATGGAACTAGCCAAGAGTCAAGCAGAAACAATAATAAAGCTACTGGGAACAAACTCTTTCTCCTGTTCCACACAGGAGCTGTCTGTTTGATATATGTGCAATAGGAGATGCTGCTGCACTATGTCCGAGTCTGGAAGAATATGTGCTGGCTTGTCAACAGCAAGGAGTCAGCATGGGAAGCTGGAGGCAACAGACAGTTTGTGGTAAGCACAGGAAGAACCATACAGGAAGTATGGTTTCCACCTGAAGGGCTCTCAGAATCTGAGGTTGGAGGCTTTTCCTAGACATGTCAATCCCAGGGCTTCCCAGGGAGTAAAGCCATGTTGGTTCACACCTGAATCACTGCTCACAGCGCAGCACCCACACTCGCTCTGCTGGCCTTGCTCCTGTGTCTCACGCTGGCTTTCACATTCAGAACCCACCTTAGAAAGTTACTTAGGAATGGAGAGCTTTCAGCTCCCCTGTCATCAGAAGTTTATGGAGAGCTTTCAGCTCCCCTGTCATCAGAAGTTTATGGAGAGCTTTCAGCTCCCCTGTCATCAGAAGCTTTGTGAGAGCAAGCTGCCCCCATTACCAACTGGACAAAAAAAAAGGTCACACTTTCAGAAACCATCCCAAAGCACAGGTCTGAAGGCAGAACATTTCATTTCAATCTCTTTTGAGATCTACAAATTATACTAATTATTTATTTTTCCTGTGAAATTTTCAGATTAAAAAAGGATTCTCTACCATGAGGGAGGTGGAACACTGGGACAGGTTGCCCAGGGAGGTGGTTGAGGCCCCATCCCTGGAGATATTCAAGATGAGGCTTGACAGGGCTCTGGGCAACCTGAGCTAGTGGAGGATGTCCCTGCTGACTGCAGGGGGGGTGGGGGTTGGACTGGATGACCTTTGGAGGTCCCTTCCAACCCAAACCATTCCATGATTCTGTGATTCAGCCAAAACCTCCAAATCTTTGAGACTACAAAAATGCTGAAGTAAAACTCAACATAATCTCCAATCTTTCTTTCCAAAACTATTCCAAGCTGGGAGATGAAGCAAACCATACTTCCCCTGTGTCTCCCCCAGTCAGATGGCTTTGTACTCCTGGTCAAACACAGTTGCCACAGTGCCCACAGGTGCTTGCAGAGATGGTTACCCTCAGCATGTGGGAAGCTGTCTGAGAGCAGTGAACACCAGGAACGAGAGCAGAGCACACAAATAGCTTTGACTATGCAGTTCTTGGGTTTGGAGTGCTCTCCTTACAACTTCAGTGCTGTTATGCATGGATGTAGATCTCTGTGCATGTGCTGTTTGATGTACTGCCTCCTACCACATGGCAACATCCTCTGGGTCTCCAAGGGCATCCTGTGCAGCAGCCTGCTATAACTGGACTCTCCTTAATTTCACAGGTATTTCATGTCCTGCCAACAGCAACTACAGCTTGTGCACATCTGCATGCCCAGCATCCTGCAATGACTTCACCAGCCCCTCTGAGTGTGAATCCCCTTGTGTGGAAAGCTGTGAATGTCTCCCTGGCTATGTTCTTAGTGACTCTGACTGTGTGCCTTACAAAGAATGTGGCTGCACGTACCTTAACAAGTATTACAAGGTACAGTCTCCCTGTGGGGCACACAGCTCCCACAGCACCTTCTGCTAATCACTTCACCAGTCTCATCAGCATGTAGTTTTGCATTAGAAACAAAGAGCAACTGTTTAATACAATTCTGGTCTCCACAGAAAGGGGAGAGAGTAGAATACTTGGTCTGCCTCTGGAACTCTGCCTGCCAGAACACTCAAGACTGGCACTTGGACAGAGTCTACGAGGCCTTGAGCACAGCCCTGTGAGGAGAGGCTGAGGGAGCTGGGGTTGCTTAGCCTGGAGAAGAGGAGGCTCAGGGGAGACCTTCTTGCTCTCTACAACTACCTGAAGGGAGGTTGTAGCCAGGAGGGGGCTGGTCTCTTCTCCCAAGCAACCAGCACCAGAACAAGAGGACACAGTCTCAAGCTGTGCCAGGGGAGGTTTAGGCTGGAGGTGAGGAGAAAGTTCTTCCCTGAGAGAGTTGTTAGCCATTGGAATGTGCTGCCCAGGGAGGTGGTGGAGTCCCCATCCCTGGAGGTGTTCCTGAGGGGATTGGATGTGGCACTTGGAGCCATGGTTTAGTCATGAGGTGTTGGGTGCCAGGTTGGACTGGATGATCTTTGAGGTCTCTTCCAGCCTGAGACCTCCATATTAATCACCCACCACTGTAGCACTAAACAACAGCCTCAAAGGCTCTAAAGGTTACAACACACCAGTCACAGAGACATTCTGTCAGTGGCCTGTGTCCTCTCAGCAAAGAGTGGTGTAGGCAGAGTTGAGAGCCTCTAGCTGGCTGCGGCATGAAGAGAGCCCCACAGAGGCAGGACTATGAGGAATATGGAGAATCCTCCATTGCCACTGCAGGACAGAACAGCTCCATGATCCCACAGATTTCTTGTTTTACACTAGAGATTTGTTACTGAAAAGGCCTAAGCCAGTAAGGATTGGTTTATGGGAGGAAGGAGACACTATGAACAGGTGGCACTTGCCAGCAAAATGGCATATAGCATTTCCAGATTTCCTTGGAGGCACGAGTTGGACATTGCTGCTTGCACTGGTACCCTGTCTGGGGCTAGGATCTCATACGCCAGCTCTTCCCTTGCCTTCTTTCTTTGGCCATCCTCGAGTTTCAAAGAGCTGGATTGGTTAAGGTGCTTGCTTTCTGTTCTTTTGTACAACCTACCAAAACAAGACACATCTGCCTTGCTGCCATTCATGAGGAAGGCATCAGACAAAGCAGCATGGGGCTGGAGCATTCCTCTCACGGTTTTCCTGGCTGATTTAATGTGCCTTTTTTAATATCTATTTAATTGCTGTCTTCTAGATGGGAGAAATATTCATCACTGATGACTGCTCCCAGAGATGCCAGTGCACAGAAAGCTCCACTGTCTCCTGCACTGCCCTAAGCTGTGAATCTGATGAAATCTGTGGGATTTCAAACTTCACTCGTGGATGCTACAGGAGTGAGTCAACCACCATCACCTCGTCTTTGATGCTAAGAACTTAGTGCTTGTAGCACAAGGCTGGGGAGTGGATAGTTGCAACAGAGAGTATACAGAAGAAAAGCAGAGCAGGGATCTTGCTCTGAGATTTCACTGTAGATACCTCTGTGGCCAAGTACAAGCACTGGGCCTTAAAATGAAGGGGATGTACAGCATTAGGAGTCAGTGCAATCTAAGCAAGAACAGTTCTCTCAGGGTCAGATTATCTAAGAGTCTGAAGCATTTCTCCTTCCTTTTTGCTAGGTGGACCTTGCATGCCAAACCCTTGTAAGAATGATGGAGTTTGCTCTGAAGATACCAACAACAGCTCTGTCCCCTTCTCTTGTGAATGTCCAGAACTGTACACAGGACCAGTCTGTACAGATGAAAGGATAGGTAACAAAACTGTTATGGATTTCACTGTCTGCATCACACTCACCGCTCCCAAGAGTGGCTGTGACTATGTCAAGGACTGAGCTTGCTCCTCATTTCCATGCTTCAACTAGTAACCCAGTGGGTGAGAGCCTGTGGCCATCCAAGCAGAAAGGAGTCACATCCCCCAGTGGAGAGGTTCTGGAAGGTGTGACAGCAGTGCTCTGCAGGGCATACAGACCTGGCTCTGACACTGTTCCAAAGCCACATTCATCAGAGAACTCAGTATTAAACCGAGCAGGCAGTGAGGGATAGAGAAAAAATTCTGTTGGCAGTAATGCTCCCTTTCACTGACAAGGTTCTTGCTTCCTTTTCAGCTGAAGAGCCTTCCACAGATAATGCTGAGCACAGTACCGTTGCCATCGTGATTGCAGTCGTAACAGGCGTAGCTGTTATCGTCATTCTCATAGCCTCTGCGGTGGTCATGCTCAGGTAAGGCTTGTCCCAGCTTCCCTGTGCCTAACAGGCTCAAGACATAGGCACCTCTTTTAGAACCCAGAAACCTCAACATTCCCATCAATCACAGACTTGCAGGACCAGAAAGGAGCCACAGCACTCAAGATCTCATGTGAGGGAAAGCTTAGCTTTTTCTAGAGACAAACGTGCCATTTCCTTCGCACAGGGCACGCACATCCCCGGCGCCAAACCTGGGCTCTCTGGGGAGCTTGTCACAGAGCACTGGAACAGGCTCCCCAGAGACCTTTGGAGTCTCCTTCTCTGGAGGCTGTCAAGACCCATCTGGATGCATTCCTGTGTGACCTGTGTTAGACTCAATGCTCCTGCTCTGGCAGGGGGCTTGGACTCGATGGTCTTTGGAGGTCCCTCCCAACCCCTAACATCCTCTGATCCTTTGAGTCTCCAAAGCCTAACTTCATTCACACTCACACTGATATCTGACTTCTTACTACAGCTAAGAACAGAAAGTACAAATGATTGGTGTCTTCTTTTTCCCCCATTCTACAGAGACAAGAGAAGCTCAGGTACACTTGAGATGGGAGGGGGATCTTCCTTGCAACGCTCCAGGGATGCACTGGATGGCAGAGTGCAGGAGCAGGATTATGGCTACGTCACGAACGCTGCGTTCGATGACAACGAGTCCTGAAGAGCACACCTACAGCCAGAAACACTTTTTTTTCCCAGTTAACTGGTGTTACTTTCTGTCCTTGCATTTAAACAGTATGGCTTAGCATTTTGAGAAATATTATTGTTAAATACAAATAAATAAATTGTTGCATTTGCTGAGCAGCCTTTAAGCACCTCTCAGGTGCCGTGCTGTAAGGTGCAGGGTTGAAATAGTTCCTAACTCGCAGAAGTGACTGAAAAACACCAAGCACACAAAGAGCTGCCTGCTCCTCCTGAGCTGATTGCAGCCCCTTCCCCACTGCTGCAGGTGCCTGCTGCCCCCAAGATGTGTCATTTCCCAGCCATGATGAGGGTTACCTTTACCTGCTGGTTATATATGGTTAAAGAAGCTTTCACCACCCGGTGAGTGCACCTCTCTTCCAGTGTCCAAACAGATCTTTCCCTTTGCCTTTTCAGCAAGTGGGAGAGGGCTTGGGAGAAGGGAGGTCCAAGTACATGGGTAGGCACATGGTGGTCACTTAGGGAAAAAGGGCATTAGAGCTTGCCATGGGATTGTGCTGATTCCCTGCCACTGCCTAAGAGCTGCCCAGCAAGTGTGATGTTTGTGGCCCAGGTACTACCCACGGCCATCTCCACTCCCACTTGCTGGCCCACACCTGCTAACACAACTTCAGAGCTGAGGCCAAGCTCTGTGTCCCCTGTGTTCAGGAACAGGCAGGACAAACTCCTACTGAATGCACAAGTTTTATTCTAGAAAATGCAGAAGTTAAGGGAGTGGAGAAAAACACTCCATGGTTCCAGAGATCATCTGCTTTGCTTCCTCCACAAAGCTTACAGGTGAGCTCTATTTATTGGCAATGAGCTCAAGCACCTTCCAAGCTGTTTGTAGCAAGGCCTAACCACATGCAGTGTGCAAGAAGACACTCTCCCTGTGACAGACCACTCATAAGGTTCAGAGGGCTGAGGCACTGCCTGGCCCTTGTCCAAAGACAGAATGGATTTTCAGAGCCACAATTAAAGCATTGAGCCATAAGGAAAGAACCATTAGGGTTTCCCTGATGCTTTTCCTGGTATTTCCAGGTTCATTTCTGATGGCAGTGAGCCACTGTGTGGGCACTGGTTTTGCCATAATCATAGACTTGTCAGGGTTGGAAGGGACTTCAAGGATCAGCCAGTTCCAACCCCCTGCCATGGGCAGGGACACCTCACACCACAGCAGGTTGCTCACAGCCACATCCAGCCTGGCCTTCAAAACCTCCAGGGATGAGGCTGCCACCACCTTCCTGGGCAATCTGTGCCAGTCTCTCATCACCCTCACGGGGAACAACTTCTTCCTAACATCCAATCTCAATCTCCCCACTTCTAGTTTTGCTCCATTCCCCCCAGTCCTATCCACCACCTGACACCCTCAAAAGTCCCTCCCCAGCTTTCTTGTAGCCCCCTTCAGATACTGGAAGGCCACAATTAGGTCTCCTCAGAGCCTTCTCCTCTTCAGACTGCACAACCCCAACTCCCTCAGTCTGTCCTCATGGCACAGCAGCTCCAGCCCTCCGCTCATCCTTGTGGACCTTCTCTGGATGTGTTCCAGCACCTCCAGATCCTTCTTGTAACAGAGGCTCCAGAACTGGACACAGTGTTCCAGGTGTGGTGTCACCAGAGTGGGGTAGAGGGGGAGATTCACCTCCCTGGCCCTGCTGGCTATGCTTCTCTTGAGGCAGACCAGGCTCTGGTTGACTTTCTGGGCACCCTGCTGGCTCATGTTGAGCTTCTCATCCACCAGCACCCCCAAGTCCTTTTCTTCAGGGCTGCTCTCAAGCCAGTCCCTGCCCAGCCTATGTCAGTGCTTGGGATTGCCCTGACCCAGCTGCAGGACCTTGGACTTGGTCTTGTTGAATATCACGGGGCTGGCTTAGGCCCAGCTCTGCAGCCTGTCCAGGTCCCTCCGGCTGGATCCCTTCCCTCCAGCTGTCAGCTGCACCACACAGCTTGGTGTCATCAGCAAACCTGCTGAGGGTGCACTCAGTGCCACTGTCCATGGCACCAACAGAGATGTTAAACAAGCCTGGCCCCAGGACTGATCCCTGAGGGACTCCACTTGTCACTGGCCTCCACTTGGACATGGAACCATTGACATAATGCTGATTATTATTTACATACCCTGTCCTGATTATTATTTACATACCCTGTCTCCCTTCCTTGTAGCCACAAAATCCTGTGTGCTGTCAGCCAGGAGTGTGTTTGTAACCTCCATGAACAGTCAGGTAGACAAAAGGCATTTTCCTGTGGTCTGTTCAAGAACATGCCAGCTGCCCATACATGCACAGCACAGCTAGTTTGGAGAGGAGGTGAATGCAAAAAGGCTTTCAGCCTCGTTACACAGTGAACATGAATCAGCCTGAGAGACCTACTCATGTGCAAACGAACTGCCAGCCTTATGCTGGAAATTCACTGCAGTTACAGAAGCATCTTTCCAGCCTGTTCAGTGGCAGCTCCCCAGTGTGCTCTCGTGCTTGCTAACAGCGTGATCCCACGCATGCTGAGCAATGCCGACCAGTTGATTGCTGTTGCAGGGGAGCGCAGGCTGATCCTCCACCCCCAGGATCTCAAACAGGTCCCAGCAATGCCCAAGCAAAGCAGATTTCTGGGTTTCCATGGATATGTTTTTTTCTGATACAGCAAGAATTGCTTTGGCTTTCCACAGGGGGTGATACTGAAAATAGGAGGGGAATGCAGTGCTCCACCGAATTAACTCCTTCCTGCCGACAGAAGCCAGAAGTGACAAGTCTTCTGCTGCTCTGCTCTTTTAAATCAACCACTTGGTGACCTGGCTTCTGAAAAGCTGGGTTTTAAATGCACTGCTTAGGCCATCTGGCCCAGAGGGCAGTTTTGCAGCTGGTGAACTGACCTCTCTAGCACACCGTGGCAGCAATAGCCAAGGAGACAGCCCAGCCTGCTCAGCTCTGCTCACTCCTTAGCTCAGAGGACTTTTGCTGGGCACAGTCATGAGGCTCGGCTGACGTCCTGAAGGAAATGTCTGGGCCACAACATGAAAAGCCGTCCTAGAAACTTCTTAGCCCTAAAATGGCCATTGGGATTTACTCTGAGCTTTATCTCCTTTGCTTCTCTTCACCAGCAATCATGCGAAACATCAGGACGGCCGTTCTTAGCGGGCCTCCATCTGAGGGATGCTCGCTCATCCCCCAGCGCCGCAGGACATCTGCCACGGCTCCGCACACCGGAGCCCACCCCCACAGATGGCGAAGCCCCGAGAGCCGCGACAGAGCCTCCCGGAGAGGAGGAGGGGGCTGCCCGTCATTCCTGGGGGCAGGACGGGCTGTTCCACCCGGCGGGCGGAGCTGCTCCCCGGGCACCCGCCCGGCCGGGAGGAGCCAGAGCCCGGCCCAGCTTCCCCCGCTGCCCGCTGCCCGCTGCGGGGCGGCAGATCGGCCACGGCAGCAACGGGACGGGAGGCCGGGCGCTGGGGGTGAGCTGGGTGCTAAGAGGGGGCGCGGGGGAGCTCCGGGGGCGGGAGCAAGTGTCTG
Source organism: Melanerpes formicivorus (assembly GCF_026170545.1). Lineage (NCBI taxonomy): Eukaryota > Metazoa > Chordata > Aves > Piciformes > Picidae > Melanerpes > Melanerpes formicivorus. Next base: position 21,316,746 of record NW_027142364.1, on the reverse strand, counting down.
CCGGCGGCATCGGGAGAGGGAATTCTGCTCCTCTGCTTCGCCCTGGTCAGGCTCGCTCTGGAGCTCTCGGCACTAGCGAGACGTGGGATGGTTGGAGAGGGTCCAGAGCCGGCCACAACAATGATGTGAAGGCTGGGGACAGGCTGAGAGAGTTGGGGTTGTGCAGCCTGGAGAAGAGAAGGCTCCGGGGGGACCTTATTGTAGCCTATCAGTGTTTAAAGGGATGGATGGGGACAATCTTAGCAGGGCCTGTTGTGACAAGATAAGGGACCAAGGTATTGAACTGAAAGAGTGGAGATTCCAACTAGACTTCAGAGAGTGATTTGTTTACGATGAGGGTGGTGAGAGACTGGCATAGGCTGCCCAGAGAGGTGGTAGGTGCCCCAGCCCTGGAAACGTTCAAGGTCAGCTTGGACGGGGCTCCGAGCAGCCTGACCCAGGACTTCCCTGGTCACAGCAGGGGGGTTGGACTGGATCACCCTTAAAGATCCCTTCCAAGCCGGAGCGTTCTATGTCTCTGGGTTCTTGCCCCCGCAGGGCTGCCGGCTGCTTTGCCACAGGGGTGCTGCCGAGGGCGAAGGGGCTGTCTGCCGAGCCCTCGAAGCCACCGCAGAGACTGGGGACGGGCTCGGCACCCCAGGTGTCCCCCCGGGGAGCTGCGACCCTGCAGCGGCGCTAGGTCGGTAGCGGAAGCAGCAGAGCCCAGACAGAGGGGAGGGGATCGGTGGGATGGTGCCGGGGGGCGGCAGGAGCGGGCCGGGGCCGTGCGGTCGGTGAGCCGAGGTGGTGCGCTGCGAGCTGGCTGCCGGCCCGGAGCGGCTTCCCCCTTCGCCTGCAGCGCTGGGCAGCCCGGCTGGCCGTGGCGTCGCTGGCAGGCTGCCCCAGCAGGGCCCTGCGGCAGCCGGGTACCGCCTGACGATGACACACGGTGTGAGCATGCCCGTGCCTGACCATGTCCCTGCCTGCCATCGCCCAGCAGGTGCCCTGTGCGCATCCCAGAGCTCCTCTCTCCACCGTGCCTTGCACTGAGCCTGCCCAACGAGAGGGACGTCTGCTGACCTCGCATTCTTGAGATGGCAGCTTACCCTGAGCCTGGGGACCTGATCGAGATCTTCCGGCCAGCTTACCAGCACTGGGCCCTCTACCTGGGGGATGGGTACGTCATCAACGTGACACCCATAGGTAAGGCTGCTGCAGCCTGGCAGGGTGGAGAGGGACCTTTGGAGGGATCCAAAAGCCCTGACTCCCTCCATGGGCTGGTGGTGGACCCTTTCCATCAGCCAGGCAGAAACTGCCCTGAGGTCTTGGAGGGTCCAGACAGGGCCCGCCTGGCTCATCCTGCCCCTGCCTTCCCCAGATGAAGGGCCCCCAGCCATGTTTGCCAGCGCCAAGTCAGTGTTCAGCAGAAAGGCGCAGGTGAGGATGCAGCTCCTGAAGGAGGTGGTGGGAAATGACAGATACCGCATTAACAACAAACACGATCGCACCTACCCTCCCCTGCCGGTGGAGGAGATCATCCGCCGTGCCCAGAGGTTCATTGGCCAGAAGGTGTCCTACGATCTGCTCGGCAGCAACTGCGAGCACTTTGTGACCTTGCTCCGCTATGGGGAGCCGGTCTCTGACCAGGTAAGCAACCTGGGATTGTCCCTGCAGGCTTCACAGTGCATCTCCTTGCTGCTCTGGGGCAGGGGGGACCTGGACTGTGGCAGAGCCTGCAGATTGGATGGGGGAGAGCAAAGCCCCAGGTATGGGGTCCAGACTGTCATTTCCTGTGGCCTTACCAGAGACCCTGAACCCAAAGGTTCTGTATGGTCTGGCTGCACCCTGACAGTGCCCTTTTACTGCATGCTGCAGCCCCAGGCTCAGTGCTTGGGTGTTTCACTTCTGCTTACAGGGCAGGTGTTGCTCATTAATTTAATTGCTTTATTATCTCTGCTCTTCATTAGCATGCCTGGGGTGGGGAATGAAACACAGCCTGGAAAGAGGATGAACTTTTTTCACTTCTCCCTTGCAGGCCAACAAAGCAATCACTACCATTGGGTTTGTGACAGCTGCCGCTGGTGCCTTGTCCTTGCTGGGCATCCTCCACAGCAGATCCAGAGAGAGACAGTACTGACAGCCCACCAGGATCAGCTCAGGGCAGGGCAGGAGAGACCTGGACAGGTTGTGACCACAGCTGCCACTTGGACTTACTAACAACTGTCCACCTTGCTGAGAGCAGCACTAACCTGTTTGCCACATGGGCTTTTATCTTACTGCCTGTGATGACTTTTGTGGTAGGCTGGGAGCACTTGAAGCAAGCTCTCCATCCTGACACCCCCCCACCTGCTCTGCTGAGGGCTGGGACAGGCTTTCTACACTCATCCTGGTTTTATCAGCTACACCCTGTGGGCTCTTTTGGGGAATAACCTGGTTTAACTTTGATTTTGTTTTGTAATTCAACATTTATAGGGAAATATTGCTGAGGGTTTATCACATTTCCTCCAGCTGAGGGTCTGTACAAATGGAAAACCCCAGGTTCCCGGGCATGCAGAAGGGTAGACAAGGTAAGTGGTGCCGGAACTGAGCTGCTCCTGTGAGAGCAGAAGATAAGAAGGAAGGGCAGGCTTTACAGGTTGTGTCCCTCACTGATTTAAGTGGTGGTGTTTTAAATGATATTTTTTTGCTTAGTGGTGTTTTGGTCAGCATTCTCCTGCCTGGAAAGTGTCCCTTTCCCTGGCTTCCCTGACCCTTTTGCCTGGGGAACATCTGACAAAACCTCCCAGCTAGCTTTTTCTCTAGCTGCTGTGGCCACTGAAATTTCCCTCTTCATGCCTCCTAAGTGTGGTAGTTGATGGGACTGTGCCTGAACAAGTGTTCTAGCTCACAGAATCATTCAGGTTGGAAAAGACCCTGGGATTATCAAGTCCAGCCGTTGACCCTGCTCTACAAAGTTCACCCCTAAACCCTATCTCCAAGCACCACATCTAAACAACCTTTAAACACATCCAGGGTTGCTGACTCAACCACCTCCCTGGGCAGCCTGTGCCAAGGTCTGACCACTCTTGCTGATAAAAAAATGCTCCTAGTGTCCAGTCTAAACCTCCCCAGCGGCAGCTTGAGGCTGTTCCTTCTTGTTCTATCCCTAATTACCTGTGAGAAGAGACCAGCACCAGCCTCTCCACAAGGTCCTTTCAGGTAGTTGTAGAGAGCAATGAGGTCTTGCCTCAGCCTCCTTTTCTTGAAACTAACCATCCCCAGCTCCTTCAGTCACTCCTCATAAGATTTGTTCTCCAGCCCCCTCCCCAGCTTCGTTGCCCTCCTCTGCACTCACTCTCTGGTATTGAGGTGCCCAAAACTGGACACAATACTCGAGGCATGGCCTTCACCAGGGCTGAAAGGTCCCTTCTAACAGAACCATTCTGTGGTGGGACTTGGGCTGCCAAAGTAGTGAAGTTTAAAGAAAGACCACCATAGGTTGCAAGGGCAGCCAGGAGCCTTTTGTCCCCTGGAGCAGTGGCCATTGGCTCTTCAGTGACGAGAAGCTGAGTGTAAGCCATTTGCAGCCCCAGCATGAGAACAGCCTTCCTCCAGCCATCAGGAAAGCAAAGCTTCATGGGCCCTGCATTGCTGTGGGTTACATACCTGGAGAATGAGCACCTGTGTTCCAGCTCCACATCTACACAGCTTCACTATTTCCTTGGCAGAAAGCTGGGTTGTGGCTTGTCTTAGAAGGAAACTGCTTTGGCAAAGTGGAGGTTTATTGACTCTTTACAAGGAGTATCTGGCTTAAGTGTTTGGAAGCATTTATTTGCAGACAGAGGATAAGAAAATAGATCCTGTGTTGCTTGTGCCACAAGCAGCTGCCTGGACTGTCAGAAGAGAGGAGAGCAAAAGAGCTGTCTGTAAGAGGCTTGCTATTTTTGTCTGCTCTTAACATGTGCATAACAGGATCAGGAGCTTTTTTAAGCATGGGTTGTCTCAGTGTTTGACAGAGCACAGCCAAGACTTCTGCTTGGATTTTGTGGTGCTCTCAGTTACTACCTTTAAATAAAATTGTTGGTATAATTTTGTAACATGGGAAACATACTGAAATAAAACTGAACCTGAAAGTCCAGTGTTTTGCTTCCTGCCAGTGTAATCAAAAGTCCTGTCATGGCTAAACTAACGAGGTGGTCAAACAACTTGAAGCTGAAGAGCTTCTTGTGGGCTTCTCCAGCAGCCATGAGCCAGAGCAGGTTAAAACCCTTGCTTCTGGGCATGACCCAAGTTAAAACAGGCCCAGCCCTGCTTTCTGCTGCATGGCACAAAACCTGGGGCAGGATCTGGCAGTGACACAGCACAGACTCAGGGGGCACAAACACAGGGGTCATGTGCATGTGTGTGCAGCAGCTGTGCTGTCCTCTCTGCCTTTGCAAACTTCAGTAGGGCATACCCTCACCAGCCTTCCCAGCCTGCTCTTACACCTTTAACCCTTCCTGTACTCGGAGCCTAATGTTTGCAAGAGCTGCCAAGGGAGAGCTGGCTGAGGGCAGCCTATGCACCCTCCTCTCACAAGTGTATTTCCCTTTGGAATGCAAAAAAGAAATGGAATTACTTCATCTGGGGAAGGTTCTTGCAGTTCTTGGAAGCTGCAGCTTCCACTGAGTGCAGGGTTTGGCAATTGTGACCTCTGAGGGGTCAAGATTGAGCCTCTCCTGTTGGATTGCCTCCCCAAAAAGCTTGGCAAATGCACAGGAAGGATTTGGTGGAGCAGTGACTGAAACATGGAGTGAGTGCAATGTGGAGCAGCAGAAGCCATCGCTGCACCCTGTTCAGTCCTGTTGAGCCCTCCCAGATGTTGGCAAGGTCCCAAACCTGCTGCTGCCATGGAGGAGAGTCAAGGCAGCTGAGAGATTCATTCTTGCCTGTGCTCTGGGGCCCATCCAGCAGGGGCCCAGCCTGCCTCTGAATGCAGAGGTTTGTGCAGGGCTTTCAAACATCTGTATCTGGTGCCCACCAAAGGATTAAAGCAGGCTGTTGAGCCTGAGCTGGGGAGGATGCCATCACTGCATCCCGCACCCAGCCGCAGGGTCTCGCCTAGTCCTCGTCGCTGTGTTCGTAGCTGGGGTTGATGTAAATCTCATCCATGCTCTCTGCTGCTAAGTCTTTGGTGTTCACAGGAGGCCAGCTGGGGTCCCTCTGCAGCACCCTCTGCCATTTTTGGTATGGGCTGTTTGACTGGTACCCAGACCAGGCTTTAATCAGCAGCCAAAGGTGCTTGTTCTGCAAGATCACGTCCTGTGGAGTGCCATGGCACAGGGTCAGTGCTGTTGCCCTTCAGTGGAGTGGGACCAAAGCCTTCCTTTGCTACATGTGCAGCCCACCCTGAGTCTCACAGCACTCCCTTTTAGTAACAGCTGCCAAATGCCACCTTCCTCATCCACAGGAAGGCACTGCTCATTTTTATCAGGGTGACTCTGTCCTGTTTAGCTAAAGAGGATAACCAAAGGGCCAAATTTTCCTCTGGAGGCTGTAGGACAACCAGGCACTGCCACTGCTTGCAGAAGGCAATACCAGGTGCTGGGTACAGCCAACTTTGACCCACAAAAGACTTTCAGGGCTTAGTCCCTGTTGCAGTATCCATCAGCACAGATCAGCACAATCTTTGGCCTGGTTGATTGCAGGACAAGAGGGAAGTGGTTGTTTCAAAACCACTGCCACATGACTGACTCATGCTCCCCTGTGAACCAGGGCAGGGGGCTCCTCCTGGGCAACTCCACTTCTGCTTGCTCCCTCTCTAAAGACTTGAGAGATGTGGTCTAAATTGCGTCTTGGGGGCTGCATAAAATGGGTTTGACTGACACACATTGAAAACGGGGTACAAAGGCCTGACCAGACACTGCTCCTCTTCACCCTGAGCAGCCAGAGGCAAACAAATACACTCACCTCTGTAAAGAAAGATACACAAAAGGTGAGCAAGAGCATCAGTAAGATGTAAACCCTCCAGATCACAGGAGTGCAAAGGAACTGTTGGAAAAGACAGGAACAGCAATTAGGTTTAAATGCCTTGCCAAGATTTGCATCTGTTCCTAACAATTGAGAAGCTGACTAATAATTTCCCAGTGGCAAGCATGGAAGAGGCAGTTGGAAGTGACAGTAATTCCTTGTCACAGAGATCTTGGAAGGTTTCATGCCAGATTCCCCATGGCATGCAGCTGCCTAACTCAGCTATTTAAGCTACTGCTGAAACCCACAGATCAGGTACCCAGAGCAGTATGTGGTGCCCAAATACTTCTGGGGAGCTGTAGCTAATGCACAACATGCAGCTCCTCTCCTCCTGTGTATGCTTGCCCTAACACAGGGCCTTCACCTAAATTGATCCCATGCAGGGTGGCTGGGAATGAGTCACAGGACTTGGCCATACCCAACACTGGGCAGCTGGAGGCAGCTGCTCGCACTGTGCCCTGGCTGAGCACCCAGTAGGGCTGAGGCAGCCCCATGTGAGCTAATGGTGGTTGAGGCAGGGGCAGATGCATTCCCTGCCCACTTGATTCTCAGTCCAACAAGCTTCCTACAACATTCCACAAGCCACCTATTGTGCTCTTTGAGAAAAGCTCTTTGCCTCCCAGTTGTTAGAAGAGAGGAGGACTACCTCATTAATCAAGCCCTTGTCAGAAGGATGTTAGAAAGGTTTGAAAGGGCTGCCCAATCAGCATCAGATCAGCAAATTCATTTCCAAGGTGACTATAAGCTTCTGCTCTATCTGCTTAGATAAAGAGCCAACAAAATAATGGCATGAAAAAGGAAGTGCACATTTTGTTAGTGCTTACCTGCATGCTGCTGTACACAGCATCAATGTCAGCCAAGAAGAGGAAGAGGCAGACTGCAAGCTGCAGGGCCAGGAGGACTGAAAACACGTCTAGGGAGAGAAGAGCACTTGTGGCTTTGGGATCAGTCAGATAGGTGGCTGTGGCTCTCTCAACCCACTACATCTGCCAAACTCTACAAGTGTGCTGACAGGAGACCCAAATGCTAATGCACCATGTAAAATGCCTTTCTTTCCCCTGCCCCTACAGGAGATGTGGAATTGAAACCAGAGGAGCTGTTCCCCAGCAGCCTGTTGCACAGCTCACCACCTACACTATCTTTTCTTGTCCAAGTGATTTGCCACATTCTTATACAACTACAGAAAACTGCCTTGAAGGGGCACTGCTGCAAGCCACACCAGCATCCCCCCTCCCCTGCACTTGCTCCTCTACCTGCTCAGCCACATGCCTGGACCCCAGGCAGCAGAGGAGACTGCTTGTTCTCCTGGGCTGAGCTCCAGGGCAGGGCCAGTTGCTTCTGCAACTGACAGGTTGCAAAGGAGGGATATACCTGTGCCTTCCACAGGAAGAGTTTGTCAGGCTTCCAAAGGAGTTGGAGGCCACAGAATGATGGCAAATGGCTCAGATGTCTGGAGGTGTCAAACTCCTGGCAATTGCAAGGAGCTGAGTACCTTAAGACCAGCTGACAGGTTGGGTCAGCAGCTCCCAACAGCTTCCTGGCAGCCTTCTCACTGCCAGGGAGGAGAAAGGACAAGGCTGAGTGAGTGACCTTTTGCTTCCTCCCAGGAATTGTTCCCAAGAACAGATAAAACACAGAAAAGTGTTCAGATTTCTCAGCTGACAGAGTGCTCTGCCCTATCTCAGCCTGGCTACGTGCAGGGCAGCTTCTGTCTGGTCTCACCTGTCTTCTGCAGGTGTGAAATAGGTTTGGCACCTGGCCTTTCACAATACACCTAAATCAACTGCCAAGATGAAGCAAAGTCCTGCCCTCTCATCCATGAGCTACGATTGCAAAGCAGCTATCAGTCAGCCAATGGCTGAAAGGGCTAAATCAGCTCTGCAAAACTCAGAAGAAGAAAGTGTATTGTGAGAGGAATTTTGAGAGTGATGTTATCGTGGGCCTCTCTTTCTTATCTGCAGGAATGGAAGCCAGGCAGAGTAAGGCTGTGAAACTCAGAGGAATTCCTTTTGACAGATTTCAAAACAAATACACCTGATCCTCGTGTGCTCTCTGTTCACAATTACACAGAGTTCTGCACTAAAGCCAGCCCATCATCATCTGCAAAGCACACATGCAGGCCCCTCTGTGAGCTCTTCCTATCTGAAGGAGGAAGCTAACATAAGCAGTGCTCACTGAGCCCTTTTGTAATGAAGAAGCAGGAGCTCACAGACACCAACTGCTATTTTACATGCCAGCCACTGGTATGGGTAAAGAAAAATCCTAACAGCCTCTCCTGTCAGGCAGGAGACAGGAGCAGGAGTCAGCAGAGAGTGTGTTACTCCAGCTTTACTCACAGTTGGTGTAGATGGGCTTCCGGAAAGGCTTTCCCTTGGAAAAGACAAAAGCCACAATGATGCAGTTGACAGAAGACAGTGGCCACAGTGTAGTGTCTTCATAACTGAGGACAGGGCTCTGGCCACTGCTGCTGGTACTGTTTTTCCCAGGGCTGGTGGAGGAGAGAGTCTGATTCCCTGGAGAGCAATGTCTGTAAGGTAACAGCAAGCATTTTGTTCCTGCCCTTGCTGCAAACAGCAATTCCCTCTTCTTTCCACCCCAGCCTGCTATAATAATCAGGTATTGTCCATGGGAGTGAAAAACAAACATTTAAAACCCACCAACCCACCCATACCCAAACCAGCTGAATTTTCTAGAGTGTGCATTGTCTCATTTGGGCCTGGCAGGGCTGGAGTGTCCCCAGCACACATCAGCAATGCCATCTGCAAGCTGGAGATCAGAGACAAAAAACAGGGACTCACCTCTGGCTGCCCAGCTCTACATACCAGGGCTGCTGCTTCACCAGGAGGAAGCCACAGGTTTGCAGGGTAAGGGTAAAGCACACATTGAGGATGATGGAGAGCAGCAGTGGAGGAGACATGAGCTGCCCTGGAGGCCGATAAGGTGCCAGCGTTGGATAGGCTTCAGTCAAGCTCACTGGAGAGAAATCAGAAGCATTTGCAGTCCCAGGCAGCTCAGCCCCCTTCCATCCCTCTGCATTTGCTGGGCCAGCAGAGCCACACAAAGACTTCCCACTCAGTGTTCTGCACCTGAGCCAGAACAATCCTCACTATCAATACAGACTGGAGGATGAGGTGTTAGAAAGCACCCCTGAGGAAAAGGACTTGGGGTTGCTGATGGGTGAGAAGCTGGACATGAGCAGTGTGAGCTTGCAGCACAGAAGGCAAATCACATCCTGTGCTGTATCCAAAGCAGCATTGCCAGCGGATCCAGAGAGTTGATTCTGCCACTTCACTCTGGTGAGACCTGACCTGGAGTATTGTGTACAGGTCTGGAGCCCTCAATGTAGGAAGGACCTGGACCTGAGTGAGCAGGTCCAGAGGAAGCCATGAGAATGATCAGGGACTTGGAGCACTTCTGCTACAAGGACAGGCTGATGGAGCTGGGGTTGTTCAGCCTGGAGAAGAGGCTGTTTCCCACCAGACCCTTACATGAACACTACTCTCAGGGAAACACAGAGAGAAGATGGGGAATAGTATTCCATCCATGGGGTTCTCCACAGGAGTCCAAGAGCCACTAGGTTCCATGCTGGGAGCACACAAGAGAGCCAGGAGCCAAAGTTACCCTGAGCCCCACCAGCAGTCACCAGAGCAGCTGCTCCTTTTCTAGTCGAGTCTCACCTCCAAACCCTGTCACTTATGCACAGAGTTCTGCAGCTCTCTTCACAATGAGCTGTGAGACAAATCTCACAGCTTAGGCCCTAGGAGTTGTTTTAGCATCAGTGGTCATGATGTCACTGCCAAGCAGAACTTGGCTCCTTGTTTTGATTTTCCTTGGGAAATGAAGTCAGGTGTTTGCAGTCTGAAAGAGACAGAGCTGGCTTCCCAAGGTGCTTACTTGTCAGGCAAACCAGAAGGGTAATGACGACATCTTGTATCAAATACTGGTAGTTCCCAAAGACTTGCAGTTGCTAGAACAAAACAAACAAACAAACAAAACCCCACAAAGTAGCACCCTCTGAGAACCAAAGACAGCTTTGATGGCACAAACTGTAGCACCCAGTGCTCTTCCAGAGCAATGTCATGCCAGCAACAGCAGCCTCACAGCCCTGGGTGCAGCCCTGTGAGGACCAGCAAGTCCAGTTTGCCAGCTCTCAGCCTGGTCCCACAGAACCTCTTGTTCATTCGTAGTACTTTTGGCCAATTTGTGGGCATTTTGGCATTTGAATGTCTCTTTCACCCTCCTCTTGGCAGATACCAGTGCCTTTTGCACCACTTGCATCAGGCTGTTCACTCCTGGCCCACAGTAGTAGCACAGCCAGCCAGAGTTTCACTTTGTGCCAGGTTTGAGATGTCTGTGGGTAGTGGAGACGCAGATAAAGTTGGTGTGCCCAAATTAGTGGCTAGGGAAGCTGTCCCCATGTGGTGACCCTCCAGCTGTGCATGTTTGTCATGCCTCACAGATTCACAGCAGCTCACTCTGCTTCCTGCCCTTCACCATCCGTGGGGCCGGGCACGGATGTGTGTGTGTGAAATGAGGCAAGAGAAGTGGCCTGGAGTAAATCCATACATGAATTTTCTTTGCTATTTTTACAGTTTCAGAGGACTCATCACACACTGGTGGTACACCATGGCAATTCTTCTTTAACTACCCTTCTTCATCTCCAGCACTCACTCCTTTGTCAAGCCTTTTTTCCAGCAGAGAGAGGCAGCTGCTCTGCCAAAGTCCCTGTGTTGTAGCTGCTCCACCATCCAGGTAGGCAGGACTCAACCCCCTTCTAATTCCCTTTCTTCTATTGGAAGAGGTGAAGTTTTACCTCCAGGCTTTTTTTCCCCGAGTCCAGGTGTCCTGCAACCAATCTGCCCCATGCTGGTAATTACCCAGCTTTTGACATCTCTGCTATTCTCTGAAGCCCTGTATACCTTTTCTTACCTGCTGAGTAATACCACTAGAGATGAAAACCTGTGGTGAGCACAGTGTACTGATAAAAGACGCATGAACCACTTACCCAAAAGAGCAGAGCAGTGCCAACAAACTGGATCAGGCCATAAAGGGTCAGGTATTTAACCACCCCGAAGGAAGCAACCAAAGCAGCTCGACCTTCCCTGCTCAAAACACAAAACAAAGCTAGAAGCCCTGCTGACAGCCTCAGTGCTGTAGGTTTAGTGCTACAGATGGTTTCAGCTTTTGGGATCTGTGTTTGGCATCTCTCAAGGAGCACAGGAAACAGGACAAATTCCATAGAGAAATATATTTGCCTTAGGATACTGCAGAGCCACTGAGGTCCCCTTCCCCTGCCAGGTTTCATTTCTTTGGTTTTCTTCTGCAGGTACAATTTCAATGCCTGGATTGAGCTGCTGGTGCTTTTTCATTGCTAATTTCCTCAGCAGTTCTGGGAGCCCAGCACATTGCTACACAAACAGGTGAGTGTCTGCACACAGAGCAGCATATGGATGTGTATTTTTTTCAAGCAATGCCAAGCAAATCTATCCTGGGGTCGCTGTTATGCTTGCCCTTTCATGTGGCTCTACTGCTGTACCTGCTCCAAACATATCAGACACCACGGGCAGTGCTCTCCTAAACCCACAAAAAATCCTCCCAGCCCTGGAATCTGTGGATCAAAACCAATTCAAACCCCCTCCTGCTGTATTTTCACTGAATCACAGAACGCTAAGGGTTGGAAGGGACCTCAAAAGATTATCCAGTCCAGCCCCCTGCCAGAGCAGGATCACCTCGGGCAGCTGTTACAGGGTTTATTTTGTTTGGTATATAGCAAATACTGACTTGCAAACAGCACACACCCCTCGCTGAACTGCAGGGCGTCATTACTCATCACTCTGAATTCCTAGACAAATCTGTTCACCGCCACAGGAGTGGAGTGTTAAGGGGTGCTCCAAAGCCCCCTTCCCCCACCTCCATCAGCGGAAGTTTGAACGGGGAAAGACAAAGGCACGAAATTGCCTTCCCCTCTCGCCTGGGGGCTTGGGGGGACAGGTGAAAGGCTCCCTTCTTCCCGCTGAAGTCCCTCACATGTGTTCACCCGTGGGAGAAAGCCGGTGCAGGGATTTGGAGCTGTGCTTGGCTTGGTTCTTCGTGTCCAGTATATATTGGCACTGGACACATTGTCTAGGAAAAGCTCAGAGTGAGCAGAAAGCGATTTGTGCTCTCACTTTAGTGCTCAGTATTTTGATTCTCATTATTTTGGCTCTCATGATTCTGGCTCTCATTTCTGGCTCCCATTTTGGACTGGCTCTGCTCTCGCTCCAGATTCGTGGCGAAATTGGAGAGATCAGCACTGGGACCTGGCTTCTCCGTGGAGCTGCCTACCCCGGGGTCCTGCTCCCTGCCTGCTGCTGGAGCGACCCTGCCTGCCGTACACCTGCGGCTGCTGGCTGGCAGAGCCCGGCACTGCAGCTTCCCTTGCACTGCTCAGACAGTGCTGCTGCAGGAGCTGTGCCTCGTGGGAGCTGTGTCTGAGGACACTTTGGGTTTTTTCCAGGGCCCTTTTCCTTTTGATTTGTGCTGCATTATCCACACATTGGATTATAAACTTGCAGTTCTGGAGCCTGCCACCAAAGAGAAACCTAGGGGCTATCTCCAAACTCCTGCTGCCTCCTTGTGAGTACAACCTAGAATCAATCATAGAAGCAATCATAGAATCAATCAGGTTGGAAAAGACCTCAAAGATCATCAAGTCCAACCTGTCACCCAACACCTCATGACTACTAAACCACAGCACCAAGTGCCACATCCAGTCCCCTCTTGAACACCTCCAGGGATGGTGACCTCCCTGGGCAGCACGTTCCATTGGCCAATTACTCTTTCTGGGAAGAACTTTCTCCTCACTTCCAGCCTAAACTTCCCCTGGCACAGCTTGAGACTGTGTCCTCTTGTTCTGGTGCTGGTTGCCTGGCAGAAGAGACCAACCCCCTCCTGGCTACAACCTCCCTTCAGGTAGTTGTAGACAGCAAGAAGGTCTCCCCTGAGCCTCCTCTTCTCCAGGCTAAGCAACCCCAGCTCCCTCAGCCTCTCCTCACAGGGCTGTGCTCGAGGCCTCTCCCCAGCCTCGTTGCCCTTCTCTGGACACCTTCAAGTCTCTCAATGTCCTTCTTAAACTGAGGGGCCCAGAACTGGACACAGGACTCAAGGTGTGGCCTGACCAGTGCTGAGTACAGGGCACAATGACTTCTTTGCTCCTGCTGGCCACACTATTTCTGATGCAGGCCAGGATGCCATTGGCCTTCTTCGCCACCTGGGCACACTACTGGCTCATGTTTAGGTGGCTGTCAATCAGCACCCCCAGGTCCCTTTCTGTTTGGCAGCTCTCAGCCACTCTGACCCCAGCCTGTAGAGCTGCATAGGGTTGTTGTGGCCAAAGTGCAGCACCTGGCACTTGGACTTGCTGAATGCCATCCTGTGGGACTCTGCCCATCTGAACCTGCATTCTCATCAACTTTCCCTAAGGTTCTGACTTGCCTCTGATTTTCCAAGTGGGATAAAGCTATTTTGTGGCTTAGCCTTTTCCATTTTCTGAATTCTCTCCATTGTACTCAAGTTGCCCATCAGCATCCTGGTAGAATTTGTGACTGAATAGAAGCTGTAAATTAAATCTAACTACTCTGTGCATCATTTTGGGGCAGGGAGTTGGGGAAAATAAAGATAACTGTGTTTTTATCATTCCCTGTCTCGTCAATTTAATCCCAGTCAAAACAGCAGGTCACAGAGGAATGCATCCAGATAGGTTTTGAATGTCTCCACAACCTCTCTGGGCAGCCTGTTCCAGTCTTTTGTCACCCTCCCAGTCAAAACTTTCCCCTTATGCTCACGTGGAACCTCCTCCGCTCCAGCCTGCACCCAAAACACATATGTAGTATTTTTGATGCATGAGCTAAGCCTCTGTCCCTGAGTGACTAATGAAATTCCTGGTCTTGAAGAACAAGCCACATATTCTATATAGTTACTGAGCAATTGTTTGGTTTATCAGCATCTTTGAGAGCAGGGCACAGCCACTCGTGGCCTTGCTGGCTTAGCTGACAGCAGGCAGCGGCTCCCCATGAGCGCACCAGGGCACAGGCAGCAAACTCACCTGATCAGCTCTGGCACGCACTGGATGTTGGGGATTTGGGAGGTGAAAGGCGAGGCCACAGATGCCTCCTGCTCTGACAGCGATATCCCTGCATGGGCTGTTTTCAGAGCCTGAAATCACGGGAACCAGAAGACAGAGGATCAGCCATCCCTCCCACCCCGCACAGTGCTCACTGGTGCTTTACAAATGCTGCTTCAGGTGTCCTGTGTAATTGATCTTCCTCTATTCTGTGGCCCAGCTGATCTCATTTTCCAGATATTTTCTCTCCCCTGGAGCTGAAATATTTCTTTTGTTTCTTTAATCCTATTATACCTCTTAAAATCCTTTGAACCACCCTGGATGCCGTTTCCCACACTCGAGTTTCTGCACACCTCTCCTCCTAAGCACTCTCCCAAATGATGTAAATTACCATTTTATCCTCTTTCTATTCTTTTCTACCTCCTCTTCAAATTTCTTTTCTTTCTCTCTTATGAGCTCCCTGGCCTTGTCACCTCTGGTTCAGTGATCAGGTGTAGGCTATGGGCAAAGCAGGCTAATGCCTTATTGTTAAAGGAAATGATTTGACCATCTTTATTTGGTTGGATGCAATGATCTTGAAGGTCTCTTCCAACCTGCTCTATTCTATTCTATTCTATTCTATTCTATTCTATTCTATTCTATTCTATTCTATTCTATTCTATTCTATTCTTAAGAGATGATAATATTATTATTACCTCATATTATGATGCCATCTTTATTGCTAAAATATCATCACATTATCAAGTGACATCATGATACCCCTTTTATTGTTAAAATATGCCATGAATCAATTATCTTGTGCTGATGCCTTTCTCATTAACATACCATAGCAGTCCTATTCAATTATATTATGGTAATATCTTTCTCATTAGCATATCATCCTATTCTATTGTACATAGCTTACTGGCTAGGTTATGAATTATGCTGTGATGACATCTTTCCCATTAACCTATCATCATAGTATTATTATTCACTTATATTATGGTAATATCTTTCTCGTTAGCATACCATAATATTCTGTTGTATATCATTTACAGGATAGGTTATAATATAGAATAGTTTATAATACTCTAATAAGTAATTCTTGTTTTTATGGCTAAGACCCTCACATTTACAACTGTGTGAGACAAGGTGTCTTGCCCCTGTTTCTGAGGGTAGCCCCAAAAGTGTTGCCCCAAACGTGCTGTGTGTGTTAGCATAAACAACAATACATGTGGAGAGTACTCTGCAGTGACAGGCTGACAGGGTGTACCCAGGGGCTAACTTGGGAACTGACAAGTGATGTTGGACAGGCTCTTGTCACAGCACTCCTTAGGCTGAAAGAGAGGAAGGCCAACAAGAGCAGCAGAGGAGCTCCTACATACCCCACAGTCATTGGCGCCGTCACCACACATAGCCACGCAGTAACTGATGGATGAGAAAGAAGAAAACCACATCAGCCTTGCAAGTAATTGACTCTGTGGTGCAAGCACCTGCTGGCTTAGCTCCTGTGGATGCTGCAGGGCAGGGACTCATGTTGGCCCTGGAGAAGGCAGTGGCTGTTTCCAGAGGGCAAGTGCTATGTGGGGAAAGGATGGGGCAAAGGGCACCAGGCAAAACTAGGGTTAGGTTTTGAATGAGGCTGTAAGGGGACATGGAACAGTGCCACTTCGTTCCAGACAGTGTTTTCCCACTGGTTCCAGGAGCCATGGGCAGGGAGCAGGGTGTGCACATTTGCAGCAGCTCCTGGGCCTGCAGCTTGGCTTTTACCAGCATTTTCTGCTCAGCTCTCTTTGTAGTCTGAAATAAAACAGCAGCTCTCGAAACACCACACATGAGGCCCCTCTGATAGGGCAGGGAAGTTCATCCCCAGAGGAAACCCCTCATAACCAATAACTAACTGTTTCTGCTTCAGAAAGGCATCATGTCCTGGTGATGCTTAGCTAGAGTCAGTGTGAGTCCTGCCTGGGGGAGGAAACCATCCTTCGGGGACTGGATGGAGAATCTTGCTCCCATATGTGTCAGGCTGCTTCCAGCCTCGCTAAGGCTGCAGCCAGGACAGGTCAGGAGGGAGTTGCTGGGTGTGGGGACTATCTGTGTACACAAGGGTCTGCCCCAATGTTTTTAACCTCAGAAGGTGGCCAAGAAGAATGTAGACAGGAGTTGAGTAGAGGAAGGGAGAGTTTGGAAGATGGTCATGGGGCAATTACGCTTTAAAGAAATCTTGTTAGTGGTTTGGTTCAAGGGGAAAACAAAACCAAACCAAACCAACAACAAACAAACAAACAAAAGAACCAACCAACCAAAAGGGAGCCTTACTTGAGTTTCTGAAATTCCTCAACAAGGCTGGACTTCTGGCCAGGAGACATCCTAGCAAAGACAGTGGCG
This sequence comes from Melanerpes formicivorus, assembly GCF_026170545.1. Taxonomy (NCBI): domain Eukaryota; kingdom Metazoa; phylum Chordata; class Aves; order Piciformes; family Picidae; genus Melanerpes; species Melanerpes formicivorus. The sequence continues at coordinate 21,300,311 of NW_027142364.1, read as the reverse complement.
TTCACCAGTATCTGCAAGAAAGAGCAATGGAGTGCCTTGGGCAAGGCATTTGTGTCTCCAGCACTCGACCAAGGCAGGATCAGTCCCCCCTCATGTGTGCCTGCCACATCTGTAAAACCCTCTAATCCTGCCTCCCAAGCCCTCTCATAGTTTTGCTAGCCTTAGGGTTCAGGTTTCCTCTAACATGCTGCTTTTGTGCCTTGCCTCTTCTGTGGGCAGTGCTGAGAAGCCAGCAACTCCTACGTGCTCTGCAGCAGCCTTCAGAGCAGCAAGGCACTGGAAGTGCTTCCCAAGTGCAGGACAGATGGTTAATGACAGTAACAACAGCACTGCTCAGCCTCAGCCTTCTCCTACCTGAAAATCTGCCCAGAGAGTATAAAATCTGTCTGAGCACCAGCTCTTTTGTGGACTGGGTGACAGGAGTGGAAGATTTCTGCTGCTGGATGTGGGTGTTTCACGCTCCTGCTGCTGCTGCTGAGCAGAGGCCGTTGCCAGCTACGGTAATGGCACATGGGAATCAAGTTGATGTTTTTAATTAAACTGAAATTGAGAAGGTGACCATGGAGTAACCACTGCACAGCTGCTCACAGCACCACAGCCAGCCCTGTCATTGGAGGTCTTAGAAGATGCTGAAAGCAAGCTGTTTGGGATTTAACCTGAGGCACAGTGGGAGGCTACCTGGAGTTGTCAAAATATATGACAATATTACAGCTCCAGACAGAAAAAGCCCTTTCCCAGCCAGCACACCACTGCCACTTGACAAAACAGGGAGGGCAACTAAGTGCTTTGTTTTCCTCTGGACTTACTTTTGGCAGCAAGCTGTAGAAGTGCTTCATAATAACCTGATAGGACTTTCCATTCATTGCAAAATGGAAGCTGGGGGTTTCTCCTTCCAAGGTGATCTTTTCCTCAGCACATACCTCCTAGAAATAAGACAGCATTTCTTCTCAGACCAAGGTCATCACTTGCCACCTTGTCAGCCTCCCAGCAGGCAAGCAGGGACACAGCCTTCAGCAGCATGCCTTTGTAGAACTTTCACCTGGCAGTACTTGATTTTCTTGTTGTGTTTCCCTGCACAACTAATCCCTGTTAGCCACAGGCTGCTGGTTTAGATGCTGAGGTTTGGCCCAGCAAATAGTAACACAAAACAATAGGTGTCATTGCATTACCTCTGCAAACTACAAGCATGACTGAAGTGGCCACTTCATCTGCAAAGCCTTGCCAGTTACCCCTGTGGTTCACAGGATCACAGGATGACCTCTGGAGATCTTCGAGTCCAACCCCCTGCCAGAGCAGGAGCAGAGAATCCAGCACAGGTCATATAGGAACACATCCAGATGGGGCTTGAAAGTCTCCAGAGAAGGAGACTCCACAACCTCTCTGGGCAGCCTGTTCCAGTGCTCTGGGGCCCTTACAGTAAAGAAGTTCCTCCTCATGTTGAGGTGGAGCCTCCTGTGCTGTAGATTCCATCCATTGCCCCCTGTCACAGGGCACAAGTGAGCAGAGGCTGTCCCTTCCTTCCTTCCTGACACCCAGCCCTCAGATATTTACAGACATTGATTAGATCCCTTCTCCTCTCCACACTAAACAGCCCCAGGTCTCAGCCTTTCACATGTTTTTCCACATGTTGTCCTGAGCAGAGAACCATTGGATTGTTTCTGTCTAGCAGGTCCATACCACACCTCCAGATACCCTGGCGTTGCTACGAATTAGCCCCAAGGTTTTCTCTGTTCCTCAGAGCTACTTCCAAATCCCCAAAAAGGAGCCAGTTCCTCTGCATTAAAAGCTCCATTAATTCCTCCTGGCACTCTAAAGCAGCCATCCTTGGCTGTGCTTACACTGGGAACAGCTGTGTTTGCTTTGCAGTCTTCAGCCAGTCGCCAGGTGATGGAAGCTGGAGCAGAGCCCTCTGGTTCATCGGCTTCCACAAGGATAACTTTGCTGCCTGTGTGAATCATGCCTGCATTTCTGGCCACCATGACAGCTGTCTGCAAGTTGTCCCCTGCAAAGATTGTAGAGAGGTAGGCTCCTGATATCTACCATAGCACAGCAGCAGCCCAGGCAGAGACTGTAGATCACAGGATCACAGGGGTTGGAAGGGACCTCTGGAGATCACCTAGTCCAACCCTCCTGCTAAAACAAGGGCACCCACAGCAGCTTGCAGAGGATCACATTGGCCAGGTGGGTTTGGAATATCTCCAGGGAAGGAGACTCCACAACCTCTCTGGGAAGCCTGCTCCAGCACCCTCACTGCAAAGAGGTTTCCCCTCATGTTCAGATTGAACCTCCTTGGCTCCAGTTTGTATCCATTGCCCCTGTCACAGTAAAACATCTCGACACCGGGAACTCGAGGGTTCCAAAACATGGAACAGCACATCCTGCCTTCAAGGTTTTGGAAAACACCAGAACAGGACTTTCTCCCTCACTGTGTGGATCATATCTCTGAAGACATGTCATGGCTGGTACTCACAAGACAGTCATGTGCAATGGAGGATGCTGGAGAATGACTCTCTCCTGTGTGGGGTTTACCTGTGACCATGACGCTCCTGATGCGGGCGGCAGCCAGCTCTTGGAGCACAGTCTTTGTCTCCTGCTTCAAGCAGTTCTCCATCACCAGGAGACCCAGGAACTCCAGCCCAGACTCTGCCTCCTCTCTTGGAGCAAGGACAGAAACACATGTGCTCTTTCCTGGGGATGGCAGAGAGAACAAGACTCTCCCAGAGGTTTTTGCTCAGCAGGGAAGCTGTGCTTGGTGGGAAACACACCTGCTCCACAGGGGAACACAGCTGCCATGGGGGCAGAACAAGCAGTGCCCAGCAAGTACCAACATTTCTATGGCTTCAGCCAAGAGCCTGATCCACCACACTGCTGTCTCTAGAAAGGAGCAGTGAAGGAGATGTGTGTGCAAAGAGAGTGGCAGGGGTCTGCAGGAAATGTCTGGCTGAAGCCCACCGCTTATGGCTTGCAGAATTTCTACTGCAGCCCCAATCCTCTGCCATATAGAGGCACCACAACCAGCTTTCATTACCCTTTGACAGCAGATTGTGAATTTCAGCCCAGTGAGCCTTGCAAGAGCAGTGATAAACCAGGCAATGGACAGTGTGAGCTGTATGTGCTGAGGAAGATGCTACCTGGTCCAGCTTCCCAGCAGGCCTCCTTCAGCAGGAGAGGAGGGCAAGGTCTGGGGCAGGCTGTAACAAGCAGATAAGAAAGCAACCCTGCAGTGATCCCAGCAGCTTGTCATCATGCCTTACCTCTCTAAGTTGCTCATGTCTACATCCTTTCCTAGGTTTAACACTTTATGGGCCAGAGCAATGACTCTGAAGCCTTGACTTGTGTATGTCTTGAGCTCCTTTAAGAAATTAGCTGGGACTGTTTACAGGAGAGAGAAAAAAAGTGTCACGGTCAGACTATTCCATCCTTGCTGGCTGCTTTTCTAGGGTTAAATGCTTTTGGACTGTTTTCCAGTCTCAGTTACAGCCCTGTGGCCTTTTACAGAAGCCATTTGTTTTGTACCAAGGTTGTGTAACTGACTTTTCAAATAACCAATCTCTGCTTCTGTTGTGTAGTTTCTGAATCCATGCTAAGGTGCAGGGGGATAAAATGAATTACTGGGCAGAGGGCAAATGACTGCACCAGGGGAAGGTTAGGCTGGAGGTGAGGAGAAAGTTCTTCACTGAGAGAGTTGTTAGCCATTGGAATGTGCTGCCCAGGGAGGTGGTGGAGTCCCCATCCCTGGAGGTGTTCAAGAGGGGATTGGATGTGGCACTTGGTGCCATGGTCTAGCCAGGAGGTCTGTGGTGACAGGTTGGACTCGATGAGCTTTGAGATCTCTTCCAACCTTGGTGATTCTGTGACTGACTGCATAATTCTGCCCTGAGCTTCACTGCATGCATGCATGCTGAGTGACTGAAGAAATGGTATTTGTGTGGATGCCTTCATGTGAGAATTCTCCCAAATCCTACATTTTTAATTCTCCCCTCACTGCTGTGACTCTAAAGGCAAAGACTTCCTTTTAACTTTGCAGGAGTTTGTGCTGCAATCACAGTTTTGCACTGCAGTGCCTAATTATTCATTAAGCTGTAATCAATAATAGAAACAATCAAGACAGGATAAGAGGAGCTCTTTAGAAACCTGAGAAAGTGCAATGTAATTCTGAGGACTTTTTCTTCTTTTCTCTTTTTTCCCCCTGAGGTTGACTTGTTTGAAGGTTTGTGTCATTAGTTCTTAGGTAGTTCTAAACTGTCTCTTTTCATTGTCACTCAAATCCCTCTCCTCCCCCTGTTTTCAGGTCAGTGCCATCAGTCTGGAGGAGAGAAGGCTCTGAAGTGACCTAATTGTGGCCTTCCATTGTGTGAAGGGGGCCTGAAAGAAGGCTGGGGAGGGACTTCTCAGGATCTCAGGTAGTGATAGGACTAGGGGGAATGGAATGAAGCTGGAGGTGGGGAGATTCAGGCTGGAGGTGAGGAGGAGGTTCTTCACCATGAGAGTGGTGAAGCCCTGGAATGGGTTGTCCAGGGAGGTGGTTGGGGCACCATCCCTGGAGGTGTTTAAGCCCAGGCTGGATGAGGCTGTGGCCAGGCTGATCTAGTGTGGGGTGTCCCTGCCCATGGCAGGGGGGTTGGAACTAGCTGATCCCTTCCAACCCTGACTGATACTATGATACTATGCTATTAAATAGCAAACCACAGAGCCACAGGGCGTTGGTGCTATGTTTGCTTGACATCCTTTTGAAGCACTCAGTGAACATCCCCCAAGGTTCAAGTATGCAGACAAGTTTGAGTACAAGCTTCTAGTATTGTTCACAGACACAAAAAGAGAAGCTCCTGGTTGCTTGCAGGGAGAGGACAGAAGTCTTGGCTCGAGTGTTAATGTCAATTATCCTTAATAACAGTAATTTGCATGTCCACAGCAAGTTTTCCATTACTGAGATGTAAAGCCTCTGCAAGCTGGGTGAGTCACTCAAGGCTGAATCCACAGGGCAGTAAATTAGGAGGAGATTTAAGACCTTGTACAGCACAACACTCTCGCTGTGACACATACAATTACCATGGTCCTGTGTCTGCTCTGGCTGTTCTAAAGGATCAACATGATTTATGTGCTAGATCTGATGCAAGTCAGCTGAAGGATGGATAGTGGCTGAACCTCTGGCTGTGCCTCCTGCTGGCTGTTGGGCTGTGTGCATCTAACCTACAAACAATGAACACTTGGCTGCAGTAATACCTAATGGCACTGAACAAGCCCAAGGCCTGCTTGTGGGAAGAGTCACACACAGAATCAACCAGGCTGGAAGAGACCTCCAAGATCAGAGTCCAACCCATCACCCAACCCTAACTAATCAACTAGACCAGGACACCAAGTGCCACATCCAATCCTTTTTTTAACACCTCCAGGGATGGTGACTCCACCACCTCCCTGGGCAGCACATTCCAATGGCCAATTACTGTTTCTGGGAAGAACCTTCACCTCACCTCCACAGGGCTGTGCTCCAGACCCCTCCCCAGCTTTGTTGCCCTTCTCTGGACACACTGCAGCAACTCAACATCTTTCTTGAATTGAGGAGCCCGGAACTGGACACAGGACTCCAGGTGTGGCCTAAGCAGTGCTGAGCACAGGGACAGAATGACTTCCCTGCTCCTGCTGGCCACCCTGTTCCTGACACCTGTCATTGTAGTGTGGCCAGAGGAGATCCTATTAGGATTTCAGCCCCAACAGAAGCTGCAGTTTGGGTTGAGTCTAAATAAACACTGTGAAAGTTCCCCTTCCCAGCTCTGTACCAGTGTCTTGTCTGCAAAAGCTGGACACCGTTTCTGGTGCTCCCTTCATGTAGAGGTCATACTGCTCCTCTCCAATCTTCTGTGAAACAACAGACATCCTCTGGAGCCCAGATGAAAATGGGAATTGGTGTAGGATCGCTATTCCCTCCACGGGAGCCTGAAAGAGGTCAGGAAAGTGACACGTTCACAAGGGCCTGCAGTGACAGGGCAAGGGCAAGGGCTGCACACTAGAGAAGGGCTGATTTAGATTGGAGAGCAGGAAGAAGCTCTTTGCCATGAGGGTGGTGGAACACTGGAACAGGTTGCCCCTTCCCTAGAGATATTCAAGGTGAGGCTCTGCAGGGCCCTGGGCAACCTGACCTAGTTGAGGATGTCTCTGCTGACTGCAAAGGGGCTTGGACTGGATGAGCTTTGGAGGTCCCTTCCAACTCAGACCATTCTATGATTCTGTGATTTTATGTCTCCCAAGTCATTGCTTACACAAAGCAAATCCATGTTTAGCTTCAGCTCCTTTGAGTGTGGCTTATTATTAACAGGAGACTGTTTTGCTTTTACTGCTTTCTGGCTTTGGGATCAGGTCACTGATTACAAGTTTAGGAATCACAGCCTCACCAGCTCTGTCTTCCCAGCACACTCCCCAGGAGCCTCAGTGCTTTTCTTTTTAGTTAACTTGTTCTCCAGGCTTTGTCTCAGCCTTCCTCTCTACCACCACATATTGAAGTAATATTACTGGATCTACAGTCCTGGGAACTGAAATTTCATGAGTTACAGTGACATCACCATAGGAACAGAACAGTCCTAGGAGCAAGACTGATTTCCTTGTTGCCACAGCACTGCCTGCCTGGTATTGCTAGCAGAAATCACACTCCTTCCTCTGGGAAGAAGCTGGCTGGATCGACATTTGGACCAGAAACATCATGATTTTCAACTGCCAAAAAGCAGAGCCTCCAAGGGACCTTTTAAGAGGAAGAGTGAAGGAAACACCACCATAATTTGGGGTGAGGCTGATAAATCTGCTAGTGGGGTTGCATGACCAATACCAGCAGGGCTCATGGACCCATGTCCATCCCTCTTCATGCCTTGTCAACAGCCACATTGCCTCCTCCTCCAGACAAACTCATGCTTTAGTAGTTTATTCCATTTGCAGGGTTCCTCTGCATTAGTTTTCACTTAAATGGACTGTGTAGTTTCATGTTGCCAGCACTTTTGCAGGGTGAGGGCTCAGAGAAGGCTGCACCCTTCATTAGTGCTGGAAATAGAGCTGGAAATGAGCCCACAAAATGCTTTCAATGCCACTTCAGGAGCAGCATCTCCACTTTCAGTCAGAATTTGCTTTTCTGGCCCTACCCTCCCAGCAGGTCTGTTTTGGGGGGAATGCCACACAGTACCAAGAGTGGTTGAAAGGCATTTTGCAGCCTCTGTGAATTGCCAGGAGTTTGCACTTGCTGTAGGCTAACACAGCATGTTAGTTCTCAGAAAGAAAAGGACTTACACTGCTGGCGTTTGGCCCTGGTCTAACAACGCAGGTGTCGGCAACACCAGCCCCATCCTGGGCTGTGCTGGAGTCTTCTATCTCCTGTACAGAGAAAAGAGTCATTGCTGGTGGACAGCAAGTTCTGCATGGGACAGCAATGTGCCCTGGGGGCCAAGAGAGCCAATGGGATCCTGGGGTGCATTCAGAGGAGTGTGTCCAGCAGATCCAGGGAGGTTCTCCTCCCCCTCTGCTCTGCCTTAGTGAGCCCCCCCCCCCCCAGAATATTGCTTCAGTTCTGGGCTCTCCAGCTCAAGAGGGACAGAGATCTATTCAAGACAGTCCAACAAAGGGCTACCAGGATGATGGAGGGCCTGGAGCACTGCCTTATGAGGAAAGGCTGAGAGACCTGGGGCTGCTTAGTCTGTAGAGAAGACTGAGAGGGGGTCTAACATATTTCTATCAATATCTGAGGGCTGGGGGTCAGGAAGGAAGGGACAGGGACAGCCTCTGCTCATTTGTGCCTGTGATAGGACAAGGGGTAGTGGATGTAAACTACAGCACAGGAGATTCCACCTCAACATGAGAAAGAACTTCACTGTGAGGGTCCCAGAGCACTGGAACAGGCTCCCCAGAGAGGTTGTGGAGTCTCCTCCTCTGCAGACTTTCAAGCCCTGTGCAACCTGCGCTAGCTTCTATGGTCCTGCTCTGGCAGGGGGGTTGAACTCGAAGATATCCAGAGCTCCTTTCTAACCCCAAACATTCTGTGATCCTGCTGCTTTAGGGGGCTTCACATGTGTCTGCTACAGCAGGGGCAGCAGCACAGGGGGTGTCTTTCTCCCTTACTGTTGGTGTTCATCTGCAGAAGTATTTTGTTGTGATCTAACAGGTCTTCCTATCCCTGCAGCCTTCTCCTTAGCAGAAGCCTGCATGACCCTGAGGCTTTTTACTTGATGAGAGTAAAAATATGTGTCAAAGGTTGTGGTTGCTCTAACTTCAAGTTTCATGTAACTTGAATTCCATAAGGATGATGAAGCTATAGAGAAATAGTTGTCCATATCTAGGTGGCTTTATCTTCCAGCCTCCTGCTTTTAAAAGCCTCTGATGTTCTGTGCAGACACAGGGTGGTAATTTTTGGTGTAGGATGCCTTTAGCCCTCCAGTTGGCAGAGGGCTGCCAAGGCTCATTTACCTTCACAGGCCCCTTTCGTTGTCATGGGGCTCTGCTGCTGCCTGCTCTGCCACAGAGGCAGGCAGCAGCCTGGTGCCTTCCTGCAGTGCTGCTGAAAGAGCTGCCATCTGTTTTACTTATTGATTAATCTCTCTTGGGCAAAAGGTCGAGGGAGAAAAGATGATGAGGCAGTTAACTACAGAGACCCAGAACCCCTCCAGGCTAGGATGTAGCAGGCAGAAGGGCAGCCCCTTTCCTTTACATGCCTCCTTCCATCCTGTTTTCCACCCAAGTAACTGTCCATTCCTGCTGATGAAGCTCAACCTCTCATCTCCTGCACAGATCTGTGTGAGACTCTGTACACTCAGGTAGAGGCTCCAGCCTTGGTTTCTCTGTGGGATTGAACTGTTGCCAATCAGAGATAAGAGCCTACAGCAAAAGGGCACAAAACCTGCTTCTGAAGTCTGTGCACCTTCCTGCTTGCAGCAGGCAGCAACCAAGCTCCCCTTCTGCTTCCTACCACTCCAGTGAGTCCAAATTAAATTAAGAGAGCAAATGCAGGCAGCTCCAAGAGTTGATTGCTGGGCTATCAAAAAGCAGCCACGGTGCTGCAAATCTGCTGTGCAGTTAACAGGAATAACCCAGCAACTTCCAGCTGTTGTGAGCAGCAGTGCAAAGAAGTTTTCCCTGCAGGTGTGTGCTTGGCCTTGACTTGTGGGGCTGTGCTTTGGATGGGTGCAGAGGCAGGGAATCACCTTACCCAGTGTGTGCCCTTAAACATTTTCAGGTCCAGAGGATCTCCATGAATCTTCTGATCCAGAACCACCAGTGAATGACAGGTGACCATGGCTCTGCACAGAGGTCCCCAGGGCAGAGGAGTGCTGGATGGGAACTTATGGATTTCCTGAAAGCTGATTAAAAGCAGAGGTTAGTGAGATCACTCACTGGAGCGCTGCACAGAGCTGAGCTCAGTAATTGCAAGCAGCAGGCTGTCCTAACCCACGCTTCTGATAAACAGGTTGGATGCATTCAGGAGGCCAAAAAGCACCAAGTAATTAACCCTGCTTGGCAGCTGCTGTTGGGCATTAGACAAAGCAGAGCAGACACTATCAGAGAGGAAACAACTTGCAGCAGAGGTCTCAAAGAAGTTTGGCAAGGTGCCCTAGAAGGTTTCTGAAGCTGCACTGCATCGAGGAGGAGTACATCTGCTTGTGCTGCTGGTGCACACCTGCCAGGGTGGATAAGGTCTGCTCTCAGCACCCCTGGGAGTGATATGGGAGAGATATGAGGAGCCCAGCCTTCACTTCCAGCAGTAGATTTTACATCTACATAGCCCCAGAGACCAGCTGTTTGTTTCTCACACCTTAGGTTTAAAAATGGGTACACTGGTTGACTCTCAGAATCATTGGATGGAAAAGGCTTCTAAGATCGTTGAGTCCAGCTGTGGATGTGACACCACCGTGGTCATCAAACCAAGTCCTGAAGTGCCATGTCTGCACATCTTTTTAACACCTCTGGGGATGGTGACTCCACCACCTCCCTGGGCAGCCTGTTCCAACTCCTGACCACTCTTTGAGTAAAGAAATTTTTCCTAATGTCCAACTTAAGCTTCCCCTGGCACAATTTCAGGCCATTTCTTCTCATTCTGTCACCTGATATTAGTGAGAAGAGACTGACCCCTATCTCACTCCAACCTCCTTCCAGGTAGTTAGAATAGAATAGAATAAACCAGGTTGGAAGAGACCTTCAAGATCATCAAGTCCAACCTATCAACCAATCCAACCCACCTAAACTACTAACCCATGGCCCCAAGCACCCCATCAAGTCTCCTCCTGAACACCTCCAGTGATGGTGACTCCACCACCTCCCCAGGCAGCCCATTCCAATGGGCAATCACTCTCTCTGTATAGAACTTCTTCCTAACATCCAGCCTAAACCTCCCCCGGCACAGCCTGAGACTGTGTCCTCTTGTTCTGGTGCTGGTTGCCTGGGAGAAGAGACCAACCCCCACCTGTCTACAACTTCCCTTCAGGTAGTTGTAGAGAGCAATGAGGTCACCCCTGAGTCTCCTCCTCTCCAGGCTAAGCAACCCCAGCTCCCTCAGCCTCTCCTCATGGGGCTTGTGTTTCTCTTCTCACACATACACTCCCCTCTAAGAAACTGGCTGTCACCTCACCACAGCCAGCATTAAGGCTGGCAGAGTGAGGAAACATTTCAATAGGTTTTCTTTACCTTTGCTCACCACTAGCATCCCCTGTTAGTAACACAGGTGCAGCGGAGTGAATCTGGAAGGGAGCAGCACCACAGCTCCCCCCATGATTGAAAGGAACAATGAATCCATGCCCTGCCATCCCACTGAGCCACCCAAGCCTGTTCTCTTCCCAGCAAACTCTCAGCCTGTTCATAATGGGCTTAATTAATTAATTAATACTTGAGAGACACTGTGAAACTGTGTGACATTGAGATACTTCAACATGTCCAGAGAAAGGCAATGAGGCTGGGGAGAGGTTTGGAGCACAAGCCTGTGAGGAGAGGCTGAGGGAGCTGAGGGTGTTTAGCTTAGAGAAGAGGAGGCTCAGGGAAGACCTTCTTGCTCTCTATGGCTTCCTGGAAGGAGGTTGAAGCCAGGTGGGGGTTGGTCTCTTCTCCCAGGCAACCAGTTTGCCTTGTCATGTTCCTTTTTACTTCTGCTGTCATAACCTGTCCTGGCACACCTACCCTCTCTCAGGTAACCAGCAACAGAACAAGAGGACACAGTCTCAAGCTGTGCCCATAGTAGTTTAGGCTGGAGGTGAGGAGAAAGTTCTTCCAGGAAAGAGTAATTGGCCATGGGAATGTGCTGCCCAGGGAGGTGGTGGAGTCACCATCCCTGGAGGTGTTCAAAAAAGGATGGGGTGTGGCTCATGGAACCATGGTTTAGTTGTCAGGAGGTGTTAGGTATTAGGTAATAGGTTGGGCTTGATGATCTCTGAGGTCTTTTCCAACCTGGTTGATGATTCTGTGAGGCTGCTAACTGTCACACGGAAGCAGCAAGCATTTGTATCTGGTTAAACGTACGACAGGATATTTTGTTAGCTGAGTGAAACTCCTTTCCTGTCATTGCCTTCACAGCATTCAGCTGAGCTGGCAGCTAGTCTGATAGAATGTTCAATAATGTGAACATTTGAGAGAGAGCAATTATGCAAATAGGCTAATGAGATCAATGCAGGCAGCAACAGCTCCTCCTCGCGTTTTGGCAAGCCACCAGCGCAGGATCCCAGCTGGGGGCAGACTGGACCTGTCTGCTAAGAGAGCTTAATGTGTGGATACCTTACAGAGGGTTTTGTGATGTGAATTTATTCAGGTATATAGTTCCAGATCTGTTCTGCTGCTTGCATGAGCAGACCCTACCTGCAAAGCTACCCTGGCACTGCTGCAAGCTGGCTGTCTTCTGATGGGCTCCAAGCCTCCTCGATCTGCACCTACTCAGCGTGGCCTCCCTAAAGCGCTGGAGGAGGGCCAAAAAGAGATTGCACAATGTGCCTGAGGCTTGGTCCCACTGGAAGAATATTTTATTGGTTGACACTTATTAATTTCTTCTCATTAATTTGCATTGGATGGTAATTTTCTCTCTGTCCTTTGAGGAAGCATTTGGAATATGATTTTTCTCCTCTCGTAATGAATTCATCCTTTTCTTCATTACAGCATGATTATCTCTGTGGTGTTGAGGTATCTGACATATTAACAACTACTAATGAAAATCTGAGAGCAGATAGGTGAGCTGTGATTTGTCCTGACCACTGCAAAAAACAAAAGAAGAAAACTGGTACTACTGTGAGCTTAGCACAGCAGGCACTGCAGAGCTGAAGCCTCTTAGTGTATTACAGGAATCAAATGATATCGCTCTGGATGCAGTCAAGTTCAGTGTTTACATAGGGGTTATTTCGTGAGGATTTCACTGGTCTTTGGGCTTGGAACCTGCCATGGGTTTTAAGGGAGGCCCTCAGGACACCTGGACTTTGCAGGTCTGATCTGTGGTCTCAGGGATTGTTCCCAGCATTTGCTGTAGGCAGGTGAGGTTGAACAGGCACCCAAGCCAGCCATGCTTAATTTCAACAGAAGGAGCATTATCCTAACATTTAAATGATGAGAGGTTTATTGACCAGATTAAGAGTATTTATTGAACTGTGATGTGAATGACATAATTGAAAAGCTCTGTGTATGTTCTCCAAATCCCCTCTGGGTAATTAAAAGCACTCATACTGCTGTTTGTCTTGAATTAGCAGCAACCTTTACGGCTACGCCTGCCACAGCAGCAGCAGCAGCAGCGCCCAGATGCCCTCCTCAGAGGGAAGGAGCTGAGCAGGGACATCCACTGCGCTCTGCCTCCCCCCAAATGCACCTGAACATCTCTTGGTGCATGCTCTTTACAGTCTCTCCATACCCTGTGCAATAGCCTCCCTCCCAACCAGAGGTTTGGGCAGTGCATTCACACTGGGGTCAGTGCTCGCTAAGTGAAATCCTTCCTTACCGGCTTCCCTGGGAAGGGATGACACCCCACAGGTCCAGGCCATCTTCTGTCAGTGTGCCTGTCTGAATGCAAACACAGATCCAGTTACCCTTCTACTGCCCACCCCTTCCTCCTGCACAGCCCCCAGGGGTCCTTCCCCAGCTCCCAGGCAGGCTAAGGAAGGCTTCCTGCCTGTGGTGGGAACCCGCTGCATGGGCACCCGCAGAGGATTCTTCCCTGGGGCTAGGCAAAAAACCAATCCCCTGTTTCTAGCAGCCCCCCAGCATCTTTCGGTGCCCCAGGAAGTTCCTTACTTTGTCAAAGCAAACAAGGTTGATCTGCCCACAGATATTAATCCTCTGTGGGCTGATGCAGAAGATTTTCTTTTTCTTCAGCCTCCTTTGGGCATAAACAGTGCCTGTTGTCAAGGCAGCAGGGATAGCAGGAGGCACTGTTGCAGTGAAGAGAAGGAGGGACATCACCACCACGTCTGCCAGTGGCTTCTGCAAACAGGAAGACACCAGGGGTAACGGGGTGGGGACAGCCTCCATGCTCTGCTGCCACCACTCCTGGCTTGCCTGACCCTCCTGCCCAGGAGCAACGCACCCTAAGCTCTGCCTCAGGGGAAGACAGGTTTATTCTACTTCTTGTGCCCATCTCCCTGCCTCCTTCCCCTGTTTCTGGAGTCTGAAAACTGAATTACAGAAGTGAATTATATTTCAAGGATCCAGAGCAAGCAAGGGCTCAGAGCTGCTGCCCCAGCACAGAGGCATCCCTCACACTCACCCCATGGGACACGAACACACACACGGTGTAGATGAGTCCAAACAAGCCGATGACAGAGAGGCCTACGATGAACTTGAAGGCATCTCTGTAGAGTCTGAAGTTCACTGGCTTGGGGTAGAGGATGGATCTCACCAGGTCACCTTTAGCTGTGTTGAAGCCTGCACAAAGACAAGTGCCATAGGTGGTGTGGGTGATGCAGCGGCAGCGGCTGCAACGATTCTGTTCGAGACCAGGGAAAGCCCGACCCAGCAAGTGGCAGAAACCACTTCTGCCGGCAGAGACCTGCTGGCCCTGGATCACAAAGAGAAACAGGCTCTCCTGCCAGCCTCCGAGGCTGCTGCTCTCCCTCTGCTGCTTAGCAAGTGGTAGGAGTGATACCGGTTTGCAGCACAACAGCTCTCGCTGGCCCTCTGCCCTTCAGCTTCGTCTGGATGAGCTCTGTCCCGCAGAAGAGGACGTGCCTGCGATAGTCTTCCTCGCTGTGAGCTTTCCAGGGCATGGGACTCTCCGTGAGGGGCAAGGGGGTCTTAGTAACTGGGATGCTTTCACCTACAAACAACAGCAAGCAGCTTCACTTCAAAGGCCTTTGAATGCCTGTCAGATCCTGCATACCAGAAAGGGGCAGCAGCCTTTGGTGCTCAAGCTTGCCTAGTTAGGCAACCTGTCTACTTGCTCACGTGGATTTATGGTGACAACTGCTACAGGTTTTGTTTCAAAGCACAGCATAAGGTTTCTCTGAGCCTGGGTCAAACTTTGCCCCTGAAGCAAGCTGATGCCTCATTAGTGGCTCAGTTCAGGTGTAGCATTGTCCCCCTGTGCTCACACACGGCCTGCTTGAGCAGAACTGCTGCAAGATCAGAATCCAAAGCCTTAAACCCCACATATTCAATGTATTAGAGTGTTTGCACTTTGTACTGCTGGCAGAATATTAATCCTACTTGTTTTTCACATGGGTCTGAAATGCATGTTGCACAATGGCAGTCTGAAGGCCCAGGACAACTGTGAATTATTCAAGCCACCATTTTTTTTGCCACCTCCTGCTGCAAATGGTTCTAATAAAGAGTAAACAATTTCCTGTCAGCACTGATAGAGACATCTCCCTGACAGGGAACCTGCACAGGGCCTTAGCATCTCAAACCCCAGCGCTGCACCTGTGAGCATTCCTTCATTGACAACGCAGCTCCCCTCAATCAGGACAGCATCACATGGGAGAGAGAGCTTTCTTCCATCCAAAAGCAACATGTCTCCAGGGACTAAGTAACGAGATTCCATCTCTTTGCAACCTGTAGAGCAACACAAATATGAAATGCATTTGTTTGCAAGTTCTGGGCAATGGCATTACAAACCAAAAGTAATCCCCAAACACACACCCCACTGAACTTCTGCACTGCATGAGTTCAGGGCAGGGATCCTCAGACATCACACAGGTTGGAAAGCAATAATACTGTCAGTGCAGGGATCAGCCCTTGTCTAAACATCCCTCTCCAGGTGGGTGTCTTCAGTTTCATTTGTTTAGTGTCCCTAAAACACTCTGACCAAGAAAACCCACACAAAGCCTTCATATCTTCCATCACCTTAGCAACTTCCCATCTCAACATCGCTGGGAGGCAAAAAACAAAAGGCTACAACTACCCTCTCTTATGGGTGAGGAGCTGAGAAAGAAAGTGCATAGCTCAGTGGGAGCCATGCACCCAGAAATGGCTTGCTAGCTGCTTGAGAGGATTGTGGGAGCAGCACAGAGCAGAGCAGGGACTCAGGTCTCCAAAGGCCAGAGCTGTTCTCCAGCTGCTTGTTTGTGAAATTACCTTTTCCCAGCTGCTCCCCACTCTTAACACAAATTACCAGGTTCACCTGTGTCATTACAGCTGACGCAGGAAGAGATGATCATGATACAGAGGCATCATCACTGCACTGCATGGGCCCTGCCCACACTGCTCGCTGCCCTGCCCGCCTCACCTCCCTCTGCCCCGCTCTCCCTGCAGCGTCACCTTTCAGCAGGGGAAATCAACAGGGACTGTGCAATTCTGGGTACATTTCGACATGCCAGGTAATTATACAGCCTGCTGAGGAGAGTGGGATGTAGATGACTCACCTTCGCTCTTGGTGCAGACTGTAACCTGAACTTTGTTATGCTCCTCAACGAGGTTGTGCAGCTTGGTGGACTGCTGTGGATGGGAAAGCAATTGCAGTGTTCAAACACCGGCTCTCAAGTGAAGCAGCAGCTTACAATCCAGGGATCATGTTAACATCACAGAAACTGAACTCTGATGAGCTGCCCAGGGGAGGTTTGCTGTGCCTTGGTACAGGTCAGGATGGGAGTTCACAGGATGTTAGGGGTTGGAAGGGACCGCTGGAGATCATTGAGTCCAACCCCCCTGCCAGAGCAGGAGCAGAGAATCCAGCACAGATCACACAGGAACACATCCAGATGGGGCTTGAAAGTCTGCAGAGAAAGAGTCTCCACAACCTCCCTGGGGTTCCTGCTCCAGTGCTCTGTGACCCTCACAGTGTAGCAGTTCCCCCTCAGGATGAAGTGGAACCTCCTGTGCTGTAGTTTCTATCCATTACCCCTTGTCCTATCCCAGAGTGCAAATGAACAGAGCCTGTCCCCTCCCTCTATGATACCCAACCCTCAGATGTTTATAAACAGCTATTAAATCTCCTCTCGGTCTTCTCCAGACTAAAAAGCCCCAGGACTCTCAGCCTCTCCTCATAGGACAATGCTCCAGACCCTTAATCATCCTGGTAGCTCCCTGTTGGACTCTCTCCAGCAGGTCCCTGTCCCTCAGTTCATTGAGTTAATCTAGAAGAAGCTGCTATGGGAACACAGAGCTAATTTTCTGTTTGCTTCCAATGCATGCTGCTCTATCTCCCTTGATCTCCAAGGGGCTATTCCTGCTTCATGCCAGGCTAAGCCTCCTTAGCTCTCTGCAGTCCTCTCAGTAAGAATAGAATGCCTTTGAGCTCAACAGTTTTAATCCTTGCTAGAAGGCTATCAACAGGACAACCAAGCTGCAAAGGGTATTGTGACAGAACTGCCACTGCAAGAAGAGACACAGAAATCCTAATTTAGCTGGGTGTTTGCCACCTAATTCAATTACATATCCTGAGACAATGATGAAGTCAGCTGTCATTGCAAGGCCATTAGAAAGGAGGCTTTATCTTGATTTTAAAGTTGCAATTGCAAAAGGGAAAAAAATCATCTGATCCTCGAGTGTGGATTTCTTAATTAGCATGTGAAGATGTCAAGCCAGTTTGAAGCATATCTGGAGGCCCCAAACATTGTAATACTTCCTGCCAAAACCATCAGTCACACAATAAAACCAACCTTGCCAGGGAAAGCTGAACAGGCCGTGGCTGTTCTGGGTGCCCTGCAATACCAGAAGGGATAGCGACGCCTTAAGTGCAAAGCTGTGCTCCAAGAGATGCAAATGCTTGTTCAGCAGGGGAGTGCCAGGCATCCTGCAGGCACTAGAGAGCCTAAAGCAGGCATTACAGATCTTAAACAGGCATCAGAGAGCCTAAAACAGGCATTACAGAGCTTAAACAGGCATCAGAGAGCCTAAAACAGGCGTTGGAGATCCAAAAATGTGATACCTGTGCTGGAGAGAGCCCCAGCTGGGATGAGCCCCTGGGTGAGGTCAGTGTGAGGCAGGGACAGGAGCATGCCCTTGGCAGGGCAGAGGGTGTGCAGGAGTGCCACAGCAGCAGAGTGCCCCACTGAGCATGAGCTGCCCTACATCCCACAGTTCCAGACAGGAGACACTCACATGCTGCCTGCCAGGCTCCTGTTCCTGTTGCTCTTTCCACTTTGCACTTTCATAGGATTCATAGAGTGGCTTAGGTTGGAAGGGACCTCAAAAATCACCGAGTTCCAACACCCAGCCGTGGGCAGGGACACCTCCCACTAGCCCAGGTTGCTCACAGCCTCATCCAACCTGGCCTTGAACACCTCCAAGGAAGGGGCATCCATGACCTCCCTGGGCAACCTGTTCCAGTGTCTTTCATTCACAGAGTTTCTCTTTTCCCTGTTCCAGCCTTTATCCATGTGGGGTTTCACCTTCCTTGTGTATTTAAAGTGCATTCAGAAATCAAGGAATGTTCTCCAAATTCCCAGTCAGAGCATCCCATGTTCCCAGCAAGAAGCACCCAGAAGAGGGGATTGGACCTGGCACTTGGTGCCATGGTTTGGTCATGAGGTCTGTGGTGACAGGTTGGACCTGATGATCTTTGAGGTCTCTTCCAGCCTTGCTGATCCTGTGTAACAATCCTTCCCCAGATACTCAATGGCAGGCAAGCATTGCCTGAGGCTCAGCTCTGTCTATTTTCCTGTGCCACAGAGCACAAAGGCTTCAGGTTTATCAGAGGTGAGTGCTTTAGGTCACAAAGTCAATGAGCTGAGACTGCTGGGAAATTCTTCCAAGCAGCTTCATCCACGACAGAAGTGTTGGAAACAAAACTTTGAGCTGTTCAGGGCCTGTTATTTAGTAAACCTAAAGAGGAGAGAATCCTCCTGAAATTACAGCAGGAACCAGGCTCCTGGCTATAATCCACCTTCACAAAGTCTTATGAACTCCAGGTATTAGACTTCAATCTTTAATTCTTGGCAAGTTCAGGACCCCTAGGTATGACCCTTTTAACTCTTCTGCAGCAGTAAATCTGAAGCAATACAGCAGAACACCCAGCAGCAACACAAAATAATAACCAGAAAGAGCATACAACAGGCTGCTGGTGTCTGTGATAGGTGGAAGTGCAGGATGGGGAGCTGGCAGGCCGTGCAGCAGACTCACCTGTCTGAGGTCATACACAGTTAAGCCAACAGAAGTGATGGACAGGATTATGATGGCCACTGAATACTCAACGTAGCCTTGGCTCAGCCACAGCGTGAGGGCGAAGGCTTGGAACACGTAGAAGGGGTTTAAAATCTGCAAACACAGATGGGACACATCAAGGGATGGACAGAACACATCAGCAGAGAGGGAGTGTGGGAAGAGGTGAGCATTGTAGACAGGAGGGGCTTGGTCTCTTCTCCCAGGCAACCAGCACCAGAACAAGAGAACACAGCCTCAAGCTGTGCCAGGGGAAGTTTAGGCTCAAGGTGAGGAGAAAGCTCTTCACAGAACAGTGGAATGTGCTGCCCAGGGAGGGGGGGGAGTCACCATCCTTGGAGGTGGTCAAAAAAGGACTGGATGTAGCACTTGGAGCCATGGTTTAGTTGTCAGGAGGGGTTAAGTAATGGATTGGACTTGATGAACTCTGAGGTCTTTTCCAGCCTGGCTGATGATTCTGTGCTTGCCTTACAGTGTCCAGGAGTCTCACACACAAATCCAAAGGGTTGGTTTGCTATCCCGAGGCAGCAGGTTTCTCTGTGGCTGTGTTAGTGTTAACAGCCTCCAGCTCTGAACTTAGCAGCTTAGACATAGTTCATGGTGTTTGTAATTAAAAGCTGGTGTTAACCAGTTACTATGCAGCAGCAGCTATGCTGGCAGCTTTAAGGCAGACTTAAGGGACTTCAGGTCAGTTGGTTTCCCACTGTATCCAACCAACCAAGGTGACCTTAACATTTCTGATTCCAAAGAACTGCTACACAGGAGCCACAGGGTGCTGGGGGTGGGGGAGGGGGAAAGACTGAGTTGTCACAGAAGTCTTTAATACTTTGTGATTTAAGAAAGTCACTCTGAATATGACATTTATTTGGGAGGAGAGAAATGGCAAGTGTAAAAGTGTGCCTGCAAAGCTGCCTGGCAGAAAGGGACCTGAGGGTTCTAATGGACAAGCAGCTGAATAGGAGCCAGCAGTGTGCCCAAGTGGCCAAGAAAGCCAAAGGCATCCTGGCTGGGATCAGCAATGCTGTGTCCAGCAGGAGCAGGGAAGTGTCTGTCTTCCTGTACTCAGCTCTGCTGAGGCCACACCTTGAGTGTTGTGTCCAGTTTTGGGCATCTCAACACAAGAGAGATGTGGAGGTGCTGGAGCCAGTGCAGAGCAGGGCAAGGAAGATGTGAAGGGCCTGGAGCATAAACCCTACAAGGAGCAACTGAAGGAGCTGGGGAGGGTTAGTTGGAGGAAGAGGAGGCTCTCTACAACTACCTGAAAGGACATTGTAGAGAAGTTTATACTGGTCTCTTCTCACAGGTAATTAGTGAGAGAACAAGAGGGAATGGCCTCGAACTGCAGCAGAGGAGGTTCAGACTGGACATTAGGAAAACTGTTTTTCACAGCAAGAGTGGTCAGACCTTGGCCCAGGCTGCCCAGGGAGGTGGTGGAGGCACCACCCCTGGATGTGTTTGAAGGTGGTTTGGATGTGGTGCTTGGCAATATGACATCCAACTTGAGGACACAGTCTCAAGCTGGGTGTTTAGGTTTAGGCTGGATGCTAGGAAGAAGTTCTTCATAGAAAGAATGATTGGCCATTGAGATGTGCTGCCCAGGGAGGTGGTGGAGTCACCATCATTGGAGGTGGGTAGGAAGAGACTGGGTGGGATGCTCACTGCCATGGTTTAGTTGATTAGATGGTGCTGGGTGATAAGTTGGACTCAGAGAATCATAGAATCAACCAGGTTGGAAGAGACCTCCAAGATCATCCAGTCCAACCTATCACCCAGCCCCATCCAATCAACTAGACCATGGCACTAAGTGCCTCACACAGTACTCCTGACACAGGCCATCCATCTCATGCACTAAATATCAGACATAAGAGTTCCTGAGATTATGGCCAGCTCTTAGTGACCCCTTCCATGCCTTCCAGGAGCTTTGTCTGCCCCAGGCAGCACAGCAGCTGGCTTCCTCACCCAGGAAGGTCAGCAGGAAGCAAAGAGCAGTGCTGATTTTTCTCCATCAGCTGGGGACAAGTGTGGTGACTAAGTTGCCATTTTGCATTGCTTCCTTCTTCCCAGTCTGGGATCACAATACCTTGCAATTCATCACCTCTGTGCCGTGTTGAGCTGGAGCCTCCTGTGCTGTAGTTTATATCCATTGTACCTTGTCCTATCCCAGGGTGCAAGTGAGCAGCTGTCCCCTGCCTCTTGACCCCCAGCCCTCATGTTTATGAACATTTATCAAATCCCCTCTCAGTGCTCTCCTCTCCAAACCAAACCCCAGGGCTCTCAGCCCCTCCTCATAGGGCAGTGCTCCAGCTCCTGGCATTGTCTGCTGGTATCCAGGGGGGGTGCAAAAAACACTCTTGCACAACTTTTTTTGGTGGTGTTGTTAAAACTTGTTCCCTTGATCTGCCAAGCACAGGTTTTTTCCCACCAAGCAAGATTGCATTGCAATAGCCACCACTGTGCTTTGTTTGATGAGGTATTGATGGGTTTGTTCTTTTTGCAGGGAGGCAAAGCAAAGCAGGAGCTGCAGTTGTGCATCAGGGAAGATGTATGGAACATAAAGTTATGTTTAAATCCCCTTCTTTCACCACCACCTCTCCTTTCCCCCCATACCTGCCCCTTTGCCACCCCATTTTCCCCCTTTTTTCCCCTCAAACCCAGAGCACCTGGGCTCTATTGGAGGTTCCTCCTACCCCAGGTGTGGCCACTTTGCCCTCCCCACCCACTCCCCTATTTAATCCCCACCAGGAAAGGCAGAAGCCCCAAGCTGAGCCCATCTGGGCTGAGGGTCCTCCTCTCATCGCTGGTGAGTGCCCCTGGTGCACACTGGGTGATGGTGGTGGTGACTACAAAGGCCGGGGGGCCTGGTGGCCCCCCGGCTGTTAGGGCAATGATTGCTGACTGCTCCAATATCCTCCACGGGTGGTGGCTGGGGTCCTGGCTGGGGCTGAGCTCCTCTGAGTGGTACCTTGGCTGGTGAGGGTCTTGCCCCTGGCTTTGGGATGGGTGCAAAACTGGTGGTGATGGAGCAGGAGCTGTTTAGGCAGGGTGGAGGATGGGACTTGATGATCTCAAAGGTCTCTTCCAACCTGGTTAATTCCATTCTATTCCATTCTATTCTATGGTTTAGGGATGAACTTTGTAGAGCAGAGTCAAAGTTGGATGATCCCAGGGGTCTTTTCTAACCTGAATGATTCTATTAGAAGAGCTATTATCATAGTATCAGTCAGGGTTGGAAGGGACCACACGGATCATCTAGTTCCACCCCCCCTGCCATGGGCAGGGACACCCCACACTAGATCAGGCTGGCTATTAGTCTGTGAGGCCATCAATAACCTGCCTTATCCTGCAGTGAGAAATGAAGGTGTGTTTTTTTCACAGCTCTGTACTTCCACCTCCTCTCCATCACGTCAGCCTCACGGTCCTTGCACGCTTTGTTGTGCTACACTCAAATGGGCCCCAAAGCCCCACTCAGGTCTGAGAATGCAGTGGGGGTTATTGTGGTGTCTAGCTAAAACCAACAGAACTAGATGAAGAGGTTTGCCCCCCACTTGGCTTGCCTGAAGGACTGACAGATCTTCCTCTGGCACTGGTGCAACTAAAAGAGCTGCTGGAAGAGCGATCTGCATACAGACTGGAGCTGAGCTGAATTATTCAGCTGGCAAAGGCAGCCCCTCCATGAAAATTTAATACTTCCTTTGACATTCACTAGGACAAAGAGACAGACACTAAATCAGGGTGCCAGCCCTTGGACACCAGAGCTGTATCTGCGCTGAAATGCCACAAGCTCACGAGGAGCAGGCTGCCGCCAGGCATCGCCTTTAGTATGTCAAACGTGAAGCTTCAGCTGTGGAGGGAAGTGCAAAGCTCAGATGGAATAAACTTTTTCAGAGTGCTACATTGGAGTCTTCTTCAAAACCATCTCCAGAGGGTAGGTAACACCAAAGCCAAGCAATGGCAGGAGCCTTGGAGCTTTTCCTCCTGTTTTGTAGCATTTCAAACACACTCTGCCTGGACAGCTGGTTTGGAGTCCCAGCTTTCACAGAACCACAGGTTGGAAGAGACCTCCCAGGTCATCCAGTCCAACCCTCGACCCAGCACTGAAGGGTCAGCACCAAACCATGTTCCTAAGCACCAGGGATGCACACTGCTGAAACATCCCCAAGGATGGTGACTCCAGCAGTGCCCTGGGCAGACCGTTCCAGGGTTTGAGAACCCTTTCAGTGAAGAAATATTTCCTAGCATCCAGCCTGAACTACCCCTGGGTGCAGCTTGAAACCATTGCCTCTGGTCCTGTCATTTGATACCAAGGAGAAGAGGCTGCCCCCTCCTCACTCCAAGCTCCATTCAGGCAGCTGTGGAAGGCAACGAGGTCTCCCCTCAGCCCCCTCTTTTCCAGACTGAACAACCTCAGCTCCCTCACCCCCTCCTCATAGGCAATGTGCTTCACCAGCCTCATTGCCCTTCTCTGGACACACTCCAGCCCCTCAAAGTCGTTTCTGTCCCTGCTAACCACCATGTGTCTAATCCAGGCCAGGATACCAATGCCTTTCTTGGTCCCCTGGGCACTCTGCTGACTCATCCTCAGTCAGCTGTCAACCAGTAGCCACAGGTCCCTCTCCAAGTTGCAGTTTTCCAACCACACAACCCTGAGGTGGTGGAGTTGCCATCGCTGGAGGTGTTTAGGATGAGACTGGATGGGGTGCTTGGTGCCATGGTTGAGTTTATTAGATGGTGTTGGATGATAGGTTGGACTGGATGATCTCTTAGGTCTCTCCCAACCTGGTCTATTCTATTACAAAGTAAGAGTTTTGCAAATATTTTCCTCCATTCTCAAGCACACTCCTGATTCATGCTGCTGTTGAGGTCACAAGGAAGCTTCCCCAATGCTTTGTACTCCTAAAACAAGGCTATTGAAGAGGTACAAGGATGCCTTAGTTGTGCCAATAAAATTTTCACTGCAGGTCATTATCAAGAGCCCACATAGAATCAATAAGGTTGGAAGAGACCTCAAAGATCAAGTCCAACCTGTCACCCACCACCTCATGACTACTAATCCACGGCACCAAGTGCCACATCCAGTCCCCTCTTGAACACCTCCAGGGATGGGGACTCCACCACCTCCCTGGGCAGCACATTCCAATGGCTAACAACTCTCTCTGGGAAGAACTCTCCCCTCACCTCCAGCCTAAACTCCCCCTGGTGCAGCTTGAGACTCTGTCTTCTTGTTCTGGTCTCAATGTCCTTCTGAAATTGAGGGGCCCAGAACTGGGCACAGGACTCAAGGTGTGGCCTAACCAGTGCTGAGCACAGTGCACAATGACTTCCCTGCTCCTGCTGGCCACACTACTCTTCATGCAGGCCAGGATGCCATTGGCCTTCTTGGCCACCTGGGCACACTGTTGGCTCATGTTCAGCCATCAGTCAATCAGTACCTCCAGATTCCTCTCTGTTTGGCTACTCTCCAGCCACCCCAACCCCAGCCTGTATCTCTACATGGGGTTGTTGTGGCCAAAGTGCACCCAGCACTTGGACTTGTTGAATGCCATCCCGTTGGACTCTGCCCATCCCATGAAGGGTCAGAGCTACTGATGTGGTTATGATCAGTCCTAACAGTTTCAGATGTCCAGGTGCACATCACCACTTAGGCATGAGGCAAAGTGTCCCAGCTCATGGGAGATGTTTAGCTGGAAGTAAGGGCCTGCAGCAGAGAAGGAAGACACTTTACTGACCTCCAAGAATGGACACAGTCATCATATAGGGAGCATTTATCTGTCTGAGTATGCAGCACCAAGCATCCTTTTAGCTTCATATCCTTTCCCATAACCTTCTACCAGGAATGTGTGCCAGTAGCTGTGAAGGAGGTTCACCACCTTTCCTCCATGACATGCCTTGGAAGCATCAACCCTCCCATCCCAGTGTGCCCAGGTAAACTCTTCAAACCACTTCACAGACGTCCCACTGCTGGCCTGACTCACTGACCTCTTTAGAAAGCAACTTCCAAACAGGAGGAATTTCAACTTCAATGGTGTTGGGTCCACACACCAGCTGCCTGGAGGAAGGTAGAAGAGAGTTGCCCATGTTATAGCTTAGTCACATGAGAGTAAGACCTCATGTGGAAAGCTGAGCCCAAAACCATGAACACTGCCTCAACCAGTAAACCCTGGGGGCACCTCATGGCTGAGCAGGACAAACCAACCTCTCAGAAATCTACTGCAGCCAAGAGGACTTCTCACAGAGGCAGAATCTTACTGTTTCCTTGCTGAAATAAAGGTCATCAGTTTGCTGCCAGACCCTTTGATGAGCTTTTCAGAAGGGAATGGCCAAGGGCTTGCTGTGCCCTGACCCCCCAGGTGGTACTGGTGGTGTTTTCTCCAGATGTAGGCTGGCATCACTGAGAAGATGGTGAGCTCAGTAGTGTGAGGAGTAAGATACTGCACCTTCCCAGGTGTCACCACACAGCTTGCACTGTCAGACTACACAGATGGGTAGAAAGAAGCCCCCAGGAATTTGAAAGGAAGAATTAACAGGGTCACACTCTCTCAAACAATCCGTACCCAGGCCTTACCTGATCTTCTGATCTTCCCTTGTGAGGCCAGCTCCGAACTTGTGGTGCATGCTGTGACACGTGTTGCTGTCTTCTAACGACCTGGGGTGAGAGGAGCAGGTTCAGAGCTGGGAATTCCCAGCCACAAAGGGTTTGTAGCAGGCTGCTGAGACACTCACCCAACTTTCTTGAATTCTTTTACAGAAAGGTCCCAGACGTACCGGATTTTCTGCACCTGGATACATCTCACCTGCAAGGTCAAAGAGCAAAACCTCCTGCTGCTGTTCAGGGCAAAAGCATCTCCCTGTTGCTGTGCTTCAGGAGAAAAGGAGCCCATGTGAACAACATTTGCAAGGAAGATGCTGGCAGAGCATCACTCCAGGTGTCTTGACTCCTGTTTTCCCCCCACCTCCTCCCTGCCTTCTTACTTCTCCGTTTCACAGATGAGTTACCTTTAACTGTGGCTTCATGACAGCTCTGTTTATGACAGAGTCTTTATCAGCCACCAGAGTACCATCTGAATTGCTACCAATAGGTAGTGCCAGTGTGGACAAATCAATCCAGGTCACCTTCTTCCAGCTGTATCTCTGAAACTCATCCTAGGGAAACAGAACACAATTCAGTGGCAAGCCAGGGTGCTGCCTGTGTTAATGTTTCCTGACTCTAGAAAGTGTATAGGGATTCCTAGAGAGCTGCAGTTCTGGGGCATTCTTGCACTCAGAGCAAGTGTAAGCCCAAGGTGGGACAAGGAGTAATGGATAGAAACTACAGCACAGGAGTTTCAACCTCAACATGAGGAGGAAGTTCTTCCCTGTGAAGGTGACAGAACACTGGAACAGGCTGCCCAGAGAGGTTGCAGGGTCTCATTCTCTGGAGACTTTCAAGACCTATCTGGATGTGATCCTGTGTGACCTGTGCTGGATTCTCTGGTCCTGCTCTGGCAGGGGGTTGGACTCAATCTGGAGAGGTCCCCTCCAACCCCTAACATCTTGTGATGATCCCATAGTAGCAGGATCTGTGTTTCAGTACAGTAAAGCACTTTGAAAGCAATCCCACAATTATCTCCTTTTGCTTTGATTCATGCTGCAGAGCAACTTCAGAGCAGATGAAATTAGAAGGTCTGCTTTGGTAGGCACTGGGTGGGTATTTAGTCTATGGGGTCAGACTAGAGCTAGTTGGAAGGAAAGGCCTTCTGCTGGAGTGGACATCAAGTATTCAGCACTACATACATTGCTCTGCCAAGCTTCTACAATGCTGTGTTACAGCTGCAACTCAGGGTCCTAGAGCTGAGCAGCTCAGCTTTCCTGCTGCAGGTGCCAGACTGAACTGTCCTTTCAATAGTCTAGTGTGACTAGTTACAGGGAGCACTAGAGCACACACGTAGTGCTTCAGGGGCATTCATTTCAGGAATGTCATTGCAAAGTTGTGTATTAAATGCCTTAAGCATTTGCTCTGCTAGTCGTGGAGTCTCTACCACCCTTCTCCTGCATTCTCCAGTACTGTTTACAAAGGCCTGCAGTGCTAGGATGGGGGACATGGTTTCAAACTAGAGAAGAGTAGATTTAGATGGGATGCTAAGAACAAGTTCTTTCCTGTGCAGGCAGTGGAACACTGGAACAGGTTGCCCAGCAAGGTGGTTGAGGCCCCATCCCTGGAGACATTCAAGGTAAGGCTCAACAGGCTCTGGGCAGCCTGATCTGGTTGAGGATGTCCCTGCTGACTGCAGAGGGGGTTGGACTGGATGAGCTTTGGAGGTCCCTCCCAATCCCAACCATTTTATGAGTCTATAATGGGAAAGCAAACCGCCACAACTTCTGAAGATGATGTCTCGGCTGAAGCCACTTGGCTTCACCCCTTACACTTCATGTGGAAGGGCAGGGGCAGGGCCAGAGCCTGTTTATAGAACCTGGTATTGGCAGCAGGCAACTGCTGGAGCCTGTGGAAGGGCAGCAGCAATGCCTGAGAACTGCTTGGTTCTGCACCTTCAGGCAGTCAGTGCACTCATGAGTGTAAACGTGGTCATTTGCACAGTGTGTTAAAATGAAACACATAGAAATGGTTGATCCTCTGAAGCTGGATTCATCCCTGCCACTCCACTTCCAACCTTCCTGGTCTCTTCTCACAGGTAATTAGCCATAGAACTTGAGGGAATGGCCTCAGGCTGCCACAGGGGAGGTTTAGACTGGACATCAGGGAATTTTGTCTCACAGCAAGAGTGGTCAGGCGCTGGAACAGGCTGCTCACCAACCCTGGATGTGTTTAAAGGTCATTTAGGTGTGATGCTTGGGGATGTGGTTTAAGGGTGAACTTTGCAGAGCAGGGTCAGTGGTTGGACTCAACCTCCTAGGGAGTCTTTTCCAACCTGAGTGATTCAGTGCTTCCATGAGAAGTGCTATTAACCTGCTACATCACACAAAGGCAGGCAGTCAGGCTGCCCTGCCTGTGAAGGCAATGGGCTCTGCAAGCAGCCAGAAACCAGGAGGGTTCACCTACTGTTGTTCTGAGCAGAACAATGTCAGCTTCTTCCAAGCTGCAGCGGGTGCAGTTTGCCCACACATCCCACTCTGGCTTCCAGTAAAAGAGCAGCAGCAGAGCCCCACAGGACAAGATGTAGCCAGCAATGCACAAGGCCTTCCGGCAGCCTTGGGATTTGTAGCCAAATATCTCCTGTACAGCAGAGAGAAAGCATTCTTTGTTAACAGGGCTGACCTGGGCACTCAATCATCAGGAAGCCAAAGCTCACTGAAAAGAGAGGCTGGTGACTGAAGCCCTCCCTCATAGCTCAAGGTCAGGTTTGGAAATGAGAGTTTGCTGATTGATGCAACATAGTTATGAGGACAGCAGAGCCACTAAAGAGAGGCTGCTGCTGGCAGAGAGGCTCTCTCACATCAGCTCTCCCAGGATTAATGAAGAATTAACTCCTATCTGGAGCTTTTACCATCAAGACTGCAGCTGAGCTGTCAGGGTAACAGTTCTCTCTCTGCAGTGCTAGCACCAAGCAGCCCTGCCCTCCACCAAGGAGGATGTCTCTGTGTGAACTTAGTGCTGACTGCTGAAATTTACTTTGCAGCAGAGGCACAGAATCTGCCTCAGGGAAAGAAAACTGCCAGACCCCAGGTAATGCCTTTCAGGTACCAGGTACCATAGCTGCTGATCTGCTATCCTCCACCACAGACACCTTACCCTGGAAATAGATATGACAGGGCTCCTTTTGCTCTGTAAAGTCTCTTCCTCCAAATCATTCCCTGGGTCATCTCTCATCTTTCCTGCTTGCCCTTTCATTTTGCTATCACAGTAAGCCATCTATTCACTGGTGCTCCATTGTGTGTGGAAGGGATTGGCAAGTCCACAGCTTTAGTTTTTCCCCTTGAAAAGAACTTTGGAAACATTTTTTTTACCCTTTAGTTTGCTTTAAACCTGCCCATGGGGCTAACAATAACTTCAATGCCTGCAGCACAACTAGATCCTTGCCCACATGCTGAGTGCTTTCCTGGCCCTCTCTGCGCCCTGCAGGGCATGAGGGGAAGGTGAGATGTCTCACAGCACCCACAGATGCCACTCTTTGGATTTATTGCACACCTCCAGCCTGGTCACAGCTCTCACAGCTGTGAGACAGCAGCTTTGGTAGCTGCCACCCTGCCCTGCAGCTCTACATCCACCTACGCAGCAGCCAGGCGAGCATCTCTTGCTGTTCCCTCAGGGGCACCAAGGCAGGAAGCCAGACAGCCCCTGCAAGGGAGGCTGCTTTGTGCCACCCAGGGTATGGGAAGCTGCATAAAAGTTACTTGGAAAAAGAAGTTTGTTTTGAGAATGAAATGAAAACCTAGCCAGAGAGATTATTTGGGTTGGTTGGTTGCACTTGCTGCTGAAACAAACACACCCACAAACCCCAAACAAACAAAACAAGGACAACAAATGAGCCTGTGCCAAAAGCCAGGCAATCCCACCCCGAGCTAAACAGCAGCTGTCCATTCCTGCTGCAGTCATTCACTTGTCTCTGCACACAGGGCGCTTCCCAGCCTCCTCTCAGCTCTCTCCCCCACTCCAGAAAGCTCGAACCCGGACAGCCCCTCCAAAGGAGGTTGCTTTGTGCCACCCACATCGTGGGAAATTGCACAAAAGCCATTTGGGAAAAGAAGTTTGTTTTGAGAAGGAAGTGGAAACCTGGCCAGAGAGATCATTGGGGTTGGTTGGTTGCATTTGCTGCTGAAAAAACCCCAAATAAACACACACACACACACAAAACCCCAACAAAACAACAAACCAACAGCAAACCCCAAGCAAGCCCACCCCAAGCCTAACAACAGCTGTCCATGCTGTGATTGTGGGAAGCAGTGGCATCACAGGTGAGCAGTTATGGTGCTGCCCTGCCCATGCCTGGCCCATTGCCCTGGCACCAGCTCAGATGCTGCCAGCCACCCAGTGCTTGTGGGTGCTGCAGGACAGGCCTGTGCAAGAAGCTGCAGGAGCAATCCTGCACCTACCCCATACCACAGACAATGATTACCCACCCAGCAGCAGGCGCATGAGGCACCTACCCCTGAGGAGGTGCCTCACATGGTGTCAAGTGACGCTGCAGAGGTAAGCAGAGGGAGTAAGTGAATTGTTCTTGGGTGTCTACTTGTGACTGCATTGAATGTTCTCCCAGAATAGCTTAAAAGAGCAATTAGCTTGATTTAGCTGAACTCTGATCATAATCAACATAAACTAAGCTGAAATCAATGCAGCTCAACTGGAACAAAGTTCCTTGTGTAGCCTTTACATCAGGTCAGCAAAATTCGGCTCAAACCAGCTCTGTAGCTCTCAAATGTGCAGTCCTGCTGTGCACCAAGCCACAGAACCTGAAATCCATCATTGCCAATGGTGGGCAGACAAACCACAGTGCCCACAGCTGAAGATACTCAAGGAGAGCTTCATTTGCTTCTCTGTTCATGGAAGGATTTTTACAATTGCATTTAAAACACAGTCCTGGAGGGCAACAAGCCTGTTATGAAGGACAGGAGGTGTGGGGGACCACCACTCATCTGTCATCCCACAGGAATGGAAGGGAACAGATCTGCAGCCAAAAGTGGAGGCAGGCTGGACAAGAGCTGCGGCATTGGGGCTGGATGAGTGCAAGGCTGAGAGTTACCAGAGAGAGCATTTAGGGATTGCTAGCACAAGCTGAACCAGGGTCTGCTACCAGCATGTGGGGCTCCAGTGCACACCAGCTCGAGGCTGGGGAGAGGCCTGGAGCACAGCCCTGTGAGGAGAGGCTGAGGGAGCTGGGGTTGTTTAGCCTGGAGAAGAGGAGGCTCAGGGGAGACCTCACCGCTGTCTACAGCTACCTGAAGGGAGGTTGTAGCCAGGAGGGGGTTGGTCTCTTCTCCCAGGCAACCAGCACCAGAACAAGAGGACACAGTCTCAAGCTGCACCAGGGGAAGTTTAGGCTGGAGGTGAGGAGAAAGTTCTTCCCAGAGAGAGTTGTTAGCCATTGGAATGTGCTGCCCAGGGAGGTGGTGGAGTCCCCACCCCTGGAGGTGTTCAAGAGGGGACTGGATGTGGCACTTGGTGCCATGGTTTAGTAGACATGAGGTGTTGGGTGACAGGTTGGACTTGATGATCTTTGAGGTCTTTTCCAACCTTATTGATTCTATGATTCTATATGGGAAGCACAGCAACTGAGGAACCCAAAAATATAATAGGCATGCTGGAAGACAACAGTAGAGGTACAGTGTCCAACATCTGAAAGGCATGGAGTGGTGCTGTGAGCTCCTGACCTCTGGAGTGCTGAGGAGGTTGCCCCTCCCCAGAGGCTGCAGGACCCCAGCACAGCTATGTCATGCCAAATCACACAATCCATCTGCCTTGAAGAGACCTCCAAGCTCACCCAGCCCAACCTTCTACCCAGCACTGAAGAGTCAACACCAAACCATGCTCCTAAGCACCAGGCCCACAGTCTGCTTAAATGTCTCAGCACTGTGCCAACACAGGGCCAGCAGGAACTCAGAATCATAGAGTTGTCAGGGCTGGAAGGGACCTCAAGGATCATGCAGTCCCAACAGCCCTGCCGTGGTCAGGGGCACCTCACACCACAGCAGGTTGCTCACAGCCACATCCAGCCTGGCTGCAAACACCTCCAGGGATGAGGCTTCCACCACCTCCCTGGGCAACCTGTGCCAGGCTCTCACCACCCTCATGGGGAACAACTTCTTCCTCACATCCAATCTGAATCTGCCCATTTCTATTTCAGCTGTTAGGGAGCTGGAGCTCAGGTCTCCCAGGCCAGAAGGATGTCCCTGGCTGGTGCATTCCATTCCCCTCTGGCTGCAACACGTGGCTGATCCAGGGGATCTTACTGCACACACAAGGCACAGCCTGGCCTGGATCACCACACAGAACATTCACACCATACTCAGCAGGAAGCACTGAAGGCCAGAGCTGAGGGAATCCACGTTTGTGCCTGGCTTACCCCACTGATCCTCCCTGCAGCAATCAGAGCTTTCCAGGAAGTACAGTACCTGGAAGCAAAGCTGCTCCAACCAACAAGGCCCCAGGAAGGTGTTTTATGCTCAGGCTGATGCAGACAGCCTTGCACAAGGGGGAGTTGTGTCAGCAGCACTGAGGGCAGAGCCAGAGCCCTTCTGCCAGCAGCGTTGCAGCCAGGGATGGGGCAAGAGAGGTTTGTCCTGGAAGTGGGTGCAGCTCATCAGTGATTCACAGACTTCCCACTAAAAGGCTGCTTGTGGCAACAGCCTCACTCCACTCACCCATCCACCCTGGCTCTCCACCTTTGAGACAGTCTCAAACTGTGCCAGGGGAGTTTTAGGCTGGAGGTGAGGAGAAAGTTCTTCCCAGAGAGAGTTGTTAGCCATTGGAATGTGCTGCCCAGGGAGGTGTCCCTGGAGGTGTTTGAGAGAGGATTGGATGTGGCACTTGGTGCCATGGTTTAGTAGTCATGAGGTGTTGGGTGACAGGTTGGACTTGAGGATCTTTGAGGTCTCTTCCAACCTTATTGATTCTATGATTCTATTCATCAGGGACTTGGCATCCTCGGTGCTTCTTGTGCCATTAGCAGCAGGCATTGAGGGCCATACCCACAGGCCAGCTGCAGAGCACTGTAGCAAACAGGATGACACAGATGATCCCTAGCTAACTTTATCTGTCTCCCACAGCAGAGTTTTCATTTCTGTGCTGGATCCAGGCTGCTGCAACTGGCCCAAGCTCACAGCAGCAGCAGTGAAATCCCAGCAGGAATTTACTGAAGGCAACCATGAAAGCTGAAGCTCCACTGCTATTAGTAGCCCTGCTAACAATCCTAATAGAGAGGTGCAGGTGTGCTCTGCAGGGCAGGATCCCTCTCACCTGTGCATGCCTTGAGCATCCCCATGACATGCAATGTCCCAGTCCCCAGGCTGGTCAAACAGTGACACTGGAGATGCTGCTGGCAGCTGCTTGTTGCAGAGGAGAGAGATTCCTGTTCTGGGGGAGTGTGCTGCTGTGCTCCCAGTGCATGGAACACAAACAAGCCTCTAGCAGATACAGGAGTGACAGGACTATATTTTAGGCTTGTGCAGAGGCATCTACTCCTATGCCCACTCTGTGCACTGATTTCCAGTGACACCTGTGTTCCAGCTGCTCCTTGCACAAAGTGCTGGAGTGGAAAGTCTGCCTCTCACCCTCACCAGGCTCTGTGCAAACAGCCCATGTTAGCAGGTAGAGGGAAGGGTTTCCAAGTCACTGTGTTTGCAAAGCACTCAGCACAGCCCTTGCAGGCTGCTGCACATAATCAATAATAAATCACACTCAAAGACAGAAAGCAGATTCAATTAACATTGATATAAAGCCCTTGTCAGGACAAAGCAGCTCTGAAAGGCTGCTGTGAGAATCAAGGGGCTCCTGCCATGAGCACTGTGCTAGGCTTTGGTCATCTGCCCAATCTTCCTAGACCTGCTCAGCAGCTAAGCCCTTTGCATTTCAGGAGAAGTGACCTAACCACTCCTTCAGACAGTTGTCCAAGGCAAAGCTTCTTTCCCTCTAACTTGCCTTTTGATACACAATGAGACAGCAAGGGGAAGTGAGCTCGTTAGCAGAGATCTTCACAAGTAGGATGGAAAGGACAACAGAACAGAGAGTGAGAAAAGGGACACTGCTTCCTGGCCAGATGACTTCTGGTGGGCAGAGGTTCCATGCCCCTGGGCTGAAGTGCTTTGTTGCTCACCTATCCCTGACTGAAAAATCAGTCTTGGGGGCAGCAAGGACTGGTCCAGGGTTTTGCCTTCATCAAGGCTGTGTTGAAGAGACAGTGCCCAAATGGGGAGTGGAGGTGAAGAAGCAGCAGAGGCATATCCCAGATGTGAAAAGAGGTGCAGAAGGAAACCAAGCCCCAGTGTGGTCCCCCCACTCCTTACCAGCTCGTTGTCTTCCCCCTTGTTGAGAAGCACACAATGATCTCTCCAAAGTTTTTCCTCCATCAGACCACACTGGTTCCAGTCCTGGATGTCCTTGGAGGTTGGGGTCAAGCAATGTGGAATGCAGTCAGTGGCTTGATCTCAGGCCAGTCTTAAAGTCAGTTCTCACCATGGTCCTGCCTGCTGCCTTGGAAAGCCTCAGAGTGCACAGGCTTCTTATTAGGCTCCTAGGAGAGGGAAACAAATCCACCCTGACGTGTAAAGCCCTTAAATGCCTGCCTTATGTAAGAGGTGCACTTCTCTGCCTCCCTTGGCTTTGCTGTGCTTGCCTGGGTGGGACAGGCTGCAGCAGAGCTCTGGTGGCCAAGGCAGGGAGGGCACCTGCAGCCCTGTGCTGGGGAGACAGCTCTGCACAGGGCTCAGAGGGAAATCAAGGCAGAAGGCAAGGACAAGGGTGGGAAGATGCCACAGCCCTGTGTAGAGCTGACCCCAGAGCAACCACCCTAGCACTGGGAAGCACCTCCAGCATGTCAGAGAGAAGCACCTGCTCTGGGGAGGTCAGTGCCTGGGTCTGGTCTTCATTCCAGCACAGTGGAGGTACATGCTGAGGCAGTGATTTGCAGGTGTGGACCCAGTTAGAAATGCCCCACTAGCTCAGGCCTTGTCTCAAACACAAGCTTTAAGTCAAATGACAGGATACAAGGAAGAGGGAAAGGGGCTGGATGACTCCTTTGGAGAAGCCCAGATGGGCAGCAAAGGACTCCTGAACAACAGGCAGTGTGAACCCTGACATAGCAGGGGGAGATGGGGGTTCCTACTCATCCCCCAGGCTGGGACAGCAGTGGCAGGCAGGCTGCTGAACCCCTGTGTGCATTTTCCAGTCTGCCTGTCCCAGCTCTCAGTGTTGTCAGAGACATTTCCCAGGCATTAACTTGAAATTGCTCTGTCTCTCCTCATTCCTCTTCTGCCATAAAGCCTGAAACCCACCATTTATCCAGGCAGGAAGAATGTGCTGCATTATTTCCTGGAATAGAGTACATGTCTGTGTGAAAAGAGACAATGGCTCTGACTTTGCTCCCACTCTTTTTGGCTCAGCTACAGGGAATCAATTCTCTAACACTGATGAGACCTGGGGATTTAACCCCACACAGATAAACAGCCTTTATGCACAGTGGATGTCCCTGCTGATGGCAAATCAGGAATTCTTCCAAAGCCTCCTTCCCCCCAGCTGGGAGAGAGCACAATGCCCAGCAACTGCAGTGCTGCTTGTCTGAAGTCCTCTAAGTCTCTCTTGATCTGCAGCTCCACCCTGGAGAGAACTCCAGCGACAGCCAGAAGCACCTCTCACTGGGCAAGCTACTGCTAAAAGCAGTAATCCATTGTCTTCTGATTGAATCAGAGCGAGGCCAGGCCAGGATCTCTGGCCCTAGGATGGCCCAAGAGCAATTTCCACTTGGCTGCACCCTGAGTCTGCCTGAGGCTGGCTCTGCACAGTGCAACCACAACCACTTCTGGAGGGTCCTGCCAGCTGCAGTTACATCTGTGAAACAGCAAAGGAGGACCAGCCCTGAGCAGCCAGGGAGGTGCTGGGAAAACACACCTTCTGCTGTGTGTGTGTGTGTCTGGGGGTTGCTTTGGGGCTTTTGCTTGGTTTGGGTTTGGTTTTTTGAACATTGTGATGTCACTGTCTAGAGCCTCAACTGGAGCAGTGTTCAAGCACTACAGGCTGGGGTTGGAGTGGCTGGAGGGCAGCCAAACAGGAAGGGACCTGGGGGTACTGACTGACTGATGGCTGAACATGAGCCAGCAGTGTGCCCAGGTGGCCAAGAAGGCCAATGGCATCCTGGCCTGCATCAAGAGTAGTGTGGCCAGCAGGAGCAGGGAAGTCATTGTGCCCTGTATCAGCACTGCTTAGGTCACACCTTGAGTCCTGTGTCCAGTTCTGGGCTACTCAGTTTAGGAAGGACATCAAGACACTTGAAGGTGTCCAGAGAAGGGCAACGAGGCTGGGGAGGGGTCTGGAGCACAGCCCTGTGAGGAGAGGCTGAGGGAGCTGGGGTTGTTTAGCCTGGGGAAGAGGAGGCTCAGGGGAGACCTTATTGCTCTCTACAACTACCTGAAGGGAGGTTGTAGCCAGGAGGGGGTTGGTCTCTTCTCCCAGGCAGCCAGCACCAGAACAAGAGGACACAGTCTCAAGCTGCACCAGGGGAAGTTTAGGCTGGAGGTGAGGAGAAAGTTCTTCACAGAGAGAGTTGTTAGCCCTTAGAATGTGCTGCCCAGGGAGGCGGTGGAGTGCCCGTCCCTGGAGGTGTTCAAGAGGGGATTGGATGTGGCACTTGGTGCCATGGTTTAGCAGTCATGAGGTGTTGGGTGACAGGTTGGACTCGATGATCTCTGAGGTCTTTTCCAACCTTATTGATTCTACAATTCTAGGAGCAAACAATGCCCTTCATCTCAACCCCTCCCCGAGACAGCAGCACTAAGTTCTCCACCACACTCTCCTGCACACCAGCTCCCAGGATCTGACACATTTCTGCAGTCATTCCACTCTGCTTTTCAGAAGAAATAGCCACTTCTAAGGGCCTGGCACCTGGCCCTTACATGAAGTTCTGTGTGGCCTTTGTGGCTGCTGCTCTTGTGGCCAAAGGCCACAAACAGATCAAGGGCAATACATTATGAGTAGGTGATTGGCTGCTACCAGCCAGCACCTCCTGTAGCTCTCCAGGGGAAGGAAACTCAAGAGAGGGATGCTTAGCTGTGTGGCCACACTAATTCTCTCTGTTTTGATCATCCAAGGTACAGGAATATGAGCTCCAGCCTCTAGTCCAGAGTCTGAGCAGTTTCCCTGCATGTGGCAGTGGGATGCCCACCACTACCAGCACAACCTGCACATGCCAAGTGCTCCCCAAGCTGTGTGGGACACCTGCAGCCCCAGTTCATCAACTCAG
Organism: Melanerpes formicivorus; assembly: GCF_026170545.1. Lineage (NCBI taxonomy): Eukaryota > Metazoa > Chordata > Aves > Piciformes > Picidae > Melanerpes > Melanerpes formicivorus. The sequence continues at coordinate 21,263,910 of NW_027142364.1, read as the reverse complement.
TGACATGAATACTTTCAAATTGTCTTCTCTGTGCTCTTTTGCAAGCTGCTAACAAACCCATGAAGGCTTTGGATCCCCTGGGATGGGCAGTGCACCACCGACACCTGCTTACAGTTCAGCCCTTCAGTCCATCACGAAAGAATCCTATTTCTCAGGATCTCCCTATCTGATGGGGAGCTCTGTCAAAAGCCTAAATGTGCCACATTAGCTGCTTCTCACTTGCTCCCTGGAGCATCTCCCTGTCAGGGAGGAAATGAGATTGGGTTGATAGGATCTTCCCATGACAGATCTCTGTTAGTTGCTCCTTATCATTTTATTATCCCCTAGGTACTTACAAGCTACTTAAGAACTTTCTCTCACATCCATCTCTATGTCCTGCATTAGAGTTCTGGCTCCAGGAAAGTGTGACCTACATGGCAAGAGATGAGAAGTTTGCCACATGAGTAAGGGACGAAAGAGCTAGGGTTGTGCAGCCTTGAGAAGGGAAGGCTCAGGGGAGACCTCATAACCATGTACCAGTACATAAAGGGTGGTTGCCAGAACGATGGAGACTCCCTTCAAATGCAAAAGACAAGGGGCAATGGGTACAAGTCACTCCTGGGGAGATTCCACCTGGAACCTACAGCAAAATTTTTCACAATGAGAAGAGTTAGGCTCTGGAACCCTCTGCCAGGAGAAGCAGTGAATTCCCCTACACTGGTCAGGCTCAGGACTCAGCTTGCCAGGGTGCTGGGCCTTCTCAGGTCAACTGCACTACCCCCTAGCAAGGCTGCAGCAGATGACCCTTGGAGTCCCTTCCAACCTGGCACTCTGTGACTCTCTGATTTTAATTACAGAACTGTTATTATCTCTACCCACCAGTTTTACTTTCCCTTCCAATCCTCCTCTCCATCCCACTGAGCAGGGGAAAGGAGCGAGCAAGCAGCTGTGTGGGGCTCAGTTGCTGGCTGGGGTTAAACCATGGCAGTCCTTTTTGGTACCCAAGGAGGGGCACTCAGCTGTCCTGGCCACGCTCCCCCCAGCTTCCTGCACACCTGCTTGTTGGCACAGCAGGGGGAATTTCAAACTCCTTACCTTAGAACAAGCTGGGTAGAATAAGCACCACTTACTAAAAGCTAAGCCATTGGTGTGATGTCTGCTTTATTCTTATACTAAATCCAAACCACAGCACTGCACTGGCTACTAGGAAGGAAATTATCATAGAATCATAGAATCAATAAGGTTAGAAGAGATCTCAAAGATCACCAAGTCCAACCTGTCACCCAAGACCTCATGACTACTAAACCATGGCACCAAGTGCCACATCCAATCCCCTCTTGAACACCTCCAGGGATGGGGACTCCACCACCTCCCTGGGCAAATTAACTCTGTCCCAGCTGAAAGCAGAACAGGCTGCCTGCCTTTTTCATCTTCTCACTTTCTACAGCCTGAACTCTCCTCCTCTGCTGGTGCACAGCAGGTCCCACCTTGCTGCTCTTTTCCCCTTCTTTGTGCACTTAATAAATCTCTGGTTTTGCTCAAGTGCCAAGTTTCCATTCAGCTGTGAGGAAAGCTGAAGCTGTTGCCGTGCCAAAAAGGTTCTTTTTGAAGTGTAAAGAAATTCAAAGGTGAACTGCAGAGAGCCATAAAACAGCAGCCTGTGCCCCCAAAGAAGCAGAAAGAGGCTTTAAATTGGATTTATATTTATTGCAGCAAATAAGGCAGGCTGCATTCGGTGGAATGTTTGCAGTTAATCAGGCACAACGTGGTCCACACAAACGAGCCATCTCCTCTCCCTAGAAGTTTAAAAGGCAGCTACAACAAGCATTTAGCATCTCTAGCAGGTAACAGCACTTCTTAGAAGAAGAATTGTGTCCCCATTTTGATAACCAACCAGGAAGCAAATTCAAGCAGCCTGGCCTGACCGGCGTTGTCTGAGCGCTGCCATTCCTTGCATGCATTTGGCGATTAGCTCCTGGTGCACTGAACCATCCTGCAGCACAGCATGACCCTCCTAGCTCAGGGGCTGAGTGCCATCTGCCCACCAGCTAGACAAAGGCAGTAGAGGGTTGAGCACTGTCAGGTGGATGAGGTTTGTGAAGGATGCTTCAGGTCTATTTTCCCAACAGGAAGACTTCAGAAGCCCTAAGTGCAAGGAACAAGTCCTCTAAACTCAGTTGTTGGCACCAGACACCTCCAAGGTATGATAGCTGAATTTTCTTCTCCTTGAACTGGATGGTCTAGGCTCCAGCTATTTGTGCTTTCCTTTCCCAATTGATTCTTGACAGGTGCTTTGTCTCCACAGCTTCCTCTGTAATCCCCCTGAAGAGCCGCCTGGAGTGCATCAAGCTCCTTAGACAAAAGGGGCTCTGCGAGTGGAAAGCTGCTGTGTCTTGTAAAAGCTTCTGGCTTGTTAACATCATCTACACCTACAGCTGCTATTGGTGAGGGTCTGCAGCTCTGAAATGGTCGTGTGTGCTGCCAAGCAGGCCGAGCTCTAGAGTGCTGATGAGTAGAGCAAAAACTGCAGCGAGTGCATCAAGACACACAAGTCATAAAAATAGAAGGAGGAGGGAAGGATAAAACTACAAGTGATGTTCTTCCTTCATCAGCTAGGACAAGTGAGTTTCAAAAGCTAAATCAAATCTTTGGCATTAGGTGCTCAGAGGGGTTGCATGGCTCAGTAGATCAGCTGAGCTCCGGGGAGTCTGCCTCGTTGATTTAGTTGCAGAAAGCTAACGAAGATGAACAGTGGCTGCCGGCAAGGCTCACCGGGGGCCTGGCCACATGGTGCCCACTGCCAGTCACAAAAGGAGACAGGGAGCCTGGAGCACCAGGTCCCTAGGGGATTCTTCATCTGTGTTTGGATAGCTTGGAGTGCAGACTGTGGAAGCCACATGCAGGGCTGTAAATCTGTCTCTGCATTTACACAGCCTGGAGTACCCTTCCCCCCCTGCCCCCTCTCTTTTTGTTGAGTGCCTAGCTCCTAGGTCTTTTTTTCTTTCTTTCTCTGCTGCTCTGTGAGTGCTGCAGGCTGGGTGTGCCAAGCAGCAACTTCAGCTGCTCAAACACAACTAAGCACCCACGGTGTACCTGCCCCTCTTGCATGCACAGCGGGTGAGGATGGGCAAAAGGACCACGGCAGGCACCTGGCAGACAGCCTGCAGGTGGGAGGATGCTTGTTGGCATCCTGGTTTCCAGAAGTGAAGGGTTATTTCAAATGAGAGAGACCCTCAAAAGGCAAAACACAGATGGGAATCCTAAACAGTCTTGAAGCTCTTAGCTCTGCTTATTTCTCATTCTGACACTAAATACGTTCCCAGACCCATTTTGGAGAGACCAGCCCAACACTGGGATGTAAACTGGAACCTTTAATATAGCACCAAAGGTGCTATATAGAATCATAGAATCAACGAGGTTGGAAAAGAGCTCAAAGATCATCAAGTCCAACCTGTCACCCACCACCTCATGACTACTAGACCAAGGCACCAAGTGCCACATCCAATCCCCTCTTGAACACCTCCAGGGACGGGGACTCCACCACCTCCCCGGGCATATGTGTCACCTAGCATCTGGATCCCATTCTCTTGCAGGTAAAGTGGTATTTCAGCAGCAGGTCTTCACCTTGTTGACCCTACAAGTGTCACAGGTTTGCCACAAGTTGATCCTTTTAGACTGTCTGTTGTGGCATAAACATAAACTACATGGCTGGTGTGCAGAGCTGCTGCAGCTGCCAGTTTATCACAGGCAACAATACATGCCTTGTGTGCAGGGGTTCACAAATAGGACAGTGAGTTTTGCCTCCAAGGCAAATGTCACTGTGTCTCAGAGGATGTCAGGGATGATTCTCCCAACCTGCTCTTTGGTGTCTCCTTCAGCTGAAGGGAGTGCATAGAGCATCCAGCCCTCACTTGCCAGTGGATTTTGCTGCAAACTGGGAGCTCTTGTTAACATTGGAGGCACTTTTATGTACAAGTGGGACCCATTTCTTGTTTGTGTCAAGTTGTGTGGCTTTGTGGCAGGGACTTTGATGGCTGGACTTGATGTGTTCAGTAGTAAGTTCTACTTGTCTTCTGGAAAGGGATCTCTCCAGAGAATGCTGGTATCAGGCTGAGAGAGTTGGGCTTGTTCAGCCTGGGTAAGAGAAGGCTCCAAGGAGATCTTAGAGTGGCCTTTGAGACCCCAAAAGGAGGCTGCTAGAAAGCTGTGGAGGGACTATTTGCAAGGGCATGAAGCAACAGGACAATGGGCAATGGTTTTAAACTAGATTTAGACTGGATGTTAGGATGTAAATCCTCTTTACTGTGAGGATGGTGGAATGCTGAAACAGGCTGCCCAGGGAGCTGGTGGAGGTCCCACCCCCAAACACATTCGAGGTCAGGTTTGACAGGGCTCTGAACAACCTGCTTCCTGCAAGGGTGTTGGACTACATGACCTTTAAAGGTCCCTTCCAACCCAATGCATTCTATGATTTTAATATCTGAATTAGCTGCTTTTCACCTGGAGGAGCTCCCACCTTTGTGAACAGCGTAACGTAGCTCAAGAGAGGGAAGCGGCAATGAGGGGTTTCTAGGTATTCATCAAACTATTCCATTTACAGCTGGCAGCTGTTTGTACATGGGCAAGGGGACAGGGGAAACACTGTTGTGATTTTGTTTCACTGGTGCCAGCTTTTCTGCTTCCAGCTAATTGAAAAATCAGTCAGAGCTGGTCGTCAGTCCTTCCTCCTGTGTCTCTGAGAACATCCTTCCACAGCCAAACACAACTCTGCTGGCCAGGCGTCCTCTGCAGTTCGTTTCAGAGTGCTTCCTCATTGCTGTCAAATGTTGGATTGCTATGGCCTCCCATATTTCCTTCTACTGCTATTGCCAGAGAGTCAGAGAAGGAGGTTTCATGGAGAGGTGGCCAGGCTGAGTCCTGCTCTAGCACACGCTGCAGCCGCTTGTAATGGCTCTTCGAGTGGTACCGGAAGGTCTTCTTCAGCAGCAGCCATAAGGATCTGTTCTCAATGACAGCTTCCTGTAAGAGCAAGAGCAAAAGGAAGATTCTGGAGAACCTGGACAAGAGTTTTCCTTCTTCATCCACAAGATATACGCGGGGCAAGTAGTAGAGACCCAGGTGTCCTACCCTATCCTGCTCATTCACATCCCTTAAGCAGTGTTTTGCTGACTACTTCTCATACCAGCTCCACAAGAGCTCTCCACCAGGAAACTGGGATCAGCTGCTCCTAAGAGTCTTCAGGATCTGAGTAGAAAATGCCAAAGGCTGCCCATATTCCTCTAGCCTGGTGCAGGGCCTGATACATTCTACTCACTAGAGGAAAGAAAAGGTGGCTGGGCATTGCATTCCCTTCTATCTGATTGCTCAGAGATGGGACTTTGTGGAAGGAGAAGGGCAAGGTAGCAGCAACGTCCTGTTTTACTAGACATTCCCAAGCTGGGCTCAGGAGGAGGGAGAAAGAGTGAGATCTGATCCCTTCATCTCTCCAATTAGTGCCATTCAGTGAAGCATGCTCACCTCAACAAGGAAGGACACAGCAAATGTGACTGCAAGCATTATCACCATGGAGATCCGCCACGGGGTGGGGGTGCAAACAAGCTGGAGAAAGAAGCAGGAGGAACTGTTCAACACCACATGTGTGCACTAGACTCTGGTGGCAGCTTGTGCCACAGAACCATTTGGGTTGGAAAAGGCCCTTGAGATCATCAGATCCAACCACAGAAGTGACACTGCCAACTCCACCACTAAACCATGGCCCCAAGCAACACAACTACATGTCTTGTAAATACCTTCAGGGATGGTGCATCCACCACTGCCCTGGGCAGTTCTGTTCCAGTGCTTGAGAAGCCTGGCAGTGAAGACATTTTTCCTAATAAATCTAAACCCTAGACTTGAGGCCATTTCCCCTTCTCCTGTCATACTGGGGATGAGAGACTCACTCCCATTTCACTACAACTTCCTTGTAAAGAGCAATAAAGTCTCCCCCCAGCTTCCTTTTCCACAACCACCCCTGTTCCCTCAGCTGCTCCTCACAGGACTTGTGTGCTAAGACCTTTCACCAGCTTTGTGTCATCACAAGCCAGAATCCCACACTGCCTGATGAGTCAATACTGCTACTTGTCTTGAGGAATTATTGATGAAGGTGTTTTTAAACTGTAAGATGCAGCAGAGAACTCCACACCCAGGACTGCAACAGGAAATCCAAATGCTTCCTTTCTTTCAGGTGTAAGAAACAGCTCAAAGGCTGAGCATGTCAGCTCCAGACCCATCTCCAGCTTCCCACAGCCGGCAGCGCTGCCTTCCTGGCTGCAGCTCAACTTCTTCTAGAGGAGCAGCTGAGATCCCAAACTTGGATCAGCAGTTTCTCCAGGACTAGGCTACTACAGAGATTCTTATTGCCACTTCCTTTTTCTCCCTTCTCAGCAGATCCAGGCAGCCCGGGAGTTTTGCAGCTCTCCCAAAGGCAGCCCTCCCTCACAGCTGCAGTGCTGACAATGTTCTGTGTCTGGTATCAGAGGCCACAGTCGGACCAAGACTGGCTTTAAAGTGCCATCTCGTGGCAGGTTCTTTAACTGGGACTGCTGAAGTCGCTGCTCTGGAAACAGTTACTCGGTGAGGCACCTTCAGCTAGGCTGCTTGCCATTCAAAATCCAGGGCCATTCCCTTTCTCTGTGCTTCTCTTTCCATGTTTCATTACTTCCATTTCTAAACCCATCATGCAAACATACAGCACTGGAAGCTGCATCATGTTTGGTGCTTCACATTCCAAACCACCACACCTCATCATTCTGGTTGCAAACACTGAAGAAATAGCTCTGTGCTGCCTTTGTTCTGCTCCTCTGACTCCTGCTGTAAGGCTGTGGGAGTTACAGTGAAGGAAGTTAACATCTCTCAGCCTCAACATACCAATTGCCAGGCCTATTGATTACCCTGCCCTACATGCAATGGAGATCTTATCCTTCCCCTGTGTTTTCCCTAGGATGGGTTTGCACAAGGCAGCTCCCATCTTGCATTCTGCCAGACTAAACAGACCAAGCCCTGTTGGTATTTATTAATCAAGGACACAGGACTCTGTTGCCATAAGAATCCCACTTGTCTTTCTCTACAACTGTTCTAAATGCAAATGCTGCCTTAAGAAACTGTGGGCTGTCTGAAGCTCAAACCAGGAGCCTGAAAAACCTGGGAAGTGAGAGCTGCTGTGAGTGCTGGCAGATCTTCTTTGCAAGAGGATCTTTGTGCAGAGCAGCACGGTCTGGGAAACACGAGTGCATGGGGCTTTGTTTCAAACTTGCAGGGCTCAGCCCCTTTCTTCCCCTGACTTCACAACCACCATGTCACCCACACACCAAGCATGACAAGCTTACTGATGTCATCTTCCCTTGCATGGGCAGTGCACTGAAACAATCACACACGCATGTGGGGTAGCCCAGGTGCCAGAACAAACAGACCTTTGTTTGGAAGTACATTACACAGAGTCATAGAATTGTCAGGGTTGGAAGGGACTTCAAGGCTCAGCCAGTTCCAACCCCCTGCCATGGCCAGGGACACCTCACACCACAGCACGTTGCTCACAGCCACATCCAGCCTGGCTGCAAACACCTCCAGGGATGAGGCTTCCACCACCTCCCTGGGCAACCTGTGCCAGGCTCTCACCACCCTCATGGGGAAGAACTTCTTCCTAACATCCAATCTGAATCTTCCCATGTCTAGTTTTGCTCCATTTCCCCCAGTCTTATCACTCCCTGACACCCTCAAAAGTCCCTCCCCAGCTTTTTTGTAGCCCTCTTCAGATACTGGAAGGCCACAAGAAGGTCTCCTGGGAGCCTTCTCCTCTCCAGCCTGCACAACCGCAACTCCCTCAGTCTGTCCTCACAGCAGAGAAACTCCAGCCCTCTGCTCATCCTCATGGCCCTTCTCTGGATACTTTCCAGCACCTCCAGATGCTTCCTGCAATAGAGGCTCCAGAACAGGATGCACCACTCCAGGTGTGATCTCACCAGAGGGGAGTAGAGGGGGAGAATCACCTCCCTCGACCTGCTGGCTCTGCTTCTCTTGATGCAGTTCATAATCAGCCAGGTTGGAAGAGACCTCCAAGATCATCAAGTCCAACCAATTATCCAACCCTAACTAATCAACTAGACCATGGCACTGAGTGCCTCACCCAGTCTTTTCATAAATACAGCCAGGGACATCAACCCCACCCCCTCCCTGGGCAGCCCATTCCAGTGGGCAATCTCTCTGTCTGTGAAGAACTTCTTTCTAGGACAAAGCTTAAACTTCCCCCTCCAAAAGGCTCCCCCTATCTCCAGAAGGTTCCTCAACCCCATAGTCTAAAATCCATCTGATTAAATCTGATCTGTCTTTCAAGGTGTCATTCATCCCTGCAAAAGTCTGTTCCTCTTGTTAAAAAGGAGCTCAGTGCACTTGTAATGGGACTGGCATGGGAGAAAGCCTCCCTTGGACCTATACTCACATCCATCTTAGAGTAGAGGTCATCAATGTCAGCAAACACCAAGAAGAGGCAAACGCCCAGCTGCACTGTGAGCACCAGTACGAACACATCTGAAGGGACAAGAAGAGGCACATGAAACTACAGATTTGTGAGCAATCTCAGCTGCTAGCCTGTGCTACAGGAGCTGCAATCATTTTCTGTGTCAAATGGTTTGAAAACTCAAACAGCAAAACCCATGAGACAAGAAGATACGAAGGAACTTTCAGCCAAGGGAAATGATCAAGGTAAACCCCCAGCTCTACTTGGTCAAGCAGATACAGGTGAGGATGTGACAAGGCCTGTAGCCACAGATTTAAAATGTCAAGCAGGTATTTGGAAGACTTTTTTTCTCACCTCATACATTTGAGAAGCCTTAGAGCCTACCAGTGAGTCTCACCCTGAGCTCAGTGTCAGTGGGAGCTTCTGGAATGGAATGGAATGGAATGGGATGGGATGGGATGGGATGGGATGGGATGGGATGGGATGGGATGGGATGGGATGGAATGGAATAGAATAGAATAGAATAGAATAGAATAGAATAGAATAGAATAGAATAGAATAGAATAGAATAGAATAGAATAGAATAGAATAGAATAGAATAGAATAGAATAGAATAATTAGAGGAGAATAGGAAGAGAAGAGAAGAGAAGAGAAGAGAAGAGAAGAGAAGAGAAGAGAAGAGAAGAGAAGAGAAGAGAAGAGAAGAGAAGAGAAGAGAAGAGAAGAGAAGAGAAGAGAAGAGAAGAGAAGAGAAGAGAAGAGAAGAGAAGAGAAGAGAAGAGAAGAGAAGAGAAGAGAAGAGAAGAGAAGAGAAGAGAAGAGAAGAGAAGAGAAGAGAAGAGAAGCAGAAGAGAATAGAATTAACCATGTTGGAAGTGACCTTTGAGATCATGGAGTCCAACCTATCACCCAACACCATCTAACCAACTAAACCATGGCACTGAGCACCCCATCCAGCCTCTTCCTAAACACCTCCCTTCAGAAACATGTCCAGGATGAGACTTGCTCTTGTCAATGTGATTAGGAACTCTGCCCTCAAATTCAGTGACATTAAGACTTTGCTTTTGACCAGGATCTAGAGTGTGTAATTCTAGTGCCCTCCCCATCTGTAGGTAAACATTTCAACGATGAGTAAACCCATGCTCTCATCCACTGGTATACCCCAAACTTCACTCTCCAACCCCTCTGGTTTTGCTTGGTTCTGGGGGACTCTCCTGTTATCTGGGAGGAATATCTCCTCCCCTGTCATTATACCTAAACAGCAAAGCCATGACACCTGCAGCATTAATTTAACTCTTCAGCAAAAGGAGAGCTTTGCCTGAGAGGATAGCCGCAGGATTCGTCCCACAGAGAGAAAGAAAAGCTCTCTTGTGCCTCTACTGCAACTTTCAGAACTGCCACAATCACAGCTGCTCGCTTTCCATTCATATGAGCAGTCTTTCAGAGGCAGAACAGGCCCACCAGACTTCTCTCAAATTAGATGAGACTACCTAATTCTGGCTCTTCTTGAGGTGTGTCACTCACGCTGCCTTACGCAACGTGCTGCTTCCTCCAGCCAACAGCAGCTTTCTGCTACTCCTTACCAAGCCCCATTTGTCTGTTTTGGAAATCCAAATGCCAGGGCCAAGTTCTATCAGTGCAGAAACACAAACTGTGGGCCCAGCTCAGTGAGCAGGATGCCACCACCGCTACAACTTGAGAGAAGGTGCCCTTTGGTCATCTAGAAACTTCATGCTGGCCTCCTGCTTTTTGTCTGGCACCACTTTGGCCAAGTTTTCATTTTGCCCTGGTGAACTGACCATCTGAGTTGACTCACAGATCCCTCCCTTGCTCCCCGTACTTAACAGTTTGTGTAGATGGGTTGCCTGAAAGGTTTTCCCTTGGAAAACACAAGTGCCACGATGAGGCAGTTGATGGTACTTAGCAGCCACACTGTGGTGTTCTCATAGCTCTTGTAGCCATTGTCCGTTTGCCCCTGGGCTCCATCACTCGCCCCATGGAGCCCCAGGCTGGAAACAGAGGAGGAATTCTTCGTGTGGTTGTTGGTGGAGAGGCAGGCACTGAAAAAGAGTGTCACACTGGTCACTGCATGATCACTGTCCTGGTTATCCACTATCCCTAGGTGGTCCTGCTTTTGGCAGGGGGGTTGGGAGTGGAGGATCTCTGGAGGTCCCTTCCAACCTCTAACATTCTGTGATTTCTCTCAGCTTCTGTTACCTCTATCAGGAGTCCTCTCTCACAGCCATGATTTCCTCCTGCTATCACAAGGATGTAGGTTACTGCCAAAGTCCTCAAGTCTCACCCACTGGGCTGACCTTTCTGAACTTGGCAGGGCCTGAGCTCAAACATAGCCTGGTCTTCCCTACAAGCAAAGACTCCTCTTTGTGCTCACATGCACTGTGCTGCACAGCAGACTTGTTGGAGGGCTTGTTAGGGAGCTGCAAACAGCATTGGTTAATGTGTTTGCACCCTGTGGGGAAGCACAGGGGCTGCCTGCAGCTGCTGATCAGGTCTGTGGTGAAGCTGATCATGTTCAGCCCTGCATCACTCAGAGTCCCAAGCAGGGAACCTACCCGTGTTCATCACCCTTGTTAAGTTGATCATGTTCAGCCCTGCATCACTCAGAGACCAAAGAAAGGAACCCACCTGTGTATATCATCCTTGGCATACCAAGGCTGCTCCTGGACCGCAACAAACCCGAAGATCTGCATGCAGAGGCTGAAGAGGATGTTAAGTACAACAGAGAGCAGCAGCGGGGGTGAGATGAGCTGGCTGGGGGGTCTGTAGGGAACCAGCTTTGGATAGGCACCTGTGAAACTCACTGAAGCACGCAGAGACATGGTTACTGGTGCTGCTGTAAATCACTGAGTGTTATCAGTGGCCAGCACTCTCACAGTTTGGAATGTTCTTCATAAGGCATACAAATGCCTTATCAAAGGCAAACACAGAGCTATTCTCTTACAAAATCTTGCTGGCTGCAGAAGAGGCTACTTGATGGCCTCTGGCTATAATGAGGCAATTGTGGCAACGAAAATGCTGGGTTTTTCTGTTATTTAGCTACTGCCAGGCCCAAGGGTGTACAGACACGCTCAGGCTCTCCTGTTCTTTGTTACTCGTCAGCTGTGGCTTTCCTGCTCCCCTCCTGAACGAGCTGCTGAGTGCCCAGCTGTCTGAGCTGGCACAGGACTGCATTACCTGACTCAACAGGTCAGGCTCAGTTTTGAAGGCTGGCAAAGTTATCCAAACTCTGAATGAAAGATCTGTAGAGAGAGCCTTGATGCAGTGTCCCAAATGGGCTGTTTCACAGCACGGTAGCTTTCGGCACTCAGTATTGTGAGGGGGTTTTAGCCTTTTCAGTCGAGGCCTTTCCCAGCTCTCTGTGCTCCAGCAGGTACAGCAGCCAGCCTTGTGCTTTTGCTACATACTTTTCATGCCCCTACCCTTCCTGCTTTTAAACCCCTCCCTGCACTTACTCTGTCTCAACAATCCCATCTTTCTCTTTCTTCTCCAGTACTGGTTTCCTCCCCTGTTCTTGACTTCAACTTCCTCTCTATATTGCCTGACATCCATCATTCCTTTGTTCTTTGTTTTCTTGTCTCTTTACTGACATTCCTCCTGCCTACACGGCTTCAAATATGAGTTGGACTCCAGCTGGTCCCTACACTGTTTCATTTGGGCATTAATCCTTAACCATCTTCTTTATCTGCCTTCCTAAGTCAATAGGAAAACCCCTGAATAGGCTTTCCATTGCATTAGGTCTATTTTCACTCCTTCTTGAGATAATATCACAGTTATCAACAACCTACCTGCTCAGCAAATGCACCACTAAGAATTATCCATCTCATTTCAAAGCTTTTTCTCAAACCAGACATCTCCTTTTCTAACCCAAGCATCCTGCACTCTGTGTAGTCTCTCTTTTCTTCTTTTCTGTACACAGAATTATGCATTTCCAAGGAGGTGAAAAAAAACCATTTGAGATCATTCTCTCATTAATACATAGGATGACTAAGGGGCTTACTTGTCACACCAATTACAGTGGTAATAGCCAGATCTTGGAATAAAAACTGGTAATTCCCAAAGGAGTTTAGTTGCTGTAAAGAGGAACACAAAGAACAAAACAACACAAAGAAAAGCACAAACAAACAAAGAAAACAAAACATGAATCAGAGGGTTGCCTTGAGCTTGTTTACATCTCCTCCAGAAAGCTGTGCTATCTCCATGGAGCTAATGCTCTGCTCTTTGTTCTGACATGCCATTCAGCAGCTGGGGGGACCACACAGCCATCACCCTGCCAACAGATTTGTCACCACTGGGCCTGCAGTGACTACTCATTTTGTGCATTGTTGGGGCTAAGGAGACTTCCAGCTCACTCAGTGCAAGAAAAAAAGAAGGCTATTTGAAGAGACGTGCTTGGTGAGTGCTGGGTGACTTCTGAATGCAAAGCCCTCCTCTCTCCTTGGGAAGAAGCCATGTAAAAGTGGTTGAAGGCACTCCAGAGGATTTTGCATGCTGTAAAGTTAAATCATGCTTTAAAAGCTGAACAAAATGCAGGAGTCTGTGCTTCCACCAGATTCAACCTTTTCACAGACATGTGCCCTCAGCCAAATAAAAAAGTTTGAATCTCAGCCTTCTTTTTACTCAGCTTGGATCTTGAGCCCACTGGCTGAAGTTATTTGGCCACAGAAGGGCCATGGGATCACGCACCTATGATTCTGTGCCACAGAAGTTTGCAGCTCAGATAAAGGTAAAGCTCCACGCTCTGATTTTGCTGTGACTCCCCTGGCATGCTTCTCCTACAGGGGAGTAATAGCTCATCCAGTTCTAGCCAACATGCTCCCAAGACATACCCAGTAGAGGAGGAGAACACCCAGGTACTGAATGGTGCTGTACAGTGCCATGTATTTGAACATGCAGAAGGAAGTGACGAGGGCAGCACGGCCTTCCCTGTGGGAGGACATGAATTAAGGACAGCAATTAGGTGATGGGTCTGCTCCTCTTGTCTGTCCTCTCCAAATGTGCCACAAAGGGAGAAATCTCTGCCAATAGCTCACTGGGAGGTGAAAGCAATAAATTCTGTCCTGAATGAGGTAAAATATTCATTTGCAGGAATCTTGATGTGAGCAAAAGTCATCTGTGTTCCCAGTTTACATCCATGTACAATTTACCCCAGTGAGTTCTCCTGCTGACAGTAATACTGCAGGTGACATTAATGGGGCAGGAGACATTAACAGGGCAGGAGACATTAACAGGGCAGGAGACATTAATAGTGCAGCTAACAATATGAAGAAAAGCACACAAAGCCAGGAAGCTGCTCAGTCAGTTCAAATAAGCAAGTCCTCTCTGCCATGGGTTAGCTGTTTGCCATGGGTTAGCTGGTTTTGCCATGGGTTAGCTGTTTGGGTGGGTTGGATTGGTTGATGGGTTGGACACGATGATCTTGAAGGTCTCTTCCAACCTGGTTTGGTTTATTCTATTCTAATAAAGGTTTATTATTTATTCTCTCCTCCTGCAGTTAGTAATGCACAAGGTAACATCCTCTCCATGGTTACTCATCTGCTCCAGAAAGCAAAATATTGGTGTCACAGGTGCCAGTCACAGAGTCACAGAATGGTAGGGGCTGGAAGGGACCTCAAGAGATCATCCAGCCCCCCTGCCAGAGCAGGATCACCTATACCAAGTCACACAGGAACACATCCAGGTGGGTCTTGAATATCTCCAGAGAAGGAGACTCCACAACCCCCCTGGGCAGCCTGTTCTAGTGTTCTGTCACCCTCACAACTGAATATGCTTTGCTTGGATGCAGGAAAAACAGACACTGGATCTGTACTAGGATCTGAATGGTTTAGAGGATGAGATTTAGATCAAAGATTATCATAGAATCTGATCTCCTGGTGGTCTTCAATGTGAATCTTCCTCTCTGTTACATATGCTAGTAAATGACAACTGCAAGGTGTATTTGGCACTTTGGATATGACTTCTTAAGCTTCCTTCCTGGAACATTTTTGCTTTCCATCCATACTTGCATGGTGCACTTTACTTAGCCAAATATATCATTATCTCTGTAATTTACTTCTTATACCAAATGCTTCTCCAGCTTAGCCATCCAGTTAGCAGGACTCTAAGTAACAGAATTGCCTTCACAGGTTATCGGAGTACTAACAGTACTGGAGAGGATAGGATACGATAGGATAGGATAGGATGGGATGGGATGGGATGGGATGGACTAGACCAGATTGGAAAAGAACTTCACAGTCATCGAGTCCAACCTATCATCCACCACCACCTAATCAACCAAACCATGGCACCAAGCACCCCATCAAGTCTCCTCCTAAACATCTCCAGTGATGGTGACTCCACCACCTCCCTGGGCAGCACATTCCAATGGGCAATCACTCAGAGGGCTGGAGCTCCTCTGCTGTGAGGACAGACTGAGGGAGTTGGGGCTGTTCAATCTGGAGAAGAGAAGGTTCTGAGGAGACCTTCTTGTGGCCTTCCAGTGTCTGAAGGGGGCTACAAGAAAGGTGGGGAGGGACTTTTTAGGATGTCAGGGAGTGATAAGGACTGGGGAGAATGGAAAAAAACTAGATTCAGATTGGATGTGAGGAAGAAGTTGTTCCCCATGAGGGTGCTGAGAGACTGACACAGGTTGCCCAGGGAGGTGGTGGAAGCCTCATGCCTGGAGGTGTTTGCAGCCAGGCTGGATGTGGCTGTGAGCAACCTGCTGTAGTGTGAGGTGTCCCTGCCCATGGCAGGGGGGTTGGAACAAGGAGATCTTTGTGGTCCCTTCCAACCCTGACAATTCTGTGATTCTGTGAGTGGGAACTGTCTCCTTTTTGAAAGAGGAATCAAAAGCCCATGCTTACCTGATCAGCTCTGGCACACATGCTATGCTGGGGGTTCGGGATGTGAACGGTGACGCCACAGACGCCTCCTGCTCCGACAGCGATATCCCCGCATGGGCCACTTTCAGAGCCTGAAAGTCACATTTTTCTTCAGCACTCACAAACAGGAGGACACAACAACTGACATGCAAGCCCAGAAATGATCCCTTGTTCTGTGAACAGCAGGCTCTTCTCACTACCGGGACATCCTCCACCCAAAAGATTCCTCCAGTAGGATGTTGTGAAGGCGTTGGGTGCAGAACAATGGGGGATGACAGCACGGGAATGTCTATTTCCACACACCCTAAAGCTATCCACTACCAGCTTCAGCAGACAGGTTTGGTTCTGCCTCCTTTGTCAGCATGTCTTGGCAGTCACACTTTATGTAGACAGCCCAAGTTCTCTGCTAGCTTCCCCCAGGAGAATCCTCGGGACTTTGCGTGAGTGCTTCAACGCCTGGGTGACATTGCTGCCACTGCCACCAGGACGTGTCAGGTCGTGGTGTGAATTGAACCTGCCCAGGAGGGAGTTGTGTGTCCCTCCTGAACATGAGCCACTCCTTTTAGAACAAAGCAAAGGAAGACAAAACAAAACAAAACAAAACAAAGCAAAGCAAGACAAAACAAAGCAAAATAAAACAAAACAAAGCAAAGGAAGACAAAACAAAGTAAAGCAAGACAAAGCAAAACACAACAAAATAAAGCAAAGCACAATAAAACACAACAAAACAAAACAAAGCAAAGGAAGACAAAACAAAACAAAGCAAAGGAAGACAAAACAACCCAAAATTCTTTCTTGCCTTCTAACATGTGCATTTACAAAAACCTTGCAGGGCTACAGCTGCTTCCCATGGAGACTCCTCCTCGTCTTAGTCTTCTCCATTCTCAGACATTCAGGATGATGACAGAAACCCCAGCAGAGCATTCAGAGAATCCTCTGACAGTTTTTTTGAAGGAAATGAATCAGTCCTTGAGATCACAAACTGCAGCAACCTCTGCCTAAGGCAGCTCCTCCGTGGTAAGCACCACGCTGCGGGCGGTGGGACCAGGCCTGAATCAGTACTGCTGCCAGTCCAGCTGCGCTGTGAGCAAGCATAGCTCTCCCACCTCCAGCATCTCCTCAGGCTGGGATATTCTACTGGCATTGTATTACTTTCCCACTTTCTACATCAATATATTGTGAAGAATTTTCACTTACCCCACAGTCATTTGCTCCATCTCCACACATGCCCACAAAGTAACTGAAAAACAGAGTGACCTACAGTTTAGTTCTGGGGAAAGTGAGACTGTAAAGAGGAGGGAATAAACTCAGAGCCTACTCCATGCAAGTCATGCAAGCCCTTCTGAGGGGCTGAAAGCCTGAAATACAAGCTCAGGACTTGGGACTGTGCATGGGGTTTGGGCTGGCAACTCAAATGTGCACACAGCAGAGAGTTTCTGCTGTAAGGGACGGGAGAATACATTATCAGGAAGTTTTATGTTCTCTGCAACAGACTCAGTCTCCCATCATCACTTGGTTTAAAGTCAATCATTACAGAGAAAAGGGCTAAATGGTGACAACCCTGCTCAGGAAGGAAGGTCCACAGGCACTGGTACCTCATGGGCACTGGGAATAGACATGAACAGGGACTCTGCTTTGGAGTTCCATCCTGCCAGACTTTCCTGGGGCAGACAGAGAACGACAGAAGCAGCTGGAGTAGAATGAGAAGGGGAACTTGGCTTAAAAGGGTATTTGAAGATGGTTCCCCACCCTGAGGCTGAAATGACCCTGTGAAATCATGAGCCCTGCAAGTAAATCCTTGTATCTGCAGCATCCAAGTAAAATCAGCCTAATGCTTCAGGAGCTGACTCACTTTTGTCTTCTACTGCTGAGGCTTGGATTTCAGTGCTGGGGAAGTTCTCACTGGGAGGCCTTGATGGTGGTCCAGGGAGGCCAGGCAGTGGCTGGGGTGCTCACAACTGCTCACACCAGGCTGAAATCTGAAACAGCCTAATGGTTACCCTGCTCTAAGGCAAAGCCCTAGGTAATTGAGGTGAGGATGAAGGTCTTCAAGAGACTTGGGAAACAGCTGAATATTAGGCAACAAGGCATCTGGAACTCAGGAATATATATATGTATATATGCCTCTGTGACTGTGAGCAGCACAAGGCATACCAATCCAGACTGCCCAGACATGGTTTCTAGCCCATCACACTGAGTCAGCAGCAGTGCAGCCAAAGGACTGCTGGCATAGGAGAAGCTGCAGTGCTGGGATATGTTTCTAAGAATCTTGGGTAGACAAGTGTCCCTACTTCAGCCCAGAAAGAGAAGTAAGAATGAAGGATGATGGGAACCAACTAAACCCGGAGCCATGGGACTGTTAGGTTTTCGATGGGTCACCAAACCAACATGGACTTCAGCGTCGCTTCTTTAGCAGGCTTTTGGAATTTCATTGCCAGGCTGCATGTCTGTGGAAGTTTCATGGTTTGCACCTCCAGGAAATGCTGTGTTAGACTAAGTCTAGCTGGTACTACACTCTCTTCAAGCCTGGAAATTCATCAAACACTTCCTCACTCTTAGAGCTCGTTAGGAACTTACTCCAGCTTTTGAAACTCTTCCACAAGGCTGGACTTCTGACCAGGAGACATCCGAGCAAAAACTGTCCCATTCAACAGGAGCTGTGAGGAGGAACAAAACAAAAGGGAGTGTTTGTTTTAAGCACTTGAGGCAAGAGTCACAGTGATTCTAGTGAATGGAAACCACCCAAACTTCAAGTGTCCAAACTGATGCTAGACTTCCAAAGCAGGAAAGCCTGATGGTCAAGGATTCAATCTTCTATACATTGAAAAAATCACAATCACATTAAGGACAGGAAGCCTGGTGCTGTTTAGCCTGGAGAAGAAAAGGCTCAGGGGAGACCTTATTGCTGTCTACAACTACCTGAAGGGAGGTTGTAGCCAGCTGGGAGTTGGTCTCTTCTCCCAGGCACCAATGACAGAACAAGAGGACACAGTCTCAAGCTGCACCAGGGGAGGTTTAGGCTGATGTTAGGAAGAAATTCTTCACACACAGAGAGATTGGCCTTTGGAATGTGCTGCCCAGGGAGGTGGTGGAGGCACCATCACTGGAAGGGTTTAAAAAGAGACTGGATGAGGCACTTGGTGCCATGGTTTGGTTGATTAGATGGTGTTGGGTGATAGGTTGGACTGGATGATCTCTGAGGTCTTTTCCAACCTGGTTAATTCTGTGATTCTGTGTGTGATTCTGTGTCAGTTGAGTTACCTGATGTACACAGGCTACCTGCAGAGAACTACTAGAAGAGAACTCATGAGACTATCCTTTCTGTTTTCAAACAGAAAAGTCATGCTGAAGGGAGGTGGTGGAGTCCCCATCCCTGGAGGTGTTCAAGAGGGGATTGGACATGGCACTTAGTGCCATGGTTTAGTCATGAGGTCTGTGGTGAGAGGTTGAACCTGATCATCTTTGAGGTCTCTCCCAACCTTGGTGATTCTGTGCCATACCACATTTTCTCCTGCTATCCAAAATGTAACAGAATCAGAGCTGTGCAAGGGCCAGAGACAAGGGCACACATTTTAAGTCATGTCCTCCCACCATAAGGCAGGGCTGCCCTGTTCAGGTGCAGAAACAATCTAGCTTGTCACATTCTTCCCCATAAATTAGTGTCAGAGATTCATTAAGCCTGTAAATATTTCAGGGTTAGAATTGTTCCCAAAAGATGTCCTGGTACAGATCTGTTCAGCTAATTACATCAGGACAGTCTATAGAATCATAGAATCAATAAGGTTGGAAGAGACCTCAAAGATCATCAAGTCCAACCTGTCACCCAACACCTCATGACTAAACCATGGCACCAAGTGCCACATCCAATCCCCTCTTGAACACCTCCAGGGATGGGGACTCCACCACCTCCCTGGGCAGCACATTCCAATGGCTAACAACTCTCTCTGGGAAGAACTCTTTCCTCACCTCCAGCCTAAACTTCCCCTGGTGCAGCTTGAGCCTGTGTCCTCTTGTTGTGGTGCTGGTTGCTTGGAAGAAGAGACCAACACCCTCCTGTCTACAACCTCCCTTCAGGTAGTTGCAGAGAGCAAGAAGGTCTCCCCTGAGCCTCCTCTTCTCCAGGCTAAGCAACCCCAGCTCCCTCAGCCTCTCCTCACAGGGCTGTGCTCAAGGCCTCTCCCCAGCCTTGTTGCCCTTCTCTGGACACCTTCAAGTGTCTCAATGTCCTTCTTAAACTGAGGGGCCCAGAACTGGACACAGGACTCAGTGTGTGGCCTAACCAAGGCAGAGTACAGGGGCACAATGACTTCCCTGCTCCTGCTGGCCACACTATTCTTGATGCAGGCCAGGATGCCCTTGGCCTTCTTGGCCACCTGGGCGCACTGCTGGCTCTTGTTCAGCTGGCTGTCGATCAGTACCCCCAGGTCCTTTTCTGCCTGGCTGCTCTCCAGCCACTCTGACCCCAGTCTGTAGCACTGCATGTATCTACTGGATGGCAATTCATAGAATGACAGAACATCTTAGCCTGGAAGAAACCTTAGAGATGCTCCCATCTAATCTCCCTGCCACGGGCAGGGACGCCACTCAACTAGACTATTCTACTTAAATAGTCCAGACCTTACCTTTGGAAGTAAGTGCCTGAAATGCTGTGCTATAATTTGGTAAGATTTTCCACTCATGGCAAAATGATACTGGCCTGAACCCAATGCCATCCTGATTCTTCTTTCACTCTGGCTGCCATCCTCCTGCAGAACAAGACAGAAAGAGTCCTGCTCCCAGGCTTGCAAACACTTCTGTGTGCACAAACACTACTACAGACAAAGAAAAGGACATACCACAGGGAGGGCACATGCACATGTGAGGGCTCTGGGAGGCCCCTTGCCTTTGATTGGGTTTGTGAAGGGATTTAGGCATATCATGCCATTAATTTCAGCATGAAAGGGATGTTTCTTATGTCTTAAAAGCTGGCCCTCAGCATTGTCTTTTGAGGTGAAATACAGTGAAGCTGCTGCTCAGCTTGATCTTTGGTAGAAAGGAGCCTCTCTAAAGCTCTTGCAGAGACTCCTGTCCACTAGCCTAATGCTCCTCATAGAAGGTTCAGCACCTTCAGCCATACTCTTCAGGAAGAGAACAACTTGGTCTTTGTCTCAGTGTCTTTGTGGAGATGCCTGGAGAAATACAACTTCTTAACACACCCAGTCTGGTGCACTGTGTGTACGCAGTGTCCCAACAGTTAACCTGTGTTTTAACTCTGCAGGCTGTGGGAAGTGCCCACTCTCTGCCTGCTGGAACAGGGCTGGTTCCTTCAGTGCAGTTCCACAGGTTTTAAGTCCATAGCTACACTGTCAAAGGCACCTTGCAGGGAAAGGCAACATGCCTTACACTGGCATCAGCTAAGCACGGGGGCTAGAGACAAATCCTCCTCATTTCTGCAAAGCTGCTCTCAGACCCAGCTAGGTAGTTAGCAGCAACTTGTTCACAGGGTAATATGCTAGGAAGGAAGCTCTAAGGGAGCACATTTTTTACCAAAATCCCTTCTTTTCAAACACTTTTCTGGCACATCACATTCTGACATGCAGACAGGGGTAAGTGACTGGTCTCTGTTCCACCAGCATAATCCCACTGCATTATTTAGTCACTCTAGTTTGCTTTCCTGCTGCTCAACACCTGCTTCTTATATGCTCACCAGGCTTCCATGATCTTCAGGACTGTTTTCTTCTAGTGGTTTCCAGGTTATGGATGCTGAAAAAGCTCCAGGTGGTTGGTTTGCTTCCACAAGAATTACTCTGTCTGTTGGAGGAATCATCCCAGCATTTTTGGCAATGGTTACAGCTGTCTGCATGTTGTCACCTAGAGAAATCAAGAGGAATGCCATCTGAAAGTGCCTGCAATGAGGAATTGGTTGTGGAGGAAGCATTAGACTCTTCCTGAATTCCAAGTTTTCAAACATAGCCACAAGATTCAGTCAGATTTCTGTAGCTGTGCCTAAGAAAGTTTTGGCTGAAGTTCAAAACCCTGCAGACAGGGCCAGCCCCAATCATTAAAGGTGTCTGCATCTGGAAACAAAGTATTTTCACTTCCATCTGGAGGGGAAATATTTTCACTCAGCCTTTTGCATCTGGAAACAAAGTATTTTCACTTCCATCTGAAAGTGAAATGTTTTCATTCAGCCTGAAGAAAGCAAGAAGGGATTCAGTGCAAGGTTGCTGCTAGTATCACTGATCCCCATCAGCTGGCTTTAGATAGCTTTAGTGCAGGGTGAGTGCTGCAAGGGGTGCAGACAAGAATACAAGATCTGTGTCACTCATGGAAAAATGTCCATGGCAAAACTAGGGGTGGTTCTATCTGGATCCAAACCAGCCCTCCAAGAACAAAGTGCAATAAATAGGGATGGTAGGCATGAGTTACCAGATGTCACAAGCTTCAGTGACTTGTCCTGGCACCCATGCTCCATCTCTGCTCATTTATAACAGGATTTCATGAGGCCCTACAAAGAAGGGTTCTGCCACAACATGTCTTTGTGCATATCACCTGATTCCCTTACCAGGGAGAACAAATGGGCTCACTGGAAACCATCAAAGGAACAGGAAGGCTCTGCTCTGTGGTGAAAGTGGGGCAGATTAAGAGCTGGGTACCTCATACAGCCTGGTGAAGTTGTCAGGGGCATAAGCCTGTATGGTTCAGCTCATGTCATTGTTACAACAGAGATGCTTCTTGGACTGATGCAGATGCCTGTGCCAGTGGTGGTGACAAAGCAGCAGACTGTTCACTCAAGCATCACTGAACTCCCTGCATGAGCCAGTGGCCACACAAATAATTCCCCCTTTGCAGATACCTGTGACCATAACACTCCTGATGCGAGCAGCACTGAGCTCTTCCAGGACAGGCTTTGTCTCCCTCTTTAATCGATTCTCCATTATCAGCAGACCCAGGAATGTCAGATCAGATTCTACCTCCTCCCTAAAGTGAAGAAAAGAAAGATGGATTTAATTCTTCTTTTAGCCTTTGGCCTGGTTTTGGCCTGCATTGAACTTGCTGACAGCCAGTTATAACTGCTGGTCATCCCGCCTAACGCCAAAGAATTAAAGTAGCTTGTTAGTTGCCAGCAGTCCCAGGCTCTCTGTCTTTTGTGGCTCTATGTCAACATCATCAGGGTTTGCTTGCCACTGGCAGCAGGTGGTGCTGGTTGTGTCTGGAGGATTTTCACTTGTTTTTTCATCCCTCTGCTCTTGTCTTCCCCTGTTCTGAAGAATGAGGTCAGTACATAGCCAGCTTCCAGCTCATGTTTGCCTGATTACCAAATCCAAAGAGTCAGTTTTGAGCTATCTACTCCACATGCCAACAGGAAGCCTGATGGATAAGTTAGGCTGGTTTCCATTCAAGCAGAACCCTTAGCCAGCATGAAGAGGCACCTTGAGTTTTTCCTGCAAGGTTCACAAACCACGCTGCTCTGATTGGGAAAGTCCACACACACCAGTCCTTCCCATTTGAGGACTGTACAACCAACACACCTTAGGATGTGTGCTGGTGTAATGGGGGTCATCTGCTGCCTCTCCTTCATCAGGGAGCCAGCATAACAAAAATCCAGGCAAGAAAAACCCAACCAGCCAACCCACAACTCCTGTTCAGCTGAAAGCCTGGGGAGGTTAGCAAGGAGAGTGGTGGAAACAATAGACTGAGGGAGGGGTGTGCTAGGCTACAGAGTGTGCTAGAGTTATTCTTCCTCTGGTGATCCAAAGTTAAGAACTATGTAAGGAGAGTCTTTAGCCATTGGAATGTGCTGCCCAGGGAGGTGGTGGAGTCCCCATCCCTGGAGGTGTTCAAGAGGGGACTGGACGTGGCACTTGGTGCCATGGTTTGGTCATGAGGTCTTGGGTGACAGCTTGGACTTGATGATCTTTGAGGTCTTTTCCCACCTTGGTGATTCTGGGCCTGTGCTATAACCACGATGTAGTGAAGTGTCCTCTACCCATTCTCAAACAGTCCTACATCCAGATTTAAGTATCAGACTCCCTCTGGCCTGAATCTATCAAAACTGTACTCCAGCTGTTAAGGTTCGGAGCTGGCACTTTAACCTAGTTCCTAATTGTAAATGAAATTAGGGATTGGACACAGAACAATAGTCACTGAGGAGTTTAATCATCCAATTAATTCACTGGATAGCTTGTGCTTGGTTGCACAGAAGTTCTCTTCCCTTTTTGCTGCTTCTCTCTCTTCAGCTTTTGCTTGCATGGCCTACTCCCTTATCCCCCTTTTGAACTTCTAGTGGTTCAACTGACTCTTATTGTGTCTCTGAAGGTACCAGGGCAGGGAGGCAGGGAGAAGGTTGCTAGCAGTCCTTCTGGACTGCCCAGGGGGCTACTTCTGATTGCTGAGTTGTAAATATGCGTAAATATATTTGGTACATGCTTTATCACCTTGTACCATTTTATACTTAGCTCACTTTTTGTACATCTAGCTTTATTTTGCTTCCAAACCTTTCTGAGCTAGTCTGGTGATTTATCCTGGAGGTAACTCTCCATCCTGGGGGTGAATGTCCAGTTGTTGGTGGGGGAAGGGTAAATCCTAACCCTACAAGCTACAGCCCAGTTCTTGGCAGGTGTGTTGTGGCAATGGGAGGCACCACCAGCCTGCAGGTGAAAGGTGCTGCTAAGAAGCAGTCAATGGCTTACCTCTTTGGATCAGCGGATTGCTTCCCTGCCTGTAGAGGTTTATATGCCAGTCCAATGACCCTAAAGCCCTGTGCTGTGTAGAGCAGGAGCTTGCTTTCAAAGTTGGATGGGACTGTTCAAAAGAGGAAAAGACAGATCATCAGGGCATTTGACAGCTTTCAAGTGAAAGGAAGCCTTCAAGCAGGGAAGGTTCCTGTCACGGAGGGCAGGTACACCTAGAGTCTAGCAACAGGCCAAGGACATCAAGGAACTTCAAAAAGAAAATTATTACCTCTCCTCTGTCACTTTGCACTCAGGACCCTAAGTCATTCTGCAAAGACTTACCTTCTTCTAGTCTGTCATGAAGGGGCTGTGCTCTTCTAGCTGCCTTCCAAAGGCTTGGAGATAAGAAAGCTTTTTTCAGCTACCTACTCTGGCAGAGTTTGTACACCTTGCAAAAGAGTTGGTTCTTGCTTTTATCTCCTAGCAGTCTTTCTCTGCTGAGAAAGGCTCTCTGAGAGCTTAGTCCTAGACTTGGAGCACAACAGAAGGACTAAATTTTCAGGCTGAGGTATAAACCTGGGGACCCAGAAGTGTCATCTGAACCTTCCACTTCATAGCACCATCAAAAGTCACATACACAGATGTGTTTCGAGGGAGAGTTCATAAACATCAGTTACCTGTTTCTGCTCTACATAACGTGGCAACCGTTTCTGGAGCCCCTTTAGTGAAGATTTGTTGTTCCCCACCAATCTCCTGAGCAATGACAGACATCCTTTGCAAGGCTGAGGAAAATGGGAACTGGTGTAAAATGGTGATGCCTTCCACTGGAGCCTAAGAGAAAAGCAAGTGGAGAAGATACTGCAGCAAGGATTTTAAACTCAGGTCAAAAGATTTTCACAGAATCATAGAATAGTCCAGGCTGGAAGGGACCTCCAAAGGTCATCTAGTCTGATGTCCCCGCAGGCAGCAGGAACATCCCCAGCTAGATCAGGTTGCCCAGAGTCCTGTCCAGCCTCACCTAGAGGGATGGAGCCTCAACCACCTCCCTGGGCAACCTGTGCCAGTGTTCCACCATCCTCATAGTGAACAACTTGTTCCTAACATCCAAACTAAATCTGCTCTTCTCCGGGTCTGTCCTTTGGGCTGTGGTAAGAAGCTAACCACATAGGATGGGCTGGTTTGTCACTGTGGGACTGCAAGGACTGGTATAAAAAGAGGGGGTGAAATGTGTACAGAAATGTTTAGCTTAAGCAGCAGGAAAAGTTCACTGCCAGTTTTAGCAGGCTGTTATATGTAGTTTGCTGAAAGGAACTCAGTACTCCTGTTTCTCTAGCAAGACTCCCAGGTCTTACACTGGTCTTGCACAGGGAAAATGGATGTCTGAAAGTACCCCTTTGGGGTATATCACCAGCAACTCTCTGACATGAGCCATCAGACTCTACTGCATTCTCAAGGGTTTTTAGAGATCTTCACCACTCAGATGAATTTGGACTGAGTCTCAAGCCACCAAGACAGGCAAACTCCTGAGCTGTGCAATCTGTCATCCAGCATCCCTCTAATTCTGCTGTGAGCAGTAAGGCTCCCCTGAGCATCTCTTTTTAATTGGAGAGAGCAAAGTAATCTCTCTGCAGGCAGTACAAGGAAGATAAAGTCTGAAAGAGCTGTCTTGGACTAGGACAACTAAGCATTTGTTTTCTGAAAGCTGAACTCTTACACTGACAGTGTGACTTGGATTTTGCTAACAGCTTACACTGCTGGCTTTTGGCCCAGGTCTAACAACGGCGGCGTGTGTGACTCCTGGACCTTCCATCTGGTGTCCACTGGAATCATCTATCACCTGTGTATTGAAAAGCAAACATTTTTCAGATCACAGCTGAAAGGCACCTCAAAGGAATCATTCAGAGTTTTCCTTCCCTCAGAACAAGGTATCCTATTCAGTCATGAGGGGAGGGTCCACCTGATCTTACACTAAAAGCCTCCAGTAATGGAAAACCCTCTGCCTCCCTTGGCAATCAAATCCACAGCTTCACCAGCTGCACTAAGGTACTGGTGTCCTCTCACACAGCAAACAGAGGATGTCCTCTCACTGGCACAAAACCCTTTCTTCATCACAACCCACCTAAACACTCAAAACTCTTTGGCTATGACCTACACCCAATGAGCAAATAATGAACAGGAATTTGTATGCCTGTAGAAACCTCTCTGCTCTCAAAGCACTCCACAGGTAAGATGGAGTTGTTGTTTTTCATCATCACACCATGACTGTGAGGAACAAATACATCTGCTGGTGTTAAAGGGCACAGAGTGTTCCACAAGAATTATCTAACAGGATTGTTCATGTTTCCTTTGTAACTTTGGTAGGTGTCTGCCTAAGGCTGAGACGGCAAAGTGATCTCCCCAGGGAAATAAAACCCTCTAACTCCTGTCATTACCACATAATTTATTCCCTGAAAGTTGCCTGCTTTACATATTTTGCAGGTACAAACCAAACAGGTGTTAAGCACAGATGTTGTCACCCACACAAACCAACTAATCCTGCCCTCAATCTCCTGTCTGGCATCAGCAGTGTCCTGTGGCTATGCCTTCCACCAGGCAATTATGTTTGGGTTGTTTTCTCCTTTGCCATCTCAGTTTGGCAGCCTTTTAGTTTTCATAGATGCTCATTGCTTCCCCTCTACAACTGATCAGAGGGTGAACAGCAGCACTGGTGGCTGTTGATAGGTAAAGGGACTGTGATGGATTATGCCCATCCTGGAAGCAGGGGGGGTAGGGCTTGTGAGGGCATTGCCCTCCCTGCAGGGGTTTTCCCCCTGGAAAACTGAGTTAGTTTGTTCCACTCCCCCTCCCTGTCCAGCAAGCCTATAAAAAGGAGGAGACTGCAGGCACTGGTGCTCTTGGCCCCTGCCTTTGCCTGGATGAGGACTGCTGCTGGCTCCCTGCTTCTCTGCCACGTGGTCCTCCCTGCTAAATCCACACCTCTGCAAAGGATTGGTTTTGTATTTCATAGTTTTTCCCCATCCATCCTTGTTCCTCATCCTTGTGAACCCTATCTGTAATTGTTACACACTATATATATATTATATATATAATATATATATATTTTTAATATATAAAATATATATGGAGAAAAATAAATAAATAAATATATATATAAAGAAAATTCTTTACCTCTCTACTCCCAAGCCAACTCCAAATTATTTCTTAGTGGTTTTGCTCCTTCCCTTTCTTTTCCTCTCTATTGGGAAAGAGGAGGGGGGGAGCAGGGGAGGGATTCTCAGCCTTGCCCCCATCTGAGCTCTTAAGTCCCAGTTAAGGCTCAAACCACCAGAGGGACAAAGACTGAAAGCAGAGAGCTTTCAGAGGGCCATGGGATTTCAAATCTGAATTGGTCAAAGTATCTCCACGTTGGCACAGTTCTGTCAGATGTCAAAGTCTGGAGAGCTCAAAGCTGGCAGAAATCTACATGTTCTGTACAAGCAGTCTCAGTCTGTGCATAAACCAAACATGTTCTGTAACAGCAGTTTTAGACTGTGTGTAAATCAGCCATGTTCTGTAAAAGCAGTCTTAATCTGTGTATAAATCACATCTGGGACTTCTTGTTAGGTGGCAATAGCCACAGTTAGAGTTGATAACCCGTGGAGTTCACATAATATCCACCAATTCCAATCAAATGGGCAAAGGACTCAAAGTACCCTTAGTTGAAAGCTCTAGGCTGAAACAAGGAACATGCCTCCAGAAACCTAATCATGACAAATCTCCTCTAGGTTTCAGCTCTTTTGGTTGTGTGTGGGAGGTGGCTCTTTGCACAGGAGGGCTTGGGACACAACTCCCCACCACTATTTGCATAAACCCAAAAACCAGCTTTACCCAGTTCGTGGCCTCAAACATTTTCACATCCAGTGGGTCTCCTTGGATCTTGCCCTCATAAGCAATGAGTGAATGACAAACTGCCATTGCTCTGAATGCTGGCCCCCAGGGGAGGCTGTGGTCCCCAGGGAATTTGTGAATGTCCTGGAAACTAAGGAGAAAGAGAATGTAAAAATTACCATAAAGTGATAGCAAACAACATCTGACTGCTAGGCCACTGCTGAAGTCCTATCCCATGGTCAGACACAAATGTGTTTCTGGGGTCTGGTCCTCCCCATGAGCTGCTTCCCATGCAGCTGTTAAGGGCTGGGGTGCATATGCTCAGAAGAGGTGCAGAGGTGCAGAGGTAAGGGGTCCATGGGGATGGAGAGGGGAAGAGATTATTGTAAAATATCTCCTCTGAGAGGCTTGTCCTCAGCTGTGAGGCTGGTAGAAGTTGGAGCAGCTTTGTGCACACTTGTTTCTGGAAATGTAGATGGGTAAACACCTGGGCACTGAAAGGAACTGAGTGGCAGCCTTGTGGATAACAGCAGCATCCCGTCTTAAAGGGGTTGCTTTGGGATCTGACCTAGCATGTCTGCTGCAGACTGCTCTGCCTGGCCATGCTGTGACAAATGCTGACAACACTGGCTGCATCCTTTCATCTGTGCCTGGACTCCTGGGGTGAGGCTTTTTTCCAGAGGCTATAGAAATAATACTGGAAGTCTAAACACAAGGTGCTTCACTCTGCTGTTTGACATGAATTGTCTTTCAGATTTGTTCATCTAGGAGGAGAATCCAGTCACTACCCCATCAAATGTAAATGCCATTGGGGTGTCAAGGAGGCTTACCAGTTTCTTTCAGAGGGCAGCAAGCCCCAAAGATCCAGGCCATCTTCTGTTAAGGTGCCAGTCTAAGTTAAAATGCACATTTAAATTAACTTCCCACAGGAGAGTGCCAAGAGGAATAAAAAGCAAGACTTGGTTTAAGAAGTTACTGTCCATAAAGTGCCAGCAAAGCACAGAGCCAAAAGTATTACCAGTCAATCCTGAGACTGCAAGAGAAACAACCATTCAGAACAGTGTCTGCTCAGACAACACAAACAGCAGAATGCAGGACTGCTCAGAGTCTTTCTCAGATCCAGTTGGAAATGCACTATTAAACCCCATACTCTCCCACCCCAACTGTGGCTCCCATCACTAGTAAGAGAGGAACCACCACACAGCAGTTACTTTGTCGAAACAGATGAGGTTCAGCTGTCCACACATGTTGATCCTCTGTGGGCTGATGCAGAAGATGCCCTTTTTCTTCAGCCTCCTCTGGGTATAAATGATTCCTGTTGTCAAGGCAGCTGGCAGGGCTGGGGGGACAGCAATAGTGATAACGTCCAAAGCCTTCTTCACCACCTCTCCTGCCTCCTCCTAGCACAAACCCAAAGAGCAATTATCAGCAAGAGGGTAGCAAGCAGCACAGCTTGGATTGGCTGAGTGTAGCCTTCCTCATCTCCCTCCAGTAAGCTGCAAGTGCCTCAGGCTGTGCTGTTTTCTGTCCATGGTCTATTGCATATTCATAGAATCATAGAATTGTCAGGGTTGGAAGGGACCTCAAGGATCAGCCAGTTCCAACCCCCTTGCCATGGGCAGACAACTATCATTAGATCAGGTTGCTTACAGCCACATCCAGCCTGGCCTGAAACACCTCCAGGGATGAGGCTTCTACCACCTGCCTGGGCAACCTGTGCCAGTGTCTCACCATCCTCATGGGAGGAACTTCTTCCTAGCATCCAATATGAATCTACCCATTTCTATTTTGCTTCCATTCCCCCTAGCCCTATCACTCCCTGACACCCTCAAAAGTCCCTCCCCAGCTTTCTTGTAGGCCCTCTTAAAAGATACTGGAAGGCCACAAGAAGGTCTCCCTAAGGAATTAATTGCTTTGATTTAGCCAAAAGCTTTAAGGCTATGCCACTGCTAAGAGCAGTCTCCAGGCCTTCCTTCATACTCCATGCCAGCAAAGCTGTCAGGCAGAGCTCAGAGTCTCCTCTAAAGCACATCAGTTTGAGCAACCCAGACAGGTTACCGCACCCTTACTCGAGCCCAGTTTCCCATGACACAGCACACAAGAATCTGCCATCTGTATGGGCATTCATCCAACTGCCTACAGGCACAGCTCTGCACTCCCTGCTAGGGTGACAGGTGAGACATATGGGGATGGTGCTGAAAAGGAGGGCAGAATGCATGAGTTAAGTGATGGCTTCTGACTTTATGTTCTAGGAATTGTGAAAGGAAACTGTGTTTATGTTTAGGAAGAGACCTGGAAGTGAAAGGTCTGTTTCTAAAAGCAGTCTCTAACTTGGGAGCTTAGAGATTGGTGTAGAGATGACTGCCAGCATGCTGAATGTCAGCACTGTTATTGTTGGCAGCCAACAGCACTGCTGAAGGACTGGGAGCTGAGACACTGCAAACTAGAGCAAACCCACAGTTCAGAAGCACAGCCAAACCATCACAGAGTTCTGCTATCACTGCTTCTGAGCTTGGGTCTTTGACCATAAGTCATGCTGCATTTGATGTGCTCCATTTTCATCCTGATCCCTTCTCTCTTCACTGCTATTGTTTCAGACCACTGAAGGCAGCAGGTTGATAGTGTTTTGAATCCATTTCACGTTAGGATGAAGCATGTGGCTCCTTTAGATAAAGACAGTCACAGGGGAGAAAGCAGTTAGGAGATTGTGTGACTGAATCTCACACCAGTCTGAAAAGAGAGTTTCAGCTGCTGTGATAACATCAGCATGTATTTTACATGTTGCAAGGAGGAAGATAAAAATAAAAGCAAATAAAGGAAAGAGAGAGAAAACTGCCAAGCAGACCCTAAGCTATGTCCTTAACCACACTGCCCTTAATATCCCAAGGGGAATTAATCTTCTGCACCAGTTGATTGTAGATCAATCTCAAGAAGAAAAGAAGCTTTGCAAGTCAGGACCTGAAGAGATTGGCAGATCGCTATCAAGGCATGAGATGATGCCTTGGAAGTTTTGGAAGAAGTTCTAAAGCAACTATGCTTTGAAAGGCTCAGAAGTGTGGCTTACAGTGTACAGCTACTGCTGACATTAACCTTGATGCATGACAATGAGTAGACTGGTTTTAAAAGGGTTTCAGGAAAACCCTCCAGAGATGGAGGGACTGAAAGGGCAGGGCCCTAGGTACACTGAAAGACCTTAATTACCCTCCCTAACCTCACCTCCATCCTGCTGCTAGGAAATGCAGTGCTTGCACAGGATTTTCCAAGACCTTAGAAGAAATTACTTAGTGGGGAACAGCAGGCTTCAGCACCCTGGAAATGAATGTAAGCCAGGCTGTGTACTGTCACAAACTCAAGCACACTGTAAAATGGCCTCATACACCTAGACAGAATCACAGAATCATCCAGGTTGGAAAAAATGCCCTGGGATTGTCAAGTCCAACCTAATCTACAACATTCACCCCTAAACCATCTCCCCAAGCACCACATCCAAGCAACTTTCAAACACATCCAGGGTTGGTGATTCCACCACCTCCCTGGGCAGCATGTGCCAAGGTCTGACCACTCTTTCTCTGCCTACAACTCTCTCTCTTTCTGCTCTCTACAACTACCTGAAGGGAGGTTGTAGCCAGGTGAGGGCTGGTTTCTTCTCCCAGCACCAGAACAAGACAACACAGCCTCAAGCTGCACCAGGGGAGGTTTAGGCTGCATGTTAGGAAGAAGTTCATCATAGAGAGAGAGATTGGCCATTGAGATGTGCTGCCCAGGGAGGTGGTGGAGTCACCATCACTGGAGGTGTTTAGGAAGAGACTGGATGGGGTGCTTGGTGCCATGGGTTAGTTGATTAGATGGTGTTGGGTGATAGGTTAGGCTTGATGATCTCTGAGGTCCTTTCCAACCTGGTTAATTCTATTCTATTCTATTTCTATTCCTATTCCTATTCTATTCTATTCTATTCTATTCTATTCTATTCTATTCTATTCTATTCTATTCTACTCTACTCTACCCTACCCTACCCTACCCTACTCTACTCTACTCTACTCTACTCTACTCTACTCTACTCTACGCTACGCTACTCTATCCTACCCTATCCCATCCTATCCTATGATATTTTTTTTCCTACTGTCCAGTCTAACCTTCCCCTGTTGCAGCTTGAGGCCATTCCCTCTTGTTCTATTGCTAAATACCTGTGAGGAGAGACCAGCACCAACCTTTCCACAACCTCCTTTCAGGTAGTTGTAGAGAGCCATGAGGTCTCCCCTCAGCCTCCTCTGTTTCACACTAACCATCCCCAGCTCCTTCAGTCACTCTTCATCAGATTTATTCTTCAGGCCCTTCACAGCTTCCTTGCCCTCCTCTGCAGTGGCTCCAGCCCCTCCACATCTCTCTTGTCTGGAGGTGCCCGCTCAGAAAGAGTGACAAGGAGCATATTTTTCTACATGAAGGCACTCAAGTAACAAGTCTCTTGAAAGTGGGTTTGACCATTGCTCCTGCATTCAGTAACTCACCCCATTAAGTGCAAACACACACACAGCATAGATCATCCCAATGGCTGCAAAGGCTATGAGGCACATCAGGAACCGGAGAGCATCTCTGTACAGCCTGAAGTTCATGGGCTTGGGGTAGAGAATGGACCTCACCAGATCTCCTTTGGCTGTGTTGAAACCTAGAAAGACAAAGCTAAAAAGGTTTCAAGGGGAAAACATGTCCAAAAGTTCCCTGAAGGAAAACAAGAACAACAAAATCCAAACCAAACAACCAACCAAAGCAAAACCCCCAGAAAAACCCAGAGAGAGGTCAAAATTTCTGTCCTTGAGGAAAGGAGGCTCAGATCTTTTATTTCAGTGTCTGTGACCTGCTCTGCAGAACTTAGGGAAAAGTTATTTTTGCCTTAAGGAGGAGTAATTCTTCAATGCCTCAGCAGTAAAGCAAAACTCTTCTCTGTAATCACAGAATCACAGAACTGTCAGGGTTGGAAGGGACCTCAAGGATCAGCCAGTTCCAACCCCCCTGCCATGGGCAGGGACACCTAACACTACAGCAGGTTGCTTACAGCCACATCCAGCCTGGCTGCAAACACCTCCAGGGATGAGGCTTCCACCACCTCCCTGGGCAGCCTGTGCCAGGCTCTCACCACCCTTAGGGGGAAGAACTTCTTCCTAACATCCAATTTTAATCTACCCATTTCTAGTTTTGCTCCATTCCCCCCAGTCCTATCACTCCCTGACACCCTAAAAAGTCCCTCCCCAGCTTTCTTGTAGCCCCCTTCAGATACTGGAAAGCCACAAGAAGGTCTCCTGGGAGCCTTCTCTTCTCCAGACTGAACAGCCCCAACTCTCTCAGTCTGTCCTCATAGCAGAGGAGCTCCAGCCCCCTGATCATCCTCGTGGCCCTTCTCTGGCCCTACCTCCAGATGCTTCCTGTAATAGAGGCTCCAGAACTGGACACAGTACTCCAGGTGGGGTCTCCACAGAGTGGAGCAGAGGGGGAGAATCACCTCCCTGGCCCTGCTGGCTCTGCTTCTCTTGCTGCAGCCCAGGATGTGATTGGCTCACTGGGCTGCAAGTGCTCACTGCTGGCTCATGTTGAGTTTCTCATACCCCAGCACCCCCAGGTCCTTTTCTTCAGGGCTGTTCTCATGCCAGCCCCTGCCCAGCCTGTAATGGTGCTTGGGATTGCCCTGATTCAGATGCAGGACCTTGCATTTGGTCTTGTTGAACCTCAACATCTCTCAACCAGTTCCTCATACCTGAGCCTCATACCTGTTCTGCAGGGGCACTGTGGGTGGTGTGCTTCTTAAAGGAGCACATCTGCTCCATTTGTATAGTTTGTTTTGTCAGGTAGCTACCTGCTCCCCTTGGCCCTGCACATGTGAGTTACTGCAGGAAGGCTGGGGGCTCGCTGATGAGAGGATATCGACTCCCCTGCTCCACTAGGAGTTGTCTCCTGAGCTGCATTTGTAAAGATCAGTTTGTGAAAGTTGCCAATTTCCTTCTTGCTCTCCCTTATGCTTCTTAACCTACTCACCTCTTCCCTGAGCTCCATCACTTCATCCTGGAGCTGTGCCAACCAGCTAAGCAGGTCAAAGACCTGCTCACACCTCACACACCCACAGTTAGTGCTGTCCCCTGTTGCCTGTAAAAGGCTGTGGCATTCCTCACAGACTGTGGCCTGGATGCCAATCTCCATTTTGGTAAGTGCAGAGAGCACAGCCTTCCTCCTCAGAGAAGCCACCACTATGCCTTCAGTAAGACTGAAGTCCCTTGTGTCCTGCCCACACACCCTGAGTTAACTCAAGAGGAGCCCCTGGGGTACCTCACGACCCACTCGCTGGGTTCCAGCTGAGCAAATTCAGTCACTAGTGGGTTTTGCAACCATTATGCCAAGCAAACAGAACCAGTGCACAACAGCTCAGCCCAAGCCAGGATATCAATTCTCCACCTGACTGCTGTGAATTGGGGATAATGCCTTCAGCTTTAACGTGACTGGGCACATTAAGTCAGACTGTTTCAGTAGGAAAAAGCTTGAATGGGAAAGCGAAGTGAATGTTGGCTGACCAGTTCGTAGCACCACAGCTCTCACTGCTCCTCTGTCATTTGCCTTGGCCTGTATGACCTCTGTTCCACAGAAGAGGACGTGTTTTCTGTAATCCTCTGCACAGTGCACTCGCCAGGGCATGAAGTTATCAGCTTGGGGTAAGCGAGTCTTTGTGACTGGAATACTTTCCCCTAGGGGAGAGGAGCGCAGGTTAGGAAAACTGCAGTACATCTTCAAATCAGCCTTCTGGCTTGCAACTACATCCAGTATCTAAACTGCTATCTGCTAAGTTAAAGGTATTCACTAGAGAAACCAGCCCAGAGAGTGTTATTTCTTTCTTGTGACACCTTTGGAGTAAACAAGAGCTTGAAGCCTAGCAAGCAAGCAGCCTGTGCCAGAGGAAAGCTCTTCCTTTTCATCAGCACAACAGCTTTGTGTAAGTGTGAGAAGCAAAAGCAGTCCAAGGACTCTTTTCACTGGCTGTGGATACACAGGTTTGAAAACACACCTCAGCTGGTGTTGCATGACTCCATGCCATGGCCACAAGTTGTTTCCCTAGCTTGAGCCTCATGTGCAGGTCACTACACCATTCCCTTAAGCAGGCTAAATGTGGTATTTCCTACTCCCCCTTCCCAGTAAAAAGAAGAAGCCTTAGTTGAATGCCTGACAGCTGACAAATATCCTATCTATATCAGAGCAGATGCTAAGGTGACGCAGAAGAAATATTTTCTGACAGCCAAAGCTCTCTAGATGAAGGGGGTCTCTGGAGTTTGGTATTTACACACCGTTTCACAGCTCTGACCTTCTGGCCAATTCAGCCTAAAATCAGATTTAAAGATGAGCAGCAGAGCTATGAACATCTCTTGTACCAAAACCCCTGCTTTGGAGTGAACTCTCCCTCCAGGTGTGTCCTTCACTGCTGTGTCTGGAGGGCTAGAAAGACCTTCCTGCAGGTTGGAGATATTGCAACAAGCAGAGACAACACATTCAGAGTGACCCAGAGAAACCTCTACAGCCTGAGCAGACTGTGGGAACAGCTTTGCTCTGTGCTTCCTGTTTCTTCTCCTGTCCTCCTCATTTCACTGTCCACTCTTTCTGATCAGAGGATCTGTTCCTAAGTCCTGCACACCAGAAAGGAAGAAAAGGATGAACTGCTCATGTTGAAGTCCACCTTGTGTTGCGGTGGGAAGCAGACAATCAATATGATTGGTAATCAGGCTTCAACTTTATTGTTCAAAAGCACAGCTTGTATAGTATCTTCAGCAGCTAAGTATGCACAGGTGTCATTATTCTATTAGCTGTGAGTCCAGGGTTACATCATAATATCCAGCCTACTTGCAGCTAGGCCTACGTGCAACTCCACAACCTCCTTTCTCAGAAGGTCTTTGTTTCACATACACTTTGTTTCACATACTCATATCTTGTAAGTAACTATTTCACATGCTGCTATCTTATGAGAAACTGCAAGCACAGTCACAGGGCCGTGGTGACCTTGCTGCATCAGCACACCAGCAGAGCTGTGAGCAGTAAACAGCAAGATGGAGTCTGGCCTATACACTCTGATCAAACAGCTGTCCCTGCAATTCAAGCCCTTCCTCAACAATCTTGTCTGTTTAGATAAGATTAGGCTAACTACAATTTGCTCTCCATGACAGCAAACAAGCAAAAGCAGCCCCTCCTAGGCTAGCCAGGTGCTATAAGGGTCAGACATGAGAGCATTGCATGTCCTGTGTCACTGGCTGACGCCACAGGGCTGTAGTGATGCTCTGATGGAAAGCCTGGGAAGCAGCAGCCGTACCTGTCAATGTGCTCTCATTCACAGTGCACTGCCCACTGATCAGGATGGCATCACAAGGTAAAAGGGTTTTGCCCTCTTTCAAAATCATCACGTCTCCAGGAACAAGCTGTTGTGATTCCAGCTCTTGGAAACCTGCAAGTGACACGTAAGGCAAACTTTGTGCTCCATGGAATTACCTGCTAAATAGGGGGTTACTTCTATAGTGGTTGATTAGCAAAGGGCCACAAGTAGAACCTAAGAATACAACATCCAAACCTTGGAAAAGCCAAGGCATCAGTCATAGTATGGTATCATAGAATCAGTCAGGGTTGGAAGGGACCACAAGGATCATCTAGTTGCAACCCCCCTGCCATGGGCAGGGACACCCCACACTAGATCAGCCTGGCCACAGCCTCATCCAGCCTGGGCTTAAACACCTCCAGGGCTGGGGCCTCAACCACCTCCCTGGACAACCCATTCCAGGGCTTCACCACTCTCATGGGGAAGAACTTCCTCCTCACCTCCAGCCTGAATCTCCCCACCTCCAGCTTCATTCCATTCCCCCTAGTCCTATCACTACCTGAGAGCCTGAGAAGTCCCTCCCCAGCCTTCTTGCAGCCCCCTTCAGAGGTGCTCCAGCCCTCT
The DNA here is from genome assembly GCF_026170545.1 of Melanerpes formicivorus. Classification (NCBI taxonomy): domain Eukaryota; kingdom Metazoa; phylum Chordata; class Aves; order Piciformes; family Picidae; genus Melanerpes; species Melanerpes formicivorus. The sequence goes on along the minus strand of NW_027142364.1, from coordinate 21,227,082 downwards.
GCTCATCCTTGTGGCCACCTTCCAGCACCTCCAGATCCCTCCTGTAACAGGGGCTCCAGAACTGGAGGCAGTACTCCAGGTGGGGTCTGACCAGAGCTGAGTAGAGGAGGAGAATCACCTCCCTTGCCCTGCTGGCCACACTTCTCCTGCTGCAGCCCAGGATCTGATTGGCTTTCTGGGCTGCAAGTGCACACTGAGAGCTCCTGGTGAGCTTCTCCTCCCCCAGCACCCCCAAGTCTTTCTCCTCAGAGCTGCTTTCCAGCCAGTCCCTGCCCAGCCTGGATTTGTGCCTGGGATTGCCTCGACCCAGCTGCAGGACCCTGCCCTTGGTCTTGTTGAACCTGCAGTCTGAACTGCAGACTTCCTTCTCATGCCCCCAGGGGCCCAACCAATGGTTATTCTTCCACTGAAGAGAAGAATGGGTCTGCATTTCTTAGTCTGACCACAACTTTTTGAGTTGTGCTTTAAATACCAGGGCAATGAACAGACTTTGCATGGAGTAATTAGGCAGAGTCCCAGACACTTAGTGGCTATATGGATGGCTTTGTCAGCAGTGTTTTAAGGAGAAAAAAAACCCAGCAACATTATTTTGCTGCAAAGTTTTTGCTAACATGAGAGAATAGAATAGAATAGAATAGAATAGAATAGAATAGAATAGAATAGAATAGAATAGAATAGAATAGAATAGACCAGACCAGGTTGGAAGATACCCTCAAGATCATCGTGTCCAACCCATCAACCAATCCAACCCACCTAAACAACTAACCCATGGCACCAAGCACCCCATCAAGTCTCCTCCTGAACACCTCCAATGATGGTGACTCCACCATCTCCCCAGGCAGCCCAATGGCCAATCTCTCTCTCTGTGTAGAACTTCTTCCTATACTCCAGCCTAAACCTCTCCTGGCACATCTTAAGACTGTGTCCTCTTGTTCTGGTGCTGGTTGCCTGGGAGAAGAGACCAACCTCTGCCTGTCTACAACTTCCCTTCAGGTAGTTGTAGAGAGCAAGAAGGTCACCCCTGAGTGTCCTCTTCTCCAGGCTAAGCAACCCCAGCTCCCTCAGCCTCTCCTTGTAGGACTTGTGCTCCAAACCCCTCCCCAGCTTTGTTGCCCTTCTCTGGACTCATTCCAGCAAGTCAACCTCCTTCCTAAACTGATGTGCCACAACACACTTCTAGGTCAAATTCTCCCCATCTGCAGAAGCCAGTTAATTGAGCTGAGAGCCAGAAGAGGCAACTGCTCTAGCAGGACTATGATACAGTACATTCTAGGGTTTGATATAAATGGCCACAGAAATGAAAGACAGTAAAGGAAGAAGTGTACAGGAGTCACCTTCCTTATTCCTGCAGACAGTGACCATGATGTTGTTATGAGACTCAACCAGTTTGTGCAGTTTAACTGATTGCTGTAAATAAAAGCAGAACATACAGAAGTGTTACTTACTCCTCACATGAAGCAATTCTCCCATTGACAACCATTCCCCTTTTGTTATTTGTGGTTATGAGAGCTGTTATAAACTGGGGGCTGGCCCTGCCAGGGATTATACAATCACACAGAGAAAGAAAATCCCCACCCTAATTACAGAAAAGGTGCAACAGAAGGTTACAAAGCAAAGTGCTGGAATGGGGAAGGGAGGATGTGGGTAAAGAACCACACAGAGATTATGGTGACTAGGAGACTGGATCACTGCACCCCTGACTATACACTGTCACTAGATTAAACCTCTGAGCGGCTCTAATGTCCTGGCCTCTCCCAGACATCAGAAATAAATCCTTCTTGTGGTAAAAGCTGAGGTGTCTCACCTGTCTAAGATCATACACAGTCAAAAAAATTGAGAAGAGAGACATGATTATGATGGCAGTGGCATACTCCATGTAATCTTCTGCAAACCACAGGCAGACACTGAACAGCTGGAACACGTAAAATGGATTTAAAACCTGTTTGGAGAGAGAGAGAGAGAGCAGTGCTCAGGACCTGGCCATGTTTAATTGGCTCCAGTACACTCTGCCAGTCCATTCTGTTAGGAATGGGATGGAATAACAGCTATTGAGTTAAGCACTGTGTTTCCCAGCACCCTTTCTAATTTTGTTAGCAGTGGCTCCAGTCTAATCAGACTGGACCCAGTCTAATCAGGCTGGACCCACTCCATCTGACAGAAAGGCCAAAATAGATCTGCACCAGTGAGATGTTCTTTGGGAAGTGAATGGCTCAGCCCAAGCCTTGTTTTGCTTGCTTCATTACAAGAGAGGTAACAAGGGTTGTGCCACGAGGACAGAGGTTGCACACCACAGGCACATCTCTACAAACACTCTCTTTAGGCTACACATTGCCAGCTCCTGTCTGCAAAGGACACTGATGCTTTATGTGTGCTGTGCCCAGAGTCATGAGCTCGCTGGATCTCTCTGCAGCTGCAGGCACATATCAGCTCCTGCTGTTCACTTCATCTCTGCTGATTAAGAGACAGCCTTTGCCTGGAAGGTCTGCTTCCCAGTGCAGCTTGTAAACATTTGCTGACCCTTGTAAGGCCAACAGAATGAGCCCCCAGCACATGGATATAGAAATACCAGACAGCCATACAGGCATGGGGATGGAGGATAGGGAACAACGGAGAATAAATTAATTTATGGTGATCTCATGGAACAGCTTTAAACAGGATTTGGAAGAGAAATGTGCTTGATGAGAAGTGGGAAGTTAATTCAGACATAGAATCCATTATACTCCCTGGTCAGACTCTACATCCCCCAGCAGCCTAAAACAAAAGCAAGAGAAATGCTTAACCTCTTTGATGAGTAGTTTCCAAATTGGAATCACAGGGACGTCAATAGTGTTTGGCCCACAAATAACTCTCCTGCATGGGATAAAGATACATCACTTACAGAGAAAACAGTGACAGTGTAGCTCACTCCCAAAGCTGCAGCTTTCAGTAGTCCTGAGAGCCTGCATCAATCCTAACTTAAAGGCTGTAAGGATCTTCCTCCAAGAAAAAAAAAGGTAAGAAATGAAATGCCCTCACAGTGCCTCTGTCAGACGAGATGACAGCACTGGTGGAGTAGACCAGATTTGTAACACAGCCTTTCAGGCAAACTTTCCCCTAATGTAAACATTCTTTGGAAGCACCATAAACAAAGGAATTCTACACCTAAACCAAGAAGATTTAAAGCCAAAGGTTTTGCATAAATTTAAGGGTGATTTGAATGTAAGATTCACCATGAGCTAAGGCCAGGAGCTGGACTTTCAGTATTCAATCAACTGAAGATCACTTCTGCATTTAGCAGTTTCAGGAACAGCTGTTCTCTAGAGGGCTGGAGCACCTCTCCTGTGAGGACAGACTGAGAGAGCTTGGGCTGTTCAGTCTGGAGAAGAGAAGGCTCCAGGGGGACCTTATTGTGGCCTTCCAGTATCTTAAGGGAATGATGGGAAGAGACTTTTTAGGGTGTTAGGGAATGATAGGACTAGGGGGAATAGAAAAAACTAGAAATGGGGAGATTCAGATTGGATGTTAGGAAGAAATTCTTCCCCATGAGGGTGGTGAGAGCCTGGCACAGGTTGCCCAGGGAGGTGGTGGAAGCCTCATCCCTGGAGGTGTGTGCAGCCAGGCTGGATGTGGCTGTGAGCAGTCTGATGTAGTGTTAGGTGTCTCTGCCCATGGCAGGGGTGTTGGAACTGGCTGAGCCTTGAGGTCCCTTCCAACCCTGACAGTTCTGTGATTCTTTGATTTTATGCTTCTAAATTGTCTAACATTAGAGTAGTTTATGGGAATAAATTCAATGGCCAGAACAAATGGATGTAGAAGTTCAGTTCAATTACATGGAGCCCCACTGAAGGAGCACCACTCAACTCAATCTGCACCATCTCAGGGAGATTCCAAGTAAGAAGAGGTTTGAGTTAACTAAAGAACATAGCTATTTCCTCACTGAGAACAACAGTGATAAACAATCACAGAATCACAGAATCAGTCAGGGTTGGAAGGGACCACAAGCATCATCTGGTTCCAACACCTCACATTTGAAAGAGCTTGATGAGGAATATGCAACATCCCCTAGCCCTTTTTGTTCAGTTTTCCATGTGTGGCCATTTCACCTCAGATGATGTGGATATTAATGGGTACACAGACAATTCAAGGGACTTTACACCTCTCTAACATCCATGTGTTGAGTACTGGTGTTTTGAAACGTGTACCTGACATTCTGTTCATCACAGGTGAGGCCAGACCCAAATTTGGCATGTATAGCTGAGCAAGTGTGGTGGTCTTCTAGGACTCTGAAACACAAACAGAGTGTTTCCCTTAAGGCATTATTCACACAGAAGGACATGATACACTTCCTCAGGGACCTGTGTAACCAGTGCATTGAACTCACCCAACTTTCTGGAACTGCTTTGCATAGAGATTCCAGACATAGCGGATCTTTTGTACCTGGATACTCTTCACCTACAAGAGAGGGACAATGATACATGCAACAGAGCGAATCAAAATGCTCTCAGGTCTGCTCACAGGCAGGGACCTGCTGGAAAGAATCCAACAGAGAGCCACGGGGATGATTAGGGGACTTGAGCACCTCTTCTATGAAGACAGATTGATAAAGCTGGGGCAGCTCAGTCTTGAGAAGACTGAGAGGAGGTCTGATCGATGTGTATAAACATCTGAGGGGTGGGTGTCAAGTAGAGGGGGCCAAGCTCTTTTCAGTGGTGCACAATAATAAGACAAGGAACAAGAGGTACAAGCTTGAACACAGAAGATTTCACCTCAACATGAGGAGAAAATTCTTTCCAGTGAGGGTGCCAGAGCCCTGGAGCAGGCTGCCCTGAGACGTTGTGGAGTCTCCTTCTCTGGACACATTCAAAACACACCTGGGTGCACTCCTGTGCAGACTACACTGGGTGATCCTACTTTTTGCAGGGAAATTGGACAGGATGAACTCTGGAGGTCCCCTCCAACCTCTAATGTACTGTGATACTGTGTGCTCACTGGGGTCACGCACAGGTAAAGCAAATTTTACAGGGGACAGGAAGGGTGAGAAGACAGGATTGCATTCACTGACTCCATAGTTCTGTTACAGAGCAAGATCCCCAGCTCAGTGTGCATTCCAGTGAGCTTTACAGATCTCACAAACAAACACAAAGCAGTATGCCTCTCTGTTTGGTGAAGCCAGGAATACAGTCCTTACTCTCATTTCACAGAACAGAGGGAGGAGATCACTGATGCAGTGGTGGACATGTAGGCAGTTATCAAAGTTATCAAAGTCCATCTTCAGTGAACAACTCCTTCATATTCTGTCTGGCTTTAATGAAAGCAGGAAGGCAGCTTGCAGGCATGGTGCTGAGTCCTTCAGCTGAACAGATATGCCAACAGACAAGAAAGGCCATGCCATGATACTCCCCAAGTCCCTGCTAATGCTATGTCCTTGCAGAGCAGCGGTCCATTAGGAACGCGTGCTGCCATTTATACCTTGCAGAAGGAGTCTGTCTTGTAAGGAAGCCTATTAGAGATAATGGAGCTTGGTATCAGCTGGAAGAAGGCCAAGCTATACACCTATACACAGAACAAAGGAATCAGCTCTAGGGGACTCTCCCTACCCAGAGCAATAAGCACTATTATAAGCCAATGAAATCTGTACTCAGCTCATAAACTAGCTCGAAATGGAGCTATAACCACAGCCATTAACCTAACGAGAGGCCTGTAGTTAGGGTTTCATGCAATTGGAGCTGCAGTGTTTGCAAGGCTAAAAACTGGAGTGGAAAATGAGGGAATCATCTTGCTGCTGGAAGAGGTCCTTGGACAGCTCTTGTGGACTACACATTACCCTGTGGGCTTAGGTAGCTTAAATGGCCAAAAGGTTTTATATTATAAGCAGGAGCTTTTGAATTGCTAGTGAAGGATTAAGCTCTTTGCTCTTTGCTGCTTTGAAACCTGCTCTTTTCTGCATAGATGTTTTGACTGATGTGGAAGAGCTGCTCAAAGGGCCTATTATGTGAGAGCACATTGTGCTATTTTTTTTTATGCTACCAACCTGATCCTCTGAAGAATGTTACAAACCAGTCTTCACTTTCATACTGTGCCGGCTGGTTGAACTAGCTGGCACCAAACTTTCTTATGCACATTAATATAGGCCCACACAGAGCAGCAGTAATAGCAACAGCTCTGCTCAGCTCAAGTCAGGTTTATAAGCAAAATTTCTGCTATAAATTGCTGCAGATACAAAAATAAATTCTCACAAGTTACAATCCATTTCCTGGAAGGGCAATAGCTCTTTTATGGGCTTCTCAGTGCACTCAGCTTCTATCTATAACCAAGAGCCAGATATTAGTAAATGTACCACTGCACTCCCATAGCTCACACCAATTTAATGTGTAATGCTAAGCAGGACATAGAACTGAGCTGCCTGCTACTTGTTGTGAAATGGGGATGCTTACATGTACTCAGCTCAAGAGGGACCTTGTCGTCTCCTATGATCCACTATCATCTACTTTCTCCCCAGTGCCTCACTGGGATCCCAAAGCTACAGAACTGGCAGAGACTAAGGTATACTTTTACACAAACAGGCAACAGTGCAAGACCTGACTTCAGCAAATGCACTTTAGAGCAAAAATGATGCATGGAAAGGCAAGAAAGCAAAATGTGCTTCAGACCCTCTCAGGTGAAACGTTGCTGAGCATACTGATGCACCTCTGTTCCATTCCTCTTTAGCTGCATTCAATGAGGTCCTAGCAGTTGCAAGAGCCTTCTTGCAGAGATGAGAGGCCCATTGTGATTCTGCCCTTATTCTGTGCCCCTCCTTCACAGAGCCAAGACAGCTCCCACTCTAGATGCAGAAATGGGATTGTCTTAGGATCTTGGAGCCCTCAGCAGAAGAAGGATGATTAAGATGTTGGTGTGGGTCCAGAGAAGGCCCCCAAAAGACTCATAGAATCCCTGTGGTTGGAAAAGACTTCCAAGATCATTGAGTCATAGAATCATAGAATCATGCAACCAATAAGGTTGGAAGAGACCTCAAAGATCATTAAGTCCAACCTGCCAGCCAACACCTCATGACTACTAAACCATGGCATCAAGTGCCACGTCCCCTCTGGAACACCTCCAGGGACGGTGACTCCACCACCTCCAATGGCTAACAACTCTCCCTGTGAAGAACTTTCTCCTCACCTCCAGCCTAAACTTCCAAACCCTTGATCTAACACCACCATGGTCATTAAAACATGTCCCAAAGTGCCATGTGTACATAATACCTCCATGGACATGACTCCCCCACCCCCCTGGGCAGCCTGCTGCAATGCCTGACCACTCTTTCAGGAAAGACATATTCCTAATATCCACTCCATTTACTATTACTCCCCAGATGCTTCAGGGAATACTTTACTTACTTGCAAGCTTGGCTTCATTATGGCCTTACTGAAGATGGAGTCTTCCTCAGCAGTGCCTGGATAATCTGATCCACTTTTGGAAAGGGCAGACACAGAGATCCATGTCACGGCCTTACGAGAATAAGTCTGAAATTCATCCTAAAGGGAGATAGAAGAGAAGTGTCACACTGTCCATCAAAATCAGACCACACTCACTGTCACCCTGGACTGGATGACTAGAGTAGGCTTTTCTAGAGAATTGCTCCAGCTTTTTGAAAGAACTAACCAACAGGCATCTCCCAGCACCTGTGACTGGCAGAGAAATCAGCAGAATGGGAGCAGAACCATGACCCTGTCAAAATGTGAGTACTGCAAATAACTCACTGACTGCAGGTCTGGTGCTTAGCTGATAAGGATGGAATAGAAACAGCCAGGTCATGATCTAGAGCACAGGGCAATCAGAAACACAGTGATCCCGTTGCAAAGGGGAGATCAAAAGGAACGTAGCATTGTACTGAAGAATGGACACTGAGTGCCAACAGCTTTTCACAGCCATTCCTGTGTTAACACCTCATTGGGGGAAATAAGTGTGTTAGAACCATCCCTCCCTTGCAGTGCCTTTGATAAGCTTTTGCCACAAACTGAGTTTGTGATCTTGCCATTTTTTAATAGCCTAAGTTCAGCTGGAACTGCCTGATAACTGGTGTTGCTGGTACAGCCTTACAGGTTGGAGTCACTACTGTACTATCTAGCCCCATGCTAAGTTTCAGTCCTGAACACTGAACCACATGAATTTTAAAGCCAGATATGAGACTGACTTAAATATCATATTCAATGTGTGAGTAGTTTGGCAGATGCAAAAAGCTGATTACCTCAGCCAGGCAGGTCCAGAGAGCACAACTACTACAGGCTCAGAGGATGTTAGGGATTGGAAAGATCATCAAGTCCAACCCTCCTGCCAGAGCAGGACCATAGAATCTAGCACAGGTCACACAGGAACACATCACACAGAATCAATCACAGGGTCACCAAGGCTGGAAGAGACCTCAAAGATCATGAAGTCCAACCTGTCACCACAGACCTCCTCACTAAACCATGGCACCAAGTGCCACATCCAATCCCCTCTTGAACACCTCTAGGGATGGTGACTCTGCCACCTCCCTGGGCAGCACATTCCAATGGCTAACAACTCTCTCTGGGAAGAATTTTCTCCTCACCTCCAGCTTAAACCTCCCCTGGCACAGCTTGAGCCTGTGTCCTCTTCTTCTGGTGCTGGTTGCCTGGGAGAAAAGACCAACTCCCTTCTGGCTACAACCTCCCTTCAGGTAGTTGTAGAGAGCAAGAAGGTCTCCCCTGAGCCTCCTCTTCTCCAGGCTAAGCAACCCCAGCTCCCTCAGCCTCTCCTCATAGGGCTTGTGGTCAAAGCCTCTCCCCAGCCTCCTTGCCCTTCTCTGGACACCTTCAAGTCTCTCAATGTCCTTCTTAAACTGAGGAGCCCAGAACTGGACACAGGACTCAAGGTGTGACATAACCAGTGCTGAGTACAGGGGCACAATCCAGACAGGTCTTGAGTGTCTCCAGAGAAGGAAACCCCACAACCTCTCTTGGGAGCCTGTTCCAGTGCCATGTGATCCTCACAGTGGAGAAGCTCCTCGTGTTGAGGTGGAACATTTTGTTGGGAACCAACAACAGGAAAAGAATAAATCTGTCCCAAATATGAGTATTTTTTAATAATTTAAGGGTTAAAAGAAAAAAAATCCCAGTTCCATAATCCTCATGTATCTTATCTGTGCACTTCTTGAACAGGTATTTTCAGTGGAATAGCATTTATTTCCCGATCATTATCTGCTCATTTCAATTGCAAATTTAGTAGGCATCGGTATGCAGATTGAGATGGGAAGCAGTGAATAACACAGGTGCTCATTATCTGAACTAAAGTGAGTCAAAACCCAGTAACAGAAGTGAGCTAGCAGGCTCTTATACTGCAATTGCAGAGATGGTGATGACTTATGAATGAAGATGCTACATGAAGCAAAAGAGAATTCCAAGGATCAGGCTGATCATAGGATCACAGGATGTTAGGGGTTGGAAGGAGCCTCTGGAGGTCATTGAGCCCAAGCTCCCTGGACCATAGAATCTAGCACAGGTTGCAGAGGAATGCATCCAGACAGGGCTTGAAAGTCTGCAGAGGAGGAGATTCCATAACCTCTCTGGGCAGCCTGTTCCAGTGCTCTATGACCCTTACAGTAAAGAAGTTCCTCCTCATGTTGAAGTAGCTTCTCCTGTGCTGTAGTTTATATTCATTGCCCCTTGTCCTATCACAGGGCACAGCTGAGCAGAGCCTGTCCCTTCCTTCCTGACAGCCAGCCCTCAGATATTTATTAGACCTCCTCTCAGTCTTCTCTTCTCCAGATTAAACAGCCCCAGGTTTCAGCCTCTCCTCATCAGGCAGTGCTCCACTCCCTTCATCATCCTTGTAGCCCTTTGTTGGACTCTCTCTAGCAGATCCCTGTCCCTCTTGAACTGGGCAGCCCAGAACTGGATGCAATATTCCAGATGTGGTCTCACCAGGGCAGAGTAGAGGGGGAGGAGCACCTCCCTGGCTCTGCTGGGCACACTGCTCTTAATGCACCCCAGGATACCACTGATACTGATGAGCATGCTTGTATCCTCATTAGCAGCAGCCATCACATTTGAAATCAGACATAATCAGAAGGGGGGAAGGAGAACAACAACATCAACAAGAACAACAACAAAAAGGAGAAACAAAAAGTAGGCAATCTGAAATTCTCAAACGCCAAGAGCATACTTTGAGAGACCTTCCTGACAGCACGAGCTTACAATATGATTCAGTTCTTGCTTCATTACATGAAGGATCATTTAAACACTCATTCATCTGAGAAGTGCTTGGCATGGCACATCCATTTGTAATGACACACAAGAACAGGTAATTAAAAGTGCAAACTGAATGGAAGATTAGAAAAGGAGTCTAAACTTAATTTGCTTCTTTTAAACCAAGCAGGCAAAAGAAAATGCAGTCCTTGCCTCCTAGGATGCAGATCTCCAAAAGTCAGTATTTTGACTGTGTGCTGCTGTGACCATTTAAGAAGGCAGCTCACATACCGTGGTAACTGCACGTCTTGCAAGTGCCATTGTTCAGGAGTCTTTGAAGCAGAACAAATCAAACTTCTGGATGAAAACCAACCCTGCCAGCTCCTGGAGTGTTCAGGCTTAGCTGGGATTCAGAGTCAAATCTCAGTTTGCTTCTTCTAGTGGCGCAGTAGCTTCTTCCATGAAATGAAATCAGGGTTTCCCATATGTTGCAGCGCTTTGGGACAGCCCTCAACAGACAGAGTCCGTACTAGGGAGCTACCAGCAAAAGACATCAGCCCTGAAAGCATTAAGTGCAGCATTGTGGACTTAGTATCATATATGTTAGGTATGAGGAAGGGCTGATGGAAAATGGAAACACACAGCCAAGAAAACAAGCAGTCTAAGCTTGCCCTCTTCCTTGTGCTGATCCCTCATCAAATATTGTTGCAAAGCTGCTGGGAACAGAGCTAGATGAATCTTTGGTTTGGCCCACAGCCCAAATTTGGGCAGGGAGGGGCAGCTTCCCCAGGACAGCTAAGTGAGGTGTTCAAGAGGGGATTGGACGTGGCACTTGGTGCCATGGTCTCGTAGTCATGAGGTCTGTGGTGACAGGTTGGACCTGAGGATCTTTGAGGTCTTTTCCAACCTTGTTGATTCTATGATTCTATGAAATGATCTGCTGGACACTGCCAAGCAAAGAGATACTTTAGAGTCTGGAGTGGAGATCTGCAATGTAGAACACATGTGGAAGGCGGAAGGGAGGAGGAAGGACTGAGAGCAAATAAGCAGTCTCAAAACCACAGGTATTACAGGTTTTTTTCATCTGAGTGTCTCTCAGCTTGTTGTCTGCTCAGCTCTTACCCTCCATTCCAATCATCAGCTTACCCATAATTTGTGGAATCATTGAGAGTTCTTTAGATCAGTGATGTTAAGTATAAGATACCAGTGCAGGAAATCAGCAGTGCAAGAGACTTTGGCTAACTGGATTCCTTCCAGTTAAGTACATACTCGGGACTAATTTCAAGTAGGCACCTACTGTTGTTCTGAGCAGAACAATGTCAGCTTCTTCCAAGCTGCAGCGGGTGCAGTTTGCCCACACATCCCACTCTGGCTTCCAGTAAAAGAGCAGCAGCAGAGCCCCACAGGACAAGATGTAGCCAGCAATGCACAAGGCCTTCCGGCAGCCTTGGGATTTGTAGCCAAATATCTCCTGTACAGCAGAGACAAGGGGGAAAACATTATTATTTCTCTCAAAGAAGCACCTGGAATGCTACACTGTCTCATCACCCACTGCTCTCCCATAGGAACTGTTTGCTACTGTACCATGAGATATTAAAAAGAACAAGTCTTACAACTTGTATTTGACTCTCTTAAGGTGTCCTAGACATGAGCAGAGAAGAATTTTGCCTGTTCCATGAAAGTTTTCATCCACCTTCACACAAAAAATGGGCTGCTGCACTCTGACCAAGTGTCTGGAATAGTTTTCTGTATTTGTGAAACTCAGCATGAGAGAGTTATGTGTCTGCAGGAGTTGGAATGTTACCAAAACAGAGAGGCCCTAGCCTTCATGCCTAAAAGTCAGGAACACAGATTGGCCTGGTCAACATTCTAAAGGTCCCTGGTGGAGACTGTTGATGAACTTGAGTATGCCTGCAGCAGGAGACAGAGCGTATTGAGGACCCCCTGCAGCAGCTGGGACAGTCCCTGCCTCAGAATCAGCACAGATGCCACAGCAGTGAGTCTGCATTAATGCACCTGCTCTGTAGAGACTCATCTAGTGTCTGCCTGCTGCCCAGTGACACTGTGTGGCTGCACCAGCTGGAGCTGCTTTGCCCAACTTGGCAGGGACACAACCTTTGTAGGGTTGTTACCATCTTCTAAAGTAGCTCCAGCACGCCAATGTGTCATTGCCCTAACATCCCCACATAATAATTAATAATAATAATAATAATAATAATAATAATAATAATAATAATAATAATAATAATAATAATAGTTGGTAACAACAGCTAATGAATACTTGCAGAACGTTTTACAGGCTCAGAGGGTCACAGGAAGCCACTTGCTGTAGCTGCATGACTAGAGGAAATTGTTGCAGTTAGGCAAGGTGACTTGACCAAAACTTCAAAGAGATGATGGTAAGCATTATAGTTTGAGTGCTGCCAGCTCTTGGTGCCATGAACAGAACAGAACAGAACAGAACAGAACAGAACAGAATAGAATAGAATAGAATAGAATAGAATAGAATAGAATAGAATAGAATAGAATAGAATAGAATAGAATAGAATAGAATAGAATAATAGCATAGAGTGGAGTAGAGCAGAATAGAATTAACCAGGTTGGAAGTGACCTTTGAGATCATCAAGTCCAGCCTATCATCCAACACTATGACTAAACCATGGCACCAAGCACCCCATCCAGTCTCTTCCTAAACACCTCCAGTGATGGTGACTCCACCACCTCCCTGGGCAGCACATTCCAATGGGCAATCACTCTTTCTATGAAGAACATCTTCCTAACATCCAGCCTAAACCTCCCCTGGTGCAGCTTGAGGATGTGTCCTCTTGTTCTGGTGCTGCTTGCCTGGGAGAAGAGACCAGCCCCCACCTGTCTACAACCTCCCTTCAGGTAGTTGTAGAGAGCAAGAAGGTCTCCCCTGAGCCTCCTCTTCTCCAGGCTAAGCAACCCCAGCTCCCTCAGCCTCTCCTCATAGGGCTGTGCTCCAAACCCCTCACCAACTTTGTTGCCCTTCTCTGGACACATGGCTAAATTCCCTCACATGGCTAAATTCCCTCTCAGCAGTCCTGTCAGGGGCTGGCTAAAGGTAAAATTAAATGTACACAGTGAATTCATAGAGAAGACCCAGCCCTGATCTGTGATGAGAGATTGAATAGCTGCAATTACATGACCAAGAGAATTTGCTAACATAAGGGTTAAGATTCCTCAGTCTCCTTCTTCCTAGTATATCTGAAGCCATTGTGCAATCTGCTTCTGATGATCAGATATCTGCAGCCACAGATATTGCAAGATCCCTTCCTAAGGTGAGAAGAAAAGGCACCATAATTGTGAGGGTGAGTCATGCATAATTCCTGGTTCCGTGCTGGTGTCTTTGCTCGTCATGCGAAACGTGAGCCCTACCCAGTGGTTCCAAAGGCTCCCTCAAGCCTACCTGTTCTCTCTCCTTCTCCAAAAGACAGAAGCTGTCTTTCAAGGTGATGGTAGTTTTAGGCTGTGCCTAGAAAATTTTCCACAGATCTTGAACAGAAAGTGATAGAATGTGAATAAATTAGCACTGGATGCAAAAGGGAAAGAATGATAAGGTCCAAATAATCTCATTGGCCTGGTATCCAACATAAACTTAGTCTGCTTGACTAGCTTTCTCTCTTTTCTACTCCTTTGCTCTAGCAGATACCAGCTCTGGCTTCTGCTGGCTTTGCTGACCTTGGCTGTGTTGCTCTGTTGTGGTTAGTACTAGCCATTCTCTGCTCTTCTTTTCTCTCCTTTACCATGTACAGGGTGGGGGGAAGGGGAAGCTATTAGTAGCCCCCTGCTTTTGTCCAGGGGGGTTCTTGTGTTGTTCATAAATGGTGTGTATATATATGTAAATATTGCACATTTTGTACATACTGCTCACATTTCATATCTTGGATTGTAGGCTTGCTTGTAAATACAGCTTCATTTGCTTTCCATCTGGCAAATTTATGTGTGTGGGGGGGAATTTTCTACCCACCACGAAGGCAATATCTGTAGGGGCTCTAAAGGGAAGAAACTGGCAAATGTGGGGAAAAGGGATGGTAAACTCTGCAGGGAAGTGGCCTGTGTTGCACAGGAGCTGGTTATACCGCCTTGAGATGCACACACTCAGCATTTTCAAAGGCTTCCCCAAGCAGCCCAAGAGAATAAGGCAACTCTGCAGCAAATAGGTTGAAACTCCTGGAGGACAGCAGATAGGCAAGGTTGCTAGCAGGTAGTGAGGCAGTCACATGCTATTGATAGACACACTCTCATAACCAGGTAAAAAGCTCTCCATCCACATCTGTCTAGTTGTGTGCTTAACAAAAAGGTTACCAAATGACTTCACAACTTGTCAGCAAAGGAATTCCCAAGAAGACAAAGATGCCTAAGGGAAGAGCTGTTAAAAGACTGTGCCTGCAGACTTCCTCCAGTAAATGGCTGGACCTGGAATAACTGGAATTATATTTTCAAACTGGGATGGGCATTAATATCAGGGTGAGGAGGACAGAGATTGCTGCCATATGCATCTTGCTTCTGCCAGTGAATCATTCCTTGAATTTCCAGGTTCGTGCTTTACACCCAAAGTCTGAGCAGTCAACAAGGCTGCAGTTAATACAGCTAAGAAGGCAGAGGATGGACAATCAGCATGTGATTACAGGATCACAGGATGTTAGGGGTTGGAAGGGACCTCCAGAGATCATCCAGTCCAACCCCTCTGCCAGAGCAGGAGCATAGAATCCAGCACAGATTAGCAGTCACTTAGGATCCTCTTCTCTTGGTGCTGTTCTTCTCTGCTGAAATGCTGAATGGTTCTCCAAGCTTCATATGACAATGTAACAACAGAGTCTTTCTCTGCCTAGGAAACCATGCTCCTACATAGCAAAATATGTACTTGAATACTTCAATCTCCCTATGCCTGCACATTGGCCAGAATAGTTTCCTCACACACACACAAAAGTTGGATTCCTTAGATCTCAAGACACTTCCCAAAGCCAAACATGCATCAGCATTCCTCACCTTGAAAATCAGGAGAGAGGAAGACAAGGAAAAGAGCTCAGCTGGGGGGAAAAAAGGCCATGGTCTTAAGACATCCACAGTGTTGTCTGCTGGATCTTGTTGCATCTCACAAGGGAATTTCCTCAGATGGATGGATATATATAGAGAGAGAGAGATAGACAGGCAGACAGATACCCTTGAGCTACGCAGACTAAGTGCCCATTTTGTCCCACAAGCACAGGTGTTGGTTCAGGTTTGTGTGTTTCTGTCTTGGTGAATGGGACATTTCTGAACATAGGTGTTCAGGAGCTCTACAAGGAGTAAGCTGAGAAAGAATAAACATCAGATGTTGGCTTCTGATTTGTATCTTGAATGCCCACACAGGAATCTAAAGCCAAAGCAAAGCATTCCCTGTGGTTTGGAATGGTCTGCAGCAGATAAACTGGGCCACAGCATTCAGAAGTAAAGCTAGGTAGGGAAAGAGCTTGAGGTCCAAATATAACTTGCACCCAAGGTCCCTGGACCAGAACCTTTCAATACTTGACTTTAGAACAAAATGTTCTGTTAGGTTGAGATGTTTCCATGTGACCCTGTGCCTTCAGCTGGAAATACAATAGCAATGAATGCTGCATGCATTAAACCAAGAAATGGTTTCAACTCCTAGTTGAAACTGAAACAGTTAGTACAAACACTTCTCACTTGTCAAATAAGTCAATGAGAGGCTGAGGGAGCTGAGGTTGTTTAGCCTGGAGAAGAGGAGGCTCAGGGGAGACCTCATTGCTGTCTGCAGCTAGCTGAAGGGTGGTTGCAGACAGGAGGGGGTTGGTCTCTTCTCCCAGGCAACCAGCACCAGAACAAGAGGACACAGTCTCAAGCTGTGCCAGGGGAGGTTTAGGCTGGAGGTGAGGAGAAAGTTCTTCCCAGAGAGAGTTGTTAGCCATTGGAATGTGCTGCCCAGAGAGGTGGCAGAGTCACCATCCCTGGAGATGTTCAAGAGGGGATTGGATGTGGCACTTGGTGCCATGGTTTAGTCATGGGGTCTGTGGTGACAGGTTGGGCTTGATGATCTTTGAGGTCTCTTCCAACCTTGGTGATTCGATGATTCTGTAATTATCTTTTCCCCCTCCTCCAAAAAGTTCCTATTAGACCCACAAGAGATGTATCCATGCTGTGCACAAAGAACAGGAGCACACATGGTGCAGGTGCCCTGTGAATGCCTTGCACTAATTGGGGTTTAGAAACGTTTCAAGCTTGTTCAGGATGCACTGGGTCTATACCACAAAGATCTCCAAGAAAATCCATGCCCACTATTGTTTAATACCTTTGTAAGTCTGACAGAAATCTTGGTGCCCATGTCACCAGCAAGAACATGATGGTCAGGAAGGTTTTATGATATTGTGGGAAGGAGCACAACTTTTTCTGGGTTATATTTCCTTGCACAGAGAGGCTGTGCTGCTGCAGACAGGCTTTTGCTTTTGAAGATGGGTCTGGTGAGCACAGATCTATAGCTTGACAACTTTTCTGCTGTGTTGTCAGTTGTCAGTACTGTGTTGTACTGGCCCTAAAACCCCAAACCAGGTTTTTAGGGCTCACTGCATGCATTTGGCATATATAACATTACACAGCCAATTAACCTGGGTTCTTGAGGGCACCAGGGTAAGAGACGATGGAAAACAAAGCTAAGATCACCTACCCATAAGGCTTCCCAAAGAATGGTTTGGGTTGGAAGGGACCTCTAAAGGTCATCTAGTCCAACCCCAAGATCACACAGGAGGTAGCACTGCTTACAAATGAGGCTGGTATGCAGGGCTTACCTCATCTCTGCAGAATGAGTTTTGGTAGGATGCAGTGTGTTGTCAAACTTTGCTTCCCCATCTGTTAGCATCCCTTTTCTCTTGAGACTCCAACAGCCAGAACACTGGCTGAAGCAAAACTTGTGAGTGAAGGGTCTAGAAAGGGACCATGGAATATGGGACACAAAAAGCTGCCAGAG
Source organism: Melanerpes formicivorus (assembly GCF_026170545.1). Classification (NCBI taxonomy): domain Eukaryota; kingdom Metazoa; phylum Chordata; class Aves; order Piciformes; family Picidae; genus Melanerpes; species Melanerpes formicivorus. The sequence continues at coordinate 21,209,925 of NW_027142364.1, read as the reverse complement.
ACCTCATTGCTCTCTACAACTACCTGAAAGGACATTGTAGAGAGCTGGTGCTGGTCTCTTCTCACAGGTAATTAGTGATGGAACATCAGGGAATGGCCTCAAGCTACAACTGGGTAGGTTTAGACTGGACAGTAGGAAAATTTCTTTTCACAGAAAGAGTGATCACAGAATGAGCTGCCCAGGGAGGTGGTCGACTCACCAACCCTGGATGTGTTTAAAGGTTGTTTGGATGTGGTGCTTGGTGATATGGTTTAGGGGTGACCCTTGCAGAGCAGGGCTCTGGGTTGGACTTGGTGATCCTGAGGCTCTTTTCCAACCTGAATGTTTCTGTGATTCTGTGATTCCACGATTCTGTGCTCAGCAGGTAGAAAATGTGCTTGTGGCAAGAAAGGTTCTTAGCTGCTTTGACAACCATACAAAACCATCACACAAGGGTTTATCACTTTAGTATCCAGTGGGTCTTTGCTACCTGTGTTTACAATTTGCCTGCAATTACCAAGTCACCTGCACAGCAGAATTTAAGTGCAAGAGTCAAACAAGTTCAGGTAACTTTTTCTTTAGTGAAAACAAGACCTGCAGTTACCAGCAAGGAGCCTAAGCAGTGGCTGTGAGCTATCATATTTCTGAGCAACCCAGTCACCAGGTACCCTGTTACAAACACCCTGTTGCTATAACAACCGATAATAGGATTAGACTTGAAAGACCGGTTAAGATTCACAAGGAATTTAATAACTGGATCTCATTCTTACCAACCACAACCTGTTTCATCAGAGCTTTTTTCCCCCTGTTCCCTCTGAAACCACGAGCACCATTCCCTATTGTTCCATTAAGATCAAGGTTGTGCCTTTCATGTTCTGTTTTAATTGTAAGAGTTAAGTTCTTCAGGCTCACAGTATATAAAATTCCTGCCTCAGATGCCCTTCAGAATTTTGGCATCCCAAATGAGGCAGACAGTTGTCAATATGCAGCAGAAAACTGGGGGGCACCAGCTGACTGGCTGATGTTGTCCCACTCCTTTGGACACAAGCAACTGGGGAACACAGGCTTCTGGCAAATCCTTCCTGAAGCAGCAGCCTGTTGAAGTCTGTGCTTCTGGTTAGAAGCAGAGAAAGGTGAACACGTGGGGGGCACCATGGACTGGAGTGGGAGCTGCAGGAGAAGACTCATACCCCCCTAAGAGCAAAGCAACTGCCTGGAGCTGAGAAGCCAGAGTGAATTGTTGTGCAGTAGAGCACCAGAACCTGAAATGAAGGATCCTGGATGTGAGACAACAGAGAGGGCACAGATTCATGGAGCTTTGATTTACAGTCTGCACTCACTTGGCAAACCTTCCTCTCCTCCTTTGTTTTACTTCAACAGTGATTCCAATGGGCAATCTCTCTTTCTGTGAAGATCTTCCTAACATCCAGCCTAAACCTCCCCTGGTGCAGCTTGAGACTGTGTCCTCTTGTTCTGTCATTGGTGCCTGGGAGAAGAGACCAACTCCCAGCTGGCTGCAACCTCCCTTCAGGTAGTTGTAGAGAGCAAGAAGGTCTCCCCTGAGCCTCCTCCTCTCCAGACTAAGCAACCCCAGCTCCCTCAGCCTCTCCTTGTAGGACTTGTGCTCCAGACCCCTCCCCAGCTTTGTTGCCCTTTTGTTGCAGTTTTGCACAGCAAGATTTAGGCTTTGCAATTTTTAGGGTTTGGGGAAAGGGAATTATTAGTCCCAAGCTGCACAGAGAGGAGCATCAAATTAGTCTATTGTTTAAAGCTGTGGTTTCCCTGCCTTTTCTTATTCTACCAAAAACTACTTCTCAAACAAACTAAGCCAAACCAAAACAAACCCAAGCAAAACCAAACAAAACTCACAAACAAAACCAAACGAAACCAAAAACCAAACCAAACAACATTCAAGTATGCCTTTCTGAAAGGGAAAACAATGACAAGGCATGCTAATCCCTGAAATAAATCCTTCCTGTTACCATACCTATTAGCCCCCTCTGATGCAAGCTGATATGTCCAGAGTGCTCTCACAATCATTCCAGTACTACAAATGGTTATGAAGTGAAAGATATAGAGTACAATAGAATATAGAATAGAATAGAATAGAATAGAATAGAATAGAATAGAATAGAATAGAATAGAATAGAATAGAATAGAATAGAATAGAACAGAACAGAACAGAACTATTGTCTGGAACTGGACATGCAGGGTACAGCAGTGTGGCTCTACATGGCACCAGACAGCCCCACTTGAATCTAATTAGCTCAGGCTCAGTTCTGGCACTGCTAGTGACAGTAGTGGGAAGAGAATGACAGGGTGTTTATGGTCCTAGAAGGAGAAGGGCAGGGTGGAGCACAGACAGAAAACCATCAGCTCTTTGGAGATGGGGAGCAGTGGCACATCAGCACCAGGGCTAGAGCCAGGAGCGGGGTGCTGCCAGGAAGTTTAGTAACTCACGGCAGAGCGAGTTGGGCTCTGCATTGCACTGGGATAATTAGTCCCCACCCGCAGAGCCAGTGCCTTGCACTTCCTGCAGTGCTCATTGCACCCTGCTGGATGACTCTACTGCATTCCCCAGCACATCTCACATTACTCAGGTTTGCATTACGCAGCAGATGACATCCCTTTCCCTGGAAACCTGGCTGAAAATCCACCTTTTTATCTAGGGATAACAAAGCTCCATGTTTTGCCATGCTGTGGTCTCTTTGCACTAAAACAGAATTCTCACTGAGTGGATTTGGAAGCTTTCTCCAGGATTTCTGGAAGTGAATAGTCATGTTAGCTTGTAAGTGACTGTGTTTCCTTAGATTTGCTGGGGCTGGTGGACAGCCAGAAATCCTCCACATACTGATAGCAGAGCTCTGCAGCACGGAGAAGCACTTCTGCAGCACAGGAGTGCTTGCAAGAAGCACTGCAGACATGAATGAGAACTGTACAGCTGCACCATGGGGCTTGCATCTGCAGCAGAATCTGTTAAGTGGACAGAATGAACGTGGTGAACAGCTGATCCATAACACTCAGTAAGGCCAAAGCAGCTAAGCAGCACTGAATTTACTGCACTTCTGTGCTGAGGTTACTAGGTAAGAGAAGCACCATGCAGCAGATCAGATATTTCATGTGCACAAAGGGCTTATTTCCATCTGTTACAGAATGTGTTTTTAAACACACTTTCACCTGGGAAACTCTGGGGAGGGCAAAAAAATATAGTAGTTGTGCAAATAGAAAAATAGAGGGGGAAGGTAATTTAGGAATAAAATCAATTAGTTCTGTATTTAGGGAAAAGCTTCATGCAGACACTCACTCAGGCTGGAATCATATAGCCAACTCAACAGAGTGCAGTTGCAAATAATTTATGCAAACATACCACAATCACATGTGTTGATGTTCTGGAGAGAGCCAAGGCTCCCAGCCCTTATCTAACTGGAATTGAGTCCAGAGATTCAGCTGACAAATTGCTAGGAACACTGCTCTGGCCCATCCCTCAAGGTGATAGAATCATAGAATTGAAAGGGTTGGAAGGGGCCCCAAGGATCACCCAGGTCCAACTCCACTGCCATGGGCAGGGACACCTCACACTAGATCAGGTTCTTTAAATACAGTTTTACACTGGAATGATTTAGGTTTTTCAGAGATGAAAATAGCAGTGTTCAACAGCCTAAAGATGTAAACATCTTAGTTTGTGTCTTGGTTCAGACCTGTCTGGGTATTATAGAATCATTGAATTGTTAGGGTTGGAAGGGACCTCAAGGATCACCCAGTTCTAAGCTTCATGGGCAGGGACACCTCACACTACAGCAGGTTGCTCACAGCTACATTCAGCCTGCCCTTAAAAACTTCCAGGGATGAGACTTCCACCACCTCCCTGGGCAACCTGTGCCAGGCTCTCACCACCCTCATGGGGAACAACTTCTTCCTAACATCCAATCTGAATCTACCCATTTCTAGTTTTGTTCCATTCCCCCCAGTCCTATCACTCCCTGACACCCTAAAAAGTCCCTCCCCAGCTTTCTTGTAGCCCTCTTCAGATACTGGAAGGCCACAAGAAGGTCTCCTGGGAGCCTTCTCTTCTGCAGACTGAACAGCCCCAACTCCCTCAGTCTGTCTCCATAGGAGAGGAGCTCCAGCCCTCTGCTCATCCTCATGGCCCTTCTCTGGACATGCTCCAGCACCTCCAGATCCTTCCTGTAATAGGGGCTCCAGAACTGGATACAGTACTCCAGGTGGGGTCACCTCCATCCTGATTTATGATGCCACATCGACAATCTGCCAAGCCATCCCTTGATGGAAGGCATAACCAGTTAAATCCAGTGGACACATACCACTTTCTTCTGCCAAAAAAAGAGAGCAATTTCCCATTCTAACCATACCTCTCTGCTATTTCCCCACTCTCCATAACTAAATTATAGACTACAGTTTCTTATTGCACAGCACGTGCCATCTTCTGCTCCAAGTGGAGAAAGACAGAGAGAGATAAGACTCACCACTTCATTCTCTTCTCCCTGGTTAAGCTGTGCATAGTGGTTTTTGACAGGATTTTCTCCCATGGAATCACCTTCTGGAGACCTTCTAGAGCACCCTCAGCACAGACCTCCAGGGTTGTGTGCTTGAACCTCCACATTGAGGAAGTGTTCTAAGTACACACCTTCCTTGCAACTCTGCTGATGTGTGAAGTTTGGAGCTCCTCCCTCTCTGTGGGGTTTGCAGGTAGCTTTCATCCCTCCTCCTTTCATTTGTTGTTGGAGTTTTGCAACTGTGAGGGTGTGTGGAAAATTCACTCAAAGACACTGCAAGAAAGAAAAAGTGAGACCCTAGAAGTGTTTGCCACAATATGGCAGTGGATCATAGCTCAGGTGCAAGCAAGTGCTGTTGGTATGCAGCTTGCAGGGGAGGGCAAGAGGGATTGGTTTTCTTTGAGAGACTGTGGAATCAGAAGTGTATCCAAACAAGAAGTAAAATAGGCTTTGTGGTTGTTAACACATAGCAACCAGCCTGAACTAAGTGTCCAGCTGTGCTCCTCATACATGCCTTGGAGAAAAACTCCAGTTCTGGCACTGGAAACAGGGGCCCCAGTTTGTACAGATGGATTTATGAGCTGGCTGTCAGGACCCACCCATGGGGGATCTGTAACCAATACTTCTATTTATGACTAAAAGCATGATCACAGAATGTCTTCTGACTTCACTGTGAAACATCACTGAGGTTATTCACTCCTGAGAGACACTGAAGTTCCTCAGTGGTGTCATAGAGCAGGGTACAAATGTCTCTTACCTGTAAATCAGTGCCAAAAGGAAATTGGCAGAAACACAGCACTGAGGGCTTGATAACCTCTGCTATTTTTTTTTCCCTTCCTTCTATTTTTTTTATTGTTACCATCAGGTTGTATTTGTTTATTACTCTTGTGACTCACCCTCATTTTCCTTGCTATTTCCTCGTCCTTTGCTACTTTTTAAGAAGTTACACACAAAATGTCTGAGGAATGAGGTCAGGAGAGGCAAACCTGCTCTTCCAGCAAATATGTTAAGGAAGTTAGAATATTATTTCTAGGGTGACTGGAACACAGCAAGAGGTGCCAAGTTAGTTCCTACTCATCAGCATTTTACTTCCACATGGCAAGTCTCAGACATCTCAAGCACCAGGAAAGACCACTGCCTAGCTTGCTGTGGGCAGGCTCAGAGAAACTGAAATGGGAGACATGCAGGGAACAAAGAAGAGAAAGTGGGGGAGCTAGGTTAATCAGGACAAGAAAAGCTGCCCTTTGTTTATCACATGACTCAAGCATAGACCGGGTGTAAAACATTCATCATTCCCAGCAAAATCTGCTAAGCCAGAAGCAAGGAAGATGGTGGAATGTGTTCATTTACTCAAGCAGGTTCAGTCTCTCCAGCAGGAAACTCCTCTAAAGACCTCACCTCTATCCTGCATTACAACCTTTAGTTATATGTTGCTCTCTACTGTTCAAAGGAAGAATGGCAGACTAATCCCTAAATAAATCCAGTTATTTGCATCATGTCCTACCAAGCATTGTCATTCTCATCATTCACTTGTAGTATTTTGATGGAGATAACAAAAAAAGTAACTGTTCAAGTTAAAACACAAAAGCACAGGTGAGGTTTAAAGCACAGATATTCCCTTATGTTCATGAGTAAATAAATGTAACAGCAAGCAACTGACAAAACTGTGTGGCTTACCTCATCCCTAGAACATCGATCTCGGCCCTGAAAATGTGTTGTAGCCCTGAAAAAGTGTTATATCAACCTCGTGCGACTTACTTTGCTCTGAAAAATCCCACTGTATGAAGAGCAGCTTAACCTATAAACACCCCAAATCTCTTTTCCTGCTTAACTAAGGCCGGTTCTGGGCATATCAAGAAGGAAGCTGGCGACAGTCCACAGTGCAGCACAGGGGAAAGCGAGAAAGGAGTCAAACAACATGGTCTGCAAGGGAAGAGAGATGAATATTTCTTACAGGTTAATTCTCTCCACAGCAGACATAAAGAACATAATTTTCTGCTTGAGTGCAGCTAGAGTTTATGTGCTTGAAAACTGTTGTCAGGCTTCCTCTCAGTCTCCTTTTCTTTAGGATCAACAACCTTCAATAATTTCATTCAGCCCAACGATAAAAACTAATTAAAGTGTTCGTACTGTGGAGTCAAATTTAGTGTCTGTGCTCTCTGAGCACACACTGCAGATTCAGTACGTTGTGGGGAAATACCTGTTTGCTATTCTGTTGTTGTAACATAATGGGGAAATTAAAATGGATTTTCTTGGCACAAGTTGTTTTTTAAGGGTGAAATAATAATTAGAGGGTTTGTGCTGACACGCTCATTTTCAAGACTGGAGTATTTCATCAGCAAGAGGTTGAGAAGGGAAGGTATTTGCACTTGATGATGGTGAATGTGCCTGCTTTCACTGACTCTGATGGCTCGATCAATACTCTGACCGCACTCGGTCAAAGCAGGGAGCAAATTGAAAGAGGTCCGCCTCAAATCGCTCCCTCCCGGCCGCCGCCGCCGCGGTCGGAACCTTAGCGCGGGGAGGCGCAGTTTCGAGCCGGGCGGGCTGCAGCGGACCGCGCCGTCCGGAAGCGGCGGCAGCGGCTCCGTCAGTCCGTGGCCGCCGCGGCTCTGCCTGCCCTTGCCCGCTGCAGCCCGGGGCGCCGGAGCCCCGACCGGCGGCCGCGGTGCGGGCGGCTCCTTCAGGACCTTCCCGGTCGTGAGGATGTGGCGGACGCGAGGGGCAGCGGCTTGGTGAGCGGGGCGGGCCGTGGCGGGGGTCGGGGCGGGCTGTGGCAGGGGTCAGGGCGGGCGCGGAGGGCCGCCGGCGGGCCCGGTCCCCGCGGGAGGGCGGCCGCAGTGCGGGTGGAGCGCTGGCCAGAGCCGTGCCCCTCTCCCGTCTCTTCCGATCTCGCGGCCTCTGCTCCGGGCGTCGTGTCCGTTGTAACCTGCTGCCGGCTGAGCAGGCCTTGGGCACCGCTGGGACCGGAGCTGCCGGCCGGGGAGGCCAGAGCCGCACAGCGGTTCGGGGTGCAAGGTAGGGGTGTACGTGTGAATGGCATAGGGCTGAGCATGGGGCCTGCTGGGGTGAAACTGATGCTCCCAGGCAGGGAAATCCTCCATCCTTCAGATCCCCTGGGGCTGCGTTTCCTGCCTCCCCGCCCTAGGGAGCTCGGGATGCCTTTGTGCTCCGGACCTTGGCTTTCTTCAGCAGCTGCCCTACGTTCCCCTTGTTTTTCACCATTCCTCTGCACCGTTCCAGACAGGAGCAGTGAAACCGAGTGGCCGGCAGCCTCAAATGCTCCCTAACAGACGTGGGAGCAGCAGCAGGGCCGTGAGTGGTGTCTGCTTCCAAGTGAGAAGGAAAACGCTGCTTTTTGTTGGGATGTGCTGGAAAGACTCCTTTGCAGTCACAGCTATTGAAAGTGTTATTTAAAGAAGGTTGTACCCCAGCAGAAGTGGGGATGGTTTTGAACTCTTAAACTGGAACAAGAGGTGTAAAATGTTAGGCATGGCTTCCGGGTGGAACACTTAGCTGCTGATGGCAACAGGCCACATTTTCCTTTTGACCAGTTATCTGTCATCTCATGGCGGTGCAAGAGCAGTCAGGGTGCAGACCTGTGATCAAGCAGGCTCTAATGACAGAGCTAGTCATGTCTGCAAGGCTAATTTTTTCTCCTTATTCTTTAACAAAGTTTTCCAGAGGCTTCAGGATTTGGAACTCACTAAATACTTCATTTAAGAGCATTGGTTTGGCAGCCTCTTCAGTGTAACTGCACTTCTCAGTGCAAATGTTTTGTAGTGTGGAGGCACTGCTATTTGTTGTTGTTGTTATGTAGCCACTCTTGTACTGCTGCTGTCTGTGGTTAATTTCTGAGCCTCTTGTAATTCCATGTCAAAGAGGAGAAACTTCTGACACCTTCAGGAACTCTTCTACTCCTGCTTGTCATTCTCTTTCTAGGTACTAAGTTTGTTATTGCAAAGGCACAGCCTTCTGAATAGTTTAGTATAGCAACAAGGGAATATCCTTCAAAGGTGTAGTGACTTTTGTGAACAAGGACTTTCCTAACTGACAGTGGAGTTCCTCCTTTTGATAAATTTCCATTACAGTAAAGGAAATTTCTAAACATAGAGAACTGGGAGAAACTCTCTCAACTCCCATCATTCTGATTTTTAACTCGTGAATAGAATAGAATTGAATTGAATTGAATAGACCAGGTTGAAAAGACCTTCAAGGTCATGAAGTCCAACCTATCACCCAACATTATCTCATCAACTAACCCATGGCACCAAGGGCCTCATCCAGTCTCCCCCTAAACACCTCCAGTGATGGTAACTTCACCACCTCCCTGGGCAGCACATTCCAATGGCCAATCACTCTTCCTGTGAAGAACTTCTTCCTAACCTCCCCTGGTGCAGCTTGAGACTGTGTCCTCTTGACTTCCCAAAGCTCAATTCCTGAGTCAAAAGTGCTTTTATAACAAAGTCAAACTTCTTTGGACATTAAGACTATGCCTGTCATAGATCATGTCATCAAGTCCAACCTATTACCTAACACCTCCTGACAACTAAACCATGGCTTCGAGTGCCACATCCAATCTTTTTGTGAGCACTTTCAGGGATGGTGACTCCACCACCTCCCTGGGCAGCACATTCTAGTGGCAAATTTCACTTTCTGTGAAGAATTTCTTCCTAGCATCAGCCTAAATCTCCCCTGGCACAGCATTGCCTTAGAAGAGATGATTGCAGTATCTCTCTCTCTGGGAAGAACTTTCTCCTCACCTTGAGCCTAAACTTCCCCTGGCACAGCTTGAGACTGTGTCCTCTTGTTCTGGTGCTGGGTGCCTGGGAGAAGAGACCAACCCCCACCTGGCTACAACCTCCCTTCAGGGAGTTGGAGAGAGCAAGAAGGTCTCCCTGGATAGCTGGAAATTGTACCTGCAGAATGATGCTCTTAATTAGAGGAAGCTCTGGGGAGACCTTCTTGCTCTCTACAGCTACCTGAAGGGAGGTTGCAGCCAGGTGGAGGTTGGTCTCTTCTCCCAGGCAAGCAGCACCTGAAGAAGAGGACACAGTCACAGGCTGTGCCAGGGGAGGTTTAGGCTGGAGGTTAGGAAGAAATTCTACACAGAGAGAGTGATGGCCCATTGGAATGTGCTGCCCAGGGAGGTGGTGGAGTCACCATCACTGGACGTGTTTAGGAGGAGAGTTGATGGGGTGCTTGGTGCCATGGGTTAGTTGATTAGGTGGTGTTGGATGATAGGTTGGATGTGATGATCTCGAAGGTCTTTTCCGGTCTGTTCTGTTCTATTCTGTTCCTTTTCTGTTCCATTCCTATTCTATTCTATTCCACTCCTGTTCTATTCTATTCTATCTGTAACCAGCTCAAAGGTGATGTGAATTGCTTCTAAGGAGGTTACTGAGTTAGTGGTGTGCTGAGGGTCTGTGGTACTTAGAGGTTTTCTTTCTTCCTTTCAGTGTCATCTGCCGCAGCCTGGCAAACAGGAGCTGTGGAATAAAACGAAAACCAGCACTGCAAAACCTGCATCTTGCTTCCCGGGGCATACATCATCCCTGCCACCCAAGTTCAAAGTTTCCAAGGCCTCAACTAAGGACATCCCTCCAGCAGTTCTCCTCTCTGAATCGTCTTCCCCTGCGCAAAGCAAAGCTTTTAAGTGTCAGATATGGGTACCAGCCCCACAGGAACTTTTGGCTCGCTAGGCTGGCATCAAGGCTTCTCAAAATCCGCTATCTCATACTGGGCTCTGCTGTAGGTGGTGGTTATACAGCCAAGAAGGTACCTGGGAGCTGTTTTGTTTATTTGTGTCTCAGTTCTTGGTATAGCCACAAAAATAACAGCACTTCCTTGTTTGGTTAGCCAATGGCAGTAAAGGTGAGCAGATATGGAAAGCAGATTGGTTAGAGAACCAGCACAGACTTTGAAAGATCCAAGCAGTATCACAGAACACATCTGGCCAAACATCATCCGGTCCAACCTTTGACCCAGCACTGAAGGGTCAACTCTAAACCATGGCCCCCAGTGCCAGGTCCACACACTGCTTAAACCCCTCCAGCACTGCCCTAGGCAGACCATTCCAGTGTTTGAGAATCCTTTCACTGAAGCAGTATTTCCTAGCATCCAGCCTGAACCTCCCCTGGTGCAGCTTGAAACCATTTCCTCTGGTCCTGTTAATTGACACCAAGGAGAAGAGGCTGCTCCCTCCTCGCTCCAGCCTGCCTCTAGGTAGTTGTAGAGAGCAATGAGGTTTCCCCTTATCCTCCTCTTCTGTAGACTGATCAACCCCTGCTCCCTCAGATGCTCCTCCAGGCCCTTCAGCAGCCTCATTGCCCTTCTCTGGACATGCTCCAGCACCTCAATGTCCTTCTTGTAGTGAGGGGCTCAGAACAAAACATTGGAGATGTGGCCTCACCAGGGCTGAGCACAGGGGGATGATCACCTCCCTGTCCCTGCTGGCCACAGTGTTTCTAATGCAAGCCAGGATACCACTGACTTTTTTGGCCACCTGGGCATACTGCTGGCTTATATTTTACTATGCTATCTAAGAAATACTACAATGTTTTATATTGTTGGTATAAGTGTTAGTTTTCAACAGATTGTTCATATGGTTTGTGCCTACATTTCTTCTTCTGTTTCTGCTGTTTGTTTTTCCTTTTTTGTTTGCATTAGACATATGATCAGTGGAAGGACATGATGCCAGATCTGGATGAATATAAGTGGATTGTTCCTGACTTCTTATGGGAGCTTGATGAACATATTGACTTTGGTATCACAAAAGCTAAAATGTTACCTTAATCCAAAGACTTCATTGTAAGGGCTTGGATCCTCAGTGCTTCTCTCCAGTAGTAGCTTTAGAGCTGTGCTCTGAACTTGTATTAGCAGAGTTTGGTGTGTGTCTTCCCAAGGTCTTTGTGTTGGTGTTTTGTAGGAAGAAAGGAAGCACTGTTTAGCATTGGTACTCCATAATTCATCCTTTCACTTAGGAATGTGCTTGGGCCTTTCCTATGGCTGTATGATTCCCCTCTTGAAAGGAGAGTTACAGCGTGATCAAGGGGATTGATAGAGGTTTTCATGGTACTAGGTGCCACAGTTCTTTCTTTCTATATGAATTACATTTGAAAGCACAAAATATACATATTTTACCTATTTATGAGTAAAAGATCAATTGAAAATGCAGAACAGTGAGCCTACCTCTGTATGAAATGATCTTGAAGGTACAGAAGAAACTGAAAGCTACAGATTATGTTCTCTGGTTGCAGTAGGGGCTTTGCACATTTTCAGATGAAAGGTAGGAATCTAAACCCCAACTAGTTAATTCTTCTTATGTGCAGGGTGGTAAGGTGGTGGCTTTTTCAGTTGTGGGGTTGCTTTTTAAGTTGGGAAGATTTTACTCCATGAATGAGCATTGCATAGATGAAAGCAGAGGCTGAGTAGCTGAGACAGGTATTTGATTTCTAATCAGCACTACATTTGATTTTCAAGCTAATAAGCTCAGGGGTTTTTGAAGGGTTACAAAACTGGCTTGCTTTAAATTTCCAAGAGCTGTGCCTAGTAAATGTCTTGCAATCCTACAATAGGCTCTACAAAGTATGTGAGAGAGCAATGCATGAAATGTGGTGAAATGCAGCAGTAAGTTTTAGACAGTTTTGAAGCACCTGAGGCAGCCAACTTAGCAGGAAGTACAAAGTCTGAAACAAAAAAGAGCAGTTGTGTTTTTCAGGCCTGATAACCGTTCCCAGCTCCAGTAGGGGGAGGTACATGTGTATAAGCAAATTTTCCCATTCTGTATTGACAAAAAGAAAAAGGAAAGCAAAAGCCAAGCCCTGAAAGAGCCATTTTTGTTCACAGGAATTGCCAGGATAAAAAACCCTTCCTCATCAGCCGATGTGCTCTTTTCTTTCCCCTAGAAAAACTTATCAAAGCCCTTCCTGATGCAGATGACCTTGCCAAACTTCTGCCTGACTTTGACAAGATTGGAGAGAGCCTTGCTTCCCTGAAAGGATTTTTTTCTCCTGGTGAGAACAATTTTTCAGCTTAGTTTTAATTGTGGAAGCATAATCAATCACACGGTGAGGTTACAGGCGTGTCCTTAGGCAGTAAAAGAAAGCGGATCCTGAAAATGCCTTTTCACTGGGTGTCTCTCCTGAGAGTGTGATGGACACAGGTAAGTGTCATGTGTTTTTAAAAGCAAGGATTCTAGTAGCAAGTACAGAGAACCAAAATGTGATTCTGAATAGAAAACTGAAATTCTTCTGCAACTCTAAACAAAGAGAGGGAAAGCTAAGTTTGTTCAGCAGGTCGTAGAGGCCGAACACGTCCAGCTGGGATTTGGAGAAGGTGAGAGCAGCACTGGTCAGTATCACAGCCAGTGATGGTTCTTAATGTTGCACATGTGAAGTAAGGGATTCATAATGAAGGTCTTATTTTGTGTTGCATTATATTTTCCACCTGGACAGAGCTCCAGAAGGACTGGGTTCAAGGTTTAGCTTAGGCAGGGGCTGAGTTTCAAAGGAGTAGCTGGGAGTACTAAATCCTTCACAGCAGACAAGGGGTTGGTTTGTCAATTCAAGCATGTCCAGGTAGTAGTAGGCTCCATAGTTTTCAGGTTTTGAGAGACTGAAATAGGGCATTTTTCATCAGTGGCCTTTTCACAACTAAAAATGATGGATTTCATCATCATCATCTCTAACTTGCTAATCAGCTCAGCTCAAAACCTCACCCAGGCATTCCTGTAACGAAGTACAAGATTATTACCTATCTTAATAACTATCAAACTACATAGATTTGTATTCATGAGGGGTAACATTAAGTGTGTTGGAAAGTATTTCTGTCTCCATGTGTGTGAGAAGTGTGTTTTCAGTTTTGTAAAACACTGTCAGTGGCAGAGCTGGTGTATTAATCTTAGAAACTCAGCAAGCACCCAGGTAGGAGTCAAGTTCAATGCAGTGACAAGTGGATTACAGTCTCCTATGTATTTTGGCTGTTTAAAGCTGTGGTGGTTTTGACTGGTACTGTGAGGTGTCCCCTGGTATTTGTTATCATACTCCCAGGGGCATAATTGCCATTTGTAATTGTGTGGTCCCCCAGTGAGACAAAGATCCCTCATCTTTGTTTTGCATTTTGGTTTGTGTTGATAATTTGTATTTCCCCTCTTCTGCTGATTTTTCACAGGTTACAATTTGGTTAGTGAAGTCATAGGAGCTTCTGATCTACTTCTGTTGTTAGGTGTGTAAAAGCCCTTTTTACTGCCCTTAACCTGCCTCTTTAAAACCATCTGTTGAAACACTGCTAAGAGGAGAGAATGTCAACATCAACACAGCTAGGCACAGCAATTAGGTACTGAATTAGGGATCACAGGGTGTTAGGGGTTGGAAGGGACCTCAAAAGAGCATCCAGGCTAACTCCCCTGCCAGGGCAGAATCACCTAGGGTAGGTCATACATGAGCACATCCAGGCAGGTTTTGACTGCAGAGAAGGAGACTCCGCAGCCTCTCTGGGCAGCCTGCTCCAGTGTTTTGTCACCCTCACAGTGAAGAAGTTTTCCCTTACGTTCACATGGAACCTCCTCTGCTCCAGCTTGCACCCTTTGTGCTATCATTGGGCATCTCTGAGAGGAGCCTGGCTCCACCTTTCTAATACCCACCCTTCACATCTTTATAAACATGAATGAGGTCACCCCTCAGGCTCCTCTGCTCCAGGCTCCTCCAGCCTTTCTTCATAAGGGAGTTGTTCTGCTCTCTCCAGCATCTTTATGGTTCTGCACTTGACTCTTTCAAGCAGTTCCCTGTCCTTCCTGAATTAAGTGGCCAAAATACTTTCCAATGATGTAAAAACACTTAGATCCTCCCTTAAAAAGCTAATAGGTGAAGAGTTGCTTTTCTCAGCCCCAGTCCTTAGAAGATGCTTTGAATTTTGAGCACTTTCCAGAGGGCTGTTTTGCAAACCTGTGTCGTTGCAGCAGGGATTTCTTTCTTTTACCTCATTACAGTAATACCAATGGAATCTGTGTTATCCTTTCATGTCTGTCAGAAATAACTAACCTCAGAATATTTTCAGAACTTGGGTATTCCAGCTGAAGCTGCCTTGTCATGTAACTAATCTGAGTCTCAGGCTAGATGCAACATTTTCAGCTGAGTTTTAAACTGAATTTCTTTTTCAGTTTCTTGAGGCAAATAATTTTTCATAGGAGCATCAAAGGTCGTTGAGTTAATCATTCATAGGTGTGGAAACTAATTTTATAGTCAGTGTAGCAGGAGGATTTTTAAGTTTGCCTGCTATAAAGGGTTTCTGTAATTACATCCTAGGTTCTCCAGGAGAAACAGCATTCAGAGCTACTGACCAGGGATATGACAATGACAAACAGTTCAAGAAGGTAATTACTCTCTTGCAAATCTAAAATTGTCTTGATGCCAGCTAATTGTAATTGCTTCAGTAGCTTGTTGCAGATGGTTTTTGAGGCAGCTGGGACAGAATTTATCAGTGGGACTGAATGACTTGTGTGTGCATTATTGCTTTTAATATGTAAAGAGTGAAGTGCCAGGAACACTTTTCTACAAGGATATACCAGGCAGACATAAAAAATTCCAGGAATTGCACTCTTCAGGGAATTGCTTGGCAGGGGGAATATAATTTTAGGTGTGTTGGCAGTTTTTCAGGGCATGTTCTCAGTGGCACTTGAGCTTATTACTGAAGTTGGTTTAGGTTTTATATGGAAGCATTTCTGCTTGCAACTTCATTTCTGTTGACATTTTTCAGAGGTGTGATCCTTCCTTAAGGAGTTCTGCCTTAATATTTGTTTGCTTAAAGCAGTTTATCTCTTTGCTTCCTTCATTTAGATGAAGCATCCATAACCATTTTGCTACCAGCTGCTGGAAAGAAATGTTACTGTGCTTTGGCAACTGAAAGTTGTAGCATTTTTATTAATGATTTAATTTTGATTCGTTGAAGGTGGTGAAGTTTAACTTCTTTTGCTTCCATGAGTAGTAGATCTCGCTTCTCTTTAAGTTCCTGAATTGTGATGGTGCTCATTCTTTACAGGCTTTTTTGTTTTTCCTGTGTATATTTTTAAGTCTTCTTTAAAAACTGGAGGGAAACCAACATATTTGGGGGAAATTGTCAATTATTGCACATTTATTTCGACAACTGAAAGTGTCTGAACTCTAACTGGAGCTTTTGCATACCAGACATTGCTGTATATGCAGGCATGTATACATTTATTCTGCATTAGTTCTGCACATCAATATATAGTGAAGCCTGTACAAAGCTCACTTTTGATAGCAGTGGTGAGCATTAAAGGAGCTTTTTGTTACCCCTTCGTCAGTAAACTGCCCATATCAGTTGCTGCATTTTCTCCTAAGTGATTGCTTTGCACAGGTTTCCCATTTAAAACATAAAAAAAAGGTTTGACTGTTGGTTTGTGAAGAAGTGGCCAACTCAGTGTATTGTCTTTGATAACTACATTAACTGAGGTTTTTACTGGAGACCAGTAATATCACTAACACTTAGTCTGCTTCTATTTGGATGCAGTGAGAACTGCATTTAAATGTTGCCAACCAAACTTGTGGCCTGGAAACTGTCCAGCCTCTATTAAATCAGTATGATTTACAAAATGTACTTGGCTGTACTCATTTTTATTCCAATTATATCCAATATGTTAGGCTTAGAAACTGTTAGCTTGCTACTTTACGTGGTTGACATAATTAACAATAGATTTTGGCCATAGCCTTACAAACAAGGCACATCTGAATACCTACCAAAGCACAATCAGCTTGTTGCCAAGCAGAATTGCTCTTCTCAAGACAATAGGCTGGGTGGCCTTCTTTCATGCAATGCTTTCTGCTGCCAGCCAATACTAGCTGAAGAATTGTGATTGGATGGATGGATCAAGTGCTGTAGAGTGGTATTAGATGTATCTGATGGGTTGGCTTTCTTTGTTTCACTGTGGGGAGATGAGTTAACTGGTCTAGGAATTCCCATTTGGAGGAGTGTTCTGTGGAACTGTTTGTTTGGTACAATCCTTGGCCAAGTCTCTCAAAGCTTCTTGTAGAATGACTGAGAAACCAGCCAAGTTTGCAAGATGACTTTGAGAGAGCACATGTTGTCCCCAGCACCAAATCAGGCTGTTCTGCTTCTTGCCAGCTGATGTGTTCATTTCATAATCTCTCACTTAATGCAAAAGGTTGGGGTTTTTTAAGATAATGAAACCAGAATTAGTGGAGTGTTCAGATAAGCAGCTGAACTAAATGGAGTTTAAATCTGTTTCTGCTTGGATTAAATAAGGAGTTTTGTTACTGGAGAGAAAGAAGATACTTATACAAGCTAGAGTATAATAAAGTATTTTCATGCATTATATATGTGGGACTAGTTCAGACATTTGCACTTGAAATGTCAATGTTACCTTCTTAGGAAATTATCTTGCACTCTTGTCTGTCTCCCAAAAACCTCCCTGAAGTTGCAGCTTCCCATTAAAGCAAACAGATTCTAAAGCTCAGCCTCATCTTTAAAGCAAGTCCACTGTGATAAGGCAGACTTGAAAAATGTGACTGGGATATTGATTTGGGATACAGAAGTCAGATGAATAATTCACCACCAAGCACACAGGACTTCCTCTGCCTTTGGAACCTCAATGAATTCCTATGCCTTGAAGAAACTGTCGAGGATTTGTCAGTGTGTGGACTGCACAGGGCTGCCTTCAGCTGGCAGCAGCAGCAGCAGCACAGTTCTACTCCAGCTACTGCTGGCAAGTGGAGAAAAGGCTTTAGTAAGGAATGTCACTTGACTTGGATTTCTTGTTTTTAAGCATTCTCATTTGTTTGTTTCCCTTCCAAGTGACACAGTGAAGTTGCCAGAATTTTTTCTGTTCTGTTCCTAACACCATTATATCCCCAACTTAATTCCCACTTTCATACTCTAAGCACTCTGGCTAAAAACTGACACATTCAGAATTCTCAGCAACTGATTTCTCTGCCTCCAGAGGAGCAGGGCTTTGGTTGCTTGTGAAAACTGGCCACAAACACTTCAGTGGGGGAGTTTTACATTGGGGAGGTACTCAGCTGAAATGCAGCATATTAACCTTTAATGTCAAATAATGTCAAGTTTTGTAGAGCACAAGCAGTACAGATGTCACAACTTGCTTTGCCTTTTCTTTCATTGTGCATCCAGACTCTCCTGATAACTTTGCAGAGCTTGTGCCACTGTGTTTGCCAACCAGTGTTATTCTTTCTGGCACTTGGTGCCAGGGTTTAGTCATGGGGTCTGTGGTGAGAGGTTGGACTTGATGATCTTTGAGGTCTCTTCCAACCTTGGTGATTCTGTGATTCTTTGATGATGAAAATAAGAATATAATGTTTGTCAGTAACTTGAGTTTTGACATCCCAGCAGCTGATTAATGTTGATTATTTTTCCCTAGGTAAAGTTCTTTACACTGGAATGATTTAGGTTTTGCAGAGACGAGAATAGTAGAGTCCAGTAGCCTAAAGATGTAAGCATTTTAGTTGTGTCTTGATTCATACCTGTCTGGGTATTGTCATAGAATCATTGAATTGTTAGGGTTGGAAGGGACCTCGAGGATCATCCAGTTCCAACGCCCCTGCCATGGGCAGGGACACCTCACACTACAGCAGGTTGCTCACAGCCACATCCAGCCTGGCCTTAAGAACCTCCAGGGATGAGGCTTCTACCACCTCCCTGGGCAACCTGTGCCAGTCATTCACCACCCTCCTGGGGAAGAACTTCTTCCTAATGTCTAATCTAAATCTCCCCTCCCCTAGCTTGCATCCATTCCCCTAGTTCTGTCACTACCCAACACCCTAAAAAGTCCCTCCCCAGCTTTCTTGTAGGCCTCTTTTCAGATACTGGAAGGCCACAACAAGGTCTCCTTGGAGCCTTTTCTTCTCCAGACTGGATAGCCCCAACTCTCTGTCTGCCTTTATAAGAGAGGTGCTCCAGCCCTCTGCTCATCCTTCTCTGGAAGGGCCTGTTGTGTAAGGAGCATTTAGAATAGAACAGAATAGACCAGGTTGGAGGAGACCTTCGAGATCATCACATCCAACCTAATCAACTAAACCATGCAACCAAGCACCCTCTCAAGTCTTGTTACAGTTCCTATTTAAATGCTGAAGGACCTTCTTGGCACGTTTGATTTGGTGATTTTTCTTGTATTTTCTTGACCCCTAGCATGATGTTTGGCGGGTCTGTGTCAGGCCATCCTGAGGCTTTCCCTCTTTGCAAAATGTTACCACTGCTCCTCTCCTGTAAAGTGTAGCCATCAGGCTCTCTCTCCTTGCTGCTGTGTAGAAATCAAATCTTGTTTTGCCTGAGTTCTTGGCATGGCTCTGATGCATTTGCTAGTCTGGCAGTGTATAAATTTATTCAATCTTAAAGGGGTTCAGTAACATACAAATATGAAGATTTTTTTTCCTCTTCTTGAGATGTTTAATCACCGTTTGGCAAATGTTTCTGTTGGGTCATTTGATTGTATCTCTGCTGTTATCCATTCTCTCCTGTGTTCTTTATCCTTATGTGTACATGCCTGTGTGTGTATTCCATGCAAAAAGATGTGTAACTTGATGGGAGATGGCTTGGGTTGCTTCATCAAAGTTCTCTTTCAGGCTTTGTTTTGATTCCTGAAAAGCATTTGTAGATTTCCTCTCACTGAATGATTTCCTAGAAGATGGGCTTTGTTTTTAAAGAGCTTTATATAGAATCTTTTTGTCCACATTCTCTACAGTAAATTGTACTTACAGTTCCACTGCATATGCTGACATAGTATCTTGAAACCAATTTTGAAAGAGGGCTTTGCCACTTCCAGAGTGTTTGATGTGGAGGGAGAGGAGAACTCAGCTCGGTGGATATGATGAAAATGTAGAGGAGTAAACATCAAGCTAGAGGGATTTTGAACTGATGAGGCAGGATTAGGAAAGCATGGATTTGAACTCCATGAAAGTGGAGAGGCTTTTTCCTTCTTTGTGCTCTAGAAACTATTTTGCTTCTCATAATTTGAATACTAGAATAGAATAAACCAGGTTGGAAGAGACCTTCAAGATCATCGCGTCCAACCCGACATTATCTCTGTCGAAACCGCCTGCGTTGCTGGCAGTAAGAGCAAAATGAGAAGCTTTACTGGCAAAGCTGGGTCTCTTAGCTCTTGTGCACAACTTTGCATTGAGTATCCCAAGCTCTTTTTCAATACATGCTGTGAAAAATGGCAGCTACTTCTGATAAAGCTGAGTGAAATGAATTCAGTCCTGAAACTCTGGAGAATATTTTAAAGCCAGGGTGGTCGATGGGCTGGGGGCTTTGTTTAAGATGTGGGTGCTTAGGTAAAGCCAAATGTGGTTATAAAATGTAACTGAATGTGTACTGTGTTGTTCTCCCTGGATTTGCACAATGTTTCTGGTGGCTATATCCATTCCCAGCTAGCTGGCAATTAATCTTGCTAATGACATTTCGATTTGGTTTGAACTGACCCATTCATGCTTGTTTTTCATCTGTCTTTGTCGTGCCCTTTGGTTTAACTTTGTTCTCCTTACACCCCCAATTTTTCCTCTCCTTTCTATTGTAAACTCATGGCAGGGCCTGCTTGGTGAACTCATTCTGTTACAACAACAAATCCAGCAGCATGAAGAGGAAGCACGCAGAGCTACTGGCCAATATAACATGGGGTCTTCCCAGCAGAAGAGAAAGGTGATGGCTTAAGGGACAATATGTACTGTAATCACACTAATCAAATGTTTCAGCCTTCTACATTTGAGCTGGAGAAATCTAACTAATTCAATCATGGGCCTAAATAATTCTTGCAGCCAACTTCACTCGGGGTGTGCAGTCCTGTTTCAGTTTAACCAAGTGGAGCTTTAAGCAGGAGGTTAGAAGCAGAACAGATAAGTTGTGCCACTTTGAAAGTGTATTTTCTCTGTCTCTATAAACTGTTGATTACATTTATGTATTAAAAAACACATTTAAGGAAGTCAAGTCTCTCTCTGCTGATGCTTGCTTGTGGTAGCTCTGTCTTGTAAGAGTGTAGCTACTAACAGGCAGTTTATCTCTGGGAGCATTTTTCCTGCCTTGTACTGTTACCAATCTGAAAATGATAGCAGCTCCTCAGAAAGAGTTTTGCACAGGCAATCAAATGCTGCTTTTAATAAGAGTGTCTGGTGTTTATTCATCAGAGGTGCTCCTTTGTTTTTCCTCTTAAAGCACAGTCTATACTGATGTGCTCTGGTGACTGAGCATCTGCATATCATTTTACTTAAGGTCAAATCATTTCATTCATCATTATGTGGCTGAGATTAATTAGAGATGCAGCCTGCATAGACAATTCAAATAACCCTGAATTGGATCACAACTCTTAACCACACTGCTTTGGTGGCTGCTTCTGTGGCCTCCCCAAATTTCCCTGATCACTTGTATTTTGGAATTGAGCACTGAATAAGGAGCTTGAGAATCTTCTGTGCATTTGAAGGTGTCTCCCATGGAAGGAGAAACACAGGAAATGTGAATTAAACCTTTGGACAGTTGCATAGCTGCAATTGTCATGTTCTTTAGGCTGGCAGCAGAGGGAATCACTACTTTCTGAAACTGTAGTAGCATTTTAAACTTGAATATTTTACTTTCTTGCCATGTCACCTTTTTGTTTGAAGAGTTGCAGCCCCTGGCCATTCTATAAACTGTTCATCTTCTTTTAATTAAGAAAAGAAAAAAAGGTAGTAAAAGGCTTTTTTTTTTTTTGCCCCTCATAATTCATACAGTATGGAGTATGGAACAGTAGCTTAAAGTTTATGATAAGAAGTACCAAGATGTAAACATTTCTGGAAAGGCTAGAATAGAATAGAATAGAATAGACCAGACCAGACCAGACCAGGTTGGAAGAGACCTTCAAGATCATCGCATCCAACCCATCAACCAATCCAACACCACCTAAACAACTAACCCATGGCACCAAGCATCCCCTCAAGTCTCCTCCTGAACACCTCCAATGATGGGGACTCCACCACCTCCCCAGGCAGCCCATTCCAATGGGCAATCACTCTCCCTGTATAGAACTTCTTCCTAACATCCAGCCTAAACCTCCCCTGGTGCAGCCTGAGACTGTGTCCTTTTATTCTGGTGCTGGCTGCCTGGGAGAAGAGACCAACATCTGCCTGTCTACTACCTCCCTTCAGGTAGTTGTAGAGAGCAATAAGGTCACCTCTGAGCCTCCTCTTCTTCAGGCTAAGCAACCCCAGCTCCCTCAGCCTCTCCTCACAGGGCTGTGTTCCAAACCCCTCACCAACTTCGTTGCCCTTCTCTGGACACCTTCCAGCAAGTCAGCCTCCTTCCTAAACTGAGGAGCCCAGAACTGGACGCAGGATTCAAGGTGTGGCCTAACCAGTGCAGCATACGGGGGTAGAATGACCTCCCTGCTCCTGCTGGCCACACTGCTCCTGATGCAGGCCAGGATGCCATTGGCCCTCTTGGCTGTGTGGGCACACTGCTGCCTCATGTTCAGCCCCCTTCACATACTGAAAGGCCACTTCCATTCTTGGAAGTTGTGTTGCCCAATCCACTCATACACTTTCTATTTCAATTGCCTTACTGAATATTAGCTCTAGTTCAGATGGAAACAGTAGTGAGAAAGAAGTCACTATTAAAACAGTAAAACAGTCACTAAGAGACTATTTTAAACAAAAATGTGGTTGTTTCCTATGGCTTGAGTTAATTATTTGTCATCCTGTTGGTAAATCTTTAGCAGTATCATTTGTTAGTCTTGGCTGCTTCTTACAGGTCTGGGACTTGGTGTTTTCATTTATGTTAGTGGAAATCATTGTAGTGGTGTGGATGATCAGTCCTATAGTCTGGTTAGAGAATATGCAGAACCAGTAACTCTGCTTTCAAAGGTACTGAGTCCTTGTAGGCACATACTTCTTTTACACAGTGTGTGACAAAGGGTGTTGGAAAGCATCCACTGTGCAAAATGAGTAACTGTGAGGAGCTTCTGGTAATCATAGAAAATAGGTATCTGCATCTTTGTCTGCAGGAAGCCCTGATTGGAAATGGCCCTGCACTTTTCTTCTCTCATCACTCTGTGGTGGAAATGGGCAAGGAAGGAGGAGTCTTGATGTACAAACCCTGCTGAAATGGATTAAAGAAAAATGGATGTGCCTATATAGAGAGGTTTTAGGAGTTAATTTCTCTGTGTCAGAGTAGAAACCCTAGATAAGTGCCAGGACTGGTAGGAGTTGTTAGGATAGCTTTAGGTTCTCTCTGCCACTTACTATTTTAGCACTATTAGGAATTATATGTTCAAACTGCTGTATGTACTGCCATTCAGAGCACACTTGAACCAAGTGCTGAAGCATACACAGAAGTCCAGAGCTGTTTGCTGTTTTTCATACAACTAACCTACTTGTCTGTGTTCGGATCCATCATCTAGTGCTAGATAATTCTTTCCTTTAGATCTTGCAACAGGTAGCTGTGAGCAGTATTTTTGCTTGCTGTGTTTAATGTAAGAGCACTGTTGATGACAAACAGTGTCCATGTGGTTAGAGGTTATCTGTCTGTAAGTGTGCCCTTCAAAGTTGCCTCAAGGCCCCAATAGTACTTTCAGGAGCAGCTTCCTGAAGAGCAGAGCGGGCACATGTTAACTGCTTTGCAAATCTGTAGCGCACAGAAACTCTTTGTTTTCCATTCCTTTATGTTCTTGCTGCTTCTGCCTCTCCACCTCATTCTCTTTGCCATTCTGGTTTTGTTTTCCCTTCTAGTCTCTGAGGTGTTTCAAGGGTGTATATGTAGTGTTTATTTACATATACTGCCTTGTGGCTACCTGCATCCAGCTGTCTGCTGAACTAACCCTGCTTCTGATGCACCTTTGCTATTACTGAATGAATGGAAAGAAAATCAGTTTACCTCAGTTCATTTTGCACTTGATGAATGATTGCCCATAAATGGAAGTGTCATCTTGGATTGCTTTCTGTAAAGTGCCAGCACAATCCTGTATGTTACAGGCTGAACAGCTAAGTAATACCAACCACTAAATAACTGGAGTGTTTTATTGTTTAATCTGTAGCAACTGCTGTGAAATTACAGTGACTACATTGATCTGTGCCCAAATGACAGCTGTCACCTGCATGTTAGTGGATGTGCTTCTTGGTGTGAAGTTAACTTGAATTGTAAATGTCATATGAGATTTATTTAACCATTGGAGCTTCCCTACATAATTCTTGCAATGATTGTTTAGATTATTTTTGTCAGTTCAGTAGGTCATCAGTCAGCTGTTAGGTTTTTATCTGCTTTGGTTTTACATACCTTGGATTTGTATTGCACCATTTATGCTTTCATCTTTGTGTTACTAGAGAGGGATTGTTTGGAACAACTGGTTTATTACATCTTGATGAACCTGGTTTAAGAATATTTGGCTGAGAATGGCTCTGATTGCCTGACCTTATTATATTTATGCCTCAGACTTCAAAATGTTTCATATTATAGTATCCTAACTTTTAATGTCAGTCAAATAATCTAAAAATAATCCTTCAAGACTCTCCTGGCTAGCTACAATTTATGAAGTTGTGAATGCATGCTTAGGATTGCAAGTCTCAAAAGCCAATAGTATCAGTCAGGGTTGGAAGGGACCACAAGGATCATCTAGTTCCAACCCCCCTGCCATGGGCAGGGATACCCCACACTAGATCAGCCTGGCCAGAGCCTCAGCCAGCCTGGCCTTAAACACCTCCAGGGACAGGGCCCCAACCATCTCCCTGCACAACCCATTCCAGGGCTTCACCACTCTCATAGGGAAGAACTTCCTCCTCACCTCCAGCCTGAATCTCCCCACCTCCAGCTTCATTCCATTCCCCCTAGTCCTATCACTACCTGAGATCCTGAGAAGTCCCTCCTCAGCCTTCCTGTACCTTCAGGTAATGGAAGGCCACATGAAATATGAAATAAAGTCTCCTTGCAGATTCAAAACCAGTGACCACTCACCTGAAAGGAGTTTCTGTAGCAAGCAGGTCTTTGAGTGCTTATATCCCATTAAGGTGATTCTCATGCAGGAAATGAACCTATGAGATCCCAAGAGTTTGACCACCAAAGTTGTGTTCAGGAGAGGGGCCAGCAAACTCTGAGGACCTTATAGTTTGGGTTTTTCCTTAAGCCTACTTTCTTGGCATTAAGTCTTGAAGGATTAGTTCTTGCACTTGCATGTACTGTAACTCAGATAATTCTTTTTATGTGAACCTCCTGTTGCAGATGAAACTTTCCATCAGTGTCAAATCTCAGATGCTAGTTGAAGGATCCTACTTGCTTTCAAATGCATGTCATTTTCTTTCATGTGGAATGCAGCTTTCAGTTTGTGCTTTGGTTACTTGCAGGGGACAAACTAAGCAGTGTATTAGTAGCCATGGCTATTTTCCTTTGTAGGTTTCTGACAAAGAGAAGATTGATCAACTTCAAGAAGAACTTCTGCGCACTCAGGTAACTTCTGAATTGCTGATGGCTTGCTTAGAGATTTATGTGCAGCAGACTCAGATTTGCTAGACAAAAACACACCTGAAATACATTTGCTTAGATATTTGGTTAGAGTAGAATAGAATAGAATAGAATAGACCAGACCAGGTTGGAAGAGACCTTCAAGATCATCGTGTCCAACCCATCAACCAATCCAACCCACCTAAACAACTAACCCATGGCACCAAGCACCCCATCCAGTCTCCTCCTGAACACCTCCAGTGATGGTGACTCCACCACCTCCCCAGGCAGCCCATTCCAATGGGCAATCACTCTCTCTGTATAGAACTTCTTCCTAACATCCAGCCTAAACCTCCCCTGGTGCAGCCTGAGACTGTGTCCTCTTGTTCTGGTGCTGGCTGCCTGGGAGAAGAGACCATCATCCGCCTGTCTTCAACCTCCCTTCAGGTAGTTGTAGAGAGCAAGAAGGTCACCCCTGAGCCTCCTCTTCTCCAGGCTAAGCAGCCCCAGCTCCCTCAGCCTCTCCTCATAGGGCTTGTGTTCCAAACCCCTCCCCAGCTTCGTTGCCCTTCTCTGGGAAAGATGTAGCTCCTTTGAGAATGATGCTTCTTTCAGATGCTTAGAGGTTCATTTATGTATTCTCACATTTGAAAGCTGTAGTCCTTTTAAAACATTTGAAGCTGAGGTGCCGTGTTGCTGAATTCAAAGAGTCTCTCTTGATGGTCCTGTATGGTTAATAGACTCTAAGCAATCACAAAGGTTTCTCTGTTTTTTAAAAGCCCTGCTTGAAGGATAAGACATTTCTCATAGGAAAAACTTTGCTCCTCTGAGTCCCCTTTCTGGTACTGCAAGGCTGTGTTTGTGCCATTGTGTTGCAGCTCAAGTACCAAAGAATGCTGGAACGACTAGAGAAGGAGAACAAAGAGTTAAGAAAGCTGGTACTGCAAAGAGATGACAAGGGAATTCATCAGAGGAAATTAAAGGTACTTTACATCTTACAAACCAGCACAGGGGTCTGGCTGTGCCATATTTTCCCTGCTGCTGTTCTAAGTTGAATTTGTTCATTCATCTATCAACTCTAACCATTATCTCTGCTAATTTGTGTATTTTTTTACATGCCAAGGCTTTTATACATCAATTTTTGTTTTGTTTTGAGCTGCATAAGTTTTGTGAATGACAGCAGTTGAAGGTACAAGGGGGTTACCAGGTCTTAAGTAAGTAACATACCTAGTTAAGGAGAAAATGTGGATTGGGGTTTTTGATGCATCTTCACTGTCTTTATTCATAAATATACTTCCAGCTCTCCTTTCTGCCTCTCTGAGTCACTTGCTGACCAGTATGGATCTTCCTTTTTCCCCTGGGAACTGGAAGATAAAGAGCTCCTACCTGTACAGAATGAGGTTGATGGTTCTCTGTACCCTTATTAATGCTTACTGTTCATCAGGCTGAAAATAGAATAGAATTAAGCAGGTTGGAAGAGACCTTTGAGATGATTGAGTCCAACCTATCATCCAACACCATCTAATCAACTAAACCACAGCACCAAGCACCCCATCCAGTCTGGATTTAATGGAACAAACTCAATTCAGCTTCTTACTTTGAAATTGAAGTCTAAGTGCTGCAGTTCTCTTATGCTGTACATAAGAGCTCTCTTTTTGCTCCTTCAGCAAGATGCATCTGCAGCTACAGAATTTTTATCTGCAGAAGACAATGTGCTTCCTAAAACAAATCTGTGCTGCAATAAGGCAGTTTAGGTTTCAAATCACAGGGAGAGGATAAACAGATTCTTGCAGATGAGTTTACAGGATGTTCAGCTGAAGCAGTCTGAAACTGAATCTTCATTCTGTTAATTGGTTGTGCTTTTTCCTCTCTTGCTTTTTTTTTGTTGGTGGCAGAAATCCTTGATTGATATGTACTCTGAAGTGCTCGACATCCTCTCTGACTATGATGCCAGTTACAACACTCAAGATCACCTACCTCGAGTAAGTAGATCAATCCAAGGGGTTTTTTGATTGAAATAGCAATGCTGTAATTGGATAGAACTCCTAATTCTATTCCAGAATAATCCAAGGCTAGTACCAGGCTGGTTTTGTGCAACTCCACCTGTTCTCCATTTTAAATGCAACAAAAGGATTTTGAGGATAACCAATGTAACTATGATAAGCCTGTCTTGGCTCATGGATAAAACCCTGTCTGCATCTAGGTACTGCTGCTGTGTTCAGCCTTTCATTTTTTATGGTTTCACTCACAGCACTGCAGCCTCCTCAGCATTGTAAAGTTACTTTTGTCTCCAGTGTGTACCAGCAGAGCTGAGATGAAAAGGTGACACAGCGAGCTGACTCCCCACAGCAGTGCTGGTGTGGAGTGGGGAGCCTGAGAGTGGTTTTAGCTGTCCTGGCTTGCACTTCTTGCTTGCACAACCAAATGTGGCACTGGTGGCTTCTGTAGGAAGCCAGTAAGATGGGGAAATGACAGCAACTACATCAGCATTCAGCCTTCTCCAGGCAGAAGCAGCCTTTAGGAGGTGATCAGTCATTAGTGTTTTGCCTGCTGACTTTGTGCAAGGACAGAACTGTCTGCCACGAGAACAACAAGGCCTTCCTCTCTTTATTAGGTGGCTTGGCACATGATGTCTGTAAGGGGCCCTGTGGGCTGTGCTGTCTTAAGCCTAAGCCAATGCTTTCAGGTGACTTAAGTGTTGATATTCTTCAGGGAGTCCGTATTTAAACAGGTGCATCTCTTTTCAAACACAATACAGCCAGTGTCATACAGGCTAACCTCTTTTCAGTGAGCTTTTGCCTAAGCTTCCAAAATGTCCTGCTGGAAGTGAATGGCTGTTTGAATTCTCACTTAAGGTGGTGGTGGTTGGAGATCAAAGTGCAGGAAAGACCAGCGTGTTAGAAATGATCGCCCAAGCCCGCATCTTCCCTCGAGGCTCTGGGGAGATGATGACACGTTCCCCTGTGAAGGTAAGAGACATCATCATCTCTGATTCAGCATTTGCAGTGTAGTTTCCCACTGATTGTGCTGTTAATTGGGGTATCTGTGAACTTCTGGTTATAAAATGGCCCCAAAGAAGTGGTGTTCCTCAGGGATCAGTACTGGGTCCAGTTTTCTTCGTTATCTTCATTAACGACCTGGATGAGAGGACAGAGTGTGCCCTCAGCAAGTTTGCTGATGATACAGACCTGGGAGGGGTGGCTGACACACCTGAAGGTTGGGGAGGAATAAAAGCAGGCACCAGTACAGAGGAGATGTTGTCCTGTTGGAAAGCAGCTCCATGGAGAAAGACCTTGCAGATCTGGTGGATGGCAAGTTATCTGCAGGACACTAATGTGCCCTTGTGGCCAAGAGGGCCAATGGTATCCTGGGGTGCATTAGTAGAAGTGTGTCCAGCAGATCTAGGGAAGTTCTCCTTTACTCTGCCCTGCCAAGACCACACCTGGAATACTGCATCCCATTTGAGGCTCTATTGGAAAGGGTCCAACAAAGAGCTATGAGAATGATTAAGGGACTTGAACATCTCTCCTATGAAGAAAGACTGAGAGACCTGGGACTGTGTAGTCTGGAGAAGAGAACAGAAGAGGAGGCTGAGAGATCTTATTAATGTCTATAAATATTTGGGGGCTGGGTGGCAAGAGGAAGGGGCCAGGCTCTTTTCAGTGGCACCCAGTAGCAGGACAAGGAGCAATGGATGTAAGATAAAATATAGGAAGTTCCACCTCAACATGAGGAGAAACTTCTTTACTGTGAAGGTGCTGGAGCACTGGAGCAGGCTGCCCAGAGAAGTTGTGGAGTCTCCTTCTCTGCAGACTTTCAAAGCCAACCTGGACATGTTCCTGTGTGGGCTGCCCTAGGTGACCCTGCTCTGGCAGGGGGGTTGGACTGGATGATTTTTGGACATCCCTTCCAACCCCTAACATTCTGTGATCCTGTGAATTGCTGCAGTTAATGACAAAACTTCTGCAAGCCTCTCCACTCGATCCATAGATCCATACATACAGTGCATGTGTGCTATCAGTATATGCATTGCATGTAGCTGTATGTCTGCAGAGACAACTGTGCATATTTTGTGTGCTTATCATTATGTCTCTGTGCTGGTTTTACCATATTTTCTCACCTAAGGCTTTCAACATTTAGGTAACCCTTAGTGAAGGTCCCCACCATGTGGCTTTATTCAAAGACAGCTCTCGGGAGTTTGACCTGACCAAGGAGGAGGATGTAAGTATAAAGGATTGAGAATCTTGTGTCTTTGTGAGCTGATTAGCTCCCACTTAATCACAGTGAAGTATGTTTGGTGGACCAAGACATTATATTCACTATTGCCTCTTAGTGTGTGTGTTGGCTGGCTCCACAGGATCAAAGGTAGAAGGAGCTGCTGTGCTCTACAGGTAGTCTGTCTTTCAGCACCCTGCTTCTGAGGCTTAGGTATTCAGTGTGCATTTGAGACAGAATTTATCAACAGAGGTCTGAACCCCTGAGTAAACTCTCTTAGTTGTTTTGGTGATTTTTCTTTTATCAGAGTTACAAGGAGTTCTTACATTTGATATGTTGCTTTTCTCAAAACAGCTTGCAGCTTTGAGAAATGAAATAGAAATCAGAATGAGGAATAGTGTGAAGGAAGGGTGCACTGTTAGCACTGAGGTAAGGCTTCTCAAATATTTACTGGCAAGTATCTGTGGGTATGTGTCTTATCATAGAATGGTCTGGGTTGGAAGGGACCTTCAGAGGCTCTCCAGTCCAAACCCTTCTGCAGTAAGCAGGGGCTCCCTCAACTAGATCAGGTTGCCCAGAGCTCTGTTGAGCCTCACCTTGAATATCTCCAGGGATGGAGCCTCAACCACCTCCTTGAATATTCCTCAGTTAGCAGACTTGGGTGAATCCAGGTTGCAAATACTTAACATTTTGCACTATGCAAAGTGTCTTTGGACTGCTAAAATCTGGTTTATATGCCAATTATGTGCATATGTAATTGGACTTGCTATTGAAACTACAGGCTGCTGCTGGGTCAGAGCATATCTTAGTGTAAATGTGGTTATCTGATTACCTAGGGAGTAGATGTGTGTGTAAACCTTTCACTTCAATTTTCCTTCACAGACCATCTCTTTAAGTGTGAAAGGTCCTGGCTTGCAGAGAATGGTGTTAGTTGATTTGCCTGGAGTCATCAGTGTAAGTATGCAATAAATGGGGGGGGAGGGAAATACATATCTTTAAGACCTGTAAATGAGATGGTGTTATAAGTGAGATCATGAACTGTTGTTGGTTTGGGGTTTTTACATCTTTCTGTGTTCTTTTTTTTTCCCTTTAAATATGTATCTCCACATGCATATTAGACTGTGACCTCAGGTATGGCTCCAGATACAAAGGAAACTATCTTTAGCCTCAGCAAGGCCTACATGCAGAATCCTAATGCCATCATCCTTTGTATTCAAGGTAATGAGTCTAGATGGTTATCCAGCTGGGGGGGCTTTAATTGTTTTAATTGTGATTTTTACATCATCCTGGGGACTACTGATTGGTGTGGGGTTTGGTTTTTTCTCTTTGTGGTAACCTTTCTAGTCTACAAAAGAGCATGCTGGGGAATGTCTGTTTATAAATGAAGGCACCTTTGATATGCATAGCAAAAAGCAGCTTCTTCAGAAGAGTGGGTTTTAGGCTGGAGGTTAGGAAGAAGTTCTTCATAAAAAGAGTGAGTGGCCATTGGGATGTGCTGCCCAGGGAGGTGGTGGAGTCACCATCACTGGAAGTGTTTAAGAAGAGACTGGATGGGGTGCTTGGTGCCATGGTTTAGTTGATTAGATAGTGTTGGGTGATAGGTTGGAAACTATGATCTCAAAGGTCTTTCCCAACCTGGTCTATTGTATTCTATTCTATTCTATCATTTAAAAAATGGTAGTGATAATAAAATTCAAGATGTCTTCAGAAGTGTTTTGGGAGGCTACAGACAACAATAGAGATTGATGTTTGGAGCAGGCTGTTATTTGCTCCAAGTTCATCCAATTTGTATTGTTTTTTAAATGATACTGGAAGCAAAGCAAATTTCCACTCTGCCTACCCCAAAAAGGTAACATAAGTGTCATTCTAATGTTTTTAAGTTGCAGCATGAAACTTGACACCTGCTATATCTTCAATACCACAGGTTAGATGACATAGTCCCTAAAATAACACTTCATTGCTCTTTGCTTTAGACGGCTCAGTAGATGCAGAGCGCAGCATCGTCACAGACTTAGTCAGCCAAATGGATCCCCAGGGCAAAAGGACAATTTTTGTGCTGACTAAAGTTGACCTTGCTGAGAAGAACGTGGCTAGCCCAAGCAGGGTGAGTTGGAACTGTTTGTCTCATATTATGGTGGCTAAAGTCACACATGGAAAAGTACTTGAGATGCTCTTTAGTAGTCATGAGGTCTTGGGTGACAGGTTGGACTTCATGATCTTTGAGGTCTTTTCCAACCTTATTGATTCTATGATTCTATGCTGTCAGAAATATTGGACCTCACCTGCCTGTTCTAGATAGTTTTGAGTGCTTATTTCTGTATTCTGCCTGATTTTGTTGCTTTTAGGCTCTCTCAGGCTTTGCCAGTAGTGCTCAGCTACATGACTCCAGTCACAGTTTGACTACAGGTTGCTGTGCTACTGGTTCCTTTCATGCAGGTGACCTGGGCAAGCTCCATGTCCTGAGAAGGCTCTAGAATATTCAAGAATAGGCCTTTCACTTCCTTTTGTGTTTTGCTGTGTTGTATCTTTCTTGTTGTATGCCTTTACTTATGTTTTTTTGTTCATGTAAAGTACCATGGTAGCTATGCATAGATACAGCTAGAGCTGGTTTAAAAGCTTTACTGAAGGAAAGAATGTCTCTGCAAAGTTAACCAAAATCCTTTCTTTCCACAGATCCAGCAGATAATTGAAGGCAAACTCTTCCCCATGAAAGCTTTGGGTTATTTTGCAGTTGTTACTGGGAAAGGTAAAGAAAGCTCTAGCTCTGCTTGTTTTCTCCTTGACAACAGGGAAAATGGTCTAAATGGAACTGCTGCAGCCCTCTTTTCTTTCTCCAGGAAACAGCAGTGAGAGCATTGAATCCATTAAAGAATATGAAGAGGAATTTTTTCAGAACTCAAAGCTGTTAAAGTATGTTGCTATTTCTTCCTCTGAATAAGATGAGCCTGTGTTGGTAAATGCTGGCATCAGTTCTGCTGCTTGAGCTTAACTAAAGGACGGCAGTGTAAAAATTCTGTGTGAGATTTAATCTGCTTCAGTGTCTCTCTGGGGGGTGACCAAGTTAGCCTTGGTTCACAATGCTTGCTGTAAGTCAGGGTTAGAGAGGAGAGCATCTTCAGGCAGCAGTGGATTCTTCAGAGGTTTTTGCCCCTCCCCATTGGCTGTAGAAGAGCAAAGTTCCCAGCCTATGAGTAGGCACTGGGAGGAGCAAATCCAGCCCAACTGTGAATTGTAGTGCCTCTAAGTATCAGTTGCTTTGGTGTGACAGCTCTCTTGTATTCAGAGGGCTAGCTCATACATTCTGCTGGAAGTTACCTTGAGCAGAGTTTTCATTTCACAAGCTCCTATTTCTCGGGGAGATAGGCTGCACAGTCTTGGGGGCTGCTATAGAGAAGGGCAACAAAGCTGGGGAGGGGTTTGGAGCACAGCCCTGTGAGGAGAGGCTGAGGGAGCTGGGGTTGCTTAGCCTGGAGAAGAGGAGGCTCAGGGGAGACCTTCTTGCTCTCCACAACTACCTGAAGGGAGGTTGTAGCCAGGTGGAAGTTGGTCTCTTCTCCCAGGCAACCAGCACCAGAACAAGAGGACACAGTCTCAAGCTGCACCAGGGGAGGTTTAGACTGGATGTTAGGAAGAAATTCTTCATAGAGAGAGTGATTGCCCATTGGGATGTGCTGCCCAGGGAGGTGGTGGAGTCACCATCACTGGAGGTGTTTAGGAGGAGACTGGATGGGGTGCTTGGTGCCATGGGTTAGTTGATTAGATGGTATTGGGTGATAGGCTGGACTCGATGATCTCAAAGGTCTCTTCCAACCTGGTCCATCCCATCCCATCCCAGCATTTGACCTTTAGAAGAAAAGTCTAATTTGAGGTGAGGGGAGTGTTGGGTTGTTTGGGTTTTTTCCCCTTGCTTTGGTGGTTACCTATATTGAGCATTTTGGAGAGGGAGACTGGAACCTGTGTTGGGTGAACATTGCCATGTTATTCTCTGCTATAGAGGGCAAAGCTTTAACCTTGTGAGTAGAAAATGGAAGCCAGAAAGCAGGAATATGAGTAGAAGAATTTCCTCTGGCTGTCTGTCTTTGTAGGACATGTATGCTGAAGGCACACCAGGTAACAACAAAGAACTTAAGTCTTGCTGTGTCAGACTGCTTTTGGAAAATGGTGAGAGAGTCTGTGGAGCAGCAAGCAGATGCTTTTAAAGGTAAATATCCTTTCAAAAACCAGGTGCAAAAGTGCAATTAGCAGCTTGCTGTGAAACAGTTCTTCCATGTACATACAACATTGCTTTGCCAGCACTCTTAGGCAGTTGGGGTTTTCTGTGGTTTATATGACCATCATTTCTCACTAGTTGGTAGTTGCCCCAGGTCACCTTTACAGAGGCATAAGGTATTTCATGGTGTGAAGAACTTGCTCTACAATCCAAAGGGGTAAATAATTATGAAGGAAAAATTGGGGGGGAAAAAAAAACTGGTTCCTGTGGGCAAAACACAGTTCCTGTCTGGATTCAGTTGTTCTTTAAAATGGCTTCCTGTATAAAGACACCACCAGCCAGGGCAGGACTGTCTTGCACACAGCTCTAAGCTGAATGACCCTTTTCCCACCACATTTTTATCAGTGCCTGAATCCTGCAATTTACAGACAGTGTCTGAGCACACACAGCTAAAATCAGTAGTCAAAAGCTCTGTGGAGGGTTTATGGCAATTGTAGGAGCCACTGAACTTCTAAGGTAGTCTTGAAGGGCAACAAAGCTGAGGGGGGGTTTGAAGCACAGCCCTATGAGGACACAGGCTGAGGGAGCTGGGGTTGCTTAGCCTGGAGAAGAGGAGGCTCAGGGGAGACCTTCTTGCTCTCTACAACTACCTGAAGGGAGGTTGTAGCCAGGTGGGGGTTGGTCTCTTCTCTTAGGCAACCAGCACCAGAACAAGAGGACACAGTCTCAAGTTGGGCCAGAGGAGGTTTAGGCTGGGTATTAGGCAAAAATTCTTCACAGAGAGATTGGCCATGGGAATGTGCTGCCCAGGGAGGTGGTGCAGTCACCATCACTGGAGGTGTTTAAGAAGAGACTGGATGAGACACTTAGTGCCATGGTTTCGTTGATCAGATGGTGTTGGGTGATAGGTTGGGCTTGATGATCTCAAAGGTCTCTTCCACCCTGGTTAACTCTGTATTCTGTATACATAGAGACAGCTAAAGAAACTGAAGTCCTTGTTTGTGATTTTTTTGCAGCCACACGTTTCAATCTTGAGACTGAATGGAAGAACAATTACCCCAGGTTAAGAGAGCTTGACAGGGTAAATTACTGCTTGCATTTGTGTGCTACAAAGTGCTGAAGAGTATGGATTCAAATCTATGCCATTTAATCTCATGTGTAAAGGTTTCTGCAAGTTAACATAAACTACTGACACTTCAATATGGGAGGACAGTGTAAATTATTCTAAGGGAGGGCAATACTGGAATCACTGTTGTATGCAAGAGTGTGCTTCAGAGTGGTGATCTGTGGTGCATAACAAGTCCTTCACTATTCTAGCATCCAGCTAACTGACTTTAATTTACCCACAGGAATAGGTCAGTGTTTCTTTGTGGTCATGCCAGTTTTAATTCCCTGCTCCTTCAGACAGAGTAACAAAATAAATAGGGTTCCATTCTCCATTCATTCTTTTAATGAGATCCTGGATATTCAAATGCCTTACCTGGCCAGAGAGGCAAGAGATGGCTTGGAAGATGTGTTGTAAACCAGGGTAGCTTTTGACAAGCACATACACAGGCCAGAACATTTTGGCCTCAAAGGCCAGAAGAAAAAGGTGGTGGGTTTAACTTTTTGATGTGGAAAGATGATCAAACCCTACTTGAAGCCTTACTGTTCCCTGTTTTTCCTTTCACACAGAATGAACTGTTTGAAAAAGCAAAGAATGAGATTCTTGATGAAGTCATAAGTTTGACTCAGGTCACACCAAAGCACTGGTATTGTATTTTTGTTTTCCTTCTGTGATTTCTGTTGGGTGTCTGCTTGGTTTGGGGGTTTTGAGTCAGAAGTTTGCCTTTAAAATACAAAGAGCCTTCATCATCTCATAAGTAAGGAACTGTTTGTCTTAGCATCCAGTTTGTCCTTTGTCCTTGTGGAAGTAATCTTTGTTTATTGTCCTGAAGCAGAAAATACTTTTATCATGTACCATCAAACTGTGCATGCTGTCAGTCTGTGGTTTGTTCTGCTTTTGTACACTTACAATGAGCAGCAGATATTCCTCAGGTATGAGAAGTCACAAGAAAGATGTTTTGGGATCTTCATTTGAAGTATGAATCTGAAGTTCCTCTTGGTGTATGAGGATTATCATTCTGCATACCAAAATTAGATACAGATGTCCATTGAGACACTTGAAGGTGTCCAGAGAAGGGCAACGAGTCTGGGGAGAGGCCTTGAGCACAGCCCTGTGAGGAGGGGCTGAGGGAGCTGGGGTTGCTTAGCCTGGAGAAGAGGAGGCTCAGGGGAGACCTCATTGGTGTCTACAACTACCTGAAGGGAGGCTGTAGCCACGAGGGGGTTGGTCTCTTCTCCCAGGCACCCAGCACCAGAAGAAGAGGACACAGTCTCAAGCTGCCCCAGGGGAAGTTTAGGCTTGAGGTGAGGAGGAAGTTCTTCAGAGAGAGAGTTGTTAGCCATTGGAATGTGCTGCCCAGGGAGGTGGTGGAGTCCCCATCCCTGGAGGTGTTCAAGAGGGGACTGGATGTGGCACTTGGTGCCATGGTTTAGTAGTCATGAGGTGTTGGGTGACAGGTTGGACTTGATGATCTCTGAGGTCTTTTCCAACCTTGTTGATTCTATGATTTCCTGTGTTCTGTAGTCTTCTTTTCTCACTGTTTGTAACAAATGGAATCCATACCTGCCAGTCACCTCATATGTGTTACAGCACATCATATGTGTTACAACTTCCATTTCAGGGAGGAGATTCTTCAGAAGACTTTATGGGAAAGGGTATCTACTCATGTGATTGAGAATATATACCTTCCAGCAGCACAGACTATGAACTCAGGGACATTTAACACCACTGTAGACATCAAACTGAAGCAGTGGACTGACAAGCAACTGCCTAATAAAGCAGTAGAGGTGAGAATTTTGCTATTTTTTAAATACTTCTCAATAAAAAAATCTGTGCAAAGCCTGTTGGGATAAAAGCATAGCCCCAGAGTAGAAGGGGGGTGTCTGAAGGGCTGACTGCTGTTCATGTGACCAGCTTCCATGTCAGAAAAGGCTGGCAAGAATGGGTTGGGTTGGAAGGGACCTGCAAAGGTCGTCTAGTCCAGCCCCCCTGCAGTGAGTATCACAGTATCACTAAGGTTGGAAGAGACCTCAAAGATCATCAAGTCCAAGCTGTCACCACAGACCTCATGACTAGACCATGGCACCAAGTGCCACATCCAATCCCCTCTTGAACACCTCCAGGGATGGGGACTCCACCACCTCCCTGGGCAGCACATTCCAATGACAAATGACTCTCTCAGTGAAGAACTTTTTCCTCACCTCAAGCCTAAACTTCCCCTGGCACAGCTTGAGACTGTGTCCTCTTGTTCTGTGTCCGCTTGTTCTGAGTAGGGACATCCTCAACTACATCAGGTTGCTCAGAGCCTTGTTCAGCCTCACCTGGAATATCTCCAGGGATGGGGCCTCAACCATTGTGCTCTTCCCCTTCCCTATTAAAGACCAAAATCCACCTCCTTTTCCAAGGCTAAAGAAAGCCTTTTGTCTGAGCATACCCACACTCAGTAGATGTAAGCAAACTTAGCAGCATGACTCCTGTTACAGTAGCACAGCAAAGTTTAGGCTGGTCATAAAGTTGACTTTCCTAGTCATGGGAAAGGAAAGCAAAGGGGAAAGTCAATTTCTTGCTCTTGCCTGTTGCTTTCTGAAAGTATGACACATTGGAGTGGTCCATTTCAGTAGGCATTTTCTGCTCTCTTTCTAGGTGGCGTGGGAGACTTTGCAAGAGGAATTTTCCCGTTTCATGACGGAACAGAAAGGGAAGGAGCACGACGACATCTTCGACAAACTGAAACAAGCTGTCAAGGAGGAAACTATTAAGAGACACAAATGGAATGAGAGAGCAGAGGATAGCCTGGTATAATGTAGTGGGATTTTTGGCACTGTTGACTAAGTGCTGTGGAAAGAGTTCTACTAAAGCTGTTAGTTCAATAGCTTTGCATTCTTTTAATGTAATTATAAAGTGCTAGGGAGGTGTGTCCATCTCTTCTGTATAACAACCTGAATCAGCTGCTTCTCGATTCATTTCATTGTATTATGTTCATGAGAATCATAGAATGGTTTGGGTTGGAAGGGACCTCCACAGGTCATCTAGTCCAGGCTCCCTGCAGTCATCATGGACAACCCCAACTAGCTCAGGTTGTCCAAAGCCCTGGCAAGCCTCACCTGGAATATCTCTGGAGATGGGGCCTCAACCACCTCCCTGGGCAACCTGTTCCAGTGTTCCACCTCCCCCATGGTGCAGAACTTGTTCCTAACATCCAGTCTAATCTTACTCTTCTCTAGTTTGAAGCCATTGGTCCTTGTCCTATCACTACAGGCCTTTGTAAACTGTCCCTCTCCAGCCTTCTTGTAGGCCCCCTTCAGGTTCTGGAAAGTCTCTATTAGGTCTCCCTGGAGCCTTCTCTTCTCCAGGTTGAGCAATCACAATCGCAGCTCCCTCAGCTTGTCCTCATAGGAGAGATGTTCCAGTCCCCTGGTCATTTTTGCAGCCCTCCTCTAGACCTGCTCCATCAGGACCATGTCCTTCCTGTATTGAGGGCTAATGAGATCTAATAAATTGATTTGGTTGGTTGACAAAAGAAGTCCTCTATAATCCACTGGTTTCCCAAGGACAGCCTTGTGAGGATTGTTTGGCATCAGCACATTTGTTCTGTTAAGTATAGCCACAGAAAGCAGCAGCATTTCTGTAATCTGAAGGGATTTCAGGTTGTTTGCTATATTATTTCTTTTGTATTATTTAGGCTATAGACAAGAGTCAAATTAGAGGCACAAGAAAATAGTTTGGCAGTGCTTATAAAGGTGCCTCTTAAATAAATCCTGTGTGCCCAGTCCCAGAATCACAGAACATAAGGGATTGGAAGGGACCTCAAAAGATCATCCAATCCTATTCCCCTGCCAGAGCAGTGTCATCTAGAGCAGGTCACACAGGAACACATCCAGGCAGGTTTTGAATGTCTGCAGAGAAGGAGACTCCACAACCTCTCTGGGCAGCCTGTTGTGTCACCCTCACAGTGAAAACGTTTCTCTGCATGTGGAATTTCCTCTGCTCCAGCTTGCACCCATTGCCCCTTATCCTATCACTGGACATCACTGAGCAAAGCCTGGCTCTGTCCTCCTGACACTGCCCTGCACATCATTGTAAACATGAATGAGGTCACCTCTCAGGCTCCTTTTCCCCAAACTGAGGAGCCCCAACTCTGTGACAGTTTGGGCTGTGCCTTTAAGAAAGGATAAACTGTCACAAAGCCTAAACTGTCCCAGGCTCCCTCAGCCTTTCCTCATAAGGGAGATACTTTTGTAGACATGAAAAAACAAAATTAGAAGACCATCAGAAATCTTCTTCTCCTAATGCTCAGTGAATGATTTCTTGTGTTGTGTGTTGCAGCGAGTGATCCAGCACAACGCCCTGGAGGATCGCTCCATATCTGATAAACAGCAGTGGGATGCAGCCATTCATTTTATGGAGGAGACTCTCCAAAGTCGTCTCAAAGACAGTGAGTTGTGTGCTTGTTTTTTCTTTCCCTCTAAATCTCTGTCAATTCCTGGCTCTAGTTCACTTCACAGCCAGCTTTTGGATCAGCACCACTGTCCCAGTTTGAGGCAGATCCTCCCTTGCCTCCCCCCGGGGCAGGAACAAAAAATGAGGCTCACACAAATGGATTGAAGAAGTGATGGAAAGTTTAGATGGAAAAGCAGTGAGTGTTCTACAGAGAGCTACAAGAACAGTGACAAAAAGGATCCCAAAGCATACAGAGTCCCTTACAGCATACCCAGAAGCATCCCAGCATTTTCCTTCTCCCTCCCCACCCCCCGTTAGGCTGATCTCAGCTGGCCAGATCTGAGATTGCCCTTCCCCCTTCTCCTCCCAGCATTAGGCCTGGCCAGGCCCAAGAAGCCTTGAGATAACTCCCCTTCCATTACCAGATAGGGAACATCTCCCACAGAAGCAGCAAGGGCAGAAAGAGGAAGTGTGAAACCTTGCAGATGGATTTATAGGGAGCAGGACATTATGGGTATGAAACACACAGCTTCCTGTGTCCACCCACTGGGCTGGACACCTGGAGCGCTGGAGGTGCATCTTGTGTGGCAGCAACAAGAGGCACCCAGCCTAAACTGCCACAACCACTGAGACAGTGGTGACAGTTTCAAGTAGTACTGATACCACTAGGCACACTCAGCAAAATGCAGCCTCAGAAGCTGGTGCTCTTGCAGTGAGGCAACTGAAAGCTCAGTCTGCCATATCTAATGTTCTTAGGCATAAAATGTCCATACCTGATCTTGTACCCAAGTTTAGAACTGGAAGCTTGGCTGATTACATGTATTTTGAGTGATACTTCATATCATGTTTCCTCTTTTAGCTGAGTCTGTTATTGAAGATATGGTGGGTCCAGACTGGAAGAAAAGATGGCTGTACTGGGTAGGCCGCACCAAAGAGCAGGTAAGAGCAAGAAGGTGAATGCAAAGAATTTGTAGTTTCCTCACCTTTGGAAATCTGATCAGTACTCTGTGCATTTTAAAAAATACCAATGCTCTTCACACTTAGATGGTTAGAAATAACTTGGACAAAACCAAGCAAACAGCCCCAACCCCCCCCAGAAACTTTCCTTTTCCTGATGACTGTTTGCCGTAGAATTGTCTGTGGTGTAGTATTTATTTCTTCATACTGTAGATACAATAGTTGGTAAACTGCTTTCCATTCATCAGCTGAATGATGTCTTTGCTCTTATGCCCTTGAGGTGAGTATTAAAGTTCTTGCAGTAGAAAGAATTTAATGAAAACAGGATGGAAAATGTTCTCTCCTTTACTATCATAGAATGCTTTGGGTTGGAAGAGACTTTCAAAGGTCATCCAGTCCAACCCCCTCTGCAGTAAGCAGAGACATCCTCAACTAGATCAGGTTGCCCAGAGCTCTGTAGAGCCTCACCTTGAATATCTCCAGGGGTGGGGGCTCAATCAGCTCCCTAGGCAACCTGTTCCAGCATTCCACCACGCTCATGGTGCAGAACATGTTCTAAGCATGAAATTTCTTAGCCATTGGAATGTGCTGCCCAGGGAGGCGGTGGAGTCACCGTCCCTGGAGGTGTTCAGGAGGGGATTGGATGTGGCACTTGGTGCCATGGTGTTGGTACCTTGGTCATGAGGTGTTGGGTGACAGGTTGGACTTGATGATCTTTGAGGTCTCTTTCAACTTTATTGATCCTATGATTCTATTCTATGATTCCTGTTTGGATTTAGTTAGTCTGGTATGGCATTATCACTGGCATTGTAGTGAGCGTAGACAGCTCTATCTTCTGATTGCCTGTTCTCATTGTAACCTCTCTTCTCATTTGCTCATAGCTTTTGGAAATCTCTTCTGAGTTTAAACAGCACCTTCCATTCCAAGCACAGAGTTGAGGGAGCTGGGGTTGTTCAGCCTGGAAAAGAGGAGGCTCTGGGGAGACCTAATAATGACCTTTAAGAATTTGAAGGGGACCTACAAGGAAGCTGGAGAGGGACTTGTTTACAAAGGCCTGTAGTGATAGGATGAGGGGGAATAGAATAGAATAGAATAGAATAGACCAGGTTGGAAGAGACCTTCAAGATCATCACGTCCAACCCATCATCCAACACCACCTAATCAACTAAACCATGCAACCAAGCACCCTATCAAGTCTCCTCCTAAACACCTCCAGTGATGGTGACTCCACCACCTCCCCAGGCAGCCCATTCCAATGGGCAATGGCTTCAAACTAGAGAAGAGCAGATGCAGATTGGATGTTAGGAACAGGTTTGTTACCATGAGGGTAGTGGAACACTGGAACAGGTTGCCCAGGGAGATAGTTGAGGCTCCATCCCTGGAGATCACAGAATCACAGAATGTTAGGGGAGATATTCAAGGTGATGCTCAACAGGGCTCTGGGCAAACTGATCTAGTTGAGGATGCCCCTGCTGACTGCAGAAGGGGTTGGAGTAAATGACCTCCAGAGGTCCCTTCCAACCCAGACCATTCTATGATTCTATGAAAGGGATTTTCTCTTCTGACTTACTAAGCATGTAAACTGTGTTGGTGATCTGCAAGCCTGCAGTAATTAATTGTAAGTAATGATTCTTCTCCTAGAACATTCGTAATGAAACAAAAAATGAGCTGGAGAAGTTGATCAAACGCGATGAGGAGCACGCGGCCTACCTGGCCAACGACGAGGTGACAACGGTGAGAAAAAACCTTGAAGCAAGAGGAGTAACAGTGGACCCCTGTCTGGTAAGATGTAGGATTGCCACAAAACACATGGAAGCTCCCTGTCAACATTTGAATGTCCTTTCTAGACAGCATTCAGGAGGCTCCATA
This sequence comes from Melanerpes formicivorus, assembly GCF_026170545.1. Lineage (NCBI taxonomy): Eukaryota > Metazoa > Chordata > Aves > Piciformes > Picidae > Melanerpes > Melanerpes formicivorus. The sequence goes on along the minus strand of NW_027142364.1, from coordinate 21,168,197 downwards.
GTATAGTATCGTAGTATCATAGAATCAGTCAGGGTTGGAAGGGACCACAAGGAGCATCTAGTTCCAACCCCCCTGCCATGGGCAGGGACATCCCACACTAGATCAGCCTGGCCAGAGCCTCATCCAGCCTGGGCTTAAACACCTCCAGGGACAGGGCCCCAACCACCTCCCTGGACAACACATTCCAGGGCTTCACCACTCTCATGGGGAAGAACTTCCTCCTCACCTCCAGCCTGAATCTCCCCACCTCCAGCTTCATTCCATTCCCCCTAGTCCTATCACTACCTGAAATCCTGAGCAGTCCCTCCCCAGCCTTCCTGTAGCCCCCTTCAGATACTGGAAGGCCACTATGAGGTCACCTCTGAGCCTTCTCTTCTCCAGACTGCACAGCCCCAACTCCTTCAGTCTGTGCTCATAGGAGTGGTGCTCCAGCCCTCTGCTCATCCTCCTGGCCCTTCTCTGGACACCTTCCAGCACCTCCACATCCCTCTTGTCATAGGGGCTCCAGAACTGGAGGCAGTGCTCCAGGTGGGGTCTCCCCAGAGCTGAGCAGAGGGGGAGAATCACCTCCCTTGCCCTGCTGGCCACACTTCTCCTGATGCAGCCCAGGATCTGATTGGCTTTGCGGGCTGCAAGTGCACACTGAGAGCTCCTGTTGAGCTTTTTATCCACCAGCACCTGCAAGTCTCTCTCCTCAGGGCTGCTTTCCAGCCAGTCACTGTTCCATCTGAACACTGAGTTTGTCATCCAGGTGTCTCCAAAGGGATCAGTAAACTGCTTGCACGCAGTTGACAGATTTCTGTTGGCTGTCAGGCAAATGCAGTACAACACTTTGGAATCTGTCACTTTAGGCTGAAACTGGAATCTGCTGAACAGATTTTCCTGCCTGCATTATAAGAAAACTTGGTTTAAAATTCCTGTTCAGGTGTTACAACATGGAGTCAAGGCATTTGTGAGCAAGATAGGATAAAAAAATGCTGATCATTCCTAAGCTGTGTGTGCAGTTTGGAGTTTAAGGCTATCTGGAACACAGGGAAATTATGTTAAAATACTTGGCAAAGGCAGTATTTTTTTGAGTGCCCTAAGGGTTAACATGTTGTATGCTTCAAATGTGCTGGGAAATGATTTATCTGATTGCAGTGTAAGGCTTTTAACCATGATTGAGGGGATTGGATGTGGCACTTGGTGCCATGGTTTAGTCATGGGGTCTGTGGTGGCAGGTTGGATTTGGTTGATCTTTGAGGTCTCTTCCCACCTTGGTTCTGTGATTCTGTGATAATTAGGTCTTTTATTTAATGAAATGCAAGATTTAAAATAAATGAGAATTCAAACATTAGTAAGTGTTAGATGCAGAGTTCCCTCAGCAGTGCTTTATTTTCTGCAAGAACTTTGGCTACCTTTTCAACATGAATGCCTGTTCTTACTCAAGGTGGAAGAACTATTGAAGTACCTGCTGCTTTTTTCACAGAATATATCTGGTTGTGAGAGACCTCAAAGATCATCCAGTCCAATCTTCAACCCAATATTGAAGGGCAACACTAAGCCATGTCCTTAAACCCCAGATCCACACAGCTCTTGAGCTCCTTCAGGGATGGTGACTCCACCACTGGCCTGGGCAGACAATTCCAATGTTTGAGAACCCTTTTAGTGAAGTAATGTTTCCTAATATCCAGCCTAAACCTCCCCTGGTGCAGCTTGAAACCATTTCCTCTTGTCCTGTCAGCACTTTACCATACCTTTGTGTAAAGGTCAGACCATTGGTCCATGTCCTCTACACAAGGCAAAGAAGGCAAACTGAGTTTCTCCTCTATCTAAGCAATTGAGGGTTGTTGTAATTCTCTGTGGAGTGGGGTTTTTGAGTGATATTTATATACATACTTATTTAGAATAACTGGAGCATGCTGGCTTACCAGTTGGATCTAATGATCTCTGAGGTCTTTTCCAGCCTTAGTGATTCTATGGTGAATATACTTAAGCAAGAAAAGTTACCAGTGTTTGCTTACAAAAGAGCCATTCAATATTTCTTTCTGCTTTAATCTGAAGAGAAGACTGAGATGGGATCTATAAATGTCTGAGGGATGGGGGTCAAGTGGAGGGGTCCAAGCTCTTTTTGGTGGTGCACAGTAATAAGACAAGGAGCAATGGATACAAACTTGAACACAGTTGATTTCACCTCAGTGTGAGGAGAAACTTCTGTACAGTGAGGGTGACAGAGCCCTGGAGCAGGCTGCCCAGAGAGGTTGTGGAGTCTCCTTCTCTAGACACATTCAAAACCCACCTGGATGCATTCCTGTGCAGACTACCTTAAGTGATCCTGCTCTGGGAGGGGGGCTGGACTGGATGATCTCTGGAGGTGCCTTCCACACCTCTGATGTTCTGTGATTCTGATTTAATTTTTAAATTAATGAGTACCTCTCAAAAATGTGTTCTCAGTGTTAATGCAAAGATTACATCATGCCAAGATCAGAACAATTTGGCCTCTTTTGTGGCATGTAATTCTAAGGTCACCTCGGAGCCTTCTTTCCTCCGGGCTGTTCAGTCTGGAGAAGAGAAGGCTCCCAGGTGACCTCATTGTGGCCTTCCAGGATCTGAAGGGGGCTACAAGAAGGTTGGGGAGGGACTGCTCAGCATCTCAGGTAGTGATAGGACTAGGGGGAATGGAATGAAGCTGGAGATGGGGAGATTCAGACTGGATGTGAGGAAGAAGTTCTTCCCCATGAGAGTGGTGAAGCCCTGGAATGGGTTGTCCAGGGAGGTGGTTGGGGCCCTGTCCCTGGAGGTGTTTAAGCCCAGGCTGGATGAGGCTCTGGGCAGCCTGATCTAGTGTGGGGTGTCCCTGCCCATGGCAGGGGGATTGGAACTAGATGATCCTTGTGGTCCCTTCCAACCCTGACTGATTCTATGTAATTGAAATATATTTGGGCTGCAGAGTTTCTTTTGAAGCATTCAGTCATGTCATGAGCTTGGGAGAGGAGATCTTTAAATTGACAATCATCTGTAACCTTTGCCACATGTAACAAACACATTAATCATATCCCAGCTGCATATTTAAGTGCTGAGAAATACATAAGTACATATAAATAGTGAGTGTGTGTATTTATTTAGTCAAACTGAAGTATTCTGTTCCTAGATTAAAGACACATGGCACCAAATTTACAGAAGATACTTCCTGAAGACTGCCCTGAACCACTGCAATCTCTGTCGAAGAGGTTTCTATTATTATCAGAGGCATTTTGTGGACTCAGAGGTAAATTGAAGAACAGATGGACACTTGAGTTTTGCCTTGGTACTTCCATCTCAGTTGCAAAAATGAAGTCTGTAAATACTCTAAAGTAGCCTAACCTTTCATCTCTATCCTTTACCTTGAGATAGGTGGTGATTTTAGGTATGTTTTATGTGAGGCTTGTAACTGATGGATTGATACATACTAATAGATAACATTACCATTAGGTATCAGCCATTGCTTAGACATTGATAAGTAAGAGAGGTTTATTGGAAATACAATGTATTGTATCATTGTATCAATGTACAGCTATTGATCCCTTCTTCTTATCCATTTCTCCCCTTTCCCCATTGATATTTATTTGCCACACTGATGCAAACAACTAAGAAAGCATGAAGTAAGAGATTCTTATGGGATATGTCTGGTGTAGAATTGGCTGCAGTTAATACCTGGAGCCATATGTGATCAACAGAAAGCTAAACTAAAATACCACTGTGGAGCTTAGAAACAAATCTTTTCAGTGCCTTCCTAGTCTTGTAAACCCAGGCTTGTTCAATAAATGGCAGTATGCACCAAGCTGCACAAAGGAAAGAATAGATAGGGTTGGGTTTTTTTACCACTACATTTCCAATAAAACCCAATTTGCTGGAAAGAGAGCTCCTCACTTTCTGTGGAGTTTTGTTTCTCTTTCTAATGAGGAGCAGTGATCCCCATGGAGCTAGAAATCTTTACTAGTGTAGGAATACCTGTAACAGGTAAGAGTGTGACATTATAGGGTCTATAGAGAATAGAGAATATTTAGCCTGCAATTCCTGATGGTCTCATTTTAAGGTCTCCTAGCATGAATTTAGTGTTCCCTCCTGCCACCTTTGCAGTTGCAGAAACTCTCCCTCCTGTCCTTAACAGATACAGCCCTTGGCCCACCATTGTCTTTACAAGCAGGGAGTCACAACGTGGGCTTCAGCTGTGGTCTTTCAGTATGTTTGCCATGAACAAGTGTGGTGTTTCAGTGAGCAGGAGATCATGCTTGTTAGCCTGCATGTAGTGTGTGCACATTGTTTTTTCCATGATAGCTCATGATAAGACTGCTGTTGAAAATGGTAGGTGTGCAGGCTCTGCAGCGTGCTGAGCTGGGCTGGCACAGATCTCAAGGAGTACTTTTGGCAAGTTTGCTTGTTGCTTACAGCAGTTGTGCAAGCTCAGGAGTTTACAACTGCCACTTAAAGTGTCAAAAGATTCCTGTCAGCATAGGATGTTCCCTGCATGTTGGAGGTCTGACACTGCACCTTCCCCCTTTCAGCTGGAATGCAATGACATTGTCCTCTTCTGGCGGATCCAGAGGATGCTGGCAATTACAGCCAACACCCTGAGGCAGCAGCTCACTAACACTGAAGGTAAGGCTCTTCCTCTAGCTGTGTGTTCCTTTCATGCTGAGCATGGCTGGCAGATTTCATTTTTGTGGTCTTGATTGGGTAATTAGAAGATTTAAATAGAACTTGCTGTTCTGTTTACATTAGAAGATTTGATGTCAGTAGGATGTCGAATAGCTAAGACACTCTCCTGTTTCAAATGTTATCAGCTTGCAGCAGGCCAATTGCCAGTCTGTCTTTGCAAGCAGAACACATTTCAATAAACAGTGACCCTTTTTTTGTGTGTGTTTTTTTGCCATCAGGTCAGTCTGGCTGCAGATTTGATTTTCAAAATGTTTGGTCTAAGAAATAAATCCTAGTGGATTATTTAAAGCCATGAAAAACCTGCTGGAGAACTCCTAGGCAAGTTTATACCACAGCAGCTTCCCTCTATGCAGCAATAGGCTAGTGCCAGGGTGCAACTACTAGTAATGACCCTTTCAAATCATTCTCAACCTTGCTTGTTGAAGAAGGTGCAGGAAAAATCTTTGAACTTGCCATGGGATGCAAGTTACCCTCCATGGAGAGGAAATTGGCCCTACAAGTAGAAAATGAGATCCTGTTGCTTGTAACACCTACCTCATTGACAGCTGTTGGGCTGAAGCTTAGGAAGATTCAGTAGGAGGCACTCCCTCTAAGTATGAAGGGCAGGGATCTCGATGTTAAGATGGACATAATACCACTTTAATGCACTTGTAATTCCTCTTGGCCTTGTATATGCAAAGCCTCTCTGTGTCATCAGCCCTTCAACACCACACTGCTCTCATCAACTTTTTGTCCCATCCTTCACCTTCATTCATCTGATGAGGGTGATGTTGATAGGGAAAGTAACTGTTGAGGAGGAGGCAGCAAGGATGCTTACAGTAAAAGATTAGTTGGGCACTCAGTTCCACAGAGGAAACTGCTGAGTTTAGTAGACAAAGCAGTCTACAGATACCTGTATCTCCTTCCTAAAAAGGCATCCAATAATAATTTAAACTGGGGAGAAAATATCCTGTGGAATTTAAGCAGCTTTCTCAATGTTCCTGTCTTAGTGTCCCTCGGTGTTCAGAAGGTTGCCTTTTCTCCAACCAGGTCAGTTAGCCTGGGATCACATCCTGTCTGCCACAGAACTTACCAAATTTATTCCTTAGGTCGTTACAGGTGCCAGAGTTTTACCACTGGCTGGGTTTTGGTGATTTGGTTTGGGGTTTCTTGCAGTAAGGCGCTTGGAGAAGAATGTGAAGGAAGTGCTTGAAGATTTTGCTGAGGACAATGAGAAAAAGGTGACGCTCCTAACTGGCAAGAGGGTCCAGCTGGCAGAGGATCTCAGTAAGTACTTGCCCTGTGGTGGTTTGGACCTAGCTTGAAAGGAAGCAAATTCAGGCTGCTGTCCTTGAGAACACTTAATGTGATGTGGGTTGTTTGTGTGCTAGCATTGTATTGCTGTCACAGGTGGAACTTTCTGACATGCTTAGATCTTACTGATTCAAAGGCAGGCATGGGTAGCATACTGGGATCAAACAATTGGTGTATTGAATGCATCATCCTGTGCTTGCATAGGGCCTTGGGGGAGCACCATCTCCAGTGGACCTCGAGGCACAGGAAGGGAATAAATCTCTCACTCCTGACTCTGCTGGATCGTTAGACTGTGTGCTGAAGAGAGCTGAGGATGCTTGGTGGATAACTTTGGTCTGGAGAAGGGCAACAAGTCTGGTGGGAGGTCTCAAGCATGGGCCCTGTGGGGGGAGGCTGGAGTAGCTGGAGTTGTTTGGCCTGGAGAGGAGGAGGCTCAGGGGAGACCTTCGTGCTCTCTACAACTACCTGAGGGGAGGTTGTAGACAGGTGGGGGCTGGTCTCTTCTCCCAGGCACCCAGCGGCAGAACAGGAGAACATGGTCTCGGGCTGTGCCAGGGGAGGTTTGGGCTTGAGGTGAGGAGAAAGATCTTCACAGAGAGAGAGAGTGGTTAGCCATTGGGATGTGCTGCCCAGGGAGGTGGTGGAGTCCCCATCCCTGGAGGTGTTCAAGAGGGGATTGGATGTGGCACTTGGCGCCATGGTTTAGTGATGAGGTCTGTGGTGACAGGTTGGACTTGGTGATCTTTGAGGTCTCTTCCAACTATGGTGGTTCTGTGAGGTCAAATTAGTGGTAGCCTGCAGAGTGGGATAGAGATACTTGATGAGTTAGTTATCTCCTTTTGTTAGTGAGCACTGCTGCTTGCTTTCTTACTCCAATAGCAGGCGTTGGGGTTTTGTTTCTTTTTTCCTGAGCAAATACTGTATCAAGTGAGACTTGGTGGGTTTGGGTTGTCCTTCTAAATGGTCTGTGTTTCAAAAGAAAGTAAAGGAGCAATAACAAACACATGTTGGAGTTAATCTTTGTTTTGCACCGAAATTGACTTGGAATCTCTGCATTGTTGATTTTGCTTGGCAGCAGCAGCAGCAGTGAGCTCTCCTTTCAAAGCAGCAACGGCCAGGATTATTACTTTGTAAACTAAGACTTGAGCTGTCAGAGCAGCCTGGCTGTGTGTTTGCAATCCTAGGTATCTGCACATTAGTGTGTCTGCAGATATATAAAGTCTGTAGTGTGCATTTCATAAGTCACTGTGCAGTGAAAACCCCACTGCATTTCTTGAGGTTCAGGAGGTCACAGATGCCACACACATCATTCTGAGCAAGTCCTCTGCTGCTCAGGACAAAATGGTGTATGATGGCTTTTATTGTACCTATGGGAAGACTTTAGAACCTCCACTGCTGAGGTCTGTAGTCAAATCAGCAATGTTCTCTCGACATTCTGGATGCTTTTATTGCTAAGTGGTTAACATTTTCATGGGCAAATGGCAGTGGAACATCTCCCTACTGAGGACAGGCTGAGGGAACTGGGTCTCTTTAGCCTGGAGAAGAGGAGACTGAGGGGTGACCTCGTTCATGTTTATAGATGTGAGCAGTGAGTGTCCGGAGGACAGAGCCAAGCTCTTCTTGGTGATGTCCAATGACAAGGGGCAGTGGGTGCAAGCTGGAGCAGAGGAGGTTCCATGTGAACATAAGCAAAAACTTTTTCACTGTGAGGGTGACAAAACACTGAAGGTGCTGCCCAGAGAGCTTGTGGAGTCTCCTTCTCTGCAGACATTAAAACCCATCTGGATGTGTTCCTGTATGATCTGCTCTAGGTGAGGCTGCCCTGGCAGGGGCTTGGACTGGATGATCTTTCAAGATCTCTTCCAAGCCCACACCTGTGATTCTATGCAGAAGGGATTTCTTTACCTTTCCCTTTGTGAATAATGCTTTGCTGTGGTGCAGGGGGGGGTTGTGCTCCTGAGACACTTTGATACCATAGAGCACTGAACTCTCACAGCTGGCTACAGAAGTAATTTCCTTTTTGGAGCAGTTAGTGGTGGTCAAGGCTCTGCTCAGGGCAAAAAAGTTGTCACACCCACCACACACATTCAGTGTAACTATTTGTGCCTTAATTAGGCATGTAATGGAGGGGTTCTCCTGAGTCATGAAGTCCAGTCTCACTCTGTTCCAGGCAGCTGTGTTTATATAACCCAGCCATTCCTGCATCTTGATCTCCATCTCTAAATCAGTTAGCTTGCTGGGGCTCCCTATTCACAGTGCAGATGTGTTCCAGGATGTCATTCTTCTGATGCTTACAAGCAGTCTTCTATTTCCAGGCTAAATTTGTAAATATGGGGCCATGATTTGCTTCCTGGTTGGAAAGTGTTCTTGCAAATCTAAATTGTTTATATACCTGAGGTTGGGACACTTCCTCTTGAGGCTGATGATACAGCAGCACTCTCTCACTTGTGTTGCATCAGTCTTGTAATGCTGAATCCCTTCAAATAGTTTGCTCTTTCTTCAGGAGAGAGGTTAGTGTCAAACTGTTTCTAACATGGATGACCCAGTCTCATAAAGAGAGCTCACAGAAGACTCAACACCACCTGTTATTACAGGATTTAATCTGTCCTCTGTAGCCTTGAACAGTATCTTAACCCTGATGAACCCATGTGAATGATGAATGTCCCTTAATGTCCTTTAGGCCCTGAGTCTTGCTGCCTCTTTGTTTCCTTCTCAGGTTTCATTATAGATATTTTACTATTGTGTCCAGTCCTGGGCCCCTCAGTTCAAGAAGGACCTTGGGGAACTTCTTGAAAGTGTCCAGTGCAGAGCCACAGAGATGCTGAAGGCAGTGGAACATCTCCCTGCTGAGGAGAGGCTGAGGGAGCTGAGGGCTCTTTAGCTTGGAGCAAAGGAGCCTGAGGGGTGACCTCATTCATGGTGATAAAGATGTGCAGGGCAGTGTCAGGAGGACAGAGCCAGGCTCTAATGACAAGGGGCAGTGGGTGCAAGCTGGAGCAGAGGAGGTTCCATGTGAACATAAGGAAAAGCTTTTTCACTGTGAGAGTGACAAAACACTGAAGGTGCTGCCCAGAGAGGCTGTGGAGTCTTCTTCTCTGCAGACATTCAAAACTCACCTGGATGTGTTCCTGTGTGACCTGCTCTAGGTGATCCTGCTCTGGCAGGGGGCTTGGACTGGATGATCTTTCGAGGTCCCTTCCAACCCCTAACATTCTGTCATAAAGGCCCTAGAACTAGAGACTGTCTGAGACAAAGGATCATAAGACACCAAAAGAGGCCTAGAAGAAGAGAAATAGCCCCACTGGGGCAAGTGGCCTGTAAAATGTCCCAAAATGCCATCAGTCTATGAGAACACTGAGAAGGGCCCACGGTCAGTGCAGCCCAGTGTCAAGCCCCTGGCACCAAACAGGCCTGGGTGCATAGGGAACAGCATAAGAATAGGTTAAACATCCAGTTGGACTGGCCTGGTGTGCACTCTCAGCACCTGACAGTCTGTGCTTCCAAGATTTCCTGATCCTGAGGTACCATCTTGGTGATTAATAGCCACTCCTAGACTATTGCTTTCCCTTGCTCTGAATTTCTCCTAACTGCTTTTTGAACTCATGTAAACTTTGGCATCTGCAACATCCTGTGGCAATTAGTTCCAGAGTTTAACTACACAGTGTGTGAAAAACTACTTCCTTTTGTTTGCTCTTGAGCCACCTGCCAGTTTCATTTGGGTCTCCTGAGTTCTTGCCCTGTGCAAAGCATTCAGTAACCTTTCCCTATTGGCTTTTTGTGCCACTCAGGACTTCATAGATATTTGTGTTACTACATTTGTTCCTCTTCTTGCTGGCTTGAAAAGTTCTCATCTCTGGAGTTGCTCCTTGTGTGAACATTGTTTTATAGCTTCAGTCAGCCTTGCCACTCTGGAACACCTCCAGGGATGGGGACTCCACCACCTCCCTGGGCAGCACATTCCAATGGCTAACAACTCTCTGGGAAGAACTTTCTCCTCACCTCCAGCCTAAACTTCCCCTGGTGCAGCTTGAGACTGTGTCCTCTTGTTCTGGTGCTGGGTGCCTGGGAGAAGAGACCAACCCCCACCTGGCTACAACCTCCCTTCAGGTAGTTGTAGAGAGCAATGAGGTCACCCCTGAGCCTCCTCTTCTCCAGGCTAAGCAACCCCAGCTCCCTCAGCCTCTCCTCACAGGGCTGTGCTCAAGGCCTCTCCCCAGCCTTGTTGCCCTTCTCTTAGCCTGCCTTTGACTTGAAACTCCCATTCCATACAACTTTAATTTTCAGTGAAATGATATTTTTTATATACTGTGTGCTAGGTTCTGTAAGAAGAGAAATGGGGTAGAAGCTGTTGAAAGTACAGTGGTAAACTTGAATATTTTAAATGGAGAATTTCCCCTCATAAAACTGCCTCTTGGCAGGACTGCCCTGCTTGAATTGCATTTGTGGCTGAAGGGAAAAATCCTGCATGCCTGCAGCTGCTGCAGGGTCCTTATGATGGCAATGAATGCTGAAGTGGATTGCTTATATAGAAAAGGCAGAAAGGCAATTTGCTGAAGCCACAGCTGCCCCAGTACTGTATCTTTATAATTGTATTTTTATGTATTGAGTAATACTTTTCCTCCTCTTTCTCTCCTCTCCTTCCCTCCCCTCCTCTTTCTCTCCTCTCCTTCCCTCCCCTCCTCTTTCTCTCCTTCCCTCCCCTCCTCTTTCTCTCCTTTCCTGCCCTCCCCTCCTCTTTCTCTCCTTTCCTGCCCTCCCCTCCTCTTTCTCTCCTTTCCTGCTCTCCCCTCCTCTTTCTCTCCTTTCCTGCCCTCCCCTCCTCTTTCTCTCCTTTCCTGCCCTCCCCTCCTCTTTCTCTCCTTTCCTGCCCTCCCCTCCTCTTTCTCTCCTTTCCTGCCCTCCCCTCCTCTTTCTCTCCTTTCCTGCCCTCCCCTCCTCTTTCTCTCCTTTCCTGCCCTCCCCTCCTCTTTCTCTCCTTCCCTGCCCTCCCCTCCTCTTTCTCTCCTTCCCTCCCCTCCTCTTTCTCTCCTTCCCTCCCCTCCTCTTTCTCTCCTTCCTTCCCCTCCTCTTTCTCTCCTTCCTTCCCCTCCTCTTTCTCTCCTGCCCTCCCCTCCTCTTTCTCTCCTTTCCTGCCCTCCCCTCCTCTTTCTCTCCTTTCCTGCCCTCCCCTCCTCTTTCTCTCCTTTCCTGCCCTCCCCTCCTCTTTCTCTCCTCTCCTTCCCTCCCCTCCTCTTTCTCTCCTCTCCTTCCCTCCCCTCCTCCTTCTCTCCTCTCCTTCCCTCCCCTCCTCTTTCTCTCCTCTCCTTCCCTCCCCTCCTCTTTCTCTCCTCTCCTTCCCTCCCCTCCTCTTTCTCTCCTCTCCTTCCCTCCCCTCCTCTTTCTCTCCTCTCCTTCCCTCCCCTCCACGTCTCTTCTTTGTTGGTAATATTAAGCTCCTAGTGAAGGACTTCCCAGAACTACCAGCCTCTTTCCCAAATTCTGCTCTGTGGGATTTGCTCTTTTCCTGTAAGGGGCCAAAGCAAACCTCCTCAGTAGTTTGAATTCTCTGCAGTCAGCAGGCTGCTATCCAGCTTTCCAACACAAGATGGCAATGAGTGGCCTTTGTCGGAGGAGTGAGGAGGACGAGCATGCAGCAGAGCTGGTGCCAAGCCTTCTGCCTCTGATTACTTTTTCTTGCTTTTCGATGCATAAGCACAGCTTGTGCAGTGGACCTTGGTGTCTTGGATGTCAGTTTTTCCCCTCTGTGGGGAATGTGCATTTGCTAAGCCTTGTCCTGCTTCTTTTCCACTCTTTTTGTTTGTTTGTAGGACATACAAATGATGAAGATTGTAGAGGATGGTTATTTTTGCTCAGTTCACACAGAATCAAAGAATCACAGAATGTTAGGGGTTGGAAGGGACCTCAAAAGTTCATCCAGGCCAACCCCCTGCCAGAGCCCTATCACTTAGGGCAGGTCACACAGGAACACATCCAGGTGGGTTTTGAATGTCTGCAGAGAAGGAGACTCCACAACCTTTCTGGGCAGCACCTTCCAGTGTTTTGTCACTCTCACAGTGAAAAAGTTTTCCCTTATGCTCACATGGAACCTCCTTTGCTCCAGCTTGCACCCACTGCCCCTTGTCCTGTCACTGAGCAGAGCCTGGCTCTGTCCTCCTGACACTGCCCTGCACATCTTTATCACCATGAATGAGGTCACCCCTGAGGCTCCTCTGCTCCAAGCTAAAGAGCCCTCAGCTCCCTCAGCCTCTCCTGAGCAGGGAGATGTTCCACTGCCTGCAGCATCTTTGTTGCTCTGCACTGGACACTTTCAAGCAGTTACACATTTGTCATTAGCAGCTGCATTGAAAGTATTCCTTTGGTAAGCTTTGGTACTAAAGACCTATTGTGAGTCGTTTGCCGTTGGAATGTGCTGCCCAGGAAGGTGGTGGAGTCCTTATTGCTGTCTACAACTACCTGAGGGGAGGTTGTAGACAGCTGGGGGCTGGTCTCTTCTCCCAGGCACCCAGCGGCAGAACAGGAGGACATGGTCTCGGGCTGTGCCAGGGGAGGTTTGGCCTTGAGGTGAGGAGAAAGATCTTCCCAGAGAGAGTTGTTAGCCATTGGAATGTGCTGCCCAGGGAGGTGCTGGAGTCCCCATCCCTGGAGGTGTTCAAGAGGGGATTGGATGTGGCACTTGGTGCCGTGGTTTAGTCATGAGGTCTGTGGTGACAGGTTGGACTGGATGATCTTTGAGGTCTCTTCCAATCTTGGTGATTCTGTGATCTGAATGCTTTAATAACATCAGAAAGGAAATGGCATCTTCCAGTGTCTTATGCTAAACCTAAGCTAGATATATCCATGCTGCAGTAGCATTTCAAATGTGCTAGGGGGTGCACATGTATATTGAATACACCAAGGTGAATCCTGGTTTCCAGCAGTAGCTTTGCCATTGACTTCACTGGAGCATCAATTTCACAAACCCCAAAGACATAAAGGTTCTCTATCTTCATTTCTTTCTTCTCCTGTATTCCTTTTAAACAGCTAAACTGTGAACGTTGCAAAGGCAGCTTTTATGTGCACAGGATAAACACAGCTAAGGATAGTACATGCAAAGTATCTTACTTATAGTCATAGAATTGTTGGGGTTGGAAAAGACTTCAAGGATCAGCCAGTTCCAACCCCCCTGCCATGGGCAGGGACACCTCACACTGCAGCAGGTTGCTCACAGCCACATCCAGCCTGGCTGCAAACACCTCCAGGGATGAAGCTTCCACCACCTCCCTGGGCAACCTGTGCCAGTGTCTAACTTCTTCCTCACATCCAATCTGAATCTACCCATTTCTAGGTTGTTTTTTTTTCCATTCCCCCCAGTTCTGTCACTTCCTGACGCCCTCAAAAATCCCTCCCCAGCTCTCTTGTAGCCCCCTGCAGATACTGGAAGGCCACAAGAAGGTCTCCTGGGAGCCTTCTCTTCTCTATACTGAACAGCTCCAACTCTCTCAGTCTGTCTTCATAGAAGAGGTGCTTCAGCTGCCTGATAATCCTCCTGGCCCTTCTCTGGACACTTTCCAGCACATGCAGATCCTTCTTGTAATAGGGGCTCCTACTTAATAAGGGTCAGCAAAGTACTCATCCAATATCCTCTTTCCTCTCAAGTTAAGAAAGGAAAAGAAACACCAGAACTTCACCAAATTATAAGCAAAGCTGTGTGCACTGGCACAAGGAGAGTCATTGGCAGGAGATGGGATGGGACTTGTGGAATAGAATAGAATAGAATAGACCAGACCAGGTTGGAAGAGACCTTCAAGATCATCAAGTGCAATCTATCATCCAACACCACCTAATCAACTAAACTATGGCACCAAGCACCTCATCAAGTCCCCTCCTAAACACCTCCAGTGATGGTGACTCCACCACCTCCCTGGGCAGCCCATTCCAATGGGCAATCACTCTCTCTGTGTAGAATTTCTTCCTCACCTCCAGACTAAACCTCCCCTGGCACAGCTTGAGACTGTGTCCTCCTGTTCTGGTGCTGGGTGCCTGGGAGAAGAGACCAACCTCCACCTGGCTACAGCCTCCCTTTAGGTAGTTGTAGAGAGCAAAAAGGTCTCCCCTGAGCCTCTTCTTCTCCAGGCTAAGCACCCCCAGCTCCCTCAGCCTCTCCTCACAGGGCTGTGCTCCAGACCCCTCCCCAGCTTTGTTGCCCTTCTCTGGACACCTTCCAGCGTCTCAACCTCCTTCCTAAACTGAGTGGCCCAGAACCAGACACAGGACTCAAGGTGTGGCCTAACCAGTGCTGAGCACAGGGGCAGAAGCTTCATCCTGCAATTACTAGATAGGAATGTGAAGGGCTTGGCCTCCAAGCTCATTGGTCAGTAATACTGCCAGCTGTACAGGTGTCATGCATGGGCTAGCTGAGACTTCTTCCTGTACAAAAGCTGCTCAAAACTTGGGAGGAGTTAGCCCTTGCATGAAGAAAGGAGAGCTTGGGATCGTTTCTTTGAATTCTGCCATACACTTGTAAGGTATAAAATACAACAGCTTGCAGAACTTCACTGCTGCTTTATAACATTAAACCAGTTTGAAACTGAAGAAACCAGTGCTACCCTAAAATGCTTTCAAGTTTAATACCTAAAGTCATTGCTCTAAAGTCACTGCATTAAATTCTTCCCTTCTGTTTTTTTCTCACATTGAATCCATTAGTGCTGGAGGTAAACCTTTAGCAGACTTTGAGCATGAAGGGTTTCATATGTATGCATATAATAAACTTGCCATTTTAATGGAGTTAGAAACTAATCTTAGCCAAGGTTGATGCTTCCATATGCAGGTTGCTGACTCAGGAGCTGGAGTTTGGCTAAGCTGAGTGGGCTCTTTTGTGTCTGCTGTGTGGAACAACCTGATTTAAATCCTGGCTGGTCTCTTTTTTTTGTTATGCATTTATGCAAAGTTGGGGATGAAGTCTCTCAGCAGTACTTTGCAGATGATTGCTTGCTCTGGCCACTTTTTTGGGGGTTTCTTTCATAGCTGTTAGCTGCAGAACTAAATTGTTGTGTGAAACTAATCCTTTGTGGTCATTGCAGTAGCCTTGAGCTGACTGTCAACACCATTTTGATTTGACCTCTGTCCTACATGGCCTTGTTGATTACTTGTGCTCCCTAAAATCATGCTCTGACTTGGCTTTCCAAAGTCTTTGCTTCCATTTTCTCCCTTTACTAGGTTCAACTCTTTGAGAAGGTCACAGCATTTTGTAGCAGGCAGAGCTCAGCTGGGAGGGAAAGATCATCTCTCAAACAAGCAGATCTTAGTCTGAATACAGTACTCGAGGTGTGGCCTCACCAGTGCCACCAGGGGACAATAACAACACACCATTTCTAATCCAAGCCAGGATGCCATTGGCTCTCTTGGCCACCTGGGCACACTGCTGGCTCATATTCAGCTGCATTCCCAGGTCCCTTTCTGCCAGGCAGCTTTCCAGCCACACTACCTTTGAACAAGAGCAAGCCAATGGCAATGTATTCTGTTATCTTTAGTAGGGTTCCTGACTTTCTGAGCTCCTTTTGTGGTAGAATGCAAATTTTTGGCTTTGCATGATTATCATGATTTTAATCCCACAGAGATTATTGAATTAAGCCAAGCAAGTGTGCTTTGACATGAAAGACACTGCTTGAATGTTTACATTGGGGGCTGGGGGGAGGGCTTTCTTCTTCTGGGAGTTTTGGGGCAGCTGCACAAAAGTAATGAATTAAAAGCAGAAGAATGTGTAAGACAGTCTGTGTCAAAGTGCAGATAAGGTAGTTCCTGCTTTGTGTCATGGCAGAAAGTGCTTTAAAAAGCTGCATCTTCTCAGAGGGGGAAGTAATCCTCAAGGGAGAACATACATCACTTGTAAACCTCCTGTGATGGAGTGATGGTTTACTTAACTTAAGAATCCCAGCTGACCAAAGTCTGCCTGCTGTGATTTCTTAAAGTTATTGATGAAGAGTTAGGCACTGATGTCCAGGTTCTGAAACCAGGCTCCTTACAAAGTTCAGCACATTTGTCATTGACTCAGCGAAGCCTATCACTTAAAGCTGACACTGAAAACCAATGATGAACTGCTACAGGAGTAGTGACAGATTTAGTGCCTGTTAATCTTACCCTAGACCTGTGTCTCTTGTACTTGAGGGTCATTCTGATGTTGTCTTCCAAATTTAGAGGGTTTTTTCCCCTTACATTTCCTCAATGAGGCCAGGATCAAAACATCTGATTGGATGCTATTTTCTTGCTGGTGCTGGTTGCTTGTGAGGTTAGCCATTAATGACAACTGAAATCAGTTCCTCTGGTGGGGAGACTGCTGTTTGTGTGAGTGCAGGCTTTGAAACTGTCCAGGTATGGTTTTGTTCTGAACTAGTGTGGGCAAAGTGTGGAATGCAGCATTGACATGCCCAAAAGCTGGAGAGGTCAGGGTGCTGGATGTTGCCCATTGTTAATGTTGCAGTGGACTCCACTTTGCTTCTAGTCTCTATAAAAACAAAAATACTTTCAGCTAGGAACGATGATAACTGACAATAAAAACAAAAGAAGGAGCTGGTGTTCTTCAGGGCATCATGACTTAAGTTTGTGACTGTCAAAAATCCAGTTGGTTGGTATGATCTGAAATAAAAATGCTCACAGTTGTTTTAGAGAGTCTTTCATGTGAAGCCCCTGCTCTGGCAGTGGGGGTGGCCTGGATTATCTTTCAAGGTCCCTTCCAACCCCTAATATTCTGTGATTTTGACTGGAGAATCAACAGATCTCAGGAAACAGATACAGATATATCTCATTTCAGCCTTAAGGTTACAGTAGCCTGTATAGGAATAATCTACCTTGATTGCTGTGTGCTGTATGTGTCCTTGCTCCCTAACAAGCAGTTTTGGTTTGTTTCACTTTTCACTATTTCCCCCCAAAACAACAAGCATCATGTTCTGATTCACTCTAGATTAATGGTTTGGTTTTGAAATGCAGTCTGTCAGTGTCCATAAGCTGGTTCAGGGTGTGAGCCTGCTTTGTCATTCTGCCCCTTCTAGTCTCTGATGTGACTGCTGTCTGTGGAGGCTTATCAGTACCAGAGAACATTTACTTTCTGCTTCACTCAGAGAGCACAGACCTCTAAGACATGGAGATCTTTTGAGGACCACTTAGAGGTGTTGGGTGACAGGTTGGACTTGATGATCTCTGAGGTCTTTTCCAACCTTATTGATTCTATGATTCTAGAAGTGCAGTAAGCAGATTGAGTTTGAATTTAGAACCTAAGGTAGAGAGAAAAGACCGAAAGGTGTTGGTCCTACCTTGCTGTGCAGGCATCATGACTCTCAATCTTTCAGCTTAATAGGGACTGATAATCATTTGTACAATGAGCTAACTTTAATGACAGTGTAGAAGTGTAAAACACTACTTGGTGACTTCGCATCATAATTTGGTTTCACATCACACTCACTTTCTGCTCTGCAGACAAGTGAGGCTCTTGTGTAACAGCCTGTAGAAACATAGCTGGCCTGAAGTCTACATAGCTGTGCTTCAGCCCTCCATTCTCATGTGCTCTGTCAGAGACAGAAAGGTTGCTGCTTGCCAGCCTGAGGAGCCCTGGAGACCACTCCATGAAACACAGCTTCTCTTCTGCTGGACTGAGGAGGGGGGGAATGTGTCGCTGAAGCTGTTTCATAAAGCCACAGAGGTCTTGCTTGTGAGTCTGGGCCGGCTGCAGTTCAAGACACTGATTGATTAGTAACCTGCAATTTCATCAGCACAATGCACAGTTCCTGTTTCTGGTGCTAAAAAAGCATTAGCAATGCTAAAATAACATTCTAATGCTCAAAGCCCTGTAATAATAGCTGGGGTGTTTTCTGACTAGCTCTCTTTGCTGTCTGATCATCTTTAGTCTGAAGTAAAGCTGGTGCCTGAAACACAGGCAGCTGATAGCCTTCCCCAGATGTGATGTGCAGGGGTTAATAATCAATATATCAATCATTGCAATAGAAGTGACTTCAGTGAATGACAACTGTGATGATTATTTTTTTTTTCCCTGTCTAAAATTACTTCTTAAGGCTAAGATTTTATGTTTCTACAGCAGGCTAAATCCTGCTTTAGAGAAGGATTCACCTACAAAGACAAAATGCACACTGTATATACGTGTCTTTGAAAGAAACAGGCTCCTTGGGGCTTTCTCCCATTAATGCCATGCAAAAGGAGATATTTTGTGTACCAGATCACCAGCAGGCAGTTGCTGAGGAACTCATACCCATGAAACTGTTGGAGACTTTAATAGTGATACTAAAATAACATGTTTAGTGCCTGGTCTTCTTCTAGGGTGAAAAAGAACTCTTTCTGAGAGGACACTGAAATATTATCTTCATCTATTTAATAATGAAAGCATCTCACCTGGACAGTTAAAGGATGTCCCTGGCCTCCTTGCTGCCTGTCTGCAACTGGTAACTGGAGCACAACTATTCTAGCTGCTGTTCAGATTAAAATACTTCTTATTTCAGGGTGGCAAAGGGACTTAAAGCAAGTAGAGGATCATAGAATCAATAAGGTTGGAAAAGACCTTAAAGGTCATCAAGTCCAACCTGTCACCCAACACCTCATGACTACTAAACCATGGCTCCAAGTGCCACATCCAGTCCTCTCTTGAACACTTCCAGGGATGGGGACTCCACCACCTCCCTGGGCAGCTCATTCCAATGGCTAACAACTCTCTCTGGGAAGAACTTTCTCCTCACCTCGAGTCTAACCTTCCCCTGGTACAGCTTGAGACTGTGTCCTCTTGTTCTGGTGCTGGCTGCCTGGGAGAAGAGACCAACCCCCTCCTGGCTACAACCTCCCTTCAGGTAGTTGTAGAGAGCAATGAGGTCTCCCCTGAGCCTCCTCTTCTCCAGGCTAAAGAAGTCAGTAGCTCTGGTGAATATAATGATGTATGCCTAGCTCCACATACCTGGGAAAGGAAGCCTCATTTATAAGTGTATTTACAATACTGGTGTGTCATAATTATCCTGTGAGTGTACTTTGGAGTCAGAATTCCTGGGAAGCACTCGATGAAGCTGGCAGAGTGACCCAGAGGTGAGAAACATTTGTGTAACAGCAGAGGAGAGCTCCTGTGATGGCAGCATCATCCAGTCTAACTGCTGGCACCTCAAGAGCATGCTAGCTGCTTTCTGCAAGCTTGCATTTTAAAGGCAGAACACTTTTTAATGATTTATGGATGTACTACATGAGCTGCTCTAAATTCCATTTAAACTTTTCCAGGGTTCTGCAGCGCTTTTATTACACTAATGAGCTGATTGTTTAAGAGTCCCTCACGTGGTTCATCCTCCTGCCCAGGCTTGTTTTGTTCTGTGTTCTTCTTTTACAAATAAAGAAACTTTTAGCTGCTGCAACTGGTGACAAACCAATATTTATAGCAGTTTGACAGCAGGATGAGGAACAGCGTTTGTCTTTGTAACAGCTTCAAGAAAAGGCCTTCCCAGCACCCAGCCATGCAGTTACAATCTTGACCTCTTTCTTATGCTGGGAGCATGCATACAGCAGACAAGCAGCACCTCCCACGTGTTTTCTTGACCCTTTGACTGTCCATTCACTTCCCATCTGTTTTGCAGCCTTAAAGGAACAGAGGGGGCCTTCTACTCATAAATCTGTCTTTAGTGCTGATAAATGATGGTCTGTCTCTTTAAGGGCAGCCTGGGTGGTTTTGCTGTACCCCTCCCATTCCCACCCCCCCTCTTTCTTGCCCTCCTCAAAACTTTATCTTTCCTCTTGGCCTCATCCAGAGGAAAACACGGCCTGTGAAGGAGGGGAAACTGGCAAAACCCCGTGCTGGGTAGTGTCAGAGGTTTCTCAGAGATTCAGCAGGAGATGACCTTGCAGCAGTCAGTAAATGACGGTAGCCCTTGGGCTGCGGTTGTGTGGGACATGAGGAAGCACGTTGGTGCAGGGCTTGAGCTGCGGGTGGAAAGTCTGCTTGCTGGGAGCTGGGAGCATGCTCCCTTACATTGTTTCCAGAAGTAGTAAAGCTTGGCCCTTAGAACATCCAGGCATGTGATACAGAAGGCTGAGCTCTGAGGAGGTGATTTCCGCCTGCTGCCCTTCTCCACCCAGCTGTTCGCAGGGGGCTGCCTTCAGCTGTCTCAGGTAGCCCTAAGCTAAACTTCAGCTTGCAACAGGAAACTGTGGAGCAGCGATGCCAGTTTTTAATGGTGTGCTTCTGGGCATTCTGATGAGATCTGACTAGAGACTGGGCTTTCCTTTTTGCCAGAGGAAAGATGATGCATTCAGAGCTGTAAATTCGACATTTCTGTGCCTCTAGGGTTAATTAACCGTAGCACAGCAAGCAGTGAGAATGGTTATAGACAAGGAAGAGATTAAGAAAGGAAGGGGGGGGGGGAAAGGACTACAGTCTAAAGCACAAACCAGAGCAAAAGGAGTAATAACTATGAGCTTTCAAATATCAAAGCCATTTAAACATGAGTTGGAGGCAGAAATCACTTTCATGTAGAACTGGAGGATTTATAACCAGATATTAGCTCTTTGTTTTCCTTGATTGTTTCATACTAGAAGTTTCATCAGAGTTAAAGATGAATCTGTGTCCAGAAGGATTTTACAGTATTTCTTGACCTTGCAACCTCAGAAGCATAAGCAAGAGGGATTTGGGGGGAAAATAACCTAAAAAAACCCTTTTGCTTGCTGTTCAGACCACGGTTGAAAGCAAGCAGTGAGGTACTCTGCTTTTGTCATTGGTGTTTAATGTTATTTTGATACTTTTTTGGCCTCCCCTCAGGAGATGTGTTTGCCAGCTTCCTTTAGCAGTCTGATTTGTGCAGTGATCCCTCAGCTTCTGCAGTTAGATCCCTGAGCTTATCTGCTAATGAAGGCAGCAGTCAGTAAGCAGGACTGAGTATTTCAGAGGGTTCTCTTCTCAGCAGTTCATGAAATCAGGAAAAGCAAACTTTACCTCTTGCTGCATCTTTCTGTGTTCACAGTATATTCAAATCCTCATTACAGATCAATTAGTCTGGGTTTGAGGCTTTTAGATTTAGGATCAGGGGATTAATGAAAAGAAAATGAGGGGGTAGCAATATCATTTCATATGGAGATAAGGAGAGACTGAGCATGAATGAGGATCTCAAGACATCTGAATAAAGAATTTCCTCATTCTGTCAGTGAAGTTTTATGGGAGAGGGAGGGAGGATTATGGGAATATTCATGACCAGATCAAGAGGCATCATGAGTTGATGTATGAACCAGCTTATCTTTTAGGTAAACATGGGGTAAATGGGAAGCATAATAGCCATTCATTGCCCCTGGGCCTGTGAATTTTGCTGTTCTAAAGATGGAAACAAGGGTTTAGTTACACTTACCCTCCACTGATTTCATTTGATTTTTTGATCACTGTTTAACAGGTGCTGGAAGATTTATGTACTGGTAACTTCAGGTCTGCTTTTAAACTTCCAAAGACCATACCACAGCCTTTCTAGAATCCAATGTAAGCAGTAGTATGTATTTAGACCCATAGTAAGAGTGTAGGACTTTAACAGCCTTCCCTGACACTGCAGCATTGTGTAACAGTTCTGAGGTGCTTCAACCCACTACAGAATGAATCTGCTAGCAAGCTGAATGCTTTTAATCCATGGCTTGCTTGTACCTGGCAAACACAGCACCACAAAAGCGAGAGGAAGTTCACCTTTCCCTGTCCCTTTATTTAGATTGAAACCCAAGTGATGGTCTGGGTTTGGCATGGTTGATAAACCTGCCTCAAACCAAAATGTGCTGGAATTTACAAGTGTGAGTCTCTAATCCTTTCATCTAGGATGACATCTAAACCCTGAAAATGGGGATGCACAGCTTGTGCATTTCACAGAGGAGTAAACTTCCCCAACTAAAGATGGGCAACGTCTGATTCTTGAGTTGTAACGGTTAATCATCCTCCCAAATGCAGTGTCACATTGTGCAGAGTGGCAGGCCCTGCTCTTGCACTCATTAGAAGAGTTCTGCCTGAGCATTTTTGTTTACTGGTTCAGTAAGATTAGTGTTATGTAAATGCATAGCTCTGCCATTAGCCTATTTAAGAAGCAAACCAACTTAGCAGGCTGCTGCTCCGTGCTGCAGGATGGGCTCGGGGGGTGGGGGGGGAATGTTACGACTTGGCTAGGGTCTGCTGCTGCCAAAGGCTGTACTGCTGCTAAGGGTACAGGGCATGGAATGAATAATTGCAGCTCTTTGGCAGTCACTGGAGCTGTTCTTTTTTAAGAATAGCCAGCATGTTTTGTCAAAGTATTAAATTACCTCAAGGCTTCGTAATTATTACAGCTAAGCAATCATTTCAGTTCAGCCCCAGTATAAAAACCATTTAATAAAGTGCTCATAATATGGAGTCAGTTTTAGTATGTCTGCTCTCTGAGCAAAGCCAGCTGATTCAGTATATTCTGGAGAGATGCATATTTGCTATCCTGTTGCTTTAATAGAGCCTAATCAGAAAATTAAACCAGATTTTCTTGGCACAGGTTGGGTTTATTAAAGGGTAAAATAATAATTAGGATTTTTTTTTGCTGATGCATTTCATTTTCAGGACTGGACTGTTTCATTAACAAGAGGTTGAGGAGGGAAGATGTTTGCATTTAATACTGTGAAATCTGCCTGCTTTTCACTAAGACTAATGGCCCCACCAATGTAAAGAACATACCTGGGCAAAGCATGGAGCAGTGTTTTCAATCCACATCAGAAATGAAGCTCTTGAACACACAACATGAAGACATCATCTGGGTCATGAGATTTAAGCCCCAGTTATCACACAGGGAGTGACAAAGTGTTAGGAGTAGGAAGGGACCTCAAAAGATCATTCAGTCCAACTCCCCTGCCAGAGTATGATCATTTAGAGTAGGTCACACAGGAACACATCCAGGTGGGTTTTGAATGTCTCCAGAGAAGGAGACTCCACAACCTCTCTGGGCAGCCTGCTCCAGGGCTCTGTCACCTTCACACTCAAAAAGGTTTCCCTTATGTTCACATGGAACCTCCTCTGCTCCAGCTTGCACCCACTGCCCTTTGCCCTATCAGATTGTCCTTTTTTTACTGGATGATACTTTTAGTTCCCTTAGCCACAGCATTCTCCTTGGAGCTTTGGGGGTTTTCCCCATTCATGATGTGTGTCCCATTTAAGGCTGATTTTTGTTGTTGGTGGTGGTTTTTGTCTCTCTGATTTGCTATTACTTCAGCTCAGCAAGGCAAGTTTCTAACCTCTGGCATTGCTAAAGAGAAGAAAGCATTAATAAACATCAATAAAAAAAGAGGAGCTCAAACCTTGTACCTCATGCAAGGGAACATATGGCTTTAATCCAATATTATTTTTAGCTTGGTGGGGGAAAAAAGGTTGTGTTTATGCTCATCTAACTCATTTTTGTCTGTCCTACTTCTCTCCTTCTCTTCCTTTGTATTTCTGAAGTGTGTGTTTTTTGTGGCTCTAATCACACACAGAAGGAGCTTCAAACTGAGGCTGTGGTGAGAGGGAAGTAGGAAATCTTGGAGGCTTTGGGTTCCAGCTACATTCTAAATCTTCATAAGCAATGTCATAAATCAGATGGGTTATATGATGACAAAGTGTTGGATGGAATTGAGGAAAGGGTAGAAAAATGCCTGAATCCCTGAGTTTTTACCAATGTTGCCTTTTCATTCTGAGTAACTACTTGTAGTTGTCTTCAAGCCATGGTTTTGTAGAGCAATAAACTCCCAGCTTTAAACTCCTGCCCACATCCATCTGCTACTGAAAGGCAGTGAGATAAAATGCAACTATTAACCATTCTTAACACTGTGCATGCCCTTCTGAATAGCTGTCCTGAATGTTTGCTGCCCTGAAACTCTCCCTGCTGGAAGCACATGAGCTCTCAGCTCTTTTGAGAATGATTAGTAGTGTTGGTGAAACTTCATGTGGAGAACAGACAGCTGTTTAAAAGATAAAGGGATCAGAGGACATTATTTAGAAGGTAACAACAACTCTTCACATGTAACAGGTGTACAGTGGGATCATGGAATGGCTTAGGTGGGAAGGGCCCTCAGGAGGTTATCTACTCCAACCCCCCTGCAATGGGCAGGGGCACCTCTCAACTGGACTCATTGAGCCTGGCCTTGAACACCCCCAGGGAGGAGACTCCACAGCTCAGGGAAGCACCTTCCAGGGTGTTGTCACCCTCACAGAGAAAAAGTTTTCCCTCATTTTCATAAGGAACCTCCTCTGCTCAAGCTTGCACCCACTGCCCCTTGTCCTATCACTGAACATCACTGAGCAGAGCCTGGCTCCATCCTCCCCACACTGCCCTTCACATCTTTATCAACATGAATGAGGTCATCCCTGAGGCTCCTCTGCTCCAAGCTAAAGAGGCCAGCTCCCTCAGCCTGTCCTCAGCAGGGAATTGTTCCACTGCTTTCAGCATCCCTGTGGCTCTGCACTGGACTCTTTGAAGTGGTTGCCTGTCCTTGAACTGGGAGTCCCAGAACTGGACAGAACTCCCAGCTGTTGCTTGTTTTGGAGAGTGAAGTCCAGGATCAATAACTTCCCTGGGCAGCCTATTCCACATTCCCACCACCCTCATACTGAAGAGCTTCTTCCCCAGATCCAGCCTAAACCGAATCTCCGTGGCAAGGCTGGAATCTCTCCCCTCACATCTAATACTTGAAATAAAAGGTTAGTTGGTAGCAGTTCACCATTACTCTGTCCTGATCAGCCACTAACTGGAAATAAAGCACATCTCTGAAAATAAGCTAAAAGCTGAGATTGTGAACTTGCAGTGAATGATCCAATGGAAGTGTCAGGGGGCCTTAAATAAAGTGCTTCCAGTATTGGGTTGCTTTGAGGGTTGGTCTCTTCTCCCAGGCAACCAGCACCAGAACAAGAGGACACAGTCTCAAGCTGCACCAGGGGAAGTTTAGGCTGGAGGTGAGGAGAAAGCTCTTCACAGAGAGAGTTGTTAGCCATTGGAATGTGCTGCCCAGGGAGGTGCTGGAGTCCCCATCCCTGGAGGTGTTCAAGAGGGGATTGGATGTGGCACTTGGTGCCATGGTTTAGTCAGGAGGTCTGTGGTGACAGGTTGGACTTGCTGATCTTTGAGGTTTTTGGTTGTTTTTTCCTCTCTTTCTGGGCATACCAATTAAGCAGTAATCATTTGAGTGGTGATCTTCTTCCTTCCCTCAGAGAAAGTTCGGGAAATCCAGGAAAAACTTGAAGCCTTCATCGAAGCCCTCCACCAAGAAAAGTAGATTGCTCAAGCAGGTAATCATGTTGTGGTCATGAGGGAGGAACAAAATTGCTACCATTTTCTTATCTTTGACTGTGCAGTTATTGTTCACCTCCTTTAGATGCTGATGCTTTCATAGTGCCTGGCTGCTGCTGCCTTTCACTTCTTAATTGCGGAGCTCCGCTTTCAGCTTTGATGCTACAAGCAGATATGGAGCATAGCAGAAATCCAGTTACTGGCTAATTATTCAAACACTGTGAAGCCCTGCAGGCAATTAGATTTCAGTTCATTATTCTTATCTGTGGTAAGAGTATGGTAAGGGGTAACTAGATGGAATCAAAATGAAGGGAATGACTTCTCTTATCTATAAAAGCACTTTGATTCTTTCTTTGCCCTTAAAGGCTCTGTGTGCTGTTAGCAAAAATAATTGCTTGCAGGTAATTGATTTCTTTCTGTTCTACTCAGAAACGGGAGCTGAAGTCCTGCCCTGGATTTGCACACGTTTTAAAATGATCTCCTCTGTTTCAACAGCAACTTCACACAAGAGTGCAGCTTTCCCAGGCTATCTTCCACAACGAAGACTTGAGTAAATAAGGCTTTTGTGTCCCATTCTCTCTCCTGGCTTTTGGGGAGCATCCTGAAACGTTGGCACAGACAGGAAATAATGCCTCACGGGACTGAAGAGTTCAGCTGGAAGACCACCTGCTCTTCGAAGCTGTGTGACATAAGAATCTGACTCGTGTGTCACTGAGCTTGGGAGCTTGCTAAAGTTGTACATTTAAGGTCTTTGGGTTTGTTGGTTTGGGTTTTTTGTTTCCTGAAAGGAAAAGCTCAACCTCGTGTGGTGGAGCTGGATCAGATTCCTGAAATTATGTTACCTGTTGTCATTTTCTTGCCTGCAAAGGATCCTGGGAGTTTGACATGAAGTTCCAGCATTTGTATGTACATTAAAACACCCTTCTAATTGATGCCACTTGTATCTGTTATGCTCTGTGTTGAGGCATTCTCTGCCAGCTGGTACAGATTTCAGAGCGTGGCGTTCAGGTCTGGAGGGGAAGTTGTGGATTGCGTTGAACTCCCAAACTCTTGAGAGCCACCGCCCCAGCAGTTCTTGTGGAAGTGCAGGCTGCTATTCTCTGACACCTGAAAAGGTCTGGCTCAGGAAATAATGTCAACAGCTGCTCCTTTTACCCATTCTTCCCTAATGTGTGTTGTCACTCTTGAGTCACAGCTGGTTACATTTCATTTCTGGGGTTGCACAGGCTCTGATTTCCTTCTTAACTCCTCCCTTCCCCCTAGGTACAGAGTAACCCGATCGAGTGCCTGTGAAACGCAGACAGATCCTCCCCACAGTTCCAACCTGTCCAACCTACTGAACAACAAAAAAAAAGGAAAAATAAAACTAATTTCATTTTCCTAATAGCTACTGTAAGGCCAAAACTGCTTTTCTAAGGATGTTGTGCACAAGGCCCTTCCCCATTCGCTCGATTTCTGTCCTTCAGCGTAGCGACAGCAGTAAGCAGCTATTCTTTTACTGCCTTTCAGTTTTGCTGAAGAAATGGCACTGCTGGCAAATGTAAGCACGATGCAGGCTCTGTATCATAGGTGCCTGGTTCATCATCACCACATCTTTCTGTCCACACCTCGCCACAAACAATCTGGATCCACTTCTGAGTGCCTCTGTGGAAGAAGACACTAGGCCTG
Organism: Melanerpes formicivorus; assembly: GCF_026170545.1. Classification (NCBI taxonomy): domain Eukaryota; kingdom Metazoa; phylum Chordata; class Aves; order Piciformes; family Picidae; genus Melanerpes; species Melanerpes formicivorus. Next base: position 21,141,309 of record NW_027142364.1, on the reverse strand, counting down.
AAACCGGTTTGGTTTGCAGTTTGCCGATTCTGTACCTTGAAGATTTGACTCAGGTTTGCTCTTCCCTTTTGAAAAGGCAGCTTGATTTTTCTGGTGTGTGACAAAGAGGGGAATCTGAACGTGTGCCAACAGGTGCTGTTTCCTTTTGCTCTCGGAGGAAGCAGTACAGAATCGGGCGGGACGAAGGATTCGTACAGCGGTGTCGAAAGGTTCAGTGTTTCAGGGTTGCTCTACCGAGGGTTGGGACTTTGCTGTTGAAAAATGCTTCCTGGGGAAAAAAAAATGAGTGTGTGAGAATGGCCAAAAATGAAAGCAAAAAAATGGCTTGTGGCACCACCATCATCATCATCCTCTGAAGAGAACTTCAGAAAGTCTGCACAGTTCTGAAGGCGGAGTCCTTAGACTGTGTAGCACGTGAAGTAAGTCTGCACTGCTGCCATGAAATCCTTTTTTGTACAAAATCAAAGGCAAACCAAACAAAAAACCCCAAGAACCCAACCCACAATCACCCCAAAACAGCAACAAAAAACAAACTCACTTTGGAATTTACCTAGAGATGTTTGAAACTTCTGTGTAATGTAAATGTTGCAAACTGTCTCAGCCTCGGCCCAGCGTTCCACGAGTTCGACTCTGACCTCTCTGTGCTGCTCATCTAAGACTCAGCATGATGTATTCCATGAAAACCTCGCTATTTATTGGATAAAAATGTAACTGAAGGAATAATAACAATAATAATAAAATGTGGGGTTTGAACACAGTGCTCTTGCACCTAGTCCAGAAGTCACTTTGGCCTTCTTTTTATTGCTGCTGCTTACATTGTGCAAAAGGATTCCGTTAATGGTGTTCAAATGTCCGATGTGGAAGTGCTGCCTCAGCACCCAGTTGGTGGTGAGTGTGCTAAGTGCTGTCTTTTGCTGTCTCAATTAACCTTGCCACTTCTGTGACACGTTTAGGCAGCTGCCTTATGGAAAATCCTTGTGTTGACAGCTTGATTTCTCTGGAAGTTTAGAGAATGAGCTGATACTGAAGGTATAAATGAAGGCTGCTTATGGAGTGTTTCAGGTGAGTTTAAAAGAAGTCTTCTGACTAGCTCAAGAGGTTTGAGAATCACAGAGCAGTCAGCTTGATCCATTGCAAGGAGAGACTGAGGGAGCTGGGACTCTGTAGCTTGGAGAAGAGGAGCCTAAGGGGTGACCTCATTCATGTGAGTTGTAACTGTCTCATATTATGGTGGCTAAAGTCACACATGGAAAACTACTTGAGATGCTGTTTAGCAGCCATGAGGTGGTGGGTGACAGGTTGGACTTGATGATCTTTGAGGTCTTTTCCAACCTTACTGATTCTATGATTCTCTGTTCATAAATGTGTGAAGGGAAGCATCGGGAGCATGGAGCCAGGCTCTGCTCAGAGGTTCCCAGTGCTAGGAGAAGGGGCAGTGGATGCAAGCTTGAGAAGGATCCATGTGAATGTAAAGAAAAACTTTTTCACTGTGAGGGTGACAGAACACTGGAACAGGCTGCCTGGGGAGGGTTGAGTCTCCTTCTGTCTCTGGAGGTATTTAAAACCCACCTGGATGTATTCCTGTGTGATCTGCTTTGTGGTCCTTCTCTGGCAGAGGCGTTGGACGGGAGGAGCTTTCAAGGTCCCTTCCAACCCTTAACATTTTGTCATTCTGTGAAATTAGGAATAGATATTTCTTTTTGCCCCCCCCCCCTTTTTTTTTAGATTAAGAATAATTTTACAGAATCAATTGGGAAAAAACAAACAAACAAAACTGCTGTAAAAGTGTGACTGAAGGTGGTGTGGATTTGCTCTCCAGAGCTTCAGGTGTAAACATGGGTATGTGAAGGATTATAATTCTACATTAACTTGACTTCATGATTGAAACTAACCAAAAAAGGTCTGGGAGAGAGATCAAGAACTGGGAAAGGTGTAAAAGAGTCAAAGGAAATGTAAAGTTAGAGAGTGAAAGTGACAAGTGAAGTTATGAGGTGTAACAAACATACTGGTGTGCTCTGTTTCACCGTTGAGGATACACTCAGCAAACTTCTGACTGATTGTATTTGGAACCTAAAGTGAGTTAGTTCTGGGCCCCTCAGTTTAGGAAGGACATTGAGACACTTGGAACGTGTCCAGAGAAGGGCAACAAGGCTGGGGAGAGGTCTGGAGCACAGCCCTGTGAGGAGAGGCTGAGGGAGCTGGGGTTGCTTAGCCTGGAGAAGAGGAGGCTTAGGGGAGACCTTCTTGCTCTCTACAACTACCTGAAGGGAGGTTGTAGCCAGGAGGTGGTTGGTCTCTTCTCCCAGGCAAGCAGCACCAGAACAAGAGGACACAGTCTCAAGCTGTGCCAGGGGAGGTTTAGGCTGGAGGTGAGGAGAAAGTTCTTCCCAGAGAGAGTTGTTAGCCATTGGAATGTGCTGCCCAGGGAGGTGGTGGAGTCCCCATCCCTGGAGGTGTTCAAGAGGGGATTGGATGTGGCACTTGGTGCCATGGTTTAGTAGTCATGAGGTGTTGGGTGACAGGTTGGACTTGATGATCTTGTAGGTCTCTTCCAACCTCACTGATTCTATGATTCTAGGAATGGCATAATCCATGGTGTTAATAAATTCACCACTCTGATTAACCTTCAAAAAGTTCTTTATTTTAGGGTGAAAAGCTTGACTAATGCTGACCCTCTTGGTTCTCAGTACCAAAGATAGTTCAGAGATCCATGTTAAATTCAGAATGTGAAACAACCACAAAGGTCTTCTGTGCTGGAAGTCCTCGTGGGCCCAACCTTCTCCACCAATGGCAAACACACAGCAACTGCCCCCAGAGCCAATTCCAGGATCAGCCTCACAGCCAAAATGTGACTCATTTCTCAGGTCACCTCTAGAACAGTGCCTAGAAGCCATCAAGTGTTACCACATGAAAGACTACAGCAGCTGCAAGAATCATCTCCCAGCTTTATTGCCACCCCTGCCAACATTTCCCCACTGGGTGATAGGAGCAATCCAGGACACTTCTAGAGTCAATGTCAGCAGCGCTTCTAGCACCGTTTCTGAGGCTGGCTCTACAGTTGCTCCACAACCCATTCCAGAAGCCCTTTCAGAGCTATTTCCTGAATCTCTTCTACAGACAACACTAAAATCGTGTCTGTGACCTTTGGCATCTCTCACAGAGCAACAGCTTGGAAAGTTTCACCTTCTGAAGTGCTGCAGCACCGAGGTGATGGCAGATGCAAGCAAGCTTTGTGTAGACAGAAATCTGCATGGGTTTGCCATTCCAGCACCGCAGCATAAACAACCACTTAGAGTCTCTGTGGCCTTCCAGCTTCCTCCCTGTGTTTCTGCAGGGCATTTTATCCTGAACAATTCTTGCTGACAGCCTTGTTCTGTAAAAGGTCTGTGATCAGAGCCACACAGAACACACAGTGCTTTTGACAAAGTACAGCTTTAAGAGCTGTCTGACTCTGCAGCACCTATCTTGGAAGGGCTTTACAATGCATTTTATTTATCTGACTGAAAAATAACCTAGCAAGTGATTGATCACGCTCTGTAAAGATCTCTGCAAGGCAAGATGGATTACTGAACTGATTACAAAATAGATCAGGATGCAACTGACATAATAAAAACCCCAACAAAATAAACCAAGTACCTTGGAGATGGTTAAGTCACTGCAAGGGCATCCCAGCAGGAACAGTGAGAGAATCCTTTCAGATTACTTGCAAACTACTTTCATCTTGGCATGGGGATGCTGGGTTTTTTCCCCTTTAAGACAATTATTAAGCTCTCTAGAAAAATACATTTATTTCCCTTATGGAGGTGGTCAGAGAGTAGTCATAAGGCACCCTCCACCCTGGAAATCCAGCACTGATAACCATGGCTGTATACAAGACAGCACTAGCTGGAAGCACAGTAGTTCAGACTAGCACTGTAGTTTGGAGTCAGAATGGTAGTCAAACCTCTACTGCATCTCCAGGTCTTGGAAATAGGCAGGTTTGGACTTCCTAATGGAGTTCTCTGGTCAGATGCTTCCTGAGGAAATGAAAGTAAAAGGAAAATAAGGGAAGGTAGAGTCATAGAATGCTTTGGGTTGGAAGGGGCCTCCAAAAGTCATCCAGTCCAATCCCTTCTGCAGTCAGCAGGGGCATCCTCAACTGGATCAGGTTGCCCAGAGCCCTGTTGAGCCTTACCTTGAGTATTTCCAGGAATGGTGCCCTAACCATCTCCCTGGGCAACCCTTCCCAGAGTTCCACCACCCTCACAGTGCAGAACATCCAATCTAACTCTGCTCTTCTCTACTGTCAGACCATTTTCCCTCATTCTCTCACCACAGGCCTTCGTAAACACTCTCTCTCCAGGTAGCTGCTGTTCTTCAGACAACCATACAAGCCAAGTTCTTGTGAGGTACCCCAGTTATTTCTGAGTAATCTTCACCACTGTACATCCCACCCATGTGAGGAAGCATGACTGGAACATTTCCTAAACCACCTCAAGCCCTAAAAACATATTCCAGAGAAAAGCTTTGCTGCAACTCTGCAAAATAAACAGAGGCATCACCACAGACTAAGCTCATATGGCAACACCTTCACGGACATAAAAGTATCCCACAGACAAATCCAGGACCAAATCCCTCCAAGAACAAAGTTCTAAGTGACTCCAGGGGCCTTGAGAGATCTTATATTGTAACATTTCTGAAGTGAAATGATGAAATCTCTTGCATCTTCTTTTTTAAACACAGTTGTTAAGAGTTGCTAAGTTACATTTAAGGCATACAAAAATTCACTTCTCCAAACTTTACAGTAGCACAGTAGCACAGTATTGCTAAGGTTGGAAGAGACCTCGAGGATCATCGAGTCCAACCTCTCACCACAGACCTCATGACTAAACCATGGCTCCAAGTGCCACATCCAATCCCCTCTTGAACACCTCCAGGGATGGGGACTCCACCACCTCCCTGGGCAGGTGAGGATATGAAGTTGTAATTAAAAGGGTGTTTTGAAATAATCTTTATGGCAGGAATCAGTGTTGTGCCCTCTTTAACATTTTAGAGCCTTTTGTCAGGGAAGACCTGTGCATCACTGCCATGAGTTGAGCTAAACCTGCTTGCTGATACTCAATACCATGCTGCTGTTGAGCCAACCTCAAAATGGAAGTGCTGGTGGGAACGTGCCCAGAGAAGGGCCATGAGGATGGGCAGAGGGCTGGAGCTCCTCTGCTATGAGGACAGGATGAGAGAGTTGGGGTTGTTCAGTCTGGAGAAGAGAAGGCTCCAAGGAGACCTTCTTGTGGCCTTCCAGGATCTGAAGTGGGCTACAAGAAAGCTGGGGAGGGACTCTTTAGGGTCTTAGGTACTGCTAGGACTGGGGGGGATGGATCCAAGCTAGAGGAGGGGAGATTTAGATTAGACATTAGGAAGAAGCTCTTCACCATGAAGATGGTGAGAGACTGGCACAGGTTGCCCAGGGAGGTGGTGGAGGCCCCATCCCTGGATGCTTTTAAAACCAGCCTGGATGGGGGAAACCTGATCTAATGGGAAGTGCCCCTGCCTGTAGCAAGGGGGTTGGGACTAGATGATCCTTGAGGTTCCTTCTAGCCCTGACAATTCTGTGATTCTGTGGAAGTATCCTGGGGCTTGAAGCTCAGATTGTGCTGTAAGAGGCTTCCTGTTCCAGTTGCTGTTTTCAGTTTCCAGGTTTGGGGTGCTAGGCTTTTCTGCTGGGTGGGCTGCAGGCTGGGGGTCGGGGAGGTGGCTGGCTTCTGCTGCAGCTGCATTTTACTGCTCTGGGGTCATTGTGCCTTTTATGATCTCACTTCCAGTAAAACTCTTGATCCCAACCCAGAGTTGGGTTTTTTTGTGTTACTTGCCCTCCTGCCTGTGTTGAGAGACGAGGGGCTTGGGAGCTGGCTCTGTTAACCCAGGAGCATCACTGAACAGGACTGACAGCTGCCAGGTCCTTAGAACTGCAAAGGACAAGCACCTTCTGTTACTGCTCCATTGCTGTCAACCATCACCTTTGGAAATTACACCACCTCGACCCTTCTGCACATTCCTGTTCCATAGAGCAGCATCTCCTCCAGACTGCTGGAATACAGTGGGCTGCACAACAGCAGCCTCTTTAGATCTAGAAAGTATTTCACTACAGAAATCATAATGAAAGATCAGTTTCACTTTTATTTCAAGCAGCTCCTCTCTTTGCCAGCCTCGTGGAATCATAGAATCATGGAATTGTCAGGGTTGGAAGGGACCTCAAGGATCGGCCAGTTCTGATCTCAAGGATCAGAGAGGCAGTACAGCTGGTGGGACAGCTAGCACAGAGCTGATTGCATCCAGCACCTGAAGGGCACAACAGCTTGGGCAGCATGGAACCTGCTGGAGAAATACTCTCCCATTGCACAGAATCATAGAATTGTCAGGGTTGGAAGGCACCTCAAGGATCACCCAGTTCCAAGCCCCCTGCCATGGGCAGGGACACCTCACACCACAGCAGGTTGCTCACAGCCACATCCAGCCTGGCTGCAAACACCTCCAAGGACAAGGCTTCCACCACCTCCCTGGGCAGCCTGTGGCAGTAAGTGTGAAGGTACCAGGATGCCACCTGTGTGTGAGAACATTTGAAGCAGGATTTTGCCTCATCTCCACGAGCCAACTGCCTGTGGCTTTTGATGTCCAGAGATGGAACATTCATTGCAGCTTTTCTTACAATGGCTCTGTTCTGGCTCCTGTGAAAATCAACATCCCTTTTTGTGTTGCTGCCTGACAGGATGCTACAATACTATTAGCATTTGCAAAGGGGTTTGCTCTGTCCGATAGCGCAACTCCCAGACCGCAGGCTGCTCAGTTTGTGTTTCTCTATTATGTGGCAGACACAAAGAAGCTGAAGGCTGGCAAAGGCCTGTCAAATCTTGTAATGTAGCGAGCGACCCCAGAGCTTCATTCTGCTTTATATCATCTCTTGTTCCCCGTCCCACCCCTCTCCTTCAATGGGCTCTGAGGGAGGTAAATGAATTCAGCGGTATGGTAGGCGGATGATTCCTTTCTGACCTCATTCCTGTACCATTTGTTTCCAGGCTTGTTGGAGGGAAAGGGACATATCTGAACCTTTTATTGCAAATCATTTTCTTGCAGGTTGGGGAGTTAATGCAGAGCTTGTCTGAGCTCAGCGGAGCGGAAAGCGTGCTGGGTCCCAGTCGCGACACGCCCGGTCCCTTGGGGCTGCCAGATCCAAGGGGAAAGCACTGCACTGGAATCCTTCCACGTTTGGCAGTGCTTGAACACCTGGGCACTTTTTGTTCTCCCCCTTCCCCTTTTTGTTTTCCCCCTCGGTGTGCATGTGTTTACATCCTTTCTCATGCCTTGCAACATCTGTCTTAAGAGCAGACAGAAAGCAAACAAAGAAGGACCTTTCACAGCCCACTGCTGTGTGTTTTAGTTGGGGAGAGGGTGAGGCTGAGGCAAGAGATGAGTGCAGCATACACTAAACATCAATAAAATTGCCAAGCAGCGTCTCAGACCTAGGTCTGAAACTGGCAGAGCAGTTTGTGGGTTTGGACAGTTGTGTCCATGTGTTTAGGGATTGATCTTGGTAGTAAGGAAGGCAGTGGTTTCTCACATACCCGGACTGAAGCTGAGGAGCACTGAGATGTCGCAGACCAGAGGTGCCAGAGCTGTGTATCCATCTGCTCTTGCAGAAAGAAGGCTGGAGGAATGTGACCAGCAGCAAAGTGTGAGGTGGGAATACCACCATAGCTGTCTTGCACAGCCGTAAGCTTGCCCTCTGTGCTGTCGGGGCCATAATGTTTGGAGGGTCCCTCTGAGGAATTGATTCCTGAGATGTCAAACACAGCTTCTCTCCCAAGTCTTAGCTGTACACAAGTGCTGTAAGTCTGCTGTATGTGGAGTGTAAGATCACAAGTAAACCACAACAGGGACCAGTCTACATCATTTCATTCTTAGTATTCATGGAGGTGTTGTACCCAAGAATCACAGAATCATAGAACTGTCAGGGTTGGAAGGGGCCTCAAGGATCAGCCAGTTCCAACCCCCCTGCAATGGGCAGGGACACCTCACACTGCAGCAGGTTGCTCACAGCCACATCCAGCCTGGCCATAAAAACCTCCAGGGATGAGGCTTCCACCACCTCCCTGGGCAACCTGTGCCAGGCTCTCACCACCCTCATGGGGAACAACTTCTTCCTAACATCCAATCCAAATCTACCCACTTCTAGTTTTGTTTCATTCCCCCCAGTCCTATCATTACCTGACACTCCAAAAAGTCCCTCCCCAGCTTTCTTGTAGCCCCCTTCAGGTACTGGGAGGCCACAAGAAGGTCTCCTGGGAGCCTTCTCCTCTCCAGACTGAACAGCCCCAACTCAGTCTATCCTTGTAGGAGCAGAAGGTGGTTCTGGGTGATTTGAAATGCCACAGCAGCATAACTGTGGGTGGAAAGCAGGAGATGCACAACGATCTCCCTCTACGTAGCCCAGCAGAAATCCCATGAGGAGCCTGTGTTGATCCTTTGGGCTCATCACTTTGTGTTGTGTGTGTGCTCTGCAGAGGGCATCCCCGAGACAAAAGCAGACACTGGGACACAGCTGCAAATAGGTCAGGCTGCAGAATTAGTGTGAAGGGCACAGGATAAAGGGGATGAAAGGGAGTGGTCATAGCTCAGGTAAAGCTCTTTCCTTAAGAAATGTTGTGGTAGTGGATTGCAGCTTGGGTGTACTGACACAAAGGGTACTGCCTGCCACTTGGATGCCACCTGTGTTCTACATGGGCTTAGAGAACTCCTTGGTACTGACAGGGTATGAAACCACTAGTGTTGAGCTTATTGAGCTTGAAAATCAAACATCCACATCTTGCAAGCATTGAGGGCATCCCCCAAACAAGCTCCCTTCGTGCTTTCTTTGTCATTCCTCTCTGTGGTCTGTTTGTGTATCTCAGGTGGAGGATGAGTTCATCTAACAGCTGTAACCTCAGACCCACAGGACCTGAAAGCCATTTGCCTGTGCAGGCTGTTTTGGAGTGAGGGATCATTTCTGGATTAAATATTTAATCCAAAGAGGAACTGGGGCAGCTTCCCTGCCCCACCCTCTGGATTTCTTGCTCTGTACTTTCACAGGCTGCCAGTAGTGATGATTTTATAGCTGTGTGGGTTCTTGCCTGCTGCCTCACAAGCAAGGCCAGCATGAATATGAACTGTGTAAGGCCCTTTAAAAACACATGGATAAAAATAACTAAGAATTGTTTTAATCCTCCACCAATAGTAGGAAGGCAGTGCTGCCTGCTCCAACCAGTGGACAAAAGGTTCATGTTTGTCTTGACTTCTGTCTGGCAGTTCTGACCAGTTAGATCTTTTTGCAAGGAAGCTTTCTCGTAGGCTATTAAATGTTTGTCTTACAGCCCCAGATGTGATGCCACGGGATGTTGCCATAAGGAAAACAAGGGTTTCCTGTTTAAGAAGGCTTTTGCCCCCTCCCATCAGTTTACACAGTCTGTCCCTTCAGCTGGAGGAGATAACACTTCTTGTTTTCAGGGCAAGAAAACAGAAGAGACCTTCAAGATCATCGAGTCCAACCTATCATCCCTCTTGTTCTGGTGCTGGGTGCCTGGGAGAAGAGACCAACCCCCTCCTGGCTACAACCTCCCTTCAGGGAGTTGCAGAGAGCAAGAAGGTCTCCCCTGAGCCTCCTCTTCTCCAGGCTAAGCAACCCCAGCTCCCTCAGCCTCTCCTCACAGGGCTGTGCTCCAGACCCCTCCCCAGCTTTGTTGCCCTCCTCTGGACACCTTCCAGTAAGTCTTAAACTGAGGAGCCCAGAACTGGACACAGGACTCAAGGGGTGGCCTAACCAGTGCTGAGTCCAGGGCAGAATGACCTCCCTGCTCCTGCTGGCCACACTGTTCCTGATGCAGGCCAGGATGCCATTGGCCTTCTTGGCCACCTGTGCACACTGCTGGCTCATGTTCAGCCTACTATCAACCAGCACCCCCAGGTCCCTTTCTGTTTGGCAGCTCTCCAGCCACTCTGACCCCAGCCTGTAGCACTGCCTGGGGTTGTTGTGGCCAATGTGCAGAACCTGGCACTTGGATGTGTTCAGTCTCCTGCCCTTGGCCTCTGCCCATCTGCCCAGCCTGTCGAGGTCCCTCTGCAGAGCTCTCCTACCCTCTAACAGATCAACTCCTGCCCCCAGCTTGGTGTCATCTGCAAACTTACTGATGATGGACTCAATGCCCTCATCCAGATCATCAATAAAGATGTTAAAGAGGATGGGGCCCAGCACTAATCCCTGGGGGATGCCACTGGTGCCTGGCTGCCAGCTGGCTGTGGCACCATTCACCACCACTCTCTGGACTCAGCCTCCAGCCAGTTCCTAACCCAGCACAGAGTGCTCCTGTCCAAGCCAGGGGCTGACATGTCGCTTGGCCAGCAGTTTGCTGTGAGGGATGATGCCAAAGACAATTCACACCACTGCCCACATCCCTTTCCAGTTTGGTTTCTGGTGTCTTGGTGTGTGTGGCACACTTCAGCTCTACCCATGTCTCAACGTAAATACTGCATGCCTGTCTGTACAGCAGCTGTGCACAGCACCACCCTGCTGACTACCTCAGGAGTGGTGACTTGCTGACTGCTCTGTGCAGAGCCCAGAAGAGGATTTGAGTGACTTGTCCAGCCCAAAAGACAAATGCTATTAGTAGATGAGCAGCAGCAGAAGAACCATGGGAGAGTGGTTTGTGACAAGAGGCTGTTTTCATGTGGAAGCAAGAGAATGTCATACCACTTGCTGAAGCTTAGAGCTGAAATGAAGCTTTGTCATGGAAAGGCTTGTAGCCTGTTGAGCCCAGAGACCAGGATTAGGAGAATATTCATGATGCCTGAGAATCAGCAGGTGAGACCTAATGCATACATTTGCCCCTCACCCCCTTCTCCAGCTCATCCTTTTGGTAAACAGTGCATAAAAGCTGGGTTCCCAGAGTGACTGAACTCAGTTCCTGATCTTTTTCCCCTCCCCACCCCCCACCCCCATTCTTTGTGAGACAGAGATTGCAGTGGGTTTGCCACTTGTCCCAAGCAGAAGCACGAACTCCCTGTTTCTAAAGAGCAACTGTGTGGCCAAAGCAGAAGTCTTGTGACATTACTTAAGAAAGCAGAATGGTATCTTAGCATCTGAGGCCTTTCATTTTTGAAAGCATGAAGAAAAGCCTCTCTAAGAGCTTAGATAAGCTGGAGAAGAATCTCTCTGACATATGTGCATTGTCACAGGAAAGCATGGCTTGAAGCCAACTGGTGGGCCTCTGCCTTTAATGCCCCAAGTGTCTGTCATGCCTGCTTTGGTGTGCTTGCTAGTTAGTAAACACCCAGTGTGCAGAATCCATACAGCCAGGAGGAGCTGCAGTACGTGGTGGATGCAGGGGGCTTACAGGAGCGTGAGCAGCAGGGGATGCTCAGTGAAGCCTTGACTCCTTGGGCAAGGAGGAGAAAAGTGGTTTTACCAGCTTTTCCCAAGTGAAGCACAGGGGTTTGACCTACAGCAGATTTCAACAGTGAAACTTTGGCAGAGTTGTCTCACTTGCAGCATGGTGTGGGCAAAGAGGAGGGATGGATCATGGTTGCTGATCCTGTCCTCGTTCTGACAGACTTCACCTCGCAGGCATCAAGTTGCAGGTTCAGCGTGGTGAGGTAGGGATGACTGTCAGCTCTGCAGCTGATGCCTGAGAGCTGGCAGCCCTTTGAGGCTTGAAACAGTGCCTGCAGTAAGTAGAGGAGAGCACACTGGAGTTTTGTGTTAGCTCAGTGCTGTTGCATGGGTTTTGTCTGCGGCTATGTCAGTGTCAGTGCTCTTTCCTCTCTCCTCTCATCTGGCACAAACCCGTTCTACTGGCTGGTCATTTTCCTGCTGAGGATTGCAGCTTCAAGTAAGTGCTAGAAAGAAACATCACAGTGGATGCAAGGCAAGGACATTTAGGCTGCTGTCAGCCTAAGATCGGTGCCACTTACCCAGGACTAGGTGTAACTGGGCTACTAACCCTCCCAGTGTCTGCCCTGGTATGAGGCAAGGGCAGATGCTTACCCAGCTCCATCAGCCTTCCCAGAGGGACAGCCAGCTGAAGCCTCTCTGCACTGACACAGAGGTGGCTAAACAAGAGTGTGGTTTGGTGCAGGTGTGCCAACATCTGCTGGGGCCCAAGGCCTGCAGGACCTTTGGCAGTGGAGCCATCGTGATCATTCTGCATTATGGAGAATGTAAGTGGATTGTTTGTGGTGCTTGGGGCTGTTCCCCCCTCTTTTCAGCCTTTCCAGGAAGGAAGTTTACAGCATCTTAAATCTCCCTTGGCATTTCAGTCTGCAAGAGCTGTAGTGCCTGGCTCTGACAGAGCTGTAGTGCCTGGCTCTGACAGAGCTGTTGTCACACTCTTTGACAGTGTCTCACCCTAGGGATGCTTGTTTGTGGGATCCTGGTGACAGCACCTTAGTGGAGATTTCAACAGCTTTCCTGCTAATCTGAATGTCACTCCATACACTTCCTTCTGTGGCTGCAATTTGGTCCCCAGCAACTGAAACCCAACTGCTGCCTGCTCAGTATAGTTTTCCTAGGAACTGATGCACCTAGGTCAACAAACTGACAGGCATTGCTGATTTTACTGCTTGGCAAATATTGAACTAAAGTCTTCAGCACTGTAACCCTGTTGACAACTGCAGGATAATGTCATTGTCCTCTTTTGTTAGCGTGAAGTGCATCTTCTCGTGGGTGTCTGGCATAACACTCTGTAAACAGCAAGGGATGTTGTGATTTGGAGTCCCAAGTGTTTGCTCTGACAATATAAACTCACTGCCTGCTCCCTGAAACCAAACATCCTGTCTCTGCCATGGTTACTTCAAACTGATCCTGAAACAAGACACTCTCCTTCCTGAAAACACTGGAGGGTGATGGCATGGCTGCTGTGGAAGGATCTCTTCTCTTTGGGAAAGCTGTGTCACCCTCCTTTATGCTGCTACAGCACTATATTGAGGGGTCCAGACTGGGCTTCAAGAGACTGAAAAGCAAAGGGTGACACTTGGCAGGAAGGAAAGAAAATCACTGTGGGTTAGTACAGCTGACACTTGTCCCTCTGGAAAGGAAATGCTGTGCTGCAACCCTACTATCAATTCCTTCTTTTCTGTGACAGCTTGTTAGGAGAGACAAAACTGGTGTGTGCCCAAAAAACCTCATCACATGCATCACCCCTTCTCACAAAGAGTCACCTGGTAAAGACAAGGGGCACAACTCGATGCTGGGGAGAATCAGACTGGAGGCCAGAAAAATTTTTCACCATTTGAACTATTAGACATTGGAATAAACTCCTGTGGTGGCTTGAAATTTCCACACCCACCCCTCCTTCCTCTCCCAACATTAACTTTACCAGGCCAGCCCAGGTGGCAGCAACTGAGAGCTGTATTTGCAGGCAAAACTACAATCCACAGTGGAATGCAGGGAAGATGTACAAGATATACAGGAGGTACAATCTTTACAGATATGTGCAAGTAACACAGCACAAGGATCCCCCTGGTCAAAGAGCAGGGGAAGCTACTACCTTCTCCCTTTCTGCCTCCCCAGACCCCCCCTGTACAAAAGAAGGGAGAAGGGAGCAGAGGGATGGTAATACCAAAGCAATGCAGCCAAGGTCAAGCAGAAGCAAGTTAGTCTCTCCCCAGAGCGAAGAAGCAAGAAGAGAAAGAATTGTGAGGAGAGGCTGAGGGAGCTGGGGTTGCTTAGCCTGGAGAAGAGGAGGCTCAGGGGAGACCTCATTGCTCTCTACGACTACCTGAAGGGAGGCTGTAGCCAGGTGGGGGTTGGTCTCTTCTCCCAGGCAACCAGCACCAGAACAAGAGGACACAGTCTCAAGCTGTGCCAGGGGAGGTTTAGGCTGGATGTTAGGAAGAAATTCTTCCCAGAAAGAGAGATTGGCCATTGGGATGTGCTGCCCAGGGAGGTGGTGGAGTCACCATCCCTGGTGGAGGGAGGAGACTGGATGGGGTGCTTGGTGCCATGGTTTAGTTCATTAGATGGTGTTGGATGATGGGTTGAACATGATGATCTCGCAGGTCTCTTCCAACCTGATCTATCCTATCCTATCCTATCCTATCCTATCCTATCCTATCCTATCCTATCCTATCCTATCCTATCCTATCCTGTCCTATCCTATCCTATCCTATTCTCTTCCTAGACCTCTCCAAAATTAAACCTCCCCATGACTTCTATAAGGTCCAAGGTTATTTGCATTGGGTCCAGCCTCCATAGTTTCAACTCATGGAGATTCCCTTCTGCTTCACTGGCTCACTCTTTTGCTGACAGGAGTCATCACTCTGGAGCAGCCTGGGGTAACTCAGCTGTGTGTGACTCAGGGAGGACATGCCCCAGAAGAATGGTGTCATTAACAAGGATTTTTAATTCCATGCCACCTTTGGTCTTTGTCCACTGCAGCTTTGTTATTTCATGTTTAGGTTAAGGGTGAAGATTAAAATAGATCTACCTTTGCTTCACATCTCTGCTTTCACATGCAGTTGGTTTTGCATGTGAGCTGCTTGGAATCTTTGTTTAAGGCCACTTTGCAAGCTTAAATGGTAGAGAACCTAAACCACAATGAATCTGTTTGAAAAGTGTCTAGCTGCACACCTGCAGTTGCAATATTACCTATGAAACATTAACCCAAAGACTGCCAGGAGGAGTATCTGCAGGAAGGAGAGAGAGAGAGAGCCTTTGCAGACAGCTGGAGCCTGCCTCTCCAGGCTGCTGCCTTCCAGCTTGCAGGATTGCAATCCAGAAATGTCTGAAAGCATCAAGTCCACAGCTTTTTATTTCCTCAGTGGACACACAAATAGCTCTAGCATGTGCTGTTTATTGTACCGTTGAACTAATGGTGCTTCCTTTTCCTTTGTGTCTCAGGAAAAAGAAACCACAATGGCTTTGCCTTTGAGGTTACTGCAGTCACATGCTAAAAAGAAGTCTAAGGGCAAAGGAAAAGGAAGAGGGCAGCATGGATTTCACCACCAGGTGCTGAGATGGGACAGGTCCTGTGATTTACTGCTCACATTTGGTCCTGTTGCAGACTCCTCTCGAGGAATGCAGAGCTGAAGGGGATGGGAGCTGGGGCTGTAATTGTGTTCCCAGCAGAAAGGGAGAGGCCAAGCTCCACGCTTGGGAAATGACCACCTTCATACTTCCTGTAGTAGTTCAGAGGGGCTCATTGATCATGAGGCTGCAGGCTTTTGTGGCTGATGTCAAGTGACTGCTCTTGGGGATGACTTGCCTATTGTCTATGAGGTTCCTTTGACCAAAAACCAGCTGCTGACACCTCTAGTTCCCCTAAACAAAACTGTCTTGAACTTCCAGGGGAGGACAAGGCCATCACTGTGCTGGCCTTGACTGGAATCCCAGCTGAGGGGGAGAAGTCAGACCTGTTTCTTGCCTTGGGAAGACTAAGCTTTTTTGCCTTTTATTTTCTCCCACTGTTTGTTGTTGTTGTTGTTTGTTTGGGTTTGGGTCTTTGGGGGGAGAGGTGGGGTGGGCTTTGTTTGATTTGGTTTGGGAGGTTTTGTTTGCTTTCTGTCTGTTTGTTTTGGGTTGGTTGGCTTGTTTGTTTTCTCAGCAATAGCTGTGAAATAGACAGGGAAAGTTAGCAGCCACCAGCCACAGGAGAGGGAAGAACCTGCTCGTCCTGTAAAGCTTTTGATTCTGCAATCCACCTGCAGATCACAGGATCACAGTATCACCAAGGTTGGAAGAAAGATCATCAAGTCCAACCTGTCACCACAGACCTCATGATTAAACCATGGCACCAAGTGCCACATCCAATCCCCTCTTGAACACCTCCAGGGATGGGGACTCCACCACCTCCCTGGGCAGCACATCCCAATGGCTAACAACTCTCTCTGGGAAGAACTTTCTCCTCACCTCCAGCCTAAACCTCCCTTGGTGCAGCTTGAGACTGTGTCCTCTTGTTCTGGTGCTGGTTGCATACAGCAGAAGCTGGTTTCCTGGCCACTACCCAGTTCAGGTTTTCTCCTTCAAGGTTGGTACTCTCTATTTTCTACAACAAGCTGATGTGATTTCTGCTTTGAGGTGACCTGCATCCCTGTGCACCCTACATCAGGAATGAGGCTTGCAAGTAGCTCACACATCCTGGCTTCCTTTCTCTTGCATATCCCGGCATCCTTTCTGAAGGAAGTTGTTCCCAGAAGGCTCAGCCAAAGCTTCTGGGCTGTTCAGGTGAAGGAAGCAGCAGAGAAGGAGCAGCCTGGTGTTTTGGTAGGAGATAGTACTGAATTCTTGTGGTTGTAGCCAGGATGGGGTCAGTCTCTTTTCCCAGGCAACCTGTGGCAGAAGAATAGGACACAGTCTCAAGCTGTGCCAGGGAAGGTTAACCAAAATGCACCCAAAGAGGCACAGCCCTGTGAGGAGAGGCTGAGGGAGCTGGGATTGTTTAGCCTGGAGAAGAGGAGGCTCAGGGGAGACTTTCTTGCTCTCTCCAGCTCCCTGAAGGGAGGTTGTAGCCAGGAGGGGGTTGGTCTCTTCTCCCAGGCAACCAGCACCAGAACAAGAGGACACAGTCTCAAGCTGCGCCAGGGGAAGTTTAGGCTGGAGGTGAGGAGAAAGTTCTTCACAGAGAGAGTTGTTAGCCATTGGGATGTGCTGCCCAGGGAGGTGGTGGAGTCCCCATCCCTGGAGGTGTTCAAGAGGGGATTGGATGTGGCACTTGGTGCCATGGTTTAGTCATGAGGTCTGTGGTGAGAGGTTGGACTCGAAGATCTTTGAGGTCTCTTCCAACCTTGGTGATTCTGTGATTCTATGCTGTTAGGAAGAAATTCTTCACAGAAAGAGAGATTTGCCATTGGAATGGACTGCCTGGGGAGGTGGTGGAGTCACCATCCCTGGCAGTGTTTAAAGTAAGACTGGATGGGGTGCTTGGTGCCATGGTTTAGTTGATTAGTTGGTGTTGGGTGATAGGTTGGACTGGATGATCTTGAAGGTCTTTTCCAAGCTGGTTAATTCTGTATTAGTAGCAATATGGCAGCTTCCTAATGAACAACTATGAGGCAACATCTTCCAGCTTCCTTGCTAGCAGGAGCTCATCAGGCCAAGCACTACTGGCAGCAGCCTTCTACTCTTTTGAGGCTTTGGAGTAGGACTTTTTGCATGGTAAGAAACTGCAGCTCCTGTACAGAAGGACAACTGAGTGCTGTTATAAATGGAAGTTGAGAACATTTTGTGTTGCTGTTTAGAATAGAGTCTGTTTGTTCCAGAGGATTGGGGGGTGGCCCTCTCAGGCTCTACATATAGATGTGTGACAGCCAGGTACTACCCAAACTGAGCAGCACCAGTTCATTGTCTCTGGTCCTTCAGAGCCTGTTGGCTCCAGATGTATCCTTTAAAGAACTCAAAACTGTATCTTAACCCCCAAAAGGCCTTTTTTTTTTAAAAGGACTTTTCTCTAATAACTCTGAAGTCCAGTTCCTAAGTAAAGGAGCTCCAGAGATTCTCAGCATTTTCACTCTATGTTCAATAATGAAATCATCTGGGACCAGCCAGCTGGCATAAGAAATTTCATCCTGAACAGCCAGCCATTGGGAATGTGTTGGGGTGGTTTTTTTTGTGGCCACTGATGATCAGGAGTTTATAGTGGAGAAGAACTAAGCAGTCTTTACTCCAAATAGCCTTGATCAAGCCCACCCCAGAGAAAGTGGAAATGTGCACTGAGCACTGTCCAGAGTGTGTTGTAAGCATTCAGCTCAGTGCCTTTGGATGCACTGGCTGCTAACCTGCACAGTGGATTTGACAGTATTACAGAACATTAGAAGTTGGAAGGAGCCTCCAGAGATCACCCAGTCCAGCCCCCCCGGCCAGAGCAGCATCACCCAAGGTAGTCCTGACAGGAACACATCCAGATGGGGGTGGAAAGTCTCCAGAGAAGGAGGCTCCATAACCTCTCTGGACAGCCTGCACCAGAGATCTGTCAGCCTCACTGTAAAGTTTGTCCTCATGTTGAGGTGAAACCTTCTCTGTTCAAGTTTGTCTCCATTGTTCCTTGGCTGATTGCTGTGCATCACCCAAAAGAGCTTGGCCCCCTCCACTTGCCCCCACCCCTCAGCTATTGGTAGACATTGATGGCATCCCCTCTCAGCCTTCTCCAGACTGAACAGCCCCAGGGCTCTCAGTCTCTCTTCACAGGGGAGGTGCTCAAGTCCCCTAAGCATCCTCCTGGCTCTCCTGTGGATTATAAATCCCTGAGTAAAACCTTTTCTCTATCAAACCCTTCCTAAATACATGCCAGGAGAGTTTTCCCAAGAATTTGTCAGGCTCCTTGCCCCTGATAGTTTTACAATAAATGCTGATGTTTTGAGGAAACAATGAGCAAAGACCTCAGTCTGACCTCAGCTAAGCATTTCCTGGAGTTCACCAACAGCTGATCTTAGACTCGAGCAGCAGCACTGCTCAAGCACAGCAAAATAAAACCCCACAACTCCTTTCCAAGAGCCGAGGAGAAAGAGGTTAGCATGGAGCAGAGGAGCTTCCTCAGGCAGACAGACATGCAGAGAGAAGAGAATAGGCATGGTATGCCACACTGCACACTTACTTAGGGCTATTCTGGACCTCAACAAAGCCCTGGAAGAAACTATTGTGTTTTAATTGTGCAAACCCACGTGGCTGGGGAGAAATGCAAGGGTGGATTTTTTTCCCTTTTTGCTTATTAGGATTCTAACCTCAGTGCTTTGGGGATGGCCTTTTACTCTGGAAATGCCTCACTGCTGAAGAATGCTGTGTCTGAATACACACACACACTCTCTCTCACACACACACACACACACACACTCTGAGCCTTTCTGGAAATAGCTTTCCTGTATGTAAGGCTCAACTTAGGGTCCAGAAACAAAAGCATCCCCCTTGGAATCACATCATGATGGCTGCTGGAAGATAGAGGGTGCCCAAGGTCTAAGTCAAAACCCCTTTGGAGCTAACTCTGGCACAAACAGCCAAGTGTTTGTGGGATTCCTCTCCAGGTATTCCCCAGGTTTTCAAGCCCCACAGAGTGCCATTCCTCTTGGTTATGTTTTGCTCATTCATCACTGACTCCACAGTGCTGTAAGGTTGGCTTGCAATTACTCTAGTAAAGAACAAAGGGAGAGTTCACTCAGGAAATGATTGCCCAAGTCAAAAACACCCACATGCAAGCTGAGGGGTTTAGGTGATGGTGAAGAGAAGAGGCTTGGCCAACTAGCTGTGGAACTTGTCAAGCAGACATTTCCAAGAGAGCACACATTGGTTTCCTGTGTAATAAGCTGAAAACAAACTTTTTAGGTCCAAGACACACCAGAGGTTAAGC
The DNA here is from genome assembly GCF_026170545.1 of Melanerpes formicivorus. Taxonomy (NCBI): domain Eukaryota; kingdom Metazoa; phylum Chordata; class Aves; order Piciformes; family Picidae; genus Melanerpes; species Melanerpes formicivorus. The sequence continues at coordinate 21,121,972 of NW_027142364.1, read as the reverse complement.
TTTTGTTTGGTCAGGAGGAGGGAGGTTGCCTTGTTGGTTTGGGTTGTGGTTGTTGTTTTTCCTGTCAGCAATAATCTTGGGTTTTAAAGGTTGCTTGGTATTTGTTGGTTGGGGGTCCTCTGAATTAACTGAATTTTCCCCTGCTGTTTATTTCTACTGGCACTGGAAAGCAAAGGGCCTCCAGTGATCCTTGGTGTGCTGTTTGAGCCAGTCCCAGGTTGTGTGCTTTCTCTCAGTGGATTAGTTGTTTTTACAAGGCCATTTTCCAGAGTGATAAATATACTGAATGAAGAAAAGTATCCTTACATTCCAGATGTCCTCCACGTTTTCTCACAGCAGACCATCTTGTGCAGCATGGAGACATCAGGGAACTCATGAAAATCCGTTCCCTGTTTGCAGCCAGTTTGTCACAAGTGCTTCAATCCCAACTGCTTGATATTTCCAGGTGGCAAGAGCAGAAAGGGGAGCTGTGATGGTCTGCAGCAAACTTCTAACACTTTTGGCTGGGCTAAAAGAGGCCAGAGGGCTGATTTAACCATCCCCTGTGCTGGATCTTGTCACCAGGTAAGTTTCCTAAGCTTGTTAAAGGCATGGACAAACACGGCCCTGCCTACTTTGATGGAGCTTGTACTGTAGCTTCCAGCACTGAGATCTCATTCTGTCTTTTATTTGCTGCATTAGGAGCTTTCTTAACTTTAGATGTGTTTCCCTAGAGTGTTAATTATGACTGAATGTTGAACTTAGAGGTTAGTAATTCTGTTCCCTCCTTGCCTAAGCCAAGGTATTAAAGCTGAGTTTCTATGCAGGCTCTCGCAGCTTCAGTCAGAGTGCTTTGTGCTGTTGCTTTGTAACGATCAGGGTATCTTGTGCCCACAGAGCTGGTGCCCTGCTTTGCTGACAGAAGCTAAGAGTGGCTGGATGAACCCAAACACACAAATGCAGCTCAGCAATCCTGGCTGTTGCCCCTCAGCCCCAGGCACAAGATCCTGGTCTGAAACTGGATCCGCAGTTTTCCATCGCTGGCCACGTCTGGCTGCTTCCCAGCCGTTGTGGGGGAGACCTTGCAGTGGGGCACTCCCAAAGGCTGAGGAGGGTTTTGGTGCAGACAAAAGATATTTCCCTGGAGCTTATGATTCCTCAGAGGCTCCCTCTGGTCACCTGAGAGAAGAGGAGGCTCAGGGGAGACCTCATTGCTGTCTACAACTACCTGAAGGGAGGGGGTAGCCAGGAGGGGGTTGGTCTCTTCCCCCAGGCAACCAGCACCAGAACAAGAGGACAGAGCCTCAAGCTGCACCAGGGGAAGGTTAGGCTGGAGGTGAGGAGAAAGTTCTTCACTGAGAGAGTTGTTAGCCATGGAATAGGCTGCCCAGGGAGGTGGTGGAGTCACCATCCCTGGAGGTGGTCAAGAGGGGATTGGACGTGGCACTTGGTGCCATGGTTTAGTCATGAGGTCTGTGGTGAGAGGTTGGACTCGATGATCTTTGAGGTCTCTCCCAACCTTGGTGATTCTGTGACACTGTGAGAGTGGCTGGCAGGTGTACCCCTTTCATCTTTGACATTGTCAGCCCATCTTGCAGGGTCTGGCAGAACTTTAGATGACTTTGCTTTTCAGTTGGGCATTAGCACACCTAGAGTAAGCAGGGTTGTGCCTGGAAGCAGTTGGTCAAGGTCTGAAAGTTAAATAAAAGAAAGACAGAAAAATTAAATGCAGGCATGGAGAGCTTTTAAAAGAGCAGGAATTCCATGGAAATAAAACCAGTCTAGTCCATTAAGTTGCTCTCATGGACTTTTATGGGGACAATTATTAATACTGTTGAAAATTATACTCGTGAAATGTGTTAATGGGAGCTGCACTGGCTGCTGCCAGCAGAACTGCAGCCTTTACAGCTCATTTGGAGACAGAAATATTCAACAAAGTAGCCCACAGGGTGCAAAGGTTCTTGAGGTGCAGGCTTAGACTAACTTAACATATGCCCTCTGTAGCCCTGGTATTGTCCAACACCTAATGCCCATAATAAAGGAGAGAAAAATTGGACCCCGAGTGGCAAGGATTGTAAGCCCTTGGAATTCTCCTAATCAGAGATATTCAGCTATTTTCAGTTTATAATGTTTAGTCAAATTGCAACAATGATTTTTCTTCTCTTTTCCAACTCAGCTGCACAGTGTGTTGGAGGGGGTCTCGCTGGCCTGTGACCTTGCCTTTATCTGGCGGTCTGTCACCGCCGCTCTTCAAAGTGCAGCTTAAAGGATCTGAGGCTTCTGTGTGGCCTTGATGTGATCTGCTTTCCTGGTAAAGTTTTTTCATTACTGGGTACTTTCTTAAGCTGGCTGGAGCTTGCTTTGCTTACCCTGTGGGATGCTGCTGGCTCTGGGGCTCTCCTGACCCCCACAACCAGGTTTAATAACCCTTCGTGGCCTGCATCTGCAAGCTTTGTGTGCCTGGTGGATGCTGCTTCTGCCTGGTGGGTGCTACTTCCTGCCCCATTGAGCAGGCTCTTTCTTTCCCCCCTCCTGCCTTCAAAATCTCCATCAAAGGCTCTCAAAATGGGGGGGGGGGGGGAATGTGCAGTTCAGTTGGTTACATCCAGTGAGTGAGCAACAAACCCACCCATCTGTACAGTGCTCCCCAGCTGCTAATGCTTCCCTCTACAAGAGAGAACACGCCTAACAAAAAGCAGCCTGCTGCAGCAGACCACTGGAGCGGGCAGCCCAGGATCCTGTCTCCAACATTTGCCAGCAGCACATGCCCAGGGCAGAGTGAAAAACATGTGCCTGATGCTCTGGTGAGGTCTGCCAGCAGCTCGTGGCTCAGCAGCTCTCTGCCCCAGAGGTGATGACTCCAGATTCAGCATAGCTTCATGGAGATTTCTTCTACATCCAGTGGCTTTGTTCTGTCCCCAGCAGACTTTAACTTCTGTCCTGTCCCTTTGTACTTACCAAAGGACAAAAATCCATTCTAAGGATGTGGTTCAAAACCTACCTGGATGTGTTCCTGTGTGACCTGCTCTAGCCGACCCTGCTCTAACCGGATGAGCTTTTGAGGGCCCTTCTGACCCCTAACACTCTGTGATTCTGTGGCCCTTGCATTTGAGTATCATGTTGTGGACAGCTGGAAGATGTTGCTGGTGAGGCTAAAAGACCTGCCCCAGCCACCAAAGGAAAGCTGCTTGTCCATCCATCCCTACCTGGAGCAAAAGAGAGAGGTGCCCCTCTGCAAGACTACTAGGAGGGCTGGCTGTGACAAAACCTGCCACTGCTGTGGCTGGGTCTGGGAGATGCTGACCTTTCACTGACACAGCAGATGGGGCTTGGGCCATTCCTCTCAGTTAGAGGATACCTCACTGCCCCTACAGTATCTTCCTGCAGGGAGACTTTCTTACTGTGATGTTATTGCAGCATGGACAGACAGCCCTGTGTATTTTGTCCATCAATCAACATGTGGGACAGCAGGGACTGATCAACTGGTGTCCCTGCTCAGCAGCTTCCACAGGAAATTCAGGGTGCTGGGCCATCTCATTTAAACTACCTTCTTACCCTGAAAGGCTGGACTAGATGATCCTCGAGGTCCCTTCCAAGGTAGCATTCTGTGAATTCTATGGGAAAAACTAGAAGTGGGTAGATTCAGATTGGACGTCAGGAAGAAGTTCTAAGGGTGGTGAGAGCCTGGCACAGGTTGCCCAGGGAGGTGGTGGAAGCCTCATCCCTGGAGGTGTTTGCAGCCAGGCTGGAGGTGGCTGTGAGCAACCTGCTGTAGTGTGAGGTGTCCCTGCCCATGGCAGGGGGTTGGAACTGGCTGAGCCTTGAGGTCCCTTCCAACCCTGACAATTCTGAGATGCTTTGCTTAGGTGCTTTCAGCCTCAGCCAGCTGGGGATTCCAGGGGGGGGTTCTGAAGAAGTCCCCACTGGTTACTGTGCCTCAGTATGGGGACTTGCAGTGTGAAGGGAGCTGGGGCTCCCTGTGTTGCAGACCTGACCATAGACACACAACAGCTCTTCTCCCCCAGTTGCAGTAGAAGGGTTTGACAAACAGTAACTCTAAATCCAAGGGATGGGAAGAGGGACACCTCCAAACTGTTTGGTGTGCTTTAGTGCCATTTGGGGTCTGGAGCACAGCCCTGTGAGGAGAGGCTGAGGGAGCTGGGGTTGCTTAGCCTGGAAAAGAGGAGGCTCAGGGGAGACCTTCTTGCTCTCTACAATTCCCTGAAGGGAGGTTGTAGCCAGCTGGGGGCTGGTCTCTTCTCCCAGGCAACCAGCAGCAGAACAAGAGGACACAGTCTCAAGCTGTGCCAGGGGAGGTTTAGACTGGATGTTAGGAAGAAGTTCTTCCCAGAAAGAGAGATTGGCCATTGGAATGTGCTGCCCAGGGAGGTGCTGGAGTCACCATCACTGGAGGTGTTTAGGAAGAGACTGGATGGGGTGTTTGGTGCCAGGATTTAGTTGATTAGGTGGTGTTGGATGACAGGTTGGACTTGATGATCTTGAAGGTCTCTTCCAACCTGATCTATCCTATCCTATCCTATCCTATCCTATCCTATCCTATCCTATCCTATCCCATCCCATCCTATCCTATCCTATCCTATCCTAATTTGTGTACCTAGCAGGCCAGAGCAGTCAGCAGCACACAGCTATGTTCTCAGGAGTGTTTCTTTGCTACATATCAATACAAACCCAGAGTCATTTTTCAGAGCTTGCCAATGGCTGGAATTGAAAAGGCAGGAACTGCCCCCGAGAGATTCCCCACTGCTCTGCATTATCATCTGCTGCATGGCAGCTCTCTCTGTAGGCCATGTATCTTTTTCTTTCTCTCTTTCTTTCTTTTTTGGTAGGTTTTTTTCCCCCCAAATAACCAGTTAATTACTAAATAACCCAGCCCAGCTTTCAAGCTGATTAGCCTAGATTAATGACCGGCAGCGTGTTTCGCTCTCCTCAACACTTTATCACGGGGAAAGAACCATGTCTTTAATGATTTAGGTACCTGCTCTATTCAGGCTTGCTCCAATCTGTACAGCCTCCAATTTGATTTAATTGCTCTTCTTAGTTTGTGACCTGGAAAGGGGGGAAAAAAAAAGAGAGAGAAAGAAAACCCACAAGCCCTAGTGACAGCTCCCATTAGCGAAGCCCTGCTTGCAACTGGCTCCCAGTGTTACAAAGGCTCCCTGGGTGTCTTTCTCTGCTGACTTCATTAAGAAGATATATAGAGGTCAAGTGTCACTTTGGCACAGAGCAAGTACCAGGCTGTTTATCAGCTGAAGCAGGTTGAACCCACCTGGGTATTTTTGTTTAAGATTCTGCTCATCCCTCTCTCTTTTTTTCTTCGGTTGGTTGTTTGTTTTCATTCCTGTTGCAGGTTCGAAAAGATGTCTTTTAGAGCCTCCCTGTTTGATGGAAGGGAAGGTTGAATTTGCAGGCATTAATTGCAGCTCATTTGTTGTGGCTTTGGCAGGGCAACTTTGGCATTGCACTCCTCTGCAGTTACTCAATAAAGGATCTTTTGTCGGAAGGGCCCATTCAGGGCCCTCCAGTTTGCTCCCTAATTAATATTAGACTTCCTCACAGTTGTGTTGTGGAGGACAAATGCTCTCTTCCCAAGGATGTTGCTGCAAAGGGATGTTGAATGTGTCTTTAACTGCATCCTGAATTACTGGCTTATTATTGGGCAAATCCCTGAAGTCTTCACTTCAGCCAAAACTCCCACTTAAGACAACGGGCCTAGGGGGGTTGTCTCATCATTAACTGAGCTCCAGCAGTTGTCTGGCACTCACTGAACTAAGTCATGGTCACTGCCCCTGGGAGTTTACCATCTACCTTGGAGACAAAGGCTAAACAAGGCTGAGGAGATAATGAGCCAGCCTGAGCTGGAGTTTGGGACCTGGACCCAGCATTGTACTTTGTCCTCAAGGTGTTGATGAAGGGGCAAGGAGACCACTGCTAACAGCACTGGGCACTGGAGCCGTGTTTAAGGCAGATTTTGGCAGGAGCTGTTGCTAGTGGGCTCTTTCATTTTGCTTTTCAGCAGAGAGGCCAAGACATTAAGTCCTGCTATGTCCTTTCCTTCTAGGGAGAGCTGTGCTCCTCCTGGACTGGGATCTGCTGGCATGCTCAAGGGGGTTGCTTTGCAGGGTCTTGTTTGGGGATTTTTCCCAGTCTGAAGGGAAAGTACTGTCAGGCTGACATTCCCTGAGGTTTTGAATCCCTGGAAAGGCCAGGACAAGCCCATCACAGACTGGGATAAACGTTTGTGTGGTACCAGGCAGTCCATGATATTGGCTGGGCAGGTTACCGGACAGGTTACCTGGGAAAAGCTCCCTCGTGAGGAACAGGCAAAGCCACGGCAGTAACATTAAGTCCAGTGCCAGGAGCACATCCTGCTCATATCACGGCTGACTCCACGGTGCTGGTCACCAACAGCAGTCAGGAGGAGAAGCCTGGAGGACTAAGGGACACTGATGGGCTGGTGAGCAGGAGAAAGGTTTGAAGAACAGTCTCAAGCTGCACCAGGGGAAGTTTAGGCTGGAGGTGAGGAGGAAGTTCTTCACTGAGAGAGTTGTTAGCCATCGGGATGTGCTGCCCAGGGAGGTGGTGGAGTCCCCATCCCTGGAGGTGTTCAAGAGGGGATTGGATGTGGCACTTGGTGCCATGGTCTAGTCATGAGGTGTGTGGTGACAGGTTGAACGATGATCTTTGAGGTCTCTTCCAGCCTTGGTGATTCTGTGAGAGAGCAGGAGCTGTGGCTTCTGCCCAAGGAAAGGTAAGGTGGGGGAGTGATAAATGTTATCACTGATAAATTGCTACCTAGCAGCAGGGGGGGGCTAAGTAGGCTCCTAAGGCACCCACAGCCCAATCCCCCTATTTTTTGGCTGTTAAAAGCATAACAGACCTAGGAGAGGATGACTGTGACAGTCTGGCATATGCTCATAGGGAACTCAGACAAATCCACAGTTTTTGTTTCTTCCTTGCCACAGACAACTGTTATTGGTGATAGATAAAAACAGTGGCTGGGATTTGTTGGTGCCAGTGTGAGCATCAGCATCAGTGTCCTGAGACCTGTGCCAAATGTGCCATTAAGATTCCTGCCAAGCCTGGTGAAAAGCACTGAAGATCCATAGCCCCTTGACCTACCCTCTTGTCGCTTCTACATCCCCTGGGTGCTGTCCTGCATGAACACTGAGCTCCCCTAGCACCACTGCTGGGGAGGGGACAATTGCCCTCACAAAAATAAAATGGCAAACTTATTTCATTTCATCCAGGCCTTGCCACTACTCTCCCAGGGAAAACAGGGTCCTAGGTACTAAGAAAAACAACAAGGGCAAACCAGAGCCTGTGCAGTGAAATAGCTCTCTGCAGACAGCCTTGGGGCTGCATTTGTGCCAGGGATGGGGACATGAGTAGAGTACAGTAGAATAGAGTAGGGTGGGGTGGAATGGAATGGAATGGAATGGAATGGAATGGAATGGAATGGAATTGCATGGCATGGCATGGCATAGAATAGAATAGAATAGAATAGAATAGAATAGAATAGAATAGAATAGAATAGAATAGAACAGAATTAACCAGGTTGGACAAGACCTTCAAGATCATCAAGTCCAACCTATCACCCAACACCATCTAATCAACTAAACCATGGCAACAAGCACCTCATCCAGTCTCTTCTTAAACACCTCCAGTGATGGTGACTCCCATCTTTGTTTCTGAATGACCCTAAGTAACTCTAATTTACCATAACTGAGCAGCTGAAGGCTGCTGATTTATTTGCTAAGCATGTACAGGACATATGGGCAAAGTATAATCAAGTTCCCAAGTTTTTCCACTGTTTTCCCTGCAGACAGAAGCCTGCCTGCCTCTGTGTGGTGACCTAGTGCAGAGAAGCATGGTCTGTCCCCACAGACAGTCCTTGCCTTCTAAGTGTTGGTGCAGCAACCTCTCAACAGCCCTCATTCCCCAGGGCTTTGAGGCAGGGCAGTAGACCTGGAGAAGAGCAGCTGGTGGCAGGCACAGAGCCTGAGCATTCATCCCTGTGTCTCATGTGGGTCTCTCTTAATCACCCTGCACCGGTCACAAAGCTTCACCTCCCTGACCCCTCCTTCACCCCCTCCCCCGGGGCTGTGAGCTGTTTGCTCTGTCTCTGAACCCAGCTGTGAGTGGATGTGGGCAGGTGTAAAGCCCTTTCCTAATCCCCTGGCCGTGCACCTGGGCTCCTGTGGTACACTTTGAACACACGTGTGCCTCAGACCTTCATTTTGGGAGGCAAGAGCTACTTCTCCTCTGTGTGAGCCAGTGTCTAATGCATGCTTTCTGGGTTTTCCTAAAGCAGCCTGAAATCTCTTAGTCCTCCCTTTCTGCCTCATATTTCTTCCTGGTTGCATTCCTAAGCTCTAGTGCCCACTGATGGCTCATTTTCGTCACAGGAGAAGGTGGGTGTCTCCTTTGTAGTGAGCATAGCTGCCACCAGCTGAGAGAGGAGTCGTGTGACAGAGCCAGTGCTGGTCACAGCTGCTGGTATCCACACCTCTAGGGTGAGGATTTGTGAGGCTCTTGGGCACGGACCCTGAACAACGTCTTAGGAGGAAGCACTGACACAAGGGATGCACGAAGGCAACACGCCACTCAGAGTCACCTCTGCTGCCTGCAAGCAGCTCTGGGTGCTGTGCAGCACAGACCTCTCAAGGGGGAAAGAGGAGAAGAGGAGGTCACTCCCATTGCAAGCCCTCTGCTGTTACCAATGGGGACGGATCACAGCCATGGGAATAAGGCACGAGGCATCGATTCAGGGAGCCCTTACTGGTAATGCTGTAGATCTTCATTAGTGCTCCCAGCGGGGCCACTTCATGACATAAAGAGCTTAATAAGGAGAACCTGTGGTCACAGCTGAGGGGAAAGCTCGGGCTTACTGCTGCCAAGGGCTGTGCTGCTTATCACATGCAGCATCAGGTTTTGGACATTTCTTACCACTGGGACTGAGAGAATCTCTTTGCAGAGAAGGTTACCCAGTAAATCTTGCAGGGCAGAAGCAGAGGCTAAGAAAGGAGCAGGTTTTTAAAACCTTACTGGTCTCTTAAATTGTGGGGCAGGAATCTGGAGGGGGCTGTTTGCTCTTGTGAACTGTGATTGTGCAGTGGCCATGGGTATGAGGTCTTACGAGCCATGCAGTGAGGTTTTCTACTGGAGTGTTTTTCCACTCCATCTCCTGAGGTGATCCCAGAGCTTCAGGCAAGCAGCTTGCTGATGCTGAGCCCAGTGCTATGGAGATGGAGGGGCCCAGTGCCCTGGGGAGGGTGGAGAAACAAGCAGAGGGAGGAATCTGGTGTATGTGAGAGTAAGGAGCCATGGAGAAGGCATGCAACTGTACAAATATATGTTGGAATTAGACTTCCCCTTACTTATCCTCTCTAGTTTGGCTCCTGCCTTCTCAGGATTTACATGCATTTGCTAAGCATTACCCTGTCCAGCAGTATTTCAGCTGGACAAGTCCATTTTCCAGCTGGAGCTTGACCAGGCAGAGTAGCCTCAAGTAGGTTATGATAGGTCCAGGTCTGGAAGTCTTTACTTCCATTGGAGAAAGCAATTGAGTGAAGCCACAACTCAGAAGCACATCTCAGGGTCTTTCCTCCAAACGCCTGCCCAAACACCCCTCTAGCAGAGCTCGTTGAGCTTTCCAGTCATCCAAGATACCTTTGCTAGGATTTTGGAATGCAGGTGAGCAAATCTGCAGCAGGGGTAGCAGTGGGGTGCTGAGCACTGCCCTATTAACATAGCTACAAGCCCGGCTTTCATCTGAGTGTGAATTAATGCTCAGCATTTAGTGCAGAGCAGGTGTTAATGGAAGGTCACCTAAGGCTTCCTTTGCTGGGGCTGTTTCAGGCTTTCTCCTTTGGTTTTAATGCAGATCAATGTCGTAAATTGCCAAGAACCACGAAGTGGAAGCGTCTGCGAGGCTGCTGGACCACCACCTGCCTCCCAGGACTGCTTCTTGCAGGCTACATTTAGAATCCATCACCTGAGACTCAAACTTCCAAGTGTTTGGAACACTTTCCAACGCTGAAAGCATTACCAGAGGCTAAAGGCTGAATCATGCTGCTAGCATAAAAAGCATGCAGATGGAGTTTGCTGCTGGCTCTGCGGTGTATAGACCCTGCACGGAGGGAGGCTACGTGGGCTGCTTTCCCCAGATGGCACTTTGTGGTGCTCCTTCCTGTTAGTCACCCGGTCACTGCCCTCAGGCTCACACCTCTGCATGCACCAATTGCTGTATTGTGCTCATCTGCTTTGGGGCATACTTAAATTCTCTGCCCCCTGGATTTAAAGAGTTAAAGGATCCTTGGCTAGGTTGGTTTCAATATCCTCTCTGCAGCATCAAGCTCTCGTGTCAGTGAGTCCCACTTGCCTCCTGCAGTTCATGCTCTCCATCAGTTCCATTTGCCCTTCTCACCTTTCTTTTCCTCACCCTTTAAAAGCACTTTATGGAATTTCAATATCTTCTGGGAGGAAAAGAGGTGGTTCGTGATCCACTGGTAAGAGGTGATTCTGGATTCAGGGACGAGAGGTGATTCTTGATTCAGCAAAAAGAGGTGATTCTTGGTTCAATGAAAAGAGGTGATGGATTATTGATTCAGTGACAAGAGGTGATGGATTATTGATTCAGTGGCAAAAAGTGATTGATTCTTGATTCAGTGGCAAGAGGTGATTGGTTCAGTGACAAGAGTTGATTCTTGATTCAGTGGCAAGAAGTGATTCTTGATTCAGTGGCAAAAGGTGATTGATTCTTGATTCACTGGCAAGAGGTGATCGATTCAGTAGCAAGAGGTGATTCTTGATTCAGTGGCAAGAGGTGATTGATTCAGTAGCAAGAGGTGATTGATTCAGTGGCAAGAGGTGATTATTGGTTCAACAAAAACTAGGACTCTCACCTATGTTTTTCATCCTAGTTTTCAGGTGTGACATGCAGAGAATTTTGCACCCTGGGATTTTCTGTGAGTCTCACAGCACCAGAACACCTCTCCCTCCCTGCAAGACCCCCCCAGCAGGCTGGTGATTCCCTTAGCTGACAGGCAGCACCACAGGCCACAGCTCTGCTGCATCCCTTCTGCACTGGGCATCCTCCCATCACCCCCCTTCCACTCAGGTTGCCGCTCTCTCCTTGCCTCAATGTTTCCATCACGAGGAACAAAAGGAAATCGAAGGGAATTGTTTTTCAAGCCAGGACTAACCCCTAGGCTCGGTGAGGCTCCCGAAGCAGAGATTCCCTTTGCTGGGGCAAGGGTAATTTTCCCGGGGTGGCGTTGCTATAGAGATGGTGTCGGGTGTCTCTCTGTTAATATTGCCCCTTCGGGAGGGCCCTGAATAGGCTCTGAGGTAGGTAAATGTATGCGGTGACACCGAGCGGGTGACTCGATGCTGACAAATTCCTGCACCGTTTGTTTCCAGGCTTGTCTGAGGGCCGGGACGCAGCCTGGGGCTTTTTGTCCCACGTGCTACCCTCACGGGGACGGAGTTAATGGAAGCCTTGTTCGGAGCCGCTGGGGCAGAAATTTTGTTGCTGAGGGAGACAAAAGCCGAGCAGGCCACCTCAGAGGCTGCTTTGGGAAGGCCGTGGCTTGCGGGCTCTCAAAGGAAACGGGAGATAACGCCCGGCCCGGGAGACCCGTCCGGCGTTTTCAACCTGCCTCCTCTCCGCCCCGCCGCCCCCGGCCGGGCACATCTGCCTCCCGCAGCAGCTCTTCTGCGGCGTCAGGGAGGGAGTTGCTCCAGGAGGTGTTCATTAGAGTCGGTTTTTCACAGCCTGGCCAGAGAATAATTGCCAGCATTGTGAGACGTGGCCTGGAGATGCTGTCGGAGTGCGACGGTAGTGATGGGGCTAGCGGCAGACAGCAGCAACAGCAAAGGGCACAACGTGCCTGTGCTGGACCCCGGGGCTCTGCGGGCTGCTCCCAGCACAGCAGGGCTGTCTGGCTCCTCAGCGCTGCTCAGTTGCGGTTGTAACAGCAAGTACAACCAAGGAGTGAATAGGCACTGTCTAGGCTGCTAGTCCTAGACAGTCCTAGGCTGCTAGTCTCCTTGTAGTCTCCTAGGCTGCTAGTTCTAGTCCTCTCTGTGATTTTTATTTGAGGATCTAGGTGTCTGTGTGTTTTCTGGGCACCCCTGTGCTCTTTGGAGTCACTTGGTTATGGCAGACCATTAGCTGCATGTCGTGGAAACATATTCATGGGGTCCGAGAAACATTGCATGCTCTGAAGGTTCTGAGGTCCCCACTGAAGGTACTGGGGGATCACATCATGCAGAGGCAGGAACCTCACTGAGCCCCTTCTAACTAGACCATGCTCAAGGCCCAGCTTCTTCATCTTGCCCCCATTGAGGCTAGGAGCACAATGACAGCAAGGTGTGTTAGGGCAGCTGAATAATCCTTGAGGGTGAAGGCAGGTCGTTCTGGTGCAGAAGACCAAGACAGGACTGGGTATCACAGTATCACCAAGGTTGGAAGAGACCTCAAAGATCATCAAGTCCAACCTGTCACCACAGACCTCATGACTAGAGCATGGCACCAAGTGCCACATCCAATCCCCTCTTGAACACCTCAAGGGATGGTGACTCCACCACCTCCCTGGGCAGCCCATTAAAACACTTAAACCTGAAGGCAGGCTGAGGGTGCTCCATGTCTGCTACTGTGCTCTCCAGAAGCAACATCTCAGCAGAAGGGAGATGCATTCAGCATCAATTTATCAAAGAGCACAGGATCTTTAGAACTGAGCAATGCTTTGTCACTATAAAATATGGCCCTTTGGTTCCACCAGGTTCTTAGGGAGGAAATAATTTCTAATGAATAAATTATGGAGTTCAGTCTCATTCTGCTCTGTGAGTGTGCTGGCTCTTCAGAGGTGCTTGGTAAGTTTGGCCAGCCTGCCTGGGAGGGACGGTGGCTGGTGGTGAGTGGAATGTGAAGTCACTTTTCTTCCTTAGGTTTTGCTGCTTAGCAATACAGGCAGCCCTGCCACTGCTCTCCTGACCGGGGCTGAGTGTCTCTTGTAGTACAAATAACCACAGCAGTCCAGTGGGATGCTGGCATTTCTAATGCAATGTATTTGGGGATTGCATCAGTTGTGTTATTGATGCAGAGATTATTAATCAAAGGCAGCCTCTGGGCTCGGGTCGATAGAAGCCTCAAGGCTGCAGGATTTTCTCTCTGGTTTTGTATCTTTTTAATAAGAGTATCTCTTTTTTTTTCCCCTCCCCTTCTTAAGCTTTTCTCCTATGCAAAGCTGCCATTTCAATGCTGCTTTTTCACAGAGAGAGGGGTACCAGTTCTTCAGAGAGCATGGCATGTAACTGATCACAGTATCACAGTACAGCTAAGGTTGGAAGAGACCTCGAGGATCATCGAGTCCAACCAATCATTCGCACAGGAGGACCAAGGTTAGCTCTGCAGGACCGCTAGGATGCTCAGAGGTGGGCTGCGGTGTACAGAATCCTTTCAGACATGTCAGGAAGGACAGTGTGGTGGAGGTGTGAAAACCAGCCCTCCTCAGGATGGCTGCTTTGGGGGGCAAGCCAGAGCCTTCCTGTTGTCCATACAAATTCAGTAGGAGCAAACTGGGAAACAGAAGAGGGGAATGAATGCCTCTTCTTCTGTACTTGCAGTGCCTGCTGATACAGATTGAAGAACAAAGGCACCTCAAGGGTCGGCTAATCTCTCCCTTGGACTGCGGGCGTTTGGCGAGCACTCGTGCCTGCAGCCTGGCATGTCTCCGGGGGGGCACCGCTGAGCTCACGTGCAGAGGCTTTTGCAGGGGGCAGAGCCTAATCCAAGGCATTCTGTCAGGGCTGCTGAGGACTTCCCGAGTCCCCTGTCACTTGTTGCGTGCCTACCTCAGTGGGTAAGCGGGGGTTCTCCTGCCCCGAGCCCTGCTGGGAGGGCTGTTGGTTCCTTTTGTTGCAGCGAAAGCCTTCACTCTCTCTCTAAACACACGTGCAGAACTTCCCTTTGCTCTCCTGGGACCGGTGGCCCGCGGAGGACTGCAGGGCTTTGTTTCTGCTCGCACAATGTGTGATTCCTTTGTAATGCAAAGCCAGCAGAGCCCCAAGCCCGGATGGTTTACAGCCTGTGGTAGTTTTAGGCTGTGCCTTTAAAATTCCTTATTCCTAAACAATTCCTTACTCTCCTGGCTTCTCTTCTGGCTTCTTCGCACAAGAAGCCCCCTGGGCAAGGACCAGGGGAAGCTGCTGGCTTCTCCTTTTCTGCCCACCCCCTTGTCCCAAAGGGAGAAGAGTAAGGAGCTGAAAAAGTTGCTATTAGACTTAGAGTCATATAGAAGCAACAAGGTTGGAAAAGACCTCAAAGATCATCAAGCCCAACCTGTCACCCAACACCTCATGACTACTAAACCATGGCACCAAGTGCCACATCCAATCCCTTCTTGAACACCTCCAGGGATGGGGACTCCACCACCTCCCTGGGCAGCACATTCCAATGATGAATTACTCTCTCTGGGAAGAACTTTCTCCTCACCTCCAGCCTAAACTTCAAGAGTCTCAATGTCCTGAGGAGCCCAGAACTGGACACAGGACTCAAGGTGTGGCCTAACCAGTGCTGAGCACAGGGCACAATGACTTCCCTGCTCCTGCTGGCCACACTGCTCCTGATGCAGGCCAGGATGCCATTGGCCTTCTTGGCCACCTGGGCACACTGCTGGCTCATGTTCAGCCAGCTGTCAATCAGCACCCCCAGGTCCCTTTCTGTTTGTCAGCTCTCCACCCACTCTGTCCCCAGCCTGTAGCACTGCCTGGGGTTGTTGTGGCCAAAGTGCAGCACCTGGCACTTGGACTTGTTGAATGCCATCCTGTTGGACTCTGCCCATCTGTCCAGCCTGGCAAGGTCCCTCTGCAGAGCTCTCCTACCCTCTAACAGCTCAACTCCTGCCCCCAACTTGGTGTCATCTGCAAATTTGCTGCTGACTGACTCAACCCCCTGATCCAGATCATCAATGAAGATATTGAACAGGGTGGGACCCAGCACTGATTCCTGGGGGACACCACAGGTGCCTGGCTGCCAGCTGGATGTGGCACCACTCTCCACCACTCTCTGGGCTCAGCCTCCAGCCAGTTCCTAACCCAGCTCAGAGTGCTGCTGTCCAAGCCAGGGGCTGACAGCTTGGCCAGCAGTTTGCTATGGGGGACAGTGTCAAAGGTGTTGCTGAAGTCCAGACAGACTACATCCACAGCCTGCCCCACATCCACCAGGCAGTCACCTGGGCACAGAAGGAGATCAGGTTGGTCAGGCAGGACCTGCCCCTCCTGAATCCATGCTGGCTGGACCTAGACTTAACCAAAACAATGCAGCCAAGGTCAAGCAGAAGCAAGTTAGCCTCTCTCCAGAGCCAAGAAGTGAGAAGACCAGAGACAAGAAGAAGGAATTGTTTTGGTACAACCAGTCTTATGGCAGCTACCTCTCCAATGGAAGTGTTCAGAATGATCTGTACGTTCCTTTTCACACCCTGTAGTGATTCATTTACAGTTTACTACCTTTCTGTTCAAGATCTCTGAAAAAAAAATTTAAAGGCATAGCCTAAAAGCACCACACAGCCATAGAGCTAAGCAAGGCACCACTCTTGCTAGCATAGTATCATAGTAGTATCACAGCATCAGTCAGGGTTGGAAGGGACCACAAGGATCATCCAGTTCCAACCCCCCTGCCATGGGCAGGGACACCGCACACTAGATCAGCCTGGCCAAAGCCTCAGCCAGCCTGGCCTTAAACACCTCCAGGGATGGGGCCCCAACCACCTCCCTGGACAACCCATCCCAGGGCTCCACCACTCTCATGGGGAAGAACTTCCTCCTCACATTCAGCACATTGCAACATTTTTTTTTCAGGCCCTGTAAATAATCCCCAAAGCCAAAAACCACTCACAGGAAGCAGGTCTGGCTGGATACTGTGCTTTAGAGATGCCACTCACCAGTCTGCAGCCTGGGAGGGTTTAGATACATAAATAAATAAATAAACAAGCCATGTAAAAGCCTTCTGCTATAATACAGCCATTTAAAAGGAATCAGGACTGAAAAGCAGCTGTCAAACCTTCATTTCCTGGCTAATGAATGACCAGGAGTCCATTCTCCAATGATTCCTGACCCTAGAAACAAAATGTATTAGCACTCTCAGATTTTGCACACCAGAGCTAAATGGGGCATGTAATGTACTAATTTAGTGCCTCTTTAGCAGAATCACAGCCTAGATGCACAGCCACACTGCCTGGGCAGGCAGCTTTCAGAGGGCCTGCAGAGAACTGACATAGGACATTACTCATTTCACTGATGCTTGAGAATCAATAGATAAGATTTCCCCCCTCCCCCCCCGCCCCATCTTGTCCTTCTCCACCACAAAGGAAAAAAAAAAGGCATAGAATGATCCACTGATCTCCAGAGGGTGATTTCCATGCCAGGAATTCTGTGCTTTGCTCCACCTGACATGGTGAGAGAGCTGGGTTTACTGTCTGCTTAGCCTGTGAATCTAAAGCCCCACCAAAGCAGTTTGAGTGTGGTCATCAATCCTACCTTCTAGGAGAAACACAGGCTCACAGGGTGTCAGGGGTGGGAAGGGACCTCTGGAGATCATTGAATCCAGCCCTGCTGCCAGAGCAGGACCACAGTGTCCAGAGCAGGTCATATAGGAACACATCCAGGTGGGTCCTGAAAACCTCCAGAGCAGGAGACTCCACAACCTCTCTGGGCAGCCTGCTCCAGTGCTCTGTGACCTTCACAGTGAAGAAGTTCCTCCTCATGTTGAGGTGGAGCCTCCTGTGCTGTAGTTTATATCCATTGCCCCTTGTCCTACCACAGGGTGCAACTGAGCAGAGCCTGTCCCTGTCCCCTCCCTCCTGACCCCCAGCCCTCAGATATTGATGAACATTGATTAAATCTCCTCTCAGCCTTCTCCTCTCCAGACTAAACAGCCCCAGGGCTCTCAGCCTCTCCTCACAAGGCAGTGCTGCAGTCTCTTCAGCATCCTGGTAGCTCTCTGTTGGACTCTCTCCAGCAGATCCCTGTCCCACTTGAACAGGGGAGCCCAAACCTAGATGCAATATTCCAAGTGTGGCCTCACCAGGGCAGAGTAGAGGGGGAGGAGAACCTCCCTGGCTCTGCTGGACACACTCCTCTGAGTGCACCCCAGGATCCCATTGGCCTTCTTGGCCACCAGGGCACATTGCTGTCCCAGGCAGAACTTGCTGTCCAGCAGCACTCCCAGGTCCTTCTGCACAGGGCTGCTCTCCAGCAGATCAACTCCCAGCCTGTTTATCCTTCCTTCCCAGGTGCAGGACTCTGCCCTTATCCTTGTTGAACCTCATTAGGTTCCTCTCTGCCCAGCTCTGAGTCTGTCCTGGTCTTGCTGAATGGCTGCACAGCCTTCAGGGGTCTCAGCCAAGCCTACCAGTTTGGTATTGCCAGCAAACTTGCTGTGCAGACTGTCTCCTCATCAATGTCATTGAGGAAGATGCTGAACAGGACTGGCCCCAGCACTGATCCCTGGGGGACTCCACTAGTTACAGGTCTCCAGCTGGGCTTGGCACCATTGACCACCACTCTTTGCACTCTGTTGTGTAACACAGGGCTAACCAGATTAAACTGCACTGGCCCAAAGGCTGCATTTAGCACATCACCTTGAAAGAAGCACACAATAAAGATTTGTGGGGGAAAGACAGGAGAAAAAAAGAGAGAGGGAGAGAGATTTTGGTTTGCAAAATACAGTTTCAAGATCCTCCTCCTAAAAATGGATGCTTAGCAATGGCTTGGCCTCCCTCTCCCATCCAGAAGGAGAGCAGCCTGAGAGGTGAGAGCACTTTGCTGGGTGATCCCCAGCATCCTTTTGTTGTTGGTGGTGTTTTGGTTTTGCCTCACTTTGGTCCTTCTTTGGCTTTTGGGACAGAGAAAGTTGTTTCAGTTTGTGCAACTGCCTCTTGTCTGTTCACAGGGCATCAGTGAGAAGAGCCTGGCTCCCTCATCCTCACTCCCACACTGCAGATGTTTATGCTAGGATCCCTCTGAGCCCTCTCTTTGCCAGGCTGAACAGTCCCAGCTCCCTCAGACCATGCAAGTTCAAATGAACCACAGAGAAGCAACCCTGGTTATGAAAGAGCAACTTCAGGCCCTTCTTTGCACTGTTCTAGGCAGAGTTTTCCTCTCCTCTGTCATCTCTGTAAATTATTGCAATGGATGAGCCCTTTGAAGGGGACTTTTCAAATGCACTTTTGGGGGGAGAGGGGGAAGTGGATGCAGGTGGAGCCTCAAGCATCCTGAAGATGTTATTTTAACACCACAACAGGATCCTTGTAGCAGTTTGCTTGGTCCTGTCTGATTTATCTAGGTGCATGGGAGAGTGTCCACAAACACTGTGTTAAAAGCCCAGGCCCCACCATCCCCACCCCATTCCCACAATGTTACTTGGTTGTTATTTAGTGCATTAGCAATTACTTGATACTGAGGCCAGGGCAAGGAGTTCAGCATATCTGTATGGCCTACAGAAGGCAAAGCACTCTGTGTGCCATGGGGTTTGTCAGAAATTGATCCTTCCTAAGCCTCCTTATCCCTCTGCATGTGTGCAGCTCTGTCTGGCCTGGGAGCTCAGGCAGTCACAGAATCATAGCATCCTGGAATCCCCCAGGTAGGAAAGGACCTCCAGAGCTCATCCAGTCCAACCCCCTGCAGGCAGCAGGGACATCCTCAGCTAGATCAGGTCACCCAGAGCCCTGTCCAGCCTCACCTTGAGTATCTCCAGGGATGGGGCCTCAACCACCTCCCTGGGCAGCCTGTTCCAGTGCTCAACCACCCTCATTTTAAAGAACTTTTTCCAAGCATCCAGTCTAAATCTCTACTTCTGTAATTTCAAACCATTGCCCCTTGTCCCATCACTGCAGGCCTTTGCAAACAGTCTCTCTCCAGCCTTCTCACAGGTCCCCTTCAGGTACTGCATCAGGTCTCCCTGGAGCCTTCTCTTCTCCAGGCTGAACACCCCCAGCTCCCTCAGCCTGTCCTTGCAGCAGAGGTGCTCCAAACCCCTGATCATTTTTGTGGCCCTCCTCTGGACCAACTCCATCAGGTCTATGTCCTTCCTGTACTGAGGGCTGCAGTCCCTGCCTGCAGTCCTGTAGGGGATCAATACTGACTGACAGAGGCATCTGGGGAGCACAGCACCCAGCCCAACGTGCCTGACGCTGGAAAAAGCCTGTCTTTGTGGTTGCAGGAGGAGGTGTGAAGCTCCACACCTCTTTCTGCTCCTTGAGTGTAAGGCACTGCTGGGGATTTCAGCCAATTAGTGTGGCCAGCCCCTTTCTAAAGGATTTTATTTCCTTGTGTCAGCTGCACTGTAGGGAGGAAAGCCTGGAGCCATGCCAGGCTCTCTGCAGCAATCCAGGAACAGGAAATGGGATTGTTAAATCAAACAGCCTGTGCTGTGCTGATCCAGGGGTTCCTCAGGCAGGCTGCACAGGCTGTCAGCACTCGCCTCTGCCACCCAGGCAGAGATGCTCTGTTTGCAGGGAGCACCTTGCAAAGCTGGGGTCCAGCCTAGCTGCTGGCATGAGGAGGGTAAGGTCTGCTCTTGGTGGTTCTGGTGAGAACCCAGAGAGCAGGCAGGTTGCTGTGTCTCCTTGCATTTCTCTGCGTGACTGAGTGCTCCAGCAGCCTGTGGCAGAAACTTCCCTTTGATGAAAAGCTGCCTGGCTGCCCTCTTAGATAAGCCTCTGACTTCTGGGGAGGGTCATCTGTGCTCAAGGCACAGCATTGCCCAGGGTTTGATTGATATTTGTTTGCAGGACTTGGTGAGTTACCCCAGCTGTGTCTGCTGCCCCTGAGGCTGTAATTCCCACAGATGCTCAGGATGAGGCCTTTGGAGGCAGAGAGTTTCTGGGGCTTGAGAGGAGCAATGGAGGTTTTAGGAGAAGTTTCCTCTGTGCCATTAGTGCCACTCCCACACTGCAGAAACACAGCACAGAGCTGCTACAGCTGGAACTGCATTACTAGCAAGAGGTTAACAGGGGATCACAGGTTGGAACTGTTGCTGCAATTATTAACAGCAGATAGAAGGGATTTTCATCTCTCCAGACATGAAAGTCTCCAGACTTGGGGATGCTGGGGGAGGAGAAGCTCACCAGGAGCTCTCAGTGTGCACTTGCAGCCCAGAAAGCCAATCAGCTCCTGGGCTGCAGCAAGAGAAGTGTGGCCAGCAGGGCAAGGGAGGTGATTCTCCCCCTCTGCTCAGCTCTGCTGAGACCCCACCTGGAGTCCTGCCTCCAGTTCTGGAGCCCCTATTGCAAGAGGGATGTGGAGGTGCTGGAAGGTGTCCAGAGAAGGGCCAGGAGGATGAGCAGAGGGCTGAGCACCTCTCCTGTGAGGACAGACTGAAGGAGTTGGGGCTGTGCAGTCTGGAGAAGAGAAGGCTCCCAGGTGACCTCATTGTGGCCTTCCAGTATCTGAAGGGAGCTACAAGAAGGCTGGAGAGGGACTGCTCAGGATCTCAGGGAGTGATAGGACTAGGGGGAATGGAATGAAGCTGGAGGTGGGGAGATTCAGGCTGGATGTGAGGAGGAAGTTCTTCCCCATGAGAGTGGTGAAGCCCTGGAATGGGTTGTCCAGGGAGGTGGTTGGGGCCCTGTCCCTGGAGGTGTTTAAGGCCAGGCTGGATGAGGCTCTGGCCAGGCTGATCTAGTGTGGGGTGTCCCTGCCCATGGCAGGGGGGTTGGAACTAGATGCTCCTTGTGGTCCCTTCCAACCCTGACTGATACTATGATACCATAATTCCCACAGATGCTCAGGATGAGGTCTTTGGAGGCAGGAGAGTTTGTGGGGCTTGAGAGGAGCAATGGAGGTTTTAGGAGAGGTTTCCTCTGTGCCATTAGTGCCACTCCCACACTGCAGAAACACAGCACAGAGCTGCTACAGCTGGAACTGCATTACTAGCAAGAGGTTAACAGGGGATCACAGGCTGGAACTGTTGCTGCAATTATTAACAGCAGATAGGAGGAATTTTCATCTCTGCAGAGATAATTCTCAGGGAGTAACATTTATCTCCAACAGCAATCAGTCCTGAGACTTAACCACACCAATATTTATGGACCCTAAGGAGTGTGGGCTTTGGGTCTCTCTATTATTTTATTTTGTGATGGGTGCTATATAAATTAGTATTAAAATAATCCTTAACCAGTGCTGCCTTGTGCCATGTGCACAAGGTGCAGCTGTGGAGGTGGAAGCCAGCTGCTTAGCACTGATGTCCTGCCCTGAGTAGAGTCAAACCCATCTGCTCCAGCCAAGGCCCTGCTTTTATATGCTAGTTTTTAAGGGGGTGACCATATTATCATCTCCTCTGCAGGCCTTCCAATGCATCTGTGCCTGAGGGCTCTCCAAGACACACAAGCAGCTGTTCAGCAGACCTGGGCCTCTGTTAGGAGGGGAGTAGGGGAATGCAAGCTCCCTGCCGTACCTGGGGATGGGGTAGGAGGCTGCAAGCTGGCTTCCTGGAGCCCAAAGCCTTGTGCCAGGGCTCTGCTGTTGCTTGGAGGCTGGTATGAGGTGTGCTGCTCCTTCAGAGGATGGGGGAAGTTGTGCTGCCAGCTGGATTGTCAGACATGATTTTTCAGGGACACAGGTTGCAGAGCCCAAACTGTAGGTCTCTGGGCCAAAAATAGGAGAAATCACAAGCTACATATGTGGGACTCAGATTCCCAGGCACATTCTCCCCCTTCTGTGTTTAAGATTTCTCTGCTCTTTGAGTAGCTAGCTTCAGACTTGACCCCATCACCATAACTCAAGATTGATTTGCCTGCCAGTCCCCTCCCTACCAGCCTCACCCAGCAGATGGTGGGGCCAGCTTGAGCTGATGGTGAAGAGGTGCACTGAGATGTGCTGGCTGGGAAGGCACTCTGAGATCTTACAACCAGCCCAGGAAAGTGCTGCCTATGCCTATGGCTCATGGCCTGGCTTGCAGGGAGAAGGTGGGAGGGGACAGAACAGCACCAGGACCACGGTGAGGCTCCCTGCTAGGTGCATTTGCAGCCCTGCAAGCACTCAGTGCATCCTGTGCCCAGCCCAGGGAATGCTCAGAGGAGGCAATGCTGGAACGTGCTGGTGAAAAGCAATGTGTGAATTGGGAGCTTTTCATTGAGCTGATCCCTGCTCTCAGCAGGGATTCTTCGGTGCCACTGAAGAGGCATTGAGGTACCAGGTATTGAGGTATTGAGGCACCAGCACTCACCCCCTGCCTGCTGCACTCCTGGTTTCTGATGAAGTGGATCCTCTGGAACACGGACGATTTGGCTGAGAAACTCAGATGTGATTTCCCTGAATTCTTTCAGATGCATCCTTCTAACTCTTTGGAAAGGCAGAAGCCATGCCTGGGATGCTGTGAGATGCCCTGGCTGATGCAGCAGATCCCTTAGGAGGTGGAGGAGCTGAGGGAGGAGCAGCTGCTCTTGCCCTGTGTGGCTGCCAGCGGCACCCACAGCTAAGTCCGCTGAGCTTTTATTACGGTCAGCACGGGCTGCTCCCCAGGAACTGCCAGCCTCATCCTTGTCCCAGGACCTGCAGCCCAGAGGTGGGTGCCCTGCAGCCTGTCCTGGGGGGCACGTCCCGCTCAGCTCTCAGCAGCTCTTGTACTTTTTTTGTGACAACAGAGGGCACCAGCGGCCCTTGTAACGCTGAGCTCTGCCCGGCCTGGCTCCCAGGGACATGCAGGGCTGCTCAGGTCACTTTTGGACTTGTGGGAGGAATAAGCCTGCAATCCAAACCCATCCTGCTCCTCAGGTTCGAGAGATAGCTACGGCAGGGCTCAGGGCTGGCTCCCACCGAGCCCGTGTGGGTGTTGGTGATAACACACAAGTGCAAAGAGCGATGGTTTGGATGCAGCTGGTGAAGCTGAGGTGCTGTGGTGCTGGGAGCAGGAAGAGCTCACACCCAGGAGGGCACCTGGGAGATCTTTGGAATCCTCAAATGGTCATACTGCAGCTCCAGCCCGATCCTGCCATCTGCACCCAAGCAGAAACCACCAAAACGTGTGCCCAGGGGGCCAAGAGGGCCAACAGCATCCTGGCATGCATCAGGAACAGTGTGGCCAGCAGGAGCAGGGAGGTCATTCTGCCCTGTACTCAGCACTGGTTAGGCCACACCTTGAGTCCTGTGTCCAGTTCTGGGCTCCTCAATTCAAGAAAGATGTTGAGATGCTCAAACATGTCCAGAGAAGGGCAACAAAGCTGGGGAGGGGTCTGGAGCACAGCCCTGGGAGGAGAGGCTGAGGGAGCTGGGGTTGCTTAGCCTGGAGAAGAGGAGGCTCAGGGGAGACCTTCTTGCTCTCTACAACTACCTGAAGGGAGGTTGGTCTCTTCTCCCAGGCACCCAGCACCAGAACAAGAGGACACAGTCTCAAGCTGTGCCAGGGGAAGTTTAGGCTGGAGGTGAGGAGAAAGTTCCTCCCAGAGAGAGTTGTTAGCCATGGGAATGTGCTGCCCAGGGAGGTGGTGGAGTCCCCATCCCTGGAGGTGTTTAGGAGGAGACTGGATGAGGTGCCATGGTTTAGATGGTGTTGGGTGATAGGTTGGACTTGATGATCTTGAAGGTCCTTTCCAAGCTGGTTAATTCTGTGGTGTTTTGTGAATTTGGGTTAATCTGCAATGCAACAGTGGGGAGTGGAGGCTGGGCCTGAATCTCCCCTGTGTTACACCAGAGTTCAGCCTATCTGACAGCTGTGTAACACATGAGGTCTGCCTACAGCACAGCCTGCAGGGACAGCCCTGAGCTAGCTCCAAGCTGCTTTGCTCCAGCACTGATGCCAGAACAGGAAGGAGCCCAGAGCAGGCTGGCTGCTTGAGCATGAAATCTCTGAGGAGGGTGAGGTGCTGAGCTTAGGTGGTGAGTAATGCCAGAGCTGGTGCCTCCAGAAATACCCTCTGTAAAGCAAGGGGCACTCTGAGCACACTCCCACTCCATGCAGCAGCATAGGGGCTGCTTCCAGCCTGCTCTGCCCCTCATGTGCAGATCTCCCCTCCTCCCACTTACCCACTTGTGTTTATCACTTGCTGCAGGTGCCTCCAGCTCCAGGATGCCCATGGGGGGATGCAGAGAAGCTGAAGCTGTGTTTGTTCCTTTCTTGAAGCACATCTGTCTGAGCAGGTAAGCAGCAGGAAGTTTTGGTGATAGCCCCCTGGTTTTGATCACTGTATCACATAGCAAATTAATCAAGGAGTAGAGCAACAGAACACAGGCACAAGTACCTCTGATGAGCAGCCCTGTAGCAGAAGAATCTGATTTACTGCTGCTGTGAAAGCAGAAACAGGCGGTGATTTTATCCCTGCCTTCTTCCATGCAGTACTGGGATGGAGTTCAGCACTGCTCTGGTTTGTGGGATGCTTTTCTTTTGTTACAGTTTAATTTGTGTGAGGAAAATGAAGGGAGGAAAAACAATGATGGAGGGAAAGGGCTCTGAGCAAAGAGACAATGTGTCACGCAGCACGGAGCATGCCGCCCGAACTGGTGACATCAAGGGGACTGCTCGCAAGGAGAAGAGCTGCACAACCAGTTCAGTCCCTTGAGTAAAGGTTGAGTGGCTGAGCAGACAGATCCTGGCAGGGTTCAGGCCACAGAGCTCTGCATACCAACCATAACCTAGAGCCTGCACTCTTCAGCCCTGCAAGTTTGATTTATGTTGCTTGTTGCAGCAGGACTATTTGCACACAGGAGCACAGGACATTGGGTGCTCTGCTTACCCACAGCCTAGAACCGTTGAATTGTCAGGCTTGGAAGGGACCTGAAGGATCAGCCAGTTCCAACAGCCCTGCCATGGGCAGGGACACCTCACACCACAGCAGGTTGCTCACAGCCACATCCAGCCTGGCTGCAAACACCTCCAGGGCTGAGGCTTCCACCACCTCCCTGGGCAACCTGTGCCAGGCTCTCACCACCCTCATGGGGAAGAACTTCTTCCTAACATCCAATCTGAATCTTCCCATTTCTAGTTTTGTTCCATTCCCCCCAGTCCTATCCCTCCCTGGCACCCTAAAAAGTCCCTCCCCAGCTTTCTTGTAGCCCCCTTCAGACACTGGAAGGCCACAATAAGGTCTCCTCAGAACCTTCTCTTCTCCAGACTGAACAGCCCCAACTCTCTCAGTTTGTCCTCACAGCAGAGGAGCTCCAGCCCTCTGCTCATCCTCTAATCATGAAGGTCCCAAGTTTCATCCAGTGCCAGGGGACATGTGAAAGCTCTGAGCACGTGCTCCAGAGCTAAATAGAGACACATGCTCCATGCCAGGCCAAGATGTTTTTATGAAGAGTCTCTGGCCATGGCTGCTAAAACATTTAATAACTTTTCTGTCAGCAGCCAAAAGGCAGTCAAATATTTAAAAGCAGTAATAAAAGTCCTTGTGTGAGTCAGAGCCCTACAGAAAGCTTGCTAGTGAGTTTCCCCCTGGTAGCCTGCAGGACTAGCTGGGAAAAAATACCACAGAGTTCTGCTGGTATGGAGTACTTTTTAATAAGTCCTTGGAAGTGGCAAGGAAGGTCCCTGCAAAGCCCCTGAAACCAGATCCCAGGCTCTGTGCAGCCTGAACTGCAGCTCTGCTCTGGTTTTCCTTAAATCACCATAGCAAGACAATCCTGTTTTCCTCCTAGGGAATTATCAAGAGGCCAGTTTCACCTCTAAGTGGCATCTCACTTGCTTCCAGAAGAATATGCAGCAGTGTATGCTCCTGTAGCCTGGACTCCAGCAGGCTGGAACATCTGTGCCGCAGGACGCAGCAAAGTGCTGCCCTGCCATGTGCATGGCCTGGCCTCGGCTCTCTGCTCTCCCTTCCTGCCGAGCTCTGCTCTTGTAGCACTAATGAAGTACCTCTTCTTTCCCTTTCAAAGCCCTTAGGTGATCCCTTTCTGCTTGGAAACTGCAGCTAGACCCCGGGCTTTTATGGAAATGACTCTCATTAAAAGCCAAGGCCACAAAAGCCTCTCTGCTAATTCTTCCTGCTGCTAAAGCCCTCTGAGCAACCTGCATGCCCTGGTTTGGCTCCACTGCGGGCAGCAGCGCTGGGGCTGGGGCAGGGCAGGCACAGGTATCACAGCAGCTTGCTCTGCTTCCAGGCTCATGCCATTGTCACATGCAGGCATTCACCCTGCCCTTGCTCATCTGCTTGGGAGTGAGGTGATTCTGAGGGGGGAGAGGGGTGATGCTGCTGGCACCTGCCTGGCAGGCTGTGTGCTTGGGCACTTCACCTTCTCTGCGATGAAGCAGAGCTAGCTGCTCTCTGATTGCATTTGGCAAACTGCTTCCACACTGCAGTTAAGGTCTGGTTCCAGTGCTCTTCTCTGGACCAGGTGGGGCTGCTCTGGGAGCCCTGCTTGGCCTGAATCCACACTCCTCACTGGACCTTGCCACTTCTCCTCCAGCTGCAAAATCTCACAGGAGCTACCTGTGTTTCTTTGGTATTTCCACTCCTTTTGACTGCCAGAATAGGAAGGGGAATGTCATTTCCCCACACCAGAACATCAGGAAATACTTTCCTTCAGCTGGTCTGTAAAAGGTGGGGCAGTTGGTGAGGAAAATAAGTCTCTGTCAGAGCTGCTTTGCAGATCCCCCATGGACCAGCGTGACAGCATCAGCACAGCACAGGAGGCCTCACCAGAGAGGCTTTGATGTAAGCAGGATCAGAATTACACAGATGTGGGCTGCCACTATGCCTGTTGCACTGCCCAGTCTGTCAGCAGAGATGCCACTCTGGATGTCCTAATTCCCCTGCTTGTGCTCTAACTGCAACCTCCTCCTCTTGCACTGTAAAGCCTGACACAACCTTCCTCCCTTCCCCACTTCCGAGGCTGTTTGGTGTGAACATGTGATCTTTGAAACGACCTGCAGGCAACAGGGACACAGTTGCTTTCCTAATTGCATGTGAGGACAGAGCTTCTCCCTGGGGATGGAAAACGAGTCTTCTGCCTGTGGGCCTACAGAGGGGGCCTGAGAACCACAGCACGGGTGTTAGGGAAGCCAGGGAAAAGCACATCCAGGGCAGGAGACAGCCTCTCCTTCCCCATGGCTTGTCTTGGGCAGACAGCCCAGCTCCCACAGCCTGCCTGGCAAGTGGCCATCCTCCCAAGGTGTCCAGCTTCCCAAGGTGTGCCCAGGGCAGGCTACGTTGAGCACACAGCAGAGAGAAGAGGCAGTGAAGAAGTGCCTGGTTACCCACTGGTCTCCTCTGCTCCTCTCCAGAGCAGGAGGTCTGCCACCCTGGGTGTCAGGAGAGACTCTTCCAGGGAGTTTGACAGGGAAAATTTACAGCTAGCCTGTTACCACTCATTGCAGCCTTGGAAAATGCAGTCAACAGCTGCATGCTTCTCTCCTTGGGAGCCCTGCAGTGCTTCTCTAGGCTCAACTCACTACCACGTTTTGGCACTGGCAGCGCTGAGGCAGTAGCTGGGTTTCCAGAGCCAGCCCCTCCCCACAACACAGGGATGCCTGCACGCAGCCCAGCTCAGGGTTGCTCCTTCTGAGGGTGGCTGGCATGCCCCCAGCGGCTGCAGACCCTGCACAGTCAGCCTGGGTTTGCTGTCGTGGGTGTCACGCTCAGCAGAGCTGTAAACGAAAGCGAAGTCCTTCCACCCCTGCCTCATCACAGGCTCTATTGAGCAATTCAGTGTGTTTATCTCTTAATGATAGTGCAGCCCTGGGGCTTGTCTCTGCTGCAGTGCCTGCCTGTTACATCAGAACTGACTGGCAGACTGTTGGGGTCATGCTGCCTGGAGCAGACGAGGTCCTGATCCAGACTGCAAAGCTGCGTTTGCCTCCATCTGCATTGGCATTTTCAGCCAGAAGAGAAGTGCCATGGGGAGTCCTGGGCTGGGCAGAGGGGATTTAAGCTAAGCAGCATTCCCTGATCAGCTCCAAGTTTGCCATCTTCTGTTCAAAATCAAGCAAATCTGGGATGGCACTGCTGACCCCTGCATTGCTTCTGGGTGCACATATGTCATAGAGTCATAGAATTGTTAGGGTGGGAAGGCACCTCGAGGACCATCCAGCTCCAACCCCCCTGCCATGGGCAGGGACACCTCACACCACAGCAGGTTGCTCACAGCCACATCCAGCCTGGCCATAAAAACCTCCAGGGCTGAGGCTTCCACCACCTCCCTGGGCAACCTGTGCCAGGCTCTCACCACTCTCATGGGGAACAACTTCTTCCTCACATCCAATCTGAATCTACCCATTTCTAGTTTCATTCCATTCCTCCCAGTCCCATCACTACCTGACACCCTAAAAAGTCCCTCCCCAGCTTTCTTGTAGCCCCCTTCAGATCCTGGAAGGCCACAAGAAGGTCTCCTGGGAGCCTTCTCTTCCTCAGACTGAACAGTGTCCCAGTTGCCTGGAAGTTAGAAAATGTGATGCCCCTCTGCAAGAAGGGCCAGAAGGAGGATCCAGGCAACTACAGGCCTGTCAGTCTGCCCTTGGTGCCAGGGGAGGTCATGGAGCAGATCATCCTGAGTGCCATTATGCAGCATGTGCAGGGCAACCAGGTGGCCAGGCCCAGTCAGCATGGGTGCCTGAAGGGCAGGTCCTACTTGACCAACCTGATCTCCTTCTACAACATGGTGAGCCACTTAGTGAATGAGCAAAAGGCTGTGGGTGTTATTTACCTGGGCTGTCCTCCACAGCATCCTCCTGGGGAAACTGGCTGCTCTTGCCTTGGATGTGTGGATGCTTGGCTGGATTAAAAAACTGCCTGGATGGCCAGGCCAAAAAAGTGGTGGGGGATGGAGTTGAATCTGATTGGTGTATTGTCTCAAGTGGTACTCCCCAGGGCTCAGTACTGGGGCTGGTTCTCCTTCATGTCTTTATCAATGATCTGGGTGAAGGGGTTGAGTCCACCCTCAGTAAGTCTGAAGATGACACTAAGCTGGGAGAGTGTTGATCTGCCTGAGTGTAGGGAGGCTCTGCAGAGAGACCTGGACAAGCAGGATGGATGGGGTAAGGCCACTTAGATGAGACTCAACAAGGCTGTGCCCTGCACCTGGATCACAACAACCCCATGCAATGCTACAGACCTGGGGAAGAGTGGCTGAAAAGCTGCCCAGTAGAGAAAGACCTGTGAGTGTTGGTCAACAGCTGGCTGAACATGAGCCAGCAGCGTGCCCAGGTGGCCAAAAAGGCCAAGAGCATCCTGGCCTGTTTCTGGAATGGCATGACCAGCAGGACAGGGAAGTGCTCAAGTCTCTCTACTCAGCACTCACAAGGCCACACCCTGAGTACTGGTTTCAGTTTGGGGCCTCTCCCTCACTACAAGAAAGACACTGAGGTCCTGGAGTATGTCCAGAGAAGGACAAAGCTGTGAAGATGTGTCAGGAGAATACAGCTTATGAAGAACAGCTGAGAGAACTAGGGTTGGTTAGTCTGGAGAAATGGAGGCTGAGGGGAGACCTTATTGCTCTGTGCACCTCCCAGAAAGGAGGTTGTAGCAAGCTGGGTGTCAGCCTCTTCTCTAGAGGACTAGAGGAAATGGCCTCAAGTCTCACCAGGGGAGGTTTTGGTTGGATATTAGAAGAACTTTTTTCACTGCAAGAGTTATTAAACACTGGAACAGGCTCCCCAGAGAGGTGGTTGAATGCCTGTCCCTGGGGGTGTTGGAAAGATGCACACATGTGGTGTCCACAGGACACGGTTTAGCACTAGACTTGATACGTGGGGAATGGTTGGACTCAATGTTCTTAAAGGTCTTTTCCAACTGCACCAGTTCTGTGATTCTGTGCTATGCTGCTGGGGACCCAATGAAGCACAGGTAGCATGGGGCAAAGCTGGGGCTTTGGGCAAGGGGAAAAGCAACCCTTTGTGTCTTTCAGATGCCCCAGGGGAAGCCAACACAGACATCAGCAGTGGAGCAGAATAGAATGAACCTTTATTTAGAATAGAATAAACCAAACCAGGTTGGCAGAGACCTTCAAGATCATCGTGTCCAACCCATCAACCAATCCAACCCACCCAAACAGCTAACCCATGGCACCAAGCACCCCATCAAGTCTCCTCCTGAACACCTCCAATGACAGTGACTCCACCACCTCCCTGGGCAGCCCATTCCAATGGGCAATCACTCTCTCTGTATAGAGCTTCAGCTTGTGAGTGTGCAGCATTGAGAATCACAGAAACATTCAGGTTGGAAAAGACCCTCAGGATCACCAAGTCCAACCAACCACTGACCCTACTCTGCAAAGGTCAGCCCCTAAACCGTGTTCCCAAGCACCACAGCCAGCGGGCGCTCCACGGAGAGGATCTCATTCCCCCATCCCTCCTCAGCATCCAGCCCGGGATGGAGCCAGCAGAGGTGAGTGGTGTCGTGGGTGGCTGCACTGTTGCACTGGCCACCTTCTGCTGATGGGCTGTGCAGATGCTGGTGTTCCCTGTGTGGTGGAAAATGCATGCTCCACAGCAGTCTGCAGGGCTGGGGTGATTCATGGGGAGCAGCAAAACCTAGCCTTATCTTCAGGGAGAAAACTGCTGAGCTTCAAGTTTCAAAGCCCTCAGTTCAGTGGGATTACAGGTTCAAATCCTCAGAGGGTCAAGCAAGGCCTTTCTTCCTGTGAGACAAATGGAGTGTCATGCAGTAAATTGCCTATGATTCTCCTTGTGAGATGCTGTGTGGCTTTGCAAACGGCATTGTGACAAATCTTGGCATCCTGCAAAATAAATAACTGCAGCATTTATCATAGAGCTTTGCTTCCAGAAGCAGCCTCACTCTTTTGAGGCATCAGAGACTCCTGGGAACAAAGGAGACCAGAGGAACATCACAAGATCACAAGATGCCACTTTTCTTATGCTGCTTTATTTGGCAGCAAAGCTGGGGAGGGGTCTGGAGCACAGCCATGGGAGGAGAGGCTGAGGGAGCTGGGGTTGCTTAGCCTGGAGAAGAGGAGGCTCAGGGGAGACCTAATTGCTCTCTACAACTACCTGAAGGGAGGCTGTAGCCAGGTGGGGGTTGGTCTCTTCTCCCAGGCACCCAGCACCAGAACAAGAGGACACAGTCTCAAGCTGTGCCAGGGGAGGTTTAGGCTGGAGGTTAGGAAGAAGTTCTTCATAGAAAGAGAGACTGGCCATTGGAATGTGCTGCCCAGGGAGGTGGTGGAGTCACCATCATTGGTGGTGTTTAGGAAGGGACTGGATGGGGTGCTTGGTGCCATGGTTTAGTTGCTTAGATGGTGCTGGGTGATAGGTTGGACTTGATGATCTCAAAGGTCTTTTCCAACCTGGTTAATTCTATTCTATTCTATTTCATTGTTTGGGATTTTTCCCCTTATTTGAAAGTGCCCTGCTGAGGAGTGCCCCCTGGCCATGGCATGTGCCAGCAGGCTTGGTGGAGTGTGACAGTGAGGTCAGTGTGCTGCCTGGCTTGCCCATGGAGAGGTGGGGAATGACAGGCATGCTTCCTCACCACATCCTTGCTGCCCGCAGTCGCTCCTGCACAGGAGGAGCTCTGAGATCACTTTTTCCCCAGAGCAGCAGGCATCATCCATCAAGCCCATGCAACTCTCTTGCAGTGGAAGGTACAGCTCCTTGGACACCCTCAAAATCATGGTGTCAGGATTGATGTTTCTCCCTACACACCTGAGACAGCAGATCCAGACCACTGCATGTGGCTGGAGTGTGAGGTGACATGCTCAGTTCTTACAGCCCAGCACTGCAGAGCAGCCATGCTGTGCTCTGTTGTGTGCAGCAGTGCATGCAGAGCAGCACTGCAGGCCAGCCATGCTGTGCTCTGCTGTGTGCAGCAGTGCATGCAGCCCAGCACTGCAGAGCAGCCAGGCTGTGCTCTGCTGTGTGCAGCAGTGCATGCAGCCCAGCACTGCAGAGCAGCCAGGCTGTGCTCTGCTGTGTGCAGCAGTGCATGCAGAACAGCACTGCAGAGCAGCCATGCTGTGCTCTGCTGTGTGCAGCAGTGCATGCAGAACAGCACTGCAGAGCAGCCATGCTGTGCTCTGCTGTGTGCAGCAGTGCATGCAGAACAGCACTGCAGGCCAGCCAGGCTGTGCTCTGCTGTGTGCAGCAGTGCATGCAGAACAGCCCTGCAGAGCAGCCAGGCTGTGCTCTGCTGTGTGCAGCAGTGCATGCAGAGCAGCACTGCAGGCCAGCCAGGCTGTGCTCTGCTGAGTGCAGCAGTGCATGCAGCAGAGGTGTGCTGCTCCAACAAGGCACCTGGCAAATGCAAAAGCTGCCATAAGTGAATTGCTCCTCAAAACTCTACATGGAGAGCTGTGTGCAAAATGTCTACTGAGGCAGAGGAATAGTGTTGGAATTTTGTGTTTCCCTTCTTTCTTGCCAGTGCTTTAGAATCACAGAATTGTTAGGGTTGGAAGGGACCTCAAGGATCAGCCAGTTCCAACCCCCTTGCCATGGGCAGGGACACCTCACACTGTTGCTCAGAGCCACATCCAGCCTGGCCTTAAAACCTCCAGGGATGAGGCTTCTGCCAGCTCCCTGGGCAACCTGTGCCAGTGTCTCACCACCTCCATGCACCCTCTCCTCCTCTAGGACAGCATATAATGAACTGGATGGAATGTCAAAACTGAGCCACTGTACTCAGCCTGGTGAAGAGTGATTTATTTTGTGGCATGTGCAACAGTGTCTTGCTCTGATCTCAACAGTGCAAGCCTTACTAGTGTCCAGCCAATACTTCACTGGGTCTTAAAAGCAAATGAGGCAAGAAGTGCAGCAAGCTGCTCTCACATCCTCTGTGGCATGCCTTCAATGCTTTGCAAATGCCTGAGAGGCCTAAGTAGCAGGCAGGAGCTGGCACCCCCTCTTTGCATGTGGGAAAAGAGAAGTAAAGGAGTTTATGGCTCCTGTTTCCAAAGAGCAGTGGCTGGCTTCGAGCCTCTGTCTTCTTTGGTGCCAGATTGTGAGAGTTTGTAATGTTCTGGCATGTGTGCAGAACAAAGGGCAACTGTTTGCTGGTTTAACTGGTTTGACTTGAGCACAGCTCCATTGAAAAGGGACTTTAGGGTGAAGTCTGTGCTGCACAGCAAAGAAGCAGCTGGTCCTTCCAGCCTCGCTGCCCACCAGGTCTGGAGTTTAGCAGTGCCCCAGTCGAAGCCAGCAGTGTTTGCAGCGTCCAGTGCAGCAGAGAGCTAGGCCAGGGGCTAGGTCAGATGCCTGGGGCTGAGCAGGCAGCATTTTGTCAGATGTGCTCCTTGGTGATCTTTTTTCCAGACAGATGAGGGAAGTCTGTGGTAGAGCTGGGAACAGAGCCTGTTCCTGGGCTGTGAGAGGCTGTGTGGCTGACAAGACACAGGCACAGCCCTACAAAGTAAATGTTGTGATTCCCTGAGCAGAGCTGAATGGCACCCCACAGTCACACCAGGGGATGGGGCTTTTTCACTCTAATGTTCCAGCTCACAGGTGTTCACTCTGTGTCTAAAGCCTCAGAACCTCTCAAATTCAACTTGGCACTTCATTTTGGGTCAGTTGTGCTGCTGTACCTTTCCACTGGTGCTTCTGTGGGTAGCTCAGTTATAGGACAGCCTTGATGGAAGATCAGAGGGCTGGAGCACCTCCTCTATGAGGACCAGAAAATGTGCTCACATGAGCACAGGACATTGGGTGCTCTGCTTACCCACAGCCTAGAATCATTGAAATGTCATGCTTGGAAGGGACCTCGAGGATCAGCCAGTTCCAACAGCCCTGCCATGGGCAGGGACACCTCACACCACAGCAGGTTGCTCACAGCCACATCCAGCCTGGTCTTAAAAACCTCCAGGCATGAGGCTTCCACCACCTCCCTGGGCAACCTGTGCCAGTCTCTCACCACCCTCATGGGGAACAACTTCTTCCTAACATCAAGTCTGAATCTACCCATTTCTGGTTTTGCTCCATTCCCCCCAGTCCTATCCCTCCCTGGCACCCTAAAAAGTCCCTCCCCAGCTTTCTTGTAGCCCCCTTCAGATACTGGAAGGCCACAATTAGGTCTCCTCAGATCCTTCTCTTCTCCAGAGTGAAAACCCCAACTCCCTCAGTTTGTCCTCACAGCAGAGGAGCTCCAGCCCTCTGCTCATCCTCTAATCATGAAGGTCCCAAGTTTCATCCAGTGCCAGGGGACATGTGAAAGCTTTGAGCACGTGCTCCAGAGCTAAATAGAGACACATGCTCCATGCCAGGCCAAGATGTTTCTCTTCCATTCCCCCCAGTCCCATCATTACCTGACACCCTAGAAGTCCCTCACCCACCCCATTTCTGCTCTTTTCCCTCTCAAATCATAGACACCTGAGCTCTGTCGGGCTCTCCTCCCACCCCAGCTGTGGCCACTTGACCCACCCCACCCACTCTCCTTTATAATCCCCCCCCAGGAAAGGCAGAAGCTCTAAGCTGAGCCCATCTGGGCTGAGGATCCTCCTCTCATCGCTGGTGAGTGCCCCTGGTGCACACTGGGTGATGGTGGTGGTGACAACAAAGGCCGGGGGGCCTGGTGGCCCCCCGGTCAGGTAGGAAGAGTATTGATGATCTCTCCAATGCCACAGAATTGTTAGTCCTCTGAAACTTCACGAGGTGTTCAGGAGGGGATTGGGCATGGCCTTTGGCCATGGTTAAGTAGTCATGAGGTCTTGGGTGACAGGCTGGACCCAATGATCTCTCAGGTGCCCTCCAACCTTATTGATTCTATGAATTCCTTCTCCCTCAATAGGCCATTGTCCATTTCCTTCTGGCCTGGGGGGGCTGCTTTCTGCTCCCCATCCAGTTCCAGTAGCAGAAGCCTTATGGAGCAGTTGGTGTCACTGACAAATACTGAGGCAAAGAAGCTGCTCAGCAGCTCAGCCTTTTCTTTGTCTTTGGTCACCAGGTTCCCTGCTGCATGCAGTGGTGGGTGGAGGTTCTCCCCAGCTCTTATTTTATTGTTAACATCCTTAGAAAAGCTCTTTTTATTCTCTTGAATGACACTGGCCAGATTGAATTCTAGCTGAACTTTTGCCTACTTTTTTTCCCTACATGTCCTTACAAGAGCCTTGTGCTGGGGCTCCCGAGCCGAGCTGGCTGCCCTGGCGCTGGGGCTCCCGAGCCGAGCTGGCTGCCCTTCCTTCCATAGCCATCCTTGGACTTCCAGAGGATGCATTTTGACTTGTGTAGGAGACTAGTTGATGGCCTCCCCTGGGAGGTAGTCCTGAAGGACAAGGAAGCCCAGGAAGGCTGGACATTCCTCAAGAGGGAAATCTTCAAGGCACAGGAACAAGCTGTCCCCGAGCACTGGAAGGTGAGCCAGCAGGGCAGAAGACCAGCCTGGGTAAGTAAAGAGCTTTGGGTAGAACTCAGGAAGAAAAGAGTACTTTACAGCAGGAGCAGTCTGTTGGGTCCCATAGCATGTAAGAAGCTGCTTCCTGAGCTGCTCAGTGCTCTGAGGACTGGACTTTGAGGTGGGTGATATGCTGTAGTGTTTTTCACTTGTCTGGGTTGCCTGGCAGAATCCCACACTTCTTTAAGTCATTCATTGAACTTATCCAGCTTGCCATATTCTATGTGTGACCATCATGTCCTCAGCTGGTGCTGGCTGCATGGCAAACCCTGAGCCTGCTGGGGCTGCCAAGCCTGGGCAATGCCCACAGCTGGGCAGTGCTTGCTAGCGATGGCCACACCGCTGCAGGGTCAAGCAGCTGCCCCAGCAGCTCCTGGCTGCTCTGGCTTTGCAATGCCTGCATGAGTGCAGCTCCACAGGGCAGGTATTTCTGGCCTGCTGTTTGCACAAGTTGCTGTTGAAAGCTTGCTTTCTCAAGGCATTCTCTTCTGTTTGTTTAAAGTGTGCTGTTTCCACGGGTCACACCTGCTCTCAAGGATACTGCCAGAGGGTAAGCACAAAGCACCAAGCCAGTGCCACCCTCCTCCAGGAGGAGCAGATAGCCCCCTGGGTGGGCACTGGAAAAAGTGTAATCCTTATTTCCATTTCCTTCATTCCTTGAGGGCATTGAGTCCATCATCAGTAAGTTTGCTGATGACACCAAGCTGGGGGCAGGAGTTGATCTGCTGGAGGGTGGAGAGGCTCTGCAGAGGGACCTCAACAGGCTGGACAGATGGGCAGAGTCCAAGGGCAGGAGATTGAACACATCCAAGTGCCAGGTTCTACACATTGGCCACAACAACCCCAGGCAGTGCTACAGGCTGGGGTCAGAGTGGCTGAGAGCAGCCAGGCAGAGAGGGACCTGGGGGTGCTGGTTGATGGCAGGCTGAACAGGAGCCTGCAGTGTGCCCAGGGGGCCAAGAAGGCCAAGGTCATCCTGGCCTGCATCAGGAGCAGTGTGGCCAGCAGGAGCAGGGAGGTCATTCTGCCCCTGTACTCTGCACTGGTTAGGCCACACCTTGAGTCCTGTGTCCAGTTCAGGGCTCCTCAATTCAAGAAAGAAGTTGAGTTGCTGGAAGGTGTCCAGAGCAGGGCAACAAAGCTGGGGAGGGGTTTGGAGCACAGCCCTGTGAGGAGAGGCTGAGGGAGCTGGGGTTGCTTAGCCTGGAGAAGAGGAGGCTCAGGGGAGACCTTCTTGCTCTCTACAACTACCTGAAGGGAGGTTGTAGCCAGGTGGGGGTTGGTCTCTTCTCCCAGGCAACCAGCACCAGAACAAGAGGACACAGTCTCAAGCTGCACCAGGGGAGGTTTAGACTGGATGTTAGGAAGAAATTCTTCATAGAAAGAGAGACTGGCCATTGGAATGTGCTGCCCAGGGAGGTGGTGGAGTCACCATCCCTGGAGGTGTTTAGGAAGAGACTGGATGGGGTGCTTGGTGCCATGGGTTAGTTGATTAGATGGTGTTGGATGATAGGTTGGACTTGATGATCTCAAAGGTCTCTTCCAACCTGGTTTGGTCTATTCTATTCTCACTCTCTCTGAACTGGGCCAAGGCTGAACATGAATGTTGTCTTTGTGTTGTTGTGTACAGTTGTGAGGAGTAAACCCATTTAAATTTCCGTTCTTTCCAGCCCTGTGTGGGGAGCTTTTCTTTCACTCCTTTGGGGAGGGCTAAAAGAGCTTCCATCCACTCAAACCCATGACATTTCTGGTTTAGAAACTGCAAAGGATTGAGCTGTCATTAGCCAAAAAGCAGGAAGAAGAACTTCAGACTGAAGAGCAGGAGTTACACTTTAATGTAGAAGGGAAACTGGGAAACTTTTGCAGCAAACCTCCCTCCAAGGAAAAAGATCATTGAGGAGCACTCTGCTTGAAAGTATTTCAGCCATCTCCTACAAGAAGGAGGTGACAAACCCTTCAGGTGCTTGCTGTTGTGAATATGCAGGGGAGGGCCATGAAAATGATCAGGGAGTTGGAACACCTCTGCTATGAGGACAGGCTGAGGGAGCTGGGGGTGTTCAGCCTGGAGAAGAGAAGGCTCCAGGGAGACCTAATAGCAGCCTGCCAGTAGCTGAAGGGGGCTACAGGAAGGCTGGAGAGAGACTGTTTGCAAAGGCCTGCAGGGACAGGATGAGGGGCAATGGCTTCAAACTAGAGAAGAGCAGATTTAGATTGGATGCTAGGAAGAAGCTCTGCACCATGAGGGTAGTGCAACACTGGAACAGGTTGCCCAGGGAGATGGTTGAGGCCCCATCCCTGGAGGTATTTGTGGTGAGGCTCAACAGGCTCTGGGCAACCTGATCTAGTTGGAGATGCCCCTGCTGACTGCACAGGGGTTGGACTGGATGACCTTTGGGGGTCCCTTCTGGCCCAGACCATTCTATGGTCTTGAGATTCTGCAGCAAAAGACTGAATCTTTCACCTTTGTGTTAAGCCTCCACTTATTTGGGGTTTGTCTCTTTAGATTGTCTTTTTAATCAACATCCCCACCACTGAAACACACAGAGGCAAGGAGTTTGGGTGAAACTCTAGCCTCCACAGGGCAGGAAGCAATCTTGGGCTGGCAGCAGGCTGGAATCAGTGACCTAATCAGCCATTTCCCTCTCTAATTGCTATGATTCTGCAGCTTAAAGAATTACACAATATGTATTTTAGTTGGAACAAGATACTACTCTTGAGGAAAGTGCATAATAATTGTGTTTCAGAAGGTGAAATAAATGTCTATCAGCAGGCACTTTAATCCGTCATTGTACTCTGCTAAATTACTGAAATTGCCCTCCATTCAACACTAAAATTGCTTGTAATAAAGTGATTACTGAAGTGACACTCACCAAGAAAAAAGATGTCTAGTACCTACATTTGTTTTCCTAATTGACAACCTCAGGCTCCCATCTAGGGAGGGAGGAGAGCTCCCAGCCCTCACCTCAGCTGCTAGGAATGAAGGGCACCTACCTCCTTGCAGGGGCAGGGCCTTTAGCACGGGGGATCCTGCCTGCATGAAGTGTCTCTGCTTTCCTGCAGCTTTCATTATGTTGTTGGCTCAGACAGCAAGATGTTAGCAAACTGCAGCATTACCAAATGCTGAGCTGAACTTTAGAATCACAGAGTGGGTTGGGTTGGAAGGGACTTCCAAAAGTCATCCAGTCCACCCCCCTCTGAAGTCAGCAGAGGCATCTTCACCTAGATCAGGTTGCCCAGAGCCCTGTCAAGCCTCACTACAAATATCTCCAGGGATGGGGCACCAACCACCTCCCTGGGCAGCCTGCTCCAGTGTTCCCCCACCCTCCTGGTGCAGAACTCGTTCCTAGCATCCAGTCTAAACACAAGTATGTGCTTTTTCTACAGGCTAAGCAAGATCCTTTTGCAAAGGTGTTGTCTAGCTCCATTCTCATCAGACTGAGTGAACAGCTGAGGAAATCCCTGTTTTAGATGAGAAAAAGTGTTTGGGGGTAACACTGAAAACAGCATTTGAGTGTAGTTTGCAAGTATCCATTAGTGAGGCTGGGGGAGCTGGGGTTGCTTAGCCTGGAAAAGAGGAGGCTCAGGGGAGACCTTCTTGCTGTCTACAACTCCCTGAAGGGAGGTTGTAGCCAGATGGGGGTTGTTCTCTTCTCCCAGGCAACCAGCCCAGAACAAGAGGACACAGTCTCAAGCTGTGCCAGGGGAGGCTTAGGCTTGAGGTGAGGAGGAAGTTTTTCCCAGCAAGAGAGATTTGCCATTGGAATTGGTGGACAAAAAGCTCACCAGGAGCTCTCAGTGTGCACTTGCAGCCCGCAAAGCCAATCAGATCCTGGGCTGCAGCAGGAGAAGTGTGGCCAGCAGGTCGAGGGAGGTGATCCTCCCCCTCTACTCAGCCCTGGTGAGACCCCACCTGGAGTACTGTGTCCAGTTCTGGAGCCCCTATTACAAGAGGGATGTGGAGGTGCTGGAACGTGTCCAGAGAAGGGCCAGGAGGATGATCAGAGGGCTGGAGCACCTCTCCTATGAGGACAGACTGAAGGAGTTGGGGCTGTTCAGTCTGCAGAAGAGAAGGCTCCGAGGTGACCTAATTGTGGCCTTCCAGTATCTGAAGGGGGCTACAGGAAGGCTGGGGAAGGACTTCTCAGGATCTCAGGTAGTGATAGGACTAGGGGGAATGGAATGAAGCTGGAGGTGGGGAGATTCAGGCTGGAGGTGAGGAGGAGGTTCTTCACCATGAGAGTGGTGACGCCCTGGAATGGGTTGTCCAGGGAGGTGGTCGAGGCCCCGTCCCTGGGGGTGTTTAAGAGCAGGATGGATGAGGCTCTGTCCAGCCTGATCTAGTGTGGGGTGTCCCTGCCCATGGCAGGGGGGTTGGAACTAGATGATCCTTGTGGTCCCTTCCAACCCTGAATGAAACTATGAAACTATGAATGTGCTGCCCAGGGAGGTGGTGGAGTCACTGCCCCTGGAGGTGTTCAAAAAGGGATTGGATGTGGCACTTGGAGCCATGGTTTAGTTGTCAGGAGGTGTTAGGTAATAGGTTGGACTTGATGATTTCTGAGGTCTTTTCCAACCTGGTTGACTCTCTGATTCTGTGACTCCTCTCCTTGGAGACAGGACTTGCTTTCTGAAGAGCTAAACCTTCCTTTCCCTTCTCAGGGCTGTTCCCAGCCTAGCTTAGATCAGACCTTTATGAAATGTATTGGCAGTATGTAAGAATTTCTCTTTGGACTAGGAGCACTGAATTTAAATCCTCTCTTGATGTTTCAGTGGCCACAGCTGAAGGGATGAAACCTTCCTTTGTGGCAGGTGACATAATCTATAGAGTTTCTGGACTCTTTTAATGAAGTATCAGATGCAGGGAGAGAGGTTTTGCTGCTTTTTCTTTACGTGAAAGGAGATGTGGATGTCTCCTCCATCATCAGTCACTATGTTACACAGCATAAGGTCTATTTAAGAAGCCTCCATAAGCTAAGCAAATATGAGGGATTCTGATGGGCAGGAATTCAAGCTGTCCACTTTTCCTTTCCAGACTGAATAGGCAAGTTAATCTGGGAAAGTGAGGAGTGCCAGATATTCATCCTAAGTCCTACAGTGACTCATGGCTGAAGGCAGACAGGTTTATGGTGCAATTCCTTTCCTTGTGCTGGAAATGGATAGCTTCCAAGTGACATTTATGAAACAATTAGCTGTTCAAGGCTAATCAGGCTGGTATGGAAATGTAAAGATAAGCGATTTAGCTGTGATCTCAGAGGGAAAGTGACTGGAGGTGGTGGGCCAAGCTCTGCAGTAAAAATCCCCTTGCTTTTGCTAAATGGCACTTAGGCTGAAATGTGGTGGGCTCAGGCTCCCTTGGCTTCCATTGCTAGGATGACACACGACTGATTTGCATCATTAGAGAGCCTTGCTGATGGCTGAACCGCTCTGCATCTAAATGAGACCTAACCTGAACAGCTGTTCAGCTGCTGGATGTGAAGGATTTACAGGTCTGGGTCTTGCCCTCCCTCCTCTTGAAATTAATCATGCATGTGGTGGAAGAGTGAAGTGCTTTTTCTACTGTCCATGTGTTGCACAAGCTTTTGTGAGTGCCTAGAGAGATAAGGCTATCTGTAACAGATGAGCTGCAGAGGTAAGGACCCAGGCAGCCAACCTCCATCCTGCCCAGGGCATCCAGGCTTCGGCTGCTGGTGCTCCATGGCCATAGAGAGTTGCCAGGCCACACATGACTCTGGAAGTATTTGTGTACCCTCTGTGCCTGTACAGTGCCAAGACAATGGCTGCATGGAAAGGGACAGCAATGGCAGCATAGCAAAGGCTTATCCTACATCCTATGATGTTGCCTGAGGAATCTCCACAAAGCTCTTCTGCTACCTCCCCAGCCTGCTCATCTCCAAACTGCCTGGATTTGGTGGGAGGCAGTGGGAAGCCAGAAGAACCTGGTGGGTCTCTGTCACTCCAGAGCCTGTTTGTATCAGTCCAGGGGTTGTCTTCCACTGAGGTGTTTGTCCTTAAGTTGCTCTTCCCTGGACCTGTCTGTTGTTGGCCACGTGTTTCTCCTTAAAGTGGGCTCTGTCTGTGCTGCCTTTGCAAACACATTGTGGAGGGAGTGGGGAGAAATGTGATGATAGTTTCCTGACCCCAGTTTCACTTCAGCTGTATGGGAAGGTCCCTCATGAAACCTCTTCTATGATATTTTCAGCTTAGTTTCCAGATCCCCAGAGGCCTGGCTAAGACTGGTAGGCAGCCAAGCCTTGAGTGACTATTCATCTGCCTGAACCCTCCCCAAAGATTTGCCTCTCTGTGGAGCAAACTACATTGTCAGCAGCATTGTTAATGATGTGTCAGAGATAAGAGTAGCTCTCAGCCCTGAGAGATCCATCGAGCCTTGAGACAGTTTGGATCCTTGGCCAAAGCAGCAGGGAGGTGTCTGTGCCTAGAGTAGAGATGGTGGTGTCCTAAAATCCAGTGAGTAGAAAACACCTGCACTCCATTTAATGTCAGAGGTATTACTGCCAGTGGTCAGATTCAGAATTAGAGGAGTTCCAGAGAGCATTTGTAGATTGGAGAGTACAAGCCTGTGAAAGCTTTTTGTCTCCTGGCAGTGCTCACACATGCACACAAAGCACCTTGGTCTTGGAAGGATGCTTTAACACTGCTGATTGCCTCTGAAGCTGGCAGAGAAGGGAATGAGCACTGTGGTCCCAGCAGCTGTGCAGCAAAGCCCTGATGATATGAAGGCTCTGCTATGAACTCCTGGCACCTCTGCAGCTTTAAGTGTAGAGCTACTGATGGCAAAATCCTTCAGATGCTGTTTGTTGTGGAGGCACAGCTCAACCTGTTAAAATCACATCCTCCTTCCCTGAGTGGGGTTGGTTTTATCTCCAGGTTAAGAGGGACTTGAGATCCCAGATGGGAGAGGAAGCTCTTTAGCTTTCAGAGCTTTGTTTACTTATATAAGGCCTAACAAACACGGTTGTTAAGGCCCCCTAGGAGGTCTTTCTTAGGAAGCTAGGGGCTATTGGATTAGGCAAATGAGAGCCAGAGATTTGCCTAATATCTTGACAGGCCATGAGGGATTAGACGCTTGTGCGCTGGTGCAAACTCGTGGGACGGAGGTGCTGCGGCGTGGGTCTGCTCTTAGCCGTGGATAAATGCCTTGTCACTGTGGGTTAATCTTGTTTGCCTTGTCTTCCATAACGCTGCGTTACAGGACACAGCCTGGGCTGCTTCAATCACTGCTGGGTTTTGTTCCGCACACGCCCGCAGCTCCTCCGCGGGGCAGCGCTCGCAGCGTTACAGGGGTCAGCGACTAACAGCGATTTCCACCTCACGGTGGTTCAGGCTCTTGAAACAGTTGTTCCTTTGGGACCAAAGGTTCCGTCGCAGCTGGCTGAAGGCAGATCTCTCCAGGGAGATGCCAGCACTGCCGGTGTGCTGTGGATCCAGGGCTCCACGCTCCTCTTTCAAACACTGACATTAGCTGCCTGTCTCCCTTCCCAGACAACCCAGAGCCTCTCCCCCTAAGCTGGGATCCTGCCCGCTCATTATGCTGTCCTTAAGGCAGCACGCCAGGTAAGGAATGGCACCCCTGGAATCCCGAAGGACATCCCCAGAGAACACCCACCCCTCCCTGGCATGCTCTGCCACCTTTCATTGAGAGTGGGAGTCAGCAGGGACAGTCTTCAGAGGCAGGAGGGCAGTTAGCAGTGGGACTGTAGAGCCAGGGCTGTTAAGGGGTTGTAAAGAACCCAGACACGGGACTCCTCTGCTCTCAGGTCTCTTTGCACTGGCCTGATGGTGTAGAAGAGGGTGAATGTGCAGGGTTTCTAGAGCATTGTGGCTTTTGCAGCACTTCTCCCTTCTGTTCCTGGCCAGCTCAAAGAAGAGCAGAGCCACCTTTGCAGGTTTGCTCCCAGGGCATAGGCTATGCCTGTCACATTACAGCATAGGGTCCACCCCATTCAGCCCCAGGTTTATCACACTTTTTAGATGTCTTCATATTTCCTCACTCCTTATCTTCCCCTTGCCGCGCCTACAAGTACAGCAAGAGTCCCGCAGCACCAGGTCCGACACAGGAGCTTGTGTCTAAACCCCTGCAGGTCGTACAGCCCTGAATCTTGCTGGATGGATGCTGGTCAGAACTGAGGCAGCCAAGCAAATTCACTGCACTGCATCCCTGGGTCTGGAAGCCACCTCCCCCGCAGCTGATTAGCATCTGCAAGGCACTGGAGGGGACGGTGCAGGTGGGAGGAAGAGCTCAAGCCAGCTCCTTTTGCCCCACAATGGACGGCATCTTGCTCAGTTGTGCTAATTGCCTGTGCGCTCTGGGGGGCCGTAAGCCCAAATTGCTCCTTAGAAAACCCAGCCTCTCCTGCCCCACAGCCACACAGGGCTCGCCCCCCAGCACAGCCCTTCAGCCCTGTGCCAAGCGGCTGGCAGAGCTGCAGGGAGTGGCACAGATGGGGACGGCATGTCAGCGGTGCTGGAGTGCCAGGTGACAGCTTCCCACTGACAGCGGCTGAGGAAAGGCTGCCTGGGGGGGGTGGGGTGGGGTGTTAATGGTAGCCACCTGGGCTCAAGAACTGAAGAGATGGTGGTGGGAAAAAGTACCCTAGGTCTTGTCCCTAACACCTTCATTTGCCCAGCAGAGAAAACCTTTTGGTGCCAAAAGGGTTGTAAATAGAGAGCTTGCA
The DNA here is from genome assembly GCF_026170545.1 of Melanerpes formicivorus. NCBI lineage: Eukaryota > Metazoa > Chordata > Aves > Piciformes > Picidae > Melanerpes > Melanerpes formicivorus. Next base: position 21,078,015 of record NW_027142364.1, on the reverse strand, counting down.
GGCTGGCTGCTCCTTGACCAACACCTCCTCAAGACAGCACTGAGTCTTCCTGGGTGGAAGGAAAGGGGTGCAGAGCAGAGAGGCCTGGTGGTGGTAAGAGCAAGACCCTCATCATCTGCACACAGTGCAGTCAGTTGTGCTACTCACAGGGTGCTGGGACAGGTCAGGTCCTGGGGCTCTCCTGCCTGTCCCACCACAGGAAATGCCAGCCACCTCCAATCCACTTCTTTCTGTCTTCCTTACCTTACAGTGAGTGGGAAGGTTTGAACTGCCATGTGAGCACAGAGAAAAGCAGCTCTTAGGAGGGTGTACAGTGGGGGATTCCCCCTCTGTTCTGCAGACTTCCATTGCCTCCCTGGCTCTGTTCTTCCCACACCACAGCATCCAGCCCTGGACAAGACCGAAGGTGGGAACCAAAAGCTGCCCAGCGCAGAGCCCAAAACACATCAGGGCATCCAAGATGAGAGATCAGAAGAGCCTGAGACAGCTTATGAATTTTCTGTGGAGTGGGATCTGGCAGAAAGAAGCACAGCTCCCCTCCAGGGAGCTGCCAAAGGTTTGGGACTGAAGCAGTGAAAGTTACCTTTTCTCTCTTTTTAACCTTCTTTGGGGAAAAAAGGGAGGAAGGGGAAGAGAAGGGGGAGGTCTGGGGGGGAACCCTCCTCTGGAGGAGGGAATTTCGTTCCTGTATTCTTGTTTGTTTTACTTTGCTGTATGTTTCTGTATATATTGCAAATACTGTATATTTTGTGTACACATCTTGCATTCTCCACATGGCTTGTAAAATATAGCATTTCCTTTGCTTCTCCAGCTGAGTTAGCTGTGGGTTTTCTTCCTCTTTGTGGGGGACAGAAGGCTAGGCCCTTCTCTCTCAAACCACCACAACCCTGCACTACCTTACTGCCTGCATTCCTTTGTGCTGCTGCTTAGTCACAGCTGAGCCAAAAGAGTGGCTTGGGAGAGCACAGCTGGGAGAACAGGCTTGTACTGGTTGACATTAGGCTCTGCTCAGGGCTGAAAGGCTTCATGTGGGTCTCCCATGCTACCAGGCGGACACTGCTCTGGCTGCAGGTTGAGGTATGAGTTAAGTGAGCCTAAAGCTGCTCTCTGCCTCAGGCCAGCTTTGCACAGCTCTGGAGGCACGGAGGTGGTCTGATGCACTTTACTGCTGCTCCTTTATTATGAGATTCCACTAATGAATTCCACTAATGCACAAAACCCTGCATGACAAAGAAGCCCTTGATCTTCATCCACACCCTCCCTCAGTTCTAAAGCCTTCAACATTTCCTGCTGTAGCTGAGGAGTCCCACAGGGGTTAGACAGCACAGCTCAGCAGATGGCAAAAAATGTGTGCTCCTGAAGTGAGCTAAGCTGAGCCTGGATCCTTCCTCTCACAAGATCTCACTGCTGATTCTTGCAGGGGGAGGAAACGTTGCTATTGACCAGGCCAGGAGCCAGCTTACACTTTAGCCTAAGAGCTCATTTAAATCGAGTTCTCTGGTAGCAGCAGCCCCTGCTTTGTGAGGCAGTCCCAGGAGATTCCTGGGTTGGTGCAAAGGGCAATTGCTGTCTCACTGATGAATCTGTCATGCTCCCACAGCCAGCAATTCCTCAAACACAAAGCTTCTACCACCCTTCCCTGGGCATGGGAGCCTCGTGGAGCGGTGCTGTGAGCTTTTGTACACATCTAGCCCCTCAGAGAAGCGCAGGAGGAGAGCTCCTGCCCTGGGCATGATGCTGAGCAGCCCAAGACAATGGTTTTTTTTCAATGTCAGTACTAGGCTTTGTAGGCAGAATAAAATATCACACAGAGGACTGCTTGTATGTTGTCTGTGACTTTTGCATGTCTTGACTGAAGAGGTTACAACTTGCCTAGTCCTTCCTAGCCTTCATCCTAGCAGACAGCTATTGAGCTCTCAGAAGGGAGTTCTTTGGCCACCTCCATCTGTACTGTTCAAACATATGTAGAAGAAACACCCTGGGAAGAGAACCTGTCACACTGTCCATCACTGAATCCAGTGGGCTCTTACCTCTTGCTGTGCCTTTAGAGACTACTTTGTCCTCCAGTTCCTTTTCTTTAGCTGATTCTGTCTTTGCTTGTTGGAGTCCTTGTACTTATCTGAGATGCACGTTTTGCATAATAAAAGGGCTTCCTAATAGCTGGCAGTGCATCCTGCTGTTCCCTCTCTCCCGGTGCTGAAAAACTAACCAGCTGTAGGACCTGCATCTCTCTGCATCTGGGGATCCCTGTGCATAGCCTGAAATGAGGGTTTAAGATGTGCCCTTTCCCCAGCAACAGCAATTGGAGAGCTCAAGAAGCTCTAATCCCTAAGGAGCCTTTCAACAAATACTTTTTTAATCCCACTGGATGTGTACAGTTTTGCTCATTGCTTTCCTTGCTTCTCTTGCCTCCACATTCCAGTGAAACCCCAGATCCTTCACTGAGAAGTGCTTTGGAATCCTCCATCCCCATCCACGCTCTTTGGTGCCCTAAGGGGGACAAATAAACAGAAGGGAAGGTTCACTGCAAGCAGAAGTCAGCAATGTTCCTTCACCACAGGAGGCTACAAGCAGTCCAGCATCCACAGGCCCTAGTGCTGTTCTGCCTTGAGTAAGTCACACTCCTAGGCATGGCAAACAGGCAGAGCTAAGTCCTGGTCTAAAGCAGTGCACGCTAGTGTTTTATTTTCTGGGCACAGAATCACAGAACTGTCAGGGCTGGAAGGGACCTCAAGGATCAGCCACTTCCAACCCTGCTGCCATGGGCAGGGACACCTCACACTACAGCAGGTTGCTCACAGTCACATCCAGCCTGGCTGCAAAAACCTCCATGGAGGCTTCCACCACCTCCCTGGGCAACCTGTGCCAGGCTCTCACCACCCTCATGGGGAACAACTTCTTCCTATCATCCAATCTGAATCTACCCACTTCTAGTTTTGTTCCATCCCCCCTAGTCTTATCATTACCTGACACCCTAAAAAGTCCCTCCCCAGCTTTCTTGTAGCCCCCTGCAGATCTTGGAAGGCCACAAGAAGGTCTCCTGGGAGCCTTCTCTTCTCCAGACTGAACAGCCCCAACCCTCTCAGTCTGTCTCCATAGCAGAGCAGCTCCAGCTCTCTGCTCATCCTCATGGCCCTTCTCTGGACACCTTCCAGCACCTCCAGAGCCTTCTTGTAGTAGGGGCTGCAGAACTTAACACAGTACTCCAGGTGGTGTCTCACCAGAGCAGAGTCCACCTCTTTGTAACAGGCTCCCAGTTGCTTGGCTTCATCTTAAGGTGGCAGTCACATAAAGAGGCTACAGTCAGTGAATTTCATTTGCCTCCTGGCCTCGAAGCAGGCCCTTTTGGGTGGATGGTCAGAGCTTGTGTTTAAAAGCCCACTGCATGGCTGATTGAGCTCCCAGTGTAAATCTGCACTCCTCTGCTGTTGAGAGCAGCGGGTGTTGGGAAGCCTTGGGAACTGTAAGTGGAGAAGGAGCCCCATTAATTCCTGTCTAGACTGGCTTCTGAGCCCAGGTTCCAGAGATGAAAGGGGCACTTTATTAAGACAGGGCATAAATCCACCCTGCCAACAAGTCCACACTCCTCTGGATTATTTACACCTCTCTCCCTCCCTCTGGTCATTGCCTGTCCCTATATAATCTACATTAGAGTTCTGACAGGATTAAACCAATATATCTCAAGCTTTAAATACCAGGCTCTGTGTGCTTTCGTTTCCACCATGCTTTTAGGTAGGCTTCATGCTTTTACAGAGGGACTGAGGAATAAAAGTAGATGCCTAAGGAAAGGAGCTTGTTGTTATGACTGAGAGATAAAATGTGTGCTTAGAAGATTCTCTTGCAGATGTGGCCTTTGCCACACCTACAGCTGCACTCCCTGATGTATGGCACTAAAGGCCAGTCAGGGGCTGAATGAACTCAGCCATCTGGGCTCTGAGCATCACCTTTTTAGACCAGAGGTCTGGCCCAGGGCCAGGTTCTGTGCAGCTCCTTTCTTGTGCAGGACCTTCTCTTGCAGTGATGTGCTCAGCTGCTGGGGACAAGGGCCTGGGTGCAGGGGCAGGTGGAGTTTGCAGAGGACATCCTGGGTGGTTTAGGATGGAGGCTCTGAGGAAGGCAGGCTTTTTACCTTCAGGTTCCAAGTGAATGTAAGGGAAAACTGTGAGGGTGACAAAGCCCTGGAGCAGGCTGCCCAGAGAGGTTGTGGAGTCTCCGTCTCTGGGGACATTCAAAACCCACCTGGATGTGTTCCTGCCCTGGCTGACCCTGCTCTGGCAGGGGGGTCAGACTGGTTGAGCTCTGAAGGTGCTTTCCAACCCCTAACATTCTGTGATTCTGTGGAAGAAAGAATGAGTCCCCAGGCACACTCTGATGCAGCACTACCTTTCTGTTGCAGGCCTTGTGCATCTTCCCTGCTACTTGATACATCCAAAAGGATACCAGGATGTGATGATAGAGCTGCAGGAGGCTCAGAGCTGCCTGGCTTGAAGACATGCTGCAGATTTCAGCACCCTGGAGTACTGAGAGCCTAAGGGAATGGTGAGTGCTGCTGAAAGGACATTCTGAATTTTTGTGCAGCTCGACAGAGGTCTCCACAGTGTCGAGGTCTGCTCAGGTCTGCACCCCCAGCTGACTCTGCAGTCCTTTTGTGTTCATTTTCTGTTGCATTTTGTCAGCAAGTGACCTTACTGGCGTGGTCAGTTTTAAAGTTATTGGCAAATGTTTACCTGAAGTGGGTTTGAGACCTTTAAAAAGGACCATCTGAAGCCTTTGCATTCCTGCTGTCAAAGAAATCATGACACCTGACTTACCCAATCCAACCTAACCAGGCTGCTCAGACAGACTACAGAAACATATCAAAGAGCACACACAAAAATGAATGAAAAGCTGTTCACATACCTAAAGGGGGGGCAGGGGGAAGAAGAAGAAGAAGAAAATCCCTGAATATACTATTTAACAGCTTCCTCATTTGTGGAATAATCACCTTTTAAAGGAGCACTAAAGGGCAGTGCCATCTCTCCATTAAACCCTTAGCTTCAGCTCTTTATGTGCTGCAGCAGCAGGCAGTGCAGGTGAAACACCTTGAAAAGCCTTTTGGACTTTGCTGTCGAGTTTCTAGTTAGATATTTGAGGCCTCAGTTAGCAACAGCTATGAAACAGTTTCTGCCCTTTCCTTTCCAGCAGCTGCCTCCGAGCTGGAAGAGCACAATAACAATCCTCACATCCTTGCTGCTTGCCCAGAAAAATTCCCTCTGCCTCGTCAGCTTTTTCATTCCCAGGTTTCTGCCAGGAGGGGCAGAGGGCTCCACAGCTCTGGGATGCAATTGAGCACAAGCCTGCAGAAGACAAGAGGCTCATTGAGGCTGCCCCAGCTAGAAGCCTGTGCCCCCATGCCCGCTGGGCACAAGGCGTGCGGGGAGAGCTGGTGGCGGCTGCTGGCTGCAGGGATGGGGCCCGCTGCGCTTGTGTTAAGGACAGAGCTGGAGCAACAGGCTTTTGTGTGGCAGAAGCAGCCCACTGAGCCCCAGAATTACTTCCCACTGGCTTTCCTTTGGCTCACCAGTTTCAGTACCTCGGTGGTAAAGTCAGCAGTATGTCGTAGAAGCTATCTGTGCGTCTGGCCTGAGAGAGAAGAGGGAAATGCTCAGAAGTAGGCAGTGTAGGGAGAAAAGTTCCTACAAAATAGAAGATTTTTTTTTCCTCTGTTTTATGGAGTGCATTTTCACATTTGCACTAGTCTAAACTCCCCAGGAATTTTAGCAGGAATGGGCTCAGTTTCATAGAATCAGCCAGGTTGGAAAAGACCTCAGAGATCATCCAGTCCAACCTACTACCTAATACCTAATACCTCCTGACAACTAAACCATGGCTCCAAATGCCACATCCAAGCCTCTCTTGAACACCTCCAGTGATGGGGACTCCACCACCTCCCTGGGCAGCACATTCCAATGGCCAATTACCCTTTCTGGGAATAAATTTGCTCCTCACCTCGAGCTTCCCCTGGCACAGCTTGAGACTGTGTCCTCTGGTTCTGGTGCTGGTTGCCTGGGAGAAGAGACCAACCCCCACCTGGCTACAACATCCTTTTAGGTAGTTGTAGAGAGCAATAAGGCCAATGGAGATAAATTATTGGATGACTTTTACCACTTGCATCTGATTATTAAAACAAATCATGCACACTCTGACCTGAAAGTGCTGTACATGCACAGCTTCTCCTGTGTGCTGGCAGCCAACAGAGCTGCTTGTGCCTGAGGAACTGGGAAACCTCACACAGAATCATAGAATTGTCAGGGTTGGAAGGGACCTCAAGGCTCAGCCAGTCCCACCCCCCTGCCATGAGCAGGGACACCTCACACTGCAGCAGGTTGCTCACAGCCACCTCCAGCCTGGCCTTCAAAACCTCCAGGGATGAGGCTTCCACCACCTCCCTGGGCAACCTGTGCCAGGCTCTCACCACCCTCATGGTGAGAATTTCTGCCTATCATCCAATCTGAATCTACCCACTTCTAGTTTTCCATTCCACCCTAGTCCTATCATTCCACCCTCAAAAGTCCCTCCCCAGCTTTCTTGTAGTCCCCTGCAGATCCTGGAAGGCCACAAGAAGGTCTCCTGGGAGCCTTCTCCTCTCCAGACTGAACAGCCCCAGCTCCCCCAGTCTATCTCACAGGAGAGGAGCTTCAGCCCCCTGCTCATCCTCGTGGCCCTTCGCTGGACACCTTCCAGCACCTCCAGATCCTGTCTAACACTCTCTGTGGCTCCCAAGTTTGGCTCTGCTGGTCTGCACCTGAGCAGCTGCTGGAGGAGAGCCTGGCTGCACACTCAGGAGTCCCAGGCAGGCAGGATGCAGCCAGGGCAGCGCTGTCAATATTGACTCTGCTGCAGGCTTTGGTGCCCAGTGATGGTTATCCTGTTGGCTGGGCAAAATCTAGGCCTTAGCACAAGTGTCTTTGAAGCCATCAAGTACACCGAATCGATGGAGCTGGGAAGGGAGGGTCCTTTCACATGGGCACAGGTTGTCAGCCCCTGCAGGTCACACAGACCAAGACCTGCACTTTGGCCTGCATACAGAGAGATACTGGGCCACAGCTGCAGATGGGACTTCTGCAGGGAAATCTGCCCACCAGACTTGTTTGCTTCCCAACTAACTGTCTCCTCCTCTCCCCTGCATCGTGGGCACAGCAGATCAGAGAGTTTTGGGTTGTAAGAGCTGTGCAGCTCTGCTTTCCCAGCTCTGGCATTAGACTGGATGAGAACTTTCCATCCATAGATGTTTGCCATATGGGAAGGAGCCTTATTTGCATGGCATGAAATTTGCCATTGTATTCACAACTGGGTTTGGCCACACTCATTCAAGGTGAAGAAATCCTGTCTCCTAAAAGCTCTGACTCTCCCTGGGCTCTGGCACCCTGGGGCACAGACAGCCTCCCCTTCTTGCTGGAGCCAGACCCCAGGGGCAGGAGTGTTCCCAGCAAGGGGTGACACAGCCTGACCTTGCAAGTCTGCATGCAGAGACATTCTGCTCTGGGGAGTGAGGTTTTGTTGCCTCAGGTCATGCCAGCTGGGAAGAGCAGCGACAGAATGAGAGGACACAGTCTCAGGCTGCACCAGGGGAGGTTTGGGCTGATGTTAGGAAGAAGTTCTTCCCAGAAAGAGAGATTGGCCACTGGAATGTGCTGCCCAGGGAGGTGGTGGAGGCACCATCACTGGAGGTGTTTAGGAAGAGACTGGATGGGGTGCTTGGTGCCAAGGTTTAGTTGATTAGATGGTGTTGGGTGATAGGTTGGACTTGGTGATCTCTGAGGTCTTTTCTAACCTGGTTAGTTCTGTAATTCTATGCAATTCAGGAGAGAGCCCAGTGATGGTCTTGCCTGCTGCGTGCACAGCCCTGCCTGGTTTCCCCAGCAGGGAGGGAGTGGGGGACTCACAGGTAGCAATACTGCCTCCCTTGTGCACAAGCCAGCTGCTTTCCCAGGAAAGGAGGGAGCTTGTATCTGGCAGCCAGAGGGATAGGCACTTAGTTCCAAAGTGAATTCTAGCTCCTTGCAAGTCCCTTTGCTCCCTCCACACTCTGCATCTGCCAGTGCTCCTCAGATTCTCTGCAGGCTCCACAGTATTCATAAGGGCTACTTACTAAAAGGGCTCTGTATGCACTGCATGGATCCACTGCATGCTGAACTGAATGGCAGGATCTTGCAAGGAAGGTGATTACAAACTTGCTGTTAGTGCAGAAAATGTTTGCATGGTGGAAGCAGGGTGAGCAGAGTGGTAATTGTTTGCAGGCATGCTGTGCTCTTGGCTCACCTGGTGTGGGGAAAGCTCAGATCTTGCTGGCCTTCAGCTGCACCTGGTACAAAAGGCAACCTTTAAACCACCAGAAGGGACTAAAAAAATGGAAAACAAGGCCCTCTGGCGTGTCATGATGACAGCAGTGGAGCTCACCTCAGATGGTGAGCCACACAGCTGTCCTGGCTGTAAAAGCTGGCAGGGGGAGCAGCCCAGCTTGCTGCCAGGGGAGGGAGAATGAGGACCTGGTGCTTTGAGGCAGGAAAGCTCCTTTGGGCTTGGGGATTTTCTGTCTTTGGCTGAAGTCCAGGAGATTCTGTGTTAGGAATGAGAAGAAAGAAAGGAGAGAAGGGAGCCTCTGAGATCAGACTTAGGGCAACAGAGAAGTGCTAATGAGATACTCCAAATAGAAAGCAGAGATAAACCCTTGTGGGTGGCATCTGGCCTAGGGCTGACTCATGGGTGTCTGCAGAGATACAGAGCCTCTAGCTTGCTGCCCTCTCACACTGCAGGTCATCTGCTCCTAGAGAAGAGGCTCTGAGGAAGGCCTGGAGAAGGGGATGAGAAGAGGCAGGGAGCTATCAAAGGCTCTCCTGAGATGGCTGTGTTTTGGTGGGTGCATGCAGTCTCCATGCTCATCTGCCCTATCCTGCAAGGTGGCAGCATAGTAAACGTGACAGTTCTCACACTGCCCAGTGCAGAACGAGTGCTGACAGCTTTATGTCCCTTGCCTGTGTTTTAAAGCAACCTTCACTTCATGCTGCTAGCATGATATGGGCCTGGCATGTTCTAAATTAGAACAAAACACCAGTATCTCCATTAGTAGGAGGGGCAGATTTAATAACTGAGTGGATAAATCTGCAGCTGGATTAAAGCCTAATTACCCTGTGATGAATCACTGTCTAAAGCTTCATGCAAAGCTCTGGGTTTCCAACCAAGCCTAAGTGGAGCGGTCTGCAGTGTCTAGTGTTGCTCTCAGGTCACTGATGCACATTCTTATTTCAAGTTGATTCTGGTGCTTTAGTGGAAAGTGAGGGTGGGGAAGAATTTACTGCTTCTGCAAAAGTGGCTGAAAGTGATTCCACTCTCCACTAGAAAATGAGCCACTGTGTGTTGTCCTCTTTGCCTGATGCAAACCAGAGGCTGTTTCAGCACTGCACTGGCTCTGAAAGCTTGGCTGCAAGTCTGGCTTGCTTGGCAAAAGCCAGAGCATTGCCAGGCAAGCTGGTTGAGTTGGTGACCTCAGCGCTGCAGGCTGCTCTTGCCAGAGGCAGTTCATTTCCCTAAGTGCCGTTCCTCAAGGCATTTCTGAGGGGCTGGTTGTTAACGAGCTGCTGGCTGTGAAGTCCTGCCTCCAGCCAGCAGGTCAGAGGTTTCTCTGCAATGTCCAAGGGTAAAGCTGAGGGCTGTCCTTGTTAAAGCTGGGAGGGGGGAAAGCAGCCCCAGACTTAGCCTGTTTGCTAGGGAAGGCAGATGATGTTTTGCTGGGGTTTCCCATTAAATCCCTATCTCCTAATAAAATACTACAAGAAGAAGGAAAAAAGCATCATTGTTCCTGCCATATTTAACAGGAAATTGAGAATAAATAGTTTAGTCCAGAAGCTTGCTTTTTAGCAGCCCAAGCTTCTCCTCGGGGTGGGTAGACGCCTGCTGGCTCTATCCTTTAAGCCATCCCTGGCAAAGCAACTCGCTGCAGGGGGCTGAGCCCTGCTTCAGGACCACACTGGAGCCAGGCTTTCTGGAGGGGATGCCACTCTGACTGCTGTCACACTTTCTCATCCACCTCCTGCAGGCCTTTCTCATAGCTGAGCTTAAATACAAAGAGAGGAACATGAGTTTTGCCTCCACAATGTGGAATCAGCTTTCTGCAGTACCAGTTTGGGGCAAGAAAATGAAGGGGGTTAGTCCTGGTCGTATTAGGAGAGACACAAAGGGCACTGCTGTGCTGTAGGAAAGGAGCTGAACAGGCAAGAGGGGGTAAAGATGCTGACACAGAGCAGCAAAGGCAGTGTGGCAGCTATACTGTGATACTGTGATATTGATGAGCCCAGGTCTGGGGAGACAGCTGTGAGAGGAAGGTCTCCACTGCTCTGCAGAGCTGCTCAGGAAATGGCAGCACTCCTCATCTGTCCTGTTGTGCAGAGAGAAAGCAGCAGCCATTAAAAGTGGAAAGCCCAGATAATAGAGCAGGATCAAAACACCAACTTTCTGCTTCTGCCAGGAAAAAAAAAGCCCAAACCAAGCCAATGGGCAGAAAATTACTTGTGTAGCCCAAAAGCAAGGGAGAAGGCAAGTGGTGCATAATGAAGTAACCAAACTGTTCTGTAATAGCCTTGTTAAAGGAGCAAGGGGTGTTCTTCACATGTGGCTTTTCTTCAGCACAGTGGCAAGGAGGCTGGCTGGTACCTGGGAGGGCTCAGAAGCCTGCAGCCCAACCATTCTCACAGCATGACCAGCCCCCCTGGCTGGTCCCAGCTGCCTGAACAAAACCTACCCTTCCCACCTCCTGGGCAGGATGAAATGAAATCCCTAAGACTGTTTGGGCCCATCCAGCTCCTTCACAAACAAAAGGGGAAGAATATCAGAAAGAATAAAAAGTAAGGGATAGAATCATAGAATCAGTCAGGGTTGGAAGGGACCACAAGGATCATCTAGTTCCAACCCCCCTGCCATGGGCAGGGACACCTCACACTAGATCAGGCTGGCCAGAGCCAGGGTAGGAAGGATTTAGACCAATGCACTTCCTCTAAGGGGTTTGGAAACCCAGCTATCAGTTTTGTCAGAGACAGACACAAAAGGGATCCTGTTGACTGGAAAGACCTGGTATTTTTTTGTTCCCTAGCCTCATGCCAAAGATGATTCAGGCACTCCTCTAGAAGAGAGAAAATCCATTGGCAAATGCTAGTGAAACCCTGGATTTGCAACATGCAGCTTGCAAATCTCCCTTTCCTGGCCAAGCATCCCAGGGATTTGCCCCTGTGAAGGAGAGTGGGAACACTGGGAAAAGTTGCTTGCAGAACTTTGCAGGTGGTTTCCATGGCTGGAAAACCCTGGCTGGGTTCCCTGCCCTTTAAGTGGCCAAAGCAGCTGTTTTATTTAAAGCATGGCTAGAAGTCACAGGGATGCTATGGTACATCAGCACAGCAGGGAGAGAGAGACATTCGAGATGCAGCTCTGTGGGCCTGCTTACTTTGCATGAGGGTCTTTGAAATGGGCAGAACTGAGAACTCGTGTTGCTGGTGGCCCTTTGTACACTGCAAGCTCCCAGAATGCTCATGGGAAGCTGTGTGGATGCCACACAGGTGATGTGCACACATGCTGCACTGGGATCCGAGCTGCCCTCCACGCCGGCAGCTTCGCTGCTGATCAGCCCCACTAGCAGAGTTTGCTCTTGGCCACGCTCCCCTGACGCTGTTCTCCCCCTTGCTCCTACCAGCTGTGTTTACAGCCTGATCTGCCCTGCTGAGTCCCTTCCATAAAGAAGCAGGAAGGGAAGAGGAGGCAGGAAGACACTTTTTACCCAGCTCTCAGACATGAAGTCATCAAGTTATTTGGCTACCTGAGTCCAGCTTTCTTAAGCTTGCTGGCAGCACAGGACACAGTCTTGACAGACTGGACTCATTATTCCTTAAGCAGAGCACAATGCCCCTTTGTGCAGGGCTCCTGAACCGGCCAGGTTAGGTTTTGTTTGACAAAGCCTCTTTAAACTTCTTCTTTTTTCCTTTTTTCTATTTTTTTTTGGCCTCCACAGAGTCATGAAGAAAAAGATTTCTCTCTTCTTGCACTCAAACCTTAGACCTCAGGTTGTGCAAAACAGCTCTGTGACCCTAAGATTCAGGTTTGCAAATAAACCTGCACCCAGGCAGTAACCTGCACCCAGGCAGTAACCTGCACCCAGACAGTAACCTGCACCCAGGCACTAACCTGCACCCAGGCACTAACCTGCACCCAGGCAGTAACCTGCACCCAGGCACTAACCTGCACCCAGGCAGTAACCTGCACCCAGGCAGTAACCTGCACCCAGGCACTAACCTGTACCCAGACAGTAACCTGCACCCAGGCACTAACCTGCACCCAGACAGTAACCTGCACCCAGGCACTAACCTGCACCCAGGCAGTAACCTGTAACCAGGCACTAACCTGCACCCAGGCAGTAACTTGTAACCAGGCACTAACCTGCACCCAGGCACTAACCTGTACCCAGGCAGTAACCTGCACCCAGGCACTAACCTGCACCCAGGCACTAACCTGTAACCAGGCACTAACCTGCACCCAGGCAGTAACCTGTACCCAGGCAGTAACCTGCACCCAGGCACTAACCTGCACCCAGGCAGTAACCTGTAACCAGGCAGTAACCTGCACCCAGGCACTAACCTGCACCCAGGCACTAACCTGCACCCAGGCAGTAACCTGCACCCAGGCACTAACCTGTACCCAGACAGTAACCTGCACCCAGGCACTAACCTGCACCCAGACAGTAACCTGTAACCAGGCACTAACCTGCACCCAGGCACTAACCTGCACCCAGGCACTAACCTGCACCCAGGCACTAACCTGCACCCAGGCAGTAACCTGTAACCAGGCAGTAACCTGCACCCAGGCACTAACCTGCACCCAGGCACTAACCTGCACCCAGGCACTAACCTGCACCAGATTACCAGAGTGCCTGAGGACCTCTTGTAAAGAGGATGAGAGAAGTGAGGGGAATGGAAGGAGTCTCCTCTGAATGGGGGAATCCAGAATGAGAAACACATTTGGCCACTGCAAGCAGCAAACAGGCACAGGAGCCGGGCGGTGCGTGCCTCAAGTGTGAGCTGCACAGATTTATGGGCTGCTAGCCTCTGAGGCAATTACTAGGGTTTGTTGTGGGGATCTGCATGAGTGATATGCAGGTTGCTCACACAGCCTGGCCCTCTGAGAAATGACATGATGCTCGCTCTGTCAGCGCTCGCCATGTGCTGCGGCCAGGAGCAGCTGTGCTGGAAAACCACCGCGGAGGAAATCACAAGTTAGTGAGTCACTGAGACTGCTGCCAGCCTGTCAGGAGTCTCTCCATAACTCAATTTTCATGTGCTCTGAAGCAGGCTCAGATGCCACCTTGAGCAACAGAATCATGGCTAGCAGGTGAGGAAGGAACAGGAGGACCTGGACAGATGGATCTGGCTTTCATGCTCAGAATCAACCAGGTTGGAAGAGACCTCCAAGATCATCCAGTCCAACCAATCAGCCAACCCTAACTAATCATCTAGACCATGGCACTAAGTGCCTCATCCAGTCTCAAACACCTTCAGGGATGTTGACCCCACCACCGCCCTGGGCAGCCCATTCCAATGGCCAATCTCTCTGTCTGTGAACAACTTCTTTCTAAGATCAAGCCTAAACCTCCCCTGGCACGGCTTGAGACTGTGTCCTCTTGTTCTGCTGCTGCTTGCCTGGGAGAAGAGACCAACCCCCACCTGGCTACAACCTCCTTTCAGGTAGTTGTAGACAGCACTAAGGTCTCCCCTGAGCCCTCTCTTCTCCAGGCTAAGCAACCCCAGCTCCCTCAGCCTCTCCTCGTAGGGTTTGTGCTCCAGACCCCTCACCAGCCTCGTTGCCCTTCTCAAAGGGAGGCAAGTGGAGGGATGCAGTTGGCCAAGAAGCCTCAGGTACCAGTTTCCACCCAGCCTGCAATGCACCCCTCCTGCCCCCATCACAGCTCAGCAGATGATGTCCCACACCCCTTCCCCCTGCCCAAGGAAGGTGCTGCTCGGCTCACGGCCAGGAGCAGAGTGCTGCCAGCAGACTTTTGGCCCAGCTGCAAGCATCAATATTGAGATCTTCCCAAAACTGTTTATGGCTTTGGTCCAACTATGAGGTCCCAGTGGTTTAGGCTTTATCTGTATGTGGGAGACCACTTGCAGCTGCTCTGGCCCCAGGACACACTCCTGTGCCTTGAGCTGGGCTGCATTTCTATCACTTGCATCTATGGGAAGCAGGAGAAAGCTGTTGATGTGTGTTGAAGAGGCCTTCCCGTGGCAGGTTTGCAGCATGAAATGCTGCATTTCTTGAGCATGAAACCAGCTGGCAGAGTGAAGGCCTTTCAAAGGAAGGGGTCTGCCCCCCACGGCCCCAGGGCAGAGCTGCACACCCAGGAGGCTTCTGGAGACCAGGCTGGAGAAGAAACTCCTGGAATAAGGGGATGATGTTGTACTGAGAGACACAGAGCTGTCTCCTTGCTGTGCTGAAGAGCCAGGCTCTGTCCCTGGGGCTGCCTGCAGCCACTCCTGCCTGCCCCCCAGAGGCAGCCCCAACTCATCCCAGAGCATTAGAGCAAAGCAGTTCCAAATGCCTGTGCTGGGGGCTCATGGCTGGGTCTTTCTCACCTGAAAGCCAGCACAAAATTGACAGGAGGTGCTAAGATACTCGCTGGCAGAGCACCTGATGCTGTTTCCCTTGGAACTGAGAGGGGGTCTGTGAAGTGCAGTTTTGTCAGTGAGCAAGACCAGGTATTTTCCACATCAGATGAGACAAAAGAGTCAGAACCATTTTCTGCAGAAACATAGCTGGGTGAAGCCTGCACCTGGGGTTTGTGCACAGAAATGCTGTACCAAAAAGCCCTGGGCCATAATTCTTCTTGCAGGGCTAGAAGCTTTTCAAGCAAAACCTCCGTTTGAAAGCAGCCCGTTCTGCACTGAGTGTTGGAACCACGCTTCCTAGCCAGGTCTGTGCAGCACATGTTCCCCACAGCAGCAAGTGGAGGGATTGCTGCTCCCGCTGCCCGAGGGAGCGAGGGGGGCTGGGCGATCTGCCCCCCAGCCCTCCCCATTTCCAGACTGCCCTGTGCCTGTGGCGCTGGGCTGTGCTCCACCCCCAGCAGCGGCACATCCCCGCTGCACTCTGGCCCTCGGCTAGTGACAGGCACGGTACGATCGCTCTGCCTGGGAGAGGTGCTGCAGAGGACACTTGACAGCAGGGTAAATTCTTAGCCAGGAGTAATGCTGCCTTGCGTTTGTGTTCTTTGATCAACCCCACTTTAAATTGACACTTGGACTTAACTTGCTTTAGCATCCATGTGCAAACTAGCTCGAAGTAGACAGGTCCCTTGGACTGCTCAAGGATGCCTCCAGATGAGCTTGGGTGAGCCTTGATGAGGCAAGCTCTGTGTTTTCTATCTGCTCCATCCCCTTGCAGGAAGCAGCCACCAGCAGGACCTGAGCTGCAGCAACAGATGGCTGCTGGCTCGGCTGCCCTCACAGCCCCAGCTGGGGGATGTTCTCTTCAGCTGCCCACACTCTATCCAAAAAGCCCAAGTTGTGACATTCAGACTCAAAAAGTTTGGTCTCACCCTGAAGAGAAACATAGCCAGCAAGTCAAGGGAGGTGGTTCTCCCCCTCCACTCTGCTCTGGTGAGACCCCACCTGGAGTACTGCCTCCAGTTCTGGAGCCTCTATTATAGGAAGGATCTGGAGGTGCTGGAAGGTGTCCAGAGAAGGGCCAGGAGGATGAGCAGAGGGCTGGAGCACCTTTGCTATAAGGACAGATTGAGGGAGCTGGGGCAGTTCAGTCTGGAGAAGAGAAGGCTCTGAGGAGACCTCCTTGTGGCCTTCCAGTATCTGAAGAGGGCTACAAAAAAGCTGGGGAGGGACTTTTTAGGATGTCAGGTGGTGATAGGACTGGGGGGAATGGATCAAAACTAGAAGTGGGTAGATTCAGATTGGATGTTAGGAAGAAGTTCTTCCCCATGAGGGTGGTGAGAGCCTGGCACAGGTTGCCCAGGGAGGTGGTGGAAGCCTCATCCCTGGAGGTGTTTGCAGCCAGGCTGGATGTGGCTGTGAGCAACCTGCTGTGGTGTGAGGTGTCCCTGCCCATGGCAGGGAGGTTGGAACTGGCTGAGCCTTGAGGTCCCTTCCAACCCTGACAATTCTACGATTCTATGCTATGGGAGAGTATTTCTCCAGCAGGTTCCATGCTGCCCAAGCTGTTGTGCCCTTCAGGTGCTGGATGCAATCAGCTCTGTGCTAGCTGTCCCACCAGCTGTAGCTGCCTCTCTGCACTTTGGAAAGTTTTCCCTTAGGAGTTTGAATGGGAGCAGACCTGGCCTGAAAATCTGCTGCTTGGAGTAGACCAGGCATCTAATTTTCCAACTGGAAAAGTGTTTTACTTTCACCCCACTGATGAAAATTAATTGAAGACACATGTTCACAAGAGCCAGAGGACATCTGTGTAAGCATTCAGTGAGAAGATCAAGACTAAGTCACACAAAGAGGTCATGTGCATCCACCAGACACGTAGGAGGCAGCCTTGGGGTGCCAGGACACCCAGCTTTCATCTTCCCCATGCGGGGAACAGCCCTGACTGTCCCCAGGTATGCTGTCAGCTGTCACCTCTGTTGACTTGCAGCCAGCCCAGAGCAAGGAGTGGCCTTTGCTGAAGAGCAGAAGCAGCCACTGAGCAGAGAGGGAGCCCACAGCTACTGGAACAGGCAGGAGTCAAAAGCAGGCAGCTAACACAAAAGGTGAGCAAAGCACACAATGATTGCAGCTATGCAGAGCTGTATCAGCTGGGAGGTATTTTCAGGCTTGGTGTGGGCTGTGGGGAGGCCTTCAGAGGGATGAAGCACAGCAAGCAGCTCCCTTTCTTCTGTCCTCACAGGCCAGCCATGTGCCCTGGAGAAGACAGCTGCAGCTGGGAGGGACCTACAGCCCTGTGTTGGCTGGGGGAGTGCAGATACCCCCTGCGAGCTGGCAGCCATGTAAAGGGCTTGCTCCAGAAAGAAGGACAGAGCAGGGACAGATGGGAAATGGTCATTTTTTAGCTTGGAAAGCTTTATTTTGGGGGTGAATGTAGCATAAAGGGAGTTGTGTGTGTGTGCATGTCCCTTCCCAAGACATGGCAGCAAACAGAACAAAACTCAAGTAAGAAAAAGCCCAACCACACCTGGTCAAACAGAACATTTAGCTCAATCCAAGAGAAAAGATTTGGCTTCCTTCTCCCGTGTTTTACTTATGGTGGTTTTAAAAGGAGCTCCTAAGCTGATTCATTCATTCTAAACCAGCAAATTGGACACTTCAGAGGGGAACAGCAGCTCAACACAATGCACAGAACTTTCTCAAGTCAAAGTCACGTTTGTTCTGCTCCTTAAAGAACCCCCAAAACACAAGCCCACATTTATTCTCCCATCTTTTCTCCTCCCAAAATCACCCATGGAATGTGATCCCAGTTCATGAACAGCTTCAGCCACAGCAAGCTTTGGCTGTGCTCCCTTTTCACTGAATCAATGACCAGCTCACAATGTCAGCCAGCATCACCACTGCCCCGGAGAAGAGGCAGCTTCTTGTATTGCATGAGAATTCCTGACACCCTCTGGGATAGTTGCACACTGCCATAGAGTCATAGAATTGCCAGGGTTGGAAGGGACCTCAAGGCTTAGCCAGTTCCAAACCCCCTGCCGTGGGCAGGGACACCTCACACTGCAGCAGGTTGCTCACAGCCACATCCAGCCTGGCTGCAAACACCTCCAGGGATGAGGCTTCCACCACCTCCCTGGGCAACCTGTGCCAGGCTCTCACCACCCTCATGGGGAACAACTTCTTCCTAACATCCAATCTGAATCTACCCATTTCTAGTTTTGCTCCATTCCTCTCCCCCCCCAGTCCTATCACTCCCTGACACCCTCAAAAGTCCCTCCCCAGCTTTCTTGTAGCCCCCTTCAGATACTGGAAGGCCACAAGGAGGTCTCCTGAGAGCCTTCTCTTCTCCAGACTGAGCAGCCCCATCTCTTTCAGTCTGTCTCCTGGAAACTGTCTCAACAAAAGTCTTTGCAAATAATTCCTCTCCAGGAGTCCTGCACGGGTTCAGACACCCAGAGCTCTTTCTGCAGTCACCACCCATGTAGGCTTTCCTGTCAGAAACAAGTTCAGCTGAGTCTTGGTGCCCAAGACATCCCAGCATCCTCCTCTGTCCACTGGATCTGCCTTGATGTCAGGGCAAAAGAAGAAGTCCACTGTTTGCAGCCATGTAGGCTGTAAATCTTTCAAGCCTAGGAGATGCCTTGAAGACATAGGAAATAGATGCCTCACAGCCTGAGTCAGTCCCTGCCAGGAACTCAGGTGGGGTCTGTGTGTGGTAGATTTTCTCACCTCCACATTTCGTGAGACATTTTTCCCCTTCTGAAACATCTGAGCTGGGCTCTCAGAGGGGGAGCTGTGGGCCTGAGCTGCTTGGCAGATGCCTGCAAGCAGCAGGTAAAACCCATAGTCCAGGAAGCAGTAGGTTGGGTGACTAACATTGGGCCATTTGCATTACAGACTTTTCTGATCATAACTAATTCTCAGGCAAAGAAAAACAGGTCCAGGGGATAGTTCCTGCCCTGCCTCTCTGACTGGGGTCACCCTGCCTCCCTGAGGAAAGGGCTGCAGTGAGGCTGGAGATACAAGGGAAACTGGCAATCCCAAACACACCACAGCTTTTGATCAGAAGCACCAAATTCTGGAGGGATTGGAGTGATGTGTCCCACTCCCAGGACACCTTTAGGGTTTCATCCTTTCTCTTTGAGCTAGAGAGCAACTCCAGCAGCTTTTGGAGACTGTGATTTAAATGGCAAGTCCAGAAAGGCACAAAGCCCAACGGAGACTGAGTGAAAACGTAAACAGTTGCAATCTCCATCTCCCTCCTACATAGCCAGAGGCTGTGCTAGCATGAGAAACAAGCCCTTGCCTTTTCCAGTGTGCTGTTTACTGCTGAGAATTGCTGAGAGCAGTGTGAGCAGGGAAGTTTTGCATGCCTGCTAACGCTGTCTGCGGCTGTTGCTCTGCTTTCTGATGGCTGTTTCCGAAGCTCTGCCTTCCCTGCAGCAAGGCAAACAGGAGGGTGTACGAATTAGCAATTAAAAGGCATCAGCCAGCCAAGGCTGGCAGCCTGTTAATCAGTCTTGTTCAGCTGAAGGAGGCCAGTTGCATAAAAGTCACACCAGCGTCCGTGATTTGAGGTCTCCCCACACCAAACCCGTATTTCACTTGCTTTCTTGTACCCTGAGGATGGAAATCTCACTTGGGGTGACTTGTTTCACTCTGAGCAGATGGGGTGAAGTGTTGCCCTGTGATCCCACCAAGCAGTCACACCACAGCCTGGCTTTGCTCAGCACAGCCCCCTCCGCCTCCTTGCCCAGCAAAGCCAGCAGTGGTGTGGAGATCAAAGCCAAATCTTCTCCTTCATGACTCTCCTGTTAACAATTTTTTTCCTCTCTTCTACCTTTTTTTTTTCCCCTCCCCCCTCTAATCAGAGTCTTGACTCCTTTTTATTCCATATTCAGGCTCAAGATCAAACAGGCCAGACATCTGCTTTGGTATTTTTTATGTCATTTTAATGATTTAATAATTTCTAGGGGAGAGGGAAATGAAAACAGCGACAAAGCCAATAAAAATGACACCATTCCTTTAATCCAGGCCCAGTCAGGAGTGCCTCTCTTCCCTCCTCTCCTTCAGCTTCATCTTGAGGAAGTCATCACGATGATTGTAGCTGCTGCTCTTTGGCAGAGCATGGAAGCAGACATGTGCCTGAAAGCATGAATCACGTCTGGTTTCTCCTTCTTTTTAGGAAATATGTCCCAGCCATTGAGACTTCTGCATCTGGCAATGCAAAACCCCTGCTGCAGACACCCCATCCTCCTGAGGCAGGTACAGCTTCTGTGCTCCTGGTGGGTTGAAATTGGCCCCAGAATAAAATTGGCCAGACCAGCTCAGTTGGAAAGCAAATGAAGCTATTTGCAAGCACACTGATATCACAATACCACCAAGGTTGGAAGAGACCTCAAAGATCATCAAGTCCAACCTGTCACCACAGACCTCATGACTAGACCATGGCACCAAGTGCCACATCCAGTCCCCTCTTGAACACCTCCAGGGATGGGGACTCCACCACCTCCCTGGGCAGCACATTCCAATGGCTAACAACTCTCTCTGGGAAGAACTTTCTCCTCACCTCCAGCCTAAACCTCCCCTGGCACAGCTTGAGACTGTGTCCTCTTGTTCTGTTGCTGGTTGCCTGGGAGAAGAGACCAACCTCCACCTGGCTACAACCTCCCTTCAGGTAGTTGTAGAGAGCAATGAGGTCTCCCCTGAGCCTCCTCTTCTCCAGGCTAAACACCCCCAGCTCCCTCAGCCTCTCCTGTTCCAGCATTCCAAATTGCTGCCCGCACACAAAACGTTCAGCACAGCATGGTCTCATGCCAGGCTCCCCCTCCCCCTCCCCCTCTCACTTTTGGGAAGATCAGATCCAGATACTTCAAGTCCTCACAGGTTTAATGAGTCTCTGGGCTGGGGTTGTGGGAGGAGGAGCATGGCCAGGAGTAGCCAGCCCCCAAGCAGGGGAAGGAAGGGATGCTGTTGGCCTCATCCACAGATTGTCTCTCTGTCACAGGGGATCCTTGACTTGCCACGAGGTCTCTTTTCTTTCACCCAGTGTGACACCATTTGTGCTCTAAAAAGTTACAGGCGTCTTTGAGCTCTGCATCAGCACCAGGCCAAAGGCTTATGTGCTAAGTCCCCCCCTGCTCTGCTTGGTTTTGGAGGAGAGGCATTCAGCCTGCCAACTGTCTCTGGGAAGAGGTCCTCTGGCAAAGAGTAGTGGGTGCTGAGAATTCAGGACAGCATTCTGGTTTTCCCTTGTTTGAATGTAAATCCATGCTAAATGTCTCCTCGTGGAGAGGTCACTTGACCCCACGCAGCATCACCTTGCTCTTCAAGCAGAACAGTCAGCACAAACCCAGCATCCAAACGTGGTGTGGAGTCCTCCCCTTATCTGCAGGCTGCTGCTCACAACAAATGCATTCATGCAGTTTATCTTTCGTGGCTGTGAGTTGTCCTGAGGATAATCAAATCAAAACCTGTGGAAGATAAGGTCCCTGAGGCTGTTTCCCCTTCTTTCCCACTCTGGGTGCTAGTTTCACTGCAGCTGCAGTTATTACTCTCTTGTAGTTTCTTTAATGATTTCTCCTCCATATGGATAGATTAAGTATAGGGAGTTTTAGGCTGTATCTTCTGGAGAAAGGAGGCTCACTGACAGAGCTGGCAGTCCTAGATCTGGTCCTGTGAGTGAGAAATAGCACGGACAAGTGGATTGTAGTCTCCCAAAAGGCAGGGAATCCCTCAGAGCACAGCCTATTGAAGTACCCCTGTCTCCACCTTGCCTGCCCCTTAATCAAGCAATCGTATCAGCCCCCTGGCTCCTTTCAATGGGGGAGAATTTGCAGACAAATTCCTGCCAGCGGGATGTTGAGGCTCTCCTGGGTGGCAGGATAAAGATACCTGTCACCTCCACCCAGCCCTGCTGCTGGCTCATGCCGGGAGCATGGCTGGGGAGCCAGCCCCGTGCTGGCTGCGGGGCTGGTCACTTCCAAATCCCTGTCAGAAAGTGAAATAAGACCCAGCTCCCCAACAGCTCAGCAGAGCCATTGACCAAGGCAAACAAGTGTGTAAGTGGTCCCATATGCTGTGTGTACGTTAGAGGGACATAAATCGCGCTTGGCGCTCGCAGCGCTGGCAGCTTGCCCCTGCCGTGGAATCACTCTCACCTTTTATTTATTGGAGGGGCAGCTACTCTTCCCAAAAGATGGTCCTGAAAACAGGATCTTCCCCAGCTGATCACCCAGGAGGCAGTGTTGGAAGGGATGCAACGCTCCGTGTTTTGGGTGGCGAGCCGGGTACCTGCCGGGCAGCAGCTCTCTCCTCCAGTCTTTGTCCCCCTGCTGCTCCCCCATCACCAAATGAAGACTGCACGGGCAGGGATAAACAAAGAGCCTGTTCATACGGGGGAAAGTTTTGGGGGCAGAAAGGACTGAAAAGCTCGAGATACGGCAAGGCTTAATGCCGTAAATCTGATTAATTTACCTTGTGACAATCGTAACAAAACAGGCAGGGCTGGGAGCCGGGGCTGCGCTGACCTCTCGCTCGCTCTGAAAGGCAGCACAATAGGGGCCGAGCCTGGGCAGGGGAATGACCCTGCCTTTCACTGCTACCTGCTGCTTCCGACAATGCAATTGGACACAGCTCTCAGGGTGATGAAAAACACCTTCCCGCCAAGGGCCCCTTTCCCCCCTGCCCTGGATGGGGCCAGCCTGAGGGTGTTTGACTTGGGCAGAGCTGGCTCAGCTCGACGCATAAATGGGCATCACTCACTAGCGTTAATATCCAGGAGGCAAAACTCCCCCAGGGACTTCGGGGCTGGACACAAAGTGGCCACCTGTATGGCTGCTGCGTATGCAGGGGGCATGAGGCTGAGCTGCCTAGAAAACAAGGCAAGGCTTTGTAGGGCGCTCATCCTGCCACTGCACGGTGCAGAGACACAACACCAGCCCGTGGGGTGGGACGAGCCTGTGCGCACAGGAGTTTGCTGCGCTGGGGAGTGCCCTGGCCAGACCTGAGGGCAGCAGCTGTGGGAAAGAGTTTTTTCTATGCATCTCCTGGAGAGCATCTTCCTTAGGTGCTCTCTTGGGATGTATTCCTCTCTTGTCCCTTGCTAACCATGCCCTAGGAAAGATGTTGAGTTGCTGGAACATGTCCAGAGAAGGGCAACAAAGCTGGGGAGGGGTTTGGAGCATAAGCCCTATGAGGAGAGGCTGAGGAAGCTGGGGTTGCTTAGCCTGGAGAAGAGGAGGCTCAGGGGAGACCTTATTGCTCTCTACAACTACCTGAAGGGAGGTTGTAGCCAGGAGGGGGTTGGTCTCTTCTCCCAGGCAACCAGCACCAGAACAAGAGGACACAGTCTCAAGCTGGGAGGTTTAGGCTGGATGTAAGGAAGAAGTTCTTCATAGAAAGAGTGGTTGGCCATTGGAATGTGCTGCCCAGGAAGGTGGTGGAGTCACTATCACTGCAGGTGTTTAAGAAGAGACTGGATGGGGTGCTTGGTGCCATGGTTCAGTTGATTAGGTGGTGTTGGGTGATAGGTTGGACGTGATGATCTCAAAGGACTCTTCCAACCTGGTTGATTCTATTCTATTCTATTCTATTCTATTCTATTCTATTCTATTCTATTCTATTCTATTCTATTCTATTCTATTCTATTCTATTCTATTCTATTCTGTTCTGTTCTGTTCTGTTCTGTTCCGTTCCATTCCGTTCCATTCCATTCCATATGAGGAGGGCATGCACTACCTTCAGCAAGGAACAGCACATACCAATGGGAAGATCTGGCCCAGAGGCACCCTAAAATAGGAAACAGGCTTCAGTTTTGATCAGCAGAAATGTCTTTATCTGAAGAATTAACCTTCATGTTCAATAGTTGTTCATCAGACTTAGCTTTCTTTCCAGCATCTCCTTTGCTCTGAGCAGCTTCTTCCCAGCTAAAACTTCTTGCTTGATGTGAAATGCAGGAGGAGAACAGAAACTCTGTGTGTCCCTGCAACCCAGGGCACAGCTGGGCACAGCTGTACCCAGCATCCCCCTGGCCCTGCTCCCTGTTAGGAAAGTGAGACGTTGTGGTCTCATGCCCCTTCACATTCCAAGCTCTCTGTCTTACACTGTGATGGTTTGGCTGAAGTTCTTTTTGCAGAGTCACCACTGTGGGGAAAGTTTGGGGGGGGTTGGGGGGGGGGGGGTGTTTCCACAGTTTATTTCCGTTTTATCAGTATAAAAGTAGGTGAAAAATGACTAAATCTTAATGGGATGCTGTAGTAGACAGGAAAAACCTATTGTCTGCCTACAAATGCATTGGCCAGCATCTGCTGGTATCTATCCCAAATAAATAGTTAATAAAGGTGTTTTGACTGGAACATCTGCTGCAGTTCTTGATTGTGGAGGTTTAGTTGCAGGCCAGAGTATCAAACTTTCAGAAGGTTTGGGGACAGAGATTGATTGGGGTCACCAGGTTATTTGGGATAAACCCCCAACCCTTATCTCCCAAACCCGGCGTCCAATTGATTTTCTCTGGACCATTACACACCACACACCGCCACAAAGCTGAGGAGGGAAGTGGCACAACATTGTGCTCCTCAAAATCCTTTGGAAGCAAACCATCATAGTCCTCTGGGGGCTCTCTGGAAGGTGCAGCTTTTCCCCACAAGGCCTGAAGATCCACTGCTGAAACCACTCTGGCAAAGGCTCAGCTGTTTTCCAAACGTGGGCTGTACCCAGCAAGGTGTTACTACCCCCAGGACTGGGTTTACAAAGCACCCAGCCACATGTGGTGGGCCTGGGTGATTAGAAATGCCAATTGCTCTTCAGACAAATCAAGCATTTCCATACAAACTGCTGAATTCCATTTATTCCAGCGTTCCAGCTTGGGAAGAGCTTCAGCCTGTGAGCAGAGCTGGCAGAGAGGGGAAAGCATGTGGTGCAATTTGCTTAACAGGAAAATCCTTGAAGGTTAAGGAGAGCTCCTCACACCAAAGCTGTGGCTCATTATCTACCAAGTCCCAGGCAGCTTGGATTTGCCAATCAAATAGTTTTTAATGACATTGCCAGCACCAAGCCTGGTTGCCCTGCCCCATGCTGCCCTGGGGAAAGTAGGCTTTGCCATTCCAACCAGCCCTATCCCCTCGCCCGTGAAGCTCAGGCTTCCTGTGAGGGTTTCCTTGTTTGGTCAGCAAGTCATCCCCCTTTCTCCCAGTCTCTTGATGGGAGCAGATAGGTTTGTGCAGACCTGGGTAATGCCTAAGCTGGGCAAGGGGGTGGGCAGAGGGGATCCACTTGCTTGGAGTCCTCCCAGAGCATTTTGTTCTGCGGCCCCTAATCCTTCCCGCTGTGCTTCTCATCTCTGTGGTCTTCAAGATACTTCAGGTTTGGGGGAAACAGCTTTCCCTTGTGCCTCCATTGATTTACCAGCTCCAGGCTTTGGCTGTTGCCCCGGGTAATTGGCAGCAGTGGCATATTTGGGCTGAATTTCATTGTATGCGTTAGGGAAAGTCAGCAAACAGAGCTGAGTGCCACGTTAAGTATTGCCTTTGACTTTCTATTGCAGCCGCTTGGGCTCTGTTTTGTCTTTGGACTGAGAAAGCCTCTGTTCCTGTTGAGCCTTTGTCTAAGATGCTGGAGGTTAGTCTGAGGAGAGCCGTCTGAGAGACCCTGCTAATCCCTTTTTAGTTTTTGAACAAGAAAGTCAAGTGGGTGTTTTTTTTGTAATAATAATAATTTGAGCTAATAAGGAACATGCTGGCTGGAGCTGCAGCTGCCCGGGGTGGAGCAGATTTGGTTTCTTCATCTAATTAGAAAGCCTCAGCTAATGTCACACATGTCTTCATTTGCAGGTTTTCTGGAGAGGTCTGGACTCTCAAAGCTAAATCCGCAGGGGCTCAGGGGCCAGGCACCAGCATTGGCTTCCACCACCCCAGAGCTTCCCTCCCTCCCTCCCTTCCTTCCTCTCTCCCTCTCTCCCTCCGCTGATGCCATTCAAACTCTCTGCTCTACCCGCCCTGGCTGCTGAGCATTTTTAGGAGGACCCCAGGCTCTAACATGGTCCAAAGGCAGGGCACCCACCCATGAGCCAGCCAGAGGGTTCCTCTTTCTGTGGGCAGAGATGTTTATTTTATTATTCTTCTAATTCCTCCACGCTGCATTCCTGCCTCATCCAGACCGCATTAGCAAACTAAATCAGTTTGGGACTGAATCAGTCAGGGAGGTCTCACTTCCTTTCAGGGATGACAATCCTTTGAGTCTGTGGGAAGATTAAAAGTGTGATGCCAAGTTAAAAAAAAGTGAGTAAATAAATAACTAAATAGCTCACCCAGCTGGGGCAGGCAAATGCCCCTCACTGGGCTCATTAGCAATACTCTATGTCATCTAAATGAAAGAAAGTTTAAAGGCTTAATGATTTCCTTCTCACTTGATACAGAGAGCTCAGTGCCAGCTCAGACAACGAAGCCCAACCTGTTTTACCTCTGCCCTGCTTTGATGGCTGCTTTGCAAACACTTTAGGTAAGTGTCCAGATTCCCATAAAACTGATTTTCAGCGGAAACTGGGGGTGGGGGGTGGGGAATATTTTCTATTGAGTGATCTTTACAATAAGATTAACTTGATGAGCCCTCAACTTTGGCCCTAGCTGGCCTTGACAATGCCTCCCTTTGACAAAGGTGATGCAGCTCTCTGTAATTAGCCACGGCTGGTTAATAACTCATCGGTTAATGTCCAGGCCCGCAAACGGGAGGCTTCAGCGCACAAGGAACCGAGGTTAGGCCAACAAGGACCAAACCACCTCTGCCTTGCTTTAATGGATTCTGTTTCCATTGTTGCTGCATTTTGTCTGGACAGCCAGATGGATAGCTGGGCTTTGGCACCACTTTCAGAAGGGTTGCAGCTTCCTGTAGGGCAGCAGCAGCAGCTTGGGCTGCCTCCGCCGCTGTCTCTTGCCATTATGCCATAGAATCACAGCACCAACCAGGTTGGAAGAGACCTCCAAGATCATCAAGGCCAACCAATCACCCAATCCTGTCTAATCAACTAGACCATGCTAATGGCAATACTCTGTGCTCTTCTAAGCTTGACTGCCAGGCTTGCTCACAGACATTTTAGTGGTGATTTGTCTGAGTACATAATTGCTTTGAGAACCCCTGGAACTGATGGGAATGAATGGAATGGGGGTCTCTGACACTGAGCTGAGGTGCTGCCCCTCGTGTGGGCTCTCACCTCAGAAAAAAAGGGCCCTTCAGTCAGTCTGCATTCATAGATTCATAGAATGGTTTGGATTGAAAGGGACCTTGAAGATCATTTAATTCCAACTCCCCTGGCACTGGCAGGGACACCTTCCACTAGCCCAGCTTTCTCAAGGCCTCATCCAACTTGGCCTTGACCAGCAACAGGGAGGGGGCATCCAGGACCTTCCTGGGCAACTTATTGCAGTGTCACAGAATCACCAAGGTTGGAAGGGACTTCAAAGATCATCAAGTCCAACCTGTCACCCAACACCTCATGACTAGACCATGGCACCAAGTGCCACATCCAATACCCTCTTGAACACCTCCAGGGATGGGGACTCCACCACCTCCCTGGGCAGCACATTCCAATGGCTAACGACTCTCTGGGAAGCACTTTCTCCTCACCTCCAGCCTAAATGTCCCCTGGCACAGCTTGAGACTGTGTCCTCTTGTTCTGGTGCTGGTTGCCTGGGAGAAGAGACCAACCCCCTCCTGGCTACAACCTCCCTTCAGGTAGTTGTAGAGAGCAATGAGGTCTGCCCTGAGCCTTCTCTTCTCCAGCCTTACTGGCAATCACTTTGACAAAGCCTGGTCTGCATCTCCACAGCAGGTTTGAACATCAGTCTATAATTTTAAGGTTTGTAAGCATTCATAATCCATCTGATTTTTTTTTTGCCTGTGTCAGACAACTAACCTCCTGTCACTTCCTGGAAAGAAATTCTACTGTTATGAACTGCTTCTGCAGTATTTAGTGGTAAACATATTAGGCTCTGATCCTACAAAGACTTTTAACTACTTCTACCGTGACATAATTCACCAAAGGCATTGTAATAGCTGCAAATTGGCATGGATGCAAATTCCTCTTTGTGGGATCAGCAATGTAATGGAAAACTGGAAACCACAGAGTGATCATCCAACAGCAAAAGCAGTGTCCTGGAGATGTGACATGCAATTCCCACCACTTTAGGTGGGGAACCTGCATAAACAGAAGCCAGGCTGCCATCCCTGGAGGTGTTCAAGAGGGGATTGGACGTGCCACTTGGTGCCATGGTCGAGTAGGCATGAGGTCTTGGGTGACAGGTTGGACTTGATGATCTCTGAGGTCTTTTCCAACCTTGTTGATTCTATGATTCTATGAACATAAGTCCTTAACACACCACTCTGTGACCCTGGTTATTAATTACTGCCTTTGCAAGCAAAGGTAAAACCAAAGTCCTGGCATTAGTGCACCTTGGCCCTTGTCTATAGGATGATATTTGTCACCTGTCATTCATCTTCGAGGCAGGACAGCAGGACTTTGATTTACTTTCAATAACAGTGATTATTAGGCACATAAGCCAGGCAATGCTCTCTACAACTACCTGAAAGGAGGTTGTAGCCAGAAGGGGGTTGGTCTCTTCTCCCAGACAACCAGCACCAGAACAAGAGGACACAGTCTCAAGCTGCACCAGGGGAGGTTTAGGCTGGATGTTAGGAAGAAGTTCTTCACAGAAAGACAGACTGGCCATTGGAATGTGCTGCCCAGGGAGGTGGTGGAGTCATCATCCTTGGGGGTGTTTAGGAGGAGACTTAATGGGGTGCTTGGAGCCATGGTTTAGTTGATTAGGTGGTGTTGGGTGATAGGTTGGATGCAATGATCTCAAAGGTCTCTCCCAACCTGGTCTGGTCTATTCCTATTCCTATTCCTATTCCTATTCCTATTCCTATTCCTATTCCTATTCCTTATTCTATTCTATTCTATTCTATTCTATTCTATTCTATTCTATTCTATTCTATTCTATTCTATTCTACTCCTATTCCCATTCCTATTCCTATTCCCTATTCTATTCTATTTCTCTATACAATCCCAAGTGGTGCTAGCACTGGTTCTAGCTAGCAGCAAGAATTCACAAGGATGCCTGCCTTGGTAAAGACCATGATATATGTTTGCATGGCAACCACTCAATGCCAGAAGTGTGCACTCCCCCATTTGGAAAGTGGCAATAGAAACTGCATGTACAATTCTATCAAACTGATCCTTTCCCTGAAACTTTCTGCTTTGACCTTCTGTTGAAAAAAAAAATCCCACCCAGCTTTAGTCATGGGAAAGAATTTGCTCCTTAATGTTGTTTTGGTCAGGGAAAAAAAAAAAAGACAAGAGAAAGAAATAAAGAGAGACAATCTTTGTTTGCATGACTAGGTCTCAGTCATGAAAAACTGACTCCAGAAAATCCTGCTCAGGCTGTCCTCTGGCTGTAGAGACTCAAAAGGAGACAGGTTGTTTGAGAAGATGTGTGCCTGAGAAGAGAGGGGACCAGGGTGGCCTGGGGAGGAAGAAACCCCACTGGAAACTGCTTCTTTCTTGCCAACTGTTTAGGGCAGAGCACTTGAATCAAGTGAGGCACTGGAGGCCAGACCCGAGTCATGCGAGCCAGCCTGTGCAAGCCTGTCCTTGCAGCACCGCACGTGGGGAGCTTTGGGAAACAAATCCTTCTCCAGCCCACACAGCCCTGGCTGGGCTGGAGCTGCTCCTTCCAGCAGGAGCCAAGGCCATCTCAGGACAAGCCGTTCTGGGTCCTCTACATGGACCAAGCTCCATGTCATCCTGTAACCCTGGTGTTCAACCTGACTGTGAGCCAGGCAGGTGCTTATCGAGGCTGCAGATGACTCCTTGGTCTTACCCAGACCTCCTGGGATTGTAAAGCCAGATAGGAAATCTTGTAGAAATAGGTTTTCCTGTCTGAATCCCAGCCAGGCCCACTTTGAGGACTACCTGGAAATAGCTGGAAGACAGTCATGGCAGATGAAAACCCCACAGATTAAGTCCTGACTAGGGAGTGGAAGCTGGGTGAAGATGAAATCCATTTTTCTCAAGTGTTAGGAATTCCTGGGGTATGTAAGAGCATGAGGATAGAAACAATAACACCTCCCCACCCCCCCTTTAGGCTGTGCTTTCTGAAGAATGTGAGTGACAGATGAGCCCATCTCCCCCCCCTCAGTTTTGGGACATGAGAGCTGGACTCTATACTGCTCCTCTGGAAATCCCCTTACACCCCTAGGCTTCTGCAGGGCTTTCAAGTGCTGACTCCTGCTTTCCTCCCTCCGAAACCAGATTAATTCCCTAACTTAATTGTACTTCTCCTGTCCTGGCCTCAGGCTTGTCAGTTCATCTCCTCCTCTGGCAGTGTGGTCAAAGCCTCTTCCCTCTCTGGGAAGGATGGAAAAATTGGTCTTTTCAACCCTACCAGGTCACAACAGCCTTCAGACTTGCTCCCCAACGTCATGCCTACAGTCAGACAACAAAAGCTAAATCTCATTACAAACCCAGCCAGCTCTTGGAGGCTGGTAGCTGTTGCTGGCTTTCCCACTGGAAAATACAACCAGTGGACAAAAACCAAAGAGGTTTTGGGCTTTTGGCTCTGGTAGGGTCCCAAGCACGCAGAATCATTTGTTGCATTACGTCCAAGATAAGCAAACTGAATTGCAGCTTCCGTGATTCATATGTGAAAGCCACAGACAGGAAGGCAGAAAGAGCAGTTCAGACCCGAGCAGTAAGGATCTGAACCCCAAAAACACCCACCACTCAGCCTCCAAGAGCACTTTGAAAGCTGCCTGTAGGGAAAATAATGAAAGCTATGAAAGATACAGCGACTGATAGCAACAAATCACAGGCGGCTGGCTGCCCTCTCAGCAAACATGAATCATTTCTGCCTTTAAAACACAGCAATGAGCACTCCTCCCAGATCTCTTTGGATTTATTAGACAAGGTCATTAGAAATGTATTAGGGCAAAATCTGAATTTATTAACTGAGTTACTTAATAGCTTAATTGTTCAGCTAGTGATGGGTATGCACTCTGCCTGCTTTTTTGGGGGAGGGAGAGAAGGGAGGCAGCCAGGAATGTAGGTTACCGTGCAGGAGATGCTGCCATCCCCAAAGGCAGGCTGCTGGGATTGTCCATTGGCAGCAGGGGTACAGATCTCTGCTGGGTCCTGGGCTCTGTGGCACAGGCACAGAGCATCTGAGATGGTGCCAAACTGGTAGAGTTTGGAGTCTCCTCTTCCTCTTTCTCACCATGCTGCTTCTGCTTTCCCAGGAGAAACCAAGTACACCAGGGGCCAATATGAGACACACTGGTTCTTGAGATCAGTGGGTGGAATCAATCTGCTTTGTGGCAGACTTCATGCATGATTAGACTCCCAGGCTTTTCACCGTGGCATGTTTCCTTTTTCTCCCTCTCTCTCTCTAGAGTGAGGAAGAAGTTAAGAGCAGAAAACATGAATTTAATGACTGTCATGACAAACTTTACTGCATCAACTTTATGGGGGGGGAAAATGCCTCCCAATCTCCTCTGCATAACAGTGTCCTGACAGACATGAAGTCATTGCATCCTAAAAGGTGTTTGAGTTGCAAAGTCGTTTCGGCAGTGCTTTAAGGAGCTGTTTAAATGATCAATAAGGGTTTCCCCAGGTGATTTATTATCTCAAAACAGAAATAGGCAGAAAATACATTTGAAAGGGATGCCTGTGTTTGTTTAATGTTGCAGGTGGTGTACTGCCAGACAGTATCAAAAGGAATATGCAGAACTGTAAGAGCAGAAGGTAGCACCTGGTGGTCAAACTTTATGCATCTCTATTGTTTGTGCCCTGACAACTCCTGTTAGAAGAAAGGAGTAGCTGAGCACAATATTGTTTAGGACCTTGTGTCATGGATCAGAGAATTATTCAGGTTGGACAAGACCCCTGGCATCATCAAGTCCAATCACTGACTCTAGTCTACAAAGTTCCCCCCTGGACCGTATCCCCAAGCACCACATCCAAACCCCCTTTAAACACATCCAGGGCTGGTGCCTCCACCACCTCCCTGGGCAGCACATTCCAGTGCCTGACCACTCTTGCTGGGAAAAAATGTTTTCTAATGTCCAGTCTAAACCTCCCCTGTTGCAGTTTGAGGCCATTCCCTCTTCTTCTGTTGCTAAGTACCTGTGAGAAGAATAATTACCCAGCACCAACCTCTCCTCAGTGTCCTTGCAGGTAGTTGTAGAGAGCAATGAGGTTTCCCCTTAGTCTCCTCTTCTTCCAACTAAATACCCCCAGCCCCTTCAGTCACTCTTCATCAGATTTATTCTCCAGGCCCTTCACAGGTTCCTTGCCCTCCTCTGCACTGGCTCCAGCCCCTCCACATCTCTCTTGAATTGAGGTGCCCAAAACTGGACACAAAATTCAAGGTGTGGCCTCAGCAGAGCTGAGTGCAAAGGGACAATCCCCTCCCTACTCCTGCTGGACACAGCACTGCTGATCCCAGCCAGGATGTCATTGGCTTTCTTGGCCACCTGGGCACACTGCTGACTCCTATTCAGCTGCTTGGCCATTAGCACCCCCAGATCCCTTTCTGCCAGGCACCTTTTAGGCTTGAGCTGAGGAGAAAGTTCTTCACAGAAAGAGTAATTGGCCTTTGGAATGTGCTGCCCAGGGAGGTGGTGGAGTCACCATCCCTGGAGGTGTTCAAGAGGGGATTGGACATGCCACTTGAAGCCATGGTTTAGTCAGTCATGAGGTGTTAGGTGACAGGTTGGACTTGATGATCTCTGAGGTCTCTTCCAACCTTCCTGATTCTATGATTCTATAAGCCTGAAGTGTTGCTTGGGGTTGTTGTGGCCCAAGTGCAGGACCTGGCATTTGGTCTTGCTGAAGCTCATCCTGTTAACATTGGCCATGGATCCAATCTATCCAGGTCCCTCTGTAGAGCCTCCTTCTCCTCACGCAGACCAACACTCCCTCCTAACTTGGTGTCATCGGTGAACTGACTGCTGATCCTCTCTATGTCCTTATCAAGATCATCAATAAAGACAACAGAAACGGTCCCAGCACTGAGCCCTGAGAAGGACACAACACAAACATGAGATTCCCCTTCTTTGCCCTGCTTGCCAGAGGTACACCTAGGGTAGATGTGATGTATGTTTTGATGAAGTACACCCACCCAGGCTATTTAATGCTGTTTATTATTGGACATCTGAGAATATTTACCTAATTGACAATATCTAAATTTCCTCCAAATGGGGCTCACTGAAGTTAAATTACTTGATGCTCCACAGGCACAGGGCAGGACAGATGATGGGGGGGGGGGGGGGGGGGGGAGGGCAGCATATGACTGAGACCCAAAATAACCACAGTCAGCTGGTTTCAGCCTTCCAGTTGTTTCTCTTGGAAATTCCTCTTTCCCACATGTATTTTCTGCCTGCAGGCAAAGCTGCAGCTTGGGCAAAATCTTTCTGAGCCAGAGTCCTATATTCTGTCTTCAAAATTCAAAGAGCTGGGCTGCCTTTATTTCCTGTGGTAGTTTTCCTTACTGTGAAGTTTTCAGTGGCAAAATGGATTTGCTGGGGAAAAAGCCAAGCAGTTTATTTTGTAGATTCCTGAAGCACAGGAAATCAGCTGAGGTGGTTAGAAATGAGGAGACCTGGGAGCTGCTCACACACTGGCTGTGTGAGGAGGTGTGTGATGACTCCTTGCTCTCTTTCCTCAATAACTCTCTTCAGGTTGCCAAAGCCCAAGCATGATATCCTTGTGTTCCATTCAAACACTGTGTGGCCCCTGCCACCAGAGCAAGGGGACTCTGGGGTGCCACACACCTCAACTGACAGTGGCCAAGGGGTGCCCAGGCTGGGCTGCAGCATCCTAAACCACAAACTGACTTCATCATCTCAGGCTTCCCCAGGTCTCTCCTTCCTCCTGTGTGAACAGGGATATTTCACACACTGATGGTGCTGAGATTACAGGACAGGGTGAGAAGTCCCATTTCCTCCCCAGGACTTATTTTCTTTGTGCTCTCTCACGGGACACCAGGATGTATGCCTCCTGCCTTCCTCCCATCTCCAGCCTGGGTTCCCTGGAAAGTGCTGTTCTCAGCCCTGCTCTCAGCTCAGGGAGATGCTGAGCATCATCACCATGGCATCGGTCCCCCTACATGACTTCATTTACTTAGATAATCCCTTTTGAAACAGGGTTGGTTCCATGCTATTAGTGACAAAAGTATATGGTGGCCTAGAGCACAGGAGTTCTTCTGTAATGCTGTCTGAAGAGTTTCTCAGAACTTGTTTACAATGTTTAGGAAAGATGTTGAACTGCTGGAAGGTGTCCAGAGAAGGGCAACAAAGCTGGGGAGGGGTTTGGAGGACAAGCCCTGTGAGGAGAGGCTGAGGGAGCTGGGGTTGCTTAGTCTGGAGAAGAGGAGGCTCAGGGGAAACCTTCTTGCTCTCTACAGCTCCCTGAAGGGAGATTGGAGCCAGGTGGGGGTCTGTCTCTTCTCCCAGGCAACCAGCACCAGAACAAGAGGACACAGTATCAAGCTGCGCCAGGGGAGGTTTAGGCTGGAGGTGAGGAGAAAGTGCCCAGGGAGGTGGTGGAGTCACCATCCCTGGAGGTGTTCAAGAGGGGAATGGATGTGGCACTTGGTGCCATGGTTTAGTCATGAGGTGTTGGGTGACAGGTTGGACTTGATGATCTTTAAGGTCTTTTCCAACCTTGTTGATTCTGATTCAGTGAAAAGCAAGATAAAAGAAGCAAATGATGAACTTTGTCTTTCCAGGCAACCAGCACCAGAACAAGAGGACACAGTCTCAAGCTGCACCAGGGAGGTTTAGGCTGGAGGTGAGGAAGTAATTCTTCACAGAAAGAGAGATTGGCCATTGGAATGTGCTGCCCAGGGAGGAGGTGGAGTCACCATCACTGGAAGGGTTTAAAAAGAGCCTGGATGAGGCACTTGGTGCCATGGTTTAGTTGATCAGATGGTGTTGGGTGATAGGTTGGACTCGATGATCTCAAAGCACTTTTCCAACCTGGTTAATTCTGTATTCCATATTCTGTATTTATCTGGGGGTGTTCACTTCCAAAGTGTTCAGCTTTCATCCCTTGGGCACCAGTAGTGAGCAGACAGTCGCTTGTGGCCAGAGGGCAGAGGTCCCCTCCAGCTGCCCTGGAGCTGTTCTGCCCCGCACTGCGGGCCCTGCTCGCATTGCCAGCGATGCAGTTTGGGCATCTCCTGGCACTTCTAACTTTTATTAAAATAAACCCACATGGAAATTGCACTCTGCCTCCTCTGGGGTTTCCATGGAGCAGGTCTAATTATCTTTCTGTAATAGCACTAATTGGCAGAGTTACAGCTCTGGCCGTTCAGCCCACTCCTCTGTGCTCCCTTTATCCCCTGCACTGCCCCAGCCTCTCGGGCGGGGGAGGATTTAAGGCATGGTCTGACGGTTTGTGAAACCACTTTGACTTCTTGCCCTCATTTCGCTCGTGCTACCTGAGCTCCTCGACCTGTTGACAGAGGAGCTTTCCTTTGTCTTTGCCAATTGACACAGCTGCACACTTTGCAAATAGACTCAGATGTTGAGCTTTGGGCTGAATGGATTCTCCAGATTAGCACGGGGGAGAATTAGCTTTAAAAACGCTAAGCTGGAGCCGGCAGCAGGAGAATGGAGTGAAGCTCTTTATCAGGATTCACTGACATAGAAAGGGGCTCCCCGGCTCTTGCAGTGATATTTACTTCCCTTTGGGGAAGACATTCCTGGAGCCAATAGCTCCTCATGACCCTGTCCCGCAGCCCGGAGTTAATTAGCCTACTGTATAATGGGGAGATTCACCCAGAGATTACACGTGGTGATCCCTCACCACACACGCTGTTTGCTGAGTGCTTTGGGACTCTTGGCAAGCACAAAAGCACAAATGCAAGCAGCAGAAAGTCTGGGGTGGGGAGGGGGTGGGGATGGCTGCCGTGCTGCTAGCCCTGCCAGGTCTCCTCTCTCCCGGGGTCCCACCCCACCACCCTCACAACGTGCAGGGACACAGGGTGCAGGAGCTCTCACAGGGCTCTATTTGCAGATGGCTTGGAAAGCTGGCCCTAGAGATGAGTTTGCCAAAACTGAAGCAACAGAGTGGAAAAGGAAGCTGATGGTCAGCTCTGCCTTGCAGTAAAGCCAGGGTGTGACTGGGGAGAAAGCAGCTGTCTTGTGCCAGGGGAGGAAGCCATCTGCCTGCCCCACCTTGTCCGGAGGCAAGAGGACAAGATGGGCATAGGAGGCAGTTAAGACTGAACAACTTGTTAATGATTTTATGGCAGCTGAAAGAAAACACCTCAAATAAAACTGCAGGAGACCTTCTATAACTCTACATGGCTATAAATATGTATTCACTTCATTACTATCAGCAATTACAGCTCCGTTTGGGAACAGTCAGAGTGGGCACACACAAAGAGGAATTGCTGTCTTTGGAAAAGGAGCGTGAAGGGAAAAGAGATTTAATTCACATTAGTTAATGAGCAGAGGCAGAGGTGCAGAAATGAGTCCCCCTCTGCTTTACAGTGCTCATAAATGGGATGGGGAGCAGCCAGGCTCAGTGTCCCAGGGCAAAAGGGGGCCGTATGTGTGCCCAACAAGTCAAAGAGGTGGCACTTCCAGGAGGGTAGAAGGGAAGAGGCTGGCACCAAGTGGACCAAGTGGTCCCTCCAAGGGGACCCCTGCCTACTGGAGTTACACCTTCAGGTTCAATTCCTTCACCTTGTTGTAGGGGACTCAGGACCAGCTCCCATTACCTACCCATTCTGCTCCTGGCTGTTGTTTCTTTCATTTCCCTCCTGTGCCTACAAGTGAGCTTGTGTTGCTTGCAGTGGCAGGAGCTGGTTGGACTTGTTCAGCATGGAAAGTCTGTATTTCACAGGCATCAGGTTTTGCCCAGAAATGGCTAAGCTGACCCTGGGAAGAGCCAGAAAAGCATCTCTCCTTGGACTGAGCATCTGTCTCTCCTTTTTCTGGCTCCTTACAGTGATTTCTACCCCTGCCTCTTGAAGATAAATACCTGATTTCCTGTACAGTGTGCCCTGAGTCCCTTTCCTGGCTTTGAGTCCTATTATAACATTTTCCACTAAATTCAATATCCAACCCAATGCTCATTTTTCAGGGCTGCACAGAATTGGTTGATCTCTGCAAGTCTCATTCCAGAATGCTCATTTCTGCTTTCAAATGGTTTTTGTGACTCTCTTGGTGCTCACCAGTGTTTCAGCACACTTTGCATTGTGAGCACCTTATTGAAGGTGATAAGTTCCTTTCCTGGAACAGCTCTACATTAATCTGTCCCAGGAGCTCCTTGGTGTTTAGCCATTCCGACCAGAATGTCCTCAGTCTCTGCTCTGAGCCCTCTGCCACCAGCTGGGTCCTTCTCCCTGCCTCAATTCCCCATCTCTAGCCTATTAACACTGTCTTCAATATTCATCCCCCACTCTTGCTGGCATGTTTGAAAGCTGAATTCACAATTAAGCATTGCCTCGTGTTTCAAGGCAACTAGTCAAAAGCATTGGAATCTTTTCCCTCTGCATCTACTCCAGCAGCTGATTCCCCAAATAAACCAGGTAT
This sequence comes from Melanerpes formicivorus, assembly GCF_026170545.1. NCBI lineage: Eukaryota > Metazoa > Chordata > Aves > Piciformes > Picidae > Melanerpes > Melanerpes formicivorus. The sequence goes on along the minus strand of NW_027142364.1, from coordinate 21,040,744 downwards.
GGGTCACCAGTGGTGGCTGGTGAGGTACAGAGCATTTCCTAAGAGCATCCTCCACGGTCTGCCCAGCTGCCTATGGCACATGTAGATGCCGGTTCCACGACCCAGACCTGGGTTTCAGACTCCTTCAGGACAGGCTTGCCGGGGTGCCCTGGGGTACCTTAGGCTGAGCTCCTGCTCTTTGAAGTTGCAAAGTGCCCTCACTCACAATCCCCAGCCTTTGAGGCCGGGGAGCAGAGCTGGAAACCTGGTGAGATAAAGCTGCTTTGTGATAGCCACTGCTTTTGTCATGCACGGAGGCTAGCACTACAACTGCAATATCCCTTGTCAAGTGCTTGCCCAACCTGCCTGCTTGGGGCCAGAAGGCAGAAACGTGGCCTGGGAAAATAATACAGGGAGGTAGAGGACACATCTAACAGACCACTCTGTAGCCCTGGAAACGAAAAGCCTAAAAGCAGGCAAACTTCAATAATGGGGAAGGGACAAGAGGCTCCTGGACCTCCTGATTTAACCTGACTTTCTGAATTTGGATGCAGGAAATTTTTCAGGCTGGCTGCCACCCCAGGATCTGCCTTTTCTGAGGTCCCTGGCCACCACTCGCTGTGTTGTGAGCATCAGGACTCAGCTGAGCACCCAGAGATTTCCAGCTCTGAGTGAGCTTACCAGTGCTTGTAAGCCATGGGCAGGCAGGAGTGTGGCAAGCTGGGGGTCTCCTGTGCCAGCAGAGATGTTGTTCTACTCTCTTACAAAGCACTTTTTTTTTTCACTATAGAATATGACTCTAGCACTTATCATCTGCTTTTGCTTCCTAATCTGCATCTTCTACCCCAAGCTCACTTCCCTTGTGTTCAGCTCTGTTAATTACCCCTGCAAACGACCACATCTCTCAAAGGCTACTGCCCGATCTAGTGTGGGGTGTCCCTGCCCATGGCAGGGGGGTTGGAACTAGATGACCCTTGTGGTCCCTTCCAACACTGACTGATACTATACTATGAAACCTGCCAGGGAAGGAGCCCAGGTCTGGTCTCTGGAATGACACTTGGAGCAGTAGCAACCTTTGAAGGCAATGGTATTTCCTTCTGTGCATAAAAAAACCCCAAACCTTCAACTTGTTTTCTCTCCCCCACCCCCCCTTCTGGAGGAGATATTCGCCAAGACTCACAGATGGGATCGTTTACAGTTTCCTTTTGAGCTGCCTTGGCCCTTTCAGGTTTTGTTTATTCGAGCTGAGCTCTCAAACAGGGGAGGGTGGGACGGGGAAGGCCTCCCTTCCATATTCCAATTTGGATTGGGGTTGCTTGAATTCCCCCACCTGACAGAAGATGATTGATGAGAACAATGCTGGCTGTAAATTTGGAGGGTTTGGAGACTGGGTGGCTCTGCTCCATGCAGGGCCTTCAATCCTGGTTGTCAGAGCAATGTGGAGAATGGCATCCTGGGCTAATTACAAACTGACAACAGGAAAAGCCACTGGAAATGGCAGGCACTCCAGCGCTGCCGTTTGGTTGGCTTGTGAAAATACACACATGGACCCGAGCTCAGGTCAGAACGTGCTTACAAAAAGCAGCATCTAGAGAGGATGTGGAGAGCCACAGCAGAAAATCACCTGCAAATCTCTGGAAGAGGTGGGGAGCACCCTAGAGAGGAGGAAGCAACTGCTTTTGTCAGTTATCCTGGTGGCAAAGGGGTGACCACACACTCGTTAAGAGCACAAAACCAGATGCTGACAGTGCTGGTCCACCGTGATGGCCAGAGCTTCCCACTGCCTCCTCTCCTGACAGCAGCTCTCATTGCCCAAGTGCCTGATTTCTTCAGATGAGGGCTTGGAGGGAAAGGCTTGCAGGAGAGGGTGGGTCCCCATTTCACTCATGGGTCCAGGTAGCAAGGATGGGAAGCACGAGGGACTGCTGTTGCAGGTGAGTCAGAAAGGTGGCCCAGCTCAGGGTGCATGGCTTGACCAGCAAAACTCCTGAGGGGAGGTTTACAGGGAATCCAGAACTCAATCTGGCTTAGCACACATGCTGAGAGTGCCTTTCAGAGGAAAAGATTCAGCAGCATCTTTTGCCATGCCTTAGTGATGCAGCTTGGCACTCCGAGGTGCTGGGAAGCTGAGAGGTGTACAAGGACTGTATGAGATGAGGAAGCCTGTGCCCATGCTGGTAGCTACTACATAAGGTTCTGGGTCATCAGCTTCTCCTTTCCAAAGGGAGGATGGCTGGCACAGACTGGAAGTGCTTTTAAGTGCTGCTGAACAGACTTGTCCTAGTGTTAGACTTGCTGAAGTGCAGGGCGTGACACCTGGGCTAGGTCTCCAAGAGCTATATTCAAAGCTGGAAGCAGCCTGGAGCCTCCAGACGGGGAATTTAAGAAAACCAGGACAGCTGAGCTACAAGAAAGCAGCCAGGGGTGAAGCAATGCTCTAAACTCGATGCACTTAAAGTAGCTGCTCCAGTCAGACTAGATGATTCCACGGGGCTGGGATGGGAAGGAGGGGATTTCCCCTCCCTCTGCCTGTGCCGCTGGTTTAAATCCAACCACAACTGAGCAGTAAATAAGAGTTACCACCCGGCAGCTGCTGGATGACCTGTGTGCAGTGAGTGAGCGAGCTCTGGCCACACAGCCCTGCAGACAGCAGCAGCAGAGCAAGCCCAGGCTGAAAAGCACATACTCTTTGGGAATATGCCCTGGTTTGGGGGAGCCCTGAAGCACTCCCTGCACATCGGTGCTGCAGATGGCTCCTGGGAGGCAGTGATGTTGCACAGCAGCACTGCAGCTGCATCCCAGGGTGCAGCTCCGCCACTCAGTGCAACAGCAAGTGTCTGCATGTTGCAGCTCAGCAGTCAGGACAGCAGGGCCAGCAGCAGAGCAGTGTCATTGGAACACCACTGGAACACCGTGGTCAAAGGGGAGCTGCTGCCTTGTAACTTTGCTAAGCAATCTGTAACCAGCAACAGTGAGTCACGGTGCTGCAGCTGAGCCTGTAGCAGCTTGGACATATTCACAACTGCCTCGGTGAGAGCGGAGCTGCTTATGTGGTGCAGGGTAAACGTTTAAATACATGGGGGATGCTAAGTATCTGACAGATCCCCAGTGTCTCATGGACCTGACAGACAGAGGGGGGGCTGAGCAGACATTTGAAGGGCAGAGCAGATTTTTTATAAGGAACTTCCTCTCCTGAGCAGATGGGACAAAAGGGGATAAAGCCAAGCAAGAACACACAGCTGCTTATTTATCACTTATATTCAGGAGAGCTGAGCCATACACACCTCCCACTGTGAAGGGGCTGCACAAGCACAGGAGGAGGCTCAGGTCCTGCTCCAGAGTTTCCAGTCTGAGATGAAGAATTAAAAAAAACCAACACAAAACAAAACCCCAAAGTGCCAAACTCAGAGGAGCAGCAGCTCCCAAATCTCTCTGCTGATCTCCATCTGGTAGAAGAAGGGCAGACAGGGGCATGTTCTCCCCGCATCAGCTGCACAGCGAGAGCGGCTTAGATGAACTCTCCTGGCTGGTAATAAAATGATTTTACATATGTAGGAAGCAGGATGTGCAAAGCCCAGGAGTCTGATCTTGTTTCTGAGATCAAACAGAGTCTTATTGTACAGGGGTGTGGAGCTGATGTAACTGTCTAGTGTGCCGGACACAATCGCCGTGGTTACGCAGCTGGACCGGAATAAAGCAAGTCTGTATCTGAACTCATTAATTTTTACAACCAACTGAAGCGCCTTTTTCTTTTGCCTTTTCAGTGGCAGAGGACCGTCAGGCTACAGCAGAGGGGCTCCCTGCAGCCAGCAGCCCCTCACCTGAGGGGCTGGCACGGCGGCTGGCAGCCAGACCGCTGTGACCTCACGGCCCAGCCGCCCACCGTGTCCCCAGGGAGGCTCAGCCGGCTGCGCAGCTCTGCTTCTGAAACGAGCCAGGAGCTGGGGGAATTAGGGATGAAAACGCAGGCTTAACAAGAGAGGAGCTGTTGCTCTGTCAGCTACAGGTTATGTCAATGTTTCCATTAGAAACCCCCATTTGCAAGGTTTATAGCTTGGCTGTGAAAGTGCCCTCCGGGCTGGGCTCTGGCAGGCTGGGGAAACCTGCGGTTTTGTGCTGAGGCATTCGGCGCAGCTGCTGCCAGGGGCTCTGCAGCCGCACGCACGTCCAGGGGCCTCCTTCAGCCAACCTGCCGGCAGCGAGCCTGGCCAGCCCCCTGAGAACAGACCCTGCCTGCGGGGACAGTCCCCAGGGCAGGCAGGAGGCTGTGGGATACTCGGCTGCCCTGGAATGCAAACACCGAGGTGAATTTACCAGAGCCGGGAACCAAAGCTGCTGCTGAGCTGCGGCAGGGTGAAGGTGTGGGACTGGGACTTCTGGTTGCTCTGGCCACCAGCCCAGGACCAGGCAACCACCTCATGCTCCTCCATAATAACCATCCCTATGTTTCCATTGTGGCCCTCTCCAGGAGCCCAGCCAAGAGCCGAGCATCCTGGTCCAGGTGCCTGATATGCTGTGGCCTGGGGACAAGACAAACCCAGCACTTGGCAGAGGGGTTGCATGCAGCAGCCAGAGCTCTGTAGGAGCCTCCCCTGGCCAGCAGTGTGGTAAGACTGGGTCTGACCTTGCCTCAGCCACTTGCTCCCAAGAGGAACTGCCAAAACCAAATGCTCATCCAGGCCTCCTCCCTTCATCCCACGTTTTCCCACTCCTGGGAAGCTGCTCTTGACACAAACACATTTGCTTATTCTAAAGACTTGCCAAGAGCACTTGCAGGCAGGGATTTTGCTGTGAGCAGGACCTCCCGGGGCAGGCAAGACTGCTTTCTTCCTTTGCTCTTTCCACCTGGAAGGCTGGAAAAGAGTAGGAAGAGAGATGCCAGCAAGCCCTTTGGCATGACACCCAGATTCCCTTGCAGGGTGGTGCATGTATGTTCCCCTGCCTGACTGCAGGCATCCCTGGCCCCATGCAGAGGTGATGCAGGTGGGCAGCTTCACCTACCTCATGCTGCCTATCCCCACCACTCTCACCCCCACCCCAGCACAGCTAATGGTCAGGACAGTGCTCAGACATTGCCAAGACATGCTGTAAAACCACCCCTCCCTCCTGAGGAGGTAAATGGTGCCATCATCCCATAAGAAAGCAGATCCTGCAAAGAGCTCTGCTGAGCAAACTACATCAACTGTTTTACATCTCTCCCCTGAGCCAAGATCCTGACCCAAATCTGTCTGAGCCCCTCAGGGCCTCTCCTGCATAACAGCAGCCACTACAAGATTGGCTGTCCTAGATGCATGCACCCTGTGCTTTCCCACCACCCATCCCACTGCAGTGGCTGGAGCCTTAACTGGAGTTTCAGAGCTCAGATGGTAGCTAGCTGAGAATTCCTCCCCTGCCCCCCCCCCCCCTCCTTTTCCCTGATAAGGAAAAAGGAGGGAAAGGGAAAAAAAGAGGTAGGGGAAAAGAGAAGGAGGTAAATCTACCCAAAAAATATAATCTGGAGTCGGTTTGGAAGTAGGAAAAGTAAATTTTGTAACACTATATATATATAGCAGTAACAGGGAGGGTTTCCAAGGGTGAGGAATAGGGATGAATAGGAAAATACACCAAATCAAGCTTGGGTGGCCTTTATTTCCCTGGCTGTATGTGGATTTCAGTCTTTGGATGCAGCAGGGAGAGGCCAGGCCTGGCCACCTGGAAGAATCAGGAGGCTGGCTGCGGCTGTTGGTCCTTCCGAGCAGGCGAGGCAGAAGCCGAGAGGGGCAAATGGCAGCAGTGTCCTTCTCTTCATAGGCTTGCTGGACAGCAAGGGGGAGTGGAATAGACCACCTCTGACCCAGGGGACCCAAGTCCCTCTCTGTTCACCTGGATCAGGTTTCTGTTGTCCCCCAGGGGGAAGCAGGGCTCTCGCAGCCCTCCCCCCAGGATGGGTGTAACCCGGCACAGCCACCCCCCTCCTTCCAGGGAATTGGGCCTGAAGCCATAGGGTGACCTGTGGCTGGAAGACCAGAGCTGGTCATGGCCATGGCAGCCTGGCACAGGTCAGCCATCAGCGATGGCAGGAGTGGTAGCTTACCTGTGCAAGGTCACTTTGGCTCTTGCAAATAAGGGATGGGTCTTTGAGGAGTCCCTGAAATCCAGGGAGCACAGCAGGAGTGCCACAGCCCCAACCTTTGTGTGGAGGGATGCTGCTCTGCCAGCAGCTGCTCAGGGGCACTAGGAGGGGACGAAGATGGGGTGAAGTTGGTAAAACCAGCAGCACCCATCAGCCTCCCATTAGGGCATTGCCTTTCTTCCATCACTGGGCTCAGTGACAGCATCCTGCCATTCAACTACACATCACCCCCACCAATCATAGAATCATTGTCAGGGCTGGAAGGGACCTCAAGGATCATCCAGTTCCAACCTCCCTGCCATGGGCAGGGGCACCTCACACCACAGCAGGTTGCTCAGAGCCACACCCAGCCTGGCTACAAACACCTCCAGGCAGGAGGCTTCCACCACCTCCCTGGGCAACCTGTGCCAGGCTCTCACCACCCTCATGGGGAACAACTTCTTCCTAACATCCAATCTGAATCTACCCATTTCTAGTTTTGCTCCATTCCTCCCAGTCTCATCACTCCCTGACACCCTCAAAAGTCCCTCCCCAGCTTTCTTGTAGCCCCCTTCAGAAACTGGAAGACCACAAGAAGGTCTCCTGGGAGCCTTCTCTTCTCCAGACTGAACAGCCCCAACTCTCTCAGTCTTTCCTCACAGGAGAGCAGCTCCAGCCCTCTGATCAACCTCGTGGCCCTTCTCTGGACATGCTCCATCACATCCAGATCCTTGCTGTAATAGGGGCTCCAGAACTTGATGCAGTACAGTGATCACCCCACAGCCCTGCAATGCCAGCAGGGCTGCTGGGTTCATGCAGGAACTGCCCAAAAACCATGCCCATGCCATGGGGCTGCTTTACCTCCCACAGTGCTGGGGTTGGTGTGCAGAGTTCTATTGGCAGCGGCAAAGTGAGAGCCGAGCTCAGAGCTCAGCTCAGCCTGGGGTGGGCAGAAACTGGGCTCCAGGGATGAGAGCTTCTGTGCCAAGCTTTGAGCACAGAAAGGGATATAAAATATTAAGGAATAATTTTCAGCCTTACAAAGCCCCAAGAAAAGAGAGAATCACCACTTAGTTTACAGCTAAGGCTGAAGTGTGCCATGCATTACAGCTATGGCTGGAGTGTGCCATGCATTACAGCTAAGGCTGGAGTGTGCCATGCATTACAGCTAAGGCTGGAGTGTGCCATGCAGTACAGCTAAGGCTGGAGTGTGCCATGCATTACAGCTAAGGCTGGAGTGTGCCATGCAGTACAGCTAAGGCTGGAGTGTGCCATGCATTACAGCTAAGGCTGGAGTGTGCCATGCATTACAGCTAAGGCTGAAGTGTGCCATGCATTACAGCTAAGGCTGGAGTGTGCCATGCATTACAGCTAAGGCTGGAGTGTGCCATGTATTACAGCTAAAGTTGAAGTGTGCCATGCATTACAGCTAAGGCTGGAGTGCGCCATGCATTACAGCTAAGGCTGGAGTGTGCCATGCATTACAGCTAAGGCTGGAGTGTGCCATGCATTTCAGCACACAGAGTCGAGCTATTGCACTTCCCCAGACAGGCAGGAGTGGTGCAGCCAGGATGGGCAGCACGAGCAGAGGGCAGGGAGCACCTTCTGGTGCCTGCTCAGACACAGCCAGTGCACAGGGCTCCCCTCCCGAAGCATCCCACTGGAAGAGGCTCTTTGCTGGGGCCTGGCTTTGCTGCACCCCCGTGCCCATGCCTCCCTGAACCCCAGGCTGTGCTTGCCCAACAACCAGTAGAGAGGGAAAATAAAAAGTAGAGGGGGAAAATGCAAACTAAAGGCCACACAACTCCTTGCTGTTTTTCTGCTGCCTTTCCAGTATGCTTGAGTTACCATGGTTAGTTTTCCACTGTTCTCCTTGACCCCTGCAGCTTTCCCTTATGAGTTAGTGTCCTGGAATGTCTCTTTACGAGGTGCCTAGAGAAGTAAAGCTGACCTGATGCCAGTGCCCCCACACTGAGGACTTTATTAGTTTTTTAATTTTCTGTCTGGGTGCTCTCACTTGCCTCAAACTTTCCACAGCTGCTAGGATTTATTAATGAAGGAGGCTCGTTTGTGTCCCACCTCCCCTTCCCCTGCGCAGCGGAGTGCTGGTGCTGCTTTGCCAGTTGTTATTTTTAGTGGCTTGGGGAGGGGGGTGGGAGGGGATGGGTAGATTCAGGAGATTTGCACAAGCAAAATCTTCCACCAGATCTCCTGAAAACCTAACAAAAAAAAGCCCCAAAAGAAGCGTGGGGTCCATGAAGGGGAGCAGCTATGATGGGACCAGAACAGGGCAAGTGGAGTCCAACCAAGGAGACAGCACTGGGGCTGGGAAAACCAAACCCAGGCACAGCAGTGCTGCTGGGATGCAGATCCAAAGAACTGTGAGGATCAAATCATTTTGGTTCCCTCCCAAGGCATACATGACTAAATACTGGGGTAGGAGGGAGCCTCCTTGTCTCCCATGCTGGAAGGGCCCCATGAGACTGAGCAGCAGGCTGGTGAAGAGGAGGAGGTGGCTGCAGGGTGATGAAGGACATGCAGAGCTGCTGGAGAGGGACCTGATGCCTGCCTGGGCACCGTGCAGTGGGAGTGGCTGGGCGTGCCTGAGGGGCTGCCAGCCTTGCAGAGTGCCATAGGCAGGGAATGAGGAGAAGACACCCCTTGGGGGGCAGTGGCCAGCCCCATCCCACTCCCTGGGCGTGGCAGGGGGGTTATTTCCGTGGCAGGGGTGCGTGGAAGCTTTTACAGCTGTGCCTGGTGTGGGGACAGCCTAGGGTGGGGCAGATGAGAGATGCACAAGCCCAGCCGGGATGAGGCAGGCAAGGGGAAAAGGATGCAGCACCACAAAACACTGGGGGGAGAAAGGGGCCATGGAGGGAGACTAAATGCTGGCACTGCCCAAGAAGCAGCATGCAGCAGAACAGACCCTGACACGCCTGGTATGTGGCTCTGGGGTTACAGGGCACCTTGAATTCATTACTGAGCATCTCCTGGGTGGGTGCCAGCAACGGCAACACATCCCTGCTTTACAGCTGGGGCAAGTCCTTCACGGACCACACAAGCAGTGTCCCGCCCACCCCAGGAGGTGCAGGGGATTCCCCACGCTGTCCCACCCCACAGGCTGGGAGACATTCAACAGGGGCCTGATCCTGAACGCTGGGTTCCACGGACAGCCCTCTCCAGGCTGCCTTCTACCTGCTGCTGTGCCACGTGAACTCAGCTGCTGCTTGACCCCAAAGTATCTCAGCAGCAGCAGCAGCAGCAGCAGCGTCAAGCTGCTCTCCTGGAGCTTGTGCTTAGACAAATGTCACTGCAAATAATTTGGCTCTGGCCCCCAGGGACATAAATTCCATTATTTTGATGTCATCTGCACAATTTGTTCCTGTAACAAGGTGTTTTAACCCCGCTCCATATTCATTGTTCTGTTCGCTTTGATTTTACTGTAAATGACTGAATTCACTTTTGATGTGGTGCCAGAGTCCCATAAATCCTGACACTTGCCATAAGGAAGGAAGGAAGGAATGAGCCCTCCCCAGTGCTTGCTTTGCAGAGACTGCTGCTGGGGAGGACTGCTGGGGAGCCAGGGGGTCCATGCAGGAATCTTGCACAGCCCAAAGCAAGGTCGGGCTCAGAGCATCCACCTGATTTTCCCAGGCTGAGAAATAGTCCATCAGAAGGGAGCAGGCGTCAGGGAGGAGCTGCCTTTCTCTTGCAAACCACAAGCTACAAGCCAGCTTCATTCAGAGGCTCACAGCTCCTTTGAGGACCAAGCCGGCGCTTCAAGCTTGCAAGAAAATTCCAGACCAAGCACGATTTGTGTGGTTTGAGGTTTCATCCTGAGCTGCTTTTAAGTGTTTCAGTTCCCAGCACCTCTTCCAGAGTGTGCTGGAGGTGAAAAGGGGCAATAAAATCACCCCCCACAAAACCCACACTTAACTGAACATTTCCAAGCCCAGCAGCACTTGGGGGATGGAACCTCCCATTACTGCCATTGCCCAAATTCCTCCTAACCCCAGCGGCAGTCAGATCAGACTCCTGTTTCCCAGCCAGGAATGCTGCCTAGGTTTTGTTCCTCGGCTGACTGAATGCCTCTGCCCTGCCTGCCCGGTAATGCAGCCTGCTGAACTCTGGAGTCGTTACTGGCGGCAGCCTCTGCTCCCCGGAGCCTGCCTGCCCCGGAAAGCCTGAGCCCCCTGCCTACACCCCGCAGGGAGTGAGGTGCTGACCCCGGCCCTGACGCCAGGGTAAGGGTCGAGCTCGTGAGCAGGAGGAAGCCATGGCCCTGCTGACGCTGAACAATCGGCGGAAGGAGGCCGTGGCCTTGGCTGGCGTCCCAGGGGATGTCTGCCTGCCAATGAGGACAGGGACCGTGCCACCTCCACAGGGCACGGACCCAGTTGTGTCCTGCCCACATACCTTCCCCTAGCGCTGCCCCACATCTGTGGGTTCCTTCAAAGGGAAAGGCTGCAGCTCCTTCCTCAGATCCTAGGAGCGTGGGAACGCAGGGAACTGGGGTGGTGCCTGCTGTGGCATGCAAAGTGTGCCCTACAAAGGTGCCCAGTGAGCGTGGCGTTGTGTGTGGCGCACAGTGTGCGGTGCCTAGTGACTGGTGTACCTGCTGTGGTGCATGGTGCAGTGCCTGGTGTCCATGGTGCAGTGCCCAGTGTGGGGTGCATAATGCACAGTGGGTAAGGTGCAGCACACAGTGTGTGATGCACAGTACCTGGTGTGCACAACATGGTGCCCAGTGCATGGTGCACAGCATACAGGGCATGGTACAGGTCTTCATGGTGTGGTGCCCAGTGGGGTGTGCACAGTGTAGAGTGTCTGGTGGGCATGATATGGTGCATGGTGCCCAGTGCACAAGGCACAATGGTTAGCACAGGCTGTCTGCATGGTGCTATGCCTGTGTGTGCCCAGCGTGGTGCCTGGTGCCCAGCTTACAGTGCCTTGTGCTCACTGTGCCCAACACAGTGCCTGGTGTGTAGTGCCCAGCCTGCAGTGCCTTGTGCTCACTGTGCACAGCACACAGTGATTAGCACAGGCTGTGTGCATGGTGTGGTGCCCAGCGTGCCCAGCCTGCAATGCCTTATGCTCACTGTGCACAGCACGATGCTTGGTGCACGCTGCACAGCACACAGTGGTTAGCACAGGCTGTGTGCATGGTGTGGTGCCCAGCATGGTGCCTGGTGCCCAGCCTGCAATGCCTTATGCTCACTGTGCACAGCACGATGCTCGGTGCACGCTGCACAGCACACAGTGGTTAGCACAGGCTGTGTGCATGGTGTGGTGCCCAGCATGGTGCCTGGTGCCCAGCCTGCAATGCCTTATGCTCACTGCGCACAGCACGATGCTCGGTGCACGGTGCACAGCACACAGTGGTTAGCACAGGCTGTGTGCATGGTGTGGTGCCCAGCATGGTGCCTGGTGCCCAGCCTGCAATGCCTTATGCTCACTGCGCACAGCACAATGCTTGGTGCACGCTGCACAGCACACAGTGGTTAGCACAGGCTGTGTGCATGGTGTGGTGCCCAGCGTGCCCAGCCTGCAATGCCTTATGCTCACTGCGCACAGCACAATGCTTGGTGCACGCTGCACAGCACACAGTGGTTAGCACAGGCTGTGTGCATGGTGTGGTGCCCGGCGTGCCCAGCCCGGCGCCTGGTGCGTGGTGCTCAATGTGCAGCACAGGGTGTGCCCGGCGTGGTGCCCGCTGCATGCTGCACAGCCTGCTGACCTCTCGCTGCCTCTGGCCCCGAGCGGGGGCCAGGAAGGGAAGTGCTGCCGGTCCCACCGCTTTCATCAGAGATCTGGAGCTCTGCAGCCTGCCCTGATCGTAATCAGTGTGGGAAAGCACGGGCAGGGCCTGCTCCGGCCCCGGCCTGCTGGAGACGCCTTGTATTTCCATCATCTTTATCGCAGCGCGCAGCCCCTGCGCAGCCCCCGCCGGCCAGCGGAAGGCAGCGTGGCGCCCAGCCAGGGCCGCTCGCAGGCGCACGCCTGTGCTGCCGCCCCCGGCCCCGGGGGACACTCTGTCACGCGACAGCCTCCAAAGCCTTCCTTTCATTCCCCCACTGCCGCCCGGCACGGGGAAACCACATGGCCTCCTCCCTGGGGCACCAGCCGGCGCGCTCCCGCCCTGCCTTCCTCCGCTGACCCTGGCCGGTCACCCAGCACAAGCCTCCGCAGAGCTGTGGCTGCCCAGGATGCAGCCAGCCCGCGCCCTGGGACCGGGGGAGGACAGTTTTGGGGTGGTGGCATTCTCTGCAGGCGGCAGGAAGGGGGCTGTGCTCTGCAGACGACAGGAGCGGGGTTGTGCTCTGCAGGCGGCAGGAGCGGGGTTGTGCTCTGCAGACGGCAGGAGAGGGTTTGTGCTCTGCAGACGGCTGAAGCGGCAGCAGGTCTCGGTGCCTCCCGGAGCATTACCTGCTGTGGACTGTCAGGAGCGCTGGGCTTCGCCGCCGAGTGGCTGCATGGGCTGAGCTTTTATTTTTTTTCCTTTCCTCTTCCCCTTCCCTAAAAAAAAAAAGAAAAAAGGGTTTGGGTTTTGTTTGAAAAGGTTTACATTTTTGTGGGAGCGTGGAAAAAAAAAAAAACCAACCAGGATCTGGGGGGTTGTTTCCACTCTGGCTCTGCAGGCTGACAAAGGCAAAAGTTAACCCTTTCCCAGCTCTGCCTGGAGCAGCTGAGGGGGAAAAGCAGCCCTGCCCAGGCTGGCAGCTTCTCCGCACCTCCTGCTGGTTCCCCTCGGGGGGGTGCCTGGCTTTCCCACAGCCTCATCTCCCCTTCAGCATCCTCCTCCCATCGCGACCAGGGGCCGGGGGGAGACACGATTGCCTGTGTCTCATTTTGCACCGTGACTCAGGGTAGCTAATTCGAAGCTGCAGCTTATCCCATCGCTTGCAGAACGCAGCTTCCTGCAGCTGGGCACCAGGTTTTTCACTTCTCCACACTCTCTGCCTTGCTGCAGTGGGACAAGCTGCCTGGCACTAGGAGGAGGGTTTCAGTTACCTCTGCTTTATGCCCTGCCTGCTCTGCTATTTGTAAGGGAGGCTGTCCAGCTGGTGCTGGCAGCTTCTGTCATTGAACCAACTGGATTTGATACAGAAATGGCTCAGCCCACAGTGCTGTGAATTAAGGGAGTATAAATTGCATGCCATGTCGGGTGTGCCAGGCTTTTTTGGCCAAGCACAGCTCCGCCAGTCCACTCCAGCCAAGATGCAGTGGGCATCTGTGGGTGACTGCCCCCTGCGTTTGCCCAGGCATTGTGGGCTCCACAGAGCTGCACAGGGACCTCTCCTGTCTGCACTTTCACGGTCAGCAACATCTCTCTGGGTTCCCTTCACAGTTTCAGGGCTGCATGGAGGTGGCAGCAGGCAGCAGCCTGGGGCACATCTTCCTCTGTGCAAGTCCCTTCTCACAAGGCCACACTGCAGTACCTTCTTCTCTCCTCTTTCAGCTTCCTCCTGGCTTTTCATCCCATTTCTGCAGCCTCCCACAATCCTTTCGCTGTCTGCAGCCCCAGCCTTGCATGGCATGCAGATGTAATAAATACACTCTCTGTTTCTCCATGCTGGCCATTAATGGCAGTGCTCAATGGCACTTTTCCAGCCCCACAGTGAGACACTGAGAGCTGCTCTCACAATTTCATCCTTCCACTCTCCCTGCACTCAGGCACCCATCCCACAGCACCCTTCCTGGCCCCGCACCCCCGCTGTGGGCAGGGTGGGCAAAGCACCAGGTGCCTGCCTGCAGCTCCTGTCCCACAGCCACTGGTACTGCTCTCTGCAGGCTTGTCACACCCTCTTGCTGAAGGAGATCAGATTGGCCTGATGTGTCCCATTCTTGACAAAGCCATGGCAGGTACTGCTCATGCCTGTGCTAACTTCCAGATGCTCACAGAACTGCCTCAGATTATTCAAAGCAGCATTGAAAGATGTTGAGATGCTTGAACATGTCCAGAGAAGGGCAACAAGGCTGGGGAGGGGTCTGGAGCACAGCCCTGTGAGGAGAGGCTGAGGGAGCTGGGGTTGCTTAGCCTGGAGAAGACTCAGGGGAGACCTTATTGCCTCTACAACTACCTGAAGGGAGGTTGTAGCCAGGTGGGGGTTGGTCTCTTCTCCCAGGTAACCAGCACCAGAACAAGAGGTCGCAGTCTCAATCTGTGCCAGGGGAGGTTTAGACTGGATGTTAGGAAGAAATTCTTCACAGAGAGTTTGGCCATTGGAATGGGCTGCCCAGGGAGGTGGTGGAGTCCCCATCACTGGTGGTGTTTAGGAGACTGGATGGGGCACTTGGTGCCATGGTTTAGATGGTGTTGGGTGCTAGGTTGGACTTGATGATCTCGAAGGTCTTTTCCAACCAGGTTAATTCTGTAACTGCTCTGGGATGGGAAGTGAGATGGCTGGGCTGGAGCCCCCTGCTCTTCCTCTGTCCCTCTGCAATATGGGCACAGGGATTGATGATCTTGGTGCAGACCAGGGGGCAGCCTTTCTGCCTGTGCTTTCAGACAGGCTGCTGGAACACCAAGCAAAGGTGCCAAATACCTCAGGCTGGGACACAGCTGCGCTGTGGACACCTTTCCAGTGCTCTCACAGGTAGCCCCTGATGGCTCTGAGATGGCAGCAGGGAGTTTGAGACTAGTTTTATCCTGAGATGGATCAGGCCCAGTCAGTCCAGAAAAGCCAAACAAACACACCATGTACCATTCCACAGCAACAGAACATTACGTTGTGGAGGGACTGACCCCTCCAACCAGAAGAAGAGTTTGCAAAGCCGAGCACACTGACACTCTGCAAGGGTTTCCATTCTTGGGAGAACATCTTCTTCTGGCAGTAGGGATGACTTTACTGTTGGCTGTTCTAATTCTGTTCCACACAGTCTTTCAGGCAAGGGTATTTAGATGCTCTGCTCCTCCCTGTGTGGTGTTTTGGCTCCGAGTCTCAGCCCTGTCAAAAGCAAAGGAGTCTGAGGGCTTTTGGGTCTTTGGAGGGCTGGGCCTGTGGGGCAGCATGGGTGGACTACACCCCAAATTAAGATGATGAGAGTCCTTAGGAGGAACATTCTGGGGATCTGGGCAACATGGGATGCTGGTTCCTCTTGCAGTGATGGTTCATGCCAAGGTTGTGTCCATGACAGGAGACATCTCCACATCCTCACCCCAGATCCCAAGGCACTTGAGCTTCTTTGGACAATCCAAGGCCCTTCTCTAGTGTCATAGAATCATAGAATCCACAAGGTTAGAAAAGACCTCAGAGATCATCAAGTCCAACACCTCATGACTTCTAAACCATGGCACCAAGTGCCACATCCAATCCCCTCTTGAACACCTCCAGGGATGGGGACTCCACCACCTCCCTGGGCAGCACATTCCAATGGCTAACAATTCTTTCTGGGAAGAACTTTCTCCTCACCTCCAGCCTAAACTTCTCCTGGCACAGCTTGAGACTGTGTCCTCTTGTTCTGTCACAAGTTGCCTGGGAGAAGAGACCAACCCCCTCCTGGCTACAACCCCAGCTCCCTCAGCCTCTCCTCACAGGGCTGTGCTCGAGGCCTCTCCCCAGCCTTGTTGCCCTTCTCTGGACACCTTCAAGAGTCTCAATGTCCTTCTTAAACTGAGGGGCCCAGAACTGGACACAGGACTCAAGGTGTGTCCTACCTGTCTGAGAGCCTACAGAGATGTCCCAATAGGATGTGGAATCATCCCCATGACCAAGGAGTCTCCTTGAACTTTCTTCCCTCAGGTTTTATTCTTTAAGGTGCTGGCAATGAGAAAACCCTTTCCATGCCCTTCCCCCACCTCAAAGCATCCTTTATAAAAATAAAGTGCCCAAAATAGCCCTAGACAGTGCTTGACATTTGCCAGACAGCTGCTCTCCAGAGTGCTACAAAGGCTATGGATTGCTCTCTGATTCCCTCCTCCTCCTGCCCCACCACTGCCTGCGTGAACCTTGGAGCAGGGCCAGGTTTCATGGGAGTCTCATGGTTTGAAAAAGCCAGATATGAGAGGGAACAGGATGCAGGGAGGTGCTTGTGGGTCGCTGCCTCCCATCCCAGCTGGGCAGCTCAGAGCAGAGCCAGGGTGACCTCTGCAAGGAGAGCTGAAAACCCTTGTGTTAGCTCTGTCCGTGCCTGAGCTGGCAGGATGCTGTTGCAGAAGCCTGGTGTTCATAGCACAGGGTTGTCCCCAGCTGTGAGGTGTTGGGCACCTTTGCTTGGTTTTCCAAGTGCCTGAAACCACAGGCAGAAGAACCTCCCTGTGGTGTACCCCCCCACCTTGTGCAGCCAGGAGTGGGGTCACACCTGCAAGGTCATTGCCAGACCTAACAGGTCCCAAACTAATGCAGGGTCAGCCCAGGAGGCTGGGAGGCCAGCAGTGCCTGGGAATGTCATGACTCAAAGGAAGACTTGAAAATCATCATGGATTAAAGCTCCACCTCAAGTGTAAGGACTCATGCAGCCTGGGAAAGGAGCAAGCTCGGTGGGAAAGCTGCAAGGACACGGCAGAGAAGGATGTGGGGTGAGGGTGCAAAAGAACAGCCTGGCCAGGCAAGCCTTGTGATGAGGGGGGAAAAGGACATAGCTAATTGGAGAGAAGGTCAAAAGGCAATTTAAGTACCTGAAAGAGTCAGGAGGAACTTCTGTTCTAAGGTAGTATTGGTCCTGTGCAGCCCACAGGGTTTATCATCCTTCTTGGGAACACCTAAGAAGAGTTGCAGCTAGGAGCTGGCCATTACCTGTGGTCAAAAGGGGGTCTGAAGTTGTGCAGAAAGCCCCCTCTCTGTGGAGCTTGGCTGCTGCATCTCACACTAGGACAAAGTCTCATCAGAGAGGAAGAGGAATCCTCCTTCTGTGGGTTCTGTGGGGCTGATCTTTTACAAGGTGAACAGAAAGCCACAATCTGGGTCTGAAATGTGAAAGATCTAAGGCATGAACTTGCAAATTAAATGCCTACAGAAATATTTGAAGTCCCTGATCTTCATCAAAATGAGGAGTCAGCGGCAGAAAAGGCATGACCCAGTTTTTTATGCAGCATCCAAATAAATCTGTACATGGATTGCATGCAGGCAGGGAGGAATTTTATCACTTAGGACAGAACAGCATCTTAGAAATGATAAATGCAATAAAAATGTGGTTTATGTTATACAAGAGGGGAATGGAGGTCTCAAAAAATCATCCAAGTCCCAGCAACTTCACCAGGATCATGTTGTACTGAGTGGGAGGCGAGGAGGCAACCAGAGGGCAGGAAAAAAAGAGCAGGGTCACAGCCAGCTCATCCAGGACCTACCAAGTTTGGGAGGTATTAAATACTGGGAGGTCTTCAGTTACTTTTTCTTTCCCCTCTCCCTTTTCACAACTCCAGAGCTCACTCCAGTGCAGGTCTTGATTGTCCATGCTACCTGTGTAGCCCTCTGGGCTTTGCTGTGGCTGAAGGGTGAGGATGGGGGAACAGTAGAGAAGCTGCCCATGAGAGCTGATGGGTCTGACAGAGCCAGGCAGTGCAGAAGAGCCTCCCAGGTAACCTGGCTTGTTTGGCTTTTCTTCCAGCTTTCTCCTTTCCACTTTCATGTGTGTGCAAATTGAGGCTTCCAAGGAAGTGGCAGTACCGGCTGAGGCCACGCTGCTGGCTTTCTGCAGGATCTGTCTCGTTTCCTGGGACATCAGACTATTTTAAGGCCTCTTCAGATCTCCCAAAACAGTCATTTTTAAGATGTTTTTCCGTGCCTGTTTCTCCAGCCTGCACACAGATTTGTCCCTGCAGTTTCACCACCCAACAGCTTTGATGTCTACAAGTCCACCAAGCTCACCTCTGAAGCATTTCCCATCACATGTCTGGCTGTTTATACCTTCAAGGCATGCAGCCACCCTTTTCTGTTTAAAGACTGTCTTAACCACATCAGTGGGATGAGAACTTCTAAAAATAGATGAGCTGGCAAGCTTCACAATCTGGAAAACGACATGCTTTTGAAATCCCTGGAAAAGAATGGATTCCTTAGAGCAGAGTTTACAAATACTGATGCCATTATTTATGGGAGCTGTAAAGCAGAGTGCATTCAGAAAGCATCGTCCCATTGAAGAAGTGTGTTACTCATTACCACAGCTTTAGCATTCCAGCATGTTCCTCAGCTGAAATTTAGCCAGGGGAACAAGCCAGAGGCATACACAGGGGCAGCCTGGGGGTGGGGGCAGGGGTAGGGGGCAAGCTGCTTCTCATTTTGTGTTGGAAAGGGGCGATCAACAGGAGAAGAGAAGAGACTGAGGAGCTTCTGCTAGAGGCACCAGAGCAAAAAAACCCAACCAACCAACCAAACAAACAAACAAAACCCCCCAAACCTAAAAAGCAGCAAATTCACAGCAGGAAATAGAAGTAAATAGATTTTTGATGGAGTGAACACTCAGCCTAAGCCACGTGGAGGGCTTAGGATGGGTCTCGGTATCAGAGGGGTAGGACACATCTCTGGGGATTGAAGGTTAGGCACAAATCCAGTTAGCTTTGGAAAGAAACCCCTGTGTGAAGCACCCAGAGAATCTCAGTGGGTTTCCTCTGTGCTTGCACACTCAGCACCTTCTCTTCCCATCCTGCCTCCACACATCCAAAATTGCACCTCTTCTTTCCTGTTCTGCCATCAGTATTTTGCTCAAGTGCAGCAGTCTTTGACATTTCACAGAATCATACAATCAAAGGATCACCCAGGATGGAAGGGGCCTCTACAGGTCATCTGGTCCAACACCCCTGCAGTCAGCAGGGTCATCCTCAGCTAGATCAGGTTGCCCAGAGCCTGGTCAAGCCTCACCTTGAATATCTCCAGGGATGAGGCCTCAACCACCTCTCTGCGTAACCTGTTGCAGTGCTCAACCACCCTCACGGTGAAGAACTTTTTCCTAACATCCAGTCTAAACCTCCTCTTCTCTAATTCCTTTTCCTTACATGCTGTCCTAGACAGGGACTATCTCCCAGCTTAAAAGCACCCAGCTTGCCTGGGACTCTTTGTCAGTCTCACAGGATTTGAGTGTCTCTGTATCACTCTTTTTCCCCCTGCTACTCTTTTGTCCCTCACACACTCCACCTTTTTCATTCCTCAAGTCACTGGTAGCTAAGGGAGCATGCAGGGGTTTCATGCCAGCTGCCCTGGCCTTATTGTTTCTTTTAAAAGATTTATTGCATCATTGCTCTCTGCTCCTCTCACTCTTTCCACTAGTGTATTTGTAGACGTGGCTATGGCAAGACTGCCTGCACCTGTTCCTCTGAGTCCTCCTCCTCCTCTGCATCTTGCCCTTCTGTGAAACCCTCCTGCAGGAATTCCTCTCTCAGGCTTGTGTTTCGCCCCACCCCCCATCCCTCCACCCCAAGCTGTACCTTTGGAGCTCTGAGACCATGCTCTGAAGTCTTGGCACTGCAGAAGGGAGAGGTTTCTCAGGAATGTTCTCAAAGGATCCCGAGGCTGCTCCGACTGTCAGAGCCATGTATAGATGCATGGGGGCAAATATACACTGGGGAAATTTCTGACATCCCACCCCCAGCAGCAAGCCACTGCAGGGTAACATCTCAGCATTGAGGGTGGTGTCCCCAGCCCCCTCTGCCAGTGCTGGCCCTGTGCCAGTTGCATAGTGGTGGCTGGAAGGGGGCACCTTCAGGGGTGTTGCTGTTGCTCCTCCAATAGATGTTCACAGGGAGGTGCATGAACACACCCATCCATGGTGCTCCACTCTGCAGCTGACAGGGCATGTTCCACGTGCTGAGAAAATCCCTGCCACGAGAGAATTCTGCCCCTGAAAGCTTGCAGGCTGGGTCCTCAGCTGCTGCCTCCCATAGCCAGGATGGTTGAGCATGTGTCTGCCCTTAGCTCTCACCTACCTAATCTTCCAGAGGGGCAGCGACCATCCTTCCACAGGGCAACGCAGAGAGCTAACCAGGGAGATTCAGCAAGGCACTGGATGGGGGTCTGAAACCACTGCAAGCACCAGCACTCAGCCAAACCCCTGTCAGCAGCACAGGGAGCTCACACACACTTGGGTCCCATGCCCAGGCTGCTCTTGGCTCATCTCACCGATGCTGGGAGCTTCCCGGGGAGGCAAGCAGCGCTCCTCAAGCAAGGAGTCAATGCTGCACTGTAATTATTTGATCTCTGATGTATTTATAACTTTTACATCTATCTGACACGTCCAGGGGACAACTGCTTTCCTTTACTCACTCTCATGACCTCTCATTCACAGCTTTTGTGCCTCCCTTTGACCTCATGTTTGAATGGCAGAGGTGGGGCTCTGGGGCTGGCCCCCACCGGCACAATCCAGGATGGCCCAAGAGCTGAATGAACAGATTGCCACCAGGGAGAGAGGGACCTCACTTCCAGCCAGCTCCTGGGTGAGGGGCTGAATCCACCTTGACCTCTTCCAGGATGGATCTTCTGCCAGTAACCTCCCCTTAAAGGCAGCAATGAATCCCATCCCAGGGAGACCTGCTGCTGCAGCAGTCCCACGTTAGGTTGCGTGGAAAATGGAAAAGAAAACTCGCTGACAAAGGGGCAAAAGCAGCTTCCTTGGCCCACTTGTGAACAGAGACAGCTTCCTAGGGAAATGAGCACAGCTCTTGGAAGGGGAAGCTGCACACAGCACCCTCCTGCCTGCCTGACCCTCGTGCGTGGCCCCACAGACACTCCAGCTTCAGCGCCGGCTTCCAAGCTGGCATCCCCATCTCAGGCCTCAGCTGACACAGAGACAGTGAGGACTTTGCACCATCTGGGCACAGGGAAAGTGTGACTGAGGGGCAAATGTCACCCATATGCTGATGGCACCAGACCCAGAGCATGCAGACGACTCCTCTGGCACCTGTGGCACAGCTGAGGGGGGAGGTAAGAGGACACTGACCTGTTGCCAACAGCTCCTGGCACCAACCCCAATCCTTTCTCCTCCTGACTGAAATTTTCCAGCATGTGGGTCCCACTGCAGCCAAGGCCAGGGTCAGACATCTCACTGCAATTGTACCCTGCAGAGCACTGGAGCAGAAGAATTCCTGCTCTGCTTCCAGACAGCATGACCCCAAAGACAGACCTGTCTGCCTCCCTTGTGCAACCTTGCCCCTGCACCCTCCAAGAGCAGCTGCATGCTTCATGAAGGCACCCCTGGGGACTCCTCAGACTCAGAGAAGCCAAGGTCCAGCCATTCTTGGCCCTGCTCTGGTGCTTGTGGACAGATGGAACTCTGTCCCACCTTTATCTCCTGCCCAAGCATTCCCCTCCTCCTTCTCCTCAAATGCCATCCACCTTCCTGGGTGTCTTGAGAATACCTGTTCCTCCTGCTTGGATTTGATCTGTGCCCATGTTTGAGCTGATATCCAGCAATTCCCTCAAGCCTGCCCTCACAGTGACATGTGGAGACTGTCTGGTGGCCAGGGCAGCTTGCAGACATGCAGGGTTACAGCCTGCTGGTGTCCCCACGGGGTCTGGGATCGTGCCTGAGTCAGGTGCTGTGAGGAGTTGTGACACAGGCAGAGGGGCATCCTTGACCATGAGACATGCCCCTGCCTTCTGGGGCCAGGCTGCTGTTGGGGCTCTGCTGTGCCCATGTGCATTACAAGATGACACACATGCCTCTGCACCTTCTGCCTTTGCTCTCAGACATTGCTTTGCATTAAAGACACTTCTCACAGATGCAGAGCTGCTGCTCCTCTTTCCCTACCACACCCCAGCCCCCTCCCCGTGCAGGGGGCTACATGCCTGAGTCCCAGCTACCCCAGGAAAGAGCTCATAAAACCAAAGGGGCTTCCCCGAGCTCACCTTGCAGAGCCCCTCAGCCACCCCCTGCTGCAGACAAGCAGGCTGTGTAAACACAGGAGCTGAGGGCCCCCCTCAGCCCCCAGCTGCCAGCAGCAGCTGGACAGGGAGGACAGAGCAGGGAGCTGTGGATTAGGGAGCACAGCCTATGGGGGTGCCAAGGCCCTTGATTTGGTGAGAGAGTCAAGCTTGCCACCAAACCTGCTTCCTGAAGGCCCTGGTGTCAGTAGCATCACTCTGGAGCACACTGCAGCTTCTGCTGTGCTGGCAGAGGTGAGGTGCAGAGACCCACCAGCAAGTCTGGGGTGCCCATTACCCCACTCCCCTGGCCCATGTTGCTCTTTCCACCTCGGGGATGGGGAACAGCAGATCCCCAAGGGTCTGTCCCTGGCCACTCAACAAAGTTGGGTGAGGCTGGGATGGTTTGTTCTCCCACCCCTGCCACCCACTCCTGTTGCCTTATCAGCAGGGTGCTGGAGTGCCCAGCATCCCCAGTGTGGGGCCAGCTCCTGCACTCCTCTGGCACTGATAAGAGCTTTAGCTGGTTGGAGGTTCCTCCCTGCAGCTATTGGGAGCAGGGCCTGGAGCCAACAGGGAAAAAGAAAGGGAAATAACTTCTCTCTTTGGAGGAGAGCTGCTGATGGGTGATTAATGGCCGTGGCCAGACCACTGTGCTTGTGCCATCTGATAAGAAGCCTTCTGACAAAACAGACCTGCTGCTGGGGCATTCATCACGCCTCACTCAGCAGCCATCAGATAAGAGCAGGGTTAGATAGGTCCCATTCATCCTCTTCATTCCCACTTCTCCACCCTCTCCTTTCACCCTGTTTGCCAGAGCGTTTCATCCTTAGAAGAAAACCGAAGTGTGCAGGGACACTGTGCCACAGGCAGGGAGAAAGAGCCACGGCCGACCCTTTCCCAGGGTTTAGGGGCAGGGGCTTCCAGCCTTGTGCTTTTTATTGCTTGCCTTGTAGGATCTCATACCTTTTTCCTCTCCTTCCATGACAATCACCCGGTTTTGAACCAAAGAGTCATGCTCACAGGGAGAGGGATGTCCTGTCTCTGGCAGTCTGATCATGGCTGATACACCTTTCATGGGTGGATGCTGCTGGGTGACAATGAGAACTACTTGTGTGTCACTCTGCCCATCCTTCAGGCTCTCACCCGAAAGAAAACAAAACCAAACTTGTCACACTTCAGTTAGGGACTACTTTTCCAGCTCCTACAGGGAGGAGAGGGCTTTTGGGATGCTGTGGAACCCCCCTGGCACAAGGTCTCTGCTGTGGGGCTGCAGGTTGTGCATGCGTCTGTGCAAGCCAGACCTCCACGGTGGGGATGGATGCAGTCTCAGAGATCTGCATTGGAAAACCCCCTTCTACTTGGTGGGTCATGGGTGGAGTCCCCAGGGGCCATGGATGGGCTCGGGAAGCTTTGGTGTATCCTGTGAAGAGGGGGCCGGCCGGGGGGCTGGGCTGCCGCTGTTTGCACAGGCTGAGCTGAGAATGCTGCAGGCTTCTCTCAGCCTCTCGTCTCTTGCAGCACAGGCTCGGGCAGCCTGCTCCACCTCTGCTGGGTAAGGATGGGCTCCCCTGCACTCAGCCATCGCTGTCCAGGCTGCCAAGGCTACCCAGGCTTCCAGCAAACCCGGTCCCACAGACACATCCTCGTACACACACACATATATATGTACATGCATGCCTAGCAGTGGGCAGGCACTGTGTCCCCTGCCTTCACTGCACAGCACTGCAGGGACTGTGAATTTCCAGGTGACAAGTGGTGCCCACAACTTACTGGTGCAGGAGCACTGCCCACAGCAGCTGGAACACAGTGAGCTCCTGCTGGGCTTGCGTGGATGGCCCTGCATGTCTCGGGCAAGAGGAGTGGGTTGGGCAGTCCCTGGAGGCTGGCAGGGGTGTGGGTGTGCAGCTGGGTCCTGTCTGCACCCTCCTCACGCTTGCCACTCCTCTCCATCCATCCCCTTCTGACTGGAGCTAAACCACTCTGAGATTTTTTCCTGGGATTTATCCCACCACAAGGGCACTTAATGCCATTAGGGCTCTCCAGCAGCTCTGGGGTCATAGTTTCCTTCCCTACAGGATGGGGAATGAACCCTAGCCAGGGCAAGCACCAGCCAGTACAGGCCACCACGGACCCATGCACCAGCCCCACACCCGGACACTTCCCACTGCTCTTCTTCAAAGGGGCTTTTGCAAGCAATGCCCTGAAGCAGATTGAATTAGAGCCTAATAAAGCAGTAGTAATTTGCAAACTGGAAATGCTCCAGAGAGCCCAGGACTAATTCATTAAAGTCTTCCTCCTTCCCCCCACCCTTCCCCCGGAGGTATCTGGTTGAAGGCAGCTGAGTTTTAGCCCTGCTGTCCTGTCCTCTACCCCAGCTCCTGCTCTTGCCACCACTCACAGTTTTGGTTTTCTCCCATCCTGGAAGGAGCTGTTTGCAAACCATTTGTTTGAACTCTTGCACATGAAAGACAGGACCAAAGACTGGCCAAAACAAAGACTTTTAGCACAGTATCACCAAGGTTGGAAGAGACCTCGAGGATCATTGAGTCCAAGCTGTCACCACAGACCTCATGACTAAACCATGGCACCAAGTGCCACATCCAGTCCCCTCTTGAACACCTCCAGGGATGGTGACTCCACCACCTCCCTGGGCAGCACATTCCAATGGCTAACAACTCTCTCTGGGAAGAACTTTCTCCTCATCTCCAGCCTAAACCTCCCCTGGCACAGCTTGAGACTGTGTCCTCTTGTTCTGCTGCTGGTTGCCTGGGGGAAAAGACCAAGCCCCTCCTGGCTACAACCTCCCTTCAGGCAGTTGTAGAGAGCAATGAGGTCTCCCCTGAGCCTCCTCTTCTCCAAGCTAAACACCCCCAGCTCCCTCAGCCTCTCCTCACAGGGCTGTGCTCAAGGCCTCTCCCCAGCCTTGCTGCCCTTCTCTGGACACCTTCAAGTCTCTCAATGTCCTTCCTAAACTGAGGGGCCCAGAACTGGACACAGGACTTTAGCACCAAAGTTTTGGGTTGCATTTGTCTGGTATTTAATAATAATAATAATAATAATAATAATAATAATAATAATAATAATAATAATAATAATAATAATAATAATAATAATAATAATAAAGCTGTTACAGAAAGCCTTTGCAGTTAGGCTTTGAATTTAAGCACAAAACAGCTTTTGTTTGTGTTTGACTAAAACCAGGGTGGTTTTTTTTAAGCTATCATTGTGGGGGTAGGGGGGAGGGGAGGTTAATTGGTTTGTAAGGGCTGGGGTTTTTGTTTTCCTCCTGAAAAATGAAGGAGAAAATAGTATGGGAAATATTTTTCGAGCTCAAAACTCTTGCTGAGTTCAGGCCAAGTCCCTCCTTTCCCCAAGAGGTGAGAGCTCCCAGGACTTGGAAGGGTTGGGTCCTTGTCGCAGCATCCTGCTCTTCCCTTGCCGTGGTGGGAGAGTGGTGGTGAGCCCCAGCCCTCTCCCCGGGGCCAGAAGCTACAGGTGGCTCAGGGTAACACGGTGTTGACACTGTGGGAAGGTGGGGCTGTGCTGGGGGTTCACAGTCCCTTCGTGCCTGCAGGGGGACAAGAGCTGCACCTTGGGGACAGCAGCACAGCATGGGAGCTGCAGAGCGAGGTGGCACCTCTGTCCCTGGGTGCAGGATCTCCACTCTTGGCAGGACACCCGTGCCTGGCTCAGCCCCCACCTGGGTTTTTTTGCAATGCTGGGGTAGACAGCAGGCTGCAGGCCCTGGTGTCCTGCTTGCCACCCCTTGCATGCGTGGCGTGCTGTGCATGACGGTGCAGCAACTGCTTGCAGGGGCTTTCAGCTCCCCCTCAGGGGTTCAAACCGTGACAGCCCCTTGGCTGGGTTTCCAGAGCTGCCTTATGGCAGCAGGTGCCTTGAATTTGAGCTGTGGGACAAACTGAGCTCGAGGTGGTTCTGCCATCCCAGCAATGTGCCCGCTAAGCAGGGATCAGCAGCTAGCAGAAACGTTATCCTGTCAGGCCCCACAAGTGCTCAGCAGCTAAGGTCAGAGCAGAGGGGAAGCTGCCGGACCCCTCGGCCCACTGGCAATTCCCTGTCGGCATTTTTGCTGCCCTGCCTGCCAAGACTGCTGCCTCCCAGCTGGCCAGCTGGAAGAGAAGGAGCTGTGGAGATGTGCTGAGCGTGGCTGTGGCTGTGCCTTCGGCAGCAGGGACAAGCTGCAAGGGGGAAGCCCCAGCCTCGAGCGTGAGGAGGTGGCTGGGAGCACCTCAGCATGCGCCCCTGCAGCAGGCAGTGGAGGGGAGCCACATCTGGCAGCCAGCTGTGGAACTCCTTACACACTGCACTGGCGAGATGCAAAAGCCAGCCAGGGGACACTGTGGAGTGGGGGGGGAGGGACTGGGGCAGGCTGCAGGATCATTTTTCAGATATTTAGGGTAAAAAATGGGCTCACTCATACCTGGCCAGCAGCTCCAGCACACATCTGTGCTGTAACTCAGCTCTTGTGTGCACAGTGCACCGCTTCTCACTTTGTGGGTAGGGGATGGGTATTTAGTTACTGCTAAGAAAGCATTTAGGTGTCCCCTGATAAAGACTTTTGAAGTGTGGTTAATTCAATCTTTAGAGCTCCTGACAACCCATAGCATCCCCAAACTGCTGAGTTATGAAACTGCAAACTATCCATCAGCTGCCTTCTCCTTGCTTTTGAGCCTTCAGCTGGCACAGGACACAGAGTGGTTTGGGTTGGAAGGGACCTTAAACGTCATCCAGTTCCAACCACCCTGCCATAGGCAGGGGCACCTTCCACTAGACCAGGCTGCTCAAGGCCCCATCCAACCCTGAACACCTCCAGGGAAGGGGCATCCACAACCTCCCTGGGTAACCTGTTCCAGTGTCTCACTACCCTCACTGTCAAGGATTTCTTCCTCATCTTCACTCTCCACCTCCCCTCTTCCAGCTCAAAGCCATGGCCCCTCATCCTGTCACTACAGCCCCTTAGAAAAGTCCCTCTCCAGCTCTCCTGTAGCTTCTCCAGGTACTGGAGGTCTGCTCCCAGGTCTCCCTGGAGCCTTTTCCAGGCTGAACAGTCCCAACTCAGCCTGTCCCCATAGGGGAGTTGTTCCAGCCCTCTGTTCATGGCCTCCTCTGTAGCCACTCCAGCAGTTCCCCAAACCCTTCTCAAGTGACAGAAATTAATCATGTGGTACCTATGATAAGCACTAAGTATAAATCTGTGAGAACCATTGCCTTTCTCGTGGGATAGCTCTGCCCAGCGTGGCCAGGCAGAGCCAGTTGCTGATGTTGGTGTCCCTGCCTGTTGCTGAGCTCCTCCGTAAAGCAGGAAAGGTTTAAGCAAACGAATTCACTCTTCTCACCTTTGCATCCCATGAGATCTCCAAATGTTGCAAATGCACCCAGGAAATTACCATGGTCGTTAGCACTTCTATACACACATCTATGCTCCAGGGAATCGCCAAGGAGTGGCACAGCAGCCCTGCCTGCCTTTAAGAGGGAGCTGGTCCAGCACTGAAGAGCTGACGTGCAGGTTAGGGGGCTGGTTAGAGCTCACACTCCACGTTTCTTCCTCCTTCCAGTGCTATCAAACCACTGCAGAATGTCAGTAAGGCAAATGCTCATTTGAAACCGAGCTTGTGAGCCCTGGAAAAAAGTGTCTGATCCTTCATGGATATTGTTTGGAAAGTGTAACAGAACCTCAGTCAGAGAAGGGCTGCAGGAGCTGTTTGTTTTTCTTGCTTAGTCCTTGCAAAGAGAAGCTGCTGACCCCGAGCTTCCACGTTCAGTTTCTCCTCATGCAAGCTGCCCTGCTTCAAGAGCTTTCAGGCAAGGAGTTGAGGTCTATGCCTAATGCCAACAGCAAACATTTCTCCTCTTGAGAGGCCACACAGGGATACTTCCAGGCAAGCAGCAAAGCAGCAGGCACAGCTTGCAAGCAGGGTCTGCCTCTGCTTTGAGGCAGCAGGTGACACACTGGATGTTGTTCTTGCTGTGAGAAAGGCTGAGAGTCATCACAATGGTGGCCAAGCATCGAAAATCTGCCAGTGGGCTGCTAGAGCCACAGATTTTTCTCACTGTGCTGGAGCTCATCCACAGCTGGGGGGCAGAGAGGCTGCACTGCTGTACTTGGACTGCAGAGATAAACCCGAGCCACTCCAGCCAGTCAGTGCCTAGGCCAGAGTTTTCCTAGAACCTGGGGACATTCTCACCCAAAGTTTGGCTTGGCCCATGGCCTTTAGCACCCCGTGGCCTCATTTTGTACCCACTAACATAACTGTCCACCTGCAGCAGATTGCCAAGTTGCAGGAAGGACTTCAAAATCATTTTATTAAAGCTTTGGTTTGTTAGGGTTCAGACAACAAGGGACTGGAAGCCTGAGCTTTGCTTCTGTCTGGCCTGCTGAATGTGTCCCTCTGACCAGGTCATCAGCTCTGCTCTCCAGAGGGTTCTGAAATAGCAAAGGGTGTGCCACAGGCTGACTGGAGCCATGAAGCAGTCAATGGCATGGCAGTATCAGGGATGACCCAGCTCTCCACTGGCTGCAGGGCATTCAGAGAACCTTCCTGGGGGGGCAGGGGGAGGAGTGATTCTATCTCTCTTTTTACCCCTTAAAGGTGTCATAGCCAACGGACCCTTCATAACATTCCACAGCAAGAGCTGTGGTATCACATCTCAGGTGGATTGAGCATCTGAACGTGGCTGTTGGCCATGCAGCATGTTCTGGGCACCATGGGGTCTGGGGAGCACTCTGCCTCCTGAGCACTGCTCTTACTTTAAGGGGACCAGGCAGGAGATGTTATTTGAGGTCTGCAGGGACAAGCTCTGTGCTGAACCCAGCAGGGAGCACTTTGAGGTCATACAGGTATCTATTGGACAAAGTATCTGAAAAGCAAAGCAAAGTTTCAGACTGCAGCTGTGCTACACAGCTAGTGAGTGCCTTAATGAATACCTTGGCTGCCCTGACAGGAGCTGTGTGGCTTCCTATGGAACAGGCTCTCACCAACCTTGTTCTCTGAGAGCAAGGAGGGCTGGTCAGTGATGCTAACATGGGCCAAGAGCTATGGCAGAGAAAGACCTGGGGCTGGCAGCACACCTCCAGGACCATCATCTTCATTCTGCCTGGTCTGGGTAGTAGACAGGAGTAGGAGACAAGGCAGCGCTGCAGCAAAGCAGAGGGCAGAGAAGATAAGAAGCTTTACTTTTATTGATCTGAGTTTGCTGAGCCTTCCAAGTTAATGAGTCCCCAGCAAGCTGCTTTAACAAGAGCCCATGGCAGGCTTAGGAGAAGGAGATGAAAATTAGGGCAGAAATAGATGCTTGTCTGCAGAGCCTGATCAGCTGGGGCCAGCAGGGCAAGGAGAGGCCAGGGAGGGCTGGCAGCAGGAGCTGGGGACCAGCCAATTGCTGAAAGTCCCGCTTCAGTGCTTTGCCTTGCTGCCCTCCTGCCAAGCCCCAGCCCGGTTCTCCCGCTCCCCAGGCCAGCAATTAATCCCTTGGCAGGGGGCTGGGGGGTGTGTGGGGGAAGGGGATGGGCTGTTCCCCACCCTCTCTTCCACTTGGTCTTGCTTTTGTGTGAGTTTAGAGCTGGCAGCATGGGGTTCCCACAGCGAGGCAGCCAACGCCTCCAGCTCTGAGCCCCCCCTGGGAGATGCCTCAAAGAGCAAGGAGGGTGCTGGAGAGGAGGAAGAGGCTGGCTCCTTCCTCAGAATCTGGACTGTGGCCTGAAAGGGCATTCCCCCCCCCCGCCCGCCCCCAGCCTGTATCCACCATCTCCTGCCCCTCGCCTCCCCCTTGCAGCCAGGGCCAGGCATGGCTCCGTGCTGGAGCTGGGGCCGAGCCCCACGCCGGGAGGACTGACCACGGCCAGGGCCCCGGCCAGCTCCAGGCACCGCGGCCCTGAAAGGAGCCATTGTCTGCCCGGAGCTTTGAAGACTGAGAGTTTTGTACAAGTGCCAGGTGGTGCAAGCCGCGGTGCAGGGGCAGCTCCCAGCTCCCCAGGCTGCCGTTTCTGCTGTCAACACCCCGCACAGCGCTCTTCTGGGGGACGAGGGGCGGGAAAAGAGGGTGAAAAATGTTTTATAATGGGACCAAAAAAAAAAGGGGGGGGGGGGGGGGGAGGGGGGAATACAGCGGCCCTTCCGTCCCCACCGGTGGTGGCCGCAGCAGGCGCTGGGGCTCAGATGTTGTTTGTCAGCCGCGGGGCTGCGGGCTGGCAGCGGATCCGCCCGGGCAGGAGCGGCAGCGAGCCGCCGTTCCAAGGGCTGCAGCCTCGGCTCCTGTTTCTCCGGCGGGGCGGTCGTGCTGGGGCAGGGCAGCTGCTGTGAGTTCACTGGAGCAGCACTTTCCCACAGTCTGGAGAAGTGACACATGGCTCTCACACATTCCTGCGCCGGCAGGCTCGGCCGCGCTTGGCCAGGAGTCAAGGCAGAGGGAGGCTGCCGCTGCTGGGAGCTGCTGATTAGCAGGTTCCGACTTTGGCACCAGCCCGGCCCTCGGAGGGCGAAGGAGACGGAGGGGGCAGAGCAGAGCTGGGCTCCGGGGTGGTTTGTGCAACAGCTTAACCCTTCGGAGGCAGGCACCGAGCAAAGATTTCCCGCGGGGATTTTTCCTGGCGTGGCCTGCCCTGTCATTGCTGAGACTGCAGCTCCCTGCTCAGCTCCCTGCTCAGCTGCCTGCACTCCCTGCCTGCAGTGCTGCCCCGAGAACCCTCACATCCCTTGGCATTTTCCACCCACGTGCAGGTGGGCCAGGGCTGGTGCTCAGGGAGAGTGTCTGAGCCTGGAGAGCAGCGGGGCTTGTCCTGCCAGACACCAGCCTAGAGTCCCACACGGGCTGGCCAGCCTGTCTGCAGAGCCTGGCAGGGGCAGCAGGGCTGGCAGTATCCCAGTGCACCAGTGGGTGCTGGGGCAGCTTGCTGGAGCACCAGGAGAGGTTTCAAATGAGCTCCTGGAGCAAGAAAGAAAGGCTGTCCCTATGTCCTCCCCAGGGTGGCATGGCAGCAGCTGCCCAGGGGGAGGGTCTTCTTTAGAGGCAGAGTTTGCCCTCTCAAGACCCGTGCATGGGGTATTCTTTTCCTGCTCAGGGAGGTGTGCATGAATTTGTGCTGACTTCAGAGCCTCATCTCATGTCTGGGGGAATATTTGAGGTCACAAGTTCCTGAAAATGTGCAGGTTCCCAGGAGGCTTCGGTGAGTACCTCCCAGGCTTTGCCCAGTGCCGTCCTCAGCCCTGCCTGCAGCCAGGAGATCTGAGGGGGTTGTAGAAAATGGCTGAACTGTGCCCCAGGGAGAGGATTGGCTCTGCCATTGTCTGTGCCCCAGGGAGAGGAGCAGCTCTGCCATTGTCATTGTTCAGGGAAAGATGGCCATGCTGGGAGGTGAGAGGTGTACCCAGTGCTGGCTGCTGTGGGTGAAAGATCCAGCTGCACACCGGGGCTGGTGAGTCACAGTGTGGCATGACTGGTATCAGTCCTGTCTCCTGGAGCAGTCCAGGCGGTTCCCAGCCTGCCTCCACTGGGGCCTCCATCCTGGAGAGTTGGCAGAGGGCCCCATGCAGCAGCTGTGGGGCTGGCTGGGAGGGGGGCTGCTCCTCACCGCCGTGCAGAGGTGAACCCTCCCTTGCGATAACATCAATTTCCCAACGCTGTGTAGGCTGTGATGCTCATTCCCATGGAGCACCCACAGTCTCAGCCCCTTTCCTTCAGGAGCCCAGAGTCACTGCTGCATCACACTGAGGCCCAGCTGGCTGGGAAGAAGCAGAGGCTGGGGGTGGTCCTGCCTTTGCCAGCTTTAAGAAGAACCACAATGCTTCATGTGCTGCAGTGCCCAGCTCTGCAGCAAGACCGAGAACATGGACATCCGTTGTGAGCTGGTGGTGCTGCTGATACTGCATTGGCTCTCTGTCCCTGCCCCACTGTCACATCTCAAAGCCCTACCAGGCTCCCATGGATGTGTCATGATGAGCTCCTCGGGCTGCAGCAGCTCTTTCCCAAGTCCTCATGTATTTCTGCAGCTAAGCTCTGACCCTGCCACCTGGGCGAAGCAGCTGGCAGGCACGGTCCTACCGAGAGGGTGGCAGCTCTGCCCTGCTCAGCCTGTGGGAAAGTCATGTCTTGCCCATTTCCACTCCTGTTTTGTGTATTCAGGCCACGAGTTCTCTCCAGAGCCTGGAGCAGCTCCAGCCGTAGGTGGGGTCTCTTGATACAGCCATGCAAAAGCTGTGGTAATCCCAGTGCTATACCAGCAGCAGCAGCAGCAGCTGCATTTGTAAGTTTCCCAGTCCTCTCAAAAGTCAAAACGAGCTGGTTTCATGCCTTCCTCCCGACCTGCTTGCCTTCGCTTGCTGGCATTGTTTGATTCCAGACCTCCTCAAAGGCTGGAAAAAGCTTTTTGCCAAACAGCTGGAGGCAAACCTGGGATGGCCAGGGGGTTCCAGACAATGCAAACGCTCCCTTTTATCTTACCTATGTATTTTTACTCCTTGCAATTAGCTGCCTGCTCTGTCTGCTTCTTATTTCCCTATGGTTCCTCCCAACAGCCCTGCCTCAGAAACACTTAGACAGAGCAGCACATCCCCATGCCCTTTAGCTCTTCCAGCAGCTCTGTGGGGGTTGTGGGTGTTGGCCCTGAATTCACACCCACCGCAGGCACCAGCCAAGCTCAGCAGCACGGGTACCAGCGCCACAGTTCACACCAGCCCCAGCTTTCAGGCACATCTTCTGCAGCGTTCCCTGCAGGAGCTTCTTCCCCTGCCCTCATTACAGGTGACAGCCAGAAACCAAACACTCAAGGCGTCTGGATGCTGCTTAGACACCTGTCAGTCTGTCCACAATTGTTTGCTCCCAGACCTCTGTCTCCTCTTTCTGCTTGTCTTTATGAAGCCTCTGAGAGGGAACAAATTTGAGTGAAATTGTGTGCCCTTTGCTGTAGGAACATCCAGTCTCCAGCACCAAGCCTCAGGTCTGGGAGGTGCCTCCAAGGCTTGAGGGATACAGCCTGACTCTCTGCCTTCCTGCATCAGGAGGAAGGAGACAAAAACCTCCACCTCTTCCCCCCCCCAAAAAAATAATATCCAATCATGAAGGCTTCCACTGGCACCACTTATTTGGCTTCAGAGAGGGTTCCTTTGCTTGCCATCTGTGATCCCCAGGCCAGGAAAACCATGGCAAAAGGCACCACAGTTTCCAGTCCTTCCCTGAACAGTGAAGGAAGCAGAGCAACCGAAACCCCTTTAAAATATTTTCACAGTATCACAGTGTAACTAAGGTTGGAAAAGACCTTGAGGATCATCGAGTCCTACCTATCAACACAGACCCCATGACTAGACCATGGCACCAAGTGCCACGTCCAATCCCCTCTTGAACACCTCCAGGAACGGTGACTCCATCACCTCCCTGGGCAGCCCGTTCCAATGACGAACGACTCTCTCGGTAAAGAACTTCCTCCTCACCTCGAGTCTAAACCAGGTGGGTGGATTGCTGCCCCAGGAGTGCTGCTTATAGGTCCTGTCCCTGCACTTGGCTGCTACCTGGCCACTTCAAATATTGTTTTTTTGGAAAACCACTTCCATAAATCGACAAAGCAGAGCCCAGCTCCAGAGGAACAGCCCCCACGGCTGGTGAGCTGGTGGCCACAGCCAGCCACTGAAGGAGAACACACTAGCAAGTAGGCAAAAGAAATGTGACTAATGAAAGACAGAGCAGAGAGCCTATAAAAACACATTTCTTGCTTTTATTAGACCAAAGCAACTGTACAAATAGAGCACATGAGCCCGAGATGGCCGGACAGGAGGGTGAGGATTGCCACCACCCTGCCCTGCCTGCTGACTTCCACCCCACGGGCATGGGTCAGAGGAGGCTCCAGCGTGGCTTGCCTGGCATGCAGGGACACGCGTCCCTGACAGAGCCTGCTGGGACAGGGAGAAGGGATGGAGGGGAGAGGCACAGAGAGAGAAATGTGAGCTAATCATAGAGGTATGGCAGCGCTTGTGACAGGATGGCCCTTGCTGTGTGTCCAGCACTGCTGCGTTGGCACCACTGGGCTAGGGGGGAGGAAGATGCTGCTGTAGTTCAGGTTAGAGGCATTTGGCCTCCAACCTGCAGGAATGTTATTTTTGCCTCCCCAGGCACTTCTTTTCAAGCTAAAAATCAAATCTGCCAACAGTGGAAGAGAAATGTTTGTTGTCACACTCCCCTCCCTCCCCCCAGCCATCATTCAGCTTGGTGGAGACAGTAACAATGGTAGGAGATCAAGGAGAGGATCAGCACAGCACCCTCACTTCCCAGGGTAAATAAAAGCTACTCCCATTTTCTGCCATCAGCATGGCCTGGCCATAGACATTAAAAGAAAAAAGAAGACGAGGAGGAAAAAGAAAGCCCCTTTTTCCGCTCTTCAAGGCAAGATCCCCTCAGCAAGCTCTGGCAAAGAAAGGCATCTTGTTCAGGGGCTCTGAAAGGCAAGATGAAAGGGGAAACCTACATTTTTCAGCCCAGCCTGTTTCTGACATGGGAAAATAGCGCAGACAAGAATAGATAGCTTGTTGGCTCATTTTTTCCTTGACAGATAATCTGTGTGAATGCACCATATTAAGCCCCGAGTAAGACGCCAGGATCCCCCCCACCCACTCACACACACCCCCTTCCTCTCCCCCTTCCCCAGCTACCTTGAGAGCAGTGAGGAGTGAGGAGCTGTGATTTGTGAGCGTGCGGGGTGCTGGGGGTTCAGGGGGCAGCCATCCATCACCAGCCACCTCCTTTTGGCACCCCTCGTGTGCTCCGCAGCCTTCTGCCCCCGCACTCAGGCTCCTGCATGCCCTGAAAGCACAACCCAAACTGTGCCAAAAGTTAAGCTTAGGTTAGGAGGAGATGTGCTGAGATTAACTTAGCGATGCTCCCCACAAAACATGTCCCAGCAGCACGCGTGGGGGTGGTGGTTTCAGAGCGGGACATGCTGCCGTGATGGAGCAGAAGAGGCTGATCCCATCCATCGGCAGCCCAGGGCCCCAGGCTGGGGCCAGTGCTGCTCTCGGCTGGCACTCGGCTCACCAGGGGAGCCCATTTTGGCTCAAAGCGCTGCCGCTCTTGCGGCTCCCTCCCACGGCGGCTTTCGCTGTGCCTTCGGCAGCTCTGCAGACGTCGTTCCTCTCCCGGCGCCGGCCGGAGCGTGGCTCATTAGCTGTGCCTGCCTGCGTGACCCACCGACACCGCCACCCGTGACGGCTGCTCTGCGCTGCCTGCTGCGGATCGCCGGGCACCAGGTTATTAAAACAAACGCACAGGTGCCACGCTTGGAGCTTGGGGCAGCCTCGCACCAGCCTCCTGCCTGCCTGTGCCCCAGGCTGAATCAGGTTTTCACACCGCAAAAATAAAAGCCAAAACGGGTGGAGTGAGTCCCCTGCGGCTCCCTCGGGGGAAGGCAGCGCTTCTCCCATGGACAGCAGGAACAGGGCACCATCAGCCCCACCACTACCATCAGTGGGGTCATTCTCTTTGCTTTTGTCTAGAACTGAAGCCCTGTCAAAGGGAAAAGCTTGTGGCTGCATTGCCCAGCCGCAGGCACATGCCCCAAAATAGCCTCATTTAGGCAAGAGCCACACACTAGCTTTAAAAAAAGAAAAGGCACTTAAAAGTCCTGTGGATTTTGGATCGCATTTGTCCCCTTTTGAGACATTTGGGTCCCGTTGACAGGTTTTACCTCACAGTCAGAAGAAATAACTAGCAAACTGCTTAAATGATGACTTTCCCCTTCTCGCAGAGCTCCAGCAGAGTCTGCAAGCCACCACCACCACCCCCAGCTGTGACAGGAACTCAGGCACCAGCGGCACCAGAATGCAGCCGCTGAGACGTGGCAGGATGACTAGGGAATATGCCTGGCTGGACTGCGGGAAGATTCTTCCTTCTTCAGCACCTGGGATGCTTACTGAGCTGAGAGCACAGAGTCACAGCACCAACCAGGTTGGAAGAGACCTCCAAGATCATCAAGTCCAACCGATCACCCAACCCTATCTAATCAACTAGACCATGGCACTAAGTGCCCCATCCAGGCCCTTCTTAAACACCTCCAGGGACATTGACCCCATCACCTCCCTGGGCAGCACATTCCAACCGGCAATCTCTCTGTCTGCGAAGATCCTAAGATCAAGCCTAAACTTCTCCCTGCACAGCTTGAGACCGTGTCCTCTCGTTCTGTCGCCGGTTGCCTGGGAGATGAGACCATCCCCACCCACCCTGTATCCCCTTGCGCAGCCCCCTGCAGCCCCGTGCAGCCATGTGTCTGCATGCGCAGGTGCATCTGCCTGGGCGTGCTGCAAGGTGCTGCTCCCTGCCCAGGCAGCGTGTGTGTGTGTGTGTGTGTGTGTGTGTGTGTGTGTGTGTGTGTACCAGGAGGCCTGTTTGCATATGAAAGTGGCCGTGTGCTCCGGAGGGCTGTATCATTTATTGTATGATCTTATCTGGCGCGTGCCTCGGCCGCCCTTTCCCACACTCTGCATGCTCTGCTGCCAAGGCCCCGGGCTTAGCCTGTCAGCATTACCCGGGCTCAGCAGGCAGGCAGTAATTCCCTGAATAAAGAAAACATTTTAAGGTTTGACAAGTCCAGCATTTGCATGTCTGTTTTCAGAGAAATAACCATCTCAGGGGATTAAGCCTTTTTTTTTTCTTTCTTTCTTTCTTTCTTTCTTTCTTCCTTCTTCTTTTTTTCTTTGGTTTTTTTTTCTCTTCTCATCCAGCCCAAAGTATGAAAACATTCTTGACATAGTTGCCTGGAAAAAAGAAAAAAAGGGGGGTTTTCTACAGAGCAAAAAAAGCCTTGCATCCTGTATGAGTCCAGTGATTTGCTTCGGGGAGAAGGAAGGGGGGAAGGGGGGAAAGGGGGGGGGCAAAGGTGGAAAAAAAAACCCAGAAAGGACAGAAAAAAAGGGGAAGCTCCAGGGCAGTAAACTCGATTTTAAAGTGGGTGCCACAGATCCCAGGCAATGTGCACACCAGGAGGGATTTGCATCCCTCCATCCCTGCCCACCTCTTTGTGCTGTGCCAGCAAAATCTGTCGGCTGTGCTCCCCATGGGGCTCAGGCCCACGCTGGCTGACAGCATCACTTGTGAGCGGAATGAATCCACGGCAGCTCAGAGAGGCAGGCAGCTTCCCTGAGGAGGAGGCTCCAGGGGGCTCCAGGGGGCTCCAGGGATCAGCTTGCTAGTGATGTGCCCCACCATGGGGCCATCCACACCAGGCATGCACCAGAGGAGCACTTGCTCACTGTGCAGCCGAGCTGGGGGATGTGCTGCCCCCGGAAAGCACCAGCCCTGGGACACAACTGGCAGCAGGCTGTAGCAGAGGAGCCTGGCAAGGTTTAGGGTGCTAAACACCGAATTTATTTACTTGGAATAAATCAGACTTACAAAGGCCTCTCACCCTCTGACTTTGTCACACTTTGGCTCTCCAGCATTTGGCTCTTCGGTGCACTACTCAGAGGGGACAGGGAGAGCCCAGCCTTCGCCCCAGTACTATCTGGCAGTGCCTGCAGTGGCAGCTGCCTTCGGGGCCTTCAAGCAAGAAAGCACACCTGGGAATTGCACACACACGGCCCCAGGCTGATGACAAGCATCCTTCACTCCTCCGGGCTCTCCAGCGTGGTGCTGCTCCGCACAGCCGAGACGCTCCCAGCCGCCCCGGCTGCCAGCTCCCATCCCGGCGCAGCTGGCGGGGGAGCCTTGCACGGCTGTTTGCAATTTGTCAGGGTGCTTTGCCTTCCTTTCCCCACCCCCCTCCGGCCCCCCTCCCGCCTGCCCCCCTGCCGGTACACTGGTTTTCTTCACAGCTAAATGAGGCTTTAAATTGGGGATAATACAGCTTTAACACGAAGAGGCTTAAAAAGCAAAAGTGAATAATTTCTCAGTTCTCCTTCCCGTAATCTCCCCCGGTAACATTAATTACGAGTGTGCGCAGAGCGCCCCGAGGCAAGCGCCGCTTTCCCAGGACAATTAAAGTTACTTAATTATTAAAAAACCGTGTGTGCCGTTCCTGTGCCTTCCCCAAAGCACCGTGAGGCAGGCAGGCCGCCTCGGCTCACACACTTTCTCAGCGCGGCGATTGAAGCATCTGTGGGAAAGTCTGCTCCTTTGTAATTCCTCCGGCATAATCTCCGCAAATCCCACCCCCCCAGGCCTCACCCCGGAGCGCCAGCGATGCCGGCGGCCAGGCCTCTGCCCCCTCTGACCCTCCCGTGTGGGACAGCAGCCAGGGTGGCAGCCAGGGCAGGTGCTGGGCTGTTGGGCGTGGTGCTGGCCCCGCTGGCTGCCGTGGGCAGGAGCATCCCAGGGGGCTGCCCACAGCTGGGTGGTTGGGGGCTCCAGTGCTGGTGTTGAGCCATGGAGCGTGCTGATCTCGCCAGGTTCAGGGCAGGACCGGGCAGCTTTGTAGGCAGCAAATGGCTTCACACTAATAAAGAAAACAGCCCCCCAGAAGCCATGCATTGCCCCAGCAGCCGAGCCCTGCTACCTGGTTCTGCTTGCAGGTGCACCAGGCTCTGCATCCAGAACCTGCAGCCCCCACACCCAGGACAGCCCTGTCTGACACAGAGGCAGCTTTGGCTTCTCTTTCTCCTTGACTCAAAGTATGTTTCAGCCTTGCTTGCCAGCCGGTAGCATAGGTGTCATCTTCCCATACAGAGAAAATCTTGGTCAATTCTTACTAAAGTGAAGAAGGGAGAGAGGGAGGGAGGGGTGAAGGTGCTGTGCAGCAGAAGCAGTGGTGGCAGGCAGGGGAGGATTTCTGCCTGGCAGCTCAGAGCCAGAGCATGGCACATGGGAAGGAAAGCTCTGGGGTGCAGCTCCCTGCCTGACTCTTTACATAGCAGAGGGTCCTTCTGTGTGCTCAGCTAGGCCTTACACTCTGGTATTCTGGTTCCTCTACTCCTTTCCCAAGCCAAAGCTTGCAGTGCAGCAGGTGCCAAATACTCCTGCACTTTGTGGGAGCAGTGCCAGCCTCAGCTGCTTGTGACAGCAGCGGGTATGGGGCTGGTGGTGGATCAGAGTAAAGGGTGGATGCAAGTGAGCTCCATCCCAGCTGCTTGCAGTCAGTGTGTGAGGCTGACAGAGCATCAGTGGGTGCAGCTTTCCCCACCTTGTGCACTTTTGGCTGCCACAGCAGCCCGTGGCAGAGGGTTTCCTAGCTGAGCAGTGCCAGGTGAAGGCAAAGACTTCCTCCTCTTCATTTCAGAGTTGTTCTTTTCATGATTTCACTGTTCCCACTTTGATGCCAGCTCTCTTTCCACCTGCTACTCTGGCTCCCGGAACCTTTATCGCCTTCCTTCAGTTTTTCCAAGCTTCTGTGACCTGGCCATCTGATCTTCCCTCATCATGCCTCCAAACTCTACCCCCAAGCATCCTTAAGGCCTTTCTTCATACTCCTTAATTCCTATTCAATCCATAATACTCAAGAGCAGGCTCTAGTTAGGTGTTCTCTCTTCCTTCCCTCCTCACACACAGATGCTTTCTGTCCTGACTCTCACTCAGCATCCCTGAAGAGGAGGTCAGCATTTTGCCTGGCTGCTCAGGTCTGCTTTTCTGTGCATTTGCTGCTTTGTATGTTATCAACACCGAATTCCATCTGCCAGTTTTCCAGTCTGAAGTTTCATTCCTGAGCTCCTGCTCATCGGTCAGCTTTACATCTGGTGACCCCAAGTCTTTTAACCAGTTGTTTTCTCCCTGCAGGCAAACATCCCTCCAGTCCACTGGGTGTTCAGGGGCCTTTGGAAGTGCTGCTGCACCATGCTCCCTCTGTTCCCCACACTCAGTGACCTGGCTGATTGGTGAGGATTGGATTCCTCCTGCAATGTGGTGGTGTTTTCCCCAAGCTCTGTATTGACCCAGGCTGTTACAGATGACATCTTCCAAATAGCCCATGACATTCCCTGAGCCCTTCTGGCTGTGGCTCATGCCACCTTCCCCACCCTCTGCCCCAGATGGGCAGGAGCAGATGGGTACCAGCTCTGGCTGGGCTGGCATCATCTCATCCTGGACATGTGCAGAATGCCTTCTGCAGCTCATTACTTTGCTGAAACACATCTCCAGCAGGCCCCTGCTATAGTCCAGGCTCACCTGGCACAGCCTTGCAGGAAGGCTGCCACAGGGCACTGCCTGAGCATCCTCCCCAACCTTCAAGCCATTCCTCAGCTTTTCTGCCCAGGCTTCTCTTCCCTGGGTGATCTGTTGATACCTCCACCACCCACGACCTGCACTGGCTGACTGGCTGGTTTTGTGCTCCTGGCACATACACAAACATGCTTATTTTCACCTTCTAATACTTTTATCCAGCTCTTCCCCCAAAAAATTAAATCACCTTTGTTGTGACTTCACCTTTACCTTGCCAGGGTTTTGCTCTTTTCTGTTTCCCATGTTACATCACCACATCCATTTGTGAAAGTGTACTCTCTGCCACTGCCTCAGCTTCTCCCTAAAACTTCTGGGCTGCTTTCTTGAGTCACTGAGAGGGCTGGGGGCTGCACAAGCCCCCACTGCTGCTCAAAGTTTCACTAGCAGAACAAGGGAGTTGGCCTCAGGGGAGCCCTCCTGCCCCATCAACACCCGGCCACCTCCTGCCTTTTGCCCCACATACAGTAGAGGCTCTTTCACCTTCCATCGCACACCCAAGCACTGCTTTCCTTCCCATGACAAAGCCAAACCCGAAACAAAGATTTTCTCCAGCGCTGCTGGCAGCCGGGTTGCCTCCTTGAAGTAATCGCTGTAATTGACCCTTGCAGGCGCTGAGCGCTGAGGGAGTGGGGCCGTTCATCAGCCTGACAGGGTGTGAAAACCATCAACTCTGTGGCTGGGCTGGCTCCGGGCCCCATCAGGCTGTGCCAAGCTGCTGGTGAGCCTCTCGGCTCTCCTCACCTGGTAGCCCCCACCCTACTTCAGTGGACAGCCTGGATGGGTCTCCAGGGTGCAGCTGGGGAGGAGGTGAGAAGCATCCTCGCCAGGCATCCTTGACATGCATCCTCACGGCATATGGGGGGCTGGAACACCTTCACAGGTAGCCTGCTTTCATCCACAACCTGCCAAGCTTGAGTTGGCAGCTCCCTGGACCCCCAGGATGTGGGGATAGACCCAGCTCAGTGCTGCAGCTCTGCACTATCAGCAGAATCATTGTGTGGGGTGGCATTGCTAAGCATCATCCCTTCAGGGCAACTCATATCCCAGTCCTGGGTCACTGCTGTTCATTCTCCAGAATATGGACCCTGTAAGTGGCTTTTCCTTAAGCAAGAGACATCTTCAAGGCATAAAGCAGATGTCAGAACTGACAAGTGAGACACATAACCGGTGATAAACCCCGTGGGGCTGGTTCCTCCTCACTTCTGCCTCCAGCACCTCCTCTGCAGGTTCCCAGCAAGGAGCAAGCTTGTGGTCCTGTCCAAGCAGTGGTCAACAAGGCCATGGAGGTGTGTGGCAGGGGACGCCTGTCCCGTGCTAGCCCATACCACCCCTCCTCACACGTGGTTCAGGCTCCAGCAAGCAATGACGTTATTTTCTGGCTGCTGCTGCTGCTGCTCCTGCTGGGAGTTGCTCCAGACCTTTCTGGTCCCAGTGATCATTTCAGCCCCATCTGTCTTCCTGGCAGTTTTGTTGTCCCTTCTGCAGTTTTCCTCCTCCGACTCGGCTGCACGTGTGTAGCGAGCACGTTGTCCAGCCACCCGTCCTGGTGAACTGTGCAGCAGCTCCCAGCCCCATGCCAGCCTCTGCATCTCCATCTCTGAGCTGGGGAAACACATTTTTCAAGCAAATGCTCCCTCTGTGTGTCCAAGCTACTGGTGAAAGAAGACCAGAATCATTAGTGTGTGTCCCTAGCCCTCCAAGCACAGCTGGCTATTGTCCCTTGCTCACGTCTCTCCCTTGCTGTAGCTCCTGGACTAAATTTTCACCTCTCCATTTCAAAAGAGCATCTTCCCATGGCACAGCCAGCACTGCCTTGCATTGCAGCCAGCTGCAGTCAACCAGCATTGCCAAGTCTAAAAGTGGTGTTTTAAGCCAGCAGATCTCGGATCAGTATGGCAGAACTCACTAGCCCTAACTGCCCATCAATCTTTTCCAGTTACACCTCCTCCTTTAACCACCTTTCTTCCGAAAGGCATTGAACATGTCACACACTAGTGAGAGTAATTTCAGGAACTGACATGCTGTGGGCTGGGATTTCATGGGATAATGGCTTCCTCCCTCCCTGTATCTCCCGGAGACACAAGATTTGGGATCCCTGGCTGCTGTGTGACTGTGGGAAGGCTGCAAGAGAAAGACTCCAAGTGGGATCTGCCTTTGCTGACCTGCAAGTGTGTTGTCTCCCAGGACAGCCCCAGCAAACATAGTGACTGGGGCCAGCCCGGTAATTTTGATGCCTGCTTTCCCCTGCTGCAAGCATCCTCTGCTCATGGCTGTTATCCTTGTGCAGATGTCCAAAGGAGGAGGTCACAGACCTCTGTAAACCTCTGAGTGCCCCAGATTCTCATGCTGGTAGCAGCCAGCTGCAGTGCTGTGTTTGGGACTCCCAATCCAAAGGCAGATATGTGTGTGTGTGTGTGTGTGTGCACTTCCCCTGGATGCCAACCACCAGCAAAAGGCTGTAGGGCACCAAGGGTGCTGGTCTGCTCCTCTGCTGTGACCCCAGAACAGATCTGCTCTTTCTGTTCTCCAGAGGCCTTTTGCTTTACGATCTGTGAACATCAGGAAGAAATGAAACAGCAGTGGAGAATTCCCTTCAGCAAAGCTTTGATGGTGAAAAATGTGCTGTTGGGTTGTCTGTTCCACAGAATTGGGGGGTGGGGGGAGGAATGAGGAAGGGAAGGAGGAAGTAAAGAGAGGAACCTTTTGCTTTTTTCAGAAGTTCCTTACCCACCCACTCTATTGCTGCTGCTCAGAATGGCATTCTCTCCTTTCCTTGTCCACTCCTGTGCAAACAGATAGTCCCCAAACTGCCCCTGGGTTAATTGAAACCAGAAGCCACCATCACTTCCAAGTGTTACGAGCACAGGGACCACGAGGAACTCAGGTGTTTTGGCAAGGATGATGTCAGTAGGATCTGTGATGAAAGGCTCACTGACAGCCTGAGAGGCGATGC
Organism: Melanerpes formicivorus; assembly: GCF_026170545.1. Lineage (NCBI taxonomy): Eukaryota > Metazoa > Chordata > Aves > Piciformes > Picidae > Melanerpes > Melanerpes formicivorus. The sequence continues at coordinate 20,997,786 of NW_027142364.1, read as the reverse complement.
TGGGGGAACAGCCACAGGCAGGGGCTCAGCCTATCTACCCCTGTACCTGGGTACCATGGCATCGACTCCATCAGCCCTGCGTGCCCAGGGGCTGTGATCAGGACAACTCTGCAGCAGCCACAGCAAGGCTGGAGACAAGCTCAGGGACTTTGCCCTGTTGACTTCCCATGCTTACCCCATGCTGTTGTTTTTAGGGGGGGGTAAATAAATAAAAAGTCAGATTTTTGTAAAGCAAAAAAGGCCAGAGTGAAAAGCAGCTCCAGAGCCCTCCCCAGCAGGGGACAGATGGTGACAGCGTGTGCCCAGCCTCCCTTCAAAGTGTGAGTGGCTAGCCTTGCCTCATAAAACCAGCCTCGTACCAGGGTAATCAGGGGATGTCGATGCTTTAATGGCACTGGCAGAGCCCCAGTGAGGTCCAAGGGTTATCCTGGATGCATTGTATTCCCATGGGAAAGGTAGATAGCTGGCTCCTTCCTTCAGGTACACAGCCGATGGCTGCCATGTGCCATGGGGCGCACGCAGCACTGACAGCACCTCCACTGCAGCTCCATCTGGGGTGGTAGTGGGCTCTCTGCTGCCTCTAGCCTGCCCTTCTGCAGCAGGGTGGGGTGGGATGGGATGGGATGGGATGGGATGGGATGGGATGGGATGGGATGGGATGGGATGGGATGGGATGTCTTGCTTGCCAGCCAGTAGCATGTGTGTCATCTTCCGAGGCAGGGCAGGTCTGTAACTCACCGCAGCCCGAGTGCCGGATTTGCAGGCTCACATTTCCAGCAGGCAGAGTGACAGATCATGCTGTGTACACTGCCTGTGTAAACTGCTGCTGGGTGCTGCCCTGTGCCCCTTGCTGGGCACCAGCGAGTGCTCAAGCCACTCTGCAGGGACATGAGAGAGATTAGGGGGGGAGGGGAAGACCTGCCGGCGGCATGGCCTGCAGCAAGCCCAGCACACTCCCACATACCCATCACCTCAGCCTCAAGGGCAGGCAGCCTCGAGGAGAGCAAGGGCGGGGGGGGGGGGGGGGGTGAGGGTGGATTGATTTAAGATGTGAGAAGGTCAAAAGTTTTCTTGAGCAGAGTTGCTATCACAATGCTGAACACTTCATCCCCTTTTTATCTGCCCCAATATTTATTGTCCATGAGCAAATACTTGTGTTTTTATAAATTCCTTTGGAGTGAATCACCTCTCTCCTGTTTAAACCAGCGAAAACCACATCAAACAGCACCACTCCATTTAGAATTAATCATTAATTTGAAGTATTTGACAATATTTTGCCAGCATTATTTCTTCCTCTCCCCAATTAATAAAGTCAAGCCTCAGCACCAGCACTTCTGCAGGATACTTGGTGCACAGTGGTGCTGCTGGAAGTTCACTGGCCCCAAACCTGCCCTGGGCAGCACAGCTGTGGAGATGCAGGTCCAGACCTGGCTTTCAAGCAGGTGGGGGCAGCTTCACTGCTGCCTGCTCATGGAGTGGGCAGCTGAGCCACAGTGCTGCATGCTGCAGCCCTGGGACCTTTCATTCTGCAGCCAGGGAGCTAACACATGCAGGGGCTGGTGTCAGAAGCCTTTTCACTCTCAGGGAAGCACAGACAGGCTGGTCTGGTCTAGAGCACTGCAAAAGGAGATGGAGCCTCCCTTTGCTTGCTCTCACTGCAGCCTCCACGAGCACAGTTTCAAATCAGGCCAAAATCTGATCTCAGATGCATGCATGTGGCTTCTATTCACTTGAGACATACTCCAGCCTTTAAATGCCACATTTTGTACTTTGGTTTTGGTTTATGTCTCAGGCATGTGTTTTGCTAGGACACTGCATCTTATTTAAAAACTGTTTCTGACAAGGCCTTATGGTTCACAAATTCCTGCACACCAGGTCCTACAACGTGCATCCCAGATCCCCTGGCCTCTTCAGAGGTACTAAATCAGGGTGGGTTTGCTTCCTGCTCACAAACAAGCCATGAAATGTCCCTCACTTTTCCACTGTCTTTGTGGAAGATCATTTTTTTCTGACACTTTTCTGCCATCCAGTTGCAGCCTTTGGGTGGTTTGCAATCTGGCTTGCTTGGATGCTTTGCTATTTAGAGAGTGAGGCTGGTTGCTTAAACCATGTTGCATTGCTTCTTGCTTTCAAACAGAGGTTAAAAAGGTATAAACATACTATAGCACATGAGGAAGGTAGAACATGGCTGTCCCAGTGTGAGACAACAGCTTGCAGCCTAGAGTTAACACACAGGAGAGGAAAAGCTCAGGCAAGGTAAACTGGTCTTGCTGACACCACCTAGGCAGACTGAGCGAGCTCTGGGTCTCTGGCGTTTCAGGAGAGCATTAGACTATTAATCTGATACTTAAGGCAGTTAAATAGGGGCAGGCTTGGGAGATTTGGGCACTCTTTTCACACTGCAACACTTCACAAGGTCCCCTCCACCTCTCCTTGCTGAAACAAGCTGTTCTCCAGGTGCCTACAGCAGACACATTCCACATCCACAGGTGCCTTCAGCTCCGATGAGAAAGCAGGGACGCTCCTGGGCATGCAGCACGAGCAGCTCCTAGCTCTTTCCTCATCCTCTCCTGCCTGTGGCATCCAGTGCTGTGGGGCAGGGAAATCACCACTGTGTGCTGCACTCCTGGCTTCATCTTGTGCTGCTCAGGAGTGTGATGGGGAGGGAGCCAGACAAGGCATGACTGTTATTTTCTTGCCACTCTCCAGCAGTGAGATTCCAAAGGCTGGTTTGCCCATTGCAAAGCCAGTGGCAAGGGTCACTGCTTGCACTGGAGGAAATCACCTGCCAAACTCTCCTTAGATTTACACCAGAAGAACCTCATTTAATTACAGGGCAGCAACAGAGAGGGCAGGACAAAGCGCTCCGTAACAACGGACTGGGCCACCGTTACATCCCTGCAGTGAGCATCCTTGCCCAGCTCTGACTGCTGGCATTTCTCCACTGGGTTTATCACTGCATCAGCCATGTGAATACACCTTTTTTCTGGCATGAGCCTTTCACTGGACCTTCTGAAAGACAATGAAAGACAATGATGTGCCTTTGAGGTTTTGGCTGATCTTGTTTCCCGTATGCTCCTCAGCCTTGTATACATTTAAATTTGACTTGTTAACTTTATAAGGATACTTCAGGCTTGTATTGTACTGAAATTGGCTGGGATCTCAGTATCTCCCTTATTCCCACGTACTTTCCTCTTAGAAATGCTTTGTAGTCATGTTATTGCTGTTAGGAGGTTTGGCTTTAACAGCCTCCAATAAAGATATGAGCCTGTGAAAGGGCACCAGCAGCCCAAGATTACTCCAAGATTATTGTTATAGCAGCAACCGAAGTGCAGGTGCCTGCTGTTTGCAGGGCCTCTTATTCAGGGCAGCAGCAGCCAGCCCCAGCAGCCAGCCCAGCTCCAGCAGCCAGCCCCAGCTCCAGCAGCCAGCCCAGCTCCAGCAGCCAGCCCCAGCAGCCAGCCCCAGCAGCCAGCAGCCAGCCCCAGCAGCCAGCCTCGGCTCCAGCAGCCAGCCCAGCTCCAGCAGCCAGCCCCAGCAGCCAGCCTCGGCTCCAGCAGCCAGCCCAGCTCCAGCAGCCAGCCCCAGCAGCCAGCCCAACTCCAGCAGCCAGCCTCAGCTCCAGCAGCCAGCCCAGCTCCAGCAGGCAGCCCTAGCAGCCAGCCCAGCTCCAGCAGCCAGCCCCAGCAGCCAGCCCAACTCCAGCAGCCAGCCCAGCTCCAGCAGCCAGCCCAGCTCCAGCAGCCAGCCCCAGCAGCCAGCCCAGCTCCAGCAGCCAGCCCAGCTCCAGCAGTCAGCCCCGGCTCCAGCAGCCAGCCCAGCTCCTCATGCCCTGCAGAACAGGACCCACCTGCCATGGACACAAAGTCCCACAGCTTCCTGAGGCATAGCATGCACGGATGTACACAGGCAGCAGTGGGCCTCAGAACCTCCCTTTGCTGGGTTTATTTGCTTCTGCTTCTGTTTACATCCTCGGCACAGAGCTGAGGCTCTGCCAATGCTCAGGCCATGGCACCAACATTTCCCTTTTGTTGCCAGAGTACTCCCTGTTTACCTTAGAATCACAGAATGGTCTGAGTTGGAAAGGACCTCCAAAGGTCAACCCTCTCAGCAGTCAGCAGGGGCATCCTCAACTAGATCAGGTTGCCCAGAGCCCTGCCGAGCATCACCTGGATTGTCTCCAGGAATGGGGCCCCAGCCGCCTCCCTGGGCAGCCTGCTCCAGTGTTCCACCACCCCTCATGGTGTTTTTCACCGCCCCACAGTTCTCCTGCCATCAACTGGCACTGAGGCAAATCCTCCCAGCCTATCACACATATCCCTGATTTTTGTCTCTATATTCTTTTTGCGTTTAAAAATATATAATAAATAAATAGATAAGCACCTGCACGACACCTGCATGGCAGAGCTACTCTGCTCTGTCACTCCTGCAGGATCCCTGCTTCCTCCCACGCTCCCAGGCAGCCTGAACGCATTCACAAGGAAGCTGAGGAAAGCGCTGCCCTTCCTTGCACGGGAAGAAGGACAAGGCCTTTGAAAGCTCGTTTCAGGGTATTTCAACATTCAGATTACATGTGAAAAGACACATCATCATTTTGGATCACTGATCAAGTAATGATCTGAATCCAAATGCCTAGACTGCTGGAACCCGTGCAAATTGAACGCTGTACTTGCAAATGTTATTTATTCATCATGCCAAGCAATTAACTCATGGTTTAAGTAGCTGAGATGTAAATCCTCCCCTTTGTTTGTAAAATAACAACATCCTCCATGGGATAATATCTTCTATTACAACAATTAGTAACACATCAATTCCTGACTATTATATAAAGGAGCTCTACCTTTTCTCCTTTCCTACCAGAAAAATGATTCTCCAGCACCAAGGCATGGCCCAGGCCCCAGACTAACAGACATGTGGCCATCCATAACCAAAGTAAGTGGAGAATGCACAGGAGTTGTCCAAAAATGCTAACACATGTCAGGGCCAAGTGGCTAATGGAGGGGCTTGGCTACAAGTCTGCAAGAGAAGGAAGAAGAGTAAGGAAGGAAAACACTTCATGCCAGCACACACTGTGCTCTGCTGTCAAGATGTGTTGAGGATTTCAAATCACCACCTCCCAAGACTGCAAGGTCTGACTACCTTGGACAGAAAAATAAACAACACCTCCCCCCATCCCCCCAACCCTTGTGTTCCCATGGCATGTCACTCCAGATTGCCTCTCCTGTCACCGTGGCTTACCTCTGGCATAATGCAGGTGGCTCACCAGGGCCATGGCAAGCAGGAGCAGGGCAGGCTCAGACTCCCTGGAGCAGAGATGATGCTGAGGGTGTGCTGCTATGCAGCTTAGCACCATGCCCTGCTGCCCTACCCACGTGCATGAAGCTGTGTGTCTTTGTAAGGTCCCTAATCCCAGCAACACACCACCAGCCTGATATTCTTGGGAGGGTTAGAGGACTAATTTCAGCTCTGCTATCACCTTGAATAATGAATATTGATTTTAGGAATGAAGCATTCAAATTATATATACATTAAAATATGAGTGAGATAGGCTAATTCTCTCCACAGTGCTTCCAAGCTCCAGCAAGATTGAAGACACCAGGGAGATCAGGTGCCAAGGGCACACAATTCATCAGAGCCTGAATTTATCAGAGTCCATCTGCTTACCACATCAAGAAAGAAGCTGGCTGTGCAAAGACTCTGTTCTGCAGTAGCAAACAATTGCATCTGAAGCATCCTGTGCTTTCTTGAATCGATAGCTATGGGAATAATGGAAATGGGAGCAAGCTGTGACCTGTCCCATCAGTTAAGGGGAAATGCTTAATGTCCCAAGGGCTCCAGGACCATGTCAGACAAGGGGGCCTGAAACCTCTGTCCCTGTCCTCAGCAGGACACACAGCCCCTGTGCTGGCTGTCCTGCCTGCCTGCCTGCACTGCCCAGCACCAGGCAAGGGTTGCCCACAGCAGCACCTGCCGTAGGTCCCAAATCATTCCCTGCTGCATTGCTGTGCTTGCCAGGGTTTTGTGGATAAGGTGCAGTTTACACATCGCTCTCCCTGCTGCTGATTCATGGCACCAGGAATAAGAGATGACGATCAGTGTTGAATTTAACAGAAAGCTCCAGGGCAGTGATCAGTCCAGGCTGCTTTCTTGGACTGATTAATGCCAAGGAGAAGGAGTCGTGCTGGGAAATGTGATTGATCGCTCTGCAGAGGAGCACAGACGCTGCGGTCAAGGGCTGGCCCCGTGGGATTTATGAGCCTGCAGATGGTGAAGGTTGAGTCCCCAGGGACCTGCATGCCATGGCTCCCACCTGCCCTTGGCTGCAAGTGCCAGTGGGGCCAGGGCAGGAGGGCAGAGGGGGCACAGACAAGGGCTTGTGTGCCAGGACTCAGAGGGCACGCTGACGCACCCAGGCACAGTTCCCCTGCACCAAGGACAGCTGGCAAGGCTCCCATCGTGCCACGCTCCCGCCTGTGTCTTCCCACCCCCCAGCCATGTCGATGCAGCTGCTCACAGCTGGGCTGCCAACCACACTGCTGTTCTGATCTGACTGAACAGCCGCGTCTGGAACAGCCTGTGGGGCTTCCTGCAGCCGTGGCACAGCAGGGATCATGCACGGCTCAGAACACAAGCGCTCAGTGTCCTGGCTGCGGGCTGCATATGCCGGAGGTGGAGCTGCCTGCACATCCATCTTCACCTGGAGGCACTTCCACAGGTGAGGATGCCTCTTGCTCCCTGTTTGGGACAGGGACATTTTCTGCATGCCTTCTCCAGCCCCACCATTGCCAAACTCATGGTATTTTTATATACCTACCACAGGCTGAAAGGTCTCCCTGTGCCCTGCAAGAAGGCAGGCAACACAGCTCTGGCACAGAGACAGCAGCCTCAGGCAGCAACATGAGTGGGATCTTAATAAATAAATAACTCCTCTTTCTCTGCCAACACCTCCCACCACACAGGAAGAGGATGACAGCCAAGAGATGCTCCTTCTCCTCTCCAGAGCACAGCAATGACTGCGCATTTATTTCTGGTTCTCAGAGGGATGCAGGCTCAGCTGCGTGTCCCTCTGCCTGGAGCTGATGGAGCTTGCCAAAGATATTGGCTTTTGTGCTGGGGTGGGACTGCCCTGCCACGGCCAGCAGACTGCAGATTCATGGTCTGGTGAACTTCACTCATGTCACATGGAAAGAACATCTCTAAGAGACGAGTATAAGGCAGCTTCCAGCTTCTGGCTGGCAATGGCAGTGACAGATACAAGTCCAAGCCCTGTGAAAAATTCAGGCATGTTCTCAGTGCTTGTTCCCAGCTCAAGCAACCTGCCAATACCCAGCCCTCACTGCCAGCAGAGGACCAGGCTGGAGCTGGGGCTCTGCAAGGATGCAAAGGAGAAAGCTGGGGTTGCACCGTCTTGTGCCCATGAGCATGTGCAGCTGCTCCATCTCTGAAGCAATGCCATGAGTATCAGGACAGGAAGGGAATTCCCGTCCACATGGGTGGCATTTCACAGCTGCCAAAATCCCCTCCCTGACAGCTCCCCAGCAGCATTTCCTTGGTTCAGCAGGATAGGAGCCTGCCAAGAAGAATCAGCTTAGCAAGAGATCCAGGTACCCTGGCTCTCGTCCCAGTGCAATCCTTGGTGCTAAGCTGTGCTCCACCCTGTGCTCGGATGAGATAAGGAGATGAAAATGGCTCTTCAATGCCTGTCCTTAGTGACACCAGAGTTTCCTGGAGTCATACTTTACTACTCCAGTAAAGACTGGTTCACTTCTTTCCACAGCTTCTTGCACCATTCCTGGGGATGCCCACCTGATTGTGTCAGCAATAGAGGGAAGAGTACGGGTTCATGGAGCCCACAGACACCTTCCCAACACAGGAGGTGTCACTGCAGAATGCCTGGAGCTGCCCCACACCCAGCCTGACTCACCCAGCAGGGAGTAGAACGAATAAACACTTCAGCCTCTCCTCTGCAGTGGCAGCCAGGGACAAGTTGAAAGAGCCCAGCTCTCCCAATGCATGCACTCTCCAGGGGAGCAGTCACCATGCAAGCCCCCTGGGGCTCCTCTGCCAGCATTGGCATCCTGAGTCTCAGCAGGTCCTTGCAAAATGGGTCCCTAATGCAGAGGAGAGGGGAGGAGAGATTTGCCATAAAACAGGGCTACCATCCTACCCAGTGAGGTGTTCTTGTCCTGGGAGGCATGGGCAGTGACACTGCTGCAGGAAAGCTGCCTTCTTCACCAGAAGGACCTGGTGTATGGGGGAACAATGTCCATGAAAGCTTTTAGTCATCTAGAGCACTTTGACAGCAAGGCAGTTTGAAAGTGACCTTGTCCCAAGAGCTGCCAAATGTTTATGGAGGAGAAATGAACCCTGAAACACGCACCCAAAGCTTCTGAGATCACACCTCACGGGGGAGCTGGGTGGGATGGATTGCACAAAAGCTTCTGGGACACGGACATGCGTGTGTGCAGAGCTGGCCAGAAGAGACATCTGCGCCAGGGACGTGTCCCTGAGATACAGCACTTGTTTTCCAGCCTTCAGGGTACTGACGACTTTGAGCTGTGGCCAGGCTAGGTTTTCAGTCCGTGACCCAAAGGGGAAGAGCTTGATGTGCTATCCTGGGCACCAGCTTGTACCCTGGCTCTTAGAAGCAACTTGGCTTCTATTTTCTGTATTTCCTAGGATCCTGCAGACTTTGGATATTATGTTTTTGGGATTACTAGAAGCACATTTTGCTCATCTTGGCTGCTTCCCAAAGTACTGGTGAGCAGGCACAGCCAGCCCTGCCACCTCCTTGCTTCCTGCGTGCTACACCAGAGACTGCATCCTGTTTTATTCCACCTTCCTCCACTGGACCCATGCCACGGACTAGACTAAATTTTCTTGCCAATAGATTTTTCCTCCAAGATGTTTCCCCAGACAGTAGTGCCCTAATGTGCTGTCTAAAGGTTCTTCCCAAATCTGGTTATGGACAATTCAGAGTTTGAAACAAGATGACTACCGGAGCAAAGGAAAACAAAACAATCCATAGCTGGGGGACTGCAGGAAGGGGGACAACCCGGTCCCCGGGGGCAGCCCTTTATCTCGGGGCTTCATCTCCCCTTTGACAACTGTTTCACACACACAAGAAAAAAAGGCAGGGTTGAAAATGCCCAGAAGTTCTGTTCCTGGTCCCATCAACAGTTGCAACCCTCCTCACCACCTCCTTCCAGCATAGAGCTGGCCTCGGCTACTTCATTCCCAGAGACATCCTTCCATGCAAATCCTCCCTTCCTCTCCTGATCCCCGGGGAATTCACACGTATAAGCGCTTCCGCTTGGGGATCACAGCCCTTGCACGTGTAAGGCATTTCGCAGCGGCAGGCCGCCGGCGGCGGCGATGTGGAGCGGGGACAGCAGTGTCACTGCCTCCTTGCTGCCCCGTGCGGCACTTGGCTCCTGGATCCAAGGAGCCTCCACTGAAGTGGGTGCCTTTGGAGGCCCAGTGCTCCGCAGGCTGGCTCCTTGCACACCCTGAAAGCAAAACCCTTCCCGTGGGCTCTGCAGTAGGCAGGGGCCGGGCTGTGGCAGGGTGAGAGCATAGGTAAGGGGAGCTGCCTCCAAGCATTTCTCAGGTCCCCGGCGTGGGCTAGTGCTGGCAACCCCTAATGACAGCCTGATCTCGCTGCCCGCCCGGCTCTCATCCCCCCGAGACACCGAGCTGTTGCCGGCAATCACAGGCAGTTAGCAGATCCTCGGCTACCATCAACGTGGACATAATTGCAGCTTGTTCTCACTCCCGGCCGGGAGGGACTGGGCTGCCCAGCCCTGCATCTCCTGAGCCCTCTGCAAATCCCCGCGGGAAGGAGAGCACCAGCTCAGTAACTGTGGCAACTTCCTTTTGTTTTCACCCGAATATATATAAATATCAGCACTATAAAAACTGTTCGTCCACTGGAAAACTTTTAAGGCTCTCCGGCAGTGAGCTGTAGTTTTCATTCTAATCGGTTGTCTCCGATTTCCCCATGAAGGTGACTGCGAATAAGCTTTTTGGTAGTGAGTTCCTAGTGCGGTCTCGATCTTTGCCTCGCCCGAGTTTGCCCAAATGTCTGCCTAATTGAAGCTTACCTCAAACATTGCTCATCTGAAGCCGGTGACGGCTACTTTTTGTTTATAAATCAAAAGGCTTGTGGCTCCATCGAGGAGCACAAAGAAAGGCTGGATCTGTACTTTTCTGCAGTTTTAAACATGATACTCTCCCTTTTATTTATTCCCCCCCCCCCCCCCCCTTTTTTTTTTTCCTTGACTCCGAAGGCTCAGCAGGCAAGCCTCTGCAGAGATGACGGCTTTGCACCAGTGAGATCTGCAAACATGGCTCTTCTTTCTTGAACTTTATTTTTCTCACGGTCTCTGAAAAGGCGAGATCAGGTGATACGTGTGGGATTGGCCCTGTACAGGTGCAGATCAGGTACTGGAAGAGGTGGAAAAACATTGCTGTGTATACTGGGGAGAAAAAAAAAAAGGAAAAGAAAAGAAAAGAGATCCCGAAAGAAAGCGCGAGTGAGCACATTTGTGAATAGGCCAGGTCTAGTTCTTGGCAGGATGACTCAGGCTTAGCTGGCAGACTATGGGAACAGGAGTGTGAGAAAGTCAGTCAAGCGAAGGGGAAGAAAAAAAAAAAAGATTCAAGTCCCCAGGCGAAATACTTTTATTTTTTTTTTTTAAGTAACCCACAAACTGTCCGAACCGGCTGGGCCCGCGCCCAGCCCAGGGCGTTCGCCGCACCACACCGCAGCTGCCCTGCCGCCGACGCGTGCGGGCGCCGGGGAGCGCAACCCGCAGCGACGGCAGCCCGCGGCGCTCCCTGCGCCGCCGCGCACCCCTGCCCGCTGCCCCACATCCTCCAGACAGCCGCCGGCCGGCGCCCGGCCTCGGTGACACTTGCATGCGGGCAGGGGCAGCCAGCTGGGGCGGCGCTGGCTGAGGGCACCGTAGGACAACGCAGGCCACGGCCGGGGGGATAAGGGGCCGCGGCTGGCCTCGCATACGGTAGCTGTGCTCCGGGCGGGCACCACAGCTGGGACCAGATCGCTGCCTCCAAGCCATCACCCCGGACCGTGGCCCCCCACAGCGCAGCCCGCCCCGGGGCCGGCAGTCAGCGCCCCCCGAGGGGAGCGGGCGGTGCCGCGCCTGCCACGGGCGCAAATTAACCTGGTAATTAGCACGGCGCTCCCCAGAGGCGGCCGCCCTCCCCCCTCGTCGATGTCCTCCCACCGCCCCGCCCCGGGCGGCGCCCAAGGGGTTAACCGCGGCCGCCCGCCTGCCCGCCCCGCGCCATTGGCCGGCGGCCGCCGCGCGGCGCGCAGCCAATGGGCGGGCGCCGTCCACGAGCGGGACCGCGTGCGGGCGGCGCCCATTGGCTGGGCGCGAGTGTGGGAACGGCGGCGGGGGACGTTTCACACGAGCCGCGCGCGTGCGGCGCGCGCTATAAGTAGGGGCGGCCAAGGGCGCGCGGCACCCGCCGGCCTCGCCGCCCGCCGGCTCCAGCGCTCCCGCTGCTGCCGCGGCCCCGGCCTCTCTTCCTCCGCGGCGGCGGGCGCTGCCGGGGCGGGCGCAGGATGCCGGCCGACCTGATGGAGAAAAGCAGCGCCTCGCCGGTGGCCGCCACCCCTGCCAGCGTCAACGCGACGCCCGACAAACCCAAGACGGCGGCGGAACACCGGAAGGTAAGGGCGGTCTAGGCGGACGGTTCTGAGACGGGCAGTGCCGGACGGAGCAGAGCCGAGCGCTGACCGCTGCCTCTCTTGCAGTCCTCCAAGCCCATCATGGAGAAGCGGCGGCGGGCGCGCATCAACGAGAGCCTGGGGCAGCTGAAGACGCTCATCCTGGACGCGCTGAAGAAAGATGTAAGCGAGGGGGAAAGCTCGGGTCGGAGTGCGTGGGGGGTGTGGGGGTGTGGGTGGGGGGCGACACTGCCGTCGGACCGGTCTGAGCCCTGCCTGTGCCTGCAGAGCTCGCGGCATTCCAAGCTGGAGAAAGCTGACATCCTGGAGATGACCGTCAAGCACCTGCGGAGCCTGCAGCGAGCCCAGATGACCGGTGAGTCCCGGGAAGAGCTGGAGGGGGAAGGGCTGGGGGCGACCTGCTGCCTCCCTGTGTCCTCGGTAGCGAGGGTAACGGGACCACCTGGCTCCCACACTTGTGTTCCCGGTACTGGAGAGTGACGGGCGACACAGTGCTCTCTACCTGTATCCCCAATACACGGTGCTGGTGGGCTCCCCACCTGCGTCCTGGGTACGGAATGAACATAGGCGACACAGCGTTCCCCACCTGTACCCCCAGTACCAGGGAACGGTGAGGGACACTGCTTTGTACCTGTACCCACAGTACGGGGGGGCTGGAGGGGAATACTGTGCTCTGTATCTTTATCCCCAGCACTAGGAAGGCTGTAGTCTTAAGCTGGGTCCCATCTAATAGTGGATCTCTGTTCTCCACCTGTATCTGCTTTTGAGTGAGCAGAAGATACAAGAGCTACTCGGGGAAACTGTTCCCAACCTGGATCCCCAGTACCTAAAGATGTAGGAGAACTCTTGGATGTTGTTTATGCTACACCTGGGTCCCTGATGGTGGAGGGCTTGCTAGTGGAGGGGCCATGCTTTCCATCTGGGTCCTTAGTACCTGGGGCATGCTGCCAGAGGGGGCTGGATTCGTGGTTCAGAGGGCTTGCGGGCTGCAGTGCTGGTGGGCTGCACACCCTCAGTCCCTGCAGAGCGTGCTGACTGCTGTGCGCCTTTCTCCACCCGCAGCTGCACTGAGCACAGACCCCACCGTGCTGGGCAAGTACCGTGCCGGCTTCAGCGAGTGCATGAACGAGGTGACGCGGTTCCTCTCCACCTGCGAGGGTGTCAACACCGAGGTGCGCACTCGGCTTCTGGGCCACCTGGCCAGCTGCATGACCCAGATCAACGCCATGAACTACCCGGCGCCCCCACCGCCGCCCCCTCTGCCACCCGCCGCAGCCTTTGGGCCACCCCTGGTGCCGCCAGGCAGCGGTGCAGGACCGCTCCCAGGCATGCCCTGCAAGCCGGGTGCCGATGCAGCCAAGGTGTACGGCGGCTTCCAGCTGCTGCCAGCTTCCGATGGGCAATTCGCCTTCCTCATCCCCAGCGCTGCCTTTGCTCCTGGTGGTGCTGTGCTGCCCCTGTATGGCGGCCCACCCACAGCTGCCACTGCTGCCTCGCCGCCTGGCCCGCCACCTAGCACAGCTGACTCGGTTTGGAGACCTTGGTGAGGGTAGCAGGCACTGGACTGGACTGAGCACAGCACCCCGTGCTGCTGGCACGGCTGTACATAGGTTATATGTTCATATTGGATTGTGCCTTTGTACCATAGCGCTCCCTCGACAGTGTTTCGTGTTTTACACGAAAGCTTTTTTCCTCTCTTCCCTCCCCTTCCTTGTGTGACACCAAAGACTGGGGGGGTGGTTTTGGTCTTTTTTTTTTTTTTATTATTATTAATTATTATTTTGAATGCTCTTAAAATAAAAGTCTCTTCCATTTTGGAAGGCCTTTGGAGATAAATTGGAGTGCTGGCATATGTGCATAGGAGGGAGTCCAGCTTATGGCTCGCTCCTGGCTGCCTGTGGATTGTGCTGCTCCGGGGCTGCGTTGTCCTGCTCTCTAGACTGGAGCTGTCACTCAGACCCTCCTGTCCCCTCTGTCTTGTGAAATCATCTGGCCCTTCTCCCTTCCCTGAGGCAGATGTAATTACTGCTGCTTGGAAGCAGCTCAACTGATCAGACTTGTTAAAGAGAGCTTATGTTTGCAGAGCTGGTGAACGCACTAAGGAGGCATCTCTGCTCTCTTCCTGGCTCCTTCAGGTTGATGGAGAGGAGTAGCTCAGGCAAAGCAAGATGGATTCTGCACAGAGACTGACAGCCTGGCTCTGAGTCTAGGCTGCCTGGGTGAGCCTCTGGCCTGGAGCTAGAGGGGCCCACTCCTGGGTAATGGTGTAAATCGCAAATGACTTCAGTCAGTTGATTCAGAGCAGTGCCTGCTGGCTTCTCATGTTATGAAACCAGTGGCTTTCTGCAGGACAAGCCTGACACAAGTGCTCCTGTCTCCTGGCTGACAGGCTGCAGCAGGCACTGAGCCACCTCCTTCACCTGGACTTAAAAGCACAGCGCTGTTCCCAGCCCTGAGCACCAGCCAGGCTCTGTTTGATGATTAATGCTCTGCATGTGTTTCTGATAGAGTTGGGCATTTCCTCTCAGTGTATGGAAAACATGTGTCTGGGGCAGTGGTGTGGGGCTGTGTGGACTTGTGGGCTATCTCTGTGTATAACTGTGGGCAGCAACTGACCACTTTGGCTTGGGGATGGCTGATTTTTCAGGCAAGATGGTGAACAGCAGTCTCGGGTTACAGCTTGCATCACCTCTAACAAGTCCTAACTCAGAGCGGACAGCTTTAAAATGTGCCAGAATCCACTGGGGTTTCCTTCCAAATCCTGCTGCAAAAGCTTGTTGGATTTTGTCTGGATCAGCCAGGTGCTTGACTGTATCCAGGTGCTGGGGAAATGAAAGCTGAGGAGAGCATGAAAACATGAAACTGCTGGGGTTTGAATCTCGCTCCAGCTTCCCCTGCTTGCTCCCTGTTTACAAACATCTGAAAATACATCTTGAGATGCATTTGGGAGGGAGGGTGGGAGGTGTCCATGATCTCTTTGCAGGGTGCACTGATAAGATTCAGGCATTTTAAAGGGGCTGCAGGGTCTGATTTTTCCTGGGTGATGCACAAAAGCTTTCCCTCCTGTCTCCCAATGCCTTGCTGGCCTGTTTTAATTGCTCCCCTGGGATTTGGGAACACTTAATTTGCTGTCCCTAGGGAGGTGTGTAGCTGCACAAGCTGAGCCTGCTTTCCTTAACACCAGCCATGGCCTTATTTTCTGCACTGGAGGTACTGAGGGCAGGACTTGAGCCCACCTTCTGTTTAAAGAAGCTCTTGCAGGACCTGTCTGTCTGGGAATTGCATCAGACCAGCTCCTGGTGCTGGATGGCCTGCGTGGAGCTCAGGCAGATCAGTAACACATCACCTGTAAGAACTGAGGCTGTTCCAGCTTCGAGTTTTCTTTTCTGCTGAAGCAGTTGGTTTGGAAAGCACCTTAGAAAGGTTAAAAACAAAACAAAAACCCCAGGGTTTTGCTGTAGGCTAATGGAGAGCACACCAAGCAGAGCCAGGAGTGAAAGACAAGATGAACCTATTTGCTAATGGAGTTTAAATAGCCTAGCATAAAGCAGATAGGCCATGTTTGGACCGGTTGCTCCAAAGCTTTCTGTTTACTCTCTCCCACAGCCTGTTGACATGAGAGATCTGCTTGAGTTTGTGAGCTTTGAGGGGATCAGAGCAATTCCCAGGAGCTGTACTCTTGATGCCAATTCACTGAGCCCATGACAAATTGGGATGACAAATGCAAGCTGTGAGCCCATGGATCGTTATGTGCAGGGGTTGCCTTTCAAGTGCCTTCCAACTGATGCTGTGGGATGAGCTGGCAAGGATAAAGGAGGGATAGGGAGTACCAGGGAAGGGACAGGGCTGAGCTGCTAGATGGTGGCCCCTTGTTTGGCTGTGATCCTGCAAGGGCTGTGCAGGATGGGTAGGAAAAGAGACTGGTCTTGGAGTTGCTGAATGGAATGCATCTCCTGTTGACTTCTCTGGACATCTTGGTGAACCCTCTCTGCCAGCCAGCAGAGAGGACCCTACAGAAGGTAGGAGCCAGGTCTGTCCCTTTCCGATAATGGCTCTTGGACTTTTAAGCGATCTGCCACATTCCAGCGTGTGCATTTGCAGCCCAGGGAGCACTGAGCTCCATCCCTGCCTGCAGCACGCCTGCATGGGGGGCTAGGAGCAGGGGCCTTTGACTGCCTCCTACCAGCACCCTGCCATGCCCCCCACCCACCGCGGGGCTTACATCCGCGGCCACTCTTCGCATCCCCGCAGCTCCCTCCCATCACCCGCAGTCTGCCTTCCCGGGAAACCTGTCATTAAAGTCAATTAACTTTTCCCACACTCCTCGGGAGCAGCGCAGAGACCCCTCCTCGCTTCCTCCTTGGCTCTTAAGTGCTACCATATGGCTCAGGCCCCCGCGCCCCCTCCCCCCCCGCCCGTCCTGCCTTTGATTCCATCCAGACAGCCGGAGCTTTATGATTTAAGCCGGGAGAGCCCTCGTACCAAGCCCTGGGCCGCTCTGCGGCCAAGGTGGTTTTTTTAGCAGGCAAGGCTGTTTTCTGGCAGGAAATGAATAGCTCCCAGATGAGCTCAGGAACCTGAGAGGTCGTGAGAAAGGAGCGAACCCCCGGTGCGGTGGCGGGCTGCCAGGCGGCGTGGGGAGTGCGGGAGGGAGCAGCCGCTGCCACCGGCACACGAGCCTGCTCCGGCCCCCGCTGGCAGGCGGCGCGGCAGAACGCCGGCAGCCCGCCGCCGCCGCACGCCCGCCGCGGACGGGACCCGGCCCCGCGGCCCCGCGGCCCCCCAGCCGACTGTCCTGAGCCACCGGCCGCGCTCCTGCCGAGGGCCTGCGGCCGCTGGTCGGCCCTGGGCGAGGATCCAAGCATCCAGCCCGCAAGGAGCCTGGGGACGGTAGAAAAGCAGCCGGGCAGCTGGGACTGGGTTTGGAAGGAGCGAAGCAGGCAGTCGGGGGGGGGGCAGGGCAAGACCCTCCAAGGGACAGCACTGCAAATCTCCTGGGGGGTCTTTGTGCTGTGGCTGTGCGCAGGTTGGGGGTGGCTGGCTTGCTGTGGGGGTCAGGATGCTCCAGTTCCACGGCTTCTGGACAAGGCACGCAGCTCAACAGCAGGGCCAGATCCTGCCCAGCTGGGGACTCGGGCTTGCGCCAGCCCCCAAGCTATTGCCTGCCTTTGCTCTGCCACTGCCCCCAGGGCAGGGCAAGGCAAGGCAAGGACGGGGACCTGTGATTTACAGGATAACACATGGTTCACTTAAAACAAAAGCCCGGTTTGTTTTGTAGAGCATAGATTTCCTGGGGGGTTAGCCCAGACAAATGACTCCACTCCCGATGGTTAAACATTCCTGGCCATCAGCTGGTGCTGGAGACAGTACTCCCAGCTGAGATAGGACAAATTTCTCACTAACCTTTGCAGCAGAAGCAGTTTCCCAAAAACTCTGCCCCGGAACTGCTGTGTCCACAGCGCAGCCACGGCAGGGCAGTGCCCCAGGGCTACCAGCTCTCCAGCAGTACTTGCACAGCTGTGGCTCAGCCCTGGGCCAGCACCCACAGTGTACCTCATGCTAGCACTGCAAGGATGAAGTGGAGCTGGCCCCAAAGTGTTTGCCAAGGGTGATGCCAGGGCAGCAGGGCAGGGTAGAGGTGCTGCTGCTGAAGGACAGCCATGGAGGAAGAGCTACCTGAAATCTTTAAAGATTAAGAAGCTGTTTCCAGCCAGGGTTTATTGCCAATAAAGCCAGCTCAGCACAGCTGCTGGGACATTAACTATTATCTGCCCGTGAGGACAAGAACTCTGGGCTTTGCCTTCGGGCCTGAAGAGAGCAAACAGCCAGCAGCAGAGCGTGGCACAGCCTGCACTGTGCCCTGTCACCCCACAGATGCAGCCAGCATCCTTCCCGGGTGGGACACGCTGCCCTGGCATGTGCTTCCCAAAGGCCCTGGCCCTGATTCCCCTCTCCTGCCTCACAGGGGGAAGCAGCAGGAGCCCAGCTGCAGGGGCAAAGGTTCTGTACCCGAACTCCTGAGGGGCTCAGCTGTACAAAAGCAGTGTTTCACTTAATTAAGAGCAGGCCAGCTGTAAGGAGCCTGCCAGCACGCCAGCATGGTAGCTCGGGCAGCTCTGTTAGAGCAGAGGCTGAGAGCCAGCCTCGCCATGGGACTGGGACACGCTCAGGGGCTGGGAGCCAGGGCTGGGTAACTCTTGTACTCCCTGCAAAGCCATGCCTCCCTTTGCGTCCTCAGACTGGGACACAGCATGTGGGTGCACCAGGGTACCTTGCAAGAACCTTTCCCAAGGGTGCCCTGCATTTTGTTGACTTCTTTTGGCCGCCAGGGAGGTCAGAAAGCTGTCAGTGATGAGCGGAGGCTGCCACAGCTCTCCCTGCTGCAGAAGATGGGCTGCAGCTTTGTTTTCTGGAAAACATTATGAGTTCTTGAAACCGTAAAACGATCTGGCTGGTGTCTCTCCCTCTGACGTTGGGAATCTGGACAGTGTTTGTACCAAGAGGCTGAGCAGGATGTAGAGACACATGCTGAACCTTGCAGTTGCACATCTTGCCTGCCTCTTAGTTCCCCAGCCCTGCTGCAGCTCAGGCACAGATAAGCCTCCATACCTCCTGGCAGCATGGACATGCACAGGGCATCTGCTCAACAGGAGAGGCAGTGGTGGGCCTGAGCCCCCCACCGCCCAGAAGCATCCTCACTGAGGCATAACTGGTATAAGGCAGGACCAACACAGGCTGATTCTGTTTAGCTCAGGGAACATTAGGCTTTGTTGGCAGCTCCAGCATCAGGCTGAGCCCCACCCCTGCTTCTATCAGCAGCAGGCTCGGCTCCAGACCTGGAAGACAACCTGCCTTTGTCCCAGCAGTGAAATGAATCCAGTTTATGGAGAGGGAGAGCAAATGGCCTGTTGCACTCAGGGGTTCAACTGCAATCTGTAAATGTGGAGCGATACTGGAGCCCTTCCTGGCTGTGGAGAAGTGACCAGGTTATATCCTTCAGAGCTGCACTGTGGTGAGAGCTGGAGAAGATGATGAACCTGGGAAGGGATGGGGGAGCTTTGGGATGACAATGCTTTGAGACAAACCCTTTCACCAGACAGTGTTCCCAACTGAGCCGGTCCCATGTATGGTAAATTGGAGCCCCCATCCCCAGCTCTGCATCTGGGAGGGCTCTCCGTGGTCAACAGCTGCATAAAGGTCTCATTGCAAGGACCCCATGGGCCTGAGGGATGCTGCTTTTCTCCCTGCAGGCAAGCCTCACCCCTACTAACCATGGGCTTAGCGCTGGCTTGTCCTGCAGCACAGAGCTCTGCACTTCCCTTCCCACAGAGTGGCTTGCTTTCACCCACCCTTCAGCTCTCATTGTGCTCTGAAAGACAGGGGTTGGCAGCTGGACAGCCCGGGCTGGTGTTTCTGAGCAGGCTCCAGGCAGCTGTTAGTGCTCGCAGGCAGTGCTGGCGCTCGCTGCCTTCCCTGCTGGGCTCAGCTGCGTGCGGTCAGGCTGCAGGCAGAGGCTGTGGACAGCCCCCCTGCCTGTGATGCTGCTTGTTTGGGTCAGGTCTCCGTGGAGGTTTCAGAGTGGGTCTGGTGCTGGGCACCAGTTGAGTGGGATCATGTCTCCCGAAAGGGACAAGGAAATGGACTACCACAGCCAGCCAGCTGCTGGATGAGTGGAGGAGGGCAGTGGGGTGGGAGCAGGCAAACAGGCAAAGGGGAGAGGGGCATGGCCAGGAGTTGCTTTGTGCTTGCTCAGCCAGCATCACAGCAAGCAAGAAGGTCAGAGCACATATTCAGGGAGCTCCTCCTGCACCGGGGCAGACCAGCATAGCCACACACCGCTCCCTCCCACCCTCACCCCTACAGCAGACCTTGCACAGGGTGAGAGCTCCCTTATCACCTGGTGTTTGCCTGTCTGGAGGAGCAAGCTGCCGACAGGGCTGGTTAACCATCACCCATGGGAAACAGGACAGGAAAAGATTTGATGAGACAAACTGTCCATGGCCCCACATCCTTTGTGGGGGAGGTTCAGACCCTACCTGGCCCCATGCACTTGCTGGCGACTATAGGCTGCTCCAGCGATGGCTCGGGTGTCAGCCAGTTTTCACAGCTCAGAGTTGTCCCTTGTGTGTTAAAGCCCTCTGAGATCCCCCTCCCAAAGTAAACAGGAGCCAGTTTATTGCTCTCTGGAGTCGTTTCCTGGGGAGGTCAGGAGGGCTCTCCTTGGGGCTTATGACAGCCTGCTAAGCCCTGCTGAGCCAAGGTGTTAGCAGAACACCATGCACTGGAAAGGCATTTAGCCCTGGGGATGCCTGCAGCTTGCTCTGAACCTTGAAGCAAAGTCCTGTTTGTCTTCCCTTGCTCTTCAGGGTACTGTGCTCTGGGCTTCCCTGCCCACTTGTTTATGGCACTGATGCAGAGAATTGCAATGGCCATAATTGCCAGTGATTTGCTGACTGCATGTCCTTCCAGTTTGCTGGACCAGAAACAAAAGCCCCAAATCCCTTTCCAAGGTTTGGAACTGTGTCATCCCCATGAGCAAGAAAAGGCATTTGCTTGAAGAGAGTCTGGACATAAAACCAGTGTGTCTCAGGGCAGAACCAATGCCAGCAGCCATGGGGACTATCCTGTAACACTAGTTTGCTGTCCCCGTGTACCTCCCTGTGCTGTGGAGGCAGCTGGGCACCCCCACATTCTCCTTGGCTCATGTGCAGGAGGCCAACCCCTGCACAGGCTGCCAGCTCTTCTTCTGGCACAAACCTCTCTGCAACTCGGGCAAATAGGCAGAAAGCTTTCTCCAAGGGCCGAAGCACCACAAACCCAGGCTGTGTGTACCTGAGTCAGCTCAGCATTCCAGGCACTGCCCTGGCAGGGTCCCTGCCTCCAGCTGGATGCTGCCAGGCAGGGCTGCAAGCTTTTGAGAGGTGAGAACCCCACCCTGTATGTGAATTCCTAGCAGGAGTTTGGCTGCAGCTGCAGCAGGGCTGAGCTGAATGATGCAGGATGTCTGGAAGCAGCCAACTACCATTGAGAGCATGTGGGAGAGGAGCTGCCCTCTATGGGGCTCTGCCGGTGCGCGGGAGGGACCACACAGGCACTGCACCATCAGGCCCTTCACCAACCCCAGGGTGCCTGCAAAGAGCAGCCCGGATTTTCCATCCACCACCAGGTCGGGCCCCGCCTCCAGGGCTGCTCCATCACTCTCCAAAACACGGCCGTTGGTGTGTGCAGCCCACAGCAGCACGCTGGGGAAGCTGCGCTTGTACTGCTGGGTGCCAGGGTGGCATTGGCCCGGGGTCTGAGGGGGTGGGGGTCACTATGGCCAAGAGACCACAGGGAGGAGGGAAGGAGGACTTGGCCAGGCACAGCCACCGAGGGCAGCCTGGGGAAAAGGGCAGCAGCACTGAAGCTGGTGTCAGCACAGCACAGCGACAGGCATGGGGACACCCCTGTGTGTCATGCAGCCACAGCCTTGCACTGAGCAAGTGGAGCACTAGCAGCTTGGCTATAGCTCTGCCAAGCCCTCGGGGAAGGACCCTGTGCTCAGCCACATCGGAGCACATTCGCACAGCAAGAGTAAACCTTCAGGCGCTGGGTGTTGTTTCAACCCCAGAGCCTCCTCAATAGCGAGCTGCCCTCTGGAGACCTCCCCTCCCGCCGCAGAATAGAAGTAGCAGCCTCAGCACTTTGGCAGGAGCAGCGAGCTTTCTGCCTGCCGGCCCCACTGAATAGCAGCAGAATTCATTACAGCCCCATTTCACTTCTCCTTCCAATTATCCCCACGGACAATGGGCCGGGGCTGCGGCGGAAGGTCCCTTTCAGGAGGTGCCGGTGGCAGGACATGCTGCTGGGGCTCAGCCCAGAGCCCCTTTTGCTGGAGGGCAGTGACCTGAGTCCAACAAATGCCACTTTTTGGCCTGGGCAGTGAGTGTGCAGAGGGCAGCAGCACCAGCACAGCACTGGGGACCAGGGGATGCTCCCTGCAGGGCTCTTGTTAACAAGAGCTACCCCAAAATCTGAGAAACACCTGCAAAATGGGCCTGTTCAGATCAAGAACAAGATATTGATGATTACTTCAGTTAAGTACCAGTGTCTTTTTAGGTTCACAAGCACAGTGGTGCTTTAGAATAGAATAGAATTAAACCAGGTTGGAAAAGACCTTTGAGATCATCAAGTCCAACCTATCACCCAACACCATCTAATCAACTAATCCATGGCACCAAGTGCCTCATCCAGTCCCCTCTTAAACACTTCCAGTGATGGTGACTCCACCACCTCCCTGGGCAGCACATTCCAATGGCCAATCTCTCTTTCTGTGAAGAATTTCATCCTAACATCCAACTTAAACCTCCCCTGGCACAGCTTGAGACTGTGTCCTCTTGGTTTGGTGCTGGATGCCTGGAAGAAGAGACCAATCCCCTCCTGGCTACAACCTCCCTTCAGGGAGTTGTAGACAGCAAGAAGGTCTCCCCTGAGCCTCCTCTTCTCCAGGCTAAGCAACCCCAGCTCCCTCAGCCTCTCCTCACAGGGCTGTGCTCCAAACCCCTTACCAGCTTTGTTGTCCTTCTCTGGACATGTTTGAGGGGCCCAGAACTGGTTAGGGGTTTGCTGAAGGGCTTTTCTCCCAGGCATCCAGCACCAGAACAAGAGGACACAGTCTCAAGCTGTGCCAGGGGAGGTTTAGGCTGGTTGTTGGGAAGAAATTCTTCATAGAGAGAGTAATTGCCCATTGGAATGTGCTGCCCAGGGAGGTGGTGGAGTCACCATCACTGGAGGTGTTTAGGAGGAGACTGGATGGGGTGCTTGGTGCCATGGTTTAGTTGATTAGATGGTGTTGGATGAAAAGTTGGACTTGATGATCTTGAAGGTCTCTTCCAACCTGGTCTATTCTATTCTATTCTATTCTATTCTATTCTATTCTATTCTATTCTATTCTATCCTATCCTATCCTATCCTATCCTATCCTATCCTATCCTCATCCCTCCAACCACTGGCTCCACAGATGTTTTGGAGGAGTTGGTACAGGGGAGTGGCTTTGTACCAGCAGGTCAAATCCTGGCACACTCAAGGCTATGCCCCTCATCAAAGCAGGCTGTAGCCTGGGCTGGAAAGCCTGCAGGGAAACTGCAGCCCTTGTGTGCACCAAGGGTTGAGAAAGTTTCAGATGGAGGCAGATGGGACACTCGGCCTACTTAGTTTATCAGGAAGAAGATCAAGAGGTGACTTCATTACAGTCACAAGGACCTTGATGCATAAGTACCTGGGTAGAAATAACAAGCCAGGTACTTAAGAGCTCTTTAATCTATCAGGGAAAAGCAAAACAAGAGCCATTTGCTCCATATTTCTAACAGTCTGGTGATTAAGTCCAGGAGGAGAGTCGGAACCCAAGCTGCCTTCTCTGGGCTGCTGCAGGGCTGGCTGGGGCCTCCCATGCCAGCATCACCTGGAGCAGCATGTTTTACCTTAGGATAAGGTACAGGAACCTTTTAAGGGTGACAGAAGGGCTGTGGGCAGCATGGAGTGGCTATTTAAACACTTTGTCTGCAGAGGACACACTGCTCAGCAGGCGAGATGACCACTGCTGTGCCTGGGACAAGGCATGGTGCAGGTGGCATTGTCTGGGAGCAGTGGTTGTGGTGGCATGGAACGGGTGGCTCTGGCCAGGAAATCTGTGAAGTGGCATTTGTGGGGAGATTGCAGTCAAAAAGCACTTTGTGGCAAAGGGATCTGCAGCTGCTGAGCTGCAAGCTCTTGAGCAGAGGGACGACTGATCCTCTCTCTGCAAAGTCACAAATCCGACCAAAAGCTCCTGAGACCACCGGGAAGCAGCCAGCAGCACCCACGGCTGGCAACATGCCCCTGGGATCTTCTGCTGGATGCAGCTAACAGGTACTGGGCAGCTGTGTCTCCATGGTGAAGCAGAAGGAGGAACAGAGGCACTCATCTCACAGAGCCCTTCATGTTTCTGTTTACATCCCTTGTTCCCCTTCGTTTTTACAGTTTTGTGGTTAAAAATCAGCAACCTAACCAGGGCCCCGTGGCAAAGCATTGGGAAGAGCCCTGGCCCGGGGTAGGGAGTGGGGGTGGCATAGGGCCCCCCCTGCAATCCTGCCGCCCGGCGTGCCGCCAGCGGGGCTAACAAAAGGCCAGCAGCAGGGCCAGCCCGTGCTGGGAGCGCAGCGCTGCCGCTGCTGAATAGCCCTTCCCGCACAGAGGAAGGCATGAAGAGGCGTAATCAAATAAGGGTATCAGCATGGTGCTCCTTGAACGAGGATCCCAGCGTGAGCTGATGGCGGGGCCGCATGGAGGTGACAGGTATCTTTATCCTGCCACGCAGGAGAGCTCCAACATCCCGCTGGCAGGAATTTGTCTGCAAATTTTCCCCCATTGAAAAGAGTGAGGAGGCCGTTGAGGAGTGGACTGAGATGATCGCTTGATTAAGGCCGGGGCAGGCGAGGTGGAGAGAAGGGGCAGCTCCTGGGGAGTCCTGCTCCCAGCCCTTAACCTCTCCTTGGGAGACCGCAAATTATATCTGTTAATGTATCAGCCCCCTGGTATCCTACAAATAAGTTGTCTGGCTAAGTGCGAGCCAGGCATTTGCAGGAGGACTCCTTACCTTTTCATCATTTAATCAGTCTCATCATCATCATTTCATTTAGCCCACAACACACTTTAACCCGGTGAGTCCCGGGGAAGGCAGGTAAGGAGGATCACCAGCCCAGCGGGACTGCAAACACCAGCAGGAGGCGCTGGCTGCAGAAGGGCTATGAAGAGCAGAGGGAAACCCTGCTCCTCAGTGGAAACATGAAACCCTCTGCCATGGGGCAAGAGTATCCCCACCTCCACTTCCCATCCTGCTCCCCTGCCAGCCCAGGATGAGGAGGTGTGCAGAGCCAGGCTCCCTCTCCACTAGGGACCAGAAGCGGACAGTGAGAGGATGCTCCCCTGGTGTACCACGGCCGGGGGGGGACACATCAGGCACTCCCCCTGGGTGCCAGAAGTGATTTACACAGTGCACCCGAGAGCAGAGTCAATTAAGGTCACATTTCTGTGTTGCTAAACAACAGGCGGCTCTGGGTTCAGGCCCGCTGAAAAGAAAACAAAAGCCACCCCTTGAAACAGGGGCTTTGAGAGGGTTCAAAGGAGCACCAAACAAAAGGAGGGCTTTGTGGGCTGCCCTCACCCGCGCCTTCCCGGGCCCTTCCGCCACCAGAGACACCGTTAATGTGGCAAGGGGGAGTTTTTAATTGTCCAGCACAAACAATGCTGGCATATTTAGGCCGGCCTCATTACAGAGCCATCCAAAATGCTTGAGAAGCATTCCCACCGCTTAGCATAAATAGCAGAAACACTCTTTCACCAGCAGAGCAGGTCCCATCTGCTCCCAGCCCGTCCTCACCTTGACTTGTGATGGTGAGCCCACAGGGTTGGCCTCTCTGGCCTGGTGCTCCCAACCTTCATCACAGGAACTCATCTCCCTGTCCTCTACTCCCTGCACCCCATGGGAGTGGAGGGCAGAGCTGCAGGGACTTGGAGGGCAGAGCTACAGGGACTTGCAACCCAGCTGAACTGCCCAACTGAATTGGCCGGTGTGGCAGCTCCAGCTGGGGTTTGCTCTGTCCACCTTGCTCTGGCAGCTCAGCCACAAGCCCATGGGTCAGACAAAGCAGTCACATGCACTCCTCCTGGCTCACGGGGGCCTGCTAGTCTCAGGGACCTTCCCCAGCTGGGCTGAGCCTGAACCAGGAATAACACTGATATTTCCCAGGGAGACCCCACACCCAACTGGGAACAAGGGTGCCAGCCGTGGCTGTTTCAGGTTTACACTCCACTGCACTTGTGGGAGCTCCCTACCAGCTTCCCAGCTGGTGCACAACTGCCCTTGACCCCAGAAGAGTGTCCCACAGTCCCTTGAACTGTGCTGTGCCATCTCCCAGGCCAAGCAGAGGAGCATGTGGCTGGGAGGGGTCTGCCCTGGTAAGGAAGCAGCACTCCTGGGGCTGGGAAATGGCACGGCTGCAGATGCCACAGGGTCAGCTGCTGCCACCAAGCCCAGTAATGCGCCTGGCATTTCCCAGGCAAGCAGTGCTGACAGGTTGCAGCCTGGCAGCCAAGGCGAGGGCCAAGCTGTGCCAAGCAGGGCAGGGAGGCTGCTGGCACTGCAGGGCTGGAGAGCTGGTACCAAGGCACAGAGACAAGCCAGTGCCAGTCCCCTGGGCAGAGGGTCCCTTCAGGGACCGAGTTCCCCTCTCGGCACCGGAGTGTCTGGGAGTAGTTAAAGGCACTGCAGCTGCCCGTCCCGCATGTCCCACACATCCGAGTCGCTCAGAGACCCGTTTGCAGCCGAAACGGCTTCTGTGCACCCCCGGCCTGCTTGGCTCTCTGCTTTCTCCCGGGACGTGCGGCTCCCGCGCCTGAAGCGAGCTGCCTCGGCAGCCCTGGGCAGCCGGCGAGGGCAGCCGGAGCAGTGAGCCTGTTTTCACCACGTGGGTCCTGGCAAAGAGCCTCCGCAGCCCGCAGGGATCAAAGCGAGCGGTGTTTCCCGATTGATACCTGATCCCGGAGCTGGAAGGGAGCCGGCAGGCTTCCGAGTGCCTCCTGCACCTCTCCCACCAGCACGCAGCGCCGAGCGTGCCGAGGGCCCCGTGCTGCTGCCGGGCTGCGTTTTATGGCACTGCAGTTTCTGCCAGCTCCCTCTTCCTCCCCTTTGCCTCCCCTTTCTCGGAGGCATCCAGCTCCCCACGCCCCACGGTTTATTAAAAATCCCGGGTACCTTGGAAGAGACAACACAATAGTGTACTTGTTACAGCTGCCTTGTATTAATGGACTGCCTCTTTTGATTTTAGAGTGGAACTTCTGGCAGAAAACCAGCATCCAAAAGGGAAAATGGTTGTAAAACTCGGCGAAAGCAGTCGGGGGAAAAGTCCCCAGCTTTGATCAGAAAGGCTTGAAGATGAATCGCGGTGATGCCGAGGCAGATTGGCTGGAGGTGAGATTCAGTTGCAAAGAGGGGAGCCAGGGCGGGCACAGAGCGGGCTGGCTGGGGCGGTGGTGATAGGGCTGGGGTGGAAGAGAGCCATGGCAACCAGAGGTTCAAAGGCCTCTGCAGCAAGCAGCTGAACTGGAGGATTATTCACTTTCTGTATTTTCGCTCCTGCAGCACACATGGCAACCTAATTGGCCAGGATGAGAAATACAGCTCCAGAAGACAGAAAAATATTTGCAGCTGCAAGCCATTAAAGGCAAAGCCAGCCTTGCTCTTACACTTTAATTACCCTGCTGTACACTCTCCTCCACGTACCAGGGCTAACGTCAGTTCAAAACCCATTCTGATCTCAAAAGGCCAAGCTCAGTGCCTGCCTGCACTGGGGCAGCAGCACTCAGCTATAGCGAGGGCTGCACACTTTGCACGGTGCCCAGGCATCAACTCTCCCTCCACTGCCCCAGCACAGACCTCAACACTGCTCCTGTGAGGCTGAGAGCAGCCCTGAGCCCTGCTGAAGGAGGTAGCTTGGCTTCTTACAGAGGGAGGGAGCCCAGTCCTATGGGGCCGGGGTTTCTCATGCAGCCCGTGCTCTGTAGAGTCTGGCCAAGCTCATCCCAGCATCTCCCTGTGGTGGCAGCATGTGGCAAAGCCCTTTGCAGGCAATACCTGCATGTATCCTCCCCATGGCCTCCTCAGCCATCATTGCTGCTTCTGCATTTCAGCTGAGTTGCTTATTCCCCGGGATTGAAAAGCACTTGTTGGGGAGATTTCTCCCTTCTTGGCACTCAGACCCATCCTGCTAGCTGGAGGCAAAGGGTGACAGGGGAACCACATCTCCACCATGCCAGCCATACACCCAGGTCTCTCTTCCCAGCACTACAGACGCTGCAGGCTCCTTGGGGGACCCCGGAGCGCTGGCACAGCCGCCCCAGAGTGCTGGCAGCACAGCACTGCCCGCAGTGGGGCTCTGGATTCGGTGAGGGGTGGCAGTCAGAGCCCAGCCTGCCCAGCCAGCACCGTGCTGCTCCCGGCTCCTTGACTGCTCATTTCCTTTTCCGCTCCTGCAGCGACACCAAAGATGTTATTGCAGGTGCTGGCTCCCGCCCCGCTCTCTCCCCCGCATGGTTCACTTGGCTTCTCCTGAAACCCGAGGAGAACTGAACTCATTTTATGCCACTTTATTTCAATGCTCCGAGGGTTAACCTTGTGCCAGGCATTTTTAATCCAGCTGTACACATGACAGAGGAGAGGGGCCTCAGCTTTGCTTAACAGGATAATTTGTTATTGATTATTTTGAAGCTTTCATGCAATCTCCTTCCAAATGCATGAGCTGGGAGGGAAGAGGGTGGTTTGAGTCTGGACTAATTTTAAATTGAGCTTGAAGTTGCTTGGCAGCACAAAAGGGGCATTGCAGGATGTAGGCAAGGACCCCCAAATGGTAGGGAAAGACCCTCAGATGGAAGATCTGAAATGAATAGATAGTATTTGTGCTGGTTTCAGGTGTGTGCATGGGACAAGGAGAAGACCCACCTGAAGGTGCTGCTACTGCCAGTGATCACCAGGCTTTAGGCAGGGAGCTCTCTGGCACTGAGTTCCCACCGTGCTGGTCCTAGGGGGTGGTGGGAGCAGTCCTCTTTCTGAGGGAGATGCTCCAAGAGCAGGATGGAAATGTGAGGACAGGAGAGTTCACAAGCCCAGCAGTGCCTGGGGACATCTCTGCTGGAGCCAGCGTGCTGGAAGGTGACACAATGTCATTGACACTGCTCAGGGCACCGATGGGTGCAGCTCAGTAGAGCCTGGCAGGCAAGACACTTCAGAGGCAGCAATGCAGCTCTGCAGAGCCCCATCAGGCCTCTGCATATGGAGTGCAGCGAACAGGACCCAGACTTTGTCTCTTCTGCCGCAGACCCTGCCAGCCTGCCAGGAGCTGTCAGGGAGAGCAGAGATGATGCCATGTCTTAGGAGTCCACTTGCACCCACAGACTGGAAGGAAGAGTCCTGAGTCCCAGCCAGCAACTGGGGAGGGCAACATGAAGGCTAAATAAGGATGCTGGCCACTACTGGCTGCCACCCAGTGCCAGCACCACAAGTCATCCAGTGGCAGATGAAAAATTAAACCCTGATGGGAAGATGATGCCCAGGGCAGGGCTAAGTGCCAAAAGAGTGATGTTAGCCCTTCCACAGGTCACAGCACAGTGGGGACATTTCCAGGTATCCTGTCCCCAGTGGGAATTTGCCATAAACCAGCCTCAGCCTTTGGAAGGTAGAGGTTCTCTGTGCACACCAGGAGAGGACTGGTTAGAAGACACATCTTGGGGTCTGGGAGCTGGGCAGCTGCCATGTGCCCAGGCCAGCAATGGGGCCACTCCCAACTCCGCCCTGCTCAGCTGATCCTGGCCCCTGCCGAGTCCAGGAGGGCAGCACAGGGGGAGCAAGGGCTCCAGATTGGAACCACATGGAAGCACATTTGTAATGAATTAGGCTGGGAGCCAGCAGCTCTTGCTTGGCCGGGTGTGCAGCCAATCTTTGGGGATTGTCAGCTCCTCCCAGGTTTCGACAGCGGATGTTCCCCGGCCAGAGTGCAGCTGTGCTCTGTGTGAAGCCACGGCCAAGACAGCCCAGAAGGAGATGAGTACACAGGCGGGCAGGGACCCTCGCCCACACGCACCGCCCTGCTGGGTCAAGCGGGCCCCTGCCTGCTCCCTGCTTCAGCCAGGGACACTTTTAGGGGGGGAGGATGTCCCAGTGCTCTGTGGGAGAGGAGGTGGTACATGCTCCTCTGCAACCACCCAGGGATTGTTTAGCTGCTTCCCAGCCTTGCGGCTCTGGGGCGAGGGGGCAGCTGCCACAAGCACCATGTCTCTCTGCCTGCCACAGCTCAAGAGCCTCTGAGGCTGCATCCAATTTGGTGACCAAGGGGCTGGTATGAAAGCACATCCTGGGGACACCTGACAAAAGGTCTGACCCAAGATGAGGGGAAGAAAACTGTGCCTGGCAGTCCTCACGGCCGGCAAGACAGTTATGTCAGGGGTACAGAAAGGCTTTGAGTGTGCATGTCAAAGAATGACACTAACAACTCTTGTGACAACCTGCCAGGAAAACTTTTCAGATCATAATTCACAGAGCATTTGTATCATGTTCCCTTCCTGTTTAAAAAGACAATATGGAAACCATGCAAGGGGTTATTTGCTGGTCAGGCGGGTTTGCCGGTTGCACTCCCTGTCACGTGTGTCCCCTTAGGAAGTGATGCCACTGTGACAGACATCATTTCTAATAATACCACCATCCCTTGCCTCAGTCTCTAGTGCCATTTGCTCTAATAATTCATTCCTGTGAAAAGAACTTATGGCCAACAATTAGCAGTGGGTGTATTCTAAGCCCCCAGCGGAGCAGGACATTAGGCGGCCTCCCTACAAACCACCTGCGTGTCTGCCTCAGTGGCATGTCCTACCAATGGCAGAGGACAGAGAGGGGCTGCTGCCTTCCTCTGCCCAGCCTGGCCCTTTCAGTTTGCACAAACCCGTTGGCAGTATTGCCCCACCTCTAAAGAGCAGATCTCAGGGGCACCCAGAGCCCCTGCACAGCAGCAGAACTACAGCACGGGTGCTCAGCTGGATGTGTGGGAACTCCAGTGGCCCCGCAGCTCTCCAGTAAGGCCATGCCTGCTGTAAAACGGCTTTTTGTTTTGCAAGTGAGGCTATTTGTCAAACAACAGGCTGCAAGCCTTACTCTGTGGTTGGCAAGGGAGCATGCTGGCAGCGCGGCAGCCGGGCACAGCCTTTTGCCACAGTCTGGGCGGGGAGGCACTTGAGGAGGTCCTGGAACTCAGCCTGTGTGCCGAAGGGCTGGTACACGGCCCCTGATTCCCGATGCCCGCACTGCCTGTGCCCAAATCCCAGCAGAGAGGAGTTGGGACGGGAGCTGCCCACGTGTGGGCAGCCCCAGCTGCGGGAGCTGACCTGCAAGCTCCCTTCCCCCCCCCGCCCCGCTTCCGCTAATGGCTCTGCAGCAGCAGAGGCCCAAACATGACTCCCCCTTGGACTTTTTTATCACCCGCATAGCACTGGCGAAGGGAAGGAGGCCACCGCCGGGGAACATCTGGGCTCCATTGCTCATTGTCTGGCAATTAATGTCAGCGCTGAAGACAGAAGGGACGTCAGATATTAAATAAACACGACCGCACTCTGCAGACCGAAACAGTCCCCCCGGGAGCGGCGCTCAGGCACCGGCACCCGCACCCCGCCCCCGGCACAGCCCCGGCCGGGGCAGGACGCAGCAGCTCACCACACACACGTGTGAGTGCAGCCACACACGCTCGCAGGCTCCCACACAGCTTGGGTTTCACGGCAGCTAAGGCAGAGCAGGGGAAGAAATAAGCCTCTTCTTCCCTTTGTTTTTGGTTAACTTTTTCCCCTTCCTTTTGTTTTCCAGCAGGCAGATCACATCTGCAAGTGCAGAAACCGCTGAAAACTCTGCCCCTGTGAAACAGGGCGACGCAGGGAAGGTGGCCAGAGCTTCCCAGGATCTGGGCTAGCTGGCACCCCACAGGCAAGGCTGTTGCTCAGTGTCTCACCCCTGGGCTGGACACATGCCTCTGCCGAGGAGCAGCCATGTGCCAGTGCCCATCAGTGTGCACACTCCACACTCGAGGCTGTGCAGGTCATGCCCTGCCTTTAGCAGCCCCTCCAGCCCCTCCTGCTTGCCCCCACAGTTCTAGCACAGACTGGCATGTTGTGGGGCTGGTGGCAAATTAGCACAAGGCCCCTGCCCTGTGAGTTTGTGTGCATCCCGCACTCCATCCCCTCACTCAGATCACCCATAAAGATATGAAATAGAACTGCCCCCAAACTGAGCCCTGGGCAGCACAACTGCCCACAGCCTGCCTCACACCAGGCTGAGGACGCAGAGCTGGGCTGCAGGCCCATCCCCAGCCAACAGGGCATTCCAGCCAGGTCACTGGAACATGGTAGAGCTCAGCACGACTCCTAGGCACAGGCAGTTTCCTGCATCTTGGCACCTTCCATCAAACAGGAGGTATTTCATCGAGGCACGGTCACCCTGTGCCAGTGGGCTGGTTATGTGCCCAGGATCAGCCTGGGTGGGCTCCCATCCTATCTGACCTTGAACTTGTGGATCTTGTAAAGGGCATCAGGGGAAGGCACAGGCAGCAAAATGTGCCCTGATGGAAAAGGAGAGGAATGCTGGACCAGCCAAGGCAGCACACAGGGGTTTCTGCTCCCGTGTGTGGCAGGCACTCATTAGCTCGGGGCTGGCTGTGCCTACTTTATTCTCTGTCAGCTTTTGTTCCCTTGCAGAAATGTAGTTTCTCTCTCCCTCACCCTTAGCCCTTTTTAATATTAAGGTCAATAGGTTGATGATTAAGCAGGAAAAGGGCATGAAGAATCAACCAAATTAAATCTTGTGTGCAAACAGGTGGGTGTGAAATTTCAATCAATGACTGGTGTTAGTGGGGACCCCTGGGATCCCGATTTCCCAGGGGAAGACTGGACAGCCTCAGAGGGATTTGGGTACAAAAACTCCAGACATGGGAGAATAGAAAAAAAGTCTTCTCAAAAACCAATATTGACAAGGTCCCTGTGTTTGCACCCCGGCTTTCCCCGGCAGCACAAAGGGAGATGATTATCCCGGGTCTAGTGGGGAGGGGATGACGGGAGCTCAAAGGTGAGCCGGGCCTCTCCTGGCTCCCCTGGCCTCAGTCCCTCCGCTTAATCCCCCTCTCGCCTGAGCTTTGAAGTCGCAGAGGTCGACTGCGGGATGTAAATCACGTTAGCCGCAGTGTGTGATCACAACGGCGCTGGGAGACAATGCCGAGCTTCCCCCGCTGCCCGGGCGTCCTGCGCCAGGCTCCGGGCTAGAAACAGCTCCAAGCTGCGGACGGAAGGGGGAACGGAGAGTGGGCTGCGGGGAGGGGCACCCATCACAGACAGGAGAGAGCCTTGGGCTCTGCCGCGGAGCTGGGAGCAGGAGCTGCGGTGGGCACCAACGCCCAGAGGCTGTAGAGCTGCCGGTAGCAGGAGGCTGATCCTTGGGATTCGTTAGCAAGGGACTGGCCACAGAGTGATGTAAAACACGAGCTGCGTGCTGGGCCGCTGGTCGCCAGGGCTGCCCTGCAGCCTTGCACATCTTGTAAGCGTTAGCACCACCTAAGAGGAGCCTGCACAGGAGGGCAGGGGCTTTATTGGGTTGTAAACTCTGTTGTTCACATCACAGTAATGATGGTGCTGGTGAAAAAAAACGTGCTTTTTGCACAGGAGGCTCAGGAACCAGGTGTGCTAGGAGAAAACTTAGCAGGGTTTGAAGGCTTTGCTGTCACCCCCGGGATAACAGACTGAGAAAGAAAGCAGGCATGGGAGGAAGCAGGAGTTGGCACCAAGAAGATGCTACCACTGACCTCAGGGCTCCTCTGCCTTTCAACTCATTGCATTTGCTGGTGGTCAGCTCCCTTGGTCCCCAACGCAGGGTTGCACACCTTGCATGCCACCTGGGAGTTCAGACCTGGGTGCCAGAGGTGACAGGGAGACAGCCAGTGTCTATGACTTTCTTCTGATGTTCTTTGCTCTGCCTTGCACTGTCCTGCCGTGGCACCTGGGAAGATATGACACACGAGGTTTGCTGGCCAGCACAGAACACAGGCACTGCTGCCCAAGCAAGCAGCCCTAAGCACCAAGAGCTTCCCTGCCCCACAGAAAAACCTCCCATGTTTACATTTTCCTCATCCAAGGAAGCAACCTCCCAAAACAGTGATGGCAGCCCCCCAAAATTAGCCTGTTTCCTTTTTCTTCCACTAGTAGAAATGCATCCATTCTCTTCAGGCAGCAAGCTGGCTGTTGCAAGTCTTTCTTTCACCATTTCACACCCAAAGCAGCAATGATTGTCC
This sequence comes from Melanerpes formicivorus, assembly GCF_026170545.1. Taxonomy (NCBI): domain Eukaryota; kingdom Metazoa; phylum Chordata; class Aves; order Piciformes; family Picidae; genus Melanerpes; species Melanerpes formicivorus. The sequence goes on along the minus strand of NW_027142364.1, from coordinate 20,964,186 downwards.
AAGACCAGCACCAGAGTTCATCAGCCATCACTGTCCAGCTGCAGGCACGTCCTCACCAGCATGACTCCAAATACCTCTGTTTTGTCCCCAGAACTGCCACCTGTCTCAGTGGCCCTGGGAGACCTTCCTGAGGAGGTTCCTGCTGGGAAATGCAGCACCTGTCATCCTCCCACCCGGTGATGAGTGATGGGGAGGAGCTGGGTGATGCCAGGGATGTGAACCACACGACACCAACACGATGGCACGTGCCCGCTAGCAGGAGCCAGGCATGAGCACCAACCCAGCTCAACACCCCCACCCCAGGGCTCTCCTCTGCAGCTGGAGAGGTCCATTCCTGTGGCACCCAAAGCACAGCACCCTGGCAGTCAGAAAATGTCTGCTTTCAAAGCTGTTTTTTTGTTTCTTCTCTTTCTTAATTGAGAGACTGGAGGAGTTTTGTGTTTGACAAAAGATGTCGTGATTGTGGAAAATATTTGCTCCCCACAGCAGATGTTGTACACATTGTGGGCCATGCCAGAAAACATCTGGTGTGCTTCCAAACCCACCAGGGCATTTCTTTTCCTAATAGAGTGGAAATTTTCTTCAGGAAACAAGCTTTACCTAGTTTGCACTGACATTCACCACAGCAGAAAGCAAGCAGGCCTGCCCCCATGCTACCCCTCCACCTCCAGCAAGCAGCATCTTAGGAGCACTTTACCATGACCAGGCATCCAAACCTGCAGCACAAAGCCTGGTTTTGTCCCAAGCTTTGACCCATGGCCTGTGAGCCATCAAGCACCAACTGCCAGCACCCACCTGGGCTGGCCTGGGAGGGAACCACAGCTTCTCAGGGCAAGTTGTTAACCTGTCTGAGAAACTCAGAGGAAAAATCATAGAATAGACTCAGAGAATGGTCTGGGTTGGAAGGGACCTCCAATGGTCATCTAGCCCAACCCCTCTGCAGCCAGCAGGGACATCCTCAACCAGATCAGGCTGCCCAGAGCCCTGCTGAGCCTTACCTTGAATATCTCCAGCGATGGGGCTTCAACTACCTCTCCGGGCAATCTGTTCCAGTGTTCCACTGCCTTCATGGAAAAAGCATCTCCTCTGCCCTACTGGAAATTAATTTATGTGTGGGATGACAGGCAGAGAATGAGCAGAGCTGAGAGTTTCCTGGTGGTGAGCAGGATATCCATGCTGTCGCACCCTGCTGTGTGGATAACGTGGGGATCACCTGTGCCATGTTGTTAGTGAGAGGCTCCAACAGCCCCAGATATGTGTGCCCATGCCTTAAGCCTGTCCTTCTTGTCAATGCTCAACAATGTCCTCTTCTTTGGGCAGGTATCACTCTCTTCACTGCATCTTTCCATGTTTCCTGTTGTGTGTTTTGTTTTTCAGCTTCACAGAGGAGGATGTAGATAAGATTATGGAAGAGCTGGGCAAGGAGTGCGAAGGAAATGCATACCACCTGATGCACAAGAGCTGTAACCACTTCTCTGCTGCTCTGGCAGAGGTGAGCACAGCTGGTTGTTTAAATTATTACTAATTTTTAACATTTTCATGCTTCTTCAGATCTGTAGTAGTGAGAGAACAAAAAGAGAACTGGGGTCAGCACTGCCTGCCCTACCAGAGCCCATCACCACATCTCCTGTCTCTGCCCTTCACCAGTTTGGAAGCTCTTAGCTGTTAAAAGGGATGAGGTCAGGAGGTGGAGATGAAGCATGTTTATCACATTTGGTCTAAGCTGTGTGGGGAATGAGGAGTGCCTGCATTGTTGGCTCCCTGGGTAGGTGAACCCGCCCCTCGGTGCCATGGATAAGTGGAGAGGAGCGCAGCGTGCCCACCGAGGGTCAGTCTGGTCCAGAGGCAGTTATGGAGATGCCCTTTTCTACCCACTATGTCTGTTGCCTGATCCTACAGCACTGCTCTTTGTCCTGGGTCAGAACAAAGGTCTGAAACCTCAAAGGCCTGTGCTGTGTCCAGTTCTGGGCCCCTCGATTTAAGAAGGACATTGAGACACTTGAGCGTGTCTAGAGAAGGGCAACGAGGCTGGGGAGAGGTCTTGAGCACAACGAGCCTGAGGGAGCTGTTAAGGGGTTGTTTAGCCTGGAGAAGAGGAGGCTCTCTACAACTACCTGAAAGGAGGTGGGGGCTGGTCTCTTCTCTCAGTCAACCTGTGACAGAACAAGAGGACACAGTCTCGAGCTGCACCAGGGGAAGTTTAGGCTTGAGGTGAGGAGAAAGTTCTTCCCAGAAAGAGTAACTGCCCACTGGAATGTGCTGCCCAGGGAGGTGGTGGAGTCCCTGTCCCTGGAGGTGTTCAGAAAAGGATTGGACATGGCACTTGGAGCCATGGTTTATTTAGTCATGAGGTAATAGGTTGGACTTGATGATTTCTGAGGTCTTTTCCAGCCTTACTGATTCTATGAGTCTAAGTTTACTGTGGAATAGCAATGTTTAGCTGTTAGGTAAGATTTCACTCATGTCTTTAAATGAATCTGTGATTAGCAGGATGGTGACTACAGCAACTCTACCCCCTGGGTTTCCTGCTGTGTCTGTAGCACAAGATAGGAAGCACCTGGAGATGACTGTTACAGCCCCTCCACGACAGCTTTGCTGGGCCTACATCTGACACTGTGGGACTTCAGCTTTGTTTGGCTTGGGAGGAGTTGCAGCCTTTCCAGTTGGGGACCATTCCTTAACACTGTGCCCCCCCATCAACCCCCCTGAGGACAGTAAAGAGAACTCCCTGCACTTCCCCACCTCAAACATGTGTTGTTTACTTACTGCTCCTGAAGGGGCGTTTGTAGGTTCAAAACCACAGTGACACTACTCACCTTCTGGAGAGCCCAGGGTCTCCTTAGGTGACAAACGAGGTGAGGATGCTGTGGTGCTGCCCAGCACAGCCAGCCAGGACACAGCCATGTTCTGAACTTCTGCCTTTCTTCCTGGGTTTTGTTGTTGGTTTTTTTCCCTCCTTTCCAAGCAGACTTCTGAGAAAACATCTGCTACACTCTGAGCCTGCACCAGGGCTGAAGATCAAAACAAAGGACCTCTGCCTTTTCATTAGGCATTTTAGCAAATGTGACTATTACATTCATATTATATTTCCCTGTTTTGTACAAACAAGTTTAAGTCAGCACTAAGAGGATTAAATTTGTGGCCCACCAATCTCTGCTCAAATGGGCTGACTAAAGAAACTCTTGTTAAACAGTATTTTCTCTAATGCCTGTTGCTTTTCTTCCTTGCTTTAGTGCTCAGACATCTATCCAGGCTGCCTAAATCCACCCTCCTCATAAGCTTTCAGATCAAGACTCTTCCCCCCCCCGTCCCCCCCCGTCCCCCCTGCACCCTTTAATACAGCTGAAGATGAACATTAGCGCTTGGTTCAACTGCACTGGAAAGGGAAAGGGCAGATTCATCAAAATCTTTATACCTCCATAGAAAAATGTAGCCTTTTGCCTTTCCTCGAGTGAATGCCTTTTCTAGAGGGTATTCACTAGGGGTTCGCTCTGTTTTTGCAGACAGCTCCACAGATGTTGACATTTTTTTTCTTCACTGGGTTAAGACTCCTTCTATAGGCTTTCAGGCTCCATTTGTTACTTCTTTATTATCCAAGAGGGGGTTTGCTTTCTTTTTTTTTTCTTCCCCCTCTGGTTTTTTTTTTCTTTTTGCTTCTTTCTTCCCAAGGAGTTGACTCAGTTCTCTGAAGAGAGCAGTGGTAGTCAGGCTCATTATTATCTCCGGCCCTTTTTCATGGCCCCGGCAGGCTGGCCGGAGCCGCGGGGCCATTGTGGCAGAGCAGCAGGTAGCTGTGGCACGGCAGGGTCAGCGCTCCGGCCGGCACAGAGCCTTTGTGTGTCCTCCTTGTGCTGCTGGCTCCGTTTGTCTGGCGCTGGGAAAGGTCAGGAGCACATCACCGCTCCGTACCTGAGCGTTTGTCTCCCTCCGCTGCAGAGAGCTTGCGCAAATCACCCGCTGGAAAGCAACCAGCAGACCTAAGGGGGGGAACCAGAGTGAAGGGGTGGAGGTGTGCTGGCAGGTAAGGGGTGACAGTAGAGCTGTCTGGTCTGTCAGACGTGCTGCTTCTTGGGGTGACAGTAGAGCTGTCTGGTCCATCAGATGTGCTGCTTCTTGGGGCTGATAGTAGAGCTGTCTGGTCCATCAGATGTGCTGCTTCTTAGGGTGATAGTAGAGCTGTCTGGTCCGTCAGATGTGCTGCTTCTTGGGGTGATAGCAGAGCTGTCTGGTCCATCAGATGTGCTGCTTCTTGGGGTGATAGCAGAGCTGTCTGGTCCATCAGACGTGCTCCTTCTTGGGGTGATAGTAGAGCTGTCTGGTCCATCAGATGTGCTGCTTCTTGGGATGATAGTAGAGCTGTCTGGTCCATCAGATGTGCTCCTTCTTGGGGTGATAGTAGAGCTGTCTGGTCCATCAGATGTGCTGCTTCTTGGGATGATAGTAGAGCTGTCTGGTCCATCAGATGTGCTGCTTCTTGGGGGTGATAGTAGAGCTGTCAGGTCCATCAGATGTGCTGCTTCTTGGGGTGACAGTAGAGCTGTCTGGTCCATCAGATGTGCTGCTTCTTGGGGCTGATAGTAGAGCTGTCTGGTCCATTAGACGTGCTGCTTCTTGGGGGTGATAGTAGAGCTGTCTGGTCCATCAGATGTGCTGCTGCTTGGGGTGATAGTAGAGCTGTCTGGTCCATCAGATGTGCTGCTTCTTGGCCAGAGCTGCTGCCTGCTGCTCAGGAAACCATGGGCATGCCATGGTACACAAGGCACCTTTGCACATCCAGCTAGCCAGTTTCCCACAGCAAGGTTTGCAAAAAGAGCAATTTGTGTTGATGTGGAGGCTTAAAGCATGATGCAGGCAGCACCCCACACTGACATCCCCATATTTGCCCAGGACCCATCCATCACTTCTGCCTGCAGAAATACACCAGCCAAAATACTCCATAGCAGTGCTGGAAGGTATTCCAATACCTTCACTCCAGGTCCCACAGAAAATGTACTGTGTGTCTTGAGACTTGTCCCTGAAAAGACTGCTGGGGCAGACACGAGGGATGACAAAGCATCAGCATTCAAGTGGTTCTTCAGGGCCTGCCCAAGCAGAAACTGGAGGCAAGGGCTGCAGCATATCCACAGCTGGGCTCACTGTGTCACCCCACTGCTGTGGGCTCTGGGTTATCTCAGGGAAAAGGAAAGCCCTCTTGCTCCTCCCAGCAGACCTCCCAGACCATTCCCACTCTGCCTGGAGTCACCAGCACAGGGCTCCCCAGCTGAGCTGCCAGTGGGAGCTGGTGGCAGGCCCGGGCAGAGGTGACAGGTATCTTTATTCTGCCACCCAGGAGAGCTCCAGTGTCCTGCTGGCAGGAATTTGTCTGCAAGGTTTTCCCCATTGAAAGGAGCGAGGGGGATGAGATGATTGCTTGATTACAGCACGAGCAGACAAAGTGGAGAGACAGGGCAGCGCTGAGCTCCCAACCATCAACCTCCCCTCCTCACCTTGATGATTTAATGTCTTAGTGGGGCTCATTGGCTCCAGCCATGGGGCAGCAGGTAGGCATTAGAGGTGACATGATCCTATCTAGCTTTCAAACATTTAAATAGTGCCAGCTGTAGTTGGGAAGAAAGGTGCCTGGCCAGCAGGCACAGCACCCTCCTGCCTTCATGGCACCACAGGGTTGTGCCAATCCTGGGTGCCCACACTGGGTGCCCAAGCTTTTGTCAGCTGCCCTCACCCAGCCACAGGCAGAGCAGAAGGAGGGGAGCAGGTCCAGGTGCATCCCCATGTCCCAGCTTGGGACATTGAGCTCATCAGCTGGAGATGGGAAGGGAATGCTGACAGGGACACAGAAACCCACCACATGCAGCCCCCATCAGAGCACCAAAAACTCTTGCCACTTTCCCCTTTTGTCATGGCTTTAGCAGGAGAGCTCCCTGTAGCACAGCACCCCTGGGGAGACAGCACTGAGAGATGCCTGAGGTCAGCCAGGGGGATTTTCTTTTCAGCACTTATGCCAGAGAAACCTTCCACTGCTCAAAGCAAGAGGAGAGTGAGCCACCTCTTGCAGCCTTCTGGTGATCCACCCAGAGGGTCTCAGCTGGATTTCACATGCCTTGCTCTGTGCTGGTGCCTGGTGGACGGCTTGGCTAGAGTGGGAGGGCAGGATCTGGCTCTGAAGAGCTTTCCTTGGGGCTAGCCTGCCCATTTCACCCTGCACAGGGACCGATCCCCTCCCAGCACAGCAGGTCACCCCAGCAAACTCCAGCAGGACGACAGGCTGAAAGCAGCTCCTCTGCAAGAGCAGAGTGACACTGCCCTCCCCGTGCCTGCCCTGTCCTGTGGTGGAGTCAGCTGTTCCCCCAGAGCCTACCACAGGCTTGCTGCTGCTGGCTGGCACGCCGCCATGTGCACCAACACACGTCAGGGACAGGAAGGAGCCCTGGGCACGGGATCTGCAGCAGCCTTTGCGTGAATATTGGGAGCACCGAGGTTTATAACCCAGAAAATCTGGGCTCTGAAGGTTTCTGTCTGGTGGGGCAGGAGGCGTGCTGCCCTGCACAGAGCCACTTTTATGCCATTGTGCCTTTTCAACACTGCATTAAGGCAGCTAAAGAAGGGAGATTTTTAATGGTTCCAGTGGAACAAAGCAGGAACATTCAGCCCAACTTCATTACAAAATCATCTGAAATGTCTGAGGAACGTTTCCCACTAATTATCATAAATAGCCGAAAAAAATCTCTCCCTCTCAAAGCAGGTTCCAGCTGCCCCTCTGTGTTTCCTCACCTCTGCTTCCAACAGCCTGACCCTGCCCCTGCACAAAGGGGAGACCCTCTCCCTGCCCCCCCCGCCCGCGCTCGGGGGCTCTGGAGAAATACAAACAGGCTGCAGATTAACAGCGCTTGTTTGCACCTTAAACAAACAGCAGACTTCCGCCGCTGCCCAGGGCAGGAGGCGCCGCCTGCTTCTCCTCGCCCTGCCCAAACCCCAGCCCAAACAGGGGCAGCACAAGGCCTGAGGCAGGCAGACCAAGGAGGGGAACACTAGGGGATGCCAGCCCCACATGCCCTTGAGCCCTGTTTCCCGTGCCTGGGTGTCCTTTCTCTGCCCAGCTGCCGTGGGGGGAGGTCAGGCCGCTGCTCTGGCAGGATGTGGTTGCAGCCCTTTGGCAGGAGGATTGGCCAAGGCCAAGGCAGGTGAATGAACATCCCAGTTCAGCTCCTGCTCTCTGGGTCTCACGGGACTTGTTGACAAGGAGCAGCCTGATGTGACTGGGCAGGTGTCAAGTTTGGGTGCTGGGAAGGATGCTGTGGGTGGAGGATGGGGAGGGAAAGACAGACTGTCCAGAGGAGTGGTGCCAATGCTCAAAACCACGACCAACAGTAGGACCAAGCAGTGACTGCCAGCCCAAGGGCACCTCTGCTGAAGGGATGGATGGGTGCTGGATGTCTCTGCCTAGCTGATGCTCAGGCTGGTGACAGCAGCCACAGCTGCTTCAGCCATGGAGCTGCTCCAGCTGGTATCCTCACCCTGCCGCTCCCATGTCATCTGTCACACCTCACCAGGCAGTACTGCCAGCACCTCCCTGGCCTCCTCACCCTGCATGTGCAGCACACAGCACCCTTCTCACACAGCAGCCAGCCCCCAGCCCCACAGCCTACTAGGGCAGGCTATCATGAGAGGCATGTGGGCTCAAACCATACCAGAACCAGTGAGACATTGCTCCTGGCACAGCTGTGGCACATGTTTGAGGCTAGCACATGTGGTGGGTGCCCAAGGAGGAAGCTGTGCAAGCATGGAGCAGGCTGGGACAGGTTCCCAGCAGCAAGCTAGCACTGCAGGCCCAGGTCTGTTCCCCATCCAGGTTATTGTACAAAACCCCCAGGCAGATGTTTGTTGCCCCCCTTCCTGCCAGCCACAAGAAAGGGCTTTTACTCTCAAACTGCCTTCCTGCTGTGGAGTGCCCCAGAGGCAGGAAGGGGACCAGAGGCAGGTGACAGGTACAGGCCACTGCCCTTGCTGCATGAGGGGCTCCCAGCAGGGCTGACAAGCAGAGGGGTTACAGGTCAGCACTGCAGCACAAGTAGCAGGGCTGTGGGAGCCAAGTCCCCTCTGCACAGGGCAGGAATAGAGAGAGTGGTGGCTGGGGGACTCCCAGGCCATGCTGGAGACATCTCAGTTCCATCTCTGCTCAAGGACACACAGGCATAGTGACCTATCTCTGCTTCTAACCAGTTGTCAGTTGAGGCTAACTACAAGGACCTCAGGCAGTGACAGCAACTGGGAAGAGGTTTCCAGTGTCACAAGCAGCCTGAAGTTGCCACACAGGGTGCTCACCTGTTTTGTTTTCCAGTGCAAGAACCTCAGCATCCCATGTAAGGAGCAGCGAGCAGAGGAAGAGCAAAGGGAGGTGCTGCCTAGTTTGGTGCTTGGGCAGTCCTGGGCACTCCTCACCACAGGGTGCTGCAGATGCTAAATATCTGACCTGAGTTCAGAGAAACCACAGAAATTCATGGATGTAAAAAATCATCAAGCACTACTCAGGGCAATGGCTGTCCTGCACAGGGATGCCCAGGCTGTCCACAGCAGAGGAGGAAGGGTGTGCTGGGAGCTAGGCACTCCCTGGGCACCTGCCCTGGCCACACACCTCCCCAGTGAGAATGGAAATAGAGTAGATTAGACTAGAAGAATAGAATAGAATAGAATAGAATAGAATAGAATAGAATAGAATAGAATAGAATAGAATAGAATAGAATAGAATAGAATAGAATAGAATAGACCAGACCAGGTTGGAAAAGACCTTGGAGATCATCAAGTCCAATCTATCATCCAACACCATCTCTTCAACTAACCCATGGCACCAAGCACCCCATCCAGTCTCTTCTTAAACACCTCCAGTGATGGTGACTCCACCACCTCCCTGGGCAGCACATTCCAATGGCCAATCTCTCTTGCTGGGAAGAACTTCCTAACATCAGGCTAAACCTCCCCTGGCACAGCTTGGGACTGTGTCCTCTTGTTCTGGTGCTGGATGCCTGGGAGAAGAAACCAACCCCTACCTGGCTACAACCTTCTTGCAGGTAGTGGTAGAGAGCACTAAGGTCTCCCCTGAGCCTCCTCTTCTCCAGGCTAAGCAACCCCAGCTCCCTCAGCCTCTCCTCCCAGGGCTGTGCTCCAAACCCCTCCCCAGCTTCGTTGCCCTGCTCTGGACACGTTCCAAGGGAAGGCCTCTCCTTGGCGTGGCAGCAAGGTGCAAATCCAAAGCAGCAAACCTGCACACTGGTGTCCCCAGTGCAACTCTCCCATGCTCTGCCCCATCCACATGTGCTCCCTGGCTGCTCACACTCAGCAACCAGGAAGCCCAAGCGCGTTTCCCAGCAGGCACATCACCCCCAGCACGCTCTGCATCTTCCTCGCAGCCTCTTCCCTCCCACGGGACACCGCAGCGAGCAGAGGCAAAAGGGGAAAGGCTGCTAATTTGTCCCAGCTCAGCTGTATGCTTCCAGTGACTGGTCCCACAGCGATGGAAAGAGACTGCTGCTGTCTGTGAGGCAGCTGCCCCCGCCTGGCCCCGGGAACAGCCACAGCTTTCTTTCCATCGCACATTAGAGATTGATCACAGCACGAAATTCCCCTGCTGGGAACGCCCTGGCTGTCACTGTTTTACAGCACGCAGAGGTGTTCTGGGCGCTTAGAAAGACGTGGCCCTCTCAGGGTATGAGGGCAAATTAGTTGTAAAGGTGGCTGTGGGGATGCTGGCTGTTTGGTTTCCAGGGTGGGATGGGCACAGGTGGAGGCTGCTGGGCTTTGTGCTGCTCTCGGAGCCGCCAGCGCTCCGCACGGAGGGAGCCGGCGTGCTGCAGAGCGAACACCTCCAGCCTGACCCCAGCTTTATTAATAACAGGTAATTAATAGGAGAGCGGACATGCCTTGTGTCTCTGAAGGCCTTTTAAAATGTGATTATGTTGTGCTAATCTCACCCCGAAGTACTTCCCTGTTTAGACTGCGCTGCACCATTAAATAGCTGAAAAGCCAGCAGAGAAACACCCCCCCGCCCCCCACCCCGCCCTTACCCCCCCAGGAAGCGCTGGGGGTCTGTTCCCCAGCAGGCAGGCAGGCAGGCCCCACTTTCAAACCCCCTAAATCAAGAGCCCATCTGGGCTGCCAGGAAAAGCACTGCCTCCAGCTCATCTGTATCTCATTACCCACCCTGCCAGCCCCGGAGCGAGCAGCTCCGTCCCACCCAGATGCGCTGCCCCGCGCCTGCCTCCCGTATTTCACAGCCGTCAGCAGGACTTCAAGGGGCAGCCCGAGCGCCTGCAGCACGGCACAGGCTCTTAGCAAAGACATATATCCAGGTCCCCTGTGCACAGCCACAGGCAGGGGAGCTGGGGCACGCAGGGCTCCCCAGCGGGGAGGTTTCTGAGCTGCTTCCCCACAGCTCTTTGCCCAGCACATCCCTAGATGATTGCTTTTCCTGGGCTCTCCCGAGGCCCAGGCAGCCCCTTTGCCCCACCCCCGGGGAAGGGCACCCCAAAGCAGGGCAGGACTGCAGGAGCACTGGGGACAAAGGAGAGAATCGAAGGCAAGCACCTGCACCCCTGTAGTAATCAGGGTAATGCAGTTTGGGAGCAGCTTGCCCAGCACAGGGCAAAATCAACAATGAGCCTAGAGCAAAGCAGGGCACCCAGAGATCCAAACCAAGAAACAGGACCGAAAATTCTCTGGCCTAAAGCTTCTCCATCTGCCACAGGGGCAGAAACCCCACAGCAACAGACACTTGTGATGAAGTTTGGTGGTTTCCTGGCCCTGGTAGCAGCCCAGGACTGCAGAGGTGAAGGTGCAAGTTAACCTTTCAGGTATGAGTAAAGTTGGCTCCTTACTCCCAAGCTTCTGAAGAGCCTGTGCCCAGCCTGCATTCAGGGCTTAGCATCAGCTGGAGTTATGGTATGAGGCCCATGGATTACAGAATTAGCCAGGTTGGAAAAGACTTTTGAGATCATCAAGTCCAACCCATCACCCAGCACCATCTGATCAACTAAACCACAGCACTAAGTGCCTCATCCAGTCTTAGTTCAAACACTTCCAGTGATGGTGACTCCACCACCTCCCTGGGCATGGGGCTGGCCACAGTCCAACATTGCTCTTCCAGAGAGGGCAGGGCAGGGCAGGCAGCACCACAAGAAAAAAAGGTTGTTTTTGGAGCACCAGATTTCAGAGAGGAAAGCAAGTTTTGCATGCCTGTTTTCTGCCAGCAGGAGGATGTGGAGCTCTGGTCCTGCACTGGTCCCTGGTGGCCTCCTCTGACTGAGGACCCCATACTCCAGCAAGCAACAGGAATCCCCCACAGCACAGAAAAGCTCCGGGATGAAAGTATTCCTCTTGCCAGCCCTTCGGTGCACAGCAGAGCCGCAGGGACAGCTTTAATATCACTGAGGAGGAACAGAAGGAAGAGAGGGTTGGAGGTCAGAGTGTTAGGATCAATATGGGCACTGGCACATCCCGTAACACCGTGCAGGGAAGAAGCTGGGGTGCGGGGCAGGGAGCCTTGAGCTGTCCTTCCTCAAGGACCCTTGCACCCCGCAGGTACCTCTCGTGAGCAGGGAGGTGATGCAGCAGGAGCCCCGACCGGTCCCTGCAAGCTAGAGCGGGCATGCCCGAGTTCCAGCGAGCTCCGGCCGGCTGCGGGGGCTCCGGCCGGCTGCGGGGGCTCCGGCACTTCAGCGCGGTGCCTCCAGGGCCGCTGGGCACCGCGCCCAGGGTCACTGCCACTGCCTGTGTCGGGATGCCACCTAGTGTCGCCTGGCAGAAGGACCCGGCCGGCAGTGACACGGAGGTTGGCTCCCCAGGCCCACAGCGTCGCCAGGGGCCAGCTGGCAGGAGTCCCAGGCCGGTTGGGATGCTGGGACGCTCATCCAGGACACATGCACCCCACAACGTATGCATGCTGTGGCCAGAGCCCAGAGGAGGACGCTGGGCACTGCCCAGGTCACGTAGGGCCAGCGAAGCTCACAGCGCTGCCTGGGCTGGTTCAGGGGTCCCTGGAGCAGACAGGGCTTGGAGACTCAGTAGCCTCACTGGTGGCACAGAGTGGCCCTGGCCATGGGTGGCCTGGTGAAGGAGAAGGGCAATCACTGCCCCCAGCAGTGTGCAGCCCACCTGCAGTGCCAGCGCGGCCAGGCCCAGCACCAGCCAGGCCCTGCAGTACCGTGGGCTGGGTGGCAGGATGAAGCCCCAGGACTGATAGCCACCAGGGAACAGGGGTGGGGATGCTGGCCAGACACTTGTGGGGTCTGGTGGCAGGGGGACAGGAAGTGTTGGTATCTCAGTGGTGCCTGCAGGGGTGGGAGTGTGTTGGAGGGCTGTGGGTGCATGCCTGGGTGCCCACGTGGTGGCACAATCCCACTCCCTGCTTGGCACAAGAGCATGGTGGGATGGGGAGTGTGATGCCAGTGGAACCACATCTGCCACTGCATCCCTGCAGGGTGGCCAGAGTGTTGAGGCAGGAGCTGAAATAGGGGAGATGCTGAGTGCTCCCCCTGGGATGGTGCCTGGCCTCTCTGTGGGCACCAGAAGAGCAGGACTCCCTTGTCTGGTGGAGGCTGCCAGTGGGCTGGTTGGCACTGGTCTGGTGGCAGAAGAGAAAGTGGACAGTGCAGGCTTTGGGCTGGTGGCCCCAGGAGGATCTAGGCTTATGATGGCTGAAGTTGGACGCAGGCTAAATGCCTTCTGTGGCACAGCTGGCAGTGGGGTGGTGACAGAAGCCTTGGGCAGTATGGCTGATGATGAGGTGACAGTGGAGGCCTTTGGTAGAGCAGTTGATGATGTGTTGAAGGAGCTCTCTGGCAGCACAGCTGATAATAGGGTGCTGATGGAAGCCTCAGGGAGCACAGTTGGTGATGGGGTGGTTACAGAGGTCTCAGGCAGCACAGTTGATGATGGTGTGTTGATGGACACCTCAGGCAGCACAGCTGGTGATGGGGTAGTGATGGAGGCCTCATGGAGCACAGCTGGTGATGGGGTGGTTACAGAGGTCTCAGGCAGCACAGTTGATGATGGTGTGTTGATGGACACCTCAGGCAGCACAGCTGGTGATGGGGTAGTGATGGAGGCCTTGGGCAGCATTGTTGATGGGGGTGTGGTGATGGAGGCCTTGGGCAGCATTGTTGTTGGGGGTGTGGTGACGGAGGTCTTCAGCAGCACAGCTGGGGATGTGGTGGTGATGAAGACCTTTGGCAGCATGGCTGATGAAGGGGTGGCAGTGAAGACCTTGGGTAGCATGGCTGGTGATGGAGCAGTGAGGAAGGCCTCTGTTGTCATGGTTGGCAACATGGCAGAAGTGGCCACAGGTGACAGCATGGTTGTCAGTGCCGTGGTGGGAAAGGCTACCAATGACAGCGTGGTTGGCGATGCAGGGGGCAAGGCTCCAGGAGACAGCAAGGTTGACATCCCTTGTGATGATGTGGGTGTGAATTTGACCAGCAGAGATGGGGTTAAAGAAGCTGGAAGAGGCAGAGTAGCTGGGCAAATGAAGTGGTCACCTCTCAGCGATGTCACTGCTTGGCCTGCCAGGTGGGGTGGGCTCTTGCATGACACCTGGGTGGACAATTTGACATTCTCGCTGTTGTCCATGATCCAGCTGTGCAGGTAGCAGAGGTTACAGTCACACCTCCATGGGTTGCCACTCAGATACACTGAGCTGAGCTTCTTCAGGGGGTCCAGGAGCCCTCGGGGGACACTCTCCAGCTGGTTCTTCCGAAGGTTGAGGGTTTTCAGATTTGGGAGAGAAGCAAAGACTTCGTAATCCAGAGCAGAAAGCCGATTTGTGTCCAGCTGCAGGTCCAAGAGCTTGCTGAGCCCAGTGAAGGATCCTCTTGGCAAGGCTGCTAGCTGATTATGGGACAAGATGAGCTTCCCAAGAGAGGTGAGATTGACAAAGATGCCGTCTGGAAGTGTGGCCAAGCTGTTCCTGGCCAGGTCCAGCTCCCGCAGGTGCGGCATGGCATCAAAGAGGCAGCAGGGGAGCTCGGTGATATTGTTTGCATCCAGAGTCAACAGCTTCAACTTGTTCAAACCAAAAAAGCCCTCAGGAGGAAGAGCCCTGATGAGATTGTTGTCCAGGAGGAGTTTCTCCAGGTGAGGCAAGCTCCTCAGAAGCATGGGTGGCAGAGCCTCGAGCCTGTTCCTCTGGAGGTTAAGTTCCAGCAGCCCTGCCTGACTGCCCAGCAGCCCTGCCGGGAGATCCCGCAGCTCATTCTCGTACAGCCGGAGGACTCGCAGCCGGGGAAGTTTGCTGAAGGCATCCTCAGGCAGAGTCTTGATCCTGTTCCTAGCCAGGTCCAAAAATGTTAGATTGACCAGAGAATCAAAAATGCCTTCTGGAAGGGAAGAGATGGCATTGCTGTGCAAGGAGAGCTCTCCCAGATTGTCCAGCCCATCAAACAGGCCTTTGGGGATGTATCTGAGGTGGCTGTCTCTCAGCTCCAGCCTCTGCAGGCTTGGGAGGTTCTGGAAAGTGCCCACAGATAGTTCCTCTATTGAGGCACCAGAGATGTCCAAGTCCCTCAGCTTGTCCAAGTTATCAAAGGCTCCAGGTTCAACTGCCTTGATCTTGCTGCCAATAAAGGAAATCTTGATCAGGTTGGGCATGTACCTGAAGGCACCTTTCCTTACAGTGGTGATGCTGGTTTGCACAAAGATCATCTCAGAAATGAAGGGCTTGGCAATCTTTGGGATCTCTTTGACATCATTCTTTGACCCTCTGTAGACCTCCTGGTAGTCTTTGGGCATTTCATATGGATCTTCAGCCAGGATTTCATCTTCGCCTTTATGGAGGTGGAAGGAAAGGGAGAAAGAAAGGAAAAGGAAACACTGGCACATCATCCTGGAAAACAAACACACACACACCTTCAGAAGCCAGTTACTGGGAACAAAACCATCTCTGTCCACTGTGCACGTGGTACCAGGCTGCCATCCAGCTCTTGGAGATCTTATCTCACATCATCACTCATTTTGTGAGGAGAGAGAAAGACTGTAGGAGCCAATGGATGTGGCATGTACAAGGGTTCACTGCTGTTGCTAAGAAGGGATGGGGAAGAAGGGAGAGGGAGGCAGCTCATGGCTTGGCACTGAGAGATGCTGCAGGAGCCACCAGGGCTGGACAGTCTGTTCCCTGTCCTTCCTTCTCCCACATTCGGACTGTAAGCTCAGCGCCTGCCTGGGTGAAGAAAGCAAATTGCTGCTGCCCATTAGCACTGCCCCAGTGGGTGCAGTCACCCAGCAGGGCAGCAGGCCATTCATGCAACAACAGAAGCAGTCACCCCTCTGCTTGCTAATGAGGGCTCAGCAAGGGCCCCAGCAGCCAGCCAAGCACAGGTGACCTTGTTTACATTCCACACAGTGCTGGATGGACTTGCTGTTCATTGGTGCTCCTCTCAGGGCAGGGGGTTCATTTAAAACATGGCTTGTAACCATCTCTAGAGTCCTGCTAATCACAGCATTTTTTGGCTTTGGATGTGGGGCTCTGTCAGACAGAAATCGTTAACTTCCGAGCAGCAGCCAGCCTTCAGAGCAAGGCTCATTAAAAGACTGTGAAATGCTCACAGATGAACTCTCTAACACCTCACATTTAAGGGTCTGACCTGCAGTGGGGAAATGAAGTCACTGAAGCACACCCACCAGAATAGACCAGACCAGACCAGGTTGGAAGAGACCTTTGAGATCATCACATCCAACCTATCATCCAACACTACCTAGTCAACTAAACCATGGCACCAAGCACCCCATCCAGGCTCTTCCTAAACACCTCCAGTGATGGTGACTCCACCACCTCCATGGGCAGCACATTCCAATGGCCAATCTCTCTTTCTGTGAAGAACTTCTTCCTAACATCCAGCCTAAACCTCCCCTGGCACAGCTTGAGACTGTGTCCTCTTGTTCTGGTGCTGGTTGCCTGGGAGAAGAGACCAACCCCCTCCTGGCTACAACCTCCCTTCAGGTAGTTGTAGAGAGCAATAAGGTCTCCCCTGAGCCTCCTCTTCTCCAGGCTAAGCAACCCCAGCTCCCTCAGCCTCTCCTCCCAGGGCTGTGCTCCAGACCCCTCCCCAGCTTTGTTGCCCTTCTCTGGACACCTTCCAGAATCTCAACATCTTTCCTAAACTGAGGGGCCCAGAACTGGACACAGGACTCAAGGTGTGGCCTAACCAGTGCTGAGTACAGGGGCAGAATGACCTCCCTGCTCCTGCTGGCCACACTCTTCCTGATGCAGGCCAGGATGCCACTGGCCCTCTTGGCTGCCTGGGCACACTGCAGGCTCAAAAGCTGTTAAGTGTGCTGATGTAAAGCCCACCACTGCCATTGACTCATGTAGAAACACACAGCAGGGAGCTGAACAGCCATGAGCATCATCCTGGGACCATTGTTTCCACTTTGTGATTCACAGCCCTGAGTGGGAGCAGGGGAAAAAGCTGTAGGTGGCTTCCTGGGTGTCCATCAAAGCTGCCTGGGCCAGGAGGGTAAATTTGCTGTGAAGAGTTGTTTTGGTTTTTGTTTAAGAAGTTGAGAGGTCAGCAAATACAGGAGGCTGAAAGCTGCTGGGTTTGAGGAGCAGCTGATGGGAGGTGAAGTATGAGCACTGCCTCCAGTTCTGGAGCCCCTATTACAAGAAGGATGTGGAGGTGCTGGAAGGTGTCCAGAGAAGGGCCACAAGGATGAGCAGAGGGCTGGAGCACCTCTGCTGTGGAGACAGACTGAGGGAGTTGGGGCTGTTCAGTCTGGAGAAGAGAAGGCTCCAAGGAGACCTAATTGTGGCCTTCCAGGATCTGAAGTGGGCTACAAGAAAGCTGGGAAGGGACTTTTTAGGGTGTCAGGTAATGGGGGGTTGGAACTAGGTGATCCTTGAGGTCCCTTCCAACCCTAACAATTCCATGAGTCTGTGCCAACTGCCCCACAGGGTTCCTCAGGGCAGAAGCCACTGCTGATGCCTGCCCATCCTCTTCCCAGGGAGACTTGGGTGCAGGAGCCAGGGCTGAGGGTGCAAAATACCTGGTTCACTTCAGCTGCAGGGGCAGCTCAGCGACTTGAATGTCGAGGTGGGAAGGGCTGGACTCGGCGCACGGGGCTGAAGCCAAACGGTTGGGCAGTGCAAAGCTCTTTTCAAACCCTCCCTGAGGCTGCCTGGCTGAGGTGGACCTCAGTGTAGCCTCCTCGTTTGTCCCCCCCTGCAGCAGCGCAGGGACGCGGAGGGACAGCTCCAGGTCACGGTGCTGCAGCCTCCCCTGCTCCTCGCTGCAAGGAAGTGACCAAGAGCCCCCCCGAGCCGCCCCTCCCAGCACCCCAGGAGAACAAAGGAAGCGTTTCTGCATCACTTACTTGGCCGAGCGCTGGCGAACGAGTCCAGCCGTAGGAGGGAGCTGCTCCGGGCAAGGAATGAGCCCCCGAGAGGAGCTCATCACCTGGCCAGCTCTTTATCCACGGCCCAGGCGCGGGGCTGGGTTCCACGTGAGGTCAGGCACAGGTCTGCGTGGGGAGATAAGGGACGGCCAAGGAGCAGGCTGTGCCCCCCGTGTGGGGACCACGGCAGGAATCCCTCGGAGAGAACACAGCCATATACTGCCCAGGCGTTATCTGCTGGCCCCACGGAACCAGTCCCATCCAGGGAACGCTGGAGATCTCCAGGCCAGCCTGTTTTGTAGCTGATGGTCTCTGCAGTCCCCTATCTCCACCAGCATAACCCTGCAGCCTCACAGGCACCACCCTCGCTCAGAGCTTTCCTGTTTAAAGCTTTTCCTATTGGAACTATCCAGCTGTTTCCTTCCTCAGGAACTGGCTTCTGTAGCTCAAGGTGCTGCTCTGAAGCCATTTGCTGAAGCTTCTAACAGGGATAACATCTGTGATCAGACAGAGGCTGCCAGGCAGGCTCTGGGCTCAGCCCCACACTTGGCCATCCACAGGGCTGGGTCTGAGCACTGTGCTGCCCTGGAGCCCAGCACAAGCCAAAGACCTTCCCGTGAGGACACCCAAGGCTCCTGGCAGGTGCAGGGCACCCTGTGGGACGAAAGACTGTTTGATGCAAGGACTTCAAATGGCAAGGCACCCATTGCTTCCCAAGGGATGGTCATAGGAGCCACATTGCAACACTTCTTCTTCAGGTGGCCCCTTCCCCCTGCTCCTCTTGTGGCTCAGCTAGTGCTTGCTGGGGCTTCCTTACACCCCTCCTGGGGAATCTAAAACCAGACTACTGCAAAGTTTAACAGCCACACCTCTCTCCAGCAGCAGTGTTGTATGTGCCCAGCTCCCTGCTTGGTGTCAGGCTGCTTCAGGGACTGCAGAGAGGCAGGGGCCAGGATGCACAAGGGGACAGAGCTCACAGTAGGAGTGACAGCAGCGTCCCCAAGCCATGGTGTGGGAGCCATGCCAGGACTGGGAACCTGCAGCCAGCCACAACATTCCTGGTCCAGGCTTGGAGGTGGCCACACCAGCATCACCTGGAAGATGGTTGCAGCATGGTGGCATCCCTGTACAGGACAGGCAGCAGGGTTGCTGTACAGGACAGCATCTGGGAGGGCAGTGTTGCCCAGATGCCTCACAGGAGCATGGGGCTAGCAGTCCAAGCATGGCCAGGACGGCAGCCCACTGCCACAGCACGGAGTCTTCTCTGCTCCCAGCTCTCAGGCTGGGCAGAAACAGCGAAGGGACTGGCAGAGACACATAGCCCAGCAGCAAAGCCAGCACAGCCCCAGGCAAGGATCCCAGCTCCCCTGTCACTGTGGGCAGGGCCAGGAAGGCTGGCTGGGAGGAAGCTGACAAGGCACACGCAGGGCTCTCCCAGCTCTGGCTCAGGACAGCCTTTGCCCCAGCAGCCGCAAGATGGTGCAGGAACATCGGCTGGCAGAAGGGCTCTGCTGCCACGTGGCTGGCACATGGCCATCTGCAACCCAGACACACACCTGAGCATGCACTCACACGAGTTTCAGGGGAGCACCTACCTTCCCTGCCAGCCCCAGCATGGGCTGCACTGCTGGGACTTTGCACCCCCCCTCCAGGAGTCCCCAGGCCTCTCCAGGGCTGTAGGCTAAGCACTGCCAGAGTGGGTGGGGGACCTTCCAGGGCAGAGGCCTGGGCGGCTGCCCACCCAGCAGCCAGGTGTCATAGTATCATAGTATCATTCAGGGTTGGAAGGGACCTCAAGGATCATCTAGTTCCAACCCCCCTGCCATGGGCAGGGACACCCCACACTAGATCAGGCTGGACAGAGCCTCATCCAGCCCCTGTGCCTCTCTGAGCAGTCAGCAGCACTCACCTACAGCTCCTTGGACCCCCCACAGCAAACCTGTGCCCTGGAGATTAGTGCCAGGCTGGAGCTGGATCTCTGCACTGCTGAGGGGAGCAGGATGAGAGAGGGGCAGAGGTGAGCACAGCAGAGTGCAGCACTTGCTCACTGCCGGGCACCTGCACTCAGGACACACCATGCACAGCCCCAGCCCTGTCCCCATCAGACCACAGCACCACCCAGCAGGCACACAGGCAGAGGCAGGGGAACACAGCGAGTGTCTCTCTGCTCCACCGTGGGAAATGGTTGCCCAGGAATAATTTAAACATTTTAATTGTATTGGAAATGCAGAGAGGGAAACAGAGCTGGGGGAATAAATAACACCAGGCCAGCTGTTGTGGAGAGCTTGATGACAGCTGGTGACCATGGCAGGGGGAAAGAGGTGAGAGGGTTCCCAGGCTGGTTCTGAGGTTGCCAGCGCAAGAGCAGAGCACAAGCAGCTGCCTCCCCCAGCTCTAGGGCACGGTGGGGAGACCTGGTGATGTGGCCTCATCCCTCTTCTGTGGCGTGATGAGGATGCTGACCTGCAGTGTGCCACAGTGGGAGTGCAGTACCCAGGTGCCCTGGTATGCCAGCCCAGGCCCCACTGCAAGCCCAGCAGCTGAGGGGAGGTGAAGGCTGAGCTGCTGGCAGCTTGTGGCATTGCAGGCCATGCTTACAGTGCCCTCAGGGTTGCTGTAGGTGCAAGACTCCCCTGGCTCCCCGTTCCAGCCCTCCTCTGTGGGCACAGGGGGTGATCCTGGGCACTCCAGCTGCCCCTGGGGGACCTCCAGCAGGGACTGTCCCTGGAGAGGGGCTGGGCTGGCACAGGAAGCTCGTGCATGGGTGAGGGGCTCGGCAAAGCTCTGAAGCCAGCCCAGCAGATAGACGAGGTGGCAGTCACAGGCCCAGGGGTTGTGAGCCAGCCCCACCTGTGCCAGATCCAAGTTGTCATCAAAGAGCTGCGGGGGCAGGTGGGCCAGGTGGTTGTGGTCCAGTGCCAGGGCAGTGAGGAGGGGTAGCCCGGCCAGCAACCCAGCAGGCAGGCTGGAAAGATTGTTGTGGCTCAGCTGCAGCGTCACCAGCCCCACCAGCCCCTGGAAAACCCCAGTGGGAAGGTGAACCATGCTGTTGTGGGAGAGCACCAGGGTCTGCAGCACAGACAGGTTGGCAAAGAGCCCCTGGGGCAGCACCTGCAGCTGGTTGCGAGCCAGCGAAAGATGGAGGAGGTGCGGGGTCCCAGCAAAGAGGGCGGTGGGCAGAGCAGCCAGGCGGTTGCCCTCCAGGCTGAGGGTGGTGAGGTTGTGCAGGTTGGCAAAGGTGTCGGGGGCCAGGCTGCGCAGGGCGTTGTGCTGCAGCTGCAGGCGCCGCAGCGCCCCCAGCCCGCTGAAGATGCCGTCCGGCAGCCCCTCCAGCCGGTTCCCGTCCAGGTGAAGCTCGGCCAGCCTGCCCAGGGTCCTGAAGGCAGCGGGGGGCACTCGTGTCAGCAGGTTGTCGCTGAGCTTGAGGAGGTGCAGGGCAGTGAGGGGGGCCAGCAGCCCAGCCGGCAGCTCAGCCAGCACGTTCTGGGAGAGGTCCAGCGTCTGGAGGTGCCGGAGGGGGCGGAAGATGCCGGGGAGCAGGGACTCAATCATGTTCCCCCGCAAGCACAGGTCCCGCAGGTGCTGGGCGCTAGCGAAGAGCCCCGGCTGCAGCGAGCGGATGGTGTTGGCACCCAGTGAGAGCTTGCTGAGGTTGGGCAGCCCCACCAGCAGCTCCGGGCTGACTGCCGGCAAGGGGTTGCCCGACACCTCCAGCTCGGTGAGGCTGGGCAGCCCCCCAAGAGCACCGGGCTCCAGCTCCCGGATGTCGCTGTTGAGGAAGACCAGCTTAGTGAGGGTGGTGCTGAAGCCCAGCGCCCCGCTGCGGATGCTGCCCAGGGCTGTCTCCACGAAGAAGAGCTGAGTGGCATTCCCTGGCAGCCCTGCCGGGATCTCTCGCAGCCTTTCGTCTGAACAGAAGACCTTGGAGGTGTCGTAGCACTGGCAAGGAGGGGGACAGGGCAGGGGCAGCCCTCCCACCAGTAGGGTCTCCAGCCCCAGCAGCACGTAGCCCATGAGCCTGCACTGGAGAAGGAGCCGAGCTCAACCCCTGCCTCGGCAAGGCAGAAGGCTGCCGCTGGAGGTGAGTGCTGCCGAGGCAGTGGCTCCAGCAGCCAGCATGCAGTGGAAGCAATCTCTGGGGCACCACTGCTGCAGGCAGCTGCCCCAGCTGTGGGGCATCCCTTCAGCCCTGGCTGTCTGCACCACCTCAGTGCTCCCCTTGCAGGAACAGGGACCACCTGCCCCCTAAATCTCCCCCAGCCTGCCCCACGCAGTGGGTCACAGCTCTTCCCTTGTGCCCCAGCCCCAATCCAGCCCCCCCTCAGCAAAGGTCCCTGCCTCCTGCACATTGGTGGCAAATGTGGGATCTGTGTGGTCCCACGGGGGTCTTAGGGGAACCTGTGGCCCTCTGAGAAGCCTCTGTGAGCACAGAGCTGGTCTCCAGCAGAGGAGGGGACGCATGGGGATGTGCTGCACACAGGGGGTGGTGGGGACAGCTCTGCAGGGCTGCCCATGGGAATGGGCTCCACCAGTTGTGTTTCCAGTTACCTATCGGGGTCCTCTTTGTCTGCAAGCAACTAATCACACTTGCCAGAGCATGATTCCTCACTTGTTCCCAGCCCATGGGAGGCACTGCTTGAGGCAGGGGTCTCCAGATCCCTACTTGGGATCCATGGCAGTGCTGCCATGTGATGGTGGCTCTGCTGCCCACCCCACACAGGGGAGGTTACCCTGGGCTTGTGCCAGCGCTCCAGGGCAGTGTTGGGCTTCGCTTTTCCTTTCTGCTATCTCCCTTGTTTTCATCAGAGCCAGCGACAGCTCCCACCCATCCCAGCCCCCCTTCCCTCAAGCTGTCCCAGCGGGGTGGTCAGCACTTACCCAGTGTGACATTGTGGAGACCACAGCCGAGCCGGCGGAAGGGCTGCAGGGAGCCGAGCAGGGACGCCGTGTTCTGGAGCTGCTGGGAAGCCGCCCGACGGAGCTGTTCCTGCTGGGGCGGAGCTGCCCCTCGCTCTTTATCGGCAACGACAATCAGTGGCCTTGGAGCGCCGCAGGAAACAAGCCGGCCCCGGGGGACTGGAGGTGAGGCCAGAGGCAGCTGCCAGCAGGCATCCTGGCAGCGAAACCCGGGCCCGGCCCCAGGCGTCCGCTGGCCTGGGGAGGGCAGCAGGGCACTGCCGTGGCGGGCAGCACTCGTCCCAGACCACGGCTGCACACCTACCTCCAGCCAGCCCCTTGGGAGCCCCCTCATCCCACTGGGAAACGGGGCTGGTAAAGTCTTGTGTGAGGAGGGACCAGGCTCAGACGAGCAAGGCAAAGTGACGCCATGGGGAGCATCACCTTAGGACCATCACACTGAGGTGCACCCAGGCAGTGAGAGGATGGCCAAAGGGACCCACGGACCACCTGGATTCCCTGGAAGCTTGCCACCTGCCCAGGGAGCAGCATACACCGCTTCAAGGGCTGCCTTGCAAGGACCCCTGCTGGAAGAGGCAGGGGTGGCAGTGGTCGTGGAGAAACCCCGGGGGCAAGAGATACTTACAGCCAGCCAGACTGATGGAGCAGATGAGGATGAAAAGAGAAACTCAGCTGACACAAGCCAGCAAGAGGCAGCTCTGAAGGCAGCTGAGCAAGCTTGTTCAACCCTAGGGTGGCACTGGGTAAGCCCCTGGGGTCCTGCCCCAAGGAGTGGGCTGCACAAGAGGCAGTCAGCATCTCCATCAAAAGCTTGCTGAGGTCTCAGCTCACTCTCCAACAGCCATCCTGCTGCTGAGTCCCCCTTGGCCCTTCACCCTGTGCTGGAGCCAAAGGACCAGAACAGGCTCACAGTATCACAGCATCACCAAGGTTGGAAGAGACCTCAAAGATCATCAAGTCCAACCTGTCACCACAGACCTCATGGCTAGACCATGGCACCAAGTGCCACATCCAATCCCCTCCAGCCCACTAACCCCCTCCCAGCACCCCCCTCACCCCCCCAGCCTGCAGTGGGCTTTTCCATAACACACAACTGTCTCCATTTCCCAGCTGGGCACTGTGAGGAGTGAATAAAGAGCTCTTGACACTGGAGGTGGACAACTGCACTTTACTGGAGAGGTCACACAGAAGCACCCAAGATCCCCACGGCACAGTCCTGCGCCTTCCACCACCATGCAGGTCCCAGTCCAGAGGAGCATCCTGTCATGTGCATGAGTGTAGGGCTGCCTGTGCCAGCGCTGGCTTCTGGGGCACTGTCAGCACCCAGCACTACAGGCTGAAGGCCAGATGTGACTCCTGTCCTGTGGCAGCAGTCTGCAGGCATCCCAGCATGGCTGCACTGGGTGCAGAGGTGAGCTGTACCCCTCTGTGGCCATGCCACAGCTGGAAGAGGCAGGGTGGCTGCTGGATGTGGATGCTGCAGGGGTCTGGCATGGCCTCCTCCACCTGCAAGTTGCAGCGCAGCCAGCACTTGCTGCCCCTCCACTGTGCACTGCCAGCCTCCCTGGTGCCCAAGGGCTGTGAGCAGGCAGCAGAGCTGGGCAGATACAGGAGGACACCTGGGGGAAGGGGAAGAAGCTTTGCCAGCAGGGCCAAGCTGCTCACTAGCTGGTGGAGGAGGCAAGAGAGTATTGAGGCAGTGAAGACCAAGGCAGGGAAGCATCAGAAGAAGCCCCAGCATGCTCCAGCTGCCCCAGGGCACAAGCACAGAAGCCTTTCCCACCCCCTGGCAGACACTTCACAACCACTGTTCCCTGCTCTAACTCCTCTGCAGCAGGGGCTGGCTTGGAGCAGGGTGCTGCCTGGCTGCAGCAGGGTTAGCACTTCGTGCAGCAAGGGCTCAGGCGGCTGTGGCTGCACCCAGTCACCAACACACTGCCCCACAGCACTCCTGGCAGAAGATGCAGAAGGGTAGAGGGAGCAGAAGGATGCTGGGAGCAGGGGAAGATGCTGGCTGTGCTCTGGCCTGCCCTGCCTGCAGGCAGGGAGGGCAGGGTGGATGTGGAGTCACTCAGGGTGTGCCACCCCAGCCGCTCAGCCCCACCCAGACACAGGAGAGCTACAAAGCAGCACAAAGCAGCACAAGGACCTGCAGCTCCTGGCCCTGCATGAGGGCTGGCACCTGCCTGCCCAGGCAGGGACAGAGGGTGGGGCAGGAGGGAAGATGGGCTGGGGGTGGGTAGCAGGCAGTGCAAGGGCAGACCGCTGGAGGGCATGTTCCAAGAGCAGGGATGGGGAAGTTCTGTTTGGGGCAAGTGCCATCATAGCCAGGCTGTGGCTCCTTTCTTGAGGGGTCTCCCTCAGGCACTTGGCACCCCAGCTACTGGCCTGTGTGCAAGGAATGAGCCCAGAGGCTGTGCTGGAGGCAAGAGGGGCTGGGGGCAGAGGGCAGCCGTGGGAGGTCACCCAGGGGGATGCACTGCTGCAGAGCAGGGCAGGGTCGAAGCAAAGCAGGACAAGGGGACAGAAAGCAGACAGGGTGATGCTGGCCCATCCCAGTCAGCAAGAACAGCCAAAGCAGAACCACTGTTGTGTCCCTCAGCCTCACAGGGAGCAGATGTCCTGCCCAGCACCACTCTCCCCAGGGTGTGATGAGGACTCAGGCTTCATTGGGTGCCTTCATCCTCATGAGCACAACGTTGCTCTTCTTCCTACAGCCATAGACTACCAGTGCCACCAGAGCAGTGAGCAGAGCCACACACACCAGCACAATGACCGCCACCACCACCCAGCTCTGCGTGCGAGTCAGCCCCCACCACCCCCTCTCCTCTTCCTCCTTCCTCTCCCCCTCCTGCTGGGGGGAGACCGGCAGCCCCAGGGAGGGCTCCGTCCAAGCGCTCTCTGGCGGTGCTGCCTCAGAGGGGCGGGCAGGGAGTGGGGTGCTGGGGTGGGAGGAGGCGCTGGGGGGCTGGGTGGAGCGGAGCTGGTCCTGTGGCACCCTGGCAATGGGGGTGCCCCACAAGGCAGGGGGCTGGGCACAGAGGGGGGGTGTCTCGCCCACCTTGTGGGGGTTGTCCTCCAGCCAGCTTCGCAGCGGCAGAATGCCCTCGTCGCAGCGCCAGGAGTTGTTGTGCAGCTTCACCTCTCGCAGCGCAGCCAAGGGGGAGAAGATGCCAGCGGGCAGGTACTCCAGGGCGTTGGAGTGCAGCTGCACATGCTGCAGCCCCGGAGTGGCCTTGAAGAGGCCCCGCGGCAGCGCCTGCAGCTGGTTCTGGTGCAAGGAGATGTTCTGCAGCTTGGGCAGCCCCTCCAGCGCCTGGGCATCCAGGCGGCGCAGGGCGTTGGAGTGCAGGGACAGCTCCAGCAGCTCCCCCAAGCCCTGGAACGCCCCAGGCGCCACCGAGCGCAGCCGGTTCTTGCTGAGCACCAGGAGCTGCAGCTGGGTGAGGTTGCTGAAGACGGCGGCAGGGAGGGCGGGAAGCTCGTTGTCGTAGAGCCACAGCTCCCGCAGGGCAGGCGCGGGCCCGAAGGCGCCGGGGGAGATGCTCCGCAGGCGGTTGGCGTGCAGGGTGATCTTGGCCAGGGCGCCCAGGGGCACGAAGACGCCGCTCGGCAGGGCCGTGAGGAGGTTGTTGGACAGGTAGAGCTTCTGCAGGTTTCCGTTGCGCAGGAAGAGGTCCGGGGAGAGCGCCTGCAGCTGGTTCTGGTGCAGCCCCAGCTCCTGCAGCTCGGGCAGCCCGTCGAAGGCGCCCGGCGGGACCCGCCCCAGCCGGTTCTCGTAGAGCCGCAGCACCTGCAGCCGCGCCAGCCGCTCGAAGGCCCGGGGCGGCAGCCGCTCCAAGTTGTTCCTGGCCAGGTTGAGCTTGGTCAGGCTGGTGAGCTGGTCGAACACCCCCTCCTTCAGCTCCCGCAGGTTGTTCCCGTGCAGCTGCAGCTCCTTGAGGTTGCTCAAGTGGGCGAAGTGGGAAGGCTCAACGCGGAGGATCTGGTTGCTGGAAAGGAGCAGAGACTCCAGCTTGCCCAGCGGCTGGAAGACCTGCACGGGGAGCTCCTGCAGCTTGTTGCTGGCCAGGCTGAGGTAGCGCAGGTCGGGCAGGTGCTGGAAGGCCCCGGGGCTGATGCGCGCCAGGTCGTTCTTCTCGATGCGCAGCGCGATCAGCAGGGAGGCGTTGCCGAAGGAGGCGTCGCCCAGCTCGGTGATCTGCGTGTTGATGATCTGCAGGGTCATGGCGTTCGCGGGGATGGGGCTGGGCACCGCCGTGATGCCGGCACCGGAGCACTCTACCTGGGCGGTGCGGATGCACTGGCACTGCTCTGGGCACTGGCCACCAGCCAGCTGGATGCCCACCAGCAGCAACAGCCACCGCTGCCAGCCTCTCTGCTCCATTGGGCCTAGGGCAAAAACAAAAGAGAGGGACTCAGGCCCTCAGCTTCCCAGCTCCCAGGGTCACTGCCAGGGATGGCTGCTGCTTTCTCCCTGGAAAAGGCCACGAAGGCTGTAGCTGTCCTGCCCCCAGAGGAGAGCCAGAGAGGAAAGCTGGGGACAGGCAGGGCTGGGCACAGCCCAGACAAGAGCGCAGAGCAGGACACCGCCAGGGGCTGTGGTGCTTGGCTGCCACACCACAGCTATTAGTGGCATCCCCCTTGCTCAACTCCAGTGGCCAGGAGCTTTGCTGTGAGTGTGGCAAGCTCCTACCAGCAGCACGGGCCTCTGGGCACCACGAACAGCCCACACCCTTCATTAGAGCCAGCCTGTGGCACCCGCAGCCAGGTGGGTCCCAGGGTTGCTTGGTGGGGCGGGAATGAAAGGTGGTGACCCCAGCACCCAGAGCACCCTCCTGGCTCTGCCCAGTGCTGAGTGCATCTGGGCTCCTGCTGTGGAGCCAAGAGCAGCATCAGCACCCACTGCCTGGCCATGCTTTAATTCTGCAGGAATCTGGGTCAGGGGAACCCTCTGCCAGCTCCCCTGACCAAGCCAGGGATGGGGTGGCCCTGTCTGCACCCCATTCCAGCAGAAGGTCTCAGCCCTAGCCAGCTTTGGTCATGAGAGTGAGGTTTCTGGTGTGGGCACCTCTATGCAAGCTGATCCCAGGGGTGGTGCCCAGGGGAGCCCTGGAGCCTGAGGGTAGTGACAGCTTTGCAGTGAGGTCTTCCATCACCCCCTAAGCATGGCCACCAGGGACACTCCCTCCCCCCTCCTCTGGCACAGGAGCTTCCTCCCTCACTAGATTAGAACAGCAGCCTTGTGCGAAGCTGGCACGGAGCAGCCCTCAGCCAAGAGCTCTCAGTGGCACAAGGCAGAGAGACAACCTGTGGCTTCTCTGGCCACGAGTACGGCTCAGCCAGATGGGCAAGCCTGGCAGTGCAGGGGGCCCGGCACGGTGCCCTGGCTGGCACAGCACCCCGGGATGCTGGAGCACAGCCCCTGCCCTCCACCCCAGGTTCTCTCCAGGGAACATGCTTTCTCTCCAGCAGGGAGGGTGGGAGGGAGGAAGCCTCCACAAGCCAGCACAATTTATGTTTCCCATATGGAAACAATCTGCATCCAAGAACAGCTTTGTTTATAGTGAGCCGTTTATAAACTTCCTTAAACGCTCTGCACATCAAAGCCCTGCTCATGTCACTCCCTGCTAAGGCAGCCCAGAGCATCCATGCTGGAGTGTCCTTCAGGAAAAGCAGCTGTAAGCAATTTGCCTCCTTTTTTTTCCCCTTCTAGGGACAAAAAGAATCTTACAGACCCAGGGGCTGAGTATCTCCCCTCAGCCTCCCGCTGCTCCTAACCTCAGCACCCCTTCATTTTCCCGGCTGGTTGTTACTTAGGACACGTTGCCCATGCAGCTCCTTCTGCTCCCACGATGCCTGAGCAGTCTCACTTTTCTGGAGACCCCTTGCCAGACAAACATCTCCATCAAATCAAAAGATGCTGACCATGCAGATCCCCCTGCCACCCCCGAGAGCTGCACCGGGAGCCCCCCGGGCTGAGGGCCACCCAGAGGGTCAGCAAGCGAGCGGAGACTTACCCGAGAGTCCTGCAGCCACCAGTGCCGAATGAGCACAGCCCTGTGCTGGCAAGAGAGCTGAGTGTGGTTCATGCTTCCCCTCCCAGAGTACAGCCCTTCCAAATCAATGAATCAGCACAGGGGCAGCGCCGGGGTTAGGGAAGGCGCTGGAGCAGAGCTGCTTCCAACTCCTGTTTCGTCTGCAAGCAGAGCAACGCTTTCAAGGACGGCGTTTTGGGGCTCCCTCCCCTCAACCCCAGTGCTCTTGTTTGAAGACAAGCAAACAGCCCCCTGAACATCCTGCTCCTGTCAGCCAGCACCCAGGTCAACCACAGAACCACCCCCTCTCCGTGGTGGGACAGAGATGGGTGCCCCAACCCGTGGGGGCAGGCAAGGCAAAGCCAGGCCCTTGTGGGCACGATCCTGCCCAGCTACTGCTCCTGCAAGTGCTGAGATAGACAACCAGGCCCCAGCCCAGGGCCAGCAGCGCAGGCAGCACCCCCAGCATGCCAGCTCTGCCCAAGGCCACAGCTCTTGTCCACCCACCCAGTATAACTAAGGTTGGAAGAGACCTCGAGGATCATCGAGTCCACCCCCCCCACCAACCCCAACTGGAGATGCAAATGGGTCAGGAACCCACAAGTACCCACTCTAGGACTCTGCTCTGCTGGCACCTCACCCAGTCCAGCCCAGCCAAGGAGCAGACACCAAGCAGGGGTCAGCAGCATTGCTGGAGCTGGCTGGAGGTCAGGATGCTTCAGAGAGCCCTGGCTAGCAAGAGCTGAGGAGTCCCAGCCCCTGATGTCTCTTACAGGCAGCACCCACTGCCATCTGCCAGGGGCTGCTGCAGCTGCAGGGTAGCCCATGTGCTACTCTTCATCCTCAGCAGCTCCAGCACACAGGTGATGCAACCCAGCACCCAGAGATGTTTGGGAAGCAGGGTACAAGCCTGTCCCCTCCACTTATTCAAGGTGTCTGTTGTCACCTCTCCCTTCCTCTTCCAGCCCAAGAGGTGTCCTTGGTCCCTGACACCCAGCTCATCCCCCTCTCCCGGGCAGCCCCAGCAGGGAGGCATTGGGGAGAAGGCAGTTAGGGAGAACCAGAATTTGTGGCCCCATTGCGTTTCCTGTGCTAACCACAGGGCATCTGGAGGCTCCCTGCCCACAGCTAATGCCATCTCAGCCCACCCATGCTCCTGCCGGCAGCAGCAGTCCCTGCTCAGGTGGCAGCCAGCAGGAACAAGCTGCTCCAGCCGGGAAGAGCACAGGGCTGCTGCCGGAGAGCTGCGAGGCAGGCTGCCTGCCGCAGCGCAGCCCGTCGTGCCGGGCGGGGGCGGGCAGGGCACAGGGACTCTTTCAGAGAGGGAATCAGACCAGGATAAACATCACATTGCAGGCATGGAGGGGGAACTTTCCAGTCAGTCTCAGAGACGAGGGATCGTGGGAAGAGGGTAAGGAATGGGACCTCAGTTGGAGGCAGCCGCTGCCAAGACGTCAGATTGCACAGCAGGGCTGGCTGCCATGGGTGCTGCTTAGGTGGCCACAGACCCCCTTCTTGGCCAGAGAGTGGCACCAAGGTGGGGGTGCCACTCCTGTCCCTGCTCCTGGGGCAAAGCCTCGGCATTTGAGCACAAAGAAGAGGCACTGTGAAAACAACACCCACGAGTACTCCAGCTCCCACACTGTTGACACAGCAGATTTTCCCAGCACCAAGGTTCCCAGAATAACCTCTCTGCTTCCCTGACAGTGGTGCAGCTGGAGGTCAGGCAGCAGGGTTGAGAGCTGCCCCCTCCCTGCAGCCCTGGCACACGAGTAGGGCTCTCGTAGCCTTATCACCACCTTATCGCCGTCGCTGTCTGCCTGTCACCGGCACCGGCGCTGCTGGGTTCCTGCCGGCTCTGACTCATCCCAGAAGCACACGGCTTTCCAGCAAGGCAACACAGAAATGAAACCCTAGAACTTCCCCAAAACCATCACCCCAGGCTCAGTCCCACGGAGGAATGCCAGCCTTGGCTCCTTCCAAGCAGCACTGCCCTGGGGGAACGGGGATGCAGTGGTGGATACCCTCAAAGACCCTGCTCCCCAGCATGGGGGTGGTCAGGTGATGGTCTCTAGGGCCACCCAGAGCACCCAAAGTTTCACAGTAGCCCAGGTAACAGCCCTGCCAAAACCCCATCTGCCTCTGCCTGGGCTCTGGCTTCTGGCTGGGAAGGAAGAATCTGTTTTCACCATCGCCCTACAAATAAAGTAAGGCTGAGTAACAGCACAGGCTCGTGCGCCGCGCCCGCAGCGGGGAGGGAGCTGCTCCCAGAGGTGAGCGCGCAGGAGCCTGCCCCAGGCTAGGCATTAAGGGAGAGGATGAGAGGGACAGAAGCACAGATGTGTTCTGCACAGCTGGAGGGGAAAGGCAGCTCCCACGTGGATGTGAATGAGGGCGAGACAAGCATTTTGCAGGAGGAGGCTGCTCCGCAGAGCTGGGAGCTCGCACGGCGCTGGGTGGAGTGGAGTGAGCCTCACACCACAGAAAGCCCCAGGGTCCAGCAGCACTCTGGAGACCTTCCCCGGCTCTAGCTGTGTCACTGCCACATCTCTGTGCCTCTGAAGGCACAATGGAGCCCAAGGGCAGCAAAACCTGTGGTCACAGCCGTGCTGGGGGTGGCTCCTGCCCCCAGAGCCCCCAGGCCTCCTTGCCTGCACAAGTGCAGATCTGGGAGTCCCCAGGGAAGCGGCGGCCAGAGGCTGCTGTGCAGGGAAGCGCAGCAGCATGTGGTGCTGCTCTGCAGCCCAGGCACCCCAGCAGCCATGGCCCGGGCTGGAGGTGCCCCTGGCACCCGAGAGCCTCCACAACTCTCTGCAGGCGTTTCTCCACCTGCAGCTGAACCCACAGTAGGGTTGGAGGTCCTGTGCAAGTGGTCCCAGCTAGCACTGCACCTTGCCCTTTGATGTAACCGTGCCTGGGGCTCCCAGAGGCCAGCAGGGCCAAGAGCAGGCAACCCTTGGCCGTGCTTCCCAAGCCATTCACGTTTCACACAGTCTGGGTTCCCAGCCCCAGCAGGGCTCACGTCTGTCCTGTGACCTCTTGTGCAAGCCCTAGTGCTTCCCCATGATGAGCTCAGCCCCGAAAGGCCACCAACCAGGGAGGTTCCAGGAGCCCCAGAATGGGAGCATCATCTGTATTTGGGGAGGTTTACCTTGCTCCCAGACAGTGGGACTGTCCCAGGTCTGCCTGTGCTGGCACACCTCCAGCACACCCCCATGGCCAGGATGGTGGGTGCAGCAAAGCTGAGCAGCTCTGAATCATCAAGGGACTCGAGACTGCTTGGAAAAATTCATGTAATTGCTAAAATTAGCAGCTTGTGGGCTTGGCCAGGAAAGAGCATTGCTCATCTGCCAAACAGCTGAGCACGCTCATCCATGCTGAGCCACCACACGGCCCTGCACCTCTCCCGGCTCTCCCCTCGGCTCCTGCTCCCTGCACATCCCCAGCTCCCAGGTGAACTGGCAGCCCTGGGAGGGATGGAATGTCCCCAGGCCTCGCTGCTCCCCCCAGGGCTGGGACCCCCCCAGCTACTTTGTACTGCTCAAAGGCATCCACCCTGCTGTCAGAAACCCCAGCAGTGGCCCCTGGTGCTCGCAGAGAGCAGCTGGTCCAGGGCATGGGTCCAAACTCTGCTCTGCTGAGGCGGAAGAAGAGGGTGGAGGGCTGGGCTAGGGGCCAGGGGAGGGGGTCCCCTCATTGCTCCAGTGTTGGGGGACACCTCCAGGCCAGAGCTGTGCACCAGGACACAGACTCAAGCTACAGCTGAGGGGGCAAGGGAGGAGTGTTAATCTGGCAGGGACCAGTGCCCCCCCCACCCATTCACAGGCAGCAGTCCCTTCCCCACCACACACACTCTAACCCTTTGGGGAGCTCAGAGGTCCTCCAGAGGACCAGCACCCAGCTCCATGGTGTTTTCAGCTCCCTGCTTGAGGAAGGCAGGGCTAAGGCTGCTTTGTTGCTCACAGCAAAAGGAAGCCTTACCTGCTTCTGCCCCAAGAGCTGGGGACATGGCCTATCTTCCCTGGGAAGCTGGACACAGGCAGGCCGGGAGCTCTGGGAAAAGGAGCAGCTCTGGTGCTGCCAGGACAGGCAGCAGGCACCACCATGAGGCTGACCTCCATCCAAGCACCACACAAGCCCCACCACAGCCTCCTACAGCTCGAGGGCACTGAGGCAGGAGCAGGGCTCTCCTGGCCGGCAGGACACGTCCCGCAGGCTCAGCCCGAGCCACGAGCGAGAGCAGGAGCAGGCAGGAATGTGAGGCTGGCAGCCAAGGCTGCCTGCAGAGACAACCCCCAGGGGAAGGAGCTGGCCCATGGGTGCTGTGAGAGGTGGGGAAGGGCTGGCTGCAGCAAGAGAGGAGGGCAGGGGGCTGCCCCTGCTCATGCCTGGGGAAGTGTTGGGCTTGGCCAGCTGTGTCCTGTCCTCCCTCTCTGTGAAGCCACACCTGGCACCTGGGAGTGGCCCTTCCCCAACTCCCCAAGGAGAAAGGGGTCCCCATGTCTCCCCAGCGCCAGGGGAAGCCCAGAGGAGCTCACAGCAGGCGGCAGAGCCGCTGCCAGGCACGGCTGGGTCCCTGCCCAGGAGACACAAAGGCACAGCTGGAAGCCTGGCAGCTCACGGACAGACACTGACGGTCCCACAGTAGTGGCTGCACCAGGGGGGCTGAGTTCAGGGGCAGGATGTCTCCAAGTGCTACTGCAGCAGCAGCTCCCTCACCCCACAGTGAACAGGGACTCACCCACCATGGCCCAAGCAAGAGGTTTTGCCAGGATCTATTCAGCCTTGAGCTCCCAGGAGGGAAAGGGATGCAAACCCAGGCTTTGGCTAGGAAAATGAGGCCTAACATCTCCATAGCTTGCCCATAGAGCAGGAGCTTCTGATGTCCTGATCACTCAGAGTCTGTAAACAGCTGCAGCCCCAGCCTTGTCCTGTGGGCAATGCCTTTGGCTGCATCTCCTCCCAGTTATTTTGTAATGTCTAGGAAATGCCTTGCTCCAATATTGCAGCTGCTGAATCAGCAGCCCCAGGCTAGATGTGCTGCTTGGAGGCCTGGAAGAGGCACAGCCAATACTCCACAGCCCCAGGCAGAGGCTCTGGAGCTCCTGCCTCGCAGCCACACACTCCTGAACCATGTATCACAGCTGGGTGTCTTCTCCAAGCACGTCCTACCATCACTCATCTCTCTGTCACAGGGAGAGAGAAGATCCAAGAAGCAGGCTCCAGTCTTGCTGCTGCATGCTGGAGGGCTGAGCTGCACTTAGGAAGCACCCAGCTGAGCTCACTCCCCTCTGCAAGCAGCAGCAAGAGCCCTCCAGCAGCCACAGAACTCCAGTGGCAGAGGTGAGCTTGAAAGGACAGAGACACCAGGGACACAAACCCAGGACATGGGTGCTGGTGGCTTGGAAGGGTCCTGCTGCATCTGAGAAACAGTCAGAGAGCTGCCAGCACTTAGGGCAGCAATCCATTCCCTCCTCTCCCCTCACTCCTTGGGGACTGTGAATTCAAGTCCCAACAAGCAAAGAGGAACAGCTGATGCAGTGACATCAGGCTGGAAACACTGTGTACATACTCCTATGGCTCAACATGGAGGCAGCAGAGCTCCCACTGCTCCTGGACACCCTAAAGCACAGAGAGCAGGAGCAAACACCACAGGAAGAAGGGTTTGAGGGAACTGAAGGAGTTACAGAAGACCCTTGCCTAGGCTGCACTGGAGATGTGCCCCAAGTGCTCCCAGCTAGGCTGTGGCCCTGGGGGCAGCTCCCAGTCTGGTTAACTTGCAGGGCTGTTAACCATCACTCTGCAGCCCCACACAGGAGCCAAGAGTGTGGAGCTGATTCCCTAAGGCACTAAGTGCAGATGTGCTTTGGGCCCTTCCCCCAGCAGCAGGGATCCAGACTAGATACCTCTAACCTTTTCCAGAGCACTGTCCTCCCAAGCCCTGGGTATGTCATGGAGGCATGGGCTGCAGGGACCAGGGAAGAACCTTCCAGCACACTGGTAATGGCAAGCCATAGGAACCTTGAGACAGCAGCAAGGCAATGCTGCCCAGAGAGAGGGTCTGAGGGGCAGCTGCACTTGGCCCAA
This sequence comes from Melanerpes formicivorus, assembly GCF_026170545.1. Lineage (NCBI taxonomy): Eukaryota > Metazoa > Chordata > Aves > Piciformes > Picidae > Melanerpes > Melanerpes formicivorus. Next base: position 20,929,768 of record NW_027142364.1, on the reverse strand, counting down.
GCAGCCCTCCCCACTGCCACAGCCACCATGACACCGTCCTGGAAGACTGACCCATGTCCAGGCAAAGCAGAGACAAGGATATCCTTGGATTTCCCCTGCCAGGGAGCTGTGCAGGAAGGGCTGAGCTCTGATGGGCAACAAGCAATGAATCAGAGGCAGCTCCAAAGAGGACACGTCAGAGGAAGAGTTACTAAAACACCCCAGGCCCCCCCTCGCTGCTCCGAGCCCTTTGTTGTCTGCTGACTTCACTTCCCCGTCTGGCTGAGCATGGGGAAGGCCTGATGACAGCATGTGAAGATGAATCCTCCTCCTCCCAGCACTTGGCTGTACACAGCCCTGTGCCAAAGTGCTAGAGCTCCATGACTGTGCAACAGGAGCCAAAAGAGCAGCCTGGAGCCCCGGCTGCCCCCGCTGCAGGCCTGGGGCAGCCAAAGAAGGGCTCAGAAAGTCAGCAGCTGCTGCTAACACACTGCTCTTGCAGAGGTTGGACATCAGGGTGTCCTGCACCTGCATGGCAACTCAACTGCTGCTTTTCCTTAGAAATCAGCCAGTGTGCCCCCAAGTGCCTGCAGGCAGGAGTGTCTTTCATCAGTGCCTCAGTGAGGTGCACAACCACCAGGACAGTTCCCTCCTTAGTCCAGATGATATTTGAACATCTCCCTGCCTGGAGACACTCAAGACCTGCCTGGATGAGTTCATGTGTGGGCTGGTAGAGGTGACCCTGCTCTGGCAGGGCAGTTGGACTGGATGATGTCTGAGGTCCCTTCCAGGCCCTGGCATTCTGTGGTTCTGTGATACTTGTCTGCTGCTTGCTGTCAGCAGATGCCTGCGTGGCAGCACTGCAGCAGCGCTGGAGCTAGCACAGCACTAAGCACTCATTACAGCTTGTCTGACCAAGAACCTAAATTTGTACCAGCCCTCCTTTTAAGCACCAGCTTGCAACCACCCAGAACCACCACCACCATAGCTTCAGGGTGGTTTTGTGCTTAAGATGTCACAGGATCACATAGGATCAGAGTATGTTAGGAGTTGAAAGGGACCACTGGAGATCATCAAGTCCAACCCCCCTGCCAGAGCAGGAGCAGAGAATCCAGCACAGGTCACACAGGAACACATCCAGACTTGAAAGTCTCCAGAGAAGGAGACTCCACAACCTCTCTGGGCAGCCTGTTCCAGTGCTGTGACCCCTACAGTAAAGAAGTTCTTCCTTCAGGTAGAAGTTCCTGTGCTGTAGTTTCCATCCATAGCCCCTTGTCCTGTCACAGGCACAAGTGAGCAGAGCCTGTCCCTGTCCCTTCCTTCCTGACAGACAGCCCTCAGATATTGATATACATTGATCAGATCCCCTCTCAATCTTCTCCTCTCCAGACTAAACAGCTCCAGGTCTCAGCCTCTCCTCACCAGGCAGTGCTCCACTCCCTTGTAGCTCTCTGTTGGACTCCCTCCAGCAGATCCCTGTCCCTCTGGAACTGGGGAGCCCACAACTGGATGCAATATTCCAGATGTGGTCTCACCAGGGCAGACTAGAGGGGGAGGAGAACCTCCCTGGCTCTGCTGGACACACTCCTCTGAGTGCACCCCAGGACCCCATTGGCCTTCTTGGCCACCAGGGCACATTGCTGTCCCATGCAGAACCTGCTGCCCCCCAGCACTCCCAGGTCCTTCTCCGCAGGGCTGCTCTTCAGCAGATCACCTCCCAGCCTGTACTGCTGCAGTTTACTCTTCCCTCCCAGGTGCAGGACTCTGCACTTCTCCTTGTTGCACCTCATTAGGTTCCTTTCTGCCCAGCTCTGAGTCTATCCAGGTCTCACTGAATGCTATTGCAACAATGATATTTCAATAAAGATTTTGGAGCTGGTGTTACTGAATCCAGACCCAGTTTGCTTTGCACTAGCAACTCATTTTTCCTCCTTCTTTAGAGACAGCTCTAACTACTACTTAGCCAGGCTTATTCAATTATGTTAAGCCTCAACAGCAAGACAATGGTTACATGACACCACAGAAGCACATCTTCTCTTTTCACAGCCTACAAGAGAAAGTCAGGTCCAGCAGCAGAGCAGTTCATAGCTTATTCTGATCATCTGGAGCTGCACACAGCAGGGAACAAGTCACAAATGAAAGCTCTCTTCATGGCCAGCCTGCAACATGCCATTTAAAGACCCAGGAAAGACCCCACTAATTATGGAAGTCAGTAAGGTTGCACAAAGACTCCTAGAGCATAGTGACTCCTGCCCAAGGAGCCAGAAAAACCACACCCAGAGGCTTTTGAACACATCAGAGCTTTTAAGAACAAGCTAAGTCACAGCATTAGGATAAAAGCTACTGGTTAAATCCAAGAGCTACCAAAGCACATGCACTCTGACAGCTGACAAGCTACTTTCAAACTGAAATATTCATACAACTCAACATATGAATAAACACTTCATTATGAGGACCAAACCCCACACCACTGTCTCACAGCTGACTCTGCACAGCAACACTCCAAGGAGCTGCAGCTTAGGAGCAGTGCTGTGTCATAAGAAAAGGCAGAACAGACCCCAGACTGAAGAGGCTACTGCATGCTGCCTTTGGAGATGCAGATGTTCCCCAGCCACTTTCAAAGGAGGTGGTGACACTTGAGGGCCTTCACTTCACTCTGCTGCAGGCTTATGGTTGCTAGTCCTCCTCAGGAGAGGCCACCCTTGTAAACTCCAAGCTCTGTTAAGACCAGCTCTCAAATCAGCTATGCTCCTGTGGAGTCAAGCCTCAGTGCTGGGCACCAACCTGGTCCTCTGGTTCCATCTGTTAAGACCAGCTCTCAAATCAGCTACGCTCCTGTGGAGTCAAACCTCAGTGCTGGGCATCAACCTGGTGCTCTGGTTCCATCTGTTAAGACCAGCTCTCAAATCAGCTATGCTCCTGTGGGGTCAAACCTCAGTCCTGGGCACCAACCTGGTCCTCTGGTTCCATCTGTTAAGACCAGCTCTCAAATCAGCTACGCTCCTGTGGAGTCAAGCCTCAGTGCTGGGCACCAACCTGGTCCTCTGGTTCCATCTGTTAAGACCAGCTCTCAAATCAGCTATGCTCCTGTGGAGTCAAGCCTCAGTGCTGGGCACCAACCTGGTCCTCTGGTTCCATCTGTTAAGACCAGCTCTCAAATCAGCTATGCTCCTGTGGAGTCAAACCTCAGTGCTGGGCATCAACCTGGTGCTCTGGTTCCAAGATTCACTGGCTCATGCAGCCAGTAAATGTTGCCTTGCAGACTGCTGCTCAAAGTCTAAGGACAAAGGTGGTTACTTACAATGCAGAGTTAGAGCAACATTACAACATTTCAAAACAACAAAACAGAGCAAGATTACATTTCCTAGCCCAGCATCTTGCTTAACTTCCCCTGGTTAAGCTAGAGGACAGCACTGTTAACTTCAAATGCTGCACCCCTTCCCCCTGCCCTGGAAAGGGGACCACAACAGAAAGCAAAACCTGGAACCCTAGCACCAAAGCATTCTTCACACCCCCACCAGTTGTAAAAGGTCTGGCCCAGCATCTGCTTCCCAAAATAGGCTTTCCCACTAAGGAGACAAAACACTGCAGGCAATATAAGGCTCAACAGCAGCATTTGGAGTACAGTGGGCAACTTTTAAAGCAGGGTTTAAGCCATGCTCCTGTGTAGACCCCCTTATGTTGATGCTGCACAACAGCAGGCAGTGGTGGCTGCAGACCAAAGCAAGGAGTAAGTAGCACATGCATGGAAGTGACACCAGGGGAGGTTTAGGCAGGCTATTAGGACATATTTCTTCACTAGAAGGGTTCTCAAACATTGGAATGGTCTGCCCAGAGCAGTGGTGGAGTCACCATCCCTGGAGATGTTTAAAGGGCATGTGGACCTGGCACTCAGGGACATGGTGTAGTGTTGACCCTGCTGTGCTGGGTCAAAAGTTGGAAGAGACCTTCAAGATCATCCAGGCCAATCAAATATATTCTGTGACCACAGGTTTTTCTTTCAGCTCTGCCTCTGGGATCATGCACCAAGTGCTGTAGCCACACACTGTGATCACAATCACTGTTGGCAAACACTGCAAGGTCCATAAAAGCTCAGTTTTGTTATGCTGTGAAGACAGAGCCTTCGTGGTTCCTGCCACAAAGATTTGTAATCTGTGTCTGAATCAAGGGGCAACTGCCCAAAAGCCTGAAATGCACCCAAGGGCAAGTGCAGAGTCTTGCATCTAGGAAAGAACCCCATGTGCCAGTATAGGTTGGGGACTGACCTGTTGGAGACCAGCATAATGGATGTGAGGTCCTGGTGGATAGAAGGATGTCCATGAGCCAGCCATGTGCCACTGTGGCCAAGAAGGCCAAAGGCATCCTGGGGTGCACTTGAAGTGGTATGGTCAAGAGGCTGTTGTCCCTCTCTACTCAGCCCTGGTGAGACCATATCTGGAATGCTGTGTGCAGTTCTGGGTTCCTCAGCTCAAGTAGAACCTCAGGGAACTGTTTCAGAGTCCAGCACAGAGCCACAAAGATGCTGAAGGCAGTGGAACATCTCCCTGCTGAGGACAGGCTGAGGGCTCTTTAGCTTGGAGCAAAGGAGCCTGAGGGCTGCCTTCATTCATGGTGATAAAGATGTGCAGGGCAGTGTCAGGAGGATGGAGCCAGGCTGTGCTCACTGATCTAATGGTAGCACAAGGGGCAGTGGGTGCAAGCTGGAGCAGAGGAGGTTCCTTGTGAACATAAAGGGAAACTTTTTCACTGTGAGGGTGACAGAACACTGGAGCAGGCTGCCCAGAGAGGTTGTGGAGTCTCCTCTGGAGACATTGAAATCCTGCCTGCATGTGTTTCTGTGTGACCTGTCCTAGGTGATCCTGCTCTGAGTGGGGTGTTGGACTCAATCTTTCAAGGTCCATTCCAGCCCCTGATGTTTTGTGACTCTGTGAGAACAGTAATTGTAATCCTCCCTTAGGTTGCTCATCTTCATCTTCTTAAAAATGTGATGAGGACTACAGCCTGAGCAGGAGTATTTCTGGCGTGCCAGAGTTGCCTGGTTTTCCCCATCACATACACACTCAGCACAATGGTTACAGCCTGGAGTGCTAAAATCAGGCTGTGAAGGCAGAAGAACAGCTGACAATAAGCAGCTCTGCTATTAAAATCAGGTTTAGCTGCCCTCTGGGCTGGCAACTCACCCCACCAGGGAGGAGCTGTTAAATCTGTGCCACTGACCCTGTCAGTTTGTACTGTGACACCAGGAGAAGCTGGAGTTGGAACACCTGAGGAATGAAATCCAGGCTGTCCAACAGCTTCAACATGTGAGTAGGTAAAACCTGGAGTCACAAGAGGAAGTGCTGTGGGTGTGCTGGTATCCACCTCTGACGTGGCTGTCACGGCAGTCTTCCAAGACGATGCGTGCTCCATCCCAAGAGAAGTCCAAGTCTGAGAGTAAGTTGAGCTGAAGGTCTGGTGTGCCGTGGCTGTGGTGGGTTGGCACTTCAGGTGATCAGCTGTTAGAGCCAGGAGGGAGACATTCTGCAGTGCCAGGGGGCTGTGACAGGTTAGAGATGGCACACCTTTAACTATCTGCAGGCTTTGCCGGATCCAGTCTCGGAAGGCAAGAATTTGGCAATCGCATTGCCAGGGGTTGCCAGCCAGGAAGACCTCCTGCAGCTCAGGCAAGCCAGCGAAGAAGTCTCCAGGCAGAGACTGCAGTTTGCTGCCGTTCAGGTAAACTTTCTGCAGGTGCTTGAGATTCTGAAAGAGATTCCTAGGCACTACCCCAAGGCTCTTACCGAATAGGGAAACGTTCTGCAGCTTCTGCAGGCTGAGGAAGATGCCCTCTGGCAAACTGGAGAGGTTGTTGGTGTGCAGGGAAAGGCCTCGCAGCGCCCTCAGGCCGCTGAAGGCATGCTTAGGAAGAACGCTAAGCTCTGGGTTAAAGCTCAGCACCAGCAGCTCCAAGTTGGTCAAATTACTGAACACAAAATCTGGTACTGTTGAGAGCTTTGTGTGGTACAGCCACAAGCTACCCAGGTGCTTCATTTCTCCAAACAACACTCCTGGAAGAGACTTCAATGGGTTCTTGTACAAGGTCAGTTTAGACAGCTCGTGCAAGTGCAGAAAGAGCCCAGGAGGCAACACCTCAAGCTTGTTTCTGGAGAGTGTTAGGATTCTCAGTTTATGCAGACAATGAAAGGCATCGAGGGCAATGGACTGGATGTTATTGCAATGCAGGAAGAGCTGCTGCAGCTCCTTCAGGTTATCAAACATACCAGGCTCTATTGAAGGCAGCCTGTTAAAATACAGCATCAGCTTCTCAAGCCTGGTTAAGGCACTGAACGCATCTCTAGGCAGTGCTGCCAAAGAGTTTCTTGACAAGTTGAGCAATTTGAGTTTGGCAAGCTTCTTCAGCACGCCACTAGGAAGTGCTGTTAGTTGGTTTTTGTTCAAGAACAGCTCCTCCAAACCAGCCAGCTTGTCAAACAGATTTCCTGCAATGGATTTCAACTTGTTGTTTTCAATGACCAGCTGCTGAAGCTGCACCGTCTCATCGAACACTCCCGGGGGAAGTTCAACTAGCTTGTTATCTAGCAGTTTGAGGGCCTTCAGGCTTCTCAAGCCTTTAAAAGCCAGTGGTGAAATCAGAGAGATGTTGTTGGAAGGCAAGATGAGATGCTGCAGTTCCCCCATCCCAGAGAAAGCATCCTGCAAGCGTGTTATGTTAGTGCCTGTGATGCGAACCTCGGTCACGTTGCAAGGCAGCCGCAGCGATTCCAGGGCTTTTATCTGGGGGCCCGAGCAGTGAATGGCATTGTTTGAAGGACAGTCACACTTTGCAGGACAGGCAGATGCATCCAACTGGAAGAAAAGCTTGATCATCACTGACAAATAAAGCAGCAACATCCTTGTTTTTGTCAGAAACATTAGCTGTTACGAGAGATAAGAGAGAGTCAGGGTCTGATCACAGGCAGTTAATAATTTAGCAGCTGATAAAGTGGTGTGGAGGTATCCTAAAACCTGCAAAAGCGTGCAGGTAATCTCCCTTGGCTTGAAAGCAAACTTCCAAATCTCTCTGACTGTTGACTGCAAATACCCAGCTCGCACTGAGAAGTACAAATAAAGCTCTTTTGTAAACCAACCATCCCTTGTTTATATTTGAACTAGCCAAGTACAATGAATGCACATAAAAGAGTGCTGAAACTCTTAGTCACAAGGCCTGCATTTATTTGAACAGCAAAGCATCCTACTGAAGTTGCACATAGAAAGACTTAAGAAAGATTATCCAAGGGCCCTGCACCCCCAGGACTTTTGCTTTCATTGTAGGTTACTGGAGGTTTAAAAATAAAGTTTCGCCTGCACAAATAGATAAGGGAGGTAAAAAAGGGTGTCCTGTATTTTAAGGGGCCAAGAGCAAAACACAGCAGGGCAGTTCTGTCATCTCTTGGGGCTTGCAAGTGCACATTTCTTGGAAGAGCCCAAGAATACACAAGAAGCCAGAGGCTATTTTTGACGTAGCCTGGAGGAGCAGTTAAGAGCTCACGTAGCACAGGGCAGTCGTCAGCCTCCCATAGCCAGCCAGGCTCACTGCAGCAGCTTAGCACAACACTAAGTTATCAGCAGCACTTAAAGGATGATGAAATGAGGGGGAAGAAGCAACATGAAGTTAGCTAGAAAGCTGTAGCAGTAAAGATAGATCTGAATGAAACCAGAGAACTGGGGTGAGCAGAGGGCTGGAGCACCTCTCCTATGAGGACAGACTGAGGGAGTTGGGGCTGTTCAGTCTGGAGAAGAGAAGGCTCCCAGGAGACCTCATTGTGGCCTTCCAGTATCCGAAGGGGGCTACAAGAAAGCTGGGGAGGGACATTTTAGAGTGCCAGGGAGTGATAGGACTGGGGGGGAATGGAGTAAAACTAGAAATGGGTAGATTCAGATTGGATGTTAGGAAGAAATTCTTCCCCATGAGGGTGGTGAGAGCCTGGCACAGGTTGCCCAGGGAGGTGGTGGAAGCCTCATCCCTGGAGGTTTTGAAGGCCAGGCTGGATGTGGCTGTGAGCAACCTGCTGTAGTGTGAGGTGTCCCTGCCCATGGCAGGGGTTTAGAACTGGCTGCTCCTTGAGGCCCCTTCCAACCCTGACAATTCTATGATTCCAAACAACACAGATTTCCAAGCAAAACAAAGAAACAAAAGGAGCAGCAAAGCACCCTTGTAGCTCCAATGGGAATATTTAAAAGAGCAAGTCAAACAGAAAGCCAGAGTTTGGAAACACTTCCTCAGTGAAATCAACAAGTCCAAGCGTACCAGAAACCTGGAAGTGGAGCACCTGGCTGATGAGTAGAAGCAGCAGCTGGGACTGCTAGGATAGCTGGACAGTGCCAACACCACGTCAGTCCTCAGCACTAAGAACACTGGGGGAGGACAGGAGAACCCCCTCCAAACATCCCTTTTCTGAGGGGCAAGAATGAAGCTCTCCCATACCAACCCTTCAACAGACATAGGTACAAATCTCATCACTTCAAAAGGAATTAGGTAGGAACTGGTGCTGCTAACAAGAAGATTACCAGCATGGATCAAAACCTGCTGCTGCACCAAAGAAAAACAGCAAAAGCATTACTTCAAAAAAATTCTTGGTTAGGCTCAGAGTACTGAAAACTCAGTAAAATCTCCATCCCCCCCTTAGGAAGGGAAGGACATGGCATCTAGTGGTCACAACCACCAGCAAGGCAGTGCAAAGCAAGCTCTTGGCAGGCTTCCTACGACTCAATGAGACTGTAAGCCACCCAAAAAAGACCACGAGATTTCATCCTTCCACAAGACATTTCCATGTCACACAAGAATCCTCCATGGAGACTCATGGTCCTCCCCCACCTGAAGACCCTCTCTCACAAACCAAATGACTTCACCTCAACAAGCTCCTAAGCCAGCCTGACCCTGGCCATACCTAACCCCAGCTCAGCATGCTGCAGATGAGCACATCCCCATTCAGCTTACAGCCCACCAGCACAGGCAGCTGGTGAGGTGTCTGTGGGTGGTACAGGAGCACAACTCTCCACACTGGGCAGAAATACACCAAGAAAATGGTTTCAAACCCTGACTGGCATCTCAGCCTGCACCAACTGAACCATGTCAGAATCACAGAATCATTCAGGTTGGAAAAGACCCTTGGGATCATCAAGTCTAACCATTAACCCTACTCTACAAAGGTCACCCCTAAACCGTATTACCAAGCACCACATCTAAATGACCTTTAAATGCATCCAGGGTCAGTGACTCAACCACCTCTCTGGGCAGCCTGTTCCAGTGTCTGACCACTCCTTCTGTGGAAAAAAAATATCCTGATGTCCAGTCTAAACCTACAGGACTCAGTGAGGTGAGAGAAATAAGGCTGTAGAGAAACAAACCAACCAAACCTCAAATGGTTAAGCTAGAGACTGCAACTGCAGGTCCCTCAGAGGGACTGTAGTGGTGTAGAGACTGGGGGTGTCCATTGTCCCAGTCTCATAGGTAAAGGTAAGAGAGGATTCAACAAGCTAAAGAAATGCCAGATGATGCACATTTTCACCAGCAAACATTGAAATGGCAACCACTCTTTGCAAAAGATTAAGGCCACAAACCTATGGCTCAGCACTGGTGAGGCCACCCCTCAAAGTGTGCTCAGTTCTGAGCTCCTCGCTCCAAGAAAAGACATTAAGGTGCTGAAGCATTTACTATGATGCTTAACTTCTTTACCTTCTTGCAACTTTCTAAACTCCTGAGCATGAAAAAGGAATTTTGAACTGTACCTTACTTGCTTCTTAGAGTGACTTACCAGGAGGCTAGCAGGCAATGAAGCCTCACCATGATTCTGCACTTTACATGGGAAGTCAAAGAGCAAAATGCATCCTCTAGATAACACTGGCACACACATCTGCAGAACTACTGCAAAAGGCCCAGGAGTATTTTAAGTTTCAGAGCAGATTTTGCTCACATGCTCAAATGTGTGCTTGCACATGTTTACCTGTGTGAGCAACCAGCCTCCCCAGGCTGTGTGCAACTCCAAAAGCAGAATGTGAGACCGCCCGAAAAACAGCAGAAAGTGTGAAGTCACACATGCAACAGCACAAAACCCACTTGTGGCTTCTTCAGCAGTGGTACTGGGAGTATGTGCTCCAAGCAACCCAATGCAAATCTGGGTAAAGTGAGAAATCTACATTTCAACATGCACTGGGGTTAGAAAAGGGAAATTTTAAGACAGTTTTGTCAGTCTGCTATACAAGGGGCATTATGCTTTGAAGAAGCGAACACAGCTACTTTAAAGCACCAAGCAATTGGGTATGTACCTGCACAAGGCTACTCTGACTTCCATTTCCTTGAAGGTTTGGAGACCAAGCAATTAGAGCAAGTGAGGAAGAGGGGTTTCATGTACTGCTTTGGCTAAGTGATCCACAGGTGACCCCTTTGCCTTCTGCCTTTCCTCCGAGTCTTCGGAAGCCACAGGCCAACAAAACCTAAAGCCTGAATGCTGCTGAAGAGAGAACAGCTTCACATTATCAAAATACATGCTTGAAACTGACAGATTAGGTTTTTGTAATCAAGCAACCAGGTCTTTGAAGTACCTTGTTGTCAAGTTTAACATAAAGGGCTCTGCCTATCCATGCTGAAATGGAAGGCGAGGCGCAGGAGGGCGACGGTGCCTTCATTTCCGTGTGGTTTTTCTGAAGACGACTGCGACAACAGCAACCAAGAGCATCAGCCTGGGAGTCTCTAGGACAATGCTTCCCATGTCTCTAAGAGGAGAATGGACATCTAGATGACAGAAGGTGGATACAAGCTGTCACCACCTGTAAAAGGTCTGGGTTTCAAATGGCTCTCCTAAGGCAGGAGGTAGAAGTGCCATCAGCAGCACTAGCACACCGCACACGCACGTCTCCATGCCCCCTTCAGAGGCACGGCACAAGATACACAGCACATCAGTGGGAGCAAGTCTGCATTCTTCAACAAGCTCTGGACCTAACTGTAGAGAGAGTGATCAAAAATGATTCCATGAAACTAACGAGAAGAATTAAAATATCTGTTCATTTTCATTTTATTCTCAAAGAGCTTCAGTCACAAAAATGATTTACAAGTCTATTTACAATCTATTGTACAGTTATTGGTGTATGCCTCTTGACAACAGGGTACCATTCTAGAGCAGCAGTACATATTTTAAATACAAAGATGTAGGATCATTTCAGATCTAAAAAATAAAGGAGAAGCAGCTGAGCTTCTAGAGAGCGCTGTAATGATGCACCTTTGAATCGGGGTTAGGCTGGAGGGAGTCCAGGACAAACTGAGCGGTTTCTGCTTCACATCATTATCAAACAAGCTGCAGTTTGTTGAAAAGAGCTTTAAAAATCTGAAGCTTGACTGTATTAAAAAAAAAATCAACATGTTCAAGGCTCTAAAAAGTTCAACCCCCCCCCCCACAGCTTCTCCTTGGACACACAAAGTCTGCAGTTCAGAATTCCGTGGGAGAAATCCCTCCTGCCCTTCAGCTCCCTCGTTCTGTGACCACCAACCCGAGCATGAGAAACCTGCAGCCTGAAAAGGACTCCACATCTACTGACTGCTGTACTGTGTAGGCACATACAGCAGAGGATCGTTCACCCAGTGTGGGAGGGCTGCTCAGCAAAACCTTCATGAAGAGATCAACAATAAATAAAACTAAGAATCCAACAACTTTCAAAGTGCAAGAGGAAGAGTTTCTAGCTCCTACCTGTGATGCAGAGGGACAGGCAGTTCTGGGGGGGCTTTAGCCGCTTCTACTTAAGCGTTGCCTGCAGCATTGTCCTTCTGATTTTACAGCAGATTTACCTCTATAGTACATGAAACTAGCTACTCCTAATTGAATCTGAGGGGAAGAAGGAGGGGAAAAAAACCAAATAATAAAGCAACCCCCAACCTTTAAAAATAACCCTGAGGGAATATACAACTGAAGGATCTTGCAGGTTTGCTTCTAAAAAGGAACATTTATTATTCAGCAATTGCTTTGTTTTTTTCTCCTTTTTGTTGTTTTTTTTTCCTTTTTTTCCTTTTTTCTTTTTTTTCTTCTCTTTCCTGGACAGACCAGTCCTTTAAGTATGTGCATAAATAATATCTTAAAAATCAGTTCATATTTACAACCCCCTAATCCACCCACAAAAGTCAAAGACGTGCAGATTAAAGGCCTGCGGAGGCAAATAATTTAATCATAAAATCAAACTCCTCGACATAAGGCCAAAATATACAGCAGGAAGGAAAAAAAAAAACAACACCAACCAACCAACTAAAAAGCTGTCTACTGTGGAGCTCACTAAATTGGTCTGTTCACCTGAAGGCAGAGTTCCAAGATGAACGTTAGGAGAGATTCTTTTCACTGTGAAGCGAATCTCATCTCCAAAGCAGGAACCGAACGCGCTAGTAGTGCGGATCTAGTTTGCTGCCTTTCTGAAAGCCAGGGGGAAAAAAAACCCCAACCTAAAACTGCTCAAAATGGGGGAAAAAACCAAAATAATTATAGGTGGCCAAACTCAGCTCTTGGGTAGGAAGGCATAAATCCCAATAACGGCAGAAGCAGCAAAAGCTTATTTTGTGGCTGAACTAGCAACAAGGAGGAGGATTCTCAGAGCAGCTAATTTGTTATTCTTGACTAAAAGTCAGAGGCAAATAGGTCTTGAGCATGCAGCCTCAAGAGCACTTACTAACTCTGAGCACATACCTTGAGGAAACCAGCTCCCATTTGCCAATATTCAAGTCTAATGGGCTCATAACCCATCAGCCATGCAATCAAGTGGAGGTGCTTGGCAATGTCAGTCTTAGTGAAAGCTCCCTAAAACGTTCTCCAAAGGCAGGCCCACCTTGAGCTGTTCATTCTCATTTGCTAAGTAAGGCTAAGAAACTAGAATGAGACTAGCTTCAGAAACCAGAGAAGCCAAGAGAAATCAGCAGTCTAGAGAAAATAGTAAGCCAAAGCATGTAAATGACAAATACTTTCTTTCACTTCTGATGGAACAGCCAAGCTAAAATGCTCAATGAAATGGAAAGCAAAAGCTTAGGTGTGTAAGGGTAAGTCACAGCTCCCAGGTCCAAGATGCATAGCTTCACATCATTTTTCAGCTAAAAAACTAAGGGGGGGTGGGGAAGAGGTTACTTACACAGCTGAGAATTATTCTTCATCAATTATTCCATGCTACAAAGACTCTGTAGAAATCAGCACTGACAGAAATCAGCCAAGTGACTCCTGTTCATGATTAATGAATTTACCCTAGTCCACAACTGCAGCCCCCTTACAAAGGCTGCCGATGCTGCTGACTGTTTGTGCCCATCAGAAGCCAGGACAATGAGACTTCTACGTTGCTCTGCTGAATGAATGATGCTAAGAAAACCACTTCCGAAGGGGGAAGTGCTCCTGCTCCACTCCTCAAAAACAAACAAACAAAAAACCCCAACAGCAAAAATCAGGAAAAGAGTTGACAGCTGGACTGGAGGATAGCACACCATGTGCATACTACTTATGAGGAGCAAGTCCCAACAACTTAAACTCCCAAGTGCTAGGAAAAAGTCTTTGGAACCACGTAGCACCACTTTAAAATTGCCCCTTGGCACTGTGTGTTCAACAGTGTGAAAAACAGAAGAAGAGGAGCAGTGAGGGGAAGGGAGGACACTGTCCATACTGCCTTCCAGAACAGCAAAACGGAATTAGTTCTGACCTGAAAAACTCCCCTTTTGGAAACAATGCTGGAAGGGAATTGTCTCCACAGGAATTTAAACCCAAAACCCCAAACCTCAAATTCCATCATCTGGCTACACACTCTTCAATGGGATCCCTGCCAGCCAAGGAGTCTGGGGCCCTGGCTTCCACTACTTCTCTACAGAACTGTGACTTCTCCAGATCCCCTCCCAAAGTTTGCAGGCTTCTGAACCAGTCAGTTGCATCTGGTCAGAACAGACTGACCAAGAGTCAATATTTCATCACCTTCCAAACGACTCCAAAGTAATTTAGCAAGTCGAAGATGGCTTGGAGATTTAAACAATAAAAAGGGGGGGAAAAAAAAGGGAAGGGAAAAAGAAAAAGAAGAAAGAAAAGGTTTTAAGCTTTGCAGGTGAACACTGTGTCTGCCTACATCTTTGCACATCTATTTTTCTAGTGGTCTTGTGTTTTGACACTGCCTGATGGCAAAATGATGCATCACTACCCCTAGTGCTTATGCAGCATTACTGACAAGGCAAGCTTTTAGCTTTTTCTTCTTTTTTTTTAGTTTTAATAAATAAAATCCACATAAGCTTGATAGCTGTGCAGCAAGACAGGTTTTAGCTCATCTATTTTTCTCTTAGTTGTTTCATGTAGCTACATATAGTGCTTAAGATACTGGCAGACTCTTCGAAATGCATCGGGTTCTTAACATGCACAAACCCCAAACGTGGGCATGTGGAAATCTTCCTCCCTCCCACCCCCATTTCCCTTGCAGCAGTAGCTCTGGCCTTACTACTTCAAGGTATATAGGAAAATGATCTTCAGCTTTACAAATAAAACATGGTCCACAAAGGGGTAATGCACCCCTGCTGCTGAAAAACACAAAAAGCAAGGTCTGCGGAGCAATGCATAGCGAAATGTAACAGAACTTCAGACAGAAAAATGTGGCAAGATTCTCCAGCCTTCCTCCTCCAAAAACTTCAGAGTGTAGCCAAATGCTTCCTCCTCTGGAGGCCACCTAAACCCTTCCTTAGGACTAGCTAGAAAAGAAGCTCAGAAGCCACCAGAAAGCAATGTGCTTTCTTCTTAAGGGCAGAGCACATCTCCCCCCTAGCACTCCCAATTCCTGCTGCAGCAGACTAAAGAACTGAACTTAAATCAAAACATTACACCTAGGAACACTCCTTACTAGTAGGGACAAACTCAGAGGTACACACATCAAAACTTGAGAACCGTTCTGAGGCACAAAGCTTTTCACCAGTGAGTATCAAACCAAAACAAAAGACAAGCCCAAAACCCATGAGATGGTCACGTGCCTCCGGTACAACCATGGAACCATTACATCAGGAGGGTTACATCAACAGGTGCCTGGGTGAGCAGGTTAGAACAATGCTTGAGATGCTCCAGGCTAACCAAGGGAACCTGTTTGAACTGCCCTGCAGTTGAAACCTTCAAATGCATCTCTTCTAGGAATCAGGAAACCTGCAAGGTGGTGGAAGGAAACAATCAATTTGGTTTTTTTGTCCTGCCCAAGAGAACCTACATTTTTAAAATGTATAGCCATAACATGTCTGGCTCTGAACTCTGGATTCAGAGAGACAAAACCAAAAAACAACCCAAAAAAACAAAAACAACAACCAAAAAGTTGCAAATCTCTGCATTAGAATTTGACATTTAGTAGACTGCCATTTCAAAGAAAGCCTTAACGTTACATTCTGAAGACGAGTGAAGACACGTGCCACGAAGCTCCGCTGCTATGTTACAGTGATGACTTGGTAGGAACCATTTTCTTGGGATGGGACTTTTGCTTCTGTTGTTGTTCTGGGTTTTGGAGGCCATTCTGGATCAACCAACAGTTCCTGAGCTAGATGCATATACTTGGCTTTTGGGGTCTTCTCTCTACAACCGAACAGGGAAGTAAGGAAGCAGACTCCACAGCCATCCACAGCCCCCTGCAGAAAAGAACCAATTTGAAAAGTGGATTACCACAAGAAAAATAATAATAATTCACTCTACAGTAAATTGAATCAAATTTACTATCTCATTGTCACATTGAACCTAGAAAGCACAGTACAGCAACTTTTCTGTTCTGTCATCTCCTCTATACTACGGCAGCAACGACATTTAAAAGAGCATGAAGTAGAGTCAGGTACTGTGCGTTATCACACCCCCTCTAAGGTCATCAACAGCTTTTAAGCCTAATGTCTAACAGTTTCAAGAAATACAGGCATGAGAGGTATCATTAAATGACATTACTGCTGAAGAACAAAAGCCTGCTCTAAAGCTCCCAGAGTTCAAAACACTTTAAGCAATGAATTGTTTAACTGAAGGCAGGCAGCCAAAAGTGGCAGAATTAAACCTGCTGACACTGTGAAAGCTAAGGCCTACAGGTATTAATAGTTATTAAAACAGAAATGACTTACTGAACTTAAAGTCCTCCTTCCTATTTTTCCTCTCCCAGGCCTAAATACACATAACTAGCTGGAGAAGAGAAGAGACAGCCTATAGTCTGCAAGGTTGACATTCTAATGGAGATACATTCTGTGGTGCTCTCCATGCTCTGCATTTCTGTCAAGTGGGGGGGGAGCTGAACCAAATGTGAGCTTTAAGCACAACTTCTGTTCTTCCATGAACATTTGTTCTTGAACAGCCTCAGAAGGGGAAATGTACATCTGAAGTGAATACATTTAATATAGAACTTAGTGCTGAGAAATAAACCACTGTCCTACTAGCAAGAACGAATGTACAACCAGCCAACAGGCTGAAGAAAAAGCTAGTCTTTATGGGATTCACACAGATTTCCTTCATGCAGCAGTAACAGACCAGAGCATGATTCATGGCCACCTGAAAAGCAGAAGCTAAATCCTTCCATCTCCTCAGTCATCTGCAGCAGCAGTAACATCCTATCCTTTGGCATTTTCAGTCATTCAATTTGTAAATTGCTGCTTTCAGAAAAGGATCTAAAACTCTACCCCAAACCCATTTAACCAAGAGCTGCATTAGAGCCAGCATCAGCCACTTTGCTTCCAAGCAAATCAAGACGTTCCCAGTTCTAGCATGCTAACTTGTGACAACACAGATAAAAGTTGCTCATGTGCAAACTGAAGATAAAGCAAGAGAGGCCTAAAAAGCAACCCTCCGGGTTCTTGTGGTTCTTGTAGGCAGAGCTAACCTCTTCTAGTGTCAACAAGAAGAAAAAGGTAAACCCAGAAGCCTTTTCCTTTCTATAGTCTAGTTACAGAAATCTAAGTTAAGCAGTCTTAAGCTGAAGATAAGGCCACAAGACACTTAACAGATCACAAAAAGGCAAAACTTATCAATCTGCATGCACTCAAATCATGACAGCAAAATACTAGTCTCCAACCTGAGGCGGCTGGGGTATGGTGAGGCGGTATTCTCCTTGTTTGTCTCGATTGAACACAACCTTCCAAAGGATCATATCAAGGAGGACATTCTGTGAGACATTGCAGTGAGTGGGAAGAATTAGAGAAACTAATGATCATTTGCTGTTAGTGTGCACATCACAAACAAAACCTGAAACAGCATGTTAGGCAGAACTAGCCCAGTGCCGGGCAAAACGGAGAGGTCACGTTACTTGTCAGTACTTCAGCGCTCAACACTTTCATTCTGAGAGTGCTCTCATGACATTTAAGTACACAAACATGTACTTGAACTCAACAGCAACAATGACCAAAAACTTCATACATCAATACAGGTAACACAAATACACATCCTAAGTGCATTTCAATACTCTAAAACACCTGCAAAGCATCAGACAGGAGGGGCTTGAAGCAGCTGCGCCTCGAATCATCTTTGTTGTTATAGAGTCCTTCATGCCTTATTCAACATCTTTGTCAGTGACATGGACAGTGGCATTGAGTGCACCCTCAGCAAGTTTGCTGATGACACCAAGCTGTGTGGTGCAGCAGACACGCTGGAGGGAAGGGAGGCCATCCAGAGGGACCTTGACAGGCTGGAGAGGTGGGCACAAGCCAACCTCATGAAGTTCAATAAGAGCAAGTGCAGGGTCCTGCATCTGGGTCGAGGCAATCCCAGGCACAAATCCAGGCTGGGCAGTGACTGGCTGGAAAGCAGCCCTGAGGAGAGAGACTTGGGGGTGCTGGTGGAGGAGAAGCTCAACATGAGCTCTCAGTGTGCACTTGCAGCCCGCACAGCCAATCAGATCCTGGGCTGCATCAGGAGAAGTGTGGCTAGCAGGTCGAGGGAGGTGATCCTCCCCCTCTACTCAGCCCTGGTGAGACCCCACCTGGAGTACTGTGTCCAGTTCTGGAGCCCCTATTACAAGAGGGATGTGGAGGTGCTGGAGCATGTCCAGAGAAGGGCCACAAGGATGATCAGAGGGCTGGAGCACCTCTCCTATGAGGACAGACTGAAGGAGTTGGGGCTGTTCAGTCTGCAGAAGAGAAGGCTCCCAGGTGACCTCATTGTGGCCTTCCAGTATCTGAAGGGGGCTACAAGAAGGCTGGGGAGGGACTGCTCAGGATCTCAGGTAGTGACAGGACTAGGGGGAATGGAATGAAGCTGGAGGTGGGGAGATTCAGGCTGGAGGTGAGGAGGAGGTTCTTCATCATGAGAGTGGTGAAACCCTGGAATGTGTTGTCCAGGGAGGTGGTCGAGGCCCCGTCCCTGGAGGTGTTTAAGAGCAGGCTGGATAAGGCTCTGTCCAGCCTGATCTAGTGTGGGGTGTCCCTGCCCATGGCAGGGGGGTTGGAACTAGATGATCCGTGTGGTCCCTTCCAACCCTGAATGAAACTATGAAACTATGCTAGAGCTATGCTTTGTTTGTAGCCTGTTTTAAACCAGTGGCATTCCCAGACAAGCTTCAGTGGAGAGGGTAAGCTGAGCAGCAGGAAGTCATGCAGGAATTCTGTAAGAGCCATTCCACACTGTAAAGACCTTCCTCCCCTTCCTCCTGAGGTCCAACCCAAATCTATCCCACTCTGGCTTAAAACCACTGCCCCAGTTTAAAACTCATTGGGTCCAATGTGTTGTGTAGAAGTTTCATTCTTTCCCTTCTGCTATAGCTCATTGGCTTTCTGTCCTCCTCTGCCTGACTGGACTTTCTGCTCACTAGACCCTTCACTGCAGAGCTACTGGGTACCACAGGTTGTATCTAGGAAAAGCTGCCGCTGCTGTCTCCTTATTTTTCCAAGGTTATCTGTATGTGTATCATCATGAGTTTGCTCTACTGAGACTTGAAATGTCTCATAATGATGAAACACACGAGGGACTGGATATTTTTTTTGTCACATTTGCCAGTTTTACACCACTGTGTCTCCCTCTATGATCATAGGCAGTTTTCTTCATTACTTCAGCAACAGGAATGGTTTCTGACTGGTTGTCCTTCTATGTGGGTGCCAGACTAGGCTCCCAAAGCATGCATGTTCTTTCTACCAGATGACAGAAAAACATTGCACAATGAAGGCAGATCCTAGCAGATGTTCCTCCTTAGCCTTTGTGCCTGGTACAGACATGCTAAAACCAGACTGGCTTAAAGAATGAACATCGAACAAGCTGAGTATTTGTTGGCAAGTGCTTTACAAGAGCACCACAAAATTCTGGTATACACTAAAATCCAGCTAATCAGATCCACCTCTCAATGGCCAAGATCAGTCAGATGCTAGAAATGGAACTTGTCCAAAGAACTGAGATGGAAGCTTCAGGCCATGGAAGATGAAAGAGGTTCAGACCTCTGCTCCATTTGTTGAGGGCTCTCAAGTCAGCCCACACAACTACCTGAAGATAAGCAGATGTTCTGAACATACTGCTCAGCTTCTGCCCTCAAACAGGTTGCCCAGGAATGGGGCTGAGGCCATGTCCCTGGAGACATTCAAGATCAGTCTTGATGTGTCTCTGGGCAGCCTGACCTAGTTGGAGGTGTCCCTGCTCACTGGAGGGGGGTTTGGACAAGATGACCTTCGAGGTTCTCTTCCAGCCTGATGCAATCTGTCAATCAGCACCACATGGAAGCATTTCAGGGTGCCCAGAGTAATACTTCTGGAGTTGGACAAACACAGTTTGAAAGCTGGGACAAAATCAAGTTATGGAAGACCAAGTGTGTATCACAAACCAAAGTTTAGGGCTTGAGGATCACTAGACAGTGCTTCTGTTGGACACCTGCTGTGCAGTAAGGCAACTCAGCTCCCTGAACAAAACATTCAACTGACAGTGAGACTGGAAAGCGAAAGAGGTGTCAAGACAAAGCAGAAGATCCCAAGCAATTAATGTCAATAAAACTGAAGTCTATAGGTACTTCTACTGTGCTACTCAAGTATGGGTAACAAGATAAATGGGAAAGTGTGTTTAAAAGGAACATGACAAATCATCCTGCCAGCTTTGGCAGTGACAGTTAAGTCATAGTTATGAACTAAAGTGCTCACAGGTGCTAACTCAAACCTGCAGCGGAAAAAGAGTGGGGTGGGGTTTAGAGATGGGGCTGAAAGCAAGAGCTTTACAGTAGTTGGGTTGCTGAGATGCTGTTTAGTAGAAACTCAGAAGTTTACAGATTGATGTTGCAGCTAACAAGGCCCAGAAGTGGAACCTTATGAACATCTGGAACAGAGGAGAACCATTTGTTTCAGAGGGGCACGTGCTGATACGTGGACTGCCATAGAAACATCACCAGAGTGTGCAAAAGTTAAAGACCACCTGCAGAGCAAAGTGATTTTTCCAGCAGAAGGTAAATTGATTTCTCTCAGGACCATTTCTCACTGAACTGAAAAAGTGTAACCATCACCAAATATTTACACCCCCATGTATCAACAGAGGGAATAACCTCAGGGCTTCAAAAGACCTGATCTGCCAGGGATGGTAATAAATACATGAGAACTGACTCAAAAAAAAGAAAAGAAGAAGAAAGAAAAAAGACAAAACCCAAACAACCCAGTAAATAGGAAAAAAAATACTTCCATCTAGGAAGTTTGGTTTAAATTTATTGGTAGAAAAAAAATATAAATGAAAGGCAGGATTCTGCAGCTTCAGAATAACTGTTTTGATTCAACAGCAAAGGCAGCAACATAAACAGAATGCAACTTGTGACAAATAAAAAGGAGGCCAACAAAGAAAGCTGTGGTGAGTTTGGTAGTGAAAAAGTGAAAGAAAGGAAGGAAAATGTCACCAGCAGGGTGAGAGCAAAGAAAAGACAATGTGAGAAAGGCAAAGAAGGTTTAGCAAGGATGAACTTATCAACAAGAAGGCAAAAGGCCAGGAGATTAGTAGGTACTACCATGTTTTGGAAGAGACAAGTTTTATCACATGAAAACTCCAGAAAATACATTCCAATTAGCAGCACATGTGGTAAACTCCATTTGGAACAACATTGTGAACACAAGGCCTTGATGATTTTGATTCAAGTATCTAAAAATAAACCAACTGTGGTTGGTCTTATTCTCAGTAAGTCAGGAAGAAAAGGGGAAAATAGCAAACTGGAAAGAATATTGAATCATAGAATCAATAAAGATGGAAAAGACCTCAAAGATCACCAAGTCCAACCTGTCACCCAACACCTCATGACTACTAAACCATGGCACCAAGTGCCACATCCAATCCTCCCTCAAACACCTCCAGGGATGGTGACTCCACCACCTCCCTGGGCAGCACATTCCAATGGCTAACAACTCTCTCTGGGAAGAACTTTCTCCTCACCTCCAGCCTAAACTTCCCCTGGTGCAGCTTGAGACTGTGTCCTGTTGTTCTGGTGCTGGTTGCCTGGGAGAAGAGACCAAACCCCTCCTGGCTGCAACCACCCTTCAGGTAGCTGTAGACAAGATCTCCTCTTCTCCAGGCTAAACAACCCCAGCTTCCTCAGCCTCTCCTCACAGGGCTGTGCTCGAGGCCTCTCCCCAGCCTCTTTGCCTTTCTGAAGTGTCTCAATGTCCTTCTTAAACTGAGGGGCCCAGAACTGGACACAGGACTCAAGGTGTGGCCTAACCAGTGCAGAGTACAGGGGCACAATGACTTCCCTGCTCCTGCTGGCCACACTATTCTTGATGCAGGCCAGGATGCCCTTGGCCTTCTTGGCCACCTAGGCACACTGCTGGCTCATGTTCAGCCAGCTGTCAATCAGTACACCCAGGTCCCTTTCTGTTTGTCAGCTCTCCACCCACTCTGACTCCAGCCTGTAGCACTGCATGGGATTGTTGTGACCAAAATGCACTTGGACTTGTTGAATGCCACCCTGTTGGACTCTGCCCATCTATCCAGCCTGGCAAGATCCCTCTGCAGAGCCCTTCTGCCCTCTAACCAATCAACATCTGCTCCCAGCTCGGTGTCATCTGCAAATTTGCTGATGACTGACTCAACCCCCTCATCCAGATCATCAATAAAGATACTAAACAGGATGGGGCCCAGCACTGATCCCTGGGGGACACCACTGGTGCCTGGCTGCCAGCTGGATGTGGCACCACTCTCCACCACTCTCTGGGCTCGGCCCTCCAGCCAGTTCCTAACCCAGCTCAGAGTGCTGCTGTCCAAGTCAGGGGCTGACAGCTTGGCCAGGGGTTTGCTATGGGGGATGGTGTCAAAGGCATTGCTGAAGTCCAGGTAGACTCCATCCACAGCCTGCCCCACATCCACCAGGCAGTCACCTGATCATAGAAGGAGATCAGGTTGGAGAGGCAGGATCTGCCCTTCCTAAATGCATGTAGTAATCTTCAACTGGCAAAATGGTATGGTCCAAGCCTACACTGTGCTGGTTACCTTACTAGCAATGCCTCACACAGTAATGGAAATACTGACTGGAGTCTGCAGAAAATGTACTGCATGAAAACCAGTTAATTGTAGCATGCAAGGTTGAAAGGCTTCTTCATCTGGCAGGGGGAAAAAAGTGACTAAGGGCTGCAACCAAAACTCAGATGTATTCAGGCTGGAAATAAGGCATCAATTTAACAGGGAGAAGACCCTAATAATAGGAATAGACTTTGTGTTCAGACTCCTTCTGGAAGTATCTGTCAACACAGGGGTATGTGGATGAAAGGTAGGGCACATTTCTGCCCATATTAGGTTTGGAATTATACAGCAGAAGAGGTCAGTCTGCAGTGACTAACTTTGGACAAACTCAGGTCTGGAAAAAGCAGATCTGCATGAGCATTTCTACTTTTCAACTCACAAACAAGTTCTTTGCCATGAGGGTGGTGGAACATTGGAAAAGGTGGCTCAGGAAGATAGTTGAGGCCTCATCCCTGGAGATATTTCAAGGTGAGGCTCAACATGGCTCCAGACAACCTGATCTAGTTGAGGATGTCCTGCTTACTGCAGAGGGGGTTGGACTGGATGGTCTTAAGAGAGATTCCTTCCAACCATTCTATGATACTATGACTTGGATCAGATTGGATGAACAGATTATATAGACTTGTATTATTCAGAACAAGCAGCTATGGATATGATGATGTGTATGTAACTGAATGAAGGCGGACTCCCCTAAGGATTTGATAGAGTTCTTTACTGTATTCTGTTATTCTGAACCAAATTAACACAGCAAATAAGTAAGAGCAGCATCATTCTATGCAACAGCTGAAATAAGTCTTTCAAATTTCCCCCTTCCCTCTCCTTACTAATAAAAAGGGTTTAAAAGCATGCATTTAAAACAGGAAACTTGGACACCTTCAATGGAACCTACAAGGATGCTTTTAGGAATGCAAACAGTAACATGCTGTGAAGAGACTTTCTACACAAAAGACAAACAAGCTCTCTGAAAAACAACCAGCCAACACTTAGGAGAGAAGCATTTTGTTCCCTTTTGAGTTCCTTACCTCAGTCAGCACAGACACAATTGCATTGAGGACAACAATGACGAGAATTCTGAGGCGCCACTCGTATGGCACACACACCAGCTGGGAGGGAATGTTGGCAGATGTTAACAACACACAGAGGAGGTAAGTGCATCTCAAAACATGCTCAGCTAGACATTCTCCCTCCCTCCCACCTAAAGATCACAGGATCAGAGGGGGTTAGGGGTGGGAAGGGACCTTTGGAGATCAAGTCCAATCCCCCTGCCAGAGCAGGACCGGAGAATCCAGCACAGGTCACACAGGAACACATCCAGACAGGCTTGAAAGTCTCCTGAGAAGGAGACTCCACAGCCTCTCTGGGGAGCCTGTTCTAGTGCTCTGTGACCCTTACAGTGAAGGAGTTCCTCCTCATGTTGAGGTGGGACCTCCTGTGCTGTAGTTTATATCCATTGCCCCTTGTTCTACCACAGGGCACAAGTGAGCAGAGCCTGTCCCACCCCTCTTGACACCAAGCCTCAGATATTTATAGACATTTATTGGATCCCCTCTCAGTCTTCTCCACTCCAGACTAAACAGGCCCAGGGCTCTCAACCTCTCCTCACAAGGCAGTGCTCCAGTCCCTTCACCATCCTTGTAGCTCTCCATTGGACCCTCCCCAGTAGATCCCTGTCCCTCTGGAACTGGGGAGCCCAGAATTGGATGCAATATTCCAGATAGTGTCTCACAAGGACAGACTAGAGGGGGAGGAGAACCTCCCTGGATCTGCTGGACACAGTCCTCTTAATGCACCCCAGGATCCCATTGGCCTTCTTGGCCAAAAGGGCACATTGGTGACCCATGGATAACTTGTCATCCACCAGGACTCCCAGGTCCTTCTCCAAAAATGTAAAGCTCTGAAGAGGTCAAAGCCTGGCCAAGAGGCAGCCAAGGGTTACCCTAAGGAACACGGACACCTGAATATCCCTGCTGAATCTTACCTCGAGAAATGCGTCAATAGACTCAACAGGATGCAACATGATGAAAAATATGAAGACATAAAGAATGGTCACAGATATAACAAAGAGAACTGCAAAAGAAGAAGAAAAAAATTCATCAGAGTTTTAGACAGTTTCTTCATGCATCATAAGTTCATCACTTCCTGGAAACCAACTCTTTCCTCCCCCTAAACCACTTCCAGGTGGATGTTCATAATACAAGTTGTGCTGATAGTCGTAAAGAGACAGATGGTCAGAGCACACTTCTCACTGGCAGAGCTGAAACACACACACACACACTCTTCCACAAACAAAGCAACTACTAACACAAATTTCTGCATTTAGTACTTCCCTGCTTCCATCTCTGAATCCACAGAATCACAGAACTGTCAGGGTTGGGAGGGACCTCAAGAATCATCCAGTTCCAACCCCCCTGCCATGGGCAGGGACACCCCACACTACAGCAGGTTGCTCACAGCCACATCCATCCTGGCCTTCAAAATCTCCAGGGATGAGGCTTCCACCACCTCCCTGGGCAACCTGTGCCAGTGTCTCACCACCCTCATGGGGAAGAACTTCTTCCTAACATCCAATCTGAATCTACCCATTTCTAGTTTTGCTCCATTCCCCCCTGGTCCTATCACTCCCTGACACCCTAAAAAGTCCCTCCCCAGCTTTCTTGTAGCCCCCTTCAGATACTGGAAGGCCACAAGAAGGTCTCCTCAGAGCCTTCTCTTCTCCAAACTGTACTACCCCAACTCTCCCAGTCTGACCTCATATGAGAGGAGCTCTATTCCTTCAATCATCCTCATGGCCCTTCTCTGGCCACACTCCAGCATGTCCACATCATTGTCATAGGGACTCCAGGACTGCACACAGTAGTCTGCACACAGACCAGAGCAGCATAGAGGAGGAGAATCACCTCTCTCAACCTGCTGGCCACTCTTCTCTTGATGCAGCCCAGGATACAGTTGGCTTTCTGGGCTGCAAGTGTGCACTGGTACAAGTGCACCAGAAGGTAACTGTACTATGGTTCTCCTAGCTGAAGTGGCACAGCACAATTGCAAGCAAGACACGGATACACAAGGCACAGTCACTTGGGAGTTCTACTCAGAAGAGTGCATAGTAAGAAAGGACTCACAATTTTTGTAGCATGGCTGTCTGAAGGGTTTTCCTTTAGAAAAGACAATTGCCACTATGAGGTACTGAAAGCTGGATATAAAAAACAAAGTTGTGTTTTCATAATTCTTAATGTAATGTTCATCGTGAAGAGTCTCATTCTCCTGGTGTGCAGAGCTGGTGTTTGTGGCATGCAGTACATTACAGGCACTACAAGATGAGGGAAAAAAAAAAGCCAACACACACCATTTAATGGTTTTAATTACAGGCAGTAAGAAATAGTTCAAAGCTGTGGTAGGGAGGTAGCAATTTATGTCAGTTCTGAGCTTCGGGTTCTTTCATGCTTCCACATTTGCTAACTGAAATGTCTAGGAGCTAGCACTGCAGATACACTTTGAAGACTGGGAAGAAAATACTGCAGTCTAAACCAAACATAAAATATTACAACACAGCTTCCAATTCATGTTTCTGAAGATTCTTTAGTGGAACACTAGCAAGGAAACAAAGCTTTTGTACTAGAGTTAAAATAGGCCTGAACCATTAATGCCAAATGTCGGCCTCAACTGTCCAAAACTGAGAAACCTTCAGGCCCTGCAGTCTGTCTCTGACCACTGGCTGACTGCTGTGGATGGGTATGTTTTGCACAAAAGTATCTGCTAGCAGCCTAACAAGCTGCCATACAGAAGCTTTAATTACCAAACTTCCCCAAGGGCATCAATAAAAGAAGAGAGCATGTTATTGCCCACAGCAGCTTCCCAATCATTACTGCGTCCTTCCTGGAGCCACTGAAACACTTACTCAGATTCTGCTGTCCAAGGCTCATACCAGGACTGCTGTTTGACCCAAAAAAACCCAAAGGTTTGGAAAGCAAGGCAGATGATGATCTGAGACAAAACGGAACACAGAAGTGGACCTGAGATAAGACCTGATGGAGGCCTCCGCGCAACAAGCTCCTTCCAAGCAGGGTTCAGACTCACTGCAGGCAGAAAGGAAAATCAAATTATGCATTACATCATTATGGCTTTCCACAGTACCCTTCTTCACATTCTGTGGAATTAGAATGGCTTGCTCATGACATCACTTGAAAATCTAGTCCAGAACTGCAAGTGTGAAGCCGTCCTGAAAAGATTACGCTGCAACAGAACAATGCCACAGTGCCTTCTACAGGCTGGCTACCCTCAGTGGCACAGGATGGCAGGGGACAATAATAGAAGCCATGAGACTTGAGGAATGAGTAGTGTCTGGCCAAATTCCCTTTGTCTGGCACAAGGAGTTACAGCTCATCTCCTCAGTCTGCCATTTCTCCAAAGAAGCAATTTCTACTGAACTTGAAAACAGCTTTCTCCTGTTAAGCTGTTACATCTGAGTGCCTGGCTCGTGTGTGGAATGATAAGCTTTGCAGTAGAGCATTCTGTGGACACAAGTTCCACTAAAAATGCAAGAAACCAAACCATTTGAAAAAGATGACACTGGAACAAAGCCTGAGGTGATTTCAATATCAGTTTCCTCGTGTCAGGAGATACTTATGACTTCCTGTACTGTGAAGGATGACTTTTCATAGCCACAACTGGCTTTTCATATGGTGGCTTGTCACAAGCTTCAAGTGAATCTAACTCCATAGACAGTGATTTGGATTTTTTAATACATAACTGTAGTAGCTGTAACATCTTCAGTGTCACAGTGCTTACTCCAAACAGCATGGCATTAGGTATTAAGAAACATCTGACCAAGTGAAAACTGCTATGGAGAAGGTCAGCAGAAGTACTTCAGAGGGATACTTACTAGTGAAAACAACCACCAGAATGATTGCCAAATCGATGAAGAGAAACTGGAAATCTCCCAGATTGCTCAGGATCTAGACAGAAATCACAGCTGAAACATTGGTAAAGTCTTCACACCAAGAAGCATCTTACAGTGACACTCCTGTGGCATTAATTGCTTACATTTCACTCTATGAACAAGACAGCCTCTTGTCAAACTGGTTTGCTTTAATTGCAGGAGTCTTGGCTACCCTACAATTCACAGATCAAATCCTGGAGTAGGAAACAATTTCAGTTTCAAGACAGGCAACCTCTATGCAACTGAAATCTGTAAGCAAACTTTTACTGCTGAATTTTACAGACCAGTGAAATGATAGCTTAGGCCCACAGTTCTCCAAACACCATAACCTTACCATGCAGTCATACAGCTGTCAGAATTTCCACCTCAGAGGTCTTTTAATACTTTGCAAGCTTAACTTACCCAGAAAACACTCTAAAATACAGGATTTCTGTCACAAGCCACATTGTGACTCAAATCACGTTAAACAGGAAATATTCCATTGCACTCTGGTTTCCCCCCCCACCCCCCCGCCTAACTTCATACTTGCAAGCTGCTCTCTTCCAACCCTCACAGAATAGGAATGTATTTGTCTTTAAAGTCAAGCTATTTTAAAATGCTGACAAGTTTTAAACTGAAGATTGCACTGTTACCCAGTTCATATGCTTGTTTGGACTTCCCACTGTGCAGACTTTCTGCTCACGGGCATACAAAACACAGGGCCGTGGCGTTTCGGGATACGGTTTAATGGTCACGGTGGTCTTAGCTTGATGGTTGGACTCAATGACCTTAGAGGCCTTTTCCAACCCAAACAATTCAGTGATTCTATGTTTTTCATACAGTTACTATTAAACCCCCCCCCAACACACACTGTCAATGCTTTTAGTTCAACAGCAGGTTTTAGAATGCAGGTGTTATGTACTCAGGAGAGCCTTGCAACACTTTAGATTAAACATCTATGAAACTTCAAATCTCTGGAGTATGCTGGCACTGCTTAAGCACTTAGAGAATACTTACAGAATATAGCAGAGTAACACTGATGTACTGGATAATGCTGTACAATGCCATGAACTTAAATACACAGAAGGAAGTTATTAAAGCAGCACGGCCTTCCCTGTCAAAACAAATGCAGTGGTGTAACTAGAAAGCTTCCTGCGCAAGCAGTTAAACTCTGCTTAGCAAAACGTTAGCTGCAATCAAATACTTCAGCAAGCCCTCTGAGGGACATGAAGGTGAACACATACAGAGAAAAAAGGGTCAGAATGGGGCATTTTCAAGTACATCAGAGTTGCAAGCATGCTTTATGAGCCACCACCTTACTTCAGTGTTCATTGGACTTTTTCAAGTACATCGGAGTTGCTAGCACACCGTATGAACTGAGCCACCATCTCGCTTCAGTACTCCTTGGCCTTTATGTGGTTAGAGGTTTTAAAATGAAGGTCTGCTTGCAAAAGCTTCTATGAAGCACGAGTTTACTGCACAGATTGAATGAACATGCAGTCAGCCACAGAGCTGCTGACTTCCGAAATGCCTCTGATTACGCATTGCATCATTAGTTCCACACAAGACCTGAGGAGATTCTGCTCTGGACGACCTTTATCCAAAATCATTACCTAACTTCCAATTCTACAATCAAAAACTGGTCACATTCTATTTAGAAAATTTGTTTTCTACTTAATACCATACTGAGCAGTTTGCAAGCAATTACACTCTTCAGGTATTACACACAGCCTTTACTGAAGCTAACACAGTCACTAAGATAAAGGAAACACTAGCATCTAGAAGCCTGCTCACACTCAAAAAGGACAGACCCACTACATCATGGCATGGCAAACCTTTGCTCAGAGTACTTTCAGTAAGGAAACCCAACTACTGAAAATGTATGGCTTGTTCTTTAATTCCAACTGGGCCTGGGGGTACTAGTTGACAGTAGGCTGAACATGAGCCTGCAGTGTGCCCAGGAAGCCAAGAAGGCCAATGGCATCCTGGCTTGCATCAGGAACAGTGTGGCCAGCAGGAGCAGGGAAGTCATTCTGCCCCTGTACACTGCACTGGTTAGGCCACACCTTGAGTCCTGTGTCCAGTTCTGGGCCCCTCGGGTCAGGAAAGAAATTGAGCTGCTGGAAGGTGTCCAGAGAAAGGCAACAAAGCTGGGGAGGGGTTTGGAACACAGCCCTGTGAGGAGAGGCTGAGGGAGCTGGGGTTGCTTAGCCTGGAGAAGAGGAAGCTCAGGGGAGACTTTATTGCTCTCTACAACTACCTGAAGGGAGGTTGTAACCAGGAGGGGGCAGGACTCTTCTCCCAGGCAACCAGCACCAGAACAAGAGGACACAGTCTGAAGCTGTGCCAGGGGAGGTTTAGACAGGAGGTTAGGAAGAAATTCTACACAGAGAGAGTGATTGCCCATTGGAATGTGCTGCCTGGGGAGGTGGTGGAGTCACCATCACTGGAGGTGTTTAGGAGGAGACTTGATGGGGTGCTCGGTGCTATGGTTTAGTTGATTAGATGGTGTTGGGTGATAGGTTGGACTTGATGATCTGAAAGGTCTCTTCCAACCTGGTTTATTCTATTCTATTCCTACAGCATCCAATATATCTTAATATAAAACATGAGAAGTTAGACAGATGCATTTAAGTTCACAGCACGAGGCATTACCTGATCAGCTTTGGCACACAGGAAATACTAGGTGTTCTGGAAGTGAATGGTGATGCCACAGAAGCCTCCAGTTCAGACAAAGATATGCCACCATGTGCCCTCTTTAGTGCCTGCCAGTTAATGTTGAAAGAGAGAAGAATTAAAGCTCGCTCTCGGCCGTGAAACCTAACTGAACAATTCTGGATGGAGAGGAAAGCAATACTTACGCCACAGTCATTTGCTCCATCTCCACACATGCCTACATAATAACTACAAAAACCAAAAGCAGATGTCAGTATTGTGGACCCTTCCCTCATTGCCACTGATTGAGCTTATTTCCTTAAATACTTCTTTGTTATTAGACTTGTTCAGGGCTTGCATCATAATGAGTGATCAGTGATACTGAAAGCAAACACCCCTGCTATTACACATAAAAGAAGTAGACAGAGAAGTAACATAACTTAGACCAAACCAATAATAGTTATCAGCCCTCTACCATCCCAAGGTGGTCTAAAGCATCTTTGCTCTAGGCAGAGAGAGATCTTTGCAGTATTTGTATAGCTGCAAGGCCTGACACCAGCAGAGAGCAGCACACTGACCATTATCCAAACAGAAGTCACCTGCTCAGACTGCTTCAATACACAGAAGACATTTGATGAAGTTGTCTGCTAAGCCAAGTGACCAGGTCTACACCATGTGTTTGGAGGTTTAGTTATTCATCTTCTCTAACTTTCTGAGAAGCCTGGAACTTTCAAGACCAGCCAGCAGATGGTACTGCTCTCATGCTTGCTCAGCTAATGGGCTGATTTCCCAACTCAAGGAAATTAGATTAGCACCCAGACTTTTCCACGTGGCGAGACAGCTAGCAGCAGATGTCATTTTTAAACCCTATCAGCCCAAATGCTGTCAACCTTTCTGCTTTCTAAGATTAAGCAAAGACTTACTCTACGTTCTGCAAAGCTTCCACCAGCTGAGTTTTCTGATCGGGTGCCATGCGCGCAAACACGGTGCCATGCAACACAAGCTGGAAGACAGGAGATTCCTTAATGCTCACAGGGAAAAGGCTCTTCACTCTCAAAAGAGTCCATACTCAAATAAAATGCTCACCTTGGGTACCAGGTCCTGAAAATGCTCCAAAATCACTGCAAATGACTTCCCATTCATTGCAAAATGGTATTTGGTCATCTGGAGATCCTCAAGGCTTTCATGGACCAATTTAACTGGAATATCCTACCAGAATCATGGAATCATAGAATTGTCAGGGTTCAAAGGCACCTCAAGGATCAGCCAGTTCCTATCCCCATGCCATGAGCAGGGACACCTCACACTACAGCAGGTTGCTCACAGCCACATCCAGCCTGGCTGCAAACACCTCCAGGGATGAGGCTTCCACCACCTCCCTGGGCAACCTGTGCCAGGCTCTCACCACCCTCATGGGGAAGAATTTCTTCCCTAACATCCAATCTGAATCTACCCATTTATGGTTTCATTCCATCCCCTCCAGTCCTATCACTCCCTGACACCCTAAAAAGTCCCTCCCCAGCTTTCTTGTAGGCCCCCTTCAGACACTGGAAGGCCAGAAGTAGTTTAATGCTCTAGCTGCAGTGTATTTACACCCACATACACCTTGTAATTCCTAACTGACACTCAGAGGGGTATTCTTGCACAGGCAATACTGGGGGAGGTTGCTTGAATGCTGCTTGAAAGAAAACTTCATACATTGCAAACACTTTAGTAACAGGAAAACGTGGGCTAATGTTTCAACTACAAGCAGCTAGAACAGTCTTAACAGAAGGAAATGCAGAGAAAACCTGACTCCTGCAGAAGTGAAATATTAAATGTCACATCACAGTTATAAACCAGCTCCCCCAGCTGTTTTACTGCTCTTTGGTATTGTAAGACCTGAAAGTTAAGTAGTACATCAATTGTGAGCTGACACTTTACAGCAGATTTGCTATTTAAGAGAAAGATGGAAAGAAACTCACTCAAAAGGTAACTGCTTGCACTCTAAGGGCACAGTAATCCTCATCTTACCTCTGAGTTTATGGCTGGTGATGAACTAGTGCATTTTGCGAGGGTATCTGCATAATGCCAGTTGATCCTGGCAGCCTGCCCATCCTTTGGAGGTAGTGCTTCAGCAATAATGACCTTATCCTGAGGTAGAATCATTCCACAGTCTCTGGCCACAGAGATAGCAGTTAACATGTTATCCCCTGTGAAAAGGTTTCAGTTAGAAAGGGTTAACAGCATCTAGTGACAAGAGAGAAGCTAACAAAGCCAGTTTTAAACCAGCCTAACGTAGCAGGGACAACAGGAGGGTAAAACAAGCCTACAAACAAAACTCAAAGCCTAGCTTGTCAAGTCCCTCCCCTGCACTAACCTCAGCAGGAATTTTGTCTGCTTCCTTCAGCCATGAAGATCTCTCAGTAACCAAACTTTTGTACATATTGAAAATCAGGTAGAAAATTGCAGTCATTTAAAGTATCGGTTTTTTAAACAGGGTCAGAGAACACTGAGTTGCATTGCTGGCCTAGCAAAACATTACTCCAAAGTAGCTCTGACTTAAAAAAGCAAACACACACAGTGCATGGAAAACATTGAGCACAGGTACCCTGCCTGTGGATCCAAGCCCTTCCTACAGAAAATGAATTCATAAATCCAACACAAACTGTCTTAGAGGGCAATTCAAAACGGTGGGGACCCTCAGGAGGTCATCAAGTTCAACCTCCTGCTCAAAGCAGGGTCAGTCATAAGATTAGACAGGGTTTTCACACAGAATCACAGAACATTAAGGGTTGGAAGGGACCCTGAAAGATCATCCAGTCCAACCCCCCTGCCAGAGCAGGATCACCTAGAGCAGGTCACACAGGAACACATCCAGGTGGGTTTTGAATGTCTGCAGAGAAGGAGACTCCACAACCTCTCTGGGCAGCACCTTCCAGTGTTTTGTCACCCTCACAGTGAAAAAGTTTTTCCTTATGTTCACATGGAAGCTCCTCTGCTCCAGCTTGCACCCACTGACCCTTGTCCTATCATTGGACATCACTGAGCAGAGCCTGGCTCTGTCCTCCTGACACTGCCCTACACATCTTTATCAACATGAACGAGGTCACCTCTCAGGCTCCTCTGCTCCAAGCTAAAGAGCCCTCAGCTCCCTCAGCCTTTCCTCAGCAGGGAGATGTTCCACTGCCTTCCGCATCTTTGTGGCTCTGTGTTGGGCTCTTTCAAGCAGATCCCAGTCCTTTTCACCTAGTCTGATCTGGAAATACCTGTAAAGTTTTTTCCCCCTTCACTACAGCACAAAGTAAGCCGTGCATGAAGCTAGGGAGAGGAAACTAGGCAGCAGAATTAATCCCCGTGCTGGTTTCTGATCTGACTTACCAAAGTACCTTTCGTCCCCCCAAAAGCAGCAGATTTGTGTCTGAATATTCTCACAATCCTTTCTAAGTGTCTTGCTATAAACACAGTGTAATCCTAGCCTAACAACACTACAATTTTACTTCATGCACAGTAATTAGAGTAGGAGAAAAAGGGATGGCTTTGATGGATGTGAAGGCTGCCACGCTGACCTGTAACCATGACGGTGCGAATGTTGGCTTTATGCAAATCTTCAAGTACAGCAGGGGTCTCTTGCTTGAGCTTGTTTTGCATTATAATTAACCCCATAAAATCCATGTTACTTTCAATAGCATCTCTGTAGAAAAGGAGGCAAAAAGAGAGAACATTAGACTTATGCTCATTAGACACAGCTTCCACAGCCTGATTGTCTGTGTGTCGAAGGAAATGGAACATGTTAATTTTTAACCATGAAAAGTGAAGAATTTACTTTTTATAAGGTGACCTGAAAGATTTCACCACAAAAAAAAAATCAATTTCACTTATTTCACAGATTCACAGAATGGTTTGGGTTGCAAAGGTTAGGGTCATCTAGGTCCAACCCCACCACCCCACCACGGACTGGGACACCTTCCACTAGACCAGGCTGCTCAAGGCCTCCTCATACAGCCCTCACTCTCAGTCCAGCAGTGATCAATAAATTATTAGAAAATATTATTTTTAGAGTTAGATTTGGACTAGATGACCTTTGGAGGTCCCTTCCAACCCAGACCATTCCATGATTAAGTGTTCTCACTTGGCTTCTGTTTGTAGCTGACAACCAGTAGGCAAAAACGTGGTTTCCTCCCCTGAGTAATTCTTAGTTCCTTCCAGGAGAACTCCAAATCACACTCCCAAAAAGGTTATCACCAGAAGAAGTCCCCAGCCACAATTTAAGATTGGTTTGGAATCTACATCTCCACATTTCAAAATGAGCTGAATTTCAACCTACAATCATCTTCCCATGCCCAGTAAGATTAATAGGTACCAGCTAATTAAATAAAGCAACTAATTAACTTTGGGAGTAACATGAAAGTCCGTGTAATTGCAGGTTGGGTGTGTTACACTGCTGCCAGATGTTCAGACCTGAAACTCACAAAAACCCCACCATTTCTCTGCTTTGTGCTGCCCTTCAAAAAGTTCACAGAGCTGACAGCAAACAGCAGAGCCAAAGCTGGGCCCTTCCCAGCGATGCTACACGTTCAAACACAATGGAAAAAGAAACCATTATCCACAAAATTAGGACCACCTGCAAAACAGTTAATGGGAAGTACCACTTTTTGGGAGAAAGCAAGCTTTCTGCCTTCCCAACATTGCTGATAAGCTTTGCAATTAGAAAAATGAACCTTCTGCCTGCAGGTGAGGAAAAAGTTAAATCAGATGTCCACAGGAGGTCTTTTCACTACATGTCTTAATCTTAATCCACAGCAGCCCCAGGCACTGCTACAGGCTGGGGGCAGAGTGGCTGAGAGCAGCCAGGCAGAGAGGGACCTGGGGGTACTGGTTGATGGTAGGCTGAACATGAGCCTGCAGTGTGCCCAGGAAGCCAAGAAGGCCAATGGCATCCTGGCCTGCATCAGGAAGAGTGTGGCCAGCAGGAGCAGGGAGGTCATTCTGCCCCTGTACACTGCACTGGTTAGGCCACACCTTGAGTCCTGTGTCCAGTTCTGGGCCCCTCAGTTTAGGAAGGAGGTTGACTTGCTGGAACGAGTCCAGAGAAGGGCAACAAAGCTGGGGAGGGGTTTGGAACACAGCCCTGTGAGGAGAGGCTGAGGGAGCTGGGGTTGCTTAGCCTGGAGAAGGACTCAGGGGAGACCTTCTTGCTCTCTACAACTACCTGAAGGGAGGTTGTAGACAGGCAGAGGTTGGTCTCTTCTCCCAGGCAACCAGCACCAGAACAAGAGGACACAGTCTCAGGCTGTGCCAGGGGAGGTTTAGACTGGAGGTGAGAAGAAATTCTACACAGAGAGGGTGATTGCCCATTGGAATGGGCTGCCTGAGGAGGTGGTGTAGTCACCATCATTGGAGGTGTTTAGGAGGAGACTTGATGGGGTGCTTGCTTGCATGGTTTAGTTGATTAGGTGGTATTGGATGCTAGGTTGGACACAATGATCTCGAAGGTATCTTCCAACCTGGTTTATTCGATTCTATTGTATTCTTTAAGGGACAGAAGTATGTTCAAGTAACAAAGGAATCAGAGGAGGCTGTCTGTCATGTTAGCATAATCAGCTACAGTTCCTTTCAGGCTTAAAGATGATCCTCAGGCTTCATTTTATAGCAGAAACACTTTTGTATCTTAGATGTGTAAGTACTGTCCAGGGTACAAACAAAGAATAGATGGAACTACACAGGTCAGGACAGAAGAAAGCTAAAGAGTAGTAACTGATTTAAACAAAACTAAACATTACAACATTAATTCAAAGCATGCAGGTTCTACAGCTTGTTACTTATTAAGAAAAGTGAAGTCACTCTTACCTATTAATGGTCTGGACTTTGTGCCATGTAAGCTTAGACTCCAATTTTCTGTGAGCAAGAGCAATAACTCGGAAGCCCTGCTTAGTGTACTCTTCCAGGACACACTCAAAGTCAACAGGAACTTAAAAAAGGCCAAGTTTAGAGTTATTAAAATTAGTCATACCACAGCTGAGCTACAGAAGAAATAAAAACAGTTTGTTCCTTTACCTGTTTCCTGCTTACACAAGCTGGCAATCACTTCAGGGGCACCTTTCATGTAAGCATCCATTCTCTTCTCCCCTAGAACTCTGGCTATTACACACATGCGCTGCAAAACTGAAGAAAATGGAAACTGGCGCACAATTCCAATCTCATAACTGCTCTGTGTCACACAGGAAGGAAGGGAGAAAAGGGTTTACACATCCACACACCTTCCAAGAGAAGAGGTAACAAGCTTGACTGAAAAAAAGCTTACTTACCGAAAGCTCAAACAACTCCTGAAAAGAGAAGAAAAGAAACACATTAAGGTCGGTACTGTTTGTCTGGTTACAAACTATTGCCACTTAAATCACCAAGAGAGTCAAAAGCAAGCAAAAAAATAATCCATCAAGAGAAAAAACAAAAAATCCACCAAAAGAATCCACCAAGAGAATAAAAGGGGGAAAAAAAAATCCACCAAGAAAAGAAAAGGGGGAAAAAAAAAATCCACCAAGAGAACAAAAGGAAAGAGAAGAAAAATCCACCAAGAAGAGAACAGGAAAAAAAAAATCCATCAAGAAAATAAAAGAGAAAAAAATCCACCAAGAAAATAAAAGGGGAAAAAAAATCCACTAAGAAAATAAGAGAAAAAAAATCGACCAAGAAAATAAAAGGAGAAAAAAAAATCCACTAAGAAAATAAAAGAAAAAAAAAAAATCCATCAAGAAAATAAGAGAAAAAAATCGACCAAGAAAATAAAAGGGAAAAAAAGTCCATCAAGAAAATAAAAGAAAAAAAAAAATCCATCAAGAAAAGAAAAAAAGTCCACCAAGAAAATAAAATAAAAAAAAACACCAATAAAATAAAAAAAAAACCACCAAGAAAATAAAAGGGAAAAAAATCCACCAAGAAAAGAAAAGGAAAAAAAAGAATCCACCAAAAAACAGGAAAAAAAAAACACCAAGAAAAGGAAAAAAAAATCCACCCAGAAAATAAGAGAAAAAAAATCCACCCAGAAAAAAAAACATCCACCAAGAAAATAAAAGAGAAAAAAAAATCCATCAAGAAAATAAAACAGAAAAAAATCCACCAAGAAAATAAAAAACCCCACCAAGAAAATAAAAAAAAAAAACCAAGAAAATAAAAAAAAAAAACCACCCAGAAAATAAAAAGAAAACACCAAGAAAATAAAAGAAAACAAAAAAAAAACCAAGAAAATAAAAGGGAAAAAAAATGCACCAGGAAAAGAAAAGGAAAAAAAGAATCCACCAAAAAAAAAGGGAAAAAACCACCAAGAAAAGGAAAAGAAATCCACCAAGAAAATAGAAGAGAGAAAAAATCCACCAAGAAAAAAACCATCCACCAAGAAAATAAAAATGTCCAAGAGAGTCAGAGAAAAAAAAGTGTCCAAGAGAGTCAGAGAGTCAAAATCCTCTCAAGAGACTCTCACTCTCACTCTAAAGTCCCCCTGTACTTGTAACTGATCTCATAAATGTTGAGTGTCAATATCCTGCATCTGCTGAGCATCCTTTACTTCAAATGGGGCAAAACTTCACAGCTTGATTTCCATCTGTAAGACCATTTGATTCCTCTGTTGAGCCTATGTAAATGACTACACTGTGACAGTGTTTTGGAATAAGGCCATGACTAAGTATATCCAAAAAATGTCATGTAATCCCTTATTTTAACTCAAAGAATTGCTTTAGGTTTTCATACCATTTCTTGATTTGTTGCTTGCTTGGCCTCTGGGAAAAGCTGCTTTGAAGGTCGAACTACTGTGGGCATGATTCGATTATGGAGCGCCGTTTCCTCTTCGGTTGCTTCCTCCAAAATCTGCATTAAAAAAACAACCCATCAGCTACATTTACACATTCATTAACACTGATAATCTCATCATGGAGTTTTCAGGAAAAAATAAAAGCAAATAAAAATCAGGCTTGGAAGTCAGCCCAAGGTGCAATAATCTTTCTACACAAGATTTCCTGTGACAATTAAGTGTCTTGATTCAGCAGTTAAGATACACTGAGCTGATTTACACACCTCTTCCATGTGTTGAAACCTTGCCACAGAAAGCAGTAAATCAGCTCTCTGCATTCTTTCAGTTCTATGAATTGCTGCATTCACACTACATTTTCATACTAAAGACTTCCTTTGACCCATAAAGTTATTGTCAAAAGCCCATCATTTTTACAGTTAAGAGCTTGAACAGCACGTGATGGCTCATCTAATACGTAAGAGCGTAGCAAATCTCATCTTAACAGCATTGCTCCTCTTGAAACACGCAGGCACTTACCCATCCTATTGCTTCAAACATCTTCAGATCAAGTGGATCCCCAGAAAGCACCCCTTCAATTTTTGTAAGGGAGTGACAAGTTGCCATGCAAGCAACAAACTCAGACTTCAGCAAACTCTCGCTGCAAGCTCTCTCTTCCGGCAAGAGGAAACTAGAACAATGCAGCAACAATATACTCAGCACTATAATTATTTATTATGAGCCCATTCAAAAGGTTTGTTTAGATTAAGAAAAGAAAATGGATTGTACATGTCTCTTCACTTGCATTTTCACACATCACAGACAATAGATTAAGAGTCTGGGCTGGAATCCTCAGAAACAGTCACAGCCTCTGGCTCTTTCGAAGATGGTGTTAATTCCCTCTCTAGTTTGATTCCTCATACAGAGGCCTCTTGTCACTTTGTACTAAACTCAATTAACTAAGCTAATTAATTTTAGCAGCCCCAAAAGTCATCACACAGAACGACAGGATTAAGGAAACATGCCATACTTCAATAGTACAAATTTCTGCACTATGAACCTAATGAGATCTCAGACTAACAAATTAAATTCCACCTCAGCTTTGTAAGACACTTACAGCTTTCACTACAACTCAACCACATTTGCAGTTGCATTCTTAAGGCTCAGTGTGAGCTCAACAGGTTCACATTGAATTTTCCACTCTGTTCTGCTGGAGCTGTTAAAGCACAGCTAAGTATCAGATTTGCTACCGGCTTTGAGCTTATCCTTACCGAGCGTTTTCCACCCTTTGAATTCCCCAAAGATCCAAGCCATCCTCAGTAAGTGTGCCAGTCTGCAAAATAAACCAAGGGGCATGGCAAGAAGAAAGGGAAAAAAAAAGTCTTCAGAAGCAAGTTATCTTCAGGTAAAGCTAAAATTAACTGATAGTTCACCAAATAACATCTGGGCAATACATTTTAATGTGCTTCGTACTTAAAAATAAAGATTCCAGGATAGGAAAGAATCTTCCTTGCTTTTTGATAGCAGCTAAGTACCAACTCTGTTAAAATAAAACCCATTCAAAGCAGTCACTCCTCTCCACAGAGACAGGACAGATGGAACAGACCCTTAAAATGCAGGTATTTTAAAGAAGTCCAACAGCTCTACATTCAGGGGTTGGGGGTAACAGCAAATCGCTACTGAACCCTTAGTACTACTTTCTTACATAGCTGAAACACTAACTGGAATATATTTACAGGGGAAATAATGAACTCAGAGTGAGAACTTAGTATTTTTTACAGAGGCCTAAGGAGGGAAAAAAAGATATCTAGAAACTAGCTAAAAGCAAAGGATTCTGGCCAATGGCATTCCTGCCTTTCACTCATGGTTCTATGAAGCAAAACTTAAGACCTCTTGCAAGACCCCAACTCTCACACTTCTGAGGTGCCAGTAACAACTTAGGACTTGGGAGTCTTGAGGTAAGAAAGCAGCTCTTTATTTATAACAACTTCTTGGACTTAACTGAGTTAACAGGTGGGGAACACATAGTACCTGGAAGATAACAGGGTAAAAATTATCTAACTTACAAGAAAGTAATGAATTTGCCCATAGCTGCTAGTCTGTACAAATTCCTGTGGAAACACAAAGTCTCAAAACTCATCTCACCTTATCAAAACACACAAGATTCAGCTGGCCACAAATATTTATCCTCTGGGGGCTGATGCAGAAAATGCCAATTTTTTTCAGCCTTCTTTGTGCATAAACGATGCCAGCAGTCATGGCAGCAGGGAGCGCTGGAGGCACCGTGATGGTGATGATGTCAAGAGACTCTATGATGATGGTATGAGCTGGAACCTGCAACAAAGCTCAGAGCTAACAAACAAGAACTCACCACTTACAGATTTACTCCCCCATTTAAGTTTTACATTACTGTTACCAAAAGCGAAGTGCACACGTTGCTTTCCCCAGTAGTGCGTGCTGTGGGCTGCCCATAAACCTAGTACAGTATCCCCCCAACCATCAGCAACCCTGCTAATCCACCCCTAAATTATCCACAACCCATAACTTCAAGTTGTCACTTTTCCCCATGCAAATACATTACTTTAGGACTATAATTGAATAATGCACAAAACTCAGAGAAAAAACAGTTACTGGGTTATCACTTATCAGTCCCTTGGGTAAGGATTTGTTGCCTGCAGCATGCTTTAGAATCATGGAATGGTTTGGGATGGAAGGGACCTCCAAAGGTCATCTAGCCCAGCCCCGCTACAGTAAGCAGGGACATCCTCAACTAGATCAGGTTGCCCAGAGCCCTGTCAAACCTCACCTTGAATATCCCCAAGGATGGGGCCTCAACCACCTCCCTAGGCAACCTGTTCCAGTGTTCTATCACCCTCATGGCAAAGAACATGTTCCTAACATCCAGTCTAAAATCTTTAGCTGTGCTGTATCCTAGTTCTTTCACCTGTGCATGATTCAGATGGTAGTCTCACATATAATGAAGATGAAAATCTAGTAACTGGATCAATAGAAACAGAGGTAAACTCAAATTTCACTGCAATACATTCAAATTGATTCTCTGATGAATTTTGTCCTCTCTAAGTTTGCCTCTCCTGTTTCACTGATACACAAATGAAGCAAAGACATTTTCACTGCAAATTAAATTGTTTCTCACAATCTGGAGGGTACTGGAAACCATCATCAAGTCTTTCCTAAGGCAGTTCTGGACTAGGAATGAAAACATACCTCGTTTAAGATGCTATTGACCACCGTGTAAAGAAATCCAATGCCTGCCACCACTACCAGAGACAGGAGAAACAAGTAGGCATCTCTGTAGAGTTTAAAATCTGTTGGCTTTGGATACAGTATGGACCGAACAAGCTGGCCTTTAGCAGTACTAAAGCCTGGAATTAAAAGGAGTAAGTTATTAAAAGTATAAAGAGGTAAAGACATTCAAATATACCAAAAAACCTCAGTGAAAGCCTCAGGCTA
This sequence comes from Melanerpes formicivorus, assembly GCF_026170545.1. Taxonomy (NCBI): domain Eukaryota; kingdom Metazoa; phylum Chordata; class Aves; order Piciformes; family Picidae; genus Melanerpes; species Melanerpes formicivorus. The sequence goes on along the minus strand of NW_027142364.1, from coordinate 20,888,568 downwards.
CTAATTGCATTAAGGGTGTTTCTCAATAGGCAGTTAACAGATGTTTTGCAATGCTGTAATTAAGGTGCTTCAAAACTGTAAGTGCACATCAGATAAAGTGCTTCCCTCCCATGGCAAGGACGTGCTGCTGATGCAAATGGTTTGGCCTGGAGGAGTGCTGTGCTGCATTCTGTCCCTCAGTGCAGAGCTTGTGGGTATATTTATTAGCTGTCTGATTAAGGCAGTCATTGCAAAACCCAAATTAAGTTATTCATAGAGTCCAACCTTGCATACTTCACTGGCAAATCTCTGTAAGATCCCTTGCCAGGCAGAAAGACTCAGGAAAAACCTGCAGTGTACAGAGTCATCTTTTGGAGAAAGCCACTTCTTGATTGTATGTTGACACCTGAACCAGGAGAGCAGCCTTCTAAGGCTCTTCAGAGTCAAAGAACCCATAGATATCCTGAGATACTCCTTGAACCTTTGCTTTAACATGTGAAAAGGGGCAATACCAGGGCCCCATTTTGTATGCTCAAACATTTAGTGTTGGATGATAGGTTGGACATGATGATCTTGAAGGTCTCTTCCAACCTGGTCTGGTCTATTCTATTCTATTTTGTATCTGTTTAGGCTTCAAAGTCTATCACCAGAGTCTCAGTGTCCATGTCAGGTCTGCTGGCATTAGTGACAGTTCCTTGACAGCTTCCCAGTGGACAAGCCATGACAGCAAAGGCTAAGCCCTCCCAGCAAAAGCTAATCCCTCCACAGTGGCATTTGGCATACAAGACCACCAGAACAAAGCAGCTACTGCATCAGTCTTAAGTGGATGAGTTCATCACAAGAGGAACAAGGCCTGAAGCCTCTAGGCTTTAAATGTGCTACAGCAGAATACAAACCATGGGCCTGTTCTGAGAAGTTCAGCATGTACTGGAGTGGTGAATGCTTTGTCATTCAACACAGCAGTCAAAGAAAAAAAGAAATCAGAACTAATTTGGAGTATTTTTTTAATGGCTTTGCTGAAGGTTCTGCAGCCACATAGGACACACCAGGGTGAAAGAGTACATGAAAACCTCCTGTGGTGTCTTGAGAACACAGTGGCCATGCAGATAGCTTCAGTGAACAGTTCTGCTCTCTGAAAAAGACCAAACCTACCAGTTTGTATTTCTTTGCAATCACAGTGTGAACCACAATGACACAGACACTAATGTGCCCAGGAACTGAGTTTCAGGAACAGAAAACAAGAAGAGATTCAGTTCCTCCGTATTGTATGCATTTTCCCACTGCAATAACAAACACTGCTAGTTAAAGGCTTCACTCTGAACAGTACAGTGGGTACAGTCCCCATACTCTTTTAAGGACTAAATTATCTAATACCTTCAATTTTGTGGGACCCCCCTCCCTCAGATAAAGAGATTTTCACCTGGGTCTCACTAGGTAGAAGTTTCTTCAGTTCTTACTACTGGACATCCTAGGAGCAAAAAGCTAGAAGCACTGTGACTGACATCTATCCAGTTCTGTGAAGTGGTAAATTCCCTACCTGCCTAAAAGTCATCCCTGTAAAGCAGGCAGGAGAACAGAGAGGGTTTTAGATCCCTCTGTTCATCTCTCATGCATAGTCCCAGCAGGAAAAGCAAACTTGGCCATACATAAAAACTGAATAAGGTCCACAGAGTTAAACTCCTCCTGTTCACAGCATAGGAGCTAACTGATCTGTCACAGGCAAAGAGCAGATTAAGGGAACTGCTTCAGATGTCAGGGCAGTAAGACTCAGTGTGGTGGAAGCAATTACAATTCTCCTTGTAAGAGTTCCAAACCACTGTTTTCAGACCCTGAAAAAGCTGCCACATTATCTTGCCTGCAGAGCAGAAGTTAAGTCTCCAGCAGTTTGTTTCTGTTGCTGTTTTGAGCCATGCATCTGTACACACACACACAGAGGAGGCTGGGTACTTAAACTTTCTGAGAGAAACAATTTGAGATGGATACTATTGAAAGGGAGGATATGGTCAAGGGAAAGGAAATATTTTCCTCTGGGGCAAAAAAAAACCCAAAACAACTACTAATAGAAGTCTCTAGGGAAACAATTCAATAAATAATAAAAAAGGAACATTTACTGTTAAAAGAAACTAACAGAAGATGAAGAGAAAATGAGATGAGGTCACTTGGTGGGAAAATTGCTTTAAGCAGTATTCTGATCAAATGTAGTCAAATCTATTCTACCAAATTCTGTTGCAGCTTGGATTATAGAATCATAGAATTGTCAAGGCTGGAAGGAACCTCAAGGCTTATCCAGTTCCAACCCTGCTGCCATGGCCAGGGACACATCACATTAGAGCAGGCTGCTCACAGCCACATCCAGTCTGGCCTTAAAATCCTCCAGGGATGAGGCTTTCACCACCTCCCTGGGCAACCTGTGCCAGGCTCTCACCACCCTCATGGGGAACAACTTCTTCCTAACATCCAATCTGAATCTACCCATTTCTAGTTTCCCCTCTAGTCCTCTTATTACCCAACACCCTAAGAAGTATCATAGTATCAGTCAGGGTTGGAAGGGACCACAAGGATCATCTAGTTCCAACCCCCATGCCATGGGCAGGGACACCCCACACTAGATCAGCCTGGCCAGAGCCTCAGCCAGCCTGGGCTTAGACACCTCCAGGGACAGGGCCCCAACCACCTCCCTGGACAACCCATTCCAGGGCTTCACCACTCTCATGGGGAAGAACTTCCTCCTCATCTCCAGCCTCAATCTCCCCACCTCCAGCTTCATTCCATTCCCCCTAGTCCTGTCACTACCTGAGATCCTGAGCAGTCCCTCCCCAGCCTTCCTGTAGCCCCCTTCAGATACTGGAAGGTGATGCAGCCCAGGATCTGATTGGCTTTCCAGGCTGCAAGTGCACACTGAGAGCTCATGTTGAGCTTCTTGTCCACCAGCACCCCCAAGTCTCTCTCCTCAGGGCTGCTTTCCAGCCAGTCACTGCCCAGCCTGGATTTGTGCCTGGGATTGCCTCGACCCAGATGCCCCTCCCCAGATTTCTTGTAGACCCCCTTAAGATACTGGAAGGCCACAGCAAGCTCTCCTCAGAGCCTCCTCCTCTCCAGCTTATATTCATCTGTTTTGTGGTGGTTTTCTTAAGATCATCATTGCAAAGCAGGATCCCACAGCTACATTAATGTGTGTGTACTGGTTTAGGCTACCATATATCCTACACCATTCTGAGCAATGCTTTTTTAACAGAACATCTGTCTTATTTGAAACCAAACCTTTAACACAAAGCTATGAATAAGCACATCTGTAGAAAGGGCTTGGCCAAAGATATCTTTTAGGCAGATGTGAACCATGAGCAAAGAAAACCACATGACACTGCCAATGACTCCACTGAACTAAGCTGTTCCATGCTACCCACCCAGTCCAATAGGACATCAAACCTTTTCCAAGGGTTGCATACAGTTCCACCAAGAGCTAAAAGACTTGCAAATACATTCAGATAAGTTTCAAAAGGATGGTAACTGATTCACTCTCTTGCTTGCCAACTGCTGCTCTCCAGCACACTTATCTACTTCCATGATGCTTGAAGGCATTTATCACATTATTTGGGGTATACTCAATTTAATCAAGCTTAGCAACAAAGCAATGCTCCAAAGAATCAGGTGACATCTACAAAAGCAAGTAGCATGTGAATAAGTGATTAAAAAGAATAACTTGACTGATACCTGTTCTCACTACCAGGGCTTTGACCAATTCTCCAGTGTAAAAACGGGTTTGGATGACGCTGGTTCCACAGAACAAAGTGTGTCGTTTATGCACCTCTGGACTGTATATTTCATCTCCCACTGCTTTTGGATATTCTGAAGGATTTGGGAGATTTATCTTTGTGACAGGAACACTTTCACCTTGAACAGAAAAAGAGATCAAATAAGAATAGACATTTTTTCACTTCACACTCTCGCTCGCCAGCACTGAATCATAGAATGGTCCAGGCGGGAAGGGACCTGCAAAGGTCACCCAGTCCGACCTCCCTGCAGTCAGCAGGGGCATCCCCGGCCAGATCAGGTTGCCCAGGGCCTCATCAAGTCTTACCTTGAATAACTCCAGGGAAGGGGCCTCAACCAGCTCCTGGGTAACCTGTTCCAGTGCTCCACCACCCTCACAGTAAAGAACTTCTTCCCTATCTCCAATCCAAACCTGCACTTCTCCAGTTTGAAGCCATTGCCCCTGGTCCTGTCACTGCAGGCCTTTGTAAACAGTCTCTCCCCATCCTTCCTGTAGCCCCCTTCAGGTACTGGAAGGCTGCTATTAGGTCTGCCTGGAGCCTCCTCCTCTCCAGGCTGAACAACCCCAGCTCCCTCAGCCTATTCTCCTAGCAGAGGTGCTCCAATGCCCTGATCATTCTTGTGGCCTCCTCTGGACCCTCTCCATCAGGGTCATGTTCTTCCTCTATTGAGGGCTCCAGACCTGCATGCAGTACTCCAGGTGAGGTCTCACCAGAGTAAAGTGGCAGAATCACCTCTCTGAATAAACCAGGTTGGAAGAGACCGTCAAGATCATCAAGTCCAACCTATCATTCAACACCATCTAATCAACTAAACCATGGCACCAAGCACCCCATCAAGTCTCCTCCTAAACACATCCAATGATGGGGACTCCACCACCTCCCTGGGCAGCACATTCCAATGGGCAATCACTCTCTCTATGAAGAATTTCTTCCTAACATCCAGCCTGAACCTCCCCTGGTGCAGCTTGAGACTGTGTCCTCTTGTTCTGGTGCTGCTTGCCTGGGAGAAGAGACCAACCTCCTCTTGTTTACAACCTCCCTTCAGGTAGTTGTAGAGAACAATGAGGTCTCCCCTGAGCCTCCTCTTCTCCAGGCTAAGCAACCCCAGCTCCCTCAGCCTCTCCTCACAGGGCTGTGCTCAAGGCCTCTCCCCAGCTTCGCTGTCCTTGTCTGGACACGTTCAGGTGTCTCAATGTTCTTCTTAAACTGAGGGGACCAGAACTGGACACAGGACTCAAGTGCAGTGCAGAGTACAGGGGCACAATGACTTCCCTGCTCCTACTGGCCACACTATTCTTGATGCATGCTGGGAATTGTCATTGCCAGAACATCCATGTCTCAAGATAAATTAACCATATCTACTCTTGCCAGAACATTCTGCAAGTTAAGCATGTACACAGGCATAGACTAGTAATTTTAGCCACAGAAAACTGCATGAAGTTTACTTTACCTGTTAGCATACTTTCATTCACAATGCAGGTACCACTGAGAAGTACTGCATCACAGGGCATAATTGTCCCATTGGATGGAATCAGCATGATATCTCCAGGCACAAGGTCGGTGGAAAGGATTTCTTCTATTTCTGAGGGTTTAAGCACAAACAAGTTTACCTGAAGACAAACCACCAACTCCAAAACCTGATGAAGAGCCTCACAGCCCAGCTCCAGGTGGTGACAGTTAAGATTAGACTCCATTTTATCTGTGGCATTATGACAGGTTTTTTGAAGGATAGAGAAAAAGCCACTGATAAAACCAAAATCTATCACAGATTGAACTCTAGAGAGCAAGGACATAGCTCATCTTAAATGGAAGAAGTCAACCTTCTGCAAAAGCTATCAACAATTGACTACAGTACAACTCCAGCACAAACACAAGTCCAACACAAATGCATGGTTTATCCACCAGTGTATCACACCCCACAACCTGACTACTGTGGCACCCAAATGAGCACAGGTCCAAAAGGAATTTGCAGCCTCTAGGTATCAGTTCTCATTGAAATCCAAGGCATGCAGGTCTTTAAGCCTAGAAAGAAACTGTAATGACAGTCATGTATGTGGCCTGGTTCATAATGGGAAACAGGAACAGGACAAGCACCTGATCTAGCACAAACCTGATACTACCTAGGAGGACAATCCTATCTAAATTCCACTTTGCAACTACTTTTGCCATGCAGTTTTAGTAACAAATGCAAGTGCCTGAAGCTGATCAAAGAAAAACACACATCAACTTTAAACTGTTCAATTGCCTGTGAAATTTACCTTGGTTTCCTCTGCAGACAGAAACCCTGACAATGCTGTGAGCTGCTACCATGTCATGTAACATAACATATTGCTGCAAAAGAGAGAAAAGAGTTTTTCATTACTTAGAAGCACAATTTGTCGTCTTCTAAATGCATGTTCTATCTCTACAAGTGCTGAGATTCTTTACTAACATCCTCTCACAACAAAATGCTACTCAAAACCTTCTCTTGAATATAGTTTAGGAAGCCCAGGGGCAAATTAAGTTTGAGTTTATGGAACCTGTGAAGGTTCCTGCTTCTCAAGCATTCTGGAAGCAGATACACAGTGACACAGAAAATGTTATGAAAACATTTGGAAGCTAACACACAGAAGTAAAAACTGCAGTACTTGTGTAAACCTAGAATAGAATAGAATAGAATAGAATAGAATAGAACAGAACAGAACAGAACAGAACAGAACAGAACCGAACCGAACCGAACCAGACCAGACCAGACCAGACCAGACCAGGTTGGAAGAGACCTTCAAGATCATCAAGTCCAAACCCATCACCCAACACCACCTAATCAACTAAACCATGGCACCAAGCACCCCATCCAGTCTCCTCCTAAACACCTCCAATGATGGTGACTCCACCACCTCCCTAGGCAGCACATTCCAATGGCCAATCACTCTGTGAAGAATTTCTTCCTAACATCCAGTCTACACCTCCCCTGGCACAGCTTGAGACTGTGTCCTCTTGTTCTGGTACTGGGTGCCTGGGAGAAGAGACCAACTCCCACCTGGCTACAGCCTCCCTTCAAGGAGTGGTAGACAGCAAGAAGGTCTCCCCTGAGCCTCCTCTTCTCCAGGCTAAGCAACCCCAGCTCCCTCAGCCTCTCCTTATAGGGCTTGTAAGGAGAGGCTTGTGGAGTGCTGTCTCTGGTCTGAACTCAGAGACTGCACTTTAAGGATAACTACTGCTTTGATTTCCAAGAGCTACAGCCAAGCCTACAGACAAAAATGCATCACCAATTTAACAATCAATCTGCCTGGCTGGCGCCCGGTTGCACCGGACTCTTTCAAACAGACACGGTGCAAGATGGAATCACTATTGTCAACACAACTTGGGGCATAAGCTTGTGTGAGGGTTTCATTTCAGTGAGGTACTGTTTCTGTTATCTGTCAAGTCAGCAGAGAAGGGTCTCAAAGAGAACTGTCAGCAATTTCACATCAAAATACAGTGACCAGTAAAGGTCTGAAGAGATGGCTCGGTGTTCTTTGAACTTACCTTTCTAATGGTGTAGAGGGAGCTAACAATGGATATTACAGACATGATCACAATTGCTAATGCATAGTAGTGATATTCATCAGTGATCCACAATATCACACTGAACAACTGAAAAATGTAGAAAGGGTTGAGAACCTAGAAGGGTGACAGGAGAGTCAAGTTACACCGAGAGGTCACATGCAGTCTGTCAGCAAAAACATCTTCCTCCTCCCCCTCCTCCTCCATGGAGGAGAGAAACTTTTCAGTTCTTTATATGTGAATTTTGTCTGTTTTGGCCAACTCCTCCCCCTTTTTCACTACATCCTCAAGCCCTCAACTGCACAAAAAAATGACACAAACCTATTTAAGACTGGATGCATTTTCCCTTACATGTCGAAGCAAAATCACAGGAGCATCTGATGGGCCTTAAGTTGCAATTCTTAAGTTCATTAGTGTTACTATCTGTTTATTAATACATGCATTGCCACCTCAAGCTCTTACCCCAAGTTTCTTTGTTCAGAAGTTTCTTTCATGCATTGTTATAGCAAATGGATCACAAAACCATTATTCAAGAGCAAATGACATAAATGCAACAACAGCATGTGCCAGAACACACTTGATTCAGTGCCTATCTGGCAATGTATAATCCCTGGGCTGATAAGGACACAGTCATTTTATCTTTGAAATTAGCGAGAAGGAAATAAGATGCATATCCTCTCACAGAATTCTGACACACTTCACAGCATCACCAAGGTTGGAAGAGACCTCAAAGATCATCAAGTCCAACCTGTCACCCAACACCTCATGACTAGAGCATGGCACCAAGTGTCACATCCAATCCCCTCTTGAACACCTCCAGGGATGGGGACTCCACCACCTCCCTGGGCAGCACATCCCAATGACAAATGACTCTCTCAGTGAAGAACTTTCTCCTCAACTTGAGCCTAAACTTCCCCTGGCACAGCTTGTGTCCTCTTGTTCTGGTGCTGGGTGCCTGGGAGAAGAGACCAACCCCCACCTGGCTACAACCTCCCTTGTAGACAGCAAGAAGGTCTCCCCTGAGCCTCCTCTTCTCCAGGCTAAGCAACCCCAGCTCCCTCAGCCCCTTCTCACAGGGCTGTGGCTCAAGGCCTCTCCCCAGCCTTGTTGCCCTTCTCTGGACACGTTCAAGTGTCTCAATGTCCTTCTAATGGCCTTGCTGAGGTACCAGGTTCTGAAGAGCTTACAGCCAAGGCCCCTATCAAATTTAGAGAGCTCAAAACCAAAGGTCCATGGTTTCAGACAGTGCTTTACAGTGCTGGGCTCTGGAGGCAGGTTGCAGCTTGTATTAATATCTGAAGAGCAGCCCAACAGTCACTGTACTTAAAGTCATTTTTCCTTTTTTCCTTTGTTTTCCATTTGTTAAAGACAACCTCTTACCTCCTTAATCAGAAGCTTAAAAATGGAAGGCACTTTCACAGCAATTTCATTTACTCCATAGAATGCTTTTCTGCATTAAAAGAAGAAAAACATGTCAGAAGAAAGCAATGTTTTTTATCAGAAACATTATTCACTTGAAAGAAATTCCTTTACCATGACTAAGTATCAAATACTACTTGGTCTGTGGCCCCTTTTATTTATCATAGTTCTGTATCTTATTCTGAGCACAGAGAAAGGCAAATCATGAATGGTGGGAGAAGAAACTGGGATCTAAGCTAGTTTAGTTACCTTGGCATAAAGAAGCTCTTAGAGGATCTTCTTATGGAATACATTCCATGTTTTAAACTCTAAGAAGTGTTTTGGAGGGGAAAAATAGCCAAGAATTCAACAGAACCGTAATTACTCTGGTTTAGTTAATGTATCAAAAAATGACAGCACCACTGAAGGACATTATCTGCATTTTCACAACATGCATTCAAGATTCTTGTTCACATTTGAGAACTAGAGAAAAAGAACATCCCTGCAGTATGTACCACTTAAGTTAAAGGTGTTCTCTAGACTAAGTTTTTCTCTACCTATGTAGCCCAGCTGTCCCCTGACAAGCATAATTACACTGGTAGTCTAAAATAATGACTATTATTTTCCCTAGCTCTTACTAACCAGAAGTACAAGAGGGGAATGTATTTAACCCCAACCAACCAGAGATGGATCCATGTGAGCTATGGGATACACCTGTGACACTAACTAAGCTTTCAAAATGAAAGCCAAAGTTCTGAGACCTGGGAAGTCTCAGCCTGACCTTCCTAAAACAGGAAATCAGTTGCAGCTTAGGCCAGGTTTGCTGCTTCTTGGCATCCAGTCGTCTTTATCTGCCATCTAGCACACTAACCCCTCTCTCACAATGACAACCAGAGAAGGATGAGAAAGAAAACAAGTAGCAGCCATCACCCTCAATGCTCCCATCAGCAATTTGCAGCTTGAGACAAATCATCTTTACAGCTAAAGAATTCCTGATTTATTGATTTGTTCTCCACTGGGAATTAGTCTATTTGCTTCTGAACCCCTACAGGCCCCTTAACAATGACACTCTCTTATGGTAACATTGATGTCACTTAAAGGTGTGCTAAGTGGGGAAAGTAACTCCTTTGTTTTACATCAGCTGCCAAATTTCACTTTAACTGCTTGCTACTCTTTTTGTATACTCATTTCATCTCAAAATTAAAGAGCAAAAGTGATTTCAGTAATTTGCCAATCACTCCAAGCAGTATTTCCAATTGCCATGGGCAGTGAAGTCTGAGGAAAGCGAGCCAAAACATACCAGGGCCTAGGCACTGTTCAAGTATAGGCAAACAAAGAACTTCACTCGGAAGCAAGTGTAAGAGCCTGCCTGTCAACACCAATCACTAAACCACCTTCCAGTTTGGTTAACAGTTTGAACACAGGTAAGAGAGCACACCCAAATCTTCTCTCAAATGCTGCAGTCTTACCTGTAATCATGCATTTCCTTTGTCAGCCCTGTGCTGTGCTCGTTATGGATTGAAGAGCAGAATGTAGATTCATCCAGACCTCTGTGCAAAGGGAAAAGTCAATGAGTTAATTTTAAGTATCAAGTTCCTTAACTAAGTGTTCAGTAGCTCAAGAGCTAGGTCTCTACCAAGAGTTACACTGTATGATAAAAGAACAAAGCCTATGGATTCACTTTGTCCTAGCTGTGCTCGCAACCATAGCCACCAGTGAGACACTGAAAAAGCAGTCCTCTAGTTAACATGTCTGGCTTTGCAGGACAGTTGTATTTATTTCACAGAATCACAGAATGTTAGGGGCTGAAAAGGACCTCAAAAGATCATCCAGACCAACCCCTGCCAGAACAGGATCCCCTCGAGCAGCTCACACAGGAATGCATCCAGGGAGGTTTTGAGTATCTCCAGAGAGAGACTCCAGGCCCTGGCAGCCTGTTCAGTGTTCTGTCACCCTCACTGTGAGGAGGCTCAGGGGTGACCTTATTGCTCTCTACAACTACCTGAAGGGAGGTTGTAGACAGGTGGATGTTGGTCTCTTCTCCCAGGCAGCCAGCACCAGAACAAGAGGACACAGTCTCAAGCTGCGCCAGGGAAGGTTTAGGTTGGATGTTAGGAAGAAGTTCTACCCAGAGAGAGTGATTGCCCATTGGAATGGGCTGCCTGGGGAGGTGGTGGAGTCACCATCATTGGAGGTGTTCAAGAAGAGACTTGATAGGGTGCTTGGTGCCATGGGTTAGTTGTTTAGGTAGGTTGGATTGGTTGATGGGTTGGACACAATGATCTTGAAGGTCTCTTCCAACCTGGTTTATTCTATTCTATTCTACTGGACTTCCTCTGCCTCAGCTTCCACCATTGCCACTTGAGCTGGCATTGGGCATCACCCAGCAGAGCCTGGCTCCAGCCTCTTGGCACTCACCCTGCACACCTTTATCAACATGAACGTGGTCACCACTTAGCCTCCTCTAAGCTAGACAGACCCACTCTCTCCTCACAAGGGAGATGCTCCACTCCTCACAAGGGAGATGCTCCATTTCAACCATAAATCCAAGATGCACTTAAAGCAATTAGGTCAGATACCAGCATGAGCAGTGTTCAAAGGCCTCTAAGGGAAAGGTCAGCAAGTTTTATAAAACATTATATGAAAAAAAATAGCAAAATCTGTTAATATTTCTTCCAATCACCTTCATTTGTCTCTAAGCAGTAATGGGAACTTTAGAAACAATTAACAATGTACCAAATCTATACTGAAGCTGTACTGCAGCATCTTGCTAGCAAGCTTTTATCCATGAGTAGGTAAAGCACAGCCTATTTTTTAAGTGCTGCCTTATCACTGGAAGACACACCTGACACATGGCTCTTCTACCTGCTGTGAAAGCAAATGATGGCATTGAGAAGATCTGCAGATAGAATAGAATAGAATATAGAATAGACTAGACTAGAGACTAGAGCAGAGCAGAGCAGAGTAGAATAGGCCAGACCAGACCAGGTTGGAAGAGGCCTTCAAGATCATCATGTCCAACCTATCATCCAACACCATCTAATCAACTAAACCATGGCACCAAGCACCGCATCAAGTCTCCTCCTAAACACCTCTAATGATGGGGACTCCACCACATCCCTGGGCAGCACATTCCAATGGGCAATCTCTCTTTCTGGGAAGAACTTCTTCCTAACCTCCAGCCTGAACCTCCTCTGGCACAGCTTGAGACTGTGTCCTCTTGTTCTGGTGCTGGCTGCCGGGGAGAAGAGACCAACACCTACCTGGCTACAACCTCCCTTCAGGTAGTTGCAGAGAGCAATGAGGTCTCCCCTGAGCCTCCTCTTCTCCAGGCTAAGCAACCCCAGCTCCCTCAGCTGCTCCTCATGGAGCCTGCATATAACAATCATTTCCATTCCCTTGAAGACAGGGAAGGCTTTAAACATCCCCACTAATGCAAAGGCTAGAATCACGTTTCTGCCAACTAACTGTGAAAACAACCAGAAGGTGGAAGTGTGGAAGTGTTGATGTGTTCATCTGGCCACACATTTGGAAGGCTTCCCTCATTTTTTGAAGTTCCAAGATTATTAATTGTCTACTTACCTTAAAATCCTTTGTTAACAACTGTGCCTTCCCTCCTCTTCTACCCCAAATGATTCCTCTTTTGTTAAGAGTGGGTTTAAGATTGGATCTCTAAACCCAAGCCCTTCATATACAAATATGCATACCTATGTGTGCAATGCCATGCCCAGCTACTAGCAGGATGTTAGCTGCTTTTTATAGCACTGAATTCCCAGGGCATTACTTAAAAATCCCTGTGTGCACATAGTTTATTACATAAAGCACTCATCAGCTCACTCAGAGGTTGAGTTGACACTAGTTAAAACAAAACAGACATACAAGGTCAAAGTTGCATCCTCTCTGGCTATGTGACCACGTCTGATTTAGCTGAAGAATAATTACACTTGGGTTTCCTGTGTTTAAACAGTGATCTTAATATGATGCCATTATAAAAAGAACAATGCTCTGAAACTCAGGCTCTCCTCACCAAAGGAGCTGCTCAAGAGGGCTTCATTCAGGTTGGACTCGATGATCTTTGAGGTCTCTTCCAACCTTAGTGATATTGTGATTTTTCTCCCTTCTGTATCGTGCTAAGTGTTTAATTATGTGACCAAACTGTTCCATCTCTCACAGTTACCTGAACCTCTCTTCACAAAGCAGTGCTTGGATCACTGCAGCTGGGCTGCTCACCTGGTGGATTTTACTGTCAAGCCCTCAGCCTTTTGCATCATCTCTTTACAAATATTAACTACCATGTTATTAGGCAACACCAGCTCCTGAGTTTTACAGGTACCAAAGAGGAGACTAACAAATGAAGGCCAAGTTTTTAAGGCTTCTCTTTGGCTTATTGCTCATTTTGAAGTTCAGCTGTTTATGTGGCAGGTGGTATCCAGCACTCCACTACATAACCATCCCCAATTCACCTTGGAGGAATGTTAGAGCAAACTCAGGTCTCTATCTGATCTTGTGCAAAAGTGACTTAGTACTCTACCAGTATAGGGTCAGACCCAGCTGTTTCTCTTCTATTATCCAACTGCTAAATAATGGTGTCCAGCTCAGCTACAGTATCTGACCAAACAAGGGGCCACAGATCCCACAGGGTCACAGGATGTTAGGGGTTGGAAGGCACCTCTGGAGATCATCAAGATCAACCCCCCTGCCAGAGCAGGACCACAGAATTTAGCACAGGTCACACAGGAACACTTTCAGATGGGGCTTAAAAGTCTCCAGGGAAGGAGACTCCACAACCTCTCTGGGCAGCCTGTTCCAGTGCCCTGTGACCCTCACAGTGAAGAAGTTCCTCCCCATGTTGAGGTGGAGCCTCCTGTGCTGTAGTTTATAGCCATTGCCCCTAGTCCTACCACAGGGCACAAGTGAGCAGAGCCTGTCCCCTCCCTGCTGACACCCAGCTCTCAGATATTTATAGACATTTATTGGATCCCCTCTCAGTCTTCTCCTCTCCAGACTAAACAGCCCCAGGTCTCAGCCTCTCCTCATCAGGCAGTGCTCCACTCCCTTCACCATCCTTGTAGATCTTTGTTGGATTCTTTCCAGCAGATCCCTGTCCCTCTTGAACTGGACAGCCCAGAACTGGATGCAGTATTGCAGGTGAGGTCTCACCAGGGCAGCGTAGAGGGGAAGGAGAACCCCCTCAGGCTCAGTCACTGCTAATACACCAAACAAATGAAAGTTTGGCATATCAACAAGAATGTGATTGAATAAATGTTCACATAACTTCACAGGCATATCTGAGATTTTTCCAGGGCTTATCAATTGGCTGAGTTATCACAAGAACATCAAAAGGCACAGTCAGACAGCCAACAAATGCCAAGTTTCAAGTTACTGCTTAAATGTTAAGGAACAACATTTTTCCTAAGCACATGCAGTCCTGTGATTTTTTTCCCCAGGCCTGTTCTTAGCATAAAAGTATAGTCCTGAGTGGTTTTTTTAATCTCAGCTGGGGGAAATATTCCCTTTAACCAATTTAAATTAGCAACAGTGGCATTGAGTGCACTCTCAGCAGGTTTGCTGATGACACCAAGCTGTGTGGTGCAGCAGACAGGCTGGAGGGAAGGGATCCAGCCAGAGGGACCTGGACAGGCTGGAGAGGTGGGCACAAGCCAACCTCAGGAGGTTCAACAAGACCAAGGGCAGGGTCCTGCAGCTGGGTGGAGGCAATCCCAGGCACAAATGCAGGCTGGGCAGGGACTGGCTGGAAAGCAGCCCTGAGGAGAGAGACTTGGGGGTGCTGGGGGAGGAGGAGCTCTCAGTGTGCACTTGCAGCCCACAAAGCCAATCAGAGCCTGGGCTGCAGCAGGAGAAGTGTGGCCAGCAGGGCAAGGGAGGTGATTCTCCCCCTCTGCTCAGCTCTGGGGAGACCCCACCTGGAGTACTGCCTCCAGTTCTGGAGCCCCTATTGCAAGAGGGATGTGGAGGTGCTGGAAGGTGTCCAGAGAAGAGCCACAAGGATGAGCAGAGGGCTGGAGCACCTCTCCTGTGAGGACAGACTGAAGGAGTTGGGGCTGTTCAGTCTGGAGAAGAGAAGGTGACCTAAAGAAGGCTGGGGAGGGACTGCTCAGGATCTCAGGGAGTGATAGGACTAGGGGGAATGGAATGAAGCTGGAGGTGGGGAGATTCAGGCTGGATCTAAGGAGGAAGTTCTTCCCCATGAGAGTGGTGAAGCCCTGGAATGGGTTGTCCAGGGAGGTGATTGAGGCCCTGTCCCTGGAGGTGTCTAAGCCCAGGCTGGCTGAGGCTCTGGGCAGGCTGATCTAGTGTGGGGTATCCCTGCCCATGGCATGGGGGTTGGAACTAGATGATCCTTGCGGTCCCTTCCAACCCTGACTGATACTAGGATACTATGATGATAACTGTAGACATGAAAACAATCCTGTAAAGCAAACTGACAAGCTTTGCTACCTGCATCACTATGGGAGGCTTAACACATGAACTGAGACACTTCCAGCCTCCCAGTGAAGCAGTGCTCAGTTTTCCAACTGCTTCTATGATGATGATTTCTTTCAATGGCTGCCATGGCTGGTAACTTCCCATTCTAGTTGCATGCACGTTTTCTGGGAAGGTAGGAAACATTTGCAGGGCATCTTTGCTCTTAGAGAAATTTAATCCTTTTTCTTTGCTTTTCTGTGTGTGCTGCTTGGACTTTTCCACACGATGGCTCAAGGTAGTGAACACTGATTTAAGTTGAAAAGAGGTTATGCCTCTGATCTGAGCTGCTTATTTTGACAAGCAGTTCTCAAAAATGGAGAAGCTTGCATTCATTTCACTTGTCAGCTCCAGGCCTTACCAGCAGCATCACAAAAAGAGAGTTTTCTTCAGCTCTAACACCATGTAACAGTGCTGCTGGATTGAGAGCCTCACATTCTGTAAGTGTAGCCAGTACTGCCCAGGGAAAAACAGAATCACAGAACATTAGGGGGTGGAAGGGACCTCAAAAGATCAAGTCCAGGCCCCCTGCCAGAGCAGGATCACCTAGAGCAGGTCACACAGGAACACATCCAAGTGGGTTTTGAATGCCTCCAGAGAAGGAGACTCCACCACGTCTCTGGGCAGCCTGCTCCAGGGCTCTGGCACCCTCACATTAAAAAAATTTTTCCTATGCTCATGTAGAACCTCCTCAGCTCCAGCTTGCACCCATTGCCCCTTGTCCTGTCATGGGACATCAGTGAGCAGAGCCTGGCTCTGTCCTCCTGACACCCTTCACATATTCATAAACATGAATGAGGTCACCCTCAGGCTCCTCTGCTCCAAGCTGAAGAGCCCTCAGCTCCCTCATCCTAGCCTCAGCAGGGAGATGTTCCACTGCCTGCAGCATCTTTGTGGCTCTGCACTGGACTCTTTCAAGCAGTTCCCTGAGATCCTTCTTGAACTGAGAGACCCAGAACTGAGGGACACAAGATTCCAGATGCAGCCTCACCAGGTCAGAATAGAGGCAGAGGAGAACCTCTCTTGACCACACCTCTTCTAATACACCCCAGGAGACCACTGGCCTTCTTGTCTCAAGGGCAGTGCAAGACACCTGATCTTAGAAACAGAATGGTTTGTTACTGAAAAGTAACAAGAGGAATCAAATTCAGCTCAACTGGACTGCTGGGTAGCAACAGAAGTGCACCAAGGTGAGCAACAAGATACTCCCTGAATTCCTCTCTTCCTAGATACTCCTTTTGAGTGTAGCTCAACAGCAATGCAAAGAAATCTAAATTATTCCCTCAGAAGAAAAGTTTAGCACTAAGTAATTTGTGCATGAAGCTAGGGAGAGGAAACCAGGCAGCAGAATTAATCCCCGTGCTGGTATCTGATCTGACTTACCAAAGTACCTTCCGTCCCCCCAAAAGCAGCAGATTTGTGTCTGAATATTCTCACAATCCTTTCTAAGTGTCTTGCTATAAACACAGTGTAATCCTACCCTCATGACACCACAACTTTACTTCATGCACAGTGATTAGAGTAGGAGAAAGAGAGAAGGATTTTTGTCTGAGTGTGAAGGCTGCCATGCTGACCTGTAACCATGACAGTGCAAATGTTGGCTTTAAGCATGTATAGGAGAACTACTCTCTACAAACAGGTGCTCTGATTCCCACATAATACTCCAAGAACAGGCAAAAAAGGCCTGCAGAGGCCTGCAACCTGTCAGCCTGCACATAGCACACTTTCCTTCCAAAGCCAGGCTGCATTAAAACCTCCCACAGCTCACACACAAAGTCTCCATGAGCTGAAACAGCTGGCCAGAAAGCTATACCAGTTTTCACCACGTTCTGGGGTCTGCTGTTTCACTGTTTGCTGGAAAAGCAGTTTGAAGCATCACCCAGAAGGAAAGACAAAAGAAGTCCTCACCGTACGACACCGAAACTCTGAACGGAATCGTTCCAGAAATACTTCACGCTGTGGTGTGTGAAATAACGAATCTGCAAGGGCAACAGACAGTCCAGTCAAAGCTCAGCACCTCCCTTCTGACTGCATTGCAAGCAGCAAGCAAGTGCATTTAGAGGAAAAAAACCCTTCACTGAAAAATGAACACCTTCCTTTCATATTCATCTTTAAGGCATTCTTCAGTCTCCAGCACCAGGCGGCTGAGGAAAAGATTTGTGCTCCACCGTAGCAGTTGGGGCTGGGTGCCCTCTGCTGTGTTCATATGGGGGTGCTTCCTGTGTCCAGAGGCCCAGCCCAGTGGGTGGACACAGGAAACTAGGTATTTCATACCATAATTCTCTGTGCCACTATAAGATCCAGTGCAGGGTCTGGCACTTCCTCTTTCTCCCCTCACCGCCACCCAGTAACTTAGAGGAGATGTCTCCTGGCCTTGGCTTGGCCAGTCTCAGATCTGGCCAGCTGAGACTAGTCTAGCAGTGGAGGGGGGGGGGGGGGCGGAAAGAAGGAGCCCTGGGGGTCTTGGGGGCACCCTCAGGTGGGGATGGGATGTTTCTGGGTCTGCTTTGGGACTTCTCTGTCACTGTGCTTCTGGCTCTCTGCAAACATTCACCGCTTCCCATTTAGCTTTCCATCCCTTTTGCAATCCCTTTGGCTGAGTCGTTATTTCTGCCCATGGTGGGGAGGGGTCTGCCTCAACCCAGCAGATCCACCCCAAAAGTGAGTCAGACCTTGAGGCACAAGTAACAGCTCCCAGGTACCATATTGGGTGAGTTTACCCCAGATACTACTTCAGATACTTGGGACAATGAGCAAGTGCAGTACTGGGGATTTACTTACAGGCAAGTATTTTTTCAGATCATTTTTATTCTCCTCTGCAGCAGGTTCACAGAAATGGACAGCGTGGCCATTTGAAGCCTTGGGTACAACAGGGTTGGGGTTCTGTAATGGATTTGCTCCCAAAGAAGGCATAACACGAACCTTTGCACAAAACCAGATCTTAAATTCATCCTTTAAAAAGGCAGGGGAAAAAAACACAATTAGTTGGTTGAAATAGCACTGAAACAGCATTTCAGCAGCTTTAGCAAAATGAGCCAACAAGAGAGTAGCAGAGCCCACACAACTACAAAAGATAGCAAGTTACTATCAGCTACCCTTTAGAATCCCTTCTGAAACGGTATTTTTTTGCACTAGAAGTTTGGGAGTCTTTAAGCAATGAGTCTTGGTACTTGAATGTTGCCATCTTCAGCCCTTCACAATTTAATAGAGCTGTTATGTACCAGAGGGAACTAAGGGATTCCTATGCATGCAGCTACATCCACTCTGAAACTTCAAGCTAGTTAACAGATCTCAAGCTGTGCCAGGGGAAGTTTAGGCTGGAGGTGATGAGAAAGTTCCTCTCAGAAAGATTCACTGGCCATTTGAATGTGCTGCCCAGGGAGGTGGTGGAGTCACCAGCCCTGGAGGAGTTCAAAAAAGGACTGGATGTGGCACTAGAAGCCATGGTTTAGTTGTCAGGAGGTGTTAGGTATTAGGTTGGACTTGATGATCTCTGAGGCCTTTTCCAATCTGCTTGATTCTGTGTGATCAAAACCAGGTACTGCACACAGCAACTGTGGAAGAAGAGAATCACTTGAAATGAAACTACACTTGGGTGCACAGTTACACCTTGATTCAACAAATACATCTTTGCTGGAGAAGGAAGAGGAAACCGGAAAGCCACGTTCTCAGGCTGTCTGAACAAGGTATCTGTTCTGTAACCTTTGGTGGCAACAGCATTCATTTAATTCTTAAGATTCATAGGAGCACAGATCATTAAGGTTGGAAGGGACCTCGAAAGATCCCCCAGGCCAACCCTCCCTGCCAGGGCAGGATCACCCAGGAACACACCCAGGCAGGTTTTGAATGTTTGCAGAGAAGGAGACTCCACAACCTCTCTGGGCAGCCTGCTCCAGGGCTTTGTCACCCTCACACTGAAACAGTTTTTCCTGATGTTCACATGCAACCTCCTCTGCTCCACTTGCACCCACTGCCCCTAGGCCTATCATTGGGCATCTCTGAGAAGAGCCTGTCCCTGTGCTCCTGACAAGCAAAAGCCCTGTCCTCTGCAAACAGTGCCAGTTTTCCATACATGCAGAGGTCTGCAGTGCTGGGGATCAGTCATGTCTACATTGCAGGTGAGGATTTGTGTATTTCACTGCAAAGTGAGCAGCACATCCCCCCAGAGACTTACAGTTGTTCTCAGCAGAACCACTTCACAGTCTTTAAGTGTAGTCCTTTTGCATGTTGCTTTCACACGCCACTGAGGCATCCAGTAGAGGAGGAGAAGAAGAAAGCCACCAGAGCAGATCACTCCCACAGTAACTAGCACCAGCTTCCAGCGACACAGATCATAGCCATAGATCTCCTGCATGGGAACAAGGCCACAAATTCCAAACAATGACATTCTTAATCACTCTGGCTCAGGAAGTCAACATGCATTTTTCACAAGGTATGGCATTTAGAGCTAAGCAAATTTCAGGTTGTGTTTTCTGAGGGGAGAGAAGGCTTTACAAACTTAACGTACGATGGAGGGGCAACGAAAAGGAGCAGCGTGTTGCTCAGTCAGAAATACAAACATCAGTAAGAGCCTGGCAAAGGCAGAACATCCAAACTGTTTAAAACATTTCAGTGAAAGGCCTGTCTCCCCTCTGCACTGCTCCCTACAAACTGAGGTTGCCTGCATTAATCCTCAGTGAGCACCCCAGTTTTTGCCTGTGATGCAGCACAGCGTTGACGAGCCAAAGCAGACGTGGGATTATCAGAGGCTGATGTTGCCACGTCAGCATTTGATTAGCTAGCATGCAGAGTTTTGAATTACTGGTGCTAGCAATATCACAGAATTACTCAGGTTGGAAAAAACCCTTGGGATCATCAAGTCCAACCAGCAACCCTACTCTGCAGTGTTCAGCCCTGAATCGTATCCCCCAAGCACCGCATCTAAATGACCTTTAAACACATCCAGTGCTGGTGACTCAACCACCCCCCTGGGCAGCCTGTGCACACTGTCTGAACAAGCCTGCAAATACATTTATCAAACACTGCAGTTTAGGAGAGAAAATGGCTTGTTTTGCCTGCCATCTAGCAAGAATGTTACTGTGAAACATCAGAAACCACAAGCCACACAGGCAAGGGTTCTGTAATTTGCCTTGGTTGGGGGGGGAAATCCTCTTCTCCAATTAAAAGCAATCCCCAAAGTGTTAACTGTGCCTTGGTCAGTGGCAAGTACCAACTTAACCTGATGACAGCCAGGAACAGAGGATAATTCAGTGACTTACTACATTGTGTGTGTGACATTCCTGAGTTTCACATTACATCATTAGATTATATTTCCTGCTGCAAAAGGGCAATGAAGTTTCCCATTGAGTCCCACCCACATTGTTCATGTTGACATCAACATCTTGCAAATTTTTTGTGTGCCTTTCATTGAACAGTGGAAGAAACTGTTTAAACTCCTTCCCTAAGAGAAGGCTTGTCAACAAGTTTGTTTTGCAGCCTTCTCAGCTGACAAGGAAGAGATACAAACCCCCATTCTCTGTTATCCCCCAAACACGGGAGGCAGTATTCACTCCTTACCAACACAAACAGGTGGGTGGAAGGTAGTGGGAGAGGTTAGTGCTTCTTTTGGGGCAAACCAGCATCTTTTGAAAAGGCTTTCAACAACAGCATTCCCTACCCCAAGACCAGATTTCTTACTACCAAATATTATCCAAGACAACCTTATAAAGCTGATAAACTGCTTTAAACTGAGAAAGTCCACTTCCTGCTGCAGTGTGTCCCATTTAGAGAGGGAAACAACAAAAATAACATGAAAACGTGCTTTTTTTCCCCAGTGTATAAGAATAGAAGAACAGTGCTCATTACCATCTCATCTTCCTCAGCTTTATTGACAAATCTCTTTTCTTCTTTCTCCATGTTTAGTATGATATGGAGCTTCTCAACTTGAGATATGGAAGACCTTTAACGACAGAAGAATTGCAAACTGAAGCAACATCACTGATGTGAGTTCTCAGGCAGGTTTGAGTTACCTGCATGCACTTACACAAGAAACACACTGACAAGACAGTAATATTGACAACAGAGTAATACAGATCTTGAAACTGCACTGTTACTACTTTCCAGCAGGAGCAGCCCAAGGAGTTGTAGAGGAGCCTTAAGACTGAACACTGCATGAATACAAGTGAAACACTGCAGAGGCAGCAGCCTTTAAAGGAGGGGAAGGGGCTTGCAGCAATTTAACTTGGGTTACATTCTACAGGCAGCAAGCATTTTTTAGTACATGCTACAAACTTCACAATGGCAACATAAATTAAACTTGTGGAAAAAAAGCTTCAAAGCAGGTCAAGATTGCAGATTTTTACCATTCTATGCACCACAGCTCCAGCCAGATGCTTTCAGAAGCCAGGCTGTCTTTCAAAAGGAAACACATTGCACCCCTGAGCTGGGCATTTGTCACCTGAGCAGAGAACTGTATCCTAAGAAAGTTTAGCCCCCAGTTTAATTAATATTTCTAAATCAAGAGATGTTTGACAGTCACACAACTTCTTCTTTCTACTTCTCTCACCATTCAGTTTGCATCAATGGATTCGTTTGTTACTGTAAATCTCTCACCGCTGCAAATCTTGAGAGGTGCTTGGAGGACGGATTATGATCACAAGTTACAGGAATAGGAAAAGCCATAAAATAAACACCAAGCTGTCTGTTTCAACAGGGGACAGCTATAAACAAAAGGCTACAATGTACCACCAGCTTCATTAGAAGTTTCAGTATCACATAAACAAAGAAAACCAAAAGACACCAAGTCAAACAGTTACCTTTTTGGACATTCAAACAGCATCTAACCGTCTATTAATTATAAATGATTCACTATGTATTCCCACAGGAGCCACTGAACAGCCAGCACTTGCCTGCCAAGACATGGCTTGACTATCACCCCCTGCACTGACATTACAGAGCCTTTAATTGTATTTACTGCACACATAAATCTCTCAGGAGACAGCACTTACTGCCACACCATACAAGAAGTCCTCAAGTATTAAGTATTTGCTGTCAAAGCACAGTTCTTGTAACTGTCATTTTTCAGACAGAAAGCTGTTGAAAGAACAAAACCCACAACCACAAAGGTGAATATCCACTTCATCTCAGCCATTCACTGAAGACTAGCATGCCACCAATTAAAACACTTCATGATAAAAGCAAAACCATTACCAACCTCCTTGCTGTCTAACTCCCCAAGATTTTCACTCATCAAATCACCAAACTCCAAGGCAGCTCCCCTCAAAGCCAGCCCCTGGATCCATGCACTTACATTCAGCAGCAATGCCAACTTCAAAAGGTCCTTCCTCCCAACTCCTGCAGTTTATCAGCATCATCACATCCCCACGTGCTTTCTGCAAGCTACCACCTCCTTTCCAACCAAGCTAACAAATCAAGCACAAACTCATCAGGGAAGATTTCTATTGCTGGCCAAAGCTGAGTCTCCTCAGGAAGCTACTCCCACTGCTGAATAATGTCCTAGTGGAAGAGGCACATTTGAAAGCTTGAATACTTTTGTTACTGCAGATTAACTTGGGAATTAAGCCTCGTCTGGCACCCAAGTCATGCAAGTTCTAAAACACATTTTTATATAGATTGCTATTTTTCCCCTCACTAAACAGCTTTGAATCCTGGGGGGGGGGAATACATATACATGTATATACACACACATATATGTATGAGTGTTTATTTTTGTATTTATATAAATACATGAAACCAGTCAAAATTTGTCCTAAACCTACAGAAGATTGGTAAGAAAGCTCCTGAGAACAATCTTCACATTATTAACTCTATGTACACCACAGAAACTGTGGCATTTTCAGCCAAGAAGTCATGCAGCCAGGAAAAGCTTTGTGCATTTACAGATTTATACTCCTACCGGAGTTCACAGCCAGGATTGTTAGGGTTGTCATACTTAAACCAGCCTGCTCTCAAACAAACTTGCATCTCCCCACTACAACATACTCCAACACCCAAAACAGTGCCTGCAGGCAAAACTCCAACCTTGATGAACATACCTAGGAACAACTGCACTTGAGACAGCAAAACACCAGGAGGCAAAACAAATGCAAGCAGCCTCAAGATCAGTGATTCTCAACAGATTTCCCCATGGCAAACGCGTCAGAACAGGCAGCTCACCGGACACTGCAGCAGGGGGAGGAAGAAGTGCAATTCTTCAGTGCAGGGTGGCTGCACAGCTGGGAAGGAGTGTCAAGCTGCTGGTGTGAAGCAGCATGCAGGGAAATCTCAGCACAGAGCACCAGCAATAATTCCTCTGATTGAATGAGTTCTCTGAACAGCTGGGTAGAATCACAAGGGGAAGGCATGAGGAGCACTAGAAGACTGGTTTTGACATGAATCATTAGCTGTATCTGCATTATTTTATGCAGATTCATGTACTGAACAGCCTTCAGCTAACACACACTTCTCAGGATTTCAACATACTGCCTCTCATTTTCCATATTCAAGTCTCTAAACTCAGAAAAATATTAGAGAACTGTTCTTATTCAAAGGTTCATGAAAATCTTTACTCTTCAGCAACAAAGCACAGCACTCTTTCTCCCATATTTTCCTTTTGGGCACATCACCAGCCCGAGTTCATTACCAAGAGTTCAACTGCATAACTGCTTCGGGTTTGCTCCTCACTGCCCTGCTGAATGCTAGACTTGAACACCACCACCATGGTCTCTACAGCTGCCCTCTTTGGAGGGGACTTCAGACTACTGGGGCAGGCTGAAGGAAAGAAACAGCCTCTCACCAATTCAGAGGAGACTTTAAGCAATCTGCATTTGATATTTACTTCCTTCTATAATATTCAAACACAGAGCTTGACTTTTCACACAACAGAGTATGACATTTTATTAGCACTCAAATCAAAGTGAGGTTGAAACCCACTCACAAGGAGCAACGTGGACTCAGAAATACTCAAATATGAAGTGCCTTTGATGCGAGGGCTGCTACTCAGCCTCTCTCCAGCACAAATGAATACTAGAAAAGTCCTTTCCTTCCTTCACATAACTGAAAATAGCAACCAAAAAGCACTACTTGTTCCTTTTAAAGAAAGAAGCCAAAACTGAAGGAAATTCTGAGAGTTACTGTTGCTCCACTTACAGAATTTTTACTCATTAAACTCCTGCTGTACAGCTACACATACTCTAGAGCTCAAAAGGCAGAAAGTATCACAGGGGTCTATAAAGGAAATGCTTTTTGCCACTCAGAATAAAATTGCAAAGCTTTAGAACATAGAGATAAATTTAACAAAGGGTGTAGCCAAATGCTGAACAGGGTCTGAACCTCAGTCCCTCTAAGCACACACATTTGAACCAGCTTTAAACATCTAAAAGTTAAATCTACAACTTTGCCAAAACAAAAAACCAGTGCATCAAAATGAAGTTCAGCTCCATTTGCTATTTGCTTCTGCCCTGAAGTGTTTATCAGCAGCAGCAGGACAGCACCTGCGGTTTCAGATACCAGCTGACATTGCTTTGGAGCTGCAGTAGATCACAAATTGGATCACTGGAGAAATTAGAGCAGTGTACAGACCTTAAAATGACAAGAGTCCTCCACAGTGAAGAAAATGTTGCATCTTTTGTGAACTGCTGCAAGATTTAGCTGTGGAGCTATCCTGACTGAGGATATCAAGCAGTTCTGCCAAGATATTTACAAGCAATAAACAACTCTAACAAAGGCATGAGAGGTGCAAGTGAATCCAAGGCATATTTATTGAAGAAAATGTTGTTAAAGAGCTGCCATAAGCCTCAGTATGCCTGAAGAGTACTGCAAGCCTCACTTTCCAACTACCAGCTTATCTGAAGTCAGTTTCCCAATAGCTGGCGTAATTAGCACACTACTCCAGCAGATATTTTACCCTTGAAGTTTGATTTTGGAGGGGGGAAGCAGAGAAAACTTCCCTCTGTTCTCCTCAGCATTTTTCCCTAGTACATAATAACCCTCACAAGGTAATTCTGCTGTAGCACACACACATGGCTGCCATCACTTTATCCTTCCAGTTTTCTCAGTTTGAATTGAAGTTTCAAGAGAAAGAAATCCCAAGGTCTACAAATACTGCAGCTACCAATGAAGAAAACCTTTGAGACCTCCCTGGGTAAGTCAGACCCCAAGTTTCCCAGATGAAGATGTAATTTTGACAGCTCAAGCCTATGTTCATGCATTTTGAAAGCAGCCATGTGTTACATCTGCTTATGCCCTGTCATCCTTGGTCTGCTTCAAATACACAATAAACTTACAGACTTCTGGGTGAAACATGCCCTGGTTTGTTCTTTTCAGATCTGTAAAAATCCTGAGATAACTGAAAAGAGTTTTTCTCTTACCCACAAGCAGTCCAGCAGCTGTCCTCTGCACTTGCTTTTGTTACCATGAGTTAGCGAGGCAGTTCTTAATAACTGAGCCCCTATCTACAAGGGAAGTCCTGACAAATGAACTATTTTGTCTGAAATCTAAAAAAAGTCTCCAAGGGCTTTTCAAACTGTTATCAAAAGATTAACATATCAAAGAAAATTTGGCACTGCTTGGAATACTTTTTTTTCCCCCCTCTCTTCCCTCCAGTGTGGCCAAACAATTGCAGGACTGTCGCTGGGCTGGCCCGAGGCTGCGCTTCCAGGCATCAGCCGCCTGGTCCAGCTCCTGCTATTCAACCCCCAACAGCCTCACCAGGAGCCTGCAGACAGTTCCAGGTCTAGGCAAACCCTTCCTCCTACTTACAGCTGTGGTGAGTGAAGACAGCAACGCTGCCTTTGAGGAGCTCATGGATGATAAAGGCAGCAGCTAAGAATTTCATTTGTCACTCTCAGCAATCAGCAGCTGATCACAGAGCACACTGAATCAATCACAGACTGCCTTTGAGATCAAGTGCTGTAAAGCTGCAAGAGGTAAGCTGGTCACTGCACAAACAAAGCAGGAAAAAGTTAACTCTGCTGTACAAAACAAGGATCAGCCAGCACTGAGAACACGAAGGGCTAAGGAAAAGATCCAGCAAAGCAGGCAGAGAAAGTGAGACACGAAGGTGAATTTTAAAGCCATTTACGTGCAGACATGAATAGAAGTCAACCTTCCTCAGCTGCCCACATAATCATTGGCATTAAATACACCAAGCACTGACAACCTGTACAGGAAGATAATTAAGAGCCAAAAATAAAAGATGACTGACCTGTCCAGAAGAAGATAACAATATAAATCAAACATCAATCACATTCCTAAGCTCTCATCTAGTGTCTTACTGACAGACGCATTTGGTTCTCCTGGCTCCAAAAGGAAGCGTTGTGGCATCTTTAATGGCTGCTGAAAGACTACAAACCCCTTTCAGAACTTATTTGTAACAAATATACCCTCCCCTAGAGATACTTCACAGATCTGGAGTTGAAAATAAAGTTATTAAATAGCCTGATGCCACTGCAAGTCTTTTGGATTTACACATTAAAAGTGTTATCTTCTGTTCTTAGCTGTATAGCTCCTGTTGCACAGCAGAGAGGCATCTCAGACCATAGCTAACTGTATAGCTCCTGTTGCACAGCAGAGAGGCATCTCAGAACCATAGCTAACTGTATAGCTCCTGTTGCACAGCAGAGAGGCATCTCAGAACCATAGCTAACTGTATAGCTCCTGTTGCACAGCAGAGAGGCATCTCAGAACCATAGCTAACTGTATAGCTCCTGTTGCACAGCAGAGAGGCATCTCAGAACCATAGCTAACTGTATAGCTCCTGTTGCACAGCAGAGAGGCATCTCAGACCATAGCTAACTGTATAGCTCCTGTTGCACAGCAGAGAGGCATCTCAGACCATAGCTAACTGTATAGCTCCTGTTGCACAGCAGAGAGGCATCTCAGAACCATAGCTAACTGTATAGCTCCTGTTGCACAGCAGAGAGGCATCTCAGAACCATAGCTAACTGTATAGCTCCTGTTGCACAGCAGAGAGGCATCTCAGAACCATAGCTAACTGTATAGCTCCTGTTGCACAGCAGAGAGGCATCTCAGAACCATAGCTAACTGTATAGCTCCTGTTGCACAGCAGAGAGGCATCTCAGAACCATAGCTAACTGTATAGCTCCTGTTGCACAGCAGACAGGCATCTCAGAACCATAGCTAACTGTATAGCTCCTGTTGCACAGCAGACAGGCATCTCAGAACCATAGCTAACTGTATAGCTCCTGTTGCACAGCAGAGAGGCATCTCAGAACCATAGCTAACTGTATAGCTCCTGTTGCACAGCATAGAGGCATCTCAGAACCATAGAACTGTCAGGGTTGGAAGGGACCTCAAGGATCAGCCAGTTCCAACCCCCCTGCCATGGGCAGGGACACCTCACACTACAGCAGGTTGCTCACAGCCACATCCAGCCTGGCCTTAAGAACTTCCAGGGATGAGGCTTCTACCACCTCCCCGGGCAACTTGTTCCAGTGTCTCTCCACCCTCATGGTGAAGGACTTCTTCCTAACATCCAAACTGAATCTACCCATTTATAGTTTTCCATTCCATTTCCCCCAGTCCTATCACTCCCTGACACCCTCAAAAGTCCCTCCCCAGCTTTCTTGCAGCCCCCTTCAGATACTGGAGAGCCACAAGAAGGTCTCCTCGGAGCCTTCTCACCAGACTGAACTTTTTTCTGACCAGTTGTCAAAACACAGAAAACTCATGGCTTATTCTGAAAATATAAAGCCAAACCTTACTTCAGTCACTCCTAGATTAAACATTTCTGCACTTTAGAGACATACTCTCAGTTCTCTATCACAAGAGAGAATCTGCCTTGCAAGAAAGGTACCAGACCTTACACAGGCAACCTTCACCACCAGGACTTACTTGTGTTCCAGGAACACATCATTTCCACACACTGGGAGCAGTTCCCAGACCAAGTTAGTTCTTCCCACACCTTATGGTTACATTTTCAGCATTCATGCAATGGACCTACAGGCAGTAAGCAATTGCTTTGCATTTAAGCACACCAACTGTTGCTCAATCTCTGCCATACTGCCAGTTAGGAAATTAGAAACCAAGTAAGCACTCAAACTAGAAGGGCAGTTAACAGGCCAGGAAGAGGTATGAAGGCATCTTCTGATAACACATTCAGTTTCAAAATATATCTGAATTCTTAGAAAGGCTGAAAATGCAGACTGGGCAACTGGTGCCCATTAGCAGCAGAGAATGACAGTCAGTTTTACACAGCAATGGCCAAAGGCCAGGCCTGTTCTGCGTGTCTGTGCCAGCCAGCTTTCCACATCACTCTGAGGGCTGTGCCTGGGGTGCAGCACAGAAGCACCTGGTACATCCAAGGAGATGGTGCTTTGGAAGACAGTTCTGCACTCATAACTCAGGCCAAATGCCAGAAGTTGCTCAGAATATCAAGAGTAGTCCAAACTTTGAATGTTACAATAGACTCCCATGTCCATACAAAACAAAGTACCTCTCAGCTAGCTGCTCGCAGCGAGAAAGAATGGAAATGCTTCTTCAAACTTAGTGCAGAACTATGAAGAAAACAGAAAACAGCAAGAACACAGCAAAAATAAATACTCTGCTCTTGACTGGAGATCACCTTTGCTATGCTGCCAATGAAACCTCCTGGTCTACACAACCCTTGGCAACGTGGATTGTGCAGAGCTGCATTCAACATGTGTAGTATTTAATCTGATGTTAGAACTGCCAGCAGCTGACAAAATAAGTTCTAGGTAGAGCTCAACACACCACACTGGAGAAACAGCACACTTCTAAATGCAGCCACAAAAATAGAAGGAAAACTCTTATCAGCTATTACTACTTGAAATTGCAGCTCCTGCCCATGGCCACTGCCAATGAGTTCCACACACAATACCTGAAAAGCAGACTCTAAACATGCTGACTTCAGTTAAAAAGTGCTGTACCTGCAAATAAACAAAGACACAAGGCTAAGATGATTTATGTATATATATATAAATTCTTTTAAGAAGCACATATTCTTTTCAGACTGTATCACACAAGATGCCCCACACTTTAGAAATCAATCACAAAAGGAAAAACAAACAAAACAAAACAACACCAAGAAAAGGCAAGCCACAAACTTGACTATTTCAAGCTTTCAAGAGCAGAAACCAAAGCTTCTCCTCATAGTATCATAGTGTCAGTCAGGGTTGGAAGGGACCACAAGGATCATCTAGTTCCAACCCCCCTGCCATGGCCAGGGACACCCCACACTAGATCAGCCTGCCCAGAGCCTCAGCCAGCCTGGGCTTAATCACCTCCAACCACCTCCCTGGACAACCCATTCCAGGGCTTCACCACTCTCATGGGGAAGAACTTCCTCCTCACCTCCAGCCTGAATCTCCCCACCTCCAGCTTCATTCCATTCCCCCTAGTCCTATCACTCCCTGAGATCCTGAGAAGTCCCTCCTCAGCCTTCCTGTAGCCCCCTTCAGATACTGGAAGGCCACAATTAGGTCACCTCACTCTTCTCCAGACTGAGCAGCCCCAACTCCTTCAGTCTGTCCTCAAGGGAGAGGTGCTCCAGCCCTCTGCTCATCCTTGTGGCCCTTCTCTGGACACCTTCCAGCACCTCCAGATCCCTCTTGCAATAGGGGCTCCAGAGCTGGACACAACACTCCAGGTGGGGTCTCACCAGAGCGGAGTAGTGCCATGGACATAATTTACTTTCCAGCCTTCCTTTAGGTAAGTGCTCCTATTTCACTTTCTATGAAAATAAGGTACTACTTCCTACAAACTTCCCCACTGGCTGCTTTGGAACAGGTTGGCAGAACCTGCAGGTACTGAAAACACTCTTTTTTTAAAGGCCATTTTAAACCAGCTGTGCAGTAACAAATGTTAGGAGTTGATTTCAAAGCCTGTAGGAATGCTCTGTCAAAATCCACAACATGTCATCTTGTCTCCAGTCTGCCAGTGCGATTCATCCATCCCTCCCCTCCTTAGTCCAAGCACCTCCTCAAAGGAAACAGCTTCTGAAGTTCTTTTTTATGCTTTCTCATAGTCTTCAAGGAATTCAACACAGGAGTGTCTCTGTGAGGCATTTCTGCACCTCTTCTGTGCACAGAATCATCAAGGCTGGAAGAGACCTCAAAGATCAGCAAGTCCAACCTGTCACCACAGACCTCATGACTAAACCATGGCACCAAGTGCCACATCCAATCCCCTCCTGAACACCTCCAGGGATGGGGACTCCACCACCTCCCTGGGCAGCACATTCCAATGGCTAACAACTCTCTCTGGGAAGAACTTTCTCCTCACCTCCAGCCTAAACTTCCCCGGGCACAGCTTGAGACTGTGTCCTCTTGTTCTGGTGCTGCTTGCCGGGGAGAAGAGGCCAACCCCCTCCTGACTACAACCTCCCTTCAGGGAGTTGTAGAGAGCAATGAGGTGACCCCTGAGCCTCCTCTTCTCCAGGCTAAGCAACCCCAGCTCCCTCAGCCTCTCCTCACAGGGCTGTGCTCGAGGCCTCTCCCCAGCCTTGTTGCCCTTCTCTGGACTTGTTCCAGCAACTCAACCTCCTTCCTAAACTGAGGGGCCCAGAACTGGACACAGGACTCAAGGGGTGGCCTAACCAGTGCTGAGCACAGGGCACAATGACTTCCCTGCTCCTGCTGGCCACACTGTTCCTAATGCAGGCCAGGATGCCATTGCCCTTCTTGGCTGCCTGGGCACACTGCTGGCTCATGTTCAGCCAGCTGTCAATCAGCACCCCCAGGTCCCTTTCTGTTTGTCAGCTCTCCAGCACCACTACCAACAATGAAGACTTCCACGTAGCAGCTAGGACCATGGCAGTGATTTAGGGCAGATGGGATTACACTACACCCTGCACTTGGATGGCTCTACCTATCTGAGCTGCAGCCTAACACTAGAGACTCCTCCACAGCACCTGGCAAGCCTGGAAGCACCGTGAGAGAGCCTGTCTCTGCCTGCCTCCAGAACTGAAAGCCATGTCGCTCAGAGGCCACTTCAAAACTGAAAGTGATCACTTCACGCCTGGTCCCCAGACTTTTGGCTAAAGGATTTGGTGACCATAAGAAACAAAGATTATCAAACTTGCACTCCAAGATGCACTATGAGCATCTTATACATCTAATTTAGGTTTAGCTGTAAAGCTTTCAGTATTATTCTAACATGCCAATGCTTACACGAGTTTGCAGTCCAGATTGCAAACACAAAAGACACTCTGCTTGAGAGGGGCTTTCCATCTGAGATTTGCACCGTACCTGAATGGATGCTGATGCAGTTTACAGTTCTCCAGTATCTTGTGGCTGCACCCTTACATACAGATTTATCCACGGAGTGCACAATAAATGATTGGGTAAGGCATCCAGGCTAAGAGAACTGTGGAAGATCAAAAACCCTGCAGCTACATTTTGAAAGGAGTTAAGGTTATAATTTGTACTCCAAACAAAGCTTAACACTTTAGTCAACCAACCAAGCTCTAACAATAAGAATGACATAATAGTTTAATGAATACATGGAAATTTTACAAGTATACCAGCTAAATTCTAACAAAGCCCTCCACTCAATACCTATTTTATCACTTCCCATCTTGGGGTTTCTGTTATAATGCAAGCTTTTGTTTCTGTGTTTAGGCTTAAGGAAGACTATTGTATCCAACAATCACCCAACCAAAACTGTATTTACATTTGTAGAGTGTATTCTTTGTGAAGCAAGCTTTCTGCACACTGGAATAGCAATTGCACTGTTTAGAGTGGGATACGTGCTGCATCGAGGAGAGATAACTCGGCATCTAACAATAAACTCAGCAGCAGGGCTCACAATGCACTACTACAGCCAATACTACGCTCACAACTTACTCCACAACTGGGCTGGCACGGCTTTCCAGACCCCTTTATTAAAGTAAGAGCACAGGCATGAGGTGAGGATACATTACAAGAGGATTTAGGACAGCAGTCGGCCTCATCGAGGGCAGCTAGTCAAGCACTTTGCCACCCAACCTTCCCAGCACCTCATTTCTTTTGCCTCAAGCAGCATCTCTTCACATGAATGAAAAATTTCAACTGAGAAATTCATCACTGAAAGTCAAAATCGCCCCAAGCTGGTTCCCACTCTCAGGCACACCGAAATAAAGTCTTCCCTTGTTTCCTTTTTAGATTTCTGGACCTTCTACCTGGCTGCCACGAGGGAAAGCAGACCTGTCCCACAGTCAGGGAATCCAAGAAAGCATGCATTTGTTTGAGATGCTTATTGTTTCTTCCCTCTTTTGGAAGGCATTCGGGTTAGAATTCACAGCCTTTGACAATGGGGACAATGAAATGTTTTATTTATACTTGGAAGAGAAAGTTAAACTGTTTCAAATGCTTTGGGTAAGGCATGGTGCCATTACACCCAGCGTGAGCTCTCAATAGCCCAGCACTGAAGCCCTTTCCAAGAGGACGTTCCTTTCTCACATGGGGCCTCAACCTCACTCAGTCCTTCTATTTGATTAAATAACCAAGACTATTATGGTTAGATAATGGAGATGGCAAAGATGCCCCATCCCAGCACCAAGAGAACCACAAGTACTCTCTAGCAGAGGACTGGGAGTCTGAAGACCCAGATCCAGCAACAATGGGTCCTTTCAAGGAAGCATTTCCCCTCAGGGGCTGTGCCAAGAGCCCAACCTTTCCTGTGTGGCTGCCGCCTTATTGTGCAATGCAGAGTATCTGCTTCCTGGGATATATTTGCTTTTGTGGTATGGATGTTCAGTGAAAGGAGGCAATGACTTTTTTTCCTCTTCCTCTAAATTCTTGGAAAATGTTTCTGAGGTTAACACAAGAACATTTGACTCAAGTTTCTATGTGCCTCAAAGGAGGCCATCACATTTGAATCAAATTTCTATGTGCTTCAAAGGAGGCCATCACATTTGAATCAAATTTCTATGTGCCTACAAGGAAACCATCACATTTGTACCAAATTTCTATGTGCCTACAAGGAGATCATCAAGCACAACCAGACTAATCACAAGATGAACTTTCCTCTAAAGTCAGACAATTAACTTTTGTCTCCTCAGAAGCAGATACAGTTGGCACAGAGCTATGACTGCAGCGCAGTTCAAGAATGCCTCACAAGCAAGCTGTCTGCTTTAGCATCTTTTTCTTTCCCATTGTAGCTTCAACTTAGTACCTGTCACTGATCTCAGCACTGTTCTGAGGCAAAGCAGCAATATTTCTTCAAAACTTAACGACTCCTGAAGTCCAACTGTGTTACTGCCACACAGAGTACCTTCCAGCTCAACAGAAATAGCACTACTTGTACTTGCTTCTAAAAATGTCTTCTGTAACAAGCTATACACATGGAAATCATGGAATCACAGAGTGGTTTGGGTTGGAAGGAACCTCCAAAGGTCATCCAGTGCAACCCCCTCTGCAGTAAGCAGGGGCATCCTCAACTAGATCAGCCCACCCAGAGCCCTGTCGAGCCTCCCCCTGGATATTCTCCAAGGCTGGTGCTTCAACCACCTCCCTGGGCAAGCTGTTCCAGTGATCCACTGCCCTCATGGTAAAGAGCTTGTTCCTAACATCCAATCTAAATCTACTCTTCAGTAGTTAAAGAAGCTAAACTTCAGCACTTAAACCTAGATTTTACTATGTCAATGGAAGTACAATTTTGAACAGTCATAGCAAATAGATACAAAGTCTGAAGTATGTGGCACATTCACTTAGCTCTTTCCTTCAAGTGTTTCTCTTCTCTTCTTGTGTGCAACCAAACCATGGATCAACAAGAGTTCTATGCATGACAGACTGCTAAAGCTCTAAATATTATATAACCCCATTAAAAAAATTACAGTTAAAAGGCTGCATAAAAGAATTCCTCACAATTTCAGATGTCAAGCAGAACAACTTATTTGCCTTGACCAAATTCTAGTTAACAGAAACACACAGCAGAAAAATCTGCCAACAAGTTCCACTCAGAGACTGACTGCTGTAGATGGAATGGAATAGGAATGGAGTAGGAATTGAATGGACCAGGTTGGAAATGACCTTTGAGATAATTGAGTCCAACCTATCATCCAACACCATCTAATCAACTAAACCATGGCACCAAGCACCCCATCCAGTCTCTTCCTAAACACCTCCAGTGATGGTGGCTCCAACACCTCCCTGGGCAGCACATTCCAATGGCCAATCTCTTCCTGTGAAGAACTTCTTCCTAACATCCAGCCTAAACCTCCCCTGGTGCAGCTTGAGACTGTGTCCTCTTATTCTGTTGGTGGTTGCCTGGGAGAAGAGACCAACCCCCATCTGGCTACAACCTCCCTTCAGGTAGCTGTAGACAGCAGATGATCTTCTTATGCACAGGAATTTATACAACCTGAGAGCTTAGCACCTGAAAATGATTAAATAACTCTTAGAACTACCATATGAGGTAAGATGAGAAAACCACAGGGGGAAAGTTCCACTCTGTAACACTTAACTCAGTGCCTCCATGCTTCTAAGGTAAACTTTGACCCACATCCATCCAGCTACTATGTCCCTGTCTTTCAGAGCAGTCCCACAAACCCAGAAAAGCATCAGAAAGTCAGTAAACAGCTCTCCCTTAAAGAACTTCTACAATCCATGAAATTAAATGAACCCACAGCAGCCTCCTACGATACATTTCATCACTGCCTGAAATAGCTCGGCCTACATGATGCTTTGCACTGCTTGTGTACCTCTTGGGAATGATTTCCACAGCATCAGCAGTGGGAGACAGCTTCCATGGGAAGGAAACAGACTGCAAAAATCTGACATGTGAGCCCCCTCCAAATGCTGCAATCTTCTCAGCACAGATGACAGTTGTGGAAGGTCTTCAGGCTTGCTTCTCTCAGCAAGCAATGGCTTCTGGTTACCACTCCACTTGCAGTGAGCTTTTATCCTGCATACCTACCTCAAAGGAGAAATTCTCCTTTATTGTGCCATGTCTATTTGCAGCCACATTTGAGCTACCTTCTGAGAGGTTTATTTCTTTCCTGTCTTACAAACTTTAACACAACTACCTGAAGGGAGGTTGTAGCCAGGAGGGGGTTGGTCTCTCCTCCCAGGCAAGCAGCACCAGAACAAGAGGACACAGTCTCAGGCTGCACCAGGGGAGGTTTAGGCTGGAGGTTAGGAAGTTCTTCACAGAAAGAGAGACTGGCCATTGGAATGTGCTGCCCAGGGAGGTGGTGGAATCACCATCACTGGAGGTGTTCAGGAGGAGACTGGATGGGGTACTTGGTGCCATGGTTTATTTGATTAGATGGTGTTGGGGGATAGGTTGGACTTGATGACCTCAAAAGTCTTTTCCAACCTGGTTCATTCTATTCTGTTGCTAAGAGATGTAACTGTCTCCATCCCATCTTCTCTGATGGAAGGAGAAAAGCAGTTTTGTTAAAAGCAAGACTGAAACTCTTCTGTCAAGCCTTGCCTTCAATAACTGAAACATCACCAATAAATTCATAAGCAGCTTCTTTTTTGGATACCTTTGGTCCAGATGCCTTTGGATCTACCCCATCAGCAGTGTTCTTTCATGTTAGGTGGAAACAGAGATCAGGTCTCTAAAGCACCCTCAAGGACCACGAGGATCTTTCACACACACATTAAACACATCAGTAGCTTTTGCCTTGGAATGAAAGCCTGGATCAAGCAACACAGTTACAGTCCCTGAAAGGTCAGATCAGATGTGCACTTAGCCCAGCATCCTGAAGAGAGCAGTCCAGGAGGTATCACAGGTAGAGTCCAGAGTCTTGCAGTTCCAGAGCTTCATAAGCCAAATCCCCTATCATTTTGCTTACTACCAAGTAGATTTTCTTCGGTTTTTATTACCTTGGGACACATCTTCAGCTTGCCAAGATCCTGGAAAGAACTCCTGAGCTCATAGGGAAGCAGCTTCTGTTTTCTTTATTTTGATCCTCTATCTGCTAGTTTCAGCTGAAGCTTCCTCCTCCCTGTATGAGAAGGGGCAGGGAAGTCATGCCTTATTTACTACCTCCCTGCCACCTATGACTCTTATAATCTGGTTTATTCCACACCCTTTAGTCCTCTCCTCTCCATGCAAAAGGAGTAACAGCTTCCCTCAGAGCTCATTCCATACCTCCACAGCACCTTTCACAGTTCTGCTGTGTATTTTTCTAACACATTCATGGCACAAATACATTAGAAAGCAGCAGACTACCCAAGCACTCCATATTTTTTCAAGAGCAGAAGTGTGTTTTCTCTCATACATACTCAGGCTTCACAGGTAAGTGGAAGAGAAGTCACACCTTTCCTAGAACCACCCCCCAAGTGTAGGGTTCTGCAGCTGCGAAGGAATACCCCCATGCATCACCTACAGCTTAGGGATTGACCTGCTAGAAAGCATCTCAGTGGAAAAGCACCTGGGAGAGCAGGTGGACAAGTTCTCCACGAGCTAGCAATATGCCCTCATGGCCAAGAAGGCAAATGATAATCTGGAGTGAATTAAGTTTGTGGCCAGGAAGTGAAGGAAAGTTCTCCTCCCCCTCTACTCTGTCCTGGTGAGGTCACACTTAGAATCATAGAATCAACAAGGTTGGAAAAGACCTCAAAGATCATCAAGTCCAACCTGTCACCCAAGACTACTAAACCATGGCTCCAAGTGCCACATCCAATCCCCTCTTGAACACCTCCAGGGATGGGGACTCCACCACCTCCCTGGGCAGCACATTCCAATGGCTAACAACTCTCTCTGGGAAGAACTTTCTCCTCACCTCCAGCCTCAACTTCCCCTGGCACAGCATGAGACTGTGTCCTCTTGTTCTGGTGCTGCTTGCCTGGGAGAAGAAACCAACTCCCTCCTGGCTACAACCTCCCTTCAGGTAGTTGTAGAGAGCAAGAAGGTCTCCCCTGAGCCTCCTCTTCTCCAGGCTAAGCAACCCCAGCTCCCTCAGCCTCTCCTCACAGGGCTGTGCTCAAGGCCTCTCCCCAGCCTTGTTGCCCTTCTCTGGACACCTTCAAGTCTCTCAATGTCCTTCTTAAACTGAGGGGCCCAGAACTGGACACAGGACTCAAGGTGTGGCCTAACCAGTGCAGAGTACAGGGGCACAAGGACTTCCCTGCTCCTGCTGGCCACACTAAGTGTGTCCAGTTCTGGGCACCCCAGTTGAAGAGAGACAGAGAACTACTGGAGAGAGTGCAGAGGGCTTAGGGAACTGTAGTGTGTCTCTTACATGGAGAAGCTGAGAGGCCTGGGACTCTTTAGCCTGGAAAAGAGAAGACTGAGAAGGGATCTTCTGTGTACATATAACTATCTAAAGGGTGGAGGCCATGAGGATGATGCTCAGCTGTTATCAGTGGCTGCCAGTGATAGGAGAAGGGGCAGTGGGTACAAACCAGAACCCAGGAGGTTTCACTTGAACTTCAGAAGAAACTTCTTTTGAGGGTAAGCCACTGGAACAGGCTGCCCAGAAAGGCTGTGAAGTCTCCTCTGGAGACTTTCAAAACTCACCCAGAAGCACTCCCATGCAACCTGATCTAGGTGTTCCTGCATTAGCATAGAGGGTGGACTAGATGATCTCCAGAGGTCTCTTCCAAGCCATTCTACGAGGCTCTGCAGAGTCCCCAAATGTGTATGCTCCTTACTGCAGCAGACTAACCTGATTCCACATTCACTGGAATCACTGGCTATGATATAGGAACATCAAGACCCACTCTTAAAAGACAACTTAACTTTGTTGTGGTCCAGCTGAAGAGAAGGTTAATCCAAGGAATGCCCTCTGCAAGGCTGCACATCTGCCAGCCCTTTATGTCCCTGTTTGAGCTACCAGTTTGTCTGAAAAGAACATTTTGCTGGCATGTCAGTACTGCTACAGTGACAGAAGCACCACTTGCAGACAGCAGCACCCCCAGCCAATGCCTGCCCCTGCCAATGGAACAACCTTTTGAATTCCCTGGGCTTTGGATCAAGCCTTCACAAGTCAGTGACAATGGCAGGTATGATAAAATTCCTCCTCTCCTCTAAGACATAACCAGTGCCTGTTTGAGAACCAGAGGCAGGAAAAAACTATCCCTCTGCTCAGAGAGAAAAGTCCTGAGCAATTCAAACCCAAATAGGGCTCTTCAGGAAATTCCTCTGTCATATATAGGTCAATAAAAACTATTACAGGGTGAAGGTAAAGGTGAGACAGGTAATGCAACTCCACTGCCAACATACATATCAGACAATCTCCACACTGGAAGCCAACCCTTACCCACATCACTGAACTTTCAGCTCCTGCTATCTACTACTGCATTAAACATATACTGCAGAAGATAAGCTCTTGCTGTAGTGGCTGTTAAACGCTGTGGCAGATCTAAAGGCCAGAGTCCCCAAGGGTCACTGTACTCTTCTTCATTCATTTGCAGAGGTGGGATGACAGCAAGATGTATTGACTAATTCAAATGTTTCCACACTTCCAGTTCTTTTGCAAATCAAGCAATGGAAAGGAGAGTCTCAAGCAGTCTACCACGACAGTTACACGAACACATGAAAACAGTTACACATAAACCAGCATGGCTATACTCACAGTTGGATTCCCACTTGCAAATCTCTCCATCCTCACTTAGGCTCCCCTCTACTGCTGGATATACTGAGGTATGTCTCCTTCAAAAAGATCTTCCAAGCCAAAGGTGAACCTTTCTGAGTGTGGATCAGAAGTGTTAGGATCACCACCCGAGTCTAAAGCAGTAAGCTGAAGCTGCTAAGACCACCACAATGACTGAAATTCCTCAGGGCTCTGCTGGATTTCTGTTGCACACATACACCTTGATGTAGCCTTGCAGCACCTCCACCATGGAGGTTTAGAGCAGCCTGGCAGCACAAGAAAATGTGCACAAGACCAGCACAAAAATCTGCAAGAGGCAGCATGCCCATGAAGTAAGTAACATCCAGAACCCTGCTGACAATCCCACACAAGCACCACCACCTAGCCATGTGAACCTGATAGCATCAAGCAGTGGACCAAAGGAATCCTGTGCACATCCCCCTTCAAACTTGCTCTTCATGTCCACCAAGAAGTCAGTCCCATTTTCACTGTGAGCCAGTTAAAAGCTTAACTGGTGTTTTCCTTGATGAAACTCAACCCCATTTCAACCTGCCCATCACAGCCATGGGAAACAGCACTTCCATCTGACCATTTGTTTTGAGATGTTTGAAATCCTTACATTCCCCTTCACATCCTCATCTTCCACCAAAACTTTTGTCACCCAAACCAGATGCTGGCTACACCCTGAGACCAACAGCAAATCCACCCAACACAGACAATGCTGCCATTTAAACATCCCAGCAAGACAGCTGCTCTTCCTGCACACAGCATGACACTGACTCATCTTCAACTTGTGATCCTCTACACCCCCAGGTCCTTTTTCCAGTACCTAATCAGTTATTCCTCACCCTGTATTTGCACAGCTGATAATTCCTGCCTAAGTGCCTCACTCTGCATTTGTCCTATTGAATGTCATCCTGGTTTTCAGGTCATGTTGAAGGCTCATGGTGCTCTCCAACACACATTCCCTGAAAATTTAATAAGCACATTTGATCAGCCAGCTGACTGATGCTTTCATCAACATCAAGCACAGCCAGGGCAGAGCCCTTCAACATAACCTCTCATTTCAACACTGAGTTATTAATTGCTGTTCACCAAACAGGGCCATCTACCCAATTTTGCAGGTTTGTTAGACCACCTCCCCCCAATCACAGCCCCTTCCACTTAGGAGGCCACTGAAACATGGAAAATCTTACTAACTAAATCAATCAGGAAACAAGATCCCTGCTTCTGCTCTACAGCAGAAAGGGATTGGACTTTGGACACAGTTGTCCCACAAATCAGTTCATGCTGTTATTCTTCTCTTAGCTATCTCCCAAGCACTTGACCGTGGAATGTTTGCTCATTAACCTCAACTGCTGAAAAGAACTGCAAGGCAGTGAACTGTCAGGCTTGAGCTTCTCTTCCTCAGCTCTCTTCCACTATGCAGCTTTGAAGACTCATCCTTGGCCAGTTTTTGAGTAATTCTGAGTATTTCTAGAAAATAGCTTTGCTGTCTTTTTTGAGCTGCTCAGAGAGCCACACAGTGAAGAGTGGCAGCACCAGCTGAGGCAGGAACATCTAGGGTAAGTAGTATACACTTACTACAGACTGGAGTACTCCAGTGTAAAACTCCACCTGGTCACAAGTATCATAGTATCATAGTATCAGTCAGAGTTGGAAGGGACCACAAGGATCATCTAGTTCCAACCCCCCTGCCATGGGCAGGGACACCCCACACTAGATCAGCCTGCCCAGAGCCTCATCCAGCCTGGGCTTAAACACCTCCAGGGATGGGGCCTCAACCACCTCCCTGGACAACCCATTCCAGGGCTTCACCACTCTCATGGGGAAGAACTTCCTCCTCCCCTCCAGCCTGAATCTCCCCACCTCCAGCTTCATTCCATTCCCCCTAGTCCTATCACTACCTGAGATCCTGAGAAGTCCCTCCCCAGCCTTCCTGTAGCCCCCTTCAGATACTGGAAGGCCACAATGAGGTCACCTGGGAGCCTTCTCTTCTCCAGACTGAACAGCCCCAACTCCTTCAGTCTGTCCTCACAGGAGAGATGCTCCAGCCCTCTGCTCATCCTCCTGGCCTTTTTCTGGACACCTTCCAGCACCTCCAGATCCCTCCTGTAATAGGGGCTCCAGAACTGGAGTATTAGTAAGATTAAGCACCTCATGACACTGTGTGAGAGCAGAGAAGCAGAGCAGGCACTGAGCACTTGGCATGTCCTGTACCTTCTGCAGATAGACCTTTTTCTAGATTCAGTGCTAAATATTATTGCAGTCAAGGCCCAGCTTAACAGGGTGTCGGACTACCTCATTTATGTGGCATATTCTTACCCTGAAAGGTTGGACTGGATGATCCTTGAAGTCCCTTCCAACCTGGTATTCCATGAATATTTCTACAGCACCTTTGGCAGCTTTTCTGCTTCCTGCGAGCTGCAGTTTGGCCTTCCCCCAACCTGCCTCTACTGTTCTTTTATGCATGTTCATAACGCAACACACCTTCACACTACTACATTTTCTTTTCTCCACAGAATCACAGAAGGTTAGGGGCTGGAAGGGACCTTGAAAGCTCATCCAGTCCAACCCCCCTGCCAGAGCAGGGTCACCTAGAGCAGATCACCCTGGAACACATCCAGGCAGGCCTCAAATATCTCCAGAGAGGGAGACTCCACAACTTCCCTGGGCAGCCTCACAGCCAAAGGTAGCAAATGCTCAGAAGTTGCTTATATTGCTTTCTCTATCCCTCCTAAACCTTCCCATCTTGTTGTTCTGCCTCCTACCCTTTTTAAGGATCAGGAGCTCTGATTCCATGGCCATTGCCATTTATCACCTTTCATTCCAGCATCCTCTAGCTAGAATAAAATGTAAAGGAGTTGCCATTTCTGCTGTTGTATGCACCTTCTAAACTGAAAATGCCACTGCCACCTACCCTTCATAAAGGTCAAACAAAAAGAGAAAGAGTGAGATATTTTGATTTTGAAGGCTGGCCTCTGGGTCTTAAATACCACATCAAATCTTGATCCAACAAAGAAGTAAAGGACTTGCTACAGAATAGAATAGAATAGACCAGACCAGGTTGGAAGAGACCTTCAAGATCATCGCATCCAACCTATCATCCAACACCACCTAAACAACTAACCCATGGCACCAAGCACCCCATCCAGTCTCCTCCTGAACACCTCCAGTGATGGTGACTCCACCACCTCCCCAGGCAGCACATTCCAATGGCCAATCTCTCTCTCTGTATAGAACTTCTTCCTAACCTCCAGCCTGAACCTCCCCTGGTGCAGCCTGAGACTGTGTCCTCTTGTTCTGGTGCTGGCTGCCTGGGAGAAGAGACCAACCCCCACCTGTCTACACTCCCCCTTAAGGTAGTTGTAGAGAGCAAGAAGGTCATCCCTGAGTCTCCTCTTCTCCAGGCTAAGCAACCCCAGCTCCCTCAGCCTCTCTCCACAGGGCTGTGTTCCAAACCCCTCACCAACTTTGTTGCCCTTCTCTGGACTCATTCCAGCAAGTCAACCTCCTTCCTAAACTGAGGAGCTCAGAACTGGACACAGGACTCAAGGTGTGGCCTAACCAGTGCAGTGTACAGGGGCAGAATGACCTCCCTGCTCCTGCTGGCCACACTCTTCCTGATGCAGGCCAGGATGCCATTGGCCTTCTTGGCCCCCTGGGCACACTGCAGGCTCATGTTCAGCCTGCCATTGACCAGCACCCCCAGGTCCCTCTCTGCCTGGCTGATCTCAGCCACTCTGACCCCAGCCTGTAGCACTGCATGGGGTTGCTGTGGCCAGTGTGCAGAACCTGGCACTTGGATGTGTTCAATCTCCTGCCCTTGGACTCTGCCCATCTGTCCAGCCTCTCGTCCCTCTGCAGAGCCTCTCTACCCTCCAGCAGATCAACTCCTGCCCCCAGCTTGGTGCCATCTGCACATTCACTGCTGATGGACTCAATGCCCTCATCCAGATCATCAATGAAGATGTTAAGGAGCATGGGGCCCAGCAGTAATCCTTGGGGCACACCAGCACTTCCAGCACTTGGTCCTCTTCTGCAGAGCTGCTTTAAGATGAACAATGCAAAGCCACAATTCTGATAAATCAAATGTACCAAACATCAATTAAAAAAAAAAAAAAGGGCTAAATTCTTTCAAAGGAAAAGTACACAATGAGAAAAGGAGAACAAGACTGCATGCAAAAGGCAGCTAACACTGGTAGGAGCACAACTGGCACTGCACCACGTCAGAGCAGGCAGCTGGACCTCAGGGCTAACCACAACCACTCCTCCTTCCCAGCACCAACTCATGCAGTATCTGAAGGGGGCTACAGGAAGGCTGGGGAGGGACTGCTCAGGATCTCAGGCAGTGATAGGACTAGGGGGAATGGAATGAAGCTGGAGGTGGGGAGATTCAGGCTGGATCTAAGGAGGAAGTTCTTCCCCATGAGAGTGGTGAAGCCCTGGAATGGGTTGTCCAGGGAGGTGGTTGGGGCCCTGTCCCTGGAGGTGTTTAAGCCCAGGCTGGATGAGGCTCTGGGCAGCCTGATCTAGTGTGGGGTGTCCCTGCCCATGGCAGGGGGGTTGGAACTAGATGATCCTTGTGGTCCCTTCCAACCCCGACTGATACTAGGATACTGTGATGCACAGCACTCCAGGAAGGTGGTGCTGAAGCTAGGTGTTTCAGACAAGGAGCAGCAACACACAGACAGCAGTTCAGCCTCCTGTGCAGGTCACTCTGTACAGAACTCCTAAACAGGAGCTGAGGATAACCCATCCTTTTTTTCATTCCAGTCTCTCTCTTATGCCTGTAGGTTTGCAGCCCAATTTCAGCCAGGAATAGAGGTGTCAGCCTTGAAGCTACAACATGACTGCCATTTACTACACCCTGAACTTTTGTTCTCCACTGAGCAGATTTATTTAACAAAGGAAGCAGCTTTTTTTTTTTCCTTTTATGAATGAAAACTATTTTGGGCTCATTGTGGAAGAGCTAAAGGGAAACACTTCAGCATTGCTCTTATTTAAAGCACTCCTTTTTTTTTTTGTTTTAAATGTCTAATTGTGAAATGAGGATTTTTGACCTAAGATTTGCTCTGCACAAGCTCCCTTATGCTAAATAGAATAGAATGAACCAGGTAAGAAGAGACCTTCAAGGTCATCACGTCCAACCTATCATCCAACACCACCTGAACAACCAAACCATGGCACCAAGCACCCCATCCAGTCTCCTCCTCAACACCTCCAATGATGGTGACTCCACCACCTCCCCAGGCAGCCCATTCCAATGGGCAATCACTCTCTCTGTGAAGAACTTCTTCCTAACCTCCAGCCTAAACCTCCCCTGGTGCAGCCTGAGACTGTGTCCTCTTGTTCTGGTGCTGGCTGCCTGGGAGAAGAGACCAACCCCCACCTGTCTACAACCTCCCTTCAGGGAGTTGTAGAGAGCAAGAAGGTCATCCCTGAGCCTCCTCTTCTCCAGGCTAAGCAACCCCAGCTCCCTCAGTCTCTCCTCATAGGGTTTTGCTCCAAACCCCTCACTAACTTCGTTGCCCTTCTCTGGACACCTTCCAGCAAGTCAACCTCCTTCCTAAACTGAGGAGCCCAGAACTGGACACAGGACTCAAGGTGTGGCCTAACCAGTGCAGTGTACAGGGGCAGAATGACCTCCCTGCTCCTGCTGGCCACACTGTTCCTGATGCAGGCCAGGATGCCATTGGCCCTGGGCACACTGCTGGCTCATGTTCAGCCTACCATCAACCAGTACCCCCAGGTCCCTCTCTGCCTGGCTGCTCTCCAGCCACTCTGACCCCAGCCTGTAGCACTGCCTGGGGTTGTTGTGGCCAATGTGCAGAACCTGGCACTTGGATGTGTTCAATCTCATAAACATCTCCAGAAGCTACACAATCTCATAAATCTACATAAATCTCATAAAGATCTCATAAACATAACCAGAGGCAAGCACTGGACAGAAAGCTGGTGTATTTTTGTCACTGAAAGAACAAAACAACCTGCCCACAGAGCTGAAGGAGGTTTGGCCACACTAGATGCCATGCTGGGGAGACCACTAATGCCAGTAAT
Organism: Melanerpes formicivorus; assembly: GCF_026170545.1. NCBI lineage: Eukaryota > Metazoa > Chordata > Aves > Piciformes > Picidae > Melanerpes > Melanerpes formicivorus. Next base: position 20,843,865 of record NW_027142364.1, on the reverse strand, counting down.
AGACACTCAGGTCCCTAGGACAAGTCTTCAAGCCATTAAAGGACACAGCAGAAGCAAAGGTTTTTCCATTAACTCTGGTGCTGTTTGGACACAGAGAATGAAATCAAAGGAAACCCTTTTGCTAGTTTCCAAACCATGGGATTTTCAGAAGAATTCATTAAAGGGCTTCATTTCACAAGGTATTAAAGGAACAAGACCTCCTCCCTCCAGTCCAGCCACCATCAAGTTCACACCAGACAGACATTTAATAAGTGTAAGAAAAGTTCTCCCTGAGCTGCTGTTAAAGGTGCTTACAAGTGTACTACTCAACTCAGGCATTTTTCACACCAGAAGCAGCAATTCCTACAACAGAGCTTGGACAAGCTAAATGAAAGCAATCTACCAGTACTTTACAGAAATAAAGGCAACAGAACCTGAAGGTTTGCAGGAGAAGGAACAAAAGGTGCAATGGTTAAAGTGTTGGATGAAAATCTGACCTTTCCATATCAGGCCCTAGTCCTGGCACACATTTCCCCCGTGACCTGGGCACCCAGCTGGGACCTGGGGACTGGAATCCCACAGAATGAAGGGAATTTGTCTCCATATCACTGGGGGGAAAAAGAAAGCTGTGTCTTGTTGAATGCTTTTCACTCCACACAGAAGACAGCGAGAATTTTACTTCCTTGTGGTAAATGATGAAAATTAATCTGAGGGCTCTGTGTGGAAACAAGACAAACACTTCACCAGCCAAGAGCTTCTGCTGTCAATCCATAACACAGCTGTACAGACACAAAGCTTATTGGGGGCCTGACTTATACCATGCCATGTATTTAAGTACTACCACCCCCACCCCCACAAAAACCTCCAATGCTTCTCCCCAGGTTCAAAATCAATAATCTACAGGAGCTAAGACTGGTGCACAAAAAAAATGTTAAGTTTTACTTTAACAGAAAAGGCAAAAGTAGCAACCCTTTCAGGTATGATGGAACTGATGGCACAGAAACACAGCTAACCTGTCTGAAGAGCCAGTGTGTGGACAAATCTCATACACACAACAGCTGAGTCACCTACAATCAGAAAACAAAGTGAGTGAAAACGCAGGCAGAGGAATTAATAGGCTCAATGAAAATTAACCTTAATTGCCCCAGCTAAGAAAATGCTGTAGGGTTCTAGTGAGTGCACACTGCAAAGAAAACACATCAGCAAATCCTAAAGCTGGAACAAAACTCCCAGCAAGCTCAGACGAAGAGGAAGAAGTCAGTCAGCGTGGCCAGACAACCATCAGCGCTCGTGTTAGAACAGTTCAGTCAACCATCTCCCATCGCTGGAGGCTACACTAAGGCAGCCGAGGGAGGCACCTGCTCCTTCAAGGGCTCCAAAAGCATCCTCCAATCGCAGCATCTGCAGGGACACACAGACCCCAGCAGAAGAGGCAGAGCACCAGTGGCGGCAGCAAGCTTTTAGAGCCAATGCTGCAGGCACTTCAAGGGAAGACGAAGTTGACTATCAGCACAGTTTGTAAAACCGCCTCGTCAATTCCGTTCCAGCCCTCAGTGTCCGGTTCACCTAGCAGCTGCTGATCCCTAAACAAGCTCGAAGAGGCCCCGCTCTTTGGGATGAAGCCGCGGTTGTCAGAGGTGCTTGCAGTGTGAGATCACCACCTCCACAGCTCAGCTGATAGCAAAGCACTCCATAACCTTTGTCAACAGCAATACAACGCACTGACTCATCTGCTGAAAAATGGATGATGGGATGCACCGACTGCTCGTCGTGTACTCTGCTGGGCGAGTTGCCCCTTGGCGTCTCAGCACTCACCCTTCCCACCGACCCCGCCACTACACAACAGGCTGACGCGTGCCCATGCGGCGGAACGCTTTATGCGACGATGGTCGGTAACCAGCACCGGCAGGCAGACCCGCACGTCGGTGCGGCAGGCGGAAGCAGCGCAAGGAGGCTCCTGCCCCGGCTGCGGGAGGTGCCACGCAGAGCCCGGGGCAGCCCCGAGGGCGGCCCGGCGCCGCCAGCGGGCAGCAGGAGGGAGGGGGGTGGGGGGAGCAGGGGAAATCCCGGGCCGCAGGGACCGCGCTGCACGTGTCCGGAGGCCGGCAGACCGCGAGCAGCCGCGCACACGCTACGGGCCACATGCCCACCCCTTCCCCGGGCGGCGGAGGCTGCCCCCGCCGCGGGGCCCCCTCCGAGCGGCGGGGGGGGGGGGCCCGCTATTCACGGCAGCGGCCCCGCCGCCACCACCTCCGCACCCGAGCCGGGCCGCCCCGCCGGGCTGCAGCAGGCAGAGGAGAGGCCGGCACGGCTGAAGGGCGCTAGGGACTGGGGGGCGGCCGTGCGAAGCCAAGGGCGGCGGGGGCTGAGAGGCGGAGCGCCAAGGGAGGCCCTGCCCGGCGCGGCCCGCGGACCCTCCCTCACCTGCCGGGCCGGGCCGGCCCCACTCACCGGCGGCACCCTCAGCTGAGCCCCATGCCGGCGGGGCGGGCGCGGGACCGGAGCGGGACCGGTTCTCCCCCGCCCCACCCCGCCCGCCGCTGCCTCGTGAGGCGCGACCGGATCCGCCGCTAACCGGCTCCACGCGCCGGCCGCGCTGAGCGGGGGCAGGGAGGGGCGCGGAAGTGACGTCTCCGCGCCACGCCCCCCGCGCCCCATCCGCGCCGGAAGACGGGAGCGCGCGCCTCCGGGGTGGGGGGGGGGTGGGGGGCTGCAGCCCGGGGCGGGTGTCGGAGGGGGGGCGTCGCCGTGGGGGCGTGCCGCCGTGAGGGGCTGTGGCTGTGGGGGCACGTGGGTGTAAGGGGACAGCTCCGGGGGGACACGGAATGGAATCACTTGTCATTTGGGAAAGCCCTCTAAGACCGTCAAGCCCAACCTGCAGCCCAGCCAGCAGCCCAACCTGCAGCCCAACCTGCAGCCCAACCCCAGCCTGGCCGCTGGAGCGCGTCCTCAGGTGCACGTGTCGCGGTTTGCGAACACCGCCGGGGATGGTGACCCCCAACACCTCCCTGGGCAGCCTATTTCCATGTCCGACCGCTCTTTCAGTAAATAAAACTTCCATGATGTCCAGCCTAGACCTCCCCTGGTGCAAGTTCAGGACGTTTCCTCTTGTCCTATTTCTTACTGCTTGGGAGAAGAGACCAACCCTCCTCTTGTCCCAACCTCCTTTCAGGTAGCTGTAGAGAGCAGTGAGGTCTCCCCTCAGCCTCCTCATGGCTTTGGGGACTGGCACTCCATGGGGATACTGGGCTAACTCCACTTAAGCCCCTCGTGGAGGAATTGTCCAGGGCAGACCTTCACGCCGTGGCAGGCATCCAGGGAAGCAGGCTGCTGTATGACTATAGATGACCACTACAAATGTTACATAATGGTGAGAAAGGATAGGGAACAGTCCAGAGAAACTTCCCCAGTGCTCTGGGGCAAGCCAGCAGAGGCACCACAAGACTCAACCCCCCCAGTTTAAGAAAACCCAGCAGGTCACTCTGCTCCTCTTTCCTCAGCCCAACAGGAGTGCTGTGGAGTCTTTCCACACTCTCCTGCTTTTAATAACCCATCTGTCACCTGCCTTTGCCATCAGCTAATGACAACGCTTGTCTGCAGTGGTGCTGGTGTCCAAGGAGCATGCCTAGTGCTCAGGTGCTTATCGCTTCCCTCATCAGCAGCCCTCTCCTGTGTCGCTGTTCTCCGTGACGTGGTCAGCTGGGACCTGGATGTGCTCTACCCTCAGTGCCTGGAAGTCAGCATTCCAGTTAGTACAACTAACATTGCTCACCTATGCCCAGCCAAGAAAGCCAGTCAGGGTGGAGTGCCTGATGGCCTGCTCTTAAATTGCTGTCCCACAGATCTACACTAGACTGGAAATTATTTTGACTAATTCCAGAGAGCATATGCTCAACACAGTGAGGCCAAAAAGTAGGCACTTGTTTGACTTCACTGAGCAGACCCTGAGGTGGATGCCTGGTTGAGCTTTCAGATGCATCAGTTAAAGATTTTGATGAGCACACACTGCTGCCAAATTGCAAGACTAAAAGTGGTTACAAGCAAAAGTGAGCCTGAGGAAATACCACAGTGAGACAAATGGAAACTGGAGGAGGAGTTCTCCAATGTCTTCTTAGATAATTCAGATGCTCACTAAAGGAGCACATTTAGGGGATCTCTCTATATGTGTTTTCACATAGTGTTAGAATCATAGCATCAACAAGGTTGGAAAAGACCTCAAAGGTCATCAAGACCAACCTGTCACCCAAGACCTCATAGAATCGATAGAATAAACCAGGTTGGAAGAGACCTTCAAGATCATCACATCCAACCCATCAACCAGTCCAACACCACCTAAACAACTAACCCATGGCACCAAGCACCCCATCAAGTCTCCTCCTCAACACCTCCAATGATGGTGACTCCACCACCTCCCCGGGCAGCCCATTCCAATGGGCAATCACTCTCTCTGTATAGAACTTCTTCCTAACATCCAACCTAAACCTCCCCTGGCGCAGCCTGAGACTGTGTCCTCTTGTTCTGGTGCTGGTTGCCTGGGAGAAGAGACCATCATCCGCCTGTCTACACCCCCCCTTCAGGTAGTTGTAGAGTGTGATAAGGTCACCCCTGAGTCTCCTCCTCTCCAGGCTAAGCAACCCCAGCTCCCTCAGCCTCTCCTCACAGGGCTGTGTTCCAAGCCCCTCACCAACTTCGTTGCCCTTCTCTGGACACCTTCCAGCAAGTCAACCTCCTTCCTAAACTCACGACTACTAGACCAATGCACCAAGTGCCACGTCCAGTCCCCTCTTGAACACCTTTTTCTTCCAGTACTACTTCTGCATTGCATATTTGGGGAGCCATTGACTGTTACATCCCATTGCATGCCACCCCAGCAGCCACTTAACAGGACCTACATCCATCTGGCAGAGCACCCCTGCAGTGCTCTCAGTTTCCCACGCCAGCTCCCCTGACCCCCTAGCCCTAGGGTGAGTCAGCCCAGCGCAGGGGCCGCCTCTGCTGGTAATAACATGAAAGTTTTAAAACAATAAAAAAAGGCAGAGTGTTCTGTTAGCCCAAGTGAGCTGAACTGATTCACCAGGCAGGCATGTGACCACTGTTTAAGGGAATAGGAGGAAAAGAAAAGGAGAAACAAAACCGTCCCTTTTGGCAGCCACCCACCCACAGATCTGGCATCATCCCGGCTCAGAATAATTACCTTCCTCTGCTCAAAAAAACCAACCCAACAACATGAAAACCATCTCTTTTCTGCTAATGTGTTAACTCTGGCACTGTTACAGTTTCATTATGCATTGGCTGCATGCTTCAGCGACCTCCTCACAGCTTTTGTCAGAGGCTGGCATCAGCCTAGCCAAGCTTTGACTCCTGCTTACCTGAGGCACATCGGTTGGCTTTTATGTCGTGACTCAACCTGTTCCTCCCCCTGTGCCTCCAGAAATTCAGTGGTGCTGTAGCTGCTGAGAAATCAGCACTAGAATTCAGCTTTGGTGATCTCCTCAGGCAGCTTGAAAAATAATTTTGCCTGCAAGTTTTGCCTGCAAGTTCCTTCACTCTGGCTGTATGGGGAAGACAAAAATACCTCCATTAGATAGGGGGGCATCATCTTCTCCCTTTTCCAAACAGAAAAACAACCAACCCAACCCAACCCAACCCAACCCAACCCAACCAAACCCAACCCAACCCAACCAACCCTTCATAACTTCAGCTTTTTTTTTTCACTGAATTGTGCTTTTGTTGAACATCCAACCTTAATCATTGCTGGGATTTGCTTTGTAGCCTAAGGAAACACCACTGAGTGGTGCTCAGGCATATCTGCCAGATATGTTTTCACTGCCTCTCCCCAATTCATTACCCCTGTTTCCAACCCATTGATCTACTCACTGCTATCAGCTTGCCAAACTTCCAGCTCTATCCAGCTCTTTCTTGTTTCCTGTATCTCCTTTTTTTTACTCTTTCCCCCAACAAGATGCTTTGTTTCATTTTAAAACAAGAAAAGCCCCCTTTGAGTTATCTAATAGTACTTTGGGGAAGAACTCCCCCAGTTTCCATTTGCAGACCAGCAATCTCCACCCAAAAGACATCAGCAAATTTACAGACCATTTGTCTCGCTGTGCTGTTCCCTCAGGCTCATAACCGCTTTTGGTCTCACAATTTGAGAGCAGTGTCCCAAACAGAGTCATGTGAAGGTGAGGAGATTGAAAAGGGCACTGTTCTGCCTGCACATTGGTGGGAAAACAGGTGAAAAACACCCAAGCAGGAGCAGCATACACCCATACGTGGTGTGATGAGAAGAAGCCAGCAAGGAGACTTTTTTATATGACTAGGTGTTGGCTGATAAAGAGAGTTAGCATCTGACTCAGAGGGAAAATATTGTGAAGTTATTAGTGCTACTAAACAGAAGCTATTATTCTGTCATTCACTATTGGCAATGAGAGCAAGAAGATTGGCTTTGATACATCAAAACTCCTTTAGGAAGTTTCAATTCAAGGTTAATTTCGCAGCACATTTTTCAGCTCATTGCCTGTGCTGTTGTATTAACTTTATCCCCATTAGAAGGTTTCCTTCAACACCTAATTGCTTTTCTTTCATTTTTTTTTTCCAGTTGCTGGCAAATTTGAGCTCGTTTATTGCTTCACAAACCTCAAACCATGCAGGCTCTTATTAATTCAGTGATTAATTTTGTGGTTGGCACGCTCCCTCCGCCCATCTCCTTAAGCTGTTTCTCAGCTGCTTTCCAGCTCTCCTGGTGTCGCTCTGGTTTGTACTGCTGGAGGTGCCTGGCAGCTTCCCCAGGGAAGGGATGGGTCACCTGGTGTGCACACCAGAAGTCATGGTGTTCAGTGCTTTTGAAGCATCAGGTTAACCTAGTAGAAACAAGAGGGGGGAAATACGACAAGAGAAACAATAGGTTTTGTCTGTTCAGTTCTTCTTACCAAGGCTGGTTAACGGGGAGAAATGAGCCAGAGTGCACAATCCAGCACTGTCATCACTTCTGGAAATGCTACAGCCAGTCACAGCCACTGCAGCTCCCTGAGACTTTGCTCAGTAATGTGGGAGCAGGCAAGCAGCCTGGAGCTCGAGGACAGCGAGAGCAGTAAGTCCCGCAGCCGTTCTTAATGGGCTTCCCATGACTCCTGATTTCATGGTTACATATTTTCCACGTGAACCTGAACCAGGTACAGATCCCACAACAAAACTTTACAGCTTTTTGTGACTAGAACATTTTCCACACATGACATTTCTCCCTTGCTCCCTCCCAGCACCTTTCCCCCAGTGTCCAGGGCGTACCCTCTTTTCCATGTCTGGCTGTGCCCCACCAAGCCCTGCACTCTCCCAGGTGAGGCACAGATGTACAGAACACTGCTCATGAGGTGTATGGCATTTAGTGAGTCTCAGGGTGACTAATCACATTTTATGTGCTTTCCCAGTCTGGCTGTATCCACTCTTATCTCTCATCTGAGACTGTAAATCCTTCAGGGCAAAGACTGGCTTTGTAACCTGCTGTATATTACCTAGCTGACAGGAGCCAAGGTTTTTACATGTTTCAGCAGTGAGCAGCCTGAGTATCATTTTGCTTTAAGAACAGTGGCAATTTTTCTCTCCTTTGCCCATAATCTCTAAATCAGCTAGGACAAGAACCTATCTGAAGATCATGTTTGTGTATGGAGTGGATCTTGTGCCAAAACTAAGATACCCAAGTAGCAATGAAAATAAATAAAAGCCTACTGTTTATTGATTCAGTCTCTTTAATGTGTATAGATTAGCATGTTCCACCCTGCCTTTTCTGGGAGGGCTCTATAAATATGTGCCTTAGCTCAGAGAGGTTATGGGATGCACCTCTGCAGTGCACAGGCACCCAGATGGCCACATCTGCTGCCCAGGATGCTGCAGGCACACTGCTGCTTGCCCTGTGCCACCAAGACCTCCCAGGGACAGCCATGGGGCCTCCTGTGGGACACCTCTCGCCCTGTTTGGTTGACTTTCCCAGCCAGGGTGTTACACTATGGGGATGAAATCACCCTGATCCACTCCTTTAATCCCCATACATCCTTAGGCAAATAAAAAGCACCTCCTAAGAAAAGGGTCTGGGAGGGGATAAGGCTCTGTGCTTTCACAGAGGGGAAGGAATTGACTGTGGGTGGACACAACCTTCTCCTCCTACCTTTTGTGTTCTCCCCAGTCTCAGTTGTCTGCAGGCTCTGCCAGCTTTGATTTGTGAGTTCAGGAGCTGGCAACATCAATGGCATCACTGCTGTGCTGGGCTCTCAGACGTGGGCATGGGATCTGCATGGGACCATCAGCCTCTTGAACCCAGTGAATGCACAGACAGGTATATGGTGAGCCATTAAACGGTGGTTAGCAAGGTGCAGTTGGAGCCTGACTCTTCAGGAAGACCATTGGCATGCAGCTGAAAGCCAGAAGCCTTTAAAAGTCTCCTTTGAAAGCTCTTTAAACTGCTTTGGCAGGCCCAGGTTGTTAAACAATTTATTATCACTTCTCTGCCAGCAAAGCTTGTGAAACAGCTTAAAGAGCAAACTGTACAGTGCCCAAGACTGTCACAGATGAAACCTCTCTTTTCTCTTGTGCCCACCCATCCCTTTCCCCCCTTTCCCCCAGACATCCATTTCTTCTTGGTTTAAAATAGCCTGGCTAGTTATTTCCATTACAAGAGCAGCATATCTAATAAGTCACAAGCCTTCAGCAGCAGCCAGGGTGAAAGAATTCATTGCTCCATTTACTCCAACAAGATCTTAGTCACTTCTTGTAGCAGCTGGGATAAATAATTCTAAGCTTTCCCATTCCTCACTAGCTCCACAACTGCCATGGGAAGCAGTAAAGGAGATCATGCCTGTCTCCAGGTTACTTCTCAGACCCTTTGAAGGCTATTCCTTCCTCAGAAGCTTCCATCCCCTCTCCTCTCCTGTCTCCCTGCTGCCACAGAGCTGCAAGTGAAGCCATGTGCAGCTGTTTGGCATGTTCTTTTCGTTGATGCTTGTCCCTTTCCCCCCTCTCCTGTTTATTTTCAGTTATGCAGAAGTCTTTCTGTCAACAGGACTGTCAGACTTTGCCTAGCCTGTAGCATATCTAAAGAGAAGTGGGATCTGAGTGCCTTTCCTTGCTTTCATGCCTCCACTGAATTATTTCTAAATGCTTCCCTGCAGCCTGCACCCAAAAGCTTATTTCCATCTGATCTCCTGATGGCTTGCTCAGGGCTTGTCATACTCAGCCCCCAGGCTGAGCTGTGATCCTTGGGCACCACATCAGCACTGGTAATGGTAACAGCAGAGCAAAAGCTTCCATCCTATGGAGGAGGACTGAGGTTGGTAGCAGCTGTCCCAGCCAGAGGGAAAAACTGTCAAGGGGACACAGCAGGCACCTGCAAAGCTACTGACTTCACTGGGAAGCATTCCAGTAAATAGGGAGAGCTCCACCCACACCAATGCAGAGCAAAAATGCAACCCCAGGTAACCTATTTACAGACAAACCACCCCAGGACAGTTAGAAAAAGAAAGCAACTGTCTAAACAGAGCCTAAAAGAAAATGTGCAGGCAAAGCCTGAAGAGTCAAGAGAGAAACCATCGCTTCCACCTAGCAGGGTACCACTGGCAAAGGACAAATGCTTGTGCATTTGTTATTTGGCTGCAAGTAAAGGGACTGTGAAATGAATCTGTCTCTCATTGCCCACCCAGCACAGAGGACAGATTCAAGTTCTCTGGCAGCTTTCCTAGCTGGAGAAGGAGATATCCTCTCCTGATGAAGAATCCACACAGGCTGCTAATGGACCTTGCCGTCTAGCAGCACGATGTTTTGACTTCATATTAGAACTGCTGGAAAATGAGGCCTTTAATACCTCTATTGTTGTACATTTCTCCCTCAAAGAATGTTTAAAGGACTTAATCAGACTCATTTCCTTAATTTCAAGCATATCTCTGCAAATGTATTATCCCAGGCTGATGGCATCAAAGAGAGAGTTAGGAATAAAGCCAAGTGAATAAAACCAAAGATATTTCCTTTCAGTTACTGTGCAGCCTTCACGGGCTGCAGGGCATTAGGGCTGCTGAAATACCACTGCCACATTCTTCGAGATCTGGGAATTAGTGCCTTGCTTTTATGCACTTGGTGGGAAGCAAGGAGGCCATCCCTGGCACCCTGGGCCCAGGAAGGGCTGGGCTGTGGTGAGCAGCTTCAGATGTGCAGCACCGGAAAAGCATCTTCAAACTACTGCTACTTGGGTTCCCAGTTTCCAAGAGATATTTAATCATAGAATAGAATAGAATAGAATAGAATAGAATAGAATAGAATAGAATAGAATAGAATAGAATAGAATAGAATAGAATAGAATAGAATAGACCAGGTTGGAAGAGACCTTCAAGATCATCGCATCCAACCTATCATCCAACACCACCTAAACAACTAACCCATGGCACCAAGCACCCCATCAAGTCTCCTCCTGAACACCTCCAGTGATGGTGACTCCACCACCTCCCTGGGCAGCCCATTCCAATGGGCAATCACTCTCTCTGTGTAAAACTTGCTCCTGACCTCCAGCCTGAACCTCCCCTGGCACAGCCTGAGACTGTGTCCTCTTGTTCTGGTGCTGGTTGCCTGGGAGAAGAGACCAACCTCTGCCTGTCTACAACCTCCCTTCAGGTAGTTGTAGAGAGCAAGAAGGTCTCCCCTGAGTGTCCTCTCCTCCAGGCTAAGCAACCCCAGCTCCCTCAGCCTCTCCTCATAGGGCTGTGTTCCAAGCCCCTCACCAACTTTGTTGCCCTTCTCTGGACATACTCCAGCAAGTCAACCTCCTTCCTAAACTGAGGAGCCAAAGTTCTTCTACTGAACCAAAAAAATACCCAACACCCTGGATGTGATTTTTATGGCATATGCAATGCTTGCTTTCACCTTCTGTTCTTTGGCATCAGCTGCAGAGAAGCAGCAGCTCTTGCAGCCATCCTGGAGCAGGGTGAAGGTCCATGCAAACCACCTTCCCAGGCGTTTCTGATGGGAGCTGGCCCAGAGCAGACAAGCCTGCAGCAGAGTGGAAGTTCACTGAGACTCAGGGTGAGGAGACAGCTTGTGTACCCTCCCACGGGGGAGTCAAACTCCCTTTTACTGCCACGCTACCAGGGCTGCAACACGGACAGGATGGGGGGCATCTGGCATGCAATGCTTCTCCAGAGTGTCATCACAGATCTCAAACCCAGATGCCCTTGTCACAGAATCACAGAATGTTGGAGGTTGGAAGGGACCTCCAGAGATCGTGTCCAACCTCCCTGCCAGAGCAGGGTCACACAGGAACATGTCCAGGTTGGCTTTGAAAGTCTGCAGACAAGGAGACTTCACAACCTGCAGCCTGCTCCAGCCCTCCAGCACCCTCACAATAAAGAAGTTTCTCCTCACACTGAGGTGGAACTTCCTGTGTTCTACTTTATATCTATTATTCTTTGTCCTATTACCACTGGAAAGAGCCTGGCCCTTTCCTCTTGACACCCACCCCTCAGATATTTATAGACATTAATAAGATCCCCTCTCAGCCTTCTCTTCTCCAGGCTAAACACTCCCAGTACTCTCAGTCTTTCTCCATAGCAGAGATGTTCAAGTTCCTTAACCATCCTTGTAGCTCTTTGTTGGACCCTTTGCAGTAGATCCCTGTCTTTCTTGAACTGGGGAACCCAAAACTGGGAGGCTAAGGAGCAACTCCTAACCCTTGCCGTGCCAGGGGACAAGACACAATTTTAACAGCATGGCCCAGGGCAGAGCAAGCAGATTTAGTGAAGCAACTTATGCAACCTTGTTCTCACAGAGCTTCCTGGGAAAGCACAGGAACAACAACTGCAGTTACAACAAAGCAGAGAGCTGTGAGGCCTTTCTGCTTCGTGCTCTCCAGAGTAAGGCTGAGCCACGTCTGCTTTCAAAGCGAGCAGGGAGCCAGAGCCTCTGCGCATCTCTCCTATCTCCTCTCCCTGGCAGAGCAGCACAGAGAGGAAGGGTAGTCAGGTTATGCTGTCTGGCCATTTGGCCCATCATCAGTCATCCTCAGTAATAACGTTTTAATCTCTGTTGTTTCAACTAAACGGGCAAAATCCAGAGGTTTGTTCTGGTCTGAGGAGCTGGGCTTCTGCAATGCCCTCTGCCGCCACCGTGGCTCCCCGGCCGCCCCGCAGACTGGCAGCGCCGCTGCCGGCAGGGCGGCCGTGCCCAGCCTCCCATGGCCCAGCACCAGCTGGAACACAGCAGGAGCTGAATGTGCTGATGGGTAAAGAACATCTTGTGCAAGGGCCAGAGGAGATCAATGCAGCCACAAGACACTGAAAAGCAGTTTCTGGAGTGGGCAGAAAGCCTTGGGAACACAATCCGGTAACTGCAGTGACAAGGCACAGGCAGCTCCGCACAGGGGATGCCTGCTGGTGGCCTCGGCTAGGGCTGCCTGCGTGCTGGGCTGCTGGGCACAGCAGCAGCCAGAGACTCCTGCTTACAAAAGGCTTGGAGAAACCCAGGGCTAGCTTAGGCTTGGGGATTCTGCCTCAGCTCTCCTCCCTTCCTGAACTCCCCAAGGGAAGCAGGGGAGATCTCCATCTCTTCAGCCTTTCCTCGGCAACAGTAAGGCTTGGAGACAGTGCTGTGAAGTCAGAGAGGACAGGCTCTTGTTCACAGAAGCCAGGGTTTCACATGGCAGGCTATGGTAGCACTGTGACAGCTCAGCAGTGCTGCAGCCTAACAGAAATGCTCACTTCTGGGCTTTCTCCTTCCTTCAGCCCACGCTAGAAGATGCTTTCCCCCTGCTCTCCCACCCACCATGAAGCAGGATGGCAGCTCCAAAGCCATCACTTCTTAGCAGCAGTTAAAGCTGAATGAGAAGCTACTGAACAAGAGAAGCTGCTGGACCTTTTCCACCATCTCTTGCCCTCTGGGGTCCTTTCTTTTGATTCAGTAAGGTATTAGCATAAGAAATTACTAATTACTTTTGCAGCCCCACCTTCATGATGCAAGCTCATGTGCCTCCTCAGGACAGGTCATGCCTTGACAAACATCTGGCTGCTGGATCACTCCAGACACCTCTTGTGGCTCAGCAGACAGGGCAGGCTCCACAGCAGGAGGAGACAAGTGGTTGCTGAGTAGCTATGGTGCAAAGCAGCTTTCAACCCCCTGCCCTGGGCTGAGCAAGCAGCAGCACGTTCTTGGCAGCTAGGAAACCCAAGGGGAGGGCTGTGCAAGGTAGAGGGGTGCTTGCATGGCAGCACATCCCACCCCCTCACAGAGCCATGCAAAGGAATGCATCCCTGTGCACAAGGCTGTGCGCCACATCAGTGTTTCCTGCAGCACAGCACACGGGGATGGAGGCCTCTGCAAAGGGCTGTGTCCACAGACAGGATGCTCTTGGGGCCCTTGAGGGCCTATCCAAGACATCTGGCCACACTGCTGCAGCAGCTGTGCCTGAAACCCAGGGCCTCAGGGTAGACCCTTCTGCCCTCCTGGCCTCAGCTACAACCATCAGAGCCCCTCTCAGCCCAAAGCAGGTGAGCTCTCATCACTCAGTGGAGCAGAGGACACTAAGCAAATGCAACCTGCTGCCAACCCCATCCCTGGCCAGGCTGGTAACCAGGAGCCCTGCACACCCCTCCAGGAGGAGTGCAGACAGATGTGGCTGCAGGCCCTGAGGAAAAGCCTCCTTCAAAGCTGTGCAGAGCATTCCCACCCTGGCCATTGTTTTGGGAATGGCTGGAAAATGTCAGCAGGGCACTGGGTGGGGGTTGGGGGAGGGGAGGGGGAATCAGGAAAAAGGAAAAACAGATGATTAGATTTTTATTTTTTTTTTTAAACCAGCCAATAAATTATATTAACTTTTCCACTGACCTTTTGTCAGGTCACATTATCAGGCTGGTGAATGTGGTTCATGGAGATAGCATTCTGCTGGGATTTCAAGCTGTGCAGAAAGTGCATCCCAAGCAATATGCCAAAATGGAAACACTGGCCCTGCTGGGGGGCTGTGCTCCTCAGCAGCCTCCTGGGAAAGGCCAGCTCCAGCACTTACAAATAGGTATTTCATTTAAAAGGTTGGGGGCCCAGGGGGGTTGGGGATTTATAGAATCAGAACTGTCAGGGCTGGAAGGGACCTCAAGGCTCAGCCAGTCCCAACCCCCCTGCCATGGGCAGGGACACCTCACACCACAGCAGGTTGCTCACAGCCACATCCAGCCTGGCTGCAAACACCTCCAGGGCTGAGGCTTCCACCACCTCCCTGGGCAACCTGTGCCAGGCTCTCACCACCCTCCTGGGGAAGAGCTTCTTCCTCACATCCAATCTGAATCTACCCACTTCTAGTTTTGTTCCATTCCCCCTAGTCCTAGACCTGACAGCCTGAGCAGTCCCTCCCCAGCTTTCTTGGAGCCCCCTTCAGATACTGGAAGGCCACAACGAGGTCACCTCGGAGCCTTCTCCTCTCCAGACTGAACTGCCCCAACTCACTCAGTTTGTCTTCATAGGAGAGGTGCTCCAGCCCTCTGATCATCCTTGTGAGGTCTGGCTCTTTGGTTACTGCTTTCTTCTTGAGGTTGTGGTGCCTGTGGAGGGACCAGCTTTGCACCATGCAGCCAAGATCACCTTCGTGCCTGTTCCTGGCCAACAAGCCCTGGTGCAGACAGCTGGAAACAGTCAGCTTTCCTTAGCCAGAGCACTGACACTGGCCTCACATCACAGCGCTGCCTCGAGGACAGGAGAACATTCTGTCCTTAAACCTTCTGCCCTCAAACCTTCTGCCCTCAGCGGGAGGGAAGAGGGTGTGAGGGTGCAGCTACATGCACTGGGTGCCTGCTGGTGGCCCTGGCAGCCTCAGGCAGGGTTTGCCAGGTGTTGGCAGGACTGAAGGACTGTGCTGTGTTGCATTGGCTCTATCTCATCAAGTCAGAGGTACCAGCTCCTCCCAGGAGTGCCAGCAGGGAGCATGCCAGCCCACAGGAGCCAGCGTGATCCTGCTGCCCCAGGACTGCCCCGGTCCCCAGGGCTCAGAGCGCTGCTCTGCCCCCTCAGACTGCGGCCACAGCAGAGACAGAGGCCTCCTCTCACCCCTGCCAACCCAGCAAAGCCAAAATTAGCCTCCTCTGTGTGTGTGTGCCGGGTAGAAGAGCCACAATTGTATCTCAGGAAGGCATTATTGTACTCCACGAGCCCTATCTTATCGGGGAAAGGAAAATGGGCCTTTGACAAATTGCCTCTGTCGCAGCCAGGGTGAGCACATGACTTGTGGTAATCACCCACGCTGGCCACGGCCACCATTGTTCCTCTGCCACACCGGGCCCAGGCAGCCACGACCCTGCTGGAGATGAAAGAGCACATGGAGCCCTGAGCCCCCTCACTGCAGCTGCCCCCCAGACATTGTGTTTGCAGGTGGGGATGCAGCTGGAGTTAGGCTGATCCCTTCCTTTATCAGGAGCCTTTAAGTGCTGATAAGGTGACATCACCCGCTGGAGCAGGGACTTGAACTCTTTAGCCAGGGGAGATGGTTATCAGCGGGCTCTGGCAGCTCTGTGCTCGCTCTCCAGCCCCGCAGCTGGAAGCAGAGCCACCCTCTGAGGCTCTGACACGAGAGGAAGGGTTTGTTTGCCTTGCACAATGGCTGCTCAGATCCTATCCGACGGCAGGGCAGAGAGCAGTGCAGGACACTTCAAAGGCCCTCGGCTTCACACTGCTGTGGCACAGGGCACCCAGCGTGGCCATCCTGCCCCAGGACACTCAGCCTGACCCCAGGGACAACCTGGTCCTTGGAACACCAGTTGCAACAGGAGGCACGTTGTTCCTAGACCCAGGGCAGGGAGGACCACTGCCTGGAGACCTTAGAGTGTCTCACAAGAAAGCCCAAGGGCAGCCCATGAGCTCATCTTTACCTGCAGAGCATCCCCACAGGGAAAGCAGGTTGCTTCTGCTGTCTCTCCACTCCTCACTGGTGCAAGGCCACCTGGGGATCCTCCCCAGCAGGACTGGGAGGGCTGGACCTGTCCAGATACCCCACAAACCAAATCCCCTAGCAGAGCAGGGAGCTACGAGTGCTCAGCTCGCCACGAGTGCTCAGCTCGCCTCTGCTGCAAGCCAAAGGGCAGGGAAAGACCTGGAGGGCAACTGTGATGGCCACTGGGACAGCCAGCACAAGCCTGCAGCGATGTCTCGTGGGGGCCACTGCCTGGCTGGGTCAGTTCACCTACCTGGGAGGGGTCACAGCACAGGGTGTGTGCAGCCACCCTCCCTGTCCAGGTGCTTGGCACAGCTGTGGCAGGTCTGGCCTGGCAGCAGTGCTGGGAAAGCTCCAGTGTGCTCTGCACTGGAAGGTGCTCTTCTTCTCTCCAGGCATGACTGTGATGGTTTGTGGGGTGATCTCCATCAGGGGTGGTGGTGCCAGTGGCAGCCTCCCACATACCCAAGAATCAGCAGCCACTGAGTGCTGCAGGGAGTGGGCAAAGAGGTTCCAGCAAACTGCCCTGCCTGGCTGTGCAGCACCTGCCCAGTGCCTTGTTCTGCTCTGCTGCCAGGCCTGGCTTACCAAGGCAGGCCAAAGAGACAGAATGCCAGGTGCTGCAAGCATCATACCTCTCCAGCCAAAGCTGCTGCTGCCCTGATGCCTGCAAGTTTCCTTATGCCTACAGCTCAGGCCTCTGCTTCCCAGAGCTGGGCCATCTGTGTCACACCAAAGGGAAAAAAACCAAGTGAATTGGATACAGGATCTGAAAGGACTGAGACCACTGGTGTCCTCTTGCTGCACCCCAGGGCACAGACCAAGTACAGCCACTGGAGGGCTGAAAACCACAACGTGGGATGTGCCTGAGCCCCAGCATCATCCTGCACAGCTCCTCCTTTCACCCAGGCCCCTGCAGCCTACACCATCCCTTCCCACAGCATGAGCAGAAACCATCACAGCTCCCATCCCAAGACTCCCCACAGAAGGGAGCTGCACAGCACCCATCCTGCTGCTGTCTACAGTTAATGAAGGGACACCAAAGCAGCCCTTGAGGCAGATCAGGGGCTCACTTCTGGGGCCACAGCAGAGCAGGGTGACCTGCAGACCACCCTGCCGCAGCCCAGGAGCTTCCTGAGAGATGGGGGCAGCCCTGGCCTGTCTCCCCAAACTTCTCTCATCACTCATCGCACTCTCACTGCCCAGAATAGCCCACAACGAATTCTGCAGTTAGTTTGGGCCTGCTCTGAGCCTGTGGTCTGCTTTTGTCTCTGGCCAGCTTCATTTCAGACCTCCCTGTGCTCTGAGATGCAGCAGAGGCACTCGTCCTTTCCTTTCTTTTTCTGCCTTGATGGTACCCACCCCACCACAACCCCTCAGGCTCACCTCCATCCTTACTCAGATGCCATCCATGCCCTTTGCTCCTCTTCCTGTGCCCAGCACTGTACACACACTGGCACAGCAGAGAGTCACTTGCAGCTCCCACAGCACTGCACTAGCAGGACCAGGAGCTACTCCTGCTCCCAGCCCTGCCGCATGGACACGCTCTCTGTCCTTGTCCCCACCACTCTGACATGTACTACAAGGAGTCACTCTGTCCCCCAGCAGTGCCAGACCCTTTCAACACAATCTGCCAGCAGCTTTGGGGGTGCCCATATGCAAAAGAATTACCTATGACTACCACAGGTTGCTGCCTTGCTTTCCTCAGCTCTTCCAGAGCACTTAGAGCAAGTTTTCTATTGTCAGTGCATAAATAAGGGACACGGATGGTCTCGTGGGGTGCCGCAGAAACAGGCCAGGTGAGCTGCCAAGACTCAGAGCAAAGCACTGCGGACACTGCCGGCAGCTGCACACCCATGCAGCATCCACAGAGAGTCTTCACCCGGCCGGCTCGCAGGTCCCGGCCGGCTGGCAGGTCCCGGCCGGCTCGCAGGTCCCGGCCGGCTGGCAGGTCCCGGCTCAGGCAGGCGTCCTCCTGCGCTTTAGAAAGCAGCTGAGGTGCCCACCCCACCGTCTGCAGCCGAGGCTTTTGTTTCTCTCTGGGTTATCTTATCGCCATAGGAAAGGCAATACAGCAGAAGAATTTCCTCTCCTTTCTGTTTCCAGCCTTTCCATTGTCTGGCGTCTGGACCGCTGAGCCTCACCACTCAGCAATTCACTGGGGGCCTTTGGAAACACCAATGCAGGCACCTCTTATCAGAAGGAGCTCTGCGAAGGCTTCTTTTGCTGCTGCAGGCAAATCGGGCAGGGTCTGCCCACCCCAGGGCCCCCAGCCTCACCCTGCTCAGCTTCACCTTGTCAATGAGCCATGCCATGAGTAATTTTGCAGGGGCCAGCTCAGCTCCTTACCTGAGGCAGAGCAGTGCCAGGCAGCATGGTCTGATGAGGTTTGACCACAGCACTGAAGCATCATGGTCTCACCTTTATTTCTCCCTTCCAATTCATCTAGCTGGAGAGGAGCCTGGAGGCCAGGGCCAGAACCATGCCCTTGGGCAAGAGGAACAACTGCAAGCCACCAGCACCTTCAAGAGGTCTGTGGGAAACACTGTCAGGCCAAGGCTATAGCAAAGGCACTTTCCCTGATGTGGTCCTTCTGGGAGCTGCCATCACCACTCACCCTAGAGTTTGCTCATTTAGGGAGGAGAGGGGCTCAGGACATCTCAGAGGGGCTGCAGCTTGTCCAAAGGTGTCTGGGCAGAGCATGGAGCAAGGCTATGCAGCAGGACTGGGCTAGTTCCACCACACCATCACATCTTCCAAGTCCCACTTTGAAGAGAGAGGAGCAGGTGGTGCCAATGCCAGGTCTGAGCAAGCCCCAGGTAGCTCTGTGCCCCAGGCAGCTCTGCTTTGCTCCCCATGGGCAGCACAGGGCCTGCATCACCTCTTTCCAGAAAGAGGAAGAGGCTATGTTTGGAACCAGAAAGTATTTGCTTCTCCCTTTCTGCACCAGAGTGCAAAGGAGGCTCGAAGCAGAACGCTCCTGGTTTCCATTTCTCTCATGTGCTTCCCTCCTCACCCAGGCAGTATGAGAAGAGGGCTCAGGAGCACACTGGGTGATGGCTGAGCAAAACATAGCATTTGTCAGGAAAGGGAGAATCCCTTTTCCCCAAGCCCCCCACAGCAATGGTTCCTGAGCACCTAGCAATGCTGTGAGCACAGCCACTGCAGGGAGCCAGCCACCAAGTGGAGACAACCCTTAGCCCAGATAGAGACCAAGCTAGTTCACCAGCAACAGTCAACACAAAGGGGCTCTGCAGAGGCCTCCAGCTTCCCTTTGCTCTGTGCAGGCAGCAAAAGCTTAGCTGGACTGCAGGCACTTCCTGCCAGGGACACGACAATGCTGCTGCTTCTTTGCCTCAGAGCTTTGACTCCCAAGTGACAAGGGGCTGAGGATCCCAGCCCGAACATTTCCAGGAGGGCAAACACAAGTCTGCTCCACCCAGCAAGTGCAACTCTCCTGCCCTGACACCACCCATGGGACAGACCCTTTTCCCACAACTGCAGCAAGGAAAAACCCCAGGGCACAGTTCCTTCGACTCAGGAGCAGTTTCTTTTCCTCTTGTCCTCACTGTGACCTCTCCAGTCCCAGGATGTCTCCAGTACCTCAGGCATTTAACCCTGAGAGTTTGTACTGAGGTGCCCCAGGGAGCTGCTCCCTGCCTCTCTCCCAGAAGCCCAGTTACAGGCAAAGAAGGAAAAACCTCAGGGGAAATAAAAACATTACACAAGAGGGGGGCACGGCAGAGCACAACACTGCTGCTCCTCATGTGGGACAGAAGAACCTGGGGGGGAGGCAATGGTGTAAAGTTCATGGGAGCAGGGAAGGAGCTGTGAGCAGTGGGGAAGGAGAGGGGGGGCAAAGGAAGGAGAGGGGGGCAAAGGAAGGAGAGAGGGGGGCAAAGGAAGGAGAGAGAGGGGCAAAGGAAGGAGAGAGAGGGGCAAAGGAAGGAGAGAGAGGGGCAAAGGAAGGAGAGAGAGGGGCAAAGGAAGGAGAGAGAGGGGCAAAGGAAGGAGAGAGAGGGGCAAAGGAAGGAGAGAGAGGGGCAAAGGAAGGAGAGAGAGGGGCAAAGGAAGGAGAGAGAGGGGCAAAGGAAGGAGAGAGAGGGGCAAAGGAAGGAGAGAGAGGGGCAAAGGAAGGAGAGAGAGGGGCAAAGGAAGGAGAGAGAGGGGCAAAGGAAGGAGAGAGAGGGGCAAAGGAAGGAGAGAGAGGGGCAAAGGAAGGAGAGAGAGGGGCAAAGGAAGGAGAGAGGGGCAAAGGAAGAAGAGAGAGGGGCAAAGGAAGAAGAGAGAGGGGCAAAGGAAGAAGAGAGAGGGGCAAAGGAAGAAGAGAGAGGGGCAAAGGAAGAAGAGAGAGGGGCAAAGGAAGGAACAAAGGAAAGAAGCTGCTTCTTACTCTAAAGCAAGGGTGCTTCAGGGCTACAAGGAAAGAGCTCTTAACTCTGGTAGAAACAGCCTGAGAGGCCCTGGCCCCAGCTCCTCACTTTGCCAGGGCAAAAGGCACTTTTCCCACCATGGTGCCCTCGACCAGCCTCTTGCAGAGGCAGGCTGGAAGCAGCTGGTTCTTGTGGCACTCTGCAGGGGTGCCTGTGGTGGCAGCCCCTGGGGACCTGCCGCTCTGCTGGGATCCCCAACTGGTACGAGACTCACAGAGCAGCCCGGGGCTGCTCTCCCTCTGCCTGGGCAACGTCGGCCCCTAACGGCAGCAGAAGGACTTCAGCCTGCTCCGGATGAGGGAGGGAGCGGGCTTGGACCAGGCAGCGAGCGCGGCTGCGGGACTGCCGGGTGCGAAATCATCAGCCCAGCCATCCCTGGGCCGTCCGAAGGGCCGGGCAGCCACACGGCGCTGTCCGCGCTGGGGTGACAGGCGAAGGGCTCTCTGCGCAGCGCTGCCTCTGCCAGGCTGAGGGCAGCCTCCTGCACCACCTCCCACCTGGGGACTCTGCACCCTGCTAGGAAGGGGGCAGCTGTGCCAAACCCTGCAGCTGCCCCGAAGACTGAACAGACAAGAGAGGCTTTGCATGGGGCAGGGACACCTCACATCCCCCCAAGACTTTTGCAACAGGATGCAGGAGTCATCATAATGGCTGGGAAGCACTGCCTGAGACTGGGGGCATAAGGGCAGCCATGCCAGGCAGACACTTACTGCTCTGCAGAGTGCAGGGAATGTGGCTGTGAGGGCAGCCAGGGCAGAGAGCAGTTCCAGGACAAAGTCCACGGCTTCCCTCTTGCCCTGAGGGAGAAGACGCAGGAGAGGCAGGGGAACACCATCCCAGCCTCTGTGCCTGAGAAGGCCACAGAGAAGGCAGCTGGAAAGAACCCAACTCACCTTCCAGCAGAAGCCCCCTCCCCACCAAGTGTACCCACCATGATCCCAAGAACTTCTCCTCCCTCCTGCCAGACCACGAATGGCACAGTGTGCAGAGGCTGCCCCTGCCAGCCCCCAGCCCTCGGGTGCAGGGGCTGGCATGGCTCCTGGAGGACCAAAGAGCATCCCTGTGCCAGCCTTTGGCAACCCAGGGACACAAAATCCCAGAGACACCAACTTGGGCAGCAGCAGGGGTGCTGGAGGGGCAAATGCAACCAAACCAAACCCACTGGCACTCAGCATCTGCCGGCTGCCTGTGCTTGCCCAGGCTCTGCCAGCTGCCCACACAGCCCTGGGAGAACACAGAGGTGGCAACTTACCTTGGACACTGCCCCAAACAGGCTCTGCTGGGCTCACTTTTGCCCTCCCAGAAGGCCCAGGGTCCAGGTGCCAGCAGAGACCTGCCAGCACCTCCAGATGGGGCAGGGTGAGCAGAGCACCCTGCAGCTGCCACTGGGCAGACCTGCATGGGGCATGGGCTGGCTTGCAGGGAGCCATCCTTGAGGACAAGTTTTGCCCCTCCCTTCCCTTGGCAGCTGCACTGGCTCCCCCACTTTTTGCCCATCCCAGGGTGACCCTGCCACTCCCTGCTCAACCAGGGTGCCATGCTGCTGCCCCAGCTGCTGCTGTTCCCAGGGTGCCCCTGCCAGGATGCCCAGCTGGCAGGACACAGGGATCCCTGATGCCCTCAGTGTGGAGCAGGCTGCCACCAAGCTGTGCTGATGGCAAGGAGTACCCTGCATGAACCTGCTGCCTTCTGGGTCTCACGTGGGCACAGGGAAAGAGGATGAGTAGGAGGTGGATGATGTCAGCCATGGCCATGCAGGCACATCTCAGGAGAGACACAAAGGCACAGGGAGGCTGAATCTCCCTGAAACCAGAGCAGCAGCACAGAGTCCCCCACATGAGGGGCTGCATTTGCCTTACTTAGCCAGGCTGCCAAAATCCAGCCCCCTCCAGTACCAGCACCCCAGGGCAAGACCTCAGGTAGGCACACATGGGTCCCAAAGCTGTGGCTGCAGCTGGGTAGGTGTAAGGGCATTCCCCACCCTGCAGCACAGCCTTCCCATCTGGATGCTGAGCTGGCTGGTGAACAGTGCCCCAGCTGTGTTGCAGTTGTGGCCCAAGAAGCTGTACAGAAGGCAAAGGACAAATGCCTTGCCACCAGCCAGGCTCTGGGCACCTGCCTAGGCAGAGGAGCAGACTGGTCCAGCCATGCTCAGTGCTGCAGGATGCTGGAGCAGAGAGCTCCCAGCCTCCCACAGCCCAGCCCCCAGGACTCCCAGGACACAGCTCAGACTCCCAGCCAGGCAAGCTGCTGGCTGGGCAACAGAGCCACCAGGTCCCATGGCCAGCATCCCCTGCACAACTGCTTCCAAATATCCCTGGGCAGGGAATGCCACCATGAGCTGCCAGCACTGCACAAGTGGCACCCAGCAGCACCCTCTGCCCAAGGCACAGCCCTCAATGCCCAGCCAGAGCAGGGCCAGTGCAGCTCTGCAACAGACCAAACCACCCAGGAAAGCATTACATCTGGTGAGGTCACAGAACAGAAGCACAGGTCCTTGCCTGTCACCCAGTTTGCCCAGTGCTCAATAGCAGCAGAAAGTGTCCCCAAGCCTTTATGGCCACAAGCATTGTTTATGACCCCTCTGCTGTCAGGGCAAGAGTCCTGCAGCACAACATGGAGCAGCTGGCACTTCACAAACCTGAGCAAACATTACTTGCTCAGCTGTGTTTACTTTATCCTCCCTTCACACAGGCAGACACTGCAAGCAGCTCAGCAGCTCCTGCAGCTAAGGGTTTCTGTGAGCAGCAGGCTGACAGCCCCTGGCTTGGACAGCAGCACTCTGTGCTGGGTTAGGAACCATGCCCTGAGAGTGCTGCTGAATGGTGCCACAGCCAGCTGGCAGCCAGGCACCAGTGGTGTGCCCCAGGGATCAGTGCTGGGCCCCATCCTGTTCAGTATCTTCACTGATGATCTGGATGAGGGCATTGAGTCCATCATCAGTAAATTGGCAGAAGACACCAAGTTGGGGGCAGGAGTTGAGCTGTTAGTGGGCAGAAGGGCTCTGCAGAGGGACCTCAACAGGCTGGACAGATGGACAGAGTCCCACAGGATGGCATTCAACGAGTCCAAGTGCCAGGTGCTGCACTTTGGCCACAACAACCCCAGGCAGTGCTACAGGCTGGGGTCAGAGTGGCTCCCTGCACTGCACTAGGGATGAAGAACACTGACCAAGAGCACAAATATTTTCTTGGCAGGACAACCAAGGAGTAAATCTCACTGCTGTCTGACCCCAAGCACAGCCCTTTTAGCACTGAATCCTCAGGGACTCATTAAAGTCTGCTGTCCTGAGACACTGTGACAGGGGCAGTGCCTGACAGGTCAGTGCCTGACAGGTCAGGCAAACAGAACATGAGGCCATGCAGGAAGTACAAAACTCAAGTATATTTAAGGACATATTAGCACCAGGCTTTTTGGCCAGTCACAGGGAGCTGAGGTTTGAAAACACCAGGGAGAAGTCACTCAGGAAACACAACTGCTGCCAGCTCAGTGTGCAGGGCATGAAAGCACAGTGTGCCAGGCTCTGCTCTGCCTTAAGCTGGGAAATGGGGCATGGTTCCAGTACTGGATTGCACAGAAGAGGGCTGGTATGGCAGAGGAGGAGCAGGGCACTGAAAGCCCTTTTACCTCATTTTTCACCACACTGAAGTGCTCTCTGTCAAATCAACAAAGCAGCCTAAAACAACCCAAAGAGTGAGCATCTCCAAATGTAATGAACATCCAGACATCCCTCCTTGCAATTCAGCTGGTTTAAAGCTTTCAGTCAGTTTTACAGGGCTTGCTTTGATCCCAACAGCTATAAAACACATCCTTTATGGAAGGAAAAACCACTCCTGCATGGCTCCATCTGCTCCCACTGAAAGGATGTTTCAGCAGCACTCAAAGGCCTGGGCTGGCTTCCAGCTAACACCAACTGCCAGGTCTCTTTTGCTCTCAGAAGGGATGGATGAGCTGCAACCATCTGAGCCCACTTTTCCCCTCCCCAGGTGAATCCACAGCACAGAGCTGCCAGGTGAGCTGGCATTGCCCATTTACCCTTTCCCCCCCAGTTCAGGCCTGCAGGACAGTAGAGCCCCTGAGCTGGACAGGCCTGAGACCAGTGGCAGACCTAAGCTTCCAAGTGCTTAGTGAGCCTGCGAATCTTCTCCTTCCTGTTCCTGTTCCCATGCTTTTTCCAGGGCTTTCCTACCACGCTGCCAGGACTGGGTGCAGCCATGGGCAGGAGGCCGCTGCCGGGCCGGTAGCCCATGGCAGCGCGGACTCCTTTCATCAGGGCACGGACGTTCTCCTGCAAGAGAGGGCACAATCACCAGTGAGGGACCAGAACACAGCTGACCACGAGGAACTGTGCTACCTTCACAAACCCAGACAAAGGCAAGCTCAAACCCACTAAAACCTGCCATCCCCCAGCTGCAGAGCTGTGGCCATGCAGCTGAGTCAGAGCCTGCCAGCACTGCCTGCAGCTGTGCATCCCCACGGCTCCCCAGCGCCTGCCACTGCGAGCAGAGGCTGAGCACCGATGCTGAGAGGCTGTGCCCTGACAGACAGGGAGCCAAGGCACCAGGACTCATTCTCACAGTCTGTGCTTTGCTCACAACAATTTGTCTTTGCAAACAGATCTGGCGTCTGTGAGAGGCAGAAGCCAAACAGCTCGCTCCCGTCTGGAGCGTGGGCAGCGCTGCTGGGGCTCAGCGTCTGCCAGCACTCTGGGCAGCCACAGGAAGGGGCTGGCTAATCCCAAAAAATCCTTCTCAGGCCCCAGTTTTCCCAAGCAGCTGACTGGGGTTTCGAACAGAGACAGAGCTCTTGGTTTCAGAATGCATGATTATCTTTAGCTCTGCTTAAGTAAACACTCTTCACATCCAGCTAACCAACCAGAACGGATCACACTCCCCAGGGCCCATCCTCTTCACTGCTAAACATCCTGCTCTGATCCCTGTCAGGTATGCAGACTTCATCAGTTAGGGATTTGACATTTCATTGTGAGTCATTCCCCCCAGTGGCACAGGGGAAAAACAGATCCCTGTGGGACCTAACAAGATGCAGAGAAGTGAAGTTCCCATTTCCCACCTAGAGATTTCCGTTAGATTTTAAATGTTCCTGTGTTCTTCTCATCTGATTTCAGGTTGAGTCAAGACAACCTGAAGAAGCTTATCATGTCCCCTAAGTACATCACCTCCAGAAAGAAAAGTTAGTTTGAAGGGCCTGCTCCCAGGCAACCAGCACCAGAACAAGAGGACACAGGCTCAAGCTGCACCAGGGGAAGTTTAGGCTGGAGGAGAGGAGAAAGTTCTTCCCAGAGAGTTGTTAGCCATTGGAATGTGCTGCCCAGGGAGGTGGTGGAGTCCCCATCCCTGGAGGTGTTCAAGAGGGGACTGGATGTGGCACTTGGTGCCAGGGTTTAGTCAGGAGGTCTGTGGTGACAGGTTGGACTTGATGATGACAGTATCACAGTATCACCAAGGCTGGAAGAGACCTCAAGGATCATCAAGTCCAACCTCTCACCACAGACCTCTTTGAGGTCTCTTCCAACCTTGGTGATTCTGTGACCTGTTAGTCCAAACCCATGCTCCTGCTCAGCTGCTGCACCACACCACTCTCCCTCCTTCTTCTTCCCACTCTGTTTGCTCAGGATTGATGTTAGGCCCCTAATGACAAGGGTCACCCCACTGCTCTTTTAAAACACAGCTATGAGCACCTCATTAGCTACCTTTCAGTCACCCAGGACATCCCCAGGGTTGTAGGAGGTAACAACAAGAACAAAGTGCTCAGAGGAATTATATGCAGATGCCAAAGGCATCCAACTCCCTTAACTCAGCAGCCCTCCATCCTCACAGCTCTTTTTCCCAGTAACTGTGACACACAGTGCTGCTCCAAACACTGCCAGAGTAAATCTCCTCCAGAACCTACCTGGTGGAAAAATGCTTTGTCCACCACATTTTCAATCTGTTTTGCTTTGGTATTCTTCTCAGGCTTCATTTGCCCAGTGGCCTGCATGGTTCTGCTCTCTGGGCATCTTTGATGCTGGTGCTGAAAATCATTTGGGTCAACTCCAGGAGGTGGATGGCAATACAGCAGCTTCCCCTGTGAAAGTGAAGGGATATAGTTATCACAATAAAGCAGCCCCCCAACCCACCACAGCAGCTCAGACAGAGACCTGGAGAGGAGAGAAAACAACTCCAAAGCTACAAAGAACCCTGGAAGCCCAGGGGCTCACAATGATAGGCTAACTATCAAGACACTTGATTTCTCTTTCCAGGGAACAGCTGGCTTGACTAAGTTAAAGCATCATTCTATCTCTGCTTCAAAGCACCATTTCCAGCTGCAAGTCTCTCAGGAGTCCTGGAGGATTCTGTTAAAAACTCAACAATAAGTTGCTGAGAGGTGCTGTAGGTGCCTGAAGTATGACAAGACTCAGAACTACAGCCCAAAATACTGGCCCAACTGTTTGTTTCTGGGTTTGCTGCCTGGTGTAGGTCATTTCTTCAGCTAACATCTTATTTGTAAGCCATCACCCTTTCAAGACAAGCAGCTGGACAAACTGCATTTATGCTTTTGAGCCACAGAAGCAGTCCAATTCAAAGAGTATTTTATCATATGGTGATTTTATCCAGAGAAATTGAATTCATTTTATTGTGCAGTCATGCCCCAGTGAAACTTTGACCCAGCAGGAAAGGGAACCCAGATGTCAGCAGAACTTACACTGACGTAGTCTTTCAGCACATAGCGAGCTGATCTCGGCTGGTCTGGCTGCCCATGTGCTGTCATAAAGCCTCTCATAGCTGGAAGAGAAACCCAAAGGACATTCTGTGGCAGTACAGCAGGAGAATTCACACATTCTTCCTCTCTGCTGCCCAACTGCACATTTGTATCCTTACTCACCAAAAAACCTTCCCTTACAAGAAGGCTGGGGAAAGCAGGGGGCAAAAAACACCAGGGTCATTGTTGATTGAAAAGGTACTGGAGAAGCACCCTAGACTGAGTGGAATGAGGAGGGCTGACAACTCCCTGCCAGCAGAAAACTTGCTGGGGTTTTAGTTTTGCTTTAAGGACAGAGATTAACTGTATCAGAGATCAGACAAGGGGGCTGGGCCATTGAGACACTTGAATGTGTCCAGAGAAGGGCAACAAAGCTGGGGAGGGGTCTGGAGCACAGCCCTGTGAGGAGAGGCTGAGGGAGCTGGGGTTGCTTAGCCTGGAGAAGAGGAGGCTCAGGGCAGACCTTCTTGCTGTCTACAACTCTCTGAAGGGAGGTTGTAGCCAGGTGGGGGCTGGTCTCTTCTCCCAGGCAACCAGCACTAGAACAAGAGGACACAGTCTCAAGCTGTGCCAGGGGAGGTTCACGCTGGATGTTAGGAAGAAATTCTTCCCAGCAAGAGAGATTGGCCACTGGAATGTGCTGCCCAGGGAGGTGCTGGAGTCACCATCCCTGGAGGTGTTCAGAAAGGGACTGGATGTGGCACTTGAAGCCATGGTTTAGTTAGTCATGAGGTGTTGGGTGACAGGTTGGACTTGATGATCTTTGAGGTCTTTTCCAACCTTGTTGATTCTATGACTCGAAGATCTCCAGAAGTCCCTTCCAACCCCTAACATCCTGTGGGATAAACCTTCACTGCACTCCTCCAAGGCTAACTCAAAATAGAGTTGATGGGAGGTATTTAAAATGACAAGAGCATCACTCCATACTACACACACTGAGAGTCACCCTCCCTGGAGGTGTTCAAAAAAGGCTTGGATGTGGCACTTGAAGCCATGGTTTAGTTGTCAGGAGGTGTTAGGTAATAGGTTGGACTTGATGATCTCTGAGGTCTTTTCCAACCTGGTTGATTCTATGACTGGCAAAGCATTTCACCAAGCTGCTCAACATGCTCACTACATCTGTCAGAGCCAGCAATGCACTGCTGCAACACACACATGAGGTCAGCTGTTAACAAAGGCCCTTCCTGAGAGCAGGGCGAGTCCTAATGCGGAGGTTCCAAGCACAGCAAACCTCAGCTGAGCCGAACTGTAAGAAGTCCTCCTAAGGCTGTGCTCAGGACCATGCACACAGTGCAGGTGATAGGTTTCCAAGGGATCACCACTCACATCCATATGCTGTTAGCAGCTCTTCAGCTGTGGGCTTTCGATCTGGATCCTCATCTTCCCTTGGCCTTATGATACTTATTCCATAGGTTGCTTCCAACACGTTCCGTGGGATATGCTGGCAAACGTGAGCTAGTGAAGGAAACCACCTGGTGATCCTCAGCCACACCAGGAGCCTTGCTCTTGTCACCCCAAGAGCACACATTAAGCCTGAGTCTTGGGGCTTGTCACAAAGCAGCAAGACAACACATGACTGACAAGAAGACCTGAAAGGAGGTGGGGAAAAGAGCAGCACAGCAGGGCTGCTTCAGCCAGTCTGCATCCCCACCCCCTCAGAGCAGGAACACATGTGCCCCTGGCAGGGCTGCAACATGCTGCACTGCACACTGCAGATCCAACACTTGCAGGCATTCTCACAGACCTCATGCAAAGGATATCAGAGAAATGGGTGGCACGTGGTCCCTCATCTGGTCTATAGGGAGAATTCCAGAACAAATCATTTCAGCCTTGGTAGAGATGAAAGATGGCATCACAAGACCAGGGCAATCACACAGGCACAGGCCAGGCTCCACATACAGGGTCTACACAACAAAAACCCCAATGAGTCAGTGTCCATGGAGGAAAAAGGAACCAAAAAGGAAATCAATCAATCAAAAGCACAGGTGAAGGATGGATGACAATGAGAGTGAGCAGAAACTCTACAGATGTCTGCCCTGCTGGCCTCAGCCAGTGAGCTCAGGAAATGTGAAGTGCAAGACTGCAGCACTTCCAAGATTGATAAATTAGGTGTCCAGATGGGGGCAGCAAGATCTTCACTCTCTAGGCTGATGGGAGAGAAGAAAGCAATCCAGAAGCTTTTAACTCTCCTGGACCTCAAAATTAAGAGCCTGATCACACGAGAAAGGCAGAACTGACTCAGCTTGCTCACAGCAATGGCTGGAGAAGGGTGCTTTGAAAGCTTGACCTTAATCTATCCAGAGGAGGACTCACTTTTCAGAGGCTCTCTCCACAGGACTGGTGTTGAAAAAAGGGCCAAGCTACCTCAATAAAACCAGGGGATGGAAAATATCTCCCACTGCACAGCAGCTCTCAGACTGCAGCAGGAGGCTGGGAGCAAAAACTAGATATGCACCCAGCTCACCTCTCTCCAACCTCCTCTGCTGGGCAGAGCTGAGGTTCACAGACAGAGCTCTCAGGGAGCCCACAGGGTAGCAATGAGCTCATAATGAAGCTCTCTTCCACCAGGGGAGAAAGAAGCCATTAGAAGTTTTGGTCAGCAATACCTGGAAGTGCTTGGTACGGCCTGGCGTGGCAGACACTGACACCTTCTTGTTTCCAAGGATTGTGTTGATGGTTGAACTTTTGCCAACGTTAGGATAGCCCACCTGGATGGAAAGAAACAGTGGTGTCAGGCAGGGTGATGCCAGAACACTGCAAAGCTCTCACACAGAAGTGGGTCAAGGGAGGTGATTCTCCCCCTCTGCTCAGCTCTGGGGAGACCCCACCTGGAGTACTGTGTTCAGTTCTGGAGCCCCTAGGTCAAGAGGGATCTGGAGGTGCTGGAAGGTGTCCAGAGAAGGGCCAGGAGGATGAGCAGAGGGCTGGAGCACCTCTCCTATGAGGACAGACTGAAGGAGTTGGGGCTGTTCAGTCTGCAGAAGAGAAGGCTCTGAGGTGACCTCATTGTGGCCTTCCAGTATCTGAAGGGAGCTACAAGAAGGCTGGGGAGGGACTGCTCAGGATCTCAGGCAGTGATAGGACTAGGGGGAATGGAATGAAGCTGGAGGTGGGGAGATTCAGGCTGGAGGGGAGGAGGAAGTTCTTCCCCATGAGAGTGGTGAAGCCCTGGAATGGGTTGTCCAGGGAGGTGGTTGGGGCCCTGTCCCTGGAGGTGTTTAAGCCCAGGCTGGATGAGGCTCTGGCCAGGCTGATCTAGTGTGGGGTGTCCCTGCCCATGGCAGAGGGGTTGGAACTGGCTGATCCTTGTGGTCCCTTCCAACCCTGCCTGATACTAGGATGATACTAAGTACTGAAATAAAATGCACTACAAATGTTCAGCAGTCAGGAACACTGAGCTCCAGGACCTTCAGAGTTAATCCCTGCACAAACCCCTGGGAGATCTGTGCTTGCTGCTTTGGGTTTTTGTTTCCCCAGTAGGAAGTCAGGCTACAGGATGATTTTTCCCCCATAGAAGACACATGGAATTAAAATTCAGATTAAGCAAGTTCCATTTAAGCACAAAGTCCAACTCACCAACCCAACATTGACTTCTCCATCCTTCACCCTTGGTCCCTTGTGCGTGGTTTTGAATATTTCAAGCAGCTCATTCCTCTGCACCAGATGGCTGAAGTTCCTGATGCTCCTGTTCTGCTCCTGCACTGCATGCTGCACTGCAGCACCAGCAGTCCTGCTTCCCACCCTCTCTGGGGCAACGGCATTTGCTTTGTCACTGCCTTCATCTTCAGAACAGGTTTGCCAGGCTTCCTCTTCATCATCTTCACAGTCTTCATACTCATCACTACTGTCACTCTCACTAATCAGAGCTGGGTTCACAGCTTGCAGAGTGTTGCCTGTGGATGTGCTTTCTGCACTGTCTTCTGCTGCGTCGTCGTCCTCTTGACTGGAGCTTTCCTCCTCAGAACCATTTGGGTCCTCTGCTCCCTCTTCAGTGTCTAGCTCCTGTGTGGACAGCAGTTCATAGGTGAAGTGCAAACACAACACTAAGTCTTGCTGTGTTGTCATCAGCCAGATCCCAAGGACTGACACAGGGTTTTTAAGGGTCATAAGTAGGAAGCAGAACTCACTGGCCTGCTTTAGGAGAGTGACAAAGCACTCCAACAGGAATTGCTAGCTGCAGTGTGAAGCCTTTAGAGGTTTCATTACAATAATTTCAAGCTGGCTTTTTTTTCTCTTCAGTCCAACTCTTCACACCTCCTCCCTGCAACAGCTCTCATTCAAAAAGAACAGATCTTTTCCCAACAGCACTTTGACCTTTCCTTCACAAAACAAAACCAGCCACCAGAACTAACATTTCAGTCTCACTTTCAAACCAATATGCAAACCCATTTTATCCAAGGACTGCAAACCAGATGAAAAGACTAGGTACTCCTGGAAGGAGGTATGGGATATACCACAGCTGAATAGCAATAGCTGTGACAGAGGAACTCAGTAAGACCTGAGAGTGGCATCTGTTGAGAACATGTAACTTGGGGCAGGCAGTAGCAGAGTTTGTTCCACTGGGCAAAGAAAGGCACCCAGGTACTTTAGGTTCTCTAACAAACACCTCCTCTCCCTGGGAGTGACAAATCCTCTGTGCAGATAACCATGTCCCTCACAACATCCCTCTTGGAAAGGAGGGGTCCATGTCCAAGTGGAGTCCCCCAGGGATCAGCACTGGGACCAGGCTTGTTTAACGTCTTTGCTGGCAACATGGACAGTAGCATTGAGTGCACCCTCAGCAGGTTTGCTGATGACACCAAGCTGTGTGGTGCAGCAGACAGGCTGGAGGGAAGGGATCCAGCCAGAGGGACCTTGACAGGCTGGAGAGGTAGGCCCATGACAGCCTCCTGAGGTTCAACAAGAACTAGTGCAAGGTCCTGCATCTGGGTTGAGGCAATCCCAAGCACTGATATAGGCTGGGCAGGGACTGGCTTGAGAGCAGCCCTGAAGAAAAGCACATTGCCAGAGGCAGCCAGCATACATCCAGCTGGAACTGGTCACCTACAGTACCTTTAGTTCTCCAGAGAGACGCCTGCACTCTGCCAGTGCTGACC
Organism: Melanerpes formicivorus; assembly: GCF_026170545.1. Lineage (NCBI taxonomy): Eukaryota > Metazoa > Chordata > Aves > Piciformes > Picidae > Melanerpes > Melanerpes formicivorus. The sequence goes on along the minus strand of NW_027142364.1, from coordinate 20,811,661 downwards.
AGAACACCACCTTAATGCCTTCTTTCTCAAAGAACTCTGCCCAGGCAGCCCGCTGCTCTTCACTCAGCAGATCTGCTTTGTTTATCAGGATCATGTTCTCCTTGGCCTTGCTCACTTCTTTAACATAACTCTCCTGAAGAGAACAAAAGGAAGAGAGATTTGTGCCCTGCTTTGCATTCCTCCTCCCCACAAGGTGGATATAAGAACAGCAAGACAAGTCACCCCATCCAGCTCCATGCAGCTCTAGCTAAGCTTACCACCCCCTGGGCTGGATGCAACTGGTGCTTAGCAGGCAGCTACAAGGACAAACTGCAGCACACAACCACCACAGTACAGGCTGGTTCTGGACACATGTGCAAACACTTTGTTTGCTTAGAGTTATGACAAGGACCTCATAGCAGGAACTCCTAAGATCAACTGTTTGAGCAATTCCTTCTTTTCTCGATGAGCAGTGTCCCAGAGTCTATCATGCAGTAATGCCTGATCCTTTGGTTTCAGCACAGTAATCCTCACCCATTTTCATTCCACTGTGCTTTGGAACAGAATGGGTCCTGTAAGTGTGGACACTGCTAGGAAGCGATGAGAAGTGAGGCAATACCTGGAACACAACATCCCAGAACTGCCTCTAAATCCACACCACCCTGTGTGAGACACCAAAGCAACACTTTGGAAAGTAATTTAATGCCAGAAGAGTGGCATAAATAAGACAGCCAGGTAGGCACAAGAGCAGAGCAGCTTCCAGATGGCTGAGCCTGTTAAATGAAGTAAACCCCCAAATCATATAAACTCTAAGACATAAACTGAAGCAAGCAACCAAGAAAGTGGTTTACTTACCAGGTCTTGGCATCTGAACAGGAGGGGGTTTCTAGCATCTACTATCTGGACTACAATGTCACTGGAAAAATAAAAGAAAGCCACATGCAGTACTCCTCCTTGCCTTGCCTGACAGCAGGCAGCCAGGCACAGCATGTTGCTGTTAGTTACTTTTAGACTGGAACTGTAATGGTTTAACATCTGTAAACCTACTAAGCACCTTTACTGAACCAGCAAAGCATCCCAGTGTCCTGCATGCCTCAAAGAAGGCCATGTTTATGCTGCACAGCAGTGCTGCTGTACAGCATTTCTGCCTCACTCAGCTCATCCTGCTGTCGAGCCAGCAAGGGGAAAGAACACAGCCCTCTCCTGCCAGCCCACCTACCCGTGGAAGTGCTCAGCAGGCACGAATCAGAGCAGCGGCACTCTAACCTTCACAACGTTACTGAAAGCTGTGAGAACACAACTTGGCTTCTGCCTATCCTCATCCCCAAACTCTGCTAGAGTGGCTACAGAGGGGAAGAAGAGGTGGGTTTCCTACACAGTGAGCTACTCTGGAACACTCTGGTCCCCCTTGCACAGAGCAAGATGTACAGACTCCCACAAATGGCCTCCAAATCCAAACACCAGGTTGTCACCACATCTACCAGCAAGACTCATCAGCCCTACATGCCAGCTGAACACACTGGCTGCAGACTCAGAGGCATTCATGTTGCTTTCAAAGGAAGAAGGGAAATTTAACCACAGCCTTGTGCACTAGAATTTCTCCAGGCAAGTGTTTTAAAGCACTGGTTGCCACGTGCTGACTCTGTTTGCCTGACAGGGATTTCTGTTAACTCAGCTCCAGAACACCACGGACTGCATGGGAGACCTTCAAGCTTCACTGGGCAGTTGGGTGCATATGGAAATAAAGACAAATAAACCAAAATCACTAACCCCCCCCCCCCCAAGGGAGTCATTCAATAAGCTGCATGGGTACTGAACAGTTACAGACATTCCAAGATCTCTACAAGAGAAAGCTGCCACCAGGGTACAGGAACGGGGTACAGAGCTGTTACTGAATCACATCACTGAGAATAGAACAGAACAGAATAGAATAGACCAGACCAGACCAGACCAGGTTGGAAGAGACCTTCAAGATCATCAAGTCCAACCTATCATCCAACACCACCTAATCAACTAACCCATGGCACCAAGCACCCCATCAAGTCTCCTCCTGAACACCTCCAGTGATGGTGACTCCACCACCTCCCCGGGCAGCCCATTCCAATGGGCAATCACTCTCTCTGTGTAAAACTTGCTCCTGACCTCCAGCCTGAACCTCCCCTGGCACACCCTGAGACTGTGTCCTCTTGTTCTGGTGCTGGCTGCCTGGGAGAAGAGACCAACCTCTGCCTGTCTACAACCTCCCTTCAGGGAGTTGTAGAGAGCAAGAAGGTCATCCCTGAGTCTCCTCTTCTCCAGGCTGAGCAACCCCAGCTCCCTCAGCCTCTCCTCATAGGGCTGTGCTCCAGACCCCTCCCCAGCTTCGTTGCCCTTCTCTGGACACCTTCCAGCAAGTCAACCTCCTTCCTAAACTGAGGGGCTCAGAACTGGACACAGGACTCAAGGTGTGGCCTAACCAGTGCAGTGCACAGGGGCAGGATGACCTCCCTGCTCCTGCTGGCCACACTCTTCTTGATGCAGGCCAGGATGCCATTGGCCCTCTTGGCACCCTGGGCACACTGCAGGCTCATGTTCAGCCTACCATCAACCAGCACCCCCAGGTCCCTCTCTGCCTGGCCGCTAGCTTGAGGCAAACACAAGACAGACCACTGCTTGGTAAGGTAAGGGGCTGGAGGACTTTCTCATTTGATTCTGAGACAGCATCCTCACTCTTCATGCAGTCAGAAGCTCCAGTAAAGAGCAGAAAGGCATTGACAACACGCTCCAGCCACGTCAAGCACACGACAGGCTCACACTGCACACCACCATACCCTAGAGTGGACACTCCCAGCCCTCTCTCAGCCAAAGGCCCAGCAGCACCCAGCACAAAGCCACCCTTGTGAGAGACCCAGCTCACCATGACCTCACTGCTGAGGTATTTTTCAATTTTAGGAAAATCAGATGAGATGATTTCAAACTTAATTACTAGTGAAATTAAATGCCCCCCTTAGATGAACACAGCAGATAGCACTCCTATTGTATTACAGCTCCACTGAGCACACAAAGCTATCTCTGTGATGACAGCCTGTTGTCTTTTGTCCACTGCTGCAGTTTCACTGCATGGCAAGAAGCCAAGGCAGGAGGCTCCTTCTTTCCCAACACTGTTTAGCTGATCCCCCTTGCCTCCTGCCCCTTAACATCAGGCTACAGCTGGATGGTTGAGAAAGAGGGGGAAGGGTTAATCTTGGCAAAAGACCTCAAAGACCCATTCTCAAAAGAGACCTCCCACACAGAATTAATTACTAGAAGAGACAAAGAGCAGCAGCAGCTGAGACTTGGAGGAGAACCACAGAAGTGCTGAGTGCTGGTGTGCACCACTAAGCAGCTGCCCTTCTTCACACCACATTGTCCTCATTTCAAAACAAAATCACTTCTGTGCTGATAATGAAACCTCACTAACTGTAACTGCCTTTCCTCTGCTCAGACACTTGGAGCTCAACTCCAAAGCTTCAATTGTGGAAAACACATTAAACATTACTTTAGTAAGAAGTTCTTCCCCATGAGGGTGGTGAGACACTGGAACATCTTGCCCAGGGAGACAGTGGAAGCCTCATCCCTGGTGGTTTTTAAGGCCAGGCTTGTTGTGGCTCTGAGCAACCTGCTCTAGTGTGAGGTGTCCCTGCACATGGCAGGGGGGTTGGAACTAGACAATCCTTGGGGTCCCTTCCAACCCTAACAATTCTGATTCTATGACTGTGAAAAAGCAACTGGTGATACACTTTACCTCCTCTCAATGACTCTCCAAAGCTGGCGCCAAAATTCCAAGTTTCGCTCAAACGGGGTTAGAATCAGCTTCTTCTCTTCCTCGAGGCTAAGGTAAGACAGAGAGAAGACATCACATGTGGCCCATGTCAGGCAGCAGGTGCATGACCAGCCCTTCCTTTGATCCAAGAGCCTTTCATGTCAGGGAGAGCTACCAAATCAGACTGGTACAGTAGGCTTTGCAAACAGAGCAGGCGTACGGGTGAAGTGGTGTCAGCGGCACCGGCTCAGGGGTGACCCCAGCGGAGGAACGGTGAAGGATGGCAAGAATAAAACCTCATTGAAAGACTGCCTGTGAGACTTCAGAGCTACAAGAGTAAAGCAGAGAAGTAGCCCAAATGCCAGCAGTTATTACTCAATCAGGTACCACCAGGAAAAAATAACTAAGCTGAGGATGGTACTGGAAATGGCTCTGCACAGCTCTCCATCCACGCTTATCGCTGCCTGAACGTCTTCGCTCAGGGCAAGCATAAGTTCACAGGGTGTGAGTATCTACCTTTCCAGACCAGCACAAGCTGCTGTACAGAGGCTGGCAGCACTGATGCTCTTAGAGGACACATTCACCACTCCTCCACTTCACAGGCAAGAGCAGAACACCACACTCCACCTTCAAGAACTTTAAACAGGACAAGAACAGGCACATGCAAGAGGACTTTGCAGTGCTCCCCACAGAGATGTGTCTGGACGGTGGCTAGGATGCCCAGTCTCCTAGAACAAGTAGAGGGAGCTACACAAGAGGTACAGCAAGGATAAATACAACCCACTGTTTCCTGTGACTCCAAATGTCACCAGCTACTTACCCAGACACAAGTGGCATACTCACTGGGCAAGCTGCCGCCTCCACTCGAGAAAGCTCTCTCTCTCAGCCTGCTTCAAGTCCTCCACACTGGTTGTCCTGTCCCAGCGTGGCCTGTAACAAGCACATGTTGGTGATGCTCAGGAGCAGCAGGCAGACCAGTGACATTAGTGCAGTAACATCCATAAAGAGCACAGGCACCACCCAGTCAGCCACCCTGAGGGGGCTGTAGCTCAGACGTGCACACGCTGTGTTCAGCAGCCTTAAGCTCGCCTTCTCTTCTCATTCTTTCTAGACTCCACCAGCAGAGAGGGCAGTATGCAGACTGCCTTTGGGAAGTGGGTTGGGTTTCTTGAAACTTTCCAGAGCATTTAGGATGAGAAATTTCTCTCTTTGTGCATCACACACAGAGAGAGCTCTGTAAATGCTTACTAGAAGGCCTGGGCACACCACTTCCAGCAGTGCCAGGCTCTGAGCAGGAAACTCAAAGCATCCAATCTGGGCTGGGGCTGGCAGGCACCTGTGCTGTGAGTCAACTGCAGGTATGTGCAGGCCAGGTAGTGGCTTCCCTCCAGAGAAGGTACTGACAAAGCAGAGGGCTGCTCCTGGGCTTGCAGCCACCAAGACACTGAGCCCACTCAGCAGACGGAGAGCAACCAGGCCCAGCCCTGAGGCTTCACCTTCGTGGGATGCGCAGGAACTGTTGGTTCTCCTCATGCAGCTGCTGGACATGCTGGGCCTCCTGGGCTGTGAGCAGGCCAGTGCAGCTCTGGGCAGACACAAACTGGATGTTCAGACGCTCTGCAGGACAAACGAGGCAATCATCCAGACAGCCCCCTGATCCTGCCCCTGCCTGGCACCATCCCTGCTGCCGGACCCAGCTCATGTCCCCTGACCTGCCCGACCAGCCAGCGCCACTGCCAGCCTCAGACCTATTTCCAGAACAGGTCTTGCCTCGGCCGCCTGGGTCCCGAGCCCCAAGAATCCCTCTCCAAACCCTGCATGCCGCCGCTGGCACCAAGGTGCCCCCTCCCCCAGCCCCGAGAACACCTCTCCAGCCCCTGGTTGCCCCCCGCAGGCCCCAGGGTGTACCCCCCTGGGCCGTCCCCAGGGCCGTCCCTGGGCCCTGCCACAGCCCAGGCCCCGCTCCGGCTCCTCACCAGCCACAAATTGGGTGCCGGCCAGTTCGGCCGTGGCCAGGAACTCCTCCAGCGGGCTCTGCTCGGGCGCCGAGCGCAGGTCTGGCCCGCGGTCGCCGCCCAGCTCGCTCGTGTGCCGCTGCCAAGAGAAGACACCGCAGTCAGCCTGGCCCTGTCAGCCTGGGGCAGTCAGCCTGGCCCAGTCAGCCTGGCCCTGTCAGCCTGGCCCTGTCAGCCTGGCCCTGTCAGCGCCGCCGTCGCCGCAGCCCAATCCCCCACCTTACCCATGAGGAGGAGCCGCGGGGCCCCAGGCCGCGCTGCCGCTGCAGGGAGCGGCCCAGCCCCGCGTCCCGCTTCTTGCCCATGCCGCCGCCGCGGCCGGAAGTGCTGCCTGGAAGCCGCCCGGGTTCCTCCGCCGAGCCCGGCCGCCCGCGGAGCAGCGTTCCGGGCAGCTGGGTTCCGGGCAGCTGGGTTCCGGGCAGCTGGGTTCCGGGCAGCAGCGTTCCGGGCAGCAGCGTTCCGGGCAGCAGCGTTCCGGGCAGCAGCGTTCCGGGCAGCTGGGTTCCGGCGCTGCCCGCCCGCCACGCGCTGGCCGCCGGGAGGCGCCCGGCCCCGTAGCCCCCCGGGACCGGCCCAGCAGTGACCGCTCCTCGCCACGGGCCCGGGACCGGCCTGCCTCGGCATCGCTCCGTGCGCCCGTGGAGCAGCCGTCCAGCAGCTCTGTCTGGCCCTCCATCTACCCCCAGACTGGCCTGTCCCTCCCTCCCGCCACCTATCCATCCATCCACCCATCCACCCATCCCACCATCCATCCACCCATCCACCCCTCCACCTATCCATCCACCTATCCATCCATCCCTCCATCCATCTATCTACCCATCCATCCATCCCTCCACCCATCCACCCACCCATCCATCCATCCTTTCACCCATCCCTCCACCCATTCATCTGCCCATCCCTCCATCCATTCACCCATCCATCCATCCATCCATCCATCCATCCATCCATCCATCCATCCATCCATCCATCCCTCCCTCCCTCCATCCATCCCTCCATCCATCCCTCCACCCCTCCATCCATCTGTCCATCCATCCCTCCCTCCCCATGGCTCTCAGCCCCTCTGACATTCCCCTTTCCCAAGCCCAGCTCTAACCCTCTCATTCCCACAGCAGTCACCAGCCCCACCATTAAGACATGCCACTATTCAAATGCAGGGCATGCCCAAACCCAGCGCCCCAGGTCTGTGCACTGCTGGCAGCTGCAAGGGCTGGGTTTTGCTCGCTGATTTGGCCTCCTGTGGATGCTGTTCCAAGACCCAAACAACACCAGCAGCAAGGAGTACAAAACCTTGCACCGGGAGGCAGTGGCAGGGGCAGGGGTTTTGTGCATCCCTCCATGGAAAGCCACAAGCTGCCAAGGCTGAGGTTGCCCCTGTGCCCTGTAGCACACCTAGCCCAACGCAAGGTCCCCATCCTCAGTCTCCATCATCCCAACACAGCAAACAGCACATACAAGACATGATGATGCCAGCCCAGATATGACAGCAGAAGGTGTGTTGCCCCAAACTCGCCAGCCTGGGCACCTCTGCAGGGTGGAGGAAGTTGCCTGCCTGGCCAGGGAAGCATCAAGCAGGTTTTGGCAGCAGCTGTTATGGTCAGTCCAGGTCAAGATGGGAGAGAACGTTTAATTAATAAACAACTCGACCTGTTCTTGCACAGTGAACTGATTTATGAACCATTTCTCCTTTATGGGTCTTGGGTTAAGGCCAGACATTTTTGACTATAACTCTGTAATGTGTATCAGTTGTAACTGGATAATATCCTGGCTAGTCCCTGAAAAACACAGGTACCACTAGCACAGCCAGGCAAGAATTCAGGTGCTGGCTGCCCACAGCAGGGCAGCATGCAAAACTCTGTGGGCAAGAGCTGTCTTTTCCCACGCTCAGCAGTACAGGATGCCTCCCCATGACAAAGACTCCCCAGGAAAAATGCAGTTCTTCCTTTCTTCTTTTCAAAGTCAGCAACCGTATGGTATACATTTCCCAAGTGCATTCGAACCCTTGCCAGGCTCATCCCAGGCTCTGCCCCCACCAGCAGCCTGGCCCAGCCACTCCTTTGCTTCCTAAAGGCAAGTAAGACAGATGAAAGGGGACCCAGCATTTGCCTTTTCATTTCCATGAGGTACTTCAGTGGAAGGCTGGTGGGCTGCAGACAGCATGCAGTGAATTAGTAAATTCATTTTTAATCGAGTCACCTTTAATAAAACCATCTAAGGTCTCTGTGTGGGCACCGAGGCAGCTATGTCAGTGCTCATTAATGTAGTTCTTTTGTACTTCAGTTAAAAGTTACCTTCCTTCTGCATGGCATAATCAGCAGCCAGAGCAGCCAGCCTGCCAGCCCCTTCCCCCACGCTTTGGGTCTGGCAGCACATCTAACCCCACAGCCGAGGCATGAGCGATGCTGTTCCCAGGCCACCCAACCAGGGCCAAAATGCTTTAATACTCCCAGCAGCACAGCCCCAGCAGCACCTGGGAGGCCTTGGCACCACTGGGGGCTTCGGCTGGAGATGCAGCAGAGCTCAACGGCCCTTCATGGGGCATGGGCAGCCACAGCCAGTGGCATGACCTGGAAACTCAGGGGACCAGAAGCGCTGGCGCTGTGGGAAAGGGAGGCTTAGGCTTGCTTCACTGCCTGCAACCCTCCGTGCATCCTTAGGGGCAGTGAGGTTTGAGGGCAACCTGAAAAGCAAAGATCTGTGCATTTTGATTGTGTTGTTTTTCCCACACTATCCTTTCCCCACACACACACAATTCCCCATTGCCAGACTGAACTGCTCCAGGGACAGACACTGCAGATATTTCCTGCCACCCTTGCGGGAGCTGCTGAAGGAATTCCCACTTTGCCCTCGTTCTTGAAAGAGGCACATTTCTGGGCACTTCATGGAAACTAAGGAGCTGTTTCTGATGCCAGCAGCACAGCAGGATCGCTCTGAGGCAAAGCAGTGTTGAAGGAGACGCAGACTGGGTGATCTGAGTGACAAGGGCCATCAGAGTTTCAGCTAGAGTTTTAATTGCCTGTTTCAAATGGCAGCGTTTCTCATCACACTCCTGTTGCTCTGCAGTGCCTAACTGAGCGAGGCAGGCTGCTGCTGGTTGTATTTAAACACAACAGCCTGCTTCTTCTACATGGCATTTGTTTGGGGATTAATTGCACACAGTGAAAGAAGACACTGAGGAAGAGATGCTGTCACAGGAGACGTAGAGGGGCAGCTTGGCACCTATGTGTGCGTGCCAAGGCTGCGGGCAGCCAAGGACAACGTGGAGAAGAGGGCCACGCTGCTGCAAAGTCCAACAAACCTGCTGATTTGCAGCCTGCTCCCATACAGTGCAGCAGCTGCCACAGCATTCAAAATGAACACGGTTTTTTTTTGCTGCTGGGCCCTGCTTTTGCAACTCAGCTCTTCAACAGCACTGCACTGCTGTCTAAGGACAGCAAGTACCCGCTCTGCACCACCGCATCTCTCACTGCTCCTCTGAAGTGCATCAACTGAGTGCCCAGTGCTGCTGGCTCTTTGGAGAGTGGCCATAGCTTTGGAATTTCTTGCAAACCCATTGCACAGATGAAGTCAAATCTGCTGTCCTTCTAGCCCGCTGTAATCATCAACTTGTGTCAAAAGGGCTGGCTGCCCGCCCAACGTCTTCTGCCTTGGGGCCAAACCACTGCTCCAGTTTTTTCATGCAAATCTGAGAATTATTTAGCAGCAGCAGCTCTTTTTCAAAAGCCAACAACATCAGTGCATTTTTGCCTAAAGGAAACATTGTTCTTTCTGGACAACTTTTCCTCCATTTTCCTCTAAGGCAGCACTGGGAGATCTCAGGACTGTGTCTCTAAAATATTCATGTGACAGCTATTCATTATTCATGTAGGCTCACAATGCTCGATTCAGCAGCACTGCCAGCCTCAGCCTGACAAGCAGACCCATTAAGGAACCCTCCTCAAAGCATCCCTGCAAGAACACCGAGACAATTTTGCTCTGTGCACAACTGCAGCTGCTTGAACCCCCTTCTTTCCAGCTGTACTCAGAAGGATGAGCAGGGCAAACCCATTCTGCAAGACCTTAGTGAAACTCTCAGTACCCCCTAAGAAGGGCAGCACCTCAGGGAGCTCTGAAGCAGGGCTGCCTGGCCAAGACTGAGCCCTGAGAAGGCACTGGCCCTGCCGGGGCCCTGGCCTGTGTCTGCTTCTTCCACCAGCCCTGTGAAGATAAAATCACCTCCCTGCCTGGCAGGGTGAGGGAAAGATTAATTAGCAAGAGCTGCTTGCACCTTTGAAGGTGCAAAGCACCAGGCAGGAAGCTGGCAGGGGCTATCTGCAGCTCCTGGGGTGCCGGCTCTGTTTGGGTAAGCCTGTCCCCACTGCCCACCACTGCCTGCACCAGTTCCCCCTCCACATGGGCAGGTATGGCCTCATGGTGGCAGCCCCCAAGATGAGGCATCAGGCAGGGGATGCTGCCCTGACACCAGCTCTGGACCCCTTGGCTGGCAGCAAGGCAGGAAGCTGGCTGCCCAGCACAGTCCCACTGGCCTGGCAAGGCACACCCTGAGGGTGCCCTGAGGGAGGGCTCCGCATCCCCGGCCTCTGACTGCCCTTCTAATTATATCTGAGGGTGCAGGAAGCACCAGGGCCGCCTGTGCAGGAAGCAGGGCGTGCCTCCCTCTGCGACTGAAAAACAACCGCAGCAGAGGTGTGCCACCACTGCCGGGACCTTGCCAGGCAGCACACACTGGCCCCGGGGCCGCCCCCCGGCTGCAGCACCCTGAGCTGCACTGACATCACCCTTGGTGCATCCAGGGCTGTCACCACATGGACCCCTCACGGTCCTCACACCACCCTGGCATCGCAGGCGCCCCCAGCACTGACCCTCAAAGTCCTGCCAGGGCAAGGACAGCAGGCAAGATGGAGTGCCGTTCCCATCGGGAGAGCAGGAGGGCAGCCAGAGTGACAGGAAATATTCATTAAGGGATGTTAAAAACACTTCCCCCTGAGCAGGAGGTGCTGCTCCTGCCTTGCCAACACGTTTCACGCTACCCCACAGCCCCTGGCAGGAGGCAGCCTTCTGCAGCCACTGCTGGTAACGCCTGGATGACAGCACTGGGGCTGGGGGCTGTGACATCCCTTATGTCCCCACTGATGTCCTGCAGGGCCCAGGTGCCACTCCCAGGGCTCTGCAGCTCATGGAAAATCCTGACAGTTCAGCAGTGCTTCCTTTGTCGCGGCTTGGAACAAACAGCTGAACCTTCGTCATTCAGCACAGTCACAGAGCCCCTGCAGCACTGTGTTTTGGAAAACACCGGAGTGAAACGTTTGGCTTTGACTGTATCACTCTGGCTGCTGCGGGGCAACCCGCCCCATGGCTGCCGGAGAGGACAGAGCCTGCCACGTTCCCTTACACGGACAAAATCAGCGAGTGCCCATGAATTACTTTGGTCTTGTCTTAACATGCCCCAGTGCCTTTTTTTCCCCATCCCCTCCCCCAAGCAGAGACCCACACCAGCTCCAGTTCCAGCTGCTGGGCACAAAAGCTACCCCTGAAGCAGAGCTGCTCTGCAGGGTTTTACCCTCTCCCATGGGGCAGGTTCTAGCTATTCCCTAAGGCCATAGCAGGGCAGCCAGCACAGGCAGACTGGCATCCACCTCCAACCCAGGCAGCGGGCAGCTGCCCTCCTGCCTGCATCTCAGTGGTACAGCTGCACACCGGAGCCCATGGGCTCACAGTGAGGTGCAACCACAGGCTCCAGAGCAGACCAGGGAAGAAGGAAGATCAAGTGGAGCAGGGAGGGGGGTTCTCCAAGGGCCAAGTGCAGCACTTGCTGCCCTGCCAGAGCAGAGCAGGCTGGACTGCAGGGGAGAGATGGTATCTTACAGACTTTCCCACGCCTCACACAAGCTCTCTGGGCAGGCACATGCAGGCAGGTGATGCTGAGTAGCTGCTGGAGTATTGCATAAATCGAGAGCAGGCTGCTACGCTTCCCCCAGGCTACAGGGCTGCTCAGATAAGCCCCCAGCGTGCATGTCCTACACAGCATGGGTACTGCCAGCCTTGCAGGTGAGGAGGGAGTCTCATGCTCTCTGGGAGCCATGCAGCATGCCCTGCCCCCACAGAGCAAGTTTCCTTCTCACTGTGCCTCAGCTTCTCCTCCTGGCAGTGACCTATGGACAGCCAATGTCACAGGAATAGCCCCATGCCTAGGGTAGGTGTGCCAGTCTTAATCAGGCTGCTCCATGCTGCCAGACTTCACCCAAACACTGCACTACAGTACTCAGTACTCAGCCCAGCAGAGGACTAGGAGGGGTCAGCATTTTGTTTGGGAATTGTCATCACAATCCATCACAATTTGCAACGTGCTCTTCTGTTGCCAAGGTGTGTGAGGATTCTCCACGGCTAGAACAGAAGCAGCTGCTACAAACCAGGGTAAGACAGTCTAGAAGCTAACAGGGCCCATCAGTGCAGCAAGCGAGGCTGCAGTGGTCTCTGGCAGACCAACCGGTGAGCAAGCATGGCAAGGAATTGACCCGAGACAGTTTCCATCCTCAAGGAGGGCTGTAAGCACAAGACACCTTCCAGCTGGCCCAGAGGCATCTATGCCAGGGTGTGCTGCTGCTACCCAGCTCCACCTGGAGCCCCCACATCTTGTCTCTAAGGGACTGATAGGAAACCTCCACCTCAAGGAGCCAATCCAGAAGTTTGCTGATTTGGTTGATGGGGAGGTGGTAAGGAGGGCAAGGGGGTCAGAGCTCCTCCTCGCCTTACACACCACTGGGATTTGCAGACAGCTATGCCCAAGGACTGTCAGGAAGACACGGTGCTCAGCAGCCTGCAAGAGCCATGCTGTGAAAACTGAAGGTCTTAACTCCTGAACATGGTCACTTTGACTGGGATGGCAGAGCCCAGCTTGGCTCTGCAAACAGCACTGTGAAGTCATTGCCATAAGTGTCCATGTACCAGTGCCAGCCCCTCCAGCACTAACCTCCCTCTTGGAAGCAGCACTGCAGGGAGGTGTGTGGGGGCTCCTTGCCTGCACAATCCCACCTAGAGCAAACACCTGCCTGCAGACTCACCAGTTCAGAGCAGGGGGAGGGGGGCTGCTACTGGGCACCACTAGCCAAGGCAGATCTTAGCCCCTTACCTGCCCTCCTGCCAAGTTCCAGCAGGACTTTCACAGAACCATAGAAGCATTGAATGGTTTGGGTTGGAAGGGACCTTAAAGACCATCCAGTTCAATCCCCCACCACCACAGGCAGGGACAGATAGACCAAGTGGCTCAAAGCCCTGTCCAGCCTGGCCCTAAACACTTCCAGGGAGGTGGCATTCACAGCTTCTCTGAGCAACCTGTTCCAGTGCCTCACCACCCTCATAGTGAAGAACTTTTCCTTTATATCTAATTTAAATCCACACTTTCTCAGCTTAAAGCCCTGTGCCCTATTGCTACATGCCCTTGTAAAAAGTCCCTCCCAATCTTTCCTGCAGGCCCTCTTTAGGTACTGGAAGGCCACATGAAGGTCTCCCCAGAGCCTTCTCTTCACTGTGATGAACAACCCTACCTCTCTCAGTCTGCCATCATAAGGGATGTGCACCAGCACTCTGATCATTTTTGTGGCTGTCTTCCAAACCTGTACAAGCAGTCCATGTCTCTCTTGTGCTGAGAAATCCAGAGCTAGACACAGTACTCCAGGTGGGGTCTCAGCAGAGCAGAGGAAAGGGGGAAAATCACCTTCCTTAACCTGCTGGCCACGCTTATTTTGTTGCAGCCCAGCCCAGGCTGGCTTTGTGGACTGTGAGCACACCTTGATGGGTTATGTTGAACTTATCAACCAACACCCTCAAGTGCTTCTCTGAAGGGCTGTTCTCAATCTGTTCTCTGCCCAGCCTGTATTTGTGCTTGGAATTGCCCCCACCCATGTGCAGGACTTGCCTTGTTAAACTTCAGGAGGTTTGCACAGGCCCAGCTCTCAAGCCTGTCAAGGTCTCTCCAGATGACATCCTTTCCCTCCAGCATGTTGACCACACCACACAGCTTGGTGCCATTGGCAAACCTGCTGCAGGTGCACTCAATCCCACTTGTCCCTGTCACTGACAAAGGTGCTCAACAGTGCTGGTCCTAGTACTGCCCCCCCAAAGAACAGCACATGTCACTGGTTTCCACCTGGATATTGAGTCCATCCAGCCAAGAGGCAGAGGGCTGGGTTCAGCACAGTGCCAAGCTCAAATGGGCACCCCAGTGGGTGCTGGGCTTTATGCTACGTGGCCTAGACAGCTTGCCCCAGCTGTGCCACAGCGGATGTGCACTGGCTGGAGCGCGTTCAGCCCAGGCAGCTGCCCAGCCGCAGCTTTCCCAAAACAAAACGAGAGCATTAACACATTCGCTTCTGAGGGCCAGCAACAGCCCTCCTAACCCCGCGAAACTGCAGCACTACAGCCACCGAAGACAGGAAACGCAGCGTCTTGCAGCTCCACACCCACCGCCGGCCCCTGGAAACCACAGATGTGGTCAGGCGCCGCCGGGTCCCCGATGTGGCAGCGCTGTCGCGGGGGGAAAGCGCTGCCGACCCTACCCCTCGGCTGAGGAGGTGTTTTTGACATGTAAGCAAGCGGGCAAGTGCTTCTAACAACTCGGTTCCGGTCACTGTGGTTACTTGTACTTCCCAAGCCATCTGCTAGATGGCATAATGTAATAATAATGATGATGGTAACAATACACAAGTTTGTCTGAATTGTTCCAGACTCCAGAAACTCTCAAATAATTTAAGCAGACGTGTACACATTTCACTGCAACAGTACGTGCTGCTCCTGCTTTTGCTCACGGTTTACCCAAATCCTGACAGTGCCACACGCTGCAACCACGCCATCCCTGCTCTCTGGCAGAGGATGTAACGCATGACATGTGAAGCTACAGCAGCGACACAGCCACCAACTTTCTCGTTACGTCGGTGTTTGCACTCGAGCACCCACAGCAAGAAATTTCAAGACAGCTTCTTGTTACTCGGCTGCTGCCTGTAAATACAGAGCACAGCATTACTCACACGTAATAGCTTTATTTGCTGCAGGCTCTTCGGCTCTCGGAGCCGGACTAACCAAACCAAAGAGAAGATCCTCCACGGCACGCCCTGGCCAGGAAGGCCTTTGGGATTTGGGCCCTCCCGGTCGTGGGGACCGCCGGAGCGTGGGGTCCCGCAGCGGCCTTGGGATCTGTATCCGCTGTGGAGATTTTGAGCTGCCAGTCAGACCCCGGCTGCTCTCCCTACCCTCTACCCGGAGGCTGCAGGAGGGCGCTGCGGCACCGACGCACCCGCCCGCCTAGTCGCGGGCACAGCTCTGCCCGAGCCGCTCTGCAAGCCGGAGACCCTGCCGCGCCCCACTCCCCCACACCGGGCGGCAGCAGTCAGCGCCTCTGCCGAGGCCACAGCTCCGCTACAGCGGAGAGGCCGCCCGGCCGGGCTGGAACCGCCCCGTGCCCGCCCCCTGCCCGCCCCACGGCGCGGCGGGGCCGGGGCTGGGGCTGGGGCCGGGGCGCCGCGGCGGGCGGCGCAGAGCGGCGGCGGCGGGCGGGCGGCGAGCAGCGCGCCGCCGGCTCGGCGGGCCGCGGGCAGCGGGCGCTCCGCCCTCGGTGCGCGGAGCCTCCCCTCTCCGCGCCCGCGGAGCGCCGGCGCCCGCCTATATCTACGGCCGCGGCGGCCCGGCGCCCGCAAGGATGTAAGGCGGGCGGGCAGCCCAGCCGCCGCTGTGGCATGTCCCCCCGCGCCCGGAGCCGTCGGCGCGGCGCCTAGCCGCGGCTCCACGGGGCGATGCTGCCCTGGAAGCGGAGCAAGGTGGAGCTGGTGGCGGGCGAGACGCGGCGGCAGAGCAAGCCCAAGGGGTACGCGGTCAGTGTGCACTACTCAGCGCTCACCTCGCTGGCCCGCGCCTGCCCCGAGAGCGCCCTGCACCGCGTGGGCAGCATGTTCCGCTCTAAGCGGCGGAAATTCCGCGTCACCAGCGAGGACCCTACGTACACCGTGCTCTACCTGGGCAACGCCACCACCATTCAGTCCAAGGGCGAGGGTTGCACCGACCTAGCCGTCTGCAAGATCTGGAGCAAGAGCGAGGCGGGCCGGCAGGGCACCAAGATGAAGCTGACCATCAGCGCGCAGGGCATCCGCATGGCCCACGCCGAGGACAAGGGGCTGCGCCGGCCTGGCCACCTCTACCTGCTGCATCGGGTCACCTACTGCGTGGCCGACCCGCGCCTGCCGCGCGTCTTCGCCTGGATCTACCGCCACGAGCTGAAGCACAAGGCGGTGATGCTGCGCTGCCACGCCGTTCTGGTCTCCAAGCCCGAGAAGGCGAAAGCCATGGCCCTGCTGCTCTATCAGACCTCAGCCACAGCACTGGCCGAGTTCCGCCGGCTGAAGAAGCGGGACGACGCGCGGCACCAGCAGCAACAGCTGGTGGGTGAGCAGAGCATCCCGCTGGTGCCGCTGCGCAAGCTGCTCAACGGGCAGTGCTGCTACAAGCCGCCGGTGGAGCGGAGCCGCAGCGCGCCCAAGCTGGGCTCCATCACGGAGGACCTGCTGGGCGAGGAGCAGGAGGAGCGGGCCATGCACTGCGACTGCGAGGACATTCTGGAGGCGCTGGACGAGCCCGAGGGCGAGCTGCTGCGCACCGGCGCCAGCCGCGGCGAGAGCCCGGAGCTGGGACAGCTCCTCCGCGACCTGGGCGAGCTCAGCCTGGGCAACGACCTGCGCTCGCTGCGCGCCGACCTCCGCGTCCGCCGGCTGCTCTCCGGCGAGAGTACGGGCAGCGAGTCCTCCTTGGAGAGCAACGGCCCGGACGGCGCCGCCCCGCCCTGCAACGGCGCCGAGCAGCCGCCCCCCGGCGACCCCGAGACCGGCTGAGCGCTCGGCCGCGCCCGGGCTGCGCGGTCCCTTCCGGGCGCGCACGGCGCCGCCGGCGAACACCGGGTACCCTCCGGCCCCTCCGGGAGCGCACGGCCCAGTCGGGACACACCAAGCCCCCTCCGGCCCCGCCGAGGTTGCACGGCCCCTCTGGCGCGCCCCGGGACCCTTTCGGGAGATCACGACCCCTCTGGGGGAGCACCGGGGCCTCTCCGGCCGCCCGGCTTCCCTGCGGTGCCCCTGCGTCCCGCAGCATCCCGGGAAGCCCCTCCCGGTGCCGATGGGCGCCGGAGCCGGGCCCCAGCCTTCCGTGGCCCGAGGAGGGGTGGCGGCCGTGGGCTGTTTACCTCCGGCTCTGCCCTTGAAGATCTGCCAAATTCCTGGAATAGCTTTCCCCGGGGAGGGCGGTGGGAGGGAGGTGTTGCGCCTTGTTTACAGACAAATCTCACATCCGAGAGGGCCCCCCCACCCCCCGCCGTTTTCTCCATTAAAGTCACTCCATCGTGCTGTCGTGTCCGAGAGGTTTGCACTGTTGTGAACTGTTGGTTTGGGTTTATTTTTAATTATTAAGTTAGATCCTTTGGTTTTTTTTTTGGGCCCCGGTCCTGTCCCCGGTCTCAATGCTCTAGATCTTTTGCTGTGCAAAAGAAGACTCTACTTGTGGCTGTTCACCTGTACATAGGGAAATGTATGCAAATACATTTTGTTATTTTTAAGAACACCACCATTGCGATCTCCTCTGTTTGCACATATGTGAAGAAAATAAAGATGACGGTAATTTAAAAGAAGCTGGCGTTGCTGTGGCCGTGTGGCTGGTCAGGAGACAGCGGCGAGAGAGCCCTCGGGCTGTGTTGCAGCTGCGGGAGGGCACGGCACAGAACAGCCCTGGCAAGCACTGTGTGCGATTCCCCGGCCGGGTGGAAATCTCACTGCAGGGAAACGCGCTGGGCACTTTAAGGTCTTTTATAATACACAGGGAGGAGGTTTTCTCTCTCAGCAGTCTCTAATGATGGGCAGGAACGTGCTGGAAGCCTGACTGCGCAGCTCCGAGGCTGCCGTGGGGCAGTGCAGCTTGCTCATGGGGCTGGAAGCCTTGTGCAGCCTTCGCCGGGTTTGTGTTAAGGCGCTGCCGCTGTGACTGGTCCCTCACAGGGCTAGCCCAAGACAATTTCATAAGCACCCCGGGTAAGCAGTGAAGTTGATTAGCCATGGGACTGCCACGGTATTTTTAGCTGTAAATCTGTAAGTGGCAGGCTCCCAGGGCAGTTGGAGATATTCCGGTTTCATTTGTCCCCAAGTGGAGGTATCAATTAAGAGATAATTAATCTGGCATTTCTGATGTCTAAATGTTTTCCCCTGTGCCTGTGCTGCAATCAGGCAAGTTGCAGGAATGTCAGTGAAAAGCCCAAGCAGCTGTTGGGGCTGGCCACACTCCCTGTGCACGGAGCCAGCCTCCAAACTTGTAAATACCTCATTAAACCAGATTGCAAAATCTGCCACCACGCTGGTGAGAAGCTTTTGCCATTGCCTCAGTGTGAGTCAGTCAGAGAAGGGAGGCACACAGGGGTGGATTGCAGGCGATAGCACAAGGGCAAGAGAGGGAGCCCCCCTCGGAACGGGCACCCTCTTGTCCATGTCACACTCGGCCCGCCATGGGCAGCAAGATGCAGCAGGTGACAGTGGCCACTGCTGGGTTTGAGCACTCTGAGGCTGCCACTGCTGAGGCACACCTCCCAAATGAAATAGTGGGGCTCGCTGCTTTTCCTCTGGCAGAGCCCCCCTTGTCTGTCCCGGGGAAGGAAGGGGCTGGTGATGAGGGGAGCGAAAACAACAGGGAAAGCTTATCCTGTAGTGCTTCCCCCAGAGTGGGGTCTGTGAGACTGCCTTGCCTGTAGCAAGGCACCTGCAGTGCCCTGGAGATCAAGAGTGCCCTGGGCCTACGCCCAGGGCTCTTTGTCTCTGCCAGCTCTCTCCAGGGAGGGAGGAAGCAAAGGGTGCTTGGAGCAGGACAGTAACACGGCACCTTAGAGCTGGGCAGAGCACCCCGGGAGCAAGGCACACCAGGGAGTTCACAGGCTGGTTTGAGCTAAGCTCAGCTGAATGAGCAGGCGGTGTTTGCTTTCCATCCCGTGTGTGTGCTTAAAGGCAGCTAATGGCCTCAGCTCAGTTGATGCCTTGCCTCTCTCCAGAAGAGCCATCACGTCTGCAACAGCAAGGAAAGGTTTTTTTATCGCATACCGAGATGAAAGCACAATTCCCTGAGCAGCACCAGCAGCATCCAGAGCCTGAAGCATTTCCCTTGATGCCACTAGCAGGACTGCTGTGCAGTGTCCTTAGAGGCTTGTACAGATCATTAGTTTTAAGTGTAGGGTCCAAATCTCTTTGTGCCTGGGATATTTTTGGTCCTGGAACTGTTGAAAAAAGAAAGATTTCACAGAGATGTCTGCAGTGCTGCTGCAAGATTATTCATGTGTGCTTAACTGCTGTGCCCTCCCCGTGGCAGCGTGCACGGGCCTGCAAATGAGATCAAGTGCATGTGAGGAGAAAAAGGTCGTTGTATTTTCTGCACAGCAAGTTTGAAGGAGCATCTCCCTCAGAAAATGAGAGGAGGAGAGGGAGAGCTTCTCTAAAATAGGGTCTAGCAAAGGGCTGAGCTGCTGACTTGCCTTTGAAACAAGTAGCTCCTTGCTAAGCTGAAAAGCCTACTGCTGGCTGATGGGGAGAAGCAGAGAGCTTTGGGGAAGGCCTCGGTGGGACATGCAGGCTCTGCTGACTGCTGTGAAGCTGTCCCTGTCCCAGATACTATCAGTAGAGAATAAACTGTTCTGTATTCTCTGCTCAGCACTGGGGCTGATGCCAGCCCCTGTGCCTGGGCTACTTCCTGCAGATGAGGTGCAGTGTCCCACCAGGTGTGGTCCAGCCCCTGCTCAGGCTGTCATCAGAGATACATGTTCTCCTGTTGATAGATCTCCATCCATCGGGGCTAACCCAGCTCTGCAGCTGGGGATGGTGAATCAGCAAAGAGCAGTGCTGCCTCTGAAACACTGCTTCTCACAAGCCAGCTGCCCCATCCCACTGCTGCTTTCCCAGGGGTGAGCCCGCAGAGGGAGGGCAAAGGCAGTCTGATAGCTCTGCCAGTAGGTTTGAACTGTGTGGAGGGAAGTGTGGAAACAGGTATCTGCAAGATCACCAGTCAAGCACTGCTGCCTGCCACTGGTGCAAATCACTGCCCTGTTCACCAACATATCAGTGGGGGCTTGGTAGGTCATGCTCCTGCCTGGGCTTGGGCAGCCTTTGGGGGTTTCCAGTACCACAAAATTGAACATTGAGCTTCACACAGCACTGAGCTAGCAGACAGCATGTGATGGATTGGCCAGAAATTACCCATAACACCAGGAGAGACGATGATCCTGCTCCAAAGGCTTCAGCTGCTAGTCCAAATCCAGCACATGGGGCTGATGCTTAGGTACTGCACCAGACACTCCAGATTTCCAGGGCATTTCACAGCTAAACAGAGCATGTGATTATTCCAGGCAACAACACTGAATGTGAAGAGATTAGGGGGAAAGAGCACTTGGTGCTAATGCTGTTTGTTGACTCTGTGTATTTGCTGGTGAACTACAGACTGGCTCCTGCACAGAGGTAAGCAAGGAGGCTGATGGGGATCACACAAACGTGGCAGCGGTTGCAGGATCTCACGTGCAGCTTCTTGTTTGTCTCTGTCCTTAGCACGCCTTTCTCCTGTCCTTAGGTCTTCCTCATCCACAACAGGAAAAAAGAAATCATTTACCACCAGCCAGTGGTCAAGTGGAGCGAGCAAGGTCACCAAATGACTTTTAGCCCAGGCTGCAGTACTGATTTACGTCCAGAATGACTTGCCATTCGGTTTGGTGAGCTGCAAATGCCCCCAGACAGGGCATATCCAGAGAGGGCATATCCAGAGAGGGCATATCCAGACAGGGCATATCCAGAGAGGGCAGATCCAGAGAGGGCAGATCCAGACAGGGCATATCCAGAGAGGGCAGATCCAGACAGGGCAGATCCAGCTTGCCTGGCCAGGGCAGTGCTGTGAGAACTGCCTGCTGAACTCACAGGTGCAAGGTCTGGTTGCATGTCACCAGGTTAGTGGTGAAAGCCTCTTGCCTTTGAGGGTCCACAGGCAATAGCCAGTACCCCAAGCAGAGCTGCAGCCCCTGAGGCAGCTCCGATTCACCTTCAGCACACACTCTGCAGCTCTCATGGGGAAGCAGGAAGGCGTCAGGATTTCCTCCTTGGCAGCGTGTAGGAGAAGAGCAGCTGACCTGCCCCACTGCTGCTAGTCATGCCCAAGACACCACAACTGACCCATTGCCCAGTTCTTGGCTATCACACCAGACACACCCTCCCCCCACCATTACTTAGTGGGGAACCCCCCCCCAGATTTCAGCCTGCAATGGATGTGGAAGGCAGGCCTACCATCAGCCCACCCAACCTGACAGCACTGCACAGCCCCAGGCTTTCTTGGGTGGTGGTGGCCAGGGTCCTGTTGGTGATGGAAAAACCCTGCAGTGCTGCAAGAGCCAGCTGGCTGTGCCTCACCTCCTGCCTCTCCTGGAGCTGGGAGGAAAAAGCTCTGCTTTTCCAAAGCCAGCAGCGTCCCCAGCTCCAGCAGAGCTCATGTGCCGTGAAGGCGGCTCCCCCTCCTCACCACAGCCGCTGTGAGCAGCAGGGGCTGTTGTCCCCAGCAGCTGGAGGGAGATGATGTGTGGGGACAGGAATGTGAGGGCAGGCAGCCAGGGCAGGGCATGGACAGCATGGGGTTCCAGAGGCCAGGTCAGGTCAGTTCATTTGTGGGGCTCTTCAGGGCCCCTGCATGAACTGATCTGACCTGGTCCCTGGGGTCCTGCTTCTCCCTGCAGCTCCACCATCCACCCCAGGCAAGGCAGCACCTCCATCTTGCTAGCTGGTAGTTCGTAGGGGGCTGCATCTTTGTTTAATGCTCTGCAAGGTGCACGAGCTGGGGAGGGGTGGAATTGGCTGCTGCTAAAACCAGCCTGAAATCAAAGCTATGCATTGGAAAATACAAGACATTCCCCCTTGCCAGTGGGGTCTCTGCCCAGCAGGAGGGATGAGTGCTAGCAAAACACTCAGAGAAACAGTTACATAATGAAGGACATAGGCCCAGTCCTGCCCTCAGCTTGACATGGCAGCTCTGAAAGGAGCTGAGCTCCAGGCTCCAGTTGCCCAGCACCCTTCAGGATCCAGGCTTGGTCCCTGCACTCCATGCTGATGCAGTGGGATGGAGGAGAGAGAAAGGCTGCAAAATGCCTTTTTTCCAAGCAGGAAGATGCTCTGCATGCTCAGCCTCAGTAAGCTAGAGACTGGTTGCCATCTGTGGGCTCAAACCAAGCCCTGCTGATGGTAGGAGCTTGGGTGCAGTCTGGGATGGGATACCCCAAGAGTGCCTGGGGGCAGGGGTTGCTTGCTGCACACACGTGGGCTTTGGTGCTACTGTCCTTCAGCTCTGTCCCAGCTGCCTTAGAGCCAGTGGTGGCACACCACAGTACACACCACCTGTCCCTACATCCTGAGCATGTCCTGAGCTCCACCAAGAGGACATCAACTCTCTCCTGGAGAACTGGCCCCAGGAAAAGGCTGTTCCTATGAAGTTCTTCCCACGCTCTCCTGCTCTGAGATGAGGGGCAGGTGGCCATCCTGCCTTCTGCAGCTGGTCCTGCTGCCACCTCACACAGAGGGGTGACATGCTTGTTGCCATGTCCAGATCTGGAAATCCCTGCTGCTCTGGCACAGGCACTCTGCAGGCCCCGAGGGATGCAAGCAAAAGGCTCTGGGATGGGATTCATCGCTCTTCCCCCGGCACTGTGAAGTTGTACTCAGTCTGCTCAGATGCATGAGCAAGCTAAACTGTGACATTAATTAGGCCTGACAGTGTTCCTGGAGGGAGCTGGCAGAGCAACAGCGCCAAAGCTGCTGCTGCTGGGTCTTTCCTCGGAGCCAGGCTCTGCAGTAGGCTGGCCTGGCTGTGCCATGGCTCTGAAGTCTGGCTACACTGATCTCTGTGCTCACTCCAGCTCCAAAAATCAGGGTGGCAGGTACACCCTCAGCCCCAAGGGACAGGTGATGCAGTGCCCAAGTCTAGCCCTGGCAGATGCCTCCTGTTGAGCATCTGCCCAGCATTGCTCTGCCCTTTCCAGCCAGCTCTGCCTGTGGCTTGGCACTGCCTTTCCCAGCCCTGCATGCTCCTCTCCATCTTCTTCTCTTGCTGTGGCTTATGGCCCACGAGTGCTCCACAGTCCTCTGGGACACTGCCTCTCACACAGCTCTCTTCTCATGCGAGTTTCATGCTGCCACTCGCTGCTCTTTCAGCAAGTGCTGGTGAGGATTGCCTGAGCTGGCACACAGTGTGGGCAGCCCAGAGGGGTAAGGGCTCCTCCTCCTCTGGGCAGGGAATGGTTAAGGGAAATAGGATGAAAAGTTGATCTGAGTGATTCAGTAGCTCCTGTAGGAAGATTGCGATTTAGCATAATTATCCTAATTACATTTTCAATCTCCCTGCTAATAATCATGGAACAATAGAGCCAAATGTGAATGCAGCTGCCTGCTTTCCCAGCCACCAACTTCCCATTCTGCTTCTTGAAGCGTCTGCAGGGACAGTGAGACAGTCATCAGGGGTGGCAGGAGGGGATGCAGTATGTCTCCAGCACCTTGTTCTAGGCATTGGGAAGATTTATTTCTCTCCACCTGGCACAGGGAATTTTACATAAGCTCCAGGATCAGCAGTGGCCTTGCCTGAGAGCAGCTCACTTGGTTGCAAAAACATCTTCTGGAAGGAGCATCTTCTAGAGGAGAAATAGTCTGGAAACACTTGTTTCTGAGCAGAGAGACCTGGGATTTCTCTGCCCATGGATGCTGTGGTTGCTTATCCTTTGGGGTATCTCCATCCGTGTGCACAGTGACCCAGGAGATGAGACCAGTGCAAGCAGAGAGCTGGCCCCAAGCAAGCAGAGAGCTAGCCCCAAGCAGAGAGCTGGCCCCAAGCAGAGAGCTGGCCCCAAGCAGAGAGCTATCCCCAAGCAGAGAGCTGGCCCCAAGCAGAGCTGGCCCCAAGCAGAGAGCTAGACCCAAGCAGAGAGCTGGCCCCACCTAGGTAACATCAGGAACATTACCTGGCAATAGCTCATTAAACTGAGTGTTAGCAGTGATGAATTCTGAGCATGGACCCTGTTTACCCCACAGCTGACTGCCTGTGCCTACCTGGAAGCAAACAGAGGCTTCTCAGCAGCCAGAGCAGGTCCTGGGGTCTGTGCCCTGCTCACCACCTTCTCTGGGATTCCCAGGAGAGCCTAAACAGAAGGCAACCTGCAGGGCCCTGACAGTGATTGGCACTGGAGCCGGGAGGCAGGTGAGCAAGGGGAGCATGCAGCTGCAGAGAGAGCAAGAGGAGCAGCCAGGGTCATAGGAATTCCTTCCAGGGCCCACCATCTGCCTTTGTCTGGGATGTAGCCTGAGCTGCCTGGATGAATCTCCAGTGCAGGAACAACACACAGGGCCCTGCCCTGCCCTGGCTCAGAGGCAGTGACAAAACCCTGTGTCCATGTCTTGCATCTCCCCAGCATCACCGTTACTTCTTCACATCCAGCTCTGAGCAGTGCAGGGCTGGGGCAGGTCTATGAGCTTGGGATCCCCTAGGGCAGGCTGCCACTGTTCCTGCAGGTGACACTGTGTCCTGACCTGCCTCCCACCTGCCACGCTGCTCCAGGGGGTTGTGGGATGAGAACTGAGCTGCCTATATTTAGTGCTGCTTTGATCTAATTTGACTTTGTTGAGCAATGTCCAGGAGTGCCATGTAGTGCAAAGGCTCTGCAGGGCAAGGAAGAGAGTTCCTGCACCAGTACAGCAGTTACTCCCCACACCAGTACAGCAGTTATCCCCCCAACATGACTTTGCTGCAAAGACCTCTCTGGCTCCAGCACTGGCTGAAGCAAGCAGAGCACACAGCATGGTACAGCTGTGCAGGAGACCTTAAGGTCCAGCACGACCTGCTGGGGCTGACAGACAGAAGGCACATAACCATAGCTAGAAAAGGTCCCTGAAAGATCTGCCTTCTCCCTTGTTGGACTCCCAGCCCAGCCCCATAGACACCTTTTGATTGCTGCTGCTTTGAAGTAAGCAGAACCCACTGCCTCTGCCTGGCTGTCAGTGCTGCTCCTGAAGAGACACCAGGGAAACCAGACACTGGCTTCCATCAGACAGCAAGGCAGAGGGGCAAGGAGCACTGCAGATACTGCCTATTGCAAAGGCCCTGTGGTGGAAAGACTGAGAGTCTTTATTGCACCTCTGGGCTAACCCAGACTTAGAGACCACCAGCCAGGCCATAGGTGCTCATTAGTTCTGCTCTCCAGTTTGGAGCCCAGGATTTGAAACATAACTTGGGCTCAGGTGCACTCCAAGGCCATGCAGCATCCCAGCACCTGAGAAAACAGCTCCATGGGCACTTCCAACCACACTTCCCCATGGCACCTTGGTGAGTGATGCTGTGCAGGAAGCTATTTCAGGACCCAACACGACTCTCCCTGATGTCAGGACCAATTAGTTATATCCTGCAAGAGAAAGAAGTCTCCTAATGCCAGCTCTGGGGAGACAATGACATTAAGACGTTGCAGGTGGTGATCTGGGTTCCCTAAGCAATCCAGAACCTAAACATAGCCAGGGGAAAGTGGCAGGGAGGAATGGCTGCTGTCCTCTGCACCGAGGTCTCCTGGGGAGGTGTGCTGGCCAACCCCTCTCCTTTGTAACCTGGCCTTCCTCTGGTCCAACCCTAAAGAGGCAGACCTGCAGTCTGCAGTAGTACTAAGGCAGGCATCAGCCTGGGCTCATCCTGCCAGGCTTGAATCATGCTCTACCCCCACATCAGGCCCCTCAGCTCTCACTGTAGTTTTCCAGGGAATTACCCATTAAAAAAAGAGAAAAAAAATCCAACAAAAAGATAAAAAGCAATTAGTCAAAATAGTGAGAGACTCTTAAGCATTTCACATTCTCATTGTCCTCCCCCACAGAAGCATTATCCTTCTCTAAACAGACGCTGAGCTGAAGACATAACAACACCCTACTTCCCCCAGACAGTTCCAGTGAAACAAATGCAGGAAGTTTGGAGGGGCTGGAGCAGAGCTGCGGCCAGCTGGGAGCCCAGGCACCCCACGGACTCTTAACAGCCACTGGGGCTTCAGGGGGCTGGCAGCTGAGCTGCAGAGAGCCAAGACCCAGGGTCCTGCCCTACACGAAGCAGGGGTGCTGCCCTCACACTGCAAAAGAGCTAGTATGGGGAGTCCTGCCCCTCATCCCTGGGAAGGCAGCAGTGTGGCAGCCCTGAAGCATGGAAAAGGAAGCAGCAGAGCCACAGACCCCCACATCCCAGCATGGGGTGGTCCTAAGAGCTAGTGGGGGTGGGCTGCCTGCCTGCTCTCAGTGCAGGGGCAGCCCACCTGGGAGCACCGACTGGCCTGAACAGCCCTGGTGCCAGCTCCTGCTATGGGTGATAAGGAGGAAAGCAGTGTCCTCTGGCTTGGTGCAGCCAAGCTCCACTGCTGGCATCAGTGCCCACTCCAGGGGGGAGCCATGCTCCTCCTGCTGCACCATGCCCCGGTGGGAGGATGCCCCAGGCCGTTGGTAGCTGCTGCAGGCAGTTGCTTCATACAGAGACTTGTGGTTCCCCATAATGGCTGTGTGCCGTGGTGACAGCCTCCTCCCTGCCCTCTGCCATGGAGCAGGACTGACATTCCCCTCCTTGGCTGCTGCCAGAGCCCTGCCAAGCACCTGTGGCTGTGCTGGGACCCCCACCAGCAGCCATTTGATCAGGACCAGAGCTTTCCTGTACGAGAGCAGAGCCTGCAGCAAGAGCCACGCTGAGACAAGACAAGGTTTGGCCCCAGGGAGAGGCACCCAAAAGCTGCAGGGCTGGTGCCTGAGAGGACACTGTGCAGGCCCCTCCAGCCAGCACCTGCCTGCAGTCCCAGTGAGCCTCATCCCTGCTTGGCTCTAGTGGCAGGCTCAGAGAAGCTGCTGCCAGCACTTAGGGCACTTAAACAACTTCAGAGGATCGTCTGTGATGGCAGAACCAGCAGCAAGTCATCCGGAGGCGCAGGTAGGCTCTCCCTCCCCGAGGAACACTGTTCCCTGAAACCAAAGCAGAGAGGCAGGGAAATTGCTGGATGAAGTGGATTGGCAATTGTGAAAAAGGAGAACTTGTTTTCTTTGTCTTGCAACAGCAAATTGCACAACGTGACCTGCAGCAGCCTCAGCTGGGCAGGTTTTCGGGAGGAGGCTGTGGGGTGATCTGAAATCCAGGCTGTGAGCAGGGAAATGACTCCAAGGCTGTCAGGGACTCTCTGGCATTCGTAAGAGATGCAGCAATGGGTGACTGAGGTGGCAGTGATTGCACTTGCTTCCCTGCCTGGGTGCCCTCCTCTCCTGGTTTGTGTGTGTGTGTGGGGAGCAGGTCAGAGAGGAGGGCTCAGAGGCTTGCCCATGTTCCCAGAGGTAAGGCAAATGTAACAGGGGGCTTAATAAATGTCTATAAACATCTGAGGGCTGGGTGAGGGAGGGGAGAGGCTCTGCTCAGTTGCCCCCTGTGATAGGACAAGGGGCAATGTATCACAGTATCACAGTATCCCCAAGGTTGGAAGATACCTCAAAGATCATCAAGTCCAACCTGTCACCACAGACCTCATGACTAAACCATGGCACCAAGTGCCACATCCAATCCCCTCCTGAACACCTCCAGAGATGGGGACTCCACCACCTCCCTGGGCAGCACATTCCAATGACAAATGACTCTCTTGGTGAAGAACTTTCTCCTCACCTCGAGCCTAAACTTCCCCTGGCACAGCTTGAGACTGTGTCCTCTTGTTCTGGTCCTGGTTGCCTGGGAGAAGAGACCAACCCCCTCCTGGCTACAACCAAATGGATATACAACCAATGGATATAAACTACAGCACAGGAGGTTCCCCCTCAACATGAGGAGGAGCTTCTTCACTGTGAGGGTCCCAGAGCACTGGAGCAGGCTGCCCAGAGAGGTGGTGGAGTCCCCATCCCTGGAGGTGTTCAGGAGGGGATTGGATGTGGCACTTGGTGCCATGGTTTAGTCATGAGGTCTCTGCTCCTGCTCTGGCAGGGGGGTTGGACTCAATGATCTTCAGGGGTCCCTTCCAACCCCTAACATCCTGTGTAGCAGCCGCCATGCAAGAGCTGCATTAAGCAAGAGGAGCTTTTAAGAGCTGAGTCTGCTAGGTTGCCATAAGAACCATTATAGTGATTATGACTTCTAGTCATCTCATGTAAAAATGCTCTTTAGCAAGGTGAAGAGCTGTTCTTCAGGTCAGCTCAGGGTGGAGGGAGGATAAAAGCCACCAGGCCAAATCAGCTGGGGTGAGTTGTTTTTCTTGGTGTCACTCCTGTGCACTCCAGGCACAGGATGTGCCCTGGGCAGGACTCTTCTCCCAGGCAACCAGCACCAGAACAAGAGGACACAGTCTCAGGCTGCGCCAGAGGAGGTTTAGGCTGGAGGTTAGGAGGAAGATTTATACAGAGAGAGTGATTGCCCATTGGAATGGGCTGCCTGGGGAGGTGGTGGAGTCACCATCATTGGAGGTGTTCAGGAGGAGACTTGACAGGGTGCTTGGTTGCATGGTTTAGTTGATTAGGTGGTGTTGGATATTAGGTTGGATGTGATGATCTTGAAGGTCTCTTCCAACCTGGTCTATTCTAGTCCAGTCTAGTCTAGGAAGAAAAAAATGGTAGTGCTGAGAGGAGCTGTCAGAAGAGACCAGGATCAGCCTTTGCCAGGAGAGCAAACCCAAACTGAAGTCCCTCTCCTCCCCTCTACTGCATCCTTCCCTCCCCAGGTGCCACTTCCCTGTCGTGGGGCAACATTTGGATGCAAATGGAAACGCTCCAGCACGAGGCAAAGGCCAGGGACATGGTACATTTAGTTCAACTCAAAGGAAGCTCCTAGGTGTTAAAAGGAAAATGAAAAACAAAATCTATAAACCAGTAACTCCACACAGCCCTCCCAGCTCTGTTTTGTCCCAGTTTGAAATGGTAAAATCTGTACTTTGTTCTCAGCTGTTGTTGCAAAATCGAACCACTTCCAGCCTCTCACCTTACTTAACCACAGGCTACCTTCACGCAGAGCTGCTGAGTGCAGCATGGAATCAAAGCTCTCACTTGGCCTAGAAACCTGAAGTGTGTGAGCATTGCTAAAATGCACATGAGGAGTCCAGGCTTTGAAGCAGAGTGAAGTGAAAAGCCAGCAAGCCCCCAAAGGACATCTGGTGTGTGCTGCTCCCAGGCTGATGAGTGCATCTCCAGCTGAGAGACATGTTGTACTCACAGCCCTGTAATGCCTTCCCAATAACCACTGTGGCCTAGAAACAACTTGGTGCTAGACAATGCTCTTAGGAGGCTGATGGCTGTTGCTGGCTTTCTGCAGCAGCAACCCAGCAGATGGCTCCTTCCCATCTGCACTGCCCCTCAGCTCACTGTCACCAAGGGCCTGGATTAAGGACCTGCAGCACCCCTGCCTGATGAGTACTGATCTCTTCTTGGCTGGCCAGGTGAGCAGTTTGTCTGCTGGGACAGAGGAAAAACATCTCTGCTCCTGCAAAGCACAATCAACTGCAAGCACATTGGTCTCCCCAGGGCCTCTGCCCCTGTGAGCAAGTCAAGCATGCAGAGCTGCCAGAGTAGTGTTCCCATTTGTCCTTGCAGATGTGGCCCTGGCAGGAGACTGAGTTTTGGCAGCTCTTCCAGCTGGGAAAGCACTGGTGCCCAACAGGAGCAGCCCAGTGGTGCCAGCTGGTGCCCTTCTGGTGTCATTGAGTCCTGCTTAGCCTTGGGCT
This sequence comes from Melanerpes formicivorus, assembly GCF_026170545.1. Lineage (NCBI taxonomy): Eukaryota > Metazoa > Chordata > Aves > Piciformes > Picidae > Melanerpes > Melanerpes formicivorus. The sequence continues at coordinate 20,782,119 of NW_027142364.1, read as the reverse complement.
GCACACTCCACTGGACTCTGCAGGGTCAGGGATGCTCCAGCAGTGAGACCTGAGGCCACTCCAGCCCCCTACATACACTGTTCACTGCTGCAGCTCCCCTGATCTGATCTTGGGGGCAGCTGCTCCCCAAGCCTGTCCCCAGGTCCTCCTGCACCTGACCCCTGCCAGGAGTGGGCCAGTCAGTCGGCCCCTGAGTAAAGGGAAGCAGAGACAATTGCAATCTGCTGACTGAGCTCCCCCTGCCACCCCAGCCAGATTCATGCTCTCAGCATCACTGTGCAAAGTCAAACAGCTGCTGCACTTCATTTCCAGAGTGACCACAATTTATCAATGAACCAAGTGAGTCCTTGCCAGTGTGAACACTGTTTGCAAGCATTTCTGCACGGAGCAACCAGCATCCCTGGAAGATCAGCTAAGGAAGCCACCCCCCCACCCCTCTATCCTCTCTCTGCAGAGAAGGCAGGGATGCTCCTGCTGTCAGCAGGTAATGTAGGGAGGATAATTCACTTATCAAGTCATTTAGTGCAATTCTTTGTCCTTATTACTGTGCTTTCTACTTCTTTTAGTTCTTGTACAATCACTCCCCTGCTCTGACTCATGCTACCCCAGAGAGACACAGCTGTGCACCGCGTTAACACTGCTTGTGAGATGCAGCAGCTCCTCAGCCGCTGCCTGGCCTTGCCAAGGGGGCCTTCACCCCTTTGTTCTTCACCACCAGACCCTGATCTGACCTATGCAGCACAGCAGGAACAGCCTGACCTCCAGAACCAGCTCGTGGTGCCAGGCTCCTGCAGCAGCACTGATTTGTTTGCAGTCACACTACAGGGGAAGCAAACAGCTCGCTGGCACTTGTTCGAACTGAGCCCATCTTGAGCACTGGAGAAAAGGGCTGGAGCTCAGCAGAAGGGCAATTGTTCTCTGCTTTTACCTGATTGAAGCTAGAGTTATATGTGCAAAGTCTATAGGTTAGTCTTGATCTCTGAGGTCTTTCCAGCCTGGTTGCTTGTGTGATTCTGTGAAAGTCACAAACTGTGCCTGATGTCCAGCTGCTCCTGGTCATCCACGGTGTCTTTCAAATGCAGGGGCCAAGGTCAGCACCGTGGAGGACCAACTTGCATTTACAGATCCTCAGAGACACCAGAATTGGCTCTGGGTGCTTTCCCCCTCCCTAGCAAGACCTATTGCATTGCTGCCAGAGGCTGGGGAGGTGAAGGCTGCATGCAGGCCACCAGGTTTCTGTCCCAGGCTCCATCCCCATAGCACAGCTCCCTGACTCAGCCTCCCCTTTGGAGAGTCAATTGAGTTGGCACCATAGGATCCCTGCCTCCTGGACAGCATGTCTTGCTCTGTTGCAGCTCTCCTAGCTTCGTTTCACATAATGAATCTCCTGTTGGGGGGGTGTTATTGACACCACAGCTCCTGTGGTCTGCCATCTGCAGTGAGGTGACAGTGTTTCCATAGCGCCCAGCATGCCACCTTTGGCTCACCACTGGTGCTGCCTCATTTTCTCTTCTTGCTGTCTGATCCAGGAGCTGGCACCCACATCCCTCCCTGGCAGCACAGCAAAGACCCTGCTGCCCATGCCCATTTCTTTTGGCTCTCGGGTCCTGTCACCCTGTCTGCAGTCAGGGAACCACGACCTGCAGCAGCCACGGCGGGCAGCGCCAGCAGGGACGCGCGCGGCACTCTGCGGCGAGGCCAATGCCGTCCTGCACCGCCACCCGCTGCCAGCGCTCCGGCAGCCCGCAGGCAGGGCACGCTCTGCCTGGGGCAAGAAGCCTGGAGCTGGCATCCAATGGCAGCTGGAGCTGCTTTAGGTAGCTGGCCACAGGCTGTGCCGGGCAACCAGGCTTCCTGAGTTATTGATGAGCGAGGGGAGGGAGGCAGCAGTAAATAATACATGGGCCCTCTCCCGTTCTGCCTGCGTGTGCCTGGAGATGAATATTTCATTCCCCAGCAATATGCACCCAGGTCTGTTGATAAATAAAAACTGGGGAATGCTCTGCTGGGTGGTTTCAAATGTGCCTCTCCACTTGCCCCCAAAGAACAGAGCGTGCCTCGGGTGCAGCACAGAGATGCTGATTTCCCTCAGCAGAGGCTGCCTGTAGTGCCTCACTGCAACACACTGGGCACGGTGCCTGGTGCAGCACAGGCACCCCAGGAACACAGGGCCTCAGCCTCTCCTTCCACACTGTTATTTTAACATCACTTTTACGACAGTGCCATCCAAGAGGCTTTTCTAATTACACCTTGTACCAGCTGGGCTCAAGACACAGCTGCCAGCCTTCCAAATATCAGCAGAGAGACCTAGAAGGCAGCACATTTCACCTTCTAATTGTCACTGGGGTTTGCAGTGTGCTCAGGCATGGCTGGAGGTGCTGAGCTCATAGCTGCTGCTTCATGAGGCAGGTGGTTTCTCCCATTGAAACAGAATCACACAACTACTGAGGCTGGAAAAGACCTCTGAGATCATCCAGCCCAGCCTGTGACCTAACACCACCACATCAGCTAAACCCTGCCACCAAGTGCCACATCCAAGCTTTCCTTAAACACCTCCACTGATGGTGACTCCACCACCTCCCTGGGCAGTCCATCCCAGTGCCTAAGCAGGGGATGCTGAGTGGGATATGAGGAAATCCATGGGTCCCACCAGCCCTGATACCGATATGGGTCACTTTGGGTACCCAGGGACCTCCTGGGCTCAAAGGCAGCCTGCAGGGTGATGCAGCCCTCTTCCTGCAGAGCACAGGGAGCACCTGCCCTCAGTGCTTGCTGGTTTGGGGCTTGGTCTCTTCTCCCAGGCACCCAGCACCAGAACAAGAGGACACAGTCTCAAGCTGCACCAGGGGAGGTTTAGGCTGGATGTTAGGAAGAAGTTCTTCATAGAAAGAGTGATTGGCCATTGGAATGTGCTGCCCAGGGAGCTGGTAGAGTCACCATCACTGGAAGTGTTTAAAAAGAGACTGGATGAGGCACTTAGTACCATGGTTGAGTTGATCAGATGGTGTTGGGTGCTAGGCTGGACTCAATTTTGAAGGTCTCTTCCAACTTGGTTAATCCTATCCTATCCTATCCTATCCTATCCTATCCTATCCTATCCTACCCTATCCTATCCTATCCTATCCTATCCCATCCCATCCCATCCTATCCTATCCTATCCTATCCTATCCTATCCTATCCTATCCTATCCTATCCTATCCTATCCTATCCTATCCTATCCCACTCAGAAGCCCCAGAGCCCATGAGCCAGGCCCAGCACCTGCTCTGCAGCGTGAGCAGCACCAGCAGTGAGGGCAGGTGAAGGAGCTGCTTTTCTCAAAGCTACAGAAGGGTTTGGTTTCTGAAGCAGGTCACTCTAGGCTGGCTCCAAATGCTGCAGTGCAAGTGGAATGACTTAGCAGGGTCATTGTTTCACTTGGCCTTCACCAAGGAGGTTGTGAGCTGCACCATGCCAACGTCCCCACAGCAGCCTGCAGCCCAGCCGGGCTGGCACGGTGGCAGCCAGCCTCGGCAAGCAGCGCTCACCAGCAACCAACCAGGAGCTGGGCACAGTGCTCTGGGAAGGTTCTCCTCTAGATGCCAATGCAACATACTGACATATTTGGACTGGTTCCAGAGGCTGGGTTTGGCTTCACTGGCTGGTGATTTTTCAGAGTAACCCTTTCTCAGTTCTGTGCCCAGCTGCCAGCAGCTGGGTGCTGTGCCACGCTGGCTTTGGTCTCAGTGACACACAGACAGATCCCAGCGCTCACCACACTGTGCCTGGTGCTTCCACCCAGAGCAGCACCATGAGACTTTCCACCTGGAAATCTCAGGGACTGAGCCAGGCTGCAGCAGCAGAGCTCAGCAGGGAGACTTTGATTGTCGGCCAGGGCTGGTCCCCAACAGCGGTCCCAAGCCGTGGAGTGCAGCACATCAAAGGGAAAAGAGGAATAACTGCTGCTGAGCACAGCAGGGCTCCGTGCCATGGGAGGCTGCAACAAGCCCCTGGGAAGGGCAAGGCACAGGGAGCCACTGCCCCCGGGGAGGGGAGGCTCTGAGCAGCTCCGAGGAGCTGCAGGGCAGATCCAGGATCAAGGAGAGAAAACAGAGAAGAGGGACTGAGGATGGGAACAAAGTGAGGAGGCAGCGGTGGGAAAGGCAGGCAGAAGGCTGGCACTTTGCCTCTTGTGCATCTGCAGCCACGAGCAAAGGTTTGCTTTCCTTGTCCCTCTCCTTAGCAAAGCTATTTGTGCAGCAGCACGTTTTGCTTCTTCACCACCTGGTGTTTGCATGAAGTACACAGCGAGAGAGAGTTTAGTTAAGCCTAAGAAGTGTGAAGGCACACTGAGTATCTCCAATGCAGGACATGCAGGAAGTCTCTTTCTAGTCTGATCTGCTCCTGCTCTGCAGGTCCCACTTCTCCCAGCCCCATTAGGAAATGTCTAGGTTGTAGCACATGTCAAGAACTAGGCTCAGAGGGAAGACACATCACTTCCTCTCCTCTCACTTTAATGCTGGTTTATCACCCTGAATAAACTGGAGTAATTGTGCAGAAAATTGTTCCATCCACTTCATGCCCATGGGGAATTTGTGCTTTGAGTAGCTGGCTGTTACCAGTGGCCAGACCCATCACTGACAGCTGCTTCCTGGGAACATCAGGCAGTGTGAGGGTGCTGCAGGGGCCAGGAGTTCTACTTTCTGGTCCAGGAGAGCAGGACTTCACAGTCAGCCTGTCCCACTGTCCTACAGCAGGGTACTGGCTGCAGCCCCAGCCCTGGGCAGCCCCATGGTGGAGGTCAAGGTGGGAAGTCCACATGCAGGTCTGGACCAGCAGGGCCCATGGCCTGGCAGGAACAGCACCTTGGTGCTCTCCTGCTTCCTGCCCACTCTGGGGAGCAATACCATTGCAGGGGTGGGGTAGGGGTAAAAGCACTGTCTCCCCAGAAATATGTGCCTCCTGGGGCAGATGTCTGCAGGCTGGGCAGGCAGGACAGGCCCTGAGCAATGCCCAAGCCTGGGGCACCACTCCTCACAGGGCACTGACCCCATGTCCTTTCCCTGCTGGTCTTGGTGTGCTGTGCTGGTGGGGGCAGGCCTCAAGCAGGGCACAACGGCAAGTGACTGAAATGTCCTACACAACAGCACGAGGGAAGAGAGCTTCCACTCCAAGCACCTTTGTGCTGCCTTTGACAACCAGAAAGGGAATACAAATAATGCCTATTGTAGAGTGCAGGCAGCAGGGTTGTGCAGCAGTGCCAGCCAGCAAGGGCTGGGTCTCCTGGGCATGGCAGGACTGCCAGGGCAACGTGGGGCTGTCACGGGAATGTGGGTCACCTGGACACAGCCCAAGAGGGGGCTGGGTGGCAGTCATCCCTGAGGAGAGGAGGGGTGTCCCAGACACTCTTAATGCCCACCTGCATCCCCCAAGCCCCACTTTGGGGCTGCTGCCTCTTCCTGCCCAACTGCTGAGAGCAGCTGGTTCCATCCCCTGCCACCCATCTCTGGTGAGAACTGGTGGCTGCACCTGTGTCCCCCCAGTGTGTCCTTCCCCAGAGCAGCCCAGCTCCTGCAGCCTCTCCTCACCACGCTCCAGCCTGAGCAGTATGCCATCTCTCCTCTGGATGCTCTCCAGTTCCACTGCCTCCTGCCAAGCTGGAGGGCCTAAAGCTGCCCAGGAGCAGCCTCATTGCTGCTTAGGAGAGGAGACATCCAGCCTCACCACATCCTGCTCTGCACAGGGTCGTTTTCCCCTGATGTTTGTCTGCCAAACTGTGAGATTAAGAGGGGAAAGAGCGTTAGCCACTCTCCAGCAGCCAGCACGGCTTCGGCAGGAGAGGGGAGGGCTGGAGCCTTGGCTAGGGGAGGGCTGGAGCCATGGCTAGGGGAGGGCTGGAGCCATGGCTAGGGGAGGGCTGGAGCCTTGGCTAGGGGAGGGCTGGAGCCATGGCTAGGGGAGGGCTGGAGCCATGGCTAGGGGAGGGCTGGAGCCATGGCTAGGGCAGGGCTGGAGCCATGGCTAGGGGAGGGCTGGAGCCTTGGCTAGGGAGAGGCTGGAGCCATGGCTAGGGGAGGGCTGGAGCCTTGGCTAGGGAGAGGCTGGAGCCATGGCTAGGGGAGGGCTGGAGCCATGGCTAGGGGAGGGCTGGAGCCATGGCTAGGGGAGGGCTGGAGCCATGGCTAGGGGAGGGCTGGAGCCTTGGCTAGGGAGAGGCTGGAGCCATGGCTAGGGGAGGGCTGGAGCCTTGGCTAGGGAGAGGCTGGAGCCATGGCTAGGGGAGGGCTGGAGCCATGGCTAGGGAGAGGCTGGAGCCATGGCTAGGGGAGGGCTGGAGCCTTGGCTAGGGGAGGGCTGGAGCCATGGCTAGGGCAGGGCTGGAGCCATGGCTAGGGGAGGGCTGGAGCCTTGGCTGTGTCGGGGCAGCTGTGCTTGTGTCCTCGCCCTGTGATCTGTCGACGTGTCTGAGTCTGCAGCTGCTGTGCTGCTCTGCTTTGCAAATTGTTTTCCAATACCATGGTCCTGTCAAGTGTTTTAGCACAACCTGAATCCTGCCTTTTTATGGATTAAACAGGGGTCTGCTGGCACCAGCCAGGGCTGGTCTCTGGCGAGACAGGCAGCTGCAGAGTAAGTGGGTCAGGGAAGTGGCTTCTGCAGACACCAGCCAGGGCTCAGAGCTGTGTGCCGGTGAGAGGTCATGTCTGGCACTCTGCTTTCCTTGCAGAGAAATTCAGCAATGACTTGCAGCTGTGGCTCAGCACAGGCAAGCACCAACAACTCAGGTATTTGTGGTTTTCAATCTACCACTATGTCTGAACCTGATCACAGATCCACTGCTGTCAGTGGGCCTTGGTGAGGGTCAGGCAAGGGTGCTGAAAAGGCTGCAGAGCAGGTTGTCATGGCTGTCACATCTAGTGAATGCCACCCTGACCCACGCTAGGGATGCAGGAAGGATGAGCACACAGGTCTGCAAGGAGAGCAGGGGGTTGTCCCCCTTGGCTCAGACAACACAGCTTGGCCTGACCTCCCATCTGGCTGCTCTGCTTTCCTTAATATGGGTAGCAAGCAAAGAGCTCAGGTAACTAAAGCAGAACCACTGGTACCTGCCTGAGCACCCAGAGCATCTGAACTGTACTCTGACCTGTGCTAAAGCATTTGCCAAGGGCAGGCTCTCGTGGGGTCAGTGCTTTCCTCGTGTTCCCTCCCTAGACCTAACCTGAATGTCAGTGGAAAATTGTGTTCAGGAGAAAGCAAACTCTGCTTGACACTGCCCACCCACAATGTGCCATCTTTGTCACTGCCTCATCCCACCCCTGGGTGTGGGCAGGAGCAGACCCAGCCAGAGGAGCACCACTACTACAATGGGTGGCTCAGGCCACTGTTGCAGATATTTACCCCACCAGCAGCCCCCATCTTGCTGCTCCCTGGGCACAACTTCTCTTCTAGAACTCCAGGAGAGCATCTTGCTGTAAATCTTCGTTATCCTCACCAGCACTGGAAGTTTGTTCCTCCTTAATCCCTGTGTGACTCTCTCCCTCCTTCTGGAGAGCATACCAATACCTTCAGAGCTGATAAGACCTTTCTGTCTCAACTTTGGGGTTTATTTATACAGCACAGTGTCTCTTCATTATAATGCAAATAGTGGCATCCCTGGGAAGCAACCAAAGCAAGCAGAGATGTTTGTTCACACCATTTCATGCCAGACAAGCTGGGATGAAAGGGAGGGCTGGCAAGAATCGCTGCCTACAAGTGCCACCAGGCTTTTGCTGTTCCTGTGCCGCTCCTGCTCGTGCAGGCACAGGGCTGGGGCAAGCTGGGGCTCTTCTCCACGCTGGCTCTGGCAGAGAATCTTCCCCTTCACCTGTCTCCTGGCAGCTTGATCTGTTGGTGCTACCAGAAGAGATTCCCAGGAACTGCAGCCCTTTCTGCAGCCCATGCCAGCGTGCTGCTGGGCCAGCTTGGCAGCTGCTGTCATTGCCCAGGCACTGTGCAACCCTGAGCCCAGCAGCTGCCCAGCCCATTGCCCAACACCTGATCCTGCCCCACAACCTCACGCTCAGTCCTGGCTCCTCACCCTGCTCCTGCATCTCGATTGCCAAAGAGCAAATCCAGCCCAGGAGCTCATTGTGTCATTCACCAGAGGAAGATGCAGGAGGAGCTGGAAAACAGGTCCCCAGGAGGGGAAGGGCTGGGGGCTGTTGTTCCTCTGACCAAGCATGCAGCAGAAAGGGGCAGCAGGAGCAGCAGCATGGCCAGTGAAAGAGCTGGCATGGGAGGGCATGGTGCATGCCAAGCAGCCATGACAAGTACCAGAACACAGCCTGTCCCCAGAGGGAAAAATAGAGACCACAGCCACCACTCCCTACTGTGGGAGTGCCCAGCCCCCCTCTAGGTGCCCCAGCAGGGTGATGGGATGTGAGTACAGCATCCTCTCCCCAGAGGTAGTGGCACTAGCAGGGCACCCAGCGAGGCTGGGGGCGTTAGCTGGTGTCAGTAAGGCAGGCTAGCCAGTGAAGCAGGTTAGCTGGTTCCAGCTGGTAAAACAGGACACTGGCTTGGGCACAGGCAGGGAGGCAGGGCTGTGCCCACAGCCCCGGGGCCAGTCACACACAGAGCACTGGGGAAAGAAGGAGCCTGCTCCCAAACGATCACCCTCTTTGTGAGCAGGGAAGCAGCAGGCTGCACGGAGAAGAAGAGAGGCTGCTGGAGGCTCACAAGCCACAGACCTCAAGTGCCATTTGAGGAGTGAATATTTGCAGTCTCAGAGGACTGGCACAGCTTAATCCAGCTGAAGCAGTTGTGCTCAGATAAAGCCAGCGGGTGCAAATGGCTGGTAATGAGGGAGTTTAGCTGGATGGGTATTGCTGGAGTAATTGCAGCTTGGCTTGGGAATGCAGCCAGCCTAAATGGGTTCCTGATATCCCATTTCACAGGGAGCAGAATGCTCAGTGCTTCTGGCTCAGCTCTCAGGGGATGCCCACTTTCCCCCCCAAGGTAAAAAGGGCTGATTTTCCCTGGCATCTGACTGTCTCTGCCAGGGTGCCTGCCACAGGAGTGAGTACCAGCCAGGTCACCTGGCATGGGCAACTCTCCTACCTGAGCAGCATCCTTCAGGTCCTGGGACACCAGGCCACGTGTCCTGCTTGCCCTAAGGGGGCTGCATTCCCTGCACGCCCCTGGCATGAGCTTGACTTGCTCCAAGGGCCTCTCCATAGCAAGACATCAACATCCCAGAAATAATCAGCCCGTTTTTAAAGGTTAGGAAGGCTCCTAGCAAATCCTCCCCTGGGTTTCCTTCCCCCGAGCTTTTTCTCACCCTCTGCCTCTCCCCTGAGATAGCAATCAATGATACCGCAGGTTTAATGAATGTTTTTGACTTCCAGCACAGGGATGTGAGTTCTTCTCTGTGCTTTTGCCAGCAGTTGTCTTATCCTGCCAAGTGGGCAGGTAATCTGGGCAGGCAAGACTGGCTTCATACCTGCAGCTGCTAACAAGTCAAGAGGCTGTGCCTTTGGGACCTGTGGAATGTTAGCAGGGCAGACGCTGCTGGAGAAGCTGAAAGCTGAGGCAGAGCAATGCCAGGACCTCCACTGAGAGGGGAGGAAGAGGGAGAGCTTCCCAGCACAGGGGCAGCCAGGCTGCCTCTCCCAGAGAATGCCCTGGTGCAGGAGGGCCGTGGGCAGGATGCTGACCTTGGGAAGGGACACAGGGCCCAGTGCACTTCAGCAGATACTCCGTGACTGCAGGCAGCACCAGCACTGCCCCTGCCTGCTGCACCACAAGCCTCACGTTTGGAAAGCACAGACAGTGGCTTCTCCCAGCAGCAAAAAGGACAAGGGCTGAGCTGCTCCCACCAGACTGCAGCCCACTCCCCCAGACCCTCTCCCCAGCAGCCCCTCAGCCCCCACGGCCAGGCTCTCCTGCCATGCGGCACCAGTGGTGGCACCGGGGCACCCACACAGCCCTGACAATAGCTGGCAGCTTGCTGTCACCTAGGGCTGGTTTGGAGCCCTTTCAGTTTCGTCCAAGATACTCAGACAATGTTAAATTAGGGTTAGCTTTGCTGGTAGAGAGAAATGCTAATACCACTCAGCCCCAGGGCTAGAGACGGAGCCACGTCTGCTAGCACACAGGCGCCTTCGCCTTCCAGAGTGGGACTTCCCAGCCAGCCTGCTCCAGCACACACCAGGGCTCGTTGTTGCTCAAGAGCCAGCCTCAGCCATGACTCCTTCTTTTATTCTGGGTGGCAAGAGCACGTGGTGCTGGTGGCTACTCTAATTACAGGGAGGGCTTTTTCCTCAGGGTGTCTCCTTGGTTCTGATCACCACAGATGTGCCATCCGAGCTAACACAGTCTCTGTAGGTCAGTGTGGTCTGGAAGATGGTCAGGCAGCCCTGGGGACATGGCAGTGATGGAGGCAGGAGGAGTGGGGAGCTTGCTGCATTGGGTGCACTCAGCAGGCACAGCCTGGCACGGGGGCAACAGGGCATTCAGGTCCTCAGAGGCATCAGTGCCGAGCTGGGAAGGCAGTGTGTGCTGGCCAAGGCAGGGGAAGAGGGCTCAAATGCTGCACCATGCTGTAAGTCTCTTTTCCCTCGTGCAAGGCAGGTGAAGATGGGCAAAGGAAAGCTCAGACCTGCTCTCCTCCACGCAGCACCCACCCTGTCCCTGATGGAGCCGGGAGGCAGGATAAGAGGAGGTGGTGATCCTGCTTTGATCCTGCCTGTGTTCCTGTATACTGCTGCACTCCTGATAACCTTCACAGGGACTTTGTTAAACTGAATTCGGGCGCTAAGAGCTTTGCAGAAGGGTGCTGACTGCATGCAAAGGGAATGCCCACCTGGTGTGTGGCTGAGCAGCAAACCCCCCCCGCCGCTGCTGCTGGTGGCAGCAGGCAGTAAGTGGAAGCGCTAGGCACAGCGTGTGCTGCCCATCGGCCAGCTTTACACCTCTGATGATCAAAGGGCAGGAGGGATAGCAGGTTCCTCCACCCTGCCAGCAGCACACCCAGCCATGTGTGCCCGGGCTGCTGGGAATCATCAGCTGTGCTGGGGCAGAGGAGGCTACAGCTGGGGCCAGAGGGTGCTGGTGAGGGATTTGTTCAGTGCTTGCCACGAAAGGCTGTGGTTTCTGTGGAACTCAGAGCAGAGACCTGCTCACTTCCAGGCACACCTGCTTGAGCAATCAATGCATCCCAACCATGCTGCTAGCTCAGCTTTCTGACCAGGCAGCTTAGCCCTGGCCACTGGCTACAGAACGATCTCCCTGGCAGCAGGGATGTGCTGCTGGAGCTGTGTGCAGCAAGGATGGAGCTGGGGATGCTGGGGGCTTTGAACTCTCCTGGCTAGATCCCTGCTTCACCACAGCCAGACTCCCCACATCAGCCCAGTGCAGTCCTCAGAAGCAACCTTGGCTCTTGCTCCTGGTGGTATCTGCCACTTCTTGTGGACCCTCATGTACCTTAAGGGCAAGCTGACAGGAAGCATCATACACTCTCTTGATCTCCAGCCACCCTAGGGTGGCTGTGCCAGGGGTGCACAGGAGATGAGCAGCCTGAGAGGGAATCTGATCAATGCTCAGCAAGAGCTAAAGGGTGGGGGGCAAGAGGATGGGGCCAGACTCTCCTCAGTAGCGCCCAGTGACAGGGCAAGGGGCAATGGGCACAAACTGGAACCCAGGAGGTTCCAGCTGAAGAGGAGGAGAAAATTCTTTGGTGTGAGGGTTTTGGAGCCCTGGAGCAGGCTGCCCAGAGAGGTTGTGGAGTCTCCTTCTCTGGAGAGATTCCAAACCCATTGTGACCCTGGGCAAGCTGCTGTGGGTGCCTCTGCTCTAGCAGTGGGGTCTCCAGAGGTCCCTTCCAACCCCCACCATGCTGGGGTTCTGATTCTATGACCTGCTGCAGCCTCCCCTCCTGCTCTGGGCAAGGAGGCAGCAGAGCTGTGTCCCTGAGCACAAATCCTGTTAAACGCTCCATGGCGCTGAGCGGCAGCCCCGCGCCCTGAGCCTCCCAGGGGACGTGAGGCTGCTTAGGACATCCTAAGCTCTTCATGCAGATGAACACTTGAGGCCATTAAAAAGGTCTTAAAAGCTTAAGGCAGGTAAGTGTTTAAACTGCTCTAAGCCCTCACAGTGTCACAGCTGGGCCAGAGGGAAGTCACCACCTCAGAGCCAGCCCTGCATGGCAGAGCAGCCCTCCAGGGCCAGCAAGGCCCCACGTTCTCAGCTGAGTTTCTCCCCCTAAGCTGTCATTCTCTCCTCACCATCCTCAGACTGCGTCCATATGCCAGAGGGGTGGGCCACCACCTTCCCCCCAGCACTGCATTTCTTTTCTGTCTAGACACTAGTGGATTTTGATATGCAGACTTCCAAACCCCAGCCACGGGTTCTGCTCTGGCCCACCAGCAGCGTAATACAATGAATGTTTTGCTGTTGGGGGTTTTGGGTGGGGGCAGTTACAAGCTTAATTCAAGCTCTGCCCACTGAAAAGCCTGAATGAAATTGCACAGAGTGCAGTTGGTGCCTCAGAAGTGTTCTCATAAATAAATCTGGAGGCTTCAGTGTGATCTTTAACATACACTAAATAGGAACCTGCCACAAAGAGACTCTTGAAGGTGTCCAGAGAAGGGCAACGAGGCTGGGGAGAGGCCTCGAGCACAGCCCTGTGAGGAGAGGCTGAGGGAGCTGGGGTTGCTTAGCCTGGAGAAGAGGAGGCTCAGGGGAGACCTTCTTGCTGTCTACAACTCCCTGAAGGGAGGTTGTAGCCAGGAGGGGGTTGGTCTCTGCTCCCAGGCAAGCAGCACCAGAACAAGAGGACACAGTCTCAAGCTGCACCAGGGGAGGTTTAGGCTGGAAGTGAGGAGAAAGTTCTTCACTGAGGGAGTCATTCACCATTGGAATGTGCTGCCCAGGGAGGTGGTGGAGTCCCCACCCCTGGAGGTGTTAAAGGGGGGATTGGACATGGCACTTGGTGCCATGGTTTAGTAGTCATGAGGTGTTGGGGGACAGCTTGGACTCAATGATCCTTGAGGTCTCTTCCAACCTTATTGATTCTGTGATATTCTGCTGTCTCTTAGCAGGAATAGCTCACCCACAACAGCAGATCAATCCACACAGATCTTCCTCAAGTGGTTTCTCAGTGCCATTAATGACTAGTTCCTTCTGGTTGCAAAGAACTGTATTTGCAGTTACCACAAATTACTTCACTTGCTTCCAAGATGCTGGAGCTGCCCTTAAGCCTAGTACTGCAAGTTCCTGCAGGTACCAGCTCTCCTTTCCTCTGAGGCACCATGAGAAAAGCCTTGCTGCCTGTCTTCCTCCCAGGTTTTGTGTTCCTACATGTTTATTTTTGGTGTGGGAACAAACTGAGCTCTCCAGTTCAGGCTGTGATTCTGCCCTGGAGAGGACCCCGGGTGCAGGGTGGTCACCAGCTAAGCTCCAGCTCTGCACCCACAGCGTTTCCCTTTCCAGGCTCCGCTACCTCAGCCAGCACTGCCTGCGCTTCCAGATGCACTCCCAGGGGGCAGGAACACTGTGTCCCTTCCCAGAGCTGCCTGCCTCAGAGCAGGGCTTGCTTTCAGACTCTTAGGAATATCAATCTTCAGTTTGCTGGGATACAGCCCACCTGAAGCACACAGGCAGTGCAAAGCCAAAGCAAAACAAATGAATCACAGAATTGTCAGGGTTGGAAGGGACCTCAAGGCTCAGCCACTTCCAACCCCCCTGCCATGGGCAGGGACACCTCACACTGCAGCAGGTTGCTCACAGCCACATCCAGCCTGGCCTTCAAAACCTCCAGGGATGAGGCTGCCACCACCTCCCTGGGCAACCTGTGCCAGGCTCTCACCACCCTCATAGTGAAGAACTTCTTCCTCACATCCAATCTGAATCTACCCATTTCTAGTTTTGTTCCATCCCCCCCAGTCCTATCACTCCCTGACACCCTAAAAAGTCCCTCCCCAGCTTTCTTGTAGCCCTCTTCAGATACTGGAAGGCCACAAGAAGGTCTCCTGGGAGCCTTCTCTTCTCCAGACTGAACAGCCCCAACTCCCTCAGTTTGCCCTCATAGCAGAGCAGTTCCAGCCCTCTGCTCATCCTCATGGCCCTTCTCTGGGCACACTCCAGAACTGGACACAGTACTCCAGGTGGGGTCTCACCAGGAGGGGTCTCACCAGGTGGGGTCTCACCAGGTGGGGTCTCTCTCTTGGCACACAAGAGGCATCACACCCAGCAGGCTTGATACCTGCCTGCATTCTTTTCAGCAGCCTCTCCACCCCCAGCCAACCTTCCCACCACAGTGTCCCATCCACTGCACAGCACTGCTGCCAATCCTGCAGACAGTCTGGTCTCAGCCTAAATTAACCCCTAAGAGACCTCTTGGGACCTTCCCATCTTTTGCAAGATGGCACAACTGCCAGTCATGGCCAGGGCCATCCCTACCACTGCTGCCTCTGAAGTTCATCCTGGAAAGTGCCTCAGCAGCCTCGTCCCCAGCACCACGCTGTGGGAGGGAGGGAGGGATGGCCAGCATGTGATGGATCACCACTTTCAGCCCTGTGACAGGCATGAGAATCTACTGTTGGGTCTTTCATAGGTTTTTATCTCGATGTGGAGCCACAAAGAAAGTGGAAAAGGCAGCCAAGCACTTTGATGTGGATCAGCACAGAGAGTTCCCAGCATTCAGGCAGCCACCTCAGACTCCCCACGTCACCAGAGGACATTTGCTTCTTCCAGCTAAGGGCCCAGACCTCTGAGAAAACCCTGCTCCAGCCCCAGGAGCCTGGCATGGGTGAAAATGTTTTTGGAGAGAGGGGAGGATTTCCATATGAAAGAATGAACTGAGTTGGGAAGAAATAGGGAGAGTGCAGGAAGATGCTGACATGAAAAGCACACTCATGAATATGGACTGGGCAGGAGAGCCTACTAACAGCCATCTACACACTTTGTAAATGCATGCAGGACAAATGCTTGCATGTCCCAGCTCAGCACTGCACTGCCAGAGGGGCTCCAGGCCCTTCTAGCAGGAACCTGCAGCAGCATGCTCAGGATGCTCCTCTGCTGCTGCCATGAGCCTTGGACCCAGTGGATGGGGAGGCACCTGCAAGTCTCATCCTGAAAAGCTTCCCATGACTTCCACTGCTGGCATAAGAAAGAGAGGTCTGCAGCACACTGCTCACAGCACCACTCATTCCTCCTCCTCCCCTCTATGCAACCCTGCTCCCTAACTGACAGTCACTGTCAGAGACCCTGGGACTGCAGCACAGCAAATACTGGGAGACACTGCTCCCTAAGGCCAAGGCACCTCTGGAGCTGAAGGATCCTCACAGGTATTCTACTTTCTGTAAACAAAACCCAGGCCCAGCCTGGCAAACCGAATCCCTTACCATGGTGCTGAGTTTCATACAGATCTTTACAGCCCCCCAGAAGCAGCTGCTCATGGTGCTAGAACCAGACAATTACCTCACAGGGGAGAGGAAAAGAGTGAGGGAATTTATGGACAAAGCCAGGCCTCCTCAGCTTGCAGTGTAGCACAAGTGCTCACTCAGACATCCCTGGAATGAGAATGCTGAGTTGAGGCTGATGAGAGCCTGAAATAACCACCTCCATTCTGTCTACAAGGCTTTTATTCTATTACCTCCTGTGTCTTGAGCAGGATGATACATTCACTCACTAGTGGTCAATTAGCAGTGTTTTCCCCTTACAGCTTGTATTTTCTGCAGATACCATCTCTGCAATCCAGCCTCTGCTGCTGCTGCTGCTGCCCAGAGCACTTGCAGAAAGCTTTTCTATTCCACTGATTTTTAATGACTGAGAAGCTTTGCTGCTGGGGAAGTTTTGGTCCCCAGGATGAAAATAAATGGGACATGCCTTTATGTCTTGCTACTCAGTGCTCTGCCAGTTCATTTTTTTTCTGTACAGAAATACCAGCTGAGTCCCAAGGACATGGAGCAGCACATTCATAAACCCAGCTCTCTGATCTCTGCAGCCTCCTTCACCTTCATTTCTCCTCTCCAGGTTCATCCCCCACCCCCACCCCCCACTGTTCTTAGGAATATCTTACCCTCCTGAATTGGCATTTATGTTCCACACCTGGCCTGGCACCGCTTTTGTGCCAGGATTGCTGCAAGGGTGACAAGGACACATGCTGACAAGAGAGGCCACTGGAAAGCAAGCACCACGAGACCTCGCTTCACTGCACAGCCACCAGCATCCTGAGCATCCTTATCTGTCTGTGGCACTTGGAAGCTACTGTGGAAAAAAAAACCCCAAAGAACAGAGCCAAAGAGAAAAAAAAAGACAAGAAAAAAAAAGAGAATGACTTACTGTTGTGAGCTACAGCAAAATCACAACACACTGAGCAGAGGAGCAGCTGCTCCGGGTCACAGCATGGCTCTGCCTTGCTCAGGCTGCCACCCCACCCAGCATCCCAGCTCCAGGAGACTCCCAAAGCAGGGAGTAAGTTCAGTGGCACCTCCCAGGGTGTGCTCATGAATTTGTGGTGGTATCTTGGCTTTAGAGCCTCCAGTCCAGCAACAGCATCAGCTGCCTGCCTCTGGCCTTCAGCCCTTTTGAGGGACACCAGTGATGGTCCTTCTGCCCACCAACGGCAACTTTGCCACCTTGCAAAGGGCAAAGCTCTCCCAGGAGTGCAGTCCCCATGCGTGTAAGCAAGAGGCATTGCAGTGAGGCCTGAGGGGCTGAGGAAGGCAGACAGAAGTGTTTTGGGACCAGCTCTGGATGAGGGCTGAGCACAGCACTGACAGCCTCACACCACACCAGCTTGTTTCCCACAGCACACACCAAAGCAGCTCCTGCAGTGCTCCTGGGATGTTTCTTCATTCCCCTGTGCTGATTTGGGAAGTGATCTGGTTAAGAAAAGCACACAAATCCCATCTTCAGCTCAGCTCCACCAAGCACAACCATTCTTTCCCCAAAGGGATGTAGCAGGAGGATCCTACTGGGACTGAGAAGTGTCTTAGAAGCAGTCTCTCAAAAGACCAAGGGCACAGGAGATAACAGGGCAGGAGAAGCAGAAAGCCACTGTCCTCTATGTCTGTGGCATGCCACAGGGAGGAGGAACAGGGTAGACCTGTCCCTGACACTGCTGCAGGAATGCAGAGGTGATGGAACAAAGCCTCTCCTCAATACTGTGTGATGTCCATGGACAGCAGCACAGAGCTTTGCTGATTTATGTACTCTGGACAAATGGGAAAGGCTCAGGGTCTGTCCCAGGAATATTTCCCAGCTCATCCTTCAATAATCTGATGCTGAAAGTGTCCTGCATTCCTCAAACTAAGACTCATAACTGGAAAATGCAACCATGGTTATCATCTCTGTAGTGATAAAGGGGAAAATCCAAGCTCTGATTCCCTCAGCCCCTTCCTCTGCCTGGTATTTTTCCATGGCTTGGTTACCCTTTGGACACATCCCAAGTTCCTTCCTGTGGTGGTCTCTGAAATTCATTTAAATCAGGAAATTACCCTGCCTGTTTTTCTCCATAGACTACATGTATCCAGGCTGACAAATCACAGCAGGACTGGATGTCAACCATGGTTTAACTCTTCATACCCAGGGCCAGGCCCTTGGGAAGCACACCTGCCCTGCCAGCTCCATGACACAAAGTGTGCCAACACCACAGCCTCTAGGAGAGGTTCCTCTGAGTTACTCTTTGCTGGATCCTCCCTGACTCCCCTTCCTTGACCTTGGGACAGCTCACAGCACTCAGGCTGAGGGCACACCATGGTTTCATGAAGGTGCATGCTCTTCTGCATGGTGGCAACTGATGCATGAAGCAGCATGTGGATGCTATCAACATGCAGGCTGAGCAGCAGGAAGACCAAGAGCACTGCTGCTACAGGCTGGAGCAGGCCACATGTCAGCATGAGGGAAGGGGCTTCAAGGAGCAGAGCCACAGGGCTGTGCAGAGAGTGAGCCTATTTCTCAAAGGCACCAGAAGTACTGCAGATGTTGCTGCAGGAGGGGAGGTGGTGGTGGCTATTCTGCAGCCAGCAAGCTTGCTGGGGCTGAAGTCATCACACCTCCCCAAGGTGCAGCTGAGCCACAAGTGCTGTCAGTAGTTAACATCAGCTTCTTGCAGATACATCAGCCTTTCTGGTGCATTAGCTCCAGGGGAAGACCAAAGACTTCTCTGAGTTTGGAGCACTGCTGGTGCAGGTCACACAATCATAGAACTTGTTGGAGAAACTGCTTTAAGCAGTATTCTGATCAAATGTAGTCATGTTTATTCTATCCAATTCTGTTGTAGCTTGGATTATAGCTCACAGAATCATAGGATTGTCAGGGCTGGAAGGGGCCTCAAGGATCAGCCAGTTCCAAGCCCCCTGCCATGGGCAGGGACACCTCACACTACAGCAGGTTGCTCACAGCCACATCCAGCCTGGCTGCAAACACCTCCAGGGATGAGGCTTCCACCACCTCCCTGGGCAACCTGTGCCAGGCTCTCACCACCCTCATAGTGAAGAACTTCTTCCTGACATCCAATCTGAATCTCCCCTCCTCTAGCTTGGATCTATTCCCCATGCACAGATGCATTTGCAACAACCAAGCAGAGGTGCCACATGAGCTCTGTGCTTGACTGTAGCCTTTAAACTCACATTAGGAATGATTTGGAGAGACCCCAGGTCCTCCTGCCATGATAACTCATTTGGCAAGCTCATGTACATGGGAAACCTGCTGACCTAGGAGCATATTCCAAGCAGAGCAAGGGGCAGCTGCCCACTCCTACCACCAGCAAACTGCACAGTCCAGTGCCACCTACCCTGCCAGGCAGAAGGCCAGAGTCAGGAGGAGGAGGGAGTTTAAA
The DNA here is from genome assembly GCF_026170545.1 of Melanerpes formicivorus. Taxonomy (NCBI): domain Eukaryota; kingdom Metazoa; phylum Chordata; class Aves; order Piciformes; family Picidae; genus Melanerpes; species Melanerpes formicivorus. The sequence continues at coordinate 20,763,322 of NW_027142364.1, read as the reverse complement.
GAGCAGGGCTAGATCAAGGCTAACCCCAGCCAAGGTTCCCATATCCTCCAGCTCAAAGGCCAAGCAGAACCTGCTGCCAGAAGACAAGAAGAGTTGGAAAAGATGATTAATAGAGGCTCAGAAACAAAGCTGGCTTGATTTCTTTTGAAATGGAGAGCAGCTCCTCAGACAGCAGCCCTCATGAGCATGCACAGCTTCCAGTGGGAAGGAAGATAAGCCTCTGCCTGGACACAGTCCAACCCAGTGTGAAGAGAGACGTGTTAAGGAAGTGAGTGGCTCCCAAACAAACCCATGGCTCTTAGTCCCAAGGCAAGGAAATGGGTTTGTAGGGCCCCAGCCTGGGCAGGTGCCACCCCAGCCTGGGCAGGTGCCACCCCAGCCTGGGCAGGTGCCACCCCAGCCTGGGCAGGTGCCTCTTGACTTTACACCTGGAGGCACTGCCAGGCAGCGTGGCATGGTCACAGTCACATCCTTGCCCCCCAGGAAGGAGACAGACCCAAGGAAGCCATCTGGGCCAGGAGATCCAGGAGGCTGGTTTACAGCCTCTGGCAGAAGCCCCAGGTGCTGTGACAGGAGCTGGCCAGGATGGAGAGCAGGGCTGCTGGCTGTTTCAACGTCTGTAACACACCAGCCCTATAAATCAAATGGGGAGCTGCAGTAAAGTCATCACAGTGGGATTAAACAGATTACTCACTGGTACTATGCCAGTGCCACGGAGCCTTGCTTCATCTCACTCTCCTTTCCAAGGGCTGTAAATAAAAGTTTCATCCCTGTGCTGTTTGTGAGGTAAGTAAGCAAAGTGCCAGCTCCTGGCCAGAGAGATGAGAGAGGTGGCAGGGAGCATTTAGACTGCACATCAACTGCTAAGATATGGGGAAGAGACCAAGGTGATCTACTCCAAACCAGCATGAGAAGGGAGCTCCAGTCCCCCTTACCCAGCAGGACTGGGTGGAAAAAACCCAGGTGACCTCCAGCAGGCTGCAGGAGCTCGCAGCTGCGGCAGGCAGTCTAGCCACAAACCACACAGCCTGAGTGATTCTTTTAATTAGAAACAAGCCTCATCCATTAAAGAGCTTGCAACACTTGAAGGGCTGTTTGTAAGGAAAATGTTTTATTTCCAGGGAGATGGCTCACTTACGGCAGCTGTAGAGCCCCATTAATGAGAGGATAAGAGCTCTAGAGCTGTTATGAAATCCACTAGCTTCATTTCTTGCCTTTAGTATCGCTTACCATTCAACTTGCACTCAGGATCATGACCACAGCCAAGGCTAGTTAACTGCACCCAGCTCCTCTTCGCTTCCAAGGCACAGCTGTGTGCTCCCCAAAGTCCTTCTGCATGACCCACAGAGGCAGCTGCACCCCCACTTGCCAGGGCAGGGCCAGCACACAGCCTCTCCTCACTCCAAGTACCTGGTCCCAGCCACTGCTTGCTGCACTCTCCATGGCTACTTAGGTCACACCAGCCCCCCTGTACCCAGGGATGCTCACAGGAGCCTGTGACAGTTCTGCAGTGCTCTAGAATCATCTTTGGGGCTTTACCACACAATCTCCACAGTGCTCAGAGCACCTTGCAATACCCAGACCATAAGGGCAGGTCCCTTCTTGCAGCTCCACCCTTGCATGAGGTAGCAGACTAGATTATAGCATGACAGTACTGGGAGTGGGAAGATTAGGGTAGTGCCCTGTCCTAATCCTAGTCCCTCCCCCACATGGACAATAAAACCTCACATCTATGCCCACTGGAGCATCACTTGGCTTTGCACGTTGATTGAGGAGCCATCTAAAGCAGACAGCCTCTCCTGGAGCTCATTCTGTGTAGCACAATCAAACACTACCAGCGGCTCCACACCCTTGTCTTCAACAGGGAGGCAGAACCCTGCTGGGAAAGCTCCAGCACACAGCTGCACCAAGGCAGAGATGCAGACCCAGGCAAGTAGGAAGGATGTGGGACAGCAGAGCTCCTGAAGCTGCCAGCCCCAGGACCTCCTGCCATCAACTCCTCCAGGTTGCCGAGGCAGGAGGGCAGCCTGTGCTGACTGTGGCACCGAAGTGCTGTGTGCTGTCTCCACTGATTTGATTTGTATCGCCCCAAGGAAAATGCTTTTGCAGTCTTCATGCACTCTAAGCATTTGGCTTCAGAATAAAAGCTCTAGAGACTTGCCATCACATGCCTTCCTTCCCATAAAGGAAGAACAAGATCCAGTCTTTCTTGAGCTGAGTTGCAGAAAAGTGCTCCAGCCCTCTGCTGCTGCTTGGCCTCACTCAGAGACGACCTTGCAAAGGCTGCTTCTGGAAGCAGCTGTCCCTTCCTGCTCCAGTTTTGCATTAGAGATGTCACATCCTGGCTCCCCAGCTTTACCAGGAGGACTTTGATAGCCTTTGGAGGAGTCAGAAGAGCAGCAGCATGGCTCAGGCTTCTCCACCCTGAACAAATGCTCTCCAGACTCAGTCAGGTATAGCCAGCCCCGGGAGTGCTCTGCTCGTGTGCTGGCATCGCACGGAGCACAGCCCTGTGCTGCTCAGGAGGGGCACACGTGTCTGCTAGGGCTCTGGGTCATTCCCCTCTGCATCCAGTGAGCTCTGGCAGGATTTCCTCCTCTCCAGGCATGCATGGGGCCATGGGGGAGGTGCTCTGTGTGTATGTGCTGTGCTGAACCCTGCTCCTCCAGCCCCATCCGTGCACGTATGCATGGCACAGCCCACGGCTCCCAGGGACGTTGGCCTGGATGTGAACGGCCTGGGTGAGCCCAAGAGACAAGCTGAGCTGCTGGGAAAGAATTTGTCTCTTCTCTTAGGAGTAAGAGATGGAATTTGAGCTGCACAGTTTCACCCAGTGAATACACTGCTTTTGTTTTCATCTCAGATATCTCTCTCTTTGTGCAATGCACTTCCTGTGGTCCCGAGCCCAGATGTCCATCCTGAAGTGTATCATGGGGGATGTCCTTGCCTGGGGGGAGCAGCTGCAGGGTGCCCTGGGCTCCACATGCTTCCAGATGCCTTCACACAGCTACGTGGCACCTCTGTGCACACCCTGACTCCCACCCACACCCTCCCAGCCAGCCCACTACCACCAGCCAGGGAGACCATTCCTTGCTCTCAGAGGAAGAAGACCAAACATTTGAGTTATTCCCTTCACAACTGCCTCAGGTCCCTCAGATGGAGGTGGTCAGGATAGCAAACAGAACGGGGTGCTCTGGTTCTGCACCACTCCAGAGCACTGTTTTGCTCTGCAGTCTTCAGCTTGCCCCAACAGCAGCGTCAGTGTTGTACCAGATGTTACTCCTCCTGTCTCTCACTTTCTCTTTGCCTCTTCTCCCTCCCCCTCCTGTTTTTCCCATCTGTGTTTGGGGCAAAGGAAGTGGAGATGGAACACAGGCTGCTGGTTCTTCCTGAGGGCTCCCAGTCGCCCAAACCAGTCAACTCTGTTCAGTCTCTGCCTCGCTTCATCCGCTTCTGACAAGCTCTGCAAGGATCATGATGTGTTTACTCTTCCCCAGCGTGGTGAGGAAGATGAAACACGAGTGCTCAGTGTGTTGTTACAGGAGCTGCAAAGAGATGCTCTGCAAATGCAATGGTCAGAGGATCCTGGAAGGCTCTGACCCAGGACACAGCCCTGGTTAAATGATTTACCAAGGGCTGCCAAGGGGCTCTGCAAGCACCGTGCAAGGCAGCCTGTTTGTTCCTTTTGTTAGGGTTTGGTTTTCTTCTTCCTCACTGCCTCTGAAGGGGAAAAACAGAAACTGGGTCTTGGAAGCTCCCCTGAATTCCGCAGTGAACTGTGGCATTAATCTGCAGAGGGAGGTGACCCCACCAGATGATGGTTCATTCAGCAGCAGCCCGTGGGTGTTGCTCACCCAGGGAGCAGAGCTGTCTCTGGCAGCTCCCTGCCCTACTTCTCTTTCAGAAATGCACAATTGTGACATTGTGTTACATAATTGATCACGTTACATCAAGACCAGCGCTGCCCTTGTGCAGCTTATTCTGCTGGGTGTCCCAGCTGCCAGGCAGGGGAGACACAAAGTGCCTGCAAGCTGTTTCTATCAGCTGGAGCACTGGCTTTGGAAGGCTCCCTGCTGCAGCCCCACAAACAGCCACTACTTCAGAAAAAGCTTGCAGAGTTCAGAGCAGAGTCTGAGAGACTCTGTCCCACGTGTGGCAAACAAGCAAAATGAGCCCCACAGCTGCACCTGGCACAGGTGCATAGAGATGGCATCCTCCGCCTGCACCCTGCACATGCTGGACCTTCACAGCACCCTGGCATGCTGCTCTAACCATGGGGGGCTGGAAAGGGCCCCACTACCCTAGCAAAGACTTCCTCCCACAGCCAGATGCTCTCCAGTGCTCCCTTATGTGCTGAACCAAGACACAAGAAACAGGCAGCCATGAGTGGGTCAAGTCCACCCTGCTGCTGCCTGCCATGCCCAGGGCCAAGGCACAGGCTGCAGAGCCAAGCAAGCTGGTGTTTGCTGGAGCATCCTCCTGCAGGAGGGTTCCACAGCCACAGGCAGAGCAACCAGCCAGGAAACATGTGAGGAGCAGCAGGAATTATGGTGCCAGGGTTAGGGTTTCCCAGAAGGTGCTAGTGCAAGAGCACCACCGTGGTGCCTCTGCACCTCCCACGGGACAGGCTGCACAGGCACCACGCTCCTGCCTCCTTCCCCAGCCCTGAGGACAGTGCTTGGGCTTTACCTGGGCCCTGTGCTACCTGATGTGCTCAGCCCTGGCCTGGAACACTGCCAGGCAGTGCAGTCCCAGCTGCAGCTCCCCATCCTCAGCACAAGGGATTCCACTGGGATCCACTGACCCTGCTGCTCCCCTGTGCAGTGCAGGGCGGCCGGCTCCATCCTGCACCCTCCCCCGTGCCGGGGCAGCGGACGGCTCTTGCCTCTCCTCCAGCCAGTGGGGTGATGAGCTTTGCAGGCACTGCAGGACTTCCTCTGACAGCCCACTCAGCTCTTTAACCTGGAAATGAGTCTATCAGCCTCGGGAAGGACGGCACTGCCTCGGCCCTGCAGCCTCCAGCCTTCACCCAAGCAAAGCGTGCCAGCCATGGGACCTGCCCGCAGAGAGGGGAGGCCCAGCTGTGCCAGGGCAGGGCAGAGGTGCTGAGCAGGGCAGGGCAGAGGTGCTGTGCTGCTGATGGTCCTTGCTGAGCTTATCTCTCCCAAGGCCACAGCAGTGGCCCTGTGCACACACACTATTCATGAGCCCCCACTACAACCCTCATCATCACTGTCTGCCCCTGGCCCTTCTGCCAGGTAGGGATGCTCAGCAAGGCACCACCAGGAAGAGATGGCAGGCAGCAAACAGCCCTTGCTGTCCCCAGGGGGTACTTGCCCTCTCCCATTAACATTTTGGATGTCTTGCCACTGATTTTTGCTGTCCCAAAGCCTGTGCAAGAGAGGAGCTGATGCACCACGGTGCCCAGGAGCTGGGGAAAGGACAGATGCAAGCCCAGAGCCAGGTGGAGCCTGGGGCCTCAGCTCAGAGCGGGACAGGGCAAGGAAGTTTCTGGTGCCACCACTTACCTCCCATAGCCAAATGGCCAAGGTAGAAGGTGGTGTGCAAACACAGTTAAGCATCTTATAGACCTGCCAGCATGGCTCCTGTGAGAGATTTCGAAAACAGAGCTGGCTTTACTTGGGGAAGACTCCAACCCCTCCTGATGAGCTGGGCTGCTGCCTGGCAGCCCAGTTTCCTCGAGGTTTTTAATGCCACCTGACATTCTGAGGCAAAGTACTGTGTGCAAACAGATGCTCTGACCAAGTGTGAAGTGCAAGGGAGAATTAGAGATGCCATTTGGCTGTTACAAGCAGCTCCTAGGGGATCAGCTCCTGGTGCTGCATAATTTAATACTTTAACCAATTAACTAAATGACTGGGAAAGTCTTTCCTGGTAAGACAAGCAGATGACACAGGCTGATGGTGCCACAAACAGCAACGAGCACATGCTGCTAGTGCCAGTGATCTGAATCACCCAGGGAACAGCCACAGCCCCAACATACACCTTGAAACCATGAGCACAAGGTCAGGCTGGGTCCTGAGGGTGCAGGTGTGATGAAGAACAATCAGTACAGGGAAGCAATGGCTGAGGTTGTGACCTAGGGGCCATAGCTGATTAAAGCAACTAGGCTGCCCTAGTGATGGCAAGACCAGTGATGAATCACTGCCCTGTGCTGGACACAGCAGCTAAAATCAAATACAGGACAGAAATGACCTCTGTGGGTCCCTGGTCCAACCAGCAGGACTATTGCAAACACTGGATCAAGGCATCTGAGTTTTGGAGCCCTCAAAGGACAGGTGCCCCATAGCTGTTTCTCTAGTGAAGTTGTCCAAGCCCCACACCAGCCTCCTGGCAACCAAGCAGGTGAGGGAAAGCCACCAGAACAAGCCTTCAAAGGGAATGGTAGGAAGGAAAAGATGTTGCAGGCACAGCTGCTGGACACTGACACATGGGAGGGGGAAAGGAGCCTTCCATCACTGCAAAGGAGGACCAAAGAGTAGCTCAGGGCTCAACTGTGACACACAGCAAAAGCCACCTCAAAATCACTGCAGTTTTTCTACAGTGAGGTAGACCAAACACTGCTGGGGAACCAACTGACACTGCAGACCTCCAACACCAAGGCTGAGCAAGTCCTCTGCCATGAGCAGGGGAGTGCCTGTACCTGCCTGCACTGTGTAAATACGCTGCTCAGGGACCAGCTGGGGAGCACAAAGCCAATAAAAATGCAGGTGAGGGAGACCTGTACTCTGGGATTGGGCTGGGTACCAGGAGAGCTGCCAGCCTTACTCAGAGCCTTTCCAGGGCAGCTGGTGAAGTGAAACTGTGAGAAGTCCCTGTACCAGCTAACTCAGCCTTCCCATCATACCTCTGCTAACCTTTCTGTCCTGCTCATACCTACAGGCATCTGTCACCACAGCTCCCTAGGGTGTGGGGGGTGTGGGGAGCAGTGCCTGGTGCTCTGGGATGCTGCTCTTCCTATGGGCATCTTCCCATTTCCTGCCCCCTTCTTAAGGCTGAGTCAGTGTCCACACACAGCCCAGTGGGAAGACAGTGAAGCAGGCATGTGAGCTCTTGCACAGGGCTCTGTGGAAGTGCCTCAAGGCTGAGGAGGGTGCTGAGCCTTTCTGAGGCGTGGGGGATGAAGCTGGGAGGCCATTTGGTCTCCTCTCTGTGGATGGGAAGCCCATGGGCTGCATCAGGCTCTGCTTCTTCATAAGTTAATGCTGGGGGGGAAATTTCATCCCACCACAGGCTGTGCTTGGGTTCTAACTGGGTCTCTCTCTCTTCTCTTCTCTTCTCTTCTCTTCTCTGCTCTTCTCTTCTCTTCTCTTCTCTTCTCTTCTCTTTCTCTCTTCGTTCTCTTCTCTTCTCCTTCTCTTTCTCTTCTCTTCTCTTCTCCTTCTCTCTCTTCTTCTCTTCTCTCTCTCTTCTCTCTTCCTCTTCTCTCTTCTCTTCTCTTCTCTCTTCTCTTCTCTCTCTTCTCCTTCTCTCTTCTCTTCTCTCTTCTCTTCTCTCTCTCTTCTCTTCTCTCTTCTCTTCTCTCTCTCTCTTCTCTTCTCTCTTCTCTTCTCTCTTCTCTTCTCTCTTCTCTTCTCTCTTCTCTTCTCTCTTCTCTCTTCTCTCTTCTCTCTCCTCTCTTCTCTTCTCTCTCTCTTCTCTCTCTTCTCTCTCTCTTCTCTCTTCTCTCTTCTCTCTCTCTCTTCTCCTTCTCTCTCTCTCTTCTCTCTCTCTCTTCTCTCTTCTCTCTTCTCTTCTCTCTTCTCTTCTCTTCTCTTCTCTCTTCTCTTCTCTTCTCTCTCTCTCTCTTCTCAAGCAACCCATGCGCTTGCTGGGGGTGAAGCTGGCCAAGGCAGGAGCGAGAGCCTGGAGCAGGGTGGCAGCCAAGGGGAACTGCTGTTTAGCCTGGTTGAAGAGCTTCTCCAACCAGCAGAAAACCCACCTGCCACAGAGGTGACCCACAGGCAGAAATGCATCCCCAGCCTGACACTGGCCTCCTTCAAAGAGTGCACAATTAAAAAGCAAATTGGCAATTTGATAATTTGGTAGAGAAGAAATTAATTGCTACCTGTGCCTCGCCTCGGTCTGCCTGCTGTGGTGACCCATGGCACAAGCTCCCAGAGAAGGGCAGTTACTGGGGGAGGGAATTGCAGGAGCATGGTGATGAGAGAGGCCTCTTGCCCTGCAGCATCAGCCATGGCTGTACACAGGTGTGAGTCAGGAACACTGGGCTGAGAGAGATTCAGGTTATAGCACCCACTCCCTGCAGTGGGGAATGGAACAAAACTGGAAGTGGGGAGATTCAGATTGGATGTCAGGAAGAAGTTCTTCCCCATGAGGGTGGTGAGGCACTGGCACAGGTTGCCCAGGGAGGTGGTGGAAGCCTCAGCCCTGGAGGTTTTTAAGGCCAGGCTGGATGTGGCTGTGAGCAGCCTGCTGTAGTGTGAGGGTGTCCCTGGCCACGGCAGGGGGGTTGGAACTAGATGATCCCTTGAGGTCCCTTCAGTTCTATGATTCTATGATCCTTCCTAAACACCAAATGCAGGAGACATTCCTGCCTCCACCACAGCTTGGTGGCAACTGCCAGCTTGCTTCAGCTATGCTCTCTTTTTTGGGCAGGAGCAAGCTGGAACAAGTCCCAGCTCAGCCATGCCGAGGTCTCAGGTTGTCATGAGACACCTCTGAAAGCAGGCTGCTTTGATTTTCCTTATTGTTCCTGGAAGCAAAGCACATTTCCTGTGCAAAGGCCTAGCAGCCCAGCAGATGTGCATGCAGGGGCACAGCAGCAGGCAGACGCTCACCCTGCCGTGGGGCTGCTCCTTTGCAGCATCCCTCTGCAGGGTGCCCCTGTCCCGGTCCTAGGGGAGACCCTCCCCGCACTTTGCATGCAGACAGGTTTTGGGTGTTGGCTCCCTGTGCTTTCCAGTGCATGTGTGGGCACCATGAAAGGCTTATCTGCCTCTCCTGGGGATGAAAGGAGCCATCACACCCACCCAGCAGAAACCTGCCCAACCGCCCACCTCCGCTCTGCCAAGCGCTGCCTTGGCACTGCGGCCTGAGAGCCTGAGGGGAGCAGCACCCACAGGTCAGTGCCCACACAGAGGGCATGGGGAGCTGGATGGCGAGCAGCCAGCGTGCTGTGAGATCTGAAAATGACAGGCCAGGCATGGGGCATGCAAATAGCAGCCCTGGAGCAGTAGCCAGGAGCTGCCCCAGCACAAGCTGGCCAGCTCCCCGAAGCCGTGACCGGGAGAGGGTGCAGGCCTGCACGGCTCAGGCTTTGCAGGAGCTGAAGGTAGCTGCAAAAAGAAAGAAGGAGAAAAAGGCAGAAACCTATGACAAGCTGCATGCACATCAGATGCCCACGAGGCTGGTAAGAGAAGCAGTGAGCACAAGGAGGAATCTCTCTCAGGCCCCAAAAGGCAGGGGGTGACAAATGGTGTAGGCAGCAACCCAGAGGAGAGGTGTTTGACAAATATCCCTGCTCTGCGCTGGGGAGGCAAAAGGCAAAGAGCACAACACGTTATAAAACAAAATAAAACCGTTATAAAACACCTTCCATCCTCGGAGGGCTTCAGGAAGATGTTAAACAATAGCTACCGAGGCTGGATTTTTAAGCCAGCAGGGCTGCCCCAGCGGGGAGCGCAGGGGAGCTGGGGAAGGAGCAACCTCATTAAGCGCCTGCGAGTCCCCAGGACTTCCCCCGGGGTCCCAGCGCTGGCACGCTGCCTGCCCCTCCGGAGTAAACAGGATGTCCCGGGCCAGGCCCGCTGACATCAGGCCTGTGCTGAGGGGCGAAGCGGCTGCAAACGGCTGCCATCAACAAAGCCTGGAGGGGAGGAACCGTCGTTAGAGACAATTAGCACCCATGGAATGGACAGGAGGGCTTGGCGCAGCGCGCTCCGGATTGTCGCGATCAGGCCAGCCCCTGATGCAGGAACCTTGCGTAAGGTGTTTGGCACTTCCAGATGCTCGGAGCGAGCACACGAGTCGGGGTGCTGGAAATCCAGACACTCCAGATGGCCCGCAGCCGTGCCGCAGAGCCAGTACTCAGCTAGGTGTTTCCAGCAGGCTCTGCTGGGGATTGATTCCATCATTTCACACCTCCACTTCGCAGTGAGAAGTGCCCAGGCGCTGGGGAAGCCACCCTGGCACTCGGGAAGCCACCCTGGCACTGGGGAAGCCACCCTGGCACAGACACAGCCCCGGGGAGCAGGCTGTACCCCTAGCACAGCACCTGACACCCAGCTGAGAGACTGATGCACCCAGAGAATCTGGGGGAGTCCTCTCAGAAAGTGCCTCCCCAGGGAGGAGACTGAACACAGCCACCGGAGAGGGGCTGGCAAGTGTCACAGAACCATAGACTCAGAATTGTCAGGGCTGGAAGGGACCTCAAGGTTCATCCAGTTCCAACCCCCCTGCCATGGGCAGGGACACCTCACACCACAGCAGGTTGCTCACAGCCACATCCAGCCTGGCTGCAAACACCTCCAGGGATGAGGCTTCCACCACCTCCCTGGGCAGCCTGTGCCAGGCTCTCACCACCCTCCTAGGGAAAAACTTCTTCCTCACATCCAATCTGAATGTATCCATTTCTAGTTTTGTTCCATTCCCCCTTGTCCTATCACTCCCTGACACCCTCAAAAGTCCCTCCCCAGCTTTCTTGTAGCCCCCTTCAGATACTGGAAGGCCACAAGAAGGTCTCCTCAGAGCCTTCTCTTCTCCACACTGAACAGCCCCAACTCCTTCAGTCTGTCCTCATAGCAGAGGAGCTCCAGCCCCCTGCTCATCCTTGTGGCCCTTCTCTGGGCACATTCCAGCAGCTCCAGATCCTTCCTGTAATGAAGGCTCCAGACCTGGACCCCACCCAGGTGTGGTCCCACCAGAGCACAGGGGGAGATTCACCTCCCTGGCCCTGCTGGCCACACTTCTCCTGCTGCAGCCCAGGCTCTGCTTGGCTCTCTGGGCTGCAAGTGCTCACTGCTGGCTCCTACTGAACTTCTCATCCCTCAGTACCCCCAAGGCCTTTTCTTCAGGGCTGCTCTCAAGCCAGTCCCTGGCCAGCCTATATTGGTGCCTGCGATTGCCCTGACCCAGATGTCCTGCAAAGCTGTGCCCACCGTGGGGTCAGCACTTCAGGATCAGGTGGGGAAGCTGGGTAGGATAGGATAGGATAGGATAGGATAGGATAGGATAGGATAGGATAGGATAGGATAGGATAGGATAGGATAGGATAGGATAGGATAGGATAGGATAGGATAGGATAGGATAGGATAGGATAGGATAGAACAGGACAGGTTGGAAGAGACCTTCAAGATCAAGTCCAACCTATCACCCAACACCACCTAATCAACTGCTGGTGCTGGCACCAAGCACCCCATCTAGGCTCTTCCTAAACACCTCCAGTGATGGTGACTCCACCACCTCCCTGGGCAGCACATCCCAATGGCCAATCTCTCTCTCTATGAAGAATTTATTCCTAGCATCCAGTCTACACCTCCCCTGGCACAGCTTGAGACTGTGTCCTCTTGTTCTGGTGCTGGGTGCCTGGGAGAAGAGACCAACCCCCACCTGGCTACAACCTCCCTTCAGGGAGCTGTAGACAGCAATGAGGTCTCCCCTGAGCCTCCTCTTCTCCAGGCTAAGCAACCCCAGCTCCCTCAGCCTCTCCTCCCAGGGCTGTGCCCCAGACCCCTCCCCAGCTTTGTTGCCCTGCTCTGGACACCTTCCAGCAACTCAGCATCTTTCCTAAACTGAGGGTCCCAGAGCTGGAGAGAGAGCTGAGGAGGGGTGAAGGGGTGGGAGGACAGACCTCTCATGGACAAACATTCCCAGAACACCGTGAACACAGGCCAGAGAGAGGTTAAAGGGCTAACTTGATCCCAGCTTATTAAAGCTCTTTCTGATGTGATTAAATCTTTGGCCAGTGCTTCTACTTGGCAGGCTAGGATGAAAGAAGGCTGTGGTTGGAAATAAGATGTGGATTTCAATGCTGGCCCCTGAGAAGCTCTCTCAAAGCCTGCAGTGTGTTCCCCACCCCTGGCAATGCTGTAACCAAGGTTGGGGTAGGTTCAGCCTGCACAACCCTCACCTGCCTGTCCCCCTGGCTTGTCTCTGAAGCTGGCATGTGGCTTCCCCCTCAGTGCTGTGCCAGGGGACAGGGGCTGTGACCCTTTGCCCACCTGTCCCATGGCTCACACCCAGGAGGTACCTCCAGCCCCAGGCTGGAACACTCAATGGGATGTTAGGGACCAGAAGTACCTAGTTGTTGGCTAAGCAGGGGATGCTGCAGGCTTGGTGTGCCCACAGAGCTCATCTGGGGACTGGCTGCCACTGGGGAGCTGTGGGATAAGTGTCCAGCTCACTGTGGGGCAGGAATGCACTTCTCAAGAAAGGCAGAGATGCCTACAGCCAGGAGATGTTTGTGTTAGCTCTGGGAGCAAACATCCATGGAGCTGGCCTGCCAAGCAGCTGAAGGAGGGGGTCTTGTGAAGGTAGGAGCCCTGTTTTGGCTAGAACCAATGGAGCAAAGCTGAAACAAGACAAACACAGCCTAAAGCAGGCTTGGAAGGCTGTGGTACCTGACTGGAGAGCAGGGCAGCAGCCCATGGACCAACACCCAGGCCTGCCACAATGAGCACACCATGGCTGGCTCGTTAAGCCTTCATTAAGATGAGTGGGCATCACCACACCACTGGAGGATGCTTTGCTGCTGACCATCAGCACACCACTGTGGCACATCTCCAAGATGCAGGGTAGGGGCAGATGGTGGCAGAGGGCTGTTTAGGAGGGATGTGCCAAGGCTGGAGCAGAGGGAAAGGCAGCTGCCTGCTGCAAGGGATTAGATGCAGCTCTGAATGTGGAGCAGGGGTACAGGTAGCCCAGCCTGCTGGGTGCTGTTGCTGTGATGGAAAGAGGGAAAGAGAGAAGCATGAATTAAATGATTGCCAGGTCATTACTTCCTGGGCCCTACCTCTGCTGCTAAGTGTGCTGGGCTGAGGGACTTCAGCTGCATTCCCACAGGCTGGGTGCAGCAGCCAGCACAGCCCTACTCAGCTGTGGCCCTGGTGCATGATGACTGGCACAGAGCTGCCCTGCCTGCAGCCAGCTCCTTCAGCATCACATCCAGGTACTTCAGAGTGACTTGGAAGGAGCTGCCACATCACTAGAGGGGGAAACAATGCGACATGATGTTCCACCACACTCCTCAGGGTGAGCTCTGAGCAATTACTCCAATTACATGCCAAATTACAGAGAAGCTGGTGGCCTCCACAGGAGGACAGCTTGCAGGATCCATCTTTAATCATGGCTCAGGTGTTGTGCTTTGCTGCCTTCAATCTGAGGCACATGTTCATTTCCCCTGATGGGTCTCTAATCACACTGCTTATCATCACCTTTTTACCCACTCCTGCATTTCAGCATGCCTGCCAAGGAAGGCAGTATATTAATCAGCCAGGTTTTCTTTACTGCTCCTTGCCAGCACCAACCTGTCTCCTAAAAAAGCAGCAGCCAGGTGTCTTCACCTGGAATTACCTGGGAGAGGCATCCATCAAAACCTGACAATGGACCACGGGGAGCATGGCTTGTTGCTCCAGGTAAGGCTGAAGGATGGGACTCAGGCAGGGAGAGGCCAGCTGTACAGCCAGATTCCTCCCTGGGGCTGTCCTCATACCAATGTTTATGGAAGCCCAGGGACAGCTTCTCCATCTGCCTGCAGCCCCCGCACACCCTGCTGAGCAGGGCTGGCACAAGGGTGAATTTCATGGCAGGGGCCTGGACCATAAGCAGTTTGTCTCCCAGGAACACACAGAATCACAGAACTGTCAGGGTTGGAAGGGACCTCAAGGACCATCCAGCTCCAACCCCCCTGCCATGGGCAGGGACACCTCACACGGCAGCAGGTTGCTCACAGCCACATCCAGCCTGGCTGCAAACACCTCCAGGGATGAGGCTTCCACCACCTCCCTGGGCAACCTGTGCCAGGCTCTCACCACCCTCATGGGGAACAACTTCTTCCTCACATCCAATCTGAATCTACCCACTTCTAGTTTTGTTCCATTCCCCCTTGTCCTATCATCACCTGACACCCAAAAAAGTCCCTCCCCAGCTGTCTTGTAGGCTCCCTTCAGACACTGGGCTGTGGCATTATGCAAGCCCTGTCCGTGACTGCTGCTCACTTCGAAGCTATGCAGCAACCCTGCTCCCTGCTCCCCCGAGTGTGACCTGCTGCAAAGCACGTGTCCTGCAAACTACCAGGGCTTTCCTTGCCATGGCCACAGCTCCCAGAGGACCTGGGACACAGCCTTCCAGCAGGCAGGGAGTCTGCTTTGCCCACAGCCAACTTGGCTGGAGCTCCTGGTGCTTCCCAGCAGCGGATCAAGCACACAGTCCACTTTCCTGGCTGCAGTGGTGCTCTGCTGGGAGGTGTTGATTAGCTTGGCTGGTTGCTGATTGCCAGGAAGGGCCCAGTGTGGAGGTTCCAGGAAGCTGCTCTCTGGGAAGAAGGAGATCAGGGCAGCCACTGTGTGGGGCTGGCTTGGCTTAAGTGGGACAGGGCTTGGGTCCTTGCTTGGGCAGAAGGGGTCCCACCAGTGCCAGGGCTGGAAAAGCATTGTGCTGGAGGGTGGCTCCCCTTCAAACTCAGTGGGCTGACATCAGTTTTGACAAAACACAGCTAAACCCTTCAAGCTTTCCATCTGCAAATCACATCTGCACTCTGCAAGGTGACCAATGTGAGGCTCAGGGATAACCTTGGCAGCAGTGACCATGAAGCAATAGACTTTTAAGATCCTCAGGGCAACTAGGAGGATGTATCCCAAGCTTACAACCCTGGACTTTAGGCATGCAGGGATAGGATAGGACAGGACAGGACAGGACAGGATAGGATAGGATAGGACAGAATTAACCACATTGGAAAAGACCTTTGAGATCATCACTGCCTGTGCTGTGAAGGCTGGAGAGGATGGCATGCAAACTTCCACGTGCCCATGCACCAGTGGACACCCACATGTGCTCAGCCTCCCTCAGGCTCTTGTTCCCCTTGGCCCAAGGTGCTGTGGTGCAGACAAAAGGGACAGGCTGCCTTTTGGGCCAGGTGTTGAATGAAGCTGGTCTATGAGAGACACTGGGAGTGTTTAAAGCCTTTTGCTTCTGATGTCTCATGATGATAAGCCTCCTAAAAAAGGATGAAAGATGCCCTTTGGAAGCAAGAATAAGGCAGGAAGAGACACCAGCCTTACATTACTGTGCAAGCTGACACTACCTGTTAACATTTAATGTGCAGAAAGCCTGTGTCCCACCAGGGCCCCAAAGAAGCCTCCTGCATTATGAGTGTGACCAATAACAATGAGCTAATCCCTACCTCCTCCTGATGGGTGCAAAAGCTGCCAGCAGATATTGTCTTTCCTGCTATCATTTTTCCCTCTGGAGGTGTAGGTTCACAAGGTGTGAGTGCAAGTCCACGCAGAAAGCCCAGCTGATGTTCTCCTGTTGCAGAAAGGATGGCAGAGAAGAGAAGCCCCAGCCTGGGGGGCAAGGAATGGCCAAGGTTTGGTGCTTTCACCACACCTTGATTGAGTTTGCTTTGTGATTTATAGCTAAAGACTCCTGATCCATGGAATGGAATGGCATGGCATGGAATGGCATGGAATGGAATGGCATGGCATAGAATAGAACAGAACAGAACAGAACAGAACAGAACAGAATAGAATGGCATAGAATAGAATAGAATAGACCAGGTTGGAAGAGACCTTGGAGTTCATCGAGTCCAACCTATCCCCCAACACCATCTAATCAACTAACCCATGGCATCAAGCACCCCATCCAATCTCTTCCTAAACACCTCCAGGGATGATGACTCCACCACCTCCCTGGGCAGCACATCCCAATGGCCAATCTCTCTTTCTGGGAAGAACTTCTTCCTAACCTCCAGCCTAAACCTCCCCTGGCACAGCTTGAGACTGTGCCCTCTTGTTCTGGTGCTGGGTGCCTGGGAGAAGGGACCCATGCAAGCCTCCCATGCAGCACACATACATGGGAGTTGTTTCTTCAGGGCTGAAATAGTTTGCTGGCTCCATACAACCAACAGGAGGGTTTCAGTTTCCTCCCAAGGCTTTCCTGACAGCCCTGCTGACAGGTGTTTTCACCCAATGTCATTCCAACAGAAGAAAAATAGCTAAGGCCTGAGGGATTAACAGCCCTTTCTGTGAGGAACATTCATCACTGCTCATGCAGCTCTCCTCAATCCTCATCAAATGCCTCTGACCAAAGATCTTTGCCCTATCCAGAAGCATTTCTTCTCCATCAGACACAGAGCACCCAGTGCTCCCTCGTGCATACAGATTTCCTGCTGCCAGGAAGTCTGCAGCCTCCAGACCCCCTGGGCAAGGAGCTTCACTGCTCCAGTGCACTCTGTGAGACATGGTGTGCTACTCCCAGAGGGGAGGACATGGGATTGCTGAGGAGTGATGCCTCCACCCCTCTCTGCAGAGCCCTCAGGAGCCCAGCTCTAGAGAAGGGTTCCCAGACCTGAGGACCTCCCCAGCACGTTCTCAGCAAGAGCCACCCCGTGGGCCAGGAGGGAGTCATGGACCTTACCACAGGGTGCTCCCAGGGACAGGAGCCTTCCTGCTCCCTTATCTAGCAGCAGTACTCAGCAAACCCACAGGCCTGGGACTAGTGCCAGAAGGTTGGGAATGACCCAAGAGTGGTGAAGGGACAGCCATGAGCCACCTCTCTGCCCTGTGGTGGGATGCTGTGGAGGGAAGGCAAGCAGCACCTCAGCCCTCCCCACAGTGAATTTGCCACAGGCAACAGACTGAAAAGGTCAGGGGGCACATTCCTAAAAGCACCTCTCTCTGTTTGAAGAAGAAGAGTAGTGCAAGCAGAGGAACCACCACGGAGCAAGCCTGAAGAGGGAGACCTCAGTCTTGGCATGGGAGTCAGGCTGGAAAACCTAAATCCTTGCAAACAAGCCAAACAAACACAAACCTTGGTGGCAGTTTCCCTTCTGTGTGTCCCAGCAGCACCCTGAGCTGCTCTCCACAGGGACAGCCCATGCTGCAACATCATGCTCAGGACTGGGCTTACCCAGAGAGGTTACAGAATCACACAGCCTTAGAAGCTGTAAGTGACCTGGAGACATCAACCACTCCAACCTCCCTGCCAGAGCAGGATCACCTAGAGCAGGTCACACAGGAACCTGTTCAGGCAGGATCTGAATGTCTGCAGAGAAGGAGACTCCACAGCCTCTCTGGGCAGCCTGCTCCAGGGCTCTGTCACCCTCACAGGGAAAAAGTCTTTCCTTATATTCATGTGGAACCTCCTCTGCTCCACCTTGCACCCACTGCCCCTTGGCCTATCATTGGACATCCCTGAGCAGAGCCTGGCTCCATCCTCCTGACACAGCCCTGCACATCTTTATCAACATGAATGAGGTCACCCCTCAGGCTCCTCCTCTGCAGGCCCAAGAGCCTCAGCTCCCTCAGCCTTTCATCAGAAGAGAGATGTTCCACTGCCCTCAGCACCTTTGTGGCTCTGTGCTGGACTCCTTCAAGCAGAGCAGAGGTTTACATTTATTCATAACTACAGAGGAAGCATGGATCTGCCCTCCTGAGCTTCCCTCTCTTTTTGCAGAGCTTTATCAAAGGGCTGGAAGGCAGCAGCAAGCCAGGCTGTGTAGCAATGCTAGGCATGGCTGCTGGTGGCTCTGAGCTGCTGCAGAGGTTGTAGGAGGCACAGAGATGAGCAGCAGGCAGAAGTTACGTGCATTGGATGCAAGATCTTAGTTCTTCTTTCATCTGGAAAGGAAACTATGAAAGGCTTGCCTGAAAGGGGCAGTTCCTCTGATTGCCATTGATACTTCCAGCTGTAGAGATACCAGAGCATTTCCAACAGCTGTTTGTCAAGGCAGCCTGAAAGGAGGAGGAGCATTGTCTGATCAGCTCTGAGGCAGCACTGGAATGGAATGGACAATGTTTGAAAGCACAGAGAGCAAACTGCAAGCAAACGACTGGAGCCTCAACAGTTATTTGCAGCTGATGATGCTGATGTTCAACTGGTGAGACATTATCCTAATGACACACTCCTGGAAAATGAGGAGGAATATTTGCTTCCAGCTAATTGCTGAGCCTGCATGCTGGGTAACAGCACAAAGTGCATTCCAAACAAATCACCATTTGATCCTGGGGGTCGGGCAGCAGAGTTTGCCAACTGCCTTTTCTCATCATCAGACACAGGTCTGGGATTACAGGGGAGATGTCTGTTTGGCTCTGAGTGCATGGAAATGCAGAGGAGAGCCCTGACCAGCCAGGTGCCTTCATGCTTCGCCATCTGTGACAACCTTGAGATGTCTCCAGGCTCAGGCATTCCCTCCTGCATGAAGCGAGGGCAGCTGAGCCGCACTGCTTGGGATAGGGGTGGTGGGAAGTGGGCAGAGAAGCTGCCAGTGCCTGCACCTCTGCCAGCACTGCTGCCCAGCCCATGCTGTGCTGCAGCCCCTCTGGTGGTCACACACACAACTTGGGCAGCAGGAAGCAAAGTGAGCCCAGGCCAGCCAGTCACCCACCAGAGCTAACACAGCTGTGGAGAACCTGAGCCTGGGCCAATGCCCTGCAGCCCTGCTCAGAGCAGCTCCCTGGAGCCAGGGGCAGCAGTGCCCACTGCACCCAGCCCCTCTGGGGCATCTGCAGCCTTGACAACCAAGGACTCCTGTGCTCCAGGCCTCAGAGCTCACCAGCTGAGCTTTTTCAGCAGCACTCATCACTGCAGCAGAAGCACCTCCTCACCTAACACTCTCTGTACCATCCCAGGCAGGGGGCCCAGAGGGAAGCCTACTCTCTCCTCCTCCTGGGGCAAGTACTGCCTCCTTCATGGCCAAGCTGAGCCTCTTCACCCTCTGCTGCCTTCACATGACTCTTAAGTTATTCCACAGTGCATCACACAGCAGTTTTTTCACAAGGCTTGGTTAAAAATAACAGGGGTTGATCTTCTGTACGTGAAAGACTGTGACATGTGCTCTCTGAGGGGGAAATCAGAAGCCAGCAGATGAACTTGGCTCTCAGCTAACACCAGAGAGCAGTGGGGCACACAGCTCTGCCAGGGCACCTCCTCTAACAGGACTCTGTGTCTTCTGCAAAAGAAACCCATAATGAAGAGGTTGCCCTGTGCTCCCCAGATCTGGATTTGGAGGAACATTTTACTGTGCTGAAATCTGACAGCAGTCTGAACCTGGACAAGTCTTCAGGGCAGCCCTGAGAGCCCAGTAGAGGCTCAGCTGGTGGGCAGCATGCAGCTGGGCAGCCCCAGCGCTGGTGCTGGGATCCTCAGGCCATCACTAACATCCCAGCACACTCCCTGCACCTTATGGCTGCTGGGGTGGCTGCAGAGTGGGACAGACACCTTCCCTGGGTGGGTGCAGGACAGCCACAAACAGCCTGTCCTCCAGCCCACTCCCTGCTGCTGCCCTCAGCACGGATTTAGCCTTGGCCAGGTCCATGCCTGCTCTTGCAGCACCACAAGGCTGCTATTCTACCAGTAACTATAAAGGGCTCAGGGAGCATCAATTATGGTTTGCAGACAACTGATCCACAAAAAAGAGCAAGGTTATTTTGAGAGGGATAAATGTAGCTGAGACCATGACATGTAATTCATGTTTGCCCACAGCATTCCTGCTCTCCTGAGCACAGGGGCACTTCAGACTCCACATCCCATCCCAGCTGTGGCTTTGGGGGCAAAAGGACTTATGGAATGGAATGGAATGGCATGGAATGGACCAGGTTGGAAAAGACCTTAGAGATCATCGAGTCCAACCCATCACCTAACACCATCTAACCAACTCAACCATGGCACCAAGCACCCCACCCAGTCTCTTCCTAAACACCTCCAGTGATGGTGACTCCACCACCTCCCTGGGCAGCACATCCCAAGGGCCAATCTCTCTTTCTATGAAGAACTTCTTCCTAACCTCCAGCCTAAACCTCCCCTGGCACAGCTTGAGACTGTGTCCTCTTGTTCTGGTGCTGGGTGCCTGGGAGAAGAGACCAACCCCCTCCTGGCTACAACCTCCCTTCAGGTAGTTGTAGAGAGCAAGAAGGTCTCCCCTGAGCCTCCTCTTCTCCAGGCTAAGCAACCCCAGCTCCCTCAGCCTCTCCTCCCAGGGCTTGTGCTCCAAACCCCTTACCAGCTCCTTCCCCAGGAGGACTTCTGACTGTAGGAGGTCTCCCCAGAGCATGCCCTGCCACTCTCACATAGCACTCTGTGTGCCCATGCACACCTCACCTGGTGCTTTTACAGGCATGTCCCCAGCACCCTGAGCTGTCTTTCCCAGCTTGCCTGCAGTGCTCTGGGCCCCTGCTGAACCAGCCCATCCCCACAGAGCAGGGTAGGCATCGCTCTCCAGTCAGCAATGAGAGAACCAAGCAGGGAAAAGAAGCCACATCACCCCAGCACACCTGCTTCCCAGGTCAGCATCCTGTCCCTGCCAGGCTGAGACATTTGGGGCTGGCTGCTGAAAGGACATCCAGAGAGTCTAGAGGTTGCCTCCCAACTCCATGTCAGACAGGTTTCTCAGCCTGTGCTGGCTTTTCCCCCTCTAAAGGCAGGACAATGTGGTCCCTTCACAGGGGGCCTGGCTGGGCACAGGCTGCAAAAATCCACGGACAGGAAAGCTGCAGAACTGCACAGAGCAGGAACTTCCCACTGGAGACACTTTCAGGCTCTGTATGGGATGCTCCTGGCACCCACTCAGCCTGCCCAAACTCAGCTGGCAGACTTATTCATAAGGAACCTGGCACCCTGTGTTTGTGACAAGTGAATGACTTGCCTTGGCAACTCCCTACTCAGCCCAGCATGATTTGAATGCTTCCCCTATTATTACTGTTTGATAATGCATCCTACTGCACACAGCTCTTGAGGGAAGGAGGAGGTGAAACACTCTGTGCATTCCACATCCTCCTCCTTTCCTGGAAATACTTCAGCAGAACAATGAGTGGCAAAACAAATTCGGTGGTGCACGCTGACACAGGGTAGAAGTTTGCTTGCTCATGACTCATGTTTGGGTATTTCATTACACTTGGGCTAATGGCACTGACTTCTTGGATTTCCTATTCTTACAGCAGCTGCCTCTTGGCAAGTGCAAAGCCCTGGTGTGGCACCACAGGCACAGCCTGCTGGCCCCCAGCTTCTCTGCCAGTCTGCATCAGTTACTGCCTCTTTTACATATGGGATCCCCAAAGCCCTCCTCGCTGCCCTCCTGCTACAGGGCAAAGAGGCTTGCCCTGGAAAGCACCTCTCCTATGGAGACAGACAGAGGGAGCTGGGGCAGTTCAGTCTGGAGAAGAGAAGGCTCCCAGATGTTATTGTGGCCTTCCTGGGTGGGGTCCAGGTCTGGAGCCTTCATTACAGGAAGGATCTGAAGGTGCTGGAAGGTGTCCAGAGAAGGGCCACGAGGATGAGCAGAGGGCTGGAGCTGCTCTGCTGTGAGGACAGACTGAGGGAGTTGGGGCTGTTCAGTCTGGAGACCTTCTTGTGGCCTTTCAGTATCTGAAGGGGGCTACAAGAAAGCTGGAGAGAGACTTTTAGGGGTGTCAGGGAGTGGTAAGACTAGGGGGGAATGGAACAAACCCAGAAGTGGGTGGATTCAGATTGGATGTTAGGAAGAAGTTGTTCCCCATGAGGGTGGTGAGAGCCTGGCACAGGTTGCCCAGGGAGGTGGTGGAAGCCTCATCCCTGGAGGTGTTTGCAGCCAGGCTGGAGGTGGCTGTGAGCAGCCTGATCTAGTGTGAGGTGTCCCTGCCCATGGCAGGAGGAGCTGGAACTGGCTGATCCCTGAGGTCCCTTCCAACCCTGACAATTCTACAACTCTGTGATAATTCACTCTGCAGTGAATCTCACACCAGCTTTCCCATCCTAATGCTCAACCTGGGAGCCAAGCTGCTAGCCCAGAGCTGCAGCCTTTTCCTTTGAACACTGGCACTGACCAGCCTCCTCCTCACCTTCTGCACAGACATCACAGTTCATTCCTGTTATTTAACTGAATTTGCCCCAGCCCCCCTGGTCTCCAGGTGCTGCTCTTTCTCTTCTGCTTTACTGATCCAGGACATCTTCTCCAATTATGAGATGGAATTTGCCACAGGACATCTCTGCCTACAGCACCAAGAGCTTCCCAAATCACTGAGCAGAGATCCTACTGAATTGCAAACTGTCATTTGTTCCCAGGAGAGGGGGCAGAACTGCTGATTCTCCTTAGTTACACCATCCTTGTCCAGGACCTGCTGGCTGCCTTAACCCCCGCAGAGGAGCGGTGCTGCCCTCTGCCCTGACCCTGGCTCTGCTGGGAAGTGCCTGCTGGGGCTTCACAGATGTGTCACAAGAAATCCTTCCAGGATCTGAAGGGGGCCTACAGGAAGGCTGGGGAGGGACTGCTCAGGATCTCAGGCAGTGATAGGACTAGGGGGAATGGAATGAAGCTGGAGGTGGGGAGATTCAGGCTGGAGGGGAGGAGGAAGTTCTTCCCCATGAGAGTGGTGAAGCCCTGGAATGGGTTGTCCAGGGAGGTAGTTTGGGCCCTGTCCCTGGGGGTGTTTAAACCCAGGCTGGCTGAGGCTCTGGGCAGGCTGATCTAGTGTGGGGTGTCCCTGCCCATGGCAGGGGGGTTGGAACTAGATGATCCCTGTGGTCCCTTCCAACCCTGCCTGATTCTATGATGCTGATTGTTTTGCTCCTGAGGTGATGCTGGAACCCCAAGAATCGTCCCCACAAGCAACTTTCTCACTGCTTGAATGGGTTGATGACTACTGCCACAGGCACCAGGCAGGAGGAAGCCCCCACAGCTGATGCACAGTGCCCTGCCCAGCAAAGAGCCTCTGTGCCAGCTGCAGCAGCCTGACTGAGGAGACAGAGGCTGTTCTCAGGGCCAGAGCTGGGGCCCCATCAATGCAGCCTGCAGGGATAGGCATGGCCAGGCACAGCACAAACTGGCAGCTGCAGCCACGTAACCCACCTGCCTGCTCTGCACTGCTGGCTCTCCTGCCTGTGCCCATGGAGCAGCTGTTGGGGGGTACCCCCAGGTGAGCCTGCTGAGGCAGCAAGTGAAGAGCAATCTCACCCTGGTCCCCTCTGCAGCAGGGTGCCTGGCTTCAGCGAGGCAAGGAGCTGGGGTCCATGCTGATAGGGACCTGCCCATGCCAGCTCCCAGGTGGCCTTCCTGCTCTCCACAGCTCTTCCTCATACCCTTGGGTGATGCCCTTCTGCCTCAGCACTACCCAGCACCTGGCAATGATGAATTTCATTCCCATTTTATTACCTACAGCTCCACATCAGCCATATTCCCACAGCTCTTCACAGCAGCTCTACACCTCCCTCTCCTGAACAATCTGCATCAGTGGCAGGTTCTGCCATGCCACCAGCATCCCCCATTTGCCAGTGAATGGGTTTTGACTGGTTTTGCTGCAAGACCACAGGGCCTGCCAGCTCAGCTGAGCAACCTTTGCCAGGCCAGCTCCCCAGTCCCTTGTTCCACAGCCCAGGGACTCAATCTCACCTGCCAGTCATTTGTTCTTTATTGGTGATGCACAAAACATCCCTCCTGAGGGATGCTTCTGTCTCTGCTGTGCTCCCCAGGTAGCCAGAGAAGTCCTCCAGCATAGAAATGAGTCTGAAAGCAAAAAGCATCCAGAAAAAAACCCAACCACCACCCCTCAAACAGACAAAAGAGACCCCAAACAAACAAAACCTCACTTTCTGGCATGCTGCCCCACGTGCCAAAGGGCAGCTGCAAGCATCCTGTCCCCTAAACTGAGACCAACCTCAGCACCCAAAGGGGGCTGCTTATCCTAACCAGCTCCAGGTAGGGGATGTGTGATGACAAAGGCCCCAAACCTTTCAACAGCTGCAAAATGCACCGAGAACAAGTGCTCTGCAGGCGGTAAGTGGAGGTACTTCATGCCGTGCCCTCCATGAACGCGGCTCTGTGCAGCCTGTGGCTTGCACGGGTTTAGGATTGTCACCAGCAGGGTCACAAACTGTTGCTAAATGGGAGAGGAAGGTGGTGCCAGGGCTGCTGCACTAGGGAGGCTTCCCGGCAGAGCTGCGGGGTCCCAAGTTCCATCCAGGACAAGCTAAGGGAAAAAGTCTGTTCAGAAGGGCGCTGGAGCCCCAGGGCATGGCTTCCTACCTGCCACAACAACGCTGCACACAGCACCTGCCCCAGGGGAAACGCAGCTGGCTCTCAGGAACACCCCTTAAATCAGAGCATCTCCTCTGCCAGCTGAGCAATGCCAAAGCCTCCTGCCAAGGACAAACCCACGGCTAATTCTGGCAGCTCCAGACTCTGCTTTCTTTCAGCTTTTTGTGGTCTGACAGGCAAATTGTGCAAACGAAGGCTGAACAACGGAGGAACAACGGAGCTGTGAAATAGCTCAGTGAGCCAACTTGCTCCGAGCGCTCCCCCCATTAGCAGCCGGTTAGCGAACAAATAATCTCCAGAGAGCTACCACAAACCGAACCCTGACGGCACTGAAAAGACCAACTGGACCAGGCAGCAATTGCTTTGCAATTAATAATTAAAGCCACAAAGGCTCACGATGGTCAGAGACCGAGCTAGGTCCCCCCACGGCTCGGCACAGCTGCTGAGGAATAGCTCTGAAGCCAATGCAACCACCTGATAAAAAGACAAGAACCAGCAGTTGCCAACCTCCATCCCAGGCTTCCTGCTCCTGGGTTTTGTTTGTTTGTCATCTATCCTTTGTTTCCCCCTTCCCCCCTCTTCCCGTGCTCCCTAGGGCAGATTTCATGCTACTGATGGCTCTGCTGAAGGCAGAGGGGCGGCCTGGGTGCCTGCTTGCTCAGCGGCAGCCAGGCATCTCTTCAGCAAAGGCAAAAATCATAAGCTGGAAATACATCTGGGGGGATATTTGTTGTTGTTGTTTTGCTTTGCAAAGCCAGGAACTCCATCTTGGTGCTGAAGCCTGTTGTTATGGTTTGTGTTATTCTTGGCAGGCTGGCCGAAGTGTGCTCGGCATGAACAGCAGAGAGCTGAAAAGTAAATACCGTCTCCTCTGGGAGCAGCAGAGAGGGGAGGGGGCGGCTCTAGTGCTTAATGGAGCACCCCCAGCGCCTGTTTGGGTTAGGCTTGCAGTAATTGCTCCCTAGGTGAGTTTATACCAACAATTGATCGTTTCAAATGGGAAAGAAGTACAAATGAGTAAGAGAACAAACACTGACAGGGTTACGAAACGCAGGAGAGGAGAGGAGAGGAAAAATCCCCTGCAGCATGAGCGCAGGGCTGGGAGCAGAGCTGGCCAGAAGCAGGGGACACTGTTTGCCCTACCTGCAACTTCCCATGAGTGTGAGCAACGGAGCTTCGTCCTTGAGCTCTAGCCACCGTGCTGCATTCCACAGCCCCATCTTCTACGCAGAGATGCAGGAGAAGCCCTGCTGCTCCTGGAAAAGCCTGGGCTCCCGGCACAAGCAGCACTTGGCTCTCAGCAAGCAGGTGAGAAGACAAGGTCCAAGGAGCCTGCAGGTGTGACAGAGGAGCTGTGGGCTCCTTCGTGTAAAACCCACCAAACCCTTTCACAGGCCCTGCCCGTGGCCCATAGGGCTCTCCCGTGGGTGCAGTGCCCATGACCCACAGGACAGGGGCCTACCGCTGCAGCCAGCCCTGCCCCCTGTGTCACAGCAGTGTGTCCTCACCTGCTGCTCATCCAGGGCTGCTGTTGGCATTACTGTGCCTTCAGAGGGGTCCCAACTAGTTCAAAGCCAGGCTCTGCAGTCTGCAGATCCCCTCTGCTAGGCAGGGGACTGCTGCTGGCCAAGGACACGGCACCAGCTCCCAAGAAGCAGGAGCTGCCCGTCAGCTCCAGAGCTCCTACCACAGGGTGACCACAGCAAACTCCTGGTGTCCAGCGGCAAACCACTACTGTTCAATGCTTCCTGAGCTCCTTTTATTGTGCTTGGGCTAGTAGTTACTGCTGCTGGTTCCAACAGCCCCAGGCCAGCATCACAGGAACCAAGAGGGGATGCCCAGGTCTGACAGGAGATGCTCAGGTTCGGTGTGGAATCCGTGAGGCCTTCAGGCTTGACCTCATGCTTGGAGCAGCATCTGCCTGAGGCTGGGCTGCAAAGCAGGAGGGAGTCAGAGGGCAAGGAGGGATGAGGATGGAATTACCACTGCCTGCAGCAATGGCTTGCAGGGGATGAAGCCCCTCTGGGCAAACAGCTCCCACTGGTCAAGCACAGCAAGTTCTGCTTCTGCCCCAGAGCGGCCCCGGGGGCAGCACCCTTTGACAAGGCTGAGCTGGCAGCCCCACGCTGGCAGGCCCCAGGCTGCCACGATGGCTTCTGTGGCTGGAGCTCATTAGTGCCTGCAAGCAGCAGGGCATGAAGGGGAGATAATTGCAGAGGCAGCACAGCCTTGGCTGCATGCAGAGTCTATATATAGCACTGTGTGGGGTCCATGCTGCCTGCAGTGCTTAGTCACAGCCCCGGGGACCCTGGGATGAGGCAGGCACTGCTGCAGAGGGAGCTGGGCCATCTGCAGTGTCCAGGAAAAGCCATCCCCTGTGTTCTTCCCAGCTGAAAACTGCAGTGAGCTTCCCAGTGGGCTGCCATTTTGAACCAAAAGAAAAGAAGAGGATTTACTATGTTTTGGTGAAAATAACTAAGCAAAGGTTTCAGTCTGGGGCCAGGGTGTGTGCATTGAGGTGTGCCCCTCACAGCCCCTGGGATTCCACCGAGAGGGAGAGGTGCTCCCAGCCCTATGGAGAGCATCCTCCAGCTGCAGGCAGTGCACCCAGTGCCTGGCCCAGCAACAGGGGTGGCTGTGGGGGAAGAGAAGCAGCTAGCCTGATGCAGCCTTGGCGTCACCTGTGGCAATGCCATCTCAAGACCAGTGTGATGCTTTCAGGCCAGTGGCCGCACCCAGAGCTGCTCAGCCCCAGGAAGCAGCCAGGTTTGCACCTTGCTGTGCCACTCCCCAGGGCCAGTGACACAGGCTGCCAGGCCTGTATTTCCAGCAGGGCCATTTCCAAGCTGAGGGCAGGTCCTGCCTTGGCACGTGAGACACCGTCACCAGTGCCACCGGCATGCGCCAGCCGGCAAGCGCAGGGTGCCCGCAGTAGCGCCCTGGGCACGGCCGGGGCTGCGCATAGGGGGCAGTGCCAGGAGCCACCAGGGGAAATCGCTATCATCCTGGGGCACACCAGGGCGGTGACAGAGCACTAATGCCAGCCGTGGGACTGTGACACTCCACCAGGAAGCCCTGCCCTCTGCTTCGCCCAGCAAGTCCAGGAAAGCAGCATGGCACTGCAGGGCAGGGGTGAGGTGGGTGGCTCCCGGGGCCACTCCACACCATGCAGTGATGACCCCACCCGGCTCACATGGCAATGAGAGAGGGCACCAAAGCCTCCATCTGGAGTCCTTGGGAATCATAGAATCATCGGGGTTGGAAGGGACCTCAAGGATCATCTAGTTCCAACCCCCTGCCGTGGGCAGGGACACCCCACACCAGATGAGGTTGCTCAGTGCCACATCCAAGGAGCATGCTCCCTGGGCAGAGCAACAGCAAACCCTCCTTGTCCTTCAGGGTGCATCACCATGGTGCACCTCCTGCCCCGCTGCAGCCTCCAGCACTCTGGCTGCCTGCCCTGCCCTGCCCAGCGACGCCTGAGCACCTTGGGGCTTGGTGAAAATGTGAATCTAATACAGCAGGCTACTCACTGCTTCCTTCACTCACCTTCAACCACCTCTTCCATGTTCCTTCCCTGGGGATGTGAACACACCTGAGGCTGAGCTTTTGTACTGTTTGGTTCAGTGAAACAAAGGCAGCTGGCACCACAGCCAGCCCTTCCCCTTACATCAGTCAGAGGGAGGAGAGCCTCCCCCTCAGCAAAGATAAACAGTCACCCATGGGCACAGGAGAAGGAGCTCAGGCAACTCCTGCCACACACTGCATGGGCCATTATTAGCTTAAGCCATCACTGGGTTCCCATCCCTTTCTCTTGCATGTGCATGTCACAGGTGCACACAGACACACAGCTGAGGCTCAGGGTAAAGAAACAGGGCTGAAAGCAGGTTCATGTGTGTGCAGCTCCTCCAACAGAGAGCTTGCACCCACCAGCCAGGCCAGGGAGCAGAGTGCTCATGCCTGAAACCAGCTCATTCACATCACAGGCAGCTCCTGGATCCTTCCAACCCAACCCTCCTGGATCCTTCCAACCCAACCCTGGCTAAGGTGATGATACTCTTTTTGTTTCCTTGGATCCTGCTTATTTCTTTGCACCATGGCCCATTTACTTGCATCATTTGCTGGGGACAGATGTGAGATGAATCACAGTGATAAGCTATGTGGGGCACCACATTCAGCTGCCCAAGAGATACACAGCAACTGCTTTTTAATCATGGTGAGAAGAGCATGAAGCCTTCTATTGCACAGGACTGTGCCACAGAAAATCAGCTAGAGTGTCTTCCATCTGCAGCTTTATTCTTGTGTGCAAGGTCAAAGGCAAAGCTAGAAAAATGAGCCCCTTGGTGCACACTCACAGAACACTTCCATGACAAGCTGGGCCAGTAAAGCTTTTATTGCTAAGAAGAACCAACATGAGGCTCACCTAGCAATGCATTTTTGCTTACAAGTAGCAAAATTTAAAGCACCTTTTCAGTTCTGAAAACCCTTTTTGCCTTTCTGGAATGCTTCAAAAGGAAGAAGACCTGAGGACAGTGTCTGCTCTCCAGGCACACACTCCTGTGTGAAGTGCAGAGATGGGCCACTGAGGAGTGCCACAACAAACCCCAGCTGCCTGGCTGTGGACTCCTGCTGATTGTCAGGCAAGGCTGCACCTTGCCACCTGCAAAAGCAGTGGTCACCTGATGTCCCCTCAGCCGTTCCCATGCCCCAGCATGTGGGACAGACAGGTACCATGGGCTTGCCCCAGGCTGAGTCTGGCCACGGTGGCTGCGGGTGTCCTGCTCCAGCTCCCGACTGCTTCCTCCTGGAGAGAAGAGGCGACAGGCAGCGGGACACCCAGCGCTCCTGGGATCCCTAGTGATTTCCCTGGGATGCAATGGGGCAGGGCTGGTCACCCCTAGAGCCTGCTGGTGGAGGCCCCAGGGCTCTGCAGGGCTCGGTGCTTGCGGCCTAGTCGTCAGGGATGGGGGTGTTGCAGTTCCCGTGGTAGATTCTGACCTCCCCCTGGCAGTGGAAGTACTGCTCGAAGACGTCGCTGTAGCCGTGCTCGCGCCACCACGTGCACAGCTGCCGGTTCCACGTGCAGTCCAGCACGTGGAAGAGCTCTGGGTGCTCCATCCCCACCATGGTAAAGAAGTCCTGGTCCCCGAGGTGCCCCTTGAAGTGGTACTTCTCTGTCAGCTTCTGCACCATGGCGGGCTCCAGCAGCTGGTTGTAGAGCTTGGACTGCCTCATGGCTTCCAGGTTCAGGAGCAGGACACCGCTGTTGAAGCCGGGCAGCCCATCAGGAGGGGGATCCCCGACTTTGGTCTGGGGGTTCTCCCGGCGATACTGCCAGAAGGTGTGCCTGCAAGGAGAGAGGGGAGCAACAGGAGAGTCAGGGAATGCAGGCCAGAGAGCAGCCACCTCAAGTCTGGGCAGGTCTGGATCGCAGCACAGGATCTAGCACTCACCCAGGCGATCTCGCAGTGCTTGTCCTCTGGTGGCTGCAGCAGCCAGCTTCCCAGAGCAGTCTGGTGCTTCACAGGCTCTGCCTCTCTCCATCCTGCTGCACAGGACACTGCCCAGCCCTCAAACCACTCCTCTTGCTCTCTCCTGAAGCCTGTTTTGTTTCTAATCAGCATCACTCTAGTGAGCCAGCTGGACGCTGCACGACTGCTCACACGGCTGTGCAGAGAGGCCAAACCACATCCTCAGTGCCCAGGGTGAACCCCCAGGGCTGTCCCTGTGGCTGGCACACACCAGGAAAATGTCCTGCAGTTCAGGGGATCTCAGCAGCTTTGCCCACAGCATCATCACCATCATCATCATCATTATTATTTGATTATGGGGAAGCTCTGGATCAAAGATGAGCCCCAGTCTGGGGACGTGCACAAAGAAGGCTTGAAATAAACCTGAGTGGCAGAAGTATTTCTTCACAACAGAAATAGCAATCCGGTGGCAACGTCTCATTAGCTACACCAGCACTGCCTGCAGCGCTGGCAGCCCCAGGAAAGCTCAGCAGTAGCAGCTCAGGCAGATGCAAGCTTCACCAGCTGCTTTCCAGCTGCCAAGCAGAGGAGGGGTACACATCTAGCAACACACAAAACTACCTTCAGAAGTTGATGCAAATGCGTATCGAAGCAAGCAGCCCCAAAAAGCA
Organism: Melanerpes formicivorus; assembly: GCF_026170545.1. Classification (NCBI taxonomy): domain Eukaryota; kingdom Metazoa; phylum Chordata; class Aves; order Piciformes; family Picidae; genus Melanerpes; species Melanerpes formicivorus. Next base: position 20,732,996 of record NW_027142364.1, on the reverse strand, counting down.
TTTGGCTCTGTCCTCAGCCTTGGAGTAGTGAGCACACCCCAACACACACATGCTGGCTGCTCCCACTTGCAGGAATTGAGTTCATCAAGCTATTATCCAAGCAGCTTGGGCTGAATCTGCCCTCAAAAAATCACTTCCATTAGGAGTGAAATTCTTCTGTCTCCAGGCAGCACCCTCAGCTGCAAAGCTGGCAGCCGAGAGCTGCTTGAGCCAGTGGTTTGGAAGAGGGCAGGAAGGATCCATGGCCCCCACCCCACTGTCTGACAGCCCAGGGCTGCCAGCACCCTGCTCGCCTTAACACTTGAGGTTAAGCAACAGCAGGTTGGTTTTTGCACCTTGCTGTGAAGATCTTGGGGAGAAATACTGTTAGGAAGAATAAGCCCAGCCTGCTGCTGGCTCCTCTCGGAGTCTGCCAGGTGCTGACCAATCTAGCAACAGCCTACCAAAAATCAACAAGAACTTGTTGGTAGATGGTGTGCATTTAGCACACAAAGTGGTTTTGTGCTTGGAAGCTGAAGCTGGGCTAATTTGGGTGTAAGCAGATGCAGGGACCTCAGGGACAGCTGCAGAGTGACAGTAGCTGCTCCCTCACTGCAAACATGCAAAAGGCATGGCTCTTGTAAGGCCTTCTGGTAAGCTCCAACAAGCACTTGCTCAGGGAATCCTACAGCTTGTACAGAGATCAGACTATGAAATCCACCCTTCTGGCTTGTCCTCTGGGTCCTCAGCACAGCACTGAGAGGCAGGACTCAATGCCACCAGCACAACTACCCCAGCAGAAAATGGGGATCTATCAATGGTGTCAACGGTGAGCAGCTCTTCTCCTTCCTGATCTGGAGAACCACAACCATCCCTCAGCATCTCTCTCTTACAACTCTCCATTTAGATGCTTTGATTCAAGCCTCTGACATTTCTCATTGCATTGAGGGTCTTCACACTGCACCCTGTTGCCAGGATGGAAAGGGTTTTTCAAGTGCCAGCTCTCCCCAGAAAGAGGGCTCCGTTTGTGAGCAGCTCTCTCGTCTCCCGGGGAAGGAGAGCGGAGGACTGGCTGCCTCATCCGAGCCCACAGGCAGCAGTGCTCATCTGATCTAAAGGGCAGGGAAGGATAAAAGGGCCCTGCTCTGTAAAGAGCAGTTGTGTCTTGGGGACAGGCACGAGGCCACCACAGAGATGACTCGTGGATACTCATGAGACAAAGGCAAAGTGTGCTCTATGCAGCATTAGAGAAGAGGGAAGCTCAAGCTGCCAAGACAAGATGTGGCCTTGTGCCCATCAGCCTCCCAAGGTGCTCAGGCTCAGGGATCTGAGCAGAGACTGGCTCAAGCCCACCTCTGCATAGTCTGCTCTCTCTGCTCCTCCCTAGCAGTGCCATGAAAGCCATCCACATGCCCAAAACAGGATGCTGGAAGCTGGCAGGAGGGAGAGGGGGAGCGGTGTTGCAGGCTCACAGATGGGGGCACCTTTCCAGCTCCACAGCAGTGGAGCCAACTCTTTTCAAGCTCTCAGCTCCAAAACCATGCTGCCTACGACACAGGATTACCTGCCCTGCAGGGAGCTAGACCAGTAAAAGACAAGTGCCTGAGCCCAAGCCAACCACTGCCAGGCTGCCATGGGTAAGAGCAGGCCTGTAAGAAATGACTCCATTCTTCAGCCACGCCACTCCCCAGTGGATTACTCACTGAAGGCTGGTAACAAGGAGGAGCAACATGCCCCCTTCTGCAGGGAGAGGAGACCGACTGACAAGCAGCAAGTGTTCAGCCCTTCCTCCTGGTGCTGGCGTGATGGGGCCGTCCTACCTTGGCCACACATAGTGACCACAGGGTTGAGGGGGAGGACAGGGCCGTCCCCAGGGACCAAAAGCCAGGATGCAATGAGCTGCAGGCAGCCCCATCCGGGAGCCGCTCAGGAACCTGCTCGCAGCACCAAGCCACAGCCTCGCCAGGGCTGGGCTGGGGCCAGCTGAGGGAAAGGCAATCTAGCAGGGCTGCTGGCAGCACCTCTGCAGCCTGAATTTTGCTTGGCTTTTGGATGCAATGGAAACATCTCCCTGCCCCAAGCCTCTGAAGCAGCCAGGATCACCCTTGGAACACGCAGCTCAGGCAGGGCAGGGTGTCACCAGCCTCGGCTCTGGGGCGTCCTTCTCCCCACCCACTGGCAGACAAAGGCAGGGCAGGAAGGCAGCCTGGATATGCTGGCTTGGTGGGATGCAACGGGGCAGGAAGTTGCTGGCTGGGAGGAGGGGAGGAGAAAGGAAGAGAAGGCATTTTGGGCTTTTGTTAACTGCCTTGGCCCCTCTAGAAAGAAGGGGAAAGAGGTGACCTAGGCCCCTGACCCCGTGGCACAGCGTGGGGGAGCTGTGCGGGGCCGGTGCCACGAGCAGCGCCTGTGGCCCCGAAGGGCTTCGCTTTGAGGAGCTGTTTATAAACACAGCCGGCATGTGCTAGGAAACATCTGGAGAAGAGCATTTCCAAGCATTCAAACACCAGGCCCAGGCAGTCCAGATAAAAACCCTGCTTCCACCAGGACTTCCCTTGCTGGCCCAGCACAGGGTGCTCCGGCCACACCTCCCTGGCCTCGAAGGGCGGCAGTCAGGAGCCTCAGCCGCAGAGCTGCCACCGCAGCCTCCACAATGCCTCATGAGCACAGCTGCCAAGGGCAGAAGGGACCACTCCATCTATCAGCTCTGTTCTGTGGTTCCTTCTCTTGCTTTCATGCACAGCAACAAGGGGAAGACTCTGTCCAAACCCATGTACTTCCATGTCTGGGTCACGTTCACTTCAGCTCTGGGTTATGGAACAACACTACGGGATGAGCTGGAAACTGCTGGTAAAGTAGCAGGGTGCCCTTACTGGCAGGAAAGACAGGGTAGAGGACTTACTGCCAGGTGGGTGACCAACAGCAAGCCTAAAGCACTGTCCCCACAGGCAGCAGACTGGGATTGTGCATCTGTACTCATTTGAGACGTTCAAGAGGCTGCAACCCTACCATGCTAGCTGCGCAGCACCACTGCTGGCCTTGCTCCTCAGGACATGGATCCTCTCCATGTGGCCACATCTGATGAAACCTGGACAGCCTGCAGGATTCCTCCCATGTAGCTGGGGAACTAAGGGGCCAAGTCAAAAAGATATGACATGCTGGGTCAGCCCAGGGTGGCTGCAGTCAGAGGATGCTCCTGGAAGGCTGTGGGGCCTCCGGATGCTGCTGTGAGCCTGAGCAGCAAGGTACCCAGGGAGGAAGGCTGCACAGCCTCTCCCTTACCAAAGGGCCAGGCAAAGCCAACAGCCACAGGATAAAGCCACAAAAATAAGGGATCATCAAGATTCTGGATGCCACAAACAGGCCTACACCAGCAAACTCCTTGCTAGAACTCACTGGTTTGGTCCCAGCTCTTGCCAGTGCTGAGTAAATAATTGTAAAGGCTCCTGGGGACAAGCTTAAAAAGAATATGGCTCCCACAGCAGCATAGAGAACCCTCTGACAGTGGCTTCTGCCCCACCCAGAGGAGACAGTGTGGGTGATGGGGAGGAAAGAGTGATGGAATGGGGACAATGGGGTCATCTGCCCAGGTGGTAACAGTGGCTTTCCCACCTAATCCTCATCAAGAACACCACAACTTCTTGCTCCTCTCTGCTCTCTTCTCCTCCTCTTGGTTAAATCTCACTGTGGCAGGCAGCTGACAGCCCCTTACCATCACTATTCAACCAGGATTAGCCCTCAGGAAAAGGCCATCTCCCCCTCCACCCAAAGGCATCCCTGCAGTGAAGATGGGCCCTTAAAGTTCCCACTGCAGGCAGAGGGAGACAGGTGCCCCGGGGCTGTACACAGTGCAGCACCTGAGGCACAGTCCCCTTTCCACACCAGTGCTGCCAGACCTTGGCTGGGTGAGCTCAGCCCTGCTGCAGAGGGAGGCTTTGCAACAAAGCAGCCCTTGTCACTAGATGCTTATTTCCATGTACAAACACTAAACCCCTTAAGGAGCTGAGGTGGCACGGTCAGTACCAGCCGGGCCCAGCACGTCTTAGCTGAGGCTGAGCAGCTGAGCACAGGAAAATCCATACCCAGAGATGAGCATCACCCACACAGCTCTGCAGGGAATACATCACCCAGGGGCAAAGCAACCACAATTCCCAGCCCAGGACAACGGGTAGGACGTGGAGTAGAGAATCTCCCTGCTGAGGAAAGGCTGAAGGAGCTGGAGCTCTTTAGCTTGGAGCAGAGGAGCCTGAGAGGTGACCTCATTCATGGTGATAAAGATGTGCAGGGCAGTGTCAGGAGGACAGAGCCAGGCTCAGCTCAAGGATGCCCAATGATAGGACAAGGGGCAGTGGGTGTAAGCTGGAGCAGAGGAGGTTCCATGTGAACATAAGGGAAAACTTTTTCACTGTGAGGTTGGCAAAGCCCTGGAGCAGGCTGCCCAGAGAGGTTGGGGAGTCTCCTTCTCTGTGACCTGCCCTAGGTGATCCTGAATTGGACTGATGATCTTTTGAGGCTCCTTTCAACCCCTAATGTTCTGTGATTCTGTGTGTTGGTGTGCACACTGGGACCATTTTACCCTCCCCTGAGGGATTCAAGGCAAGGGATTCACCTCCAGGCCTCTTCAGAAAATGCTGACAAACTGAACTCATCAATGAAAATATCAGTAATTGCTTACTGAACTTCTCACACAATGCATGGATTATGTCTGTGCATGGCTGGTCTCTACCACAGCAGAGTCTGCATGCCCAGCTTTCAAAAAGCCAGTATTTGGGGCAGCAGATTGATTCTTGATGACCACACTTCTGCAGGGACTTAGCTGTCCAAGAATGGTCGCCCTCAAATAGATGATTAGTGGCAACTGGCGAACGTAGCTCAGGAGTGGAACTCCCCCTTGGGACATGGATTTCCAAGGTTGGTCTCTCTCACCATCTGAAATATTTGCACCCCATGCTGGTGCTAAAATTAAAATCACCCTGATAATCAGGAGAGGACCATAAATCCCTGCCTGGGTCACACTGGTGTCCTTCCCCCCACAGACCCAGTACCTGTGGCACTAGCAGCACATGGCGTAACCGGCTCTGTGTGTCGGCCCATGTGCCCATTCAGCAGGGGGATGGATGAGGGCATCCCTTTCAGAGGGGCACTGTAGAACATCAGAGGCCTAATGGATGAGGGCATCCATTTCAGAGGGGCACTGTAAAACATCAGAGGTCTAATTATTGCCAAAATGGCAGATTTCTGTTAACAACTGTGAATGGAGCCTGCTCCAGCAGCGCTCTCCTGCCTGCCTCCCACCCCCAGGGCTCTCAGGAACAGGGGAGATGCTCCCCCTTCACAGATGCTCCCCTGCTGTGGTGGGGAGGAGAAATAAAAGGCCTCTATCTCTCCATTCCTGTTTGGGAGTCCCAGCTGTAGGATACTGCTGCTGCAGTACCCCTGGTACAAAGGGAACCACCACTGACCTTCAGAGAGCAGGAGGGCATTGCAGGAACCCCTCCAGAGGATTGTTGGGAGCTTCCTTGTGCAGTCTCAGCACTGCACCACTCCAGAAACATGCCAGCTATGCAGCAAAGCCTCTCGATTTCCTGCTGTTTGTTTGCTCTGTCAAAGAAAGGGATTCAGCTCTTGGAAACTCCTTCTCCACCAAGTGCTGGCGAGGAAGCCCTTGGCTGAGCAGCACCAGCTGCCCTCTGGCTGCCAAAGTGGCCCCATCCACTCCACTGAGCTCACATCTGGATGCTCAGCCCCAACAGTCACTTTCCAGAGCAGATTCAAAATCCAAGCTCAGATGGTTTATGATCTCTGTTAGCATCTACTGTCCAAGCTCCCCTCCCTACCATGCTGTACAACCTTTGCTGGGGTGCAAGGAGTCCTGAATGCCTGCACCACAAAGGGCAGCTTGAGCCTCATCACTGCCCCCAAACAGCATTTTTTTTAGCAATACCAAACTGTGACCTCTCCCAAAGCATCATTGTCCAGCACAGACCTGCTCTCCCTTCAGTTCATGCTCTCCATGACACAAAAAAAGTAACCACAGTGATGACAGCAGTTGTGCAAATACTGGATCTAACCACCTGCCCAGGATGTTTAGAATGTGAGGGCTGATGACCTACCAGTGCATCCAGGTACCCCAGCAACCCCAAGATGCCACTGGTGTGACACTTACCTCTAGACACTGAAACTGAGACATTCAGGTGAAACCAAGAAGGTCGCTTCCAACCTGGTCTATTCCATTCCTATTCCTAATCCATTCCTATTCCATCCTTGTAGGCAAGCTCAGGAAGTCTGGGTCAGAAGAGTGGAGGGTGAGATGAATCAAGAAATGGCTAAACAACAGAGCCCAAAGGGTTGTGATTAATGGTGCAGAGTCCACTTGGAGACCTGTAAGTAGTGGTGTTCCCCAGGGGTCAGTACTGGGTCCAGTCTCATTCAACATCTTCATCAACGACCTGGATGAGGGCACAGAGTGTACCCTCAGCAAGTTTGCTGGTGATCCCGCACCAGGAGGAGTGGCTGATACCCTAGAAGGCTGTGCTGCCATTCAGCAAGACCTGGACAGACTGGAGAGCTGGGCAAAGGGCAACCTAATGGAGATCCACCAGAAGAGTCCTGCACCTGGGGAGGAGGAACACCACACACCAGCACATCACCTTGGAGTCCTGCTGGACAGTAAGTTATCTATGGGACAGCAATGTGCCCTTGTGGCCAAGGCGGCCAACGGTGTCCTGGGGTGCATTAAGAAGAGTGTAGCCAGCAGGTCAAGGGAGATTTTCCTCCCCCCTCTATTCTGCCCTGGTGAAGCCCCAGCTGGAGTATTGTGTACAGTTCTGGGCTCTCCAGCTCAAGAGGGACAGAGATATACTAGAGAGTGTCCAGTGGAGTGCTGTGAGGATGATGAAGGGACTGGAACATCTGATGAGGAAAGGCAGAGAGAGCTGGGGGCTGTTTAATCTGGAGAAGACTGAGAGGAGATCTTATGCTTGTTGATAAATATCTGAAGGGCAGGTGCCAAGAAGAAGGTGCCAGGCTCTTTTCAGACAGGACAAGAGGCAATGGATACAAACCAGAACCCTGCTTTGGCAGGGGCATTGGACTCTGTGATCTTCAGAGGCCCCTTCTAATGCCTCCCATTCCATGAGGGCCCTGTCCCAGCCAGCAGCCCACCTGCCCTGCTGTATCTGAACAACTACCACCACTGCCTCAGCTGAGACCCAGGGAGTCCAGCTGCTCCTCCTTGCTCAGAGAGGCCAGCAGCGCTTCGGGGTTATTTTTAGATCCCAGGAGAAGGTACAGGACGTACTGCCTCAGGCCAGATGTGCTGCAGCCTGGCCTGGCTGTGGATTCAGCACTGGCCTGCTCACAGCCCAGGACAAGTCTGATCCCCTCCCAAACGCCTGCCCCAGTGCCTTAGCACCGCTGCCGCCGAGCTCCCAGCCGCTGCTGAGCGCTGCGAGCGCCTGCGGGCCCCCGGGCTGCTCAGGCTTGCTTCCACTCATCAATGGGCTTCTCAGGCTGATTTGAGCAGCTCTCAAACAAGCACAGCCTGTGTGACGGAGCACACAGCATGCCTACAGCAGCTCCCACATGATCACAAGCAGGAACAAAGCTTTTCCTTCCCACAAAGCTACGTCCTTTCAAGCTCTCCCTAGGTTTTCGGCAGGAGCAAAGGGGAATGGCCTTGCAGCCACACAAGACCTCAAGTCTCAGTCCCTTGTAGTCTGTAGCTGTCCCTTTGATACAGATATCCTCTCCTGCAGGACAAACTTTTATCATTTCCACTTCTGCAGATTCCCAAGATGCCTCCAGCTTTTATTAGCTTCTTGTCACAGAGCAGTGGAGATCTCATCCAACGGCAGGAATGGAGGCAGCAGCCACCCTTCCAGCCCCAGCTACGTGCACTATTGAATCTGAGAAGATCTGGGATCTTCCCTGAGCTCCACCATCACAGCAGGTACCTACATCCCAGCTGGAACCTACATCCCAGCTGGAGAAAAGGAGTAAAAAGCACCCATCTGACGACCTGGGGGTTACCATCAGACCATTCCTCCCCAAAGGGACTTCTGAGGGGAGCAACACTGGGGCAGTACTGAGTACACAGCATTCACACTACATAGGAAGCACAGAGGCCAGGATGGGAGCAGGGAGCACAGTGTGGTGCTCTGCTATGGGCTCAGGCTGAGGCTGCTTCCTCTCACATGCCACCAGCCTGACGGGAGGCATCTAGAACCAGGAAACTCAGCAAGAGCCTTCTGTAACCAGAGAGTTTTTAGGCCATTTCTGGGAGTGCCACAGTGGCTCTCTGCTCTGTTCACCTCAGCTGTGGGGCTGCTTCAAAATGGGGAGGCTTCTCCCTTTGGCAATATTGAGCTGAGCCAGGCTGGCGTCAAGGCCCCTAGGGAGCTCTGCATGCAGATGGCCTCACTGTGCTCTCATGGAGACCAACTCCTCTGCCCCCAGGACCCCTTTCCAGACACCAGTGGGGAGGTGGATCTGCAGGGCGATCCACACACAGCTTCAGCAGAAGCCACCGCTCTCGGCAGGCCACTCCAACCCACCCTGAGCAACCCTCACAGAGGCCAGGCTAGCCCCGGGCTGCACAAGAGTTAAAGCCCAGGAGATCCTGTTGCTCAGATAAATGCATGTGTCCAAGACAAACAGCAGCTAGGCATTGTTTCAGCATGAGTCAAGCCAGTGGAAACGCTCCCGTGCCATCCTGTTTTGCTGTCTGGAGGTTTCCCTCTACCTTCAGGATGTACAAACAGGCTCCAGGATATTTCCCATTTGCTGTTCTCTTGCTCCTCCATTTCTCACAAGCCTTCTGCAGTCCCAGCCTGTGCCTGACAAGTGCAGCCTGAAGCCAGCCAGCCGAGAGGCAGCTGGTGGGAACAGCACCACCTCCCAGAGAACAGTGCATTGTCCTCAAGCCCTGCCGCTCTGCAGCCGTGTACCTCCTCTAATGGGCCAAGCAGGGATCACAGAATGCTAGGGGCTGGAAGGGACCTCCAAAGATCATCCAGTCCAGCCCCTGCCACAGCAGAACCACCTACACCAGGTTACACAGGAACATATCCAGGTGAGTTTGGAACATCTCCAGAGGGGGAGACTCCACAACCTCCCTGGGCAGCCAGGGAGCAAGGATCCAACACAGCCAAGGGGACTGATCTCCATCCACCTTCCTCACTGCTACAGAGGGGGGAAGATGGCACCCAGCCCCTTCCCAACCACTGCCTTACTGACCTGCTCTGAAGGTGCCAGTCCACTGCTCAATGAGCAAGGCCAGGGAAGTCCTGCTGGCACACACCAAGCCCAGTGTTTTGCCCAGTGCAAGCACAAAGCTGGTGCTCCAGGGAGCTGCATGAAGTGGGGGGGAAAACACAAGTGGCAACAGAGTGCTCCTGCCCTCAACTCTGTAACCCTCCTTCACCCCAGCAACCACTTTCCCAGCTGACAGTTCGAACCTGCACACGTGGCCAGTCACAGGGCTGGAGCCAGCACCTCTTCCTTCACACCTACCACCTGGTTTTATCTCGCTCCAAGTATATAAATAGCAAAGATCAGCTTTTCCATGAAAACAGCCATGCTTTGTCAGCTCATGTTTTCATCTGGAAACCCCTTCAGCAGCGAGGTGCAAGCCCCATGGGGCGGAGGGCTTGGCAGGAGGGCAGGCTGGCCTTTGCACAGCTCGCCCCACACCGGGTGATCTGATGACAAGGAGAATCAGGAACTTGTTTTCACATGAAGATCAAAACAAGGCAAGAGGAAAAGCACAACACAGCCCAAAGTGACCCAGAATGCCAAAACTGCAACAACAGAGAGTTCAGACCAAAAATGCAGCCTGTGAGGGCTGTTACAGCTTGGCTTGTTTGTCCCCACTGCAGGCGGCAGGAGCGGCAACAGCACGGCTTTGCCTCAGGTCAGATACTTGGTGCTCAGCCCTCTGGTCCTGTGCCTTGTCTCCTGCAGCGACAGAGATCAGACCCCCCCGTGGAGCACCTCAAAGCTTAGCTTGGTTCCCCCCTCCAAGCACGCTTGGCCCCACAAGCCACATCCAGAGAGCAGAACACCATTCCCACTCCCTAGCTCTGCGTGGCAATACTGCAAAAGCCATCCCTGCAGAGACAGCAGCAGGGAGTGATTCCACCCTGCACCAAGCACGGCAGACAAAGGCTTCATCTATCCCATCACAGGCTGCACCAGCGAGGGGACCTGCCCTGCTGGGCAGCGCTGGCTGGGGCTGACAGCGCGACACCGCCCCACGGCTGCACTCGCCTGTCCCTGCTCCTTCCATCCTGCTCTAAGCTCCAACAATTGGATGTGATTAACTGGCACTGGATTTACCATTCTGGGCAGCAAAATCCTGCCAGGACACCCAAAGTTGATACAGGAGCCCTCTGTGCTCCAGGGGTGGTGCTGCCTTACAGAGCCGAGACCTTTCTCTGGTCCCAGCTCTCCCTGCCAAGAGCACAAGACAGTAGGGGAGGTGACACTTCTGCCATGGGCACAGCCTAGGAACAGTGGTGACTTCTGCAGTGTGAGCAGCCAGAAGTGCTCTCATGAGCATGCTTTCGGCTGGCTTGGGCTTTAAGGAAATGCTCAGTAGTGATTAATGACCATCAATCCCCTGCTGGTGAACTTCTGTCTCCACCCTCCTCCCATCCGGACGCACATGGAGCAGGGATGGCTGCATATAGAACTCTTAAGCTTTTTTATCTTTCTCCAAGAACATTTCCATTAGGATTACCAAATCTAGCCAAGCCATCTAAGACACTCCAGCTCTGCTCAGCTGAGAAGCCATTAAAGCCTCCTAAGTTGATGATCTCATTCACCCTAGATTAAAACAAACCCTGAGGTTTATACCTGAAACGACGCAGGCTAAACGAAACCAATTTCTTTAAGCGGAGGCCTGTCAATATCTGTGTCCCTGAAGCCCAGCAACAGTGGCCTGTGAGCGAGAAGAGCAGGGCCACCCCTCAGTGCACAGTTCCCACTGCTGGCTGCCACCACAGCTGGTGGACTGAGGGTCTGAAGAACAAGCGACCAGGGGCTATCCTCATGCACTGCTGCCCAAGCTCAACTCCTACGCGCTGTTGCCCAAGCTCAACTCCTACTCTCAGCAATACTCACAGCCAAGACCTCTGATCCCAGACAGAGCAACTGATGCTTCAGAATGCAACCACAGCACCTCAGCAGGCATGGCTGGGCAAACACACCTGCAGCAGACGTGCAATAACCTAGGTCTGGGTTTTGGCACCCATGACCAGGAACTTGGCTCTGGAAGCCCTGTGACGGTGTGTGAGAACAAGAAAACCACAGCAGTGCTCTGCACTTGCTTCATACCAACCCACAAATCTCAGATTAAGTTCTCCTGCAGGGATTAAAGGAGGGAGACTGCTTCCCTCTAGATTGTTCCCAAAGACCAACAGGAGTTAGGAGGAGCCCCACCAGCTGCCTGCTGCCCACTCCCATGCCACTCCCTGCTCCCCACGGGGAGGGGACTGTACCTGTACACCGGCTGCATTTCCCTGGCAATCCCAATCACTGCTCCCTCTGGGAAGTTGTCAAACTCAGCAAACAGGTCTCGGATGTTGGTCTTGTACTTCAGGTCCAAGTCTACCTGGATGATCTGTGTTATTTCTGCAAGCACAAAGAGGAAAAGGCAGCTCCATCAGACAAAACTGCAAGGCAGTGATACTCAGCTCAGTGGACTCCACCCAAGGAGGCCTCGGTGCACCCAGGCCTGTGGGCAAGACTTGGCCAGTTCAGGGCAAACAAAGCTATCAAACTTTAACCATCATGACAGCATTTAACACTGCATATTTCAAGTGTGCTTTACTTCAGAAAGCATTTCTGGTGACCTCCTGCTTCCATCCTTCCATCTCCACCTGTCTGTTTCCACAGGGAGGGCAGTGAAACACTGGATCAAGTTGCCCAGACAAGTTGTAGATGCCCCATCCCTGGAAACAGTCAAGATCAGGTTGGACTGGGCTCTGAGGAACCCAATCTAGTTAAAGATGTCCCTGCTTATTGCAGGGAGGCTGGATGAGATGACCTTTAAAGGTCTCTTCCAACCCAAAGCATTCTGATTCTTCCACTCTCTCGCTCCTTCCAGAAGACCACTTCTCCGTATCACCAAAACAAACTAGAGGAAGCTTCAACCCAGCCTCTCCCTTTCTGGGAGTGCTGCTGCAGGAGCAGCCACACAAAACTACACACTCACCTTCTGCTACCTACTCCTGGGAAAAGCTACCAACTCTGTGAGCACTTTCCAGCTCCAGCTGCCACAGCCTGCCTGGCTTGAAGCATCAGCGCAATTCCCAACAAAGATGCCATCAATAATTCAGTCAGCCACAACACCCTCAGCAGCACCTGTACAAGCTCTGCAGCTGCCAGTGACCTGACACAGGCCTCCCCCAGGGCAGAGATGACAGCCCCTGCCTGCACAGAACTGCTGACAGTCTGCAGAAACATGATTGCCAGTGGTACTGTGTCAGAGACAAGGAGGGCTGTGCGGACCTGGAAGCATTTTCCACTTGTAGTGGGAAAGCTGAGAGCAAAGGGAGGCTGCATGACATCATTAGCAAGGCCAGGCCTGAGCTCATTAATAGGGTCAGGCCCCTGCCTGCATTTTTCACAGCCTCCTCCAAAGCACACAAGTCCAATTTGTGAAGATGCTGCTTGGGAGAGGGTGCAGGAGACATGCCTCATCAAGACTGCTTGTCCCAGGTGGATCTGGGGATGTTGTGAGGACTGCAGCAAATGCAAATACTGTGAGATCAGACCTTCAGATGGGTTCCCCAAGCCTCAGGCAAAGCCATGGTCCTCCTCTGGCCAGCCCAACTCAGCCCTGAGTCGAGTGGAGCCATTCCCCTTGGTGTTATCTAATAGCAACACTATTTATATATGTTATAAAAGCCAGGAGCAAATTGGCCATGTTGCTTAGCACTTGGCACTAATTGGATTATAAAGACTGTGTCAACCTATTCCAGCCCCACTCATCACACATAGGTGCTTTACAGCTCCCTGCAGGCTAGATGTGCCTGTCACCACTGCTTCCACCACAGCAATCAGCAAACCAGGCCCTCAGCTGCCCTCCTGCCCGGTGCTTGCAGGCAGAAGGCACAGCCCAGTTTGCCCTGTGTTGCCTGCACCCTGCCTGGGCAGGAGGAGTTTCTGCCCTACTGCCTTCACACCAACGTGGCTCCTGGACTCCTTACCCCATTGTGCCTGGGAGACACACTGCTGGCTGCCCTCAGGCCTGCCCAGAGCAGGAGGCAACTGCTTTGTTTTCAGCCCCCCAAGCCACTGCTGGGACTAGAGAGGCAGCGATGCTGAGCGCAGCCATCCCCTGGCACGGGAACGCAGCTCTGCCCTTCCGAGCCTGCTCAGCGCTTGGGGTTTGGGTTTCAGGCAGACACTGTGCAGCAGCTCTGAATTCTCTGCAGATCCTGCACTAAGCCAGGGCTCTTGGCAATTGGGCCTGTCTACCATGTTGTCCTCATTCACGAAGGAAAAAGCCCCATGAGGTTAAGCAAGAAATATACTGCTTGCTCTAGGAAGCATCCAAGCAGAAATATAAATCAAGCAGCAATAGCATCCAAGCTGCAACCCAGGCTGTATCTCAATTTATTTTTTTAACATCCATCACCCTCTATCAGCTGAAGGGAAAGGCCACACTCCCTGCAGCCAGCAGTACAGAATCCCCAGACCTCCCTGCTATGTAGCACCACCATAATCCTCTGTTTGCAAAGATTTAAAGCCCAGGCGTAGTAATTCATTACAGGCTAAAGCAGGTCTTGACCTCAAAGCAATTTCCCTCAGCCTCCCTAACTGCTTTAGAAATTGCTAGCACAGCTCAGGCAGATGAATAGGCAGAGGAACAAGACACTTATCCACCCCAAACCTCCCCTGTGGCTCACACCACAGTGCTGCAAAACCCCAAACCCTTAACACTACTGCTCTTGAGAATATCCACACTGGCCACAAAACCTCCAGGGGGAGAAGACTCAGATCTCCAGGGGGAGAGCATCTCAGACCTACAGCACAAGCTACCCCCAAGAGAAACAGGGAAGGAGCACAAGTCCCCCAGGGTGCTGCCATGGATGGGGAGAGGGGATGGGGTTCCCAGAAGAGTCCCAGCACGGCTCAGCCCAGGGCACAGCAGCCTGCTGACGCCCTGTCAGGTTTCAATGAAAGCAGCTGCGAGGCACAGCACCCAATTGTTCTCTGAAATTACAGAGGAGTGCTAACTGCAATTAATCACAGCTCAGAATGAAAGCTGAGCTTGGGGGAAGCTCTGGTCCCAGCCTTGCACCAGCACTGCTCCCATGCCGTGGTGGCAGAGCGCCCCAGCAGAGACTCACTAAGGAATTAGACCCAGAGAGCACAAACTGCTCTTGCCTCCCCCCCGCCCTGAAGCAAGCATGGACTGCAACACTGAGACGAGACAGGAGCAGGAGTGACACTGCTGCTGCTCAGCCAGATGCAGGCTGCATGGACAGATGAATGGCCAAGCTGCTTTCTCTGCCTGGGCCTGGCAAGGGGCCAGGCACTGATATCTCTGATGCACGATGCTCTTTTGCCCTTTGACAGAGTGCTCTGTCCTGGCTGCCACACAGGGGTGCAGGGATCGCCTGCTCTCTTAGGCACAAACTGCTTGGAGGGGTCAGCTGGAAATGTGGGAAGAAGCTGGCAGCACTGTGGTCTGCAAGCCAGTTTCCTGACTGTGCCATACTGCGTGCTGCCCTCTGCTCCATTCGACTGCAGCTCTTCCAGCCGTGGAGTCAGGCCCCCCAGAGCGGAGCTGATCTCCATTAGCAGTGACAGCTTTATGGCACAGGCTGGGCCTGTTTTAACGCTCCTAATGTTTTACTGCAGCCTTGTACCAGCAGCCACAGCAGGGCTGCTGCCTGCACTCAGCTCAAACCCTCCCTCCAGCCACGTCCAGAGGAGAAAGAACAGCGTCAGGAGTGTGTGACCCTACAGCAGGGTCTGTGGTGCTGGAAACCAGGAGAGAAAGTGCAGCACCCTTGGCCAAGCCACTCTGCACCAGGGCTCAGTTACCTTAGAATGGGGGAATCAAGGCTAAGCCAGAGCAGGGCTCCAGAGAGATCACAATGCAGACCCCTTCTTGGGCAGGTGCTCCCTCCTTCCCCCAAGAGCCTCAGCCCAGGAAGGGGACACAGGGAAGCAGAGGTCACTCCCCTATTCCCTACTGCCCAGTATCCTCTGTGAGGACATCGCAGAGCTCTGCTAACCTGTGGGTAGGCACCCTGGGTATGTGCCAAAGGGACTGGTAGGTTGCCTGATGCTCTAGGCAGCACCCAGAAGCCCCACTGGCAGGAGACAGCTTCTGCAGTGAGCCTGATGGTGCTTCCTAGGAGGCACCAACCCCACAGCCTGCCCCATGGCACAGCAGGGACAGAGCAGGACAGGAGCAGGGGGGTGTGCAGTGAGTTGGACCACCCAACCCACACATGGTACAGTCCTTGGCTGTAAATCATGCTTCTCAGAAGAGTCAAGCAGGAGCAGCAGTGCAGGGGCAGAGGAGAAATGCTGCTTTGGCTGACCCAGATGGGGCTCTGGGGATGCTGCACAGCAAGCAGCCTCGCCATGGCTTGCAGAAGCTCAGCTCCCTCCTTCGACCACAAAATCCTGCCTGCTAATGCAGGTACTGCAGGTAACAGTGGGATGGCAGGTGACAGGCCACTGCCCTGCCAGGCTGCACCATGCCCCAGTCTCACACACATTCCTGAGGCAGATGACCATTAGCAAGGCTGTGGCAATTGGGCTCTGCTCCCACCATCTCTGCACGAGCGCTCCACCTGTCCTAACAAATCTGGGTACACGGACTTCAGCACCCTGGTGCACCATGCCAACACGGAGAGAGTCCTCTGATGTGTCAGACAAGCAGCCCAGCCTCCCTGTACCCT
The DNA here is from genome assembly GCF_026170545.1 of Melanerpes formicivorus. Lineage (NCBI taxonomy): Eukaryota > Metazoa > Chordata > Aves > Piciformes > Picidae > Melanerpes > Melanerpes formicivorus. Next base: position 20,717,088 of record NW_027142364.1, on the reverse strand, counting down.
CCTCTGTATCACAGCAGCAATTTCTGGGGCCAGAGGCTGGCCCCTTGCATCCATGCAGAGCAGAAGAGGTAAGATCAAGGAGGACATGACTGGGACTTCTGACACTGCCCTGCATGCTGCATGACCTTTCCCCACAGAGCCAGCAGCAGCAAGTCCATCAATACAAGGAGGCAAGAACCCTCTCAGCCTCCTGAGACAGTGGGGGCAATGGCTTTGCAAGGGCAGGGACAGACAGCTGCAGGGTGCATAGCAGCTCAGAGATCCTTCTGCAGGGACAGCAGCGGCTGCATGCAGCCAGCTTGGGTGACTGCCACCTCGCAGTGAAGGGACAGGAGTGTCCCCTGCTGGCTGCAGCGATGCACGCTGCAGGGCTGCTGTGGGGGGCCTGGGAAGGGCCTGGAGGGTGGCTGTGCGTTTTGCCACCTGATTTGGACCGTCTGAAGGCAGTGGGCAGGAGGCCCAGGCTCTCCAAGTTGGGGTCAGCAGGGCTGGAGAGCCCGGGTCTAGTGGTGTGCAAACACCAGGCACACCTGGACAGCTTCCCCTCCACCCCTCCCCAGCACTTTGATTTTGGCTCTGATTACTGATGACTCTCTTAGCCAGAAGGCTTTTAAGCTGTCCCCATTACAACAGGGGGAGATCCCACAGAAAGCAGGAGCAGGGATGAGCTAGCAGGGCCTTCTGGATCAGTGCTCCAAGCAATAAACCTCCTGTGGCAGGGCAGCAGCAGCCCCTGCTGTAGTGGGCAGTGTGCCTGGCAGCAGCAGCGCGCAGCCCAGTGAAGCTGCCCACGCTGGCTGTGAAACCAGGATCCTCCATCCTGGCTGGCTGAGAGGCACATGGGGCCAAGAAAAACACCACTCCCACGGCCAGCACCAAGGTCGGGTGAAGGCACAGGGAGGGCAGCAGGCTCTGGAGGGTGCTGCCCAGCAGCAGCCAGCCAGCCCTGCTGCTGCGGCGTGAGTGCAGCTGCAGTGTGGGCGGTGATGCCAGCGGCACAAGCCCAGGGGGCACAGGCAGGCTTCATGTACACAAACACACTGGATCCTCATCCTGCCCTTCCTCAGGGTCTCCTTGTGTGTAGCTCTGCCCCCTGCACTGCTGGCTGCCCATGGCCACTCTCCCTCATGCTGTCAGCAGGGCTGTGAGCAGCTTCCTCTACAGCTGTGTGTGTCCCTTGCCAGGCCTCATTTTCCCCCCAGAAGCAGCCTCCCCCTCTGCTTCCAGGATTAATCACTGCTGGCTGTGCCCCTGACCCTGCCAGCACCGCAGAGCCTCGCCCAGAGGAAGGCAGCCCAGACTGGGCTAGGCACACACACAGCACGCTGCACAGAGCTGCTGCCAGCGTGCCGGCAACTGGGGGGACTGCAGTTCCCCTCCTTAGGACCTGACACTGCTGCTCTGCAGCCCACCCTCCCAAAAGATGTTCCCACAAAGCCTTGCACCTGCAGGACTTGCCAAGGTGCAGGCAGCTTACCTTCCAGCTGCCCACTTAAACACAGGTCTTCACCTCTGCTGGGCAGCCAAGGGTCCCTCTGCTCCTTGGGGCAGCCTAGCACCTCCTCTCCCCATCAAACAGGCTCCTCTCTCTGCCAACAGGGTGCAGGGGAAGGGCAGGAGGCAAGGGGAACTGTGCCCAAGTGCCTGGCACTGACCAGGCTGCAGCAGCACTGATGAGGTGCCCAGCAGAGCAGAGCAGCAGCTGCTGCACAGCAATTCCAGCCTATCAGCTAATTAGAAAATCAAGCTGCCTGCCAGAAGCAGATGACAGATCCTCACCACCACCCACGCAGGGCAGGCCCCTGGGTGAGCTCAGGGGTCTGGTGCAGCAGCCATAGCCCCAGGCACTGATGGCAGCATTGCTCTGCTTGCCTTGCTCCACACCCTGCATCCCTCTCCAGTGGAACGGGGCAAACTCGGCAGGAGATGGATGTGCTTTGCTCCAGGAAATCAATTCTTCCTGTGCATTCAAGTGTCTCTTTGCAATCCATCAGCATCTGAGGGACTAATATTTAACAGTGCTCAACAGCTCAGCCCTCCACTGGACTCCAAGGCAGAGACACTGCTGAGCATGTGACAGTTTTCAGGATGGAGCTGGGAGCGCTGCTGCGTACTTAACACACGGTGCCGCTGGGGGAGGAGTGTGAAGACCCTTTCTGGAGCTGGAGGAAGAGCAGCAGGAAACCTTTTAATCAGACAAAATAAGGTTTAATTCCAGGTTGCCATAAATGACAAAGCAGTGCAGCTAGAAAGCTGTGCAGTAACAAGTGAGTAAGGGGGAAAGGGAAAGCAAAAGGAGACACAGGGAAACAACCACATGGAGGTGGACGAGCTCAGGTCTCTATGAACTGCACATCATGGGGGGAGGAGCTGCAGGCAGATTTTGTCCTCGTTTCCTCCTGCTAAGATCTAATGAACTGTGGCAGAGCAGGGAGCCAGGCCGTGGGGGCAAGCAGCCCTGGCAGCAGGGTGATGCCCAGCGGCTCGCACCCCTTGGCGGGGAGCACGGGGCTGGCGGGGCAGGGAGGAGCGCAGCACCCACTCACAGCACCAGGGGCAGAGACCTCAGCGCTCTGCAGGGAGGGGAGAAAGAGCTGCACACGCCTGCCCCAGCCTGACAGATCTAGGACATCCAAAAATAATGGATGGTGGCACTGCAGTGAGGGGCAGCCAGCAGAAGGAACGAGAGGTGACAGCAGCGCCGGGGGCTGCGGGTCGTGCCGGCCCCCAGCGGCAACGGTGCCGCAGGGAAGGGCCTCTGCCGTGCCAGAGCACCTTGGGGGCTGCCAGGCACCTGCTGAACAGCATCTGTGTGTCCCCCATCGCAGCAGCCTGGCCTGAAGGCTCCTCTGCAGCAGAGCTAGGGCAGAGGGGCTGTCCAGCCAGGACAGGCACATCCTGCAGACAGTCAGGCACAGTGCTCATCTCATTTTGGCTGGTGGGAACCCCCCCACAAAGCCACAGCCTCTGGTGGCTACCTGAGGAGGGCTTATTTACAGGTCTGCTCTTGTCTGCTCCTAAAAAGCACCCCAAAGCCAACAGCCCCAGCACAATGGGCTCACCCCAGCAAGGAACAATGGCTGGCACTGTGCTCCCCATAGCTCACAAATCCATCACTCCTCATCCCAGGAGCTGACATGAGTGAGCTCAGCCCAGAGACAGGCTGGGGAAGGAATCTGGCTGCTCTTCACGTGGCTGTGGCAGGAAGCAGGGAAGGAGGTTGTGAGAGCACACCAGAAACTATTAACACTCTCTTCACCCCTGTACAGATGGCAACATTCCTGCCAGAATATAAACCCTTCAGCTACTGCAGCATCCCAGGGCAACTGCAGCATCCCAGGGCAACTGCAGCATCCCAGGGCAACTGCAGCATCCCAGGGCAACTGCAGCATCCCAGGGCAACTGCAGCATCCCAGGGCAACTGCAGCATCCCAGGGGAACTGCAGCTTGGGAGCACATGGCTCTGGGGCTCTCCCTCATGTCTCCACCACAGAGCCCAATGTTCTGTTCACAACATCTCCACTTTGGTAACACATGATCAGGCCTGGAGCGTATGAGACACAGGCACTCTCCTCCTAGCACTGCACCTCTGCATCCCTCTGATGTGGTGGGGCTCAGCAGCACTGGCAAGGCTTAGCCAGGGGAAAGGCTCAGGAGTGATGCACTCTCCAAACACCCATTTATTACAAGTCACTGTGTTTTGGGGGTTGCTGAACCATGCACCAGGAACTGCTCTGCAGCTGACAGGAGGAAGAAGAGGAGGTGATGCTCTCCCTCTCTCCCTGGTGGGCTCCACCTCAAAGATCTCTGAGGGCCATTTCTTTGTTCATGGAATGACACAGGATTAGTGCACTGTAAGGCAGTGCACACAGTGGCTGTGGAGGGGAAACACCAGCAGCAGTCCCCTGGCAGCCTGTGTGGCAGCAGAGCCCGAGCTGGGCCATCCAGTGCTAGGGATCTGAGGGCTGCAGCTGCAGGGGCAAGCCCTCAGGCACACACACCTATGAATGCAGCCACTGCTTGCAGGATGCTGCCTGCCTGCCTGCTCTCACAGAGGCACACTAGCAGAAGGCAGTTACTTCTCAAGGTGTCATTCTAGGAAGCAGACTATTTTCCTGAAGTCTCCTCCTTGGCCTTTGCCCTCCCCCCAGCCCTGCTTGGTGGGAAAGGCAGAAGCTGATGCTCCCAGAGGCTGCTGTCTCTGAGCCAGCACTCCCAGAGCAGGCAAAGGCTGATATCAGTTTCGTGGGAGACAAAGCCAGAGCCAGCAGCTGGAGCCTGCTGCAAACAGAACTAAACTCCAAGGGGCCTGGGGCTTGGTCATTAACAGGCAGCTTAGACAAACACCATTATGGTCTGGTCTATGCTTAATCATCAGTGGGGCTGCTGATAACGAGCTGCAGAAGTGCCCCCTGCAGAGTCTGAGGCCAGGGAGATCACTGCACCTCCCCTTCACTCCTGCCACCCAGACACTGGGTGTGAAGCTCGTGGCACAGCTCCCTCTCAGCAGCTGCTTCCCAGGACACAGTGCCCCTTGGTCACCTGCAGCAGCCAGCTGTGCTTCCCCCACCACACACAACCTTGTCCTCCTCGAGGTGCTCCCACACAGCCTGCAGCTCAGGGACTTCTCGGGGCTTGGTGTCCATCACAGCACCCTGCAAGCTTTCCTCTTCCATGAGGCAGCACAGTGCCTACAGCATCCTGCAGCAGGAAGCCCCACAGATGGCACACCCTATTTTAAACCTGCCTCTCACCAACTCTGATGCCCCCCAGCTCTTGTACAAGCATTTGACTCACATGTCCCATGGTTTCATGGACTGCACTGTTACCTGCTGGGCCAGCCCACGCCCAGGCCAGAGGGCCCCAGCCAGACAGATGTGTCCTGTACAAAAGCCACTGCTCTTCTCTGAACCTCCTCCCCTTTTCTTTCCAACAGACCAGGCAGAGATGCCCTAAGTTTCAGCAATACACTACCACCAGTCCCACTCTATTCTCCCTTCTCTGAATCTTTTAGTCACACAGAACCTTACCTACTTCCTCCCCTGCTGCTTAGTTGCCTCACAAGCATCTCTTGACCAACCTTATCCAATGCACCTGCAGCCCAAGCTCCTGAGACTTCAAGTCAGCAAGTCCCTGGGTGAGTCTTCAGGGTAGGGTACCACCTAGCTCCTACTTCTCTTATCCATTACCTCTTGTAAGCACTGCAGGCCAGCAATCTTGTTAATGTAGGCTGTACCTCACCTCACCAATTTCAACAGTGATAATGAGGTGAAGCATTTCCTCACCAAATATCTTCTCTCCAGCATTTTCAAACAACCAGAGAGGGAGCTGGCTCTCTTCCCCTTCTTGATTCTGTGTCTTCAAAGTATTTAAAAGAGGCTGAGGATGAGCCAACAGCATTTGCCTTTCTCCCTGGATGTTAGCTAGATGCCTTCTGATGGCTCTCTCTGTCCTCTCTCAGAGCCTTCTGCAGGCACAAGTCACCTCTGGGATACAGCAGGCATCAAAACAGAAGAGAATCTGTACAAGAAGAGGAACTATCCTATCAAGCTGCTTCTCCTGTTTGTAAGAGAAACCCCATCCTGCTCCACACTCTTCCCTCTGTGAAGGCTCAGAGGCACACTAGTGTAAGCAGGGGCTCCACCTTGCAGGCACTCCCTTTCCAGGAAGACATCCCAGCCGGGCTCTGCTCAGCTGCATCTCACTGCTTCAGGCAAGCAGAGCTGTGCTCCCCTCCCTGCCCACCCAGAGCTGTGCCAGGACTAACAAGTCAGTGCTTCTGCAGCACTTAATGTGCAGCATGCTGCCCAAGGACTAAATTCACACATGGCAGAGCCCAGGGGCCCCTGGCACCCCATGCTTATCTCCCACTCTTTGTCAGGGCCCCTGCCTACAGGCTAGGCTGGTCAGTGAGCTCCCCTCCATGCTGCCAGGAGAGGAAGAGGCCACACTCAGAGATGCTGCTACCCCACAGGAAGACTGACAGCTCTTCTCACCAGCCAGAAAACCCTGCTGCCTCCAACCTGTCAATACTATCTTCCACCCAAGTTCTGCTGAACACCCTCCCTCCATGTAACACACTGTACCTCCAGCCAGGTTTCAGAGGCTGCTCCTAGCTAATGGACTCCACTCTGTCCAAGGTGCCAAACGAGCCAGAATGCTGCCTTCTCCCTCCTGTTCCATCTCCCCTCTGTGTCTCTCCTCCCACTGAGTGATCCTGCTGCAGCATGGTCAGCAAAACCAACGGAGTCAAACATGAACCAGGAGTCTTCAAAGCTCTGACCAAGCTGCTGGACAGTGACGTCTCTCCCTCAGCCCACTGGCTGCTGAGGACACCCAGTTGCTAAACTAATTCTCCCTAAAAACTACCTGACTTGGTCCAGGAATTCCCTGGAGAGTCCACACTTCCCCAGGCTGCCCTTCTGACACCCCAACTCCTCCTCTCCTCTCCTGCAGCACCAGGAATCTGTCCCATTATCTTGTCTGCTAGGCAGGCCTGCCCAGACATTACTGCTTCACACATCCATAAGTAGGGTAATGAAAAACTTGTCAGATACTCTTCAGTTACACAACTAAGATGAGAAGTGATTAGAGGGCTCAAAGCCAGGAGGGGAGTGAGAAGCCAGCCCTAGATGGGCATACTGAAATGGAAAGCAAACCTGTCCAAGTCCTCTTCCTAGAACTGCTCTGCAAGACCCAAGAGCATTTTATGCTGGCACTGTCCTCCACCTGGCAGCAGCTCCTAAGCCTGAACTCTGCTCATCCTCTCTCTGTGTAACTTTTCCATCACTTCTCCCTTGCAGAACTATTGTGATGCATCAAGCCCTCCTCCAGCTCCTCAGGCCTGGACAGACTGCATTAAAACAGGATTTATGAGCCTCAAGCACAGACAAGAGTTATGCAGCCTGCACTCCTGCAGACTGCATATCAAGTCCCCAGCTAGTTTAAATCAGATTAACTCCACTGATGTAAGACATTTAAGGCAAGAGAGCCCCATGATTTACACAGCTGAGGAGCCATTACATTGCAGTTTGGCAGCTGCAGGGTTTAGCTCTGAAGTTTTTTGGGCAGGGATCCCAAGCAACAGTGACAGAGGGAGCAGCTGAATGGCAGCCCCCATTCAGCCTCCCTGCCATATGCACACAGACAGCATGTGTTCCACACAAACCCTGCAGTCCAACTGCCAGTGCCATCAGCCTGCAAAGCCACTGCCCTGTCACAACACCAAAGCTGCAAACAAACCCCTCAGTGGTGGTGACACCACAGAGATGCCTGCCTTCAAAACACGGTGATGTGGGGAAAAGTAGAGCCAGCCAGCTTCAATGCAAAGAGTACACTAGACTAGACTAGAATAGACTAGACTAGACTAGAATAGACCAGACCAGCTTGGAAGAGACCTTTGAGATCATCAAGTCCAACCTATCACCCAACACCATCTGATCAACTAAACCACGGTACTAAGTGCCCCATCCAGTCTCTTCTTAAACACTTCCAGTGATGGTGACTCCACCACCTCCCTGGGCAGCACATCCCAATGCCCAATCTCTCTTGCTTGGGAAGAACTTCTTCCTAACATCCAGCCTAAACCTCCCCTGGCACAGCTTGAGACTGTGTCCTCTTGTTCTGGTGCTGGGTGCCTGGGAGAAGAGACCAACCCCCACCTGGCCACAACCTCCCTTCAGGGAGTTGTAGACAGCAAGAAGGTCTCCCCTGAGCCTCCTCTTCTCCAGGCTAAGCAACCCCAGCTCCCTCAGCCTCTCCTCACAGGGCTGTGCTCCAGACCCCTCCCCAGCTTTGTTGCCCTTCTCTGGACACCTTCCAGCAACTCAACCTCCTTCCTAAACTGAGGGGCTCAGAACTGGACACAGGACTCAAGGTGTGGCCTAAGCAGTGCTGAGCACAGGGGCAGAATGACCTCCCTGCTCCTGCTGGCTACACTCTTCCTGATACAGGCCAGGATGCCATTGGCCTTCTTGGCCCCCTGGGCACACTGCAGGCTCATGTTCAGCCTACCATCAACCACTACCCCCAGGTCCCTCTCTGCCTGGCTGCTCTCAGCCACTCTGACCCCAGCCTGTAGCACTGCATGGGGTTGCTGTGGCCAATGTGTAGAACCTGGCACTTAGATGTGTTCAATCTCCTGCCCTTGGCCTCTGCCCATCTGCCCAGCCTGTCCAGGTCCCTCTGCAGAGCTCTCCTCCCCTCTAACAGCTCAATACCTGCTCCCAGCTTGGTCTCACCTGCAAAGGTTGCTTCCTACTGAGAAAAAAAAAATTTAAAAAATCACTTTAGAGTGAGTATTACAACTGTGAACAAACACATGAGAGAGTCTGATAGTCAGACCAAGGTTTCTGTTTCTGCTGGAGGATGCCTGAGCTGCCACTCAACCCTGCCCTGTACAAAAGAAGGGTGCTGACGCCATGGAGCTAGATGTGTCTGCAGAGGCACACACAGGGATTCCTCGTGCAGGGCACGTGAACTGGCACAGAAATGCACCAGGAAAAACACTGATGCAGCCCAAAAAGGAAGGTTTGTCCTTTCTCCTTCATCTGAGCAAAGCAGCTTCCTCAAACCCGTGGAGGCTGGTTTGTGACAACCAGGAGAGCAGCGGGAGCCCAGTTCCGTTAGCGACAGCCTCCCCTGCTGCCTCCTGTCCCGTGCTGGCTGCGCAGGGAAGGGGCAAGGGAGTCCTGCCAGCCCCATAAATCACCAGGCACCCAGCACAGCAAACCTCACCTCCCTTGCAAGGGAAATATAAACCAGATTTACTAGCAGCTTCTGAAACAAACACCAAGCTCATGAAGCTGTAACAGTGCCTCTTTAAACACCCTGCGCCCTCAGCCGACCACTGAGAGCCCCGCCAGGCTGCGGCAGGCAAACAAGCTTTCCAAGGGGCAAGACAACTGTGTGGGTGAACAAACTGAGCAAAGGCGTTTCAGACAGAGCAGCTCCAGGCTGGCAGGAGGCACGAGAGGGTGCAGAGAGGGGAAGGAGCTGGGAGGGCTGGCGGAGCCGGTGCTAATGCTGCCGTTTGCATTCAGCGCAGCTGGGAGCGCTGGCACCGCAGACAGCGCCAGGCACACACACCGACGGCCCTGCCCCAACGCAGCTGAAGCGCAGCACGCTCGCTGCAGCCCCCACAGCAGCCAGCAGCGGGGGGCTGGAGGGCAGCACCTCACCCCACAGCCCCCAGAGGATGAAGCGGCCCTGCCTGCACTTCCCTAACACCCCCCCAGGCAAATCAAACACCACTGCCCCACTGTTGAATGAGCTTGTGGGGGCCAGCTGTGCCAGGAGGTCAGGGGAAAGTCCAGAGGCAGCCTCAGGAACCAGTGCAGAGGCAGAAGTTACTGGGGACAGAGAAACTGAGACAGGGCTCGGCAAGGGCACAGAGGGGTGGCAGCTGTTCACATGCCAGAAGAGCAAGGCTGTGCCTGAGTGTGCATGGGAACAGCTATTTTAGCAACACACACATGTGAGAATGGACCATCACCATGTGCCATCCACAAACAGCTTCAAGAAGGAACCTCCTCCTGGGGCAGGCCTGGCAAGCAAGACCCCAGGACTCCCTGATGCCACTGTCCCCTGCACCCTGCTGTGGCACAGGAAGGGCATGAGGCCAGCCCAGGACAGAATGCTGCCATCAGTTTCAGGTCAGGCAGATGAGGCAGCCAGCAGGGAGAACGCGAGGACTAGCACTGGGAAGGGACATGCAAGGCTAGGGAAGCTCTGAGGAAAGGGCTGGGAAACTAGTCCAAGGCTGGAGAGCATGCTGGTCCCAGGAGAAGCACCTGTGTACAGCCAGAGAAGGAGAACATGGCATCAAGTGAAGCAAGCCCCTTCTGCCAGCTGCCTTGTTTTCCTGCAGATTTATTGTTCCCACACTCATTAACTGCAGAGCAGAGGCACAGTAAGGAAACTGAAGTGATCAGTGGCTGCTAATCAGCAAAGCTTTCCATGAGCTCACTAAAGCCAAGAGGAAAGACTGGTGTGGTAGTTTCAGGCTATGCCTAGGGAATTTTCCACAGATCTTGGACACAAAGTGGTAGAATGCAACTAAATCACCACTGGGTGTGAAAAGGGAAACAATGCTAAGTTCTAAACAATCCCATTGGACAGCTCTCTCCCACAAAACCTGCTGCTGTGAACTATCCTTCTCTTTTTGCTTCCTCTGGCTGGTGCTTCTGCTGGCTTTCCTGACCTGGGCTGCACTGCTTTGTTGTGGCTAGGCACCAACAACTCCCTGCTCTTCCTCTTGTCCCTTTGTGTACAGGAGGGTAGAGGGAAAGGAGCAGGGAAGGGGAAGCTATTATTACCTCCCCTGGTTTTGTCCAGGGGGGTTCTTGTGCTGCTTATCAATTGTAAGTACCTGCAAATATTGCCTGTTTTGTACATATTCATTGCATTTCATTGTAGATTGTAGCTTTGCTTGTCAATACAGCTTCATTTGCTCCCATCTGAGCCAGCCTGGCAATTTGACACTGGGGGGAATTTTCAACCCACCACAGCTGGGAAATTGCACTCCACTGCTGCCTGCTAGCACAAAGCCACACCACAAGCACGTGGCACACCTTCCTGCTGACTCTCCAAGAGAAAGGGAGCTGCAAACATGCACAGCAAGCACGCTTTCTCCTGTCTCACCTCTCCTACGACCTCACAGCACAGCTGCAGGGCCACCTGCGGTGCAGCACGGACAACCTCTCACCACTTATGCCAGTGGAGACCTGGATACAGGCAATCTTGGAGGGAAGGGTCTGAGCAGAGAACCCTAGAAGCCCACCCCAAAAGTTCATTCACTTTCTTTGCAGGTCAGAGGGCACTGTGCAGAGGCAAGAGGCAGCTGCTGCTGCAGCAGCTCAGCGGAAGCTTACCTTTGGGCATGATGCGATGCATTGCAACCGACAGGAAGAAGATGGAGTCGCTGTAGTAGGTCCCTGATCCAGCACTGAAGTGTTTCTGCATGGCTTCAACGATTGGAAACAGCTTTTCTGTCAGCTCATTCACATCATGGACTACAACCTGAGAGAGACAGCAGAAACACTGCTCAGCTGCCGCCTCTGCTCGGCCTGCACCAGCGCAGGCCAAGGGGAGCAGGCTGCCGAAGCACAAACACTGCTGGTGGCACTGCAGCTGCACAAAGGGGCCCAGTGTCCCGGGCCCTTGCCACAGGAGGCAGCTAAGTGCAGCCAGGGAAAGAAGGGAAGCGTTTTCACAGCCATTCTGTCAGTGTGAGCTGGGCAGGGACTGAAATCCATTCAGACAATCAAGTGTGTTCAGTGTCCTGTGGTGCTTGCTGCTCTGTTCCACTGCCTAACGCAACTACCTATCTAGCCTCTCATATGGAGTCCATCAGAAGGGGTGACAGTCTGCTCCAAACTCTGACATCCTGCCCTGTTGAGGCAAGCCAGACCACGTCACTTACCCTGAGGACCAGGACTTGCTCCTGGCTACAAAGGCAGACTGTGACATGGCCAGGGACACAGCTCGGATTTCCTGAGCCTCAGCCCAGCACGGAGGCAAGATCAGCAGCACATCCTGCCAGGGCTGGAGGGGGAGAGGGAGGATGGGCAACAGCTTGCTGATAGAAATCCAAACACAGGCAGTTAGAGCACAGACAAGCAACTTCTCCTGATGGATCTCAGAGTGCTGGAGCTTTGCTCACGCTCAGCCACCAATGCTCTGCACCCCTCAGTCCTGATGAGGCCTGAGCACCAGCACCAGCCCTGTGCAGGCCGTGGCTGTGGGCCAGCAACAGGAGCAGCTGCAGGTGCACCTCGTCAGCTACTGAAATGGTACAAGTTTATGATTCATTTTGGTCAAAGTCTGATGAATAGGAACTTTCACACAGCCCAATGCTTGCTATGCACACAGAAGCACACAGGTCACTGAATCACACAAGATAACCAGAGGGATTTTCAGGGTGATTAAGAGGTGAGGGATGTGACCCTGGAGCAGATGAGGGGGAGTGCAGGAATTTCAGGTCGTACTGCCTTCTCCAGGCCAAGGAAAGCAGGAAGAGCCCCCTGGGGACTGAAGATCACTGAGGACATGACTTTGCAACAGTACTTGAATTTTGGAAAGGGGAGCTTACATCCCTTGCTTGAGGGATATCAAGACAGTTCCCCAAGCTGGCCCTGCCTTCAGCATGAAACCCAACCCCATGATCTTCACGGGTCCCTTCCAAACAAACCTGATCAGCAGTTCCACAGTTTCACTCCTTCCTCTACTACAACTTCATCTGCTCAAAGAGCACAGAGCCTTGCACTACAAACATGCAGGACAGAACATCTGCCTTGCTTAAAAACCAAACAAAACCAAACCACAACCCAAATGAAGTAAAGCGCTTCAGAGGCAAAAGCAGCTCTGGAGCCTGAGCTGGGACAATGACCATCCTCCATAGAGCAGAGGGCTGCTTAGACACCCAGAGGGGCTGGCAGAGACAGAGGCAATGAGCAGGCTAGAGCTTCCTCCCACACCTTCTTGCAGAACACACTGCTCAGTGCTGTCACATCAGAGTAGTGCTCATGGGAGGTGGGACCTGCAGCATGCTGAACAAGGCAAAGTGATGCGCCCATCCTGACCACGGGCACAAGGGCCAAGACCATAGCAGGGTACTGCTGGAGGGCAGTCACAGCAGAGTCCCAAAAGACTGCAGTGGATGTCCCAGCTGCCATCCTTAGCCCTTGCTGTCAGCTGTAGCAGAGCCCTTGTGCAGTCTCTGCAGCCAGAACATCCCTCTTGGAGCAGCCGTGCTGCTGCCGTCCTGGCTGCTGGGCTTGGGGCCAAGCGCCTGCAGGAGGACGGCAGGAAAGCCACAGAACAACATGTGCTGGGAAAGTGCACTGGGAGAGCTCAGCAGCAGCCACACCTGGCTCTGGATAGCACAGCACACTCCCCAGGACACTGCAGGGTAAGAAACTCCGTTACCTGGAGGATGAAGGCAGCGTTTCGCCACGGCCCTGCCAGGCCATCAGCACCAGCAGCACTGCTGCAGGGGGCAGGCTGGCAGCACCAAGTGCTACTGCCAGCAGTGATCCTGGCTGACTAAACACAGCAAAACATGGCTGCTCTACAGGTGCAAGGCCTGTGCACACAGCTGAGCACCACCAGCACCACTGCTGGGATGCACAATGCTCTCCTTGCAGCCCAGCTGAGTGGGTGCAGCTTTGGTGTCTGGCCAGACTGGAGAGACATGGAGGAGAAATACTTTGAACTCCCCTGCTGCATCCAGTAAAAGCCACCTGAGGTCTGCACAGTACATAGGAAACAGCTGAGCAGGAGAAAAACAAGAAGTCAGGCCAACCCCAGTCACCTCTGAAATGAGCAGAAAGCAAAACCTCAGCAGACAAAAATCATGGGAAAATGACTCCTGGAACTCCAGCCACAGCATCACCCGCCTCCCCTCCCCTGCCAAAGAAAACAGGAAACTTCCTGGCTCCTGCCCACCCTTGGGTCAGACACTTCTGCAGAGCAAACTCCTGAGCAGCTGAATCTTCCTTCTGCAGCCACAGGCTGGCCAGCCTCTCCTGGACTGCAAGGGCTTCTCCTCTGCCCACTGCTGACTTTAGCACAGCTTGCTGATCTGCTGCTAATTTTGTACTTGGTTATTTATTTGTGCAGCAGCTTTCGGTAAGTCCCTGTAGCTAAATCTGACCACGTTTGCTGAGGGCCTGAAGAAAACTAAGTTCTGGGGGTTTCCTGTGCAGGCAGCTTGTATTACAAACTCATGTCCTGCACAGAGAAAAGATCCTTTCAGTGGATTCACTAGGGAAAACCACCCACGTCTCATTGCTCTTTAACTTTCTCTCCTCCTTGTGCTGAGTGTCTCAGCATCTCTCACAAGCGTGGGGTCACAGCAGGCCGGTTACGTGGCCCCCAGCACATCTTCACACAGCTCCAGACCCCTCAGTGTTTTGCAGCATCCTTCATGGGGCCAATCTAAACAGGCAAGCAGGAAGAGCAACGAGCAGAGCATGCAGTTAATTTTATCCTGAGAGGGGAACGGAATAAATAAGTGATAGGAATCAGCACAGGGAATGAGAGGGTGCAGCCCTGAGCTGCAGGAAAAGGGCCAAGTCAGGGCTCTTTGTAAGCACCCTGTCGGCTGCAGAGACGTGCCCAGGTTTGCTCTCGGGCACTTCCTGCTTGCCAGGAAGCAGAAGCTGCAGAGACACGGGAAAGGACACGTTCTCTGCAACTGGGAGCGTAACAGTCCTGGTGAAAAAGCACAGCAGAAGCTCCCCAAGCCAGGGCTCGGAGCACAAGGCACGGGCAGGGCCCGGCTGAACGCCAGCATGCCACAAGTCCTCCGTCTCTGCTGCTCCTGGGTGCTTCCCGGCCAACTTCCTCCGTGCTGCCGCACTCCGCCCCATGCCAAACAGCCAGGCAGGCGCATCGCGGAGCACCAGCTCCATCTGCTGCTCACTGGCGGCACGCTGCACTCCCAGCTCCACATCTGGGACACATCTGTGTCAGGCACGCACAGACCAGTGAGGCCACGGCACGACTGCCCTAGCACTGGAACAGTGCAAGTCTGGCCCGTCCAGCAGGGAGGGTTCCAAGTCCTAGCTGCTCCCCACACCCTCCTGTGCTGCATCCCACAGCCCCTCTGCACGCCGCGCTGGCAGGCAGCAGCCAGAAGGTTCAGTCTCCCTAAGATTTTGAAGGTTCCCACATGTGCTTAGGAAAAGACCAGAGGTGGCCTGTTTTACCTTCCCCGAGGCTGGGATCCGGGCCTGATTCCCTGCTTTTTGGTCTAACACAGGACCCAGCTCTGCTAGGGGAGGAGAGCAACAGCAGCTACAAAAGCAGAGCCCAAATCATATCCTCATGAAATCAAGTTCAGGGTTTGCATCAGCCCAGCCTCAGCAGCAGATCAAGCTGCCCTCTCAGCACTTCATCAAGCCTCGTCTCTAGGCCTGCTCTAGGAAAACAACACAAGGACCAGGGAAGTGTTCTGGGGATACCAAGAGAACCAAAGAAGAGGTTTCAGGACGGAAAGAGGTTACTGTTGGAGCTACCTAAGCACCAGATCCATCACTTTCAACATTCTGGCAGGACCTAAGGTCCAAGTTAGGGTGATGTTTCCTGCTGACAATGGGTTGGCTACAGCATGAATAACGAGGCCCTGTCACCTGCTAGCATACCAGAAGCTAGTTCAGCACTAGGGGCAAGGCCATATACTTGAGGAGCAGGCAACAGCTTTTGCTCTGTACTGAGAACTCTACCTAAAACCAGCAAGTGAACAGATCTGAAGTACACTGCCAGTCACATGCTACCTGATGGTAACAGGACACACCAGGCTTTGCCAAGAGAGAGGGAAGAAGCTTTCCTACTGAGCAGACTTCAGTGGAATCTCACTTGCACCTCCAGACCACACTGCTTGCTTACACTCAAGAGATCATTTCTGGCAAAAGACCTCCTCACCAAAGTGTGAAACAGGCTTTACAGTGCGCCCAGAAGCATCTGTGGAGGCCCACTCAACAACAGACACTGCATGCTCCCACCTCATGCAATACTCATGAGCCCATGTCCCCCTGGAGAAGCAATGCTGACAAGCCTGCCTACAGAATAACCTGGTTTCTGAGAGGAGCAGACAGCAATAAGGCAGCCACACAGAGAGAGAGGTATCTGCAAGGGGTCTGCACACCATGGTGACCCAGAGGCCACAACACTGCAAACCTGATCTAGGCTCTTACACCACACCGTCGTGGGGCACACTGTCCACTCCATCAGCAAGGGGAGGAGTCCTTCTGAAGGTAGCTGTGCACACCCTTCCAGAGAGCTGAGCACTGCCAGCGTGGTGCAGGCTGGCCACCACAGATATGTGACCTGATGACTGATCATCAGCACTAGTAAAGTGCTTATCAAGGAGGAGATGTGGGATAATTTACCAACAAATGATCTGTAGGAACAATGTTAAGCTTACATCACAGAAGAATTCAGCTGATACTTAGTATCTGAAAGATGAGAAATGAAAAGTTCCAGCAGAAGTAGAGGATGCTTCTAAGCAGTACACTGCAGCAGAACCACAGGATAGGAGAGTCAAGTTACCTGGAGCCTCTGAACTCAACACTCCTCTCCAGTTTTCAGCTACCTGTTTGCCGTGAAGGAAAGCCTGACCTTGCATGGACTGCACCTCATACACGTTTGGGAGCCCAGACTGTCTCTCTGGCAGGTAACTGGATGAACATTGCCACCTGGGAGCACTCCAAACCTTTGCAGACTCTCCACTCCCCTTCTCAAGAGTTGCTAGCAGAGGAGTGACAGCCTTTTCCTGAGCAGTTCTCCAGGACCAGGGGGAAAGCCATTTACACACCAGCACACAGCGTGGTCCTTGGGCAGAGACACCGAACCAGGACTATCAAGGTGGTCTCCAAAAGAGGAGCAGCACTACTCAGAGCAACTGCTCCAGCAGTAGTTTGCCAGAGGTGTTCCCAGGCCACACAGCCACAGTCCTGGGCCCAGCAACGAGCGAGCTGCACCTGGGCACCTCGCAGCAGGCAGCAGCGGGGAGCACAGGGTCACACAGAACAAGGCCTTCCGAAGTTTCCACAGACCCTTCGCGTGGAGCCGAAACAAGGGCTGTCACAGCAGGGCAAGTTTCTTTTCGCTCGACTGCTGCTCCCCCTGCCTCACAGGGGTATTCCCCCGTCTCGGCCCGCGCTTGCCCCCTCTGCAAGCAGCACGCAGAGAGGGGCCGGTAAAGGAGAGCGCCGGGAGGCCCGCGGGCTGCAGCCCCCCACGGGGCGCAGGGGCGGTGCAGGCCCGCAGCGCCACAGCTCCGCTGCCCGCCGCGCCACAGCTCCGCTGCCCGCCGCGCCACAGCTCAGCGCCGGCCCCCGCCCGCCTGCCGCTCGCACCGCACCTGGTGGCGGAAGACGGCGCCGTGCAGCAGGTCCCGCAGCAGGCCCAGGCCGATGTCGCGGCTGGGGCCGTCGGTGACGAGGTGGAGGTGCAGCGCTTCCCCGCCGCCCAGCCGGCCGTGCCGCAGCAGGGAGCGCAGCGCAGTCTGGGCCTTGGAACGCAGCGCCGGGCTCCGCTCCGCCTTGGTGAACATCAGCAGGAGGTGCAGGTCCCGGCCTCCTCCCGCCGGCTCCCCGCCGCCGGCGCGCTGCGGGTGGCGGTGGGCCGGAGCGGGCGGCGTGGCGCGGAGGCGGCGTGTGGCGCTGGAGAAGGTCTCGCCGCCACCGCCCAGGTAGTAGAAGGCGCAGACGGCCAAGGCGGCGGCCAGCGCCAGGGCGCACGGCTGCGAGCGCGCCCAGCCCCGCGCCGCCCGGCCCAGCGCCGCCATGCCGGCAGCGGGGCCCCCGCGCCCCGCCCCGCGCCGCGCCGCGCCGCCATGGGGGGCGGAGCCGCCGCGCCCCGCCCCGCCCCGCCCCGCCCGGAGCCAGGCCGCTCACAGCATACAAAGGTTTAATCGAGTCCAGTATTTACAATCCTTACAGCATGTACAGTCGATTAACTACAAAGGGAGTGACAACAAGGCGTTTCTCATTTACAATGACAAACTACAGGGAAATACATTCAAGTTCTACATACAAAGTCTACAGACTCATTAGAGGGGAAGGAGGGCTGGTTATACAGTCTTTACAGTTGAAGGGGGAAGAAGGCATAAGAGAACACAAACAGGTTACTGCTGGAATGCTTAAAAAACACACAGAAAAACACCTGGATAAAAGGGGAGAAAAAAAGTTCATTATTTCAGACAGAGAAACCTCTGCTAGAGGAAATGATGGCTTCTCAGTGAGTTCTATCAACATGGGGGATGCTAACGGAAAAAGGAGTGGGATTTTTCCTCCTCTATCATCTCCTTCCATGGGAAGAGAAACAACAAAACACTGTATATGCAGAGAGATAAAGTAAGTGGATGAAAGGGGATATACCAAAGAGGTATGTTCAATCCTTTTCCCCAGTACTGCCCTTTCTGGAGCTGTCCCTGCTTAAAAGATGTGCTTTGATGCAAGCCAGACAGCAGGGCTTTGGCCAGCAGGCTGCACCAAGTGGCATAAACTGACTCAGGAAAAGTGTCCATTGGGGAACAGGAAGAGAGGGTAGTTTGCAAAACTGACTCCCAAAATACTTTTCAGTGTACTAAATAATCAGCTCAGTCCTTTTGGCAGTGTGAAAATACCATGCCCTAAGTACTTAACATGTAATTTAGTTCTATTGAATGGTCCTTTTATAGTTGCTGTATCATTTGAGATTCTCATGATCAAGAGGCAGCATGAAAATCCATGCTGTAAAACAGATGGCTGCAGAGAAATGCCAAAGGCCTGGAAACATCACAGCAGCCTCTGCTTATTCTAGTTCTCAGGCTCTTCTTCAGCACTACAAAGTTTCTGACCTATTGAGGAAAGCTCTGATGACCTGACACCATGGGTATTTATGATAGGTATTTATGTCATACTGCAAAACAGGAGACACTTCCTCTCACACAGGGATTTCTGACACCAGTTGGAAGGTCTGGTTGCATTTTCTAAAGCTTTTTTTCAGCTCAGGACATAAAGAGGTGAAATATAAAATAGCAGAGAGTGACAAAAGCAGTAGTGACACAGGATCCTTTCAACACACTAACATTAGATGCCATGAAAGGCACAATCCAAAGCTCCTGCAATCAGTGGAAAGCCTGCCACCTATTTCAGTGACTTCTTGGATAAGGTCCTAACTAGTGAGGAAGGCTGAAGTCCATATCATACTAATGGACAACTGAAATGTGCTCCAGTATGTGCAGCTTGTGAAAGCAAAATCATCTACCACCTTCACACACATTTATGGGAACAGCTTCCAGCACATCTAATATCATTCAGTGGCATAATTTAGTGTGGCAACTCAGAAGTTCCAAAGGATATGCACTGTACCAATGCTAAGATAAAATAGGAAATCTTATGAGTCATCAAGCAATAGAGACCATCAAGGAAACACCACAGACCATCTTACTCAACATGCAACAGAAGCAAGTTACACTTCTGACATTCAGATGCAGTAGGAGATATGTTGAGCTTCCTGCTATTGGTCTGTCCAAAGGATTGTTGGAACACATCATCTAACTCTGGATAGGAAAAAAATGGATAGGAAAACTCTTACCACTGGGCTGCCCAGTAAGTTACTGAAAACCCACATGGAAGTTGTCAGGAATCTACTGCTTTGAACCTCACCAATTAAGACCTAGTATATTTCATACAGAGAAACAGGAATAGGAGTTGAAGCTTTCCATTACCTGGTACAGAATACAAGATGCAAGCTTACCATAGAGCCTGTCTACTATCTTAGTCACACCAAGATTTATATAGTGATAAAAATGGAAGTTTCCTAATATGACAGAGCAGAAAACTAGCACTTGAGTTAGAACTCCACATGGATTCCAGACCTTCAGAGCCCTGCCAATAATCATGCTGCAGAGGGTTGAATCGTGTGAGCTAGAGGCCCAGAAGCACTGCCAGGGGCTGGTAGGACTAAGCTCTCAGTACATTTTCTGTAACTTAATGGCACATTCATTTTTGCTGATAAGCAACATAACCATGTATTGCACCTGACCTGAGAAAAAGCTTCACCTGAAAGCAGTTGGTACTGGGTATCCTACCATGCCTAGAAGGACTGGGCAAGGAGGCTGTAGGATCAGAAGTGACATACTTCCTGAAGCCCTGGGAGTCCAGAGCTCCTGATGAGGAGTGGGTACACATGACCTGTGGATGAAGTATGTCATTAGTCCTTAGCCTAAACAGCCTGATACTGCTTCCCAGACCGGTTAAAGATCAGGAATGCAGTCCGTGGATCTGCAGAGATACAGGGAAGAAACTTTTGGGTGTGTTTTTTTTTTTCTGTCTACAGGGAGTTGTCCTGCAAAATTTCTCACAGATTTCCATGGCTAGGAAGGAAAATACCAGCAGAGATACTGAAAAGTCTCTTGGGCAGTTTTCCAGCAGCACAGACTATGTGATGATGCTTTAGGCAGCTTTACATTACAGCCAGCCACACTAAATACTGCCTGTCATGCAGGCTACCAAAAAAACCCCAACCCCATCTTCAGAAAAAACTATGTTTAAAACATATACTACACAGTGATACTTTACATTGCCCCATCTGTACACTGGGAGCTTTACTTTCTCTAAGACCTACTAAAACATCCACTGCTGTTAAATACTGCAGAGCAGGGACTATATTTAGCATTTCATAGACAGCAATTTCAAAACCAGCTCTCTGGAAATGACTGCTTACAGGTGATACTTCTAAGCTTCCTACTACTCAGGCTAAAGAAACTCTTTAAATGGGCAGACTCTGCTGTTCCTTGCATAATTAGACTACACAAACCAAGACCTGTTTAATAAATGATTCCTTTGCTTGGAAAAAGAATCTACTGGACAATTCTTAGAGCATTATTAACCCTGCAGCAATAATCATCCAGGTTTGCTGCATCACCATACATTTGATGCAAAACTCTATAAGCATTTGGAATATAGTGTTAATATTTAATGTGCCAGAAAGTTTAATTTTACTACAGTTTATAGGCTTTTTTATACCTTATTGCTTATTTTAGCCAGCCTGGAGAAAAGCCAATTCCTTTCCTAAACAGCCATTATGCTAACCTGCTGCTTAAATGTATTTGCATTATTAAAAACTCACCTTGAGGCTATGTTACCTTAGAAGAAAAAAAACCCCTCCTGAACTTGTCCATAGGACAGACAAATAAAGGATAAAGAGTTGCATCTGCTGGCTTGAGGTTTCAGGTGATTACCTAGCTATTAAACAAGTTTATGAATGCAGATCAGCAGAGTGCAGCTCACTATGGAATTGCATTGCTGCCCACAGTACAGCTGGGGACTGCTCTCCTTTCTTACTTGGCCAAATTCTTGGTTCTCCTGTGCACATACAGATCTTTGCAGATTATATAAAGGAAGCTGCTTTCAGATAGGAAGGACTGATTGCCCTAAATTTAGGGTGGCTGCATTACATGGGAGACTTCATCTGTTTACCTTAGAGCTAGTAGTGAGAACAGCAAAAAGATGAACAGCCTTCCTATAGCCAGTCTACACAACCTCCATTGGGTCAAAATTTACTTCCATGATTCAAATGTCAAGTTTCTGTCAAAATGCTACCAAAAAAAAAAAATAATAATCTACATCATCTACAGAAGGATTAAGTTTATTGTTCATCTAAAAATGTTCTTGCTGCCCAGAAAAAGGGGGGGAAGGAAAAAGGCAACAAACCAAAACCAACAAAAACCTGAAAATAGATTGCTCTTAAAAATTTGGTCCTCCAGGATAGACACCTACTGTGACTGACCTGCAGCCACTAGCATGAAGGGCATCCTGGTGTTAAAGCTTCCACTATGAAAGGGCTGTGGAAGAGCAGGAGTTGCCAGGTCTTGTTACTAACAGCCTGCCTTTAACCAGGGTCAGTGTAGGAGCAAGCGAATCTGCTCAGTCACAGGCCCACAAACAGAAGGACAGCTCTGGCATCATTACCTGATTTTCCCTTCCAAACAACCCCAGAAAATGCAATCCAGGCCTTCCTGTCAGAGGCACATTCTTTATGGCAAAAGGGAAAGAGAAGACAGTAGGTAACACCAGAGAGCAAAGGTGATCTGACCATCCTGCCATCCAGAGCGATGCCCTGGCTTTATGTACGAACTGCAGACAAGCTTCATGCCTGCTACAAGGAACTGCTTTGCAACTGAGCTAGCAGGTACTCCTTCTAACGTTTTCTTCAGCTGCTGAGGTATATGTCCTGTAGAACAGAAACCAACTCCTATTTCCCCAGCTACCAGGAGCTAAAGCTACATGAGAGTGGTCATTTAATCCAAACCAGCCAAATGCATGGAATTCATTCTGTTAAAGTAAAACAAAACAACCGACTTGCACTCTAAGGATCAGGTTCTTGACACTTAAGACTTCTGGGAGTCTGGCTGCTGGAAACGGTTTAGCTTCTCAGGATTATTTGATGCCATTTGAGAAAAGTCACGAAAAATGTCCTGATAAATTTCATCTCCTGGGTAGAAAAGAAAAATGGAAACAGTTTTAAGCATTTTTGACAGTCAACATCACCCACCACTGCACAAATGCCTTACTGTGTGACCAATTCGCTGCACAACACTTACTCATGTACAAAGATTGCTTATAGGTGGAATGATGCTGATGTAAACTCTTTGGGACTGATTACTTGCATGCATGTTCTGAAGGAGCAAATTAAACAAAGCCAAACTATACCTGAAATAGTACCTCAGAGGCAGCCACACAGAGGAAAGTTCAGAGTTAGAAAAGAAAAGTGAAAGCATTTTAAAGCAACACAAAAAGCAGAACGTTTATTGGGCATTAAAGAACAAAATTCTTGCTTTGGCCAAGGACTGCTAAGCAAAATTCTCTTCAGAAAAGTAGAATTATGGCACAAAGAAAGATTTACTTGGAAACAGAGGTCAGAAGTCTTAGAGTCAGGCAGAAAAAGAAAGATAAAAAGGCAGTCCTAAGTGGACAAATTACCATTAATACATCCTTTGGGTCTGTTAGTTCAGCAAATGTATTTCACATGCATTAACTGAACATTCATTACATCTTTAGTTTTAGCCAGAAAGGTGAGCACACTTTCCTGAAGTATCTCTCAGGTTTGGGTGTTTTTTCCCCCCCCCAAATCTTCATCCTTTGTGCTTAAACACAACTCAACTACTAATACATATTGCAAAAGGAGGGATGGCCACAATTTCCACCAGGCCTGCCTCCCTCCCCCTCCCTGGCTGCATAGGAAAGCACATTCAGGAACGACTGCTGCTTGAGTCGCTACCAACTCATTCTTTCACCACTTTAAAATGGACATTTGCACATTCTTTCATCTGCTGCAGCATTTTGGGCCTCAAGCTCAGGTTTCATTTTAAAACATTAACTGTACCCTACTGCCTTCAAAAGGAATTAAAGACATAAAAGCATTTGGTTTGGTCAGGCACCACGCAGCCATTCCAAATAGTACTGTCTGCCCAACGCAGATGGCCCCACGGGACACAAGATCCCAGCACCGCTGTTCCTTTTGCTGACAGCTTGAATAACAACATGACAAAGAAATTAACCCCGATGTTGAGCATTAAGAAGAGTATCACTTTCAAGTAACAGTTTCAGAAAGGATAGTTTTGTGTTTAAAAGCTCACACTACACTGAAGCTACACCATTTGGGTTTTCCATCGGTTTTTTTTAAAGCACATTCCCAATATCAGAACTATTATTCTTTTGGAGATGAGGCTCCATTTGAAAGCAGTTTCAGAACTAATAACTGACCTCCCAGAAATATTGAACATGCATGGCATGTGGGTTTTATATAAAAGTGTCATGACACAAATCCTCCCAGACTTTAAAAGCTAAATACATTCAACGCTGCTCTACTAGGAAAAGTCACCTTTGATGACATTCCCTTTTGGTTTTCTGATTTAGGTTCAAGTATGTTCTGGAGGCAAAGCAGGCACTGGACATGTTTGATTGTAACAGTTTCTGACCACTGCTTGCACTGGGAGATAAGCACCAAATGAAGGGAATTGGAACATTCACCAAAAGAACAGCCGTGAAGGGCACACATTGGAATCAAGCTGGTATCATAAAAGCAATCATGCTTTTAATGCAGAAGGGGGTTCCTCTGGTGAGCTAGGGCTGTGTTTCAAGTTGCTCTATTTGGTTCTTTCAAATTGAAAGGAAAAAAAACAAACCTCAAAAGCTATTTTCACAAGACATTGTGGCTCTGGTTTTGGCTCTCTTAGGTAACAAAAATACTACATACAAAAATAGACTAAAATAAAGTGTCCCTTTAGCTTGCATGCTGCATTAAAATAGTTCATACTGTAAACCTCAGAATTAGTTTAAAATCCTACTTGAAAATTGAATTGTGGGGAAATTCCCTCTCCAAGCAATGTTTTCCCTAAAGTGCAGATTTGCTGTACAAAAATACTCTAACACTGCTTTGCCATTTGACACCAGAGTAACTCAAAAGGCACACGTCGTACATTCAAGAAAACACAGGAAGAAGAAGTAGCAATACTAATATCAAACAGGAGCAGACATACTGTAGCACCAGAAGATGAGCACTCAAGTATTCTACAAGGAATAGTACAATGGTGCATATGGCTTCTACCACCAGAAATTCAGGGTTGGAGTTTTTTTTTGTGGAACAAGCTAGCTTCAGCCAGTTCCCATGCTAGGAGTGTTTTGGAAGACCAACTGTACCTTGCAAAGCAATACAGCCACCCTCTCATCAGCTCAAACCAGCTGGGTGTATTTAAGTTAGAAATGTGATGCCATTAGTTACATCAGTAATTATCAACTGCATTACTAAAGCAAGCAGGCAGTTAGCTGATATTTACCCTCACCTAGCTCCCAGAAACCATACAATTGCCTTGAGAGTTCTGATTTTCTTCTGGAAGCATGACTTTGGAAAAGAGGAGTTGTAAAGTAAGGGCAGTGCAGATGATTTCACATGTATATGCAGTGCAAAGGACTTTCCTCCACTACAACCACATAAAGGTACCATGCCTTGTGACAGCAGACAAGGTGTGTGCTTACTTAGACAGTTAACACTTCCAGCAGGCTGGCCAACGTGAACACTTAAAACACTCAAATATTTACTTTAACTTTTAAAACAGACTCCAAGTAAAAAAAAAAATCAGAGAGACCAGAGACTTGCTATCCAAAAGCACAGCAAGATCTCCTGGCTGGGACACTGCTACAGCTTGAGGCCTCAATTTCAGGAATTATTTTAATGCTATCCCTCCCCCTGCTTTGGGGGCAGCTCTGTTACGGGCTGATCTACTTCCCACTGTCAATCTCACCTGCTTACAGGAACCAGATGCTATCTGTAAAATCAGTGGATCAGGTTCTATCAGCTACAGTCTCTAGACTCTAGTGTAATACAAACTGGTAAAAAGGTCAAACATCTGATTGAAGAATCTGTCTAAAAAATATTTTAAAGGTGGAGACTTGATGGGGTGCTTGGTGCCATGGGTTAGTTGTTTAGGTGGGTTGGATGTGATGATCTTGAAGGTCTCTTCCAATTTGGTCTATTCTATTCTAAACACTTCCCCACATCTGCAGTTTAAGCACATTCACACTGCCAGGTAAGCAGTGCCTCTATTTGTATTGAATGAAACATGTTTTTCCAAGCACTTTAAATGTTTAGCAGCCAGCTGAAGCTTCTTGTCCCAAACTACAGAAACCTGTTCTGTGGTTTGCAGTACCTTTGGATCTGTGGCAGGTCAATCAAAATGCTCTGAATTATTAATTGATGATCTATCACAGAGCTTTTGAAGCAAAACACCTGCCTGCCTGCCTTAAAACAAAGGCATTTTACTATTGGAAACTGAGAGTCATTATTTTTGTGTGGTAAAATGAGGAGACTCAGAAACACTTCAGCCTGGCAGTGAAGCAGTGTGCACTGCAGCAGAAGACAGCTTCACATTCAAACCAGCCAAACTAGCAACAGGCTTTTTTTTTTCCCATGCACATAGCCCACTGCATTTTCTGAGTGGGGAATTTTCCTCCTATTCAAGTATATACTTCTAAATTCTCAGTGGCTCTGCCAAGGAGAGCATCTGAATGTCTGAGTGCATAGAACACTTCCATTGGTTTAGTTTGCATTTCTTAGAAGATCTAAAAATAGTTTTCTTCCAGAAAAAGAAAATCTCTCTTCTTAAGGAGAAATGAGATAGATTTGGTTTACTTAAGAGAGGTCATCTAGGATATTGGCACAACACTCCATGTTGCCCCTTGAGCATATTCCAGCCCCAGTCTGCTAAAAGACACGAGCACAGACAATCCTTACGAATCACTGGCAAACACATAAGGGCTTTTTAGGAGTGAGGCAAGACTACTCCACACTCAAGCTTAAACATCAGGTTTGCCTTTCACTACTTGGAGGTACAGTGGAGTGCTCTCAGCTGTCTAACCTGACAACCAAGTATGCCTTCATTACTGATACCTGCATGAGATTAAATCAGATCCCTATGGGAGCATAGCAGAAATGCTTTGCAGAAAACATCACATCAGCACAAGGTGTAATAAGTTGGGAGCGAGTGCCTGAGAATTAAGTTGCACATATTCATTAAATATTACCTGGACTCTTTTTTGGTATCAGTTGGCTCAAATTCCTGCCAATTCTGGTTTTTTCTTTCAACATGTTTTTAAAATGAAATGGTTTGTTCCTGTGCATACAAAAATACACACTCCAGAATGACTGCTCTGTTTCTTGTTTGTACCCTGACAAAGACAAACCTTTCAAAAGAAAAGCTGAGGAAACAACAAGGTTCCTATTTCTGTCTGGAATGATTTTGATCTAGCTGATGTACATTTTTACAGTGGTGTGCAAGCATTCACTCTTTAAAAAGAAGAGGGCCATTCCACAGGAAGGAGAACACTATCCTGTAAGAAGATGAACTCCTCAACTGTCGCGGAGCAGCCTGGGTCAGAAGGCTTCTATTAAATCATGTCAGGTGAAACCTAGTGTTACATGAATGTCAATGGAACATCAATAGGAGAAAGCTCTGGACCATTACTAGCAAGATAGGTTGGTAATGGCAGTAGTAATATACACTACTAAAATAATGTAGTTCAAACACACCTCTAAGGTCCTGTAAATACTCTGACAGTCACACCAGTGAATTTCAGTGAAGCTTGAACGTGTGATGGCTGCTTATAAAAAACCCATTATTGTATGAAGCTACCTTAAACCACCCTCAGATCCTAAGAATCCAACTGTAAACTGATAAATTCCTGAATGCACTTCCTATACTGCATTTCAGTATGGTTATTAGTAGAGTATTGACCTGGCTGTCCATAGAGTCCTTCTGATTCACGCATTTCTTCATTCATCCTTGCCAAACGCAACCTGGGAGTCAGGAAACAGAAAGGAAAATGGCATCTTTGAAGTACCAAAAAGACTGCAAAATTCAAGGCCTACACTGCACTCCTGAACCTCACAGCAGTTACAGGTCACTCCCCCAGATCTTTCTTCTGCTCTCCTTGTTTTCATACAAAGAAAATCTGGATGTGTCTGGTAATTTTAACTTGAAATAGAGTGTGGAAACCCAGTTACTGAGCCAAAAGCTGAAGGTACAACTTACAGTGTTACAATATCTGCATTTGCAGCTTCTACTGCTATACTCAGTGGATCTTTCCCATCTTCATCAGTGGCATGCTGGTTTGCTCCTCGTTTCAGGAATAAGCACACCTGCCTGTTTAAAGGAACAGTAAATAAATCAGTCCCAGCTGGATACAACATACTTGACTTCAACCATTAAGAGTCTCTTGAACATCCCAAAACAGCACTTTTCCTCCAGCACAACTAAGACATGAACACAGAAGTAAGCAACAACTTCCAACTGTTTAATCCACATGAGAAAGGTAGCCTAAGTCAAAGCATTGCAGCAGTGTGTTGACTCCTTTAGAAGCGAGGTTCTACCTTCTGAGATCGCCTTAGGTTGTAGAACTGAACAAAAACCTCAACCCTCTTACCACAACAGACAAGAAAACCACTGAGCAGGGTAAAGCTAGTTTCCCAAAATGGACAAGGGTGTTTGGAGGTGTGTGCTTTGCTAGCAGATAAGGTTGCTAATTCAAAGAGTTATTTCCTCTTACCACAGAAGGATGTAAAGAACCACCTCACTGACTTGAAATACAGAGAAAATGTCAGAATGTCTGGGGCAATGAGGAAGCTCCACATTAACAGATAAAGTAAAGGATGTCAATGTACAGGTTCTGGGGCAGTGAGTTACCCAGTGTGTCCTAGAACCGTGGCATGGTGCAAGGGTCCTCTTCCTTTCATGTCCCTGATGTTCACATTGGCCCCGTTCTGCAGCAAGAATTCACAAGTAACCAACGAACCCTACAGAATAAAAGCCAAGAAACAATTCAGCCCCAGATCTCAAGAGTAAGAGCCAAACCTGTTCTGCCTTCTCACTGCTGAATCATGTGGCAATAGAAAGAAAAGGGATTTGCTCCCCTATCAAATTTGAACACAGCTGAGTTCACAAACAACTCGGAGAACAGGCTCTAAAGAAAAATTCAGCATGGTGTTATTGTTCCCTAGGGAAGCAAGCAGTTCAAAAGGAACAGTGACACAGAAATATTCCTGTTCTTCCCCTTCCCCTCCTCCCACACCAGCTGCTGCTGTACATCACATACCCCTCGCACTGCCTGAATGAGTGGTGTTGTTTTGTTTTCTTCTACGTTGACCCAGTTTACTTCAGCTCCATGGGCCAAAGCTTCTGCCATATCAGGAAGATTCTTCTCGAAGGCAGCTCGATACAGCTGCAATCCTGGGTTAGGCTGTTTGGAGTCAGGGAACACCACAGACTCTTGCTTATCTCCTTCTGGAAAGGAAAAAAAAGTTGCTTACCTAATGCCTGTTTTCATAAGGTACCTCCTGGAATTCTGACCAAAAATTTTCATACCTCTGAGCTGCATAAGGCAGCTGAGGTTTTGCCTGGTTGCCCTGTTCTGCCAGGAGAAGTCACAGATGCCTTTAGCTTGTTTCAGCATTCAGGCATGGCCATTTCACAGAATTACAGAATCATAGAATCACAAAATGTTAGGGGTTGGAAGGGACCTGGAAAGATCATCCAGTCCAACCCCCTGCCAGAGCAGCATCACCTAGAGCATATCACACAGGAATGCATCCAGGCAGGTTTTGAGTATCTCCAGAGATGAAAACTCCACAACCCCCCTGGGCAGCCTGTTCCAGTATTTAGTCACCATCACAGTGAAAAAATATTTCATCATGTTTCCATGGAACTTCCTGTGCCTCAACTCCCACCTATTGGCCCTTGTCCTGTTGTTGGGCACCACCAAGAAGAGCCTGGCTCCATCCTCTTGGCATCCACCCTTTACATATTTACAAACATGAATGAGGTCACCTCTTAGTCTCCCCTTCTCCAAGCTAAGGAGGCCCAGCTTAGCACTGCCCAGCAAGCATTCTCTCCACTGTACTGGTATGTGTGACTATCCCTCCACCCACCTGGGCATCCCATGTCATTTGTAACAAATTGTTTTAAGTTAGAACTGTGTTTTACCCTACACTGCAAGACAGGAATAAAACCAATTTCCTGCAGATGTGCAGTCATACAAATCTGTCTTGATCTGCAAGAGTTTGACACACTCAAATACGAGCCTAACACAATCCTGATCTAATCTTTGTTAAAAGAGACCGTTGTCATTTACCAATTACTCGCTGTGGTTATAATCTTTTAGGCTAAAGCATAACCTGTTTTTATATGTTAAGAAAAGATATGCAGAGTGAAGTCTGAGAAATATAGACACTGTGATGTTTAAGCTTTCATGAGTTACAGGATCATAAGTTTCTACCATGCAGTCAAAGAAAGGATCCAAGCCACATACTGCTCACCTATGAACCACGGCAGTTAACTACTGGGTGTAAAACATGTATCTGAAGAGCATTTTGATTGTGGAAGAGTGGGTTTGCTTTAGAAATAAATGTTTGTGATATTCTGACAAGCCATGCTCAACAGATCTGTCAGACCAGGATTCTAATATTAGATCACAATGAATATCATTCATCAATTCATAAAACCTTGAGTCCATAGGGGTGTAATGTTTAAAGACATGGGAAATTGCATGCAAGTACAAAACAAAGATTAAGCAAGAATGCTCAAAGACTACACTACAGCTGCTATTTGTGACTTCACAGATATTCTATCTCCAATGATTTAACTCTTTATAAAATGGCTGTGCCTTTCTGTGGAGACTTGTTTGCATCAAAATGCAGCAAGCATTACTCCATCTGCAAAAAACCCCTGAGGTCTGGCTCAGGCTTCACCTGAGGAGAGACAGCATTTCTCTGAACTTGGGAAGGGTTCAGTGTCATCCTTGCTACCAGCCCTGGAGGAGAGAGAGCTCACTGATGGAATGATTGCCCTTGTTAAAGCTGTTTCAGCCCAACAGGAGGGAAGACACATGAATTGTATCAAGTACTAATCCGCTGTACCCAGAAGCTGGTTTATTTTTCACCCTGAAGCACAAAGCCTAACGCACCTGGTTCATACAAACTGTTAACTGACACAGTCGAGGCAAGGTGTTCTCTGCTGTCCTCAGCACTTGGCTGGATCCCACTGTCACTGCTTCGTACTGTTTTGGGGAGAAACTGCAATTACTATGCAGACCACAAGTTACCTGCTCCTGAGAGATGCCATGATAATAAAGCAAGCTCTTATACTTGGTCCTGAACATACATAAAAGGATATCTTTTTTTAACTGCTAAGAATTACTCAATACTCTTGATGCATCCATAGGAAACAAAAATGTGAAGTGACATATTGCACTCATAACATTTAGCGTTGTTATTCATGTTGAAGATTATAAGGAAAGCAAAGATCAGGATAAGTAAAAAAGCTTAAATTATTTCATGAAAACACTAAGCGATGCTTTCGGCTGGAGACACCAGATCAAAGGCAGGGCCATGGCCACAAGACACAATGGATCACTAGTGCAAACACTGAACACGCCATAGCTGTAGTACTTACTACTACGTAGCTTTGAAGAGGTATCAAAGTAGGAGAAGAGTGAATCTAGTTCATCAGGACAGAACAGAGACTCCCGCCTGGCCTCCTCGCTACTTACAGCAACCGCTGGGACATGCAAGTTAGCAAAGCACAAAGCAGGCAGTAAGGAAGGGATAGGGCAGGAAAGAAAGTTATTGGAAAGATTCAGAAGGATGAAAGTACGGAGGAAAGAAAGTGGTTAATATGTTTCTGAGTGATACACATTCCCACTCCAAATTCTTCCCCACCTAGAAGTGCACATCCCTGAACAAGTTTCTCTTCCTCCCCTATAGGTCAGAACTAGGCTGTGACCCATTAAAAAACAGATTCCAATTGCTCTGCACAAGGCAGGCAAACAGGTAATACAAACCCATGCCACCTGAGACTGACTGTGTGCAACACAGCTAAGGAGAGAGGCGTGGAAATACCTTTTTGGGATGCCGCACCTTGGTCCCCTGCCCAAAGGGATTTTTCAGGGCCGCTGTGCCTTTTGTCTTCCTGACTCGGAGGCAAAGCTTGTGTTCTGGCTTCAAGCAAAGCTCCTGATGCAGGCTGCTTCTCTACAAACTTTTTTTCCACGTATTTTGCTCTGATGTATGCCTCCCTCTCTTGCCTGTCACACACAAAATCCCTGGAGTTAGTAAGCCGATAGTTTCACGTCTTCAGGCATTGAAAGAACATTTATTTCACACTAAATCCAGTAACCAGGGCACCTCCAGCACATGTGATGGAAACATGAAAAGCACACTCACTCTCCCTGGATGCCTCATTAAATTTGGCATAAGGCTCAAGAGACAGTAATTTTGTTGTGCTCATGCATGTATGTTTTCTTTCAGGCTGTGACTTCAGAGAGTGTAGGTGGAAGAAACAAGCATTAGTTACTGCATGCTACTTCTGGGTATTAGTCCCTTATACATCCTTTCTATTGTTAATAACCAATTAATACAGTATGTATTTAGTTTCTGCAAATGGCAACATTTGCCAAAGGAGCATCAAGATTGCACAAGACAACAGCAACAAGGCTCAGGCAGGCACATGAAAATATTTGCTCTTGTAGCCTGAGGTTATCTCCTTCAGACATACGCCAGTGGTGACAAGCTGATGGAAGGGGCTATAAAAGTATTACTCCTAAAACTGCCAAAAAGCAGTTACTACTTTAAGTTAGCAAATCTCCTAGATTATTTTTAACATAGTCTCCAAACTGCCAACACTTTATAAAGCACTGTTTTCTAGAGCATACAACTGCCTGACAAGCAGCAGCACAGAACTAGAAAGCTGGTAAACCCCCCAAGTTTTTAAGACATGTTGTATAGCAGAGGTTAAGCAGCTACCCCCAAACACCAATTAGCATCAGAGAAATGGAAGACAGCAATACAATTATTAGAAGGCTGCTGTAAAGCAGCAGAGCTCATGTACACTGTAGGCAGAAAGAAGGGAGTGTTGTGGGCATCTTGGAACAGAACTCAAGAACAGCCACTGTAACCAAAAGACTGTAAGCACAGGCTCCTTCCAGGAGCATGCTCAGAGAGCAAATACTGCTGGCTGTGATGGTTCAAAGAAGACAAGACATTAAAAGCAACATGCCCACGTTGATGGGACAGCACAGGATGCTCTAGAGTGTCATCAGAGGAGGAAGTGAGATCAGAAAAAGAACAAATGAACAAGAAGTTGAGAAGGACAAACAGAAGGCACACCCAACAGAGACAGTGAGAAAAGGGAGAGAGCAAAACATACTGGTGAAAAGGGAAAAGAAAGAGTACCTCAAAGGTGTGTTACACAGTTAACTGGCAGCATCTTTTAAAGCTGGCAGCTGAAGGAAGCAACATGAAAAGGAAGGAGGAGGCACTGCTAGTAAATTACTACCTTTGGCTTCCAGGTTGTGGCTTCTTTATTCCCACTTTTTCCAACTTGGCTTCATATATTCTATTTATAACATCATTTCCCAATTCACACATAAGCTATGAAGCAAAACAAATAAATTCAAATACAGTTGCAAAAGGCTTTTTAATCTCCCTACTTAGCTATTTTTAACCCCTCTCAGTCTGTTGTTCTAGCTTGGTGTTTTCACTGGTAAAAGTAACCTTACAGAAATAAGCAAGGGTTTATAGCATGATAATGAAACAGATCAAATTCTGAGTAAGATAGCAAAAAAAATGATAGTCACTCCTCTAATCTGCCATTCCCCTCTGAAAAAGGGCTGCAAAAATTATCATCTGCCATTCAAGTATCATTTCTGTGCAACAAGGAGGGCATCTGCAGGCCTTATTAAGAAAGGTGCTCTCTTCTACCAGCTTTACTGTTGGCTGTTCTTATCCCATGGGCAAGAGACAATCAATTCCATTCCATCTTGTCCAACAGACATTCCTGCTAAATTACAGTGTGAGGCTGTCTACAGGAAAAGGCTAAAGACAAAAAACAGCCTGCATGTAATACTTTAAGGAGGGTTTGGCCCCTGAAGTCCATATACTGATGGCAATGAGCAGGCTTCATACTTCTAACACCACTTAGAATATGCAGTTCTGGTTCTTAGCTGAACTTGTGTTTTCTTTTTGGTTGGTTTCCTCAGCATGAACACACTGACACTAAAATCATTTAGGGCCAAATCACAAGAGAAACACCATTACTCACACTGCCT
This sequence comes from Melanerpes formicivorus, assembly GCF_026170545.1. NCBI lineage: Eukaryota > Metazoa > Chordata > Aves > Piciformes > Picidae > Melanerpes > Melanerpes formicivorus. The sequence goes on along the minus strand of NW_027142364.1, from coordinate 20,683,939 downwards.
TTTGGTTGTTCAGAACAAAGCAGCGATACCCAAGCACCAGAACATGACAGCTAGGAACAAATGCTCTGCAGCAATTATCCAGCTGCACACAGGATCCTTGCCTGAGTTCCTGTTTCAGTGTCACATGATTTTCATAACCACGTTTCACACTGGAATTTTGGCACACAAACAGCACGTGAGAAGAGCTGCAGGAGTGCTCTCCTGTAAGTCAGCAGGGGTAAAACAAGATCAGGATCTCCCTTTAAGAGCTGACCTTTGAATTTTCAATCATGATCATGCTTTGGGCTGATATAGCACTGCCAGTATTTTTCAGCCCAGTATTTTTCAGTTCTGGGGTTTTATGATCAAAGGGCATTAATGAACCTGAAGTTGACATAAGTTCTTTTAGCTTGCAAACTAGTAACAAGAATGATTACTGCTACTGCATGCATTGTAAAAGAGACAGAAAACCAATGTCCAACCATACTGTCATACCTTAAGAAGTTCAGGTTCCCAGGAATCCAGAGTTAAAGATCTTACTTTTGAGAAGTGGACTCCCAAACTCCTAAACAGCATGAAACAAACATTAGCCTGTAAGTGCCGTGCTTTGTCTCGCCTCAGGCAGCTTTGCCGTTCATTTACGCACATAAAGCGGTTACCTTAATTCTCTTTACACACGGGAGGTCTCTAATCTTGCTCCAATATACATTTGGAGAGGCAAACACCCCCCTTCCTACTCTAGTCAATGCACAAATACAGTTCTGAAGAGTTCCCCAACCTGTGTATCCCTGAGCACTCAATGCACAGCGTGATTCCAAGGTTGATACTGGCCCAGCGAGGATCTGCCAAACCACAGTCACAGCAGGCAGCATTACCAGGAATGCACTGAACTCGCTGTAGGGCACTTTCTCCCTTCAGTAACTTCTCTTTTGTCTCACTCCCAGATTCCAGGCTGCCAGTGGAAGGGGATGATTTCTTCTCCTGTTTCTAAAAAAAACAGAATACAAAGCAAAAGAAGAGACACACACAATAAATCGAAGTCCCTCAGATGAGAACAGTTCACTGGAACCCTAGGAAAGCAACTGCTAAGGCCAAGGAAAGAGAGAACTGTCAAACTGGTTAGCTTTCTAGAAGAAACATGAACTGAATATAGGAGAAGCCTATGAATTTTAGCCACACTACAGAAAAGTCTCATCAAAACATGCCAAAATAACATTGAAGTGAAAGACAGATTAGATATAAATCCTAGCCTTCAAAATCTCACTGCATTTCCAATGGGTTCTTTCTTTCCTCCCCCCAAACAAGAGGGGTTTTTCTCCATATTTAATTTCCAGGATCTAAAAGGGAGTTGTGATTTGGCTGGTGGTTGTTCAAACTCACCTCAGCTTCATCCCCTTTCTCTCTATATGCTGTAGCAATGCTGGTCTGAACAGCCTTAATCCATGCCTGCCGCAGCTTTTCCGAGTCAGCCTGGAGCATGCAGCTTCTGTGAGGAATCGCACACATGGTCAGATCCAGAGAGACTGACTGAGCAGCTAACATCAAACAACACATGGTTCAATAAAACACACACTCCTGGGAAGGCTTCTGGCTATTAGCAGAATGATACTGCTTAGCAGGCACCATCTCATAAACTCATCCATTCAGGGCTAAGAAAGCAGCTGCCCCTTTCATGGTTTGTGAACTCTGTGTTGCAGAGCTATTTGCAGGTAATGCTAAACCAACACTAAAACATGACTTCTCAAATAACCCAGAGAAGGGCTTAGCTCCCTATTCCCTTTTTTGTCTCATCCTAAGTGTCTCAGGTTTATATCCCCACATGCAATTTACCTCTGAGACAAGACAGAGGTATCAGTCCAAGGAAACACAATTTTGTTCACAGAGATCAAGAGAAAACTGTTGCAAAGCTCTCTGAGAAAAACTGAACTACTTTTTACAGCAAGAGTCAGTGAAACAGGTGATCAAGTATAAAACTGCTCCAACATTTAAGGGGTGAAAAAATATAGGTGAGCAGGAGCAAAATGCATGTTAAAGTGATGAAGAGTCAAGCACTAGGCACCACTCTATAAAAACCAGAAATTTAAGCCTGAGTGGAGAGTATCAATAACCTCCCAAGCTAAAGACAGGTTGACTTATATCAAGAACTTAAAATAGGGCCACATCTCAAAATCCTTAATGAAAAATCCATGCCCTGCCCTTGCTGCAGCAGAGCTGCCATACTTCTCCAAATACAACCAGTACACTGCACTGCTCAAGGTGAGATACTTTCATTTGGTAGTTGCATTTAGTGCTTTCTGAGCTGTTAATTTAATGCCACTGAGACAACTTAGTAAGATCTTTCTTTCACATGGCACCAATCAAAGCTTTGGAGAAACTGAGAAGCAGCTTTTGATAGTATCAGCTATTAAGCCACAACAGCTCCACGAGCACAAGCTGTTTCTGCAGAATGCACAGGAAGGCATGCTTCTTTCAAATGGAAGTAATCTAAACACTAGGCACACTTCTCACAGCATCACCTACTCTTAGCCAAAACATTGGAGAGCAGAGCTGTTCAGATACTTGTCCTGCTTTGATCTGTCCCAAGAGAAATGTTAATCTCGTGTTGCAAGATCAGTGAGTGCAGTGATTGCTTTGGTTCTGTCAGTAAGTGTGCTCCCCCACTTCTGCTTACTTTGTTGGGGAAACCACCTCAAAGCAGAAGCGTCGCTCTATGTCTTCACAGTGTTTGACTGTGCAAAGCCGCAAATCTTCCACAACTACTGTGGGATTATCCTGAGGCAGAAAAAGAAAGTCACACAGAAGAAAGAGAATAAAGTTACTGACAATCCAAAATGCACCATTGCATTCTATTTCTTTCTTGAGACTGGTTTTTACCTCCAAGAATGAATACAATCAAAAGGTCGAACGGCAGCACATATTTAGGTGAGTTTTCATAGTATCCTAGTATCAATCAGGGTTGGAAGGGACCACAAGGATCATCTAGTTCCAACCCCCCTGCCATGGGCAGGGACACCCCACACTAGATCAGCCTGGCCAGAGCCTCAGCCAGCCTGGGCTTAAACACCTCCAGGGACTTGGCCTCAGCCACCTCCCTGGACAACCCATTCCAGGGGTTCACCACTCTCATGGGGAAGAACTTCCTCCTCACATCCAGCCTGAATCTCCCCACCTCCAGCTTCATTCCATTCCCCCTAGTCCTATCACTACCTGAGATCCTGAGAAGTCCCTCCCCAGCCTTCTTGTAGGCCCCCTTCAGGTACTGGAAAGCCACAATGAGGTCACCTGGGAGCCTTCTCTTCTCCAGACTGAACAGCCCCAACTCCTTGTTTAGCATTTAGCTCACATTTAATGAAAGCTTAGAGCAAACTTGGAGAAGTCCTTTTTTTCCTACAGTTCAAACTATTCAATAACAGCTTTGATTTAAGCAGCAGTGTTCAAAGGACTTTAAAAGATGTGCTTTAAGGAATGAGATTAGCTTACAAATTAATCAGATTATACCAAAAATCAGTAATACTGCAAGCGCCAAACAAAGCCAGAGGCTGGATGGAGAAAAATTGACTCAATAAGAATTTTATTCTAATCTGAAAGCATTTTGTAAAGGCGAATTTAAAAGACCAACACACTGAACAACAACCCCCCCAGTGTCATTGGAATTCATCAACATGAAATGCCCAACTCAAATGTGCTCACACAAACTCAACTGTTTGCTTCCCTTCCAAAGACAGAAAAATGAAGAATCTGGATTTGATGACATCAAGCACCAAGGAACAGCCTCTGAACCTGGCCTATTAGCATCAAAGAGTTTTTCCTTGTTGGAATTTTCCCCTCCATCTCCATACAGTTTTGTTCCAAAATGAGAGCATGGGCCCAAATGTTGATAGAGCATTCGATAGCTTGGGGCAGAGTAGTGCTCGCTGCTGGACCACATACATTAACTTTCCCAGCAGCAAAGAGACTGACATGGACTCCTGAACTGCATTTGCAGTATTAAATGCACATACATAGCACCCCTGACTTTTTCATAACAAATACTTCTCTGCCTTTTCCCCCTGTCCCCTCCCCAACTGCTAAGTTGGGTATGTGAACTCAGCAAGCAGCTGGAGGGAGCAAGCTGTGAACTGCTCAAAGAACAGGACAGAGTACTTCAGCGTCAGCAAGTGTGTACAAGCCTTTTGAGACCATCAACTTAAGGATCTTCTTTGCAATAAGGTAACATAACCCCACAGCAAATGAAGAATGTGTTTACAAGTCCCTCTGCAGGCATCTCAAATATTCATTGTGGCTATTACTCTCATTTTACAAAGGGTGCAACTAACTGACAAAACGCAGTAGGTTGTTGGAGACCATACAGGATGCCAATGCCAGCACTGTCCCTTCTTCCTCTGGCCAATGAGGAAAACCATCCCTCACTACTCCAAACAATCCCAAGCCAGTTTTTGTTGCTTACCTTAAACTTCTTCTGGTACACAAGTTGGTTATTTTGTATTGAGAACCAGCGCCTAGTCAAATGAAGAGACATCCAGAGAATACATAACTGATTTCACAGTGCTTATCGGACTGAAACGTGCTAACATGTCATCTACAACAGAGAGACTGCAGAACAAACTCACAAGAGTAAGGCTGCAGTCAGTTCTGGCAAGTGTTTGGTGAGAAAAATGACAACAGAGAAAGCAGAGACAAAACAGGAAAGAAAGCCAGATTCCAATAATTTTGAGTCCTAAACACAGGCATTGGTGTTACGACAACAGTAGTTAAGCTACCACATAAACCAGGTCCATTTCAGGGAACCTTTACTTCTGTATTTCAGCAGTAAGATGCCATTTAAAACCAAATTGTTTGGTGACACAAATCAGATGGCTCAAGGAACAAAAACACTGCAGCTAGGCAAACTACTCGCTCCTGAAATCTTTTGGAGAGTAGAAGCAAGGAGTAACTTAGCACAGCCCTAAGAATACTGCAGCGTGGCTATCCCGTGCAGGTTTGGTATCTGTGTGTCTTTGGTCTTTCTTAAAAAGGTTTAGATGCTGAAATCAAAAGGAGTGCATACAAAAGCAGCAAATCCAAGGAAAAACTTTGAAGCAGGATTCTAACTTGAGCCTCAACTCTAGGAAAATATCAAATAAAAGATCTAAGGAAGGCATCCCATGACATCCAAAGCAAAATATAACACCTGAGCTCCTCTGAACTGTATCCTTCCCTGTCAAACTTGCCTTTCAGATTGGATACAATCCATAGAGAATGGAAAGGCCATTCATATTATGGAGGGGGGGGGGGGGGGGGAATTAGTATATATAAGCCCATCAGATCTCTTACATTTTAGTGAGGCCACTGAATAGAGCAAAAAGCTGCAAATACAACCATCCCTTTCTAGCTCTTCTGGAGATGCACAAATTAAAAGCTAATCAACCACCACTGGTTTTGAACTGATGAAAATGAAGGGACTGTAAAAATGACTTCTGTCCTGCAGTGGCATTTACACTTTTTATTCTGTTCAGGCTGACAATCTACCCTGTCTTAATCATAGCATGGTTCCTGAACGACCTCAAGTACCCTGCCTATAGCACACATCACTCTCTCTCGGCCCTGCCAATTAGTTTGAATGGCAACAACATACAAAACACTGTATTGCAAAATCTCGTGCTGTTCTCCACAGGCTGTTGAACTCGAAGCTACAGTTGACTACCATTAGTAACAAGAGGGCTCCATGTATTTATTTAACCACCACAAGCCATTCAGGAAGGGAAGCACGCAGAGCCGGTTAGGCAATATTAAGGTACACAAACCAATTAGGTTCCAATCAGGAAAAATCTAGTATTTGTTAGATAGTTAGTACTTAGTAGACAGATGAGATTCTACCTTTCAACAATTCAATTTCAAATGTTGTGCAGATCTACTTAAATTTTAAAAGCAGCAAGAGGATCCTTCTTCCCACACCGGATTTCCAACACAATACCACTCAATCTTTTTCACTTAACTGAACAGTAGAATGCAAAAAGAAGTTAAGCACTCTTTCAGTTTATGAAGAGCAGTAGTTTTGGTCACTGCTACTTAAAAGGTATCACCTTTACCATCTATTAAAAAAAAATATGAAAAAGGTAGGAACTAAGCCTCAAATATGAGCATAAGGCTTAACTGCTAATACTTAAACAGACCACAACAAAAAAGAGCAGACTGCAAAATCGAACTCAAGCTTTCTAAGGTGCTCTTTTGGAACATAACCCCAAAGAGAAAACCCATGAAAAGCAGTGTCTGAGTGACAAGGGACACAAAAATAAACACAGCCTTGCCCCAAGGGAACTGCCCTTAGGCGTTCATGAATGCAATGATCCATTTATTCTACAGCTAAGTATTCAGTGAGTTGAAGCAATTAAGTTCCAATCTGATCAAGGGGATGTTGAGAGAGCACACACACTCTACAACAAATCGGGGCAATCGTTTAAGTCTTCCAACTGCTTTTTCATTCCTAGGACAGAAATGATAGCTGCTTAAGAGAACTTTGCAGTTCAGCCAAAATGTGTGGGGCTTTGGAGGCCTCTTTTAAAGGAAACTTTTATTGTACAAGATCAACACTCGATTCTAAAGCATAACTTGTAAACCATGCTTTTGAAGGGTGATGCCAATGGAGAAGAAAGTGAATGCATTTTATTGTGTGCTTAAAAAAAGAGTGACTGACTGACTCCCCTCTGACACATCAGCACCACAGCTGTTTTATCCAGGTCAAAAAAACTTGGGAGTTATTTAGTTTGAACCAAGTGTCATCAACAAGCCCTACTCATTAGTGCAGGAAACAGACTGCTGGGGGTCTACAGCCAGGAATAGAAGTACTGAAGGTACTGCCACAGGGCGTACCATATCTACCCTGCTCTAAGGACTAACGATTATAAACCTTTAGGCAACGGATGTGCAACAAGTACTGACCATTAAGTGTGCCATTCTGACAACAGCAGGAGAGAAGCATGGCAAAAGAGCTTGGGGAGTCACAAAACAATTTGAATGGCTTCGCTCAGCAGCGCTTGGATACAGCTATCAGGGCTTGGAAACAGAATGTTTTCCATCACTTACACCTGCATCATTCCAAAGAGCATTTATTAAGTATGAAATATTAAAGACTAAATAGGGGGAAAACAATAATCTTCAGAGGATAATAAAAAAGGGCAAAACAACAAACCAAAAAAGCCCAAACTGTAAAACTTAACTATTTCAGGTTTATGTAAAAATAAACCACATCATGCTTATTGCCTGTCAAAAAAGGTTGTTCCACTAGCTGCTCCCAGCAATGCATATAAAACAGAGTGATTAGAGATGTACAACATGTAAAAGCTACATCTTCATTTTCAATGCAGGTGATAAGCAAAAAACCTCACCAACTTCAGCTATAAAAAACACAACCAGAAAACAAAACCTGGACAAAAAAAATCAAAGCACTGATCCTGGAGATTCAGAAGTTTGAGTGCAGAAACTTTGCTTTAATGCCTTTAAAAATCGAGCTAGTTTGATCTTTCTAATGCTTTTGAAGGTGTTGAGCAGCAGGTACAATGGCATCCCAGGCAGAATCCTTCTGTTCTTTTTCTTAGACTGAGCCACTTACACATCCATTGCGAGTAATCAAAATTAAAGGCGGGGTTAATTGAGAGCTTTTTGCGTGCCAAAGAGACATTGGGAAGGTATAAAAAGCTGGTTGGTACCTGATGTGATCTGGCTTTTTCCTGTCATGTGAAAAAATGGGGTAGGATTAAAACATAAGGGAAAGGAGGAGAAGGAATGAAAAAAAAAATGCAAAATGAGCAAAATAAGCAAAGAATTAAGCATGACCTGAAAACACAGCAGAACGAAAAAGGAAAACATTCAGTGCACCCAACCTTCAAACGGCTCAGAACAAACGGAGGTTTGGTGAGAGCTCTTCTCCCTACACCCATATATTCACACAGATCTTTCTTCCCAGGATGGACTTCTTGCAGTTGAAATTCCATGAATCAAAAGAGCTTTCCACCTCCTGCCCCACAATGATAAATGCACCTGCATTCCAGATCCTGATGCCTTAAGTAAGGCTGTGTACAATCAGTTGTATCATTTACAGACAGATTTACATACATTTAGCAGAAGTCTCTACAGCTGTTGGTGTGAGACTAGCCAGCATCAAGATCCCATTTTGATTCCACCAAAGTGTATTATCTGAAATACTCAGGTACCTCCCACATTAGCCATCTACTTGCAATAGAACAAAACTGCAGAGCTCCAACTCTTTCAAAACACTGCAACACTCAACTGCAAATAGCTCTTGGGGTTTGTCCTGCACCCTGCTCAAACGCGATCTGTTTCTCAAAGGAGCATCATGCAGAACTAGCCTAAGAGGAGGAAACATGATGCAAAATCCCAAATGGCTGAAGTGCTCAGGCGACTGCCCCCCAAGCCACCAGCTGCCCCAGGAAGAAACTACACCACCCTAGCAAGAACTTAGCTTGGGATTGGAAACAAGGCAAGTTCTCACTCCTTAGAACAGGCTTTCCCCTTTTCAAAGGGGTGCATCATGTAGTTTTGATCTTTTTCCTCCCTCAGCAACCAGACTTTTTCCAGGATAACTCCCCACAGGGAATTCATGGATTCACTGATCCAGACATGCACACAGAAGCATCACAACTCTCTAGGTGTGATGCTTCTCTAGTCTTAATGCACATACTAATGTGCATCAAACCCAGACAAAATCCATTGTATTATTTCCTTCTCTCTTGAGGCTTTAATGCTGGTGAGCATACACTAACAGTGATAATTCTACTGACATTTGGTGCCTTGAGTTCAGTCTTAGAAAGGCCTTGAACCATCAGAGCACCAATACATGTTACTACTGAGAGTGCAGTCAGCAGTTAACAGGGAAGATCAGGGCCATCACAGCTCAGAACACCAGGAAACCCTAGGATCTCTTTCCAGGAAAACTATTCTGTGTTTATTTCACAGCTGGTTGGTTTTTTTACCCTCCAAGATGGGCATACAATGAAGCAAACTAAACTACTTATCCACTAAGGACACTGAAAATGCCTGTCTTGCTGTCTCCATCTTCAGCTCTGAGTTCCCTTGTATATAAAGCACATCATTCTCAAAATGTTTCCTCCTTTGGTATGTCTTGTACATTTTTATGCTCAGAACAGTTTTAATCACACTAATGGCACAGTCCCTCTTGTACTCTGTCTAGTGACTGGAAAAACACTATCACCACCAGCACATGATAAACTTGAATCTGTATTATCTCCCTGCAGTTGAAACTGCAATACCACTTAAGTGATTCAGTGGAAACAGCCAGTGGGAAGGGGCAACAGCCACTTCAGTGCCTGCAATGCAGGAAGCAATTACAAGTGTATTCATCACTAAAAGCAAGATAAAAATCAAAGCATGGTAAGGGACCATGGGAGATCATCTAGTCCAACCCACCTGCTAACACAGGAGCACCTAGATCAGGCTGCATGGGAACATGCCCTTAATTTCTGTTAAAACATGAAAATTTGGGATACATTCAGAAACTAATAGCTGTCTTCATTAAGGTCCTGAACATCTATTTTGTGGATGACAACAGTAGCAATAGTTTCATGATAATTAATTAATGGGTTGTGAATGCAAAGCACAAAATTCAAATGACTGATTCCATTTCTAAACTGTGTTTATAGACAGACAGAATATCTACTATCATAGTATCAGTCAGGGTTGGAAGGGACCACAAGGATCATCTAGTTCCAACCCCCCTGCCATGGGCAGGGACACCCCACACTAGATCAGCCTGGCCAGAGCCTCATCCAGCCTGGGCTTAAATACCTTCAGGGATGGGGCCTCAACTACCTCCCTGGACAACCTATTCCAGGGCTTCACCACTCTCATGGGGAAGAACTTCCTCCTCACCTCCAGCCTGAATCTCCCCACCTCCAGCTTCATTCCATTCCCCCTAGTCCTATCACTACCTGAGATCCTGAGAAGTCCCTCCCCAGCCTTCTTGTAGGCTCCCTTCAGATACTGGAAGGCCACAATTAGGTCACCTGGGAGCCTTCTCTTCTCCAGACTGAAGTGATGTTCTCAACCTAATTCTGTAGAATCCAACTTGCCCATCACTGAGCTAAGTCATTGAGAATCTAAGACTAAAAAAAGCCTAAGGCTCAGCTTTTTTTGAATGCTCCTGTGACAAACAGAGAAAGCCTATAAGCAAATATCAATTGTGCAGCACGAGTTGTTAGGTCTGACTCATTTACTGGGCTGTTTACCTTGGCTCCCTTGATGTACTGTTTGATTATGGTTTTGTATCTCCAAACCTGTAACATAACTTCAAAACCCATTGTCTGTCTTGATTTAATTATGACTTCCTCCTGTTTAAATTCCCAACAGTTAGTTTTAATTGAATCCCACTCCCTAACCATGTTAAGGTAAGATGTGTGAAGAAGCCACGTGGAAGAAGAATTTTGCCAGGAAAGACTGAATCAGATTAGCCTTCAGGTCCCTTCCAAACTTGAATTCTATGACTCCATGAATATTTCTCAGGCACCTCCCAATGCTTCTGTCCTGCTCCTTCCTTGCACCTCCCCACAGAACAAGATCTTCATGACATCCAGAAGCAGCACCCAGAAAGTGAGTCAGTCACTTATCAAGGGCCTTGAGTGAGTCCTGCTAAACACCTTTCTTAAAAGGACCCTTTCAGCCTGCTGAGAATCCAAGAAAGAACAATCTCCTACCCTGTTACTGAGAATTTTTCTCAGTGTGTTTACACTAACATTTCACTCCAGACCAGGACTGTGCTTCTGAAGCACCTCTCAGTTTCCTCCCTCGGCTGTCCTTCGATGCTTCACAGATTTGTCTTTGAGAACTCGGAGTTCTGCTTGGATGAAACTAAGTCAGAAGCTATATTACAATGACAGATGGACAACCAGACCACAAGACCAGTCTAGAAGTAGTCCAAAGCAACATCTCCTATAGTAGTTGCACGTGACTGGTTAACACAGGGACAGTCTCACTGACATCAGTGGCCCTTGCATCAGTCTACAGGCTGAAGTGAAGCCATCACACTTTGCTACAGACTAGTGATGTGCCAAGATGCTTAAGGAATTGCAGAACAATTAAGGTTAGAAGAGACCACACATCCAAACACTCACCCTGGCATTTGAAATGCAGCAAGTAGTTTAACAAAAGCACTGCTGCAAAAATTGCAGAACATAAGATAGCAAGAGAAAGCTCAGTATCACAACACATGGACTGTGTCTCTGTGTGACTGAAAGGGCTTCAGCATGTACTGTATTTCCTTGGGGAAAAAAACCCAACAATATATACATCCCTGGAAATACAAAAGAAATCCTGTTCAGAGAGGAAAATATTTAAACAATAGTAAAATCTCCACTGTCAAAGAGACATGACTAATGGTTGATTTGGAATCCCCACCAAGACATCAAAATTAAGCAGAAGTCATCACACAAAACAGGGTTTGTAAAGGCTAACAATTGCATGCTTATTCTGGAAAGCCAGACTTGAGTTCTTTAGTATTTGAGTCCTTCCCTGCTCCCAATCACTCTACAACTTCTATTTTATCCTCTGTTATTTTTGCAGCATAGCTCATTGCATACAATCATAAGGATTGTTCTATTTCTACCCCAAAGTAAGGCCAAATGCAATGAAAGGGTCAGACTGTGCACAACAAAGCAAGCTTTCCACACACTGAACTCTTCCAAGCTTAGATGCACTCTTAGAAAAAGGTTTGCAAACAACTGAGACAGAGAAGAAGGGAAGGCAGCTTCGAAGTGTCATCTCTAAGTCAATGAACAAGCTGTCCAAGCGTTCTGCCAAAGCTGTGGAATCAGCAAGTTGCACAGGTGGCAAGTCAGACCAGAATTTAGCTTAACAAGCAGCATCATAATAAGCTAGTAAGTAGAGGGTTTGAATAATTACCTGTTCCAGGTCTTGAAGGCATTGCTGGCTCGCTTGAACAGATAACCTTCCATAACAATGCCATTGGCTGCATCTACATTGTACTCTAGTTTAGTATCGTCACTGGAATAATCCTAGTGCAATGGGAAGAGAAAAAGACACTGCAGTTTCAAACAAAAGCTTCCAATATGGACAGTACTGATGTCAAACAGAGCAAACATTTAGGAAGACTGTTTTGCTTGCAGCACTTGAGGCAAGCCAGGACTCTCAGCCCCTGGCCTATTTCTTTTTAAAGCATTTTTAGGCGATGGGAATTCTGAGGATTTTTACTTGACCTGCACACAGTGGGAATTTCTTGCTCCTAGTAGTGAGCACATGAAGGGCAAACATTACTGACAGAGTATCTGATGCTTCAACTCTCTGCTCAAATGGTCTTACATATATATTCCCAAGAGAGGAGAGAGCAAGTTAAAGGGGCAAAATGGGAGTTAAAAGTCCAAACGGAAACGTAGCTGCAGCCAACTATACAGAGCCGGTTGTGCTTTCTTCAGCACTGTCACCTCAACAAGGGAGCCAAATCACAACCTAGAGTAGAAGCCAAATAAAGATGATGCTATCAGTTCTCTAAATTAAAGAGGTCATGGTGCTGGCAATGATGCCAAGAACTCAGTAGTCCTTTTCTCTTATGATCCTCAACAAAAATAAAGGTAGAAGCAGGGCAAGCGAGTAGACATTTCAACCTAATGTATCTAGGATTTCATAGCTGATGGCATTCAGAAAGTGTTAGAAGTTCTTTCTGGTTTGGTTCTTCTCCCCCCCCCCCCCCCCCCCGCCTTCTTACTCTCTCAGGAAAAAACAAAAGGGAGCAAACTCCTATAAGCACAGACTTAGCCATCCTGATGTCACATTCCCTCCCCCCCCAGACCCCTGATAAATCACTAACTCACCAGCTCCCAAACATAATGAAACCTGCTAAAGATTTGCATCTTCCCGCCTCAGTGATGCCTGCAGCTCCTTGTCTAGTGAAAGAAGATACACTCCCCTCAGCCTTCTCTATCTAAATTGCTCTGTAATCACATTTTCCTCCAGGTTTGGAGAACTACTGCAGAAACTGCAGCCACCTTTTCCAAGGCATCTAGATTCATGCTTTGAGGCTTATACAAGCACGGCAAGAAAACGCCTTTGGGTCATTTATCATGCTACCCTCTCAGCCCAACCTGTCTAAAACACTGAGCCTTTGTCAGGAAGTGCACTTGGTGTCTTTTTTAACAGCTCCTCTGGCTGATTCCCACATTTGTAGAGCAGCTAAAGACACAGAAGCACACAGACAGATCATTAATATTTTCCTAGCAATACAGAGCAGACTATCAGCTGAGGGGGGAGGGAGTAAAGCTTTCATCTGCTTTAGCCGTAACATTCCATTGATAAAGTTGTGCTCAGGGAAAAAGATCAGCAAACACTCCCCTCCCCCAACCCTGCCCCATTTAATTTCATTTATAAGAATGAAAGAAAAATAAACCAGTTATGTTTGACCTTCTCTGCAGTCCTGCTACTTTATCATTAACAAACAGGAGAGTAACAGTCACATTGTGGTTTATTTTTATCTTGGTGCATGAAACAGTGAATCACAACAAAATAATCAGGGGGGGGAGAGAAGCACAGTTGTATTTTCCCCATGTCCTGAAGAAGAGAGTCACATGTTAATGAACCCAGTCACTTGCTGTGATTCAGAATGGTGTATTCCTTAAGCAAATGTAGAGCTAATAGAGTTAGTTAGTAAGCAGGTTTCAGTTGGGACTAAAGCACATTTCACCTAATTAAAACTAAGAACATGAAGACAGTACTACAAAAGTTACACTGGAGTGCTGTAAGGCACATTTCTTTCAGCTCTGAAGGATGGAACATCTATGGCTTCTGTTCTGATAGTCATTTTTCAAGGTTGGCCAGCTACTCAAAAAGAATCACAGAACCATAGAATGTTAGGGGTTGCAAGGGACCTCAAAAGATCATCCAGTCCAGCCCCACCTGCCAGAGCAGGGTCACCTAGGATAGGTCACACAGGGACACATCCAGGCAGGTTTTGAATGTCTGCAGAGAAGACCCCACAAACCCTCTGGGCAGTGTTTTGTCACCTGTTCCAGTGTTCTGTCACGCTCACAGAGAAGTTTTCCCTTATGTTCGCATGCAACCTCCTCTCCTCCAGCTTGCACCCACTGCTCCTTCTCCTATCATATCCCTGAGAAGAGCCTGGCTCCATCCTGACACTGCCCTTCATAAACATTAGTGAGGTCACCTCTCCAATCTCCTCCTCTCCAAGCTAAAGAGCCCCAGCTCACTCAGCCTTTCCTCAGTAGGAAGATGTTCTACTCCCTTCAGCATCTTTGTGGTTCTGTGCTGGACTCTTTCAAGCAGTTCCCTGAGGTCCTTCTTGATCTGAGGGGTGCAGAAGTGTACACAATACTCCAGATGTGGCATCACCAGGGCAAAGTAGAAGGGGTTATGCAAGTGAAGCATACAGCACACTTGCATTTTTCTTCCCTTTCTCTGTAATTGTCCATGAGAGATGCCAATGGTTCATTGCCACAATTCCTACTCATCTGGTGGGTCACAGAATCCTTGCTATTCCCCAGAGTGTTTCAGTGAATGTATTTTCACATGAACATATCAGTTTACCACAGATACTGGATGCATATTTTCTGTTTCTCTACATAGAATCATCATTAGCAAACCCCACCACTTCTCAGCAGCAGAGACTTCCGTTTACTTTCAATATGAAGACTGCTGGCAGGCAATGAAAACTATTCAAGCCATTTTTACCAGGAAATCTTCAGGGGTGCAAGAGTTGGCATTTTAACACTGTGTATGTATTCAGTATGGCTTTGCTTTGGAGAAGCAGAGTTTTCAACATTTGACCAAAAAAAAGCTAGTAAATAGGGGAGCAGAGGGACCAAGGAAAGCACTGATCTGAAGAGTTACTCCAGAACACACTGAACAGAAGACACTAATTGTGCACTTCCCACCCCGTTTAGACAGGTGCTTCCATTCCCTTCCCACTGGCATTTTTCATGCTTAAATTGACAGTCCCTTGAGGAAGGGCTTAAAATTCAGACAAGAAGCAACAAGGTTTACAGTCCAAGAGAAAGTGAAAGAAGGCAAGATAGTCACCTGAAATACTGGCACGTGTCTGTTGACACAGGAATTGCTTCTCCACAGCAGCTCCAGCTTATGCCTGCTTTAGGAATCATAGCATGCTTTGGGTTGGAAAGGACCTCTAAAGGTCATCTAGTCCAACTCTCCCTGCTGTAAGCAAGGATATGTTCAACTAGATCAGGTTGCCCAGAGCCCTGGTGAGCCTCACCCTGCATCTGCCCAGGGATGGGGGCCTCAACCACCTGCCTGGGGAACGTGTTCCAGCGTTCCGCTGACTGGGGCAGCATCTGACCTCATAGTGTGTTATTTATTCAAGATGTTAAGAATTTCCCAATCCTCACTCCAGCTGTTTCCTGTGCAGTTCTCTGGACACAGACTTTTACTTTTATTACTACTTTTTCAATGAAAAAGGCATTTGAATACAATAAAAACCTATCTGAATTTTCTTTCCTGTAGAGATTTCCCTTCTTTTGGAACAGAATGCTAGCTCTGTGACAACACCAGAAAGCCATAATGCTGTCTACTGGCCCAATCACTTTTTACTACAGGAAGGGGCTGCGAACTGCTCTGAAAACAAGAGGTTAAGTGACCCTGGGACATGGCTCTTTTGATAGGAATCTTTCCCTATCAAAATGTACTGCAGAAAGTTCCCAGAATGACCATGATGCGTTTAGATGAATAGAACAGGTTGCCCAGGGAGGTAGTTGAGGTCCAATCCCTGGAGATATTCAAGGTGAGGTTTGACAGGGCTCTGGGCAACCTGATCTAGTTGATGATGCCTAGAGCAGAGGGGATGGGGACTGGATGATCTTTGGTAGTCCCTTTCAACCCAGACCATTCTATGACTCTAATAAGTTCCTCCAGATGAATATGTAAAACACAATTTCTTGCACATAGACCAAAAAAAAGGTTCCTGAATATCTGATAGAAAACAAAAGTTAAATAAAAATACCAGACATGAGATCTCTTCAACCCAAAAATCAAACTGTGGTGGTTATCAGGCCTTCCCATGAATTTTGCTTTAGCTTCTCAGGCATAGGATGATGAGGAGGGAAGTGAGGTGAGTTACCTGATTAGTGCAATTGGCAAATACAGACAAGTGGGTGGGGGCGTGCACACGTGCACTTACCTAATCATTTCTGGATAGGAACTGTTCTTTATCCAGACAATGAAGAAATGGCATCATTCTGAAGCACTAGATTAAAACTTCAGTATGTTAAATGCACATACACTTCAGGGAGTATGCAATACAAGAAGCAGAACTTGCAGCAATCATAAAACATGGAAGGATTTGGCACTAGAGGATTTGGTAACGTATGGCTAAGAGGCAGCCCAGTGGAAAGGAGTGAACAAGGCTGCCATCCTGATCAGGCTGACCAGATGACAAAATGCTATCAACAAGAAGATCCAAGGTCTGAAGCAATTCAAGATGCTGAAATCCTGATGAGCTGGAAGCTAACTCGGTGGGAAGGTTGGGAAAGGCAAGTAGGAGACAAACACCAAACAGACCACATGATCTGAGTAAGAAACCAAGGAAATGATTTGATGGTCTCTAAGAAGAATCTCCAATAAAGCATGCCTTCCAAAGCCTGGCTGTGTTAACTTAAGTATTGTCCTCACAAATACACAGCAGTGACCTCACTGATAAGGA
This sequence comes from Melanerpes formicivorus, assembly GCF_026170545.1. NCBI lineage: Eukaryota > Metazoa > Chordata > Aves > Piciformes > Picidae > Melanerpes > Melanerpes formicivorus. The sequence continues at coordinate 20,667,270 of NW_027142364.1, read as the reverse complement.
CAGGAGACAATATATACACAGCTTGAAACACAGAACTTTAGAGGACAACATAGAATACAGTCTGACTGCCCTGGTTATAGTTTAGAGAGGACAGAATTGTTATTCAGCTCAGGTATGATTGCCATTTGCACTAGAAACATTCATATTACACAGATACAGCTTATCAAGCTTCATCAAGCTTAAACATGTCAATAACCATCAACACTATTACAAACAGTTTACCTGTAAAGCAGCCTTTCAAGCAGCATTTGGAGAAGAAAAGACAGACTGTAAGCACCACTAGCAACAGCAATGACCACGAGTCATAGTAACAAGTTTCATTTCTACGGTAAATAACTTACATCCCATAACTTACATCCTCCACCAAGCACCACTGTTCTCAACTAGTGCCCCTTCCTGAAACTAGGCCTCATTGAGCCCAAACAAATCACAATTTGATTGTCAGCATGAATTCTGAAGTTCCATCCCTCTCCCACTTCCCCTCTTCCTTGCCTGTAGTTACCTCCTGCCTGTCTCCCAACACCTCTTATCCTCACTGCCCTGGAACCCATCATCCTATCTGCTCAGTTTCACAGTTACTGTAGCTCTACTGCTTCCCACCAACTCCTGCAGGAGTGACAGGATGAAGGCAGACACATTCTCAGTAGCCAAAGTTACTTGTCCCATGACTACTAATACAGACTCCTCCTCTACTAAGGCTACCTAAATGACCATCCTAGCATGCTTTCCTTTCTGAGCTTACACATCAGATGTCATTTATGTTAGGCTTTTTTCCCCTCAATAAAATAAAAATCTCTGTCATCTCAAGAGATGCAGAATGTATTTGAATGAGAGTAAGCAGTGTTGCATTACCTTTAAACTGGCACCTAATCCCTTTCCAAAGTACCTGCTGTACTAGCTCACTACTGCAGAGTTCAGAGGAAATATTTTTAACTTCTAGCATTACACCTGCAAAACCAATACTGATCTAGAGCTTCTGAAACATCCAAACAGCAGAAGTCATTCCCCCCACAACAGCAACCAGCTACATTTTTCTCAGCAAAAACATGAGCATACAAATCTTCCCGAGCCAGCAATTGGAGGTTATCACACTCCCCTTTGTGGGCAGTTGAATACCTGACACCGAACAGCCTTTCCCAAAGTTTCCCTTTGCTTTTCATGGGCATTAGCAGCTGCAACACTACCTCAAAGGGCTGCACTTGTATTTGACAGCCCACAGAAAGTGATACCTACGACTGTGCAGCACATACACCTCTTCTACCGACACACAGGAGGGGAAAGACAGCAACTTTTACAATGAATCCAAGATAAGCCTTTCAAGAGCACTAATGAATAGTTACAGCATTCCAATAAATTCTACAGTTCTGTTTATGTTTCAGCCAAACCTAAATAGAATATTCTGTTCTGCAACACAAAGTGAGTATCTGCAAGCTGACCCTATGCTTCGTGAGATGCAAGCCTATTTCTCTGCACTAAAGGCAGCATCCCTCACAGTTCCAATGCAGAGATGCACTGCTGGGGAGAGATGCTGAAGACACAAAAAGGTGTGTGCAGTCTGCCTTCCACAATCTCTCAAGTACCTTTTGTTGAATAGTGGAGTGCTTTTGCTCCATATCTCTCTTCTCCTTTGCAGCATCTACAGCCAACTGATCCAGCTGTAAAGAGAAACAGAAAATTGGACCTTTAGATAGCAAGAGAAATTTGGCTCAGTAGATTTCATAACACTGGCAAAAAAAAGAACACATTATGTCCAGACACTGCATGACTTCGTTTTACTTGCATAATACAATTACTTCTCTGGTCACAAAGTCTTTACCTTGAATAACCACTGAAGCCTTGTTTAAAGCACTGCACTACCAGCCTGAATTAACCTCTACCAAAGGTGCACATTTCTGGTAAGCCTTAGGAGAACTGTTTCAAAGACCAGCATGGTGCCAAGCATATGCGACTCTATACCGCATTGGTGCTCAGTCTCTGAAGAGCATGACTCATGCTTTAGCTGCTCTGGCTGGCTGGCCTTTGCAGCAGCACTCACAGCAAAAACTAGAAGGAGTAAATGCTACTGCTTTTTTTTTCCCCCCTCCACAAAGCAGGGAAGAGCTGCCTGAACCAGGCTTTTGTGTCAGGTCACCAGCAGTACTTGAGAGCAAGATTCCTTGAAATCCTAAGGAGAATCACTACAACTGGTTTCACTTTCAGAAAACTAAAATCTTGTTTGGCAAAGAGAGACTGTGACAACAGAGAGGATTTAAGTTACCATCCTTATCAAGCCTGTGATAATAAAAGAAGACATAACTGAAAAGTTCCTGTAAGCAGGTCTGCAGCACTACCCTGTCAACTTTTCCCTTTTCAACTCAAAGGATGAAAAAGGCAGGAAATATAAAACATCCTGGAAGAGAGTACCTTCAATTTCCCCCCCTTTCTTTCTTTTCTTTAGTATTTCATGTTTAAATAAGAAATATGGTGGAAGGGCAGATGCTGCCCCAAAGACCAGTTAGCTTGGCACTTCTGTAGCACATTGGCTGTGATGAACCCCTCCTTTATTCAAGCCTAGAAAACAAGGCTGTCATTAACCCCAGGCACAGCATTTCCCTGAATAACAATGCAGATGCAATACTGAACACAGCAGTACAGCCTGTAGCTTGACATCTGCAGGACAGACCTCATTCTCTGGGCTGAGAAAGAGGAGACTGGGATCAGTGTGCAGCATCAGTTTTCCAGCTGAAGTCAGTTATGTGGCAAAGCCCACAGCATGACTCACAGCGCCTCTAACCAGCACACAAATAGGATCTCCTCCACCCACTCCCATAACCACAAGGGAGAACCCCTGCCAACTCTCCTCATTTTCCCCAGTGCTGGATACTCCCTGCTCAAAATTATATAAACTGGAGAAGTAAGGGACAAAACCTGCATCTTACATCCTTGTGCTAGACAGACTCCAACAATAAAGAGCCATCAGATAGCTAGATACACTTGAAGGTGTCCAGGGAAGGACAACAAGGCTGGGGAGAGACCTTGAGCACAGCCCTGTGAGGAAAGGCTGAGGGAGCTGGGGTTGTTTAGCCTGGAGAAGAGAAGGCTCAGGGGAGACCTTCTTGCTGTCTACAACTACCTGAAGGAAGGTCGTAACCAGGAGGGGGTTGGTCTCTTCTCCCAGGCAACCAGCACCAGAACAAGAGAACACAGTCTCAAGCTGTACCAGGGGAAGTTTAGGCTTGAGGTGAGGAGAAAGTTCTTCCCAGAGAGAGATGTTAGCCATTGGAATGTGCTGCCCAGGGAGGTGGTGGAGTCATTATCCCTGGAGATGCTCAAGAGGGGACTAGACGTGGCTCTTGGTGCCATGGTCTAGTCATGAGGTCTTGGGTGATAGGTTGGACTTGATGATCTTGGAGGTCTCTTCCAACCTTGGTGATACTGTGATAGATCATCTGGATCCAGTTCCATGCTCTGCTACTTTTCTTCACTCTTCTGGCTCCCTGGCTGCTTCTCTGGCTCCAATGGCTGTAGCAGCCCTTTCACACCTTACAGGTATTTGTCAGCACAAATACACTAAAGACTGAATTGTCCAGAGATCGTATTTGTGCAGCTATATGACTTAGAACTTATTTGTAAAGCCCCTAGAAGAGAGGCTGGGCTGCCATTGTACTCAAGGACTCTTTGGCACCTAGAAACTGGGGAAACCCATTCTTTTGTGACAAAGACAAGAACTGGTTCAAGTGCTGTTCAGGATTTAAAGGAACTGCATTTCTTGCCAAAACCTCAGACACAGGAATTTGCACATGGCCCCAGGAGAAATTCCTCCTCCTACCCTGCTGAATGAAACAGAAAATGGCCCTGCTCAGATTAGGGCAGTCACCCAATTTACCTTAAATACAAGCGTGTGTGGATAGACTTACCACTGGATGGGTGCCAAAAAGTTCCTAACAGCAGCTTACTCATCATTTACTTTTTCACTCTTAAGACAACATTACAGTTCCCAAGCTCAGCCCAGAATTTCCCCTTTTCACCCAGGTGAGCAGCAGCACATAACTGTCTTAAAGAAGACCAGCAGCACACAACTATCAAGAGCTGTGGCCAACCACACAACTAAGCTATCAAGATCCCAGCCACTATACCACTACTGGGCAGTCTTAAAAACAAATAATTAAGTTTTTCAACTTAACCTTTTCACCACAGTTACTGGTAAATGTGTTTTTATAAACATGTACTGCTCCAAAAGGTATTCCCTAGAGAAATAAGTGACACTAAAATGGTTAGCTTTGGGAATAGTCAACTCAATAAGCTTGCTTTTTAAGCTCATCCCACATGAGAAGGGCCAAATGCCATCAATTCCATGCAAGAGCTTGTTTTACACTTCTGTGCCACTGAAGATTTCCTGGTGATGATGTGATTCACAAGTAATCAAGTATGGGTTTAAAACAAAATACATCTTTGGGTCAAAATCGTTGTACCAAATCTGTGCTTCCTGTTTCCCCATGATTGATTTCTGTGTGATTCACTAAAATCAGGACAAGAAGATAAGGTCATTATAAAGAATGAGGAAAATGGAATCCCTCAATGACAGCTTTACCTCTTACTTGTATTTAGTTGGTTAGGTGGTGTTGGATGATGGGTTGGACACGATGATCTTGAGGGTCTCTTCCAACCTGGTTTATTCTATTCTATTATTAATCCTGCTCTGACCCAAAACACCCAAAAGCAAAACTGCACAATCCCATTCCATCATGTAAGCCAGCCATTGTGGAAATGCAGAACAAGAGAAATGAAAAGAATCACAACTACACCATTCAATTTCGATTTTAATACTTCAGGTGCCATTAAATCTTGTAGTGATGACTTGCTGGAAGGTGTCCAGAGAAGGGCAATGAAGTTGGTGAGGGGTTTGGAGCACAGCCCTATGAGGAGAGGCTGGGGGAGCTGGGCTTGCTTAGCCTGGAGAAGAGGAGGCTCAGGGGAGACCTTCTTGCTCTCTACAACTCCCTGAAGGGAGGTTGTAGACAGGCAGAGGTTGGTCTCTTCTCCCAGGCAACCAGCACCAGAACAAGAGGACACAGTCTCAAGCAGTGCCAGGGGAGGTTTAGGCTGGATGTTAGGAAGAAATTCTTCATAGAGAGAGTGATTGCCCATTGGAATGGGCTGCCCATGGAGGTGGTGGAGTCCCCATCATTGGAGGTGTTTAGGAGGAGGCTTGATGGGGTGCTTGGCTGCATGGTTTAGTTGATTAGGTGGTGTTGGATGATAGGTTGGACACGATGATCTCGAAGGTCTCTTCCAACCTGGTCTATTCTATTCTACATGCAAAGTTCACCTTGGGATGAACTCTCAACCAACAGAAAGAACCTGACAGTATTTTCAGAGAAATCCAGCAAGCCTGTGGTCTGTGTCACATCATCTCTGACCTGCTGAAGGCAGAAGCTTCAGCCAATACAAGCTGCAAAGTCACTAACTGTTCAACTCTCATAAGCTATTTATAAGCTGCTCCTGTCACAAAAGAATATCCATCACTTAAATGTCAGGGTCTGTCACAAAAGAATCATTTAGCAAGCTGTACAACTTGAGTCTATCTTTGCTCCAATTGGAAGATATTTTAAGCATTCTCAGCTTTGGATTTTCTTAATCTAACTCCTTCAGCTGCTATGATACCAGCACCAAAATGAATGTCACACAATGCTCTTCACCAGGTCAAGCAAAAGGATGACCAGCTACTTAAAACCAACTTTGTGCTCAATGAAATGGAAACATTAAAGCCTAGCTGGCAGCATAAACCATTACCAACTCCACAGGCTTTGTCTCTTTGCCCATTATTTGTCTGGGGGTGTTCAAGACCAGGCTGGATGAGGCTCTGGCCAGCCTGATCTAGTGTGGCGTGTCCCTGCCCATGGCAGGGGGGTTGGAACTAGATGATCCTTGTGGTCCCTTCCAACCCTGACTGATACTATGATACCATTATGTCTTCTGCAGAGGTTCTGGACACACACATTCTATGCTATCCAAAACTACAGTTCAACAACTGCAACCCAAAACTGGAAAGATGTGATAGAATAAAAGGTGCAACTAAAGACAGCCACCTGCACCTAAACCTTGCAAGTGCTGCTCTTACACCAAACACAGAGGACTGGATCTGTACTGTCATCTCCCTTCCTGATGGCAGTGCCAGCTCAAGCAGCTTTGCTTCTGCTCTCCACTCATCACGTACACTCTCACCCATGTGTGTACACAAGAACACACCTCCCTGATGTGTGTTTGTACAAGTAATTACAACCCACAGCAACCTCACTGGGGCCTAGTGGAGCAGAAAAATAATTTTGTCATTTGATTGCTGAAATAATTTTCTACACTGCCAAATCTGCTTCACTGCACAGACACAGAAGCAGGTGGAGGAGCACAGAGCACAACAGTGCTGTGGCCAGAATAACCAGTTCATAGCAATGTCATTTCTTCAGATGTTCAGTGACACATCTACTTGAGATGAATGAAAACACATGTTTCCTGTCATTCACTGGCTTTTGTGTCTGGATACACAGAATTTGGGTTGGCTTTTCTTGGTGAATCACATTGGGAAGTGACAACAAATGGGTTTGCATCAATGCAGTTGCTGCAAATACTCAGAGTGGGGGGAAAAGAAGTTAAAAATCAGGTGTTGTACAAGTATTCCCAGGCCTGTTCAACTTGCACTGAAAACAAGTCAAGACACTTCTGAATCTCCTTACAGAACCACAGACAGATATTCAGTTGAGTATTTTACATTCACCTATTTTGTGTAGCATTTCAATGCCTCCTGTGTGCAGTTGCTGGTGGTCCAGCTAACCTTCCCACAAGTCACTTCAGGAACAGCCAGCTTTCAGTTCCTAACTGTTTTGATTCCCACCACTTACAGTGGTCTGCTTTGATCACAGCAGAGTTCCCTTTCTGTTGAATAAATCTGTGATGCACCTGGTATGTAGGCAGGTATCAGGTACTCACCCATTCCAGCATTTAGTTATGGATTTTCAAGTCCTGGAAGTAATTTCTTACCTGTGCACCAAGGTCTTTCATGTAGGGTTCAAGTTCACTAAAAAGATCATAGCCTTGATGGAAAAATGCCAGGTGGGCATACATGAAAGATAACATCTAGAGGGAGGGGGAAAAAAAAGGGGAAATTTTAATAAGGGTAAATATTTATCAGGTATCACAAACATGACTTAAATAATTCACTGGGGCAAACTGCAAATACAATTCCAGGGTCACTTTCTGCTCTTGTGTCCTGGCAATTTTACATCAGCATCTCAGAGAGTTTCCAATGTTGTAAATAAATGTGCAAGGTAGAGGCAGCAAAGAAAGAAACAAAAAAACCCCAAAGTAGTTCCCAGGATTAAGCTCTCAAACAAAAGCAATCTGCTTAAGGGCAGAAAACTACTTCTAATTCATGTCACCTGCGACTTTTGTCATCTCCTGTTTAAACAGGACATGTAAAATAAAGAGGGGGTAAGGAATATTTACTAATGATCCAGAGCCATAACCTTCATGAATACAGCCAAGAAGACTGTCATAAAAAAAGGGAACAAGTTGGGAAGATGGCAAGCAGCTCTAAAGCTGTGATCCCACTACAGTTTCTTAGATTTAAGGGAATTAAGGAAATGATGGGAGTGCAGATTCAGACCTGGGAAAGAAAAACACCATTTCACTGGTCAGTCTCTCCCTTGGTCAACTATACAGAGATAGTATGAAGCAGAGAAGGCAAAACAATCACTAGCAAGCAGATATGGCTGCATATTAATTTAGCAGACACCACACTAAAGCACAGCTTATATTTGCTATTAAAACATGCTGTTTTGAATGTAGATAGCATGTAGGAAGAGAAGGCTGAATCCATCTTATAATGGATTACCAGCACTCAGGCTGAACCAGGGGAGGTTTAGGCTGGAGGTTAGGAAGAAGTTCTATACAGAGAGAGTGATTGCCCATTGGAATGGGCTGCCTGAGGAGGTGGTGGAGTCACCATCACTGGAGGTGTTCAGGAGGAGACTTGATAGGGTGCTTGGCGCCATGGGTTAGTTGATTAGATGGTGTTGGATGATAGGTTGAACACGATGATCTTAAAGGTCTCTTCCAACCTGGTCAGGTCTGGTCTATTCTATTGTTTATGAGGGAATATTGCAGACCTAAATACCTGGCAGACAAAGCTTGATTTTACCCATTAAACACACACCCCAAAGAGCCAGCATCTTCCAGTGTTCAAATCAGAACCAAAAGGACTGCACAAACAATTAAGGAGCAAGTCCTTAGGTCCAGTTACAGTAAAGGTCAAACTGGGTGCTGCTTAAAGTGCCAAAATGTACTAATCATATTTTGATGGGCAGAAGTACCAATCCTTAATGCACTGCTTTGCAGCCACATTGCTAGTTTCAGATGGATTTAAATACCAGCCATGCAGACAGCACAACGGAGCTTACCGATTTCAAGATTTCTGCTCTCCTTTTCGACTGCAGAACGTTGATCTAGGGGAGAAAAGGCAGCACAGGACAAGCAACTTATTGGGGTTTTTTCCTACTTGCAAGTTCTCCCCACAGAAGCAAACTTCCAGTTACTTCCCCAAAGTATCAAACTTAACATATTGGAAGAGCAGAAGTCAATCACACAAGGCACTTGTACAAGAAGATGCCTGCCAGTTTTGTCACGCTATTGAAGTGATGCAGGGGAGGAGGCCAGGGACAAGCAGAGTCCCTCAGGGATCAGTCCTGGGACCAGGCTTGTTCAACATCTTTGTGGGTGCCAGGGACAGTGGTATCAAGGCACCCTCAGCAAGTTTGCTGATGACACCAAGCTGTGTGGTGCAGCAGACAGGCTGGAGGGAAAGGAGGCCACCCAGAGGGACCTGGACAGGCTGGAGAGGTGGGCACAAGCCAACCTCATGAGGTTCAACAAGACCAAGGGCAGGGTCCTGCAGCTGGGTGGAGGCAATCCCAGGCACAAATCCAGGCTGGGCAGGGACTGGCTGGAAAGCAGCCCTGAGGAGAGAGCCTTGGGGGTGCTGGGAGAGGAGAAGCTCAACAGGAGCTCTCAGTGTGCACTTGCAGCCCAGAAAGCCAATCAGAGCCTGGGCTGCATCAGGAGAAGTGTGGCCAGCAGGGCAAGGGAGGTGATTCTCCCCCTCTGCTCAGCCCTGGTGAGACCCCACCTGGAGTACTGTGTCCAGTTCTGGAGCCCCTATTACAAGAGGGATGTGGAGGTGCTGGAACGTGTCCAGAGAAGGGCCAGGAGGATGAGCAGAGGGCTGGAGCACCTCTCCTATGAGGACAGACTCAAAGAGTTGGGGCTCCAAGGTGACCTCATTGTGGCCTTCCAGGATCTGAAGAGGGCCTACAGGAAGGCTGGGGAGGGACTGCTCAGGATCTCAGGGAGTGATAGGACTAGGGGGAATGGAATGAAGCTGGAGGTGGGGAGATTCAGGCTGGAGGTGAGGAGGAAGTTCTTCCCCATGAGAGTGGTGAAGCCCTGGAATGGGTTGTCCAGGGAGGTGGTTGAGGCCCCGTCCCTGGAGGTGTTTAAGCCCAGGCTGGATGAGGCTCTGGCCAGGCTGATCTAGTGTGGGGTGTCCCTGCCCATGGCAGGGGGGTTGGAACTAGATGATCCTTGTGGTCCCTTCCAACCCTGACTGATTCTATGATTCTGACTTAGCAAAAAGCTTGAGAAGCTGGAATTCACAGTTGTAAATCACAACTTAGAAGGGAACAATCTAAAGACATCAAATGCTAGCTCAAAGTAATATAATACATCTTCCAAGCAAGGAAAACTGGTAGCCATTTTCAAGTTCCACATGTTTCAAATACCCTTTCTGACAGCATGAGGCAACCCAGCTCAGCAACCCCTTGAAGAGGCTGCATTCAGCACCACTGCTTTCTCCTGCCAGGAGAGAGGAAAGGACTGAAATGTGTTTATTTTCCCTCTTGGGCTGACATTGCCTGAAGTCACTGTATCCCAAAACTGGAATATATCCCCAGTCTCTGACACAAGGAAGATGGTTGCTCTAGAACTTGAAGGATCTCACATCCTGTGAGAAAAATAACTGGTTTTTCACATTTACCTAGTTCCTCTGTCCTCTTTGTCCCTTAATCTTTAAGGCTGTCAGCCAGAAGCACAGATTTTACTCTGTAATCCCCATTCAGCAGCACACATGTATGATCTTGCAATTTAACATCTCCATGTCAGCTTCACATTCCAGCAAGAGAAATAAACTTACTGAAGCTATAATGAAAACCAGATTGTGTTTCTGTACTTCAATGGTCAGGGTCTTGGAAAACTTTCTGCAGCAAAAATAATGCAGATTGGTTTGGATGGAACAAACCCTCAGCTTGATGGGCAAAAAAAAAGAGAGGAAAGCAAAAGGGTTTGAAGTAGAGATTTAAGTTAATACAGGTACTGAGACCACAGTTGTGAGGCCACTTTTCCAGAAGAAGAGAGTCACCCAAGTAGAAAGAATTCCTAAAGCTGAACCCACCTTTGCCTGAAGCAGGAGATGCTGAAACTCTTCCCTGTTGCCTTATCATAGCAACTGCTCACACTTTGAACATACGAATTCCAGGAGACAAATGATCTGCAGTTCAATGCACACCCAAGGAACTGGCTTGGAGCCTGCTTCCCCCCCAGCCCCTGATACTATTTCACACATACAATCCAGCAATACATAATTCACATGGCCTCTTAAACACCAAGATCAACTTTGCCCTTAGTGCTGGAAAGACAGGAGAGTTCAGTGCTGACCACTGACCACCAAATCTGTGTGTGTGTCTGGGCTGGTAAGATGAATTGCACTTCGCTTGACAGGAAAGCCATCAGTTCAAACAATGGTGAACTAAGCCTTCACCAAGCTTGAAATAACTGACTGGGCTCTCACAAACGGAGAGAATATCATCTAATAGAAAACCACCATGGTTGTTCTGTTTGACCACAGGGGAACCCCAGATCCATTTAGGAGTCCTCAAACCTTCACACCACCAGAGCTGCAGTAGTGCTGTTTGGCTGCAGTTGTGGGTAACTAAGAAACAGATGAATCCTAAGTATTGACAGAAAATTTATGATCACATCACAGAACTTGGGTAACTAAGAAACAGATGAATCCTAAGTATTGATAGCAAATTTAATGATCATATCACAGAACTCAGAGCAGACAGACAGAGAGCTCAACCTCTCAACACTCCATAGGAGATCTGCACTAAACAGCAGAAGAGCAGTTGTGTTCCTGATTGCCCCTGTAGTACAACACCAAACTTGGAGGCTTCCAGACTAGCAGGATGTGTTAAATGAGACACAAAACAATCATCTGAAATTGGATTAGCAGCCAACATCCTACTTCAGCATTATTCAGTGAACTCCTAATTCCTAGGGTTCAGTCACTATTTCAAAGACACGTGGAACTACAGCATACCCAACTCATGAAATACATTAAGCATCAGGCAAATATTCCTTTTTCCCAAGGAATGCCCAAGTTGAAAACCCAACTGTGTCTTCACACCAACAGCAGTGAAAACCAAAGCATCAGGCAGTAAGAATGTGTCGAGGAAATTCATTTCGCACAGATTTCACCAAAACAAAGTACTTGCCAAGTTATTCCTCCTTTGCTGAAGCTCCACAGCTTCTGAGAAGCTTACAGTGACAGCTTCTCAGGGCCAGCTCCCTAGCTGTAAATATTGGATTGTTTGGAGAGGCAACTCTTATTGCAGCACTTACCTGAAGGACGTAATCCAGAGCTATGTGTCGGAAGCATTTCCGGGTTGCAGTCAAAATATTGGTTGCTTCCTCTACTTCATGTTGCTTATTCCTTTGAACTTGGGCATTTTTGACTAGAGCATTCTCTTTTTCTTCACTAACTTTTTCAAACTGTTTCTTTGCATCTTTGAATTTCCTAATATCTCTGAAGACAAAAGGTGAGATGGGTTAACCAAGGAGTTCTGAGCTACGAAAAGACACGTTTCGAGTCACACTAAGCAGAATGTGCTCCTGGCTGATACTGCTAGCTTTTGGTTTCATGTTCTCCAGACAATGCTTGGATCAAATGGAAATCATAAGAAGTATAAAAGAAGCTTCTCTGTCTTCCTCTTCTAAGGAAAGCTTAAAAATTGCAATTCAAATAACCATAGAATCATGGAACAGTTTGGGTTGGAAGGGACTTCCAAAGGTCACCTAGTCCAACTCCCCCCTGCAGTCAGCAGGGATATCCTCATCAAGATCAGGCTGCCCAGAGCTCTGTCAAGCCTCACCTTGAGTATCTCCAGGGATGGGGCCCCAACCACCTCCCTGGGCAACCTGTTCCAGTGTTCCACTATCATCATGGTGCAGAACTTGTTCCTAACACCCAATCTCAATCTACTCTTCTCTAGTTTGAAGCCATTGCCCTTGGTCCTATCACTGCAGTCTCTCTCCAGCCTTATGTAGCCTACTTCAAGTACTGGCAGGCTGCTATTAGGTCTCCCTGGAGCCTCTTCTCCAGGCTGAACACACCCAGCTCCCTCAGCCTGTCCTTGTAGCAGAGGTGCTCCAAGCCCCTGATCATGCTAATGGGGAAAAGCTTTGGTAAGTACTTCTTCCCCCCTATTCTTAGGCAGTGGCAACATGTAATTCAGATCAGTAACTCCTACTCTTTCAACTTTTTTTTGGAGCTGGATCTAAAGCCTCACTGATTTGGGGTAATTTTTTCCAAGCTTTAACACACACTCCTCCTCCTCCACAAAGGTGTTTCACCAACCCACTGTGATCAGATGTTTTTACAACCTATTTTACCCATAATTTCCCTCATGACAAGTGCAAATTAACTTACTCTTTAACAAAAGTCTGAAGCTGTGCTTTAATTGATCTTTGGGTCTGGTCAAATAGGATCTGAAAGAAAAGAGTTATTCTGTAGATCAGTAACTTGGGCACAGTCATAACTTTCCATTTTAGACACACACATTATGCAGAAACAGGTAAGAGCTGTTATTAAAGCAGTGTGTGCCTGATAGCAAAACAGTAAACCTGTCAAAGGAGTTCTGGAAAACAGTTTAAAAAGCAAGAATAAAGTCAGGAAAAGCAACAAGAACATAGCACCTTTGGCTGGTCTTTTCTTAAAGACTGAGTGTTAGTGACAGGCAACAGCTCCTGGTGTCATCACCTCTGACCCTGATGGCATAAAACATGCCCACTTTCACAGCATGTTTGTTATGCCTATTAAAACAGGTCAAGATATTACTGGACAAACAGCTTTGAAAAGAACCTTGATTGTTCTTACAGACCTTTGCAATTTAACCAGCAGCTAAAAGACAAAGGAAACCATAGGAAGAACTTGCCCTCCTGGGGGGAAAAAAACCAACAAAACACCACAACAAACCAAACCAGAAATGAATACTGAAAATATAAATGTACATTAACACCCTTACACAATGGCTGTCAAAAAAACACCCACTGCTAAAATGCTAAGCAGAAGGGCTGCTGCTTGTTCCACAATGAAGTGTTCTTGGACAGGAGCACGCTGCATTGGGTTAGGAACTGGCTGGAGGCTGAGCCCAGAGAGTGGTGGTGAATGGTGCCACAGCCAGCTGGCAGCCAGGCACCAGTGCTGTGCCCCAGGGATGAGTGCTGGGCCCTGTGCTCTTTAACATCTTTATTGGTGATCTGGATGAGGGCATTGAGTCCAACAGCAAGTTTGCTGACAACAACAAGCTGGGGGCAGGAGTTGATCTGCTGGAGGGTAGAGAGGCTCTGCAGAGGGACCTGGACAGGCTGGACAGATGGGCAGAGTCCAAGGGCAAGAGATTTAACACATCCAAGTGCTGGGTTCTGCACATCAGCCACAACAACCCCATGCAGAGCTACAGGCTGGGGTCAGAGTGGCTGAGAGCAGCCAGGCGGAGAGGGACCTGGTAGGCTGAACATGAGCCTGCAGTGTGCCCAGGCAGCCAATGGCATCCTGGCCTGCATCAGGAACAGTGTGGCCAGCAGGAGCAGGGAGGTCATTCTCCCCCTGTACACTGAACTGGTTAGGCCACAGCTTGAGTCTTGTGTCCAGTTCTGGGCCCTTCAGTTTAGGAAGGAGGTTGACTTGCTGGAGCGTGTCCAGAGAAGGGCAACAAAGTTGGTGAGGGGTTTGCAACACAGCCCTGTGAGGAGAGGCTGAGGGAGCTGGGGTTGCTTAGCCTGGAGAAGAGGAGGCTCAGGGGTGACCTTATTGCTCTCTACAACTACCTGAAGGGAGGTTGTAGAAACGTGGGGGTTGGTCTTTTCTCTCAGGCAGCCAGTACCAGAACAAGAGGACACAGTCTCAAGCTGCACCAGGGGAGGTTCAGACTGGATGTTAGGAAGAAATTCTTAATAGAGAGAGTGATTGCCCATTGGGATGTGCTGCCCAGGGAGGTGGTGGAGTCCCCATCACTCTAAGTGTTTAGGAAGAGACTTGATGGGGTGCTTGGTGCCATGGGTTAGTTGATTAGGTGGTGTTGGATTAGTTGATAGGTTGGACACGATCTCAAAGGTCTCTTCCAGCCTGGTCTGGTCTATTCTATTCTTGTTCTAAGCCATGCTTCTCAAATTTCTTATGACCTGAAGCCTCAGGGGAGAGGGGCAGAATATAATCTACTCATTTGAATGGTAAAGCTTGAGAAATTCATTCAGTTTCCAAGGCCAAAGCACACCTGGATGTTAGACAACTTCCATTTTCTCTTATGGCCCCAGAAAGTCTAAGTGCGGAATGAAAAAGGTTAACTCCTTCAGCTTCACCTCTCCCCTCAGAGCTCTTGGACAGAATGCAACAGGTCAACAGCTATGGCACAAAACCTTTTGTCACTTATTTTGTAGACCACAAAGGAGGCCATCATTTCCAACTCCTCCACACATCCCATTCTTCATTACACAAGCCCATAAAAAGCATTAAAGAGACATTAAAGTACATAAGGGAGTAGTAGTTGGCCCACCTGAAAAGAATCTCTTCCAAAAGGTAAAGATCTTCAAGTGTTAAACAGTTTTATGGAGAAAGTCAAACCCTCCAAGCTTCAGGTCAGTGTGTTGGTTGGTGGGGTTTTTTTGTTTGTTTTTTTAATTTTCCTATTATTCCTATTAATAAACTCTTGGAATGCAAAGCCATGTCGTGCCAAGTGCCAACAGGAAAATCCCTACCAGCTTGGTTCTCTTTCCTAGAAGCACTGAAGGAAGGAAAACATGAAGTTCAACTCACCCATTAAGTGTAACTACATCTTCCACCCAGTCTCTTTTTTTGGAGGTTTTTCAAGACCAAATGGGATAAAGCCCTAAGCAAACTACTCCAACCTCAGAGCTGACTCTGGTCTAGGCAGGCAGTTCAGCCAGACATCTCCTAAGATCCCTTCCAACCTGAGCTGTCTCATCTCATGGTAACACACACAAAAGATTCTGTTTGTGTTCCCACATTGGGAGAACAGAAAACCAACTAGAAGAGAGAAAGAACTTCTTGGCAAGCTGGAAGCCATGCTGGGACTACACCCACTGCTGACATTTAAGCTTGCCAGTGCCTCAGGAGTGCACCAATCAAGATCAATACTGAAAGAGTATAAGCAGATGGGAACTCAGCTGACTAGTGGACTCCCAGAGACACAAGCCTTGTGGTTCTGCTTACAGTTCTGAAGAGGAAAAAAGCTTCTATGCAGAAAAACACACACACTTTTTCCCCCCCTAAAAGAACAGAAAATAAAGTGCCCAGACCATGGGGTGGCTGGATTTACAGCCTTCCCCACACACTACCTTGCACACACACACAACCAAATCTCAGGAAGCTTCTCTTTGCCACAAGCTGTCAAAGGTACTCTCACACTGCTGACTCAGCAAAGATGCCACACTGCTCTGGTTCTTTGCCTTACTTCTGGCAAAGACTCAGAACACTGATAGTCATCCAAGTCTCAGTGGGACCATTCCTACACCTTCCCTCCTTCATCTGGAGGAGGCCACCCTCTCTTTTGCTTCCTCTAGCTTCTCACACAGCTCTCCTGCCAACTTTGTGAGCAGCAGAGCTGGCACTGAGCTGGAGTCCTGCTGAACTAAGCAGATGCACAAAAAGCACTGAGGGCTCATGTCTGACAAAATGCTCCATCAGAACCCTGTAACATGCTTCACTTCTCATATTTGTGTCTTGTGCTAAAGCCATTCTTCTACTCACTATGCTTGAGCACAGCAGGGAAATGGAGGAAAACACCCAAACAGGACACAAGTCAGAGTCATCCAGTCAGATTTGCAGAGAGATCTTCTAGCCTAGTTTGATCTTTGCCTTCTGCCTTCAAACTGCCTTAAAGAGAAGGCTCTCCTGTGTCAAATTGTACAGTTGTACCAAAGCTCTCCAAACAACAATAGTGTAGAACAGTAACTGCAGCAAGAAGCTAGGCCAGATGTGTTGAAGAGCATACCATATAGCAAAGGCATGGCTAAGAGGGCAACCAAGAGCAAGAAGTGGGATGAAAAGTGTAACATTGGGACAGGCAACTGGATTCATCTGCCCAGGCTGAACTGCAGAATCACTGACATGAAAGTAACTCTTCACCTACTGCTGCTTTCAGCCTTTGCACTAACTTCTCTCTATTCAAGGATCACTGTCTCTCCTCCTCACAGTTTTCACTGTCTCAGGTGTAAATATACACACCTCCTAATGGAAAGGAAATCCAGCTCTACAGTATCAACCTCTCTCTTGGGTTTCCTTCCCTCCTCAAAGCCTGCATTTTCAAGGCAATGCCTAACAGGAGAGATTTTGGAAGCCAGGTTAATGCTAACTGACTTCATTTCAGCTGAAGCTGTTTGAACTGCATTCTCTGTTACATTTCTTTTTCTTTAATACCACCAGGAGTTTAAGGGCTGCACATTTCCAGCACTTAGGAGACATCTCAATTGCTTTCAAGCAATTTGCTGGCAAACTGAAGGAAAGCAGCAGGGGCCAAGTGAAGGGGAAGAAAACAGAAGAACACACACATCCCTTGGGCTTTCAGGATACAAGATTAAAATCTTTGGGGGAGGGGAAAAAAAACCAAAAAGAAGGTTTCAATCCAGACCCAATTGAAGTCTGCTATGCTAAAAATCACTATTAGTCTTAAATCCTAGCATTTCCCCCTCCTTCTACTCTTGTCTAAATCTATCATGCTTCCAAAAAGATAATTACACACAAACCTGAAGTGCTTCATTTTGTACATTATAAAGGATGGAGAAAAAGTAGAGGGTGTGAAAAAGAGTAATTATCATCTCAGTCTAGCAAAGAAATATGCTCACTGTTTGCCACTACTGCCCAGCAGTTTGATGAAAGCAAGACTGAACAACCCAGGACGTCCTCTGGTGTACTGCACTGGGTTTTAGCCAAGCTTAAGAATCTCAAACAAAAGCCAAAGTGAGATAAAGATCTGCAGAAAAGGGGATGCTTATAAATGCTTCATAAACTGAACAAATATTTCCAGTATGAGAGGACTGAGTGCTACTTAAACCATGCTACTATCAGCATGAAAAGCTTCAGCATGATCCTGCTCTCAAATATAACTGGAGGGAAGCTGCCATGTCAGGTTTCAGCTAGAAGCACTTACATTGTGGTAATTGATCATCTCCTGTAAGGTGTCAGAGAACTTTGTCAAGCTGGTCTGTAAAGAGAGAAGAACACAATGGTTTAAGTCAAGCCCTACCAAACACACAGCATGGAAGCAGCATCTCAGGGGCTCACAGCATCTCAGTAAAGAACCCAGAAACTGCTTTTCCTTAGCATGATTATTAAGTTAAAACTATGATGCTAGAAGGACAGCAGGGGGGCAATATGAAGGAAATTAAAGTTACAAGCAACAAAAACACTCCTGCTGCCCTGCTATATATAAGGAACCAAACTGAAGTAGAAGTAGGAAAAATTAAGTTGACTGAATCATGGAAATAATGTAACAGACTTCAAATATTGACTATTACACTACTTAATAGTTATGAATGTTTAATACTCTAGCTCCAAACACCCTTCAAGCAACCATCAGCACACACACACACACTTAGTGGAGAAACTACTGCCTCTGTTTAGCAGCACTGACATCAATCTGTAGGATCAATGGCTCAGTTACAGTTCAAAAGCAACCATCCCTACTCTATTTGGATAGCTGCTTATTGCTTCCACAGCAAGTGTAACAGAATCAAATGAGGCTTTATCAGTTTGCCATCACACCACACTTCCAGCCTGTACACTTCTGAAGAACAACAGCTTCAGTTGCACACAGGCTACACTGAAGTTCACAGGCATCATCTAGTTCAGCTAGTGTGGGGAGATGCACAACTGCACTTGATGTCCAACCACATAACACAGTAAATACAGATGATGCACACAGGGATGTGCACATCATTACCTGGAGATTACACAATTTCACACCCCACTGCAAAGTAACATAGCCAGGAAATAGTAGGTGCTCCAAATTTGCCTGACATCAGGCTGAGGTTACTCTAAAGTGGGCTCTCTACCTTAATAAGAAACACAATGATTTACATTACTCTGCATCAGAGAGTGCCAAGAGTGCTCAAGAGGTAAGCTGAAGGAATGTAGCTGCAGAGAGTTGGCTCTTAGGCTCTCATGACTAGAATCCCCTTATTTAACAAAGTGAATAGGGCTGCTGCTCACAGCTTCAATCTGACTTTCTCCTTTCCTGCCAAGAACAATTCCTAACATAACACATATTTGCTGGACTTTGGAAAACCCTTTCTGTTGCAAGTCAAAGCAGAAACTAAAGAGCACAAACACTGCACCACAGTCAAAAAAAGCTAACCCTGAAGACATCTCAAAGAAAAAGGAGAAAAAAAGGCAAATAGCAGCACGAACTTCTGCTTCTCTTGCCAACTGATACATCTTATCCTTTTAAGTTATGCTTTTCTCCTTCCATTTTCACCTCTTCAGAAACTTACCTCAACCAATGCATCTTTACAGGAATACAGTGCAAGGTCTCGAATTCCATTCATGAACTGCTTGTTGGCTGTGCAGAAAGCCTTCCCAGTGTCAATCATGGCAATACAAAGCTTCACCAGCTAAAAACAGGGGGGGAAGAGGCAAAGTGGAAGTTGGTTTGGTTTGGTTTCAACACTGTCATACAACCAGGAAACCCACTGACCTAAGTTAAGCCAAAGAAACAAAGATTTCAAAAGCCATCTTCTAAATGAAGAGCTCCATGTCCTAAGAGAAGCTTCTTAGTGTATAGTGAGAGCTATAAAAGTACTGCTCTAGGTCAAGTGATATGCCATTGAGAGGGTTACTAATCTTCATTGAGAAGGTTACTACTCTTTGTTGGGTTTATTGTGAGCTGAGGTGTTGCAGGTATTTCCTGAAAGGGGTGTACAAAAAGGGCAGCAACTAAAACACCAGTGGTCAGGACCCAAGCAAATTAGAAGTATTTCATGGTTTCCAAGCCAAAGAAACCCACACTGCTTGTTTCAACTTGACACACTCAGAGCACAGGAAGGCAAAAGGCTCTCTGCAGAAAGCACAACTGAAGAGAAATTGCTCCAGCCAGAGAATGTCCAGAAGGTGAAATCACAGAATCACCAAGGCTGGAAGACACCTCAAAGCTCATCCAGTCCAACCTGTCACCACAGACCTCATGACTAAACCAGGCACCAAGTGCCACATCCAATCCCCTCTTGAACACCTCCAGGGATGGGGACTCCACCACCTCCCTGGGCAGCACATTCCAATGACAAATGACTCTCTCAGTGAAGAACTTTCTCCTCACCTCCAGCCTAAGCTTCCCCTGGCACAGCCTGAGACTGTGTCCTCTTGTTCTGGTGCTGGTTGCCTGGGAGAAGAGACCAACCCCCTCCTGGCTACAACCTCCCTTCAGGTAGCTGTAGAGAGCAAGAAGGTCTCCCCTGAGCCTCCTCTTCTCCAGGCTAAGCAACCCCAGCTCCCTCAGCCTCTCCTCACAGGGCTGTGCTCAAGGCCTCTCCCCAGCCTCATTGCCCTTCTCTGGACATGTTCAAGTGTTTCAATATCCTTCTTAACCTGAGGGGCCCAGAACTGGACACAGGACTCAAGGTGTGGCCTAACCAATGCAGAGTACAGGGGCACAATGACTTCCCTGCTCCTGCTGGCCACACTGTTCCTAATGCAGGCCAGGATGCCATTGGCCTTCTTGGCCACCTGGGCACACTGCTGGCTCATATTCAGGTGGCTGTCGATCAGCACCCCCAGGTCCCTCTCTGTTTGGGAGCTCTCAGCCACTCTGACCCCAGCCTGTAGCTCTGCCTGGATTGTAAGGAACTGAACAGATGGCCCATGTATAATTTTCTACACATGCACAAACGATGACAAAAGGCAGGATGAATTATACAGCAGTTTAGCTCTCCAGATGAAAGTGCAGAACACACACACCTACACACACTTATCCTGCTGGGACGGTGCTGAAGTCCACCAAAGCCAGAAAGCATTGACTTTGACTCTCTGAAACAAAGGCTCTCCAGATGTCCTCACAGCATGCAGCTGTCACAAAAGGTAAGCTCTCAGCACAGGGATGGGCAGTCGCTGGCTGCTACTCACAGGCAAGCTGACTTGGTTCACAGGCAGTTTCCACTGCAGGGCTGTGTCACGAGTAGGAGAGGCCAGAGGCAGGGGGGTGGTGCACAACCCAGCATCCCCTGGCTCTCACTACTGTTACCCAAACCTGAGCCTCTGAGGCCCAGCTGGGCACTCCACCCAGACCCTTACACTTGGTGGACCACCAGCATTTCCCAGCTGTGAGCTCCAACCCCAGACCTGAAGACATCTTTCTGTATTCTCCAGAGCAGCCACTGTGGAAATGAAAAGCTTACCTTGTCAAGCTTCAGTTCCAGCTCTGTCACATCTCCTTCTACTTCTTCTAAAGCTGCCCTGCAAGGTTGAGAGGAAAAAAAACAACAAGGTTTTCTTGTAAAACTTCACACAACAACACTCTGGGACTGGCAGAAAGGAGAGGGACATGTTCATAGCATAGTACCAGTCAGGGTTGGAAGGGACCACAAGGATCATCTAGTTCCAACCCCCCTGCCATGGGCAGGGACACCCCACACTAGATCAGCCTGGCCAGAGCCTCAGCCAGCCTGGGCTTAGATACCTCCAGGGATAGTGCCCCAACCACCTCCCTGGACAACCCATTCCAGGGCTTCACCACTCTCATGGGGAAGAAATTCCTCCTCACCTCCAGCCTGAATCTCCCCACCTCCAGCTTCATTCCATTCCCCCTAGTCCTATCACTCCCTGAGATCCTGAGCAGTCCCTCCCCAGCCTTCCTGTAGCCCCCTTCAGATACTGGAAGGCCACAATGAGGTCACCTCAGAGCCTTCTCTTCTCCAGACTGAACAGCCCCAACTCTTTCAGTCTGTCCTCACAGCAGAGCAGCTCCAGCCCTCTGATCATCCTCCTGGCCCTGACCTGGACACCTTCCAGCACCTCCAGATCCAACTTGGAATAGGGGCTCCAGAACTGGAGGCAGGACTCCAGGTGGGGTCTCCCCAGAGCTGAGCAGAGGGGGAGAATCACCTCCCTTGCCCTGCTGGCCACACTTCTCCTGATGCAGTCCAGGATCTGGTTGGCTTTCTGGGCTGCAAGTGCACACTGAGAGCTCCTGGTGAGCCTCTCCTCCCCCAGCACCCCCAAGTCTCTCTCCTCAGGGCTGCTTTCCAGCCAGTCCCTGCCCAGCCTGGATTTGTGCCTGGGATTGCCTCCACCCAGCTGCAGGACCCTGCCCTTGGTCTTGTTGAACCTCCTGAGGTTGGCTTGTGCCCACCTCTCCAGCCTGTCCAGGTCCCTCTGGATGGATCCCTTCCCTCCAGCCTGTCTGCTGCACCACACAGCTTGGTGTCATCAGCAAACCTGCTGAGGGTGCACTCAGTGCCACTGTCCATGGCACCCACAAAGATGTTGAACAAGCCTGGTCCCAGGACTGATCCCTGAGGGACTCTGCTTGTCCCTGGACTCCACTGGGACATGGAGCCATTGATGTTAATTTCATCCTTTTTATTGCCATCACAGCTGCACTGAAGCTTCACCTATAAAGCAGCACTGATGTTAGAAGAGCAACAAGAACTGCAGAAAGCTTCACAGTGGAAAGATAAAAAACCCCAAACCTACATCACTGATGAAACATCTCTCAGTAATGAAGATGTGAGATGAAATCTCATTAATCCCAACAGCTGCCACACTGGGACAGGTCTCCTCTGCTCTTGTGTGGCAACCCTCATGTTCAAAGGGACAGGGAGAACAAAAAAGGACAGAAACAAAAAGTCTGAGTGAAATCTCTGAAGGAATTTTTTGGCTGACTCTCCTGTCTGAACCCTGCAAACCTACAGCTACTCCATGAATGGCATTACAATGAGATGATGGAAAACACAGCCTTTGCCAGGAGCCAGATGACTTGGCAATAAATTCAGATGGCACACTTGCTTGTATCATTTGCCTCCTAGTTTAAGGCTGGTTGCAGCTTTCAGGCCAGCCAAGATTTTACTTGACAGAAAGTTTGCCTTCATTAAGCATTTCCAAAGCATAACTTTTTCCTGGCTTGAGAGCTGATATTTCCCTTGAGACCTCCTTCCCTGATGATTGCTACCTGAGAAACATAAAAATGAAATGGCAAAAATAGAAGGGGAAGGATGACACTTTGTTCAGTTTATGAGCACTGCTGTTTCACCAGGCCAGTGCCTCCAGCCTGGATGGACTGATTCTTGGCAATGGATGCTAGACTACAGGAATCTATTCAACAGGGCTGGGATTTCACATGACACAGTTTGGGAGGAAGAGCTCTGTTCCCATCCCCTGCCCTGTAACAGAAGGCCTCATTCTCTCAGTCATCCCAGCAGAACTGCTCACCAGCAGCAGTCTGCCACGGGGGGGAAAAAGGCCAAACAAGGACCTGGTAACAGGAAGCTTTCTGGAATGCTGTTTGGAAAACTGGAGGAGATACATTTCAGCCCCATGAAAAAAAATTCTTCCTGGAAAAAGTGAGCCAAGTCAGGGAAGTGTGATTTGGAGCAGGAATGCAGGCCAGCTTCACCCCAAGGAGAGCACACAGCACCACAGCTTTCCTGCCTCTTGCTAATTCCCTTCTAGTTCACATGAGCTCAAGCCAAGAGCAAAAAAGGAATTGGATCAGGCCCCAAACTCAGGCCAGGCAGGTTTTTGGGGTTGTTTTTTGGTTTTCAAGAACAGCTCTGAAGAACACTGCCAATGGCCTGCAGTTCTCAAACATCCAGCATGACATTCCCAGCTTCTGGCAGATGTCACTAACACACAGTTGCATTCCCACAGTTAGATTTGGAGGGTTTGTGCCTTAAACACATTATTGGTCAGCTACACATGGGCTTCTGCCTCTTCTCTAGCATCAGGCCTTGGAGGATTTCAGGCAACAACTTCTCTTTCACTTGATTTTATTCCCTAAATCATTAACTTTCATTGAAGTCTCCAGAGTGAAACCTTGTTTCAGAGAGCACTACAGGGAAAACAAAGAAAGCAAAACCCCACAGGAGAAAGGAAATGTAGCTCAATATTTCTATTGCAATTGTGTGCTTGCTTGTTTATAATCACAGTGCAAGCAGGTTTGATTTGTTTCTTTGGCATGAACATAAAAGTGTGATGAAGCAGCTTGTTTACACAACTGCAGCAAGCTCTGATAAGAGTTAGTGTCTTCAAATAGCAAATAGTTCTAGCTCCACAGGACTTAATGAGCTAAAAAGCCTAAGATTCAAGATGAAGAAGTGAGATTAAAGCCAGTTAGAGCAGGGAGAAGGAAGACAACACATCTGCTCAGTAATTAAAAGCTCTGTTCCAAAGAGAAGTCATCGACAGAACAAACTCAACTGGAAGTAACAACAGAACATTAGAAGGATAAAAGGCAGGTCAAGACAGAAGTTAAAAGCAACACAGGAAAAGATATGGGAGAAGAAGGACATAAAGCCCCTCCACCACTTGATTCATTTCAGGTCATCTCTGAATGATCACAGACCCCTGAAGCACCAGGCTGGTTCTCTGGGCTGCCACTGCCAGATGGAGAGAAGGTACATCTGTGCCCTACAGCTGAACATGGATCAAACAGCTGGTAGGTTCCAGTTAAAATCCCCTTTCCATTCTTTGTTGCTCTGGATAGAGCTGCCTATTTTCACTGTTGCCATCAGATAACAACTAGTAGAAGAGTTAAACCCATGCAACCATATTCACAGTAATAGGCCAACACTAGATCTCAAGCAC
Source organism: Melanerpes formicivorus (assembly GCF_026170545.1). Classification (NCBI taxonomy): domain Eukaryota; kingdom Metazoa; phylum Chordata; class Aves; order Piciformes; family Picidae; genus Melanerpes; species Melanerpes formicivorus. Next base: position 20,643,095 of record NW_027142364.1, on the reverse strand, counting down.
TACTGCAATGGAAAGCATCAGGCCACAGCTACATACACCTAATGTACTATCATCATCTAAGTCCAAAAATTGCTTTCATACTGGGCTAGGGAACTCATTAAGAGCTGATCTGAGCTGTGCTGTGTTAATGCTAACCCTGTTTTTCTGCTTACTTCTCAAAGCCACAGAACTCAAGGGTGCATTTCTCTCTAGAACACCTGTGTCAAGAATTACTTAACATTCACAGAAAATCATCATAATTCTGAGTAAATCTCATGTCTGCAGCCAAAACCCAATTCCCAGCTATGAACATAGGAAGTGGTCATAGAACAGCTGAGGACCAAGTGCCAGATCTGATGTGTACCAAGAATACTGCTCCTTCGTGAAGTGGGAGCTGGGAGCAGGGTTTGCATCAGGTTCATCTTAGCCAGAAGGCTCTGACATGATGAATAAGCATCAGAGCTGCCCCAGTATGAGTCTGTCAAACATCTGTTAAAACACTGTGTGGCAATGCATAAAACCAGAACAGCTGCAGAAGGGTGGAGGACAGCTTTTTTCAGTGAGCCATCTCCCATTCTCTCCATGCTCTGTAACAAGGACTCTCAGGAATGCAGCTGACTCCTCTGCTCTTCCTCCTTGTCACAGTTCTGTTTGCCAGGTACAGCTTCCTGCATGGTTGCAGCAGCAATGCAGGAGAGCATAGGAGATGACAGAAGAAAACTCAAGACCTAACTTAGCAGCCTGTTTAAATGAGGATAGTGTCACCAGTTACATAGCCCAGCATAAACCTAAGGACAGATGAACTCTCTGGTATCCACCACAGGTGCTCCCCTTCAGTGACTGCTGAAGGACTTGTTTATCCAGGTTAAGGTACCACAGGATTCCAAGAATCCCAGTAACTAAACAGAAAGATAACAGCTAAACTCTCCTCCAGAAGGACAATGGGTCACTTATGCCACAAGCTGCAAACACAAAATAATAAGGAAATAAGTCTGGACTAAAGCACTGCATGCTGCTGACTGCAATGCCAAGCACACAGCTCAGTAACTGCAAGAGCTAAAGATGGACACAGATGCCTCCTAACTGGCTGAAATAAAAGCAACTGATCATGCTAACTCTCATGGTAAGTACAAACCCAACACAGACACTAGTAGAGATGGGATGCAAGCTATCTTTGCACCCCACAGTAGTACCACAGCCCTAGATAAGTGTAAAAATCACAGAATCACCAAGGCTGGAAGAGACCTCAAAGATCATCAAGTCCAACCTGTCACCACAGACCTCATGACTAAACCATGGCTGCAAGTGCCACATCCAATCCCCTCTTGAACACCTCCAGGAATGGTGACTCCACCACCTCCCTGGGCAGCACATTCCAATGGTGAATGACTCTTGGTGAAGAACTTTCTCCTCACCTCCAGCCTAAACTTCCCCTGGTACAGCTTGAGACTGTGTCCTCTTGTTCTGTTGCTGGTTGCCTGGGAGAAGAGACCAACCCCCTCCTGGCTACAACCTCCCTTCAGGTAGTTGTAGACAGCAAGGTGGTCTCCCCTGAGCCTCCTCTTCTCCGGGCTAAACAACCCCAGCTCCCTCAGTCTCTCCTCAAATCAAACTACATCAATATTACCAAGCACTTGTGCTATAACATTGTGATACCAGACATAGCTTTCAACCTGTGCTGTGCAGATTCTGATGAACAGATCAACAGGATAATGATTTCTTATCATTTTGATCTCATTTATCAGACTGAGGCAAAAATCAGCAAAATGAATACTGGAGTTGCTCATAGACCACTCCTGACAGTGTCTGCACTCAGCACCCTCACTAACAGAAGGAAATGGGAGCAAGCCATGAAGTTTCTTACAATGACACAAGAGAGTTTAAAGCAAGGTAACTTCAAAACACCTTGAGAAAAACCCCAACAAAACATAAAGACTGAGTTTGAAAAACTGGAAATGGTAAGATACCAGAGTGCAAAATCCACCTGATGATTTACAGCAGTCTCCTCCTCTGTTCCAGAGTCCATCAAGTAACAGATAGCAAAAAAGGCCAGTAGACATTGATCAGAAGATGGACTACAAGCTGTAAACATGATGCAAAGGTAAATGAAAATGCAGGTGAGCCACACAAGATACTACACTTGCTCACCTAATTGGTCTAGATGCTCTCCCTCTCTCACTCCACCCATAGGAGTTGGACCTAGGAATCACACTTCAGACACCAAGCAACAGCTTATACAGCTTACTTTAGCAACAACCACAGAGTTACAGTTGAGGGTAAAACACGGCTGAGGAACACACATCCAAGACCATGACTCATACCACCATACAGAGAAATGTCATGCTGACAGCAGAGTCCTCCAGAGAGAAAAACACTGTGAATGCCACAGGAAAGAAACCAGCAATGCCATAACACACAACAGTCAGCTCCACTGGGCACACACCACAAGCCTCTGTAACCCATCCCCCCTACAGACCAACAGACACTTCACCAGGAGCCTGTAACATCACACCACTGGCAAAAACACTGAAGAGGAAATCATTTCCCTCTGCTCCACCCACAGCAACTTCTATCAACTTTAACACTTCTGGCCCTCTCCACATGGAATGAGAATGGAGGAGGGAAGTAACACAACCTCCTCAGGCAACTGTTACCATGCTCAACTCTCAGTGCATGTAACGACATGCACTGCTGCATCCTCCAACCATCTCTTTCTACTGTGCACCTGACTCCCAAACCCCACACCTATACCAATCACCTGAACCCTACAATCTACTATGCCCTCACCCTCTCCTACAATCCCATGTACTCCATTCCAGTTGCCTTTAGCTGCAGGTCTTGCCTTTTGGTAAGATCTTTCTTTTACAAGCACAGCCCCCAAATTTGTCTTAACATTTCAGACTTAGCCTGCTGACAGCTAAATAAAGAGCAATTATCTCTTCTCTCAACTTGCCAGCTATGCTCTTGCTAATGCAGTCTGGCAGACCCACCCTCCAGCATGTGAACAGCTGTTTCCCCCAAGCATTGTATACTTCATATGATTCCCCTCATCTATAGTTCAGATATAAAAAGGTGTCTAGAGGCCTCTGAACCAAGATGCTACCAAGGAGTACACTTGGTGCATGTCTAACAGCATCAGACAACTACAGATTAAAAATGAAACATGACATACAAAGGGACAAGTAAGTCAGAGACTGACCAACAAAGCCTAATACCCTTGGATACATACAAGAAGAGTTGTGTAACTTGGGAGATGTGTCATGAGCAGTACTATGTAAGAATGCTGTTGGAGCCTGTTACAGAGCCTACTGAAGCCTTGGTTTGGCACCACAGAAGTTTTTCCCCACTGGCACAGAGCCCCTCCATGCTGAGGAACAGATGATGAATGCTCCCTGACATACCAAGAGACACTTCCTCAGTCAGGCTGAAAGTCAAAGTGGTTAATACTAAACTTGCAGCAGCATTTGATGTATCTCTCTCAGCCTGCAAGGACATTTGTGCTACCTGCAGGCCCTACATTCTGGATCTTTTTCTGTCATTATTCATTTGCACTAAATGGCAGAAATCCCCACCAGTGCTCTTTTCCCAAGAGTTTTCCTTCTTCCCTAAGCTTTTTCATCTGAAGAGAGGCTGATAGTTAGCAAGCTTAACTAGGAAATGAGCAACTCTGCTTTTCCATGAAGGCTTTGGTAAGCAAGATTTTCTTCTCCTTTCAATTCAGTGTTATGATCATTATGAGACAGCTGCTAACAAGATGGTGAGCATGAAAGCTTCACAGAGGAGTTAATTCCATTGCTAAATGCAAACTGATAAAGCTGCAACATACCACACAGTACCTGCCCTGCACACCTCAGGAATGAGGCAAAAGGTTTTTAGGAGGCCTTGCTATCAGGTAAGGAAGTAGAACTACAGTATCAAGATGTTGCAACAACAACAAGGGCAGCACAAACAAGCTCAAGAAACTGATGGTGCTGTGCAGAAACTTTTTGTTGGTGAATATTTACAAGCACCCCAGGGCTGCTTTCATCTTTTGCATCTCAGCAACTACCCAGGAGCTCGAACACAGCAGCAGCAGAAGTGAAGGAGTTGAACATTGGGGAACTCAAACACATAGTGAGGGCAGGAACTGGAAGTTTAACCATGAAGCAACCAATTGCAAAGAATGTAAGGTAGGCCATTGGAGGTGTTCAGGAGGAGACTTGATGGGGTGCTTGGTGCCATGGGTTAGTTGATTAGGTGGTGTTGGATTGATTGTTGGGTTGGACTGGATGATCTTGAAGGTCTCTTCCAACCTGGTTTGTTCTATTCTATTCTATCCCTCCACCTAAAAACTACATGCTGTTAGCCTCAATATCTAGGGTTCCTAGCCAGATGCTAAGGAGCCCTATCAACTTTTTCCTTCTAAAAGCTGTAAGCAAAAATCATCTGAGCAAGACTGAAGAAATTAATCCCTGATTTGGCAAGATGCTCCTTGTGTATGTCAAATGCAGCCAATATAAATGGCAGGGTAGGTGTCCCTGAAAAACAAAGAGAAACCATCACTGCATTCCCCCAGCTTATCACTCTCAGAGTCACTATCAGACCTGTAGAGAAAACCTCCTACACATCAGGGGCCACTGGGTATCTGAGTATTCTCTAATCAAAGAGTATTCTTTCCAGGTAACACATCACCTCAATCTAAGTCTTGTGCTTGCTTTGACTTTGGGAAAGGAAGGCACTATCTATCTCTTTGTAATCTCCTTAGCTGATAAGTTAAGCCTACAACAGTTAGCAAAGTTCTGTTATCAAAGTTTGGAGACTTGATGGGGTGCTTGGTGCCATGGGTTAGTTATTTAGGTGGGTTGGACACGATGATCTTGAAGGTCTCTTCCAACCTGGTTTGGTTTATTCTAAATAAAGGTTGAGTGCAGCCCACAGGATGGCAAAACATTTGTAACAAGAGCTCAGCGTGGTGCACACAGCTAACCACCATAAGCTCTCTGCAATTTCAGTTCATTCCATTTCTATCAGGTGGATCCTCTGTTGAAACCAGAGAAAAGCTGCAGATGGGCTATGAAGATCGAGTCCCCTACACAAGTGCTGACCTTTTTGTCCATTTCAGAAGCAGACTATCTTGGCAGTACACTTGGATAAAGATCAGAATGCTCTATTTGACAGTGGGAAAAGAGGTTGCAGCTTTGTTGCAATAGCCAAACTCTGGACTTGAGAGGTGTGTGTACACACCTAAGCCTATTTTACATGAAAATTAACTGCTTTATTTTGCAGTTTTACCATTCCCTTTATACCACAAAGTCTATTTCACACTGAAGCAGCCAGTCAAATGATCCAGTCTCGAGATAACAGAGCACACAAGCATTAGGGGCAGGAGAATACACTGCTGCATGCATTTAGTACTCCCCCAGCTGTGAAAGCTGGTCTCCTCTCCTATTCACCCCCCTCAAATGATAATGGGTGATAAATAGATCAGGATGTGGAATATTACCAACATAAAAACTACAAAATGCATATGGTACACCCACAGCCCTGGGAAGAGTTTAAATATTCCTTGGGTACACTCAGTATCTTTTCTCCCACTACTTTTAGTCATCAGGAGATGTTAAAGACCCTGAGCTTCCAGTGATCTGTCAGAGCTAGTTGCAGGTAAGCTGTTTCCCAAACAGAAGCTCATATATGATTTATTAATTAGGCACTGAAGGGTTTTTCCATCTTAAATCAACTGTAAATCTTTGCCAGACAGCAGCCTAGCACACAGAGGATATTTTGCTACAGTAGGCACATTTAACACTTCATCTTGTCCTTTTCACAATTCATTTGGGGATAACTTAAGCAAGACAGAATTAAAGGGAATATAACCTTCAAAAATCAGACACCTGACAAAAGCAAGCAAGCACTCCAGGAAGTTAAATGAGTACCTTGGAAAAAGAGAATCATTTCTGCAACTGGAGGACTCTCCTGGAGAAGAATCCTGGAGAAGAATCCTGTGGAGAGGGTGTGCACATACACACACACACTTCTTTTTAAACAGAGCTCAACTGAGCAGCAAATCCAGCTAGCAGTTGTATGCCCAATGAAATATCAGAGATCCTTCAGTCATCTTAAGCAGTTTTTATCCTCAATAACAACCCTCCCTAGCAAAGCTAATACATGTGTTCTGCTCTTGCAGTATGACTTACCTGATCAAACACTGATACCTGTGCACAAATACCTGAGTTAGTCACCTCCATCACCTTTGGAGGAGACAGAACAAGCCATTTCCAGGGGGCAGTTCACCTCATTCCAACCAATATGGCTAAAACAAATCAAGGGGCACTTAGGATACAACTGTTTATCTTCATTAAGATTTAAAGGAGCTTAAGCCTAAGAACTGCCTTAAGAAGAGACAGCTCCATGGTGGATGAGCTGAGCTCTCTTTTTCCTGTTTGAGGAAGTTAAGAAAGGAGGGGCCTTTATCACTAATTACTCAACTCCTCCTACAGACAGGAACCCCAACCAGCTTTCAGAAATGCTTCACATCCAGGGAACACAAGATGTAACTGCCACTTGCAGCTCAGCACCTAGGCTTTTTAAAGCCTTCAGCTAGTCCCAGTTAAGGTCACAAGGCTTAACACAGCTCCACTTAATTTTTCTTCTTTACCCACCCTGCTCTTCCTTTGGTCATCTTAAACCTCAAGTGTATTAGCAGCAGCAGGCTACATGAAAACAAAGACATGGCAATAACACTGCATCTTCTTTACACTGAAGTCAAATGGAGAGTGACTACTTTCATGAAGTCCTCTAAAGAAGGCAGAAGGCATAATGTTCACAGCCAGAAGTCAGACTGGATGCTACACATCTTTCCTTTGTGCCAAAGGAGTGAATTCCATTCAGATTGCAATCCACAGCATGCAACCCTAAGCATCAGCACACAGAATGCTGTTGCATGACCTACAGCATCACAGAAGTTACACATCCATTTCAAAAACAACTCCAAGGTCACTAGTAATTGAAGGCTACATTGCAAATGCACAGAAACATGGAGCATGTTTTACATCCAGGTGTTCCTAGTTAAATATCTGGAGTCTGGAGGGATGGAAATCTGGAATTCTTTTGCACAGGCCTTGTTGGGTTATTTCAGTTCTGTTCAATGGAACATGTTTCACTACATGTGGCTTTTCCAATTTCTCTTTGCATTATACCCAGCTGAAACCACAATGTTACACCTTGGGAATCTCCAAGTCACACCATGCAAACTGATCACTAGTTCTGATTTATGTTTAGCCACACAAAATTGTTCATAAATCCATGAAAGGGGAAAAAAAAAAAGGTAGTTGGTGTGTGCTGGCTCTTGGTAGACTCTCTGGTGCAAAACCACAACACAGCTACTTGAATTCCCATTACTGTTGACACATGAACTCTAAAAATTATGCTGCCCCACCATGCTTGTATACTGTGAAGTCTTAGAACTTCAAACAGAAAGCTTAGAAATCAAGCAGGAAGTCTGAATTACAGAAAGATTTATGCCACAAGTGTGACAGGCAATCTCTGCTCAAAACCTCCTCTCATTCATGAAGCACTTGAAGGGACTCCTTGGCAGCAGATTATTTTCTTAGCCTATCCCTCTGTCTTCTCAGCTTGAAAAGGAATACAGGACATAAATGAAACTTCTTCTCCACACAGGCATACATTACTCACAGTGCATCAAAGCCTGGAGAAGAGGAGGCTCAGGGGAGACCTCATTGCTCTCTACAACTACCTGAAGGGAGGTTGTAGCCAGGAGGGGGTTGGTCTCTTCTCCCAGGCAACCAGCACCAGAACAAGAGGACACAGTCTCAGGCTGTGCCAGGGGAAGTTTAGGCAGGAGGTGAGGAGAAAGTTCTTCCCAGAGAGAGTTGTTAGCCATTGGAATGTGCTGCCCAGGGAGGTGGCAGAGTCACCATCCCTGGAGGTGTTCAAGAGGGGACTGGACATGGCACTTGGTGCCATGGTTTAGCCATGAGGTGTTGGGTGACAGGTTGGACTTGATGATCTTTGAGGTCTTTTCCAACCTTATTGATTCTATGATTGCATGAACTGATTTACCCTAGGTCTGAGGTCTAGCTGCTTTTAATATCCATAAGATGTATGCTAATTGTCAAGTCATTATTCTGATGCATATGCAAGGATTTCTCTCCACGAGATCATCAGGAAAGCAACACAATCATGGAATGACCAAATACCCAGTTGGAAGGGACCTCCAGGATTATCTGGTCCAACCTCTGTTTGGAAAACCACTGTTTATGGACAGGACAGCCCAGTACACTGTCCAGCTGAATGCTAAAAGTGTGCAATGTTGAGGAATCTGCCAGTTTGCTGGGGAGGTTAAGGTTTTACTCTACTGGACTGCTTGAAATGGTTTAGTTTAAGATCATAATGATAGTATCTACTATTTCTTGTGCTCCTGATCTAATCTCTTACCCATATGAGAGAGTAGCAACAAAACCAGGATTTACATTGTCACACAGAAGCATGGAAGACTCCTGCATGTATTAAAGTAATGCCACAGTCCACATGCTAACCTGCACCTCCTCAGAATGACCTCCACTGCAGGCAGCTCCTTGAACTGTTCTTCTAGTTACAACTCCACTGATAGCCAAAAGCAAACCACCTACAGCATTGCCTAAACTCACAGGGATGTCTGAATCTCAATGAAACAGCAGGGTATCTGCTCAAAAAAAATCCCAAATGCATTCACAAGGTTTAAAGTCCTACACATTTTTGAACTGAACTCTGCCTGTAGAAGTGAGAGGCAAAAAACCAACAGGTAACTAAATTAGTCAGAATTTATTCTTCTCTTTCCTGCCCATGTAAATGTAAGGCACTGAAAGACATCACATCAAGTAACCACCTGGTGTTTATTGGTGGGGCATTTGGCACTCCCTCATGACACTTCTCCATTTCCATCTCCTTGAGATCTCAAGCTGATTGATTTAGACCAAAAGGCAAACTGTAATTTCAGCAGGAATGTTTCTGCAGTCAATGAAAATCACTTTCCTTTCCTTTTTCCTCCCAGAGCAGGCTGTCAGGACACAGTTTGCTCTGGGAACTTCTTAGAATTATTTACTGCAGTAAAACTTTACCAAGTTTCAGTCACAATGTTTACTGCACAAAGCAAGAACAGGAAAAGTGCTAACTCTAAATACCACACTTCTGAGCACAAGGTTGTCAAGAAGGGGACACTGCTAAGACAGCTACACCAGCACATTTGCTATTTGTTTCATAGTATCATAGTACCAGTCAGGGTTGGAAGGGACCACAAGGATCATCTGGCTCCAACCCCCCTGCCATGGGCAGGGACACCCCACACTACATCAGCCTGGCCAGAGCCTCAGCCAGCCTGGGCTTAAACACCTCCAGGGACAGGGCCCCAACCACCTCCCTGGACAACCCATCCCAGGGCCTCACCACTCTCATGGGGAAGAACTTCCTCCTCACCTCCAGCCTGAATCTCCCCACCTCCAGCTTCATTCCATTCCCCCTAGTCCTATCACTACCTGAGATCCTGAGCAGTCCCTCCCCAGCCTTCCTGTAGCCCCCTTCAGATACTGGAAGGCCACAATGAGGTCACCTCAGAGCCTTCTATTCCCCAGACTGAACAGCCCCAACTCCTTCAGTCTGTCCTCATAGGAGAAGTGCTCCAGCCCTCTGCTCATCCTCCTGGCCCTTCTCTGGACACCTTCCAGCACCTCCACATCCCTCTTGCAATAGAGGCTCCAGAACTGGAGGCAGTACTCCAGGTGGGGTCTCCCCAGAGCTGAGCAGAGGGGGAGAATCACCTCCCTTGTCCTGCTGGCCACACTTCTCCTCATGCAACCCATTTGGTGACAAATGGTTTCACAGATGCATCACAGGAAAACACAAAGCTACCCAAAGCCCACAGCAGAGTGATTTCTATTTTACAGTTGCCCATTACCTAATGAACACTCTAACCCTGCTTTCCAGAGATTGAACACTGATACTCCTCTCCCACACACAAATACAAATCTACTATCTCCATTACCTCAGTTCTTAATGTAACTACATGAGATGTGCCTAGCCAACACAAACGAGGCACTCCAGGCTAGAGAACAAAAACTATTCAAATCTATATTTAAAACCTGAACAACTGTAAGAGCTTGTATAATTACAGCAGCAGGGCACATACACACACACAAGCTGTCCCAATTCTGCAAGCACTCACAAAAGATCAGGCTTAATTAAGATCAGGTCTTCAGCAACTGCTCCTGCTGCTGTGCTACAGCAACATGCTAACTAGCAGGCTCTGTTACTACTACAGTACTACTTTAGTACTACTTCTGTGACTACATTCTCCATGGGGGGGTCTTTAAACCTTCCCAGACAAAAACTTAGAGACTAAAAGCAAATAAATTAACACTTTAAGCTCCTATCACAAGTTTAAGAGAGAGTTAAGATTGTTCAGTTTGTTGTTACTTAGGATAAATCCCAATCAGACAACAGAGAAACAGGATCACCATTAAAGCCCCCTAACCTTTGTCATTCATGAGAGAGAACTACTTCTAAATTCAGACAACTTAGGTGCACTAAGCAAATCAACACAACCTGATTTCATGGCACATTAGTGGGAAGGACTGAAACAACTTATTACAAACAACTTACTTTCAAATATTTCAGTGTAAGAGATTTTGATGAATGCATTTGAGAGGGCTCTTAATTGAAGCTTCCAATGCAGTGCCCTCTCCTTAGATCAATTACTTTCCTACATTTGAAAGATATAGTCACAGCTTTAAAGATAAGTAATTGTCTAGAGTCTGAGTAGAACAGCACAGCCACTGTCATCTCCACAAAACTGAAGGAGTAGAACTCGAGAAGCGCTTCAGCAAACTCCATCAGAGTCCTAGCAGCACGGACACAGATGATGTGTAACCCCACAGGATCCTGCTGAGACAGTCCTGCACATCACAACACTTGAGCTGTGAACAGTGCTGTTCTGCACTCACTGACTGGAAGTTCTGAACACAGCCACACAAGCATGAGAAACAGTAAATAGAGGCTTACAAGCAAATGCTTAGCAGCTTTCTCTTCCTATTTGCTGGTTTTTTGGGTTGCTTGCTTGCTTTTTGTTTGGCATTTTTTCCCCCCTCACTGTTCTTCAGCAATACTTTCCACCTTGCCTTGCCAAATAAGTTACAGACTTGGTTTTCAGTCCCAAACACTGAGGGCACAAAGCCCTCAGCAAAAATTCCTTTGGAAACTCCTCCTAAACCAGCTAGGTAAATCTGAGCAAAAGAGTTCTTGGTCATAAACCTTTTAACACCTTGAATGTGGCTGAGTTCAGCCACGTGAGAAGCCTGGGTGACTTCAGCAGTTCCACAACGACATTCAGATTGCCTGTGCTGTAAAACCAGGCTGGATCAGAGAGCTTTGCTTGCTGCTGGCAGTGCTGTCATGCAGCAGGTCACCCCTCCCAGTCAGAGAAGGCACAAGTTGACTGATGTTCTGATTTCTGTGCTTTCTTCAGCAGGTAACAGAGGTTAGGTGCATGAAGTAATGTCCCTGACTGTTGAACAAGACCTATCCCAAACAGGTTAAATCACAGTATCACAGTGTAACTAAGGTTGGAAAAGACCTCAAGGATCATCCAGTCCAACCTGTCACCACAGACCTCATGACTAAACCATGGCACCAAGTGCCACGTCCAATCCCCTCTTGAACACCTCCAGGGATGGGGACTCCACCACCTCCCTGGGCAGCACATTCCAATGACTAACAACTCTCTCTGGGAAGAACTTTCTCCTCACCTCAAGCCTAAACTTCCCCTGGCACAGCTTGAGACTGTGTCCTCTTGTTCTGGTGCTGCTTGCCTGGGAGAAGAGACCAACCCCCTCCTGGCTACAACCACCTTTCAGGGAGTTGTAGAGGGCAAATAAGTCACTTTCTTACACTACTCATTGTAAAGTGCCCAAATATTGTTTCCCAGGAAACTGATGCTTAGTGACTGACCTCTGGTTACACAGTAACTGAACCAGAGTGGAAGGAAAATATAAATGAAATAAAAAACTCCTGAAAGCCTTCAGGTAGCACAAGTGACCTACTCAGGCTGAGTCCCCTACATAAGCATGAGGTGCACCTCAGCATAGGGCGAGAACCAAAGCCACAGAAAAGGAACAGCCATAGAAAAGCAACACCCAAGCCAGGGAAAAGCAGAGAACAGGGGTGGCAAGTCAGACTGTCTCACACCACAGGCCTGCCTACACAAACTAGTTCAGGCTATATCGATGACTCCTCAGACTAGCACCTTTGAAGAGGAAATGCTGTAAGCAGCAGTTCTGTCCAGAAAGTACCCAGGATATGCTTGTACTAAGAATGGCAATTGACAACAGTTTCATTTATATGCTTTCCTTTACCTCACCCATCCATCATCTGTTCTGCAGCTGGGGTCTCAGGAAGCAAACACAAATTTAAATACAAAGAAGCTTTACACTTCAAGAGTGACAGGTAAAGGGGAAAAAAAAGGATCTCCAAACCAAAACAACTTTTTACTGATGCATTTTTGCAGACTGGAACAGACTGAAGGTTTTTCTAGAGAGTTCTTACACTTGCACACATCACAAGCAACAGAATGTTGCTTTTGCTTTTATTTGCTGTTAATCAAGATTGTGGACTGTTCCTTGCAGCAGATCTAGAGCCACATCACTAAAACTTGCTTCTCCTTCCTAAAAAGGTAGGGTTTGGAGTGATTCAAGTGGCTGCTACAGAGCCCAACCTCTCTCATTAGAAGTTCTTTACTTACCAAAACAAAACAGCCCATGCAACACCAATGCGAAAGCCCATTCCATCAAACTCTGACACCAAACTTCTCACTGGTTAAAGTTTTATTTCACAGGATGATTTGCATATCAAAAAGCCACTCCAGGAATTCCTGACTGTACACACAGAACTTGCCAGCACAGCTCAGTTCCTACTACTCAAGGACTTCTCCAAGGCCCCTCCCCCGGCAACTTCTTCATTCGATGGGGAGTCATCCACAGGCTGTTGAAGAACTGCAAGCACATTTCCGTGCTCGATCTTTTGGTCTGCCCATACTTTAAAAGGAGGAGCCACGAAGGAAAAAGCACATGACTTCAGAACAACTATTTTCAAAGCAAACTTGAAGAAACCCAACATGATTCCAAATCTGCAAAAGCATGCCTGAATTCACAGCCTTTCCAGCAGCCTCTTCCAAATCACTTCTAAACCTCAAGTTTCCAACCCCAGACTGAGCTGGTATGTCGTAAGTTTGCAAACCCAGTGATGCAAGAAGCCACCACTGCTTCAGGTTTTAAAATGGAGAGCTTTATTTATCTACTGAGGTGGGTGGAGGGGGACCAAACACATTACTCAGCAGGAAATAAGCCACTGTACTCCTGAGGTGAATCTCTGGAGCCATTATCAGCTAATTACCTACCAGCAGCTCAACACTGACAACCCATGCTCCCTTCAAATGCATATTACACAAGCAAACCAACCTTGATTTCTTTGATTTGGGTAACTATCATAGTCCCAAATTAGAGCTCAAAAAAATATCCATGTGAACTTGATGGCAAACAGATAAGCCAGAAAGCCATGTGTCTAGGGCTGGATGTAGTAGCGTGTGTTACAAGATTTAAATAGCTCCCTGCGAGAAGAGGGATTTGGTGACTCAAACTCTGATTCACCCATGTCCTCCCAGTTCTCTCCATGCCTAGAAGAAAGCAAACTGTATGACATTTCTGCACCCTGCATATACCTCCCAACAGGTTTATGTAACTGCTCCAACAGGTATACCAATGGGAAGGACAGAGACTACACCCACCTGCTCAGCAAGGTCAGGAGAGAGCTGTGGCTGTGCTTTAAGACAAGGTACACAGCACAAGAAGGTGCCTTACATCCAACACTACCCCCTGCAAGAGCACTAGGACTTTGTAAGGGCCTTGGCTCTCTATTACTGTCTCTTCTCCCAGGCAGCCAGCACCAGAACAAGAGGACACAGTCTCAGGCTGAGCCAGGGGAGGTTCAGGCTGGAGGTCAGGAGGAAGTTTTACACAGAGAGAGTGATTGCCCATTGGAATGGGCTGCCTGGGGAGGTGGTGGAGTCACCATCACTGGAGGTGCTCAGGAGGAGACTTGACAGGGTGCTTGGTGCCATGGGTTAGTTGATTAGGTGGTGTTGGATGATAGGTTGGATGTGATGATCTCGAAGGTCTCTTCCAACCTGGTTTATTCTATTCTATTAATAAAACCACTGCAGCAAACTTCCTTTAGAAAGTTTCTGGTACTTGGTTCAGGCACCTCCTAAGAGCACCAGGAAGGACAGCTGTAACAGAAAACACCAGTGACTAATAATGAAAGACACTAACTTTTTGCAGAAACACCACAGGATTTTTGCTTCGTTCTTCAAACCACTTCCTATCAGTTAAAGGTTGGAAGGATGCACTGGGGGCAGCCAGTGTTTACACCAGAAGGTGCTCTGCAATTTCTTCAAGCATAGTTAATATCAACAACTGTCAGCATGAACATAAGGTACTAGAAGACCCTGACACAGGGGGGGTTCAGTTCTTCTCCTTGAAGGAATCAAGAGGGGGCAAAAGGAGAATGGTACAAAGCAAGACCAAATCAACTAGCAGCTCTTAACTTGAGGAGGCAGCAGCCCACTTCTGCCCACTAATTTTACTCATAATTCCTTGCTCTCTCAAGTGTGTTCTACACTTCAGCAAGTATCAGCAATTAAAATACATATACATATATGTATATTTAATGGTATCATTCTAGGGTTAAATCAAGCCAAACTAGGACTGCACTGTCACCAAACAGCACAGACCCACACTCAATAGTTGTGTCAGAATGTTCTGATACTAGCAAGCATGTCCAACTCTAGGTGAAGTTTGGGGAGCAGCTAAGCCAATGCACAAGGTCCCAGCTACATCAGGACAGGTCTCACTCCCCAATTCCTTACTCTGGCCTTACTTCTCACAGTGAAGTTTCCTCTTCCTTCTCCCCATCAGCTTTAATAGACTGAACACCCCTTGCAATGTTTCCTACACTCACTAACCTAGAAAACCATCCAGTGTCTTCTGCCAGGGCAGCTAGCTCACTGAAGGATCCAACAATAAAAGTTACAGTCATCAGAAAAATCCACGGAGAAGCAGCCAAGGACAAGCTGGCTGCAAAGACAGAAGCAAAGGAGAAGACTGGGAACTCGCAAATTCTGCCAGGAGTGAGCCATTCAAGCCTTCTTCTCCAACTTCCTCCAAACCCCACAACCACATGATTGCTAAAGCTAACACAAGGGGAGGCGAGAACATACAGCCAGAGACCAGAGGAAGAGCAGGACTGCTTCCTTCAACAGCCAGAGCCCACCCAGTTTGTATCAACCATAGAGTCACAGGCACTCCAAAGGCGAGCTCAGCACGGGCCAGAAGCAGCACAGCAGTGACACATCACATCAAGTCACAGAGCTGCTTCCCTCTCCATCAGCTGGCAGGGTGATATCAGGCACAGGAAATGGGCCTAAGTGCACAGACCAGCCACACATCCAACCCGGGCAGAACTACGGTGAGCAGGCACAGCGATGGAAAACATTTGCACAGAACAGATGTAAGCACACGGAAAGAAAAGGGGGAAAGTTGCCCAACTCAGACAGAGGTAAGCCTACAGCAATGACAGACAAGTGGTCACTCGAGCGGAAAGAAACAAAAGAGTAAGTGCCCTACTCTGACAATGGGAAGCAAGATCATACCGAGCTTGTTCAGCACGGGCACCCCAACAGAGGGCAGATGGAATACGGCTGCATGCAGCAGACACTGGGAGCTGAAGTGTAAGCACAGCTCCGAGGAGCACAGAGACGGACCGCTGGGGAGCTCACACTCTGGAGCTTCAGCAGGCATTGCTCCAGCTGCTGAGCGCTTCCTGCGCCAGCTGCCTGCCACCCTTCTCTCGCCAGCGTTTGCTCAAACGCGAGTGACCCCCGCAGCGTTCACCGCGGACTGTGCCACTTCCACGGGAGCCCCAGACCTCAAGCACTGCCCATCTAGTCCCAGACACGCTGCCCCCTTTCCTGTACTCTCCACCACCTACATTTCCCTGCTCCTCGCAATCTACTCACACCCCAGCAAACCGTCGTCCTAGAGAGCCCTACAGCAGCCCCTTCCACACACACGGTCGCTTGACCTTCTACAGACCCCCTCATGGCCATCCCCTGCACATAGGCTGCCCCTGCCCTGCCCCCCGCGCTGCCCAAACACTGCCCCCCATGCCCCTTCCCACATAACCCCCTCCCCCCAACAGCCCCGGACGCAGCCTGCCGCCCTCCCTAGAGCCCACTGCCCACAGCTCGCCATCGCTCTCCAGGAGCCCCACGGCTCCTGCTCCCTCAGCCCGGCCTACCCCAGCAGCCCCTTCCCCACCCTGCTGTCATAGTCGTTTCCATCACCACGCTGCGTGGTCCCCAGTACCCCTCCCCGCTACACCGCGGCCTGACCCCCGCAAGACCTTCGCCTGACCCCTTCCCGACGGCACCTGAAACGCGGAGAGTCCTTCAGGCACTCCTCGAAGTCCACGGTCACCTTCATCCTCCCCTGCCGCGGGGCGCGCCGCTGCCGCCGCTGCTCCGGCTGCTGCTGGTGGCGGGGCGAGCCCGAGGCGAGCTGAGGCCGGAGGCCGGCCGTCGGGCGGAGCTAGGCGAGGGCGGCGCTCAAAGAGAGCCGGTGGGGCCGGACGGCGGAGCGGCGGCTGCGGAAACGCCGCGCCGAGAAACACCCATGCCCGCCTCCCGCGCCCAGCCACGACTGACGGCCCCGAGAACCAATGGGCGGCAACCAGCAGCAGAAATCGCCAATAGAACGCCGCTGTAGGTAGAGCCTCTCCCAAACCGGCGTAGGGCGGAGGAAGGACAGCCAGTCACAGGAGCAGGGGAGCGCCATGGCGAATCACAAGGCGAGAGAGGAGGGCATAACAGGAAGACAGCCCAGTAAGCGGGCCAGGAGGAGGAGACAGCCAACGGCCGGGCTGCTTCCACATCGGGCGCCCATAAGAGTGACGGTATGGCGAGCCAACGGAGAGCCTGCCTTCGGCCTCCCACCAATTGGCAAGATCCAATGCCACGAACATCCCTCAGACCAATCCCAGCACCCATAGGCCCTGGGGGGAGCCGCTTCAGGGCTCCAATTGGCTGGCCCGCCCGCCGCTCGCGGCGGACGAGGTGGGCCGAAGGCGGGGCGCGTGGTCGGTGGTGCTGGGAAGCGGACGCGGTGTAGGCTCACAGCGGTTCCGCTGAACCCCGCGTTCTGAAGGCGTGCGGAAGGCTCCCCGCCGCCGCCCGTGTGGAAGAGCCGCGGGACCCGGAGAGAGGGGACGGCTGGCCCCGCGGAGCGCTCGGCTCGGGACCATGTAGTGTGGCAGAAGGCGGGGAAGTCGCTGCGGTTTAAGGGCAGATCTGCGCCCCAGGGGAGCCCATGGCGCCTGCTCAGAGTGCAGCGGCAGCTTCCGAGCCTCCGAGGAGAAGTCAGAGCTGCGGAGGGTCTCCAGCGTGTTTCTGTTCTGGGTCTCGGAAATAACCGTAGGTTTGCCCTGCCTGGGGCAGATTGAGAGCTGTCTCTGGAGAGGAAACACGAACAGCACATTCTTCTCTTGTGCTGCGAAGGTCAAGTGTGTACGTTTGGGTTTTGTACAGAATGGTTGACTTGGGAATACTCTTGGACGGCTTTTCAAGACAGATAAAGTGCTGGTTGGGTTGTTGGTCCTCACTCACCTTGTAGCAAAGGACTGCAGGACAGTGTAGATTTCTGATCCCTTAAGAGGAAAGGCTGCTCAGGGTTCCCAGATGTAAACATGACAAAGGCAAAAAAGCAGCAGACACCTGTGCTTATCCTCAAAGGCAGTGACAGAGAAGTTACACTTGGCAAGGACAGACTAACTTCAAGTGACACTGCTCTCTGGCCTGCAGTTACAGGGACACCCAGCTGGGAAACTGGAGTTGATGCTCTTCATTCTGCTCTTCTGAGAGTTTGAGGAACCACCCTACCCTGCTCCCACTGAGCCTGTTCCCACACCCCCCAGTCGTCTTTCTGAGCGGTAGGATTAAACAAGGCTCTTTGTGGTCAGCACTGAGTAATCACTCGAAAGCACTGAGTAATGGAAAATGACTAACACCAACTGCTCCTAGGGAAGTAAAACTATTCCACAAAAAATCCCAAACAAAAACCTAAGAGCTGGACTTGCACGTGGATTTCACAACAGAAACGCTGCCCAAATGGTACAAAAGTTTCTAACGCTGCATTTTCACTGCAAGTGTGGCACTGTGGACCCCCTAGCCAGACTAGCAGTAGTTTAGTTTGGGTGAGGGATAGGACACACAAATACAGTGTCATATCTCTGTAATGCATATTTGGAACTGACACTTTAAAGAAATACAAAAATTGGCCTCAAACCCTGAACTTGCTGCAACAAAAAGCTTCCCTTGGCTCCTGTGAAAAGACATCGTGAGAGAGGGACAGTAAGGGTAGAGCAGGCATTCAACTTCTTGTAAAGGAAAGAAATGTTATGTTCTCCTTCATTTTGAGTCCTGTGTCCAGTTCTGGGCCCCTCAGGTTAAGAAGGACATTGAGACACTTGAATGTGTCCAGAGAAGGGCAATGAGGCTGGGGAGTGGCCTTGAGCACAGCCCTGTGAGGAGAGGCTGAGGGAGCTGGGGTTGCTTAGCCTGGAGAAGAGGAGGCTCAGGGGAGACCTCATTGCCCTCTACAACTACCTGAAAGGGGGTTGTGACCAGGAAGGGGTTGGTCTCTT
Source organism: Melanerpes formicivorus (assembly GCF_026170545.1). NCBI lineage: Eukaryota > Metazoa > Chordata > Aves > Piciformes > Picidae > Melanerpes > Melanerpes formicivorus. The sequence goes on along the minus strand of NW_027142364.1, from coordinate 20,624,339 downwards.
TTTCCCAGGCAACCAGAACAAGGGGGGACAGTCTCAAGCTGTGCCAGGGGAAGTTTAGGCTGGAGGTGAGGAGAAAGTTCTTCACCAAGAGAGTCATTTGTCATTGGAATGTGCTGCCCAGGGAGGTGGTGGAGTCGCCATCCCTGGAGGTGTTCAAGAGGGGACTGGATGTGGCACTTGGTGCCATGGTTTAGTCATGAGGTCTGTGGTGACAGGTTGGACTCGATGATCCTCGAGGTCTCTTCCAACCTTAGTGATACTGTGATCTTTCTATGTTGACTTGTTTTTCCTTGTGAGACCAAACAAAGAAGTTAGGGAGAGAGAAAATAAGGGAAATGGATAAAGAAAAAAAACCAACAAAGGAGATGAAGGTAGGTGGAGGTGATGGGACACTTGAGGGGTGGAAGGTGTGAAGACTGCAGGGGGTGAGCAAGCTCACTAGGAAAAATTCAACCTTTTGTGTGGTGCTGCTGTTTTGAATTCATGATCCAAACTGCTAAATCTACTCTCTCCCGTCGAGGTAGCCCAGCAACCACAAAATCTGAAAGCAGGGGCAAGCTGATGTATATCAAAGTTACCCTGAAGAGTGCTTCCTCATTTACAGGGAGGAGGAAATTGCAGTGTTTATTTAAGAGCTCATGAACACACCTGCAAGCTTCACAGCAGCTGCTAGTTTCTTCTAAAACAAAGTCAACCCAATACATCCAGTATGAGTGCCACAAGGCAGTAAGGAAAACAATGGTTTTATTTGTGTTGTGACACTTAACACTGGTTGCAAACAATGATTACATTTGTGAGGTGGTATCATCATAAACACCACAATAAGCATGTTACAGAAACAAAGAGTTGTGGTAAGGTACACAAGTTCAACACAAGAGAGGGAGCTTTCAGAAAAAATACTTGCACTTCCCCTTAACTGTGTACAACTTGGTGTGAAAGAATCTGTAAGGACAGAAAACCCCCAAACCTTTGAAGATGAAGTTAAGGCTCTCACTTGCAAGTGCTCTTCCTACTGGAAGCCTACTGAAAATAATTTCTCTGAACAGGATGCAGCTTGAAGACTTAACCTGTGCAAGAAGCTTCACCGTGCTGATGCTGTGGAGTTCCATGTCCACGTTAGTAAGGGCTGGGTGTCTTTTGTCTCCTCCTTACACCACTCTACTGTATGTATAAGCCTTTACCACATGCACCCCAAAATGTACATGTGATACAAGCTAAGCCCCCATTATATGTGAAAAAGGCCTTTCTTCTCTTGTCTCCATCCAGCAAGAATCTGTAACTGGTATTTCCAGACTAGAAGGTAATCAGGCATCCCTTTGCAGAAGAAAAGCTACAGGGAGCTATGTGTAGTTACTGCAAAGTAAATTTGCCTACTTGAGCTTTCAAAATGCAAGAGGGTGTAAGCCTGGATAAACACCAACCTTTTGGTTGGAAGCCCTCCCGGTAAGTGATGTGAAGAAACACAAGCAGTATTTTTGCTGGCACTGAAGAGAATGAAGAACAAAGCCTTTAATAAAACCCATAATTGAAACCAGTACAAGTTCCCAAGTAGCATCTAACTAAAACTTGGGGGCTTGGTGGTGCAGAAAAAGGGAGATCACCCAGACAACTGAAAAGTATCTGACTGATGAAAGGCCCTACTGTACATCCTGAGGTTCATCTTAAAACCATCTTCATGCATTTATGTCCACTCTACCTCCCTCAAAGCTTCATAGCCATTTCATCCAGGACTTGGGAAGCCATTAGAGGCCAGGTCTTTACTGGAAGTTAGCAAACTTGGGGGTTTAATGTTAAAACGTTTTGCAGGTATTGTAGGGTACAAAGTGCCTGGTGCTGAGCTCCAAAATGAAAATGAGTTCTTGGATACAGCCTAGGATGAAAGAAAGCAGAGCATCAGCTCATGTGAGAGCTGCTTCTGATGGATTCTGCCTTGATTGCAGGTACTAAGTACCCACTTGGACTTAGCAAAAAGTACAAGTGATTGGTTCTGCAGCACTGCAGAAGATGCCTGCGCTACCCACATCCACCTGTCAAAGCCTGACCCATTCATAGTCCAGCTTTGCTGAGTCCTGCCACTCTCAGCCCTGGACTTCACTGCCCTGGCTGGGGCAGACCAGGCCAACAGCTGGTCCAGCTGAAATAGAGGTTGGTGCAGACATTTCAATACTGCAAGCTGGTCTATAAAGGATGCAGACTTCAAGTTTTGAATCCCTGTTTTAGGGCCCAAACTTAAAGCTCTACTAAGTGACTTCAGGAGTCAGAAGTATCTAAACATTCCTCACCCTTGTTTATTCTATGAAAGTCACTGTGTCTTACACAAAGAGAAACAGCGTTCTCTACATAGAAAAATTAGCATCACCACACTGGACTGAATCAAGAGTTCAACTCCTCCTTGTGAAAAAATGCTATTGATCCCAGTTCAGGTCCTTAGAAAACTCAGTATCAGACAACTGACAGCCCTGTTACTTGCTAAGGAGAGGAGACAGCTGGGAAAGGCACTCTACAACATCCACTTAGCACAACTCATCAGTATCTTTGGCAATGCATCCCTTCTAGTGACTTCTGTATAAATCTATCAAAGAAAAGCATCCTATTGCCTTACTCACTCTCAGTCTGAGATTTCATGAAAGCTCACACTTGAGAATGCATGTAACTGTAAAATAACTTTCATTCCTTTATTCAAACTTCACATGTACAGTGAACAAAAAGACACTTTAAAATAGATCCATATAATTCTATGGATTTTTGCAACATATCAAATTCAGATCAAAGTTAAGATATACACTGTGTTCCATAACCAAGCCAAAGCTTAAGTGTACACTTCATTTGTGTAATAAAACCCAGGAACTACTCTGAATGCTGAAACCATTAACCAGTCAAATTCCACAGAGTGGGGAGTTGTTTACAGTCATTTGGGAGGTTCAGAATCCCTCTTCACAGGGCTATACAACCACACTGTAAACAAGCATCTGAATTAGGCAGTTTCCCTTCTGTTCTTCCAAACAACTTTCATTTTACAAAAGCAGCTGCTGGAAGCTGTACAGACACAGGACAGTTTAGACCACTAGGTTTCAGTATGCATGTTGCCCACCCCAAATTAGTAGGAGATCATCAGCAGTTAACTTTATATAAAGAACAGCCAGAGACTAAACTCAGCTCATCTTTACAGTCCTGATGTGGATTTGCTCGTGGTTGGGTGTTTTTCCTCAGGGGCCAGCGGCACAAGCACTCTTCATGCAACTGTAAAGGACCAAAAGTTTGAAACAAGCCAGAAGAGCAAGAGTGGGTGTGGTTTTAAGAGAGGAGTTGGAGGGAACTTTCATCTTCTCCACAAAACATCCAGTCCCGATGGGAGAGAGAAGCGACAGTCAAACGCAAAGTTCAAGTTCACACATCTCCAGTGTAAGAGCATTTCCCTCCACGTCAGTACTGCCTTAGTCAGAAACCAACCACTGACTCCAAACACCACCTCTCTTCTTCCAAAGACTGGGAAAGTACAGGCAATAACATACTGAAATCTAGATTAACAGGTCAACACTTGACAAAGAGGAAGGGGAAATAAAAGGCTGCAAGACTTAAATAATCCCTTTTGAAACTGCTTAACACATCTCATAAATAGCTTGCATGTTAATCTGCTATATGCTGTACCATTTGGCTCTTGAATCCCAAACCTTCCCATAGGAGATACCACACACAGAACACTGTCAAATAAATAGTGGGGAACCAAAAGATGCTGGCAAAGTCTATTTACATCATTCATGGAGTCATAAATGGGGAGTAGCTAGAGAAGTTCCAGCGAAACTGAAATGCTGAAGCAAGCAATCCTAGGGCAGTCTGTAACAACTTGATCTTCCACCCAAAACCTTGGCTGCTAGAATCCATAGCCAAAAAGGTACAGCTACTTGAGGCAAGAAAGGAATGACCCTTCCACTTAAAACACTTAGTAGCCCACAACAAAGACAAGGGCAAAAATATGCAAACAGTTCTCACCATCACTGTCTGGACTGGCCATCTTCATTTCAATCAGCAAATCTCAGTCTGTAACCAAGAAAGGCAACTCAGATTAGCAGATCTGGTGGTATCCAACAGAAGCCTTCTTAAAAACCTAAGTCTTTAGCCCCTTCTTCAAAAGGAGATTGCAGAGATTAGAAGAGTACTGTTAGTTTTACTCAAATACAGACAGACAGGATTAGAGGGTGGATAGGAGCACTGGACAAGAGAAGCATAGAACCTTTAAGGCACCTTTATGGATAAAAAAATAATGAAATAAAAGTTCCAAGTGAGAAGAGGGTCACAAATTGCCTGAAAAACAACCCAAGATCCACTGGAGCCCTAGAGTCACAGCAGGCCACTAAAAAAAATTACTCTTCTGTCACATATTTACCTGGTATGATCATCACTACTGCAGAAGTCACATTATTCCACAGGAATAAAAGGCTGACAAAGATTGATAGTTTCAGACATAATAAGTGAGTGGTAGCCAGAGGATCTCCTTAACTTCAGAAGAACTGAAGTTGAAGGGAAGAAATGATCAAACTTTAGCTACACTGCAACATGCAGAAAAGGACATTTCCTTGGTGGTTAAAGCCAGTGGCTGAGCTGTTAATGAGTTTAACAGGGATGCTGATAAAAGCCATCACAAAAAGCAGTTCCTGCATCACCCCATACACTGAGTTAAGAAAACTCTGGGCTTTGCTCTAGAAGAAAGCACTTTGAAGAGCTCCTTGAAAGCTATCCAGATAAATAATCTTTCCACATGCTTCCAGTCCTAATAGGGGAATCTGAGGAACAAGAATATTAACAGCACTTTGATCCACTTTCATGAAGAAAACAATCAAATTGAAACACTGTTTGAAATACCCAATTGCTTATGTGACCAAAGCATAGACTAGCAAAACCCCAACTAGCAGCTGTTAAAACCAGCTATTTGAGAAATATCCTCTAGCTGTAATACCTCTTTAATTAACATTTATAAGGGGATTCTTCTGTGCCCTAAGAATAGAGGTAAGTGATAAAGAGATGTCCAAGTTTTGCTGTATTAACTTCTTTGTGTTGATGTTAACACAGCTGTGTTGCTGAACATATATCAGCTCAGTGTAGGAATGTCATAAAACACGGGCAGTGGCAGAAGACAGAGGTCTCTTCCAACCTGGTTTAGTCTATGTATGTATTCTGTGTAAAGGTTTAACAACTTTGTCCATATTCCATCATCCTTTGACCAGCCCTGCATGAAGAATCAAACATGATCAGTTTGAGGCTGTCCAGTTCACCACCTGCTACAAAACTGAGACCAGTACTTAACCTCAGACAAGCTGGTAAGTACAGAGACTGAAAGCTATCATAGTTGAGGCAGAGATTAGGGGATAATGAAGCATCAGGGTTTGTTAAGCAGAATCATACAAAACAAGAAGTGAAGATTTAAGAGCTGCATCCAGTTAATGGAAAGTAGTTCTATATGCCACAGTGTGAAGGTGAACCAGTTAGTTACTGGAGTTACATTGATAGAATCTATTGGCCATGAGCAGTCTAAAATTGATAGTTACCAGTTGTGGCTCTGAAGCTGGTTATGAGGCAAGGTGGAATGGACTTCAACAACAGAGATGGAAAAATGCTGCAAAGGTGTGCCTTCCTTCCACTGGTGAATGCAGCTGGGGAGCGGAGTTGCCTCTGTTTTACAGCAGAGTGCAGAGAGATGGCAGCTTCAAGCCATGGAGAAAGGTCCTAAGGTTGCCTATTGGAGCCCTCCTTTCCCCTGGAGAGTGAAGGTCTAGTAAACAGCCATTATAAGGCCTATGTTAAGTTACTGGATAAAGGCAGTCCATTAATGGGTCTCAAACATAGAGCAAAAGACCCTTTTGGAGCAATTATGAAGGCATTAGCCCACCCATAATAAAGAATAGGACTGAAATGTGCTAGAGTTCAAAACCAGGTAACCAGGCAAGTCATCTTTATTATGTGCAATTTAAACTGATTTTAGAAGTCTTCCCAGTTCACATGATTCTGAAAAGCAAATGTGAACCAAGTTAAACCCATGCAGCATCTTCCCAAATCTGAAGGCTGTGCTAATAACTCATAGCTTTGCCAAGCAATAGATGAGTGAGGCTTAGACTTCATTGCCACTAGTCTCATGAGCAACAGATGTCTACCTTTTCAATGCCAAAAACTTGTTTCAAGTGCTGTTAAACAGAGCTGGGTGGTGAACAGCTGTAGTTATTCACCAAGCCACCACAAAAATTAGGGACAGTTATCTACCCTTTTCACCCAGAGAGAAGCTTAAAGATAAACAGAAGGTGTCAGCTCCTGTAGTTTTGTGAGTTTCCCATCAAGAGACAGCCCTGAAGCAAGTTCCAGAAACAACTCCCAGTCAGAAGTCTCAGATTTTCTTCCGGTACCTGCAGTAAAAGCCAAGCTGATGGTTTTATCCCATACTATAGAAGTGAACATTGCTGCTTCAGGACCAAGTGCATTCTGAAGTCCTAACAGCAGTTTTACATTACAGCAAGACAGGCAGAGATTCTTTCTGGGGCAGTTAGATACACTTCTCTCAAGAGACAGGAAGCATTCATGCCAGTTTCCCGCTACAGGGTGGCTTGGGAGCAGAATGGGAACTAAACCATAAGACCAGGCGCTCCCATGTGGGCACAGCTTCAAGTGCTCTGGACAAGACAACTCCTCCTTGAAAAATACTGGCAACTTCACTAGCAAGAGTGGCTTATGCTGGGGAAACAGTATAAAGTTTGTCACAAGAAACACAAACCCACAGGCTTTTAGGAGTACTGGTGGGTTTGGTACTATGCTACAAATCTACCTACCAGGACGACGTGCAGTACAGCACACAGAGCCATACGCACACACAGCCCCTTCCAGTCACTCCCACACTTCAGTGTCTTCATTTCCCAACAGATGAAAGGGCCACCAGTACATAAACATGCTTTGTTTAGTCATTGCTCACTGTGTTCAGCAGCTTCTGTATTCATTGCTTCTGTACCTGCAGCATCATGCATCTCTTCATCTTCATCATCCTCCTCCTCTTCACCATGCAGCTCTTTTGCGATGAGCTGCCTTGCCAGTTTGATGTTTCTCCCCTCATTATAGTGCATTTTTCTCTTCATCTCAAACTGTTTCTTTTTCTCTGTGGACAAACAAATGCAAACATTTATTTCTTCCCTTCAAAAAAACCATCTACTTACTCCCTCTTCAGAGAGGCACTAACTGCTTCCTAAGTCAAATGTATTGCTACCTCCAAAGTCCATTGGTTAGATGACCAACCAACCACTGAATTAAGATTATTTTCTTCAAGCAGTGGAGTGTTCTTTTAAGTGAGCTTGACTTACAAAAAGGAGAGTAATTAGTGGACTGGAATGGCTGGAGCACTTTTAAAAGAACCTGTCTGCAATTTAAGAGCAAGTGTGCATCAAGAGAAGCAGCTAGTAACAGCACACTGCATTCCAAAGTTTCTCAAGTCTCGTTTCCAAGTAAACTTAAGGACAAATTGAGACTTACTGGTGGGATCAAGATGAACTTTTGCAGATGTCTGGCTTGACTCCTGGCTAGCTACCAAGGAGCCAGCTATGAGAGATATTTACCACATGGAGAAGAAAATACTTTCTGCTTTCCCCACAGCCTGAAGCCTAAAGTTTCATCTATATGGTCTAAGGAAACTTTGCTTATTGGCAGCCCCAACATTTTTTTCCCCCCCTCAAAGGAAACAGCAATATTCTCCAAAGAACAGGAAGGTTATGTGCTCAAAGTTGTTGCCAGGAAAGACGAGAAGCAGCAGCTAGATAAACCAAGCCCAAAACCTTAGAAGCATTGCTGTTTGACTGTTTCCTCAACATGTTCTAGCCCAAGCTACCACAAAGCAACATCTTCACTGCAGATGCAATTTGCTTTGAAACAAATGCAGATTACCTGCTTGATCCATCTACCAGTGGCTTTGGACACAACAGAAATAGCATTGGTTGTTAGCAAGCAATTAGTAGCAGCTTAATCACAGCAGTACTCACTGAATGTTTGCTAAGTCTACCTGAAATGTGTTGAGATAGAACCACTCCCTCACCCCAAACCAGAACAGCTTCTGATTTGAGACTTCCAGGCTTAAGAAGAAGCATTCCAACATCTTAAGTTGGTATGGAGGAGGGAGGAACCAGGAACAGCAAATTCCTGTTTATATGTCGATCTCACACTAGATAGTAACAAACACCATATTTGTTTAATCTTCTACTTACCCTTCAGAGACTATTTATCTCCATTTTCAAATTACAAACATTTTTCTTACTTATTTTTCTTCCCATGTATCTCTTACTGAAAGCTTTTAACTATTTGGAGGAAAACAAAAAACCAACCAACAAAACCCAAACTCAAAACCAAACCAAAGCAGCTTATGCCTACCTCGTTCTTCAGGTGTTAGCTCGTCATCCTCTTCCTCCTCCTCACTGCTTTGCTCTTGCCTTGCTATTACCTTGGGTCCTTCACCTTCAGCTGCTGCTGCCAGCCTATGTGAATCATGCAATACAAGATACTGATAACAGCAAGGTTTTTGGAGATTTCAGAACACTCATGCTCTGTTCTTTACTTTTGCCATATTTATGTGCAATAATGACATGCAGGAGGTGTCAGTTACCAGTGGCACTATCAAACACCCATAACTACTGGATTTGACAACAGCACAAATCTGGCTTCCAGAGAAAGCAGCAACACCTTTCCATGAAAATGAGAGAGTTACTTGAACATGTAGACAATTTCCTATGACAATACTTACTTTTTACTCAAGACATCTGCTTTTAAGGGCTCATTTGATTCTGAATCACTCACTGCATCCTCATCATCATCTCCTACCATGCTGGGAGGGCAAAGAAAGAAGTAACTTCCATCAATAATTTGCTGCTTGAAATTTGCTTGATAGAACAACAGTCAAAACTTTACAACAGTGAATTAAGACTCCTTTCATACTTTTAAAACTCCAAATCTAATGTAAATATTGCTATGGCAACTTTCTATTCCAGCATGCATTTACTGAAAAAAGTAGATAGAACAGACCAGGTTGGAAGAGAACTTCAAGATGATCATGTCCAACCCATCATCCAACACCACCCAATCAACTAACCCATGCAACCAAGCACCCTATCAAGTCTTCTCCTAAACACCTCCAATGATGGGGACTCCACCACCTCCCTGGGCAGCACATTCCAATGGCCAATCACTCTCTCTATGAAGAACTCCTTCCTAACATCCAGTCTGAACCTCCCCTGGTGCAGCTTGAGACTGTGTCCTCTTGTTCTGGGGCTGGTTGTCTGGGAGAAGAGACCAACCCCCTCCTGGCTACAACCTCCCTTCAGGTAGCTGTAGAGAGCAAGGTGGTCTGCCCTGAGCCTCCTCTTCTCCAGGCTAAGCAACCCCAGCTCCCTCAGCCTCTCCTCATAGGGCTTTGTGCTCCAAACCCCTCCCCAGCTTTGTTGCCCTTCTCTGGATACCTTCCAGCAACTCAACATCTTTCCTAAACTGAGGGGCCCAGAACTGGACACAGGACTCAAGGTGTAGCCTAACAAGTGCAGTGTACATTACATTTACTCTATTAAAACCCTAAAGCCTATGAGACATAAGCCTTCTAAAACTTCACTTTGTCCTTTTTGACAGTTCTCCTCAACAGCTAGAAGCCTTTATCGAGAAGCTTGGTCAATCTGAATACATGCCACATATCCAGGAAGCCTGCACAGTCTGTCAGGCAACCAGCTACTGTAAATAATCAACAATCCAAGTCATTTTTGCTGTAAAACTACTGTTCCATCTCTAGGACAGCAGTTTGTCAAGCTTACCTGTGATAAGGAGTACTTGGCTCATCTATTTTCATCTTGCCATAATCTTTGTCTGCCGGGTGGTACGTGGCCAGGATGTTCATTTCATCCCACTTCTGGGATTTTTTACTGAAATAAGAGCAACAAAGTGAAGTTTGCTTCTAGTCTAAAACCAATTTGTTCTGCTCAGGAGGCAGTGCACTACACTTTCAGCATGGTATGACACATAGGTATGTTCAAAGTATGGCTGTTAAATACTTTTCCACACATACTCCAGTTAAGTCATGACAAATAATCAGTGCAGCTTGATTTCCCTAACAAGTCACAAAACCTCTCTGTTTTTATATACATGCATCATATTTTTTCAAGATACTATGTTGAATCCCTGACCCCCAAGTTGTCTCTTCTTTCACAAGTTCCTGTGAAATCATTCTTCCTCTTATTAAACCCCACAACAACACAGCAAGACCAAATAGCTTCCACCTCACCTCTGCTCAGCGAGCTGCTGTGATTGTTGGTCAAACTGTTACACAACAAGGAGCTTCCTGCAGTCAAACAATTAACACTGAACAAGCTGGTTACTAATACTGCCTTTGTCATGCTAAACGATAAACCAGAACTGATTTGCTGCTGTAACCAAGCCAAGAGTTTCACATTTTGCAGCCAGCACCAATGACGTTACATTGCTTAGAACTTCCTCGGCTAATCAGCAAATATTCCATTCCATGTGCATTTGCAGCAATAAAAGCCCACACAGCTTGACAAAGTAAGACACAAGGAAAGCAACTGCCCTGGGGCCAGAGGAAGTTACCCCTCCACAGATCTAACAGCCATGCAAATGTTTAATCAACAGGAGCTACCAAATTTCATTTGTTCTGCTTCATAGGAGGTGATCAGTCTGAGGACAGACTGAAGGAGTTGGGGCTGTTCAGTCTGCAGAAGAGAAGGCTCCCAGGTGACCTAATTGTGGCCTTCCAGGATCTGAAGGGGGCCTACAGGAAGGCAGGGGAAGAACTTCTCAGGATACCAGGTAGTGATAGGACTAGGGGGAATGGAATGAAGCTGGAGGTGGGGAGGAAGTTCTTCACCATGAGAGTGGTGAAGCCCTGGAATGGGTTGTCCAGGGAGGTGGTCGAGGCCCCGTTCCTGGAGGTGTTTAAGCCCAGGCTGGCTGAGGCTGTGGCCAGGCTGATGTAGTGTGGGGTGTCCCTGCCCATGGCAGGGGGGTTGGAACTAGATGATCCTTGTGGTCCCTTCCAACCCTGACTGATACTAGGATACTATGATCTTCCCCTTAGACTGAACCAAGAAGTGTATCTTTGGGAAACTAATTCCACTACTTAATATTACCTTACATGTTAACATATTCCTGTTGCAAATTATTTGAGGAAGCAAATGCCACAGGGCTTTGTTGGGGTTTTTCTTTCTTGTTTTTAAGGGGGGGTGGGGAAAGAGGGAGGGACAGGCAGCTAGAAGACACCTACTTAAACACAGATAATTCCAATGAATTTGAACAATCACAGTCAATCTCAGTAACACAGCTGCTCTGGAGCAGAATGCTATCTGTAAAACAAAACTGATGAAGCAAAACGCCAAGCACAGACCAGACTTTCACAGAGGGCACTGAATACTATGATGGGAAAAACACTCAGGCACTAAAAAAAACCCAGATGTGGGAGTCGATGCTGAATCCCTGGCATCACAGCCTTACCTGCCAGAAACCAGTACAAATCAGGTGAACTTCATCCCCTTAGCATACAGCAACCAATGTCAAACTCTCCTGTTTGATGCTTGGGAGCTCTTTAGTCATTCTGGCCGAACTGCAAGGCCAGGACTGCAATCGAAGCGGGCAGCACGTGAGTCACACTGCCGGCTCCACTCACTGCCTGCTCTGGCAGGCCAGAGACTCATGAGCTTCAGGATGACAAAGCAAGAGCTCCACTCTAGGAACACCAGTTATTCAAACCTATCTATTTAGGAGCTGGAAAAACCCCAGCCAAACACCTGCTTACAGTTCCTCTGTGACTAACATAAGATGATCATATGGCTACATACTGAAACCAGGAGAATTTCTAGTAGCGACAGCAGTTGGACCACGGTATGCAGCCCCTGTACAGAGACAAAGCTTAGCTGGAGAGGAATTATGACAACTGGGACAAACTCCCATCACATGCTTTGTGTTCACCACATCAAGGTTTAATGCCTGAGCTCACAACTCAATACCTAATAATAATACTGGCAACCTTAGAAATATCTCACAGAATAGAATAAGCCAGGTTGGAAGAGACCTTCAAGATCATCAAGTCCAACCCATCATCCAGCACCATCTAATCAACTAAACCATGGCACCAAGCACCCCATCAAGTCTCCTCCTAAACACCTCCAATGATGGGGACTCCACCACCTCCCTGGGCAGCACATTCCAATGGCCAATCACTCTCTCTATGAAGAACTTCTTCCTAACATCCAGTTTAAACCTCCCCTGGTGCAGCTTGAGGCTGTGTCCTCTTGTTCTGGTGCTGGTTGCCTGGGGGAAGAGACCAGCCCTCACCTGGCTACAACCTCCCTTCAGGTAGCTGTAGAGAGCAATGAGGTCACCCCTGAGCCTCCTCTTCTCCAGGCTAAGCAACCCCAGCTCCCTCAGTCTCTCCTCACAGGGCTGTGCTCCAAACCCCTGCCCAGCTTTGTTGCCCTTCTCTGGCCATACATGTATTCCTGACATACACTGCTCTCATAGTTAGCCCACAGCCAGCAAGTCACTAACTTGCCAGACAAGACTGAGGAGGCTTTCAGTGCTTTAGGTTTTTACATTCATTTTTCTTAAACTCAGCTGCCAACAGTAAAAGCCTTGGAAGTGGAACACCTCCCAGAGCACCATTTAAATCCAGCCAGGGAAAAAAAAAGAATGAGGTAAGCAGACAAACATTTTATTTCACCCTTCCATGCAAAAAGCCATCACAGGAGAGTGACTAAGTGCAACAAAACCCTACACCTTCCTTGACTGTCTCCAATTTAGCATGTTCAGGCATGCCTGAGGAGCATAACAATAATAATAGACCTTAAGACCATCACAAGAAAATGCTTTCTGACATGCCCTCAGATGAAGAAAGAGGCAATCTAACCTTCATCAGGAAAATGAGATTTGGAAAAAAATCTCTCAGCAGCTCTCATTTGTATTCTCTCACATCCTCAAGTACACATAATCATTTATTTTGACACCACACCTTGACAGACAAGACATCTCTGTCGCAGTATGAGTCAAAGAACACCTCTCACACCTCAGTTGCTCCTACCATGGCAGACTCTTCTCTTGCTTGTTCCAATGCTGGTTCTTGGGTGCATACAGACAGAGGTGTACTTAGATACTTGGTAAAACATTAGATCAGGTCCTACAGGAGCCTCAAGGCAAAACCAAACAAACACAGGAATGTATCTACCATTAAACCACCAGGTCAGCTCTCAGGATGCAGTTCCAGTCCTGTGTCCAGTTCTGGGCCCCTCAGTTTAGGAAGGAGGTTGACTTGCTGGAACGAGTCCAGAGAAGGGCAACAAAGCTGGGGAAGGGTTTGGAACACAAGCCCTATGAGGAGAGGCTGAGGAAGCTGGGCTTGCTTAGCCTGGAGAAGAGGAGACTCAGGGGTGACCTTATTGCTCTCTACAACTACCTGAAGGGAGGTTGTAGCCAGGCAGAGGTTGGTCTCTTCTCCCAGGCAGCCAGCATCAGAACAAGAGGACACAGTCTCAGGCTGTACCAGGGGAGGTTCAGACTGGATGTTAGGAAGAAGTTCTATACAGAGAGAGTGATTGCCCATTGGAATGGGCTGCCTGGGGAGGTGGTGGAGTCACCATCTTTGGAGGTGTTCAGGAGGAGACTTGATGGGGTGCTTGGTGCCATGGGTTAGTTGTTTGGGTGGGTTGGATTGGTTGATGGGTTGGATGCGATGATCTTGAAGGTCTCTTCCAACCTGCTTTATTCTATGTGTCCTGATTTCATATGCTCCCTTCTTGCATCACATTTTCATGAGGGAGGTTTCCCAAAGAATTTTACCATCAGTAGCTATGTGCAGGGCCAGCAATGATGCAAACACAGAAGAGCTCTCCTGAGCATGCTGCTTTAAAAGATGACAGCTGACACAACGAGCGCTTTCATCTGCAGCTATTTTTAAAGGTATTCAGACTTGCATTTCAACATCAGACATCAGCAGAGAAGCTACTGAGGGAGTCACACAAAGAGAAGAGATGTCTGAATGTACAAACTTCTGTTTAAACTCCAAGGAAAATCAGAGCTGTACTACTTATCACTCTCTTAAGTACCAAATTATTTCGCTGAAGAAAGAAACAGCACTGACAATGAAGTGCCACCAATCAAAACCAACACACACACACAGACCAGCTTTAAACACTCTATATTGATCTTCCCAGGAAATCTTCTAATGCAGCCAGCATGTTCAGCCAACAGCCTTTAACTTGCAAAGGCAATTTCAGCATTAATTTAATAGACTTTATTGACTCACATTGCTAAACAGGAAACAGAAGCTGGCTTGCTGCCCACTATCACTGCTTCACGCAGCAGCCTGCTGTGTGCTGTAACCAATACACCTTACACTCATCCGTTTGCACTCGACTTCTGATGATGCTACGAAGGATTGTGGCTACAGAAGAGGCTAGCAAACACTGGGTTCTGCTTCATGTCTGGTGTGGCAGTAAACACCTTGTGCTGCTTTATATTGAAACTGAAGAACAGGGGAAACAAATTGTACCATAGCACGTTGCTAGTTACACTCACCTTTATGAAAAACATCATCTCATTCCTTCAGCTGCAGTCATTCTCCCTGCAAAGCAGGGGCAGCTAACACAGGCAACATAACAAACCCTGGGTTTGCTTTCTCACCTTTCTGACTTTAGACTATGCCCATGACTTAAGTAGGCAAAGAGGAAAGGAACATTACCATAATTGGGGGGGCGGGGGGGAAGTCAAAATTCACCACCAAACAGCAAATTGCAGGGACAGTTTATTTTATCGTTACTTCTCTCCTTGCAATACTGAGTGAGGTCCCAAATGAGGGAAACCATCAAAGCAATCCTAGAAACAGAGAGTTCTGGTCAAACATAGAATAGAATAGAATAGAATAGAATAGAATAGAATAGAATAGAATAGAATAGAATAGAATAGAATAGGAGGTGGTCGAGGCCCCGTCCCTGGGGGTGTTTAAGAGCAGGCTGGATGAGGCTCTGTCCAGCCTGATCTAGTGTGGGGTGTCCCTGCCCATGGCAGGGGGGTTGGAACTAGATGATCCTTGTGGTCCCTTCCAACCCTGAATGAAGCTATGAAACTATGAAGAATAGCATAGAATAGAATAGAATAGGTTGGAAGAGACCTTCGAGATCATCGAGTGCAACCCATCATCCAACTCCATCTAATCAACTTACGATGCAACGGAGTGTCAGAGCAATGTTAGGCAGTGCGTATTGGGTGCTAATAGCAGGAAAAGTGCAAGAATTCTTCCTGGCCAAGGGCAGCTGCCAGCTGGCTAAAGACCACTTCTCGCGTATTGGCACTCACTGAGCGTGTTACAATCAAACCAGGACTGTCTGCTCATTCTAAAGACAAAGCACACACCCGATTCACACGCTCGGGTGCGAGGTCTTTACAGCTCAATCTTGCACAACTGAGACTACATCTTCCTTGCGTTTCGATCCAGGAGAGGTCCTCTCCCCAGGGCCACGCTTCTGGTTGCAGAGAAAGAAGTTATCTTTGAGTAAGACTCGACTCAGGCTAAGAGTAAGTCTCCTGTGGCAAAGCGTATTTCCCGAACCTATCCTTCCAGCCACCGAAAACCCTTTCTGCTTGCCTTTTTGTACGAGCATTCAGAAGTAATACTGCGCCTGCAAGTATTTCGTAAACCGCGAGGAATCGCAGCGGCTTTCCGCGGCCGGGCTGCGCTGCGGGCTCAGAGCCACCCCCACCCACGCCAGGAGCCGCTCGGGCAGCCCCCACAGGCTCCGCTCAGGTGCGCAGCCCCGGCAGCCCCCTTCTTCACCGCCCCTGCCGGCACCGCAGCCCCCGCCGGCTGCTTCCACTGCCCAACCGCCCCCGACGCGGGGAACGGCGCTCCGGGACCGCCGCAGCGCAGGAGGCGCCGACCCGCCTGCCCACTTCACGTCCTCCCCGAAACCCCCTCGCTGCAGCTGCCGCCGGGGAGACCCCGGACGAGCGGGGCGGAGGAGGGCAGCGGGGCCGGGAGGGGAAGCCCTGCTGGGACCCGCCTCCGCCCCACCACCACCCGGCGGGGCCCCGCTTCAGCTGGGCGCCGCTCCTTACCCGTGCTCGGGCTCGTCCTCATCGCGGGCCGAGCCTGCCCGCGGCGGCGCCCCTGAGGTCTGCCCTTCCGGCGAGAGCCTGCCGCCGCTCTTCTTGAGGATGCCCTTGATGGGTCCGCGCCCCGACACCGACTCCGGCTCCATCGCCGCACCGCTCGCTTCCGCCCGCCGCCGCCTCGCCCGGCCCCCGCCCACTCGCGTCACAGCCGCCGGCGCGGGAAAGCAGGAAGGGAGGCTCTGGCGGTCGCGCCCCCTGGCGGCCGGCGGACCGTCACTTCTCTGGCTGCTCTATTCCAGCGCGGCCGCTGTGGGGCGCTGTGGATGACGATTTGACGGCGGGGCTGCGGCTGTCGCGGCTGGGCGTCCGGCTGCGCTGCCTGGGCTGGTGGAGTCTGTGGCGGTGCTGGCCCTGCACAGCTGCTGGAACTCTCCCTCTTGTGGGGCGAGAAAGCGCTTTGCTGCGCAGCCCCCACCAACCAGGGCCCCGCCGCAGTGAGCAGAGAACATTTCCTGCAGAGCTACAGTATTACCTGTCCGCAGCGTTATTTATCCGTGTCATCAAAAGCGGCAGGCGATGGGGCTCCCTGGCAGCCAAAGCCACCGTGGAGGCTTGCTGACACGGCTCAGACGATGGGGGAAGCCTACACAACCTACCCCCGAGGGCTGTATTAGACCTCCAAGCTCCTGGAGCAAACCATTTCACTTCAGACACGGTTGCTCTTCTTGCATTCTATTCCTGTTCTCACAGTGCCGTGGCCTTAGAGAGGCAGACCCTGCGTGCCCAGGCAGACCCTGCGTGCCGAGGCAGACCCTGCGTGCCGAGGCAGACCCTGCGTGCCCAGGCAGACCCTGCGTGCCCAGGCAGACCCTGCGTGCCGAGGCAGACCCTGCGTGCCCAGGCAGACCCTGCGTGCCCAGCCCCCCTCGCTCTGCTCCGCAGGGCCGTGCAGCTGGGAAGGTACAAAATCCCCAAAGCAGATATTTTTATTTCATTTTTAATGAGTTGCATCAGTGCTATTCAAGCAGAGTTGTCACCGTGCCTGGGGAGCGCCTGCCAGGGCAGATGTGGTGCCAGCAGGTACTCAGCATGTGTGAAAGCAATGAGCAGGATGTTAGGCAGAGCCTACTGTCTCTCTCTGTTCAGGAAAAGCCATGGGACAAGATAAGGGAGCAAACTTGTCTTTCTCTGTCTCCTTATGGGTGATCTCAGAGCTGACCCCTTGGGAGTGCAGGACCAGTTGTATTTGAGGCAAGCCAGTACAGACACTGTGGATGGAGCAATGCTGGATTTCTGGACAGCTTTTTAGCTTTCTCAGACTTTGGATGCAAAGGGCCAGATCCGAGTTCGAGTGAGGGGCTCTGCTGTCTTGGCAGTAACACACATCTACAGGCCTACACATGAAAACATGAAGACCTCCAGCCTCAGTTCCCAGGCTGAAGGACTGACCCCCGTGCCTGGGAAGGCTGCTGGGAAGGCAGTGCCTGTGGGGACTCTTGACCACCACAGACCTCTGTCAGGCCCAGAAGCGTCAAGACAAAACATGAAAGAAACCTGGGGGCACACCACAGAATGTTTCCCTGCAGGACTAATGCTTGAACATCACATCTCAAACCCTTTCCCATCCACATTCTGGAGGACTAACAGCAGTAGCAGAGCTTCATGTCTGCACTTCAGGGTTTCTTTTCTTCACCCATGACTTGAAATCAGTCAATTACTCTGCAAAAGTCAGAGTGAAATGAAGAAGTGGGGAAAGCGATAGAGGGAACAGCAAGGAGTAACTCAGGACTGGCAAACTACCATTAGCAAAGGGATTATTACATTCCTCTGTTACACAGAGACATTCTAATGGATAATAAAGCAAGCCACAAAGTGTATCACTGGTCTTGTGCTGTGTCACTGTGTTCTGGGAGCTACATCTCAGGAGGGCAGTTAGCATGCTCCGTGGGTATCATTTTATCAATGTCAATCTTGTAGGTCTGGAGAACGCCCTTCAGTTGCTCCACAGTGTCAGGGTGCATCTCAGGAGCTCTTGAAAGAATCCAGGCATAATCCATGTGGAAGAGCCAGAGGATGTTAGTGCAGGAGTAGACCAGTGAGTAGTTTTCATAGTCAGTGGAGATGACCCAGTAAGGGGCAGAAGGCATGACTAGGAGAAAGAAAGCCACTGTGAACACCATGGGCAACCGACTCTGGATTGCACTGCAGCACTATAGCCCTGGCCCCTGGTGCTGTCCACACTGTTGCTGTCCCTGAGCCACGTAACTGTGGCCAGTACAGGGAGCAATAATTTGTAAAAGCCTGTCAAGACTCCTTGCTCTGCCCAGAGAGACTCAAGAAAGCCACAAAGCCCTGACTAGGAAGGTCTTCCTGGAAAGTTAATGCTATGACCTGAACAGCCTGGGCACTGACAACCAGCCACGGGAGTCTGCTTTCTGGCAGGAAGGAGCTCTAGGGCTGGGAGCTGACAGTGGTGATCTGAGGAGCACAAACCACCACCACCTCCCTCCCCACCACCCACTGCTCCTTGCAGCCCACTGGAGCCTGGCTGGTGGGAATCAGCATGGCTTAGCCTGTAGCAGTGCATAATTAAGTCTGGCTGTGCCCATGAGCTTTAATTGTTCTTTCCATACCCCTGCTCCCCCCATCCAGATAACTCATCTGTGTGTTATGGAACAGCCAAGGAAAAGGTGTGAGAGAGCAGAACTGACAGGGAGCCAAGAGGAGACTGCTGCTCTCTTTCCATGTATCGTGTGGTCAGAGGACCGTGCTGGGCACCACGAACCAAATGCACTGCACCTCAGCAGTGACAAGGGGAGCAAAAGCAGGCAGAACCATATTAATAATGGTTATTAAAAGGCACTTGCAAGCAAAAGCAGGGTGGACTGGCATCTGTATGACTACATTCAGAAAAGCAAGCCTGGTCCTAGTCCTGGTTCTTGCAGGGGCTGTGGGGCTGCCTCCTCCAGCGCTCCCCATCTGTGAAACAACCTGGAGGGATAGTTATGCTGCAGATCTTTCTTGTTCTGAGGTCACCTGGTGAAGAGTGCTCCACCACTGCAGGGGTTGTTGTTGTAAGTGATGTGTAAATGTCACCAAACCACTGCCTGCTGATCACAACAGCTGTCCTAACCCTTTGCCATTCCTCTGCCATGCTGCACTGAAGTCACCAGGGCAGCTTTTCCAAGTGCTTTGCTAGTCTTGCACCCCTGATGACATGGCAGTGGTGCCTGCTTCCTGCAGGCTCTGCCCTCCTGTGCTGCTGAGGCCATTGGGCAGCAGGGAGCTGGTGGAGGCTGCAGGCCACCAGCTATGTACTTACACCAGTTAAAGCGGACACCCAGCTTGGCTGGCTGCTTGACATCCATGTGCATGATTTCCCCTTCCACTTCATTGATTTTGCCATTGGAGCTAAGGGGAGAACAAGGTAAGAAAGAAAATCAAGGGAGCTTGAAATCACTTTCTTCCCCCCCTCCACTAAATCATCACTCCTGATGCATCCACCTCCCAGGAGGCAGCTGAAACACACACCAGCTAACCACAGCATTCCTGGAGGGACAGCTCAGCACGGAGGGTAGCTTTGGCAGCAGCCAGGACACACCAGGTCCTGGGCCAGGTGCACTGGGTCAAATGCTCTCCCAAACAAAACCACCCCAGTGCCCCAGGGTGCCTCTCTCTCAGTGCCCCTGACAGTGGGGTGTACTTCAGTGCCAGGGGGAGAGTGAGAAAGAAGAGAGAGAACGAGACCCCTCCACACAGGGCAGGAGCATCCCAGCACTGATCTCGGAGGTGCCAGGGAGCAGTCCAGCTCCTGCTAGTTGTGGAAGGCATGCATCCATGTCCCTCTAGTCACCCGTGTTTCTTCCACACATTCCTCCACAAACAAATTACCTGTCTCTGCTTGGTGACCCAGGGTTTGTTTCACTGCTTGTTTAGAGCACTGCCCTGCTGGCAGCAAGCCTTACAACTCGGGCTGCCCATCTTGTAACTGCATTGTTAACTCAGATACCTCAAGACCTGAAGGCTCCCTGTGGGGGAGGAAAATTTCATGCTTCCCCATGAAACAGGACCACTGAAGGAGGCAGAAGCTAATGCTGCCAGAAGCAAAGGCCAAGGGGCTGATGCTGGAGCCATGCACAATGCACACCTGACCCAAAACGTTCCTGACATTTCAGGGTCCTGAGCAGCTGCAGCAGTGACACCAGTGGGCAGATGAATCTCCCACAGATCAATGAAGGTACAAACAAGTGGGCAGCTGCTTGCCAGGCACTGCCCTGGCGCTGGGGCTGCAGAGACAGTGCTGCACAGTCACTGAGCAGCATGGAGGCTGCTCTCTGCCAGACACGGGGGATGTGTTGCTGCCTTGTTGTTATTGTGAGGCAGAACAAAGTCCCCATGCCATGCCAGGAGTGCAGGGGACGGGGCCGCGCTTGCCACTCGCTCCCTCTCTTTTCATTCAGCCCCTCGCAGCAGCCACCAACAGATGAATGCATCTGTCCTGAGAGAAGTCAGAAGGGGTTGGGAGGATTGTGAAGTATCAAGTATAATAAAGGGAACAATCAGTGCCTTCACTTTGCTGACTGACTGAAACTGGCAGTGACTGCTGAACCCCTCGCACAGCAGTCGCTACCGGTGCTGTGCAAATGCTCCAGAAGAAGGCTGACAAATTCTTGCTTGAGTGAAAACAACCCATGTGCTTTCATCAGGCCCCTCTTTGCAGCAGGAAGGAGTGCAGGGCACAGGCACCTCTCAGCATGCAGGGGCACAAGGTGGTGGCTTCTGTCCCATAAGCAGCCCTTGGGGCATCCAGCTTCTTAGCCATGACTGAGGAATCACAAAGCAGTCAAGGGGGAGATCCAGCCTATTTCACAATGTAGTCACCATGTGCATTTGAGCTCTCTTCTCACTACTCACCTTAAACAGCAAGACAGAGACCTGGTGAACCCCTGGGAAGCACTGGCCATAACCAGAGCCCCACATCTCTGCCTTACCTGCAGCAAAGCCCACTATCCCAGCAGAGCTACTGCAACCACAGGGTGCCTCCCCCAGCACCACCAGACCCAGAAACAGGCACTTTAGAGAAAAATGACCACCCAGGATGGCAAGAGAGGTGAGGGGAATGTCAGGGCTGCAGACAGGACATGGCCAGAACACAGACACTTACAGCATCTCCTTGTTGATCACCTTGAACTTGCCATTCTCCTTGAGCGAGTAATGTGCCTGGACACATCTTCCTTTCTCAAAGCCCGAGGGCAGCTTCTCTATCTCGTACCATTTCCCCAGATACTGAGGGAAGAAAGCCCAGAGAGATGCTTTTAGTGTGGAAGGGCTGAGGCAGAGCAGCCCAGCTTCTTTGCTGGCATGGTTTTGCCTGTTTGGTTTATTCCAGCATCCACCTGTCTGGCTGCAGAGGGCAGTGGGGCTGCAGACCCACACTGGCAGCTCTGGCACAAGGCTTCAAGACCCTTCCTCCCATTCCTTGTGCCCTACCCCACACACCACTTTGCTGTCAATCCCCTGTACCTTTAGCCTAACTCCCTACACACTGTGAGGGTTTTAGAAAGCTTTTCACACCTTGTTGATGTCAAAGTCTTCTTGAACAGATGGATCTGGGCATGGTCCCATGTGAAACATTTGGCCTTTCCCAATGCCGAGGAGGCCAAGCAGGACTGAGACCCGCACTGCTGTGCCCAGCATGGCTGTGTCAGAATGCAGGTGAGAAACAGACCTGGGGAGGAGGAGAATGGCTGAGTTGGGGCCTTCCTGCAGCAGAACTTTGTGTGAAATACATCATGGACAAGACATCTGCATCAAAACACCTTGGGAGCACAGCAAGTGGAAAAGGATTAAGAGAAGAGCACAAAGACGCTGTGCAAAATAAGTCCTCAGCCCCAAACAGTCCAAGCCCTGCCTGTGCTCACCCTGTGCCCATCAGCTCTGAGAGAAGCAAGGCAATACCTGGTGAGAGCACATGGACCCATCACCTGCACCTGACACCTAGCAACTCAATGGTCTCAAAGGTCTCTTCCAACCTGGTTAATTCTGTTCTATTCTATTCTATTCTATTCTATTCTATTCTATTCTATTCTATTCTATTCTATTCCATTCCATTCCATTCCATTCCATTCCATTCCATTCCATTCTATTCTATTCTATTCTAACCTGTGGGAGTGGCAAATGCCCACAGACATGAAGGAGTATTGTCATCTGTCCAAAGCTGAGGCAGGGGGAAAGGCAGGGGTGTTTGCTTTAAGATGCTGGAGCACAAAGGAACATGCTCCAGAGCTGGGGCAGATCTGGCTCAGAGGGACATCCCCACCTACCCCAGTAAGCTGATGGGAGGGACAGTGCAGCTGCCTCCAGAGGAGGTCTTTAGGTCTTTCTGTGCCAGGATGCACACAACACTGCAGGGTGGGGAGGTTGGTTGAGACACAATGAGCACCAAATAAATCATGAACTGACCCCCAGAAGTGTGCTACAAGGAGGGGAAGGACACACTTTCCTGTAGAGCTGAGGCAGGAGCTGTTACTCCCCCCACAAGCAGCTCCTGAAGCCAGGATGCTGCCCACATGCTTTGGGCTCTGCCTGGGGCATGTTGGCACCAGAGACCCAGCAGCACAGGGCTGCTCTGCAGGAAAAGCAGTAGCATTGTCCCCAGGTTTGAAAGAAATCCCAGTCTGCAGACATGGGCCCCACTGCAGACACAGAGAGCTCCCATTTTGAATCTCTTAGTTCAGAAACATACCTTGGCTGCCAACGTGGAGTGATGCTCTGCAGAGAACCAGGGCTGCGAGGAGCTGCTCTGCAGGGCTCTCTCTGCCTCCTCGTTTTATAAGCCTGCTGGGATCATCATTATCCAGCACCACCACAAGCCACTCCCTGGTCCTGGACGTGTTTTGGGTTTTGGCAGGCCAGTCAGCTGCCTTAGATCTGCAGCTGGTACAAAGCTGGAGATGGACTGCAACTTGGCTGCTCACCCAGGCAAACAAAGCTCCTCACACGGCAGGGTTATCGCCCTGCAGCTGCAGAGCTCTCTGCCATTCAGCTGCTCGTGGGAGCCTCAGAACTGGGTGCAAATGGCAGGGGAAGGGGAGAAGTGCTGTGGCCTTTGTGGGGGCTGGGGACACCGGTGTCTCCCATCCTGTTCTCTCTGCCCCAGCAGCAGCCACTGCTGTGCTGCCAGGGTAGATCACAGTATCACAGTATCACAGTATCACTTAGGTTGGAAAGGACCTCGAGGATCATCGAGTCCAACCGATCAACACAGACTCCATGCCTAGACCATGGCACCAAGTGCCACGTCCAATCTCCCCTTGAACGCCTCCAGGGTCGATGACTCAACCACCTCCCAGGGCAACCCATTCCAATGACGAATGACTCGCTCGGTGAAGAACTTCCTCCTCACCTCGAGTCTGAACCTCCCCTGGCGCAGCTTGAGACTGTGTCCTCTTGTTCTGGTGCTGGTTGCCTGGGAGAAGAGGCCAACCCCTTCCTGGCTATAACCACCCTTCAGGTAGTTGTAGAGGGCAATGAGGATGTGCAACCTCCTTTGCCAGGGGCCACTTGAAGTCTAGAGACCCTTCAGAGCACTGCAAGGTCCTTGTCCCCATGGCAGTCAGGTACCTGGGGAGGATTAAGTAGCAGGAGGCATTGTAAGCTTGTCTGGGGAGCTGAAGGCCTCTCAGCAATTTTTTCCTCTAGACTTCTACATCTCACTAGAAGAGAAGATGCTGGAGCAAGTAGCTCCATGCTGACCTGGCAGTTTTTCCAACAGGTGCCCAGCAAATGACTTTGACAGCAGAGCAGCCATCTGTGATGGCAGCCACAGCGTTATGTAAGGAGAGTTGAGTAACAGACAGGATGCTCTCTGTGTTTAATTACATTTTCTTTTAACCTAATCTCTGTTGAGACTTTCTCTCCAGGTGTGTTTCTACATGCTGTGCCACGTGTCTTACACATGCACACACATGCTCTCAGACCCCTGGGTGCCCAGATGCTGCCCCCAGAGCCACAAGTAGCTCAGTCCTGTCCCTTACTGGGGCCTTGCTGCTGAGGAGTGGCCTGAAACATGGCCACAGCCAATGTGCTTGCAGGACATTGATGGCCATCACAGCTCAGCATGGCTCACCCAATGCAGATGCAAGGTTGATGGCCAGGGATGAGAAACTCTGGGGATGCTCCTGTCCTCCCACCTCCAGCACCCACCAGCACCCCTTGCTCTCACAGACCAGGGCCCCACTCCATGCCTGACCTGTTAGCAGGACACAGCTCATGAGCCCATCCAGCTTCAGTGCACACCAGAGCAAGAAGAGGTCAGGGGAAAGCATAACCTTATAATTGCACCTAACCATGGGGTGGGGAGAAGTCATCTCCACCTGGCAAGCACTTCATACCCTGGAGCAGAGGAGGGGAGGCTCATCAAAGGGCAGGAAGCTAGAGCAAGGGTGGGAGGACAGGAAGGAGACCTGAGGAGAAACCAGGGCAAAGGGGGGGGCACCAGACACGCTCTGAACGCTTCATGCAAGAATGAAGCCACCCCCACATTTCTGGGTGATGAGGCAGCTGCAGGGCAGATGTAGGGTGAGTGCAGAGCACATGGAGCTGAAGTGCTGCCCCTGAGGGGTGTGCAGCCAGGGCAGATGGGCAGCGTGCACAGCCCGGGAGGCAGGGGCAGATGGGGCTCTAGAGGTGGCACAAGCTGCACAGCATGTCCAGAGCTGGGCAGATGGGGCTCTAGAGGTGGCACAAGCTGCACAGCATGTCCAGAGCTGGGCAGATGGGGCTCTAGAGGTGGCACAAGCTGCACAGCATGTCCAGAGCTGGGCAGATGGGGCTCTAGAGGTGGCACAAGCTGCACAGCATGTCCAGAGCTGGGCAGATGGGGCTCTAGAGGTGGCACAAGCTGCACAGCATGTCCAGAGCTGGGCAGATGGGGCTCTAGAGGTGGCACAAGCTGCACAGCATGTCCAGAGCTGGGCAGATGGGGCTCTAGAGGTGGCACAAGCTGCACAGCATGTCCAGAGCTGGGCAGATGGGGCTCTAGAGGTGGCACAAGCTGCACAGCATGTCCAGAGCTGGGCAGATGGGGCTCTAGAGGTGGCACAAGCTGCACAGCATGTCCAGAGCTGGGCAGATGGGGCTCTAGAGGTGGCACAAGCTGCACAGCATGTCCAGAGCTGGGCAGGCAGAGGCAGCCCTCGGTGCAGGCTGTGCATGGGGCCAGGCAGCACTGCACTCAGGGCACCCGTGGGTGGGTTATGTCAGCTGGGGTTTTCTCTTGTGACTCCTTGTCCATCGTGGACCCAAGGCTCAGTTGGCCTAGAGGGGGAGGCAATGGGACTGAGTGCTGCCAGGACAAAGAACCCCATTGTGGGAATAAGCTGGAGCTGCAGGTGAAGTCCAGCCAGCTGAGGGCTGGGGCAGGGCAGTGTCACACCACCCTTGGAGCTCTACCTGCAGCCAACCTGCCTTAGTGCAGAAATGAGATTGTCCCATCACACACCCCAAGCCACCCTGCAATCAGATCCTGGCAGTTGTGGAATGGACAAGCTTTAGCCAGCCAGGGTGGGCAGGGACCTGGCTCCCCAGGGAAAGGCTGTCCTGTCATGCTGTGTCCTCCTGGCATCTTTCTACCTGCCATGGGATGGAAAGGCAGCTGGAGTAACACCGTGCTCTCAACCCTGTGATGAGAACCTTGGCATCACTTAGGAGAGCAAGAAGCTGCCCAAGCTCTTACCAGCAGGAAAAGTTTCCAGGGGAGGCTCTGCAAGGACCAGGAACTCTGGGCAGCCCCTTCATTTATGGAACACCACCAGCTCCAGCCCTAGGATTCAGTAGCCCAAGGCTCCATACTCATCCCCTTGAGGAAGGTTTCAAATCCAGATGATGTCTGAGCTCTCAAATCCATGGGGGTGGCAGAGCTGCCACGGTCATGGCTATTCTGCACCATCTTCTAGGAACAGACCTTTCCAAGCCCCATGCCTTTGAAGCCCTGTGTTGGAGCCTGTCTTCAGAACCTGTAGTGTCAGGGCAGCACATCCTGGTACCTAGGACATCCTAGGAACCCCAACATAGCCACCATGGAGATGCCATTGTTTGCATGGTCAGATCTTCCCACCTCAGGAGCTGCCTTTCATCCTTTCTCTGTCTTTGTCTCTGGCAAGTTTACTTTTGTGGTTTTCTCCCTCTTGTAAAGGGGCTTTGGGCTGGCCAGACGAGTTGCCACATGTGCACAGGAACAAAAATGAACTTGCAGGAGGCAAGAGAGAGAGAAAAGGAAGGCAGGTGGGAATTTTCCTCCGTTTCTAGGAGTGGCAAGAAAGTGCTTTGAAATCTGTTCATGCAAAATGGTGTGACACTTCAAATTACAGTGCTGACACCAAAGGAGGTAAACAGACTCTGGAAGCATGGACTGGCCTCTGGGGTATGGAAATTCTGTCCAAAGCAAGGGCACAAATGATGCTGTGATTCATGTACACACAATTAGTGAGTTGCACTCCACCCTGGGACTCATCCAATTATACATTCAAACCACAAGAAACCAAAGACAGAGATTTAAGAAGCCTGGAAAGAAAGAGAGAAAGAAAGAGAGAAAGAGAGAGAGAAGGAAAGAAGGAAGGAAAGGAGAAAAGGAAGGGAAGGAAGGGAAGGAAGGGAAGGAAGGGAAGGAAGGGAAGGAAGGGAAGGAAGGGAAGGAAGGGAAGGAAGGGAAGGAAGGGAAGGAAGGGAAGGAAAGAAGGAAAGGAAGGAAAGGAAGGAAAGGAAGGAAAGGAAGGAAGGAAGGAAGGAAAGGAAAGAAAGGAAGGAAAGGGAGGAGAGGGAGGAAAGGGAGGAAAGGGAGGAAAGGGAGGAAGGAGCAATCCCTGTCATGCAGGACCAGCAGGAGAACTCCCAGGCCCATTCAGCACTGCTGCTGAGGTCCAAGTCCGTGGGGAGAGGAGCCAGAAAGATCCTTACTTTTCTGAAAGCAAAAACCAAACCAGAGCAAACTCAAAGCAAGAACAAAGAGGTAGAAGAGACAGCAGGACAGCTCTTTGCAGGTAGAACCACAGTGCAGACCTGGACCTGTGATAAAGCTGTGGCCCAGCAGCATCGCACCCCCAGACTGTGCTCACCGTGAAAACCAGAGCTGAAGCACTGCACTTAGTCCTGTGTGTTTCAGGAATTCCCTGCACCAGAGTCAGCCTTAGGATACTAAATAAGGTAAAACACTTTCTGTTGCTGGGCTTTGCTGCTGGGTTACCACAGCTCATGTTGGGTACCGGGCAGGGCAGGCGTTCAGCCGGTTCCTTCCCACGGAGGAGTGAGGACACACGTGGCAGAAGCGAGCAGAGCAGGACTGAATTCTCCAGTGGCTGTGGGGACAGATCCCATGGGCTAGCCCCTGATTCCCAGGGCCTTGGCTATGGCTGCCTGCTCAGAGGGACTGCCACAGGGTACCTGGCTCAGAGTGCTGTTCCCCCCTCACATGGACTGCTTGCATCCACCGAGCCCAGTCCCGACAGGCACTGCAGGACTTGCTGCTGTCCTCTGCATCCTGCTTCTGGGAGGAGAACACCCACACTCCTCCGTGGATTCGTGATGCTTTTTGCTGGACTCCTTAAGAAGCCCCCAGCTCTGAAAATATTTTAAAGGCTTTTAAAAATGTCATTAAACATCGAGAGAGAACCCTCTGAGGGGCCTGGCTGTTCTCCTGAAGGAGGCACAGCCATCTGCTCACGTCACCGCCAGCTCTGTCCTGAGGATGCCCAAGTGAGTGTATTTAAAGCCCACAGGCCTATTTTCTGCAGCTGAACCGTGTTGCAGCACCTTGGCTCGAGAATTCATTAGTGTAGCTACACAGTTTTATTTTTGTATGACCTACATACAACCTACACCTTCCTCACAACACAGATATATGTGTGGTTAACCACAGCTCCACTCAAGGAAAGAGAGAACAGACTCTCTTTCATTAACAAGTGCAGTTAAGAACCCTCCTGTAGAGCATGTGGTCCTGCTAGCTGAGTGCAGAGTCCTTCAGCCAGGATGCAGGCTCCCCTGCTGCAAGAGCCACCTCAGAGCTGGCTGCAAGTCAGCATCTTGCATCAGCTACCAGGAGCACAGCAGTCACACACAGAGTTTGGGGTGGCTTCAGACCCTCAAATATCCTACATCTCAAGCCTGGGTTTTGTGTGTTTTATATATACACCGGGGAGGTCTGAGGGCTGCACTTTTGGCCCTGATGGACTTTAGCCTGGAAAAGAGGAGGCTCAAGGGAGACCTTATTGCCATCCACAACTACCTGAAGGGAGGTTGTAGCCAGGTGGGGGTTGGTGTCTTCTCCCAGGCAACCAGCACCAGAACAAGAGGACACAGTCTCAAGCTGCACCAGGGGAGCTTTAGGCTGATGTTAGGAAGAAATTCTTCACAGAAAGAGTAATTTGCCATTGGGATGTGCTGCCCAGGGAGGTGGTGGAATCACTGTCCCTGGAAGTGCTTAAAATAAGACTGGATGAGGCACTTGGTGCCATGGGTTAGTTGATCTCAAAGGTCTCTCCCAACCTGGTTAATTCTATTCTATTCTATTCTATTCTATTCTATTCTATTCTATTCTATTCTATTCTATTCTATTCTATTCTATTCTATTCTATTCTATTCTATTCTATTCCATTCCATGCCATTCCATTCCATTCCATTCCATTCCATTCCATGGTATTGGGTGATAGGTTGGACTTGATCTCAAAAGTCTGTTCCAACCTGGTTCATTCTGCGACTTCTCCACTGCTCAGCACACCTTTACTGATCCCTGCCTCTCAGCTCCCCTAACTCACACCACGGGTTGGAGATAGTATCCTAGTATCAGTCAGGGTTGGAAGGGACCACAAGGATCATCTAGTTCCAAACCCCCTGCCATGGGCAGGGACACCCCACACTAGATCAGCCTGGCCAGAGCCTCATCCAGCCTGCTCTTAAACACCTCCAGGGATGGGGCCTCAACCACCTCCCTGGACAACCCATTCCAGGGCTTCACCACTCTCATGGGGAAGAACTTCCTCCTCCCCTCCAGCCTGAATCTCCCCACCTCCAGCTTCATTCCATTCCCCCTAGTCCTATCACTCCCTGAGATCCTGAGCAGTCCTTCCCCAGCCTTCCTGTAGCCCCCTGCAGATACTGGAAGGCCACAATGAGGTCACCTGGGAGCCTTCTCTTCTGCAGACTGAACAGCCCCAACTCCTTCAGTCTGTCCTCACAGGAGAGGTGCTCCAGCCCTCTGATCAGATGAGTTTTAAGAATCCCCTTTCTGAAAGAGCAAGTCACATCTCTCCACACAGGCTGCAGAGCACAAGGTCACTGCCATATGTGTTTGGCTCTTCCCATGAAGAGCTGCCCTGAGGCCTGAGCACACCTGCCTGCCATGGAGGCACAGGCTGAAGTGTTTGCTCGGCTGGCATTTGCATGGCACAGAAAGTACACACCCCCAACTCGGTGCCCAGTGCTCTGGTTTCAGTTCCATACGTGGTTACAGTCTGAAATGGCACAGAGCTACCATTCACAGGCAGCTCCATTCAAACAATTAGCTGAGATGGTACCAAAAATGCTTTTATCTGTGCTGCACCCCAGGGAGGCTACAGCCAGCATGAATTTCAATGCAAAGAGGCCTGGGGTGAGACAGCTGATGTGTTTTCCACTTCCCCTCAATTCTTAGATGCCATTTCTGCATTCCCAGACATAAATACTCCTGAAAAATTGCTGTTACCTGTGGAATAGAGCAGAAACTTGCACAGCAGGACAGAGGTACAGGAATACAGGAACTTCCTGGGGATGCAACGGGTCAACCAGAGACCGGCTTTGACTCTCTAAGCATCCGTGTGCAGACAGAGCTGGAAGCCAGCTCCTCAGCCCATGGCTACAGGCAGGGAGCGCTGCCTAAACCGGGCTCTGGACCCAGCTGTGCCAAGTGTCATGCCTGCCCCAGTGAGCTGGGGGATTGCTGCTCCCGGTGGTGCTGCAGACAGCAGGTACTATCTGGCCAAGTGTCCCTAAAGCTTGAGGAAACCAGACAGCTCATGTCTGGCCCATGGGTGTAAAAGTGGTGCAAAAAGAAGGTCCAGATGTGCTCTTGGGGATACAGAATCTTAGGGAGTCACTTGTGGATAAAGGTGTGCAGGAAAAGAGTATGTGAGGGAGGGGGGACTTACCATGGGGGCTGAACATATATGAGGAAGAGAGCTGCTTCCTGCACTTGCACATGGTGTGGCACCATCCCCACACCATGGCTGGCCCTGAGAAAGCTCAGTGATGAGTCCCTGGTTGGGGTGCACTGATCACTGCACTCACTGAATGACTCCATCCTGCACCTCATGCACAGAGCCAAGCCACTGCCCTGTCTCAGCCTCTTTAAAGATGGCTGTTGCCAAGTTCCCAGACAGAGGTTCTGGAGGCACTTTCCCATTACCAAACTCACCTCGTCTGTACTGGGGGGGTTCTATCTCCATCTTCTTCTCTGGAGGGCTGCCAGGGTAAGTACCTGCACAAGCACTCAAGCACTGCCTTCCACAGGAAGAGAAGCCATACAGCCATACTCCAGACACCCACTGGATGTCTCCAGTGGGACACAGGGATTGCCATGTCCATCCCTGCAACAGCTGATGGAGCTGTGGGGCCTTATCAGGGTGCACTTAGTCATGCTTCCTGGAGCAACAGTTGCATCTCATTAGAGTTGGAAAGCAAAGCTGCCCTGAATGCTTCAACACCCCTGAGCAGGCAGAGCCCAGGAGGCAGAGGCAAGGGCACACGGTGCTGGCAGCCTGCTGGCTGATTGTCATAGTAACCCTGGTTAATGTCCCACCATGGGAACAGCTTCTGCAGCACCTGACCCCACAAGGTGATGGGTGCTGCCAGCACTCCTGGGGGCACAACTGCTCTGGCAGGGAGGTGCTGGAGTTACACAGTAAAAGATGGTGCAGAGCTTTCCACCAGCTGCAGTTCAAGGTCCCTGGGCAAGGTGCCTCTGTGGAGATGGTTAACCCTGGTGCCTGTTTAAAAGCAGCACAACAGTGTTAATGTCTGCCCTCAACCCTGGCACCTTCCTGCTCAAAGCTGTACAAGATCAGAGGGCTTTATCAGCCACTTGCAGCAGCTCTCACCCAGCAGGTTTTATTCTTGCCACAGAAAGTAGCTCAGCCTATGAGCTGTAACAACAAACCAAGCCAGACAGCACTGCATGGCATTGTCATCTCTATACTCCTTGGTTTGCCACTTTCCAGCATGGATAGGGTGGTAGCAAAGATGGCTGAGATGGTAGAAGAGCTTGGTGTAGGAAGAGATGGTATAAGGGCTTGGTTCAGGACCCTTAGCGAGCCAGTGGCAGTGCCAGGACCAAGGGGGATGCATCTCAGCCCCAGGCTTTCCATTATACCATTGAATCAGACCAGCTCTTACCTGGTTATACTCTGCTGAATGTCCTCTCTACAACCAGAACAGAAGTTCTTTCACTTTACCGACTTGTACTTTTATTGATGCCTTGGCAAACAGTGAAGGAATTTCTGCTAGGCTTCCAGGTGTTATTCATTGGGGCTCAAAGCTGCATGGCAGTGGTGGATCCTTCATAATAATAATGTGCTCTATCAGAAAGATGCCTCTCTGGCCACACCTATGGAACCAAAAAACCCCACAGCTTCTCTGTTAGGGGCAGAGTAAGGTCACACTGCACATACACAGGCAAAGGGGGGAGCAGAGACCCACTCTGCTACTGCTCTGTGGGCAAAATGTGCCGTGAGGCAAACCAGCCTCAGGGTACCAAGTGAAAGCACCCTGAGGGAAGTGAATTACTGCATGCTTGCTGCGCCTGAACGCTGACTTGGCCAAGTGCTGTGCCCAGAGCACACCAGTCAGCTTATGCCACCAGCCAGCCCTGCTGCCTGCAGATTTGGAGCAGGAGATGTGCTTGCAAGACAGCTCATCTCACCCTGACTCCTGCTGAGTGCTCTGAAGTGCTGTTTCACTACCAAGACACCTCAAGAGCAGGCACCATGTGCTGCAGACTTGTGCACACAGCTGCTTTGTGCCAGGGCAAAAGCATTATTTCCTGTCTCTGCCCTCTTCCTCGAAGAGTGCCAGGGGAGAGGATGATGTGGCTGTGTCAGTAGCATCCCTGTGGCCCTTCCAGCACTGCTGAGAATGAATGAACTGCATCTGGCTCCAGGCCAGACCCCGGAGGTGGAGCTGGCTCACTTTATTCTTGTGCTGTTTGTAGCTTCTCTCCAGTCTCCAGGGCTCTGGCTGAGAAACCTGCTGGTATCGGGTTTGGTTTGTTTCTAAGCTCTCTCTCAGCGCTGTGGTTGCACAAGAAGCTGAAAGCTCACGTTCCAGCCCCCCAGTCAGCAGGACAGGAGCTGCCCTTGCTATTTATACAGCACCATCACATCTGGGGCGGGAGGGGGGCTGCAAGCCAGAAGATAAACCCATCCTGGGGTTTCCCCGATCCCCAAGGCTGAGCGAGGCTCCTGCTCGCGGGGGCGCTGGGGGGCGCTGGGGGGCGCTGGGGGGCGCTGGGGGGGCGCTGGGGGCGCTGGGGGGCGCTGTTGCAGAGCCGGGTGCTGAAGAGCAGCGCTCCCTGCCGCCGCCGCAAGCCTGCCAAGATGCTCTGCTCTCAGCACTGCCCTGGCTGCCGCCAGGGGCTGAGCCAGCACCTCTCGGGGCAAGGCAGGACCGCAGCAACCTCCCTGAGCTGTTGTGGCTGGGGTAGAGATCTTCAGTGCAGGCTCTTGACCTTCATTTGCCGTGCTTGACACTTACTTCCCCCAGCTGATAGAGTTGGTGTTTTTCTTTTCTCTTGATTTTATGTTGTGGTTTGGGGTTTTTTCTCCTCAAGGAAGCCCCAGGGGAAGCAGCCCACCCGAGGATCACAAGATGTTAGGGGCTGGAATGGACCTCCAGGGATCGAGTCCAAGCCCCCTGCCAGAGCCTAGAATCCAGCACAGGTCACACAGAACACATCCAGATGGGTCTTGAAAGTTTCCAGAGAAGGAGACTCCACAACCTCTCTGGGCAGCCTGCTCCAGGGCTCCATGACCCTCACAGTAAAGAAGTTCCTCCTTGTGTCAAGGCAGAACCTCTTGTGCTGTAGTTTATATCCACTGCCCCTTGTCCTATCACAGGGTGCAAGTGAGCAGAGCCTGTCCCTGTCCCCTCCCTGCTGACCCCCAGCCCTCAGATATTTATAAGCATTTATTAAATCCCCTCTCAGTCTTCTCCTCTCCAGACTGAACAGCCCCAGGTCTCAGCCTCTCCTCATCAGGCAGTGCTCCAGTCCCTTCAGCATCCTGGTAGCCCTCCATTGGACTCCCTAGAGTATATCCAAGATGATCTCTCAAGAAGATCCAAGAGGGACTGTGTCCCCACATGGAGGCCTGTGGGAGCAGTGAAAGCATCATCAGGGGAGCACAGGTAAGACCCTCACCTGTGGCAGAGAAAAGCTCCCCTGGGTAATCTCCTGTCTTGTTCTCAGGGTGTGTGTAAATGCACTGCCACCACTGGCCTCCTTTGCCCAACCACATTTCTGGCAGTGGACAGTTCCTGAGCTGCAGGTTCAGAGCCAGCCATGCAAGAAGTGCTTCTCAAGTCCTACACTTTCCCCTGCCACCTACTGACTCCATCCCAGGTGTCAAAGCAATCAGTCACATGCACCATTTGGCCAGAAGCAGGAGTAGCCCCTGGCTTTGGCACAGCATCAAGGCAAAGAACTGGCTTCAATGCCTCCATTACAGCAACCCCACAAAGCAAAACCAGGGTCTGGCTGCTTCAGGGAACAGATTCCAGGATCAGGTTCTCACTGGACATTGCACAGCTGCTGGAAGCTCAAGATGGGAAGGGATCTGCTGTCATCTTGGGTTTGTTCTGCTGGCTCAGAGTTCATGTGATCATCTGCACCACACAGGAACTTGATACCTGCTCTTCCTGCACTAGTGCTCTGCTCCTCTCATCCCTAGACATACACCCAGATGTCTGGCAGAAGGCAGATCAGGAGCTGACAGCTCACCTGTGCACTTCCAGGGGCAGAGGAAGGGACTGGGGCTCACATGCTGTGAAAACCTAACCTTGACTCTGCCAGGAGGTCCTTGCATGGCCTCAAGGCTTGCAAGTCTCCATCCTGTCTGTGAGAAGAGATCATCCTTACCAGCAGGCAGCTGTAGCAGTGGGGTTGGCTGCAGGCAGGGCACTGGGGTGGTGAATAAGGTGCAGCACAGCACCCAGTGCTTGAGGGAAGCCACACAAAACACAAGCTTAGATGTGTGTTTGCACAGGGGCCTCTCCAGCTGCCTTCTGCTGATGAAATGGGTCCTGCTGCCTGTTCTGCTCCAGGCAGTTCTCATTGGGCCTCCACTGTTCTGCTACCTGCTGAACCACCACCTGCTGAATTACTGGACTCGGTGAAACCTCAGCCTCAGATTGCAAGGGGGTGGGAAAAGCAGTGCAGGAATGAGTGCTGGCCACGGGTGTGTGCTTTACAAATCTCACAGTTTATTTTCTCTCTGTGCAAATCAGTGCTGCTTAACATTGCTCACATTTCACAGTGCAGGGGATCACAAGTGATTACAACACTGCTGCAGTCCAGGGCCATCATCCTGGGTCTTAAATCCCAGGCAGACTCCATGTGCAGACGATCTGGAAG
This sequence comes from Melanerpes formicivorus, assembly GCF_026170545.1. Lineage (NCBI taxonomy): Eukaryota > Metazoa > Chordata > Aves > Piciformes > Picidae > Melanerpes > Melanerpes formicivorus. The sequence goes on along the minus strand of NW_027142364.1, from coordinate 20,589,574 downwards.
AGAGGACTGCACAGCCAGCACTGCCAGTCGTTGTCACTTGTAATACAAGCTACCTTCACAGTATCTCCAAGGGGTGCCTGCTTTCCCCCTTGGGCATCACAGCTTTCATGCCTGCAAGCAGGCTCCAAGGATTTAGAGCCAGCAGCATATAAAAAGTTTATGGCATAGTTTCCAAGTCAGGGCTAACAGAGATGGATGAGGAAAGAGCCAAGGAGAACTCTTTTCCTATCTGCTTCATACTACACAGGACAGAAGAGAACAAAGTTTAGGAGTGGAAGGCAAAGCCAGGCCCTCCACAAGAGGGTAGGGTTCCAGCCTGGCCAGCAGTGCCTGTGGGCTGCTGGCTGCTCTGCTCACCACTGGGACAGAGGGAGGAGGGAATGAAACCAGGCAGCATTGGCACTTGGAAAAATGACTGAAATCCCTGGAAATGGCCACCAGGAAAGAGCCTTGGGGATACTGTGCAGACGTATCTCACACCATTTATCAGGAGGTCCTCTGAGGACACAATCACATGTGACAGGGAAATTTCATTGTGCAAGGTTTAAGAACAGAAGTGTGTCACTTCAAGCACCCTTCCAGAGCTCAGAGCCAGGCCACACCGGCTGCACAGTGCCTGTCACTGCTGAAGGACAGAGAGGACGGAACAGAAAACCTCATTTGGGAAAGCAAGGGCAGCTCCCTCACCAGCAAGTGGGAGTCTAGCATGGGGCAGTGACATGAGGGAAGCAGAGTGACAACTGGATGGTGTCTGTACCACAGATGAGTAGTTCAGGCACCAGTCCCTAAGGCAGCAGTCAGAGCAGCCAAATTGGTTTGCTGCATCAGATTGAACCCTGTCCCATGAAGCTCATCAGCAGTGGGTGGAGAGAATGTGCAAGTCCCAGCACCCACAGGGACTGACTGGGGGATGGCTCAGACCTCACTCATTATAGAAGGGCTTTTCCCTGCACAGCCTGTCTGCAGTTGCTGGCTCTGGCATCTCCTGGCAGCAGCACTGGCAGGGAAGAAGCCTTCTTTGTAGAGATGGGCCCCCCTGGAGCTAGGTAATGAGGCTGTTTGGAGGCAGAGTCGCTGCTTTCCTGGACAGAGCAGACAGCCACAGCGCAGCAGAGCTCCCCAGCAGCACCACAGAAACAACAGCTGCTTGTGACTGACCCATTTTCAATCACATGAAAAACTCTTTCTCTGCTTCCCGTTTTAGTTTCTCCCTTTGAGACAGCTCACAGCAACAGCTTTGCTCTGCTGTTAGCAGCCTGTCCTTGTAAGGGAAAGCAAGAGCCTGCTAATGAGCCAGGCTGGTCACCGGGGGAATGCTGATGACCTAGTTACACTAGCCACATCTCTGACCAAGTATGTTAACCTTCCTCTGCCTCCCCCAGTTAAAAGGAAAACACCTTCCCACTTTAATGGGCACAGGAGGGAACACAAAGAGCAGGAGCTGGGAAGGACACCACAAAAGCCATGCTCTTTTCAGCACCTCACAAGACCTGAAGCCCTGCCGAGCCTCACCTTCAACATCCTCATCCCTGCAGATACTCAAGGTGAGGCTCACCAGGGCCCCGGGCAGCCTGATCTAGTTGAGGATGTCCCTGCTGACTGCAAGGGGGAGGTTGAACTAGATGACCTTTGGAGGTTCCTTCCAACCCAGATCATTCTGTGACTCTATTGCTCTATGAGAGTGAGTGGCAGTTTAGGCTGGGTGCCTCTGGTTACTGCCACATAAGTTACACCTCTGCTGTCCTGAGTGTCCAACCCAGTGAGGTGGGCACAGGAAACAGCCTATTTCTACCCATAAATCCTGTCCCCTACAAGTTCATCTGCAAAGTCATTCTTTCCCTCTTTCTCCCCTCTCTGCTCCCATGGGAGATGCTCCCTGCTGGGTAATGGTGGGGGAGTATCTCAAGGCCTCTTATGCCAAGAGGAGAAAAGGGGGGGGGGGGGGGGGGGGAAGGAGAGGCAGTCTCAGACCTGGCCAGCCTGAGACTAGCCTAGCAGTGCAGGGGAAGAGCGAGGCCTGGGGGGGCTGGGTATCCCCTCAGGTGGGGAGAAGGGAAGTGCTGAGGGGCCTGTGGGTGCTGTGTAAGGGACTCTGTGTGCTTTGGGATATCCTTGCCACTGTGCTTTGCAGGGTTTTGTAAAACACCAATTGCTTTTCCATTTCAACTTCTCAATCCACTTGTGTGAGTGTCATTCTTTCGTCTCTCTTGGGGCAGCAGAGGATCTGTCTGGCCCTGAACCAGGACAAAGTGAAAGAAGCTGCCTCTGCAGGGGGGGGAAGCATCAGCAGTGGGTGCAGAGCTCTGCCCTGTGTGCAAGCACAGGCGCTGGAGGGATGCCTGAAGGACAGCCACTCAGAGGGTGGCTCCGGGGACGTACAGCCAGTCAGCAAGGGCAGTGGGCAGGTGAGTCACGGCTTGCAGCCTCACCCACCAGTAGGTCTCCATGGGGCTGTAACGGCTGCTGGGGCACGGGGAGGTGAGCGCCTGGGTGATGTCATTCAGGACCGGGGCCATGTCCTTCAGGCCGCTGCTGACGAAGGACTTCATCTGCGCCACGTGGCGAGCGAAATACTCCCTGCCGTAGTCCTGCCGCACGGCGTCGCTGGCGCCGCTCCACAGCGCCGCCGCCTGCCGCTCGATGCCCTCGGCGGTCAGGATGCCGGTGGCGGCCACGAAGTTGCTGGGCTCGATGAGGATGACCCTGACGCCCCAGCGGTACATCTCCTGCCGCAGGCAGTCGGAGAAGGCTGCCACCCCGAACTTGGAAATGCAGTAGCAGGAGCGAGACGGACTCGCCATCCGCCCCAGCATGCTTGTGATGTTCACCACACGGCCTGGAAGGAAGAAGAGCCAGGGAGGCAGCGGGGGCTGCAGAAGCCACAGCAAGCACAGCCCCCTCAAGAGGTGCTTGCTGGGTGATGCTGAGTAGGGAAATCTGAACCTCGAAGCAGCATCCAAACCTTCTGTCAAGCAGCCTCTCCCTCCTGAGTGAGGCAAGGCTAGCCCCTGCTCTGACCTCCTCCATGGCTGGTACATACATGCCTGCTTCTCTATTGCAAGGATTTACAAAGCACACAAGCCACCCCCTCCTAATTGCTGTGCAAGAGAGTACTCAGGTCTGGGGCTGCTGGTGGTGTGCTCTCCCATCAGTGTCCCACTCCTGTGTGCTGCAGCCTCCCAGCTAGCTGTGTTACAGCTGGAAGGCACACAATACAGCCTGATGCCATGCCAGTGTTCTGCTTCCTTCTCTGAGCACAGCAGCTTCTCTGGAGCCACCCTAACACAGTGCTTCTAGACTGAGCTGGACAGCACACAACCAGTTTCTCTGAACCTCTAGCAAGAACAGCACAGCCTGCTCACCAGCTGGCCAGTCAGGAGTGCCTAGACTGCTACATGCCTGGGACAAATGGAAAGGAGATTTGACATGATGCAGCCTATAGGACAGCAAAGATCAACTGCCCTAAATCCCACCAGCAGCCCAGGCCAAGCACAGAGCTCTGGCAGCTTCTCTTAGGTCAAGCACTGTCTGGAGGCAAACAGCAGTGGCCACTCTGTGGGTGGCTCTGTCCTTCCCCAAGCCAAGATGGGGCCAATTATCATTTCAGATGCACTTACAAACAGGCCCTTGAAGTCTCCCCAGCTATTTTTACAGAGAGGATTTTCACAGCCATGGAGCATGACACCCTTCTACAGCTTGAAATTCTAGCTGTGGAACAAGTGGGTGGCTCTGCTCTCTCATTCCAGACCTAAGCACAGCTTGGAGGGACTGTGAGAACCACCTGCAGGCCTGATGGGTAAGCCACCTTTTGTAGCAAGGTGGGGTATGCTCAGTGGGTACTTGGCCTTCTGGAAATGGTATGTGAGCAGATGTCTCTGCAGGACTCTTTTCTGTCCTCACAGAACACACAGCTGTGCCAGCATGCTCCCACACAGGCTAAATACAGCAGCTCTTCAGAGTTCTGCTCACACACACACCCCCTTCTTTCCTTTGCAATACTGTTTTAAAGGCATAGCCTAAAACTACCACAAATACAAACCAGAGATTTTGAATGATGCTGCTGTCTTGAAAGGTATCTGGAACAGCTGTTATTGCCACCTATTCCACCACTACCACTCTGCAATCATCCCTGAGTTGAGTAACACAAAGGGAAAACATTCAGTTAGCCAAACATAAGCACTGGGTGGACCCTGGAGGCCAGAATTCCCTTGTCTGACCCCAGTCACTTTTTCTGAAGGTGGTGTGGAGTGCTTGTCAGGTCTGCCAGCACTGAACCAAAGGCTCTGATATCCTGGCCTGTTTAAGATAACAGCAGCTGTGTGTGTGCCTGGGCTGCCCCAAGAGTGGCCTGCACTACCAAATGCTCACACAGCCCGTTGAACCCTGCTGTCTGGTTTACCTGCACACCTCCAGCACCCTCCCTGCACTGCACAGGCACTCTTCAAAGCACAGTCTGAGCCATGACTTCCAGCTGCCTCTCCCTGCTGTGCTGTAAAAGCTGTGAGTCCTGCCAGGCTGCAGGGGGTGTACCTCTAGCCCTGCGGACGAGGGGCAGGAAAGCCTTCGTCACCCTCACGGTGCCCCACAGGTTGACCTCCGCCACCCGCCTGTAGTCCTCCAGGCGCGCAAACTCCACCTCTCCGAAGGTCGAGATGCCAGCGTTGTTCACCAGGCCCCACAGACCTGCCAACAAACATGGGCTTGAAGAATGGAAGGAGGAAGAATGTCACAGACAAGCAGCTCTCCCTGCTCACAGTAACCCAACCCCTTGACAAAGAGCTGGGTACTTTTGTAGGGAAAAGGTTGTAGCCAAGCCCTCAGCTGCCAATGAAATACAGTCTTGGTGTAGCAGAAGTGGGGCCAGTGGGGCCTGGCTGGAGTGCCAGGCAAAGTGGTGGGGCCACACATGCACTGCCTCTCTGAATGTCTCCTCTAAGGTCAAGCACTGTCCTTAGGCTTTGTGAGGGGAGAAGGAAAAAAAGGGGAGAAGGAGAAGGAAATACCTAGGACCTTTAAATCCCCCTAAGAGTTCAGACTCACTGTTTTGGAGAGTGAATGGAATTAACCTGCAGGTTCACAGCCTGGTTATCAGCTGCTGTATTTTAGTTCAGGTATTTGGTTTCCTTCAAACTTAAGTACAGCAGAAGGTGACCCACTTGCAGCCAAACTTTAAAAGTGCTGGTGTTTAAAACCAAACATCTGCTGTGCATGCAGTGCTGTCAAAATTAACTGCACTTACCAAAGGCTTCTGCACTGAGCCACTTACATGTCCAGGACTTAGCAGGTCACTGAGGACTTGACTCTTTAAAGCAATTACTGCAGGAATCCCAGTGGCAAACATTTGTGGGACTGAGAGTATACCTGTTGAATTTGTTGAAGCACAGGGCTGTGCAGCCATAAACTGCAGGAGGAACAAGCAGAAGAGCTGGGACAAGGTAACAGAGCTGCTCCTTGTTAAATGTCTGCCACATACCATGGTTGCTTTTCACTGTGGAAGTATTTACTTGGAGCCAGGGCCACTTGCCACTCCCTGACTTTCCTCTTACAACCCAGAATAAGTTACAGGGCTAAGGAGTCTTCATGTGCAGGTTGCTGTGACACTGCTATCAAAAGCACCCACGTCATGCCACCCTGTTGATAAAACTTATCAAGCCCTCTCTCCAAATTTTTCAGGCTGTTTGCCCTGCCTCTGCTCCACAGATGCCTGAGAGGTCTTTCAATAGCTTCCCTTCCAGCCTGTATTTATTCCTGGTCACAGAGTTACCATGCATTATTCTGAGTACAGCCCTCTAGGCAAATGCCCATACTCTACCAGTGCCCAATAAATAGCAATGGAATTTATTCTCCTGGTGCAGGACTCTGCCATGCCCTTGCTAGACTGGCTCTCCACTCTCCTAACAGCCCTACTAACCCTGCCTCCCTCACAGGTGAATTTGTTTTCCCTAAAGGCTGTTGACCAGCCTTGTGCAGCAGAGGTCACATCCTACGTGGTGGTAACAGTGCATTACCCTCCTGACCTGTCCCAGGATGGATCTGCCCCTTACAGCTGCCACCATTCCTACATCTCCCAGCTCTCACAGGGTGAGCCCAGCACCTCTTCTGCCCTGCACACCAGTCTTACAGACAGTGGTGAATACTGTTCCAGTTCACTCACCTGCAGCTCTAACACCCTCCAGAACAACCCTTTCCCAGCCCCATCCAGGGGCTGTTTGGGGCAACAGCTAAGTCATGGCCTGCAGCAGAAAGCCAAGAAAACAACTGGACCCTTTCCCAGTCGCCACCCAAGGGCTGTTTGGGGTAACAGCCAAGTTATAGCCTGCAGCAAAAAGCCAAGAAAACATCTTGCTCACCTGACCTTCCTTCTGGGTTTGCTAATTCAAGTTTCTAAATGCTGTGGTCAGGTAGCTCTGCTTCCCTTGCTACACTTCCTGAAGCTGCCAGCTTTAGTGGTCAAGGGAACTCTGAAACTCACACTGACCCAGGAGCCAGCATGGCATCTCAGCCTGAGTAGTGTGCTCCATGCTGCTTCAAAGCAGGCTCTGATCAGTAGGTGGAGGACCATGGAAAGAGTATCTGATGCTGTTAGCCTCACCAGAAGCCACACAGAGAAAGACTGCAGGAGTTTACCAAGGACCACAAAAGACTTCAACTGTCAGTCCCAAGGTGAGCTCTGCAGAGTACTCCTGATTCCACAGTTCTCTACAAGCATTTCCCATCTGAGGGTTAGGAGGCATAGTATCATAGTATCAGTCAGGGTTGGAAGGGACCACAAGGATCATCTAGTTCCAACCCCCTGCCATGGGCAGGGACACCTCAGATCCAGGGATGTTCAAACACTGAGGATAGTTCATTCCTGGAATTTCACTGCTTAGCAGTCAGGTCACATCATGTCCAGAACAAAATGCTGACGGGTAGCTAGTCACAGGGCTGTTTGCTGGACAGCAGTGTGTGTACTGAGCACAGCCTTATCACTATGAGTTCTGTAGTGTCAACTATACAGTGGGAACTGCCTAAAACTGAAAACAAACAGAGCACTCCTGTTGGAATGAGTTGAGCCTTATGTACACAGCACAGGGAGAAGAGGCCAAAGACGCTGCGGGGCCACACTCTGGTGTGCAGCGAGCACCTCTGTGCCAGGCTCCTCAGCCTCACTACTCTCTGTGTCCCTGCACTACATACTGGCAAGCCCCAAAGCTCAGCCACACTGATGGGCCTACAAAGAAATCACTCAGAATCACAGAATGTTCAGGGTTGGAAGTGACCTCAAAAGATCATCCAGTACAAATGCCCTGCCAGAGCAGGGTCACCTAGAGCAGGTCACACAGGGACACATCCAGGAGGGTTTTGCATGTCTCCAGAGAAGGAGACTCCATAACTCCTCTGGACAGCCTGGTCCAGTGTTTTGTCACTCTCACAGTGCAAAAGGTTTCCCTTACCTTCATGTGGAACCTGCTCTGCTCCAGCCTGCATCCACTGCCCCTTGTCTTTGGACATCACTGAGCAGAGCCTGGCTCTGTACCCCTAACACTGCCCTTCACATCTTTATAAACATGAAGGAATCTTTGGTGCTTTGCACACTGTGCTGAAGCAAACAACTGCAGGGCAGAGGCCTCAAGAGTAGGAGAAACCAGTCCAACCTGCTGATCCAGGATGCAAGACTTCTCTGTCCCTGCTGCACACATGGTTTTGCAAACACTGCTGCATTTATGGAAGCAACAGAGCTGCTCCCTTACAAGCTTTCATTCAGTAGGAAATGGCTCTGTGCCACTAATGCTGCTGCTGGGCTGCTCAAGACAAGCTTGAGAAGCTGTGAAACGTGTGAGGAGGGCTGGGTGACTGTGTAGGAAGAAAGACCATGCAGAGAGAACATGTGTGGGACTAGAGCTGGTACCTAACTCGGTCACATTTCATGTGCCTGTCTCCAGAGGGTGTGCTCACGTCACCTGCATGCAGATCAGAGCTGCTGTAATCCACTAACTTTGTGCTTGCCAGGAGCAAAGGCAGGCCCATGGCAGTCTCATCCAAGCTTCGAGAGGAGTGACCACCCTCCAGCCATAAAACCCCTGAGTCCTGCAAGCTGCATATGTGAAACCTCAGTCCATCTTCATCTTGAGCATACAGCTGCTGTCCAGCTTGTGGCTTGCACTGAGGCTGCAGAGAAACCTATGCAGGGCAAGAAGCCTCACAAGCTCACTACATGGGAAGAGGTTAGGTGGTGCCACACCAGACTCCAGCTGTAAGCTCACATCCCACTGCCAAACCGCTTCCAAGAAGGAAAGAAGCATGCAGAAGGGACCTCTGTTTCCTTTTCTCTTCTTTCACATGCTCTTAGGTGATCTGTGCCAAGCCTACCCTGCATCCTGCCTCACACTGGGATGTTGCATGGCAAACCAAAAGCACAGATTGACCAGGACTGGGGCAGGTCAGTTTTGTGCTCCAGCTCAGTACTCAATGACACAACCAGGCTGTACTGACACAGCAGAGGGGAAAGCAGTGAGCAGCCAGGGCCTGACACCTCTGCACTAGCAGGGGTGCTGTGTGAGCCAGGCTGCAGCAGCAGCACCAGCAAGGGATGAGGCTCTGGCCATCCTGTGCCTTCACAAATGCTCTGGAAGAAAGACACAAGTTCCTGTAGGTGTACTGTCACTCCTGACTTACTACAGCATGCAGAGTTAGATCCACTGCACTGGTTAGGCTGCACCTCAAGTCCTGTGTCCAGTTCTGGGCCCCTCAGGTTAGGAAGGAGGTTGACTTGCTGGAAGGTGTCCAGAGAAGGGCAACAAAGTTGGTGAGGGGTTTGGAACACAGCCCTGTGAGGAGAGGCTGAGGGAGCTGGGGTTGCTTAGCCTGGAGAAGAGGAGGCTCAGGGGAGACCTTCTTGCTCTCTACAACTACCTGAAGGGAGGCTGTAGCCAGGCAGAGGTTGGTCTCTTCTCCCAGGCAACCAGCACCAGAACAAGAGGACACAGTCTCAAGCTGTGCCAGGGGAGCTTTAGGCTGGATGTTAGGAAGAAGTTCTATACAGAGAGTGATTGCCCATTGGAATGGGCTGCCTGGGGAGGTAGTGGAGTCATTGGAGGTGTTCAAGAGGAGGAGACTTGATAGGGTGCTTGGTGCCATGGGTTAGTTGATCAGGTGGTGTTGGATGATAGGTTGGACACGATGATCTTGAAGGTCTCTTCCAGCCTGGTCTATCCTATCCTATCCTATCCTATCCTATCCTATCCTATCCTATCCTATCCTATCCTATCCTATCCTATCCTATCCTATCCTATCCTATCCTAGTCAGTACTAGTCTCTTTCCACATGGCTGGCACATCAGCAGCAAGACAATTCTCCTCACTGACCTGGGTGCAGCACTGCCTGACTGCCAGCTACAGACTGTCACAGGCCTTCAGGCCTCTTTTGGTGGTGCAGAGAGGGAGTGACCTGCTCTGTAGGAAGGATTCTGTGAGCACAGCAAAGAGCCAGCTGTGCTGGAAATACAAAGATCACCACATACCTTCCTCTGGCTCCTTCAGGGTCCTCTTCACAAAATCCACAGCCTGAGCAACTTCCTGGTCACTGCACACATCCATCTGCAACACTTTCATGCGATCTGAATTCATGTTCTTCAGCTCCATGGCTCCATCTCCATTCTCATCCTGTTCAGCAGGAAAGAAAGATGTGCCACTAGAACAGGCAAGGAACAGCAGTGCAGCCTGGGGACAGGCATGGTCAAAGGGACAGGAAACAGAAGCTACTGAAACTGCACAGAGTTGTAAACCTGGTGCACAAGTAAGCACACAAGCCACAGGAACCAGCATGCAACCCCCAGCCATTGTCCTGTTCCTTTCAGCACAGCTCCTCTACCTGCATCAGCAGTCCACTACTTCGAAGTGCCACAATGGCCCTGCTGTTAGTTCCTCACATGAAGGGTTTCACATCTGTAACACCATGAAATACTGTGCCAGCCTGGGTGACTCCCCACCGCCTCATTCTTCATGCTCTACATGTAACATGGTAACACAGCAAACACTTGCACAGCAGTCAGATTTTCTAGGCTTGAAAGCCAAAGGCTGCTTAGGCACTGCACTTGTGTCACAACACAATACTGCCTGGCCTCCAAGGAAATAGCATTGCCAGACCACTTGGGGAAAAAGACAGCAGGGACACCTTTGGCATGTCCAACAGCAACTAGCCTGATGCTACAGGATCCAGCAGCAAACATTCACAGTGAACCTATATCATAGTAACACTTTGCTCTTGCCACACAGCAGCACAGATGTGCAGGAATGCAAGCACAGTGGAGACCTGCCAGACAGCCACAGGGTCACAGCCACGAGGCATGGAATGAGGAGATTCTGGCTGAGGAAAACAGACAACACTTCCCTCCCCACACACACACTGCAGGGAACAAGAAAGGGCTGGACCTGATTTCTGTCCTTTTACTTTCTCTCCTCTCTCTTTCTAACCTCCTGGTGCTGCCAGCAGTGGCCCTGTCCCCGTTGGGATTCGGGTTGTCCACAGTTCAAACTCCAAGTTTTACCTGGTCACTTCCAGAGAGGATTGCTGCCTCGCAGCCTTGCTCAGATGCTACATAACAAGTAAGAGCAAAGGGAGCAGAGATTAGCCATGCAGTTCCACACAGCATGATCCAGATTGAATTCACTGAACTGCTCCATGAATCACAAGCTCTGCCTCATTAAGGAGGACGAAGTTATGAATTGGTGAGTCACCACGCCTGGCTGCCACTCTTGCTTGAGCACTCGATACCAACTCCCACAGCACAAGAGCAAACAAGGCGAGCAGCCCTCCCACAGCCACTTGCTCAACTGCCTCTGCAGCCAGGCTGATGTAAACCACTTGTAACTGCTTTGGTTTTCTATACATATCTCGGGCTGTGCAGTGAGTATAGCATACAGCATCTCACCTCCGCCCTCAGTGCAGGGAACAAGGACACGCAGCGAGGGAAAGAAGCTGAAGTATCTGCCACAGACTCCAGCAAAACAGGCTAGCTCTCTTAAAAATCAACCTGGCATTATGACAGAAGTGGGAAGGAGCTGCTGGCCCCATGGCTGCACCTCATTTCACAACTGACTTCTCTGCAGATATCACAGAGCCAGCAAATAAAGCTTGAAGCAACTTCTCACCGAGTTATGCACCCCACCGAGCCATACAAAGCAACTCCCAGTGAGGAAAGTGGAGCTAGTGCAGCTCCTCAGAAAACAAGAGATTTACTGTATCTGTGGAGAAACAAAAACCCCCACACTCTATCTGTACTCAAGCACCAGCTGCCACTTCAGAAACCACCTTTCCCTATGCTTGTTCAACCTTCCATGACTCCTGTAACCTGAACAAGAAGCATTTCCACTGGTTTTTGAGAAACATAAGCCAGCAACTTAGAAATCCAGCATAAATGGTTTGGATTATCCCTGCTGAAGTGAGCTTCCCCTTAGCAATCGGCCAAGTTATCTTCCCAGCTACAACTCACTCACTGTTGACAAAGCTTATTGATTTTGGACGAGCAGTATCAGCTGGAGCCACTTGTCACAGCTGCAGACACCACCTCAGCCACCACTCACAGTATCACAGTATCACAGTATAACTAAGGTTGGAAGAGACCTCGAGGATCATCGAGTCCAACCTGTAAACACAGACCCCATGACTACAAACACTCAACCATACAACAAATGGCTTCGCTCTCATGTGCAGAGAACCTCAAAGGAAGCAGCCTTGCATTTTGTATGGCAAGGAGTGGACATCATCTTCTGCTCTGTGTTCATCAAGGACCCTAAGCCCATTCCCTCTTCAGACACTCACATGGCACTTCCTCCTTTCTGTTTAACAGTAGATTTACTGCCTGGGAAAATACCTGGAGCCAATCCCATGGAAGCAGTCACACTGTCCTCCCTGAGGTGACCTTCACGGCCTTGGGACTCAGAAGCAAGAGCCATGCAACAGCTCAAGCTGAGCTGGCTCCTGGCAGCAATGTTCTAACTGCTCCTGCAAAACCCCTCTCCCCCTTCCTTTGCTGTCACCTGTTTTGGTCCAGCTTTTGTCCTTTCAGAGAACCTCACAGCTTTCCCTTCCTAATTCCATCAGAGTTGAAAGTGGTGCTGCTCCAGACCAGCCTGCTTCCCAAGTAGTCTCCAGAGGCTTTCAGTGGGACTTAGCAGTTTCCTCCCACCTACCTCCTTTCCCCCAGTCACCCTGCCCTTGTAGCCCTGCATGGCTCTGGCTGCACACCCCACCTTGCACCTACTGGGATATGCTCCTGGGTGAGGAGCCTGACACATCAGGCAGAGAAGCCTTGCTCCAGCTTTTGGCTGCCTCCCTTTCCCTCTGCTCAGGCCTCTCTCCTTCTTCAGTTTGGAGGATCTCAGCGCAGCTGGTGCTGAAGGACAGGCAGATCACACAGGGCTTGTTAGCAGAGAGCCTTCCTGAAATGCACTGAGCCATGGCTTTTTCCCAGGGAAGCATGTGGGATTCAGGATTGGATCCTGGCAGCCATCTGGGCACCCACAGTGAGGTGTCAGTGCGAATCAGGAAGCCATGAACACAGTGCTGGACACTCACAGATCCAGCTGGCTTGCTCCATCTGCACCACTCCCTCTCCACCAGGCTGCTGCTGCCTATCCACTCACTCCCTTCCTGTCTTTCCTGGACAGAACACCTTGCACTTGTCATTACAGGGTTCCACCTAACTGATTTCAGACTCTGTCTGACCTGTTAAGACCATGTTGAATCCTATTCCCCAAAGGGCCTGCAATCTTCCCTGCTTGGCACCAGTCACATTTCTTTCCAAGTGTTCTTTCCACCCCTGTTCCAGGTGGCACTTCCAGGAAACCCCAATCTCCTGGGGACCGAAGAGCAGTCACAGGCATAGAGCTAAGTTTGCTCATGAGACTGTCAGGAGGACCTGTGTCAAAATTAATCCAAGGTACATTTATTTGTCCTCTTTAACCACTCTGCTGCTTAGCCAGGATGAGATTAGATGGCCATGTCACAGACTGTTCCTAGTAAACTTAGACAGCATGGATTACATTATGAGCCAGGCATCTGTAAAACTGACAGATCACTCTGCTGCAATTTCAGCACAGCCTGGAGGTGAGCTGCCTGGCTGGCACTTCCCAAAGCCTGTCTCTTTTGGAAAGAGAAGTACAGTGTCTGCCTTCTTACAGCCTGCTGGGAATCCCCTGGCCTCCAGGTGCTCCTCAAATATCCCCCATGGGGCAGAAGTCACAATGGCTCATCCTTCAAATGCCCATCTGAACACATCCATTTATGTAAACATTCCTTGTTCTTTCCTTTTCCTTGCCAGAAGTCCTCTTGAAAACTGCTGGCAGTAAGCACCTGAAAACGATGCATCCTTTCCCCACCCAGTGAAGTCAAGGAAAAGAAAGGAGTAATTGTTTCACCTTTTTCTGTACTTCCTGCTTTTCAAGTTATTGTGTGATTGGTTTCTGGATGGGTTTGTGTCTCAATCCTGACACATTCACAGAAACTGGATCTGTGAACTTAACTGTCCTTGCTGAACCAAATCCCTTCAGCACTTGATCTTCTCCAGTTCTATCCCAGCTTTCTTGCAGTATTATTCCTAGTTCTGTAACTTTACTTTTGACTGCTAATGATTAAACAGCTCCCAACATAGCTGTCAGTGTACCAGCTTGTATTTAATGCAAGAGCCTTCTTAGTAATCAGGGATCCTTTCACTCTCCAGATAAAAGCATGCAAGTTAGTGATGATGGAGTAACTATGTGTTAACTAATAGCCTGGCATGGGCTGTACACCAACTGCCCCATACCTGCCCTGATCCTACAGCTCAGACAGGTCTCTCCTGACAGGGCAGGTTTCCCTGCACTTGTTACACACACACTGCCAGTTCCCAGGGCACAGCTGCATCCCTAGCCACGCTTCATGGGCACTCACTCCTTTACTTGGCAGCAGTAATCACTCACATGTTCACACCTTGGTCTTCACAAGTTCTCTGACCCAACAGCTCCTTGCCTTCACTGATGTTTCCTGCTTCTTCTGGATCCTTTTCTGTAGTCATTACATGCTTCCTTTTCTGGGAGCAGTCAGCTCCAGATTTATCACCATGTTTATCCCATGCACATTTTACCAGCAGGTTTGCAGTAAGCTCCTGTTTGCCAAGGTTTGAATTCCCAAGCTAGTCTCTCCCTGAGCCACCCAAACCACAAGGCTGCTCCACGAGGATGCTGGCTGTCCTGAGACCTGTAGGAAGCATTCAGCTGTCATGTTTGTGCACAAGCTATCCAGATAGCTGCGTCACCACCACACCCTGTCCTTCAGATGCACCCAACAGATAAGACAACATTAGCAACCCAAGAGAGGGGGATGGAACACAAGTGAAATCCTGGGCCTCTGAGTCCAGGTCTCCTGAAAATGTTTTCACCAAGGTTGGAAGAGACCTCAAAGATCCTCATGACTAAACCATGGCACCAAGTGCCACGTCCAATCCCCTCTTGAACCCCTCCAGGGATGGGGACTCCACCACCTCCCTGGGCAGCACCTTCCAATGGTGAACAAAACACAGAGAACAAGAAAAATCCCATTCTCCTACTTACTACTCCTTCAAGGCCAAGCACTCAGCCTCCTGAAAGCTACCTGCAGATCAGCTATGATGGCTGATGCACTTTCCACTTCCACACAGGCTACAAGTACAAAAATCACAACACTGCTGGCACAAGTAAGAAGTTTCCAAGGCAGAGCAGAGGGGCTGCTGAGAGCTGCTCAAGGATCCTGGGACAGCTCACACTCTCTGAGCAAGCTGGGATTTTTAATCATTATTTTTTTTTAATCAATAAAGCAAGCAGGCAGGGCTTGCTTGGGGAGTATTTAGTTTCTTTATATGGCTTCAAATGGAGCCTGGCCCTCTCTGCTCCCACAAGCACTGCCTTCTGAGCCCTCTCAGACAACCCTATCTCCCCTCTCCTTTCTGTTCCTTACACCTGCTGCTCTGCAATGCTAAGAGTCTGACTTTTTACCCACTACAGGCATCCCAAAGCAGTCCATGACACAATTACTGAAGGATTCATATAGGCTCCAGATGGAAATTTCCAAAGAGTGGCAGTTTTCCAACAGGACTCTCTTGCTCTCAAGTTACATAACCCATCAGCTGATAATAGCTTTTCCTCCTCTTGTGGTGGAAGAACGTAACCTCCGCCGCCCTCACAGCCGGTGAGGGCCACCTCCCTGCCTTTGTTCTCACCCTCCACACTCCTCAAGAATCTGTGGTCATCATTCTCTGAGCACTTGTGCAGAAATAGCCATCCTCAAACAGAGAAGCAAGTGGGTGTGGATTTGAAACAGTTCAGGTTGGAAATTACCTGAGTTTTGACTGTCAGAACAGCAAAAGAACATAGTGAGGGCAAACCTCCAACTGAGATGGATGTGCTGCTGGCTCAGTTTACAAAGAGGATTACACACTGTGGTTACCTGCAAGAGCACAGGCTAGAATGGGGGTCTGCAAAGCCCTTCTGGCTCTCTGTGCCTACACTGAACTCTCACAAGTGATGCCACCTACCACAGAAAGGTGACAGAGGGTGACAAATATCAGAAGGGTACAGAAAATGTATCCAGCTACCCAGAAACTGAATGGCTTCTACAGAAGCTGTGGAAATAGTTAGAAGACTCTTTGGAAACAGAACCTGAACAAGGCAGGAGAGGCAGTCTGGAAACGTGTTTGAGGAGTGTCCCCAAAGGAAAGTGACAGAGTAAGAGATAGCAGCAGAGAAGTCAGGGAAGACAGAAAGCCACTCTGCCGCTGTAATCTTGGGCATGTGTTGTAATATTGCTGAGAGGCTTAGACACTGAACACCATCCTACTGTGCAGGCTACCATACAAACAGTTGACAGACCCTGCCCTGAAGAGCTCAGAATTACAGCTCTAACAAGATGCAACATGTGATGAAGTAATGGAACATGTAACAATCCCCAAGTGCTGCACTTCCTTGAGATCAGGGGGTTGGAACTAGATGATCCTTGTGGTCCCTTCCAACCCTGACTGATACTAGGATCTTGGATGAGGCTAAATGGAGGCTGCAGGTGAAGATGCTGTCACTTGAGAAGCATTTTTCTCCAATCAAAGAAGATCTTTGATCAATATTGCTTACCATAAGCAAACATCCAGCAAAGACAGTGAATCCCTCTGCGTGAAGCCGTTTTGCCAAGGCATGTCCAAAACCTTTGTCACAGCCTGTTATTAGCACTGCCTTCCCTTCAGCCTGTGTGGGGAAAAACAATAGTATGGTATCATCAGATCCTGCAATGCTTACAGTCACCACCAGTACCCAGAGACACAGCACAGGAGCAGCCTGCAGCCCTAGCCAGTGTTTAGGAGGTGCAATTCCAGCTACAAGTCACAGTGGCCATCTGCATACTGACCTGAGCATAGTGTAAACCCAGCAATTCCAGTGGGGCTTCTGCTGGGTCACCTAGTGTTAAGGAGGTGATAAGATTCCCATGTGGAAACACAACCAGCTTCAAACTACCATGACACTAAATCCATTCATCTGCTGGCCTGTAATAATTTGTGCTGCCTTAACACACCAGCCAGAACACTAATTGTGTCGTTCAAGTATCAGTGGCCAAAGCAGGGCAGAAACATTTCAAAGGAAATGAGTGATCTACCAGCTCAGGGGCACAGAAGATATCCAAATGATAGCATGTCACCTGCTTGAACCACACAGCAGCTTTTGTAACTGCAGGGTGACTCTCTACTGACTGCTCCCTATACTCCCACTCTATGCAGTACTTTCCACACTGTATTTTAGCGTGCAGGAAGGTGATGAGCGGTTAGGGTTTCCTTCTGAGACACTGCAGTCTTAGCAGGAACAGCTCATCAAATCCTATGGTTCTCTCCTACATCATTATAATCATCTCACTCACAAATAAATTGAGAAGATTTGATACTCCACCTGGCATGACACAACAGGCTTCTGATGGATCTGGAAACAGGATCCCTGAAGAGAAGCCTGCAGGGAAACACTGCCCGTTCACCCTCTTCCTTTGCCTGAAACTCATCTCTTTCCTGCTCCTTTCGCCACAGCTATGATCCTAATGCTCAAGCCAGCCAGCAGGCCCCAGCTGCAGTGCTGCACACTGCTCCAAACTGAAACCCTATCTGTGAGGCAATAAAGTGATATAGTGATAAAGTATTTGAGAATGCAATAAGGAAGTGAGGTCACTTCCATTCTGTGGAGATACCTGCAACTAATATTGCCTCTTGGTACTCTGCTAACAGCAGCTGCAATGTGAGCAGTTGAATTTTATACTGTTTATGTATGAGCCACTTTTTCAGACAGAAATCAGGCAATCACCAGTACCTCCTGATCCTGTTTTGCTGACATGCACGGCAGTGAAATGGCAATAAAGAACAACAGCAGGGTGATAGCGATCGCAGCATTACTGCACAGACTCAGGAAGAGCCCCAGCAGAGAGCACTATGCAAATCAGCTGCACTTTGTCCTGTCCTATAGTTCAAGTTGTGGTTTTCAAATGGGAATCATGATGTTAAGCTGAAATGAGAGCTGATCAAAAGTCTAACGTGCATTTATCATGAGCACACTAACACCTATTCCTACAAAGTAAGCTCCTAGGGGCTCTACTAAAGCTCTGAAACAGCTACAGCTAAAGGACAACAGATAAGCAAGTAAATATACAGTGCTCAGTCTTAATTTAATTATCAGTGACACAACCCCAGGAGAGATAAGGATTAAGTATGAAACCAGATCACACAGCTTGCCGAGGTTAACCTCCCGCAGTACTTCAGCAAGCTGGCCCCTGGAAAAGGAAGCATTTGACTCTGCCTCACCTCCCCTAGACCCTTTGGCCTCTGGATCCTGAAGACACAGGACTTCCCAAAACAGCAGGAATTGTTCAGGTGATAAGGGATTGTGATTACTTCCTGAAGCCAGGCCAGGTAAAGAGATAAAATGCCTAGTCCTCAACCAGCATTAACCAGCCAGTCTGATAAGGACCGAGCTCAGGGGCAGAAAGTAAGAGCGAATGGCTGGGCTGTGTTCCTGGGCTTTAGCTTTCAGTAACTGTTTTGCTTTCCCTAGTTACAAAAACCCAAACAACCACAGTGTCAACAAAAGAGAGGCTTAAAAAGCTTCTCAGCTGTCTACAATGGGGCACAAAGCAAGGAACAACTTTAACTTACAGTATGAGAAGCGTGAGAATTTCCTGTAATTGTTTGTTAATTATTTGCAATTACCCTAATTGCACCTCATGAAACATGTGACTACAGCAGCATGCCTCATAACAGCCTGAGGCTCCAGCAGCACTAAAGAGTACGCAAAAACCCAAGGGAGGTACTAAAACTCACATCTGCAGATGCCATTGCCTTTGTGCCACGAAGAGCTCCCAGGGATGAGAGCAGGAAGCAACCCCATTCCCGGCCAGAAAGATCCTACCCCAAAAAATCAGTTGGCACCCAGCAAAGCCTGGTTATCCTTATCTTTTGGAAGTCACAAGATAAGGCTTCATGGGCCTCATTCCTGGAGTTTTGATAAGGTCAGTCTGCAGCTTACAGTTTGACAGTGCTGAGACTGGCAGAGACAACCAGCTATCATCTCTCTAGCAGACATGGCAGTGACCTCCATCAGCATTTTGAGGAACATCAGGTGCCTCACTAATGGTCACACAGAGCTCTCAGGCAGTACCATACAGCAGGCAGTACCATGCAGCAGGCAGCACCCCTGTGTGGGGCCAGGACACCTGAGACCTGCCAAGAGTGCATGCTAAGTTCTTGTACTGGAGGTGCTGCTGTGGCTTCTGGGCAGAGTAAGTGTCTGTATCCTTGCAGTGTGACCCACAGCACTCGAACAGATGTTCCACAGGTCAAAACAGCCAGATTTTACCCTGCAGCCAGCTCACATGCACACACCTCACTGGGATATGCTTGCTATGTTAAATAGAAAAACTGTTTTTCCTCATGCAGGTAAGGGAAGGAATCTCTACAAAATGATACAATGCAAAAGAGGCTAAGGAAAGTGAAGCTACTCTATCAGCCTCGGTCTCGCTGCATCATGTGGGAACCCACCATGCTTGCCTGGATTTCATCTTTTGCTATGTAACTTCTCTGGATCCTTTTCCCTTTAAGGCCCTTCCCTGACCTCTTCCTTGTTGTCAGATTAACACAGTAAACTTTGGGGAAAGGGATCAAGCCGAGCAGGGAGGTTGAGGCTTTCGGTCCCAGGAATGGGAACTGAAAATATTCAATAAATGCAGGGTATTTTCTCGAGAGGGGCAGGGCTGGGAACCACCAGAAAGGCTGAACAGATGGAAGAGCAGAAGGCTGCAAAGGGGCTAAAGCTGTTAGCTGTCCCTTTCTGGGGGGCGGGACTGAGGTGTCGGCCTCCCAGCGAGCCCACGTTCACTCGCAGGCGCTGGTGCCTGCTGGAAAGTTGTCTGGGGCACAAACGAGAGCAAAGTTAACTCCGATACAGCCAAAAAACCCTCAGCTATTCTGTGTCATTTCTCTAGAATATGGAAGAGAGACTGGTTATGCAATCCTCTTCCGTTCACAGGGCTGGTTTTCTCTCCCTTATGCTCGGTTCCACATTTAGAGGACTGGAACAAACTCCACGCACCCGCTGCCTCAGGACCCCAGCGCAGTAACGCGGGCTGGGCAGCACCGCGGGCTGGGCAGCACCGCGGGGACAGGGCGGCAGGGCTCGGCAGCACCGCGGGGACAGGGCGGCAGGGCTCGGCAGCACCGCGGGGACAGGGCGGCAGGGCTCGGCAGCCCCGCGGGGACAGGGCGGCAGCGCTTGGCCGCACCACGGCCCCGGCCGAGCCCCCAGCGCGGGGCCGCAGCCCGCCCGCGGCTCTCCAGAGCCAGGCTCTGCACCTGCCCGCGCAGCGCCGGCGCTAGCCCTCCACCGGCCCAGGCGCCCGCTCAGACTGCGTCACCGGCGCCGATGCGCTTGAACGGCAGAGGCAGAAGAGCCTGAGGCGCGGCGCCATTTTGTGCCCCGGGGTGGCCCCGGGAGCCTTCCTCCGAGAAGAGGCCGAAGACCCCCGGGCTCTCGCCGCGGTACTCACAGGCAGGGCGCGGCGGGCATGCCGCGGCAATAGGAGGAGGAGGCTGCGGGCCAGGCACCGCCCGCCGCCCGCCAGCAGCAGCGCGGCGCCCAACGCCAGCAGCAGCATCACGGCGCCCCACACCACCGGCCACAGCCTATCGCCGCCGTCTCCCGCGCCCGCCCCAGCCCTTCCCCCGGTCCGCCCCCCGCCGCGCCCCTGCAGCCGGGCCCAGCCTCATTCAAACGGCAGCAGCGCCCGGCAGGCCCGCCGGCTCCAGGTAAGGCGCGGGGAAGCCCCTGCCGCAGCCTCGGGCCTCCGCGGCGGGGAGAGGGGCAGGCGGGCCCGGAGCTAGGGAGGGGGCGGCGACGGCAGTGGCGGGCCGGCCCCGCCGGTCCCCCTGCTTCCCCTGGTTACTGGGCCAATCCCTGACCTTGCCCGCTGGCGGGAGGGGGCGATCCAGGCGCGGCCTGAGGCTGGGGGCGCTGGGCTCTGCCCTGGGCGATGGCTGCGGCTGCCGCGCGCTGCCCGCCCTTGCCGGGCGCCGTTCGCCTGCTCCGGGCCGCGGGAGCCGCGCCTCTGCGGGGGGCAGGCCCGGCCCCTCGCCCCCTCCCTGCGGAATCCCTCGCCGAAAAGCGCGTGGGCTGCAGCCGAGCGTCTGAATTTGATCAAACCCCCTCAGCCCGGGAGGAGTACCGGAGCCGGCTCTGCAGCCTAGACCTCTGCCTTCGGAGCCTGCTACCCCACCAGCTGCTCTTTTGTGGTAATTTCCTCTTTCCCAGCGGGCCCCGGAGCTGCCGCGGCGGCGGCCCAGCCTTCGGCAGAGATGTAAATAAGCCCTAGCAATGAGGTCCCGTTTATTCTGCTCTTCCACAGGAGGATGCACGTTCATCTGGCATGACTTCTTTTGTGTGCTGGATCAGTTTAACTCATGATAAATACGATTGAAACTAAATTTCTGTACCCACCTCTTGTTCTTCAGACGTTTCCCCCCTGCTAAGTGAATTTAATGGTGATGCCTGTGTGTAGTCCAGCATCACCAGCTGCTTGATTACAACTAAATGTAATTTTAACCTGCTGGCTGTGCTAGCTGTGGAGCCCAAGGGTTGCTTGGGGAACACATCATAACATCACTTGTGGCTTGAAGTTATATCTCAATGTAAAACTATTTTGTATAGCTCAGTTGAAATAGTATATTACATGTGACTACCCTGTTTTAAAGCTGTTTCAGACAAGGTGCATTGAAGACAGAGAAGCTGACATTTTCTTTAATACCTTCCTGCTTGTCAGTTTACTTAAAATCTTACTCCTTATTTAACAGGATCTTGAGGTGTTTGAAGGTTGAGCTGCTTCTCTCAGGGTGGGGGACTGCAAGGGGGAAAGAGGAACCCCTTTGGACTTTATTTTCCTGTTGAAATACACGAAGTCAGCATGGCATACAAGAGAACTGAGCAGCTAAAACTGAGGTGCTATCTTGTATTGCAGAACTGAGGGAGAACAGTCTTGCTGTTGGTAGAGTGTCAGTTGGAAGGATGTTGGCTACCAAGCTGTCCCGGCCTCTCCAGAACTTTGCTGTGAAAACCCTGAATTTCAAGGACCCAGGGAAGGGCATCAGGTAAGTAAGTTGGTGGAGAACCAGCAGTGAGATCTTGAGTGAAGCATAGTTGGAGGGCTCAGTGGAGTTCAGTGGGACAGTTTATTTACAGAGTCACAAGGTGGTTGAGGTTGCAAGGTACCTCTGGAGGTTATGTGGTCCAACCCACTGGATCAAGCAGGGCCTCCTAGAGCTGATTGCTTATGACTGTGCAGATGGCTTGTGAAAATCTCCAAGGATGGAGACTCCCCAGTCTGCCTGGGCAGCCTGTGCCAGTGCTCGATCGCTTTGCTGAGCACAGAGGTACTCTGTGTGCAAGGAGGGGTTGATAGCATGGTTTCTTACACTTGGACACTTGGTCTGTAGTCAAAAGGAGGTTGAATACAGCAGTAATTCAGTTTCAGGCAAGGATTTATTCCTGAATATCTGAAAGTAGGCCTTGCTGCAGTGCAAGGAACTGTCATTTATCTGCTCATTAATGAGGCAATGAGTCACATGAAATGAGAAAGCTCAGAGGCAGAGTTTTAGTGAGAAATGGGGGTGAGCCATTTCTGGTTTTGTCTGAACAGACAATTGCCTATCTAATTCCTAGCTCTGAAAAAAAAACCAAACCCAAAACAACAAACCAACCAACCACTGTACCCTTTTGTATTGATCCACGTGGGAACTCTGTTAGTCCAAATTCAGAGCAGGCTGAGCACTTTCACTGACTTGGCTTTAGAGCAGGGTTTCCAAACAGTGGCGTGTGTACCCTGAGCTTTACACAAGCTGTTTGAAAGTGGCTCATGGCCCACCAAGCAAGAACTGCCACCTCCAGTGCTGTTTTACTGCTGTTGATAGTGCTATCTGGCACCATTGCTGTCAAAGACAGCTCCTGTAACAGGGAGCTGTAGAGACCAAAGAGAACTAAGCTGATCGAGATTTCCTCTGCAAACGGACATCGGCCATTCATCTCCTCTTTACTTCACACATGCCAAAGCTGCACCACCAGGAGTCTGCTGTGGCCTTAAAAATACAAATTAGTCCTTCATTAACTTGAGAAAAGAATTTTCATCATCCTCCCCCCTTCACTGTCCCTCCTTTCCCCCTCCTCCTTCTCTTGTTTCACTTGCTGTGTATTTGTGCTTTGTGCATCGTGTACTAAGGGCAAAAATATGTTGTGCTTTTTTGAAGTACCTGTGAGCTGCTAAACCTGAAGTGGAAATCCAGTTGTTTGAAAGACAGTCTTGTCACTCTGCTGGTATCTTAATGTATGGAGGTAGCATTTATTTAGTTGAAGATAAGCACTGCCTTTTTTAGTGTAACTGAACAGAAGCAAAGGCACAGTCACGAGCACAGGTTCAATTCAAGGACCCCATATGCATTTAAAAAGTTTCTAGAGTTCAGTCATGCAGAAGGACAGAAATGGCTGATGGTACATTATTGCTCTGTGTGTGGGCTCACTGCATAGGCATGGTAGCTGTTCCTTTGATGATATGCCTGCAGATTAGCAGCCAGCATCTATTTTATGCTCTTGCCTTCTGGTCAAGGTAGGCAGAGTGTCATGCAGCTGTTCTTTGCAGGTTACTGTGGCTAACAGCAGCAAATCAGTGCTCAGCAGTGAAATAATGGGCCCAGGCATGACACTGAAAAATAAAAATTTAGTTCCTGCAAGTAAAAGAAATGAACATTTCTGGGCTCTGTCAGAAAAACTTACTGTTGAGATGAAGCTCCAAGCCAGGCTTGGAAGTCCGTGATGTTAACACAGGCTTTGCCTGGGGTCTGACCTTGCAACAATTAAATTGGCTGTTGCTATTTCAAGAGATGATGTGACACTCAAAGTTAGGAAAAGAGCTGAAGTGTTGCAGGAAGGTGAGCAGACCCTTCTCGTGTGGCTCAAAGCTTCTGCCCTAGCAGACCCTTCCCGTCTGGTTCAAAGCTTCTGCCCTAGCAGACCCTTCCCGTCTGGTTCAAAGCTTCTGCCCTAGCAGACCCTTCTCGTGTGGCTCAAAGCTTCTGCCCTAGCAGACCCTTCCCGTCTGGTTCAAAGCTTCTGCCCTAGCAGACCCTTCTCGTGTGGCTCAAAGCTTCTGCCCTAGCAGACCCTTCCCGTCTGGTTCAAAGCTTCTGCCCTAGCAGACCCTTCCCGTCTGGTTCAAAGCTTCTGCCCTAGCAGACCCTTCCCGTCTGGTTCAAAGCTTCTGACCTAGCAGACCCTTCCCGTCTGGTTCAAAGCTTCTGCCCTAGCAGACCCTTCCTGTCGGGCTCAAAGCTTCTGCCCTAGCAGACCCTTCCCGTCTGGTTCAAAGCTTCTGCCCTAGCAGACCCTTCCCGTCTGGTTCAAAGCTTCTGCCCTAGCAGACCCTTCTCGTGTGGCTCAAAGCTTCTGCCCTAGCAGACCCTTCCCGTCTGGTTCAAAGCTTCTGCCCTAGCAGACCCTTCTCGTGTGGCTCAAAGCTTCTGCCCTAGCAGACCCTTCCCATCGGGTTCAAAGCTTCTGCCCTAGCAGACCCTTCCCGTCTGGTTCAAAGCTTCTGCCCTAGCAGACCCTTCCCGTCTGGTTCAAAGCTTCTGCCCTAGCAGACCCTTCCCATCGGGTTCAAAGCTTCTGCCCTAGCAGACCCTTCCCATCGGGTTCAAAGCTTCTGCCCTAGCAGACCCTTCCTGTCGGGCTCAAAGCTTCTGCCCTAGCAGACCCTTCCCATCGGGTTCAAAGCTTCTGCCCTAGCAGACCCTTCCTGTCAGGCTCAAAGCTTCTGCCCTAGCAGACCCTTCCCATCTGGTTCAAAGCTTCTGCTCTAGCAGACCCTTCCTGTCGGGCTCAAAGCTTCTGCCCTAGCAGGCCCTTTTTCTAGCCTTGCTTTCCCAAGATGCAGCTCAAGAGTCAAGAGTATCTCCAGATTGCTCTTTAGTGCAGCACAGGTCACCCATGAATTGCCTGTGATGGCAGGAGATAATTGTGAATGATTACACAAATTCACCTCGAGGAGCAGCCTAGAAGATAAGCTGTGCTGAAGGATAGATGTTGTGAGGGGAGCCAGAGGGTGGAAGAAGTACAGCAAGTCTAAGGGAATGCCAGAGGGCTCTGTGAGGGCAGTGTCAGTGCTCAAAGCAAAACTGAAAATGATGGTACAGTCAAGAGAAGTGGCTGGCAGGGACAGAGGCCAGGGTCACTCTGGGCAATTGGGCTTAGACAGCACACCAATCTTAGGCAAGACCTAAGAAAGTACCACGCTACTGGGAGCACAGCTTTTCTAACTAGGTACTTGATGGAAGGCATTGTTGCTCCATTCTGGCCTGTCTTTGCCAACATGATTTACCTTCCTGGGAGCTGGGCACACTGCAAAGTGGGAGCTTTGGGTCACCATGGCAGGTATTGCTCAAAGACAGGGTCTTCTTAACAGCTGCAAAAAGAGTATATAATTTCTAAGAGTATCTACTGGGTAGACACTGCAGAGGAAGAAGTGTCATACAAGATGACAGAAACATGCAGCTGGGTGTAAAAGCAGCGAGAGAGAAATTGGACCAATGTGACCTTAGGCTGGGTGTCAGAGACAATGCCACAGAAGGATAATGAGACAAGCCAAGGACTTTGCCTACCTGAGCTTTGTGGAACTGCAAGTGCTGTAGTTCCCATTTTGTGAGTGGGAGCTGCTCTGTGCCTCCAGATTGGGAGCTATTTTAGAATTCTTCATAACATCCAGCCAGGCTCTGCAGCTAGAGATCGCATCAAGGGCTTTTGAGAGACAAGTGTTTCGTACTGCAGGAAGTACACAGGCTCAGAATATGGAGAGCTGTAGACTGAAGTCTGTTTTCTCAAAGGACAGTCTGCCTCATACCTACAGGCACACTGCTTTCCTTTTCACCTGTGTGCTGCAGTTCCAGGGTACAGACAAGGTGTTCCCTGCCTGATTGTTCTGTTGTTTGTTGGATTTTTCTAACAGGCCACTGCAAAGATTTTCTGTCCCTCTCTTGTCCCCGTGTGGCAGCCGCAGTTATGCAAGTGAAGTTGAGCAGGTGAGTGTGATTGTGGTTTCCAGCAGTTGGTTCTGCTGAGAGAGGAGGTTTTAAAATCCCTGAAGCCTGGTGACTTAATGCACTCTTCCAATTTGCCAGAAAGACTCTGAGCTGGACCTCTCCAGCATGCTGCACATTCTTTCCTATCACAGGCTCCCATTGACGTAGCACAGTGCATGCTGCTGAGGGTGGAAATAAGCAATCAGACCAGTGTGATTTTTCTATTTTTGGAACTCAGTCAGCAGACAAAATCTTCCACCATAGATGGAGGGAATTTGCACAACAAATAATGTGTTTCTGGAGTATGGTCGTTTCAAGAGAGGTAAATAAATGGGTGTGTCCTCACCTCTTGATCTGGAGAGAGGACCTCTTCTTTAACAGCCCTTTCCTTGAAGGTTCTAGTTTGCCAGGACCAGTACCAGGCAAAAGGTAGGGGAGTGTTTTGCCCTCTTGCCTGCCTTGTGGCAGCGTAGCAGTGCCAGAGTGTGCACATCTTGCTCTGTAAGCCTGGGACACAGTCTCAGCGAAATTCAGATACAGTGCTTGCATGGCTGCTGGGCTTCCAGTGTGGCCCTGATCACAGAATCAATAAGGTTGGAAAGGACCTCAAAGATCAAGTCCAACCTATCACCCAAGACCTCAGGACTACTAGACCATGGCATCAAGTGCCACATCCAATCCCCTCTTGAACACCTCCAGGGACAGTGACTCTACCACCTCCCTGGGCAGCACATTCCAATGGCTAACAACTCTCTGGGAAGAACTTTCTCCTCACCTCCAGCCTAAACTTCCCCTGGTGCAGCTTGAGACTGTGTCCTCTTGTTCTGGTGCTGGTTGCCTGGGAGAAGAGACCAATCCCCTCCTGGCTACAACCTCCCTTCAGATAGTTGTAGAGAGCAAGAAGGTCTCCCCTGAGCCTCCTCTTCTCCAGGCTAAGCAACCCCAGCTCCCTCAGCCTCTCCTCACAGCGCTATGCTCAAGGCCTCTCCCCAGCCTCATTGTCCTTCTCTGGACACATTCAAGTGTCTCAATGTCCTCAAATTAAGGGCCCCAGAACTGGACACAGTACTCAAGGTGTGGCGTAACCAGTGCTGAGCACAGGGGCACAATGACCTCCCTGCTCCTGATCAGGCTCTGTTTATGCTGGGGAAAGCCTAATTGCTAGTTTGTTAGAAGAAATTAGTTGGAAGTAATTACAAGTAATGATTTCCTATTCCCACCTGCAGCAGCACCTAGCTGTGTGTGTACTTGTGCTGCTGGAATGTCTGGCACACTGTGCATTTTCCAACATGTCACTTAGCTACTGCCTCTCTGAGTTAGGAGAAGGGATTTGGAGAAAGAAAGGTAATTATTTCAATTTTAAGTTGGAAAAATAAGGTCTCCAAAAGAGCACAAAGACTGGTCTGAATTTCAAGTGTTAGATGTACTTGGTTCTGCTTAGCTATAAAAGCTCAGCAACACAGAGTTCACATGCTAGAGAGAGAGAGAGGGGTGAGCAGTCAAGCTCGCTTTCTTCTTAGCCAGGCTACCTTCCCCATACCCTGGGAGCTGCATGGCACAGAAAAGCACACTCCTGACTCTATGAACATTACAGGAGCAGGTCCTGCTGAAGGCAAAACCTGTCCTGGGGGCTGTCTGGTGTATTTCCAGATTTCAAGATGGATGTGAACTGCCAGAGATCGGTGGTTGGGTTGGTCTCTTTGCCCTGGGAGTCTATTGTCAGGGGTGCTGAACTTCTCTTACTTTTGGAGGGCCAGCGATCCTGCCTCATTCACCCGGTGTGAGACCTTTGTTCCTTGTCTTCAGGAGGCACTGGGTGGCAGTAGCCAGCAGTGAATGTAGAGAACGTTCCCTGGCCAAGGACATGGCTGAGTTCTGTGCCAGTCACCGACTTCATATACTCAATCCCAGTGCATTTTGTTCCTGTTTGTTTTGCAGATTAACACCAGAGCTGTGCTTATAACAGGCTGTGACTCAGGGTTTGGATTTGAATTGGCCAAGCACCTACATGCCAAAGGTTTAATTGTTTACGCTGGATGCCTGCAAAAGGTAGGGAAAACAAGAGCTGTGTTCGTCACCCGTGACAGGCGCGCACAGGTAGCACAGTCAGTCTGTCCTGTCCGCCCTGCGCAGAAGGGGGGTGGCTGGTAGCCCAAACAGAAAGACATGAGGCTTGAATTCTCTAGAGCATAACCTGGTCTAGACCAGTATCAGGACTGATTGGTATCTAAGGATGTTCTTAACTGAATCATAACACTGTGGTCTGTTCCTTATCTGATGGGCCAGAACCCCAAAAAGAATTGTATAGGCTAATCCGTAAGTAAGTTTTGGGGTCAGGTTGAGTCTGGACCTTTGGCCCTGCTCTTAGACTCTACATATTTATACAAGGTTTATTTTGATTTTATGACAGAGTATGAGCACACTTTTCTGTATTCATGAGTAGAACCATGCCTCAGTGTGCACTGAAGGCCTCTTGAAGTCGCTGTGAGGCGATAGAGAGCCACAAGTGCAAATGAGAGCGGAACGAGGCCACAAATAGCTTAGTGACGCAGCTTTGGTATGTTCTCCAGGAGCCCTCTGTATGGCAATCAGAGATGCCTGGTCATGGAGAACAGGAGAGAGCTTTAGCCTCTCTCTCCATATGAAGCACTGGCAGGTTTTCAACGGAATGGCTGTTACCCAACAGAAACAAACCTGCTCCTCAGGATATCCTGGGGTGGGTCAGTTATTTTGATCCTAATCTTTTAGCACACTCCTCACTTTTAAATGTATCTTGAATAGTTATATTATTTAAAGAGAATTTGCCAGCTGTTTTTTAAACGGCTCAATGCTCTTCCTGCTGTTGATTTTCCCACTATCACCACGTTTTGCTTAACTGACTAGTTTCTCTCAGCTGCATTTGTTTCAGAAGTGTTTCTTTAGCTCTGTCCCTTGCGGTGTCTCAGCCTTGGGTCGACGATTTATTTGTTAACCAAGGCGCCCTCTACAGGCTTCCCAGAGTAAGACACGTAGAAACCGCTGCTTTTCAAAGGGTGTGGGGAGAGAGTAGATGTTTGGCAGATGTTTTTATTCAGCTTTTGTAACTGAAGAGCAGCATTAGAGAATATAAGAACGTCACAGAGTTAAAGTCCACGCTTCAGAATAATAGCCTGCCTCTGTGTTGACAGGAGACAAAAACTTTAGAGCTGCAAAGTTACTCCTGGGTTTCACTTCCCCCCTCTGAGCTGCCAGAAAGGCCAAATCTTCAGCGAGCATGTCTCTGTTGCTGAAACCTCCCTTCCATTTGGATGTCTTCAGTACTTGTTCTAGTGAATGCATGTTAGCGGGAAATCTTGGCCTCTGACAATTTTAGCAGAAGCTGCCATGCAGCAGCATGCCAGAACTCTTTCAGGCTTTATTTCCTCGCCAAAAATCACTAGCCAGCTTTGGTGTATCCCTGTGTAATTAAATATTGCTTCTTTAGCTGGACTCACATCCCGTGTTCCCAGATCTGTGCGACTCCCTCAAGCCTGCTAACAGCTGTTGTCATCAGAAGAACACTGTAAAATGCCAAAGCTGCTCAGTTTGCAGCCTGGCCTCCTATTTGTCTTCAGCCATAGACTGTATATGGAGCTGCTCTGTAGAACTAAACCACCTCCAGGAGGCTGAGCTGCTTTCCTGTTGTGCCACAGGTTTCGCTAGCAGACCTGTAATCAGGATTCTGATCAGAGTGCAGTTGTTGCTGATTTCAGGGGCAGAAAAAGCCTGGTGTGCTTTTAGCTGCTAGATGAAAGTGGAGGTAGCAGTAAGAATCATCACCTTTTGCTTGGCTATATTTAACCTCACCCTGACAGAGAGGAAATGACTATGAAACTTCAGAGTTATTTTCATGGGGCTGTTTTTCACAGCACACCTGTCCATCAGAAGCATACTTCAGTGTGGGGAGGCATCATGTCCTCAGGTTGTGTGCTGTTCTTAGGAATGTTAGATTAAAAATGTGGGCAGTGCTGATTCCTCATCAGGAAAGGTTGTGTAAAGTGGCCAGATCCTGAGCACCTGACTGTGCTTTTACTGAAGGGTACCTGAGAGAGCTGTCTAGAGTCACGACTGAGGGGAGCCCGAGGATGGGTCTGTGCTAACAGTGTGCTATTTCACACACAGTTCTCCTTCCTAACATTTTCACTGGCAAGTACATTGGTGAGAGCTGGGTTATTGCTTCCTTACCAAAAGACAGTGACAGGCTGGATCCAATGAAAGATCACGCTGCAGCTGTCTTATTTTTTCCTCCTTGGTTAGTAGCTGGAGGAAGCAGCTGACACAAGATGAAGAAGGTATTTTTTCATCAGTATCTGTTACCAGTGGACATATGTGATGTTTGTTATGGCTGTCAGGAGTGTGATGGAAGCCCTCTTTGCTTTGCTTTGTGTGCTTAGTCTTTTTGGGGCTTGCAGGGGGATGAGAGCACAGAGGTTATCTGAGCAAGCCAGCATGCAGGCCAGTTATGTATGGCTCACCAAGAGTGCTCGGAGCCATGCAGTGTTACACAGCACTTCAGGAGCACACTAATAAAGATGCAGAAGGTAACCATGGAAAGAGGAAGATGAGGCAGTGGTGTGCTGTTTCAGTGTGCCAGAGTTGGGTCCTCTTGCCATGGGGACTGGACCCTGGGGCTGACAGCAGGGAGGTACTGGTCTGTTGATAGAGCACCAGGAGATCTTTCCGCTGCTGCATATGGGCCCAGGAATTGGACAGGCTGCATCCTGTGACAGGGAAGTATGACACAGTCACAGGATGCCTGACTTAAATGCCACCCATCTGCCCTTTCTGAAAAGCCAAGGGAGCAGCCCTGTGAGTCTGGGTTAATGCTCAGAGTCCAACTCTTGGCTGGGATCCCAGCCCTAAGCGCCCAGCTGCCTGCGGGTGGGAGGGCAGAAGACGATGCTGCGAAGATCCCAGAGGGACCTTCTGAAGCTGGTTTGTTGCTGTGACCCTGAGATTTTGTAGCACCTTGCAGACCTGGGGCTGAGGAGAGACCCACCTTAGCCTTAATGGTCTTCCCTTTAGCCATATCTTCTCTTTCCAAGGGACTTGCATGCTTGCATTTGCTGGTTCTCTAGCGGCATTCCCTCCTGTGCCACCTGGATGCGTTTCCATGCTGTGCCACACACCCTGGCTTCAGCACCACCATGGGTTTGAGTGAGCAGCAAGCTTAGCACGAGCCTCTATTTTCAGTGACCATAAAAACAACACCACTAAGCTGTGCATGAGACTTTGAACTGCTCCCTTGTGTGTGCAGTATGCTGCTGTGTGAAGAGAGCGCAGTAGGTGCCTTCTCTTAAGGACAAACACTAACTGCTATTAACAGTCTGTGGTGGATTAAGGAAGAGTGGAGAAGACAGAAGAGATGTCAGGTACTAAGGGAACTGTCTGTGCACCCAGAAATGAGAGGAGGCAGGAGAAAGTGTTCTGGAAGACAGGTGGTGCATAAACAGGGGGATGTATGGCCACCCTCATGTGGTGCCTAAAGCATGGAGTCTGAAGGGAGCTCCTGCTTGGAGGGCAGATGGGCATTCTGGATTCAGACTGCAGAGATGAGCACTGTCTTGTTGACAGCTGACTGCTGGCAGTCTCTGGCAGGGCATGTCTGTGGCTTGAGGTGTTCAGAACAATCTAATGTCATTCAGCAGTTGGGAAGCAGCCCTGCTATGAAGAACTGCCCTGTTCCAGGTCAGAGGAAAAAAGCTATCTGTCAAAAAAAAGGCTTCATCTGCCAGAAGTGAAGAGCACTGATGTTTGCCTGTGGATGCAGGCACAGAAAGTGGGGCTGTCTGATGGTTGAGTGGTGGGGGAAGAACAACTGAACAGCTGCAGGTGATCCTGTGGGACACACTCCATGTCTAGCCTGTGAATGGGGAGTAAAAGACTTCTAGTGAGGGATGATGTTGAGGGGACAGAGGGAGTTCTTACAGTAAAACAGGGTTGTTCCCCAAAAGCAATACTTTCAGGGCTAGACTTCATCTCTACAAAAGTACCCTGGAGTGGCCAACACAGTCAGTAGCTCATACCCATGAAAGGGATACAGGCATGGTCCCAAACTCATGAATATCCTGTGACTATGTTCTGGAAGCACCACAGCCAAGCTTCACTGCTATGAAGGGACTAGCTCTAGGTGTGGCAACCTCGTTGCTAGCAGCACTGGCCCATGTGAGAGGTATCTCAGGGGCTGGCTGGTTGCAGGGCTGGGCTGTGAGTGGATAGGAGTGCACTGAGGGAATCTGTCCTCAGATGAGAAAAAAACAGTGGAGATGGGAAATGGGAGTGGGAAACAGCTCACAGAGGGAGGCAAAGAATGCTGAAAAAGGATACTGGGGGGGAATTGCTAGCAGACAAGCTGGCCAGGGACTTGTTGATTGGACTCTGTAGGAGGCTGTTCATGGCAGTAGGTGGGTTTCCAGGCAGTGAGAGCTGTGTGCAGAGATCAGCTGAAGAGAGAGCAGGGTGGGCAGGCAGCCCCTCCTATAGCATTGTCATTCCCAGAGCTGACAACGTGACTGAGAAGCCTGTGCAATGTCCATGTGCAGCCACTTGTGGGCTAGTCCATGCTGTACCCACACTAAGATGTTTGGTGTACCCTGTGTGCAAGCCAAAGTGAGGACAGCACCAATGTTGCCACCTGCAGCACTGGGCATAGCTTCATCTCAGAAGCTTTTACTGGGCTGCAGTTGCCCTGCTGGGGGAGATGCAGCTCTGGCTGTTTCCTTGGTGGTCAAAGCAGTTTGTAGCAGCTGAGTTGGTGGCAGGGGTCATAGTCACATGGTGATGTTTGAGGAATGGTGTTCTGCAGGAGCAGCCCTACCTGTTCCACTTCCTCTTTGAGCTGCAGGACTGCTCTGGATATTCTGTGACTGCTCTGAGTACTCTGTTTTGCTTGCTTTGATGGTTGCTCTGCATTTGGTCTTCTGCACAAGCTCTTTGACCAGATTCAGAACAGTGCTTTCTTCCTCTCTAGGACAAGGGAGAAGGTGGCTCCAAGGAATTGGATGACATGAAGAGTGATCGGATGAGAACTGTACAGCTCAATGTCTGTGACAGCAAAGAAGTGGACCGGGCAGTGGACCACGTCAATAACAGCCTGGAGGACCCAGAGAAAGGTAGGTGGCATGCAGTGGGCTCCAAGGTCTCATGGGTGGCAGGAGCTCCCTCAGCTGGGCTCTGAGAGTATTTCCAGGGCACACCTCAAAAGCTGAGCATGTGACTGAAGGGCACAGAGCTTCAGAGAGCAGCAGTGCAGAGCACTGGGCTGTTTAGATGTTGTGGCATACTGGAAAGCAGCTGCTCACTTAAGACATCATCTGCAAAGAAAACTGATGTCTGGGGTTTTTTCTCCACTAGGCCCTATAGGGACATTAGCAGAACTTGGGATGGTGTTGAAGGCCCTGGGATGAGTGCTTTGTTTCTGTGACCTGAAGTGTCAAGAAAAAGGGGCTGGTCTCTGTCTAGCAGTGCCCTGTGATAGGGTGAGGGGCACACAAAAGTTCCACCTCAACATGAGGAAAGACTTTACTGTAAGGGTGCTGGAGCACCAGAGCAAGCTGCCCAGAGATGTTGTGGAGTCTCCTTTCCTGGAGACTTTCAAGACCCATATGGACATGTTCCTGTCTGGCCTGCCCTGCTTTGCAGGCAGGTTGGACTCAATGATCCCTGGAGCTACCTTCCAATCCCTACCAGTACTATAGGTTGGACTCGATGATCTCAAAGGTCTCTTCCAACCTGGTTAATTCTATTCTATTCTGTTCTATTCTATGATCCATCCTAAAAAGCAGATGCTACTGAAAGATGCCAGCATTTCAGCTTAGATTCTGGAGGAGAGAGACCTGAACTCTTAAGCTGGCCAATCAGTGTAACCTACAGATGGACTGAGTGGAATTGCCATTAGTACGAAGGGGAATGAATGCCATTTACTGAGCATTTCAAACCTCATAACTCACTGCTACTTAAGAAGAGCAACTGAAGCTGGGACACAGGTTACAAGGATGCTGAGGGCCATCAAGTTTATTAGGACTCAGACTGGCACATTTCCATTGGCTTCCCCCTGCTCCCCAGAACTTCAGAATGCAGGGGAAATGGAGAGGTGTTGCAAAGGATTTCCCCCAAAGCCAGCTGAGTTTCAGGAATGCCATTGCAGGAGAGATTGCAGAGTTCAGGGAGTAGCTGCAGCTGACTTTCTTAGCCTGCATTGCCTCATTCTGCTGAGCTGATGGCAGCATGTTCTGCTGCAGTCTTGTGCCAACCCCAGTTGCTCCTGCATTCCTGAAACCTTTCCACCTTGGGTCAATTACTTTTTTTTCCCCCTCCTTCTTCATCCACACTTCAACACGAAGGCTGGTTTGAGGCAGAGCAGGCAGTGATGTTTTATTTTGGATTCTGCATACACCTGTTTCTTTTACTTCTGATTACATTGTTCTGTCTAGATCTGCTCTATAAATTAAGGGTTTTTTAACCCTGTACTCTCAAGCACAGGCCAGGATGCAGTTGCCTTTTCTGGGCTGCTGCTGAGAACACAGTCAGTCAACACAGAGCAGTGAGGTTTTGAGAAGCTTGCCCAGATCTTTCTCAAGCTGTTTAATATGTGATGTAAACTAATACTATTCCAGATTCCTTTTTAATCTTCCTTTTCACTGCTACATGAGTTGGTAGCTTCAGTTGTTACAGCAGAATAGAAGGCAGAGGCAGTGGCATGTATGCCCACAAATGTTCACTCATGCCTCCATCCCCCTTCCCCACACTGCAGGCACAGCAGTTCTGGGCACCCAAGGGGTGCTTCACAGGCAGGAACATGTGTGCAGGGACATGAGTTCCTTGCTATTTATTTCATGCAATCCTTTCTTTTGCACCTCCAACACCAAGTTCTAGTTGTTATTTAACTGCAGTTGCTCTAGAGTGTTTGCAGAATCGTTTTTGCTGATGGCCAAACACAGTCTGCACAGTTCCTGCCTAGGAGGCAGCCTTCACACCACAGAACAGAGACTCTCCATGCTGTAATGGCAAACCACTGCATCCTGATGGCAGAGAGAGTCCCAGAGGCTTTTCCAGGCCTGGTCACAGTAGCCCAAGACAGAGCAGAGACTTCTTTCATTTGGGCATCAAAACTCCAAGTGTTGAAGGTGCTGAAACTGAGCACCTGACCCCTGTCTCTCTCTCTGAATGATACTGATGAAGCCCTAGGGATTTTACTCTGGGAGAATTACTGTTTTGGTTCTTGAAAGGTCTTTCCTTTTCTTACTGTTTGCATGTAGAGACTCTGCTTTCCTCAGTTTAAAATATCATGATGAGTGTAAGGAAAATGGCAAGGAGAACAGCTTGGACAAGGCTGAAGTGCTCTGCTGGCTCAAGACTTCCTGGGAAGCCTTATTCATGCTGCCCTGTGGCTGCAGTGTTGGGCAATGCAGACAGATCTTGGTTGTGGTTATATTTGCTCTTGTCTCTCTTCTGTCTTGCTTCCCTTATTACAAGTTGTAAAGAAAAGCTCTGCTGTGTGGTTCAGTAATCTTATTAGCAAGGCCTTTTCCAAGCTGCTGTCATTAGTCTCACAGAGGGAATGCTTTCCACTCCATTTTGTCTTGTAGGGCTCTGGGGGCTGGTCAACAATGCTGGGATCTCCACATTTGGGGAAGTTGAGTTCACCAGCATGGACACCTACATGGAGGTAGCTGAAGTGAACCTGTGGGGGACTGTGAGAACCACCAAGGCTTTTCTCCCACTCATCAGGAGGTCAAAGGGTGAGTGATCCCTTCCTGGCTAACACTCCCTGGAGCAGGTCCCTCCTCCTGTGCCCTGTCTTGCTGTGTCAGAGGCCTAGAGGTCTATTATGCTTCTGTCTGCACCACTGGCCACCTTCATACCTTTACAGACAGAATGTGACCCCCAGCACACACACAAGTGACAGATTTCCTAACCACTCTGAATTACACAGCAAGACAGCAGTCCTGAAAGCCAGTTATTATTTCTTGTTCCCATCCCTGCTGCCTTCTCCTGCAGCATCCCACGCAAGATCTGATCTGTCATACCTGTTCTGAAGCTGCAGCTCCACCACAAATTACAGTGCCAGGAGCAATTCTACCCTCTGTACAAAAGCCAGCTGTGGCAGTGCTGGCAGGGTGGGCAGCAGCAGTGTTCTGTGATGTGCCTCTTGCAGGGAAGTTGTGTGCTGTGTTCCCTTGGGAGCTTGTAAGGTAGGAGAGGTGAGGTTTGTGCAGCAAAGAACATAGACATGGAGCTTGTGTGAGTCTCAGCACAAAAGGGCAAAAGCTTTCCTGTGCTGGCTCCAGCCCCCTGACTAAATGAAACTGTTTCTTACTCTTGAGGCATCCACAGACATTAACAATGTTGTTCTGTGCTGCAGGCCTGGGCTCTATGTGGCCCAGGCAGCATTTCTTCCATCGTGGAAGGGTATCCACTTCTGTGCTCAAAGTTTCTCATTGTAGCACAGCTCAGCCATGAGCAGTGTTAGAAAGTGCAGAGAGCTGCAACTTCTGGTTGGACTGCAGCAGCCACAGGCTCCTTCCAGCATTCTCCCTAGCCAAAACAGATGACTTCTGGAGAGGAGAAAGGCCTCAGCCCTATGCCTGGAGCCATAAAGCAGCTGTCACATTGAAAAGGGTGCAGTGGATTTAGACTGCTCTGCCCATTTGTGGTGGAGGAGCATTCCATTCCCTTTTAAGTAGCAGACAGTCTAAGACACCGTTGGGCTCCTGGACTGCGTGCCTTTGACTTGCAAATAAACACGCTCAGCTTGGGTGCCAGAGGCTTTCTTTGCTGCTGCTCTCTCTTCTCTGGGCTCAGCCTTGAATGCTATTGAGCAATTGTTTCCCACCGTGCAGGCTCTGTCCAGCCTCTTCTGTATTCCCCTTAGCACTGAGCTTTGTGTGTCAGAGTGTGCCCACTCCCTCAGGTGTAAAGAGCCAGAGAGCGCAGGCAAAAGGCTTCTGCCCTACGGCCGTCGCACGGCACTGTGACGCTTGTGAGCAGGTCTGCCGGCAGCCCTTGTGGGTGGATTCACAGCGAGGAGTCCGCGGGGCGGTGCGAGTCAGGTGTCTGCTCTCGCCCCTTGCTAGGTCGCGTGGTGAACATCAGCAGCATGATGGGGCGGATGGGCAGTCCCGCCCGCTCGCCCTACTGCATCACCAAGTTCGGCGTGGAAGCCTTCTCCGACTGCCTGCGGTACGAGATGCAGCCGCAGGGGGTGATGGTCAGCATCGTGGAGCCCGGCAACTTCATAGCCGCCACCAACCTGTACAGCCCCGAGCGCATCAAGGCCATCGCCGACAAGATGTGGGACGAGCTGCCCGAGATCGTGCGCAAGGACTACGGCAGGAAGTACTTCGACGAGCAGGTGAGCAAGATGGAGACGTACTGCAACAGCGGCTCCAGGGACACCTCGCCCGTCATCGAGAGCGTCACCCACGCCCTGGTCTCCACCACGCCCTACACCCGCTACCACCCCATGGATTACTACTGGTGGCTGCGCATGCAGATCATGACCCACATGCCCGCCGCCATCTCAGACCGCCTCTATGTCTACTGAGGCCTCGCACTCCCAGGCTACCCAGGTGGGAAACTGGTTTGATAGAGAGCGTTGTACACACCTCCCCTCAGTCATTCAGTATCTTTTCTAACCTCATCTCAGAGTACTGTATTTTAGCTCTAAAGGGTTCATTTCAACGTCTGACATAACCTAAAGGGCAGTCATTTCCAAGGGGTGCTTCACAGGCAGGAACATGTGTGCAGGGACATGAATTCCTTGCTATTTATTTCATGTAATCCTTTCTTTTGCACCTCCAACACCAAGTTCTAGTTGTTATTTAACTGCAGTTGCTCTAGAGTGTTTGCAGAATCGTTTTTGCTGATGGCCAAACACAGTCTGCACAGTTCCTGCCTAGGAGGCAGCCTTCACACCACAGAACAGAGGCCCTCCATGCTGTAATGGCAAACCACTGCATCCTGATGGCAGAGAGAGTCCAAGAGGCTTTTCCAGGCCTGGTCACAGTAGTCCAAGACAGAACAGAGACTTCTTTCATTTGGGCATCAAAACTCCAAGTGTTGAAGGTGCTGAAACTGAGCACCTGACCCCTGTCTCTTTCTCTCTCTGAATGATACTGATGAAGCCCCAGAGAAAAGGACCCAATCTGCTTTTCTTGCATGCTTTCTTGCAAAGCAGTTCAACAATCCAGGGACTCAATCCTACAGACTTTTCCCACAGGAGTTTCTTACTCATATCAGCATTCCCATGAGTATGAGCAGCTTTACAGACAGGACTACAGGAGTCAGGATTGGCCAGCAGCAACATTTCTCTTCAGCAGTAACTGAACATCAACTCAAGACTCAGTCTGGACACCTCCACCACCTGTGATGGGTGAGGATCACCACTGAGCAGAGGGAAGCAGAGAGGGTCACAGGCACATGTGAATGCCATCCTCATCAGGAACCTCAGAGGTTCTCTGAAGTATTTGTACAGCACCTTGCACAGAAGGGCCTGAAACCTGACTAGGGCCTCTAGGCACTCCTAGGGTGCAGGTGAGGGTAACAATCATAACTTCCTGAAGGAAGCCACTGAGCTGAAGTACATCTAACCTGCTAGAAGCTGAGCAGAACGTCCACAACAACAACTTTCAGAGCAGTTTCGTTTCCGTGATGTTTGTTTACATGTCTGAGAAATGTTTGTTTTGTACCATAAGGAAAGACAAAAGAACTGACAAACCCAGAAGCTCTTTCCATGAGGAAGTGTGGAAAGGCTTCATTGGTTTTTGTTTTAGAGCTCAAAAGCAAATCTAACCAAGTGATCCAAACACCTTTGTTGGCAGAGTGGAAGAGGAGGCATCTCACGTGCTCTGGTAACGTACTGTGACGTGATCAAACCCATTTGGCTTAATAAACGTATACAGGAATGGTAACAGAAGTCAGAGGCTCCTTCTCTTTCCTGTCAAAATGTTTAGGGTGGAAGGCTCTCCTTCATTAGTGCTGCTTTTCCATGTGGTGAGGTTCCTGTCAGTCCCACAACCGCTGCACTCAGGGGCTGACCTGTAGTCCTGAGGCTTGCATCTCTGTGTTGGGCAGTGCAAGACTTGTGTAGGAGTGCCAGGTGTGCCCTGCATCTCGTGACAAATAGGCCTAAGCTCTGCTCTCTGTGTTCACAGCTCTTAAACCTGCATCTGTATCAGACTCCCACAGATTACAGAGGATTATTATGGATTATTCCCAGGGAGCAGGAAGAGAAACTGAGCTCTGAAGAGGGCAGGAGGGCAGCAGTAGTTCAGCAGGGCAGGCACGCAGCAGGTCGCTGACAGACTCAGAATAAAACCCTTGGAGAAACTTGCTGGTTTCCTGATCTTCTCCAGAGCTCTAACAGTGGTAGCTGCATCTCGTGGTGCAGGGCATGCTGCCTTGTTTTCCATTGTGTGGACTTCTCACTGGGACAAACAGCAGAATATTCACCACAAGAGGCTCAGCAGGAGTTGGGGCTCACTTGCAAGGCAGAGTAAAACACCTGGGTAGCAATGCTTGCTGCAGATGACACAGTAGAAAGGGAAAAGCCTTTACTAGAACAGTTCTTGGAGTCTAAACATTTAGCCCCAAGGTGCTGAGCAATACAAAAAGCCATGGACTTCTGCTTGGGTGCTAGCTCCCTGGTTTGCATGCAGGGCTGGGTGTTGATACAGACATCAATGGAGATAGACATGGAAAAGACTGAGGGTGCAGCTGAGTTCTCCCAGTTTGGCTCAGGGCTCCCTGAGAGCAGGAAAATGAAGCTCAGAGCTGCACAGCATCACTTCTGCAGGCTCCTGAACTCCTGCCTGGAATTCCCACAGGGAGCTCTGAAGTTGTGCCTCTGCTCTGAGGCTGAGGAGACACAATGGGGCTGCTGTCCTGCATGACTCACAGGAGCCTGTGGTGACAGACACTGGGGAGGGGATGAGCAGAGATTTCATATGCATCATGGTTCTTCCTAAATGTCTGTGAGAGTTTTCCTGGCACTGGGAGAGTTTGGTAGCTGACTGGCAGTCAGGAGGGCAGCAAGCTGGGCAGTGTTCCTGCTGGGATCTTGGCAACCTGCAGTTTCAGGGCTTGACCTGAGAAGCAATTAAAAGCTGATCTCATCTGGTTTTGCCTGACACTATCTTTGTGCCTCTGCACTCTAGGCCCTGCCTGCATGGGGCCACCACAGCTCCTGGGATAGCTTCAGCACACCAAGTTTGTTTGAAGACTAAAATGAGCAAAAACATAGCATAAGAGGGCTTGGCTGGGCACCTGGTCCTCTGCACTCCCAGAGCTGCCTTGGGGGGAGATCCTGCCCCCTCGTGAGGAGCTGAGGAGCCAGCAGGCTCAGTCAGCAGGAGTGCCCACCCCTGGCCTCTAGTCTGGGCCCAGCTAGCTGGAGGGAGGGTCTCCTCTTCCCAAACTTCTAGTCAGCAACAATCATTGGTGATGATGCAACAGATCTCACTCTGCAGCATCCCTTTGGGCACCCTGGAGTTAAAAATAACTCCCTTGGGTGGTAGGAGGCAGCAGAGATGGGGTCATTATAACTACAGCTGTTACATCTTCTTTTGAGCCTTAAGGAGGAAATTAGGAAGTCCTACATGCTTAGAACTTTTTGCTCCTAGTGATGAGGGTGGTAGATGCTGCCTCTGAGACCAGTGACTCCTCACTGCCACATTGTCTGGATGAAGTGCAGGGATTTTGCAATTAAACACAAAATCCTTTCACAGCCAGGAAGTTGCACAGCTTTGGGAGAGCTGGTCCCAAACCTGTGCCTCAGCTCCTGTGTCACAGCAGAGGTCTGGCCCAGGCTCCCTCCCAGGTTTCATCCCTGAGTCTGGCTCAGACTCTTGGTCCTGGGCTGGCAGTTCAGAAATGGAGCTGCTCTGGAACCAGAGAAGAAAGGAGCATCCTGTTGTAGCTCAGCTGAGCACAGAGTGTTTTCTCCAACTGAACCAAATACAGCTAACAGATAACTAAATATTTGAGTGGCTCACTTACTGAGCTGCAATGTCAGAAGCCAAGGAGTCTTGCTGCAAAGTGCATGTGCAGTTGGTGGCACTTGGTGGCCTCTGTAGCTTTGAAAGAAAGTCTTTCCAGCCAACAAGAGAAGAATCCTGAGCATCACTCACAGAAGACCTGAGGAGACCTCCCTGGAGCGATGCCCCTCAGGAGCACAGCACAGCTTTCTTTTCCCTCTTTCCCAACGAGGCTCTGCAGCCTTGGAGTGCTGCAGACTTCAGCTGGTGTTGCCCCATGTGAGAGGAAGTGCTGGCCTGGTACCACCAAAGCATCAAGCAGCAAGTTCTTCCTCACCACACAAGTACAAGAAGCAGGAGATGCCAGGAGCATGCATCCATGCCATGATGTCAGGTAGCGCTCCCAGTGCCTCCCCTGCCTGTTCACCGCCTGCCACCTGTCCCAACCTGTGCTGGGAGGTAGGTGAAAGGGATGTGTGAATGTGCAGGATTTTGGCAGTCAGCTGGGATGGTGCACACTCTGTCAGCCCACAGACCAACTGCCTGGAGCAGGCTTACCACCACCCCCTGCCAGCAGAGAGGTGAGGGTGGTGATGGCCAGCACAGAGCTCCCAGCTTGCCCGGTGTTGCTGGGACCTGCTACTCCCAGCCATGCAGAGAGGGGCATGCAGTGGCACAGATGCCATTCTGCAGCTCCCCTGCCACTGATGAGGAACAGGCAGTGGTAGAGGGCTCTTCTACCTTCCACAGGGCACCAGGACTGCCTGGAAAACCACAGATCAGGCTGCTTATCCCCCAGAGCCAGAAGGCAGCTCACTGTGGTCTGTGGGAAGTGTGGGGGTGAGGAGCCTGGCTAAGATGTAGGTTGCTGTCTTAAAGCAGCTTTTGGTAACACAGTGTTTGGTTTGCTTCTGAGTGTGGTCATTTGAAGCTGCCTTTTTGTCAGTGTCTGCCCTGCCAGTGTCTTGCTCTTCCTGGTGGGGCTCTAGCTGTATAATGAAGTGGAGAAAGTACTGGACCTGGCTGCAGGCTCCTCCAGTCGTGCCCCCTCGCATGAGGTTGTGTAATTGTTTGTGTGATGTGGGCCATCTTTAGCACAAAAGCTTGGGAGACCTGTCCTCACCTCCCACGTGAGTCCTGGGGAAGGAGAGCTCTCCCAAAGTGGGGTGCTCCAGTTCCACAGCTATGCAGCAAGCAGGTCATCCCACCCACCAGCCAGCTGGGATCTGACTGTAGTGCCCAGGAGCTGTGCCCTGGAGACCACAGCCTCGCTGCAGCCACTGCAGCCATCTGCAGCTCTTGGCAGGGACTTCAGCCTGTCCTCCCTTTGCATTTCTGACCAGCTTCAACGTGCTGCTCCCTGCAGCATTTGCTCCTCTCACTGCTTACCTCTCCATTAGTGTATGGGGCCAGGTGCTGATGAGAGTTTATGCCTTTCCCAAGGGAAAAGAGGAAGTAAAAGACTAAACCCCCACCTAGGCTTGTGCAGGTATTCCTCCCTAAGCCCAAACTTGCTTTATCTTCCATCCAAAGTCTCAAGTTGGGAAGCAACAGGAGCCTGCTCTCCCCCTCCCTGAATAGCCACACATCCAACCTCCAGAAAGCTCCTTGCTGGAGCTGGGGCTGAAACTGGGGATGCTTCCACCCTCATTTCTTCCTCAACTGTGAATGTCAGAGCAGTAGCATAAGAGATGCAGTAATACCCACAGCAGTCACTGCCGTGGTATTTCTGCCTTCAGCTGGAGCAGGATGGGATGGAGCATGAATCTTGTGAGATAACATGCTGCCGCAGAGGCTCCCAGCCAGTTTTGCAAGCCTCAGACTCTAAATGCTGCCACGCTGTCAGAAGCAGCCCACCCAGGGCTGGGCACTGCCAGCACAGACAGCAGCAGGTTCCTGTTATACCCATGAGCACAGGGTGAGGGTTTGCAGCTTCCCCTAGTGCCAGATCTTGAAGATGCTGTGGGCAATCGTGCCAGGATCTAAGTCACAGCATGGTGCAATTAGGGTATTTGTTGCCACAGCACTGGGAGTGTAACTGACCTGAAGGAGAGACCAGGGAAAATTGGAGATGGGTTCAACAGAAGCTTTGGGTTCTTGCTGATGAATCACCTCTGCATCTGCTATGAGTCTACAGCCACTGCAAAACATCTGGCTCCCTGATGAATCATCAGGACCTGGTCAGTCCCAGCCAGGATACCCCACCCTGCCCATGACCCCATTTCACCCCCCTGTGCCTGTTCATTTCCCCTGGGGTGGGGATGGAGGATCCCCCCTGGGCTGGACTGACCCATATAATCCTCCTGTCCAGTGGGCAGAGCACATGATCCTGATCCAGGCAAGAGCAGCACTCAGGGGCGAGGGATGCATCTGCCCTGATGGAGTTGCTGCTGGCAGCCACCACCCTGGTCCTGCTAAATCTGCTGCCCTCGGGGATGGTCCTGGTGCCACCAAGAGGTCACTCCCTACCACCTTGTATTTCTTCTGCTTCCTGCCCCTGCTGTTGCTACTCTCTACTGAGAGGCTCCTGTAGTGGGTGGATGTGTCCCTGGCTGGGTGCTGGCATGCAGCAGAGGGTGCTGGATCGGCAGAAGTGGAGGGAGCAGCTTTCATCTGCCCTGCCGGTGCTTTTCCTGCAGCTCCTCTGCTCCCTGCCTCTGTTCTGTGGGGATTAGCCATGCTCAGCAGAGACCTTCCCAGGTGAGGGACAGGGATTTGCATTCCCCCTGCTGGTGCTGTGCCAGCTCTGCCTTTCCGTGTTACTTACAGGGTTTCTGTAGCACTGAATCCCTCAGCAAGAGGCAGTGCTTTGCTTCCAGCTCCTGAGCAACATCGGCAGCCCGTCTGGAAAGCAGGAGAGAGGAGCCAGACCCTCGGCACTGCACAGCCCGGCACAGCCCAGCCCTGCTCCTCCTGGGGCTGCCCGGGCAGCATCCCTCAGGGATGCAACCCTTCCTCCTCCTCCCTCCATGCCTTCTGATCCTTCTGTTGTGTCTCAGCTGAGGAAGAATTGCTCCTCAGGCTGATTGCTCCACTAGATCAATGAACTTCCAGCTGCACTCTGACACTAATCTGTGAGGGGCAAACGTCCCAGCAGGGCAGCAAGTGGCTCCTGGGCTACTCTTGGCAGGGGTGGTGTGTTTGTCACAGCAGACATGGCTTTGTGCCATGCCAGGCTGGTGTCCCCTTACCTCAAGGGTCTTGTCAGCACAGGAGGTGTGTGGGAAGCCCTGATGGGCACAGGGGAGAGGCCAGCTCCTCTGTGTGGGGTGACACGCTCAGAGCTAGGGGTTCAGTGCCCCGGGGGTGCCTGCAGGCCTAGGGATGCCCCTGTGTTTTGCTGCCTCCTGTGGCTCTGGGGGTGTCCAGTCTGAAGAGGGCTGAAGAGGAGACAGAAATGCAGAGAGAGGTGCACTGGGCCTTTGGGAAGATTGAGCTCAGCTACAGTTTGCCATCCAGAATGGTTTCCATGCTGTAGGGGACTGACCATCCCTGGCTGAGCTCTCAGCACACTGCACCAAAACCCAGGGACACCCTGGAAGCTGGAGCTGGGGGCTCCTGTGTTGAGGAAGGTGAGCTGCTGGCAGTGATGTCAAGAGCACCTCAAGAGGTTGGTAGACGTTTTTTCCCCTTTTGTTCCTTAAAGCAGATTTCCCTCATGGCCTTGGCTGGCCCAGGGCTCACAGAGCTGATGGAAGGCATCCGTGGGAGAGCAGCATGGCACAGGGATGCTGCAGGGTGAGACAGGCACAGGGAACGGT
This sequence comes from Melanerpes formicivorus, assembly GCF_026170545.1. Lineage (NCBI taxonomy): Eukaryota > Metazoa > Chordata > Aves > Piciformes > Picidae > Melanerpes > Melanerpes formicivorus. The sequence goes on along the minus strand of NW_027142364.1, from coordinate 20,545,196 downwards.
GTGACATCTTGGGGAGCCTGTCACAGGATGGATGTGGCTGAACAGTGAGTCTCTGTCTGCTCTGTAGGGGTGTGGGAACCTGAAGCTGCCCTCCCCAGCCTGGCATGGGCCAGGCTTCACCCTGAGAACAGCTTTCCCATGTGCAGCATCTGCCCTTGGCTGCAGCAGCCCAGGGAAGCTCTGGGCCCATGCCACACTGACACCAGAGCCTCACACCCTGGTGCTGCCAGCAGTCTGTTAGCTCTGAACTGCTGCCATAAACCAGGCAGCACTGTGACCTGAGAAGATTTGCCAGATGGCCTCCAGCCAGCTCCTGCCCTGGCTGCCTCAGGAGGGCTGTGGGGTGGTGGGCAGGAGGACAGGCTGTCCCCAAGCATACTGGCCCTGAACTGAAATTCCCAGAGCCCTTCCAGTCACCTGCTGCCTGCACACAGAGGGCATCTAGCAGGGCATCCCTGGCTGGTGGGACAAGCGTGTAGTAAAGTCCATCTTGTGCTGCTGGCTGGAGGAGGATGTAGGAATGAGGTAGGCAGATACCTGGGCTCTTTGGCTCTAAGCATGAAGCCTTGCTCTCCCCTCTGCAGCCCAAGAGGATTCCCAGCTTGTTTGCAATCCCAGGCACCCCTGGAGCCCCAGTACCTGGTGCCTTACAGCTGTGCAGTCTCTGCAGTCCCTGCAAAGATGCAACTGGTGTTGGAGCTGTGGCCCAGATGGGTGCCACAAGCACTGGGTGTCCTGAGCAGTGCATGGAGGTGGGCAACAGTCCCCAGACTCTGGAAGAATTCCCTTTCAGCCCTGCCAGATGAGAACAAGGGGTGATGCATCAGCCAGAGACAATTCAGCTGCCCGCACAAAGCACAGCCAGAGCCACGCACTGGTGCTGCTGGCCATGCACAGGCTGGTACCACACCACTGGGCTGAGCCCCAGCCACTGCCTGCCACCCTGAAGGGCTCTTTGTGGCCCTGGCTGCTGTGGCTCGACCCTGTGCCACCCATCTCCTCTCCTAGTCCCCCACTTGCAGCAGAATCCTGTTCACAGATGCTGTTGTGACTTTGTGGCACACTGCAGCCACGCTCTGGTTTGCAGCATAAGTGGAACTCCTGCCCAAGTCCCCCAGAGACCCCTCAGAGTGAAGAGCAGCCCACCAGCCAAGTGGTTTTCTGAGTTTGCTCTAGATGTGGCCAATCTTGAGCAGAAGGCCTCCTGTGCTGGTGTCTGGGGGGTGATGATCTCCCAGGATGTGCATCTTACCCAAACACCACATGTCCCACATGGCACTGGGGGTCACCAGCTCCATTCCCTAGCAAAGACCTCTCATTGCCTTGAGGTCTGTGCCCAGGAGCTTGTCTGGCCCTGGGTGCACACCCGCACATAGCTTTGCCCAGCAGCACTGGCTCTTTCCTCTGCTGCTCTCTTTGGCCTTCCATGGGATGGAAGGTTTGCTGCTGTTACTTGTGAGTAAATGGGGCCTTAGGTGGTCCTAGGCTGGGCTTAGTGGTGTTGTGTGCCTGGCATGTGCAGGGAATCACATCAGGGAAGCAGGAGCAGGGCAGGTATCCTGGTGTCTGAGAACATCACCAGGCATTTTTCTTTCCCCTTCCAGGAAAGTGTTGGTGCTCTAGAGGACAGTATTTGCTGGCTGCTGCTTCCAGCCTTCTACAGCTCTCCAGAGAACACTCCAGGCACGGGAGCTCCATCCCAGGGATGGAAAAAATGCACCCAAATCCCCAGCCCAGCTGCTAGCCAGGCCTCCAAGGAGGCAGGGCACGGGATGCAGAGCCTATATTGGGCATCTCTCGGGCATGCCCCCCACACTGAGACCCTGCTGCTGGGAAAGGACATTCTGGAGCTGCCTAACTCCTGGCCACCCAGCTCCCAGGCAGCAGAGATGGGCCTGCCAAGGTCTGTGACCCAGGCTTCATAACAGGATCCATTCCAGTCTGATACGGCACAGAGACAGGGAATCGGCAAGGAATTAGCCAGGGGCCGGGAGATGTCTGCCAGCCCGCGGCCAGGATGAAAGCAGATCGGCTTTTTATAGGGCTCAGCCGAAACACTCTCGAGGATCTGCTCTCAGCAGGGCTTTGAGCTGGGCTGGCAGCTCTGATCCCGAGCCTGGTGGGAGGGCTTGCAGCAGCTCCTGCACTGCCGCAGTGGCCAGCAGCGGCCGAACAGGAGCTCCTGAGCCAGCAACAGCGCTCCCAAAGCCATCCCAACTGTTTCGGAGGACTTCTCTAAGTGCAGGCAGCAAACGGGCAGGGCTGGGTTTCTAGCCAGCTGGTAACGAGGCGGTGGATGTGCCTTAAGCTGCGACTGCAGCAGTGTGCGGCACACCCCCACGGCACAGCTCTCCCGACGTCAGGTTCCTTACAAGACCACATTTTGGAGGTCCTGTGAGCGCTGCCGGCGGTAGAACCTGCTGCAGCTTCTGCAGCAGCAGCCCCTGAGCAGGCAGAGGGACATGCAGGCACGGCTCATGCAGGCACGGCTCATGCAGGCACGGCTCATGCAGGCACGGCTCATGCAGGCACGGCTGCTCGGAGATGCTCCCCCCAGGCTGGGGTCTGTGCCCTTGAGGACAAGCTGTGGCTGCCTAGCTCGGGCTGTGACCCCTCTGACAGGCTCTTGTCACCCTCCCACCCTTTGGGGCTCAGCCCTCCTGCAGCCTGGTTACCGGGCTGGCTGCAAAGGCAGACGCTTTGTGGTTTCAATGTGAGTGACAGAAACTCTGGTGGCTTTCTCTCCTTGAAGCTCCAGGCTCTCTGGGCTGCAGTGGGTAGCTGGCAGTGCCAGCCTTCTCACCCCAAGGAAGGAGATCTGTAGCCCTTGCACTCGTGAAGTGTCTTGAGCAGGCTTAGAGCAAGCAAGAGTCCTAAGTGTTATTTTTGAAGGCTTTTCCTGGGTTTGGGGGAAGAGACCCATGAGGTTGGTGGTGGAGAGGCTGGGCTTTGTGGGGCTGCTGATATGAGAGGATCTACTCCTAGGGGCATGGGCTTGGTGCCTGCCATGCTTCCTCTCCTGGCCCCAAGGTGGGCAGCCCCACTCCTCTTTCCCAGGGAGCACAGAGGCCTGCCAGGCTTGCTCCCTCCGCTGGCAGGAGGGGAGCCATGCTTGGGTTTGCCGGCAGAGCTGGGCTTTTAACAAAGCAGACTTACAGCTGGGGGACACAGGCAATTGTTCAGGCAGGTGAACCCTTCCTTGAGACTGTAAAGCCAGCACAGGACCTCAGCCCTCCCTGCAAGCATCACCTCACACTGCTGGCAGAAGCAGTCGCTCTGGCATGCCGTGCTGCTCAGGAGGGGGAAGCCTGACTGAGGTGCACTGCAGAAAGGATGTGCCACAGCCTTTTCTTTGGGGTGCTGTGCTTGAACACAGTGCTGTGCCAGGGCAGAGACCTGCAGCTCGGTGCCCCCATGCACAGGCACTGCCATCAGATGTGTCCTCTGCTACCTGATCTCCTACACCAAGTGCCCAGCCAGCCTCGAATCTGAGTGCTGAGCATCCACAGGGCTGAAGTGGGTCCTGGTGCTCTTCTGCATTGTTTGCCCAGGGACAACTGTGTCTGGGCTACAGTGTTTGCAGTGTCCTCCGGCTCTCATAGAGGGCAGTGATTGTGCAGGACTTGGTACCTCCCTCCCTGCCTTGCCTTTCACCCTGCTGCAAGCATCCTCCCCAGGCCTGGAGCCTAGCAGGGAATCTGCTAGGGCAGATTCAGGCATCTTGGTCTCACCTGGCTCTCCTGAACTCCATGCTCAGATTTGTGCCACCTTCACCAAAGTTTCTCCGCCCTCCAAGACTGGTGCCAGCCTTCAAAAATGTTGGTAGCATCCCTTAGTACTTCAGGAGCCTTTCAGCAGCTGTGTACTCTGGGAGCTGCCTTTTGTAGAAAACTCCATTGTTTTATTTTGCTTGCACTAGAAATAGCTTAGGAGGCTGTCAGAGAATAGCTGTGGAGACAAATCACGAAGCAATAGGCAATGTCTCAGGGTGAACCTTCACAATGGGCACCAGGGTGTCCTGCCTGGAAGCTTGGTGACCCCAGCACCACTTCTGCAGCTTCCATAACAGTTTCTAGTGTCAACATAACCCTGGTCTCACAGCAGCCCTGACATTTATTCTTGCTTATCAGTCTATTTATAGTATCTCTAAGCAAGGCTGTTATTTATCAGGATAAAACTGGCTCTCCAGAAGGGCTGAAGTCTGCCTGGGGTCAGGAGGAATGGGATTGCCCATTTTCTGGCACTGTAAGCCTCCCAAAGGCAATGGCTGCCAGTGCTGTAGCAGCCATTACAGCCTGATGGGAAGGCAATTCCTGCAGGAGAGCCCTTTCTCCTGGGCTGAATGCTTCACCAGCACATGCCAGTGTCATTACTCCCCAAGGGACTGGAGGCAGGTGGCCTCCTGAAAAGAGCTGTTCCCTGCTTGAGCCTGGCAGCAAGACTGGCAAAGCCACAGAGGGTTCCTCCTCTGCTCTGGGTGTCTTGGAAAACACTCCAGGAGAAACAGGGCTGCTCTGCTCATGGTGAGCTAACACTGGAGCTGGATCATGCTCTGGGCTTTTCCACTGATGCCTGCCATGCTGCAATGGGAATCCTTGCTTGTCTGCCAGGGCATTTGCTGTGAGCTTTTTCCCTGCAGCCACAGCTGTCCCATGCAGAATTAGGTGGCCACACCTCGAGTATTGTGCTCAGGTTTGAGAAATGTAGAGATGCTGGAGCCAGTGCAGAGGAGGGCAAGGAAGCTGGGGAGGAGGGCAAGGAAGCTGGGGAAGAGTGGCTGAAGGAACTGGAGATGGTTAGTCTGAAAAAGAGGAGACTGAAGGAAGACCTCATTGCTCTCCACAACTACTTGAAAGGGTGTTGTAGGGAGGCTGCTGATGGTCTTTTCTCACAGGTAATTAGTGATAGAATAAGAGGGAATGGCCTGAAGCTGCCACTGGGGAGGTTTAGACTGGACAGTAGGAAAATTTTTTCACAGCAAGTGGTCAGGAATTGGAACAGGCTGCCCAGGGAGGTGGCTGAGTCACAACCCTGGATGTGTTTAAAGGTTGTTTGCACGTGGTTCTTGGGGATATGGTTTGAGGGTGAACCTTGTACAGTAGGGTTCTTGGTTGGACTTGGTGATCCTGAGGGTCTTTTCCAACCTGAATAGCATATTCACTTGCCTTTAGGTGTTCAGGAATCTCCTAGGTTCTCTGAGGTTCCCCACAGAAGGGATCACAGCTGGCCTTCATGGACAAAACACCTCAAGCCCTTCCCTAGTGGCAGCACTGGCTGCATCACAGCCCTTGTGCTGGCTGCTGGGCTCTGCTGGGGGCAACGGATGAGTTGGGGATGCTTCCTTCTATCGAGGCTGTGGGGCAGCCAGGTGCTGCACCAGCTGGTCCAACACACACAATACAAGCTGGGATGGGCTGTGGAGCAATCAGTTTGTAAGAGAAACACTGCCTGCAGAGCTCCCTCTGCCCCTCAGCAGCACTCTGAGGACTCCAGTGCCTTACTTTCTATGGCTGGTGTATCATTCTAGGTGACTTCTGGTGGCAACAGGCACAGCTAAAGGTATGATGATGTGCAGAGGAGCTTACAGGAGGCCTGCAAGCTGCTGAGATTCTCCTTCTCAGCAAAGGCTTGCACATTTGATTTGCTGACTGACTTGGTAAGGAAAAATAACAACCTTTCCCCCCCCCCAAGTTTAAACTGTCTGGTAAAGATCTGTGTTCAGTTCTTATTTATTGCCACAAAGTCTTTGTCTGACAGTTGTAGTCACTGCTACTACCTCCAAAGTGTCTTAAGCATTAATTGTCTGAACTCTTCTGTTAGCAATGAGATAATGCAATGACCTTCTTCTTGCCCCAATTTATCCCAGAGCAGCACGTGGTGCCTGCTGCCTCCTCCTTGAGCTTGGTGTGCTCGGGAAAGGCCAGGAGCTGGCTGTGCCACACTCCTGCCAGGCTCCAGGAGGCAAGGCACACACCCCTGAGCTGGGGTGTGGGTGGTGCTGGAGGTGAGGAAAGCAGGGAGAGGAGTGGCTGTGGGGCCCAGGAAGGCTGGTGGTGGCACAGGAGAGACACAAATATGAAGAGCTAAGCCAGCATGAAACCATCTGCTGCAGCAATCCATCCAGCAAGTGGAAAGGTGCCCATGGGCTGTTTGTCAGGGTTTCCCTCACAGGGTGCCAGTGGGGTGGGCAGGCAGCAGAGGTGCTGCTGCCCCTGGGCACGTGGTCACCTGAGGGCTGTGTGTGCACCCTCCTCACCCTGTTGCTGGCCTGAGTTCCTGGGGTGACTGGGTGCTCACATGGCTCCTGAAACAACTGAGTCTTGGTCCTGGTATCATCAAAGCTATAGGAAGGAGGAATTGCCCTCTGGCACTCTCCAGAAGGCAGAATGCTGTAAAGTTCATTAGCCTCAGACCAGTTTTAGCCCCATGTAAAATACATTTTGTGTCTAATCTTGGTAACTCCATCTCTCTTTTCCACCAGCCTGGCAACATCTTTCACTGATGATGAGTAATGGGAGCAGCCCTGCTTGGCAGCCACATGTGGTGGCCTTCTTGTGGAGACACATTTTCCCCCATCAGGCTGTTTTGAGCTTCCTTAACCTAAAATCACCAACACCTGTTTCTCAATGCATGGCACACGGGGTGGGATGCTGCCCCTCTGCCTCTGTAGCTTGGTGGACATGCCCCACAGACCACCTGTGAGGCTGAGCCTGGGGCCCAGCCCGCAGGTACACACAGGGCTTGCACCCCTTCAGCAAAGCCTGCAGAGGCTCACTGGCATGTATAACCTCCAGAAGGAGCTGTGAGAGCTGTGTTAGACCAGGAGTTGCTTCTCCTTGTGGGCACCTACAGCCCATTTAAATCTGTTTAAAGCAGTCTGCAGAGAGGAGCATCTCTCCATGCCACTTGTAGAGCAGGCTGTACATGCTGGCCCCATGTGCAGAGGGAAGGCAGCAGGGTGCTCATGGGGAACCCTTGCTGAGCAAGGACAGACAAGTTTTTTTGCATTCTGTCAGGCTGGTGGAGCTCAACAGGAAAGCCAACCCTGGGGAGAGGCTGCATGCAGAACCAGCAGAACTGCTGCGTGCCCTGAGCCGCTGGGCAGAGCCTGCCTCTGCTCCCCATGCCCTGCACCAGCTCTGCCCCGGGCCATGCAGCCTGCCCCGGGCCATGCAGCCTGCCCGGCCTCGGCGCCCCGCTGCTGCCTCCCAGGCTCCCCTTGCCACCTCTGCTCGCTGCCCCCTGCCCTGAGACCCTCCTTGTTCCGAATGAGTCACGGGGTGAAGGAGATGGGCACCAGGCAGGAGGATAATTCGTCTTGTGATGGTGATTCAGCCTCGGCTGGGTGGTGACAGCAGAGCTATTGTTTCTCCCGACCAGCTGATGACAAAAGCGTTCCTGCCCTGCTTAGGGCACTTCATTGTAGCAGACCGACAAAGCGATGTGCAAAAGAGCCTTGAGCCAAGTCCCTGCTTCAGGCACCGGCCTCTGGCTCTCAGTCTCCCCTGGATGCCAGGGCAGCTCGCTGTGCCACAGCCAGCCCCTCTGATTCCCAGGGATGCTGCTGCTGTGCCGCCAGTGCCAGGAGCAGCTCTGTGCACGGGAGGGAGGGGAGGTAGCTCGCTGCATGCAGACCAAGAAGGCACAGCCCGGGAGAGCCACACCAGCCACTCACGCAGATTGCACCAGCAAATTCCTGCTCCTTTGTGTCACCCAGCACCACCTCCTGAAGTGGTCTGTGAGGAACATGGCACAGCCGTGCACTGGGAAGATGATACGGGGTTTGAATGTCTTCCCAGCAAGGTGGATGTGCCCCAGGGACGACCTGTGAGGCTGAGCCTGGGGTCCAGCACGGCCCAGAGGTACACACTGGGCTTGCACCCCTTCAGCAAAGCCTTCAGCAAAGCCTTCAGCCTGCAGTCAGAGGCTCACTGGCATGTACAACCGACCTCCAGCATGAGCTATGAGAGCTGTGTTAGACCAGGACAGGAATAATTTCTCCTCGTGGGCAGCTACAGCCCATTCAAATCTCTTGAAAGCAGTCTGCAGAGAGGAGCATCTCCCCGTGCCCCCTGTAGGTTAGGACAGCTCTGCAAACTGCAAAGCTGAATGACCCAGGGAGAACACTACTGAAAGCTGTTCAATAGTGAGTGCTGTGGCAAACAGGGAATGGGTTATTCTTTGCCTCTTCTCCCGTGGGGTTTGAAGGTATCAGGTGAAACTGCTGGGAGCCTGCCCACGGCAAGAAAAGAGAAGATACTCTTGTACACAATTTGTGCCTAAGCTGTGAAACTCTTTGCTGTGTGACACAGAAGCCACTAATGTTTCCCAAGGTTTCACAAAATGATTCAGTGGATTCATGGAAGAAAACAGATGGTGGGGAGCAGTTCAGAAACAATCCTTCCATGAAGTGTCAGCAGATGAGGGGAGGACACTCAGAAGCCATTTTTGCAAGCTCCCCTGGACACTTACTTTTCCCTTGGCATGCACTGGGGCAATGCATCTCTGGCCCAGCTCACTGTGACTGTTTCCCTGTCCCTTTGCTCAACACAACACAAATTTGCAGATGACACCAAGTTAGGAGCAGTTAGAGGATGGAAAGGCTCTCCAGAGGGATCCTGACCAACTGGGCAGATGGGCAGAGTACAACAGGATGGCACTCAACAAGTCCAAGTGCCAGGTGCTGCACTTTGGCCACAACAACCCCATGCAGAGCTACAGGCTGGGGTCAGAGTGGCTGAGAGCAGCCAGGCAGAGAGGGACCTGGGGGTGCTGATTGACAGCTGGCTGAACATGAGCCAGCAGTGTGCCCAAGTGGCCAAGAAGGCCAATGGCATCCTGGCCTGCATCAGAAATAGTGTGGCCAGCAGGAGCAGGGAGGTCATTCTGCACTGTACTCAGCACTGGTTAGGCCACACCTTGAGTCCTGTGTCCAGTTCTGGGCCCCTCAGTTTAAGAAGGACATTTAGACTCTTGAAGGTGTCCAGAGAAGGGCAACGAGGCTGGGGAGAGGCCTTGAGCACAGCCCTGTGAGGAGAGGCTGAGGGAGCTGGGGTTGCTTAGCCTGGAGAAGAGGAGGCTCAGGGGAGACCTCATTGCTGTCTACAACTACCTGAAGGGAGGTTGTAGCCAGGAGGGGGTTGGTCTCTTCTACCAGGCACCCAGCACCAGAATAAGAGGACACAGTCTCAAGCTGTGCCAGGGGAAGTTTAGGGTGGAGGTGAGGAGAAAGTTCTTCACCAAGAGAGTTATCCATCATTGGAATGAGCTGCCCAGGGAGGTGGTGGAGTCCCCATCCCTGGAGGTGTTCAAGAGGGGACTGGACGTGGCACTTGGTGCCGAGGTTTAGTAGCCATGAGGTGTTGGGTGACAGCTTGGACTTGGTGATCTTTGAGGTCTTTTCCAACCTTACTGATTCTGTGATTCTAAGTTTATAGGCTCTTGCATAAGTTATATATGCAGACTTTCAACAAATGCTGCCTGAGCAGTCACTGCTCCAAAATGGCAAAATGAATATGGAGCTGAACTGGGAAATCTTCAATCAGCATTTCCTGACTGGAGCATTTTCCTTCTGCTGGTTCTTTACGTTTCACAGGTTGTGCATTTGCATTTGAGATGAAGTCCCAGGAGCTGTGTGTGAGCCTAGTGCATGACTGAGAGCAGCTTCAGGATATTCAGGCAGCAGTAATAAGTGTGTTATTGACAGTGAATATTCATAGGGATAGATCAGCTTGGGGGATTAAAAGACATATCCTAGAGGGGTGGATATGATGCCAAGAAGGGCAATCAAGTAAATGAAGCATGAGAGGTGTATCTTTACTGGCCCTTACAGTCATGGCCTCTGAGTCTCAGTTGATAATTAGTTGCAGAAGATAACAGCTATTAGCAGTGGTTCCAGATCCCCGGGCTTTTGAAGTCCTGAACAACAGACCACAGGAGGTGCTACAGGACCTCCTTCATCTTCTTCTTAATCTCCCATCCCTGGGTTATGCAAACTACCGACTGCCAGCGTTCCCAGTCACCTTTGACAGCAGCTGCCCTTGCAATAGCTTTGGGGAGCAGGTTTCATTTTGGTAGAATAAACATTTTGTTGCCTGATCATATCAAAACAACATCAGGAAAGGCAGCCCCTGCATCTGCCAGGGCAGAGGAGGGGAGCTGAGCTGCTTTGGGCAGTGAGCTGCTTTGCTCACTCTCCTCCAGGTCATCTGGTTGGTCCCATCGACAACAGGACCCTAAAATCCAACTCAGGTTTGGCTTAGCTGTGGCTTTGTGTAAGCATCAAATAAAGCAGGAGGCTCTTCCTCAGATCCAACAGGCACAGTGAGACACAGAGGGCGCAGAGGGCCACCACTTACCTCTCAATTAAACCTGCATTCTAATACTAACCCCTCCAAATTAAAAGCAACACGACTCTTTAATTCAAGTGTGCTTTCCTTAATTGTCAGGGACTTGCAAAGAGATTCCTCCTGCACATAACAAGAGCCATAGCTACCTTCTCATTTGTCCATAAGAGAAAAACCCCATTTAACTGTTCACCCTGGGCTTTTGCACTAATTCCATACCACTAAGATGTTAGAACATGGGAGCCCTCTTTTTGCACACCACGTGGGCACAAGCAGATGTTTTGCCAGGTTGCCCACTGCCAGCTGATTTAATCTGCTTTGTCTAGGGCTTTGCAGTACCAGCAATAAATGACTCATGCTGAGTATGGGGGTTTTGTGCTTTCCATATGCAGAAGCCATAGGAAGGACTCAGCTCTCCCTTCCTACATACCCAGCACCTGGCAGGTGTTGCTCAGGACTTTCTTCACTGTATTTGCACAACATCCTTGTTATGGTCTGGGAGCCTACCAGAGTGCCTTTGTGGATGGGGAGACTGCTTTGGTCTCTTTGCAGGTGCTCCCTGAATTAGCCAGCTCTGAATATGAAGGCAAAACCACCCTCTGCTTGGATCACAGAAAATAGGTCATGAGGAGATTCATAGATCCTCAAATCTGATCACTTATTATCTCAAGCAATTAGATGATGTAATCTCTTTCATAAGCAGCAGGGCTTGGTCTGCACCATCCCTATATGGAAGCTACTGCAGACACCCCAGTTTTGATGGTCAGAAATCTTTTTGAGGGGGGAAAAAAACCACACCACCAACAAAAAAAGTATGAGAGCCTGAGTTTTAATTGTGGCCAGGTGATCTCAATTTGTTCCTGTGGCAACGCCAGCCCAGACTGCTCCTCTCACTTCCAGCTGCTCAGGTGCCTATTAGTATACAAACACTTCTGCTCTCCACTTCACATCCCCAAGGGAGAGTGTGAGGATGGTGGGACCTCCTCCCTGGATCAACAGCTTGTTCTTTGGGTGAGTAAACGATGGGATCACAGCAGTATTGTGCTGTGAGGTGAGTATGGCGGGAAGGAGGGCTCTGCGATAGCTGGAGGTGGAACTGCCCCATCTGTGCTTAGTGGAAATGTGGCTAGAGGTTTCTGACTCATGAAACAGTGCTTTGCTGTAATCAAAGCAAGGGTGCCCTTTGAACAGTGGAAGTACAGATCTGTGTGACTGAAATAGTTCCAGACCTTGTTATTTGGTTTATTGCCTCTTGTTTTCTCCTGGGGGTGGAGAGAGGGCACTTCACTGGAGTTTTGCTTTCTGCTTCAGCAGGTTTCATTATGTCCTGAGATGCTGTGAGAAATTCTGAAAGGCAGGTCTGTAGGAAGCCTCTTTCCTGCTCCTCTGTGTTGTGATGTGGGTGTTAGCAGCTTCACAAAATTATTTTGGTTTGGAGAGGCCTTTAAAATCATCAAGTCCAACCATGAAGCCCACACTGCTACATCTCCACTAAAGCATGTCCCTAAGCACATCTATACCTTCAGGGGTGGTGATTTCACCACACACCTGTGCAGCCTGTTACAGTGCTGCAAAACACTTACAGGGGAGAAGTTTTTTTGCTAATAGCTAACCTGAACCTGCCCTGGCACAATTTGAGGCTGTTTCCTCTCCTCCTATTGCTTGTTACCTGCAAGAAAAGACAGACTTCCACCTTACTACAACCTCTTTTCAGGTATGTGTAGGGAATCAGAAGATCTTTCCTGAGCCTTCTTTTCCCTCAGCCACTCCTTATGAGACTTGTTCTCCAGACACTTCACCAGCTTTTTGTTCTTGTTTGGACATGCTCCAGCACCCCAATGTCCCTGTAATGAGAAGCCTTCCTCAGGCTCTCCCACATTGTGCCATGAGCCTGGAGATGCTCAGTGTACCTCTCTGGAGAGGAGCTGCAGTGCAGCTATAGCTGGCAAAGCCCCAGTCTCCCAGTGATCAAGGCTTGGGCTGCACATCTCCTTCACCAGGGAGCAGCAGCTGCATTAAATGCATGTCTCTGTAGTAAGCAAAGCTGGAGTTTGTGGGCAAAGATGCAGTGCAGTGCCAGGGATCCCCTTTGCCCAAGCCTCTTCCATGCCAAGCTGAACCAACTGGGTCCTGTCCTACTCTGCTCACCCCTGCAGTGCCCCTATGCTTCCCCTGGTCCTCCTCTACTGGGTGCTGGTGATGTGACTGCCCTGCTTGCTCCCTGCTGGGGAGCAGAAGAGTTGAAGAGGTAGAAAACAAGACTCTCATCCCAGGCCATCTAGACTCAAATCCTGACAACTTCAGGATAACACAGACCTGTTGTTGGAAGCCATTCATCTACCACAGCCTTGACTCTAAAGCTGAATCTGCCTGTGTTTAGTCTCAAGCTGCGCCAGGGGAAGTTTAGGCTCGAGGTGAGGAGAAAGTTCTTCATACAGAGAGTAATTCATCATTGGAATGTGCTGCCCAGGGAGGTGGTGGAGTCACCATCACTGGAGGTGTTTAGGGAGAGACTGGATGGGGTGCTTGGTGCCATGCTTTAGTTGATTAGATGGTGCTGGGTGATAGGTTGGACTCAATCTCGAAGGTCTTTTCCAACCTGGTATATTCTATTCTCTTCCATTTGAGTTCATTTCCAGTAAAGGCTGGAAGTCCTTGCTGTCAGACTGGGGATTCAATGTGCTTGCTTTCCAGCTCTCCAAGATGGCTGGTGCCTGGTCTAGGATGCTGAACTTCAGAGTTTTCCTCTTGCCTGCAGTGCAGTGACTTCTTCACTTAACTGTTCACTCCAGCAGTCTGTCCCTTTTCCTATGGCAGCCCTTGTTGTTCTATAGGAAAGTAAATCTGCTTCCTCCTTTTGGGCCTGGGGGACCTCCAGTTCTGCCTCAGCATCACTTTTCTTGCTCTTGTTTGTTTATACAGCCAAAATCCTGCTGTTAGTAACTGTTGCTTCAAGCCCAGTGCTGCCTGGTGCTCCGCTCTTTCACTACTGGCTCAGGGCTCCTTCACCCACAAGCTGGAAGTGGCTGTGTGGATTTTTCTGGTGGTACCAGTATGTGTGTTTTCCTCTGTATTGATGGCTCAGTTTTCATTGGGCTGTGCAGCTCTGAGCTTCTTGGCTGCTGTTGGTGCTGCAAATGACCCCTGTGGTCTGGAGCTGCCAGCAGTTGCGTGTTACTCTAGCTTCTCCCTGCTCTGGTTGCTTTGGCAGCAGCCTGCCCTGCCTGAGAAAGCTTTTGCTTGTCCTGGGAAGTAGGGCATGGTGGGATATTGGTGCTTCTGCTGTGTGCTGGAAGAGGCTTGGGGCATGAGTTCCCTGTGAACTAGCTGAAAATGGGCAGGTTTGTTGAACGGTGTCTGGGCTGTGATAGAGTTCATTGTTGGGTAGCAGTCAGGTTGGTTCTGGCAGCCCCTGAACTGGGGCAAGATCTCACCCCTTTGACAGCTCCCACTAGTTAGTGCTCCACTTTTTAACCCTCTTCATCAAGAGCTCCAGGTCACCTGTGGCAGTTTTAGGCTGTACCTTTACAATTCTTTTTCACAGACCTTGAACAGAAAGCAATAAAATGTAAACAAATCACTGTTGGGTGCAAAAAGGAAAATAACTGTAAACAATTGCACTGGAGAGAGAATGGACTTAGATTGGTTTGTACAAATAGTTTCTCTCTCTCTTTTTGCTTCTTGGCTCTGGGAGAGACTAACTTGCTTTTGCTGACCTTGGCTGCACTGCTTTGTTGTGACTTCTCTGCTCTTTTCTCTTGCCCCTTTGTGTACAGGAGGGGTAAGGAGGAGGCAGGGAGGGAGAAGCTGTTACAGCTCCCCTCGTCTTTGGCCAGGGGATTCTTGTGCTGCTTATAAATTGCAAATGCCTGTAAATATTGTGTAGGTTGTACATATTCATTGGATTTCATTGTAGATTGTAGTGTTGCTTGTAAATACAACTTCATTTGCTTCCATCTGAGCTGGTCTGGCAAATTTGGGAGTGGTGGTGGTGGAAATCTTCACCTTGCCACATTGCCTCTTTGACTTCTTACTGGGTAGACTGGTGCTTCAGTTTGTGATGAGTGGTCTGAAGTCTGGCTCACAAGAGACGGTGTGGAGCGTGCTAGGCTGAAGGACAGGACTGGTATTCAAGTTAATGGCAAACTGAAGACACCTGCAGATCTATAGCCTATATTTTTGCAATAGGCTTGTGGGAACAGAAGCTTTATGCAAATTTTATTGCTGTCAAAAGCATTTTCACCTTTGCTTCCATACTTCTGGCTTGCTGTTCTGCAGGCAAGAGAACCTGTACCTGACGACAATGAGAGCTGTCTGGGAGGTATATGGTGGTAGGTGGCCTATTGTGCAAGCACCATGAGACAACATGAGTGTTACCTTTTGCATGGCTTTTGGTAGTGCTCTTTTTGCTGCTCTGCTGAGGACTTCTGCGTTTCCCACTGCAGTTTTTGCTTTGCTACAGCTCTAACCCTTCCAAATGCCCTTCTTATGTCCAGGCTGTCCATCAGTGCATCAGACCTTCATTAGTTTCTGACCCCTGCTTCTGTTTCCCACTCTGCTGCTTCAATCCTGCTCTGAGAAGCCAAGCCAAGTGCTTTGAACTGGTGGCTAGGATGTGCTCTGAAAATAGTGCTTCTAAGTGTTCAGTAATTCTCCCTTCTTTAGCCATGCCCCAAAACATCTGCTCACTTTAGTCCAGTTGTGAGACCACAGTCTTCCCTATATTGACTGCTGTGAGCAACCTTCTCACTAAAACCCTTGTTGCCTGCATCCTCCGTGCTGTGTAACTTAGGAACACAGTGGGAAAACAACATTATTTCAGCTGCAGTCAAGATGCAGATGTACCCTAAGGTGATGGTGTATGCCCATGAGTTCCTCAGCAGGCTTTGCTGGCAGCTTTGCAACCAGAAAACAGGGTGGTGGCTGTCCTGTGTTTGTGGGGTGTCAAAGGTCTTGCAAGTGTATGCACTGGGCTGTTGTTATCTGCTGCCATTTGAGGACTTGCAGTCTGGGACTGGGTTTTTGGTTCCCTTCCTGGCTGATACTTCTTTGAGAGTGTCACTTCCTCTGATGACCCCCAGTGAGAAGACTACTGCCAAACTCATTTTGGGGAGGAAAATTTAACAGGATTTTGGCTTTGTAAAGAGGTTTTTTTGTGGGTGCTTGAACCCCCAGCAGGCTGCGAACTCTCCAGTGGGCAGAGAAGTGAGGACTGTCTGACAAGGCTGATGCTGGTGTGAGAGGCAAACTGAGCCTGTGTTCTCTTTTTGATGAGATCTAGAACATATGAGTGCCAGCTGTCAGCAAGCAACAGTATTAACAGATAATTGCAAAATCTTCTTTCCACAGGAAGGGGTCTTGCAGCCTGGTTTCCATGGTTTCCCAGTGGCTCTGGTCACTTACTACAGATTCTTCTCCATTTTATTGTGGTCTGGCATGTTGTATGACAGGGAAAAAATTCACATTATGGTTTGCAGACAGGGCTTAAGTCCTGTGCAGACAGAATAATAACTCCCTATATTGTTGGTTTTTCCTCAGTTGAAGCAATTTCTTTCTCAAATAAAGGAGGCTTTGAATGTCTTTGGGTTTTTTGAAGTGTTGGATGATTCTGTCCTCTGTGTGGAAACATGCAATGAGTCTTTCCACCTCTGCTCTTAGCACACAGGGCTGAGTGTAAAGGCTCCTGGATTTTGTTTTCAGTTCTGCAGAGATCCCAGTAGTGAGATTCTCCACTCAGCTTTGTGCCTCTGTTTATACCTAAGGCACTTACCTCCTTCTCCTGTGTATCCTGAAAATAAACCTTACAGAAATGAGGATTTTTGTGTCCAGGTGCAGACAGCTGCTGCCTTGCAGTGCTGGTCTGGGAACAGGCTCAGGAAGGATGGGTTTGTATGTGGTTGCAGCAGTATGTGTTCCCTTCCGATGCTGGCCATGTGTATCATGCTTGTAAGGTATAGGTGAGGGATTTCTGGTCCTCAATACTGAGCTTTCTTTTACAGCTTGGTAAACAGTGCTAACTCATCTTAGTGCTGTAACCAGCAGGAGAGGGATGCAGCACTGCCTGATGATGGGCAAGCCCATGAAGAACAGGGATTGTTGCACAAAGCTGGAGCCTGGACTGGAAACTTTCTTCTGTGGGACATAACTGCAGCTTCAGATAATGTCTCCTTCCAACAGGAAAAAATCCCACAGGCAGTAACAGAAAAGACAAGCCAGTGTTGGTCCCTGAGAGCAAAGCTCACTGCCAGCAGGCTAGTTTGGCTCAAGTTTTGTTATGGCAGTCATTTGCTCCTTCCTGTCTGGTTCCTGGATCCCATCCTCAAAGTTGCCCAGATGCAATAGTGCAAAAGCCTTGTGTGGAAGGAAAGGAATGAATAAGGTAGCAGGAATACCACTAAGTCTTTATGCTAAACATTTTCTTGGGAGTAACTCCCTCTTTTGCTTATACTCACCCAAGTCCTCTGGCTGTCACTGGGACCGATGTGTATCAGTAGAACTATCTTGAACAACATCTCCCTGGGCACTGCCCTCACCAAGGCCCTGTGTCTTTGCCCAGCAGGTTTAGATATGTAATGGAGATAGCATAGAATGGTTTGGGTTGGAAATGACCTCCAGAGGTCATCTAGTCCAGCCCACTTACAGTCTGCAGGGACATCTTCAACTACATCAGGTTACCCAGAGCCTTATTGAGCAGGACTTTGAATATCTCCAGGGATGGGGCCTCGAGTACCTCCCTGGGCAACCTGTTCCAGTGTTCCACCACCCTCATAGTCAAGAACAGTATCTGCCATCCATCTGTAGTTCCATACTGCTGTACAGTGAATGGTGAAACTGCACCAAAATTACTGCAAATCCAAAGCAAAAGCTCCTCAAGTTTCACCTGGTGTCATGAAGGGAGAGTCGAAGTCAACAGCGGTGCTGCTTGTCTAGAAAGGAATGAAGAGCAAGCTAATTATCCCCTGCCTGACACAGAACTGGTTTTGCATGATTTGCAGATTCTGATCCTTGTCTCCTTAATCTGCCTTTTTTCCTCTCTCACCACCCACACAAAGCTTCTCTTTCTACCTCCGTCTAGCTCCTGCATGATGATACTAGTTATTACCTCCCTTCGTGGTGCTAGGCTCACAACACCCTGACATCCACCTCCTGCCGCAGCTACTGGAAGCAGCCCTATTATGCTGGGCGCCTGAGGAGAGCAGCCCATAACCCAGCAGCTGTCCTGACCTGCTGCATGACCACAGGCACTGACAATCAGCAAGGTCTCTCCATCCATCAACACGGCAATCACTGCTGAGTGCCTTCTGCAGGCAGCACAGCTCTGCTGCCTTAGACAGGCAAAACTAGCAAAACATAGTTGAGTGGCAGCCTTGTTTTGTGGGCTCTGCTCAAGCTTCATTCCAGGGAGCCCTCCTAACTTCCAATGAAAACTTATTTTTTGGTGGAAACTCCTGAAATGCCCCCAGTGGATTGCTCCTCTGTATATTACCTGCAGGAGCATGTTGGTATCTCCCCAAATATGCACAGATACAGCAGACAACAGCTTTCAGTATGAATAAGACTCAAATGCTTTTGTGTATGTGAATTTGTGCTGATGTTCTTTTTCAGCTGGAGGGGTATACTATAGGCTATGGCTTGGGCCAAATAGGAAAAGCCCTTACTGTAGATTACATAGAAGCATTTTCCATGAAAAAGCCATATCAAAGAAGAGCTTTCTAACAGATCATCCTGCAGCTACCTTCTGTGCTCAAGAGAAGCTTACTCAGCTGTTCTGTTTACTGGGTACACAGGTACAGAATTAACCAGGCTGGAAAAGACCTTTGAGATCAAGTCCAACCTATCACCCAACACCATCTAATCAACTAAACCATGGCACCAAGCACCCCATCCAGGTGGTGACTCCACCACCTCCCTGCGTAGCACATTCCAGTAGCCAATCACTCTTTCTGGGGAAGAATTTCTTCCTAACATCCAGCCTAAACCTCCTCTGGCGTAGCTTGAGACTGTGTCCTCTTGTTCTGATCCTGGGTGCCTGGGAGAAGAGACCAACCCCCACCTGGCTACAACCTCCCTTCAGGTAGTTGTAGACAGCAATGAGGTCTCCCCTGAGCCTTCTCTTCCCCAGGCTAAACAATCCCAGCTCCCTCAGCCTCTCCGCACAGGGCTTGTGCTTGAGACCTCTCCCCAGCCTCATTGCCCTTCACTGGGCACATTCAAGTGTCTCAATGTCCTTAAGTTGAGGAGCCCAAAGCTGGGCACATGCATCTACCTCTTCTTCCAGAGAAGAGGTGTGATGTTTCTGGATCTACACTAAAAGACATTCTTGCTCATGGGTGAGGTGAGAAGCAGGTAGGCAACAGATGCTACAGCTGCAGGAATTTAGGTGTACCATCAGTACTGCTGCTGTCAGCCCCACAGAGTCATGTTTGGATGGAGCAGATGATGTTTTGGTGCAGAAAAGATGAGCAGGCTAGACTGGACTGTGGAGTGAAACCAGGTCTTCACTCAAACTTGTCCATTTGGAGGCTGTGCTTCAAATGCATGCCCTCCTGAGCAGGGTGCCATCTCTTAGTGGTCTGTAAAGGCATCCCTCTACAGAGGTGATGAGCCCCTCAGCTCCTGCTTGGCTTTAATGGCTCCCTGGGGTTCTGGGCTCTTTTTTATGTCTGGGACACTGAGCCTCATGTTTCAGGCATTCTTACCATGGACTTGGTGGTCCTGCAAGGTCATACTTCAACACCTATCCCACTGTGAACCAGTATGATCCTGCTCTGGTTTTTAAAGCCAGCTGAGAGAGAAGCTATTGCATACACTCCTGAGGCCCTCAGTTTTTGTTTGTGTTTCTAGTAGGAAGTAAACCAGGAAGCTTTTGATGATTCAACTCCAAGATGTTTCTCTACCTGTTACCTGCTCCCATGTGCTTCAGACCACAGTCAAGTCACACTGATTTGGTTAAGGAATTGCTTCTTCAGGCAAACAAAAGAAACAATGAAGTTATTGATGTCAATTTACATCTGAAAACTATTAAAAGCCCGAGTATTTCTCCCTGGAGAAACATGGCACTTGACAAAATTTGGTTCTCTGGGAGACTTAGCAGTTTGTTGTACAAATATTTTGATATGAATTCAGCTGACACTGCAGTGAGCTAGAAGCATGTCTGGAGTAAGTGCACAAGGAGGGAAATAAAAGAGCAAAGATGCCTTGAGGAATGATGCAATTCTGTGAATACAATCAAGAGGAGATGTAAGAGCAAAACTAAGCTTCTCTATCAAGTGGGGGTTTATTGTTTTGCTGGCAAAATAGGACAAACGTGTCAGACTGTCACCCAGATGTTTCCAGAGGCTTCTGCCAAGGCAGTTTCTGTGGAGCTGAGGGTAAGAGACGTGAGGAGTTAATAGGCATCAGAACAGGACGCTGCTGTGGTGCTTGCAGGGGAACACAGCTCCTTGCTTTGCCCCAAGTGCTGCACATGCGGCTGCCTACAGGCTCCTGAAAAAGAAGCAAACGTTCCTCTTTCAAGAATCGTTTATGTAAGTGCCGTGCTAAGTGCAAGAGAGCTTGTCATTGGTTTAGAAACAGAGCTGCAATTCCCGTTTTCCCCGGTCCCAGCCTGCCGAGGGAAAGGCTCAGCCTGTTTAGGAGGAGGGGGCCAGAGCGCCGGTTTCTGGCATTTGCTGTCGCCGCAGTAATTCACATCTCCCCCCACCCTGCCCTGACCCTCAGGGAGCCTAGC
Source organism: Melanerpes formicivorus (assembly GCF_026170545.1). Lineage (NCBI taxonomy): Eukaryota > Metazoa > Chordata > Aves > Piciformes > Picidae > Melanerpes > Melanerpes formicivorus. The sequence continues at coordinate 20,525,120 of NW_027142364.1, read as the reverse complement.
CAGAGCAGATGGAACCCTCCATCTCTTGTCCTGTGACAGGCTGCAGCAAATACATTACAGAGCTGTAGAGAGATGATATCTGCTGAGTTTTCTGGTGCTATTTTCCTAGTGTTTTATTTCTCTCTCCTCAACTTTTTAAACTGAATAATACAGCCTCTCCATTTCTGCCCTTTGCAATCAAGACCTGGAGGGACCTGATGTGGGCAACACAAGGAAAGGCTGAGGAAAGCTGGAATCTTCTTCCTGAGTGTGGCAGAGGTGTGGGTGTCACTAGCAAGGCTTTGCAGAGAGGCTGCTGAGCTCTAGACACTGCTAGCTCACAGCTGCAGGAGCAGTTCAAGACCTCTGCGCTACCTGGACAAAAACCAAACTGGTTGAGCAGTGCTAGGTGTCCTTGTAACTGCCTAATAATACTGAATACTAATAGAGCAGAGATGCTGCTTTTAAAACTGTTGCTCGTCTTCTAAGAGTGCAGGTGATGGTGGAGCAAAGCCCAGAGGGAATGGTCCTGCTCTCCCCATCGTTGTGGCACTGCAGGGACAGATGCAGGACCAGGTAGCAGCATGGAAAATGGCCCCATTTGAGTCAGCTCCCTTTCTACCTATTAATATTCTTTGTACAACTGCACTTTTCAGACTCAGTTCTGTAACTATGAATAGTGGAAGCTTGCCCATGACTAACCACACTTCTATGTAAGGTAAATTCCAGTAAAGGGCTTTTCAGTTAGTAGCCTGACACAAAGCACTACACCACTAGCAGGCAGTAGAAGGTTTAAATGAGCTCTGCAGACTTGCAGAGATAAAATGCTGGCTACAAAGGGGGATGCAGCTTTAGGATGAGGATCAGACAGCCTGTAGGGTTACATTAATTAAAACTGTGATGGGAAGCAAATGGTGAATTTGCAAGCAAGTCATGAGGAAGGACTAGGCAGGCAGAAGTACTGCAAGTTCAGTCCCTGAAGGAAATGCAGAGGTCTCTGCACAGTTTCCATGTCTGTTCCACACCAAGAACTGATAGCTTTCTGGCCATGCAATTAGCCTTGCTGTGAAAGCTCAGTAATGGATATTTTACCATGTCCCTTGGGAACCTGGTTCATTGGTTTATCATTTGAATCAAAACTTCTTTGAACTCTGCTGCCTTTACTGGAGTGGTGCCATTATATCCTAGAACAGGAGGACACACTTGATGCTGGCTGGCTCCAACCATTACTGTGCACAGTCCCTAAGGAAAGCCAGAAGGCCCAGGCATTTTGAAGAGCTGTTGCCACCTTCTGCATTTGGCCACTACCTCTTTGGGTCTGATTGAGGTTCCCACCCTTGGTGAACAAGTTGCTGACTTCCTTGGTGCTGCTAGGCTCTGGGTACGTCCTCAGTGGCACACGTGGCAGGTTAGAGATGCAAGGGGCAGAACGACAGGCTGGGTTTGTGTGTTGCTGGTTGTGGAGTCGGCAGAGAAAGTGAACACACCAGTAGAGAACACCTCCTCACCCTAACTGGCAGTGCCTGGCTGATATTCAGCCCCATCAGGCAAAAACTTTGCTGGAGGTTAAGAGGGAAGAGATGTATTAAGTGCTCTGCAGAGCCTGAACAATGAAATTAACCTACAAGTGAGGAAAGAGCCTGTGCCAAGCGATTTTTATCTGCCGTGAATGAGCTGGAGCTAAGGGGCTCCTGGCTTTTATGAAAGGCAGGAAACTCAAGCTGCTATTTCGTGAGCCAAGAGATTTGACCACTGTGAAGCAACGTCTGTGTCATTAACTTGGCTAGACGGGCCAGAATGTGTCAGGACAAGGGTGGTGACTAATACTGCTAGAAATGCTCCCGAATTACTTGGGAGCAGCTGCTCCCAGGGCACCCGCTGTGACCGAGGAGTCTGTCCTGGCAGCTCCCATCAGCAGAGCACCTCTGCCAGCTCCCAACCCCTTCCTACCAGTGCTCCAGGTACAGTGGCTGTGCAAATGCTCCCTGCCCAATTTGTACAGCACCTTGGCACAGTGTGAAGTGAAATGCTGCCCAAATGTGAGTGGAAAGAAGCAAGCACCCAGTGTTTCTAGAGAACAGGGTGGCTTTGCTGGTGTGGGTGTCTGCCGGGCTGCACCCACCTCCCTGCCCTGTCTGCTCCTCTTCACAAGTGAATCCCTTTTGATGTGGAAATGAGTTTGGCTTCTTGCCCCTGTTGCCCCATTGCTGCTGCTGAACGTGGGGGATATCTCAGCCAGCCTGCAAGGCTGCTGCTGGGTGCTGAAATAACTGCTTCCTGTCTTATGCCTGTTTTCTGAGGGGAAGGAGGTCTCCACTGTTCTTTTGTGACCTAAACTATCCAGCCATAGTTGTCCTTGCTGAAGCTGGCTCCTTTCCTAGCTGGTTTCCTGGTGGTACCATCTTTCATGTCTGCTGAAATTAATCTAGCTTTCTTTGATACAGCTGGCAAGAGGAAACTTCATTTCTTTTGCCAGAGACACAAAGAAAATACCAAACTCCATGGCAGACCCTCAAGGACCTGTGGTACTAATTCCTCTTCAGGCTCATCCTGCCTCTGTCAATGGTGTTTTTCACTGCCTCCCTTGTAGCCAGTTCCTTTTGACTTTGTATCTTGTCTTCTAGCAAAAGCATCTTCAATTTGCTAATCTCTCTTTGATGCCATGTTAGCTGCTTCTTTCAAGTCCAAAGGGAGGATCTCCAAGGGAATTCCTTTGGCATTGAAAAGGAGGAGGAGTGAAGTCTTACCAAGTCTCTTCCCAAAGCCAGTGTTAAATGTTGTTGCATTTTAAAATATCACAAGATGATGAAAATCTATTCCAGGATTTAACTTTCTGCTGTAGTTAAACTGCTGGGTCTTGCCCTTACCTCATCAGTTCTTCCTTCTTAATTATAGATATTGCCATATGGTTATGTCGCAGATATGCTCAAATATTGCTGTCTCTGAAGCTTCATGTGTTGGTCTACTCCACCTGACTATATGAAACTGCTCTCCCCCCTCATTTCTAGCCTGGAAAAAAATCAGCTAATTACAATATTTATTTACCACATTCTCCATCTTGCCTCTTACCTCATCCAACATTTCTGGTTTCCTCTTGAGAAATAAGGCCAACATTTAGGCTGGCTTGGGGCCACCTTGAGATTAGCCTGTACCCCATTTTATCTTTAAAAAGAGTCTCCCTTCTCTTTTATTTGATCTCCTTTTTCTCCTATAGCTGATTAAACTTTTCTGGGCTGTTTAATAGATTGTGTGAGGTGGTCTTTGCCCTGAGGATTGCCAGAGGTAGATAACCTATGTTTTTGTCCCACCGTGTGTTGGTACCTTTGCTGTTATTCCCTATTCCATTCCACTAGGAGTCTCTGCATGCTTCAACTACTCTTCTAAGGTGGAGAAGTGAGAACTTGGGCTTGCAGTGCTGCTCCAGACTTTATCCCTTTGGCGTGACATACAACAAGTTCTGGAGCAGTTTAAGAGCTTTTCCTCCAGTTTTGGTTTAGCTTAGGTGATCTCTTTTTTCCTAGAGCTGATCGGTTTGCCTTTTGGAGTTGGGAGTTTGGAATCAGACCTGTGTTTCCCAAGGGTTTGGTCTAAATGTGTGTACTTAGCTGGTCATAATTTGTCTTTACCAGTTCTCTTTTCCCAAGCTGACACTGTATACTGGAGCAATGCTCACCACGTGTCAGCTCTCAAGGGTTACACGGATCCTGTGGCACTGCAGACTCCTGTCCCTGAGCTTTTCTGCATTCCTTTCATGCTGCCTTCATCTTTGTCTCTTCTTCCCAGGCAGATAAATCCCTGCTCTCCTGTTCACTGCCCATGGTTGATGACTGCTTAACTCCTTTACTCTCCTGCCTCTGTTGGCCCTGGCCTTTCATTTAGGGCTCAGCAGTTCATGGTCCATCAGTTGAGAGTGAAGCTTAACTAGGAAAAGGCTCATTCACGCAGATCAGGTGATGGGGCACTCTTGTAAAGCCTGCCCCGGAGAACAAAGCATTTCTGGGGCTTGCCAAGTTGCCTCTAAGGCTGCAAAAACCATCTCCTGTGTAATTCCTTCCCTTGACAGAGGGGAGTCAAACTGCCTCACATAGCCATGGGGTGCATGTGATTATGTAGGCACTGAACAACTTTCATGGCTGCTGTGCCCTTGGAGGATCTGACAGAGAGCATCACAGCTGTTTTTAGCTTCCTCTTCACCAGCTTTAGCTAAAAATCAGTAGCATACAAGCTTCCTCCATACCCTCAAACTCGGGCAGCCAAAGCCTTCCCCCTTTGCAGTTTGCAGATAGTCACTTTCTGGTTAATTACATAATTGAGATGTTTCCAGTGGTTTAAAAGGCTTCTGACTAAGCTGTTGGCATAAGTGGGGAAAACTGAAAGGCAGAGTCAGGGGGAATCAAGAATTCAACAGAAGCCTTTGAACCAGCTTTCATTTACATATGAATAACGTTGATCTGCAAAGGGAATTGTGTCCAGCCATCCCCAACTGAGGCACCAGGAAGGAACTAGTTCCTTGCTGGGAGTCTTCTCGGTTCCTGCTGGGATTGTGCTCTCTACCATGCTTCCATGAGCATGTATTTCTACCTAGTTACACAGGATTTCATCCAGATATAATGTTGCTTGATCTCAGGGACACTGAACCATAGAGTCACTGTGGCACATGGAATAAGCACAGAAAGTCTGGGAGCTATCACCTGCTGATGGAGAAACAGCAAGGAAGAAGTTCAAGTGCTCGTTGCCTGTGCTGGTGGTGAGGCTGTCCTGCAGAGATGCTTATTCTGCTTTGAGGGGACGAGAAGGCTGGAGAGGGATGGTTTACAAAGGCCTGTAGTGATGTGATGAGGAGCAATGGTTTCAAACTAGAAAAGAGCAGTTTTAGGTTGGATGTTAGGAACAAGTTCTTTACCATGAGGGTGGTGAACCACTGGAGCAGATTACTCAGGGAGGTGGTTGGGGCCTCATCCCTGGAGATATTAAAGGCCAGGCTCAACAAGGCTTTAAGCATCCTGAACTAGTGGAAGATATCCCTGCTCACTGCGAGGGGGTTGGACTGGATGACCTGTGGAGGGCCCTTTCAACCCAAACCATTCTATGATTCTAAGGTGGTACCTCTGTGCTGGGTGTTAACCTTGTGACATGCATCAGCTCCTTGCACAGCTGGTTGTCAGTTCTGTTGCTGCTGAAGGTGCTGGGGATGAAGGATTCTGCAGGTTTTTTTCTCAGAGGAGGCACTCAAGCATAATGTATAGCCTATAAACTGCTTAGAAGGCTCTAAGCTTTACTTACCATTCCTTCTGGGGTAACCAGCGTCATGTGTCTAGCCTGACTAATGCTTTTTAAAATGCAGTAGATTAAAGGTGAATGTGTTGGTTTGGATTTAGCAGCCGAGGGATGGACTTTCTCATTGCTGATCACATACACCTCGTCAGGGAAGATGAACTCTTCCTCTTCCTGAAACCTGCCAGTCATCCCTGAAGGTGACAACTGCATCTCAGTGGTTACATTCCTGTCCTCTTCACACACACGTGTCAGCACCGGTGTGCTGTTGTCTGGGTTCGCACTGCATGAGGATGTATCGGCAAGTCAGTGCTTGGATTTTCAGACACACTCATTTCTACTCTTCTGTGACTTTTCTGAGTGTCACTTAGAAGGTGTAGTCAGTAAGTTGGTGGTTTGCATTGGTAACTGGTCGCAAGAAAAGGGAAACTGGCCCAAGATGTTTTGAGGCGCGTACATGGAAAACCCGTTTGCTAACAGCATGTCCGCCCCTCCGCACACAGGCTGTGGATCCTTCCCTAAAGGTGGCTCTGCAGCCACACACATTTCCTCCCTGCTGCAGTAATGTTAGCCTGACTGTAACTGAGGCTGAAACTGTACTTCCATTCCCAAACTGTCTGTGCAAGCTTAGTTTGGATCCGGATCTCACACCGGATCACTTCAACAGCATAGAAGGTACAACCAGTGCTTTCAGACTGTACTGGGACCCTCCATGCTCATGTCTCTTTCATAGTTTCATTCAGGGTTGGAAGGGACCACAAGGATCATCTAGTTCCAACCCCCCTGCCATGGGCAGGGACACCCCACACTAGATCAGCCTGGCCAGAGCCTCATCCAGCCTGCTCTTAAACACCCCCAGGGACAGGGCCTCGACCACCTCCCTGGACAACCCATTCCAGGGTTTCACCACTCTCAACTCACTTTCTGATCACTGTTGCCTGTGTTTTGTTGCTTTAAAACTTGTCTTTTCCACTTGCCAAAAAAAATGTGTTTGGTAGTGAGATCTTATAGTTGAGCTAGGTTTTGATATCATAGAATGGTCTGGGTTGGAAGGGACCTCCAAAGGTCATCTATTCCAACACCCTCTGCAGTCAGCAGGGGCATCCTCAACTAGATCAGGGTGCCCAGAGCCCTGTCAAGCCCCACTTTGAATACCTCCAGGGATGTGGCTATTCAAAGTGCAGCTTAACATGGCTCTGGGCAACCTGATTTGGGATTTCTCACTCTGGTTGGAGGGAGGATTTTTACTTACAAGCACTCTTTTCTCTGTGTTTGTGGTATGCTGCAGGACATCTTCTCCCTGCCTGGCCAGAGCTGGTTTAGACTAACCTCACATTCACAGCAACTTGTATTTAATCTGCTGTCCAGATCTAGTGCTTCTGAGACACTTCAGTCCATGCACCTCCTTCTCTTTCCTATTTTGGGCTCCTGGGTGTGCTTTGGCGCTTCTTCTGTGTGGCTCAGCCTTCCAAGCTTCAGCTTACGTGAAATCCCCAGGCCAGCCAGCTTATGTCACCATCCGCCAGCAAGGACAGCCGCAGAGAGATCTGCAGCTCGGCAGAGCTGCCGTTCCTCCCGTTCCTCTGAGAAGAAGAGGCAGTGTAAGCTTAGGGAGAAGACAGACACCCTGCAGAGTTGCTTATCCAGAAAGAAATATACCGAGGAAACGTGGATTTGTTGCAAGTCTTACTTTTGAATGTGTTCTAGAAAGCAATTATTTGCTCCTGTGTTAGAAGAAAAGTCCAGCATCCTGCCCAGGTGTGTTGGGTTTTTCCTTATAGCAATAAGAAGTCACCTGATTAATGACATGGTGTGAAAAAATGTCCCCTAGACCTTGCCTGAACATATGTCCAAGGTACCAGATGCAATGTATGTCTCCTATCTCTTCCTTTATTGGAGCCTGGCCTCATCCCACCTCCCTTGGGTCTCCTTCTGGCAGGGCCAATGGAGGCTTTAAGTGAGGAATTGCAGCTCTCTCTCTTGTTCTGTCAGGATTTCAATGGATGTCTCCTGAAGGGCTATTTTGCAGAGAGGCTGGCAACTAGATTCAGCTACAGATGCATTTTCCCTGCCCTATGCGCAGCTCAAAGCACCATGCTCAGACCACAATCACTCCTTTGAGTGGAGCCTGGCATGTGGCTCTGCTGGGTGACCTTGGCCAAGTTACTTAGCCTCTCAGGTTGCATCTTTCTTGCTTTTTGCCCTGCTGGAGTACAGGGGCAGGACTGCTCTTGCAGTATAGGTATGAGACAGCCCCAAGCTTCAGCTGGTGCTGCAGGCTCCTCAGCAGGTAACAACAAGAGTGGAATGAGACCACAAGATCAAGGTGCTGAGCAGCAACTCTTCTGCCTGCACTACCTAGCACAGCAGAAGACCTGATCTTCACAAGAGAAGGAGGCTCAAAAGAGGTGATGGAGTGTAACACCTCAGGCTGCTAACCAAGTAGCTATTTGCTCCTCAATCCCTCCTGACCCTTACCAGATCTATGTGCTGCTTGTTTCCTAAACAGCCTTGTACGTGCTGTGAAATCATGTGAGAATTGTGTGCTTGAGGAGCTGGCTGCAGGGCTGCTCTCTTAAGTGGCTGCTGTGCTCTGTTGCAAATTAACAAGATTGCACTGGGTTTATAATCAACAATTAACTTGCCACAGAGCTTGGGAGAGAAAGCTTCAGCCCACCTCCCAGGCTCTTCTGAACCTCTTCCAAGTGCACACAGCCACAGCTGCCAGTGCCTTGCACAGACTCACAGAGGGTGGGGATTTTTTTCTGTGTAGAAGTAGGGCCTGAGGTGTCTGCAGGGCTTTGTCCCCTGAACCAAAGACACCTTTGGGGAGTGCAGAACGACATAACCCAGAGTTAATGGAGTCCCACAAAACCTGCTCTGTGTCCTGCCACCTTTGTGTGCAGACTTGGCTCCCACCACTCCCATGCCAGGTTGACCTCTCCTCACTGGTCAGAGAACAAGTGGCTACTGGGGTTGCTTGTGGTAGCAGTGAGGTCCTCACAATCTTCAACTCCCCACAGATTCCCCAGAGAGGATGCTGGCATACTCACTGCCTTTCTACCCTAACCTGGCACATCTCTTACTTTTCCTCATGATTCATAGAATCCCAGGTTGGAAGGGACCTCAAGGGTCAACAGTCTAACCTCGCAGGATAAGAATGAGCACCTAGAAATAAGGTCTCTGGACCTGAGCTCCCATCCAGGGACCTACTCAACTGGCTTTGAGTTTTCTTTTTAAAAAGGCTTGACATCCCTTGTGTCCCCTTCCTGAGCCATCCTGCTGTAATGAAACCCTTCCATTAGCTCCACATGAGGTGGAGGAGGTCTCTGTCCTCTGGGACAAAGGAGTTTGTCAGGCTTGTTGCTTAAGGAATGTGCCATCCCTGGAGAAGGGATTAGTGCTCTGCCCTTCCAATGAAGTCAGGGACTCAGCTGTCCAGCCAGCTGCTTGTGCAGATAATTGCAGTATCAGTGAGATGTAATTAGATTATGTTTATTTCATGATCAGTTATGCTCAAGCTATTACAGAGACATCTTTATCATGTTAAATTAAAATTCATTAATCAAATCACTGATTCTGGGGAAAGATTGGTGTCTAAAAGCAACAAGAGACTTACAGAGCTTGTGTATTTAATATTGCTCAACTTATTTGTGAAGGCTTGGCTTTGCTAAGGTCAGGAATGAAACAAGAAGTGCATCAGCCTCGAGTGAGCTGTGTGTAGGACCTGCACAGGAGTTTGCACTCACCTCACACATTGCTGGTAATTGCCTGTTTCATTTTTGTTGGTGTGGTGAAGTGTCCTGGCTGTAAACTGGCTCAGCTGGAGGATGACTGAAGACACCTGTGACATGCCTTAGATGAGCAGCCAGGAGGCAGCCCTTCTTGGGGCAGAGCATTGATTTTGGTACTGGTTGCAAGGAGTGCCTGCAGATGTGAAATTGTGGGTGGCTCTGGCATCTCTCCCACATCAGAAAGACTCCTGCAGGTGAGTACTGTCCTCAGCCCTCCCTGCCCACCACTGCAAGACCAGGTCCTGTCCAAGCAGACCTAGCAGTTCTCTGTAAGGTGAGAAAATACTTCTTTTTTAATCTTAAATGTGCAGAGATCTCAAGGTGTTGAGGTGTCAGGGCTGTGCAGGGAGCTGAAGGGGACTTTCTAATCCATCTTCTCTACATCCTCTCACTCAAAGATGGAGCAGCACTCCACTCAAAGACTCCAGCTACGACCATACCAGCAGAATGTTTGAAGACAGATAATGTTGCTGCTGCAGAGGCCAACAGGAGATAATGGCCAGGCACTCTAATCAGCTTCTAACCATGGGGCTCATTATTCAGTGTGCACACATTGCAAACAGCTTTTGGAAGTAAACTTTAATGGTTGATTGCTGTTCTTGTAGCCTGCTTTCCTTCTGCTGTCCTCTTACCTGTTTCCACATCACTATAGATGTTCTGACAGCTCAGACACTAGTGTTTTATTTCTGCCATTCCAGCCTTTTTCCCCCATGTATGGTTAGATCAAGGGGGTTGTCTCTGCATTACAGCAGATTCAGTGAAGGAAAAGAGGCAGAAGTAGCACTGCCAGAAGGGTACCAGTCATCTACAAGTATTTATCAGTAAAATTCTCATTTACCCCAAAAGCAGAGTAACTCTGTGTGGATGTCTCCACTGTGGTGAGAACAGGGTTTTCCACCACTGTGGAAGCCAAGGACCATGCCCTAGGTTAGTTGTCCCAGAGTACTTCTCTCTTTAAGCACAGATCACCACCACACAGCCTTCCTCCAGGACTTTGATGCTTTCAGACAAAACACTTTCCAGTTTTGGTGGAAATTTTCCACCAACCACTGCACTGTTCAGAGAAACTCTTACCCCATCTCTGCAGCAGACCAGGTTTGCAGTGAGCTTGGGTGAAATCACCTCAGTCCCATCTCTAGATACTCAGCACCCATAAGAACCAAGCCCAAAGCAAGCTGCAGGCTTCACATCCTTAGGTACCATTGGCTGGCAAAATAAACACAATTCTATTCAGGTTTCCTTACTTGTTTCCTGTTCATGTCAGACCTGAGGCTGAAGTTGCAGGAGCAAGTACACCACAGCCAGCAGATGCTATATTGCAATTAATACAGACTTTTAACTAGAAAAATCTGAATTCCATAACTGCTTTTTACCCCTTTTCTTTGGGTTTCTTTATAGGCAACTGCTTTTTACCCCTTCCCTTTCAGTTTCTTTATAGGCAATTGCTTTTTACCCCTTCCCTTTCAGTTTCTTTATGGCCTTTGGGCTGAGGGAAGAACTTGATTTAGGAATTAAAAATGGGGGAAAGGCATCCATTCTTTTCCTTCAGATTATTTTTGTCTTGCAGGCAATAAATGACAGGGTGCAGCTGTCAAATAAGTAGGGACAGTATATACCCATCATATATAGCTCCCTTGTGCTGGATAAGTGTGTGCCTTGGCTCAGGCTGTTCACATAAAACCACAAAATCCATGTCTTGATTTTTACCTCCCTGTTTCCTCCCTCTGAGGGAAAACAAGCTGGTAACTTCTCATGGCTTTTGGTGGGGAGGCAGATGTTGAAGCCCCTGATGGTGCAGCAGCTTTTTCAGGTTTCCCTCATCCTCAGTGAACTGTGGGTCTGTGCACTGCCCAGTGCCAGGAAGTCACAGCTGCAGCGTGCCCATTCTTTGACTGGAGAGGTTCAAGTGAATATTTAATTGCAGTATTTCATAGCCTGTTTAGATAGTTCTAAGCAGGTATGACTCCTCTGGCTCCATGAGGTAGGTATATTGCTCTGGATCCAAGCTTGGCTGTTCGTTTTTAAACGTTATTAGAGTTCAGATGAAATTGCTTACAGCTGCTTTCACAAAGGCCAAACATAGCCAGGGTCCCCCCATGATGTCCCTTTTCTGCCAGACTGTGGTCTCCTGCAGAGAGTTCTTCAAAGACCAGTCTCTATGAAAACAAATTGTTTTGGAATATAATTGCCTCTCACCCTCTTAAATTTCATTGTGCTCCAAAGAGTTTCCTGTAAAGAGATCTCATTCCCTAGAAGAGCCATGCTATTCTGCAGTGCTGATGGAAGCCAGCCCTCGCCAGGCTCTGCTCCATTAGCAGTTCTGAGAGAGGCAGTGCTTAAGCAGCTTGTTATGTGATAAAACGTCACATTTCTCCTTCCCACCATCGCTTGTGCCGATACTCAGCTTCTGCAGGAAACCATATGGCTTCCAGAAGCCTACCCACATACCTGTCCGTGCCCACGCAGCCCATGAGTCACATTCACTGTTTGGATGCCCCCTGAGTCATGCTGCAAATCTGTGACATTTCCATGTCTATTTTCCAAGCAGAACTTGAGACACTTATGTAGAACCATTTGCATATGTATGGGTTTTGCTCTTCTGCTTTTCATTCCATGGGTAGTATTGCAATGGCAGCTCTTGTTTTGAAGAAATTCAAATCTGGGTGATTGCAGAGCACTGACTGCAGCTGTTTCAGGCTCTGGGATCAAACTGGTGAAGTGAAAGCCTTTTGATAGTAGGAGCAGAAAGTTGAGCACACAAATCCACAGATATCACCAGCTGCTTCGGCTCTTTCTTGCTGCTCTGGCAGAGCCCACTGCTGATCCTTGCTTGGTGGCTTTCTGGGTCTAAAGGTAGCTCTGTGCTGCCTTCAGTAGGATGTGGACACCTGGAACTCTTGCTGCTGCTTCACTGTGCTAAGGCTTGGTACAGATGGAGCACACTTGATCAGTCCACCATGTCCTGGGTGAGCAAGGCTCAGGGCAGAGGGGAAGATGTCTATTTTCATGCCAGCAGCTCCTCTGCTGCATGAACTTCAGTTTCAGACAAGTCAGTCATTGTCACTGCATAGTAATTTTGCCTTCTCAGCACAGCCCAGGCATTGTGTAAACTTTGCCTGTTGCTTTTTTGCCAGTGAAAGCAGAGAAAAGATCTCTCTGCCACCTTCCTCTACAAAGGACCAATGTGGAAGATGCTTTATAGACCAGACTAACAACTGCAGCCCTGAGGTTTGTGCAGCAGCTATCAATGGAGTAACCAACCTGCCAGGAACAGAGCTGGCTTTGCAGCTGTACCCCAAATGCTGCCACTCTTAGGGGTGGAGCAGAAAAATCTCACAGCCAGTGTAAGGGAGGGAAGGTGTAGGTAACACTGTTGTGGAGCATCTGAGTTGGCTTGTAGAACAGCCTGGGCTGGAAGGGACCTCCAAAGGTCATCCAATCCAACCCCCTCTGCAGCCAGCAGGGACATCCTCAACGAGATCAGGTTGCTCACAGCCCTGTTGAGCCTCACCTTGAATATGTCCAGGGATGGGGCCCCAACTACCTCCCTGGGCAACCTGTTCATGTTAAAAAGTCCTAAGTCCCCTTCATATGAGTTCTTCAACCTAGTAACAATTTTGTGGCCTTGCAGAGCCAGAAAAAGTGTCAGAGGCTACATGTGAGTGTTCAGGACAGCTGGGATAAGAAATGTGAGATTGTAGAAAACTTTAGACAAAGCAACAACAAAAAGTCAAATCCCAAAGCTCTCCTCACAAACCAAACTCACAGATCATTTGAAAGCACAGTTGCAAGCCTGGATAACTTGCTGTATGTATTATTTAGACAAGCAATATTGATAATGGAAAAGGACCAGATGGCTGCTCTGGCATAAGTCTGTCTCAGGCCATTGCCTGGAAGATGAAGGCAGTTTGGGTATTTCCTATCAGCAGTATTATCTGAGACACTAGAGAGGAAGTGCTTGAAACCTTCCCTGGTAATGTTTAGGTAGTATCTAAGAGAGCTTGAAGGAAGCTTTCCTTTGGCTGCCTGCACAGAATCTTGTCCTGGGAAATGACTGAGTTGAGGAGTGGCTAGACAGAGCCCTTCAAGAACTTTAAAGACTTTTTATTGATACTAAAGCATCAGTTTTAGTACACCTTGCAGCCCCCAGGAGTGATATTGTGTACACAGTGGACAAGAGAGTAGAGAGCAGAGTTGAAGCCTTATATGTGCACAAGATGACAGGACAACCTCAAGACCATCCTTCACTGAAAGCTGTTTTGATGCAGAGGGTGCAGGGGTCCTGCTGAACTGAGCCCCTGATCCAGCATTGCCAGGGGAGTCTGTGCTGCTTGCAAGTGGTACCACCAAATGGACAGCTTATTGAAGTACTGCCAATAATGTGCTAGCAAATAAGAACCTGGAATGTAAAGGGAGACTAAATAGTCTATCTAAATGTATACTTTTCACAAGCAACAGAAATTATCTGAGTGGCTGCTTTCAGGAAGAGTTGTTCCAAAAGTGCTGCTGGGGTGAGTGGAACAGATCTGAACCCATAGAATGCAGTTCTTCAGTAAGAAGAAGAAAGTTTACAGATAGCTTCTGGCATTGTCTGTGATCACTGACAACAAAATCAATTCTGTGTTGGAGTGCCTGTGTCCCAGGAAGCATTCTGGGGGGGTCCCTGAGGGGCTTTGCTGCCCTGTCAGCCCTGGGGCTGCTCTTCATAAGAGAATGCATCCCCCTCCCCAGGCAGTTCTCTTCCCCAGCACTAGGGATGTTCTCTATCCTGAGGGACATTTCTGAAGCTGCCTCTGGTTCATGCTGATAGCACTTAGGTGTTCAGGGGAACTTGGTCCCCAGGTGAGCCTCACAATTACTCTTAGGGAAAGGTGCTGCCCAACTGTAGCCTTCAAAAATGAAGAGGCCTCAGGGAGCAGCAAGCGTGGAACACGCGTGGCAAGGCTTGGTGTCCCAGATCCCTGTTAGCTTGTGCTACTCCATCAATAGAAACTAGAAGGGACTCTTGCTTTGCACTTCCCACACATCACCTCATCTTTCCTTCTAGCTGAGTGGTTTTCCTCAAAAGGTCTGTGGATTTCTGTACTGTGAGCTGATTTCAAGGGTGTTACAGATGTGAACCAAAATATGAAGCCTACTGTTTAATGAGTCTAGATGTGACTCCCAGGTCTGCAAGGACACAGAAAACATTTTAGGAGTTCATAACATGACATCTTGTGTCCTCCTTTCAACATATATAATGCCAAAACTCTTATGCTATGAGGCCAATGGTTTTATTCTGCCTGAGGTGATTATGGGGTGATTTCCTTGGCTTTAACAGTGACAAATGCTTGGGCCAGCAGTCTGCGTTCTCTTGTGGGCACCAGCAATGAAATGGAGCTGGGCTGTGTGTGGGCTGTTGAAATCTGCAGGGTATTTAGGGGAGTTTTATGTTTTCCATGTTTTCAGAAGTCCAGAGAGTTTAGAGAAGTAACTGGCTGCAAAAAAACACAGAAAGCAGCAAATGTTTGTGTTGTGTGGAAATGTTAATTCAAACTTAGTGGGGCTCGATCACATAGTTTACTTATTAGCACTTACTGCATAGCTTGTGAAGTTTCTAAAGCACCATGAGGAATCAGTAAAGGCTGAGCCTCCTTTGGTGCCCTCACTGCAACCGGTCAGAGTCTGCAGCCCAGAGTGGAGCACAGCAGCAGCACAATCAAACATGTCCTGACTAACTGCAGAAACCCAAATGAGGTTCACATCTGTAATCAAATGAGATAGACGCAGGCTGCTTTATACTCACGCAGTGTCCCTTTGATGCTTGGAGTTTTGTGAGCCTCCACTAAAAATAGACACAGCGGGTACCTAAGAAGCTAATTCCAGCCATAGATAGAAATCAGCACACTTCAGCTGCTAATTCCTTGAAGGTACAAGCTGCTGCTGATATAAATACAAGCATGTGGCTCACTGTGCAAGGACTACCCCATAAAATTATCATTTTTAGTTACATTAAGCCAACGCAGGGAAAAAATGATATCTGCAGAGGCAAAGATGCATCAGAAATTCACTGGTACTATATTGAGCTTGTACCCTGCATAAACAGCATTAACAAACAACAAATAACACAGACAGCATCTTTCATCATATTATATTGTTGAAGAGAAGAGAAGCAGAGCTAATCCCAGCTGAATTGTAATGCAATGCCATAGACAATTACATAGTTTTCTTTCTTTGTGCTGCTAGTTTTATTTTAAATGGTGAAATGTCTTCAGAGAGTCTGAAGTAGCTGTTTGCAACAGAACTGGATGCTTCCTCCAGCATGTGATAGAATCATAATCAAATGAGATTTTAATTAATAATTGAGTGAATCCTCAGTGAGCTTCTGAAATGTGAGGCATGCTCTACATCTTCGTGGTATCAGGAGATCTAGGGGAAGACTGAGCTGTTTCTGATTAGGCAAGTACTTAGAGTCCTTGAATCTATACCAGTAATGGCAGACTGAGCTTCTCTTGAGTGTACCTTTAGTGCATAGGCCTGGAAGTTCACAGTAGTCCTAGAGCATAAGAGGGGAAAAAAAAGTAATACCACTCTTTCTTACTAGCTGATTTTTGTCCCTTGATATGATTAAATATAAAACAGTAAAAACAAAACCCCAAACAAAACAAAAAAGCCCAAACCACACACACAAACCAACCAACCAAAAATAAAATGAAATCATCATAATAACAAACAAACAAAAAACCCCACCCACCCCAAAACCCAACCAAAACAACTAGTAGAGGTTTTTTAATCTGTCCCCTCCCATTCATTTTAGAGGAGCATATCGAGTGTTTTATCATGCTAGGGATGTCCTCAGCTGTTAGAACAGTCCTCAGAACTCTTGGCTCTCAGCAGCTTGTCATCCTGAAGCTGCAGTACCTTACTTTTAGGCTGGATGTGAGGAAGAAATTCATTATAGAGAGGGTGATTGCCCACTGGAATGATGTGGTGGAGTTGCCATCACTGGAGGTGTTTAGGAGGAGACTTGATGGGGTGCTTGGTGCCATGGTGTAGCTGATTAGATGGTGTTGGGTGATAGGTTGGACATGATGATCTTGAAGGTCTTTTCCAACTTGGTTTATTCTATTCCAACACTGTTCGGACCACCTACTACAGGGCATCAGAAATGTCAGGAATGAAGGAATGAAGGCAAAAGACAAACTGTGAGAGAGAATTTACTGTAATAAACCAAAACCAAAACTGACATCTTTGCACATTGTTTTCCCTCAGCGTAAAGCAATTTTAAAGCAGAGGCAGCCCAAATGTGGCTGTGAAATTCACTTTTCTAATACATCATGCAGTCTGTGAGTATTCAAGGTAAAAGGCACCAAGCCTCTAGGACACTGAATTGGTAGGACACTGTGCCCTTAGAAAGCAACATGACACCTGTGTTTAGTCTGCTGTGATGTGTGGCTTCATCAAGTCTCACCTTGTAACCAGCTCAGTGATTTGTCTCCACTCCCCTAGTTAGGAAGCAGCTCCAAACCTTACTGTTCTTGTCCCAGAAAGCTTTCTCCTTTCTGGGGAAACCTTGCTGTTTTCCTTCAATAGCCTTGTTGACCTGAAGATATCCTTTGAAAGTCTCTGCTCCAGCCTTTTTCTGCCTTCTTGTCGTGCAAATTTACCTTCGTTAAACATAGATGGTAGTGGTTATGCATCACTCTAGGTGTGGTCTCACTAGCCTTTTGTACAGAGCCATTAGGATAACCCTACCTGCTGGAAATCTCTCTCCTGAAGCCTGCATCAGTCATCTTCCCCCTTTTCTATCACATCTCAGTAAGGGCTCACAGGCATCCTGTGTTGAATACCTGCATTTCTTGTCTCCTGCCTGTTAGGACTTTGATCTCTACAGTATTCAAATTCACAGCATTTTTTTTGGTGTGTGCTGTAGTTCTTCATGTCACTCTGTGTTACTTGTATAAGTTCATCTCTGCGGTGTAAGCTGTTTTCTGAAGAGAAGGGAAAATATTTTGCCTTTAAGTCCTCATCCACATGGCCTCTGCAACCAAAAAAACCCAACCAAACCAACAAACAGAAAACCCCAACAAATAAACAAACAAAACACTCCAAACCCCCAAAACAACTTCAAGGAACTTCTTTGCTGCTTTCAGCATTAAGGAAATATATCATTGTAAATCATTCCAGAAGAGAGGTGTGCACATCATCAAGTTAATGTTTTCTTCTGCCACATTCTGAAATTATCAGGGAAATGGGACAAGAACTGCAAGCATGCACCTGTCTTACAACTTTTATGTCCATATGAGTCAGCCTTGGTATTGGACAAACCAGTTACTCAATGAGCTTTGCTGTTGCAATAGCATAGATCTGACGAGGAGTGTTGCTTTGGTGATACCACTTTTCACCTTGCAAAAACCAGTGGTTGTTAATTGAAGATTTTTGTTCCCCCCCCCAAAAAAAAAGTAAGAAAAGCTGATGGATTGTATCCAGAACTACTGTATTTTGAGGACAAAAAGCAACTAGAAGGAATAGAAGTACTGGAATATCAGTAGTAACAAGCTTTAGAGTACTTGTCTCTGAGTGTGGCTTTCTGGAGCATATAGCTAGGTCTGTGGATCCAGCTGGATCCTTTGCCTTTGCCAACAGCAACAAAATGCTTAAGTCAGTGTGTGTTCAGAAAGCTCTTCACTGAGAGAGTCGTTCGCCATTGGACTGGGCTGCCCAGGGAGGTGGTGGAGTCACCATCCCTGGAGGTGTTCACGAGAGGATTGGACGTGGCACTTGGTGCCATGGTTTAGTCATGAGGTCTGTGGTGACAGGGTGGACTTGATGATCTTTGAGGTCTCTTCCAACCTTGGTGATTCTGAGAGTTGAATATAATCTCCATCAGAAACTGTTAGACTTTCTACTGACTTCAACATGCACCAGTATTTGATCAGGGAATTGGGGCAAGATAAGTGATATGCACTCTACAAAACTTAAATGAGCTGTCTACCACGGAAGATTTGCTGAAAGGACAAGCTAGAATATCTATGTGAATCAGTAACAGGTTCCTTTGGACTTGGACAACTTCTTTTATGTCCAGTAAGAGTAGACAATACCACAGGATTTAAAGGGTGCTTTTTACAAAACCCAAATGAGGGCTCTGCAAAGTCCTTTCTTGACAACAGAGCAGGTTTACAAGGGCTTTCTGCACCTGAACACATCAAAATACAACAGAAAAGCTGTACAGGCACTGCAGGATGCTCGCTGTTAACAGAAGCTCGGCAGTACCCAAAGCTCACTTGACCTGGAGTGAAGGGCAGGATGCATTAACTGTGGGCAAAGAGATCCCTGCATGGTTGGATATAGCTTTCCAGGTTTTCTCACTGCTCCAGCTCTGCATTCTCAGTGAGACATTGGAGGACTCACCCCTCAGCTTCAGTCACTGTCAGCCTCTCCTTCCTAGAATGTAAATTATTTGTAACATTCCAAACAAGACAAAACTTCTCTTAAATTCTCTACCTGCATTCCTTTTTCTTTTTTTTAAGCACTGCTTTTTTCCTCTGCATAGCTGTGGAACATACTCACTTTTATCCTCCCAAAGCTTCCACACAAACAAGGAGGAAGAACACCCATTAAAGGGAAGGTGTGCCTGATAATTCAATTACCTGCTCACCACCAGCAGTAGCCCTGAGGGCCAGCTGAGTGTGCTGGCCCCAGTAACTCCTCCTCTCAAACGATATCTTTGCAGAAAACGTCTACAATCTTGAGCAGCAGGCAGCAAGGAGAGGTGGGAGAGGGGAATGCTACAGATGGAGCTGTGCTTTGTGAATGGCAAACCAGCAGCCTGCTGTCTGTGCTTTCACTAACAGCAGTCAAATATGTACTTCTGCAGTTATCTGGTGAGCTCAAAAGGTAGGTGCCAGCATAGGAAGAGAGAATTTTAAACAAGCTGGCTGTCATCCCAGGAGAGAGAGAGGTTAGTGTAGGTGTTCCACATACTCAGTGTGTCCCTGCACTGTTGGTGCAAATTAGAACATTCTAATAACCTGTAAGTAAGCTGCTTGTTTGGAGAGTGGTTCTTCACTTTCCAAAGAAGGTACTTCCTGACAAGTATGGTTTTGATTGCTACAAAAACCATTGCCAAACTTCCTTTCTGTCTGTTCTACTCACCTAATCTAGCTATGTGTGTCTGTAATCCCAGCACACAAAGACAGCTGCTTTCTTCAGGTGCATGTGATGGACAATGGGCTGGCAGCAGACATACATAGATCTTACTCTTGTGTAAGAGGCATAAAGCTGGGCACAATTCCATGCTCTTTGCTACAAATACTACATTGTCTGTGTTAGGAAAACAAAGGTATCTTGATGTAATATGCTGTGATGTCACTTTTCTTTGTGCTACTGGATCGTGTGGTTCAGGCACACCACTTTCTGTAGTCCAGGGGTGGTTAGACTCACACAGATGTCTGAGTCGACACTAGGATGGTGCAAAGACTCTGGCTGAGGTAACTCCTTGGGAAAAGCTGTCTGACAATTAGCACAGAGTAAGCTGAGGCATGGCTAGCAGCTCTACTTTAAGGCATGCTGTGTACTGTGGCACAGAAATAAAACAAAAGCTCTAGAGGAGAAGTGCCTTCTGTGCTTGCTGGAGGAAGGTCCTGCCTTGCACAGCCTGTGTCTGAAACTCACAGAGAGCTTTAACAGCATTTTCTTGTGCTCCATCTGAATCACATAATGTTGCTACTTTAGGAGGCATTTGTTACATGTTCATATGATGTGAAGAATTCAGTCTAGTTGGAATACATTTTGTTGTAATTGGGTAACACTTAAACATAGCAGAATTCCCAAATTAACTCTCTAAACACATCACTTAGCATTCGATCAGGCAAAGCCCCAAACTGCTGCACTACTCGCAGGAAAGCACTGCTGAAGAGCATCTACCCTGCCCTTCCAGGGTTCATTTCTTGGGTCAGGTTTTCACACAGACAAGCTCCTTCCATACAACACACTAACCTTGCTACTTAATTTGACTGGGAAAGTTAAAATAGGCAGGTTATATAATGATGTTTATCTTTGCATCAGGAAGTCAACTAAGAAGCTGTTAAGCTGATATTATATAACCCAGCCCTGATTATAGAAAGTGTGGAGGAAGATGATCTAGGTTGATGTATGGCATATTGGCAGTAATTGTTAATGGTTATAATCAATATTGTCTTGTATGCTTTTGGGTTTTGATGTTTTGCAGCCTTCCAGAAGGTGCTGGAGCATTAGCAGCCAGGCACTGAAGTTGAATGGTTTAGAGAAATTCCAGTTGCACTGCTCTTCTACATTAGGTAAATACATTTAAGCAAAACAGTATAAAGAATGAATTGGAAGTCACACATCTTTGTTGTTGTTGTTTTCATAATGCTGTACTTCCTTAGGTTGCTGGAAGAGCAAATCTTCTGTAGGAGTGTGACCTGTCCCAAGCTGAATTGGTACACCTGACTCCAAGAACTAAAAAAGATGAGATGACTTTTATACAGGTGACGTGCAATGCGTAATTGAACAAGAGCTCAAACTGCTTCAGAGCACACCAACTGCACAATGATAGGAGGAGGAGAAGAAAAAAAACCAAAACCAAAACAAACAACTCTTTTATTTGTTTCCTGTTTAGACTGAAAAAAAACCCAGAGCAGTTGTCTCAAATCTCCCTGTAAACAGGAACACGTTCATCTACTGGTCACACTTAGCTGGACTTTCTATCCCTAAGAATAAAGGCATCTTTGTATTCTGATCAAGATCAAATTAACCTAAGACCAGTTTCAGTTCTGAGGGCAAACTCAATATAGGGGTTGCTAATTAAAAAGGTGATCTTGTATTACTGGGTAAACTGTCTTCTCCGTGTTAAGAAAGGCTAAAATCAAACAATCAGTGATTCATAACATTTCTCTTGAGTAGGCTTTGAATAAATAAGCTACACTGCAATTTTTAATAGAACTTTGATTTTCACTGGAATAAGACTCAATCCTCCTGTGTGTGACAGGAGGCAACTTGTTTTACCCACAAGAATGAAGATGACAGGAAAGAGTGAGCTTGTATTTTGACTGTTAATAGTGAACACGACAGGCACATGTCTCACTGGGTTTTGTGACAGAGTAACTGCACAATGTGATGAAAAGAGCAGCTTTCATCTTCAGTAGCCTTATGAAAATTAGCTCAGTCTCAGGCTGTGCCAGGGGAGGTTCAGGTTGGATGTTAGGAAGAAGTTCTATACAGAGAGAGTGATTGCCCATTGGAATGGGCTGCCCAGGGAGGTGGTGGAGTCGCCATCATTGAAGGTGTTCAGGAGGAGACTTGATGGGGTCCTTGGTGCCATGGGTTAGCTGCTTGGGTGGGTTGGATTGGTTGATGGGTTGGACGCGATGATCTTGAAGGTCTCTTCCAACCTGGTTTGGTTTATTCTAATAACTCTGTGGTTTATTCTATGCAGTAGCTCTTCAGGGGAGAAAAAAACCCAAAAAGACATGTGCTACCATGCCATGCTTTCATTCAAGCAGAATGTTCCTACAAGAAGTTGTTTGCATCTCTTAAAACCCACAAAATTACAGATGATAAAGGCACTCTCCCCAAAAGACAGCTCCTAGAAGGTAAGGCTATGGTGCACGATCCAACCTTATCAGACATCAGAGAATCCAGATGAGTGGAAGCGTAATGAACCAGCTGAACTCATTCAGGCTTCATTCTTTCTTAGGCAGGGGAAATTAGGCTTCCTTAGTTTCATTGCTTCCTCAGTTAACTGTGAAGTATTGCACTGAGTTTGCAAGGGAAGTGAAGAGAAGGCTTTTCTGCAATTGTCAGAGATCCTTTTATGAGTAACAATTCCTAGTTTTGCATGTAAAAGGGAAATCACCTTCTTTGTATGCTGCGTGGTGACTTTGGCATGTAACCAGAAAACAAACATAAGATGGAAAGGACCAGGATGTTTTTTATTCTTGTGTTTTTCTCTATTGGTAAGCCAAATATAAATGAGTCTTGCATTTTACCCATTATGCTTCAACAGGCAGCAACTTTTTTGTTATTATCAGTCCCAATAACATGCCACCTTATACACCAGTGTCCAACTTGAAATGATATGAGTACCAAGTGCCTGTATTTATCGGGTTAGTCTAGCTCACCCTCTGCTGTAATGCAGTGTGAGTTTGTTTCCTTGGCCATATTGCTAACTGTAAGTCCTTGCATTGTGGTGCTGCCTGCTCTCCTGTTTTTCTTGTCTTGGTTTTCAAATTGCTGCTGGGCTGTTGTTGTGTTACGTGTGGATCTAATGAATGTTTCTTGAAGTCTCCTAAGTTTGTCATACCCCTCCAGTTACCATGAGGGGTGCCAGCTGCTACACAGCTACTTATGCTGTCATTTTGAGCAGCCCCTATGATTGTCAACTTGTTTCAGGGGGCTTGTGGGGTAGCCACATGAAGCCATAACCTCCTGTGGCCACATCACTGCAGCAAGACATAAGAAGCCTGACAGTGCTCCTGTTCCTCACAGTGGGGTGCCAGCCACACAGGTGATGTTTCTAGAGCAGAAGAAGCTGTTTCCAGAGTCATATCTGCCATGCCTTAAAGAGTTCTGAGCTGGTGTATGATCAGGCACAAATCCCTGGCAGGGGTCACTACACCTACTCATTTTCAGAGTAGGCAGCCACCAATGATGTCTGTCTCAAAATGGGGAAGCATCGTTTGTGTTTCCTATGGGTTTGTAAACTTGGGTTGTTAGCCTCTCACACAGGGCCTCCTTTTCCTCATGTGCACAAGCAGCAGGGGCTAGGGGACTGTTAAGTGAGCTCCTCCACATCTGGGCAACATGCTTGTTCTCCTTGCTGCCAAATGCTGCCTGCTGCCATATGCACATCCCCCTGAGCACCGTGTCCTTCAACAGCCAGAGCAACACACCCGTTGTAGCAGGCTGCATGCCCCTCCCAGAGCTATGGTCTCAGACAGAGTCCCATGCAGGTTGCTGGCCATGGCCACAAAAGAAGGGATTTTAACAGTGAGCTCAGAAGGCAGGGAGAGGAGGCCATCAGTCATATCCTCAGCTGCTTTTGGGGCCAAGAGGGCTACAATGGCTACAAGCTCCTGCTTTGTGGAATTGTTTTAGTCCCTATGTCAAGGGTCATTCTAAAGCACAGCCAGGATGTGTGGAGTGCAGCATAATGCTGGCTGGTATGCTCACCACACCAGGCACAATTTAAGCACAAGCCTTTCTGTATGCTGCCTGTAATGGTTTGACTTGAATGACATTGCTTAAGCTGTGGCACAAATGATGCTCTGGTTCATTCCCAGATTTTCCCCTCCTCCAAGGGAACAAAGCAATTTCCTGAAAACTGGAGCCTGAAAAAGCCAATGTGTTATACAGGAGAGTTTTGCAACACTGACTCTTACTGCAATGCACTCGCAGAAAAAGCTATTTTCCATCCATGGGATATTTTCTTCTATGTGCTGGAATTTAAACCCCACTTTATACAGTGAATTTTGGTACTGTGCTTTCTGGTTCAACCACTTTGGATCCACAAACGTAGTCCTTGAACTGAAACAGAAGTGCTGGGAACAAACACCACTCTCTGAGGTACAATAAGGCTCACCTAATTGCTTCCTGGCTTGCTGATCTCTCATCCTGGCCCCCTCTTTGATGTTGTGTATGGGTTTTTTTTTTGGCTTTTCTTCATTTTTTTGGTGGTTTTGTTTTGTTTTCCTGGAGCATTAGCAGCAAGTGAGAAATGCTGTCCCAGGGTGTTATTCCATGGGATTATTTCCCTGTTCCCAGCACAATGACCGTATGTAATGGGATTATCTTTTATGTAAAATAAAGCATCAAATTCTGTTTGTGAAAAGGTAGTTTATTTATGCTGTCTCTTTTAAGTGGGGAAAGAAACAGAGGATTTAGTTTTATTTTGCTTTGTAATACATACTTGTCAGGAAAACCAAACTACTGCAGATGTCTCCTTTCTGCTAGCTAACTTTAAGCTGTTCTTCCTCTGTATATACATTCCTCTGACATCAAGAGGACCATGGGCCCCCTTAGAGTACATTTATTGCTGTTGTAAACAGTGAAAACTGCAGAGGCCAGATGATGGAGACTCTTCTGCCCATGTCCCTTTGTTTCAAAATACATGAACTGGTACCGGTTAGTGCCAACACTCTGCAAGTGTAAAAATACCACTAGAAAGGAGAAAAATGCAAGATGTGTGCCAGTTAGCACTAAACATATATTCTGCAGGCTTTTTCTTCAGTGAGCTATGTGAACAATCTCACAGTACATAGCTGTGGGAGGAGGAGAAACTCTTGGTGTAAATCTAAGTACAAAACATAGGAGTACTGGGGAGGAGGGGAGAGAGAGAGAGAGTGGCCTCTTGCAGATCTGGGTTAGATGTGTTGCACTGTAGGTTTTCTCTAAGATTAGGCTTTTGCTGCAGTCACATCTAGTTCTGTTTTTTCAGACTTCAGATTTGCAAGAGTTGCTGAGTACATTCTTTCTAATATGTGGGGTAGGTCCTGTACACTTGCAATTGTGTCTAAATAAAAAAGAGTAAATGGAGAGGTGAACTTGGATCAAATAAATCACATCAGCAAGATTTGCTTTGAACTTTTCAGTCTCTTTCTGACTCTGATATGCACATGCATACAAGGTTTGAAGTGTTGCAGATTCGAGTGTCAAGCTGATAAAGAAGTATCATTTCCCCTCTGCACAAGTATTTGAGTGACCTGTGAATTCACCAGGTTTAATATACATTTTCCTTCCAATGAGCATCCAGAATGCGCTTCATAGATCATGCACCTCACACATGTTTCTCCCCAAGTCCCCATTTCAGTGCTGTCTCTTCTCTGCTATGATGCAAAAATGCAAGCTGTTTGTGTTGCCTTTGATGGCAGCTCACTACCATTTCCAGGCCAGTTTCAAGAAAGTAGCTTTCATCATTTCCTGATGCTGTGTTTCTTAAATTTTCACATAAACAAGGCTGCTCATGCTTTCTCCCATGATGTCCTAATGTTAACCTTATGTCCTCTGTTAGTTGCAGCAAAGCTCTTCCTTTCTTCATGCTGCTCTTCAACAGGATGACTGAAGGAAGAAAACAACAGGTGGATGCCCATGCTCCATGTACAGCAGGGGCAAGCCTTGTAAGGTGTCTCTGTGCCCCTGCCTGTCCCATGGCCTCCTTATGCAATTAGATTACGAACTTTTTGGAGCTAGGGACATCGCTGTATGCATATTTTTACCGTAGGCAGCACAACAGGAGCTGATCTGTTACTGCCCACACTCTTGTTTAGTCCATTCTTGCCCCCTGCCAGCTGCGTACATATTCGGTAAACGGCTGTTGAAGAGGCATCGCCGGCCCTGCCACGCAACTCCGGCGGCACACCTGTAGCTGTCCCGCCCTGCCAGAGCACACGACGGCCGTCACCAGCTCGGGAGCGCGGCCCCCCCGCACAGCGAAGAGCCTCACGTCCGCCGCGGGGCGGTGGCCATCAGCGCCGGGGCCGTTCGCGAGCCAGTTGCATTGGGTGAACGCTCCCAGTTCTGTTACCGCCGGTGAAGCCCTGCTGCCAGCGGAAGGAAGGAAAGAGGAGGTGGAGAAGGAGGAAAGAAAGGAGGCTTGCCTTCCAGCGGCCCACACCGGGCCCCCTGGCATACAGCGGCAGCGTTCAGCCGTCCCGAGGGGCCGGGAAAGCCAGCAGGCTGCCGGGACCGCCGCACCCGGGCCTGGGCGGGGCCAGGCAGCTGCGCGCCGGCCCCTTTAAGGCGGGAGGCGAGAGCTCACCTTGCCTCCTCCCCCCCGCCCCGCCGACTAGGTACCGGCCCCGAGCCGAGCCGAGTCCTGATTGGGTGGCCGCCGGGCCCGGTCACGTGGGGGGGGGGGCCGCGCTCCCCCCAGCCTCCAGGCCGCCATTTTGGCTGGAAAGTTTGGAATTTCCGAGCAGTGTAAGCGGGAGGTGGCGGGTGGCGTGAGTGTTCCTGCTCCGCCTGCCCCGGCACCGGCTCGGCCCGGCCTGTCGCGCTGCACCGCGCCGCGCCACGTTGTCCGGCTCGGCTCGTCTTGCCCCATCTCTCAGGGAGGTGCCGCGGCGGGAGCCCCGAGCGAAGCCGCCCGCTCGCTCGCTGGCCGGCCGGTGGGGTGCGGGTGGGTCGGTCAGGCGGGGCGGCCGCCGTCCCCCCACGCCCGGCCGGCAGGGGGAGCCGCGCCGCCGCCCCCGCCGCACCGCCCCGAGTCGGAGTCAAAGTTTGTAAGGCGAAGCACCGCGACCCCGGAGCGCCATGCCCGTCCGGAAGCAAGGTGAGCACCGCAAGCCGAGGAGCTCCGGCGGCTGCTGGAGTCGCTGTCTGACAGCTGCTGCGGGGGTCTGCGGCGGGACGGGCGAGCGGGGGCGGCTGCTGGGACCCGCCGGTCCGCGGGCTGCAGGCAGTGCGAGCTCGCCGAGGGGCACGGTCCTGTCCGTGCTCTCCCAGATACGAACAAAGAAGCTGCCGGGATGGGCTGGGGCGGTCCCGGGCGCGGAGGCTTGTTGCGTGCCCGGCGCGTGCATCCCCGGTGCTCCTACCCGGTGCGCCAGGGTCACCGGTGTGCCTGGTCTCCGCTTGCAGATACCCAGCGAGCCCTGCGCCTCCTGGAGGAATACCGCTCCAAGCTGAGCCAGGCGGAGGACCGGCAGCTGCGAAACTCCATAGAGCGTGTCATCAACATCTTCCAAAGCAACCTTTTCCAGGCTTTGATAGGTAAGGGCTGGCTGTTTTTGTGTGTGTGGTTAAGGAGGTCGGTTCTCACTTATGCTGTCGCTCGAAGTGTCAAAAAGAAAAGCTGTTTTGTCTTTGTTAAAAGCCATGTGCTTGTTGTCGTTGTGTTTTTGTTTTCCGTAGTAACACGTGTGCTCCTACAGATCAACAGCTCGTTTGTTTCTTCTGCTTAACTTTGATGCATTTGACTGGCCCAGGCTGCTTAAAACTGCTGCACTTCTTTCTTCTGTGGCATGCTGTTGTAGATTAGTTCAGATTGTTTTCCCACATATCTTTTGTTCACCTAAACAATTTATATGGAGTAATTAATTTATTTTTTTGAGTCTGTGTGGAACAGGTTAAGGAATGAGGTGAAGTAGTTTTAATCCAAGGTAGGATTCAGACAATTCTGCTGAGGAATCTCTGAGAACATCTCGAAGTGTGTGTCTGAAGTGCAGAGTTAATGAGAAGAAGCCCTTAATGCTTCGGGGATTACTGCAGTGATTTATTGTCTCCTTTGTTTGCATAATAAAGTGTAGTAAAAACACTCCTAATTCTTACAAGTATTTGTAGTGTTCCACTTAAGAAGTCCCCATGTGTCTTGGTGAGCTACTTACATGTAGCATATTTCTGAATATATGTTTGGAAGAAGTTGAGCATAAGTACAACAAGCAGAAACCTAACTTCATGTAGAAGCTTTTGCAGGGAAGCAGGGAGATGTGGTTTCTCCTTGACTGATTGTTGCTGCCTTTGTGACAGCTAATGAATGAAAAGATTTTGTTAGTTTACCGTGAAGAGTACCATTCCTGAAGTGCTGCATCCTTGTTTTTTAACAAAGTAACTCGAGTCTGAATTGTCCTGGTAACAAACACTGTAACTAAATTTGGTATTTGGTTACTGTGTGGCTAGTGTCATACAGGTGTAGGTCTTCATAGTACCGCAGCTTCTTGGAATCTTTGTTGAGTTAGAAGCGCAGGGAGGGACAGAGTACAAGCATGTGTTTCTCTGTGTGGAATGTTTTCTGCTGGAGCATTTATTTCATGTGAAAATAGGTCAGTTACAGAAATCCTTTACTTACAGGATGGAACTCCATGCATTTCTTTTCAGTACTTGGTTGATGCTAACCAGCTCCATGATGAAAAGCTAAGCTTAATCTTTGTGGGATGTGTATGAACAGGATTCACTCTCACTAGTGGATCACAACATTGATGTTTTGTATCAGAAGCTTAATGCAGTATAGTTGTGCTTTGTATTCTCTGTTGACTGCAATTTTCCTTCTTCTGGGTGTGTATGTTATCTAAACTAGCACAAAGATCCACACAGCACTCTTTTCTCCTTTTCATTGAACGAGATGCTTGTCTGTTAGCCTTTGGTATTCTAACCTGTAAGACATAGTTTCTTCTCACATCCACATGCATATTGTCTTTGTTTTAATAACACTGCACTTAGTAGTAGTACACTTGAAACAGCAGGTAGCCTCATGTCTGGCTTCATTCTGCAAGAGCAGGGAACAGGAATGTGTTGTTGCCTGGGTAGGCTGCATGCCTTGTTTTCTGGTTGCAAGCGTGTGACCCTAGTTTTTGTCAAGTTCAGTTCATCTGTGCATACACAATAGGTGTCATGCTTCTTGTGTATCTTTCATCAACTTTGCATTTACTGTTTATTCCTGGGTGTATGTGTGTGTTTCCAACCTGTCTGAAAGGTGATAGCACGGAAGGCTAGTAGTACTCCAAGCAATTTGTGCTGTCAGTGGGAGTCTTTTTTTCTTTAACCTGCTTCCCTCTACTATTCATGACAGGCGGCTTCTGGCTATTGTATTCCTGAAATAAATCTCTTTGTGGTGTGACTGCTGCCTGATGGGGGTGAGGAGTGGGGGATTTCCCAGAAAAGATGTAATTTGGAGATGGGCTGCAGTTTCAAGGAAGACCTGGAGCCTGCTCCTGCCTGACCTTTTTCCATGAACACTTGGGAGCAGGCTGGATCAGTAGTCAGTTGTGCTGCAGGTTAGGCTTACCTGGAACACTGCATTTCACAATCCTTCAGACCAATTAAGCGTGGCTTGTAGAGAAGCTGTGATGTGTTCCCAACTGAAATAGCCAGTCCTGTTCTGACAGAAAGATAGGAGCTCCATCACAAATTCTTTCTCTTATAGATACTTCTTCCAGAGAAGGTGCTACTTTTAGTTTCTGGGGTTTTATATAATAATACCAAAAAAAGAAAATTAACTTCATCCACTGATTTTCTGCTGCTTCTGCCAAGTTACTGCACTATATCCAAGACCTGCCTGTCCACAGTAGGTGAGAATGTTTGTGAAGGCTGCAGTCAGGATCTGCTGTCAACTTCATGTGTCTTTTTTAGTGTAATTTTTAACTTGGCAATAAGTGCTGTTCTTTCAAGCAATAAATAGGCTGTATGCACAGAAATGTATCTTTAGGGTTATAATGGGGGAAATGAAATGTTTCTGGAAAACACAGATTTTTATCAGTATTTCCTATATCTAGGTAAAGATGAAGGAATTACTTATTCTTTCCCTCCCTGAATTTCCATTTAGATGCTGAAGAATAAGTGGTATTGTTGTCTCATTTGAGCCTGTAAAAAAATCTTCCCCTTTTAATTCCATGAGTAAAATTTTAGTTGAGCAATCTACAAACTTGACCTGGTTCTAAATCTGTAATTAGGACTTTAAATGGTTTGAATGAGAGCAGTAACTAGTCAGTGTGAGCAGCCAGTCTTACGAAACTGGCGTCACAATAGTGTGATATTTTAAGTGAAATAACCATAAGAACTTCAAAGGAGTGCAAAATTGATACCCAAATGTGAACTTCCTCAAAAAGAGGTTGTGAAAACCCCCCACTTCTTATTTTCTCTGCCTTCTGGATGTGGTATTTCCCATCGCTGTTGCTTCAACCAGCCCAGTGTCATGATGTGTAGTGCTTTAATTAAGTGTCTGTCAGTGCCTGTAATTAACATCGTCTTGAAAAGTGTCAGTTTTAAGTGAATTTCCTATTGTAGACTCTCAGAATTGTGTGCTATCTGTTCTAGGCTATGATTTCTTGGTTATAGTTAAAACAGCTCGTTATTGATACTCTGATAATTGGTGTTGTGAGTCAGTTTATTAAGAGACCAAAGACAGACATTCGTATATGGATGTGTGAGGCAGACTTCGGTCAAGAATTAGATATTTATCTTCAAACAGTGAGGTAATAATTGTGCAAGTAAGTTCAACTTCCAATGTAGGCACTCCTGGGAAAGGTATGGATGTAGGATATATTTATCTTTTTAAAAGCACAAGAGAAGGAACATTTGCATGTGCTAACTCTTCTGAGAGGAAAACTATGTGACCTAGGCTTCTGTTTGTACACAGAATCTGTTTTGTCTAATTGAAGTCTGTTGCATGTTGCAGTTGGCCATATCAGAAGTTGTCTAACATGAAAAATATTACTAGCTATAGCTAGAAGCGTGAGGTAGTTTATTACTTTAAAAACTATATATTGCTTTTGTTGACAGTGACTAACTCTTTTGCACAGGTGCCAGAAAAGTTCTTAAAGAGCCTCTGCATACCCTGGCAATGGAGTTGGCTGTGCTGTTTTGTATCTGAATGTTTGTAAAACTGATGGTTGCATTTAAGGTCAGCTCTTAGTTCAGATTTATCAGCAGTCTGAGCGGGGCTGAAACTTCTAGCAATAGAAAACATACTCTGCAGCTTTCTCACCTTTGTCCACCCTGGGTTTGAGAACTGAATTAAGCAAGCAATGCTAGGTTTTAAACTGAAGACGACTGAATTGGGTCAGCACCCCTCAAAGGTGGTACCATTTGGAGTGGTCTGACCACATTCCTATTGAGATGGCAAGTGGCCTTAGTTCTCTGAGCTGTGCAGCATCTCTGTAGGCATTCTTTTAGCTCCCTCTCAATTAGTCAGCATGGAAATAGTTTCTGTGCTTGCTGGCTAAATTGAAGTCAAGCACAGATAAAGCAGAATCATAACTGAAACCAAAAGTTCTTGCTCTTGGGGAAACTCAGTATCAACTTTCATTTCAGTGGTGCAGTTAGTTAATATGGCATGATGACACAGCTTTTCAAATCAGCTCAGGTCTGGTAGTGAGTTTTAGTTGTGGGTATGTGTAAGTCTGATCTTCAGCTAAGCTTGAGGAAGGCTTGTGAACTGCTTCCCATCTTCTAAATGTTACTCAGACCCTAGTAGAAGCTCTTTCAGATGGAGTTGAATAATACTTCTATTAAGAATCCAAGCAAGTCAGGGATCTGGTTAGATAGTAGGTGAGTATTGCTTTGCTTTGGTTTTATTTCTTTTTTCATTGGAAGGCAGTTTAGGGAGAATTGGATCTTATGTTAGGTACCACTGAAATTGTTGGAGATGCTACACAGGGAATTTTCACATTGAAATCTTAACCCTTGCTGCATTTCTGGTTTTCCCCACATTGCAACTTCTGTAATAGAACATCTTTGCTCCTATTTGAGTCTGAAACACCCATAGAACGTTATACTTGCAACTTTGAGGTGTTTGTCTGCTTTTTGGATAAGTTTCCTTATGCTTAATAAGGTCTCCAGTAGCTTATGCAGAAGTTGGCCAATTTCAGAAAAATTTGCCCTGCCATTGTGTTCTCCAAGGTAGTTAAGTATTGATTCATTTCATGTATTTTTCTTCATACAGATGGAGGGAGGATAAAACATTTTAGTTGGTGATCAAATGATTGGGGTGTTAACTCAGTCACAGCATGCTTCTGCCATGCAGCTTGTAATTGCTTCAGAATGTCCCAGTGTTTGGAAGAACTTGGGCCCCTCAGTTTAGGAAGGAGGTTGACTTGCTAGAGTGTGCCCAGAGAAGGGCAACAAAGTTGGTGAGGGGCTTGGAACACAGCCCTGTGAAGACAGACCAAGGGAGCTGGGGTTGCTTAGCCTGGAGAAGAGGAGACTCAGGGGAGACCTTCTTGCTCTCTACAACTACCTTAAGGGAGGTTGTAGACAGGCAGAGGTTGGTCTCTTCTCCCAGGCAACCAGCACCAGAACAAGAGGACACAGTCTCAGGCTGTGCCAGGGGAGGTTTAGGCTGGAGGTCAGGAGGAAGTTTTACACAGAGAGAGTGATTGCCCACTGGAATGGACTGCCCAGGGAGGTGGTGGAGTCACCATCACTGGAGGCATTTAGGAGGGGACTTGATGGGGTGCTTGGTGCCATGGGTTAGTTGATTAGGTGGTGTTGGTTGATAGGCTGGACACGATGATCTGGAAGGTCTCTTCCAACCTGGTTTATTCTATTCATTCTAACTTCATGTCTTTCTCTTCAAGGAACCCAATAATGAGTTGAAGAGTCAAACTGCTCCTCCTTTTTTAAAAGAACTACTGATTGCTTTATCTGAATGTAGTATAGTTTGGCAGTGCAGGATGTTTTGGAGTTGTGTGCTTGCTGTTTGGGGTGCTTTTTTGTGCTATCTTACATGGGCATGACAGTGCAGTGTGTTGGATTCTTTGGTATTAAGTGCTGGGTTTGGTTGCCTAAAATAGTGAGTAAGAATGGTGTAAGTTGGGTAGCTCCTGGTATGCAGGGAAACAGTATTGTGGCAAAAGACTTTCCTCATTATCATGATATTGTCATTATACTGCTTGTGTGTTCAGTGTTGAATAGCTGCACTGTAGAATTTCATCAATTCCAATATTCTCCTCGCAGAGTTACCATTAAAAAGGGTTATTGACAAGAAAACTGTATCAGTGAATCTGTTCACCCAGGGGCTGGAAAGAAAGTTGCAGTTAGGGATAATGGGTATAGTTCCCAGGTTCTGGGGAAGTTTATCTTCTGTCCTGGTCTTGGTTTACTTAATTTCCTGTATTCTTTCACCTATTTTTCCTGGCTCTGATGCCTGTCTCCCTCAATGCTGCTGTGTACCTAGCCTTGTCCTACTCTCCATCAACATTTGCTTCAGTGCTTGGGTACATTGTAAAGGAAGGGGGAATGTGTGAGAGAGGATATTTGGTCTTAAATCTCAGTCCTGCTTCTGTAGTGATCCCAGCAGCAAGGGCAGAACATCTCGTTCAGCTCTGCAGCTGGAGTGCCACGTGCCTCCTGTGCACCCAGCTGCTTGCATTTGGGTAGATGGTGCTTGTTTTGGTGTAGGTGGAATGAATCTTCAAAGAAACTGAACTCTGGCTGCTGACTGGGAGTCTTCTTGCACAGATGGCTTCCTGAGATGTAACTAGGTCAAATTTGCAAGAATGTTTAGGGACCACAGAAAGTGTAGGGCCAACACTGGAATAACCTCCTTAGCTCCATGTTCCTTCTCCAAATCAGATGAGGCTCTAGATGCCTTTGATAAGGCTTTATAGGAATCTTTTCATGTGTGAATATCTTTCTGGCCCTGCCCTCAAAAAAGCTGAGTTATTTTGGCTTGTAATGCTCTGTCAGCCTCAGACAGAGGTTCAGTAAAGGAAAGCTGTCATCAAATTGTAAGAGCATTGCAGATTCAAGTCTTGTTTTCAGGAACTTGTGTTAGAATTGGGCTGCAGGAAATGTACAAGTGTTAGTGCTGGTGGAGATCTAGTACATGGTGTCACCCATCCTTGTGTTGCCACCCATGTCAGACACTTATTTTGGAATCTATGAGCTTATTGTTGACAGAAGAAATGAATGCTTGTGCTGTCTCCTCTAAGCAGAAATATGCACCTGCATGAAAGCTCAGCTTGGAGTGTTGAGTGAACTCATCCCCAAAACCAGCTTGATTCTTTTGTTGTTTCCTTTTGTTTAAGGCATTTGCCTGGAAAGGAACCTCCTCAGTCCTGGGATTGGGGCATTTGGAGTGGGTGGATAACCAGGAGTTCATTTTGAGTTTGTGTTTCCTTTGGATTTTTTGTTTGTGGTAATAACCAAGTTTGCAAGAAGTGGTATTAAATGGAAAAGTCTGGACAGGAGAAGATCATAGTATCATAGTATCAGTCAGGGTTGGAAGGGACCACAAGGATCATCTAGTTCCAACCCCCTGCCATGGGCAGGGACACCCCACACTAGGTCAGGCTGGCCAGAGCCTCATCCAGCCTGGGCTTAAACACCTCCAGGGACAGGGCCTCAACCATCTCCCTGGACAACCCATTCCAGGGCTTCACCACTCTCATGGAGAAGAACTTCCTCCTTACTTCCAGCCTGAATCTCCCCACCTCCAGCTTCATTCCATTCCCCCTAGTCCTATCACTACCTGAGATCCTGAGCAGTCCCTCCCCAGCCTTCTTGTAGGCCCCCTTCAGCTACTGGAAGGCCACAATGAGGTCACCTCAGAGATAGATTATAGATAGATAGATTATATTACTTTTTAGCTATGATGACAACTTAGTTTTAAGCTTTTCCTGCCTTAGTTCTGAACTTAAAGGAGGAGTCTCATTGGCTTTCTGAAAGGAAATTGCTGAGACATCATGAAGACATGGTGAAGGAGTGATAAGTAAGCAAAGAGGAAAATATGAATGAACAGTTAGAGGACAGGCTGGCAAGGAGTTGAACATGTCTGACTGCAAAAATCAGGAATAAAAGCAAACAACTAGATCTGAGGTTAGATGAGGGCGGTTTCAGCTGGCTGCGAATCAATGACCATTTGTGTTAGCAGTGGAAAAACATCATCTCCTGGAATTTGAGTTGTTATGTGCAGAAGGAAGGTTTAAAAGGTGTAGAACACAGATACTGAAGCAAGCAGAAAGGACTGAGTAGTTGGATGCTCCAGCTTGTAGCAAGGGAACTTGTAGAAGAGAATGTGTGGTGATGAAGTTGTACTACAGCCTGAGACTCTGATTTTTAAGAAGCCTTGATAGTACACAGGTAAGGAGTTTGAAGAGAAAAGCCCCCAGCCAACCCTGCAAGGGGCTTTACATGGCTTGTGATGAGGCTGATTGTCACTTTTCAGAGCATGAATGCAAACATTTATTTTTCGTCCAGATGCACAACCACTGAATACACAAAGGGAATGGTTAGCTGACTCTGGCATTGTCTTGGTAAATGGACATGAGGCGTTTCTTTGTGTATTTCCCTGTTGATCACTGATACTTTTCAATTCTTGGTTTACTTGTTGTTAATGGATGTTCTTACCTCCACGTAGGAGGTTAAGTAAGAGCAGGACTGAGACTTCCTTGGAATTAAGAGTTGCTTTATAACTGAAAAATCAAAGTCTTTAGCACTGGCATACTTTTGCCTGTCCTGACAGTGATTGTGACTCTACCTTACATTTTGTCTATATATTCATTGTGTAGGGCTGCTAAGAATTTGGCAGATGACATACATCTCAAATTACCCTGAACTGAAATAACATGTTGACCTTTGTTTTTCTTTCTAGTAGTTTTCAGTCCTTCAGGTGCTTTGGCTGGAAGCCTTAAGAAAGAAACATACCTTCTCCCTTCCTCCCTACCCCCAGCCAAATTAGACAAGCACTTACTTTGTGATAGGATGACACCCCTTCCTGAAGAGCAGGCAGTTCAGTCCTTAACAGAGATGTTTGTTTGTGACCATACCCGTATTTGTAAGAAACAGGCATTTGCATGAGTTGTATGTGGATGAGTGAATGTCTGAGAAGAGGCAGATCAATAAGAAATGACAAAGAAATTGTCATGCATCTTCAAGTGGAATACTCCCCTGCAAAAAGTGAATTTCTGACAGAATTCATAAGCTCCCTGGCTGCTTGCAAGCCCGAGAGAGCATGGGTGCCCTGTAAGGTGAACAGAGCTGTCGTTGAAATGCTTTGTGCGATGAAGTGGGTGTGTTGGTGGAAATGTGTCTAGTGGATTTCTGACTTGCTGGAATGGGTTTGTTCTGCTGCTGGATATCTATCAGGAAGGAATACCTCACTGATGCCCATGCAGAATTAACTGTATAGCTGGAGCACATAAAAGCTGGGCGTGCTGCCCTGCAAAGGGACCTTGACAGGCTGAAGAAATGGGCTGGCAGTAACGTTAGGGAGTTGCAACAAGGAGAAGTGCAAAGTCCAGCTCCTGTGTGTATCAATGTACGCTGTGTGCCACCCAGCTGGAAAACAGCTTTGCAGAGAAGGATCTGGAGGTCACAGAATTATTGAGGCTGGAATAGACCTATAAGATCAAGTCCAGCAGCAAGTTGAACATAAGAAAGCAGTGTGCCCTTGTGGCAAAGGCAGCAAATAATACCCTGGGATGCATTAGGTGAAGTATTGCCAGCAGGCTGAAGGAGGTGACCTTTCCTCTTTCATTTTAGAATGCAACATAGGAGTTTAGAGGTTATAATAAAATGAGCAAGCAGAAAAGAAACTCAGACTTCTTCAATCGACTCTTGTTTGTGCACAAAGCTGCTAAACACATTGAAAGTGAAAATCTTCAAATGAGATTACAGTGAACACAGCACATACAAATGTGTGTGTTAACTTTGTGTGTATCATGGCAGCAGTGTATGGTGCAAGGGCAACAGCTGACCGAGAGTGTCCAATGCAGTCTGTTGTAGTGAAAGTGAGTCCTGTGTTAACAGGGCCTGCTCTCACAACCCCCCTTACCCCCACACAGATGGGAAAGAGAGTACCACAAAAACCCTCTGGGCTGAGATAAAGAATATAATGAGATCATCCAATGCACAGTTACCTTAGCCTGTTGCAGAAGCAGCACAGCAAAATGCAGAAGCATCAGCAGAAGCCAGCAATAAAAGTTTCCTCCATCCCAATGGAAAGACCAACACACCAAAACCTGGAACCCAGACGCAGCAGCTGGAGCAGGAAGCCTCTCATGTTACAATCTGAACTTCAAGCCCCATGGTACTTTGCTCCAGCTAGCACTTTCATTTTGAAGCTGGCGTGGTGGCAGCATGGTATTGAATATCAGCAGCAGATCCAACTCAACCCATGACAAAGTGTCAGCCTTTTAGTTCATGAAATGTTCAGCTTGTATAGAATTTCTTGCCATTTACTTAAGAAAAAACACCTATAACCCAGAAGCAGTCTGGATACTTGTAAGTATAAAAAGCCTGAAAACAGTTGGTTACAGTCATCATCAAAGAACTGCCACCCCCCCCCCCCCCCCCCTTTTTTCTTTATTTCCAAATGTCATTGAATCAGTAATTTAAATGGAGAGGGACCTTCAAGAGTCCAACCATGAATCCAGCACTCCCCAGTCTACCACTAAACTACATCACTTCACACCACATCTACGTGGCCTCTAAATACCTTCAGGGATGATGATTCAACTGCTTCCCTGGGCAGCCTCTTTGAATATTTGACAACCTTTCCAGGGAAGAAAGATTTCCAAATGTCCAATCTAAACCTCCCCTGGGCACAGCTTGAGGCCGTTCCCTCATACTACTTTTTGTGACCCCCACCTTGCTACAACCTCCTCACAGGTATATTAGAAGTAAATGCTAATGAAATTTTAGTGATGTCCTCTCTACATGAAAGATCCAAATTGAGAAGAAAAGCTTTAGAGAGACCCCTAAAGAAGAACATTGTAAACAAAAATCACATTGAGTTGCTTAGTAGTTCTTATAAAGCCAAAGCATTAAAATGTGGGCAGGGAAGAATGGGAACTGGGAGATGGGATGGTACAGGGAATGCTTCCTGTGGAGTGTTGATGGTTTCTTTCTCCTCACTGATAATTACTGTTAGAATTGGACAAGCTAAAGCAAAGCTCCAGGCAAGACAAGTCCAGAGGGCTGATTGTTGGCATCACATAAGGTCTGTGGCCTGTTACAAGTGGTGCCAATACCTTGTTTGTGGGGTTATATCATTCCCCTAAGAAAGTGGAGCTACAGATATCCCATCAAAAGGTTCATGTCTAAGTGAGTGCAGAGTAATTCTACTTGGCTTTATTTTGGCTACAGCAAAATTGTGTTCCTTTCTGTGGGGAAGGAGGATGCAGAGAGCTTGGCTTGACAGCGAGATTTGTGGAATAATAATAATAATAAACAACCAGGTTGGAAGAGACCTTCAAGATCATCGTGTCCAACCCATCAACCAATCCAACCCACCTAAACAACTAACCCATGGCACCAAGCACCCCATCAAGTCTCCTCCTGAACACCTCCAATGATGGTGACTCCACCACCTCCCTGGGCAGCCCATTCCAATGGGCAATCACTCTCTCTGTATAGAACTTCTTCCTAACATCCAACCTAAACCTCCCCTGGCACAGCCTGAGACTGTGCCCTCTTGTTCTGGTGCTGGCTGCCTGGGAGAAGAGACCAACCTCCGCCTGTCTACAACCTCCCTTCAGGTAGTTGTAGAAAGCAATAAGGTCACCCCTGAGTCTCCTCCTCTCCAGGTTAAGCAACCCCAGCTCCCTCAGTCTCTCCTCATAGGACTTGTGCTCCAAACCCCACACCAACTTTGTTGCCCTTCTGTTATAATGGATGCATCATCACAGATTCAGTGCAACTTTGCCCAACTGAAGTTTTCCTTTTAAGTGTCAAAGACGGGAATGAACACATTAACAATGTCACCAAAAACTCAAGAGCTTTATCTTACAGGTGCGCTGATCTTCAGTTATGTTGATTACAAGTGTGCTCTCTGAGCAAAAAGCATCAGACACCCCATATGCCAGTAGAAGTGGCAAGCAGAGGCTTTATGTCTTGATTCTGAAGGTGCAGGGAAGAAATCTGTCTGAAGGAATGGTGTCATGTTACTGGTTGGAATCCTTGTCCTCAGAGGCAGATCCTCTGGACAGAATTTGATGGCTCTTGAAGTGCCACCCAATACACTTAATTTAGGAGATGTAAGAATTTGTTTGTTTCTGCACTTCTGCTGTTCTTTTAATCACTGTTGTGGTTTTTCATGAACCTGAAATTCCCTTGTGAGGTTGACTTCATTTTCAGTTTGTGTTTGGCAGATAGCTCTTACTTGGTTCTTTGAAAAGTGAACACTTTTAGCATCTAGTGTATCACATTGCTGGTGATTGAAGCTGTTCAAAGAGCAAAACTAAGGTGCCTGGAGAATACAGGAAGGGGGAAAAAATAATACACTAGCAAACTGCTTGTGGTGAAGCCCTGGAATGGGTTGTCCAGGGAGGTGGTCGAGGCCCCGTCCCTGGAGGTGTTTAAGCCCAGGCTGGATGAGGCTCTGACCAGCCTGATGTAGTGTGGGGTGTCCCTGCCCATGGCATGGGGGTTGGAACTGGATGATCCTTGTGGTCCCTTCCAACCCTGACTGATACTATGATTTCCTGTACTGAAGACTGAGAAAATACTCTGTTGCCACTGCTTAGCTTTTTACTAATGTATTAGTAATTGAAATGAATTTTTGTGTTGAAGATTCCTACTTTTCAGAACTGATGGTCTGCTACTGGCTTTGTGTATGTTTTTGTTCTCATAGCCATCAAACACACTGCTGATTTGGCTACTTAATGTGATTTTACTTGCAAGCTGAAAGAATTCCAGGCTGATTTTCTGTGTTGCCTACGATTCATCACTTCTTGTCACTTTGGCTGTCCTGAAACTTCATGCTCCTATTTTTTAAGTGTCAGTCAGCTGTTCTTTTAATATTCCCCCTCTAGTTAGAAATGTTCCCCATCTGTGTTTTCTTTCAGTGTTGTGTGATATCAGATTTGAATTATTTTTCTGTAACTTAGAGATATAATCTGTCTCAGAATTATCATAGTATCAGTCAGGGTTGGAAGGGACCACAAGGATCATCCAGTTCCAACCCCCCTGCCACGGGCAGGGACACCCCACACTACATCAGGCTGGCCAGAGCCTTGTCCAGCCTGGGCTTAAACACCTCCAGGGACGGGGCCTCAACCACCTCCCTGGACAACCCATTCCAGGGCTTCACCACTCTCATGGGGAAGAACTTCCTCCTCACCTCCAGCCTGAATCTCCCCACCTCCAGCTTCATTCCATTCCCCCTAGTCCTATCATTGCCTGAGATCCTGAGCAGTCCCTCCCCAGCCCTCCTGTAGCCCCCTTCAGATACTGGAAGACCACAATGAGGTCACCTGGGAGCCTTCTCTTCTCCAGACTGAACAGCCCCAACTCCTTCAGCCTGTCCTCATAGGAGAGGTGCTCCAGCCCTCTGCTCATCCTCGTGGCCGTTCTCTGGACACCTTCCAGCACCTCCAGATCCCTCTTGTCATAGGGGCTCCAGAACTGGAGGCAGTACTCCAGGTGGGGTCTCTCCAGAGCTGAGTAGAGGGGGAGAATCACCTCCCTTGCCCTGCTGGCCACACTTCTCCTGATGCAGCCCAGGATCTGATTGGCTTTCCAGGCTGCAAGTGCACACTGAGAGCTCCTGTTGAGCTTCTCCTCCCCCAGCACCCCCAAGTCTCTCTCCTCAGGGCTGCTTTCCAGCTAGTCCCTGCCCAGCCTGGATTTGTGCCTGGGGTTGCCTTCACCCAGCTGCAGGACCCTGCCCTTGGTCTTGTTGAACCTCCTGAGGTTGGCTTGTGCCCAGCTCTCCAGCCTGTCCAGGTCCCTCTGGATGGATCCCTTCCCTCACACAGCTTG
This sequence comes from Melanerpes formicivorus, assembly GCF_026170545.1. NCBI lineage: Eukaryota > Metazoa > Chordata > Aves > Piciformes > Picidae > Melanerpes > Melanerpes formicivorus. The sequence goes on along the minus strand of NW_027142364.1, from coordinate 20,484,936 downwards.
GTGTCATCAGCAAACTTGCTGAGGGTGCACTCAATGCCACTGTCCATGTCCCCCACAAAGATGTTGAATAAGACAGGTCCCAGACTGATCCCTGAGGGAATTATTATGGGAGAGAGAGACAGAGATATGGAAGAAGCACGTGGAGTTTGAAGAGTGACTATAACTAAAAATAAAAGAGTATTTTACTACCTGCTCTTTGTAAAAATTTGTTAAATGTTAACACTTTTCATTCACTGATTAATGTAATTAGTGTGACTTTGTTAGCTATTTAAGTGTGTTTGTGGGCTGAAATATTTCTGTGAGCTGATATACAGCAGTAGGCTGGAAGAAGACATCATTTTAGGCTGACTTTAATATAGCCTGAGCTTCTGGCTTTAAAAAAAGTCTTATGCCCAGCACTCATTCTTGTAGACCTATTACACTCAGGGTGCATGGACTGCTTCCTTGTACCCATAGGCACTTAATGTTTGCATTCTGAATAGTGAAAATGTAAACAAAGGTGATTCTTTTCTTTTCTTTTCGAGTGTGTGGGGGAAGGAGGTATTATGATAGATGGACCCCAAGTTTCTAAAAGCTTTGGTTGACTTGGAGCAAGTTCAGGATAATTGGAGACTAATCTTTGTGTGAAGTGATGTATCTCATTCTGACATCTTTCACTACCAAGTGTGTTGTGTCCTTCACAGAGGAGTGAAGAAGATTTATGGGAGAAATAACACATTTTTGAAACAAGCCTTTCTGCAGTATGAATAAATGGCTACTTCTGCTAGCAGAGACTAAAAAGAGTGGCAGCAGCATCGAGAATGGGATGCCCTAGATTTCTGCTGCAAAACAGTTGCACAGATAACCCCTTCCCATAAATAATGTAGTGATCTTGGTTGCTGTGCATTGCAGCTATAGAATCAACTTAAACCACTGCCTATTTTAACATACAAAGTACTGTCTAGGATTTGGGGGTGGGGTGGTGGAATCTTTCCTTGGTGTGCTTGATTGATGTATTAATGTTAATGCACCTACAAGACAACCTTGCCACTGAGGGAGCTAATGTGGGAGATGGATTTAAAGGCAATTTGTATCTCTTAGGCTGCTTTGCTCCTGTATATCTAGGTCACTCAACATCTTCTGCAGTCCTCACTGCTATTTTTTCCAATCAGCAGTGGTAAGAGCAAGTATAACTTTAAAAATTAATGTAAACAGTGCTATGGATTTGACTCTTGCTCAGAGAAAAGATGCAAATGGAATTTGAGAATTCCAGTGTTTTGAGCTGGTGGAGAGCAGGAGTGCAGTGTCTGTATAAAAAACCTGAGACTGGAACATCAGCAACAGCAGGACTTGTCTTATTTGCATGGTCTTTCTTTTGTGGTGCAGCTCAATAAAGGAATTAATTGTTGTGGCTCTGCAACTGACTCTGGGCAGCTGCTGAAAAGCTACAAGACTGCAGATGAGTCCTTGATCATGGCTGGGTCCCATTTTCTTCTTGGGCTAACCCTGTCTGTCTGTTTGTCTTTCTTGAAGTTGATGTAATTAAAACCATGAGTTTTCACTCCTGTTTAGCAAATTTTTCCTTTGAAGAAGAAGAAACTAAAAGCTTTACAAAGATGACTTCTTCATTTGTCTGCCCTTTCATTAGCCTCTACCTTTTCAGATCTATTTTTTTAAAGTGTATATGGATGTGATTAGACTTGTAGTAGCAAGTTTCATATGCTTCTACTTAATAGAAACACCTCTGAAGTACTACTTTAGATTGTGTTTTTATTGGTGCTTCATGCTCTGAATAGGATGTAAAAAAGAAACAGTAATGCAGCCAGGTTCTTATTCCCCAGGAGTTTCCACTTGAGGCTTCGTGGTTATAGAAAGAGCTGTTTAACTCATACTGTTAAGTCTCATCCTATGCTTGTTATTTAGACTGAACAATCAGGTGATGATCTAAGCAATCTCCTTTTTCCTAACATCTTGCAGCTTCTCTCTTGCTGATTTCATCAGTACACTTATATTTCTGTGGTCCTTTAAGTGAAACACATACCACAAAAAAGGACCTTGTATTCCTGTCCTTGAACAGCAGATTTCAGATATCCAAAGGCTACACTGATGCTGAAACTTCTGTCAATTACAACCTGAAGCATAGTCATTCATCCCTTCCACTATATTGCTGCTGTTGTTCTCTGTGCTTCTGCTGTTCCATTCCACCAGGGTCAGTGGCAGAAGTCCGAAGTGAGTGGAGAAATAGGCCCTGGGATAGGAGGTGTAGAGAGAGAGTCATGTATCCTGTGGGGAGGTTCATGTGGGCTTGGTCATACAGCTTCATCTCTAATCCATAGATAAAATAAGTCAATATCTGATCTGTTTTGCAGAAGGAATGTTGGAATGTAAGGACAAAGCCTGACTTCTCAGTTTTTTCACATCTTTAGATATTCAAGAATTTTATGAAGTGACCTTACTGGACAATCCAAAATGCATTGATCACTCTCAGCCATCTGAACCAATACAGCCTGTGAATACTTGGGACTTCTCCAGCCTTCCAAGCACAACAGTGACATCAGAAACACTGCCGAGCAGCCTTAGCCCAAGCGTAGAGGTATGATCTAGAAATCTCTGGTTTGTTTCTCTTGTTGAGTCTGTCAGCTCAACATTGCTCTGTGCACTTCCTTCATTTATCAAATATTCATTTCCATAGAAAACATGCATTATTAAGATCAATAGTCATGGGGGGGGTTAATGACTGAAATGTTTAGGAACAGATGTGTGCATTTTGCTTAGTCAAAAATTGATAAACAGGTTTGTCAAATGTACCATTAAGTGACCACTACCTTGGATTTATGCTCTGAGTGTGGAATCTCAGTGATAGGTGTAGTGTGCCCTTACTCCTTCATACTGGTGACTCTTCTGTCATTGCTTCATTAATAATTTGGGAAACCTGAAGCCATATCTTCCTGATTGTAAACTTTCCAGTCAGTGCTTCATAGAATCAATAAGGTTGGAAGAGACCTCAAGATCATTGAGTCCAGCCTGTCACCCAAGACCTCAGGACTACTAAACCATGGCACCAAGTGCCACATCTAATCCCCACTTGAACACCTCCAGGGATGGGGACTCCACCACCTCCCTGGGCAGCACATTCCAGCAGCTAACAACTCTCTCTGGGAAGAACTTTCTCCTCACCTCCAGCCTAAACCTCCCCTGGTGCAGCTTGAGACTGTGTCCTCTTGTTCTGGTGCTGGTTGCCTGGGAGAAGAGACCAACCTCCACCTGGCTACAATCACCCTTCAGGTAGTTGTAGACAGCAAGAAGGTCTCCCCTGAGCTTTCTCTTCTCCAGGCTAAACAATCCCAGCTCCCTCAGCCTCTCCTCACGGGGCTTATGCTTAAGGAGAGGCTGCTCCTTATACAGCTGTATTCTGGAAGGACCTTTTGTTTGAAAACTATGTGAATCCAGTTGTCAGTAGTGAATGATGAGAAAACTGGGCAGGGAAATGCCCTTTGTGTTTTCACTGTTTCAAGTGAAAATATTGTTCCTGCCCAAACTGAAGTTACAATGTTGCTTGAAATTTTTTTCCTCAGACGTACTCTTTGTCCCCGAAGAGGTCAGGATTGTTTCAAGTGTGTCCTCAGTGCTGACAGTATTGGGAAAGGTGTTTGAGCTTTTCAGTAGTAACTGGAGGCAGTGAGCTGTGCTGATGCATTTTCATGGAAGGATACTAGAGCTCAGGAGGAGCACTGGCAGAGACTAGCCAAAGGGCTAGTGCTGCAGCCTGTAAGGAACCTCCAAAGCTTGGACTAGCCAGCAAGACAAAGTAGTTAGGATGCTTTACTAAGTGAACTCTATCAGAGGCTGTTTGGACTTCATAAGATGATCCAGTTAGCTGCAGAACATAATCAAGTATGTGATGTGCTAGTGAGTTAGTGCAGCTGAAAAAAAGGGCTTCTGCTCTTTGTAGCATTTTTGAGAGATGTGTTAGAAATGCATTAATGGAAACTGTAGAGGAAATCAAAGAATGAAGTTATATTCACTCAGCAAGCAGAACTTGGCTAGTAGATGAAAGGTCAGCCTAGCCAGGGCCAAGAGTTGTATATTTGCCAAGAACAGTCATTAAGATCTCTTTATATGAAAAAAATGGAGCTGTCTGCTGTATTTTTTAGCTCTGTAAGTAATAGAACACTGAGTGATTAAAAGTCTAGTTGACCTTACAGTGTAGGTAGGAAAAAATTATTTCCCTTTTGATTTTTATGACTTCTGATTATACAGTGGAAAACTGAAGTGCTGTGTCTCTTTGGAATCTTACCTGGAACTGCACAGAGAAGGCCACAGCCATCACAGTCACCTTAATGAAAACCTTCTCTAAGGATTGTCATGTTGGGAGAAAATGGAGTAATGCTAGAGCATGTGAGGAATAGTATGGCAAACACCATTGTGCCAGTTGCTAAGTCATAGTATCGTAGTATCAGGGTTGGAAGGGACCACAAGGATCATCTAGCTCCAACCCCCCTGCCATGGGCAGGGACACCCCACACTAGATCAGCCTGCCCAGAGCCTCATCCAGCCTCGGCTTAAACACCTCCAGGGACAGGGCCTCAACCACCTCCCTGGACAACCCATTCCAGGGCTTCACCACTCTCATGGGGAAGAACTTCCTCCTCCCCTCCAGCCTGAATCTCCCCACCTCCAGCTTCATTCCATTCCCCCTAGTCCTATCACTCCCTGAGATCCTGAGCAGTCCCTCCCCAGCCTTCCTGTAGGCCCCCTTCAGATACTGGAAGGCCACAATTAGGTCACCTTGGAGCCTTCTCTTCTGCAGACAGAACAGCCCCAACTCCTTCAGTCTGTCCTCATAGGAGAGGTGCTAAATGATCTAAATTTTTGAGCTGTAGAACTTCCCTTTTGAAGGTATGGTGAAAATGGAGTCTCTGAGAAGCATGAGCAAAATGGACTGTAGAGCATAGGGTAGGCAAGGATAGTGAAGTTTATGTTGTCTACCAAGGTGGTTTGAAAGAAGCTGGTTCTAATGCATGTCATGTTTGTCTATGGAAAGAATTTAATAAGGCAGTTTAAGAGTCACTACAGTGGCCCTTACTCAGGGAGGATGGATATGTGTAGGAGCAAGGCAGGAAGGGAGGATCTGCATTCATCAGGTACAGGGAATTATTCTACAGTCTTTTTGGAGCTCCTTGGAAGGGGTAAAAGAGCCAAATAGTAGCTATCAAAGTTGCTGCTAACAATTTTGTCAAATCTTCTTTCTAACCTGGTAGTTGTTATTGTAGTAGGAAGAAACAAATGTGGTAAATTCTGTGTGCTGTAAAACAGAAGAGTTATCTCTTGGGAATAGTTGGCTCTTGAGAGAGTGCATCAGTTCAAGCTGCTAAGAAATGCATTAAAGTTTGAGTTATAAGTGAAAATAGCCTGAGTAAATGTATAGTTATGAATGTTATACACAATGAACATATATATATATATATATGAATTTTTATTGTAAATTAAAGATCTATTACAAATTGTAATCAAACTGTGTGAGTTGCTGCTTCAGAAGCTAAGACAAGAATGAAGCCCTGAGTGGCTGAGGGAATTAATGGGCAAGTTCCAGTTCAGCACTCAGGACTTAGTACCTGTAAGGCAGTATCTTTTCCTTCAATGTTTTGAAATTTAACAAACATTGAGGAGAAATGTTTATATCTTGACAGTTTGTATTCCATGTACTTGCAGTGTGTAGTACATGAAAGTGAATGGGCTGATCCTGGAAAGCTTCATGTGGTTCCTGTTCAAGAATAGGCTTCATTTATAGGTACTTAGGGCTTTTTATATTTGGCTTTAATCAACCCAAGGGTGTAACAATTCTGGTACAAAATGTGTTTAATGATTTGTTTTGCTTGCTTAAATATACTTGAGATTGGAGGGAGCCCAAGTTTGCTGTATCTGATTTTGTTCTTAGCTGGCACCTTGTCTATTTTACTCATTTATTATTATTAACAGAAACTGTCACTTTTGGGAATTGTAAGGCTGCTGCCCAGTTCAATATTACTTCACTAACCAGTTGCAACTAGGTTAGCAAAGCAGATGCACTTTGAGGTTCTTTTAGCTCTATTCTGTTGCCTGCCAGGCTGGTAGGGCTCTATGTGATAAGAACAGGACAGTGTTTTTCTTGCTTGCAAGATGTTAGCCTTGGAACCAGTATTCAAGAGAAGCATGGCCAGCAGGTTGGGGGAGGTAATTCTCCCCCTCTGCTCCACTCTGGTGAGATCCCACCTGGAGTACTGTGTCCAGTCCTGGAGCCCCTGTTACAAGAAAGGTAAGGATGTGCTGGAACGTGTCCAGAGAAGGGCTACGAGGATGAGCAGAGGGCTGGAGCACCTCCGGTGGAGACAGACAGAGAGTTGGGGCTGTTCAGTCTGGAGAGGAGAAGGCTCCAAGGAGACCTTATTGTGGCCTTCCAGTATCTGAAGGGGCCTACAAGAAAGCTGGTAAAAGACTTTTTAGGGTGTCAGGTGGTGAAAGGACTAGGGGGAGTAGAGCAAAACTAGAAGTAGGTAAATTCAGATTGGGTGTTAGGAAGAAGTTCTTCCCCATGAGGGTGGTGAGAGACTGGCACAGGTTGCCCAGGGAGGTGGTGGAAGCCTCATCCCTGGAGGTTTTTAAGGCCGGACTGGATGTGGCTGTGAGCAACCTGATCTAGCATGAGGTGTCCCTGCCCGCGGCAGGGGGTTTGAACTGGCTGATCCTTGAGGTCCCTTCCAACCCTGACAATTCTGTGACCTTTCAACTCAATGACATTTTATTTATCTACTTTTTTTATTGCTGTGGTTACTCAGGGCTAAATGACTATTCTTCCAGCTGACACTTTGATGTGAGAGTTGTTTAGGGGAGCATTATATTCCTACTCCCAAAGTGATTAAGGATTGTATTACAAGAACTTTCTACACAGCTGACTTTGGGAATGACTTTTTAGTAATGCATGCTTGTGTGTATACATAGAATAGTGGTGTACAAGCTTAGGTTGCCTGAGGACTTTGGATGGGGTCTAGCCTAGTTCTTCTTTTCCCTTCCTACCTCTAGGTGAAAGAATTGGAGTTGGTCATCTCCATAGGTATTGTATTAGAGAAAGTTGAGGCTGCAGATTGCAGTTTCCCCGTTCACAGCAATCTGTTTTCTTTTCCATATTTTATGTTTCCTGGAAGCTTATTTGACAGCTTCATTTTAAGCTCCAGTTAAAACAAACAACAAAAACCCCACCAACAAATAAAATGCCTAAGACACTGATAAACAGGAAGGAATGTGAGTCCTTTCAGCTCTGGGAACCAGCAAAAACATGGAGTAGGAATTCAGTTTGGAAAGGATGAAAAGTGCATTCGTTTGTCTTAAATACTGCATGCATTAGCAGAGGAGCTAGCAAATGCAAAGCAAGATCTTTTAACCCTGGTAACTGTGCAAGGGAAGCACGGGTAGAGGAGGGAGCAGGCTTTTGAGCTGTTTGCTGTGATCTGTGGTGCCATCTGTAGGTGGGACAGTTTGTGTTTGAAACCGGAATCCCTGGTAGAAAAATCTCCTTAGGCCTAAGCGAGTCGTGCTTTGATAAGGAGATAGTTGTCTTGTGGCTTTTCCTGTTTAATCTGTAAGGCATGCTTTAATGCTGCATTTGTTGTGAATCAGAGAATTGAAGTGTTTGCTGTTTAGCTTGGATTAGAAGTAGCCAGAGTAAATTAATTTTAGATGCTGGAAAAAACCCACTGAACACACTGTGCCAAAAGAAATGTTTCATCTAGGAGGTGGCACTTGATCTAGAGTGTCTTACAGTTGGGCTAACAGATCTCTATTTAATGAGTAATGGTGGCTTAAGTACTTTTGTCTGATCTGTGGTTTCCCCATTTATCTGCACAGGTCCTTGTGTTCAGAGTCTGGCATGTAGAGATTGTCTGGATCCCTGTATTCTGTGGCCTTTTGCCAAATTCTTTTTATTGGAAAAGCAAAAGGAAATAAGGGAAGCAGGCAAAACTATAGACATCAGCTAAATTTGATACCAAGGCAGTGTGGAAATGAAACTCCATGAATTTTGCAATCAAAATAACTCAGAATCATTTGTGAGGTCAATCAGATTGCAACCCACTGAGCCTTGATGAAAAAGCTTTTCCTTATTTTTGATTGAAATCTTAGTTTCCATTTATTTGTGGTTTCTTAAGTCATGTAACACCAACTTGGCTCTGTCTTCTGGGTAACCTCATTGTAGGTGCTGTAAGGCTGCTTTTAGTTTCCACTGAGGTTTTTTTCTCTAAGCTGAAACAAGCTCCATGCCCTCATCCTTTTTAAGGGGCATATCTTCCAGCTGGTTATTGCAGAACTTGCTCCAGTTTATCAACAGCCTTGTTGTACTGGGGAGTCCAAAACTGACTGCAGTATTCCAGATGTGGTCTTAGACTTGCAAAGCAAGTTCTGCTTGATGCTCCAGACTGTTTCTGCTAATGCATGTCCTGTTAACCTCCCGTTCTATGAAGACATACTGCAGGCTCATGTTTGGTTTGCTTGATATCTGTAGAAAGACAAATCATATTCAGCCTGAATACTCTGAAATGGGATAGTGTGAAGCTAACTTACTTTACACCTCCAGTGTAGGAAGTAGCAAGTGCAAGTGGTGATGTCTTTTTAACCCTAGTAAGATTTTGATCAGTTTTTTACCTCTTAGTAAAATGAGCTGCCATAGGCTAGTGGAAAGAGCTTTGGATGTATGGTTTCCAGGGGAGTGGGAAAAAAGTCTGTGTTTAATAGGTAGCAGTTTGTATTCAAAATGGAATGGTGCATCAAGCAGTTAGTTTGGTCTTAAGTGAAATCTTGGGAAGAGATACCTGCATGTATAGAGTGCATTATTAAAGCATCAGGATGGTCTGATTTGCTTGTCCTGTTTCTGACTTTGGTGAGCTGCAGTATCCTTACCTGGCCTTTACAAATGCAGGCAGTTGCATCTGTCGCAGTAACAGGCTGTTCCTGGTAAAATCCCAAGTGTGTTGCACTGCCTTCAAATAGCTTCTTTGCCTTCATATTGATAAAGATTCAGTACTGGCTAGCTTGCTGATAAATTATGCCTTAGTTTTGTGCTCCCTGTTAGATTGGCCCTTTAATGTATCTCTTTTGAATGTCTATTGACTGTTATTTAAATCAACTGCTTTTCTATAGAAATGGTGTGCTTATTTTACTGAGCACCTAGTAGTGCAGAGTCTTGGGTCACTCAGGATCCTAGCTGCTCTCTCTCTGCTAACTTTACAGTGGGGAATTATTTGGCTTTTGCCTTCAATCCTTGAAACCTAGGCTGTTGGTACAAATAGAAAAATGCAAGTTTTGAACTAAAGCAGGGGCAGACTTCTGGTCAAACTGAATGCAAAAGCAACCAAAGCCCCTGTGCTCAGTTCAGGGTGAGTGTGCAAGCAATAAAAATCTGCTGCTTCTAAAAACTTAGCTTTCTCAATTCAGAAGTAAATTGAGAACTTGGGGGGAAACTGTGTGGCTATGGTATCTTATGTTTTCTTGTAATAATTGCATCTTGCAGCCAGGTTCAAAGGTAGCTTGATAAAGTAGGTTACTGCATCTTACAATTTTAATGTTTCCTTTACTGAAGGAACTGAGAACATGCTTGCAGTGATGATGGTGCTTGATCTTCACTGAGTCTTTGAAATGTCTCCTCAAATATGCTGAGGTTAGGCGGTTGACATACCTTTGCAAAGCCAAGCCGAGCCTGCTTCTCTGGTTACACCTGTGACAGCTGTGTGTTATCCAGGTTTTCTCATCGAATCTGAGAGCAAATTAGCATTTAAATAAGCATGTGCACTTTTAAATTTGTGGATAGATGAAGAAATTGCTTATCTGCAAAATCAGTGTTTTCCAAAGCCTTCTTTTCATCTGCATGACTTAATTCTATGCGTGGTGTATCTGTGCACCACTTTTCCTTTCGTTATCTGGTGACTTCGTAGATAGAATCTTTCACACTGGGAAAAGAATAAGCCTGTGAAGGCACAAAAAGTGACTCCCAAACATAACCTGAAAGAATTGGTAGATAATGCAGGCCAAGGAAAAAAACACATCTCCTTTGTTTCTTACATTGTTTTCTTAATGCCACAAACAGCAGTGAATGGAAATTAATGGAAACTTACCTTTTTCCTTCGGCCCAAACTGTATAGAACAGTTATTGCTGGTTGTTCTTGAGATTGCTTGGAGCTGATAGAGTATCTTCAGCATGGAAACAACTCAGCTGAAAGTTGCAAACACTGTTTCTTCTGAGCTCCAAAATGTAACGCATGCTTGCTTGCTGAAGGAGTGTTAGAATTTTAAGAGGCAGTGTGTCCTTTCCTTATGACAATGCTGACCCTCATGAATGTTTGACTCTTGGCCAGTCCTTTTTTGGAGAGTTTATTTCTTCTACGTGCAGTATTTCCAGTGGGAAGTCTGCAGAAGTGGCTTTTGGGCTAGAAAACACTTCTGTATGTACAGTGCTCTCTTTGAGTACTTGTCCATCTGTGTAGGGTAAGAAAATGTGTATTGGTGTTTGCTACTGCTTTTTGGTTTTTTTACCTACCACTGTGGTATGTGTGATTGGTGGCTTTTGTGTTCTATGTGGACTTTCTGTGGTGTTGACTGGCAGATGAGCCTGTAGAGAGCTGATACCTGCAGAGCCGTGATAAAGGGCTCTAATGGAGCTTGGTTGTACTTACTCTGATTTGTGCAGTGGCTGTGTTACTAGTTTGCAAGCATGCTCTTTAGGAGGCAACTTTCTGTCTGCTCTGGAGTTTTTGATGTGCCTGTTCACAATGAGCAGTCTGAGCCACAAATCCTCAGCAAAGAAACACCTTTCCCTGCCCCCTACCTATCTGGATAGGTCTCTCTTCCACATTTATAAGTCTACATCAGTAACCTGAAAGAGGTTACCTGCTTTCTATGACCACACTAATGGGCCTCAGGTATTGTTAAAAGAATGGCAGTGAGTGTGGGGGGGAAAAACCAGCATGATGATGATGGTTCTTAGCTTTGAAAGAGTCCCAACAAAGGCACAAGAGTAAAAAATTAAGGAACAGAAGAAAGTGACCCTAAATGTAAGCTGGTTGTGGCCAGGGGTAGTCTGCACAAAACCTGCTAATCATGAACCATGGTGGCTGAGAGAAATTTGAGTGCTGGGGAAGTGTCATTGATCTTTACCCTTCACAGACAGAGTGTGAGGGAGAAGCAGTCTGTGTTTGCTGTTGGGGCTCCTGAAGTGAAGCTTGTGTAAGAAACAAACGTGGACTGACTGCATATTTTAGGGTAGTCAAGGAAGATGTTTCTGGGCAAGACTCTGGACATGTGCCAAGTCACCTAAAAATGCATTTACTAGGTTGCTCCTAACTTTTTGGATGCTTGCACTTTGTTAATTTCTGTGACCTTTCCAAGGGAATTGAGAAATTCAAGGATCATTTCTTTGTGAGGCACCTCATGTGCATTCAGCTGTGAGACTGTTTTGTTTGTGTCGTGGCTTGGTGTTTGCTTTATTTTCTTTTTGTTATTAGTGGTTTGGTTTCTTTTTTCTTTTTTTTTTCCTCTGAAAACCAGGAAAGCTTCATGAGCTGAATCAGTTCTTTTATCAGCTGAACTTACAGCTGTCTGTCTTGAGCCTTAGCAATCTCAAAGATGTGCATTTTCCCCACTGATGCTTTGCAGCAGTGAAAACTTCACCTGGGCATTGGTAGTAGAAATTCTTCACAGCATTGGTAGACAATATAAAAATGAAAAGCATCTTGGGCTTGATTTGGACTCACAAGGTGAAAATCCTGATCTTGGTGGCTGAATAGTCTAAGATATACCTTGAAATTCCATTCAAGCTGTTCAGAGGTGCTTGTATGAGCAGGCAATCAAGTTTCACTTCCATGGTGTGGGTTTTTGGGGGGTTACCTTTATTGTTTTGTTTAAAATTAGAGGATTGACTTTAGAATGTCCTCTTTTCCCATTGTCCTGTGACTCTACTATTTGCCCACAGGAGGAAATCTGTAATTTGAAGAAGAGGAGTTTCCTTATTTCTTACCTTTTTCTTTTCTGCCCCTACCCCAGTACGTGACAGAGCCAAGGACTGAAGTGCAGTGAAGTCACAGCAAACTTCAAGGGAATAATGCTTTAAATATCTACTTAATATATTCTAGAATTATTTGCTGTTGTGAAATACAATCAGTTTGGCTGGTGTACACCTTAGGCTAAGAAGGAAAATATTGGAGGTGAGATGGAATAGCTTGAAATAATTTATTGGGGTTTTTTCAATCTCCTTCATGGCTTTTGTAGCAGAGATGTCAGTGGGAGAATAGAGCAGAAATGGAGTGAACCAGTTGCTTTCAATGCCTCTTGTGGGAAATTATTGTAATAAGGTTCTTACCAATGTATGAAAACGTCAGTTTAGTGTGTTATGGTACATGGAAGGTTTTTGTGTGCCCCAGTGTTTGACTTGTCCCAGCTGTGCCAATGAGGTTGAAAGACAATGCCTGTGCACACAAACTTTGCCTTGTCACTGCGTTACAGTGTTACAAAAGGAAATGAAATTCTAGGTTAATTCGAGGCTCAAAATAGCATTTCTCTTGCAATATGCATTACTCTTTCCTTGCCACTTTCTTCTCTCCCTCTTCTACATGGAATATTCCATTCATTACTGGCTAAGAAATCAGTTATTTTGCAGTCTGCAAATGCTGAAATGACGTTAGAGGAGAAATACTTGCTTGCCACCAAAACTATTTTTGAACAAATGCTTCATTTTAGAAACTGCAGCCAGCTAAGAAAAGCTGAATTGAATTTTTTTGCTCTAAAATAATTTTGTATTGCATTTCATCAAATGATTCCCTGTGATGCTCATGTGTTAGGTAATCCTGAAAGAGGAGTATATGAAAGAGACTGCGAGGAGGTACTTAACTGGTATGGAAGAGGATCTGACATCTTTTGTAGGATATTTTCCAGGAGGAATTTAAGTTTCTTAGCCATAGGTAATCAAAATAGGTTGAGAATCTTTCATGAAACTTAAGGCATTTGTATTTTAGCCTGCCTTTTTTTTTTCCATTTTTACTATTATTGTTGTTTTTTTCTCCATGGTGTTTCTACCTCTGAATGAATCCCAAGGGAACCTGGCACGCATTCTACTGTTGTGATTATTAAACAGTGTGCTTTTTGTCACTCTGTTGAGATGGTGTTTAGCTGTGATAGGAAACAAACCTTTTAAATGTTTGGAAAGCTACCTGCTATGCTGAAACAATGGATTGCTTATGCATTGTAACAACAAAGGTAAGGTGATAAAGCTTTTGATGAATGCCTACAATCTTGGCAGTTCTTGTTCAGCCTTTCCTCCTGCTTTTATCTACCTGTAATGAAAATGTCTTAATGGTTTTCTGAGGTTGTTTTATTTTCTTTTTTTAAACTTGAGCTGCACAGACTGCCAGAATGAATTCTGTGGCTGTTGCTAAGAGCAATCATAGATGTTAATTCTTCTGAGAGCTAATTATACATGTACAGAAAAATTGAAGTGTAGTAGAAGGGTGAATTATTTCCTGTCATTCTGCCGTAAGGCTCTCTTCTGTGCAAAATGACTCTCTTCAAATGTGCTAAAATGGTAGTTTACTTTTTATCCTGGAATAAAGAATTTCAAATGACATGTTTAAGGCAATAATTAAAGAGAAGGTGAATTTGGGACGTCCTGTTAGGGATGGATATATTTCAAGCTGCCTTGTTATTTTGACATCTTGCTGCTTCGGGCTGAAGAGACTGAGGCAGTTTAGTATCAGTACTTCTGTGCTAGGATGAAGTTTTAGGTGTCACTGATTTTAGTACAGTTCAGTTAGATCTGCTAAAGAGAAAATCTGATGCATATACAGAGTGTGTTAGTAGTGTGTGAGGGCATTATTGGGGAGTTTAGTTTTCTGGAAGCTTTTTGTGTTCCTGCAAGTGAGGAACTGTTCTGTGTTGCTCCCTTTTCCCTGGTTGTTCAAGCAGTTGCAGGATTCATGTTTTGGGGTTTTTTTAAACAAGTTTCTCAGACTTCTAGCACTCTTCTGGTTAATTTAAAAGCATAAAACAAGTTCCTATGAACATCCTTCTTGAAGTACAATAAAACTGAACATCTTTGAGGATGTTATGTGGCTTTAGTGATAGCTTTTTTAAAGAGGAGAGGTCAAGATGCTTATCAGGCTGTTTCACATAGTGAGGCATAGACTGGAATGGGTGAAGTTACTTTATCTCTCACCAGCAATGGAGTCTTTCTGCTCTCTGAACTGTCAGGGGGTTTTTAGAAGTGAAACATAGCCTTTAAAATCACATGTGATTAATAGCATTTGTTTATGGTATTTCTGCTTTATCTCTTTAAGAATGCTTTCTTTTGCACAGTGAGATTAGGATGGGGCATTAATGCCTTGGTTTTGGAAAAGGGAGGGGCAGTGCTCTCACTTTTATAATTCAACTGCTCGACTTTAGTTTGTGCATTTGTTTACCTTCCCATATCTATTTGTCTAAGAGTAGAAAAAACAACTTACATGAAAAGTGAAGCCACCAGAAGATGTATTCTGGGGAAAATATGTTTTTAAATGTGATTTGCCCAGCTTTGAGTGCTAAGCAAGTAAGACTGCTCACAGAAATGCAGCACACAACAGGAAGAGATCATCTCTGCACAGCATAGTCTTAGATGGGCTTAGTCTGATCATGTATTTCCACCTGGAGTTATTGGCACTTAATCCTTCCTGCCTGTTTCATGTGAAGTTTTGGCCTCATTTAACCAAGTGCTGCCCTAGTATCATGTAGCTTCAACTAAATCTGCTCAAAAGTGGGGCTTATAAAAGAATGGATTGTTTCTCTGGGAGCATGTGTGCACCTGATGACTTTAAAAGTTGTAGTCCAATGAAAATTACATTCCTTGGTTTTGTGCATAAACCTATTTCCCAAAAGTCAAGGAAAAAGAATGCATATAAGGCAGGCAATTTTGAAACCAGCAGTGAAGAAATGTATGGCATGATTAATAATACTGTTAAATGCTTCCCCTTTCTCTACCCTGAGTGGAGGAGTGTTTGGAACAGTTCATTGTTTATTTCTGAAGAGGGAAGAATTTGGTCAGCATGATGAATTTTTTTAATGAATGTGATCTTTGATAATTTTCTTGCACTAAACTCAGAAGTAAGATCTAGTCACGATGGGAGAACAGATCCTTGCACTACATTCTGTCCTGTCTAAGGTCTAACTAGTTTAGTTTCCCTAGTCTGTTGGTGTGCTGCAAGGAGTACTGATTAATACAGCACCTTCTTTTTTTTTGGGTGGTTTTTTTTTTTGCTCCCTATGTGGGCACATTTGATTTGATGTAGGTAGGCAAATTTGCATCACTGCAACCATGGATACTATTAAGAGCAGGCACGTGGGTGAGCTTACAGTAATGGTTTTTATTTAAGTAACAGTTTTAAATTAGTCCATGCCACTTCAAAATACAGAATAGGAAGAAATCATTAATTTCTCCAGAAAAGTCATTTCTGAGCATCCCTTCTTAGTTGTCTTGTTTTCAGGAGTATACTTCCAGTGAACCTTGGAATTTCAAGTGCTGTAAACTTTCTTCAAGTATTTCTAAAGCTACTGCAAAAAAAAAAATATATAAAAAGGTTGTTTTGTACAATTTTTATTTCAAAATACTTAGAGGCATGTTGCCTGGATGATAGCAGAGCAGTATCAGTCTGGTCTGGTCTGGTCCAGTACCACCTTTCTCACCGTAGCCAAGCCCCACGGCAGGGTGGAAGCATGTACGGTGCAGCAGCGTATTACCAAGGGAGAAGGAGGAAGAGTTTTTTTCTAGGTTGTTAAATTTAAAAGTCATGAGTCTTCAAAAATCCTCTGTCACCTCTGCTCTGGGTGAGCACAGTGTTGTGGCTGCACACGGCAGGATCCTGCACGGTGGCTGAGCACAGCAGCACAACTACAGTCAGTAGTTGGGACGATGACATTGAGTTGGAGTGATACCTGCAGATTTCCTCCCTTGGGTGTGCAGTGGGTCAAGAAGTTCCATTGTTGTTTGTGTCTGTTTTAAGAATTGCCCTCAATGTGAGTGACTTGTGCCTTCTCACCCAGCAGTTAGAGGTGTAAAAGGGAGTGTCAGAATCTCTTGCACTGGAAGTGACCTAGCCCAAATACCTGCTCCAAGCAGCAGTGTCAGCATCAACTTTAGACCACGTTACTTAGCACTTTGGGGTTCTATAAATCCCTTTGCCTAAAAATTGTCTTCTCTTGCTGTCCCCAACAAGGACTGAACTTATTTTTGCTTGGTAGCCTTTTCTCAGACATAAAAAGCTTCTGCTAGCTCCTTCAAAGCTGCCTTTTCTCCAGGATGAACAAACACAGTTCCTCTTCAGCCACTTGGCCATCTCAGTGGCTCTTCACTATACATGATAAACTGTGTCTGAAATATAAGAACAAGTGTTTGGACAAAATACAAGGAGAATTTACAATGCAAGGTTTTTTGCCTCCTTGGAGGCACTGTGTGCATAAAACCTAAAGACTCTGTTAGTAGCAAATAAAATGTGACAGAGGCAATTATTTGGAAATGGGGACAATTAAAAGCTAAACTCTTGTGTATAAATTTGATGCAGAAATTGCATGGCAGATCTGAAGGAGGATGCTTTCTTTAAGAGGAGGAACAAAATACAGAATTCTGTGAATTTAAAACTGCAGGAGAGACTGAAACAGTTATATGGGAAATTATTACACTGAAAGCTTGACTGCTAAATAGTCCACAACAGCCCTTCCAAGTTGGCACATGTGAATGGTGTGTCATGATGGGTTTTTGGCCAGGATCTTCATTTTGCCAACATTCTGTGTCCTCACTGAAAAGCAAACTGCTTTCCAAACATATTGGATTGGACTGTGTATAACCCATAGTTATCTGGTGGACCATTTGAGT
This sequence comes from Melanerpes formicivorus, assembly GCF_026170545.1. Lineage (NCBI taxonomy): Eukaryota > Metazoa > Chordata > Aves > Piciformes > Picidae > Melanerpes > Melanerpes formicivorus. The sequence goes on along the minus strand of NW_027142364.1, from coordinate 20,468,045 downwards.
CAGGCTAATGATGCACTGCTTGGCTTTGATTTGCCGCCTGGTTGTAGCGTTGAAGGAACGCAGGCAAAAATCAACCACTGCAGAAACTTAGGGAAGTGAAGATAAAAAAGGGGACACTGCTAATGTTGGCAGTGCCAGCAGATGGTATGAAATTGCTCTTGCATGTAATCTTGAAGTACAATGCAATGCCAAAGAAGCAGCTGCCTGCTTGCTAGTTGTGAAGTGTCAAAATCAAGGATGGTTGAAGGCGAGAGGATTGGCCAGCTTTCCTTTGGAATAGGAGACCAAGCATGTGAGTAATGTATGCCATAGCTGGGTTTAAAGGAACGAGGAATATAAACAGAGAACACTGATCCTGTGGGCATGCCAAGAGAAAGGATGTCCCAACAGCATGTGTTTGTGCTTGTGAACAAGCCTTTAAAATGCTGCAGTTTTAGTATGTGGGATGGGCTTCAGCTGAGGGTCACACTTCTAACACAGGATAGCAAGAGGTTGGTTAAATCCAGAGGTTGTAGCTAAAGAACTTAATAAATACTGTGTCTTGGATTCCATGGATGGAGTTGAAGGGGGCTTGAAGATGGAAAAGCTTCAAGGTGATGAGTGAGAACACTGAGGGTCCTGATATGTAAAAACTGAAAAGATGTACTAAGAAAGCATGAGCAAACAGACTGACTGAGGCAGACACCTGGTTAATTCCATTCTACTCTACTCCATTCTACTTTCAAACCATGAAAGTTTATGTTCTTACTGTCTATCAATAACTAGGATATAGCTTTCTACCTTCAACTACTTTTCAGGCAAATTCTCTCTAGAGTAATTTTTCTCTTAACATTTTATTTGGTATTTTCCCAGCCACCAACAGTTGAGGACTCAAACTTCCTGGGCCAGAGGTGATTGCTCTGTGTTCATCTTTGGCTCTCCTACATAGATTGTCTAGCCTCACCAAAACAAAAATGAAGTACAAAAGAAAGGTATAGATCTGGGGTGGGTGTGGCTCATATACAGAGCATCTTCAACTGGTAATCTTTGCTTACATGTCTGGTCTTTCTAAATGACTGCCAATATGCAGGGTCATTGCATTGATAACCCAGAAGTTATTAGAGTTGTGTACCTTCTCAGGCAGAGACACCGGTGGAATTTGTATTCATTGGAGTTTGTGTGCTTGAAGAACCTGGATACCACATATCTGAGATGCTTTCATAGGCTGATGAGTCTTACATGAAGCACTTGAGCCTTTAAGTTAGTACTTATTTCTCCTCCTGTTTTAAAAGTAAAAGCTGATAAGTAAGAATACAAATAAGTGACAAATGTGTAATATTTGGTTATTGCACAAATTCTGGACATGTTTGGTTGGGAAATGATTGAAAAGGAGGTAAACCAAGTATCTGTAAAATACCAACACTTCCAGCAGTTGAATTCTACAACTTGTGGACTGATTCTAAGAATCAGTCTGTGGACTGTGTTGAGGTTGGAGATGTTGAATGCAGCAATACAAAAAGGAGGATAACTCTGTGAAATGGGTCCTATATATAAGACCTTTGGAAAGCTTTTTCACTGCCCCATTTGCCTGCCTGTAACTGGGGGTTTATTTCTCAGAAGCTGATGGTCATAACCTGAGCAATTTTTCAGGTGAGATTAATGGAAGCAGAGGATTGAAACAGTCATTCCTGATCAGTTTTGCTTTGCTGCCCTTGATTACTATTGGAGTATTCAGCCTGTGGCTTCACATGGGACAGTGAACTAATCTATCAGCTGGCTGCTATTGAGAGTGCTTCTACTTCCTTTTCTTCACTGCTTACCTGCTAGGAACCTAGTAAGATTTGTCCTTTTCTGCTGTCTAGTGAGTGAAAGCAGCTCATGGAAAAGGTAGAGGCTGGTAAGGAGAGTTGAAAAGCATTGAGCAGTTAAATTGACTCAGCTGCCTCTCAAAAGGCAGGTAAAATGGTAAAGACTTAACAGCTGAACAATTTGGAGGGAGAAGGGGAGGAGAGCAGTGATTCTCTCTTCAGTAAAATCAATGTTTGCCCTGTTTGGCTATTGTTCATGAAACTGGACCCTTGGAGTGCACAGCTTTGGCACAGTTTCCTGTTGTAATGAAAACAGTGGGAGAAAACAGTGGGTGAATAAATGTAGGGTTGTTCGTAGTTGGGCATATGGTCTCCAACATGATTCTTTCAGTAGGCAGAAGTATTTAGATTTCTTGATGGCAGAAAACCAAAAGGCTTCTTCTCTTGCTTGAGATTTTGGGATGGCTGAGCTCAGTGGCTGATTGTCTGCTATGCCACTAGTCAGTTTTGTCTTTGTAGTTAGCACAGTGCTTCATCACTTCTCCGTTGTGAATGCAGTAAGTTCCATCAGGGCTTTGTTAATTAGATGTGTTTTTACACTTTATTCGAGGCTTAATCATAGCTTGAGTTATTGTCAGCAGGTATTACTCATACTTTCAGAAGTGGTAACAACATTACTTGAATCTTATTCCTGGGACTGGTATTTACCAGCCCAAAAAAAGTAGGACTGAAGAGATCTTCAGGTGAAGACTATCACTGTTCAAGCGATATTCAGCCTGGTTAAGTTCTTTTTTTGTTGGGGTGGTTTTGTGTTTTAAGAGATGATTCTTTGAAGACCATATGCTGCCACATCTTGGGTCTGGAGGAGGGAGGGACATGCTTTCATGAAATTCTAATACATTCTAGAAGTGTCACTTGAAGGGCTGCTGTCTTAAAGGTCAATGTGGGCAGGAATCATCGGCATTTTCTGAACTCATCTAAATGCCCAACAGAGCATGAACAGTCCTTAGGATGTTCTAGTGACAAACCCATACTGCCTGGAAGAATGATTCCCTGCCCTCCATTGCTTGAAAGCAGGAGAATGATAATTCCTTCTTTCACTCTTTGTGTGCAATCTGAGAGTGGGTTTACTTGTACCCACAACTGACTCACAGAACGGTTCCGGTGGGAAAACCCCGCTGAGATCACTGAGTCCAACCATCAACACCACCATGGCCATTAAACTGTGTCCCTAAGTGCCATGTCTGCATGTTTTTGAACACCTGCAGTGGCAGCGATTCCACCTTCCCTGGCAGCCTGTTCCAAGGTCTGACCACCCTTACAGTAAAGAAATTTTTCCTGATATCCATTCTAAATCTCCCCTGGCACAATTTTAGGCCATTTGCTCTTGTTCTGTCACTTGATACTAAGTGATGCCCACACCCACCTCACTACAAACCACCTTTCAGGTAGCTGTAGAGAGCAGTGAGGTCTTCCCTCAGTGTCTTCTTGAGACTAAACAGATCCATTCCCTCAGCTGCTGCTCATAAGGCTTGTTCTCCCAGGTTCCCTTTCTCTGGAAACTCTCCAGTACCTCTATATTCTTCTTGAAGTGAGGGGCCCCAAACCGAACACAGTGTTTTCACGGTGTGGCCTCAACAGTGCTGAGGACAGAGGAGCAATCACTCCCCTACTTCTGCTGGCCACACTGTTCCTGATACAGGCCAGGATGATGTTGTCCTTTTTGGTCACCAGGCACATGCTGTCTCATGCTCAGCCAGCTGCCAGCTTGCATCCTCAGCTCCTTTTCTGCTGTGGAGTTTTCCAGTCACTCTGCTCCAGTCCTGTAGTATAGGATTGTTTCAGCTTGGTAAGGCCTTCCTGGCAATCTAAAAACCTTTCTGCCATTAATTAAAATGTTCCTTCATGTGTTCCCCGGTGCGCTTCAGTCCATGAGCAGCATGTTGGGACAGCGTCCGTAGCAGATTGTGGCTGAAACTTTCTGGTGGAGTCGACTCATCTGTTCTCTGGTTTTGGTAGTGTTTCAGGTCTGATGCCTGGATGTTAGTAGGTGTTTTTGGTTGCCTTTGTAAGCTGCGACTGTGTTCTTAAACGGGTGGGCGGACCAGATCTTCAGAAGTCCCTTTCAGTCCGTGCTGTACTGTGACTGGGCGGGCTCTGGAGGAGCGTTTGCGCCGGGCTCGGTGGATGCCGGCAGCTGGTGCGGGCGGCGGGGGAAGGCTGCCCTCTGCTGGTCGCCGCCTGCTTCTGTCAGGTTAACGAAGGCCCTTTGCAGAACTGGGCACGGCGCTCCCAGCACTCCGAGACTGGCAATGTGTCCGGAGGTCCTTTTGGAAGGTATTGAAGGTCACAAAATTGCAGTATTAGCTTGCAGCGTGCAAAGCTAGGATTAAGTTGTTGGCTTGCTGGGTTTTCTTGCTACTTTTCTCGAACAAGATTTTCAGAAACGTTTTCAGTAGGCAAGATCTGTGAAGACAGCATCATCCTCCAGAGAAGTTACACTCTCTGGTTTTCCTCAAGTTTCTTTTTATGAAAATTTGAACTCTGTTCTTCTGAGCCAATAGTTTTCCTCCTTGGTGGTTTTTTAAACCTCCCCTTTTTAGTTAAGATACTATTTCCTGGGTGTTTTAGGGGCAAGAGAGGGGAGATGGAAGGGGAGAGTGACCTAGATTTGATACAATATGCTGTCACATTCACTCAGGTATTTGGGTCCTAACTGAAATAGTTTTGCACTGAAGTAGGGCACTGTTTTCTGAAGTACAGTATTGCATTGTGCTAAAACATCCTAAGAATAACCACTCAGTTTTGGAGAACCGTGTAGTTAGTTTACCAGCAGCTGGTGGTGTTTCTTAAGGACTGGTGCATGTGCCCTAGATTCCAGCTGAAATGCTGTGGTTTAGAGCATGTTTTAATGTGCTGAGGCTCTAGGGCAAATAAGCAGCATTGAGTTTAGGATAAGTATTTTGAAAGTTCGCTTCGTAAACTGGATACAATTCTAAGCCAAAGTTACTTTTGAGTTAATCTGCTAAGGTTGCAAATGATTTGATCAGCTTAAAAATGATGATTTTAATAAGCATATGCTTTAATAGTTACTGACTTATTAGTAAGCAAATGTTAATTACCAGTTTCTGAAGATTGCTTTCAGCAGACTGAAACCTCATTGCCAAACTCTTCCTGTTTCTCCTATAATAAGGGGTGTTGTGCCTCCTCTCAAGTTTTGGAGGAGGGGAGAAGTAGGATTTGAAAGCATTACTAAGTGAAATATAACCAAGACAGACTGAAGCAAGCTTGTGGTAATAGCACTTGGTAAGAATGAAGCATGTAAACCATCGCTCTTGGAATTCTTGGCACAAGATCTAACCCGAGATTCCTTTCTGGAGCTCAAGCTCAGTTCGAGTTACAGTCCCCACACTTTTCACTTAAGCTGTCATGGTGATTAAGTTGTAACTTGAGTTCTCAGTTTTTAAAAGGTGTAATGCTGCTCCCAGCCCCCAGCTCTTTTTCCCACATTTTTTAAGTTTAAGGACTTAATTTCCTCCTTACTTTCACATTCTGAGAGTATTACTGCACTGCTACCGTGTTAATGAGCACCACATAAGAGAATGAATCTGCCAACAATAGCAGAAATACTTGGAAAAATACTTTTTAGAAGCTGGAGAGAATTGATATTTGATTTCTAGTAGTATTGGCTCTACCCTGAACTGCTTAGCTGGCACTGCCTCTGACAGCCTGCTGTCTCCTGTAACTGTAAGCTGCTTCTTGGTACTGGTATTATTCCTCATATCAGTGCCTGGGTTCTGCCCTTCCTGCAAACTTTGTGCTTCATGAACTGCCTTCTGCCACAGTCCTCCAGGTCACAGAGGTCTCTGTTGAAGTCTTGCAATTTCTTGTATTAGCCACTTCAGCTAGCAGACTGTCACCTGTGGGTTTGCTTGGGCTGTGCTGTGTGCCATCATGCCAGCAACCAGTGCAGATGTTGTGCAACATGGGCCCAGTCTCTGTCTTCAGGGTGCTCTGCTTGTTACAGCTGCTGGCCTGGTGCCATTGGTCATATTCTGAGCTTGGTGGTCCCCCACATTTTCAACCCATGTAACAGCCTGTTTGGCTTGCCTGTCAATCTTTAAGCTGCAAGAGGCTCTATCAGAAGCCTGTGAAAGCCTTGGGCTCTGCCTGTCTGTTCTGTGCCTTCTTGCGACTCCCCCCTTTACCTTCTAGTTTCCCAGAATATGTCAGGTCGGTCAGTGGCCTGCAGGCAATAAATCTCAGTTAATAATAAAGTGTAGATTGCTAGTATCCTTCCCATCTGGATTGAGATAGCAATCTTAGCTCTTTTATGGAAGAGAAATTGCATTTTAAGACGGAGAAAGTGATGGAGCTGCAATGGTTTGAAACTGTAACCTAGCAAATTCTTCTATCTGTTGGAATTGAATAGTAGCATTATGGAGCTTTCCCCTTTAAAGAAAGAAGTCATCTCTCTTTTTGAAATGTTCAAATTGATGAGGATGACAGAAGAAATCCACCATGGGGATTTCCTCCTTAAGCACTGTACTAACTTTGTTGCATCAAACAGTTGTTTTGAAAACAGCTGGTTTGTATAGAGCCTAGCAACAGTCCTCTGGGTACCCAGAAAGGTGCAGCAGATACATGAGCATCAGCAGAACACGATTGCTGCCTGGACTGTGTCCTGCTCCCAGTATGCTATTTCATAACTGAGGTCTCATCTGTTTTCACTGTTTTGTTTCTTTTTAAGCAGGGAGACTGGACACTGGATTTGTCCCTTGGAACAACCTTTGCAGTGTCTGGAGGGAAAAAGAAACCCCATTATCAATTTTGTGGAAAGCACTTGATCTCCACTCACTGTGGGACACAGCCTCCACTCTATTGGTGCTACAGCAAAGCAGTAGAGAGAAACATGTCAAATTGCAGTCTTGATGTTGTGTTAAGGAAGCAGGGGTTGCTACTGAAATGAATCTGGAATAGAATGAGGCTTCACCATGTCGAAGACATATATCACTAAAATGTATTTTACTCTCCATTTTCACTTGTTCTTCACCTGGGTGTCTTTATTTTTCCAGTGGAGACAGATGCTTAATGAGTACTTTGGAGAGTTATTCAGCAGCAGAGCTGCTGCTTTTCTTGTCTGCATTGCATGGACCATTTGAAAGGCATTCCAGTACTGAAAACTGCTCCTTCAAAAGGAACCCTTTCAAAAAGAGAGGATTGCATGACTCAGATTCTGAGCAGTCCTTTGATAGCTGAAGGATCTTCATATGTTATCCATTCCTGGAATAAACCTCAAAGATGTTGTCTCTTGTTTCTTCCATTGCTCCACTTAATAGTTCCTGCATGACAGTCTGAATCCTGCTAGCTTTCTGTCTCAGCTCAGCAGATACTTGAATGTTTTGGAGGCTATGCTTAGCTTTCTGTCTCAGTCTGACAGGAGACAATCAAGAGGGATGAATTAGATTGTTGCTCCAGCCTGGTCTTTACATAATCACCCTCAGCTGGATTCATCTTTCTCCCTGAGTATAGCCTTGAAAGTATAACCTTGCCTGGCTAACAACCTTTGTCTCTTGTGCTTAGAGCCTATCCTCCTCAAATACAAACTGAGTGGAGGCTCCACTGAGGGTGTAGGGAAGGGATGAGACAGAAGTGTAAAGCTTTTGGGGTGTTTTGGGAATGTCTATTACTGATTGGGCTTTTATAGTTCATCAGTTTCATTTGCAATTCAGTGTCTGATCTTTTCCAGAAATCTTAAGGCTTGGATGGAACTATCCAGACCTAAACATACAGTGTTCTTCTCTGTGGACAGATGGGAACAACACTTCAAAGGCAACTTCAGCATAATCACTCTTTTGTTCTAGGAGCGCTGTCAGCAGATTTTTGAATGCAAAGGTCTCTCAGTTCTGAATTTTCAAGGACTTTTCAGGTCAGTCTGGTACAGAACTTGGCCGAGACAGAGTTAATTTTCTTCCCAGAAGCCCATATGGTGCTGTGTTTTAGATGATGACAAACTGTTGATTAACACACCAGTGTTTTAGCTATTGCTAAGTAGAGCTCACAGAGTGATTCTCACTCTACTGCCCTAGGAAGAAGGCTGGGGGTGGGCAAGAGGTTATGAAGGGACACAGCTGGCCCATCTGACCCGGAGTGACTGAAAGGATACTCCTTGGTTTTTTAACATTGTGCTCAGCAATAAAACCCAGGGGAATTCTTTCTGAAGTAGCTGTTGCTCAGGTTGGCCATTGGTCTGCCAGTGGGAGGTGGTTACTGATTTGGCTTGCATCACTTGTATATGTGTCTTTGTTGTTTGTTTTTTCACTGATTTATCTTGACCTCTGAGGTTTATGCTCTTGCCTTTGTCTTTCTGATTCTCTCCCTCATTCCTCTAAAGGGGAGTGAGTGAGCAACTGTGTGGGTGCTTATCTGCCCTCCAGGGTCAGCCTATCACAGACTTTCTAGACATGCTAAATATGTATGAAAGAATGAACTCTTTTCTGATACTGAGGATGTTCTGTTTGTATTGCAGTCTAACTGCAGTACAGACTATTGAGAACACAGTCACCATTTCTTTTCTCATAGATATTTTACCAATATGATGAAATGAATTTTCTGCAATGAATTTAGCAGAGAAGGTCAGGTAGGAGTCAGTCTGTCTGCTGAATTTACATCATCTTTCATTGGATCAAAACTGAAGTCTTGAAAAATGAACCATTTATTTTCAGTTCTTTTCCTAGCCTGTTTTAAAGGTGTTCTCCCAACCTTTGGTGGTTTCCAGTTAAAAAAAGTCATGTTGGATTTTGGATGTCACAGTAGTCATGCTGGCCAATTCTCTAATCTCTCTGATTCTCAGGAACTTGTGTGGAAACCAATGATGTAAAGGCATGATCAAAACATCAGAAAGAAAGGAAGAGATTCTGCTCTGGGCCTTTCTAATACCAAAATGTGAAATTCTGCCTGCTGTTGCTTAGGCAGCCTTAACCCCTTCCTGCTTGACCTTTCTTTGATGGGCCCGTCTTCATTTTTATTTCCTTGCCTGCTGTCTACTTCCAAATGATTGATAACCTTGGAGACCTCTTTTCTGCCAGTCATTTTGGCTGAAATTAACCCCTATTATTAAAATTACTAAGAGGCAAGGGCTGACAGACGAATGATACAAATAAATACCCTTGCAATCATATTTCAGACATGTAGGACCTCTACCCAGTGGTAACTGTCAGGGAGGTCTGGTTTTTGTGAAGTTTTGCCTCTGAATGCTCTTTTGTCTGTCATTTTGCAGCTCACATTTTGAAGGCTGGTCATTTTTGCTTGTAGAAGACAACATAACACAGACACCTCTGGGATCGTTCTCTGACATGGCATTATACATTTCTCTCTTTTGAACTGAGGGGAAATCCGAAAGCAGATCTATAAAACTGTTCCTAATGATGGCCACTCAGTTGGGAGGGGCGAGGGGAAATATTATTGTCTGTGTTTTGGCTTGACTTAGCAAGTGTTATGAAGGACCTCATTGGAGTGATGTCCCAGATCTGTCTGAAACGTAACAATTTAAGACTTGGAATAAACTGGGAGGAGAAATCACAAACGCCCACTGAAAAGTTTCTATTCATAGGACCTGTGCTGGGCTTAAATGCCATTGCAGGACAAGCTTAAAAATTGCAGCTATTAATCAAAATCCTTCTTCCAAAGTCACATTTCACCTTCTGTCTGAAGTTAATGGAGCTGTGGTGTTCCTCCAGAATGTGTAAACTTTAAGCCATAGGCAGCTGTATTTACAATGCATTACTTGTCCCAGATATTTTCCCCCCCCATTGTTGGTGTCAAAACAGAAAGGATTCTCTGACGCTTTTGAGAGTTTGTTGATGATTGTTTTCAGCATTTATGGGTCAGATTGAGTGGGTGCTGCAAATTAAGCTTCTTAAGAAGGGCAGATGCACATCAGTGTCCTGGGATGGAGGTGCAACAGTGCTTGCTGTTCAACTCCTGCAAATGTCTTTACTTGCCAAGCTCACAAAAAGTTGCTTCTCAGGTGTGGATGCCCCTTAGAAGGGAAATGGTTAGTTCATAGTGGCTCAGTAAGCAAACCTGTTTGCTTTTTCTTTATTGTATTTTTCTCCTGGTGGCTGAGGAGTGTGCATGACCAAGCTGGTCATTTGGTTTTGGCTGCTTTCTCAAAACTGCCTGGGATGGTCATCTGATACTGCAGGAGGAGCGGGAGCTGCAAGGAGAGCTTCCTGGGTGCGGATGGATGCAGTTTGCACCAGACATCACTTATGAAACTGGTGTTCAAATTTCCTTTCCCCTATAGGAAATGCTTATAGAATTACTACTCTTGGAGCAAGGAATTGTAACAGCCATTATGTTAAAGCTTTCTGAGCTAATGTTAATTGAATGTCCCAGCCTCTTTACGCAGAATTCCAAAATGAGTCTCTGTATTCTTTCAAGACCATACAGACTAAGATTATGTGGAGCAGAGGTTAAAATACTTCTTTTAGATTTAAATAATTGATTCTGCAAAGCAGAGAGAATTGCTGTCGTTGGAAAAGGCCTTCAAGATCATCAAGTTCCAACCATTATCTGGTTTTCTTAGGGCCACTATTACAACATATCCTTGAGCAAAGCATTTTTATTTTCTTTTTAAATTGGATTTCACCAAGGGCTCTGGAAGTATAATATTCCAGTATCTGAAGGGGGCCTACAAGAAGGCTGGGGAGGGACTGCTCAGGATCTCAGGCAGTGATAGGACTAGGGGGAATGGAATGAAGCAGGAGGTGGGGAGATTCAGGCTGGAGGTGAGGAGGAAGTTCTTCCCCATGAGAGTGGTGAAGCCCTGGAATGGGTTGTCCAGGGAGGTGGTTGGGGCCCCATCCCTGGAGGTGTTTAAGCCCAGGCTGGCTGAGGCTCTGGCCAGGCTGATCTAGTGTGGGGTGTCCCTGCCCATGGCAGGGGGGTTGGAACTAAATGATCCCTATGGTCCCTTCCCACCCTGACTGACACTATGTTAAGTATAGCAGTTCAGGCTTCCGGGGCGGAAGGACCTAAATTTCCCCCAGCTCGACAGGTGCCTGCAGCGCTCCTCACTGGACGCATTCTGCCTGAAGAAACACAAAGGTTAGTATAGCCTTTCCCCTTCAGTTTGGCAGTCTGAACAGGTGGTACGTTTATCAAGATGAATCTTCACATAGTGGTTTCATTAAAAGCTCCAAGTCTCTGTCTTGCTGTTTCCTAACCTGTATTGTATTGAGGATGTGGGTGGAACACATGGATCGATGAAACCAGTAGCGTGTGTGTGCTCAATCAGGAGTGGCTGCCAAGTGCTGAGCAGAAGCATTAAGTTTCTGCAAGTGTTGTAGTGTGGGTTTTTTTGGTGCTGCAAAACTCTGGTTTATCCAGTGCTCATACTGCGTGGGGAGACTTGGAAGTAGGAGCTTTCTTATTTTGTGATACTAACAAAATTAGTCTTGCTCACTAATTAAAGATCTAATGCTGTTGATATTTTTATTGTGCACATGGGAGCCATGCATAAAGATGGGTTATTGCCAAGTAAACATTCAAACAAAACTTGGAGCAAAGGCTTCAATTAATTTTAAGTGGTGTTTTCCTAAGAGTGAAAGCAGTTAATGGTAACACTTTTGAGTAAACATGACTTTTGAATTGGTTTCTTTATATTATTGTAGTTAAAACTGGCATTTTAACATTTGTGTCCTGTCAGGTGGAAACCTCCTGTGCAAGAAGAACATTTAGTGGGTTTTCAATATTCAGTGAATGCTGATGTATTCTTGTTGACCCTATGGCAGAAATGGATGAAACATTGGCACTGTGTCTATCTCCCAGTCTCCCAGCTAAAAGAAAAGTGGCTGTGTGTAATCAGTATGCAGATGGTGGGCTCTGACTGTAGGAGCTCAAGCTTTGTATGTGATAACACAAATTAGATTGATAAGTTGGGAGTCAGTGTCGATAGATCCTTAAGGAGTTATGCTCTGTTCGCATCAACAGCGTAACCATTGTGTTACTACTTGTGTTTTGAAATGCTAACCCAGCCTTCAGTTTGAATCAGAGTAATAGTTAAATAAGTGGGGTTATGCCTCTTTAGAGCCCCAAAGTAGAATGCAGAGTACTTGAAAGCCTGCCTGTTTCTCTGGATGATAACATACTCCATTCCTATTTCACCAACCTCTGTCTTCCCGGCTGTGTACTTATAAATCCTTTGAGTGTAAGTGCTTTGAATAAGTGAAACTGCCAATGAAATCCCTAAGTTTACTCAGTAAAATATGTAAGAATGCATTTCAAATTTAAAAGCTCAAGTGCTGTATTTTTAAGCTTATGGGCAGTAAAAGGTGTTTTAAAGAAGAGAGTTCCATCTTTGTACAAACATCAAAACAATTTGGCAGTGTAACCTATTTGTTTACCGCTGCAAATACAGGGCTGCAGGATTTGGATGTTTTATGTGGTCTTCCCCAGCAGTGTAGACGTAATTGCCTGCAGTTACATAGGCTTGCTTGTTTTTATTGTATCTTCCTGATGGAATCTTTTGTAGATGTGTAGAATGTATCTCCCTCTTATTGATTCTTCTGTGCCTGTGGCACATTTGAGCTTATATTTTCTGCATTGCAAAAAGCTATTTCTGCGACGTTCAAGACCTGCTTTTGGCTCTTACACTTTACTTGTCATGAAATTGTCATGCATTTGTGTAATTTAGTTTGAAGTTATACCAATACTGTGTGGTTAGAGGTATGGAAGTAAGATAATTTGTTGGTCTGTGGTGCATAGGAAAGGTTGTTTTGTGGGGCAGCAAGATTCTTGTGCTTGGCAAAAGACAGTTCTCTGACTGTTTTCCTCTGTGCATTGTTCCCTTTTTAATATGTGTTGTTTGGGTGTGCCTCTGGTGGTGCTCTCTGCTTTTTCTTCACACAGGGGACTGTGTACTGCGTCCCTCAGACAGCTGGAGGAAAGGAAAGGGATTTTTAGGGTCATTCTGTTACACTTAGGGCTACCATTGGATTTGAATGTTTGTGCAAGGTACATAATCTAACTTAGCCAAACAAAGGAAATGTATTCTCTTGTTGTTGGAAGTGGGTTTTATAGTCTTTTTCAATGATGATTAAGCAGAGTGTTAGAGATATTTTTACAAGTACAGTATTGCTGTAGTTGCATGCAGAAGATGACCTACTATGGGAAATGATGTCTAAGGTGATTTGGTAGAGAAAATTGTAGGTCACTGCTCAGGGTGGAAAGAAAATGATGCTTACATAGTGTGGAAATGCTGTCATCTGTGGTCCTTGGATATTCTACAAAGAAAAGAGGTCCTCATGCAAATGAAGTTTATTTTGAGGTTCACTGTGGGCTGAGTTACACATTTTTCTCCAGACATCTTGCCTTAGTTTTGGTTTCATGGATCTGCACATTTATATAAAGATGACTGTCTCAGTGTAATTCATGAAGTTACTCACTTCCGAGCTGCTAAGGGTGGATGCCAGTTTTACACTACATGAAACTTTCTACCTCAAGGGGTGCTTGTCAGGTAAACTAAATGAACCAAAAGGTAGGTGATAGAAGGCTGTGAATGCATGTGAAAAATTACACCCTAAACAGGGGGTCTAACAGGACTTCTCTGGAAGGCTTAAATGCTTTTTCACAATGCCATTCAGTACAATTAAAAATAGAAGTGATGACTAACATGATTTCACTGAAGCTTGTAGCAGAGTTGTTAGCTTACAGTACAAGAACAGAGACATCACAGAGGATGTGATTTCAAATTCTGTAAGGCAATTTGTTGAAATACATAAATGCATTAACATCTTGGAGAGATCTGTGCACTGTAAAAAAGGAAATGAAGTTTAAATCCTTGTTGAGCTTGATCAAACACCCATCACCCTCCCCCCCCAAATACAATAAAAAATGATTTTCTCTTAGACTTGTTGCCACACAACAAAGAACAGCAAATTTTACAGGGACCATGATCATATTTACTGCAATTCTAAGGAAAAAAATGTGGTTTTTTTTTCCCTGCCAAATGTTTTAAGTGTTAATATGTGCAGTTGCTTTAAATGCTGTATTGAGAGCTCCTCATGACCAAATGGAGCCACAGTCCAGTTTGTTAACAATGTCCTAGCGATAACGGCAGAGAAAAAGAGCAGCTTCTGATTTCATTGTGTTGAAACGGGAGACTGTTCATCTCTTTCTGTAGCTGCTGCTTTATCTCTTTGGGTAGAACGTTAGGGATTTCACTGTGCAGTTGAAGAACATTTCTGAACGACGTGTCGAATAACCTTGCATTTTTAATGTTTGGAAATGAGGATTAAATATCCCATAGCCACTCATTTCCTGCTCTGCTGGCACTTCCTTGGAAAAAAGCTAGTGGAAACTGCAGATCAGCAAATTCCCTGCTGTCAGGCTTACAACTTCCTTGCTTTATAATTATGCACAGCTGATTTTAAAATGGGTTTTCACATGCTCATTGGTGCAGTGCGAAAGCACCTTGCAGGAAGTGTTGGGTTTGTCTCTATCGGGCCGTGTAATGAGTCCCTTGCTGCAACATCTTGCCCCTCCCCTAAGCAACCAGCATACACCGAGCAGAGTGGCTCTGCTGGAGTTGCTTCTGTTTTCATGGAGGAGATCGCAGACCTTGCACTGCAGCAGGTGAAGCTGCCTTGGTGGATCTAACCCTAGGCTCTGGCTGAGAGGATCCAAGCATTTCTTTGGGCTGGGAGAGAGTTGTCCCTTCAAGCCTGACGCTAACATATTTAATTTTAAAGCTGACTCAGGAATTTTAAAGATGGACACAGGATTTTTTTCTTTGCCTTTTTTAAGACCTGCTTTCTAACGTGAAGTAGTGGTTGTGGTTTTTTTTTTACCTCCTTCTTTCTTTCTTTCTTTTTTTTTTCCCCTGAAGAATTCAACCCATTTCTATAAAGGCTTCTTTTGGAACACTATGGACCTAGGTTAAATGTCAAAGACAGGCAGCAAGCAGCGCTTCCAGAGGCATTTTTCTGGAATCTCAGTCACGGATCGATTCAAGTGCACAGGGTCTGAAAAAATGTCTCCTAGCATCAAAAACTTGGATTGCTTTTCTCCAATGCTATGCCACTGTAAAGTAGCATGTACCAACAACACGATCTCTTTAATGTTTGGATGTAAGGTGGGTCTATGAAAGGACTTTCCTGGAAATGTAAGCTGCATTTAGCGAATGATTGCTGTTGTGTCTCATGTAACTGTACCTTCAATTTCGGATTCAGTAGCCTGTGTTTTGTTCCATGCCTTCCTCGATTATCAGAGCTCTAGGGTGATTGTGACAGAGAGAATGAATTATCATGCCTGCTGCTTAAAGATCCCTTTGAAAAACATTTTGCATTTACTGAACCCTGCATGTAAAATGTCGTCATTCTCCGTTAATCAGCATTAATCATCATGTAATCAGTTTATTGCACTTGGCTTTCATTTTCTTCAGCTGTAGAGAATTAAATACACAGGAGATTTGCACTGAGATGCAGGGCTGGAAATGCCTCCTGACATCATATTGATGGAAGCAATTGTTAGTGGCAGGTTTGGGTTTAACAGTGCCCTCAGGCATTTAGTCATTTCAGGGCTACATCAACTGTTTAGATTTCAGAGGAATAAAACATATATAATTTGGGAATCCTGACAATAAAACCCAGAATACATTTGATGGTGTTGTTTCAGTGAAATTAACACAATGTGAAGGGTCTGATGAGAACATGAAGTGCTGGAGACCCATGTTAAAATCGAAGGACTGTGTGTGTGAAGTTACTTTTTGAGACAGATTCTGAAATCTTCCTCTTCAAAACTTATTTTGCATATTTAGTGTTTCTGAGTCAGTGCTGCTTATTTTTAATCAAAAGACAATTAAACTAGGCTTTATTTTACAAACTGGGAGCGGGGCTGTGTGTTTGTACATGTGTATGCATGTGTGTGTGTGTGTGATGCATTTTTGGGTAGCTCTATCACAAAATGTTGATGGTGAATGTCACCTAGTTTGGGAGGGAGGAGTCTAAATTTTTCTGGTTCTTTTGGCAGTGTAAATGATTCATTATGAAACTTAAAGTGGAATGCTTTGTTTCCAGGAGAAAACAATTTGTCTTTTGTTTTTTTTGATCTACTTATCTTTTATGTATCCAAAGTATTTTATTGATGCAGTTTGGAATCTATTAACTATAAAACTAAGGTTTCTTTCCTTTGTGGGACTTGACTTTTTTTTTTAATTAGTATGATTAATTTGTAAGATGTTCTTCTATTAATAAATTGGGGAAGAAAAGCCATAGCACGAGGATAACTATCTCCATTTTACTTTTGCCAGTCGAACTGCAGAGCAGAGAGGCTGTTCACTTTAAGACCAAACTAAAAATAATGCAGCCAACATCCAGAATCCACTTTAGGCATTTTGTGTTGCTGCTGAGTGATGGCAGCGTTTTCTACTGTACTTGTGCCTCAGCGGCTCTTTTTGTCTCTCTGAATGCATTTCCGCCTTCATACCTTGCTCCCAGTCACGGCTCCTCGGTCCTGGGGAAGCCTGCCTGCCCCAGGGAGGTGGCGGCAGGCACAGGAAGCGAGTGGTCCTTGCCTGCCAGAGGATGCTTGGCTGGGGCTGGGAGCATGGGGGCCCAGGCTGGGGGCAGCCCTGCTATGCCCCAGGCCAGCACGCCCTGTGGTGTGCAGGCAGACCACCGCTGGCAGCACCTTGTCCCTGCCTGGGGGGACTTAGGTTTAAATAGCTGTGGCCTGCAGAGGTTTTTGTACCAGGTACTTGTTTGGGGTTTTTTTGAGGGCAAGTTGCAGGGTTCCCCTAAAGGTAAAATACTCGGGTCTGCTGAGAGGATAGCCTTTGAGTGCTGAAAGAGCCAAGATTTAAAGGGGGGTGTGAGAGAGTAATGCAGGGTGCCCTGTTCAGCCCTTCCCATAAAAGCCCATTTTGTCTCACACAAGTGATCCTGTGAAAATAGAGTGCTTCCCACTTTCCTTTATCATTTTCTTTTAACCACCTTCACCATCAGACTGTTCTTTCAGACTCCTCTTTCTTAGATCTTTTTTCCTTGGCATTCTGGAGCAGGTGAACTTCTTCACTATGAGTAAACACTCATAGTGTGGTTTTATACACTGGTGGTTTTATAACTGCAAGTACATCTCTTAAATGGTATAGATTCTGGGTATCCATGATGTGAAGCATTACATAAATATTTACATCTGAGACTAGCTGTGCGTTTTGACATATGGCAGAACCCTGCAACCTAAATAAATGTGTTCCAAGCAGTTTTTACTCAAGATACAGTGTCGAACTGAAACTTCCCAAAGGGGGAGAAACAACTTCTGTTTTTATTTTAGCCTCAGGTATGAATGGAAAACTTAGTGGTTTCACTTGAGAGGGAAGTAGTTAGTTACTCAAAGCACAAAACTTCTGTTTAAAAGTAACAAACCCAAAGATCAGAAGGACCCTGTTCAGGTCATTAAGTTGAGGCCTCAATGGGTCTTTGCATGATCAGGAGAGAAGTTCTGACAATACACAAACATCTGTCCTCTGTTTGTTTGTTTGCTTTTAATTGCTGAAGTTTCTTTTGTTAGCCACAGGCTTTCACCTTTTCCATGTGAATTGCTCTTCACTTGCAGAGAAACAGATGAGAAGTTTTCATTTCACTTCAGTTCTGCAGTAGTGGAGGATACCTTTTTTGTGTGTGTGTGTCACTTTCTTCCGTGAGGAAGGCACTGTTCTGGTTTTGCACTTCCCCTAGACTGCAGAACACACTTGCACAAAATGCTTTAGCACCTTAGTACACTGTTCATTTTGGATTAGCTTTGTTTGAGGAAGATTATGCAAGGTTTGGTTGTATTATTGCTTTTGTGGTTAGAGCTGTTAGAGCCTATTTGCTGCTGAATGTTATCTGGGTGTTAGACTTGTGAATGTTGGGTTTTGAAGAGATGTGAGAACTGTGGGTATTCGGATTTTTCTACTTATCTACTTCTGACATATTGCATCCTAGTCCTTTTATACAGGAGTGGAGATACAGGATCCCAAGTAGGCATCCAGTTGCTGGAATGAGCTTTTGAAGTGCCCTTTCAGATTTAGTTTAACTCCCGAAGTGGAGCAGTGATGAACAAGGGACAGTGTTTAAACTCCTGTGTCTAAAGCTACTTTGTTTTATCATGTTGCCTGTTGGCGCTGCATTCAAGAAGGTCTCACCCTGTGAGCTTGATGTATCAAATTAAAATGATTAGTTTTACTCCAAGTCCTCATTCTTAACTTCTATCAAAACATGGGATGGACCTGTACAGTGAAAAATCAAGCTTAGGCACAGAGTGACTGTAAAGTCAGGCCACACGTTTCAGTGGGGGCTGTAGCTTTTGATTGTTTGAAGCATGCAGTAACTTGGGAGTGGTATTGCTATGTGTGTGTGTAGGGTTAAAATCTGAAGGAGAAAGGAAGTGGTCAATTTATTAACTATTATAACTTTATTGAAGTACACTTTCACTTGTACAGTAAAGCTGGTTTAGTTGTGTGTAGAGAAGATACATTAATGTGCTTCCACGTTTTTTTGTTACAGTGGAATGTTGCATGTGTCTAATACAGGTTGGACTATTGATACATGTCCCATATTGAAAAGTTACTGCTGCCTTTCATTTTGTCATTACATTATCTGGTAGTTAAGGGTGTCCAGAGAAGGGCAACAAGGCTGGGGAGAGGCCTTGAGCACAGCCCTGTGAGGAGAGGCTGAGGGAGCTGGGGTTGCTTAGTCTGGAGAAGAGGAGGCTCAGGGGAGACCTTCTTGCTGTCTACAACTACCTGAAGGGAGGTTGTAGCCAGGAGGGGGTTGGTCTCTTCTCCCAGGCACCCAGCACCAGAACAAGAGGACACAGTCTCAAGCTGTGCCAGGGGAGGTGAGGAAGAAATTCTTCCCGGAGAGAGTTGTTAGCTGTTGGAGTGTGCTGCCCAGGGAGGTGGTGGAGTCCCCATCCCTGGAGGTGTTCAAGAGGGGATTGGACGTGGCACTTGGTGACATGATTTAGTAGTCATGGGGTCTGTGGTGACAGGTTGGACTTGATGATCCTTGAGGTCTTTTCCAACCTTATTGATTCTATGTTCTTGCATAATTAAGTCTCTGTCGATGAACATGGCTATCTGTATGGCTGGAGTCTCTGGAATTACAGCATTGCATGCTGCTGTGCATGTGGGTCACCACTTTAAAGCATCGAATTCTCTTTAAGGGTCCCTTAAATAATTTCCTTTCCCTTCTGTTTCAGTAAGGAGATCTTAGAAATAAAGAAAATAACCCCACAACTTAATTGCTTCTGGGGGGTAGTTATGTATGAATCAATTTGAAATACCTTCCTTTTGAAATAGAGATGAGATCCTAGGCAGGCTGAAGTGAACCTTTTTTCAGAGTTCCCTAAAGCTTTTCTGTGCTCTGTCTGTGAAGAGGTGATCTGTGTTCTGGAAAACGGTGCTATAGGAGGCCTGTAAAATCCTTGTTTGCTCTGTGCATTGCTGCAGTTACTTTTTTCATCTTCATTTGTGTCTAACTCTGGTAGGCCTGAGAATTGAATCAGGGAGGCTGTGGGCCTGAACAATTAACACAATGGTTTCACTGTGGTGAATTTGGAGCATCTTCTTGTCTCATGCAAACGAGCATTGGTTTCTTAAAGTAAATGAGTTTTGCAGTAGTTTACACCAGTAAATAATGTAGTCCATAGTTTTGGTCACAGTTCTCAATTAATCTAAAGTATAATCTAGCATGAAGAAATCTTCTTTAATATGTTATATCAGAAAAGAAATGGTTTTTACTTCGTGTTGACACCTGGATACTTGCAACTGAATTCTTTGGGGCAGTATCTCTGTCCAGAAGTTTGTGTTAAATATTTAGCACTTGGTTGCTTTTGGAATTTAAATTATCCTCATAAATTATACAGCAGCCTGTAAAGCCTCTTAAAAATAGTTAAATTGCTTGACTGCTACTTAATTGAATGCTGGGAAAGTTGTGCAGCTGAGGCAGCCTGTCTGCAAGTTCAGAGCTGCTTTGTCACACCTGCTTTTTTTCTTTCCTTTGATCTTTCTGCTCCTTGCTTGGCTGCCTCTTCTAAACTAGGATGTCCTTGAAGCCTGGATTTGGTTGTGGGACTGGATTCTCTTGCTTGTGAGCAGAGGAATGGTCTTCTGCTAGCCACTGTGAGATGAGTTGGTCCTGCTCTCTATGTGCCTTTCTCATTATGCCAGCGCTGCTGCTCACCTTGTTGTGAGCCACTTTAGGGAATTATAATTTAACATTGCTGGAAGAGGAAATAAACTTTCTGCTGGATTAGCTTGCTGAGCTTGCTCACCATCTGAAGTCAGATGTGTTCTAGCAGCAAGGGGCAGGGAGATGGAGCTGTACAGCTCAACCAAGAGGGATTGAATGGGTTCTACTCCTTGGGACAGTATCTGCCCTCCGAGCAAGACTGTATTGTGAAATGCAATCTTTAGACTCCCACTGAGAGTAACTTGCATGGGATTTGGCTTTGCATATAGCAGTAGAATTAATATCACATGACTGAAATAGTTGGCTGAATTCTTGTTCCAGAGGATGACAGCTCCTAGGACAGGGAAGGAATGGGCAATGTTGAATGGTGGCTGCTTGACCATGCCAGACCACTCAAATGTGCCATCTCAGTCAACAGGCAGAGTCTTTCAGTGGTGCTCCATAGTGTAGTATAAACCCCTTCCACTTCTCTGAAGAACCAGTTGTTATGGGCTACCGTAATGTGCTTTGCCTGAAGCACTTTGCTTGAAAGTGCTTTCTACAAAGGGCAAGAACAGTGTGGCACCTTTTGGAGTAAGAGGTGTCCTACCTGCTGTGTTCTCATGTATGTTGTCTTTGCCTTCCATTTTCAGTTGGAAACAGCATCCAGTAAGTATTTAAGTTAGTGTCTTTTAAACATGAGTTCTGGGTTTGTGTGGGTTGTGGGTTGTTTTGTAGCTCCATGTTGGGAAATACTTTGCAAGTAATTGTGAAATCAGACTTGAGTATCTCCTCAAAGTCCAGTTAGCAGCTCACATTCAAGATGGCTTTTGTGAGAGTCTTACAGCCCTTGTGAGTGCCTCTTACAGGAGAGAGAATCTCTTACCACCACTTTTAATTTTTCATCTGCTGACATACTGATCTGTTAAAACTTCACACTCGCTGTGTTATAAGCACTGACATATTGCATAGTGTAAAGAGATGTTTCTTAGTGAAGTCTAGAGCAGCTGTGGGCTGTAGGCATGCACCAATACCTGTTTCTAGTAAATGTCTGGTGTCAGGAAAAGAGTACTCAAGGTAACCCTGTACTTTACCCAAAGGTATTGATTGGTACATGAAGGAAGTTAATTTTGACAGACCTGTGACTATTCTATTAGTATATTGGTTTTTTCTTAGTAAGACTGAAAGGATCTGCTTCAGGCTTTCCATAGAATCTTGTCTGAGATGATTGGGGCACTTAATCCCCTCTCAAACCCTCTTTTCTTACGTTCTATAGTCAAATAGAAGTGTGAGATTTAGCAGGGATATTTTGGATCATAAGTCCAGCCAAATAGTGCCTTCACCAGCAAGGCAGGCTCCTTTAAGCTAGCAGAATTCCTACTTTTCTGATGTTGCAAGACTTTCTGGTGCTTCTTGAAGCTCTGATGTGTTTGCCCAGGGAGGTGGTGGAGTCACCATCCCTGGAGGTGTTCAGGAGGGGATTGGACGTGGCACTTGGTGCCAGTCATGAGGTCTGTGGTGACAGGTTGGACTCGATGACCTTTGAGGTCTCTTCCAACCTTGGTGATATTGTGATACTGTGTATTTTCTCTCATTTCCCATGTGACCTTATTTATGCTGTGACAATTGTGTTTTCAGCCAGCACTGTTCTTTAAATGATAGTTCTTCCCTGTTTCCAGTGTTTAACATGGCTGCTCTAGAGAGTTCATGTCAACTCCTTTCAGGGTTTTGTTTTGATATGTTAAAAACAAGTCCGTGTCAGAAAACAGATGAATGGCAGGAGTCTGAGGCTGAGCAGTCTAGCATCTTGCTGCTGCAGGGGAAGGAAAGAACAACTGTTATCCTCTGCTAGTGACTTACTGAGTTGGCTTGGTCACCTCTGCTGAGGGTCTCAAAATATAGGGCTTTCTGAGTAACCACTGCTATTTTTCACCACCATCAGCATTCCCCACCTCTCCTTTGCCATCCCCCTAAGGAGAAGCTGTGGAAGTGGTTGGAAATAATCTGTAATATCAAGAAGTCTTAATACTCTTGCTTTTCTTGTTGGAATCATTTCTTTTGCCTGGTGCTTCTCTGCTAATCATTGGCATTTTTAGAGAAAATGTACTTGTAGTGCTTCTACTTTATAATTTCTGATACTTTAAAAGCATAGTTTCTCTCATATGGTAAAACTTTATCGTGTGTAGTGTCAACAGTGAAGGGTTGACTTGAGTAGGCTGGATGAAGCTTTTTATTGCTGTTAAATTTATTAAGTACATCAGGGTCATCACTTCCAAGATCTGATATCAGTTACTGGGTAAAAAACTGTGCATCTTTAATGTCTTTTATGTCTGGTTGTGTACAGGCTCGTTGCTCTTTGGGGGTTTGGAGGATGGGATGGGCATGGTGTGTCCTGGAGCAGACTGACTGGTAAATGTGCAATGGGCGGTAGAAATGTAAGGCCACAAGTTGTTCCTTCTGAGTTAGGAAGGGAACTTAGCTTGTCTCCCAAGGTGTCCTACTGTTGTCTGAACATCATGGCACAGAAAAGAGAAGAGCAAACAAATCCTTCCTCTTTCAGCACAAGTTAGTTGTGTGATGTCAGCAGCCCGTTTCAGCCAGTTCTTTACTGGCAAAACTCTATTCTTGTATGATGAGTCTACAGAAGAGAAAGTGGAAAGGAGGGGAAAAGGTGAGCAATTTTCTGCTGATCTGACTGTGAGAACTGAAGCCAGGAAGGGAGTATGGTGCCTTCCTTGGGCTCTGTGAAACAGGGAAAAGCATGATACATGATAGTCCTGTTACTAGGAGTTTAGCTGTCCTATGTGACCGTGCTTAGAAGCTGGGTTTTGCTGGCTGGGCAAAGAAAAGTCTTCCTGTAAGACATGCACACAGAATTGAGTTGGCAGGAAATGAATTGCTTAAGCATTACAGGAGCTGGTAACCCATGGATCATTTTGAACAGTTTCTTGGTAGTTTTTGGTGTAGGCTTGATCACTTTGTAACATGCAGGACTTTTCTGTTCAGAGCAGGGATCTTTGTGGTATCCTGAAATTCTGGTTGCTTGTAACTTAAGAGGGTTTGTTACCATACATTGTTTATCAGGTACTGCCATGATGTAGTGTTGATTTGATTAGAGGCAAATGGGTTGCTCACAGGGATCTACTGGGTTAGGATGTAGTGTGGTGACTTCAACTGATCTTATTATTCTATTAAATAAACTTCAAGGAAATATCTTCTGTTGTAATTATACTTCAATAATGGAAATAGCTTTATCCAAGCTGAAACCAATTACATATTTAGAAGGGTTTTTCTGTGCCTTTAATGATACAGTGTGCTTTCCCTGTAAACAAGTTATAGCTATGTATGTACTCTGGAGTGTAGCAGTGTGAATGAAGATGCAAAACATTGAAATGCATCTTATGGACACAGTAAACTCTGCTGAGGGGAAAAAAAACCAAACCAACAAATACTTCAGCTTTTAGCTTTAGTTCTTACCAGCAATAAAATGTATGGACTGCCTGAAGCACCTAAGAACTGGCTGAGACTGTAAAGGTGAAACTAGGGTGAGGCTTGGGTGTGAGCATGTTTGTAATGTGAGCCCATGTTAGCTCTGCACTTAAAAGGTGCTGGATGATTTGTTAGCTCTGCAGTCCAGAGGAGAGGTGTCTATTATGTGTGTTCTTGATTTCATTAATACTTTTTAGTAGGGACCTGCAAATGTGGGTACAGCACAGTCTGAAAGGAATGCATCCCTGGTGGACAACTAATAGGTTCTGGATTTTGTTTTGTGTTTTTAATTCAATGCCAATTAATAGGCCAGGTGAAATAATGTTCTGTGCTTCTCTTTGAAGACTTGGGGAAGCTTAATCTGTCTAGTAGCCAACCCACATGTTATTGTTTTGTAATGAAGTTAGCAGTAATGAATTGCTGTATGGATAACTCAGGATAAAAGATGAAACTGTAGCTGAGAAAAAAAGAAACCACACTATTGATAAGTGTGTGTGTGTGTTCTGAATTGGAAGTACAGACAAAAGCTTTTGAGGCTGGCTGTTTTTGAAGGTAGGACGTGGTGATGAATCCAGTTGGCACTGAGAGTGTCTGCTATTAGTGAATATGGTGTTGGAAAGAAAGAAATTAATGAAGGAAGAAGTTCTCTGGACAAGTGTTTGAGGACAGGTTACTGTATTGCAGATAGACAAAATGAGGTAGCTTCATGGTAGTTCTAGGGGAGACTGCAAAGGCTGGAAGATTCTTTGGATAGGATTAGTCTTTAGACTAAAAATACTAATTCAGACTTCTTTTCCCCCTAGATTTTTACTACCTTGAATTCAGCAGGGGCAGAACAAGAAATGCTTCTGTCTGACCTAGGTTTTCTGGGTAATCTTTTCAAGTGTCTGTGGTGGCCTAATCTGTTTCTCTGATTGTTCTCCTCAGAAATACCGCTACCAGGATGAAGATACACCCCCACAGGAGCACAGCTCTCCACACATTTCCAATGAGGTGACAGCTCCGGAGCTGGTTCACGTGTCAGAGAAGAACCTGTCACAGATTGAGAATGTCCATGGATTTGTTTCCCATTCTCATATTTCACCAGTAAAGGTAGGCATTTTCAAAGTTACAATCAGAGCAAACTGTCCTAATATATTCCCCAGGGATATAATGCTGTGGGAGGCAAAAAAAATTGCATGCAGTCCATCTGCTCCTGTGTGTTTTAGTGGAACTACTAACCTGTAAAATTCACCTCATAGATGTTAAGGTGCTGATTTAGTTCTGTCTGAATATGCATGGCAGTAAAAGGCCCAGATCACTAATGTAGGTAACTTGAGGAGCACTGCAGTTAACTGTTGTTAGATGTGTTTTGGGTTTCCTGTCAGGATCCTGTAGAATCCATTCTGAGTTTATTTCTCAAAGTGGTAATTGAGAAGCTGTGTGGAAAACGTCGTAAGCCAAGTATAATACATCTCTGGAGTTTTTTGATGTGCAGCATGGTTAGTCTCAAGATGGCTGCAGGAAATGGAAGAAAGATCTAAAAATCAAGACCACAAACTGAGTGTGCAGGTTTGGAGAAGGTTGTAGCAGGCAGTTTTATTTACTGGGTTAGTAGAGAGACCTAGCTTAATAACGTTCTGAGTAGTATAACATGTCGGTGTCCCAGAGCAGGTGCTATGTCCTCTAATACCTCTGAATCTTTATGGTTGTTTTCACAAAAGACAAGAGAAGGAAAAAAATGAAAGGAAACCCCCCCCAAAAAAAACCCAAAGAGAAATAGTTTGAGTATTTGGGCTTTAGAGTGGTGAGATGGCCTTATGTTTTGGTAGACCCGTAGGTTGGTATGAACCAGTGGTGTGTGGCAGTGACTGAGTTCAGCAGAGTACTGTGACAAGTGCTGCTATATTTTAATAGCAAAAGTGATTTGGAACCTCATTGCACTTCCAGATCTCTTTTCTATTAAAAAGAAACATCTCTGAATTTATCAGCTCTTTTTTTTTAAATGGGTATGTTGGTATTGAACACAATTATTTGTTTTCAGTGGTGAACTCTCTGTATGCTTCCACAGTTTTCAAGAGCTAGAGAATCTGACTTCTTGAAGCTGTAACGAATGACCTTTTTGCAGCAGGCTACATTAACCTCTGGAGAGCTTTCTAAGAATGCTAACATGACAAACCTTTCCTTTTGAAAATGGCTAGGACCTCAGTCTTTTGTTGCTTATGAATGTAGACACACAGAAACATTCTTTCATGTCTTATTCCCTCAAGTCATTGATATTCAGAAAGTATCTACAACACATTTCATGTGCAACTACTATCCTAGAATTGTTTTGGTTGGAAGGGACCTCAAGGATTGTCTAGTGACAAAAATCCTCTGCTGCTGAGAATTGAAGGGCAACTCTGTTTATTCACAAGCTTTGCCCAATTAGTCTTTTCCTAGTTGGCCTTGTATTTCAGGAAGCGTGAAGGGATTAAAAAGGCAAAGGAGCAAACTAAAAACTGTCTCATAACTGATTGAGTAGAATGCATTTCACAACCCAGAACTTACAGAAATAAAGAATTCTGCAGTGGGGGTGTGAGGCTGAAGGTCTGTTCTTTGGAACTGACTAGGTGTTATTTCATGGTACTGGAGACTGTTCAGAGGGTTGTAAACCCTTGCTGGCTACCTGCACCTAAGGGAAACCAGGCTACTCAGAATAGATCTGCTGTTCAGCTTCATTTTGGGTTATTTTTGCCTATAGCCATCTACAGCAATACAAAAGTGAGGTTTTGTAGTTGGCCCTATTAATGTTCATGGAAGATGACTTCATTTTTTACCTCTCCACAAACAAGCGAGGCTTGCATTTAGAATGTTGTATGGGACCCCTGATTGTGTGCTTTAATTCAGCTTTTTCTGGTTAAAGTAACTTGCTGTGAAGTCAGTGATGTAAAACACAGAGCAGTTTCACATGATCAGATGTGAAAGATTGTACTTTGCCTTTCTCTGCTCAGATGTGAGCTAAGCTGAAAACGTCTTAGTTTTCTTGGGATATGTTGAATATGCAATTCTGGAAGGAAGGAAGGATGTTTTATTTAAACTCTTCTGGAAACAGTGTTAAGCAGCCTGTAAGTACAAGTACAAAATGTGGCGAGACCTTTGCACAATACTGGGTATCTTAACTCTCTAAGGAGGATGGTTATTACCTTGCTCAAATCAGTCATGACCACCTGATAGGGAAGAATGTGTGCAAGAGCAGTATCATTGTGCAACTCCTTACCATTGGTACCATGCATCTGTTTTCTGCTGTTTCTTTTTTTCAGGTAACAATTAATTTCAGAGCAACCTATGTTGGAACTCAAATTTCTGGGTTTTGCTCACCTGAGAACTGGGGTGGGTGCTTCAGGTTTCAGTTGTTTACCAGCACTTTGTGGAACTTTCAATTCTGTTGCTCTTAGCTGCTGTTTTCACTTCTGAAGAAGTGAACTTCTTTGCATTAATCATTTCTAATCAGAGTCTGAGGTCTCTAGAGAGAGGGCTACATCTATACTTGCATAGGCCATAGGAGTCTTTGTGATCTTTAAGTAAAATGCCCTTGAGCTCACAAAATTTCAGTCAGGGGCTGGTTTGTTAACATTGTTGGAATAAATGCTGTTGGAACTTGAGCATGTCAGAAACCCCCCAAGGTTGCTGCTGTATTAATACCATAGCTGGTCCTCTCTTCTCTTGGCCTCATGGTCCACAAGACCTTCAATGTTTTGGCTTAGCTTGTGCTGAAAATCAGTTTAGCACCAACAGCTCTGAGCTGATACATAAGATCTTGATTTTCTTTGGTTAGTACGTTTGCTTAAGGAAACTGTTGTAGTATAGAGGTTTTAGGCACCCAGAGCAGTACTTTTGGGACAAGATGTAAGAAAACTATCATAGTATCAGTCAGGGTTGGAAGGGGCCACAAGGATCATCTAGTTCCAACCCCCCTGCCATGGGCAGGGACACCCCACACTAAATGTAAGAGAGGATTTTAAAAATTTAATAAAATAATAATAGAAGGCTGTTATAATTAATTTTTTGTTTGTTTTACACAAATGTTAGATACACTTGAAATTTCAAATAGAGTTCCTAGTTTGAAGGACAAAGGTAGATGGTGGGTTTAAGATCCTATGCTGTTTTAAAAGAGATGCTGCAGAGGGCAGCAGAACCAGGCTTTGAAGAATTCACCACCCTCTGCAGTCTACAGCAGTAACACGGAACGTGAATGGAAGACAGGGAAGCAGGCAAATACTTCATTTTAACTAGCTTACATTTGTTCTCAAGAGAAGCGTTAGTTTGTGTTATTTTGTTCTTTTTAATCTTTTATGAGAGAGCACAATGGATAGGTAGTGAAAATGGTCAGACTTCAAATCCTTCACAAATATTCTGTCCCAGATGTTTTAAAGAACATTTTCAGGTAGGTAGGCAGGCAGCCAGTACCAGAATTTATTCCTTATAGAAACTTGTGATTACAGTGCGAGGTTCCTCGAGTCAGGAAATGAAATGGGGTCGGGTTGAGCTGACTTTGTAATTGCAGCGGTGCGTTGCTACCAAGGTTGGCCACTAGAGGGCAATGGTACAAAAGGGTTTATTTCAAGTAGGAAACGGAATTCAGCTTCTCTACACCACACTTCAGATCGGTGTTGGTTGCATTTGAACCTTTGGTTTTATTAAGCGGCTCCAACCAAGTGAAATCTGCCCTGGTTTAAAAATTTGTTTGATATCATATCTGCGAAGTGGAAATTTGCTATCAAAGAGAAAAGCTTTGAGCAAGGGAACATTGCCATGATGTAATAAGATAAAACCCACCGCCACCACCTATCTGAAGTTGCAGTGTTCTTCATTTAAAGAAAGCTGTGCATGAAAGGGAAAATGCTTGAATCTTGACTGTATATTTATGATGGTAGCATGACAATTCAATAGTCTAAAAAACTCTGATTGTGGCTTGCAAATTGGGGCTTGTATATGATATGTTGATATTTGGGGCTGTTATTTCCCTGGTAATAGAGAAGCTCCAAAGAAAATATGTATTTTATCATCTGCTAAGTATATCTTGTACTGGAAAGATACACCAAGACCATTGTGATAAATGTTAATCTTCATCCTTCTCTGTAATAAATACTTAATATTCCAGTATTCAGTGCAGTTCCATTATATCCACATTTCCCATGCAAAATTTATAGAGGACTATAGAGAGTTTTTTCAAGGCTTCCAGGTGTTTGTTAATGTTATTAATGATAGTGTGGTATGGCTGCCTGCAGTAACAGCAACTTAGACTTACTGTTTCAGATATGTATCTTAATTTTATTTTTCTTTAACCAAATCCTGTTTTGCTCATCTGTCTCTGGAGATTTTCACCATAATGCTGTTCTTCAGGGGACATGAGAAAAATGCTTGCACTTGATTTGGTCCTTGCCCACATAGCAGGCATTGACAGCTGAATATTCTACCGGCTTTATTAGTTGGGTAAAGCAACAAAAATTGTTCATGTGATATACAGGAAGATGTTAATTGCTGACTGAACAGCACAGCCATGAGGAACTGAAGGTGTTCTGGTGGAGTATTTGGCAGCTTTAGGATGATGCTGTGCAGTCATTGGTGAAGCAGCAGAATAGTCCAAGAATTGAGAAATGGCTTGGGGGAGGAAGAGGAGGTATATTAATCCTTAGCTCATGGTTATGTAATTATTGGATGTTGTACATATTTCATGCAACACAGCTGGCTGCTTGGCTGGTCTTGTGTTCACAGGCATGATCACCTCTGTCCAAGTCATGCTGGGAAAAGTCAGTTCTGAGCAGATCAGGCAGTGCAGTGATTGGCTTCTTTATTAACTGCTGCCTGTTTGCTCTCTCCCGAAGAGCTGTCATTCCGGCTGAGCGCTGCTGCGTTCTGCTGGCGTGCTTCAGCTTCAGATAATGCAGTAAAAATCCCTGCTTCCCTGTGCCAAAGGTTTTGTTGGGTTTTTTAAAAGAAAAGATGGTTTAGATATGTGGATTAATACTGCTTCCCATTTTCAAGCACAGTGCTGGATTCTTTTGTCGTTATGTAAACATTTCAGTGAAGAAAACGATGACTTCATAATATTATGACATGAAATGCAAATGAGGTGCTATTTTTCTTTCTTAGAACAGTGA
The DNA here is from genome assembly GCF_026170545.1 of Melanerpes formicivorus. NCBI lineage: Eukaryota > Metazoa > Chordata > Aves > Piciformes > Picidae > Melanerpes > Melanerpes formicivorus. The sequence continues at coordinate 20,438,429 of NW_027142364.1, read as the reverse complement.
AATATTTCAAACTAAGGTGAAATACTGTTCTGTGTTGATAGAAGATGAGAGTTTTACCCCCCAGTTCCTAACTACAAGACTCATTTTGCCCAAGTGAAGCATCTGGTGCTAGGTCTGAAACTTAGATGATTCTGTGTTGAGCACCTCTTCAACCAGTGGCTTTGCCCTGTGTCAGTGGCCTTCTGCTTTATTTGCTTTTACTAGCAGTGTCAGATCTGGGCAAAATTCAACTTATACAGGCTCAGTTTGCATTAAAGCAAAAGTAGTTCTTTATTAGAATCAAAGCAGTAAACCAGTTTACCTTCTTTGGCTCTATGTGTCTCTGAACTGTTGGAGCTTGGGATGCTGCAGTGGGCTGCAAAGGGTTACTCTCTGCTTACACTGTTAGCTACCAAGATAGGCAGTAGGTTAGCTAGTTTGACCTGGTCTGCTTGCTGTGTAAGAGAAGTGCTGTTTAGTCTTATCTTACATCTTGCTTAGAAGTAGTAGCCCCCAGTTTTGTGGCAGATACTCCATACTCAGTGTACACATCAGTGGTACCCAAACCTTCTTACCCTGCAGGCTTTGTAGTGCTAGTACAGCACTCCAGTTGACTACAGGCACTGTAGTTTTAATCTGTGAAACAAATGTCTTGTGCCTATGTAGTGCCTGCCTCCTTTTTCCCCCACACATTTAGATGTCCTTGGAAAAGTATTTCCTGAACCTAATAGTGTTTTAGCTTAATGGTTTAAAATTAACTGCAATGTGAAACTGCTTAACCATTAGTGCTGCAATGCTGTACAATAGTCTGCTTAAACTGTCTGTGGCATCGCAGGAATGAAATGTGGCAAGGTGGTGCTTGTTCTTAAAATAGCATCCAGAAGGGACAGGAGAAAGGAAAACTCGCTCTCTTTCCTGTCAAAACACGGTGAAACCATTCTGAAGAGCAGATTTAACGAGTATGTGGAGAAAGTGGATGTGAAAGCAATGTAAGTGCTGAAGAGAGACATTCTGCTGCACAAATCACTTAAACTCTGTGCTTAAAGAATTTGTCATTGACACAGATTCCTAGGTTTAGGTGCCCACAATAGAATTCTTCCAAAAAAGCTTACAGAGAAATCTGAGCTTTCATAGAATAAGAAAAAAAGGGGAAAGGGAGGAAAATTTGGTCATTTGTGTGGGTTTGGTTGTTGGTTTGTTGGTTATTTTTTGGTGTGTGGTTTTGGTTTGGGGGGGGGTTGTTTATGGTTTTTTTAATTCTTCTTTTCCAGCTTAAATTAATTTTAAGGAAAGGGTAAGAAAGAAGATCCATAATCATGCTAGGTGGAGGTTTCCAGAAGGATCATGGGAGAACTTGTGTTTTCATTGCATCATCTCAGAGGAAGAGAGCTCAGGGTTATAACAGATAAATGGAATGATCATCTCGGTACTCAGGTTACGCTCAAATGGCAAATGGAATACAAGGAACATCTGAAGAAGCTATGGCAGTAAAGCTGCCTCATTTTATCACTCTAGAAATCTGCAGTGGTCCTTATCATTATGAAGAAGTCTTACCAATCTAGAGGTGGTTAATAGATGAGGAGTAAGAGGGTCAGTGGCAGAGAGCTGCTACTGTGCAATGACAAATGAAACACTTTTACTCCCCCAGTCCTCTTTTCCAGTCTGGGAGAGAGCTTAGTCAGGAGATCTGAATAAAGCTACAGTTAGTACAGCTGAGTCACTAAAAGGATGAAAATTACTAGGGAATGGTTGTTTCACAAATATGAATTGCTGTTCAGAAATAGAAGGTAATAGTTGCCTTAACCCCTAAACATAGCAATCTACAGTCAGCCTCTGACTCGAGTCTTTCAGCTGCTGATGGTCCTTTGGTTTCTGGCTGCACCGAGGAGGCTATTGCAGCTGATACTGTTTGTCTCTTCTGCCCTTTTTCTTTAACTAGAAGCAAGCACTTTTATTTAAGTCCTTCTTGTTAATCTGCATGGGGAATGAGTGCTTATGTAAATGTGTGTGTGCACACATGCTGCCTTGATTGCAGGACAGCTCTCTTTCCCCCTGAATCTGAATGTTGCTTGAAAAGCTTAAGAGGTTCCCCACTCTTTATCTCCTAGTGTGTCTTCCCTCCAATCCCTCCCCATTCCCTCAGGTGCTTTCCCAGAAGTCTCTTACAGTGTGAAGCTTCTGTTAAAATAGATTTCTGTGTTCTGTAGGAGAGTTTGGTTTTTTCCTCTGCTCTCCAGGAACTGATAGTCTTTATGATTTTGATCTAGGCTTGTTCAAGGTGAGCCAAGGGGGCGAAGTAATTTTAACTTGTTTTTTTACACTAGTGCATTTTCTTACTTACTTGCTGAATCTTACTCCTGTCTGAGCTGGTAGGCAAGGTGATCCTGAAGATGAAGATACTTTTTTGCACGGTTGACATGTAGTTTACAAGATTGGTTATGCTGGTGAGAAAGCTGCAAGCTGTTACCTTTTTTAAATAGAGACCTTTCTAGAGCTCTGTGTTATCTTTAGCAGGAAGACAGTACTTCTGGAGTTAGGAACATACCTAATATAGTCACAATTATAAAGAGAAGCCTGAACATACCCTCAGAAATGCTACTTTTTAGACTAACATCATATTTTCATGGTCACTCTTGTGAGGAGATGCTTTACAGTCTTTAAAATGCTTTGCTCGTCGTCTTGACAGGGCACTGCTTTCAAACTTCCTGTAATTGAAGAACACACAAACATGTACAAAGCTGTTTGTTTGTGTCTGATGGTAAGAAGCAGTTGAGCAAATCTGCCCCTTTTTTACTAGGGATCTGTTCAACAAATTCTTGTCAGCACAGACAAGGAAGGAAAACTCTAACAGATGGACTGTGGATTAATCCAAACATTAGAACAACCCAAGACACAGTAATCAACATGAAGTCTGCTTAATAACTTGTTGCACTCCTTTTTTGCCTGAGACTTCCCCTGAGCTCTCAATGCTGTTGGGTTCGTTTTGATGTCTGGAGAAAGCCTAAAGAAACTTGCATGAAACAGAGGATGTTTTTGTCAGTCTGGCGTGCCAAAAAGATCGGCAGGAGATTGATGAGCAGGGTACGGAAGGCCAGGCAATTTCATCTGCGCAGATCGGTAGGTTGTCTGACATGTACTGTGAGTGATAACCATCTTCCATAGTCAGTACTTACACTGACATTTGTCCTTATAAAATAATTGTGCTGGGGTGTTTACTTGGCAGTAAGGTATCTACTTCTCATTGTGTAAATCACACTTGATCAAGTGCTATTTGTTCAATCCTGCTTCTCAGCTAAAAGCTAAGCTAGGCTTTCTCATCTCTCTTAGCAGAAAGAGTTAACATTCTTGTTCTCCACGGTGCCCAGCTTGCACAGTGTACTGCTGGGCTTTGGCTTAGAGTATTGCATATGCTTGTTAGTGAGAATTAAGTTTGCCATGTCAGTAAAAATTTACTAAACATGGAATCCTGAGAAGTGTGAAAAATGGTATGAATTCATCTGCTTTTTTGGTGGTGTTTTTTGCTCACCTGCCTGGAGAGTTAAAGTTGCTTAGCCTGTAGCTGGGTATTTAGAGTATGTTCTGCACTTTTCTTTTCTCTCTTCTGCTAAAACTCAAACTGATACTGAAAACAGAACTGTATTTTATCAAAATCAAGAGCCACTCAACCTTTTATTTCTTTTGTCTGTGGGTTTTTGGGTTTAGTCTTGTTTTGTTTCTTTGTTGCAGTGCTTTGTGAGGTTTTTGGTGGTTCTTGAATATTTTTCCAAGTATTTCAGTTCATTCCTTTAGGGTCTGTGCTTTTTTAGCCAACGCTCTGTTTAGCAGGATAGTAATAAAACTAACACAAGAAGCTTCTCAAATGCTTTAGGCATTTCCCTGTTACTCTTTAGGAAGAAGTTCTATACAGAAAGAGTGATTGCGCTATGGAATGGGTTGCCCGGGGAGGTGGTGGAGTCGCCGTCATTGAAGGTGTTCAGAAGGAGACTTGACGGGGTGCTTAGTGCCATGGGTTAGCTGTTTGGGTGGGTTGGATTGGTTGATGGGTTGGACACGATGATCTTGAAGGTCTCTTCCAACCTGGTTTGGTTTATTCTAATAAAGGTTTATTCTAATTATTCTTTTAAAAGTGTAATTGAGATACAACTGCTGCTTGCCTTTACTAACAGGTTTTGTGGCTGTGTGTTTTAAATTTCAAGGTACTCATGCTGCTGTGTCCTGGAAGACTCCATCTTTCAAATCAAAATATGGCATTATAATTGTGTTTAAACTTGTCCTAGCAAGCTGAGAACGAAAATTGGCTCAGGCAATAAATTTAGAGGAACTTTATTCCAAGTACTTGATGTTAATTTTACAATAATTGCAGTGGTTATACTATATCTTGTTAATTGGGTGCACAACAAATGAAATTACTCTCTACCTACTGAAAGATGCAGATGTACCTGAACAGTAAAGTTTTTTTTAAGGTGTAGAAAGTTGGGTGTGCTGGCAGAGTCCTGATTATGTGCTGGCTTGTGTGTTGCTAGTTTTGGGAGGTTTTTAATCTGTGAATTCTGAGTTCTTGCCTTATGGTAAATAAGGACTTCTTTGGTTTAGTGGTTGGTTGGTTGGTTTGTTGTGGCTGGTTTGTTGTGGTTTTGTGTGTGTGGGTTTGCTCGGTGTTTCTCTCATCAGCTCAATGTAAAAGTCTGACAGAAGCTTTCAGCTCCTTTGAGAACTTCCTGAGATTCCCTGGTAGGCCTCTTCATTCTGCCTCTTGACTTCAGAGGCCATCATTTACAGATGGAATTTCAGCTACTGCCTCTGTGTTGATGATTCTTGGACTCTCTGCTTTCTCTGGATACATCTTTTTCTGTCCAAATAGCACTTCTGCTTGTAGGTGTTTGTCCCTCTCTTGAAATGCTCTTGGACCGATACGAATAGAATAGGTTGGAAGAGACCTTCAAGATCATCAACCTATCAACTAATCCAACCCACCTAATCAACTAAACCATGGCACCAAGCACCCTATCAAGTCTCCAAAGTCTTCTCACCCTGTATAAGCATTGACCATAACCAGTGACCATTTTCCTGCTTTGCATTATCCTGATGCTCTACCATCTCTGAGGTTATGCCATGCCTTTATCTTCAGGTTGCTTTGTAACTGGTGAAAAATCAGGATTTATCTCAGCACCACAGTACAGGCTCCTTCTGCAAATAACTGCAAATCTGTCGTCTTAGGCACCCACAAATCTTGCTCAGTATCATTAACATCCATATGGAGTGTAGGTGACACAGCTTGCTGTCTTGTATCACCAGTGTGGTTGCATAACCTCTTCCTTAAGTACTTTTCTGGATTTCTGTCTCCATTGAGCTGAAATTATCATATCTTCATTTTCAGGAATCTATTTTAGTCCATACAAGCCTTTCAGGAAAGTGCTGATTTCTAACATCTGTCAGCGATGCCACAGTTGATTGTTGGCCAGGTGGGAATCATCTTTAGAACATAATATACCATCTTGATGTAAGAGCAAGAAAAAATAGGTACTTGGTACCTTGCTTGTCCATGTATTGTGGTGTTTTCTGTCAGAATTTTAAACAATAACCCATCAGGTGACTCTCAGTTTGAGCCTGTAGTGTGATATAGACACATGGCATTCAACAAGTCCAAGTGCTGGGCGCTGCGCTTTGGCCACGGCAACCCCATGCAGAGCTACAGGCTGGGGTCAGAGTGGCTGGAGAGCTCCCAAACAGAGAGGGACCTGGGGGTGCTGATTGACAGCTGCCTAAACATGAGCCAGCAGTGTGCCCAGGTGGCCAAGAAGGCCAATGGCATCCTGGCCTGCATTAGGAACAGTGTGGCCAGCAGGAGCAAAGAAGTCATTGTGCCCCTGGACTCTGCACTGGTTAGGCTGCACCTTGAGTACTGTGTCCAGTTCTGGGCCCCTCAGGTTAAGAAGGACATTGAGACACTTGAATGTGTCCAGAGAAGGGCAAGAAGGCTGGGGAGAGGCCTCGAGCACAGCCCTGTGAGGAGAGGCTGTGGGAGCTGGGGTTGATTAGCCTGGAGAAGAGGAGACTCGGGGGTGACCTCATTGCTCTCTACAACTCCCTGCAGGGAGGTTGTAGCCAGGAGGGGGTTGGTCTCTTCTCTCTACCAACCAGCACCAGAACAAGAGGACACAGTCTCAAGCTGTGCCAGGGGAAGATTAGGCTGGAGGTGAGGAGAAAGTTCTTCACCAAGCGAGCCATTTGTCATTGGAATGTGCTGCCCAGGGAGGTGGTGGAGTCCCCATCCCTGGAGGTGTTCAAGAGGGGATTGGATGTGGCACTTGGTGCCATGGTTTAGTCATGAGGCGTTGGGTGACAGGTTGAGACTTGATGATCTTTGAGGTCACTTCCAACTTTAGTGATACTGTGATATATACATACACACACACATATGTAAATAAATGCTGAAAAGTCTTTTTTGAAAGCATTAAACTGATATTCTTGTGCTCTCAGGTCTTTTAAGAGTGTACAGCAGTGCTGACACTCAAAGCTATATGGAGAAATATGTAAAAATCTTTTCACTTTGTCCTTTTTAACAAAAGGATCCAGAATTCAAAGCATGTACTTTGTGGTTTGTTCCAGCCACCTTTAATCACAGCCAGGAATTAAGACATGTCTCCAGCAGTGAGTTCACAGGCATTTTTCACATCAGGCATTTTCTCTGAGTCTGGAAGAAGGTAGTGCTCAGGTGGGGCTGCAGTCTTTCCATGAGAGGAAATCACATGATTGAAAAGCTTGTCCATTGAAAAGGATCATTGCTTCTACTATGTCTCAGGCACTTCTTGATCTCCATTATCTATCTTATGAACATAGCTTTGAGGACACCACAGGAGTCAGACTGAGTTTCATATGGCCTACCCTGATAAGCCATTGTATGTAGTGAGTATTAATCAAGTCTGAAAGATGTACTCAGAATATTTGTACGTGATAGCTGTACCAGTGACCAGATGTAAATGGTGCATTGATCTTATTACCACAGCTTTAAATTAATGTACTTATTTCTGCTTGTAATGTAAGCAAGCTGTCAGGAGGGATTTGTTCCAAGGAATAGGACAGCTGTCAGTAAGAACTTTAGCAGCAGAGTATACTGCAGCAAAAAAACCCAAACCAAAACAAAAAACCCATGGGGGAATGGGATATCCCCAGTAAAATTCCCATCATGTGTCAGTGGCTTTGCAGAATCACGGGTTTGTAAGTTGTGGCAGTGCTCTAAGGAACTTTTCTGCCTTTGTTCATCGTGTGGAGTGTGTTTGCTTTCTGGAAATGTTTGTCCTGGCATTGTAAGCACTTTGTGTAGAGGGATACTGCAAACAGTTTGGATAACTTTGCGTGGGGTGTCTGAAGGCAAATTTATACAGAAAGCTTTGACACTTAATTGATTGTCCTGAATAATCCTGAGGTTGTTCTGGTGTTTGGTTTTTGTTGGGGTTTTTTAATAGCTGGCTATATAATTTTGATTGTTGCATCCTATAATAAGGCAACTTGAATTCCATGTAATAGTTCAGGTAGTTGCTGTGTCAGTTCTTTTTTGCTGTGAAGAGAGCAGAGGAGGTGCACACCTGTAGCAGTAACTCTCTTGTGATTTGAATTTGAAATCAAAATAATGGCTCTGAGCATTTATTAGTGCAAAATAAGAACTTTTTTTGTGCCCCTTCTTGTGAGAAATAATGTTGACTCATGAATATAGATGTGTATACATAGATATATAATTGCTTTCTGCAGTCACAGAATATTGAAAATAGGATTTATAATCATCACACATTAATCACAGAATGAGGACAAGGCTGTGGACTCTTAGTGTTTAAAATGTGTATCTCTACTTGCTGATTAAAAAACCAAACCCTCAGCAAAACAACCCCATTAGACATCAATATGCAACACATTTTGTGACACTGATTTCTTCCCTCTGCAGCAGTTCTGTGCGTGAAGGAAGGAAGGGAAAGCAGAGGGAAGCAGCGAAGGCGTCTGTATTAAATATCACTTTCCGAATGTGGTGCTGAAGTCTCTTGGCTCTGTGGGACATCATTAGAAAGGCAATCAGCGAGCAAGTGCAGTTATGCTGCATGCTCCCTGTGTTGCTCAGTTCAGGGTTATAATTTATGCAAGCAAGGAAGTGATAAGATGCTATTGGATCTTACTATAGGCAGTGATTGAAACTTGGTTATTTTTGATCCATGCTTTCTCCACCCCGTAGCTGTTACCATCCACCACTGTCCTCAGAGCTGTGAATTTGGAACGTTATGCTGTACCTGCTACCCAATTTCTCTTTCATGTCTGGCAGCTAGGAAGAGAAGACAAGCTCTTGACCCTGTGGGTTCTGAAAAAGGAGAAAGGAATAAAACCCATCAAAAAACCCAGTTGCTTGCTGCCTTTTTTTTGTATGTTTTTTTTAATTGCTCAAGATTATGCTCATCATTATAATCACAGGTAGAGGAGGAACGTAGGGGGTGAAGCAGCTTGGAGCAGCAAAACATCATCAGCTCTCAAGAATTTTGTTTTCCTGGTTTGCCAACGATGCTGCTGTAATTCTAGCTGCCCTTCTTCTTCTTTTTTTTTTTTTTTTTTTTGTGTGCTGCTCATTCAGCACTCAGCAGCTGGTAGGGGAAGTCAGCCTGCCTGGCAACCACCTGCAGAGCAGCAGAGATGAATTACATCTTCGGCAATAACACGCTGCTCTATTCTCGCGCCAGTCGCGGCAACGCTAGCTCAAGCCACGGGGCCGCAGGCCCGAAGCACAAGCAGTGGGCAAAGAAAGGCTCCACAGATGAGTTGCGGAGTGAGCCTTCCCGCTGGCAGCAGATAGTCGCCTTTTTCACTCGCAGGCACGGTTTCATTGACTGCATTTCTGTTGCTGCCAGCTCCACCCAGGTAATCGGGCCACTTGTTGGAATTTATTTGTCTTGCATGTGTTCTGGCGGTTTGCTGCTCAGAAAGGGCGATTAGGTGTAGCTGCATGCTTTCAGATGGGCTCCTGGTGGATGGATGAAGAGTGTTTTCTGTCTGCTTTTGTTTTGCTGTTTCACCCAGCTCTGCATCATTCGTAGCACTGAAGCATGAAAATGGTAACACTAAATGAGGGCAGGTTTTTAATTTAAGTCATTTTGAAAGTGATGAGGCTGCAGCAAGTTCAGTTGTGAGATGTTCTCATGCAGTAGTGAAATACTGGGAAAATGTAGCTTGCATTCTACTGCCTAGCTCTGGAGGGGAATAATGTAGGTTAAAATATCAGTTTCATAGCTGTAGTAAGATAAGTCAAATAATGATTACATGTTTCCTGGTTAAGGAATTATCTTCAGAGGATTAAATTATTGAAAGCCCAAATTATGTGGAGCACAACAAATTCTAGTCTGTGTGAGTTTTCTGGGGGTTTTGGCTGCTAATAATCCATAAATGAGATTAAGGAATGCCTTTTTTTACGTACAGGATATACATTCAATAGTGCAGTCTGTAAGAAGAATGTGGTATTTTTCAAGTCATTGCTAATCTGCACCAAGTAATGTATTTTGTTAATCAGTATTGAAAGGCAGGGAAAAGGAGGCAAGCCAGATCTGAAGTGTGTGGGTTTGGGGTGAGTTCTGATGTTTGCTGTTGAGAGATTTTTCTTAAGCTGAGTTGCATTAGCAAATTAGTATCTCTTTGGATAATGTGACAAAGGTCTGGGGAACGATGCTGAGATGTCAGCATTGTTTAAAAAGGTGAGATTTGATTTGCTTTACTTACTGGCAAGCTAAAATCAGCTCCAGTCAAGATGTCACTTAACCTGAAGTGCTACAAGAATATGGTTAAAAAAGAAAAGAAAAACTTCTTATCTTCAGACTAACATAACTAAGATAATTATATCCATTAGTAATTGCTTCCAAGGTGAGAAACTCTCACTTCCTCTGTCTGCTTATTGTTGGCTGTCTGTTTTCCTTGTGAATTTAGAGTGAACAGTGAATAGGAGGTCTGAGGGGGACTTCAATTTTTCTTGTTGCTGATACATCTGAATGTCACAGAGAGATCCTGTAGTTTCTGTAATGGGTCATTATACACCTCTTAAGTGCTGCATTATGTAGACATAATAGCTTTCAAGTCCTAATTTATGTTTTGAAGCCAAACTATACAATGTTAGCCTTTTGAATCAATATTATGCTTGTTCTTGTTTGTTTAATACTTGAACAAATAATGCTAGAATGCTTGGAGCTTGCAGTTCGACTGCCTGCTCTATTTGCTGATAAATAAAATACAGAACAGTCTGCTTTGAGTGTGGGTTGGACCAGAGAAAGATGCTGAGATCCCTTCACACTGTGAATATCTCAGTGCTTGTTCTGTTGTTCTGACACGAAAAAGAGCTTACTGCTGTGAAAGCCTGATAATTCTTCTGGCCAACAGAACTGCTTATACGTGCTCATGGCCAAAAGGAGGGGAAAATTGTTTTGAAGTGGTTGTTAAAAAAACCAACTTAATGAGCATACTCAGGAACAATGCACTGAAAACATAAGAGCTTGTTGAAGCCTACTCCTTTGGAAAGATGCTTTACTATCCTTGTACCTTATCCACGCCTTGCAGTTGTTTTCCCTCAGGGAGGGAAAAAGACATTTGGAGCTTGCTTATTGTGGTGCAATATTGTCTTTCAGGGTTGTTTTGTTTTGTTGTTGTTCTGCAGTCTGGTATTCTGAACGTTCTGGACAATTTTTATGTGCTCATTTAAGATCCATTCTCATCACTGGAATGGGATCACATTGCAAAGTCCAAGTAAATAATTAGATGTGATCTGCTTCTCTACCCCTGACTGAAATTCTGCTTCTGATGATGGGCTTTAAATTGTCTTATTGTTATGATACCAAAATTCTTTACAGAAACTAAACTGATGGTTTCTTAAGTACTAGTCTTCTGCTTTCCTTGTGAATCTGCTGCCCAGCACCCATTTTTAGCTGTCCATTTATTTGGCTTTCTTGGATTAGGTGGGATGGTTTGGAATCATGATGCTTGCTTCATTTCCTCCAACAAGTGGAGACTGGGCTGAATGTCCTTGTCCTTCTCTGGGGTTTGCAACAGGTCAGCTCCCCAGCAAGGTAACAAGAGGACTTTGTCAAAAGAAGGGACACTGTGTCTTGAGGAAGGGTATTTTTGAGGAGGCATTCTTGTACCCAAAGGAGCAAGGAAGAAGGCTATGGTAGCACTGCTTTTTGCTGTAGTTATCACTAAGTTTATGCCTAAAAGAATATGTGGGCCCACATGCATTGTGGCATGGGAAAGGCTGGTCAGGAGTGAAAGGCTACTGTGAAAAGCCACAGCACTCTAAAGACTGCCAATCAATTTTCAAACATTGAAGGTGCCTTATTTACTAGTACTGCCCCTTTTTGGTATTAGAAGATTAACATCTCCCATCTTTCATCAGAAGCAGGCAGAAGTGGAAAGAAGCTGGCATGAACAGGTACAAATGAAGACATTAAAGCAAGCATTCTGACTCTCTGCTTGTGTTTTTCCCTAGCCCAGGCCTCCAGGGTGCTTTCCATAAAGCTTGAGGTGGTTGTAGTAATGAGTAAACGTTATGTTTCTTTACTCAACAAGGAGGTCACTGCTCAGACATTGCAGTCTGTCCATAGAGCAGCAGCACTTCCCACTGGGTTAATACCTGTTCCATTTGCAGTGTTCCACAGCTGTTGAGGTGGCAGTGCCTTTCTGCCTTGCAGTCTGCTTTGTGATCGTGGGCAAGCTGCATGCACAGGCATTTGAGGCATTTATTTCTTCCTTCTGCACTCCCTGTGAAAGAGGAGTTAATTATTCAGTTAGAGTTAGGCCATTTGATTAGAAGCTGATCTTTCAATTCTTGTCAACAAATTTACTAACTTCCTTAATAAAAGCTAAATCTGTGACATGAAATGGAAGGTAAGGATGAAATAAGCATAGAACAAATTGATGCTGTCACAAAGGTGAGTAACTAAGCCAGGAACTGAGTAAATAGATGGTTATGCAAATGACAAATACTGGGTAACTTCAAGTGTTGTTCTAAGGAGATGATGCATATTGCAGCAACAAAGACAATTGTATCCAGGGCAGTTTTTTCTTCCTAAGTATTTTCAGAGCTCTGAGGAGCATCTCTTCCTGACACTGAATACAGCTGTCCTGTCTCAGCATGCACTTTAACTGTCAGTAGTATTTGGCCCATGTTTTGCTGGAAATTCAGAAACAGTGATTCCTCAGAAACTCACACATCATTCAACTGGTTCTAACAGCAAGGAACTCAGGCTGTTCAAGGCATGTAACAGTGTGTAATGTGCTTCTGGCATTTGGTACTAGAAAATTGTTTAGCTCTTTGAATATGCTGTGCTAATTTATACTTACTTTTGGGGGATTTTTAAGGACACATTTGGGGGTGGAGGAGGGTAGAAACCCCCTCCTAACTCTACTGAGTCATTTCAAAAGCTAGTTTCAAATGTCAGAGCTTATTAACTGCTTCTGTGAGTTCTTGGACCCCAGTCATATCTCTTCCTTGCAAGATCTTGGCTACAAGTTTTGCTGTATGTCATTACTCCTAGGGTATTGCTTTCAGAGTTGCTGAAATATTATGCCCAGAGTTCTAGCATGTTTGAAATGCTGTATGTAATCAGACCTTCTTGCTCTCTACAACTACCTGAAGGGTGGTTGTAGCCAGGAGGGGGTTGGTCTCTTCTCTCAAGCAACCAGCACCAGAACAAGAGGACACAGTCTCAAGCTGGGCCAGGGGAAGTTTAGGCTGGAGGTGAGGAGAAAGTTCTTCCCAGAGAGAGTTGTTAGCCGTTGGAATGTGCTGCCCAGGGAGGTGGTGGAGTCCCCATCCCTGGAGGTGTTCAAGAGGGGATTGGATGTGGCACTTGGTGCCATGGTTAAGTCATGAGGTGTTGGGTGGCAGGTTGGACTTGATGATCTTTGAGGTCTCTTCCAACCTTGGTGATTCTGTGAACAGCACAGAGATATTGTAAGGTACATTTAACAGAATCATGAATCCCCCTGGTCTTTACCTTACCCTGCCCCTCCCTGCCCCCTGTTTTTTAACTCTGCTTTTTGCAGTCCAGTGATTGCAACAATTGATTTCTTATTCACTATTTGCCATCTCTTCTATAATTTTTGTATATTTAAGTATTCATGTATTTTTAGCCATACAGCTCAGAACAGTAAGGCACATGCTGGAAATGTGAGATAAGAAAAGATAAAAGAGTTCTGATGTAGTATGCAGAGTTTTAATTAAGTAGAAATTGAAAAGCAAAGAAAGGGCAGGGAGAAGGGGACCTTAATATAAGGCTTGGAATGAAACCTGGAACTGCAACAGGAAGATGCTGTAACTAAAAACTCAGATGATTTGATAGCAGTTAAAATAAGAGTTATCTGGGGCATATCAGCATGTGTCACAGTGGGTGATATGTTTTATGAACAATATTAAACTGTGGTATGGACATGTGACTGTTTTAGCATCCTCTCAAGTTTAGTGGTGGAACTGAGACTTCATTATGCCAGCTGTCACATAAGGTTAAGTTCTTTACTCACAGGATTTGTTTTCACAGAATGGTTTCCTGAGTTTAACATTTAAGCATAAGTTGCTTGGAAATGGTTGCTTTTAATCTAATGAACACATGAGAAAGCAGCTTTAAATAGTATTTGCTTTGGATGATTTTATCTGTGAGGAAGCACCTTCTGAAATTTAAGTATGTTTTATTGCAAGAAGTTCCTTTTCTTACTCTTGGTTTTTAGCTATGGAATGATGCAGTTCTGTGATAGTAAGAGTTTATTTGGCAAATGTCAGTTCTGTCGCTGGTTGCCTTTTTCCTAAGAAGAGGTCATTGGAGCAGAGGTAAAAGTGGGATGATTGCAATGATACGTGTTCTAATCAATAAACTAAGAAACAGCAAATTCTTGATAGTTGAAACTCAAACATTAAGGAACTGTCTCCGGAGCCTTGGTTCATTTTGCAAACACTTCTTGTGTAGAGTGAATACGGGAGGTTCTCAAGACAGCAAAGCTTGCTTGACATTTGAGGAGACATGCAGTTGAAAAAAATGTGTTAATACAGTTTAAGAACATATAGCATGACTCACATAATACCCTATAGATTGTGGTAGGAGCCTGCTAAATCCCTGCCGTAGCAAATTGTCTCCTCTCATGATGTCAACCAGTAGGCCTGTGGAGTAAAGAGATGTGCTGCTTCCTTCCCAAACTGCTGTGTGACTTAATACTGGGATGTGCACTGTGTTCCTTGCAGTTAGTCACTTGCAGCATTGCAGTGGTGATAAGAACTGAGCTGGCTCTCCAGCTACCTGCAGACACTGCTTGCTGCCAGGGGGGTTAGGTTCTACTTTCTCTTGTCTGTTCTCTCACATCTCTTGTTCTGGCTCACTCGAGAGCTGATAGCAGAATTTCTTCAGGATTACTTTTTCCAGAATGAGTCAGAAATCTGGTAAGCAAAGGAGAAGGGGACACAGAATCTTTTGCTTCTGGAGTACTACTGCTGCTGCAGGAGCTTTCTGTCTGCGTTGTGCCCAAGGCTCTCAACCTTCAGGCAAGGCAGGTTCTGAATGCCCTATTAATCCATTGTCTTAAACTCTAACTAATAAATCAGGTGAACTAACAGGGTCTTGCCTTATAAAGCCAAGTGCCTGGAAGCCTGTGAAAAAGTTAGGACTCTTCAGGTCTGTTCTATAACTTAGCAAATTTGTCTTGTACTGCTTTAGTTACCCTCTCAGCTGAGGCTTGTATTGATTGACAAAATGTTTTGAAGTCAAATGCAGGGCAGTTTGTCTCTCAACAGCTGTCAGCTTACTAAATAGCTCAAGCATGGTTCTTGTGGTATAACATTTCTGTTGTGCTGCCAAAGCTGCTGTATGTGTTTCATTTAATACAATTACTAAGTAAATGACTGTCTGACAGAGCCATTGAATCTTGTTCTGTTTTCTTCCTGTCCTTCTATTTTTGCTCTACAACATCAAGAGCACTCTCAGTTATGATTAAGAGTGTCCAGGATGTTTCTTCAAGTTTGAAAATGCTAATGTAACAGAAATACTTTAGATGTTTCTAGCAAATATGTCTTTGTGTTTTTAGAATGATCTGCACCCATGTTTGAGAGCTGACATCATCCCATGTGTTGTGCAGTTTAATAGACTGACTTTATAACCAGCTCAGTGTCTTGGTAAACTTTGTGTCCACAGGAACTCAAGGAGAGAAATTGTTGTCTTATTAAAACAAACAAACAAACAAAAAAACCCCCAAAACATAAATTGAAGTCTTCATCTGCACAGTAGCTCTGCAGACTCGTTGGAGAAGGATTTGATTCTCTTTTCCAAAACCTCTGTTGGCCCAGTGCTTTCCCTTGGACTCCAAAACAGAGGAGCTGCTTGGATTTGTCTTTATGAATAACAATTACTTACTAAAATTTTCAGTGAAGCAGATAGGCTCTTGAGCACTCTTCTTTCTTTTCCTTTCCTCTTTTCCTGTATAACATGTTTGAAACACTTTGTCTTTGTCAGACTTCTTTCCCTTCCCCACTGCCTTCTTGGCAGTGTTTCCTACCCTCTCTAAACGGCTCTGTGTTAGTAAACTTCTACTCCTTGATAGGTCATTTCTTGAATAATGTTTTCATTTAGTTTTCTTGTCAAATAGCCAGGGATTCCTTTTCCATATAGATTAGCCTAACATTTCTTGAGGCCAGTTCTCCTCATTCTGCTGATCCATTTTGAGACCTACATACTACTGTGTATAGCTGTTGCGTGCCCCTTGACGCTGGCGCAGCAGTATTTCAGCGCACGGAAGCAAGCACGCATTTTGGAGCTGCTGTGAGATGCCTGCAGTATGTATCTGTAGATCCCCTTATACAAGAGGTCTGTGTGAGACATGAACTTCTTGACTTAAGCTTATCTGTCTGGGCTGTGCACACTTTTGCCAGGGGTATGACAGTTCTGAGTGACGAATGTACCTTTCATACTCTCCATGGGAGTAAGGTCAAACTAGTATTTGACACAGTACTGTTTGAAGTTCAGGCACAAGCAGTTTGTGAAGCATTTCCAGTACAGTTCACTTTTTGTACTATTTTGCCAAATCCATGGAAGACAAAAATGTCAGGAAAACAGCTGTCTCTTGGTGCAGTGCGTCTCATGTGCAGTTGAAGTACCTCAGCCCTGTTTAGTACTTTAACCACATTGCTTATGCTTTGCTTTTCATGCAACAGCTCTTTAACAGATGGGTCCCAGTGGATGCTTTCCTTCCCTGAGGAAGGATACTTCTTTTAATGCTGTTTCTAATGAGCCTTCCCAAACGTCATTAAACTTAAGATAACATAGTTCTGTGTGTAATTTCAGAAACACTTAAAGGTTTCTTCAGTTAGAAGACAAGAGAAATCCTTGTGATAAGTGGGGACTGTTCCTGCAAGTGATGCTTTGCCAACAGAGCACTGTAATGAAGTTCTAGCAAGCATATAAGGGAACTCTAGTTGTAGTGCTGGTCTCAGGAACATAGGCACAGGAACAGCAGCACCATCATATATCAGTGTGCAAAAACACGTCGGTAAACTTGGAGAAGGATGTAACTGTTCTGTCAGATACGATGCCCATGTTAGGTCAGGACTCATTCCCTCCCATTTTATTCCTTACAACATGGATAGGAGCATTCCTGCTTCATATCAAAGACTGATAACCTTGTGTCATCTGTCAAGGAAGATCAGAAAACTGTAATACAGAGACCTGAGTTCTTGGTAATGTCACCACTCCTAGCAGGCCTTTACTGAATCTTGAACATACCATTTGAGGATCCAGCTTTTCAGCTTTTACCCAAAGCAGAATTAGCAGCAGTAGTTTCTTTACAAGCACAAATTAATAAGTCAGTGTTTTCCTTGGAAGTGGTGCATCATGACAGCAACAAGGGGAAGAAAAGTACTAAAAGCTGCTCTTTGTGTTCAGAAAGCTGCAGTATCTTTCAAGATAAACCTTTGTTCACCTGGAGTCATTGCTGGCCATTTCAAGCCACCATTAGCTTGAGTTTCTTCCAGGAATTATTTGGACTGCAAGATAATAATTCTCTTCTGCATCTATCTGTTGTAATTTCAAAGAAACTTCGCCACCAACCAAAGCACTTCTGGACTTATTTTCCAGTTCAATATTCCTCGGGGTGTCTTTGTGCTGTTTGTTGCTATTCCATGTGACTTGGGTTGTCAGTATTGAATTTCATCTTGCTGCCTGCAACCCACTTCTCTAATACATCAGGCTTGCTCTACAGCTTGTTTCTGTTGTGCTTTTGTTGCTCTTCCTTTTGTGTGTGTGTGTGTTTAGCTGCACATTAGGATGTCGTTGAGCTGATGTGTTCTCCAGACAGATAACAAACATTTGACTCATTTTATCTTTCTTGTAAGCTGATCTTGGCATTAGTGAATTCTCTTTTTCTGTGTTAAATTGTTTTCAGACCATGTTCTAGTTGCTTGCAACAGTCTGTTATGTGAAATATTACAACTAAGCAGTGATTCAAAAGAAAAACAAAGCACCCTACCCATGCTGTTCATAGAAAAGAAGAAAGGGTCAGGGCAAAACAGTTTACATTTGACCAAGACATTTAATGGGAACTGCCATACTGTGGGAATGTTTTGGATGAGTCTTCCAGCCTCTCCTCCTTTACATATCTGTTATATAGTTAGTTAGATATATTTGTGTTTATTGGAAATTGTTTCTCTAAGAATAATGTCTGTGGAAATGAGTTGAGCAATCTGTATGATGTGCCTCCCAGGTAACAGTATTTGCTTTTCATAAGAAGATAGGGAGCAGAGTAACGACTGCCAGTGCTTCTGTAGTACAATTCTACTTCAAAGCAAATGCAATGTAGTAAATAAATGGTAGTTGCTTTTCTTAGATAAGTGACTCTGTTTAAGTAGTATAATAGAATAGAATTAACCAGGTCGGAAGAGACCTTTGAGATCATCAAGTCCAACCTGTTGCGATGTAGCAGGTGATAAGCAAGTCAGCTTTCACTTTGGAGAAGGAGAGGGAACTCTGGATTCTGCCTGTAGCACCTATAGTCTCCAGTCTCAATCCTGGCCTGAAAAGGTATCATGATAAATTTGGAGTGTTCAGAAAAGAGGTGAAACTGGAGATTGTGCTTTAAGGTGAGACACTCAAGAACCTCTGCTTACTTCATCCAAAGAAAAGTCAGGAGGTGATTGTAGTCACAGGCTAGAAATAGATAGGGATAGATTTCAGAAACCAGAAAGCTTGTTTGGTTAGTATATCTGTATTCTGAGTCAGGGAATTGATGCCAGACAAATTAAGATAGAAAACTTCATTTTAAAGAAGTGTATTAATATAATAAGCTATTTTTTTTGAAGCCTAGTGGGATATGATGTAATTGCCCAAGCAGGGTAATAAATCAGTATTTCCTGTGTAAATAGCATAATGACAAAGTTTGTACTTGAAAATGTCAAAATACATCACAGACTCTCTAATTCAGCATCTAATACAATGGCTTCAAATTGCTATTTGCGATCTGTATCCTACTGGAAAGCAGTTTCTACTTTTCAGAGCTATTATTGCATCCATTTACTAATGCTTTCAATTTTCCTGTTCGCTGTACAATTTTGTTACTCCTTTAAAAAGGCAAACCCTGGGTGGGGGAAATTGTGTACAGTGTTTTAGGACTTGAGCATCTTAAACCTTGTTACAGAGCAGCACTTCACTAGGTAGATGCTAAACCAGGTGGTATGCAAACTGTGAAATGCTTCTGATCACAATGGTGATAGTACAGACTTAAGACTGTAGAATAGAATAGAATAAACCAGGTTGGAAGAGACCTTCAAGATCATCACATCCAACCTATCAGCTAATCCAACCCACCTAAACAACTAACCCATGGCACCAAGCACCCCACCAAGTCTCCTCCTGAACACCTCCAGCGATGGTGACTCCACCTCCTTGGGCAGCCCATTCCAATGGGCAATCACTCTCTCTGTATAGAACTTCTTCCTAACCTCCAGCCTAAACCTCCCCTGGTGCAGCCTGAGCCTGTGTCCTCTTGTTCTGGTACTGGCTGCCTGGGAGAAGAGACCAACATTCACCTGTCTACAGCCTCCCTTCAGGTAGTTGTAGAGAGCAATAAGGTCACCCCTGAGCCTCCTCTTCTCCAAGCTATGCAGCCCCAGCTCCCTGTATTCCCAGATAACCTGAGGTGCCTATCTCTGAGCAAAAAACCAGCTAGGGCTGTCCTGCCTTTGAGCTGGGAGCAGTTCTTACGACTCATTTTACTGTATTAAAACCAGTAAGATTCCAGTGCCAGGGGAAGAGCATTTAAATGAATGTGTTCAGAGGCACAGGTGATCAATAAGAGATGACATTTATTTAGGATTTCTTAAGAAACGTGTGTTTAATGTGGCTGGACTGTCTGCTACACTGAGTGTGACCTTTTTGTTTCAACACTGGCTATTCCTAGAGTAAGAATTAAAAAGGGAAATGCGGTGGTGCCCTTTTGAAAAGGAGCAAAGCTGCGCTGTGAGACTACAGCTGGATCCTTTATTGTGCAAACTTAGAGAAATGCTTTATTATTGAAGAATTAAACAGGGAGATGGACAGACAGATATTGTGAAGGACACCAGCTTGTCTTTGTAAAGGGAAAAGGAGGATTCAGCTCCTCCAGCCTGACTGGAAAATGAGAACATGTGGATAGAAATCGCAGTGAAACATGTGAAGGTCATCAGAAGGTCATCTTAATTGTAAGAAGTCTGAAAAGAATGGTGCTTGGAACAGAGGCTGTTGGAATTAATGGGGCCTTAAGTTGAAGGGGGAGGATGTTTTGTAGGCTTATTTTTTTCCTTTCAACTGGGACTGGATTCCCAGAAGCTTGTGTTTGTGAATGATTGGAGTAGGGAGGAGGAGATGAGGCAGAGGCACCTTATTATTATTATTATTATTACTACTACTATTGTTATTATTATCATCATCACTGTTATTACTACTACTAAGCTAAGTGCCAAGAGAAGTGGATGGGCACAAAACCAGCTAGTGACATTGTACAATAATGATTGAAGAACAGAGTTAGAAGCCTCATCCTGCATGTGTGCAGACAGTGACAGGCTACAAATGGAAGTGTTTCTGTGCCAGAAAGAGGCTTTCTCCTTGTCACTGATTCTCTTTAACAGTTACCTTAGTACTCTGCAATAGTGAAAAAGGTAAGTGAAATGTCAGGTATTACTAAAGAAATAGTAGAGAATGACACTGAGCTTATTGTTTGTGTGTCTGTATTTTTGGAATTTGTATGGTGTTCAGTCTCTCTTAGGAAGCAAAAAAGGAAAAGGCTAATAAAATGTTGAGAGGAATAATCTACTTATCTATAGGGACAGTCAATTTGAAAATAATTAAAGAATCTCTCATCACCCAGAGGGAGAATGTGATAAAGACTTACTGCAAAATGAAATGAAGAATGTTCTCCATCAGAAATGATTTAGCAGTTCTTCAGTCCTAATTCTGCCTCACTGGCTTGTAAGACTTCCACAAAAATTATAGAAGTCTCTGACCCAAAATGCTGTGGAGAGGAGAAGGTTTAAAAGGAAATGGTTTCAGAACGGAGCTCAATGTATTTGCAAAGGGCAGTTGGCAGATAGTGATTCAAGAAGACCCAGAATATCAGGTTCTGGTTATGTTTTCTGGGAAAATGACTCTGTGTGTGTGTCCAGCTCCTACTTGTCCATGTATCAGTTTTTGCTGATAACAAGGTTCTTGACCATTTGAGCCTTGGCTGTCATCCAGTATGGCAGGTTGTACTGCTTGTGTGGAGAGCAGTTTTTAAATGGAGGACATGAATTTTCAGGAAAACTTATCTCAGTTTCTGGCCTTCATCTGTTAACTCAGAGATGGTGACAACCTGCCCCAGAAATCTCCAAGTCTCCTAAGAAAATCCCCTCCTTCAGCCCCTGGGTTGATGAATCAGTCTTGCGATGATCAGAACATCAGAGATTGGTCTGGAAGTACACCAGAGAAGGGCTAACAATTAGATTAACAGTATCAGAGAGTATGATGTAAGGAAACAAGAGAGAGATGAGTTCTGTACTGTTGTCCTTTGGCATGTCTAAATTAGAAACATTCAAGTTGTGTCTTGCTGTGTCCTCTTCTAAATCCATTAGGTGTATTGCTGGACATCTTACAGGAGCTTCTAATGTCATTTGGAAATAGAGTGCTGGCAGCTTGCTTTTTGTTTGGTATTAATTTCTATACCATACACTATCACTTTTACCTTATTTCATAGTATCATAGTAGCATTCAGGGTTGGAAGGGACCACAAGGATCATCTAGTTCCAACCCCCCTGCCATGGGCAGGGACACTCCACACTATATCAGGCTGGCCAGAGCTTAAACACCTCCAGGGACAGGGCCTCCACCACCTCCCTGGACAACCCATTCCAGGGCTTCACCACTCTCATGGGGAAGAACTTCCTCCTCACCTCCAGCCTCAATCTCCCCACCTCCAGTTTCATTCCATTCCCCCTAGTCCTGTCACTACCTGAGATCCTGAGAAGTCCCTCCCCAGCCTTCCTGTAGGCCCCCTTCAGCTACTGGAAGACCACAATTAGGTCACCTCAGAGCCTTCTCTTCTCCAGACTGAACAGTCTCCAGTCTCCAGACTGAAATAACCTTTCTTGTAATGCAGGACTTGGAAAATCTGGAAGCTGCTCATTTGGGTTTAAGACTCAGCAACCAGCATAAAAGACATACTTTGTTTCCTGATTCTTCAAATGCATAACAATTTAGTTACCTACTTAAAGCACTGCCATTTGATTTTTGTAACATACCCATTTGATCCTAATTCTTTCCATTTTCAGACTTAACTTTTCACTTGTTTCACCTCTGTTTCTTTACTTGCTTGTTTTACCAAGGTTGCACTGCTCAAGCTTTATCAATTCTTCCCCTTCATAATCAGGTAGAATGTACTGTAAAATATTACTTTTCTACTTACATTTTTGTGTACTGGAAAAGAAAAAACTGGAAGAAAAAAAAAATACTGGGAGGTCTGTCAAGCTGGTGCCCCACTAAGGCAACAGCCAAAGCAGAGGGTTAGGGAGCATTATAAACCCAGGACAAATAGGTGTGATTCTTCCTCTGAGGGCTTTCAAAGCTTTCTGCATGTCCTATTACAGGTATTCCAAGAGCTGGACATGACTTGTGTAATCACCTAGGGTCAATGGGTTTGGATGGATTTGGCCAGCCTTCTTGTAGTGGCAAGGGCTGGAACAGTGGGAGAATAGCTTCTGCTTCTTTGGAATCTAATGAGGGGAGGAGAGTCAGGATCATGGTACCTGTTCTTCATTTGTTGCAAAATAATGTTGGAAACAGAATTTAGGTTGTTCTCCAGAAAATACCCTTTGCCTTGGAGGAGTCAGATTTGTCTTTTCTGTCTTTGAGTCGCAGTCTCAGCCCTATTTGGGTTTAGTTAATTTCCCCAGAAAGAGAATGCTTGATGTGATTCCAGGCCTTCCCTGGCGCTGACACAGAATGGCAAATCTTGCATGTGAGATCTGACTTCTTGCAGAGCTGTGTAGTTGTCAGTGCAGTGTCTTCTTCACTGATGAGGCTTGCCACCCGGTCTGAGCCTCATCCTCACTGCCCTGTGTCTGAGGTGAGTCCTCATGGAAAGTGCAGCAAACTGTTTCAGCGTCTTCTGTGCTTAGGTGGGATACACAGGGCTTGCTGAACCCCAGTTTGGTTCCAGTTTCACCTGGCATGGCCTAGTTCCAGTTCATGGGAGGGACAGACTGTTTCTGTTTGGAAACCAGAATGGTTTGGGAATCAGGTTTCCTGCTGAGCTGGGATTGTTTAGCCTGGAGAAGGGGAGGCTCAGGGGTGACCTGATTGCCCTCTACAACTACCTGAAAGGTGGTTGTAGCCAGGAAGGGGTTGGCCTCTTCTCCCAGGCCACCAGCACCAGAACAAGGGGACACAGTCTCAAGCTGCGCCAGGGGAGGTTTAGACTGGAGGTGAGGAGGAAGTTCTTCACCGAGCGAGTCATTCGTCATTGGAACGGGTTGCCCTGGGAGGTGGTTGAGTCATCGACCCTGGAGGCGTTCAAGGGGAGATTGGATGTGGCACTTGGTGCCATGGTCTAGTCATGGGGTCTGTGTTGATAGGTTGGACTCGATGATCCTCGAGGTCCTTTCCAACCTAAGTGATACTGTGATACTGTGTGCTTGAGAGCCTAAGCAGCTTCAGTGCTGGCTGGGTGTGGGTGTGCCATAGCCGTGTTTGTCCAGCATCAATCATAAACTGGCCGAATCTGACCTGTATCCATGTTCTGTGTTTCTATTTGAAATCCAGATGAAATGGCCATGGATAATTATGGATGGAAAGCCAGCTCACCTGTAAACCTTGTTTTGAGAAGCTTTGGTTTTAGCTAACAGTGTGAACTAAAACTGGGCTGGAAATGTTTGGGTTTTCCATTGCAAGGTTTCAGAAGGCTGTATTCTTGCCCAAGTGATGCTGAAAAGTGCTGAGATCTTTAGGAATTTTTAGCAAACAGCGTTGCAAGAAAATAGCAATTTTGTATTTACTTGTGGACTGGCAGTTTGCTCAAGTAATGCTAGCCATTAAACCTGTTAAAACTGTGGTAGTAGTTCAATAATGAGTGTTTACCACTACATAAAAGATGCCTATTCTGCTGAAATGGTGCAGAGCTCCTCTGACTCATTCTAAAGCTTGGGTATACTGTATCATAATACTTATTCTGAGGTATTATAACTGCATGTTGTCATGGAAGCAAGTCTGAGGAGATTTCACTGTTTCCATGGTGTGAATATGAATAAAATCAGCTGAAATACCTAGCTTAGAGATTCAATGGTAAAGGTTGTAGCCTTAGCTTTGGGCAATGAAAAGGTGAAGCAGCTTGGATGGCTTTTTATTGGTATCAGGACAGTAGTGCAAGCCATAGTTAGAATAGAATAATAGAATAGAATAAAAACCAGGTTGGAAGAGACCTTCAAGATCATTGTGTCCAACCTATCAACCAATCCAACCCACCTAAACAACTAACCCATGGCACCAAGCACCCCATCGATTCTCCCCCTGAGCACCTCCAATGATGGTGACTCCACCACCTCCTTGGGCAGCCCATTCCAATGGGCAATCACTCTCTCTGTATAGAACTTCTTCCTAACATCCAACCTAAACCTCCCCTGGTGCAGCCTGAGACTGTGTCCTCTTGTTCTGGTACTGGTTGCCTGGGAGAAGAGACCAACCTCTGCCTGTTTACAACCTTGCTTCAGGTAGTTGTAGAGAGCAAGAAGGTCACCCCTGAGCCTCCTCCTCTCCAGGCTAAGCAGCCCCAGCTCCCTCAGCCTCTCCTCATAGGGCTTGTGTTCCAAGCCCCTCACCAACTTTGTTGCCCTTCTCTGGACACACTCCAGCAAGTCAACCTCCTTCCTAACCTGAAGGGCCCAGAACTGGACACAGGACTCAAGGTGTGGCCTAACCAGTGCAGTGTCCAGGGGCAGAATGACCTCCCTGCTCCTGCTGGCCACACTGTTCCTGATGCAGGCCAGGATGCCATTGGCCCTCTTGGCCCCCTGGGCACACTGCAGGCTCATGTTCAGCCTACCATCAACCAGCACCCCCAGGTCCCTCTCTGCCTGGCTGCTCTCAGCCACTCTGACCCCAGCCTGTAGCACTGCATGGGGTTGTTGTGGCCAATGTGCAGAACCTGGCACTTGGATGTGATCAATCTCATGCCGTTGGACTCTGCCCATCTGTCCAGCCTGTCGAGGTCTCTCTGCAGAGCCTCTCTACCCTCCAGCAGATCAACTCCTGCCCCCAGCTTGGTGTCATCAGCAAATTTACTGATGGTGGTACTGATGGTAGTGCGTGTTTCCGGTGAGTTCAGCGCGCGCTGATATGCTGATGCCGCTTCAGTGTACTAAGTCTTTTGTAAATGAAGGTGTGGCTTTAGCATAAAGCTGCTTTATGCATAAATGGAGTGATCAATTCCCCCAGATTTTCTGACATTTATGTTCTGAAAAAGCTAATGGATTATAATCAATGGGCTGTTACAGATGACTCTTCTTGTGTGGTTGTTGTTTTCTCTTAATTCTATGAGGTAAGTGACTTTCTGCTCCTGCTCACTGTTTTAGGGCTTATTTGTTTATCATCTGCCCCAAAAAATATCTTCATAACAGATTGCTCACAGAATGATTGTACTTGTCTTAAAATGGAAAGCCTTAGCTTGGATTCACTGACTTCCTTCGAGCCACTTTATTGCTCTTTGTTTTACGACTCTGCCCTTAAAGCACTTTGAGGGCAGTGGGGGGCTCCAAGGAATCGAACCTGATTTATTTGTTCTCTCTTTTTTAAATCCTAAAGAAAGAAACCTTACACTTTAGATTATGCAGGTGAACTTGGCCTGATTTTTCATATTTTATTAATAATGTTTCTTATAGATGTACCCAACTTAAAAAAAAAAAATCCCAAGGAAAGAAACCTGGGGAAGAGCAGTGAGAGAATTTTGAGAGTTAGCTGAAGCGTGCTAGGACTGGGCCCATTCCAACCTCATGAGGTTCAACAACACCAAGTACATTGTCCTGCATTGGGGTGAGGGTAATCCCAGGCACCGATACAGGCTGGGCATACTGATACAGACTGGCTTGAGAGCAGACCTCAAGTAAAGGACCTGGGGGTGCTGGGGGATGAGAAGCTCAATAGGAGCCAGCAGTGTGCACTTGCAGCCCAGAAAGCCAACCAGAGCCTTGGCTGCAGCAAGAGAAGTGTGGCCAGCAGGTTGAGAGGTGATTCTCCCCCTCTGTGATGCTCTGGTGAGACCCCACATGGAGCACTGTGTCCAGTTCTGGAGCCCCTATTACAAGAAAGATCTGGAGGTGCTGGAATGTGTCCAGAGGAAGGCCATGAGGATGAAGGCCTGGAGCACCTCTCCTGTCTGTGGAGACAGACTTGAGAGAGTTGGGGTTGTTCTGTCTGGAGAAGACTCTGAGGAGACCTTATTGTGGCATTTCAATGTCTGAAGGGGCTTACAAGAAACCTGGTGAGGAACTTTTAGGGTGTCAGGTAGTGATAGGACTAGGGGGAATGTATCCAAGATAGAGGAGGGGAGATTTAGATTATACATCAGGAAGAAGTTCTTCCCCATGAGGGTGGTGAGACACTGGCACAGGTTGCCCAGGGAGGTGGTGGAAGCCTCATCCCTGGAGGTTTGTAAGGCCAGGCTGGATGTGGCTGTGAGCAACCTGATCTGGGGTGAGGTGTCCCTGCCCCCATGGCGGCAGGGTTGGAACTGGATAATCCTCGAGGTCCCTTCCAACCTTGACAGTTCTGTGCTCCTGTGAAGTTAGATGGCTGTAGGACATCTTTGCTATTTTAATGCATTATAAAGAACAAAACAAGCACATTCTCTGGGAGGATTTAGTTATTCCCTGAACAATTTAGGAACAAATGGAAATTTTGTATTATGAGAGCTTTAAGAAGTGTGACATCTCCTAAAGTGTGCAAACAGTACTCAGCCTTTATTGTGGTGTTTTGATTTAATAGTATTCCTGGGAGTGAGCAGCCTGTCACATCTCAATATCCACCTCGGTTTCTTAGCCTTTCAGCTGTGAATTTCAAACACCTAAAACATTGACCCCGTATTGCTGCCATTATTTTTCTATAACAAAGTCTTAGAACACATTTTCTCTTTGCCTGGTCTCTTTCTGATGCTGCGAGCTCTGCTTGGGCTTCTTTATAGATTATTTAGCATTATAATGAAAGCTGCTGTTCTTAAGGCTGACATTACTTAAATGGAGCTTTTAAGGTCTTGCTTTAAGTTGCAAATTAAATGCATTAAACCCATTCTCAATAGTACTTGTGAACCTAAATGGGGAGCCTTGCAGTTCTGTGTTGAGCTTTGAGTGCTGGATTGCTTGCTGAATACAGATGGCAAACCTGCTGCACAGGCTTCAGTGTAGATATTCTTTTAGTATTTATGAAGAAGTCACAAATTACCTTTATTGAAACCAATACTAATTTTGTGTACACTTTGTATATTATGGCTGTGGAATATGACTGAAATTCAACCATTTAAATTGTCCCATAAAGTAATTCATCCTGTCAAATGTCTGAGCTATGTATATCCTCCTGAATGCCAGACATAAGAAGTGTAATTTAGATCCTGCCAGAGGGAGAGGTTGGTTGCTGAAACTGTCCTGTTGAGACTGTTGTTGATAACTTGCATGAGACTTTTAGCACCTGGGAGTTCTACTCATCAAATAGCCACTGAATAGTGTGTCAGAGTGCTGGTGCCAGTTTTGTGGGCCCAGATGTCTCGTTTCTGCTTTGCTGGGTGTCTGTTTGCCTCCTAAGCAAAGCCCTGCTTTTGCTACCAAGTAGAACTTCATCCCACAAGCTGCTGGGCAGTCTGTCTTGTGCAATGGTATTGCTTATCATAGTATTAGGCAGGGTTGGAAGGGACCACAAGGATCATCTAGTTCCAAGCCCCCTGCCATGGGCAGGGACACCCCACACTAGATCAGCCTGGCCAGAGCCTCAGCCAGCCTGGGCTTAAACACCTCCAGGGACAGGGCCTCAACCACCTCCCTGGACAACCCATTCCAGGGCTTCACTGCTCTCTTGGGGAAGAACTTCCTCCTCACCTCCAGCCTTAATCTCCCTACCTCCAGCTTCATTCCATTCCCCCTAGTCCTATCACTCCCTGAGATCCTGAGCAGTCCCTCCCCAGCCTTCTTGTAGCCCCCTTCAGCTACTGGAAGGCCACAATGAGGTCACCTGGGAGCCTTCTCTTCTCCAGACTGAACAGCCCCAACTCTTTTGTTTTTTTCCTCTGTAAACTTCCTGCACTTAAAAAATTCCTTATTAAGCCTCAGCAAGTAGGAGTCTTTCTGTCACTGCTTACTTCTCCTGGGTGGTGGTGGTGGTACAAATTGTCCCTCACTGAGCTGTTGGGGTTTTTGTGTTGTTTGGTTGGTTTGGTTTAGATGAAGACTGTGGGAAAGAACTGTCAGTGAATAAATGGCTTCTTTGTCTTTAAATTAGTTCAGGTCATCATCACCAGGCCTGATTTTACTGATCTTCTGCTCTCACTGCTTTTTCCCTTCCAAGTTATTTATTTCTATATTAAGTTCAGAGTTTTAAGTTCATTTGAGTTCAGTGTAAAATGCTGTGGGGTTTGAGGAGGAAACTGGGTTACAAAATCAATTTGTTGACTGAGTTAAAAAAAAAACAAACAAAACCAACCAACAAACAAAAACAACTGAACAACAAACATCAAATAAAACCCAACCAACCAGACAACCCCTATAGTTTAGACATCTCTAGCATGCTAGCTCTGCTTCTTTAAACGGAGTGCTCACATACATAGGGTTTTTAAGAGCCTTTTTTTTTTACCTTGAAAAAAGTGATATTTACAGAAGAGTCTCAGGCAATCAGACTCTTCCTCTTAATCTGCAAGGGCTGAGTTGGTAAACCTTTTCCTTTTTAGGGTCCAGAATTTCATGTTTTTGTAGCAGTACTTCCCTGAGCCGATGTTGCAGCTGCAGGATGGCTTGCCTGTCCTCAAAAGCCCTGTAGTAGAATTGTTCTGTACTAACCTGCCCATCTTCATGTAGGCATAACCTGTCAGGCTTCAGGCTCAGCTTTGTTATTTCTGAGCTTGTATTCCTTCAGCCTTGGGAGACCATGGGAACTGATCTTTGCTCCATCATAGTGAGGATCAAGGAATGTCCTTGAAGGGGTAGGGGAGTCAGAAACCCAAATCTGGAGCCAAAAGTTCTTCATCCGTGCAGAATGATACAGGCGTAACCGTAGCTACTTATGGGTTGAGGCCGTCATCATTATGCTTATCATTTACCCTAGCCAGTCTCTCTTGAGGTAAATCAAAAGGTTTGTGGTAAATGAGTTACTGTTGAAAACCAGAATGGAGTATGCTAATTTGGGTAGGAGAATCTGAACACCACCTCCACCCTCATGAAGTATGTGTGATACAAATTTGTGGCAGCATTTGTAAGTGTGAGCAGTGTAGGCAGCAGAGAGCTGAAAAAGTCTGTGTATTTTAAACTATTTATTTCTTAGCCACTGTGTGTGAATTAATCAGATAGGGTCTCCATGTCAAAACTGGAGAATTGCTGTCCTAACATGCTGAGCAAGGTGGGCAGGTGAGTTGGAAGCATGTTGTTAAAGCAAAGTAATAGGACATTGATAAGAGAAGGAAATAACAAGACTGCAGAGAGGGAAAACCTGGAGTCACACTTGTGTCAGTGGTGTTCTCTTTTCTGATGGTTTTGCTGAATTTGACATGTTTTACTCTCTAGACTAGTTAGTCAGCAGTGGCAGTACTGCCTGGATAGCATGGGGTGGCCTGTCTGCAGTTCTCAAAATTCCCATAGCTGCAGCATGCTGCCATGTCTGGCTGTGTAACGGGCAATTTGTTTGGAGTTTCAGGTCAATACTCACATGACTGCTCGTGGTTTGCACTTGTTTAGCTCTTCTGGAACGTGGTAGTTTTATGTGTGATTTTGGTGAACTTCTGTTTTGACAGTAGGGAAACAGTTGTGGTGTGGCTTTATTTGCAGATGATCTTGATGCTACCTTTTGGTTCAAGTCCTGGAGAAATACTCTCAGCAAAGCTACAAGTCTTAAATGTATTATTGCTTAACAACTGAAGTCACTGGCATTGCAGTACCAAGGACCTGCCTAACACTGACTGAAGAAGGAATATGACAGAGATGGTGTCTCAGTATTAGTGCTGTGTGCTCAGATTTCAGTGCTCTGGGGAGTGTACAGCTAACATGGATGAGTGAAGATGGATGGCAGTTGTGCTTTATTCTTACTACTGTTGGACCCCACCAGCCAGCCTAGGAATCCCTGAAGGTATGTTTAGATGAGTTCTGACTTCTGTGATTCTGAGTAAGATGGATGTCGAGTTCTTAAAATAGTAGGCTTCACTAGGGAGATGTCCTGTGGCGTTTCAGGATGTAGTTCAGAGGAAAGGGACAAAAACCACCCTACCAGACCTAAATGATACATCTCTGGAAAGAAAATGCCTTTTATATTCAGCTTTGTCACTGGGTATTGAATCGAAATTGTTTGTTCTTAGCACTTCTAAAGTTCTGTTCACTTTGGAAGATGTTTTCTTTCCTGCTCTCAAGAAAGGGCAATTAGTACCTGCTCGTTTTCATCAGTCAAGTCAACAGAAGTTGCTGATTTTGTGGCATCTGCTTGAAGGCAGTGGAAAGTGTGAAGTACAGTGTTCCTTGTGTGGGATTTTCCCAGCTATCAGAATTGCTTTTTGCAGTAATGAAAGTTGGTTATCGAAGCTTTACAACAAAGGCCTTTGCAGGAGATATTCCTGGTCAAATATTAGTAGTATTTTCCCTTTCCACAGCTCTTGTTGTTATCCTGCTACTGAGTGGATGTTACAGAATGTGGAGATAAAAATGATTGTTGAACAAATACCGCTTGTGAAACATTACAAGCGAACAGATTGCCACAAAGAAATACAAGCTGTACACTGGCTGTAGTCATTTAAAAGAATGAAATATTGATGAGTCAGCTTTGTGTTAGAAATTGTTCAGAGCTGATATGCAATGTGAAAGCACAAACCTGATCTTGAACCTCCTCTAGTTATGAAAAATCACGTAGTGCTTGACATTGGAGCAGAGCAGTTCATCCTAGTAATTAATACAGTCTGCAGAGCACACTCGCAGGTTCAGGCTTTCTGCAGTCGAAGATGATCTGCCAAACCTGTGCAGCTTTAGTTACATAACTGCCTTTTCTTGCTTTGAATTATGCATACATCCCACTGCTTTGCCAGAGTCGCCTTTTCCCTCCTACCAGTGTGACTGCAAGGCAGGCTCTGCCTTACCTCACACATATGGACATAACTTTGCAGAACGATCCCCATGACTCTCAATTATCTGACTAAACTCTTCTAATATAATTCTTCTTCTTTTTCTGCTGCCTTTCCCCCACCCTGGTTTCTGATTTTAATTTTATTTATACCATGATTGTTCAGGATAAGCTTTATTATGCTTCAATGACATGTTCTTTTGCTCTTCTTCCCATGTGTTTTTGACCAACTTTCCATACTCCTGCAACACTAAATTTCAGTGTGGTTTGAACTTTTTCACTGAAGGTTGCCCTGCCATGCTGTGCGGCCCTGGATGAATTTGATTTGGTATTTTCACAGGATGACAGGATGTTAGGGGTTGGAAGGGTCCTCTGGAGATCTTGAGAGTCCAACCTTTTTGCCAGCAGGGCCACAGAATCTAGTGCAGGTCACAAAGGAATGCATCCAGATGTATCTTGAAAGTCTCCAGGGAAGGAGACTCCACAACCTCTCTGGGGAGCCTGTTCCAGTGCTCTGTGACCCTTACAGTGAAGAAGTTCTTCCATGTGTTGAGGTGGAACCTCCTGTGCTGTAGTTTGCATCCATTGCCTCTTGCCCTATCACAAGGCACAACTGAGAAGAGGCTGTCCCTTTCTTCTTGAGACCCAGCCCTCCAATATATGTAGACATTTATTAGATCTCTTAGTCTTCTCTCCAGACTAAACAGCCCCAGGTCTCCCAGCCTTTCCTTATAATAGAGTCCTCCAGTCCCTTCATCATCCTTGTGGACTCTGTTGGACTCTCTCCAGTAGATCCCTGTCCCTCTTGAACTGGGGAACCCAAAACTGGAAGCAACATTCCAGGTGGGGCCTCACCAGGGCATAGTAGAGGGGGAGAAGAACCTCCCTGGATCTGCTGGAGACACTCTTCTTAATGCACCCCAGGATACCATTGGCCTTCTTGGCCACAAGGGCACATTGCTGTCCCAGTGGAGAACTTGTCCACAGGTTTTTGCCTGTGCTTCTGTTCCTTAGCTGCTTTTTACTGTTTGGACTGTTGTTCTTGGACCTACCAATGCCTTCAAGTTTTTTGTTTTCTTTTATTGTTATATTGAGATCACCTCAGGATCCAAAGTCATAAGGACTTCCCAGAAGAAACCTTGTGCTGTTGCTATTTATCTGCTACATCATCTTCATTCTTTTGTCATTCAAGTCAACATGTCTGAAAGCAGTTTGGAGAGATGTGAATTCCTCTGCCATGTTTTTGCCTCATGTCCTCACTTTTCTTGTCTGCAGTAGAATATAGGAAGCCAGGCAACTGAGTTTCCAAGAATATGATATCCAACGTCTTCTCCCTTGCCCTCACTTTCTCACTTGCATGCTTCAGAGCTGATATGAATCAAGAGCATACTTGGTCTTAGTGTATTCAACAACGTTGATACCCCCAGGAAAAAGATGTTCCTTTTGAATGTAGAATGGTTTCTGTTTGGGGGTATATTATGTATGGAAGAAAAGCTGTATGCCCAAACTCCCTTGCCTTTTGTTTTCTGCATTCCAGTAGTTAGACAATGTCATGCCAGGTAGCAAAATAAAAGAATGCTGATATGCCAATAGAATGGGTGTATGATTTCAGCCTGCTAAACATCAAGCACGCTTGATAACATCTTTGGAAAACAAAGGTTGTTTACGGTCTACAAAGGCTGGTGGCACACTGTTGCCAAAGGGGATATTGATACAGGGCCTTTGACACAAGACACAGCCCTGACCAAATAATCCCTGCAGGCTGTGTTCCTCAGAGCTACTCAGTATTAGTGCATCTGTGGATGCTTCTCAAAGAAGTTGTTGATGTGCACGGCTTGAACTTTCCAGCTGTCTGCACAGTCCCAACACGCTTATCTTCCTTGTCTGCCTTTGACCTTCCATTCAAAATTCAGAGCTTCTTGGGCTGTCTGGAACAGAACAACCTGAGTTCATGTGCTCATGTGTAGTAGTGTGACAGTTCTTCAGCTTCCTGAACTTTCAAAGGCAAAAGGTGTACCTACCACATGAGAGTGCAGCCGTGTGAATGTTTGTATGACCCACATGTTTCTAGCTTCCTGTCAGTGGATAGAAACCTCTCTGTCTCTGCATGTATGAATATTGCATTAATGATGTGTGATGCAGCTCTTGATTACATCCATTCTGGGTAGAAGATGAGACATGGCAGCCCTTGATGATTAGAGGAGCAACTGTCAGTTCCTATTTGTTGCTTAATATCCATGCCATAAATAACTGGAAAACTTTGTACTTGCATCTGTATTTCTGGTCTTTTATTCTGTGTGTTAAGATGGTGCTGACTCATTATTTAAATATCCAGGTTTGCTGTAGGGAAGCTTACAATGAGGGGGGGAATAACCATGATTTAATGCTATGGACCAATGAAATCTCTCCACTCATCCCAATACCATACAGCTGACCTAATCAAGCTTTGTATCCTATGGGCTGGTGTCCTTCATTCTTACCATTCCCAGCACCAGGTATTCAGATTCACAGCATATTCCTAGAGCAGACTTCTGAGGCGAGAGGTGGGTGGTGTGTGCTGTGGCTGGCCCACAACTGTGCAAATGCTGGTTGTGTTCCAGCTGTGAAGATTGCATGGCCTCTGATTTGAGCCTGCTCCTTCCTAGAGTAAGGCTAGGAAAATAGGGGTCTTTATTTAGCTGGAAAAGCTTTTGATGCTGAACTTCTTTCCAGAACAATGTGTTTAAAATTGGCTGGTAAATGATTTAAGTCAGAGTAGCTCCTAGCTGTCTGCTGGCTTTGGGGACTGGAGGTAGGAGCTGTCCAGAAACTTCATGCTTTGGGGTGAAAATGTAATATAGAGCACGTGCACCCTTAGCATTAAAAACTGAATGAACAAAATCATAAACAACCCATTGAAATGTCTCATTTTTTATCTTTTAGTTTAAACAGCAACACCTTAAAATTGCAGTCTCAGTGCTGCTGTGTTCCATGGAAATGCAACTCTTCAGACTTACTTTATGCTAATAATTTTGTTAGTGTTGTGATCTGCACAAATTTGTTCACTTTCCTCTGGAATGTGAATGTTGAAAACTTGCACCATGTATTGGCTCATTCACAATTCATTAACTTTACATCAGAAGCTTCTTTAAATCATTTTCAGCCCCTGTAAAGTGGGAGAAAAGTAGAGGAATTGGTAGATCAAAAAAGTTTTCTAGATACAAACATTGGAGAAGCTTTGAGGTGGTCAAATGTGACCAAGTTTAGGGATGGTAGGAGCTTATGGGAGAAAGAAAATAACTAACCTTTCATAGCTACTTGTTAATAGTCAGATGACCTTTGCCATCTATTCAGTAATTTGTGCATTGCATTGATTATTTATGCCCAGCAAATTGACTGTTGTGTGGTGGTTCAATGGTGCTCTTTAAATAGACAGAGCACACAACATGCAGCACTAGCTAAAGCAGCATTTAATATCTCTTCCTATCACCATACCCTACAAAGCAATCCTATTTGTAACTTTCTCAGGAAGCACTTTATTGGATTCTTTTCTCCTCCTTGTTTTTGCAACAAGGACTCTTTTTGTGGCTAGTTTCATGACTGCTCAGTGTCATGACTACAAATACCGCGGTGCTGCGAGTGATGGTGAAAGGGGAACGCTCAGGCTCTCCGATTTCACGAGGAGCCCGAGGATGGAAATATGTCAGGGTCTTCACGTGCAGCCAAAGCAGCCTTTCCGGCATCAGCAGTGGGCACCGAACCTTCATTCATCTTTTAGCTCTTCCACCCTGCCACTGTCTTGCAAACACAGAGGGAAATTTATCAACCTACGCGATAGCGTTAAAAAGAGTCCTACAAAAAGTACAGCCAAAGTGAAAGCTGCCACGAGTGGTTGGGCGTCTGATGGCTCCTGTTATAGTTACCCTTTAGCAAAGGTATGTATTGCACTGCCTATTTATAAATGTGCATTTTGGATGCAAACTGTGGGAAGTATGTCACCCTGCCTTCTTTGAGACTCTGTTACTCATTTTTCTTTCCTCTTTCATTGCTAGAAATCAAAGTAGCGGTGAGTGAAATTGGACTGGCAAAGACGTACTTCTGCTCAGTATTTTCCCTTTGAGATTGTTGCACCTTATTCAGGGTGGGTTTTGCTCAGGAATTCCGTGAAAGTGAGGAAAGTCTGGCTTGCCTGATTTTTGTTCTCCAAAATACGCCTTTCAGTAGTTGACAAAGAGCATCATTATAGAATTTGCTGGTTGAGTCGATCCGCTTCATGATGCATATGGGGCTTTGATCTATTTCCAAGTTACCTGAGATTTCCTCACAGAAGGAGTTACAGCATGTTGGTTAAACATCAGAAAACGAGTGTGTTCTTCCTTTTCTCAACATATGGACTCAGTGTTAGATTTCGAGGCGCTCACTTAAGGGCATGATGAAATGATTCTTTCTGTGTGAGTATAAATATTGAAGTCCATCCTTGCATTAGGAAAAAATAGTTTGCTTGAGATTGATCATCCTGTTGTAACAGAACAGCTTTTCTTTGGAGGTGTTAACACATTTATTTCCTCTGATGGTCTTGGTGAAAATGAGTTAGTTTTCAAGGCTTGTATTCCTTTATGTAATAGCTTACCATAATTGTGTACTATATTATGTTTCCAAAACAAAGTTTATGTTTGGCCCCCTACTTGGTTTGTAGCTTAAGATTGGTTTGTGGCTGTTTAAGCTGGGATCATTAAATGTTTTAGTCAGACATCTTTATTTAAAGTTCCTTTGAGGGTAAGCTTTTGTTTTTCAGAATACTTTTAGTGTATTTTTGGAGAATTCCACAGAACTGAAAATTCATAGGAAGTGATACTCTGGACTCACCTCTGCCCTCACCTATGCCTGGACTGTATAATCCTTTTCAGACTGCTTATGTGCCATACTATAATAAAGTTATCATTCTTCTGTTCTTAGGAAGTTCCATCTCTCTCTGCTTGCATTGTCCTTTTGTCCTTTTTTATGGTACCCATACTCCCTGCTTCAGTTCACTGTATTCCATGAAATGTTCAAGTGAAGACAATCCCCATTTGAATTTGCCCATCCTTTGGAAGTGATTGCCAGTGTAGTCACCTCATTCCTCATCAACATGGTAGTGGAGTCGATTGAACAGGAACATTGCCAGGATGCTTGGAGGAGCAGGGAGTGGCTTTTACGAGTCAGTGGATACTACACCAACAGCACAAAAGGAAAGTATAATGGCAGTACTAACAGCTGATGAGACTGGAACCTGAATGTGTTGAAGGACTTTGAGCAATGGAGGTTTAAAATAGTAAGGGTAAAAATTGGAAGGGTCCTTGAATCATTTGGGAATGAGAGACATGGGAGATAGGAACTGAAACAAGGAAGCAGGCAGAAAAGCATAGCTGCCATTTGGTGCAGAGAGGGGTGCAGATGGTTTGGCCCACACAGAAGTCAGCTGCAACTCAGTTATTTTACTAAGGGCAGGGAAGTATACGCTCAGTATCTTCAGTTTGGTTTTGACCTTCTCTTATTGCAGGAGTTGTTACTGTAAAGGTGGGGGCTTTCTGACCTCTTTTCAGCTTTAATGTTGTGTTGTAGTTTCGTATGTAGTATGTGTATATCTGAAATGTTGGTTAACAAGGTTTTTACCATGTACATTACATGGGAAGCTGCTTGCTTTACAAGCCAGGCTTGAAGGAGTGGCTTATTTTTACCATGTGTAGGGCTGAGTGATTGCTACAACTATTGCATTTGGTTTGTCCTCTAAAGGTTGCCTTTTTCATCCAGTAAAATGGAGGTTTGTTGCACTGAGCATTTCCTGTATTCTCCTCAAAATAAATCTTACAATTTCTCTAGGCTGCTTTAGATTCTCCTTCACCCTCCTTTTTGAGCACTTGAGAGATTGTGCTGTGGTCCTTAGATGTAAGGATGCTGAAATGACAACGGTTAAAATCTCTCAGGATATCAGATATATCTTGTTCTTACATCTTTCAACAACTGCAGTGGTTTTCACCAGCTGCTCATTTTGAGTAGCTGGAGCTGAAAAAGCCTGTAGAAATAGCACATCTACATTTCATAAGGGTTGGTTTTCTTGGGCTCTGCTTAATATTTGCTTGTACCGTTTAACTTGCTGTGTGCTGTTGGCCTGTGTTGCTTTGTGGCTTGAAACATCTCAAACTTCAAAAATATATTTAGTATGGTTATGTTCTTGGGGTTTTTTGGGTTCATTTTCAGGATTTAGTATTTTGTTTTGTCATTCTGCCTCAATGTATTTAAAGATTGAAAGAATGTCTGGGAACAACTAAGTTGCAAGAGCTTTGATCTGCTGTTGGGTTTGTATTTGTGATGATAGCTGCCAGTAGCTTGTGTTGCTGACAGTTTGTTGACAGCCAGAATGTTAACATCTCAAAACTGAGTCAATGTTTTTTTGCACAAAATGCTGTTTGTAATCTTCTTCCCTTGCAGCTTAAGTGTCAGTAGCTGTTGTGGTTATTTTAATGAAAATTCCTAAGACCAAAACTGTACCAGTCTGAGGGTGTATGAGAAATGTGTGTGTGGAGGTCTTTGAGAGGTAGATTGGATCCACTTAAGTCTCTTCTGCTCATTTGACAAAGGTTTCCTTTTGAATTTTGCCTAGTTCAGAAAGCTTAATGTAGTTCTGTTTTTTCCTCTTTAATAAAGAGGAATATTAACTTTGGTGCTATCAAGTTTAGCCACTCTTTCCCTGCCTTTACTGCCCACTGTTGTGTGTGGGTGAAGGGCTTCTGTTGTGGAGCCAGCCCACAAAAAGCCCGAGCTGCCACTGGCAGAAGCAGGTTTTTCTGTTGGACCCCAAAGTCTCATTACTGTGTACTGCAAGGTGAGTAACTTGGTGTGAATAAGTGGTCTAGATATGCCTGACTGCTTGGACATACTTTGGCATTAGCACCTTGCTGCGGATGCACTGCATGTACAGAATGGTTGAAGGCTGTTGGTTATCTTCAGTCATAGCTATGCTCTCCATATACTGTTTGAGTTCTTTTTTTGTTACTTATTTATTTTTTAAGCTGTTAAGTTGTAATCCTGTTTGTTTGTAAGTACTTTTGTAGTCTTCATTATTTGTGACATTTTGTTGGTGATTTTTAGCCCACAGAAGCTGTTCCTTCCTCTTCTCCCATTGTCCCTGTGATCCCTGTCCCACCAGTCCCTGCTGAGACCACTGTCATCCCATCTACTGTACCACAGGTTTTTATTAATTTTTGTTTTGTTTTGTTACATTTGTTCAGCTTTTATTGATTCAGTTTATTGCTTTAAGTTCACCTTTTGCCGCTGTCAGCACAGCCATAAGATGAAGTGTGAAATAGCTGTAGTGCACTAGACTTGCATGTTGGTTTATAACAGCATTTAAAATACTGACATTTTCATATGCAAGTGTATTAGTGAGCTGGGAAATAACTAAAGGAAGAAGACCCTAAAAATGGAAAGAAGCAATGGAATGTTTGTACATTTAATCATTTTAGAGCAATTTCACTCTTAGTAAGTGTTCTTGGTTTATTTAGTAATGGAAAACTGTCGTTTCATTTACAAACACTTAATATTTGCCTATCATTGATTGCATTTGCATGCCATTTGTCCTGTTGTCCAGCCATTTGTTGGTAGTGGTGTCCCTGGGGACATTTAGAATGCAAAAGGGGTGGTGCCTTTGTTTTGTGGTGTGTTTTCTTTTTTTCCCTTAATGTACCTCCCTTCCCCACCTTCAGCCTGTATTTCAGAGAGTCAACCCTCACCCTGCCGACAAATGAACACAGTAAACACAGTATCATAGTATCAGTCAGGCTTGGAAGGGACCACAAGGATCATCTAGTTCCACCCCCCCTGCCATGGGCAGGGACACCCCACACTAGACCATGAGTTATCAAGTTTTTGCATGTCACATAATAATATGTGACCACAGCCTGAGAAGCTCTAGGATAATTTAGGTTAGGTAGCAGTTATATTTTTACATATATACACACTTGAATTTTTGAGTAATCGCCAGACATGCCTCCTGAAAAGACAGGGAACTTCATTGAATTGTTCAGTGACAGATACTGATTACCTTCAAAAGGGAATTAAGCTATCAGGATATTGCTGGGACTTCATTTTTTTAGTCTACATGGTAGATTGGTTCTTTTGGAGGCCTGCTCTCAAGCTATGCAATTAAACATTTAACAGGTGGTGATTGATGATGATCTCTACTGCACTGCTAAATTTTACATACTCCAATAATTATCACAAGTTTTTGTAGTTGGCTGTTTCATAGTGCAGTTTCTGCTGGATGTGTGTTTACACAGATAGAATGGAATGGAATAGAATAGACCAGGTTGGAAGAGACCTTCAAGATCATCCTGCCCATTCCATTTCCAACCTACTTAATCAACTAAACCATGCAACCAAGCACCCTATCAAGTCTCCTCCTGAACACCTCCAATGATGGTGATTCCACCACCTCCTTGGGCAGCCCATTCCAATGGGCAATCACTCTCTCTGTGTAGAACTTCTTCCTAACATCCAGTCTAAGCCTCCCCTGGTGCAGCCTGAGACTATGTCCTCTTGTTCTGGTGCTGGCTGCCTGGGAGAAGAATCCAGCCTCTGTCTGTTCACAACCTCCCTCCCTGAACTTCTCTCAGGAAGATGACCAGAGATTTAATTAGTTTCTGAAGAATTTCCTCCTTATAGAGGCATTCTGCCCACATCAGGATTTGAGGCAGACAGACTAGTGTACCCAGTGGATTTCTGCTGTCAGCCTTGATGGAAAAAGATAACTGAGTCTCCAGTATCATTTGCTTCCAAGGAACTGCCTGTAAACTAAGCTTAATTTAAAATCCATAAAGAGTATTATTTTATTGAGATTAACAGTATCCTGTCCATTGATGCTGGATTGCAGGCAGAACAGTGAGACTGGAGTGGTCTGTGCCTTTCTTTTGAATATCTGCAGGAATTAGCCAGATAATTCTGCATAATTTGTGATTCTCAGCAATTAGAAAATACCATAGCAAGTTAGAATCAGCTTTGGATTTGGCAGAGTTTTTTTGTGCAGTAGATACCTCTCTGTATTCTGTTAATCACTTAACCCCTCAGGCAAGCCCTTAGTCTGCCTGTAAGCAAACTTGTCAAGTGGCTTTTAAATAATTTAACAAGCCCTGACACAGAAGCTTGAAAGTGTTAAGTGATTTGGAGAACTCTTGCAAAACAGACTGAAACAGCAGGCCTTCCTTCCAGAAACACTGGATGTTTTGAGCTACATGTTGCCCTGTGCCTTTGCAGTGTCCAGGCCTACCTTTTGAATGCCTGTCATGATGTTTTTCTCCTTCCTGCTTGGAAATGATGCTAAATTACTGCTGCTTGAT
Organism: Melanerpes formicivorus; assembly: GCF_026170545.1. NCBI lineage: Eukaryota > Metazoa > Chordata > Aves > Piciformes > Picidae > Melanerpes > Melanerpes formicivorus. The sequence continues at coordinate 20,398,264 of NW_027142364.1, read as the reverse complement.
GGAAAAATCAAGTAAGTGCAGAAGGAGTGTTAAGAGCAATCACTTAACTTTGTGGCTCAAACATTCTGGTGACACAGGAAACTCAGCTACAAGTAGGAGTTTGATTTTAGCTGGTTTTCTTTCATTAACAATAAAAGAACATTTTTCAGTCTCAAGAAAAAGATTTAGGGGAAAGCAGCTTGCACTGCTTTTGGATACTACAGAAAACCATAGAATGGTTTAGGTTGGAAGGGACCTTAGAGATCATCTACTCCAACCTCCCCACTGTGGGCAGGGATGCCTCTCAACTGGACACAGCTGCTCAAGGACTTATCCAGCCTGGCCTTGACTATACACCCAGGGAGGAATCATCCACAGCCTCCCTAGGCAGCCTGTGCCAGAGTCCCACGATAAATTACAAATCTTTTCTTAGTTGCTACGTAACTATTAATGTCTGACAGCTGATCTCCTGTAGATCCAGTGGAGATTAGACTCCCAATGCCTCTTACTCAGGTTCTTTTTGATACACTGTATTGTTTTATTTCTCTTAAAATCATGTTAATTGTCCAGCCCTTACAGGGATGGTGATGCATAATTGAATTGATTGATATTTTTAGTCTTATTTATAATTTAATCTTCTTTTAACAGAACTCAGACTTGAATAAGAAGGAGAAATTAGATTTCACTTAATGGCACAAAATGGTTGTGAGGGATAACATTGTTCTGACAGGGACTTTTATCATGGTACTAGTAACTAGTCTGTGTTTTCTCTACTGCATAAATTGTGTCCATGCTTCTACTGGGCAAATGGGGAAACTGAGTGAGAAAGGTGTTTGCTGGCATCTTGACAGTGTCATCCTTTTTGTTTCTCTTTTTCCATAGCCTCCCCTATTAACTTGCAGAGATACCACCTGATTTTAGTACTCATTAAATTATAACTCCTGTCCACTGATTAATCATTTCAGTCTTTCATGAGAAACATCTGAGTGATCACTTAGATCATAGCTTTTTGGGAGCTTTTAAAAACCCTGAGTATGTTGTTGTCACGGTAATGAAACTAAATCAAAGAGTTTACTACCAGCTTCTATTGCAGCCTGTTCAATCTAAATGAATTTCCACACACAGAAGAGTGTTTCTTTAAAAAAAACACAACACCCAAGAGGGTAGAGAATATCTTAATTTTTAAACATGGGGAAAAAAATTCAGCTTCATTTAAAGCAATAAGGAGGTTAACTTTGGTTTGTACACCTGCAAGTCCCATTGAACTTAAACCATGGAAAGCGTTGGGACTCTGGGGTAGATCTGCACCTTTACTTGGTGGGAGGTCTTTTGTTTGTTTTGTTTTGTGGCTTTTTAGACAAACACCATCAGCTGTGGGGATTTTGTTTCAGCTGAAACCACATTTGGTTTTTTTTCAGGAAAGACTCTCAGTATAAACTAGAGAGTGAAAGTGGAGGCTATTTTACCAGCTCCTGGCTAGCAGGGGTGCTAAGTTATTTCATATTTCTGTAGCAATAAGGTCTGACAGCTTATTATGGCTTGTGAATCCCTAACAAACTTCTGACATGCTGCTGTGTGGTAGATAGTATCATAGTATAATACAGGGTTGGAAGGGACCACAAGGATCATCTAGTTCCAACCCCCCTGCCATGGGCAGGGATACCCCACACTAGATCAGCCTGGCCAGAGCCTCATCCAGCCTGGGCTTAAACACCTCCAGGGATGGTGGCCCAACCACCTCCCTGGACAACCCATTCCAGGGCTTCACCACTCTCATGGGGAAGAACTTCCTCCTCACCTCCAGCCTGAATCTCCCCACCTCCAGCTTCATTCCATTCCCCCTAGTCCTATCGCTACCTGAGATCCTGAGAAGTCCTTCCCCAGCCTTCCTGTAGCCCCCTTCAGATACTGGAAGGCCATAATGAGGTCACCTCACTCTTCTCCAGACTGAACAGCCCCAACTCCTTCAGTCTGTCCTCATAGGAGAGGTGCTCCAGCCCTCTGCTCATCCTCATGGCCCTTCTCTGGACACGTTCCAGCACCTCCACATCCCTCTTGCAATAGAGGATCCAGAACTGGACACAGTACTCCAGGTGGGGCCTCACCAGGGCTGAGTAGAGGGGGAGGATCACCTCCCTCGAGTGATGAGTGTCTGAGTGTCTGCTGTGGATTTGCTTTCAGAAGTCAGTTTTGTAGATACTTTCTTACATAGTTTTGTAGCTCTCAACGTTTCTGCTTTGCAGCTTTGAAGGGGTGGGGGGAAGTGTTCCTAGTAGGAAGAAAAAGGAATCAAATCCACCAACATTTGGTTTAAAATACGACTGGTAAAGCGACTTCTGAATGCCCCAGCAAGAGTACTAAGGTCACTGCTGTCATGTCAAATGGCAGCATGACTCAGTTTCTCATTCTGAAAAAGAGAAACTAAGTATACTGAACTCAGATAAAAGCGGAGCTCAGAAGTTTGGAAGAGTGTGGTGGTGTGGTATGAAAGCATTTGTTCAGGGTAGAACCAAGTATTTCAGAAGATGGACTTTTCAGATTCTCAAGCTGACACTAGGCCTTGAACAGAGGGACAACAAATTAAGTGTTGCATAGTCGTCATTAGCACTGCTTTCTCTTATGCTCTGTAATGATTTGTTTTTCTTCTTTTGTTAAAGGCAAATCCCCCTCCAGTGCTCGTGAACACAGACTCCTTGGAGGCTCCAACATACGTAAGCCTGCACATGCTTTCCATTAGCACTTTAGAGGAATGCTTTATGCCTGGAGGTGTGGAGGTCTGGTGTTACTGTTTAACAAAACCTGGTTCGCCCCTCTGACGGGGCTCAATTTTTGTCTGCTGTCCTAATGGTTGGTTGAAAGCCTTAAATATCTGTTCTATGAAAGGAAAAACAACAACAACAAAAACCCCACTTGTAAGCTTGCAGGTGGAAGGTTCTGTGAGAGTACCAGTGTGTGACAGTGCAAAACAGAGTTGTTTGAGGTTCCAGAGGTTCCATGTTCAGAGAACAGTATTTTTTTTCAACTATGCAGGCAGATGCATTAATATTTAATGTGCCATTTCCATTGCACTTCTCACAAAACCACTTCTTCATGCAGTGGCTGTGCTTAAAATTTTAGTGCTCTAATCTAAATGTTCCCAAAAATGGGTTGGCAGCATTAAGGTACTAAGTGCTCTTATGTGGAGGCTGCCATTTGATTTTGGCAGTGTGTGTTTTGTGACAAGGAATACCGCTTGCAGAGACTTCAGAGGCTTTGAAATGCAAGTTTGGCATAGGTTTCAGGTGTGAATTTTCCTCCTGGAGTGACATCCCCCTTGCTTGTTACCACCTGTGCCAGTGGTTTTATGCTGATAACAAGGAAAGAGTCAATCTTGTCCTTGTCTAAAGCATTCCTAATTTAGCAATGTTGCTAGAAAGGAGCTGCAATAACTGAGATGGACAACAGCTTGAATTAACAGTTCAAGCACAAGGCAAATGATTAGTGCAGTGACAGAATTGACAGCCCTGAGTGATGCCTCTGACCTAAAGATCACAGCAGTAGCCTGCAGTGTGTGGCTCTAATGAATGGGATGCAGATAGGGTTTAGAAAAGCACGTTGAAGGTGAGGTGTCTCGCGGCGCACACAAACTAAACAAAGAACCACAGTGATTAATAAATATGTATTCAAGTTTCAGAAGGCCCCATTTGAGAGGCACATGGGGGACAGTCAGTAGTAGTAACAGTAGAAGAAAACAGCATTAGCAGAACAAACTGCTACTCAAAATTATATCCAAATGAGCAGTTTGCAGTGAATGCCAGACAAACAAGCCCAGAACTGTCTGTAACCTAAACTACTCTGTCACTGTAGGAAGCTGAATAAAGGAATATCCTTCTAGGTTTAGAAGCAGCTAGTGGAATTTTGAAGTGATAAATGATGTAAAATCATACTTGTGAGGAAACTGCATTGTGAATCTACCAAACCCTTCAAACGGTCAAGTGTCTCTTCTACTGAAAGGCCTATAAAGCAAAATGCAATACTAGCAAGTCATCAAGAAACAAATGGTCAAGAACAGCTTCCCTTATCTGAATCTGAGGAAACGCTCCCTCCTGGAACTGGAATGGGGTTGTAAAACATCTCACCAAGAAGAACTTACTTTTTTTTGGTAACTTTTTGCAAAAGCCCAAGGAAATCCAAACAGAGCTCAAAGTCAAAGCACATGACAAGATAACCACACAAGAGAAAGGAGCTTCATTACAAAAGTCTCTGATCAAATTCTGCTGAACTCCTAATTGGTTTTCCATTTAAAAAAAAAAAAAGCATTTGTAAATAACTTCCTTTGTCCAAGAGAAGCCTCTGCAAGTAAAGCCTGAAGCTTGGCTTAGTGAATCTGAGAACAGTTTAAACCTTGCAAAAGACAGTGTAGGACAGTGATTGTTGTCATCTGATGTGTCCTTGCTCCTGTCTCTGCTAATGTTGGTTGTTAGGTAAAATCCATTCAGAGGTGAATTAGAAAGGTCAAGACAAAGGGACTATGCAACTGAGCTGAAGCCAAAGATAATTCTGGATGTTGTTGCTTGCTCCTGTTTATCTATATTGCATTTTAAAATTGGATTGCAGAGTTTTGTACGTGGAAACCAGAGACTACTTAAGTATGTTAGGGTCGGCTTTGTTTAGCCTAACGCTAATGAATGGAGAAATAATTAATTGTCCTTGGTATTTAGTAAAGAAAAAAGGGGGAGTGGGGGGGGGAAAAAAAGGCAGCACATAGTGACCAGTCATGAGCAAAGCATTTCCCAGGCACTGTAATATAGGATGACTGGTTCAGTTAGCACCTGTTGTTGTGCTCGTAGATAATAGCTCAAGGACTAAGCCAAGGTAAAAACTTCTTGGTCACAGTGGCTTCTTTTGTGCTGCTGTAGTAACAGATACAGTTTCATGTGTTCAGAGGGTCAGGACCTCTTCCCTTTTTAATGGAGAAATATCATGTGTTACAACCACAGTATCTTTTTCCACTGAACAAACTACAGAGGACATAATAAATTTGGAGGTACTGCAGCAAGATAATAATCTGTTATGTCTGCAGTGGATGTGGCTTCTGTTGTATTAAGGGAAGATGTAATTAGAGATTGGAGAAGAACTGTAGTGAGAGATAAATGAGCTTGATTTTAGGCAGCCTGCAAAAGCATCTCCAGGTTTCAGAGCTTTTAAGTCTGTTAAATGAACATGAGGAAGAAAGTTGGTGTGATCTTAATTTTGTTTGGAGTACATTTCAGGCCCTTTTTTAGTTCTTCCCTGGAAAACTGCTTTCTTGTATATTTATGTATGGTATATTTATTAACTCCTGAATAGTAGAATATAGAAGATACATAGAATATATTTAGAATAGACAGGATGATTAAAAATAAAATAGTATAAATGTTATTTCTTCATAAATATTTACTCCTAAAAGGATTGTAATAGGTAATTGCCTGTAGCTGCATGTTATAGATGATAGTGTAGTTGTTTGTGGAGGAAAATGTCACAGTATATATCACAGTATATCACCAAGGTTGGAAGGGACCTCAAAGATCAACATTTGAGTTCCAAGATGAAAAACCTCATAGCAAATTCTTAACTACATTCAAGATGAAAGTAATGTTGTTTGTTTTCTCTTCATTTAGTTCTTTGTTACTTCTTTGACTCTGTAGGCAGCAAAGAACGTGGCTATCCTTTTTAACTTGAGGATGCTGGAGCTTACCTCTAGAATTTGAGGGTTTCACCTAACTTCATAAGATAGTCTTCTTCTTTTGGTGGTGTTTTAATTTGTTGATCTTTAGTATGTAGCGTGATAAATAAGAAATGGAACAGTTGTTAAATGCTGCCTTAGAAGAGTCTCACCCATTTCTAGTGAGAAATGGTGTAAAGCATCAGCCCTGGGTATTTCTTCTCTGAGGACCAACAGTTTGGGAATACTACTCTGTTCTTCTAGACAATTTCTCCTCTGCCCCATGACCTCTTTTCTTTTTTCTCAATTACCTCTTGCTTTGTGGTCTGAAAATCTCCAGGGCTTTGCTTTTCTGGCAGTCAGAGGCAGAAGGCCCCTGTTCTGCAGTGTCTGCATACACAGCACTGTGCTGTCTGAAATCTTAGCTTTTAAACTCTTGTGAAAAAAGTGTCTGATTGATGTACAGAGCAGTGCTCTCTGAGCACAGTGGTCCCTGTGAATCAGCTGAGATTTGATGGGAGTGAACCAGCAGCCAGGCAAAGTGTCTTGCATGAAGGGTAAAACGCTCTAAATCTCACTTTGATTTCTTTATAGGTCAATGGCACGGACGCTGATTATGAATATGAAGAAATTACTCTTGAAAGGGTAACATGCTAAATGTCTTTCTGTACTCTGTTTTAGATTGGATTTGTGATACTTTAATATGAAATGTTGACTTCTGCATGCTGCTAAATGGCAATCCAAAACAATCTTTACTCTGGGTTTCCCCCCCCCCTTTGTTTCCTTTATTATTTATTTCCTTTATTGTTTTCTTTATTATTTAACCTAAAGTAAAGAAAATAAAATGCATCCAGTTGCTGGAGCAGGAATAGAAGTTCTTACTAACATCCTTGACCATTAGGACTAAAATGCAGGAAGAATCTCCCTGAGACATACTGCATTTAATATTATTATGTAGGCTTGCAGAGAGTAATAACACAAATTATTGTTTCATTTCCTATATTGCCATTTATGAGAGGCTTTTATTTATACCATTGTTTCATGTTGAGAATCAGACTTCCAGTTGAGAGCATTTGCATTGATTCGGTTTACAGTGTTGAGATCTATCTCATCTTTCCTTTCTTAGGCTGCACTGTTGAGAAAAAGGGAGGGGAAAAAGTAAAAGCACTTGTATTTGATATCTGCAGTGCCCCCAGCTGAGAGGGTTAGGAGGTCTTGCAGCTGATAGTAAGGGCAGGGAACTTTTGAAGAGAAAATGCCTGAATCTCTGCATTTGTGAGGCTGTATTACATGTGTGACACTAATTACTTGGGGGCTCATCTGGAATAAATAATTTGTCACCAGTAATCTTAGGAGGAGCAAATAGTTACATGAATAATCTCAAAGATCTAGCTCCCTGTATAAAGCTCTCTTTGAGAAAGCTGTGGGGTTGGAACTGTCTCTCTTACAGGTACACAATGACTGGTGTTCTTCTGTGAAATTAATTACATCTTAGAGATGATTATATGTTGTATACTGCTTAAAGTGTCTTCTGATGTTTCTTTTTTAATCATTAAAGATCATGTAGATTTGGTTCCATATTGAATCACACAGATAAACTAGAATATCTTTTTCCCCAAAATACAGATGTGTAAAATTTTTCTTTCCCCTCTGCCTTTAGGGAAATTCAGGACTTGGCTTTAGCATTGCAGGTGGTACAGACAACCCACATATTGGGGATGATTCAAGTATTTTCATTACAAAAATTATAGTTGGGGGTGCAGCTGCACAGGATGGAAGATTACGGTACGATGACTTTTTGTGTTGACTTGTTGAATGTTTATTATGATAGAGCATATTCTGTTAGTTTCAGTAGCTTTGTCATGCTGCATTGCATTTTACATAAGTTTTTCTTGCAGAGATATTTTATAAAGAAAGAGCAATGTTTGTGTTTTTTTCCCTGCCCATTAAAACCTGCAGTTATCAGAAGTTAAGTGAAATTGTTTTCTGTTGGGTGGTGTAAATTGATTAGGCCATGTCATAGAGTCATGGAATGGTTTGGGTTGGAAGGCATCTCCAAAAGTCATCCAGTCCAACCCACTCTGCAGTCAGCAGGGACATCCTCAACTAGATCAGGTTGCCCAGAGCCCTGTTGAGTCTTACCTTGAATATGTCCTGGGATGGGGCCTCAACCACCTCCCTGGGCAACCTTTTCCAGTGTGCCACTAGCTTCATGGTAAAGAACTTGTTCCTAACTGTATTGTATAGTCCTTAATTCAATGTACAAAGTCTTGGTCATCTATATGCACATTTTCTGGTCTGTAAGATAGTTGAGCTCCACAGCTCTCTTTTATGCTTGGTATAACCTCCAGAGCAATACTTTTTGTTTAAATTGAGTACTTGTTTAAATTTGAGTAGACCAAATTTAATTGTGGCCTGATATCGCTACTTAACTCCTAGGGAGAAAATGCTGCCACATTTTGAAATGGTAGCAGGTGATAATTGCACATTTATTTGAGAGCACTGTTAGCAGCTATAAACAATTGCATTAATAAATTATTTTTTCTAATCCATAACAGTCTTTAACTGTTCTGCTGTATCACTCAGTGTGACAAAACACATCTGATTTTTAGGACCAGCTTTTTCCTCTTCTGTTGTTCAGAACTTGCCCTATCACTTTTGGTCCAAATGCCTGATGTGTTATGATTTTTAATCCTAATAAGCTTATCTCAAGGCTTCATTTTAGCTCGTTGGCTGTTGTCAGAGGTTCATCTGGCAGAACATGGTGACAGGTGCATCGGGCATTGTATTTAGTGTAATGAGACCTCATTATTACTGCAGCAGCCTGTTAAATAGAGTGGAAGGCCAACACTTAAACAGCTTGTGAAAAGCAGGAATGGAGACTGACTTCATAGCAAGGCTGAGAACTGATTTGTTCTCCTTGTATACCCTCTCTAGGTTCTGAATTGTTAATTTCTGTCTTATAGCACTAAGGAAAAGGTCCTGTGTCCCAAGCTCTGTTCCAACGAAACACACGGAAGGTGGTGTCCTCTATGGCTGTTACCAAAATATTCCTGTGAAAAGCCTATCTACTGGCCTCTGGTTTATTTTTAAGCACTGATACTTAATTTTTAGAGCATTGTCTTGCATTAATATGATGTTGAAATGAAATCCATGTATCACAATGTGCCAGCAAGTACGTTGGTGTGTTGTAGATAATGTATTGGGCTCCTAATGTGTCTGCTCCATCAGCTGACCGTGACTGCTGCTCTCTCTAGGGTTAACGATTGTATTCTACGAGTAAATGAGGTGGATGTCCGTGATGTGACACACAGCAAAGCAGTTGAAGCACTGAAAGAAGCAGGATCGATTGTACGATTGTATGTCAAAAGAAGAAAACCAGTCACAGAAAAAATAGTGGAAATCAAACTTGTAAAAGGCCCTAAAGGTATGTGGGATGCATAAAGCTTCTCCTTTGCAAGGAGGGTAGAGTTAACGAGGGGTTTCTGCGTATGGAGCATGCAGTGGTTTGCTTATGGGGCGTTAGGCAACGCCAGAATCATGGGAAAATAAGATACTGAAAAAATAAGGTAATGAAATCTCAGCTGCCTCTGAATTTAATCATCTAGAGAGGATCTTTGGAGATGAAACGCTGTTTGGAGAAAGTATGGTTGTGTTTCTGTATGGGGAAAGGTTGGGCAATCGTTCTTTAAATATCAGTAGTGATTCTGTAGCTCTGCTGTGTGCATCTTGCAGAAGGCATGGAGTAAATGGCTTTAGCTTTTCTGTAAATGTTACTTACCCAAAAGTTTCTGAAAAGTCATGGAGTTCACTGAGACTTCATGCCTAGTATTTTTTCAGTTTGTGTGTGTGTGACACAAGTGGCATTGTTGTTTCTGTGAGAACCTGAATCCACTGCTGAAAAGTTTCTTGAGCAATGACTTTGTTTTCAAGCAGGTCTTGGCTTCAGTATTGCTGGTGGTGTAGGAAATCAGCATATACCTGGAGACAACAGCATCTATGTAACCAAAATCATTGAAGGTGGGGCAGCTCATAAAGATGGCAAACTTCAGATTGGAGACAAACTTTTAGCTGTAAGTAAGAGCTGATTTTGTTGTTGCTGTTGGTTTCTCCTTTCCCTGTTGAGGGAAAGTAAGGGCATGACTTAAGTTGTGGTTCAGCTGCCAACTGGTGGGGTGAAAACAATTGATATTGCAAGGAAATGGTGCTGTGAAAATGGGCAGTTTTCTCTGTTGAAAGTTTGTGTTCTTCTCTTCAGGTGAACAGTGTTTGCTTAGAAGAAGTTACTCATGAAGAAGCAGTGACTGCCTTAAAAAACACATCTGACTTTGTTTATCTGAAAGTTGCAAAACCCACCAGCATGTTCATGAATGACAGTTATGCCCCTCCTGACATCACAAACTGTAAGTTCAGCTTGTCTTTGTGACTGAATTATGTTTTCCTTGAAGGCTTTAGCTTAACTCATTGTGGTGTACAAACAGTTTCAAGCCTTTAAAAATTATACTGTGTGAAAGTTTGATATAACAAAGTTGACAAAAATTATGTGCTGAAGACAATAACATCATCTAAGAGCAACAAGGGCTCTTAGTGGGTTTCCATGGCTAATGTGGCCTAATCCTAGTGATTTCTGATGGCTTCTTGATGGGCCTTGTTCTCCTGAAGGCTGTGGAGAGCAGCATAAGGCACTGTGCCAGGTGTTCAGCATCCTGTGAACTGAGAGAAAAACAGTGGTATTTCAAGTAGAGGTTAGTGATGTTCTGACTCTCGTTTTTTTCCCCTTTCTCTGGTGGTGGTTTTTTCCCCTTTCTCTGGTGGTGGTTTTTCCCCCCCTTTCTCTGGTGGTGGTTTTTCCCCCCCTTTCTCTGGTGGTGGTTTTTTCCCCCCTTTCTCTGGTGGTGGTTTTTTCCCCCCTTTCTCTGGTGGTGGTTTTTTCCCCCCTTTCTCTGGTGGTGGTTTTTTCCCCCCTTTCTCTGGTGGTGGTTTTTTCCCCTTTCTTTTTTTGCCTTTCATCTTTTTCCATTCTGCTTCCCTGTTTTTTTCCTGAGCTTAACTGGGAGGAGGAGGGGGCAGATCTTGGCCATACATGTAGTCTTGCTTTTGGCCCATGAGTGTCTTTCTTGCAAGACTCTTTCCATTTGGCTGCTGTCCCTGTAAGAAGGACCTGAGAGACAGTGGCATCCTGTGCGGTCCAATATCCTGTCCTTTGTGTGAAATTAGGTTGTTAGGTTGCTCTCTATGCTAACTTCTTTGAAGGTGGTGGTGCATTGAAATGCCCAGAAAACACCAAATTCCAAAGCTGGTCATCTTTAAGGCTTTCTTTTAGGAATTGTTCTAGTTTAATTACAGTACTCACTCACTTTCTCTGTTGATGAGAACTTAAAATGCAGAGCTAATAATACTGAAGGACCAGGTTCCCAAATGTCAGTATCTAGGATTTCTGCAAAACCTCTTTATTTAAGAACTCCTGTAGTAAGAGCACCAGACCTGGGTACATTCCTGTCAGGTGGTTTGATGGTGGTTGGAGGGCACAAAGTAAGACAGCATCCATAGAGATAATGAAATAATTCGATATTTCTTTGGGGTTATTGCCTTTGAATCGAGGGACATTGGATCAAGAGGTTTCTGAGGCTCTGACTGATGGCAGTCTTTACTGAGGAGAGTGCAAGTCCTTCCAACATTGTGTACCTGGGGGCTGAAAATTGACCTCTGTCATTTGATTTTTATCAGAGTGAGTGCACAGCTTCTGGCTGCCTTTGGAGGAGTTAATGTTGTTAAAGAGCTGGAGCTGTCTGAAACCACAGCATTTAGCAGGGAATCAATGTGGGAAAAAGTAGCTCATGGATGTGTGCTGTAGCTGTAGAGATTGGTATGTATGTATGCATGGGTGATGAAAGCTTGAGCACAGCACTTAAGGGTCTGGAATTCTTGTTATGCCTGTTTCTATTGCTTCTGTGAGATTTTCCTTTTAACACTTCAAGTGTGGAGTGCTGATGTAAACAGCTACTTCACTACCATCCTCAGTTTGGGGCTCAAGAGGAGGACAGTTGGTGATAGATTTTTTCTTTCTGAGCACACTGCCATTTGAGTCCTACTCTCCTGTGAGCATCCAGTATGAGGCACTGATACCCAAGAATTTCCTGTATAGGAAACATGAAAATTCAACAACCCCCCCTATGATCATTGTACAGAGAGGAACAACAGCACTGTAAGCGATACGGGGCTGTGGACCAATGCCACCCAGCTGACTAGCACCGTTGGCAGCCACCTGGATTTCTTTCTTTGGTAGTCATAGCCATTTGTCTTATGTACTAAGTCAGCAGGGAATGTGAACTGCCCCAGTAATCTATATATAAATGTGGGTTTATAAATGGTTCCTGGAATAAATGTCCAGTAGCTTGTTGGTATAAATGCTTTTCAAGTTACTCAGTTGCAACATTGCTGAGAACATCTAGAACTCAGCATTTTAAAGCACCAACACAGTTGGTACAGTGCATGTTGTAGAGTATCAGAGTCAGAAAAGTGTCTACAGAGCTTTGGAGACAGAGGACTAGCTTCCAATACAGGCCTCCTTTGATGAGATTATTAATGATGCACCTTTGACCCCTAGTCAATTTTAAAGTAGTTTTCTTTTGTGTGTTGGTAAAGCATTTCCACATGGCGTTGAGAATATTCAGTGTCCTCACTGGAGACACCAGTGCCTTATCATGCCTTAGATGGCACAAAGATGGGTGGCTTTGGAAATGGAATTTCCCCTTGAGAATCTTTGGCTTTTCCTGTCCAAGCAAGTTCATTTTGTGCATGTGATTGGCTGGTCAGCCCTACCACAGTTCCTTTATGAATTACATCAGTAATAATATTTACTTGGGAACAGAAGTTTAGACCTGATTTAGGATTCAGGAAGTGATGGCTTCCCTTTTATTTCTGTCATGTTCCTCATGAATATTCTTCAGATATAATCTCCAGCTAAAACATTTTTAGGAAAGGAGGAGGCATGCTTTTTTTGCAGGAGCTCCATGGAGAGCCTTTTTATGCCTTGTAGGCTTGCTTCCATCAGGCTGAGTATACCAGCTTTGAGAGGGCACCTGACTTTTCTAAGTAGCATATGTAGAACTTAGTAAATGATGTAGCCAGTGCTGACATGGAACAGTCCAGAGGTCTGAAGTAATGAACTGTTTTATTGCTTCAGAGCTGAGCTTTAGTGATGTGAATAAAGGATACAAAATCTAAACCCCAAGAATGTGTGGCAGATGGTGTGTGCACTTCTGATCATGATGCAGTGTCTGAGGAAAAGCAAAATATTTATGTCCAGTAGCCCTGTTTTCAAGTATCACTTGCTTTTAGCCAAACCAAGTACAGTGATGTGAAAATACATTGTTGCATTGAAGTACCTCTTTTTTCCCCCCTTGCCTTTTTTCCCCCCTTGAAAGGTAAATATTGTGATGTGGTTTGCTAGTCATTGTGACAGTCTTTTGCCAAGACCCAATGTGGCTAAAAGAGAGCCTGAAAATTGACAGTCAACTGTCCAAATCTGTTACCAGTGCATAGAAGCTACGTACTGTGCCTGGGGCAGCCATGGGATCTTTGGTCTTCAAATCCCTGCAGGGAGCAGAAGGGTGAAAGTGTGGTGTACATGGGTTGCAACTGTTCTACCAAACAGAGTGTTTGTAATGTGTGTGTTGTGGTTCAGGTAAAACATAATGCACTTCATGCACAGGATTCACAGCCAGTTACTGAAGAGGTTAGATTAAATCCTTTCAATACTCTTTACTGGGAACCTGTGAATAAGGCAACTGACCCATGCCATATGACTGAATTATTTTTACACTAGCTTGTTTATGCTTCTCAGTAAATTGATACCTCTTACCTTGAAGAGTAGGAGTTGGAAAAATCCTACCTTTGTGTTCTGATGTGTGTTGAGCACATGGTAGCATCTCTGCCAGCACCTGTGCTGTTAAAGATGGCTTTCTTCAGTGTGTGAGAAATGTATCATCGTTCCCTGTTCAGACTTATTAGTCAGAATGGCCTCTGGAGGATTCTGGAGGTTTTAGGGTGCTGTGAGTCAAAGCATTGAGAAGAAAGAGGCAGCCTGTTAGTTTGGAAGAGGTGTAACATTAAATGATGTGTTGTTCACTGGTGCTCTTGACATACTGACGTTAAGAAATAGAAATTCTTAATTGATGTTAGTCAAGTTAAAAAGCAGCTTTAGAAACAGATAGGTCACCAGAGTGTGCTGGTGGGCATCAGCTGTCCAGAGTGTCTGTTTCTAAAAAAGAGGGGGTTTTGGATAGTAGTCAAGCTGAAAAGTTTTCTCAGTGGCTTAGTGTGAGGAAACTGGGCAATGTGTAGATGAGACAGTGTTTTACAGCTGTGGTATTTATAATGCATCACTACAAGAGGTATATTTTGGTTATAGAAGGTACTCCTTATAGTACTTGGGTTTAGTTCCTCCAGCTCTTTTTTCTTACTGCATTAATGTTTTGGTTTCTTTTTTCCCCACTCTGAAGCTTATTCTCAGCCAGTGGATAACCATATCACTCCTTCTGCCTACCTGGGGCAGTCCCTGCCCCCAGCATCACCAGGGCGATACTCACCCGTTCCCAAAGGAATGCTTGGAGATGATGAGATTACCAGGTAACAAATAAGCACAGCTACAGGTCAGATTGGTTAAGCAGGGAATGCATAATGCATGTTTGTGGGCAAAATACTGGGGAATACTGTATTTCAAGAAATAAATGGCTGTTTCTTAATACTCAGAAATGTTATTGGAATGAGGAAAAGAGGTTTATTGGTTTATATACACACATGCACATATAAATAATGAGCACAGGAATATGGTTAACATCAGAGTGCCCTATCCAAGTGCTCCATGAGTTCATTGAGGGTGGCATTATGAACAGGCTCCAGATTGTTTCTTTTTCAATTTCAATGTTGTGGGGGATTTTTGTTATTAGTTTTGGGGGTGTTTTTTTTGGTGTTCCCCCTCCCACCCCAGACAAGGGCTTGATTTGATGGATTTGCAAATCCAGGAAGGCTAGGGAGCTTCTAATCCTTTCCCATTACCAGACTGTTCATTCACTAGATTGCATTAATCTTTTGTTCATCATTGCTGATAAAGGGAAGCTCTTCCAATTTGCTGCCCTTCTGTTCAGTATGAAGATGTCATTCTGCATTTTCAGGATGGTATTGCTGAATTCTGTGTCATACCATCATCTAATAGATGGGCAATGTCACTTGGTTTCTGAGGCAGGGTCTACCCAGAATTGCAGGCTGAGTGGTGCAAGTTAGAGAATGGATTTTGGTCTGTTGGAAGCTAGGACATGTCTTTGTAGTTACTTTTAACTTGGAGCTAGGTGGGCACATAAGCTGAAATGATTCTGGCCTGCTGATAACACTGCTGAACTTGCAGTTGCATAGCCTCCCTTCTGAACGACTGTAAAATGAAGCTTTGTAGATTTCTTCTGAAATGCAAGAACTATGCACAGAAGGCATTAGGTGATTTAGGTTTTGAAAATTACTTTCCCATCTTCTACTTCTCTCATCCCAAAAAGAGGTTTAGAAATTCAGTGTAGCATTTAAAAAATCAGTGCACGCCTCTGTTCTCCAGCTGCAGCATTCTTGTTAATGCATTAGTGTGACCCACACCAAATATATAGTATCATAGTATCAGGCAGGGTTGGAAGGGACCACAAGGATCATCCAGTTCCAGCCCCCCTGCCATGGGCAGGGACACCCCACACTAGATCAGCCTGGCCAGAGCCTCATCCAGCCTGGGCTTAAACACCTCCAGGCGCCCCAACCACCTCCCTGGACAACCCATTCCAGGGCTTCACCACTCTCATGGTGAAGAACTTCCTCCTCACCTCCAGCCTGAATCTCCCCACCTTCAGCTTCATTCCATTCCCCCTAGTCCTATCATTACCTGAGATCCTGAGAAGTCCCTCCCCAGCCTTCTTGTAGGCCCCCTTCAGATACTGGAAGGCCACAATGAGGTCACCTCAGAGCCTTCTCTTCTCCAGACTGAACAGCCCCAACTCCTTCAGTCTGTCCTCATAGGAGAGGTGCTCCAGCCCTCTGCTCATCCTCCTGGCCCTTCTCTGGACACACTCCAGCACCTCCATATCCCTCTTGTAATAGGGGCTCCAGAACTGGAGGTTCCCACAATGTCACTGGATTGTAATAGATGCTGCTTTGAAAACTGACTGTAATAGAGTTGAGAGAGGGTGAAACTTGAGAATTTGTCACTAAGTTTAACAGAGAGCTAGCGCAAAAATGGAGTGTTTGTCAAAACCTGGAGTAGATGATGGATTTTTTGTTTGTTTTGGGAAAAATGCAGTTTGATAGTTTGTCCTAAATGAATAATTTATGTCTCCCAATACTGAAGGATGTCCATTAATTGTTCTTTAGTGCTCTCTAGTGATTTTTCAAATGCAGTGCACAGTTGCTTTGCTTTAGAAGTGTCTGTCCCTGAAATAATTTCTGCTTTCCTTGCATTGGGTGAAGTAGCAGATGAGGAGATTTTTGGAAGGAGTGTTTCTGCATTAAAAGGTGACCTTATCTTAATTGATCAGTACTTCCTCTTTCTCATCCAGGTCAGCAGGGGATCCTGTAAAAAGAATCAAAAAACTTGGCTTAGATTTAACTTTCCTCAGTTGCAATTGCTGCAGATAAATTGCAGATGTATTTGCAGCTGCCATACCTTCTGATTTATGCCTTTTGTTCAGAGGGTTTGTGCTTATTTTTTGACTTGTATTGCTTTTGACCAACTGGAGTGAAAGTCAGGCACCAAGAGTGTATTTTTCACTGCAGTATTTCCCCTAGAATGGGTTCTTAAAGTTTTGCTGTTCTGTTGCTCACTGTTACGATCAGATAGAATAAGGCTGTGAGCTGTATTGAGGCTTTTGAACAATATGAAGAGTGCTAAGTGATGGCATTCAGTGCTGAAGAGGTTTGTAATGTGATAAGAATTTAGGATACATCCATACAAATGGGTCTGTTTGGTTTGCCTAAGAACAAAGAGAGGATGGTAATGCCTAAATTTCACATCTGCTTCTCGCAGAAAGCTTTGCTTTTCTAATTAGTTTCCTTTTACCAGTGTCCAGTGACCACAATTTCATATTCTTTTCCTTCATTCAGGGAGCCCAGAAAGGTTGTCCTGCATCGAGGATCAACGGGTCTTGGTTTCAACATTGTTGGAGGAGAAGATGGAGAAGGAATTTTCATCTCTTTCATCCTTGCAGGAGGCCCAGCTGATCTGAGTGGAGAGCTCAGGAAAGGAGATCGTATAATTTCTGTAGGATTCCTTGCTTCTTATTTAAACATCAACAAAAGTTTTCCCCTCCCCAGATTTTAATGCCTGTTAATGATTGATATGAAATGAATATCCTTAGCTGAACTAAATTTGAGACAATGAAACAGATACCAACACACTTCCAGAGTATCTTTGAGGACTTCAGTCTGCCTCAGTTTCTGATCTGAAACCTGGTTAAAATAACACTTCCCTACCTCAGAGATCTTCAGTGAGGACTTTAACTTATCTGTGTCTAGTAGCTGGAGGCTTCTGTGAGTCTAAAATGAAAGCATGCAGGCTTCAGAAAGAAGCATTCCTGTGAGGTGGACACTTGGCAGCACTGTCTAAAATTGGATGCTAAACTTCCCATTAGTCTTAAACAGCTCCATCTCATACTTGTCCAAGTACTTTACCTCTATTGATACTGAAGGTCATAAAGACTTTGTGTGTTTCTTTGTGAAGTAATTTATGAAGAATCATTTCTTTGTACAATTCATTTGGAATTCATTAGTTATTTAAGAGGAATTTTTCTTCCTCTTTAGATTTTGGCTCTGGTGCTACTAAAATGCTGATATTAAAGTGCATGTTTATTTTAGTTTGGACTATGAGAGATGCTTAGGGACTAAAATATGACATACATTTCTGCTTCAGTGGGGTTTTTTCTGATGCTATTTTGAAATCTGCTGCATTGAAAATCAGGTTAGACCCACGGAATGTGGAGTGTGCCATGATGTTAAACATAAGGGTCTGTGGTCATGCTTTGGCTAAGGAGATCCCTGTTGCAGAAAGATGAGGTGAACCATCACATGAAGTCACATTCTTTGCCTCTCTCTTGAAAAACAAAGTAAAAAGTCTTAAGAATAAAGTGGAGCTAGTGAATAGAGATTTCTTAAGTGATATACTGTGATGACTGTAGTGCCCCTTAACAGGGGAGTGGGTATGAGACAGGATTTTGGTTATCAGTAAGGATCAATAATCTTATGTATTAACTATTTGTAATGTTGCAAACAAGGAAACATGGCATGGAAGCTAATTTGTGTCCAGTTTTGGGGTTTGGGTTTGTTTTTTCTGGTGAGTGTGTTCTGTGATGCTAAACACCACCACTTATTTTGATAAAGAGCTTTTTTTATATCACTTGTAGGTAAATGGAGTAGACCTAAAAGCAGCAACCCATGAGCAGGCAGCAGCAGCCCTGAAGAACGCAGGCCAAGCAGTAACTATTGTAGCTCAGTACCGTCCAGAAGGTAAGAGCTTGCTTCCACACTTTGGAACTCTGAGAACAAACATGTGCAAGGTCTTCCTACCTCAGCCCTCTTTTGAGGAGAGAAGAAATGAAGTAGTCAATGTTGAACATACCTACTAGCATAATTACAGATGGCCAGATGTGCAAGTGTTGGTGCCCTGGCTTGCTCTGTTTCCCGCTCTGATCATGTTCAGGATGTTGATTTCTTCAGTGAATGTTAACACTGCCATACCATGAAAATGGAGCTGGTAAATCCAGTGTTTAGGAGAAATACCATGCTGGTACTTTTGTATTTCACCATTTTCTTCCCTCTTTAATGTGGTGGCTTTATTTTCCTTACTAATGGGAGGGCAAAAGATTAATTCCTAATTTCTTTTCACTTGTGTTGATTTGGGTGACCTAAGGAGAGCATCAGGTTTCCATTCCTGTGTTTCCTACTGAGCTGGTATTTCTGTTTATCCAGCAATTTCATAGGGTCCAGATTAGACTGCAGCTGATGCTGATGAACCATCCCTGTGTGTTCTGCAGATGCTAAATAATACTACAGCATCACAATACACAAATTTGTCCTCTAATATTTCTTCAGCACATTTCAGGTGCCTTTGTATGTTTGAGACTTCAAAATTCAGTATCCTGAAATTATACTCTTGAGTCTGTAAGCCTATATATTATTGTCTACATATATATGTAATAAGACATTTTTGGTGGTGTATTATGAACTCTGATCAGCAGCTTTCTCCAGTGTTGCTAAATTGAATAGCCCATCATTAAATCTCCTTTGCAGTGACTTGCCTGCTTAAACCTGGTCTTTAGCAGTACTGGGAAAGGGTAGGTGCAGGTGTTTATCAGGACTGGACATTGAGCAGGGCTGCTGCCTTAGTTTGAAATCATTAGGCAACTGACTGCAGCACACTTTTATTTCTTCTCTTCTGCTGTGTTTGTTTTGTCCTGTCCTCCCCAAGTCTCTTGAAGGCTAGCTTTCACATTCCCCTCCACCTGCTTCACCATCATATATATCTTCACTGACCCAGGAACTCAGTCAGTAATAAGGCCAACTAATTTGTCTGGTTTGTGGTCAAATCACTGCAGCCAGCTCATGTTTTCAGCCCTGTGTTGTCTTGTGAGGTTGTGCATCCTTCTCACGTGTCTGGTCTGTAGATTTTTCTCTTCCAGGATTCATTTTCTAAGAGTGCCACTCTTAGACTTCATTTTAGAAAGAACAGTAAGGTCAGTATTGGTTCTGGAATATTTGCTTTGGTTGGTTTTGGTCAGAATTGTCAAATATTTCTGTTGATGCACATTTGGCCTGTTTCTTTGCCAAAAGCACAGACCCAGATTCCAGGCCAAAGCAGCAGTTTTATCACTCCTCTCGTTCTGGGATTCAGGCTTTGAAAAGAAAATGATCCCTACATACCCCGGAAAGTTAGAACTTTTCCTTTTAGAATAAGAGAACTAAGCATTTTGGATGGTTCCTGCTCTTTCTGCATAGGAAATAACAGCTTTCTGTACTCCCACTTGTCCAAGCAGATAACTTATTTTCCTGAAATGTGTGTTACTGAGATGCTTGACTGACTGATGGGATTTCAGGGCAGCGTGCAGAGACTTGCCCAGAGCAACGTACCCTGCTGCCTCTTAGAAATCTCTCAGCAACTGTCACTTGTAGACTTCAAACCTAGAGCTGTACTCATTCCATCATGATTACTGAAGCATTCAGTGCAAGACTGTATGCAGCTGAGCTGTATTGAGACTGCTTTTCTCAAGGAGTTAAGGGTTATATTTGAGAGGATGTGTGCGGGAGGTGTTGCTTGAACAATCCTAGGTTCTGGGCAGACATCTGACACATGAGTCAAAGGGTTTATTAGTTATTTGTAAAGATGCCTGGTCTGCATGACCATCTTTCTTTCTGAAATAGTGTTTGAAATCTCCTTCAGAGTGAGCATGTTGGAAGCGTGGTAGGGCTTACTCTACCCTTTTGAAGTATGCAATGAAGGACAAGTGTAATTAAGAGATTGAGATACTTTGTAGTTTGGAGGCAAAGTACTAACTGACACAGGGCCAATCTATTTCCAGAGAGCTCTAGCTGCTAATGTCTCTGTTTAACATCTCTGCCTGCCTTTTTCTTACTCCTTGTAAAAAGAGATTTGATGGAACTCAAACTGTCAGCTTCTTTCAGGTCTTGTGTGGGAGGTAATTTGGATCAGCTACTCACTGCTCATCTTAGAGATGAGTAAAGAGAATATTTCCTTCAAGGTTATTGTTTGTTTGTTATCATAGGAAAGCAGTTCAAGGTTTGACTTTCCAAACAGGAAGTATCATCCAAGTGATTCAGTGTACTTGACAGAAGTGCATGTGTTCTCTGATCATCTTTATATTTCCTAAATTAGAGCTGTGGATGGTTCTCTTTTCCCCTCACTTAAGTGGGGAATGTAAAAGATCAGGCTTGATGTGGCCTGATGGGCAGCCTGGTCTAATTGGAGGTGTCCCTGCTGACTGCAGAGGGGTTGGATAAGGTGACCTTGGAGGGGCCCTTCCAACCCAGTGCAATCTGTGGATAATTTATATATAAAATGTGCAATATATATATAAAAAAATAATTTCTGCTTCTTGTTTCTGCTATTCAGAAAGTTACCAAGTATTAAAGTGAAGAGTTCATAAAATTGTTCATCATTGGTAAATGTCCTGATAAAGAAGAGGAGCATCAGTTAGAACTGCTTGTATTGCATGTGGGTTTGGCTAATATTCATAAATCCAGCAGGCTTTTGTCAAAGGTGGTGATAGCTGGGATAGATCAAGGAGATTCTACACAGCCAACAGGATTCATTATAACTGGGTAAATGAAATTCTGTATGATAGGAGCATTTGGAGACACTTGGGAGCAGCTCACCTCCCTGCCTGTAGCTGTATATGACAGTTTATCTGCTAATTGATGTTTTCACATCCTACCACATTACCAGAAATTTCCCATTTGTGTTTCTCCTCAGATTTATGGGAAAAGAGGATTTTTGCAAGCAACTCTCTCTTAGAAAAGCCTCAGTAGGCTGTAGAATAATTAATCATTGGAAAACTCCTATCAGGGAGTATCCATAATATTCCTATCTGCCTCTTCAAATACATGGTTTATCAACTACTTATTGCTGGATTTAGGGTCGGCTGACACAGTTGAATGATACTGGTTTTATTATGTCTGGCCTCAAGTTATATAACTGCTAAGGTTTGTGGGGTTTTTTCCCCTTCAGTTTTCAAAATGGTCCTTGGTTATAAAATTGGGTGAAAGCAGATGTACTCTCATTCCTAAAAATACCACTCTGGGTGTTCATTTAGTTTCCAGTAGTGTTCTGCAGATCTGAGAGATGCTGCACAAAATTCTCCTACTGCGCTGAATCAGATGTCAGCGACTTAGCAGCACAGCATGGGGACAGCTAAAAGCCAAATAGGGAGTGTGAAGGTATTCTCCTGTTTACTTGCACACCAGGCACCATTTCTCTAGCACCACAACTGTTGTCAATTGACTTGTAACCAGGAAGGGGTTGGTCTCTTCTCCCTAGCAACCAGCACCAGAACAAGAGGACACAGTCTCAAGCTGTGCCAGGGGAAATTTAGGCTGGAGGGGAGGAGAAAGTTCTTCACTGAGAAAGCTGTTAGCCATTGGAATGTGCTGCCCAGGGAGGTGGTGGAGTCACTGTCCCTGGAAGTGTTCAAGAGGGGACTAGACCATGGTGCCATGGTCTAGTCATGAGGTCTGTGGTGACAGGTTGGACTCGATGATCTTTGAGGTCCCTTCCAACCTTGTAGATTCTATGCTTTATCTTGCAGCTTAGCACAGAGCTTTGTTTGTAAGATATGGAGTCACCAATTGGGTTGTACTTGTAGAATAAACATGCGCATGTGAGTGTACAAAATCTTCCTTGTTGCAGAGGTCAGTGGGTTTGAACCTGCTGGGGCTGGGTGCTGCAGGGAAGGAGTCCCTGTTAGAAAAGCAGAAGTTTGGGCAGTGGCAATTACTCCGTGTGGTGGTGAAGTCAGGATGTTGTTCTTATTTCCCTTTTTTGTTTGGAAGCCTTGCCTTATTTTCAATCTTGCACTACAAATTTCTAGCCCCCCATCATTCCTGAATTGAAAAGGACTTTGTTAAGAATTCCACTGGAAGCTAAGTACCATGACCTGCAGCAGTTTCTAAGCAAGTGATTGTTGCTCTGCAGCAGCGCTTTGATGACCCATTTTCAGCTGTAGATGTTTCTGAGCCCTTTCATTTTCCTGTTGCCGAGTGCCACACTGCTGTTTCCCTTCTATGAGTTTTGTACACATGGAAGGTGGCAAGGACACATGTTAGTGTGGAAAAAGGAGAGGAAACTCTCTGCAGTTTGCATATATCTTTATCTCCAGGGACTGGGGATTTGGATATGGTCAGGATTGTGATTATGCTGCATAGCTGGGATACAGGAACATGAGAATCAAAGTGCTTGGAGAGAATGTAATGAGAAGAGGAGCATCAAGGGAGACATACAGGACTGTTCAGAGGTGTAACACCCTTGGAGAGCTCTTCCCTCATTTTGTTTGATGTTTTCAATGTTGTGGCTATTAAAATTAAAAGCTGATATGAAACATTATGTGCTTTGAGCATGACATGATAGAACAGAGTCACCTCAAAATTCAGTGTCTGGGAGCTTAGATTCTGCGATTTTGATAACTAATAGAATAGAATTAACCACATTGGAAAAGACCTTTGACATCGAGTCCAACCTATCATCCAACACTATCTAATCAACTAAACCATGGCACCAAGTGCCCCATCCAGTCTCTTCTTAAACACCTCCAGTGATGGTGACTCCACCACCTCCCTGGGCAGCATATTCCAATGGCCAACCACTCTTCCTGTGAAGAACTTCTTCCTAACATCCAGCCTAAAATGAAATATGTATGAAATGCAGTAGGCTCCCATAACTATATTAGAGCATGACTGCATTTAAGCTTTTAGATGTAAACAGCTAAAGAAATAAATAAGTGTGTGTATATATATAAAAGATAGAAAATAATTCTGTGGATTAAATGATTGATTTTTTTTCATAATTATATTCTATTAGGTCAGAGTGGGGCAAATCAGTGTATAACATTAACTACAGTTACAGACTAACTGAAACCTGCTCTTGGAGTGCCTTAAAAAGGCAAGCAGGCAAAATGTATTGATCTTAGTCTTTCAATGGTTACTTGGTCCTTTCCCTCTAAATGGAGCAAAATTCAGGTAACTGTCATGACAGGAAGGGATAGCAGCACTTCCACAAGGGTGCCCTTGGCACACAAAAGTAAAACTCTAGTTCTCCCTTGTATAGCAGTCTTCTTTTTTATGTGAAATGTGATTTTATGAGAATTGTGATTATGCTGCATAGCTGGGACACAGGAACATGAGAATCAAAGTGCTTGAAGAGAATGTAATGAGGAGCATCAAGGGAGACATACAGGACTATGCTGCTGCCTGCTGTTTAGAATCTACCTTGCTCTTCTCTTTGTAATTCAGCTGCTCAAGTCCAGCTCCATAGATCTACTTCTTTTCTGAAAGAGTAGTGAGATGGTTAAGTGATCAGATTAGCTGCATGTTCTCAGCTGGTTGGGTGGATCAGTGTCAGATTAAGAAAAGGTGGAGTCAGAACCTCAAGACAAAGGTTTTAAGGTATTTTTTGTAAAACCTCTTCTGCACTGATGTTGTTCACGTAGGTAGGGAGCAGGTTTTCCTTTCACCTTTAAAGCAAGCAAGTGATTCTCTCTTGCAAAACATATTCAAGACTCATCGTTCAATCAAAACTCCTCATACTTTGTTAAACAGTTTTTTAGGTGGATTTTCATGTTGAGGTCTGGGTTTTTTTGGGAGGAGGAAGGTATCTATCTGTTGAAAATAAGTTCCAAGCATGACAGCCTTGTGTTTTTCATTCTCTCTTGCCCTTAAAGCAAATGAGTGAAAAGGGAAAAAAAATAAAAAGGGGGAGGTGGGAGGTTTTTCTGTTTCTGACACTGTGCCTTGTTTTCTAGGGGAGTTCTAACAGAGTAACTAAGCTCTGGGAAACAGCAGCACTTTTGTGTGTATAAACTAAGATTATTCAGTAGCATTTCACTTTTGTGTCTATAAACTAAGATTATTCAGTAGCAGTTTGTCTTGGAACAGATTGTAAATGCTCTGTTTGTAAAAGTCAGGCCAATTAGTGCTTTTGCAAAACTTTGTTTTCAGTATTTGTTTTGCACCAAGAGGACAAACTTCCCTTGCTTTCTAGCTGAGAGCATGGACTGCCTTAGCCAAAGGTGGTGTAAAAGATCACTGCATCCCAATTTAATAAAATGAGAAACCATTGGGAAAAAAAATTTAAAGAAGAAAATGACCCTGTTTTGGGGTAAGTGGTCTCAAGTCTTCCAAACTTCTCTCCCTCCTTGTTTTGTACCAGGTTCTACTCCTTTGTAAGTAATCCAGATTAGTCAATTAAAGTACCTTTCAAATCAGGCCCATTCAGATTAGAAGAATTCTGCTATATATAGTCTGGCTAGAGCCTATAAAGCAGCTTACACATCTTCAAATCCTTTAAAACCTCACTCCTGCTCTTTAACATAATACATAAAGTCATTTGTCTTTCTTGAAGAGCAGTTCACTCTTCTACAAGTTAGGAATGTGTGGGAAATCTTCAGCAACACTTTTGGTGACTTCACTGCAGCAGTGACTGGGTTGTGTCTCTTCCTGAGTTTTGCAGTCTTTGTGGGATGTGCTCCTGACTAAATACAAATGCAGTTTTTCTAATCTGGCTTGAAATTCTGCAGCCCAGTCTTTCAAGTGCTTAATGAGGGACAAGCTCCTTACACATTAGAGTACATGAAAGTCACTAACAGTATGTGGAGTGCATTGTGGTCTCCCTCAGGTCATATTAATGTAAAACAAGCGTTGAGTCCAGGTCACACTGCCTCAAATAATTTATGGTGCTCCACTTATGATTTCATTTTAATAGGTAACCTGTTTGCTAGTAGTTTTGAACAGTTGTACTAAATATGGTATACTCCAGGCTCCTCTGCCATCTGAAATCAATACTACAGTGTGTAAAAAGAAAAGATGTGCAAACCACAAATAGTACCTGTGGAGTGTAGGTAATCCAGGGATGGTGGCAGTGCAAGACTAGAAGTTGTAAATAAAACTTCAGTCATCTGTGAGCTGTAACTGTTCTGAGAAGCTCAGATTTGAAAGCAAGATTGGTGTGGTGGTGGCCATCCCAACTTATTCTCAGGCTCTGTTTCTCAGTTTGTTATGAGGCACCATGAAAAGGAAAATTGGGTATTCTGAGAGGGGAGAAAAGAATTTAGCAGCAGTTACATAAAATTGTCAGCACAAGAATCCTGCTTTGACAGATCCAACGTGTCCTGCTAAAGAGGGCTTTCCAAAGACAGATGGGAAGAGGGAAGCAAGGAACACACTTTTTTTTAATTGAAGTGAACTTTTTCAGCTCTTCATGGATTCAGTATATGTAAGAGTCTCTGCTTCTCAGAGCTGTGCTGCCATCTGTTCCCTGCACACACATCCATGCTTCCATGAGCTGCTTTTCCTTCTGTGCTGTTTGCTGAGCTTTCCATCCTTTCTTGCAGTCTTCTGTTCTTTTGCCCCATTTGGAAGAACCTGTGTTGCAGACCAATTTTTGTTGTGGCCGATTCTTTCCACCCCCCTCCTTTTCTCCTGCCTTCTCCACATGTGT
The DNA here is from genome assembly GCF_026170545.1 of Melanerpes formicivorus. Taxonomy (NCBI): domain Eukaryota; kingdom Metazoa; phylum Chordata; class Aves; order Piciformes; family Picidae; genus Melanerpes; species Melanerpes formicivorus. Next base: position 20,372,357 of record NW_027142364.1, on the reverse strand, counting down.
TTGTTTCACTGTGCTCATGTGTCCCATCAGATAGGCAGTCCAGGAGAGTTTTGCTGGTGAGATTGGTTAATGCTTGGGGGGGGTGTGGAACTTCAACCTACCACGCTCAGTTTCTGAAGTTTTGCTTTCTGCTGAGGTTAACTTTGACATTGTAAACATGATACTTTTGCTGGTAAAATCGTTGTAGGAAGGAGCTCAGGAACACAGGAATCTTTCAGGGTTTTCTTTATCTTCTCTCTTTCCCTGTTCCTGATTTTTTCTTTGGGGGCGAGGGGGGAAATCTGTTGCTTTGCAATACATGCAGACATGAATTAAAGCAGATTTATTCTAGTTTTGCACCATCTGCTTATCCAGTATAATTTTAAAGTTTAAACTGGAGTCCAGATGTATCCATCCCATGTTCTTAACAACTGATTATGTGTAAACCTCAGTAGGCTTTGGGTTGTGGGTTTTTTTTTTACCCTGTGGTGGGGTGCTGTTGGATAACTGCCATGAATTGAAGCAGCAGATGCTTGTGCTTCTTCAAGCTCTGTGTTCTGATAGCAGGTACTACTTCCTTCCTGCCCCTACATTTATTGGAAACTTCTGAGAAAATGCTAGGCAAAGAGGGATGCCATCATTTATACATTTTTCTGTGTGTTTGTCTCATGTTAGCCTTGCTGCCTGTTGCCTTTCATTTGATGCACAGTATCTGCAGTTCTCTTAAAATCCAGCCCTTTAGAAGGGATCCTGAGCCCCATTCTCTGCTGCTGCACATACATCAGGTTTCAGGTCCTGCTCAGATTTACCTGAGAGGATTGAGGATTTGGATTGTGTGGTTTGATTTTGGTTTGGTTGTCCTTCTGTTTGTGTGTTTGGTTTTAAATTTCATTTGGGGGAGGGCAGTGTTACTTCTCCCACCATAGTTTTTATTCAACTACTGCTTTGTAATCTCAGTGTTTTGATGGCTGTGGAAATTGGAAGTGTATTTGGAGGTGGGGTTCCTATGAGCAGCCTGCTGCTTTTGCATGAAGCTCAGGTTTTCTCTTTTTTTTTATCCCTCCATTTAAATTTGTCCTTTCTGCTTGGCTACCTCAAATGCATTAGACCAGAGAGCAGTCATGTTCCTTCTGAGCTCAGCTCTTCCTTTCCTTTTAGCCAGGAAAGCAGACAGTCCTTTCTACTTTGTTCATTGTGCCTGTTCCAGCTTCAGATTTCTGGAATGCTGAATGTACATTGCATAGGTTTGGTCATATTTAGTCTTGTGGAATTTTGTTGTGCTGCTCAATGAAATTTAGGGGAAACAATATCATGAATTTTGTCTTACCTTATATATGTAACATTATACACAGCCCATAGCAAAGGATGGAACTGTAAAGAAAATTCTCTAGCATTTGGGAGGATGAGAAAACCCAATCAAATTGGTGATGTAGGCATACCATGACATTCTGTAAACAGTGACAATTCTTGAGGATGGGAGTGGAGTTGAATTATTTACTAGTACACCCATGCAATTTCCACAGAGACTCCTGCATGTATGGACCTGCTAGGAAAATGGAGGGGTTAGGTGGCATTGATCTGCCAAAAGAAAAGGGAGACTTAATTGCTATAGAGAAATATCACTCTGTGCTTGCCTAGTTCTCATCCCTAAATGCTTGCTCTATTATCAGTGTGAGAGACAAGTGTTGAGCTAAGATCATGCTGTTCTCTTTATCCAGTATTTCTGCTTTTATATCTTTTTAGCTAAGAGGTTTCTTCTAAAGTCATCTGTCTGTTGCACCTATTAGAGGAATTCTTCCATTAGTGCAAGTTTGATTTTACTTCCCTGGAATTTGTTTGGTTTGTGACTTCTTCTTTTTAACTTGTTTGTTTGTTTGTTTCTTTCTTTCATTTAGTAAGTAGTAAAAATACTGCAGGGGTTGATTACAAACACAGTGAGGTGCAGGTAGTTTTCTGATGATTCTGTAATGACATAAAATTGTATACACAGGCACCTCAGTTGAGAGTCTCCAGTCTTTGGATATTGATATTCTCCTCTTTTAGAGTACATAAGATGGGGCAGCTATGGACAATGTTCTGGCTGCCATCCTTCAACTGCTTTCCTTCTTTTTGTAAATGGCATCACTGTTCTTCTGTTTAATAAGAGATTTACCAGAACAAGAGGACACAGTCTCAGGCTGCACCAGGGGAGGTTTAGGCTGGATGTTAGGAAGAAGTTCTATACAGAAAGAGTGATTGCCCATTGGGATGGGCTGCCCGGGGAGGTGGTGGAGTCACCATCACTGGAGGTGTTCAGTAGGAGACTTGCTGGGGTGCTTGGTGCCATGGGTTAGTTGTTTAGGTGGGTTGGATTGGTTGATGGGTTGGATGTGATGATCTTGAAGGTCTCTTCCAACCTGGTTTATTCTATTAAATTCTATTGCTGATGCTAAAGGTAGTTGATATCCAACTCTCTTTAATCACAGAGACAAAATGCAACCTCTCCTAGAGATTATCAGACACTGCTTTATAATGCCAAAGGTGAACCAAGCCGAACTGGTCAACAGGGGATGGATGCTGATCCTTTGGGTACCAAACTGATACTGCTGCTCTGATGCTATCAAAAGTCCTGCTGTTGTCTTCTGTCTCCAGCATTAGTTTCAGTACTACTGTATCTAACACTCAGAAAACAGCAAAATCCTACTTGCCTTTCAGCTCTGAACCTAATGAGATTTATATCCATTCTTTTTCTCCCAAAACCTTCTGAGAAAGGAAGATAGCTCAAGTTTTTAGCCTGCTCTACATTGAAGTTGCTCACCAGATTCCATCTGTACAGACTGTTTAAGCTTTTCCTAACTCTGACATCTCTTGGCACCCTTTCTTTCTGAACACAGAGCTTTCCCAGTCTTCCCTCATTAGTTTCCTTTTTTGCTTTATTGGTATGGCAAGAGCCTTTTGTAGCAATTCTTCTTCTTCTTACTCCTACAGACGCCCTGTGGCTCAGTCAGCACTTACTTCCCAGGAGATTAAATTACTCCAGGAAACTGCAAGAGCAGGAACTTGGCCATGATATACAGGATAAAGAAGAGTTAAGCAACAGGAAGGAGTAGCCCCCATGTTTTTTGCATACTACATAGGAGGAAATCTGATTCTTCCAAGAGATGATAGCTTCTTAACAGAAATTTGTGGTCTTTTCTAGTAGCTGCTGCAGTGAACTGTAGATGTGTCCGGACCAAGCAGGCTCTAGTACAAGATGATGCTTGGATTATTGGCAGAGGTTGATCTCTTCTCCCAGGCAGCCAGTACCAGAACAAGAGGACGCAGTCTCAGGCTGTGCCAGGGGAGGTTCAGGCTGGAGGTCAGGAGGAAGTTTTACAGAGAGAGAGTGATTGCCCATTGGAATGGGCTGCCTGGGGAGGTGGTGGAGTCACCATCACTGGTGTTGTTCAGGAGGAGACTTGACAGGGTGCTTGGTGCCATGGGTTAGTTGGTTGTGTGGTGTTGGGTGATAGGTTGGACGCGATGATCTTGAAGGTCTCTTCCAACCTGGTTTGGTTTATTCTGTTCTATTCTATTCAGTCTTTTCCATGTTTACTTTCCTTTCACATGGGCATAAAAAAACCAACCCAACACAAACCTCTTTTGCCAGAAATCTCAGCTTCAGTATGCTTGAAGTTAAGAGCTTTAATCTTCCAAGACACTCAAGAAACTGGTGAGAGGGATAAAAGGTCATTTCTCCAGTACCAGTGAGTCAAATGAGCTGGCTTACCCAGGGCTGTACAGTGCAGCAATAGCACAGCAGGAGCAGGCTATTCCTTCTGTATCCAAGTTCATCCCCTAAGGGGACATTGCTTCCTAATAGAAGGAATCTTCTGATATTCATTCCCTTCAGGTTACCATCCTGTCATCTTAAATCCTTTTGCTATTAACCGTAGCATTGGTAGTGGTAGAAACGCTGCTTTTGTTTTGTCAGTCTTATTTAGTGCTGTTAAATTATGTGGTCTGGATTTCATTTGTAAAAAGGCACTCAGTTTGTTTTAAAAACTAAGATACTATCCTCAAAACTATTAGCTGCTGGGTTTAAAGGATAAAAGCTGTATTTGAGAGACTGTCATATTGTCATGATCTGGATAGGGTTGATTACAGCTGCTCAAGCATCAGCTGTAATAGTAACCTTGATGAAGGAAGTTATTTACCACAGTCTGGTTCAGATATTATTCTTCTGTGACTTAATATCTTTTGAATTCTTCTCCATTTAGTCTCCAAGCCATGGTGCTCACCGATGAGTGTGTGGGGAGAAAGTGCTACAGCATGGAATGGGAGGAATCCTTCCTAGTATTTAGATGACTGTGGAAGGAACTTCAGTTTAGAGATTTTTTTTTTTTCTGGAGATGTTTGCATTTTAGAGCCCTCTCTATCAGTCTTGCATTTCCTGAGTAAATTTGATGCCTGCAGGGAGCGAGGGTGCAGCCAGGAGGAGAAATGCATCAGCCAGTGGAGCAGCTGCTTGCTGCACGCACCCTGGCTCTCCCAGTGTTGACTGCTTATAATCTGGCGTCACGTGGTGTCCTGGTGAAGGTGGTGGCTGCAGAACGTTTCTTTTAACTAGGAAGGTTCTGCAAGTGGATCTGTTGATCCTGAAGTACAAACTATTCAACTGAAGGAAAAACTTCCTTGGTTTTGAGTTGATACTTTATGCTGACAGCATGTAAGTACCTTGCTTCAGGAGCTGTTTGTCCTGAAGAAGCCATTACTCTCTTAGTCTCTGCCTTTGTAGCTAAAATCAAATGCATTTAGTTTAGTTTTATTAGTACACAGTGCTGCTTAAGAACACAATCCGTTTTTCCAGGATTAGCATTGTGCATAACTCTGTAGAGGGAGTTGGTATTTCTGATGCTGTTCACAAGTGGATGGAGATTCATGCCAGAATTCTGGAGTATTTGTCCTTTCCTGAGCTCCCATGGGAGTGGTGTTGTCTTCAGATATTTTTGTGTGTTTCCCATCTTGTATTGCTAAATTCTTGGTCTCATTCAAGTCCAGTCATTTTAAAGGACACTTTTACTTCCCCATTTCTTAACATTTAAAATACATAGTTCTTGATGGTAAACTTCTGTATGCCACATCTATGTTCTGAAGTTTTCTTTTTGCTGTGGGTTAAAATTTAGCTGTGTCTGTCTTCTTGTTACCATAAAAATGATAATTATCTAGTAGAGAAATTTGTCTTTATTAGAAAGAAAAATGAGTTACTGTGAACTATAGATTCAAAGAAAAATAAGTTACTGTGAACTATAGATTCAAAGAAAAATGAGTTACTGTGAACTATAGATTCAAAGCATGAGACTTTAAAGGATCGTTTCCTTGTTGGTTTGCTTTGTCTAGTCACGATTGTGTCAAATTTTGTTTCAGTGACTAATGACAAAGGTAAAATTGTATCATTTCTAATTGCAAGGTAAAATTTTATCATCATTTCTAATTGCAAGGTGAAATTTTATCATCATTTTTAACTATGAGGTAAAATTTTATCCTCATTTCTGATTGCCAGGTGAAATTTTATCCTCATTTCTAATTACAAAACATAACGTGTAATAAAAGCTTTGAGGCTTTCCTTGTATTGGGAGAGCTGTAACTGTTTCTTCTCTGGGGTTTTTAGCATTTTTCCAAGTAATTGCTGAAGTTCAGAGGAAATGAATTGCAGTGCTTCCTTTCCTTACAGAATACAGCCGTTTTGAAGCCAAAATCCATGATTTACGGGAACAGATGATGAACAGTAGCATTAGCTCGGGATCAGGATCTCTGCGAACCAGCCAGAAGAGATCCCTCTATGTCAGGTAATCATTTGGTTTTTTTTTTCACCCAGCTATTGTCCTTCTCTGCTTGCCAGTAGGCTTAATAGTTCTGTATTTGCATTTTAGACAATTATTTACTCATTATTGAACTTAAAAAATTGCTATTTATCTGGAGAATGTATTAAAAGTAAAGCTTCCTTTAGCTTACTTGTCAACTTTAGTAGGCTAATCAGTGACAGCCCTGAGAACCCTCTGTGAACCTTGAAGAGTGGTGCTATTCACTTGCTTTTTGTCCTGCCTCTCAGAGCAAAAGTAGCCATTTATTCTTTAAGTGACTGTGTTAGATGGCTTAACATCTTGCTTAATGCAGTTTGTGTTTCTGTGACAGCAGTCTTCACATTTTCCTCCTTCAGTTCTTGAGTTCAAATTTATGCTCTCCCTTTAAGCTTTAACAGATTTCCATCTTGATTCCGTCAACTTGCTTGAGTTCTATTCTCAGCTTGTATTAAGAAATCTTATTTCTGTACTCAATAGCATCTTTCACAGAACATTTTCCATGGTAACCAAAAGCAAATGCATCAAAGCAAATGACCTGAATATTTTGCATTGACTGATTCGTATAGAGCTAAACATAAAGGAAGTCAAAATTGAGAAGATCATGAGGCAGTCAGGAAAATAGAGGGTGTCACCATGAAACTGTGGCAAGGGGCAGCTCATTAATGTGCCAACTGACTCCTACATCAGTTACATACTATTAAAGTGTAATGTTTCAAGGATGGAATGTGGGTGAAAGGATTACATGTTTAAAAATAAGTGGATTTTTGGAACTCTGTGAACCATAATAAAAGGCAGCAGTAGCTCCTTGGCAGAGGCCAAAATATTTTAATAAGAGTAGGCGAGACTTGGGTAGTGCTGGTGCTTGGGTTACATTTGGTTTAAAATGTTGTATGAACACACTGGTTTACCTGCTGAAATTCAGTAGGCTTCTCCCATCTCAAGCAGATACTGTTTTGTTCATGGTGCTGTTACCTATTGAACTATGAGACAGGAAGCAAGTCTTACACAAGGCGGGTACTTGAGTAATTTTATCTGTGGTCAGAAAAGATTCAGTCTTTTGCAACCTATTTCTGAAGGCTTTGGTGGGGGAAATAGGAAATTACTCCTCCAGGACTTCCATTTCCATTGGCTATAACATGTAGCCTTCATGCTTGGACCCATTATTTTAGTAGCTTGCTTTGGTTTCTGGTTATGCAGAGCTGATCTTTTTGTGTCTGTGCTTTGTCTGCCTTTTAATATTTTGGAGCTCAAAGTTTTAGTCTCTATGCCTCAAACACTAAGGTTAAATGATTGATACCACAGTTATCCAAGTCTTACAATTTCCACAGGTAGTTGAACACATGGATGTTGTGATGGTATCTTCCTCCTTTCCATACTCTCATCATTTATCACTTTAGCCCTCACCATTATAACGAAACTTAAACAATTCTAAATGCTTTTATTTTCCTTGGTTAGCTACAGGCTGATTAGGTTCTAAACCTCTTGTGCTTATGTTCACACACTGACCTGGTATTTAAAGCCACTGACAAGCATTTTGTGTTCTTGTAGCTTTTATGCCACTGATGGAAGTTGTTAACTGTAAATAACTGAGGCTGAGAATTTGACCTTGGCAGCTGCTGCAAAAAAGTGACCCTTCTCCAGGTTATTGGCAGAAGCCTTGTGGAGACTGGGGATTCCCTTTGTGAGGAAGGTTTTAGAGGCTGGATAATCTGCTTTGTTATAAGTCAGACCAAAAATCTAAAATGCAAAAATTGCTTAGGAAAGAACTTTCCCACCCACATCTCTTAACAGAGGATACTGCTAAGGGCTTCTGAGATCTCCCCTTGTCATCGCACCGAAAGATGCCAAAAGCTGGTAGGCAGCTTGCTATACACAGGATGAGTTCACATCTGCTCTGTCTAGTTTCTGATATAATTTGGGCCTCACTGAAGTAAGTTTTGTGAGTCTCTTCACTTACTGCTAGATATTGACAGATGTCAGTTATCCAGCTTGTTTATTATAAGTTACTTAGCTATGATAATTTTGTACTTTTAATTGTACTGGTTGGAAGCCAGTTTTAGTAACCAGAGCTATCTTTTTTCTGTAATACTTAGTCCTAGGTATGCCTTAAAGGATTTCAGTTATGTAATGCAACACAAAATTGAAAACTAAATCCAACAAATAGGTAAAAAAACCCTAAGAAATGAAAATACAGTAAAAATGTCAAGATGATGGTGCCAGTCTCTTTTCAGCAGTGCCCAGTGATAGGACAAGTAATGACAGGTACAAGCTACAGGCTCCACCTCGACACAAGGAGATGCTTCTTTCCCGTCGTGGTGACAGCGCAGGCTGCCCAGAGAGGTTGTGGAGTCTCTTTCCCTGGAGACTTTCAAATCCCAGCTGGGTGCATTCCTGTGTGGCCTGCCCCAGGTGGTCCTGCTCTGGCATAGGAGTTGGACTCAATCTTTGGAGGTCCCTTCCAACCCCTAACATTCTCTGATTGGTTCTGTGAAATCGCAATTAAAATCAGATACATTGTTGTGTGTCTGTCGTTGAAACTTGGTACTTCTGAGTAGTCTGCCTGTGAAGAGCATTTTGGGGATATTATGTAACATTAAGGGAAAGTTGGTTGTGTTTCCTTGAAAACACAATTTGAAGTAAAATGAGAATTCTTTCTTCCTAAGTGTGTATATCAATACATGCTGAATGGCAAGATAACAAACAGTCCTTGGAGGGCAATAAAAACACAGCAATTCAGCTGCAGCTAACTCTTCATTTGCACATCTAACTTTCTCTGTGTACCCCTGACTAATTAAGATGTACTGATTGAATGGCTTTCTCTTATTTGTGCTTTACATTTGGTTTGATCTTTATTCTGAGAGGAGAGAGATAGATGCAAAAATGGGAACATTTTATGAGACAACCTTGTATCTGTACACTCTCCTCCTTCATCCACAGATTGAAAAAGCTTGCATGCTACCATGGTTTCTATAATATGTTGACAGAGTAAATTCATTCTATGTTTTATCTCCTCTTGTATGCCAAATCTCAGTCTGTGCAGTGCTCACAGAATTCAAAATCAGAAATTGCTTTGGCCTGTCTGCATTTTTCTGACTAGCATGATATGTATCAAATTCCAACAATGGTGCTTATCTCTCCCTGAAGCAGGGCAGAAAATGGTTGCGTCTCCAAGTGGAAGAAACTTAACAGTTTTGAAATCATTAGGAAATTTGAACTACATCCATTGAGAACTAAGATCTGGCATTAGCACCAGGTCTGACAAGTGTAGCTGCCTCCCGGAGTTTAATTGAGCCATCCCTATGTTATTCTGTTAGTTAAAACATCCAGTTTCAAATAGGTTTCCCACAAATTCTGAGGGGGGAAAAAGGAGCCCTTCCTTTATAGAATAATGTTCATTCTGAAGCAGTAATACTGAATTCCTCTTTCATTAAATAAGCAATGGAGATGCTTTTGCTGCAGGAATTCCTGATTGCTTTGTTCAGCAAGAATACCCTGAAAGAAAAAATGCTTCAGTAAAACTTGATCAACAGCCTATGATATTGAAGGCAATGTTTGTGGCCAAGTTAAAAAGACTTTGTGGCATGTTTGGCACTGTAATCACAGCCATGAAATTTTAGGGTTTGAAGCATAAACACTCATACATAGAATACATAGAACAAACCAGGTTGGAAGAGACCTTCAAGATCATCATGTCCAACCTATCAACCAATCCAACCCACCTAAACAACTAACCTATGGCACCAAGCACCCCATCAAGTCTCTTCCTGAACACCTCCAGTGATGGTGACTCCACCACCTCCCCAGGCAGCCCATTCCAATGGGCAATCACTCTCTCTGTATAGAACTTCTTCCTAACCCCCAGCCTAAACCTCCCCTGGTGCAGCCTGAGCCTGTGTCCTCTTGTTCTGGTGCTGGCTGCCTGGGAGAAGAGACCAACCTCTGCCTGTCTACAACCTCCCTTCAGGTAGTTGTAGAGAGTACTCATGAAACAGGCAATTTAAATTCCATTTCTGTAGGCTTTTAAATGGAGGAACCACATTGCCTTTCTTCTGTTTAGTTGCTGGGTGGTACAAAGTGAGATGAAATAATCTGTGAAATCATTTTTAGGACTTCTCATTTAAATAGAATTTAGAGAAAATATCATTGCCCTCTGTTCAAAGCAGCAATACAAACAGGAATATCTCAACTGTAATACCAAAGCAGGAATACCACATTTATTTTAAGTTTCTGCTTGTAACTTACATGAAATAAATGTATACATGGCATTGTGAATCTGTGAGATGTCTCCTTACAGGGAGTTAATGAAAGCTGTTTTCAATATACCAGCCCATAGATAGATAGGTCATCTTGGCTGTGAAATGAGTTCTCATTTGATGATTTGCCAGGCATACAGGAGAAGCCATGTTAATCTGCTGGAATCATAAGAGATGTTTGTTGGTTCTATTCACTTCTGGGCTCCTTTCTTTGATTGTTACCAGTTCTTGGTGTTCACAGAATTGTAGCTATGTAGTTTTGTCACTGCCATGTGACACCTTCATTTATCTTCTCAAACTATTTTAGCAGCTTTGACTTTTTTTCCTCCAGTGAAATTATTTTACTTGGCATGACCTCATAACAGTAAAAAATACTTGATGCTGCTGCCTTTAGAATAGAATAGAATAAACCAGGTTGGAAGAGACCTTCAAGATCATCATGTCCAACCTATCATCCAACACCACCTAATCAACTAAACCACGCAACCAAACACCCCATCAAGTCTCCTCCTGAACACCTCCAGGGATGGCGACTCCACCACCTCCTCAGGCAGCCCATTCCAATGGGCAATCACTCTCTGTGTAAAACTTCCTCCTAACCTCCAGCCTAAACCTCCCCTGGCGCAGCCTGAGACTGTGTCCTCTTATTCTGGTGCTGGCTGCCTGGGAGAAGAGACCAACCTCTGCCTGTCTACAACCTCCCTTCAGGTAGTTGTAGAGAGCAATAAGGTCACCCCTGAGTCTCCTGTTCTCTAGGCTAAGCAACCCCAGCTCCCTCAGCCTCTCCTCACAGGGCTGTGTTCCAAACCCCGATACTCCTCTGGTATTTTCTTTTTCTATACTGAATTTGTGGTGCTACTGATACTCTTCTAATATTTTCTTTTTCTGTGTTGATTTGTGGTTTTCTTTTCTTTTCAATGCAGAGCTCTTTTTGACTATGACAAGACTAAAGATAGTGGCCTTCCAAGTCAAGGGTTGAACTTCAAATTTGGAGATATTCTCCATGTCATTAATGCTTCTGATGATGAATGGTGGCAAGCACGGCAGGTAACTCCAGATGGGGAAAGTGAGGAAATTGGAGTTATCCCAAGCAAACGCAGGTATGTCAGATCTTCCTGATTTTAACATGTCTGCTCTTAAATATGTTATATGATTAAGTCATACACATGTCTTAATGTGTTTATTAATGGCAATAATAACAGTTGCATATGCTTTGTTGTTTGTTTGTTGTTAATTCTGCACCACATCAGCCACTTGTTTGGGGTTGGGTTGTTTGGTTTGTTTGGTTTTGGGGTTCGGTTGGTTTTGGGTTTTAATTAGAAAAAAAGCCATCTCTAGTGGGATTCAAGTAAATGAGAAATGTGTTAAAATGCTATGTAGCCTTAGGAGCTGTGTGCTGAAGTTGACAAAGCTGATCCAAGTCCCTGTCTCTGTTTGCACTGTAAGCAAGTTATGGGTTTAATAATATTACCATTTGGTTTAACAGCATTATACCAATTACTAAGGAAAAGCTGCAAAGTGAATTCTATTCAGATGGTGACACTACCATGAATTCCTCCTACTCAAAACTTGAGTTATGGCAAATATTTGTTTGGTGGTCAGTGTAAACAAAGATGAGGTGTGTGTTGTCATACTAGAGACCCAAGTAGGAGATTAGGTGCTCTGACTCTTCATATCTCCTGTCGACTCGTAATTGAGGAGGTTCACTTCTTAAGTCAGGTTTTCTCCTTGCACCCTCTGGATTTAGTGGACCCATATAAGCACAAAGTACTCCAGTGCTCACAGCTCATCACTTGGGAAACAATGACTTACTTTTAGTATCATAGTATCAGTCAGGGTTGGAAGAGACCACAAGGATCAACTAGTTCCAAACCCCCCTGCCTTTTCCCGTACAGTTTGCCGTTAGCAGGCTTCCATTTTCTGGAGGTGTCATCAGCAATAAATGTCTATACTGCAAAAGGTACAGGCAGATAGGTGCTTATGCAGTAACAAGTGGTAACTTGAAGTTCTTGAATTCTGCTGATTTACCATTTGTACCTGTCTTTCTCTGGTAGAGTGGAGAAAAAAGAACGAGCCCGCTTAAAGACAGTGAAATTCAATTCCAAAACAAGAGGAGATAAAGGGGTGAGTTAATGAAGTGCTAATTACACCTGGCATTGTGAATGGTAACATTTTTCAGTGTTTTTTGTATGCAGACTCAAGGTATTAATGAACAAATTAAATTGTGAGATAGAAATGAAATCGTTCTGAGCACCAAAGCAAACTTGTAATTGCCAAGACACTGCAAATGGTTTGAAGAGTTGCCTTAGAATTACATATCATTAATAGCGTAATGTGGGAGGAGATACAACTGCTAACCAAGTATTGAATGGTTCCATTTCTAATGGCTCTACAGTGCTGCTTATAAAGCAGTTTAGTCCTTTGGTATGGATTTTACATCTGGACTCCCCTTTGGGAAGGGGCCTACTACTAATTAAAAAAACCCCAAAACACAACAACAACAAAACCCCCCACACACCTGATTTCTTTAAAGCTCAGCAGGGTCCCTATGATGAAATCAGCTGCTGTGATGTACACAGGCACACAACAGAAAGTAACTTCTTTCTTACAGTTAGGGATGTAGGACCTTCAAAGAACTTCATGCAAGGGCATAGGCCAAGAAAAACTCGAGGCTACTGCCATTATTGCTGGGGTTTTTCTGACTGACCCTCTCTTTGGACACAAACACTAGTGTGACTGCTCAAATCATATGAAATGGCCAATGCAGATGGACAAGAACCCCCACCAAAAAAAAGAGAAGTCCTCATTTTAATTTGAGGCACTCCCTTGGAGCATTTCACTGCCCGTGTTCAATCCATTCCAGTACATGACCTCATGACCTCAGTGGTGAGAAAGCAGGGTAGCTACTTTACCACTACTAAGAATGTCTGTAGCTGAATTTATAGCAATTTCATAATGAAACAGCAGCTACTTGATTTTTCTTTTTTTTTTGAGGATGAGGCATTCTTGCAAAGTTTTGATCATCTGGAAATTTGAGTAACAATTCTACAACCTGACAGATTGCAACTATACTATATATAATTAGTAATTTGAAGACTTAGGTATGTGCATTTTAGATGTAAGAGCCTTCAAAAGTAGTAATACCTTTGAAATGTTTAGAAGTCTGAAAAATGCCCTGATCTTTACACCAAAACCTTCAGCTAGAGCATTCTGTAGCTGTCCTTTTCGAAAGGCACAGCCTAAAGCTGTCACACCTGAGGAAGCTATTTCTTTTTAATAGCAGTAATGAGTGCTGTTAATGTTACATTAGGCAGCCATGATTGGAAATGATAAAGATTCCTTTTAGTCATTTATTTCTTCTAGTAATTTCAGAAATCATGGATGTTGTAGTATGGATGTTTTAATTACCTTGAGCAGCGCTTTCGGGACAAAGTGTAAGCAGGCAAAGACGTTTATAATGTTATACAGCGAGGTTGTATAGGGTTTTTTGAAAGCACAGGTGTCACATCTTAATTGGCTCTTTTCTACTGGCATGCATGTAATTAAGGCACATAATAGGTCAAAATAACAAAACAATGATTTAACACATCCAACCAGATTCTGCCTAGTTTCTCTCCTTCAGTTACAAGGTGCTTACATTACCCTCAGAGTCAAAGATAAAACATAGCTTTCTCTAATTTGAGCAAAGGCAAATCTTCCCTATAGCCTTCTAAAGCTCTCCCAAAACAACCTCTTCCCACACATATATATATCAAATACTAAATACTGCTGGACTTCATAGTTCTGTATAGGCAGTCAAATCCCCTACATACATCTCTGCTACACAGCAAATGTTTCAGTTTATTAAGCACAAATTGCAGAAAGAAGATATAGAAACATACTTCCTCCCTATAAATCTTTATTTAGAAGGAAATCATTGTATCTAGTTATTTTCTGATCAACAGTTACAGTACTGCCTTGAGGGGTCATGAGATCTGTAGGATTTCTCCTGGCTTGGTGTTGCGATAATTGATTATTGACGGGTGTGATAACTTGTAACGTGATCCTTGTATTCTGATTTGAGTTCCCGTTTTAGAAGTCATGTAAGGAAAGTTCCTGAAGGACTTTATTTTAATTATTATTTTGCATTTTCAAAAATGACCACGTTCTTTGAGAGATAACTGCATGGTTTTGTAGTTTGTCTACCACTAAGCTGTGGACAGCGGATTAATGGTGTGCAAAGTTAGTGCACAGTCCCTGTGTGCCGGCAGAGCACCAAAGAACTCTGTGTGGAAAAGCAGCTACGCTTGCCATTGATACAGAACTGCAGTTCTCGTTCTTTAGTAACATTTCCATTTTGCAGACATGCTTACACTGTTCACAACCCTTTGCTTCAGCTGTAAATGTTTTAACATTATGGTTTCTCCTTAAATTATCCCTCCTGTACTTGTCATGGTGACATTTTCCCCAGTACGTTTCCTGCACCATATGTGTCCTCCATGGACTGTGTGCCTTCCTCTGCCTATATATGATAATACTTCCATGGCTGTGATGAAATAGCAACTTTGTCCTTCAAAATTCCTACATTAAAACCTTCAAGAGCAATCCTAGTGATGGCAAACATTAAAATTCACATTCCTTTTGTTTCATGGAAAGCTTAAAAAAAATCAGGACAACAAATGATTGAATTTTTTCCTCGTGTGTTGTTTTTTTTCTTCCATACACACATTTATCTCACTTGCTGTGCTGCTTCTCTATAAATATGTTCTTGCTTATATGATTTGCAGTGGGCTTACAAAAAACATTAATGCAATTACTATGCATTTGCAACTAATAAGCAGTGCTCTCTAGCTTTTTATAATCATGGTATCTTTTAAGAATAACCTTTTGGCTAATCTTTTATGCAAAATCAGTGTAATATTACTTTCATTTTGGCAGTGGAACTGACTCTGACCATTATACATGCAGTACATCAAATTTAATATTAGTTCAGTAAAAGAAAGTTTAAAACAAGCATTGTTAGGAAATATTTTCAAAACTAAAATGAAGAAGCCTGCTATGTTTTATGAAGTACAGCAAATCAGCCACTCCTTTTTGTTTAGCTATACAAATTGCAGAGCCTCACCACCTCAGTTAAACTGCACCATTTTACCTTTGTTACCTTTATTTCCCCTGGGGTTTTTTTTGCCCAAACTCTGAGGGACTTGTCTGAGTGGAACATGGACAGAGATGTGAGACTTCCACTTTTTAAAATTCAGTGTACTTAGCAAAGATCTCCTCTGGGCACATTTCTTTGTTGCCCTTGTTCTGCAGATTACATTAACCTTTCCAGTTATGAGAAATCAATCGCAGTGACTTGTCGACCTCGGATTAGGAAAGCCACGAGGACCACAACCTAAAACCTTGTGGGGCTAATTATGATTCATGTGAGCATATGATTGGCTTGAAAACAGTTATTTTGTCCATATGCCAGGATGGTAATTTAATAATTCTTACAGTGGAGTGACAGTTTTGGTCAAACACAGATGCCAGCCAATTAGAGGTTTTATGGATTTCCTACTTAACACATTATTGCTGTTTCCAGGGCTCAATGTCACTGATTGTGCTCCTGTGGGGCCATGTGCCTTGTTAACACCTGCTAGTTTTAAGTAAATATTTGTTAATCATAGTAATGAAAATATCACTGGATGTTTCAGTCGCTGATATTGCTAAGCAGGTCTGCACTAAAACAGATGGCTAAGAAGGGTTGTTAATGCCATAGGAGGGTGCAGTTTTTGTGTTAAGACTGCAGGTGTCCTCTTTAAGACAGTGAAAGAAGGTGGTCCACTGTTTGATAGAACTTAGTGCTATTTGACCCCTTGCTGTTACTGTGTTTCATTCCATACTCGGTGCTGGCATTAAAGATACTGTATTACATGCATATATAGTAGAGGAAGATGAGCTCACACTGTCTGCAGACAGACAGACAATCACAATATTATCTTAAATGTATACATTGGAAGAAAAAAAATTAAAGCAATTAAAAAGAAGGATTTGTGGAAGTTTTCTTACTTCCTCCTGAGTGTGGGCTCTGCTTGGCTTAGAAATAAGCAGCTCCCTGCAGCACAGGGTCTCAAAACCAAGCTAAGGGTTTTATTTTTGCTGTCCTTGCTGTAGTAGTGACTGCAAACCAAATGACAAAAATGTGGCAAACTTCCTATCTTGGCAGATTCACTTATGCCTAAAAATGGAAAGGAATCTCAGCTGACTTCATGTTAGCTGTATTAGTCTTAGTTCTGGACATAAGTGCAATAAAGTTGTTACTGATGTATTTGTACATTGTGTCTCTGTATTGACTAAGGGCAGTCAATTAAGGTGCTGTAATAGTGTAATGTCTTCAACAGAAGATATTACATACATAGAGCTAAACTATTGTGTTAGTATTTGTATATGAATGCAAATCCACTTACATAAGGAGCACAATGTATAGTTTATATTCAAATGTGTGGATGTATATATATCTGTATAGTTAACTAGAAACCTTGACAGCAACCGACATGCAGAAATTCTTCAGCCACACAAGCAGTCAGTGTCCAAAGTTGCTGAACATGATTCTTGGACATACAGGGATTTTCACAGAGGCAGCCTCTACATCTGCACCCTTGGAAATATAATTGTCACAGTAAACAAATGACATGACTTTGCATCTTCAGAAAGTTAATCTTGGTATTGGGATGCAGCCTTATGAAGAGCGAAGTCATTTCTTCCCATGAGCTTGGCAGGAATTGCAGTTGTGAAAGAGTGAAACAAACAGAGTGTTGGGTTGGGGTTTTTTGTTTGTTTGATTTATTAATTTATTTTTGTGATTGTTTGGGTACTTTAGCTAGACACACTTCTTTTTTTTTCCCTATTTCACTGTTACTTGGTTGAATTGTAAGAGCATTTGTGCAATGCCAGCTTTGACCTTCCATTTTTCATTACTGTGCAGGTTATTTAGCGATCGTCACCAAAGTACAGTTTTGCCTTTTTAAATGGGCAAATGCTTCTGGTGTGCTGTTGTACATGCTGTTTGCAAAAGCATGTGTAAAAGCATCAGTTTGGTTTTTTTAAAGGACTGTAACCTTTATGTTGGATAATAACAATGATTTAATTGAGCTCATTATCGTTTGGCCATCTTTCAGCAGCCTACTTTGTCACATCTTTTTGCACTCCCAGCAAGCCTAAATTTGTCAAGTACAGGTCAAGCTATACAAGCTGAAGCAGCCTGCTAGTTCTCTCAGTAGTAAGCATGTGAAATGCAGAGGGTGTGAGCAAAGCCACGACCCCATCTCTATTTTTAATGGGCTGAGAAGGTAGTGTTAAACTGAAATGTGCGCTGCATAATGTGGTTATAGGAGTCAGCTTCCACAAAGCTGCTGGTCTGGGCCTTTGTTCACACAGACATTAGACATCCTTTGTTTTGCCCCTCCTTCTCTTCTTCAGCAGTCATTCAATGACAAGCGTAAAAAGAACCTCTTTTCCCGAAAATTTCCCTTCTACAAGAACAAGGACCAGAGTGAGCAGGAAACCAGTGATATTGACCGTAAGTATGTGGCATTTGATGGACAGCGAACCACACCTAGAAGGGCCTGCTAGACTGCAGTAGGGTGTTACCATGGAGACAGTTTCATGAGCTGCAACAGGCTAAGGCGTTTGAGGTGCCAGTGACAAACCAACCTGCAAAATCATTCCAAATCACTCGTTTGCTGATACAGCAGAGTTTAACCCAGCAATACCCCAGTTGGAATCAACTGGCTTGCACCGGTTTGAATCGGAGCTAACAACCTTCCAGTGACGGGTCTTCATTTCTGACTTGGAGGAGAGGGCACAGCAGCAAATAAAGAATAGTGGAGCTAAACACCTGCTTGAATCAGTCCATTTAGACTGATTTTCTTCAAAGTCATTCATTCTGATGTGGTTTTCCTGATGAAGAGATGCCACTTGGATTTCCATCGTTGGTACCAGCACTGAAAGAAAAAGAAAAGCGTGTTTCCACAAAAGCTGTTGTGTAAGCTTGCAAATTCAGACCAGACCTGCTACAAACTCTCTTCTCTGATTTGCATCACTGATGACACTTGGCGTGCCAGTCAGGTCGAGTCCTAAAGCCGTATCTTCCCCTGTGATGTTCTGGGAACTGTCTCCTGTCGTAGCGCCAATATTACATATAACTGACAATTATTTTCTTTGTGATTGTCTTTTTATTGCTTGCCCTCTGGGGACTACTCTGCAGGAGGTCCCTGACGACATGGGATCAAAAGGCCTGAGTAAGTGATCAAAATACTCCCAAGTTATTTTAACCTCCATCTGAAAAATTACTACTTTTAAATTACCATTTTTTTTTTAGCAGATCTCTTTGAGATTGGTGCTTTACTGGCATAAGGAGGTTGTCTCAAAAGAATGTTCCATGAGCTTTTTCTAGTTTGTGAGGGTTGGTTTGTTTTTTTTTGGCTTTCAGGAACACATCACTTTAATTCCACCTGATTACCACATTAGATTTCATTTGTTGCTTAGGAGTTTTTCAGTGCTTGCTTGTTTGTCCTTCATAGTAGTGGTTTTAAATTTGGTGATTTATTTGTTTGGGTGGTTTTTAATGTCACTTGTAGCTTGTCTTTGTGTTTTTGTTTGTTGAAAAATAACCTATGGCTTTTTGCAGTAGTAGTACAACCATTGTCTTAATCCTCTTAACTAGTTATAGTTTTCAATCCTCTCTCTAGGTGGCCTGACATTTGCAGCTCCTTAAAACAAAGAAAGAACGGTGCTTAACAAATGTCATAAGAGTTTTTCTGTCTGACTGACTTCAACTCTTACCATGCTTTTAGGCCAGGTAGAGGGGTAGCTAATAGAGGAGACATAAAGCATTTCTTCTGTTTCTTGGAGAAATGTTAACTACTTGAATACAGTGATAGTCAAAAGTTACTGAGTACTTTCAACAGACCTGATTGTATACAGACACCACCACTGCACTAAGACAGAAGGCTTTGCTTTCATCACATATGTTTAACCCATACATTGTTATGTGTTTGTGGAATTGCAGAATTGGTCACTGAATATATGTGGCTAAAGGCCATTAAAAACGTTTCTTCCCAGGGCATAATTTGGCCTCAGTTATGAAATGATTCTAGTAGCTATAATATTCATTTTCCATCTCTGAAATGGACAGTTTCAAGGAAATGCCTGGTCTAGAGCAGAAGACTTCTGCAACTTCTGTGGCCTTATGACTTAGAGCAGAAGATCATGAGCAGCCTTTCTGACCTTATAATCATACCTATTTTAATCTGGTCCAGAAATGTCACCAGGTGATTCTTTTATGAAAACAAATGACTCCTAGTGTGATTTTCACCACAGCTGGATGCTTTGGAACTGCCTTAATCATGCTTAATGCAAGCTGTGTTACTTGGGCTCTGCAAGACTGCTGGCCTTGCTGACATTTTAGGCTTTGCATCGTTACCAATTTTGCCTAAATGTACCAAATGTCACTTTTATTCTAAGCTGACAATGTCTCCCTTTCCTGTTCTACCACGAGGCTTTTAAACATCACTGTGTGCCTCTTCCATACCAACATGGATTTTCTTTTTCCAAGGCAAGAAAATTAAATGGAATCGGACCCAAACTGTTGCTACTCACAAATATTAGGAAGTATTTATCTGTTTTTCTTGCACAGGAATAAAGTGAAGGAGCTCAGTCTAGCCAGAGATTTGTGGTTTCAAGATATTGGTTTATTTTACCCAAAAATATTATATATATATGTATATATATATGTTGACTAACCCTTTTTGGTGTTAATTAATCCCCATAAGCATACTTGCTTCACAACTGTATTCTTATGTCTAGAGTCCCCTTGCTTCCTTCTCTTTAGTCTTGTAGAGGAGGAACTGCAGTGAATGTAATGTTTTCTAAAGGCTGATCATGGCAACAACATGTGTTCTCACATGCACACAGTTAGGTACATAATTTCACCTTAGTTGCATTTAATTTGTCTAGGTCAAGCATAAACTCTTTGTGCAGCCTTAATCTGTGAATGTTGAGTTTTCATTACATGAAGACACTCACTGGGTGGCGTGAAAACTTTCACAATTGAAGTTCAACGATATCAAAGTTAATGAGATCTGTAGAATTTTTCAGGTAGCAATAGATGGATACCTGAAAGCCTTCAACTGCAGTAGTTTTTTTATCATAAACAAGCAAGTAAATATAAACTTCTCGCAGCTACTGAATTATTTTGATTACTGTTCAGAAGGCATGGAATTAATATAGACAGTCCAGAACAAAAGTTGGGAGCTCTTGAAAACCTAATGCATTTAGTATGGAGAGGGTGGCAGGACCTTAATTCTGCATTGCACTTCGAGTAAACTCTTGAACATACCATAGGAATTATTGAGTGTGCTATGCTACACTGGACTACACTGCAGGAAAGATTTTCTGTTACAAGGCTTTTAATACAAGGAATACGAAATGTTTATCCTCATAGTCCTTGCACAACAAAATCCATTCTACCTTGAAGTGAAAATCTGCAGGTGCAGGGTTACATGTGAGCTATGAATTAGTGTGCTTTCTGTAATCCTATTCTGATGTGCTATTTAATGTTTTTCTTTTTATTAACACCAATTCCTTTCATATGAAATTTAAGCTTGATCCTGAGAGCTATGAGAAGTACCTTAAAACTTTTATATGCAGTATGTATTGATTTCAGCATTTTGATATCAGTATTGTCTTTCATCTGGATTACTTTGTGTCAATTTGCTTTCTTTTGGACTCATGCCATTTAGTGTCTGTTCCTTATTTTGTTTCCCATTGTGTTGCAATTTCAGAGCATGTAACCTCTAATGCCAGCGATAGTGAAAGTAGTTACCGTAAGTGTTTTTAAGTTCTTTGTTCATTAGAATCTTTGTTTAGTAGCTCTTCCTTCGGTTTTGTTTGTCTATCTTTTCTGGGTATTTACATGCTAAATAGAACATCCCAGTCACCTTCAGGTGAAATCCATATTCATGTGTCTGGTGAGTACTGCAAATTGTGTCCTGTCTGTCTTGTCTTTTTTAAACCTGAGAGAACGGTTGCAGTCCTCCTTTAGGGGTATTTTTACTGCAATTATGATTTTTTTAGCTCAGCTTAATTTGAATCTATTCCTGCTTTTTTAAATTATGCAAGCTAGCTGGATGTATTAAAAGTGAAATGTAGATTTGATGCTGACAAGTGTAATTGTGTGTAACTGAGCTTAATACTGGAAGGGTGGCTGATCTGTTAAATGGTGCAGTAACTATCTAAAGGTTTTCACAGCTGATACTCAGATTTAATATTTATAATATTATTAATAATACTTCTAATGAAAGTAAAGATAAGCAAACATGTATTTACCCTTGCTTTAAGCTTTCATTTATCTATTTTGCCAAGTGTGGGTGGTTAGTGTGTAGCATGCTAGGCACACCTGCACATTCTTTCTCACTGAAGATATCATATCTTTTAAATACTGAACTGACTTAGCTTTTTCACTAGAATAGAATAGAATTAACCAGGTTGGAAGAGACCCTTGAGATCATCAAGTCCAACCTATCATCCAACACTATCTAATCAACTAAACCATGGCACCAAGCACCCCATCCAGTCTCTAGTCCAGACTACAGTACTATTTCTCATTACCCAAGTTACAGCAGTACTACATGTCCACAGCAAGTAATACTGTTCATGAAGCTACTCTACAGTGCTTTAAAGTGTCTTAAACCCAGGGCCAGAACTTCAATCCTGCTGGTCATTTCCAAAAACTCCTCAGTAAAGTGCATGGTGTGGACCTGAAACCTAGGGTAGAGCAGACCAGGAAGTTGGAGGAGTTAAGGATTTGAAGATGAATGTGAGAAAAATGAGTAGCAAAAGTCATGCAGTGTGACAGAGTGGTTCACTGGTCAGCTTCTGGGTGCCTGCTACCTATTTAATAGGCACTTCAGAAACATAAATGGCAGGGGAATAAGGAAAGTGGTTCATTAAAAGATAGATTTGTTTGTAAGCTGTAGGTATTCTCAGGGGTGATTATGATCCACAGTTTTTCTTCCAGATGACTATACTTAAGGAGAGCATTTATACATAAATATAAGATGCTAAAATTGCAGTCTGTAACTGAAAAGAAAGCCACTGGGGGAGGCATTTGTGTTCCCTGAGAATAACACCAAACTGAGCATGTATGGAAATTGCCTTTGACAACCTTAGGAACTTTAACCACTTTTAATGCCGTGTCACTAAAACTAACCATGACTGTCCCCTCCTGAGCGTGCTGCTTTCCTTTCCTCTCCCTCCCTTCCCCTTCAAGGCTTTTCTCAGTTTCCCTTTATTTTGGTTTAAAGCTCTTTACTACTAGCTAGCTTTTGAATTCCATTTTCACTTGGCAAGCCCTGGTTTTATTCTGGATGCGATGGATTTGCTGATCCGCATGTGTAACTCCGAGCGCTCTTTATTGAAATGTATTCTTTTGATTTCCTCTTGCTGCTGTCTAATATGAAAGTTATCTTGATTACAGATGAGTACGGTTGTTCAAAAGGTTCATTCTATTAATATCCATTCTTCCAAAGTATTTCAAAGCAGTGACAATATATACTTTTTGCCCTCAATCAGGGGATGCTTTTTACTTCTTATTATGTCTTTAGTAGTTGGCTTAACTCATTTTTGGTCTTTTAGCAATGTGACTCCTCCAAAGAAGCATCTAAATATATATGAGCTTGGTCCTTCATAGATAACTTGATAGCTGGTTATTCCTTATTCCTCTCCCTAGCTTAAAAAGGGCCTGAAAGTATATACTGTCCTTCTACAATCCATTGCATGAGTACCTTTTTTTGTATGTTAAAATCTGCAGGTTGCATGGTTTCATGTCTGTCTTAAGGTATTCCTCACTTGCAATAACTTTGAAATATTAAAGTGTTCATTCAGGTATTGCTGTGGCACAGTTTAAATGCAAAATTGATCCCAAATAAGAGAAACATTTCCCTCAATGAAAGTGTAAATTTTGGATCAGTAGTATTTGCTATGAAATAGAAGATAGATGTGTAGGAGCAATACATGAATTTATCAAATCCTTCACTGGCCATCTGTTTCTATGCAGCTGTGGTATAAATTGCTGTGTTCCTTTGCTTATTGTGAGTATGGCTTATGAACTCCAAAGAACGTTCCAAAATGAGCCAAATGAGTTATTGATGGACTGTATTTTACCCCAAGTTCACACACTGATGTCATATAATTTGAGCTCATGTCTTCAGAATTACCAATTCTCTGCAGTCACAGAGACTTCTGTTAGACTAGAAATCATCTTTTAGAGAGATGGCAACTGAGGTATATTTCAGATGCTTTCACTAATGCTTAAGAAGCCTGCAGCTGTCAAAGGTCAAAATTCAGTTACCTTAGTTTCATTCACTGCTGATGTGCTTTCTGCACCTGAGAACAATACAAAGCATTCTTTGTTTTCAATTTCATCTTTATGAATTCACTTAAGAAGAGTTATTTAGTGTGTACAATCTGAAGAAAAATCAGACTGGTTGAAGCTGCTCATGTAAATGCCACTTTATGATCAAGTGAAAGGAAGGTGTGCACACCTTGACACACATGGTTGTCAGCTCTCTATAAATATAGAAAAATGTTCTTGTAAATGCTGGCATCCAAGTAGGGAGAATATTCATGATGAAGGTGGCATTGCCACTAGCAGTGAATGACAGCATGCATGCATTTCATTCAGGGAAACGTGTAAGAGCATTTCAGTAAGGCTTTAAAACTCTTCTTGTGCTTGATGTCAGTTTGACATGCTAAGATAAAACAGGAGATTGCTTATGCTGTATGTGCCTTATGCTTTAACATTTTATTTGGCTTCTCTCTGTGACTTTTATAGTTCGTGGCTCTTCAAAAGTGTCCTCCATCAGTACCATTGTAATGCTTATTACTGAGGAATGGCTGCATTATTGTAGTTCATTTAATGACTCCATTTAAATATGTTGGCTCAGGAAAAAATTCATCCCTGTGTCTTTGCATTTACATTTTAGGTGGCCAAGAGGAGTATGTCCTGTCATATGAACCAGTCAATCAACAAGAAGGTTTGTAGATCTCACTCCTTTTAAAAGAAATACAGTTTCCATGATTTTCTTGGCATCATTCAAGTGAATAAAGCATAGAAGCATAAATTGTTAAACACTGTTGCTGAATTTTGTAGTGCAAAGATGTACTCCTGAAAATTATCATGCGTGGTTTGCACTGCAGAAGGAAAATATGAAATGCTTAACAGTTGCATCAGTGTGAACCTCAGAAAGTGTAGTTTTCTTCTGTTTTGTATTGCTTTAGCATTCTCACTGCTGAACTTCTCTTTTCCTGCCACAGCAAAAAGTGTGGCAAGAGATCATTTGGGGATTTTACTAAACTGTAGTTGAAATGTCTCTCAGTTATTGCAGCCTCCCATTTTCTGTACGGGTTTCTTATCTGATTAGTTTGGTTAGCAGTTGCCAAATGATTTGGTTTGGTTTATTTTCCCAGAAAAAAAGTTATATTCTTGCATGAAATGGCAGTTGCTAGGAGGAGTCTTTTCTTACATGAGTATTTCATAGTGGTCTTGGGGGAAATGAAGCAGCTTCTCCCAACACAGAAGCAGAATTTCACAAACTCTACTGCTGCTTAGGTACATCACGGAATGAAAAGATTGTCAAACTTCCCCTTTTGGCTTTCTGCATTAGAATGAAGGATGTTACTGTCTGAAAAGATCAGTTTATTTCTTTCCAAAGATGTCATACTGTTCGCTTTCAGTCAGCCAGGATAGTGATTTGGCAGTGAAGATATAACATCTTATTATAACTACAGTATTAATTGACTTACGTTCTTCAACGTGTTCAAGTACATATTCTTTTAGGTATTAAGATCTTTACCATGTGACAAAGGTTGCTTTACTGAAGTGTAACTGATCTTCTTCCTTTACATTCTACAGTCAGTTACACTCGACCTGTGATTGTTTTGGGACCCATGAAAGACAGAATAAATGATGATCTCATCTCAGAATTTCCAGACAAATTTGGCTCGTGTGTTCCACGTAAGTCTCAGTCAATATCAAAGCAATTCTGAAGTAACTTTTTTTCTCTCAGAATTTTCTGTTGTAGGTTGAATTCAAATTTGCTGCTCTAATTCAGAATCATTCTGCCTTCTGCCAGCTTCAAAATCAAAGTGCTGGCTGGAGCAAAGTATTATGGGGCTTGAAGTTGAGATTGTAAGATGAGAGGCTTCTTGATCCGGTTGCTGCTTTTGGGTTCTGGGGTTTGGGGTGTTGGCTCTTCTGCTGAAATGGCAGCAGGACAGGGAGGGCTGGGGGAGCAGATCCCTGGCTTGGGATTTTAGCTTGCTTGCTTTTTCATGTTGCTGCTTTCTGCTGTGCCTTTTCTGCAAATAGGTTAAGGTATTATTTTTATCTGTTTGTTCAGGAAACTCTTAACTTACCTCAACCCAGAGACTTTTTGTGTGTTACTTTTCCCTCACTTCTGCATTGTAGGGAAAATGCTGTGTTACACCAGCATGTTTTCTTAACAGACATCTTCTGTATGCTGAGTTCAAGTTTAATATATCCTCTAAACTTTATAGACTTGTCTTACTTGTCAGAAAATGGTGCAGTAGAACTGGGAGACTAGTTTTGGATATCGTAGGAAAAGAAGTTCCTGGGTTTCAGTTTGCTTTACAAGTTCCTGGTTTGTATTTCAAGATACTACTAGACCAAAACGAGATTATGAGGTGGATGGGCGTGATTACCACTTTGTCACTTCTCGAGAGCAAATGGAGAAGGATATTCAGGATCACAAATTCATTGAAGCTGGCCAGTACAACAACCATCTATATGGAACAAGCGTCCAGTCGGTGCGAGAAGTAGCAGAAAAGGTAAAGCAGTGCCAGGTGCTTTTGTCTGCTGAGGGCATTCTCCCGTTGTGCTGGGGGGAGAGGAGAATGGCAAGCAGCCACGAGGACTTTGAAAGGAATTTGTGCAAAACTCAAAGTGCATTGTCACAAATGCATTTAGGGAAACAATGAAGCTTTGGAACAATGATTAAATTATGGGTAAAGAGCAACTGTAGTTTGTGTTTTCTCCTAAAAAGAGAATGGAAAAGAAATGATTGGAATTACAGCCTTATTAGCCTAGCTCACATACACAGATCATCAACTAATTAAGAAGAGTGGTGGTAGAGCTGGTTAATGTGATGATCTGCTTGGTACAGACCTGTGCAGAAGAAAACTCACACAAATGTTATTTTTTGTGTCCTTTGTGGGTTTAGCTGACAAAAGAAAGGAAGAATAGATGTAGGAAACTCAATTTTGGGAAGGTTTTTGTACATAACTATCACTACATTTTGAAGACTGACCTCACTGGGTTTATCCTGAACTGTTTGTTGCAAAAAGAACCCCAAACCACTAAATGCTTCTGAAGTCAAACAAAAGTTTACTTGAGCTCTCTGAAAAAGGAAGAAGGAAGGCTTGTTTCATAGAGGGAGATGCTTGCTTTAATGACAGTTTTGGTGAAAATTCTTTGCAAATCACAGAATCAACAAGGTTGGAAAAGACCTCAGAGGTCATCAAGTCCAACCTATTACCTAACACCTCCTGACAACTAAACCATGGCACCAAGCACCCCATCCAGTCTCTTCTTAAACACCTCCAGTGATGGTGACTCCACCACCTCCCTGGGCAGCATATTCCAATGGCAAATCACTCTTTCTGTGAAGAACTTCTTCCTAGCATTCAGCCTAAACCTCCCCTGGCACAGCTTGAGACTGTGTCCACTTGTTCTGGTGCTGGTTGCCTGGGAGAAGAGACCAACCCCCACCTGGCTACAACTTCCTTTCAGGTATCTGTAGACAGCAATAAGGTCTCCCCTGAGCCTCCTCTTCTCCAGGCTAAGTTGGTGGTGTTTTACTGCTTTCAAATGATGCACTTATAGTAGACAATGTTACCTGATCTGTATGAGAGCAGAAACAGCTATTTTCTAGACTGGAACTCACAAGAGTAATCACTTTGAGCCTGGCCATGCAGTGGGTAAGTGATAATGATTAACCTACTTGACATGGAAATATAATTAGTCCTCTGGAAAACAGTGTTAGAGCATTCTGGCCAAATGGCTGAGTATTTTTATTTCCAGCAATTTAATTTGCTGGAATGAAAACCAGAGCAAACATGGTGAGATTCTGTGGTTTGTGTGCAGAAGGCTTTTTCTGCTGTCTTTCCTGCCCTATGGAATAGAACCTGACCTGGTGGTATATAGGAAGAAAAGTACAGAAAATAAAGGTAATTACAAAATTGTTTAAATACCACAGAATTGTCAGGGTTGGAAGGGACCTCGAAGATCATCCAGTTCCAACCCCCCTGCCATGGGCAGGGATGCTTTCCACTAGAACAGGTTGCCCAGAGCCACATCCAGCCTGGCCTTAGAAACATCCAGGGATGACTTCCACTACCTCCCTGGGTAACCTGTTCCAGTGTCTCACCACCCTCATGGGGAAGAACTTATTCCTGACATCTAATCTAAATCTCCTCTCCTCTAGCTTGGGGCCATTTTCCCCAGTCCTATCACCACCTGACATCCTAAAAAGTCCTTCACCAGCTTTCTTATTGGCCCCCTTCAGAAGGCCACAATAAGGTCTCCTCAGAGCCTTCTCTTCTCCAAACTGAACAACCCCAACTCTCTCAGCCTCTCCTCATAGCACTTTTATGGGAGGCTGAACAAAGTTGTGAAACTAGAATATGTGTTTAAATTATGGAACTAGTGAACAGCTTAAACAGTATGAACTTGTCAGCAGTTACTTAACCTAGTCATAGATGTAATGCTTCAGTTCCATCCTAGACTTGAAATTGCCTGTGTTCCTCTGTCCATCTAGTGGGATTGGTAAGCCACCAAACGATTGTGAATCTTCTATAAACTGACAGGAAGAACAAAGTACTGCCAGATGTTTCCATGCTGTGAAATCTCTTGTGCAGGCACCATGGGACTTGGGGCAGATGCAGCAGTTTTTCAGTTCCAGCTAACGTTATTGTTCTGGGAAACAATGGTCTGTCCTTCAGAACCTGGCTTCAGAATTGTGACAGGGCTGCAAACTGGTCCATCTGGGGCTACTCCCTTCTTGTGCTCCCCTCTGTTTCACTTCAAGAGATGAGTCTTTTCAGTGGGTCTTATTGCTTGGATACAAAGGACAATTTCCATGTTTTCTGTGGTGAATTTAGGGAAAGACTCAACAGAAGTGACTGCCTCTGCCCCAAAAGCAGTGTTTTTGCAGGAGCTTTAACTTGTGTTCATTTGCCTATGCTTCCAGCTGATCCTTATCCCTCTCATTTCCTTACCTGTACCAGACACAGCTGAAGATGCTTTTTTGGTGTTACTATGAAAAGTACAGAGTGCTGTGCTGTGTTTCTCAGTCAGATGCAGTGAGAGCAAGGAACTAAGACAAGTATGTAAAATATTGTCTGAATAGACTGTGAAAGAGCAGAACACCTTCCCTGGATGCAAAGATAATAATTGCATAGGGAAGGACTTGTGCTTCTTTGCCTTGTCTTCCAACTCCTCACTCAAAAGGACTTTTCATATCCTCTTTTCTTTGGAATCACAAGTAACTTGCAGAGCTCTGTGTCTGAGGCCACTCTTAATGCACTTTCATTTGTGATTTGAAATAAACTGTCCCTGTTGTATGCTATAAAGTCCAGCACAGTTACTGTGCTGCCATTCTAGTTCTCCACTCTCTCCCCAAGATCCTTTGGTACCTGGCATAAGTTGCTGGGCCAAACACAGCAAATACTAAGTCTCTTATCCCAAGAAATGAAATTGGACCAGCTAATGCTCTGAGTTATCAATTCCCAGAGGATTTGTCACATAGAAAAAGAAACCATTTGAAAGATGTTAGCACATGCAGTTCTGCAAGAACATACAAACCTTCCCTCAATGGTACCAGTCATCCTCCAGACCCATTCACTGGATTATCAGTTGAAAGCAAGTAGATTTGTGTTGTTCCTGTGGGAACAGTTCTATTCTCTTCAAGAATTCCTGAAATAAAATTCTGTGGCTTTGTTGTGCAAGAGATCACAAAGAAATGAGCTTGGTGATCAGTTCTGCCAGGATGCAGGAACATAGCAGTCATTTCAGACCGCAGTCACTTCCTTGCTCTTCAGTGGGCCCCCCAGGAATGATCTCCCAGGAGTTCAAGAGGTGTGTTTTACGACAGGATTGACCTTTGGGTTTAAGATGCTTTGGAGTTTGTGTCCTGGCTCACAGTATTTCAGTCAGGTGGCAGTGGTTTTTCTGTTCCTCTCCCCCCCATCCCTTTCTAAGGTGGTGGCATACCAAGTTACTCCTATGGCCACCCTCCTGAGGGATCCTCTCAGTACTAAATGAATAATAATTTTAAAAGTAATTTTGGGGTGTGATCGAAGCACAGTTGTCCCACTGGATGATACAGGGCACTGCTTGACAGAGCCCAGTGCAGAGCTGCAAAGTTGCCAAAAGGAGTGGAACATCTCCCTGCTGAGGGAAGGCTGAGGGAGCTGGGGCTCTTCAGCTTGGGACAGAGGAGCCTGACTGGTGACCTCATTCATGTTTGTAAAGATGTGAAGGGCAGTGTCAGGAGGACGGAGCCAGGGATGCCCAGTGACAGGACAAGGGGCAATGGGTGCAGGCTGGAGTGGAGGGAAAACTTTTTCACTGTGAGGGTGACATGACACTGGAACAGGCTGTCCAGAGAGGTCGTGGAGTCTCCTTCTGTGGAGACATTCCAAACCCACCTGGATGAGTTCCTCTGTTACCTACTCGAGGTGATCCTGCTCTGGCAGGGGGTTGGGCTGGATGATCTATGGAGGCCCCTTCCAACCCCTAACGTTCTGTGATTCTGTATTATTGATTGGGCTACCATCTCTGATGGAGAAAGGTAGGCAGAAGGGTCAGGAACATCTCAAATGGTGCACGATCTCAGAAGAAGAGCAAGGTGGGACCTTGTGCTAAGCGGTGAAATCATGAAGTCGTCGATGCGAGTGCTCTGGTGTTGCTGCCTTCAGTGGAGACATTTGTAAGCTATTATGCTGTGCATACCTGTGAGTTCAACTTTGCTCAGTGCCATCTTCCCTTCTCTCTCACTTTTTAGGGTAAACATTGCATTCTTGATGTTTCTGGTAATGCCATCAAAAGGTTGCAGATTGCCCAGCTGTATCCCATCTCCATTTTCATTAAACCGAAAACAGTGGAAAATATCATGTGAGTAAAAGCAGAGTGCCTCAGGCTGCCTTGTTTGAAGCTGTCATTGTATTTGAAAAGCCAGCTGCAAGTTCTGTGAAGACAATTGCTGTATTTGCATTTGAAACAATGTTTAATTTTCTGAGTTTACTTTTTTTAGGGACTCTTAGACAAGGTACAACACAGTATCAGAACAGCTCATTCCCACTGGAGTCTTTTCCGAGGTGTATCATTTAGGGAGCTGCCTTTTATTAGGGTTAATACTCAGACCACAGTCAAAAACCTTATTTCAAAAGACTTGGAAGCATTTGGAAGTCGTTTTTGAATGTATGGTGTTATCAATTTCAGGGAGATGAATAAACGCTTAACAGAAGAGCAAACCAGGAAGACCTTTGAGAGAGCAATGAAACTGGAGCAAGAATTTACTGAACACTTCACAGGTGTGTTTTGCTTGGGCCTCTTCCATTGTCAGAGTTGAAACTGTGTTGCTTGCTCTAAACCAGTAATTGCCTCACTGCTGAAATAAGGTTAAACTGTGTTTTCTAACTGATCTTCTTGAGGCAAAGAGCCATCTTAGTGCCTCTACACTGAGCTCAGTGTGCTCAGTTAATTCAATATAGACACAATTTGCTGGGAGCTCTGTTTAGGTTTGGAAAAAGGAGACTTTCTACCATCTGCCTAGGTGTTGCAAATGTTTTCTGTGTTGATATACTTCTTTAAGGCTGTTTATTGGCAGAGCTAAAATTGCCTAGCAAAACTCCATGTAAAGAATTCTTAAATGCTTTATTATTTATTTATTTTTTAACTCAGGAAGTAAAGAATTGATAGTAATTAATTAAGCCTCTGGAAATTGGGCACTGCAGCATTATGATACTTGGCATATCAACTAACTATAATAGCAAGGGATAGGTTGCAAGAACTCTCAGACTGTGCTGTCTGTGTTGTAGCTTGCAGTAGGAGCCTGATCAAGTCAGGATCTCTAGGGGATCAGGAATGAGCTTTGCCTGTTCCTGTCTTAGACACTCACTCCTTTCCTTCCTCTTGTGTTCTCTTTTGCAGTGTTTTAGCATTCACTACCACATTCACCTCCTTGCTGTGACACAATCCCTTTGCCCAGTGCCGCCTTCCACTCAGTGGGCAGAGCTGTGAACGCAGCAGGCTGCTCCACCTGTGCAGAGACACAGGAAGGGGCTGCTGGCTTCACAATGAGAGGAAGTTAGAGGAGCCAGTGGTTTCCCTGCCCCACTCTGTGCTACCTTGTTCTCTACGTTGTTGGCTATCCACACAATGGACAGCTTGAATCCATCCTTTTTTGTCTCCTTCCCTGCCTTGCAGTTGTTGGTTTATCCAAATACTGCATTTAGCTCTCTTGCTCTTCCTGTAGCTCTCTGTCTGTCTGCACCCAGAAAGTTATGGGGGTCTCAACATCTGCTGCAAGCTCTTCTGTTAGAGAGCCCCTTACTGAATTATTTACAAATGTGACAGGTTTGTTTTTTCAGGAGACAAATGTTTTATTTGAATACATATCAATTAAAGACCGAGTCAGTAACTGGTCTTCTCCTAGAGCTGCCTCAGGATATGTTGTAGGACACTTTTATAGGAACTCAAAGGCTGTAGTTCAAGGTGTTTCAGGAACATGTGGGCCTTTCAAAGCACTCTAGGGCTCATGTTTCTTCATAGA
The DNA here is from genome assembly GCF_026170545.1 of Melanerpes formicivorus. Classification (NCBI taxonomy): domain Eukaryota; kingdom Metazoa; phylum Chordata; class Aves; order Piciformes; family Picidae; genus Melanerpes; species Melanerpes formicivorus. Next base: position 20,340,428 of record NW_027142364.1, on the reverse strand, counting down.
AGCATAAGATTTGTTGACAAAGGAAGATCTCACTTTTGTCCTTGATAATCCATTCAGGCTGGAAATCTTTTTCTGAATCTGAGATACTTGAAGACATTTCAGATTTTATTAGTTTGGAGGCTGCCACCAATAGGAGTTAGGTGATAAAACTGATTGTATGAGCATGCTCTAACCTGTTAAAAAATAACCACACCACATCAGGTAACTGAGATCAACTTCATCAACATGTTAAGTTTAAACAGACTTAAACTTTGCACTGAAGCACATGGAGAGCTCATCCATCTTCTGCTTTGAGGGCATGGATCTTTGGAAGAGATGGGGTTAAATAGAACTGGAAAGAATTGTACCTGCCCTTTAATAATTGAGCAGTCTCCTCCCATAGGCAGTGTGACAATGAGCTGCAGGGAGGGAGAAATATTTTTTTAGAGGTGGGATTGATGAATGGGTTTCAAAGGAAGCAGTTTGCGTGGAAGCAAAGCTCAGAAGCAGCAGTAATGTATTAATGTACAAAAGAGAGAGCCTGGCCTGCTTCTTCAATTATATTTCATGCTAGACTTTGTTTCTTGGACTATTGACACTGAGAGGGTGATTCCAACTTAAAATCAGTTGCTATCTCACATTGAGACTGCTTTATTCAGACTGAAGTGTGGTTAGGACAACTCAAACTATACTTTGTGTCAGAGCAGATATGTCAACTCATTCCTGATTATATTCTAGCCTTGGAGAAGTGGCACTTTTAGCTCCACAAAAAAGACTATGGTCTATGAAACTCAAATCTACTGGCTGGCCAACAAACTTCCTCCTCTTTTAGAGCAAAGCAAATGGCAGTGCTAGCAGGTAGAAATCCCAGGGTCAGCCAGAACTGCTGTGAGGTTTCAGGATCTGGCTGAGTTCACCAGTCTGTGTTACTCCAAGCTTTTCTCAGGCTGGGGACAAAGCCCTGTACTCAGTCTTGCCTTGTGCTGGAAACACACATGGAAGTTGTACCAAAAAGAATACTGGAGACCACAATGATTCAGGCAAACTCTAACATGTAAGGAAAAGCAAAATGAAAGGAGCCCTCTCAGTCGTATGTTTGTACTTGTGGTGCAGTGAAACCCACTTCCTCACCCCATGCCTCTGAGCAGGAGAGATGGTGCTGTGTGTGTCCTGTAGTACCATCAACAATGTGCTTCATTCCAGCACAGAAACCAGAGATCTGTGTGTGTCCGTTCCTACAGCAGTCTAAAAGCCTCTTGCCGCCCTGAGAGAAAAGAACAGCTTGGCTTGGAACAGCTTGGCTTCCTTACGGAGCTAGGGAGGGTGATTGCTGATTGCCACATTATGTTTTGCAGCTATTGTCCAAGGAGACACACTGGAAGAAATCTACAACCAAGTGAAACAGATCATAGAGGAACAGTCTGGGCCTTACATCTGGGTTCCAGCAAAGGAAAAATTATGAAACCAGCTTTTTCTTTTTCATTTTCTAACTGACATCACCTACTACATCTGACGACTCTTAAGCCCTTCCAGTGGAGCCTGCCTCTAGTTCTTTCCAGCGTGGTTCATACCCTAACCATCACGTTCTGCAGATCCCATAATGCTTCACATTTGATATCTCTCTTAGTTGAAATGATTTGTATTCCTGTGTGTTGTTGGTTTGCCATTTTTCAAACACGCCAGCGGAATGGCCTGGCCAGCTCTTAGTTTGGGGTGGGGGTGGGAGGGAATTGCTTGGTAAAAATTCCTTAATGTTTAAGGGAGAGTAACTTTCAAAGATTTGGGTTTTTTTTTTTTTTCAACAAAGCTTTATAGACATTCTTTTAAAGTTTCATAACAGTTGAGAAGAGAAGTTGTACTTGAGGAAGTTGTAAATCATTAGAATAACTTTGCACGCTTAACTTTTAATAGCATGGTTTGGGCAGGGCAATCGAGTTCAGGTTTGATGTTCTGAGCTGAATTCCAGCCTCACAGTACTCCTTGGGTTTTCTTTCCAGGCAGTTAGAGGGGAAACTTGTCCAGTTTTGAGTTAGCATCATCACGAACTCCCATTGCTGCTGCTCCAGGGATATTCATTTCCACAGTTCCGTAGGGATGTTCTTACAAACTCTCTTCATATTGCTTTCTTCCTTTGGGTTTTGTTTTTCTTTTTGCCAATGAAAACAAAAAAAAATTTGCTAGGGACAAAGATCTGTAACGTTTTTAATCTTCCTCCTTGAAGCACTGTTTATGGTGTCTTACAGAAATTGTTTATAGATAATGGTCATCAAGACTTTTTGAGCCTAAAAAAAGAAAAAAACCAACAAAAAAAATCCCTTTAGGTGCTAGGAAACTTTCTCAGAGGAATGCCAAATTCCCCTTGGCGGTGATACGGAGAGCGGCTGCAGAGAGGTGGTCTTCAGGGCAGTGAGAGGAGATGCTTCGTAGCCTGAAAATGTGTGTGTGTGTTCTTAGGGGTCAGATTTTAATGGCTATTTTACCCACAATAACTGCCTATTTTGTTATAATATATATATATTAAACTTTCTTTAACTAAACTCTGTAACTATGGGAATTATTTTCTTTACATAGTTGCGCACACGTATAAATATATATATATATATAAAAAAAATATATATTTTTCTTTTACCACCTACTCCTAGCTTTTTTTTTTTGTTTGTTTGTTTGTTTGTTGTTGTTTTGAATAAAAATACAGATTAGAATTTACCTTCCTTGTTCGTGAGAAGTCGAATGGGCTATGGTGGCTGGGCGTAAAGTCCAGGGAATATTAGCTACGGTTAAAAAATCACAGGCAGGTTCTCCTCTTTTCTACAGGATTTCAGGTGTCTGTCTCTGCCTCCCCCCCCTTTGTAATCTGCATGTCTTAACCAAAGGGAGAATTCAGTGTCACCAATACACTTCATTTTCCTGTACCAGTCCACCTCGGATTGCAGAGGTGCGAGATCTTCCAGCGGCGATGCACAACTTTCTGTGCTGAATGTTACAAATCTCTTGTACCCAATCATGGAACTACTTTCAGTAACGAGATTCCCCCTGTTCCCCAGTTATTTGGTGCCTGCCATTGCTTGTTTGAACCTGATTGATTGTAAGAGGAATGTACTTAGTGGCAGTCACGGGGCAGTCACACAGCCAAATTAGCTTTGGTTTGTAAAGAATTTTCGGCACTATCCATTCCACTTGTTAGAAAGAGGAGAACAGCTAATAAACTTTATTGTACAATGTGTTTGTCAGTTGTGTTTTTAATCCAAAGCAATAACAGGTGGTGGAGCATTTTAAAACTGGCTGAGGCTGTGAAAGGGGAGCACTGGTGACCAGACTGGGGCTAGTGAAGTTACTACATTAAAAGCAGGTCTACACTCAGGACACAAATGTTGCTGATGTCGTGCAGAAGGCTTGTGAGACTTGCAGTCCGTGGGAGCTGCTGTAGGGCCCAAAGTCATCTTTGTTTTTCTAGACTGGTGAAGCACATGTGATGTCTTTCTGAGACTCTGCCTGTGGAAGTGGAAGGTGTAGTGGATTGATGCAGCTTCTGAGAAAGAAAGTTATGTGGTTTTCAAAGTGCTAAGAGTTCACTACGCTGTCCCCCTTTGGAAGTGACTGATTACCTGAGGTGTGTAGTGAGATGTTAAAAAAGAGCAACTTCTAAATCTTAGCTATCATAGTAAGAATATCATCATAATGTCTGAGATCTCTGCATTAATGTGTATTCTATTTCCTACCCCTGTTTTTCAACCCATCAGTAAGAGTCCTACCCTGCTGAACAGCTGTGTGGGGAGTCACTTTTTCTGATACTGGAGTGCCTTGGCTAACTTTCCCAGGGCATTTCTCCCATGCCTTTGTGAAGCGCTAGCCAGGTGCCACCAAGCACTGCACTCAGACTGAAGTCCACAGTCCCTGCCTTCCACAGTTGTCCTGCTAGAGTCAACAATGAGTCTGAGATCAAGAAACTCCAAAAGACTCAGATGTCCTCTTGGCATTTTTGGGTTTCTTTCAGATGTTGCCCTTGAGGCCTGGCAGAAAAATTGATTCTGACAGCCCTGATGCTCCCAGCTGACTTGGTTTATTTTGTCATTTCTAGGCTTTTGCATTAATCAGTGTTTCTCTAGCTCTCATTTTTTCAGTGTCAGGTGCTGATATGTCTTTTATTCTTGGGTACACATTACTTTCTGTATTTTAAAGATACGTCTTACAGCTATGTATGCTGCTCCTAAAGCTTCCAGTTTAACAGCCAGGAAACCCAAATGGGATCACATCCATGCACTGCCACCCTACTTTTGTTGTCCACGTGAAGGCACCATGGGATTTCTTCCCTGCCTGCTAACCCATCTACTTGTAACTGCTCTAGAGAAGCATGGATCACAAAGTATTTGCTGATCTCTCATTGTTTTTAAGTTATGTTAATAATTTTCTTTATGGGTGCTTTTACTAAACTGTGCTGAAAATTAGGTTAAGGAATCTAATTATCTCCTTAAAGCACAGGGATTCATAGAGTTGTGAATAAAACAGGAGAATGAACTAAACTCATGAGCTGTGCTTGTGTGATGGTTCAGATTTCTTGCTAATCTTGCCTTTGCAGTCTTAAGCAACTGATGCTAGGCCTGTTCAGCAGTCTTGTGGTCTCTGTACCTACAAAAGCCTCACTGCAAGCATCCAAGGGCTTGAGAAGGTTAATCTGGCCAGTGGGAGAGGTTCAGAAGGCATCTCAATAATGGATTCCTCCAGAAATTTGGAAGGAATCCAGCGGTGCCAGGCTGGTTTTGGCAGTTTAGATATCAAAGGGACAACTAATTCCAGATGGTGTAGGCAGCCAAGAATCAGAGTTCAGCCATAAAGTGTTGTGTGAGTGTCTGGAGGGGTCATTAGTTCCCCCTTTTTTTTTTTTGTCCTTTCTTTTATTTTCTAACTTCTAAACTGGAAATAGCAATTATTTGACTTAAACTCAGCTGCCATCTTACAGGTGCTAGTAGATGTTAAAGCTAGCAGCCTGGCCGAATTGCTGTCAGGTAGCTAAGTAACTGACTCCTGAAGGCATCCAGGCAACACTCCTGGATGCACAGACTGTCTGAAGGGTGCATGCAGTTGTGTTGTTTGTGCATGCTCTCAGTAAAGGATGGTTCAGACATGTGCCTGGGCATTTATGGTGATGCACAACCATCCTTGTCCTGGTAGCTGGGTGCTGAGCTGAGCAGTGGCAGGCAGCAGAGCAAAGCACCACTAAATGGCTTTTATCTAAACAAACTGCTATAGGCAGCTGCAGTTCATCAACTAATGAGAACTGAAGAAAAGGGCAGCACAAATAAGGGCTGCTCTGTGAAGGCTGCTCTGGAAGACACAGCAGCTCTCAGTTTTCACTGTTTCTGGGAGAGAAAAGCCTGCCTGGGCCTTCTCTAAAACCTTAAAATGAACAGACTCAAACTACTTCAGCTATGTCACAGCACTTGTTAAGTAGAGCTGCATGTTGCCTGAACTGTACCACCTGTAGAGTGTACAGGCTTCACCCGGGTGTCTTGTTCTGGCTTTATGGAATTCATAACAGTGCTGAGAATGTGGTATAAAAAAAAAGCAAAGTGGCCATCAGCTCTGTCAGATAAAAGTGCTTGCCTTGAATCTACCTTTGCTTCCTCAGCCCCAACACACAGGGAATAGACAGAACTCATACTGAAAACGAGGATTTCCTTGCGCTGCCCTGCCTTTACCCCGTGCAGTCTGTGGGCAGCTGTTTGTTTAAGGCTTTAGGTGGTGCTGCAGCAGTGACAGCCTCATTGGAGCCTCAGATGTTTTGCAATTTCCTAGCCTGCTCTTTTTTTCTTTTTTTTTGCAAGTGGAGAGGCAGTGTGAAGGGAGGTAGGCTTGTTTTTTTTTACCTCCTAGTCATTGTGAGGTGATGTGTGCCAAGGTAAGCAAGCAAAAGCGTTGAACAAAGTGCACCTGCAATTGAATACTGCTGATCTTCACTGAAGAGCAGGCTGAGGAGAGCACATTTGCAGCAAACCTGGTCCCTGGGGATTCTGAAGGCCAGAAAAGCACAAATCCCAACACTTTCACCATGAAGAGCTCCAGAAATGTCTTCTGTCTTCTCTTCGTTCATGTTGGTAAGTGCCCTCCAAAAACTTTTGCTGTGGTGTGGTGTCTTTGAGGTTGACTTCCATGTGATATGGGAGAACAGAGGGAAGCTAAAACTATTTCAGAACCAATCTCATATGGCAAGGAAAAGAGAAAGGACTGCAAAAACCTAGAGGAGGAGTAGAAAGAAAAAGCTGTATTGAACACCTTGTATGTCTTTTTTCATTGGTGTCAGCTTTGTCTTTGCTCAGCACTGAATCTGCTTTTGGTCCAGTGCTGTCTTGTTCCTCACAAGTGTGAGCAGTTCTCTGACCCTTTCTTTGTCAAAAGAGAAATACTTGCCTTACTCCATTTATCATGCTCCGTGCCACATGTCTTTCTCTTGTCCCTCCCGAAGGGCAAATGCTTTGAATTTCACCAGAGGTGTGGATGATGTTGCTGAAGCATTGCACAGCTCTCCAGAAAGAAATTAACCCAGTCTGTCTTTATTTTTCTTCCATCATTCCTATTGAGAACCCCTGAGAGAGTACTGACAGCCATTCGCTCAGGTGTTTGTTGCATGGTGTGGTACTGCTGCTTGCAGCAGGGGAGTGAGTTGCACATATGCCAGTGAGGAAGCTGGATGTGTGCTTGGGACCTGATTTCAGATGAAAGTTGCCAGGTAGAAGCAAGAAAATTGTAAATAAACCTGGGTTCAGAGACTAACCTGCTGCTTAAGGTGTACTTGGCTAGCATTAGGAAGACAATCTAACTACAGACCTTGTGTGTGCTCAAGCCCCCTTCAGATGGGTTAATTGTAAGGAAGGAAATGGGAAATTGTTCAGGATCTGGCTTTCCTTTTTTCCTCCTCCTGTAACACAGTTCAGTTTGGGAAGGAACAAATTAATTGACACTTTCAGAAGAGTGAGGAAAAAAAAATCCAAGAGATCCATGCTGTGCCACCATTCTGGCTGAAGTGCAGAGCCAAATGAGCTTTGTTTCAGGTGTATATGGCTAATGATTTCTTCATACAGCTCATGCATAGTTTTTTCCTGTGCCTTTAGATTGATAATCAGAATGCTGAGGCTGAAGAATGATACTTAGCCATGCATACTGTGCTGCTGACACCCCAGTTTATTTCCACTTGCTTGTGTTTACCAGATTTAAAACTCAAGCCCCTTTATCAGTTAAAACCTTGATTCTTCCTCTTGCCCCAGTAAATCAATGGTGAAAATTTCACCAAGGTAAATGAGGTAAAGGTTAAGCTTCCATGAAGTGCCTTTTTACCATGGCCCTGTTGTGCTTCTAACCATCTTGATGTTCAGAATTGTATCTGAGATATGGGCAGTTGTTTCTCCCTCTGCTACCACACGCTGCTGTGAAAACTTCCTGTGAGCTTTCCATGTCTGACTTCATGTTTGTTGACAGCAGTAAGAGTTGGCTCTGAGTTGCAGTGAAACAACAAACCCAAGCCTCTGATTCATTTTTGGGTTCAAAACAAGCAGTGTGGTATCACCAGTCCTGTTTAGTCTGCAGTCACTGAGTCAGAAAATGCGGTGCCTGGCTCCTCTTGAGCACCAGTGGAGTCATTTGACCTTGCCAGGTCAGATGTGGTCTCTGCTGCGTGACAGAGGTGGGCAAGTAAAGAGCCAGTTAGAGTTTTTAGAAAGCTACAGGAGAAGTAACTTGCAGAAGTCTCACAACTTCAACATTTAAATTGTAGAAAAGCAGTGGAGTTGTGGTGCCCTCTGCTTACAAAAATTGTCTGTGCTGGTTTATCAGCCTAAGCCGTGCTTGCATGGGCACTGTGTGTACAGCTGCACCATTTGCTCATGGTGACATTGCCTTACCGAAGCAACTGTTTGTAGCTTTGGTGCTTAGGAGCAGTTGAGCCTGCTGAAAGACACCTTTCTTCACTGATCAATGGAATCTCCTCTGCTAAACTTGAGTCTTTTCATGCATGGACCCACCCTCCTCTTTTCCTGACTGGAAATGGCCTCTTATGAAAGAGTGTTTTGAAGGGGCAGGCTTACTTTTCTGGTTTTCATAACAAGCCTAGTGGCAAGGCTCCTGACCACCAAAGATTGTTTTTTCCTTCAGATCAAAAAGAGCTGAGGCAGGACTCCAGGTACTAACTGGGAATGCCTGAGACAGAGTTCTCTTTGTACCACCTCTTTGCAGCCTATCGTTTTAAATAAGCATAGAATGGTCTGGGTTGGAAGCAACATTATTGATAACCTCATTCCTGTCCCCCTGTCATGGGCAGGGATGCCTTCTGCTAGACCAGGTTGCTCAAAGCCCCATCCAACCTGGCTTTGAATGTTTCTAGAGAGGGGGCATCCTGAACTTCTCAGGGCACCCTCTTCCAGTGTCTCACCACCCTTCTCCTGAAGAATTTCTCCCATATGTCTAATCTGACCCTCTTTCACTTCAAAATCATTACCCCTTATCCTATCTCATTAATAAAAGTCCCTTCCCAGTTTTTCTCTAGGCCCTCTGTAACTACTAGAAGGTTACTATAAGGTCTCCCTGGAACCTCTTCCAGGCTGAACACCCCAGCTCTCTCAGCTTGTCCTCAGAGGGGAGGAGCTCCAGCCCCCAGATGATCTTCATAGCCCTTCTCTGGACCCCCTCCAGCAGATCTGTGTCTCAGAATTAGACACAGTACTCCAGATGTGGTCTCATGAGGGCAGAGTTGAGGGGGAGAGTTATCTCACTCATCCTGCTGGCCACACTTCTTTTGATGCAGCTCAGGATGAGAAGGGCATTTGGGGCTAGGAGTGCACCTTGCTGGCTTATGTTCAGTTTTTTGTCCACCACAACCCCCAGGTGGTCCTCTGCAGGGATGCTCTCAATCTCCTAGATACCTAGACTGTATCTGTGCTTGGGATTGCCCTGACCCAAGTGCAGGATCTTGCACTCAGCCTTGTTGAACTTAATGAGGTTTGCATGGATCCTGTTGCCAGCCCCAGAATCTTGGGTGTTGGTCTTGTCTGAATGCAAGTGGGAAGCATCTGTAAAGAATCACTGTTGAATGAGGCTTGATTCCTTTGTGGTTTGGGGAGAGGAATGGAATGGAAGGTTGAGTCTTTGAGAATGTGTAAATAAGGAGGTCTGTTACAAAGGCCCTGATGTGTTGTGTAATGTTTTCTCTCGGTGTTGTTTGCAGCACTCAGCCTGGAACGTGTCCGATGGTGCACTGTCTCTGAGCAGGAATTTTCCAAGTGTAGTGACATGAGTGAGGCCTTTGATGGGGCTGGCATCCTTCCCCCTCTGGTGTGCACAAAGGGAGGGTCACCTGCTAACTGTACCCAGATGATCAAGGTGAGTTGTGAGTGACAGCAGTGTCATGGATGTAATTTCCCCCTGTGCCTGATCATAATGATGCAGTGGTGATGCCCACGCTCTGCAGTGAGAGTCTGATGATCCTGGCAGCTGTCCACATGCTTCCTGGCATTCAGGTCTGAAAAATTAAAGCCTGTATGCTTTTGATAAGACCTAAAGGTGCAGATATGAACCTGAACATCAGAAGGACCCTGTGTCATCTGTTTGGCTGCTCACATCTGGCCTGTCATTAGGAATGCAGCAGAAGTCTTAAATGTGTCCTTCCAAATGCTAGTCCTGGATTTGGGAATTGTGTCAGGTTTGTTTAGCAGATATTTAAGAAGGGATGGAGCTGTAAGATGCAGACAGCAGTTAAAACTCTGCTGCTGAGCCTCTAAGTAGATTGCATTTTAATAAACCCTGGATCAAACTTCCAATTCAGTGTCCTGTGGTGGAAATTGCTGTATATACAGATGAGATGAGTGTGAAGCCAAATCACATCTCCCAGAACGGGAGTGCAGGAGCCAGACAGAGCAGCAAGCAGGGTGAGCAAAGGTCAGGCAGGCCCAGCTCTCTTAATTCAGCTGCCCAGAGAGTGCTCCTGGCTCTTGGGCAGGCTTTAACCACTGTAAACATTTGGCTTTGCAAAATTACCCATGGAAAATTTCCCCCTCTCTGCGAGGAGAGGTGGTGGGAGGCAACAGACCAGAGGAAATGTGGAGGCAGGTAATCATTGTTGTCTTCAGTGGCAGAGTGTGTGGGGGCAGGGGAGGATGGACGGCTCTCCGCGTAAATATTATTTCTGTGTCCTTGGCAGACATGCCCAAAAATCAGGGGAGGGGATGCAGCCTGTCAAGGACAGGAAATGAGGCCTGGTGGAGCAGTTGAAGGGAGGTGAGGAAGGTGATTGTGTGGCCAGAAAAAAGGAACAGGTGTCAGAAATTGGCATCTTGTGATTTTTTTTGTCAAGAGAAGCTGGAGAGTTGTCTGCTGAAACTGCTGCATTGCCTCTTGATAAACACTGCTCTTCAGCAAGGGAGTCAAGGCTGCACTGAGGAATGTTAGGAGCAGATACCAGTACATACATGCATCTTGCCTTGGCTTAGACAGGAAATCATTTCTAGTGTCAGGTCTTCCTAAAACCACTTGGCTGATGGCTGCACCCTACAGAGGGAGCTGTTAGCCTCTGCAGAGCAGGTCGTTAAAAGGGCTGCTGAGTGTTTCTGAACAGCCTGCACACAGAGCTGCATTTGTAAGGCACTGCAAGCAGCAGGCACCTACCTAAAGCCTGGGACTCCTACAGAACTTGATTAGCTGAACTCAGAGACCTGCAGGCAGGTAGCACCAGCGAGCAGCTTCCTGACTGAATGAATCTCCGCTGCAAGACAAGGCTCTGTCCTTGAGACCTCGTTTTTCCTTGTGCTAATAATCTACTAGATGTTTAAGCTGGCCTAGCCTGTGCAGGTCTGTGTGGCACCCCCAAGTCCACATCTGCACTGAACTCTGCCCTTTGAGCCCAAAAAGGGAGAGGGATGCAATGCCTAAGGAAGCAGAGATCTGCTGGTTTATAACACTGTGTAACTTGGACTTAGTTCTGTGAGTGTGCTAGCAGATGGATAAAGGAAAAGCTTCTTTTCTTTGAAGGTATTTAAAAATTGAGAAATGTTTAAATATTAAACTAGGGAGCCTGACAATATTTAATGTGACCTAGAGCTATTCTTCAGCAGGTCTTTGAACACCTCTGTAGGTAATTCTCAAGTGCTGTGACACACAGAAATTAAATCCCTCTGAAAATAATTAACAAGGTATTACCATCTGCACATAGGCTTCCACAAAACCCCCATCAAACATGGAAAAATCCTGAGCTGCTCTAAATCTGTTGGCAAATGCTTGCTAGGAAAATGGAATAAAGAAGCCACCCAGCCTGTTGCTGATTTCTCCCCTCAGCAGTGCCTGTATGCTCTTAAAAGGGAGGTCTATAGCCTGCAGATTGCTTCACATTAAATACCACACCAAGCTGTGTGGTGCACTGGACTCCCTCGAGGGCGGGGATGCCCTCCAGAAGGATCTTGACAGGCATGTGAAGTGGGCCCATGCCAGACACATGAGGTTCAACAAAGTGCAGGGTCCTGTGCCTGGGTCAGGCCAACCCCAGGCACAAAAACAGGCTGGGTGCAGTGTGGTTTGAGAGTAGCTCTGAAGAAAGAGTCTTGGGAGTGTTGGTTGATGAGCAGCTCCCCATAAGCCAGCAGTGCCCTCATGCAGCCCAGCAGGGCAAGAGAGGGGATTCTGCCCTTTGACTCTGCTCTGCTGAGACCCCACCTCCAATGCTGCCTCCAGTTTGGTGTCCCCATTACAAGGAGGACACAGAGCTGTTGGCACGAGTCCAGAGGAAGCCACAAACATGATCCAAGGGTTGGAATACCTCTGCTACAAGGATAGGCTTTAGGGTACTGGGGCTATTCAGCCTGGAGAAGAGAAGATTGTGGGGCAACCTTAGAGCTGCCTTCCAGTACCTGAAGAGCTCCTGCAGGAAGGCTGCAGAGGAACTTTCCATGATGGTGTCTAGAGACAGGACAAGGGAAAATGATTTGAGGCTGAGGGAGAGCAGGGTTAGACTGGAGCTTAGGGAGTTCTTCAGAGTCTCACCACCCTTATACTGAAACAGGTTGCCCAGGGAGGTTGTGGGTGCCTCTCTGAGGTTGTTCAAAGACAATTTGGATGAGGCCTTGAGCAGTTGAGTCTAGTTGAGAGGTGTCCCTGCCCATGTGGGGAGGTGGGACCAGATGGTCTCTAAGGTTCCTTCCAACCTAAGCCATTCAATGAGTTTTTCTGTCTTGTTGTGTGGTTTATACACTATTATGTGTGCACAAGCTGTTGACAGGAGGTTCTTCTGCTAAGCAAAGCTCAAAGGCTCAGCTTTCAAATCAGAAAGTGCTATCTCATGTAGCAATATGTCCACATAGTACAGTTCTTGTTCTCCATGTCCAGCCCTTCCCATTTTATCTGCTCTGTTTCCTGTCCACCACCAGTCATAAAGGCTCATTTTGTTCTCCCTGAGAGTAAGGTCCTTTTAACTCCAGCCTCCCCTTCTTTCACTGTCAGGTGTCCTTTCTGAACCCCCAGCTGTGTTTGGTTTCTAAACTATCATCCTGTGCTCTGGCTCTCACCACTGGAACCTCAGATCTGGTTATTCCAGAAAGCTTGTGCATGTTTTTTAAGATGCAAATATGTCACAAGCCTGATTCCTCTCTGGGTTCCCTTGAAGCTTTGTTCAGCTCCCTGTCATGAGAAGCAACTCTTGGGGCATCTATTGTTTCAGCTAATCATTGGATATCATTTTTCTCTCTTGGGCCAAATAAGTAAAGTACTTCAAATTACACAGCAACTTCAAATCTGCTTTAGGTATCAGCATCCATGCATCACCTCTGGTCTCATGTGATCCCTTACAAAACTGCCAAGCTTCCCAGGTGGCTCAGCCTGTAGGAAATGGCTGTGGAAGAGCAGGCAGTGTAACCCAACCAGTGCTCAGCAAACTGCTATGAGATGGGTGAGCTCAATTATCCACTCCAGTGCCAAGCCAGAGGTTAAGCAAACTCTGGTAAGAAACTTGGAGTTGGCTTAGAAATGCAACTTGCCAAGCTGCTGAACATTTTGTCAGCAGTCTCATTGCTGTGTGAGATGCCATCTCCTGGCTTCCACCAGGTTCAGTACACTGTGAGAGCCAGGTTCAGTTGATCAGGGTGCAGACAGCAGTCTGCCAGTTCTTGCTGCTGTGGGAAGTGCAATCCTGTGCTCTTCAGGGCAATCTTGCACCTGCAGCAGGATTCCAGCCAGCTTGGTGTCACAGTCAGTCCAAAAGATGTGTTGTTGGACACCTTCCCAGCAGTGAATCCTCACATTTCTATTCCCTCACCTTGGACAGTCTTTTTAGGTGCTTTCCTCCTTTGAAATGCTCTGACATCTGCTCCCCCTCTCCCCAGATGTGTGGCTGTGTGTCTGCTGAGGTGCAAACCAATATGACTAAGGCTGCTTTTTGAGCCCACTGAGGCATTCAGATTTTGCAGGCCCAGAAGATGTCCCTTCAGACTGTTTGTGTACAATCTCAGAAATCTATTTACTTACTGAAATCTTCAAGCTTTGGGGCAGTAGCTATAGAGAGGAATGGAACTCAGATGGACAGGCCTGAAGATCAATGACAGAGCTGCAGGATCTTTTTCTAAGATGTCTTTGGACTATGAAGGTGTCTTTGGACTGTGAAGGCCAGTGGAGCCATCGTGGGCCAGGGCTGTCTCCTGCATTATTCCTGAAGGAGGGCAGTTTTGAAGTTCTGAAGCCCCACTTGGTAACTGTTCTTCAGAAAGTCAAGTGCCCTGGAAAGAGCTCTTTGGAGGAACACACATGGATGAGCCTCTTCTCTGAAATTCCTGGGCACTCTGCCTCTGGCTGTTCAGAGATACTGATCATTAAGCTTCAATGTGTACTCTGCCCTTGTGTCTGCACAGGATGATTTGGCAGATGCAGTGACACTGGATGGCCGTTTGATTTACCAGGCTGGCAAAGAGCATGGTCTGAAACCTGTGGTTGGAGAAGTATATGATCAAGGTATGCTCTCATTCAGTAGCTTTTAGATCACCTAATACAAGGTTTTTCTTGTGCATTTTTGCTCTCTCCATTTTATTTTGGGTTCCCTTTCTTGAAGACTCTAAGTACTAGGTAATGGTCAGGTTTCCTTTTGGGTGTTCCTGCCTGTAACAGAATGTTTGTTGGGTTTTGGGTTGTTTGGCTTTGTTGGGGTGGGTTGTTTGTTTGTTTACTGTCTCACTGCTTAGTGTCTTCTCTGTTCCATGCTTTGCAGATCAATTAATGAATGGCAAAGCATCTATTCTTATGAGGCCTCTGTCTCAATCCCATAAATTAGAACCATTAGCTCTTTGTTGTAACAGTGTATAGGATTGCCTACTGGAAGGAAGGAAGTGATACATTCTGCTCTTTATCTGGGTGTCCTTAAGCTTTGAGTGTCTTTCAGGACAGAGAGTAATTCAGTCATCCTGCCTAAGGGCTCAGGATCACCATGTTTGTCTAGTTCAGAGCTGAAAGACATCCCCTATAACTCTGAGAGACTCTGAGATTCCAGGGATTGGAACAGTTATGGAAGCAGGCTGGAGGCAGTGATGTCCCACCACTCTGTTGTGAGATGGAGCTGGGTTTAGTTTGCTGCTGGGTCTTAGTGTGATCTGGGCAAGGCATCCTCAGAAGTGCCTGTTAGGCTCAGTCCACCTACAGCAGCACACACCCCACCAAAACTACAGACACAGTTCCCATTAACCACAGCATGACCCTGCATACGTGAACTGTGCTTCAGTGTCTCAAAACCACATGGGCTTCATGATCCAGAGGCTGCCTGTCTTCATTAGTCAGGTTCTGAACTCAAGTCAGAGGGAAGTGAATGAAATTTAGTGATTTCTGACCCGAACAAAGTCAGATTGAATGACCTCATGGCCCTTTCTGACCCTGAAGTCCTGACTTTGAGTTGTATCAAACTGTAAAAGAGAACAAAATCAACTGTGATGCTCCAGTGGCATCCATTTGCTGTGCTGTGTTGAAGTGCACATAAACTGGTAAGCACATAAACTGGGGAATAATTGTAATTGTTTTATCCTTAATTATATTGGCTAGTTAGAATCAGAGAAAATTCCTTCTTGTAAGGAAACTTTGGATGCTTTTCATCCCATGACCCTCAACGTTAGAGCAGATTTCTGGTGGCCTTTAAGTCACTTCACACTGAAAAGATACTGAGGGCTATTCACTCACCATCAGCAGGCTCTCACCAAGGATGTGAACAATGTGGCCTGCTGGTGGGTAGGGGAGCCACAAATCAGTGTGTCTCACTGCAGTGCTGCTGTGAGGATACTGACTTCTCTTTCTCCCCATGCTGCAGAGATTGGAATTTCCTATTATGCCGTGGCTGTGGTGAGGAAGGACTCCAGCATCACCATCAACAGCTTGAAGAATGTCACTTCCTGTCACACAGGCATCAACAAAACTGCAGGCTGGGATGTGCCAGTGGGTTATTTAATTGACAGTGGGCGTCTGGCAGCAATGGGATGTGACCTCCCCAAAGGTAAGAGAGAGAAAAGAAGGGAAGGTTGAGAGGGAATCTTATCAAGGGCTAGAAATATCGCAGGGGTGGGTGTCAAGGTGAAGAGGCCAGGCTCTTCTCAGTGGTGCCCAGTGATAGGAGGAGGAACAGTGGATACAATCTGGAACACAGGAGGCTCCACCTCAACACAAGGAGACACTTCATTATGATAAGGGTGCTGGAGCACTGGAACAGGCTGCCCAGAGAGGCTGCAGAGTCTCCTGCTCCGGAGGCTTTCAAAACACCCACCTCAATGCATTCCTGTGTGGCCTGCCCTGTCTGATCCTGCTTTGGCATTGGGGTTGGACTGGATGATCTCTGGAGGTCCCTTCCAGCCCCTAGCATTCTGTGATCCTGTGTAAGAGTTATAGGGCAAAGAGCTTTTCTTCAGCAATGGCTTTCCATATGGTCTTGGGACCCTGCATGTAGACAGGGTCTACCTGAAAGGAGGTTGGAGTGAGATGGGGGGTGGTCTTTTTTCCCTAGTAACAAATGATAGGACAAGATGAAATGGCCTCGAGTTGTGCCAGGGGAGGTTTAGGTCAGATATTAGTAAAAATGTGGTTCTAACTGCTGTTTTGGTCCTTCCTTGTAAGATAGAATAAAGCTGATGTAGGTCTGATGAAGACTGCAGTTGGTTAGGCTTTTTTTTAAGCTTGGACACCATCTTTTCAAAACAAAATGATTCTAAATGCTTCTAGACATGTGCTGTGTAGATGTGTTAAAATGAGATGCAAGGATCTTGCTTAGAAATTGCTAAGAAGTTCTCCTTTCACATTTAGCTGTGAGTGACTATTTCAGTGCAAGCTGTGTTCCTGGAGCAAATGGCATCAACTATCCCCAATCCCTCTGTCAGCTCTGCAAAGGGGATTTGAATGGGCAGAAGAAGTGTGAGCGCAGTTCCCAAGAGCAATACTATGACTACAGTGGGGCTTTCAGGTAAGAGTTATGGCTCTCTCCATTTCTTATCACTAGGTTCTATCCACAGTCAGCATGTCCAGAAATTGAAGCCAGAGATCTTCAGCTTTGTTGTTAGAAAGTCTGGTGTTGTGTTAGGACAACCATGCTTTAAACCTAGACACTGGGGGGGAAAAAAAAAGGTAGTTCTAAAGCCACTGTTTCAGGTGTTAAAACCAAAATGGTTATTTAGCACTTGTGCTGGGCAGGGACATCCCATAGCTGTTTGCTCTGTCTGGCAGCTGTTGACACAAGTCTGAGTGTTTATTTCAGCAGGCTGTGTCTTTCCCAGTAAAACCTGATGACCTCTGGAGTCTGAGGGCTGAATTGCCACCCTGCTCAGCTATTTCAGTCATCCCACCTCAGCTGCACTGAACAACTGAGTTGCTTTGCTCTCCTTTTTTGCACGCCAGTCTTTATTTTCCTTCTCCCATCTGTGTGCTGGGTTGCAGCTCCCAGTCCCTGAGTAACAGCACTGACTGAGCAAGGGCAGAATTTGCTCCTGTGAAATACTTGCTCCTGTCTGTGTATCCCCAGAGGATTCTGTGACTGCCTTAGACAGAGATCTCTCCTGGACAAAGAAGGTCATGGTGTTTGTCCCAGGCAGCACTGAACACATTGTCCATGCTCACCAAATGACAGTGATAGTTTACTTCATGCTCTAACAGCCACTAGTCTCTGCCTTGAGCAAAACTCTAGCAGGAGGAAATAGGTCAGTGTCTGTGGCTGATGGAACATAGCACACAGCCCTCTGGCTGTCAGCTGGCAGTGTCCAGTGCATGGGGGCTGTGCTTTGTAACCCATCTTTGTGCTGGATTTGTGTCTCTTAGGTGTTTGGCTGAACGTGCTGGAGAAGTTGCTTTTGTGAAGCACAGCACAGTGCCTGAAAATACAGATGGTGAGTCATCCAGAAGCTTGTTGAGTAGTGCCTGCAAGATCTCAAGTACTGTATCTGCAATGGCAGTAGAATGTCAAATGTTTCCTTTATTTTGAATTGTGAAATCAGCAAAAAATGTCTAATTTCTCATGCCTTGCTGGAGCACATCCAGACAAGGCTGTGAGGCTGCTGAAGGGCCTGGAGAACAGGTCTTAGGAGGAGCAGTTGAGGGAACTGGGCTTGTTTAGTCTGGAGAAGAGGAGACCGAGGGGAAACCTCATTGCTCTCTACAGCTACCTGAAAGGAGGTTGGAGTGAGATGGGGGGTGGTCTTTTTTCCCTAGTAACAAATGATAGGACAAGAGGAAATGGCCTCGAGTTGTGCCAGGGGAGCTTTGGATTAGATGTTAGTAAAAATGTCTTTCCTGGGAGTGGTCAGGCATTGGAACAGGCTGCCCAGGGAGGTGGTGGAGTCCCCATCCCTGGAGATGTTCAGAAAACCACGTGGACATGGCACTCTGGGATGTGGTTTGATGGTTGGGCCCAATCTCAGAGGTCTTTTCCAACCAAAAGAATTCTGTGATTCTATTGGGTGATTGACAGCAAACCCAGATGTGTGCACAGCTGTGTGCAGCAGCAGGTAGAGCTGTCCAGTGGCTTTTTTGTCTTTCTTCTTTAAATATTTGATAGTTTCAGCTAAGATGAGAAGTAGAATCTTAAGCTTCTTCAGGAAAGAGCTTAAACATCTGTGAACTGTTTCATACAGGGATTTCATACAGGGATTTTAGCCAAGAGCAGCAGCAGAAGGTTAACCTGTCCTACCTGGCACCTTGAGCATAACCTTGCTTTTCATGTCATGGGCCTGTATGACCATAATTTACAGGGGGGGTGGTGTGTGTGTGTGATCCTTGACTTGGGGTGCTGCAGACCCAAGTACAGTTCAGTATTGTCTTGCAAGTATGAAGCAGTTGGTTGCCTTATCAGAAATAGGAGACTGCAGGACTGTGTGGGTGCCTGAGATAGGTTGTGCAGCCACCAGTAGTTCAGTGACGCTCAGATGTGTGCTCTGATCCACCTGTGCCTGTGATGCTTGGAGCAGACATGGAGGCAGAAGCATCAGCATGTCTGTTCCATAAGCATGTCCTGTCTGATCCCAGGAAGAAGCCCTTCTTCGTGGGCCCGGCGGCTTCGCTCCCAGGACTTCGAGCTCCTGTGCCGTGACGGCACCAGAGCCGCTGTGACGGAGTGGAGGAGCTGCCACCTGGCCAGGGTCCCGGCTCGTGCCGTGCTGGTGCGGCCCGACACCGACGGGGCTCTTGTCTTCCAGCTCTTGAACCAGGGACAAGTAGGACACTGTTTTTTCATCTCTGTGTTGCATTTTATGGGAGTTCTCCCACTCACTTAGCTGACTGAAGACTGGATGTGTGGGTGCCTTCAGCTCCGTGGGGTCTGAAGGCTGTGCAGGCTGTCGCCCATCCCAGCTGGAGGGATGTGTGACAGGGGCATTTTTCTTTTCTTTCATTGACATTACAGCAAAGGTTTAATGGGGTAGGTACCAAGTTTCAGATGTTTGACTCTGCAGCCTACGGTGCCCAGAATCTCCTGTTCAGAGACTCCACCACAGAGCTTGTTGAAATCGGGGCCCAGAATTACCAGGCGTGGCTGGGGGAGGAGTACTTCCGTGCTGTGCATGCCCTGAGCTGCGACCCCAACTGTAAGTAGTCTCTAGATTCCTCCTCTTAACTGTGAAAGAAAGTAGGTGACAACAAAGAACATCTTTTGTTCTGCTTTATTTCCTCCTGACTCTAGGAGGGCTATGGCACGATGCCAGTCCAAGCTTTCAGCATAGAGAAGGTCACTTTTTGACCTAAACCTAGTACCACATTGC
This sequence comes from Melanerpes formicivorus, assembly GCF_026170545.1. Lineage (NCBI taxonomy): Eukaryota > Metazoa > Chordata > Aves > Piciformes > Picidae > Melanerpes > Melanerpes formicivorus. The sequence goes on along the minus strand of NW_027142364.1, from coordinate 20,321,220 downwards.
AGAATACTTTCTTGTGCACGTTGGCACACTTGGTGTAATAAGATGCAGGCATTTTCTACCACTCCTCCTGTACGTGAGACATTGCTCTGGTAAGCTGCTGCAGCTGCTACCTGGGACTCGCATTTCTTACCTTACACAGTCAAGTGTCACTGTGTAAATCCTCAGGTAGTCTCTGCAGGATGGATGAATTGGTTTCTAGCAGGGAATTTCTTCCAGGAATCTGAAGAAACTCTCAGGTGCTCTTTATTGAAGTATTAACTCTGTCTTCTACTAGAGAAACACTGCAGAAATTACTAGATGTGGAACACAGATTGTAAGAACCTCTGCCTTAAGAAGCTTAATGGCAGCTGAACCTCCCAGATGTGTTCTGTGCTGTGACAGAGCCCGCCACCTCCTAGACCTTTTTGAATGTTGCTCAGTGACTGTCAGGAGGAGGAAGCCTGGGCTCAGAGTGGTGTTTTGCTGCCCTCAGATGACACATTATGGCTGTGCTGGATGGCCAGCAATTATAGGAGCTCTTGTTCCTTTGCTATGGATGCATTTGCAGTGATACCATACCACTGATCTGGCGAGCTCTGTGGCTGCTAATCAGGTGTCAGCCTGAGCTAGAGAGATGGTGAGGAACCCCAGAGTAAGCATTTTTAGTAAGACAGATGGTAGCTATGTGACAGTGGGCAGTGTGTATCCCTCCTTGTCTGTTGCAGGGAAAGCAAACTTGGTGTTTACTTTCCCATTTTGTGCAGCATTGCCAGAAAGCCTGAACTGGTGTGTTGTGTCCACTGAGGAGATTTGGAAGTGTGGGGAAATGGCTGTTGCCTTTAAGCAAAAGAATTTGAGCCCAACAATTCAGTGCATTTCAGCCAAGACAAAGGAAGAGTGCATGGAGCTGATCCAGGTAAGCTATCACAATCCTTGTGCAGTAAAGCAAATTGCCAGAAGCTGTTGTTTGCTGGGGCGGTGGGAGCAGAGATACACACACTTAGGTGCCCAATAGGAATACTGGCTTTCATGTTCATCCCTAGCTCAGTGGTACAGATGAGCCTGAATCATGATGACCTTCAGCTGTGGTGAGGGAGTTGTCACACATACAGGCTTGAGCTAGAGGGACAACGTCTTTCCTCCTGTCACTGGTGATGTTTGGGGAGGATTAGGCAGGGTTCCGTATTGCGCTTTTGCTGTCGGACTTGCCCTTTGAGGTGAAGCAGGCATCACGCTCGAAATGTCATCATTTGGGGGTTGGGTTTTTATGTGTGTGGTTTGGTTTGGTTGTTGTTGGTTGGTCTTTTTTCCTCACAAGAATCCTAAATTTTCTTTTCCTTTTATCAGAAAAAGGAAAGTCATGCTGTGGTCCTGGGTGGAGCTGATATTTACACAGCTGGGAAGACATACGGCCTTGTACCCGCTGCTGGAGAAAGTTACTCTGGTAAGAAGGTCAGGAAACAAATATAGACCTTTTTTTTTTTTCCAGGTTGTTTGACAACAGCTCTGAAAGTGCAGTGGCTGTTTCCTAGCCCTGCTGGGTAAACTCTTTTCAGAGGAAAGGAGAATTATCATCCTCACGTCATGGACAGAGGAGGAAATAAGTGTGGGATGGGTGCCGACAGTGAACTCGTGGCAACTTTTATCTGTCCTGCTGCAGGACCAGGTTGAGTCTTTGGCAGTTCTGAGTCTTGAGCTCTTTATTTGTCTTTTCAATTCTGTAAAAAAAAAACATTTACAGTGGTAAAAAGGGGAAAAAGAAAGTATTCAGAGAATCAAAATATTTTTACCTTTAGCAAAACTGCAGAAATCAGACAAGTGTACTCCAGTCTGAAACAAATTCTGCCAGGCAGTGTGGCTGCTTCAAAGTCACTCATGAGAAGAGGACTTGTGGACCTTGTGTCACTAAGGCAGAACTTCAGTGTTCTGCAGAATTGGTGGAAACCTTAATCCAGGTTTGAGTTTTTCCACCAAAACAACTCCTTGAAGTAGTTTTGTCAAGTTACTACTGACCGAAATGTTGTTTTTCAGAGGGATATCTTTGCAGGAGTTGGTGTTAACAAGAGCACTTTCAGGCTCATCTCTAGATGGCTCAGCTCAAGTGCACAGCAGTACCAGTACACAGACTGGTGCTCCTGTGGCCAAGAAGGCCAGTGCCACTCTGGGGTGTATTAGAAAAGGGCTGTGATTAGTAGGCTGGGAGGTGTTCTCCTTCCCCTCTACTCTGCCCTGGTGAGGCTGCATCTGGAATATTGTGTCCAGTTCTGGGCCCCTCAGGTCAAGAAGGACCTCAGGGAACTGCTTGAAAGAGTCCATTACAGAGCCCCAAAGATAATTAAGGGAATGAAACATCTGCATTATGAGGAGAGACTTGAGGAAGCTGGGGCTCTTTAGCTTGGAGAAGAGGAGGCTAAGGCGTGACCTCATTCATGTTTGTGAAGATGTAAAGGGTGAGTGCTGAGAGGATGAAGCTCAGTGATGTCCAATAACAGGACAAGGGGCAATGGGTGGAAGTTGAGGCATAGGAAGTTCCGTGGAAACATGAGGGAAAACTTTTTCACTGTGAGGGTGACAGAGCACTGGAACAGGCTGCCCAGGGGGGTTGTGGAGCCTCCCTCTCTGGAGGGACATGTTTCAGTATGATCTGCTCTAGGTGATCCTGCTCTGGCAGGGGGCTGGACTGGATGATCTCTTGAGGTCCCTTCCAGCCCCTAACATTCTGTGGTTCTGTGATAAGGGAATGCAGTGTTGTGAAGAATAACCACAAGATGGTTGCTGCAGCTGCTGTTGGCACGAGAGAAGCCCGGTGGCTCTGTGGATGGTCACTAAGCAGCAGAATGCTGAAGGGAAGCTGTAATGCATTTGTTTTCTTTCTGCAAGCGGACGACAGCAGCAACGCATACTACGCTGTGGTGGTGGTGAAACGAAATCCATCCAATGCTTTCACCATCAATGACCTGCAAGGGAAGAAGTCCTGCCACACAGGGCTGGGCAGAACTGCTGGATGGAACATCCCCATTGGCTTGCTCATTAAGAGGGGTGTTATTAAGACCAGAGACTGTGATATTCCTCAAGGTAAGGCAACTGTCAAGAATACACTAACAGTCTAACTATAACCTCTGATCAGAGAAGTGACTTTGCCATTTGATAGCTCTCTGTTAAGTTTGTCTGTTTGTGAAGGGCTGTTGTGTTTTTAATGTAGTGGTTTGAAACTTTGAAGTTTGCCACCAGAGTAGACTGATGGAGAGGTCATACTGAGGATGTTACATCTACCACAGAAGTATTCTTTCCTTCATCATAAAATCACTGGTTAATTTAGGTTGGAAAGGATCTTTGGAAGGGATCTAGTCCAAACAATTGCTCAAAGCAGGGCCAGTTAGAATGGATTACCCAGGGCCCTGTGCAGGCATGGACGGACGTTACACACAACCCTGCTGGGCTTCTGTCCTGGCGTTTGACCATCCCTTGCATAAAGAATTTTTTTTCTTATATCTAATCAAAATTCTCCGTCTTGTAACTTCAGTCTGTTGCCTCTTATCCTTTCACTCTGCATCTCTGAGAAGGATCTGAATCTGTCTTCTTGCGATAACAGCTCGCTGTATAAATGAGGACAGCTATACACTGTTAGTTGTCTTATCTCCAGGCTGACGAAACGCAGCTCTCAGACCAGTATGTTTTGTGTTTACACCCTCTGGCATCCTGGTATTCTTCCACCATACTTGCTCTAGAACATCAATGTCTTTTTAACATTGGGGGCTCAAAATTTGGTACAGATGTCAGAGGAGACTGCTCCACTGACATAAACCAATGTGCCCATTAGCCTTCAAAGGCACAAGAGCACACTGACAACTCACAGTCAATTTGTCCAAGTTCCCCAGGTCCCCTCTTCACAGGGCTGCTCTTCACTGTGCCAGTCCCCAGCCTGTCATGGTCTTAACCCACCCTAAAAGCAAGATTCTGCATTCATCTTTATTGAGCTTTGACTCACCTGTCAGCCTGTTTCTCCAGCCTGTCCAGAACCATTTCAGTGGCAGCCCTGGTCTTCTGCCTGTCAAAGTGCAGACGTTGATTCCAGTTCTCAGAAATGCATTTGAAGAACCCATTGCTTTCTGTAATTAATTGACTTTAAGCTTATCATATGGCCTTGAAAATCCTGCTTTCACACCTGTCTCAGCTCTTCCTTGAGGATACTGACTCAAGTAAGATCTCAGTAATTGGCTAGTCACAGAAACACACATTGTCTGTACAGACACATGGCTCTCTGGGTGGTGGGATGTCCCTGGCAATGAATGGATCCCTGCCCTGAACTTCACTGCATTTATTTTCAAGCTGTGAATAGTAATGGAGCAATGTAGCACAATGAGTAAAGGATCTATGAGCACAGGATATCAGACTCAAATCTCCTATTTCCCAGGAGACTCCTTGGTTTTTCATTGCATAATCAGCTAGATGGTGCTTTGAAAGTACTTTAAAGGTTGTGATTTGTACATTTCAGTAAGCAGCTGTAACTTGCACTTCTAGTGCTCTTCTGAAACCTCAGTGGTTAGAACTTCATGACAGTGTAACTAGCTTTCTTGTGAAGAGCTTGTGCTTTGCTGTCATTATATTGGCTTGTCTGTCTTTTCCCAGCTGTGAGTGAGTTTTTCTCTGCCAGTTGCATACCTGGAGCTCAGCAGGGCAACTCCCCACCAAAACTCTGTCAGCTGTGTATTGGGGATGATAGTGGAAACCACAAATGCAGTGCAAGTAGCCAAGAACGTTACTACAGCTACAATGGAGCCTTCAGGTAAATAATACCTATGGGTGTTAGTCTGTCAGCTTGTCAAAAGGCAAGGAAGAGCTGTGTTCCATCCCAGTCAGCAGAAAGCAGTTCTGGTTGCTCGAGTTGGGTGGCATGTGCTATCAAGTGTGACATTGTGTCCCCAGATTTCTTCAGCAGTCCAGGTATGTCCTAAGGTATTACATTAAATCATGGCAAAGCCTTTTGCCAGCCTGCTGGCTCACAGCCAACCAGAGGACAACGAGCCAAATCCCTGCTTCTGTTTGCAGAGCAATGGGCATCTACCTAGTGAGGTTTCCAGGCTTGCTGTAATCCAGCCTGACAGGCAGTCTGCCACTCTGAACAGCTGGGAGCTTTAGCAGGGAAGCAAGCAAACAGTAGCCAGTACTTAGCTGCTGTGAGTCCGTGCTGAGCAGGACAGGCTAGGGAGGGCATGCCTTACTCGTTGGTGGCTGTATGTGAAGATAGGTCAGCATTTAGGTGAAAAGTGGAGGGTAACAATCTTCTGCAAGATAGGGATGGATCTGGCTGTGAAGCTTAGGTGAGCCTCTCTGAAAGAAGAGCAAGTTGTGGAAGGTGACTGACATGACTTTAAAATGCAGCCTCAGATTTTCAGGTTTCTTTAGCTCTGGATATCTTCAGACTAACCTAGCTGCAGGTGTGAGAGATCACTGACATTGTAAAATTCACAAACTTGGGGAAAATTAAACTCTGCAGAGTACTGAAAAACCTGTTGGGAGCAGCCTTTTCTGATGCAGTGGGGATGCAGTGAACAAACAGCTACTGAGCCCTTGGTTACCTGTGTGACACTGTCAGCAACAGGGTGGCGAGACCTTTGATTATAAGCACTCATGCGAAACCAGGTACATGAGAAATACATGTGCTCTTGGTAACTCTCAGCAATAATCAGTTGGTTTAGTTGATTAGGTGGTGGTGGATGACAGGTTGGATGCCATGATCTTGAAGGTCTCTTCCAGCCTGGTTTATTCTATTCTATCCCATTCACTTTCCCTCACATTTGTACTACAGGAAGCACGCACAGTTACAGCTTCCTACCATCTCGTTTCAGGAAACTCATCTTGAAAATGTCTGTAGAATAAACTAAAGGCCTGCTGCTGGTCTGCACTTTGGTCCTGAAGCCTTAGGGAATGGAATGCCACACCTGCAGGAGAGGAGGAAATTTCAGGATGCCCTTGGCATGTTGGGTGGGCTACTTCTGCTTCAGAAAATTAGGGGAAACTGAACTTTGTTTGCTTAATCTAAGTGCAGTTAGATTAAATAGATGCCTTCAGTGTGCAGGGCTGTAAGAGCACAGTGCCTGGATAAGCACCAAGGGCACTCTAACTTGTAAAGAAAAGTGGGGGAAAGGGTAGTGTGTGTGTGTACATATGCACAGCTTGAACTCTCTGGCTATGCACTCAAAGGATTTTATTCAGAATGTCTTAAGCAACTTTGTAAGTGGTTTAAAAAGGAGCAAAAGCTGCTGTTAGTAGATAGTTCACTGGGTATCACATGTTTTGTCTCTCTGTTCATTTAATACTGGTCTTTTTCTGTCTCTCATTATTTTTAACAACAAAACAATCCTGTTGTCTTAACATTCTGAATTCCCAGTGGTTTTGAATACCTTGCAAAAGTGCTGGGTATTTCCCCTTCCAAGATGCTTCAGTTGTGCAGTGCCTTTGTTTGCAGGATTGAATGCTAAACATACCCAGAGATGATTTGAATTGACTTTCTCTCTCTCATTTCCTAAAGGTGCCTGGCAGAGGGCTCTGGAGATGTGGCCTTTGTCAAGCACTCGACAGTCTTTGAGAACACAGATGGTACTTACATATCTCTTTATTATAATTCAGTTATTCTTGAGCACTTTGCTCTAAAGCATTCAGTGACTGACAACAGACCATTTGTGTTTTATTGTCAGGTAAAAATCCTGACAGCTGGGCCCGAGACCTGAATTCCAGTGATTTCCAGTTACTGTGTCCAAACGGTGCCCGTGCTGAAGTCACCCAGTTTGCAGAGTGTCACCTGGCTCGGGTGCCAGCTCAGGCTGTTATGGTTCACCCAGATACCAATGTTTTTGCTCTGTATGGACTACTGGACAAAGCCCAGGTATTCATAATCAGTTTGTTCTGGGGGGCAGTTATGCAGGGTCTAACAGACCAAGGATGAAGACAAGGGGATCATACTGCTGTATTCTGTTCCCCTGCGTCATGGGACTGGCAGCTTTTTCCAGACAGTGACCCAAAAAAAACAATCACAAATGCTGCTGTTGTCATTGCCAGTGGCAGAATTCTGTGTCTGCTAGAGCCTCTACAAGCAAATGTGGAGATTCTACTCCTGTGCATGAATTTTTAATCTACAAGAGTAATGTGGTATTTAATTGTGCAAAACACTGACAATCTTGCCTTGTTCTCAGGACTACTTTGGAAACAGCAGCAATGGAAATGGATTCAAAATGTTTGATTCATCAGCTTTTCAAGGAAAAAACCTGATCTTTAAGGATTCTGCTGTTGAGATTGTGCCAGTAGGAGAGAGGAGGACATATGCAGAATGGCTGGGGAGTGAATATATTGAGTCCCTTGAAGGGATGCAAACACCACAGTGCTCTAGTGCAGGTAACAGGATAAGACAATACCTGCTCCTGACTACTGCTGTGCCCCTTCTCATTTTGTCTCAGATACAAGGCTTGGACTAGCATGGTCCAAATGGCAAATTCCAGGACAGCTCTGCCCTTCCACCTTTTTCTTCAGATAAGCTGCTGTTTGGTTAATGTGCTGTGCTAACATTTGACTGTCTCCTGCCTCTTTGCAGGGCAAGTGCTGACAGCACCTGCTTGTCAGGGGAGCGGGGTGGGGCAGGAGGCTGCCCCAGTGGAACTTGGGGCAGAAGCTAGCAGTACACATCACTATGGTTTACCAGACCAGTCCAAAATTGGAGCATTTTTGCCATTGTTGCTGATGTTGAAACACCCTGGGCTGGAGGATTCCCAGGTGCTCTTGGATTACTGGTTTTCTGACCTGTAAAAGAATTTCTGCATCTTGAAAGGCAGTATCAAAACTTGTGTAGTGAACCCTCTCTGGCTTCCTGGCTGGTTCAGACTCCTACATCCCTGCTTATCCCACGTTAGTCCTGCTGAAGGGATCAGTTTCTGAGGAGCTTTGTTGCCAGAAGAGGTAAGTGTGCAGAGTGTGGACAGACTGGGGACAGAGAGACAACCTGCAGTCCAGAACAGACCTTCTGCCATGGGCAAGATCCTCCACCTTCCAGTAGAAGAAAGTAGGGAGAATCCCCAAAGTCACTGAATGAGAAAGAAGGCCAGGGAGAGACTTGGAGGGGAAATACCTGTTGGCAGAGGCAAGAACAAAGCCAGATTTGTGCATCTGCCAAGCTTGTTGACTTTCCACAACCAGTACTCTCACTGATTGAGAGAGATGTCATCTGCCCTGGAGTCTGTGATGTGGTGCAATGTCCATCAGAAACGTGTGGCTGTCCTCCTTGAAGGTGGGGTTGTTTTGAGTGCCTGTGCGTGAAACTTGGGATTTGCTGTTAGTGAAACAAATTGGTTCACTTCTTTGTAACTGTTTCTGTATCTACTGGCTTGTAGCACGGCTTTTATTTTCACCCATAGCTGCAATAACAGCAAACGTTGCTGTGCTGCTGGCAGGCAGTGTCCTCCTGCCCACAGCTTCTGCCTCCTGATCCTGGGATGAAAAGGCATTCTGCATAATAATAAAACAAATGGTAAAACTAGATGATGTAAATAAGTGACAATAACAAATAAACATGAGAAGTCATTACAATTTATGCGGACTTCAGCCTGAGGGCTAGACTACTCCTTTACTCTCATCCCCGGGCATTCTCCTGTGCCCCTCGCTTCTCTGCCCCCCACGTGCCTCCCTGCCAGCTGGGCTGAGGAGGGCGACAGACCCAAGGTGGCCTCCTGCTCCTTCGCTTCAGGTTTGGCTGTGTCTGCAGCAGCAGTGCCCCTGCCCCCAGCCCACAGCTGTCGACCGGGCGGTTGCTATTGTTTCCTTATCTCTTGGGGTTTTTTTTAGGCAGTTAGGAGATAATGGGCGTTTAAGGTACACCTCAGCTGTCGAGCGCTGCCCCGGGCGGCGGGGCCAGGCAGCGTGGGACTGGCAGCCGCAGTCACTGCCGCGGCGCGAAGGGCGGTGCGCATGCGCACCCGGCTCCTGCTGCGGCTCCACGGCCGGCGGGAGCGCGCCCCCTGGCGGTGTGGTGCGGGCGGCAGCCCGTGCCGGCGCGAGCCGGTGCAGGCGCTGGCATCAGCATGTGGGCCAAGGGGCTGTGGGCGCTGCTGGCCGCACTGCGGGCGGGCTGGTGCCTGCTGCCGCAGGCCGGCTACCTCCACCCCGACGAATTCTTCCAGTCGCCCGAGGTTATGGCAGGTAAGATGCTGGGCGCTGTCGGGAAGGGCGGGGCTGAGGCGACCCGACGTGGAGGGGCACAGGATCGCGACCACGACCCTTCAGAGGAGGAGCGGCGGGAGCGCGCCTTGAGGCGGGCGAAGGTGCCGGGGCAGTCCCGCCGCTCCCGCCCGCCCGGCGCGGAGAGGCACTGCGGGTGCGCTTTCCCTTGCAGCAGCGCGGGATCCGCGGGGATAACGCCCCGCACCGTGTAGGCGCCTATCTGTCCCGCACCGCCTGCGCGGTGGGCGCCGGGCGGCTGTCCCCGCAGGAACGCGACCCCAGCAGCGTGCGCCCTGCGCCACCCCAGCAGCGTGCGCCCTGAGCCCCTGCCCTTACCGCCCCTGTCCTTAGCGCCTCTTGCAAGCGGGGCAGGTGCGGGTCGGCAGGTCACGGTGGTTGTTTTCTGCTGTGCTCTCCACAGCAGTGGTGCCTGGAACCACGCACCCCTGTCAGAGTTGGGCTTTCTGTTCGGTGTGGGTTTCGTTTGCTTGCTTTTTGGTTCAGTTTTCCTTTTGACATTTTGTTAAAAAATAATAATAGTGCACTCCTAAAAAGGTCGGCACCAGCCTCAAAGGTTTAGGGATTGCTCTTGCATCTTCATGCCTCTTACACTAACATGTATCCCTAACAAAATACATTATGTGTGTATATTTTTTTCTTCCTTTATAGGAGATATTTTAAATCTGCAGGTCTATTATCCTTGGGAATTCCTTTCCACCTCTCCTTGCAGAACAGCTGTCTTCCCATTAATGACATCTGGAGTTACCTACTGGGTGATCAAGTCTTTGCAGCAGCTGGACTTGTGTTCAAGTTGCATCAACAGCTACACCCTTCTGGTATCACCTCGCCTTCTCTTTACAGTCTCTTCTTTCCTACTTGACTACAGTGCTTATCGCTTAGCGCCTTCCTGGGAAGCGGATCCATGGAAAGCGCTGCTCCTTCTGGCTGGATCGTACGTCACTCTGGTGTTTTATACAAGAACCTTTACCAACACACTTGAAGGACTTCTCTTTGCCGTTCTGATGCTATTGGTTTCCTCAAGGAAGTCCGATGGCACCCTAGCGGCGCCTACAAGCAGCCCTCTTATAGGTGTTGTAACGACTGCTGGGTTTTTCAACAGGCCAACCTTTCTGGCATTTGCTCTAATGCCCCTTCTTTACTGGGCAGGTTTAATTGTTGACTCTCAAAAGAGCATTAAAACTGTCATAAACCACTTTTTGAAGCTTGTCCTATGTGCGTGTTTCACTGCCGTTGTTTTTATCACAGCCGACACCTTGTATTTTGCTTCCGTGGGCTTCGACGATCTCTCCAGCATTAGCAAGGGCAGCCTGTTTGATGTGCTAGGTCAGTTAAGTGAAAAAACTATAGTAACCCCTTTCAATTTTATCAGCTATAATCTTAATCCTTACAATCTTGCTCTGCATGGAAGTCACCCACGAGTCACGCATTTTGCGGTCAATGGAGTAATGCTCTTTGGGATCTTGCATGTTCTGGCCATTGGTGCCGGGTTTAAAACGCTAAAGAAATATATCCAGCATTTAATATGGGCCAGATCCCATTGCCAGGGGTCACCTGGGCTTTTGGTGCCTTCTGAGGGCAACCCAACATTACTGCTGTTTTATTTCGTTCCTTTGGCGTTTCTCTCCCTATTCAGCCACCAGGAACCTCGCTTTCTCATTCCTCTCATCTTGCCGTTGGTCTTGTTCAGCACATCACAGAACAGAGCTGTGAAGTGGAAACATGTCATTGTTGTTTTCAACGTTCTAGGGGCTTTGCTGTTTGGGTGCTTACACCAGGGAGGACTGATACCATGTTTATTTCACCTGGAGCAACTCGTGCATTCTCCAGAGTCCTCAAACCATCCAAGACACTATACTCTACTCTTTGCTCACACCTACATGCCTCCTAGGTCTCTGCTTAATATCAAGAAGAGAGACACATCTGTAGAGGTCATTGATATGGCTGGATCTGAAGAAGCAGCCCTCTGCCAGACAGTAGAGCAGCAAGCAAACAATTTTACCTGCAATGACTGTGAGGTTTTTGTTATCATTCCCGGGACGGTCAGAGCCACAATTACAAAATGTGATGTTTCAGTCAAGAAGGAGACTCTGATATTTCCACACTTATCAATGGAAGACCCACCACAAATATCCTTGCTGTTCAGTGGGAACTGGAGAAGTCAGCTAGGACTATACATCCTTCAGGTAGACAGAAACCACAACAGCCTTTAGGAGAATGGTGGGTTTGTTTTTCATTTCACCTGGGTGCTGCCCAAAGGTGCTGCAAGACCACCTTCACAGACCCAACTTCAGCACAAGCAGTGGCACTGGGAGCTCTCTGAGTTTCATTATTCCCTTTCTTCATGACTTTACACTCATCCAGCAGAGCCAGTTCTGGAGAGAACCCGCTTCAAATCTGCTGTCTTTAGTACAACCTTTGTCGTTTGCCTGATGAGAGGATGAAATTGGGTCCCGTTTTAGCTCATCTACTTTTGAAAGTTCTTATACTCTTGAAATTGTTGTGGATTTTGTGTTTACTGATAGGAGGCATTAATGCAGGTGCCAGAGTGAAGTTACAGGACTGGACAAAAGCTCATCTCACTCAATGCTTTATTTTATGCTCTTAAAAATACAGAGCCATCCCTCAGTCACAATGCAGGCACCAGCACTGTAATTTTGTGTTGGGTGGCTGTGTCTTGAAAAATCCCCAGCACTGATCTGGCAGAATCTGATTTAGGACACAGAAGATGCTTCAGCATAAGTACTGCTGCTAAATCCTACAATCCAAGCTTTGCCTGTTTAGCTGTTCTCACTGCAGCTGCATTCTTGAGGATGTGTCACACGTGTATTACAACAGCAGCTTGAGAATGTTATGTTCTGAGGGCATTAGACATATTGATCATTTAGCTCCTCGTTCAAGGAGCTGCACAGACAGCATGCAGGGAACTCATAGGGATCTGATCCTTTGGCTACATTTGACCAGCTGGATCTCTGAACAGCCTGACCATAGGGTTAGAGATCTAGAGGAGCATGTGAGGATCGGAGGGTGGAGCTGCATCCCCTGTGCCCCCCTTTTCAGTAACCACTCCCCAGTAAATCAGCTTAGTGAGAATGACAGCTTGCATCCTGGCTCCTATTGGAGAGCAGCCTGAGCTTAAAGTGTGATACAAATTACCCTGACCTTCAGCTAAGAATGATGTATAAGCTCCCATACAGAACTACAGAACTTGCTCTTATATGCTTATAGCACAACTAACAATGTTCGGGTTTGCCTGCTTGGACTTCTGGATTCAAAACACCTGGAGGTGCTAATTTGGCACAAGCACTGTATGTCAAGCTCCTCTATAAAATGAATCCTGGCACTTGAAATTCTTTTGCTTAGAAAGGCAGTAATCCTTTCTGCAGTTCTTTCCTTCTCACAACTTTACATGAAGTCTTATGAGCAAATTTGTTAACCTAGATAAGAATGGTGTAAGTTGCTGCCAGGCTCTAAAGGGAGGCTAGGAACAACCTGTTTGAAGGATCTGCCCTCATCTTTCAAACTAGGCTCTGGATTTTTAAGGAGCATAGCTCTTGCTCTCTTGTAAAGCATTTTGTGCTGTCTCCCCTTCATGCTCATCTCACATCCTTCATCCCTAATCATTGACAAGCCTGTAAATTAAAGGTGCATGTTTGGGGGGGGGGAGCAGGGGGAGAAAGGGGTGCACATATATTTGTAATGATGACTCACACACAACAGTGGAAGTAGTTACAAATGCACTATGTCAGCAAACCTATTTTCCAAGTTAATTTTGGCTTTGCTCTCTTACACTGGGATGGCAGCCATGTGCCACAGCTGGTACTTCATGTCCTGCTTACTGTTTTCAGCTTTACTAAAACAGCTGAAGTTTTGAATGTTCTTTTCATAGTAATTACCATCTGTCAATCTCAGAGGGGTAGGTCCTGAATCTCTTCAAGGATAGGACAGAGCCAGGAAGAGAAACTGGGCTACCAACACTAACTCAGACTGAAAAGACACAGCTCTCACCAGCTAGACTGGTATAATTGACATCATAGATCTATTTTATCATCCATGCACACCTAAGTCTTTGTTGGTGGAAGGTTTCATTTTACCAGAAGTGCTGGAAATTTTACTTCAAATAACAATGCAAGGTTCTTTACCCCTGTGCTGATACCCAGAATGAAAACCATCCTCCCCAGTTAACTAAGCATTTAACTAACTAAAGTACACAATGATATGTTTAGTCTCATATGTATGGTTAGATGGAACTTAAGTAAATCATCCCAGTGTATCACCTGTGAAGGATACATCCTTTCCTGGGTGTACAGTTAAGATGGTTGTTTTGGTCATTTATTTGTCCCACTCAACCCTTCTTCCTACCATTGACTTTAGGTGTGCTGTTAGGAGAGCTACTGCATCTCTTTTACCTACCTGTGAACGGGGCAGTTATCCTACCCCTCATCATCAACAGTTAGAGCTCTTTTTGCATCAGAGTTGTATTAAACGCACGATGTTACTGTTGTATAGACAGAAATTGTTAAGTCTCCAGTGAGACATCTGGTTTTATTTCAAGTTTCTTGCCAAGCACTTAGAAGTGACAAGTCTGACAGCATTCTGGACAATGTTTAATGTGAGTCTGCCTGTTACTGAGTGCTGTGGAAAGTGTAAACTGACTCTGAAATGAAAATCCGTCATACCAACAAGCAGCATGCTTCACGTGTCCGTGCTTGGGCTCGGGAACCGCTCCTGGCTTTAGGCTATGGACGAGCAGCGTAGGCAGGCCGGGTAACGGTGGGGTCCCCCGCAGCTGACGGCGCCCGCCAGTACAACCGCTTCAGGAGAAGGCTGCTGTGGTTCGGCTGTCACCCAGGAGCCCCTTAGCGAGGCCGCGGGCCCCTTCAACCGTCGTCTCTAATGCACTCGTTCCCCAGGGCTTGGCACAAGAAAGCGGCCGCGGTTTCCTCCTCGTCTCTGGGGGGTTCTTTGCGCCGGCTGCGGCTCCGCCGCTGCTTCCTCCTCGGCGCGGCGGTCAGGGCGCTGCCCCGGGGCGGCCGCCTCGGCCCGGCCAGCGCCAGGGGGGCCGCGGCCAGCCCCGCGCCCGGGCGCCGTCCTTGAGCTGCCTGAGGAAGGCGTCGCGCAGGCGGAAGAGCCGGGGACCCAGGTCCTGGGCCGCCTGGCGGGCGCCGAGCTGCCCGCGGATGATGCCGGTGGCGGTGAGGCGAGCGGCGGCGCGGATGGGCCGCGACTCGGAGAGCTTCTCGATCAGGCGCGGGTTGCTGAGCAGCACCGACAGCACCCGGCGCAGCACCATCCTGCGGCTGCTCTCGCGAGAGCCGCTGCCACGCCCGCTCTCGCGAGAGCCGGGACCTGGCTCGCCATTGGCTGGCCGCCGGCGTGCGCAGGTCGGGTGCGCCGTGGGACCGGCAGCCGCGCGGGAGGCGCCGCGGAGGGGTGGCCATGTGTTCCACGGGCACGCTCAGCATCCTGCGCAGCGACTCCTATGCTGACCTTAGCCAGTACCGGGACCAGCACTTCCGGGTGAGTGAGGCGCTACCGCCGCAGCTAGCGGGGGCCGCGCGGGCTGTCGGGCCCGGTTTGGGGCTCGCCGTGAGGTAACGCTGTCTTTGCGGCTCAGGGGACGCGCTACGACCAGGAGCGACTGCTTAGGAAGAGCTGCACGCTGTACGTGGGGAACCTTTCGTTCTACACCACAGAGGAGCAGATCCACGAGCTCTTCGGCAAGAGCGGAGACATCAAGAAGATCATTATGGGGCTGGACAAAGTGAAGAAAACCGCCTGCGGCTTCTGTTTCGTGGAGTATCCTTCTACGGGCCTGGCCCTGCTGCCCTGCGACCGCCCGATCCGGGCGGAGGGAGCAGGCCGTCTCAGTGGTGTGCAGGAGCGTGGGTGAATGAGGAGCAGGCTCTGAGTCACGGGGAAATTATGCAAGGACGAAAAAAATTATTCGGCTGCCAAAGTGTCTGCAGGAGTCCCTGGTGAGGGAGGGATGACCTTACTGCACGTCGAGTGAAGGTTGCTAAGTTGCTTTCACTCTGGTACTTCAAGCCAGATACTCTTAAGCTAGTTGGTGTCTGCAGTGAAAGGCCGTGCTTTGTGCTCCAGTAGAGAGGTGTTTCTCTTCATACAACCATGTGCATAAATTTACCGTTGGTGACTTGCTCTCTCTGTCATGTGTTGACTTAATTATATGGTAGATTCCGAGAAAGACTCACTTGCTCTTTCCAGTGAACTAACTCATTGAAAAGTTTACAGCATAAAGAGAGTGTACATGGGGGTTCTCATGCTTCTTTTTAGTAATACAGAGCTTTACAGTCCTAAGGGTGAGGGTACTTAAAGACGTTAACCCAATATCTGTGGTTTTAATTGCTTGAATTCCTGCACATTGCTCTGTTTCACTAGCAGTTTTCTCAGCCCACATACCTTCATGAAAGCAGTTGCTTTGGAAAGTAGTGGAGCAGGAACTTAATTCAAAGAAATCCTTGTGTTTGTAGCCCGTTCGATGTTGTTCTTTTTACCATGTGTTGAAAGTGGAAGCCCTTTTTGTTTCATTAACTTGTGTGGAAGGTATTATGCAAGAGGCGACGCAGAAAACGCCATGCGGTACATCAATGGAACCAGGCTGGATGATAGGATCATAAGGACAGACTGGGATGCAGGATTTAAGGAGGGTAGACAATATGGTCGTGGAAGATCAGGGGGCCAGGTAGGTTGTTGTACAGTCTAGTTTTGAAAGGACTGATCATCTTGCCAAATTACTTCTTTTTGAGTGAACACACTCAGAGCAATTTTAAAAACAGCAGCTTCAGAACTATCCTTTAAGATAGCAATATGTGTCAGACTGTAATGTCTCTTCATGATGATGATGTTGTGCTCTAAGAATACATGTCCTATATTTCATTGAAAACCCTTTAGAAACCTCTTAGCTGCTTGGGGAGATGATGCTAATAAATAAGCCTAGAAAACACAAGGCTGCCAAGAACACAAAGGATGTCACCTAGCTTACCTAAAGCTGATCAGACTGCAGATGCTTTTACTTCTTCCTACTGTCCAATCTGAATCTATCCATTTCTACTTTTGCTCTGTTCCCCCTAGTCCTGTCACTACCCAACACCCTAAAAAGTTCCTCCCTGGCTTTCTTGTAGGCCCCCTTCAGATACTGGAAGGCCACAATAAGGCTTCTTGGGAACTTTCTCTTTTCCAGACTGAATAGCCCTAACTCTCTCAGTCTGTCTCCACAGGAGAGGTGCTCCAGCCCTCTAATCATCCTTGTGGCCCTTCTCTGGACACATTCCAGCATGTCCTGATTTAAGAGTTCCCCTGGACATAATTAATGAAGGAAGCTACTTTCTGCTGTATTCTGGGCTTCTGCATGATGCACATTGTCTTCTTTTTGGTCAGACAGCTAAGTTAACCATTGATGTGCTGTGAACTGAGTTTGACTGTGTTCTGATCATGTAATAGTTTTTGACCAATTACTTGTCTTTACTGGACTTCCCTTTTCTCCTCCTTCATAAGGTCCGAGACGAGTATCGGCAAGACTATGATGCTGGAAGAGGTGGCTATGGCAAAACTGTTCAATGCCAGTGAATGGCAAATGACTCATCAGCCTTACAGGAGAACCAAATCTGCATGGTAAAGGCACAAACTAGTTCTGTTGGAACCAAATTTCTGTAGCTGCAAATTCACAGAAACTACTCTCCTTGTTCCTGTGGTCACATGGTATGCTGGGTGTTTGTTCTGCTCTCACACCAGGATCCAAAGCATTGCAGAGCACAGTAACACAGAGGACCTGGGGGCAAGGTTATGCACAATAGTGGGTGTGAGGCTTTGGTCTCTAAATGCTGCTGTAACTACTAAACCCTACAAAGGTTTAAGGATATGGTGCTTTGTTTCACTGGCAAAACTTGATTATTCTAACACTGGATTTTGTTTACATTGGTAGCGCAGGGTGGGGAGCTGCAGTAGAGGAGGGTTGCTGTATGTTTCAGAGATGAAAGGAAAAGGCAGAGCCTGAAAAGGAAGTGGGATTTCTAGGCAATTTTTCTAATGACTTGAAGTCTCTGGCAGATTTTCTGGGATTAGCATCTGATTGAGCCCAGGAATCATGAGGTGAGAAGCAGGCCTGGCAGAGGTCAGCAGAGAATCCTTTGCATTACTTTGTGATTGCACAGTGTTGCATGATTCAGAACCATTTGGCTTTGTGGGATATAGAGAACAGCAAATACAAGAAATGCAGGAGCAGTTCTTTTCACAGTGGGGAGTAGAAGTATTTTGCTTCTAATAGGTAGTTCTCTACAGCCCTAGTATTTGAGGAACAGTGTATTTCCTGTGCATACAAAACTGGCATGGGTTCTATAGCTAGCCCTACAAAGAGGATATCTGATGAATTGTGCATAATAAGAAAATTGATTCTCAAAGTTGCTATTTGAGAGATTTGATTTCAGACAAAGGTAACAATAAAATGGGACTTTAGGGGGGAGCCTTACTTTCTACATAGAGATTATTATTTACTCTCTGTTACATGATGGGATTTTGATGTACTGCAGACATGAGAAGAGTAAAAAGAATTGGTGCTCTCACAATCTGAAGTTGACCTGCTGAAAGTTTTAGAGGAACTCTTCCAGAACTTGGGTGTATTCTATAAATGGACTTTTGAGTCCTTTGGAAATGGCAGTTGGTAAACTGTTGTTCAAGCACCCTTTTATCTGTGGTTCCTTAGAAACCTTAAATGTACCAGGTGTGTCAGAGTTGATCTTTATTCACTGAAGACACTGTTGGAAATCTCTGTTTCTTGTCTGCAGTTAGTCATAGCTGTTACTGTAAACTGCCAATACACTGGGGTAGCACAACTGCAAGAAGACTTTGCTGATGCAGGAAGTTTTGGGAGGGCTTTGGCTTTCCTTGGCACACAGAGTAAAACTAGATTTTCAGGACCACAAACAAGACCTTGAACAAAGTTACCTGTTTTTTTTAATAGAGTACATTTGCTGATGAGCTTACAGCCTGTAATCTGCTCTAGAAAACCTCTGAAGTTTATTTTTCATTGTATTAATTTTGTATGGAAAAAAATGAATTACCAAAACTCTTGAGTCACTTTAAAATAAAGCTGCAACATGAAAATCTGGTGGTATTCATTATTAATGGAACCAGTGACAGAAAGGAGTGCTCTGCAGGCTCCTGTCCACATCCTTTGCTTGAGTGTCTTGTGAAGTGGTGACAGTGCATATTCCGTCAACATAAGGGACCTCTAAAGATCATCCTGTCCAACCCCTCTGCCAGAGCAGGATCACCTAGAGTAGGTCACACAGGAATGTGTCTAGGTGGGTTTTGAATGTCTCCAGAGAAGGAGACTCCACAACCTCTCTGGGCAGCCTGCTCCAGGCCTCTGTCACCTTCACAATGAAAAAGTTTTATGTTCACGTGAACCTCCTCTGCGCCAGCTTGCACCCACTGCCCCTTGGCCTATCTTTGGGCATCCCTGAGCAGAGCCTGGCTCTGTCCTCCTGACACTGCTCTTCACATCTTTATAAACATGAATGAGGTCACCCCTCAGTCTGCTCTTCAAGCTAAAGAACCCCAGCTCCCTCAGCCTTTCCTCATAAGGAAGGTGTTCTACTCCATCATCTTGACAGCTCTGTGCTGGACTCTCAAGCAGTTCCCTGCCCTTGAACTGCGAGGCCCGGAACGGGGCACAACATTCCAGACACAGCCTCGCCAGCCTTGTTCAATTCTTAACTGGATGCTGAAAGATGTTTGGTTAATCTCCTTTGCTCTTATATTTTGGGTTACAGAACATTAACTTCTTTACTGGTACTGAAGTGGCTGTGGAAGTCCTTGGTGTGTAACAACTAGTTTTCAATGGGCACTTAATAGAAACCTCATTTCTGTGAGTGTTACAAGACAGTCAAATGGAAAGGAGGTGGTGCAGTTTGTGTTTCTCTAAACCATCACTGTCTTCTGCTGCATGTGTGTCTGTGTATGGAAAGGTTTTGTCTGGGCTTTTTTGTTGGCTGGTTGTTGTTGCTTTTTTTGAAGTGAGATATTTCTCTTTTGAGAGAAGTTGCAGTCAGGATGGGACTTAAAAGCACAGATTATATCATGTGAAGTCATGAGTAGTACATGGAGAGGAAATTGATTGAACATGGTTTGACTTTTGCTGGGAAGAGGCCTTGAGCACAGCCCTGTGAGGAGAGGCTGAGGGAGCTGGGGTTGCTTAGCCTGGAGAAGAGGAGGCTCAGGGGAGACCTCATTGCTCTCTACAACTACCTTAAGGGAGGTTGTAGCCAGGAGGGGGTTGGTCTCTTCTCTCAGGCAAGCAGCACTAGAACAAGAGGACACAGTCTCAAGCTGTGCCAGGGGAAGTTTAGGGTGGAGGTGAGGAGAAAGTTCTTCCCAGAGAGAGTTGTTAGCCATTGCAATGTGCTGCCCAGGGAGGTGGTGGAGTCGCCATCCCTGGAGGTGTTCAAGAGGGGATTGGATGTGGCACTTGGTGCCATGGTCTAGTCATGGGGTCTGTGTTGATGGGTTGGACTTGATGATCTTTGAGGTCTCTTCTAACCTTGGTGATACTGTGATACTGTGAGATTCTCATTTTCTAGTTTGAATAAGAGTAAGAATAATACTAATAATACATACCTGTCTGTTGATCTCTAGCTCACATGCAGTTAAAATAGGTTGAAAATCAACTAGTTTCAGTTTTCTGACTTAATATTTTATACTTGATATCTTTAACTATTTTTAATGGGGACTTTTTGTGACTTAAGAAAAGCATGGCTAGCTTGTTCAGCTTCCTTAGGGGATTCTAAGTTGTTGCTTTGGTGGGGAGGGTGTGTTTGGTTTTCTGATAGAGCACTGTTTTGCAACGTCTGAAATGACTTCTAGTGGAAACAAAACCCTTGTCAGCTTGTCACGCTGCCACAAGATGTCATGAGAAGCCAGTGTCTCGCTTCAAGATGAGCATGCTCTGGGAGTCCTCGCAGTCAGCTAAGTCAAGCCATCGCTCTGGAACCATCTGTTCTGAAAACATCTCTCTTCACCATGCAGCTAATGCAGTGTCTCTGTTCCTTGGAGAAACTCTTTAATATTAGGATTCTGCTTGAAACAAAAGTGGCTAGTGACTATTTGCATACCCTGAAACAGTAAATGTGGAAGTGCCTTAAGGTGGCTGAGACATAGTGTGCCTCCTAACTCTTAAGCACTGTAGCACTGGAAGGTTCTGCATGCAGTAACCGTGATTGTGCTTGCTGGCAAAGGGCTGCTTTGTGGTTTGGCTTTTGTAACTGTTATTTTTTCCCCCTCTGAATTTACTCCAGTAAAAGGAGAAATGCATTTCTAGGAGCTAGAAGGGACTTTCCCCCACTACATCTGGGGACATCCCAAAGCATTTCTGCTTCTACCTTCCAATTCCCTGAGTTTCATCTCTGAAATCTACGTGTCAGCTTGAAAAAAGCCTTCAAGCAGCGACCTTGCATGGTGCCACCCCTCACAACTGTAAAGAGAAGGCATTTGGTGTTGTCTAAGCTTGTCAGAGGGAAACTCAGCAGAGAATATGAAGGTACCCAGAACTCTCTCACGCACATGTTGAGTCACAGTGATGTTTTTGATGGATTGTTTTGTAGAGTACAGCCCTGTCAGGAACTTGGTTTTATCTCCCATTGAGTTTGATGGGCTCTGTGTGCACAGTGCTAAAGTACCAAATGTGCTTTAATGAACTCTGTCTAACATTTCTCCATAAACTGGAGATGTGACGTGCTAACATGCCAGCAGAATTCATGGAAGGTCATGGGGAAGCAGGATTGACTCCTGAGTTGTATCTCAGATTGAGTCAGGGAGGCTGAGGAGAGCCGTGTCACAAATAGTAACTCCAGCATTTTGGTAGGAGAGGTTCAAAATCCCTCAGGCTAAGTCTACAAGATCAGTGCAGGGCAGTGTTTTTCTCAGAATCCAGGCCTGTGAGGGCCAACAAATATTACTTAGTGTACAGAATTTGATAGGGAAAGACCTTGCTACAGGAGACTGCAGAAGCTGGCAGGATGTGGACAGTGAGGGAGGGTTCCATCTGATCTGTGCTAATCCAGTAATTTGGAGTCTAGACACAAGGTGGTCACCAAGGTAGGCTTAATAAAGCATTAAAAGAGGCCCAGCAGCCTAACTGAATGCATGGTGTCCATCAGCTGTCCCCAGATGCAGCGTTGATTCTGTGTTTGATCATGTACTTTCCCCTGAAGATATTTAATTGAACTACAGAGATGAATAAAACTGAGAACTAAGTAATTGTAATCTCTTCCTCGGGAAGAATGAGCCAGGGCTCCAACTTCAGACAAATGTGAAGGTAATGAACTTCTCAGACCCAGAGCTGGTCAGAGAGAGACCTATCAAACAAAGCTGTGTGCTTGAAGTGCCAAAGCTTTAAGGTGTTCATGTTGTGATGGACTCTCAGACTGTAGAGTTTGATAGGCAGGGCTGTAGAGAGCATATTTGGAGTGGATATTGGCAGGACATGACTGTCCCACTTGCTGAAGGACAGTCTGTTGTATCTGGTAAAGGCTCCAGAGCATGCAGACAGCTGCACTGTGACTGCCTTCTGTGTCAGAGTGCTTTTCCCTGCACAAGAACAAAGCCTGTGGTTTTCCCTTTTTAATGGTTGTGGCAGGTGCCTCCCCTGATCAGGAAGGGAGTTTTATTAGAATCATAGAATAGAATCAATAAGGTTGGAAAAGACCTCAAGGATCATCATGTCCAACCTGTCACCCGAGACCTCATGACCATATTACAGCTGTTAAAGTCTAGGAGAGTATGTTCTACAGGTGCACAGCTGCAGCCACACAGAGTTTAGCCTGGGTTTAAGCTAGAGTACTAGAATCTTTATTTCAGTTTTTTGGTACTTTAGGGTTTAATACATTTAAAGGGATATTTTAATGAACACAGAATTCAAAATTGCCTCTCAATACTGACTTATCCACTGTTAGCCAGAAGTTTATACTGGGCTATGCAATTTAACCATGAAGCTCTCTCTCAGCTGCATATCATTGCAACCCTAGGATTTCCAAAATGCACAGGTAACTGAACAAAGTCCAGTGTCAGTACAGTGTAATAGGGCTTTCTTTAAAAGCAAGTTTTGATTTCCTTTGTGTTGGTTTTGGGGGGTTTGGTTTGGTTTGGATTATTTCTTTTAAGTTTTGAGGTGTCATTGATTTTTCTGATTTAGAAGGCTTGTGATCAAAATTAAGAACCCTTTAACATATTCCATTATTTCTAAACATTTTTTCATTGTGGAATATGTTGGTGCCACAGCTGCTGTCAGTGGCTGTATAACTTACAGTAGAGATGACAAAAGCCAGAAATAAGCCATAGTTTCCTATTCTGCCTTCTTTCTAAATGGAGGAAAGGTATTCCACAGTTACAAGGAATATCTTGTTGCTTTTCAGACATGAGTCAAAGGTTCCTATTGAAAGAGGGAAAGCATAAAACACCCTTGTGTCATTAGGAGCCCTAGTTCCATTTGAATAGGGAATGTTCTATTTGTGATCCTTAAAGAAAGCCTTCAGGTCATGAACAGCACTTCCACTTGTGGAGGAAAACATAAGAATAGTTTTCTGAACACCTGTATGAAATGAACATTCTCTTTTGAAGCCTTCAGTCATTCAGTTGCTGGGCCCATTTAAAAAGTCCTTGGAGAATTAATAGAAGCTATGTGACAAATAACAGTGAAAGCCCTCAGTGAAATTCCAGGTCTTGCACTATTCACAGTTTAGTTTTTGAGTTAAGTAACTTGATTTCAATAGGCCTGAGCTCATTAGTTGAACATACCACAAGGATGAAGAGTGAATTCACTGACTTTGGTGGCATTACTGTGCCTACATCTGGGAAGAGAATGGGTGAACACATTATCTGCTGTCATAGGCAAGGGAGACTTCTGAATGCATTTGAATGTATTATAAACCTGGACATCAGAATATTTCTGCTGTGTTGAGCACTTGAATGTCTAAAACCTGATGTATGTGAGGTTATTATCTTTAGGCATGCAAATCCCATGGACAGGGACATGGAAATATGCTGTGTGGTGCAGCAGACACGCTGGAGGGAAGGGAGGCCATCCAGAGGAACTTGACAGGCTGGAGAGGTGGGCACAGGCCAACCTCATGAGGTTCAATAAGAGCAAGTGCAGGGTCCTGCATCTGGGTCGAGACAATCTCAGGCACAAATCCAGGCTGGGCAGTAACTGTCTGGAAAGCAGCCCTGAGGAGAGAGACTTGGGGGTGCTGGTGGACAAAAAGCTCAACATGAGCTCTCAGTGTGCACTTGCAGCCCGCAAAGCCAATCAGATCCTGGGCTGCATCAGGAGAAGTGTGGCCAGCAGGTCGAGGGAGGTGATCCTCCCCCTCTACTCAGCCCTGGTGAGACCCCACCTGGAGTACTGTGTCCAGTTCTGGAGCCCCTATTACAAGAGGGATGTGGAGGTGCTGGAGCATGTCCAGAGCAGGGCCAGGAGGATGATCAGAGGGCTGGAGCACCTCTCCTGTGAGAACAGACTGAAGGAGTTGGGGCTGTTCAGTCTGCAGAAGAGAAGGCTCCAAAGTGACCTAATTGTGGCCTTCCAGTATCTGAAGGGGGCCTACAGGCAGGCTGGGGAAGGACTTCTCAGGATCTCAGGTAGTGATAGGACTAGGGGGAATGGAATGAAGCTGGAGGTGGGGAGATTCAGGCTGGAGGTGAGGAGGAAGTTCTTCCCCATGAGAGTGGTGAAGCCCTGGAATGTGTTGTCCAGGGAGGTGGTCGAGGCCCCATCCCTGGAGGTGTTTAAGCCCAGGCTGGATGAGGCTCTGGCCAGGCTGATCTAGTGTGGGGTGTCCCTGCCCATGGCAGGGGGGTTGGAACTAGATGATCCTTGTGGTCTCTTCCAACCCTGACTGATACTATGATACTATGAAAAGCAGGCTTTGGGTTTACAGTTACATTTTGCACCTTTGCTGTGGCAAGTGAAAGGGACTGTGCTGATGATGCAACATATGTGTGAGCAGTGATGTCAGTGCAGTGCTGCATCCCAGCATTGTTTTGTCTTGGAGTTCTGTTTGTAATTTTTAAAATTGGCTGGCATCTCTTGATTTGTGTAGCAGCTTGATTAGATTATGGACTAACTCTGGGAGGAACAGAGACACTCTGAGCTGTATCACTTCTGGACTTGAATTGATGGATTGTTGTGACACTGAGCTGCACTCTGGGGCCTCCCTCTCAGGTTTGCAGCAACACCGAGGTCTGCAGGGATGATAGCCATTACTCCTGAAATGGTTGCCTTTGTTTCTTCATTACAATCTTGGTGCTGATTCTCATTGTGGTTTTCCTCATGAAGCCAGGAAATTGGGAGTTTAGAATTTATTTAGAATTTATTTGGAATAAACCAGGTTGGAAGAGACCTTCAAGATCATCACGTCCAACCTATCAACCAGTCCAACCACCTAAACAACTAACCCATGGCACCAAGCACCCCATCAAGTCTCCTCCTGAACACCTCCAATGACAGAGACTCCACCACTTCCTTGGGCAGCCCATTCCAATGGGCAATCACTCTCTCTGTATAGAACTTCTTCCTAACACCCAACCTAAACCTCCCCTGGCACAGCCTGAGACTGTGTCCTCTTGTTCTGGTGCTGGCTGCCTGGGAGAAGACACCATCATCCGCCTGTCTACAACCTCCCTTCAGGTAGTTGTAGAGAGTGATAAGGTCATCCCTGAGTCTCCTCTTCTCCAGGCTGAGCAACCCCAGCTCCCTCAGCCTTTCCTCACAGGGCTGTGTTCCAAGCCCCTCACCAACTTTGTTGCTCTTCTCTGGACTCGTTCCAGCAAGTCAACCTCCTTCCTAAACTGAGGTGCCCAGAACTGGACACAGGACTCGAGGTGTGGCCTAACCAGTGCAGTGTACAGGGGCAGAATGACCTCCCTGCTCCTGCTGGCCACACTGTTCCTGATGCAGGCCAGGATGCCATTGGCCCTCTTGGCTGTCTGGGCACACTGCAGGCTCATGTTCAGCCTGCCATCGACCGCACCCCCAGGTCCCTCTCTGCCTGGCCGCTCTCAGCCACTCTGACCCCAGCCTGTAGCTCTGCATGGGGTTGTTGTGGCCAATGTGCAGAACCTGGCACTTGGATGTGATCAATCTCATGCCGTTGGATTCTGCCCATCTGTGCAGCCTGTCGAGGTCCCTCTGCAGAGCCTCTCTACCCTCCAGCAGATCAGTTGATTTTATATTAAAGAAAAGCCATTCATACTTTGCTTGAAGAAGCCCCAAGTTAAGCATCTCAGCTCTCCTGTTAAATGCACTAACTAAATACTTTAGTGTTTGCCAGGAAACTGGGCTGCTTTGTTTGAAAAGATTTGAAGAAAGAGTTGTAGGTGTTTTGCCATCCTTCCCTATTTCTTGGCTAATCTGTACATATTTATTTGTTGGTGGCAAATTCTCTGTTTTCTGTGGTTGCAAAGTTTACTGCAAGCAGCCTAACATCCTTCCTGTAAATTCCATTCTCAAAAGCAGCATTTGACTCTTTCCTTTTCTCTTGTAGTAAAAGCCTGTATGCAGCTGTAATTTAGCTGTTCTGACTGCAGGGGCAACGTGCTTCAATGCATGGCCCACATCTGTCCTTGGAAAAAGTGAGTGACCAGAAGCATGCTGAGGTCGCATGTCAGCAGAGCTGGGTTCAGAGCAGGCTGCATTCTAAGCATAGGTTTAATTTCCAGCACAGTTTTTGAGGCAGTAAAGCTTGGATCATTAAGAACAACAGTTTCCTTCTCTCAGTTACCACTATGTGTCAGCAGCTGCTTGAGAACTTTGAACAGACTTGGCAATACCTTCCCCAGAAGCACGTGTTTAACTCTCACACAACTATTGGGACTTGCTGTACTTCATTTCTGTGTGTCATTTACCTGCTTTACATCCTAACAAGTCAAGAATCTGTAAGTGTGCTGTCCTCCTTGGGCCTTTGCAGCTGGGCTCTGTACTGAAGGAACATTCCTTCTATGAGTGTTCTGTTATCTCCCATGTCACTCCTGTGAGACCTGGCACATGGACAGTACGTTGTCCTTAAAACACTTCATCAGCTCTTAAATCCTTGTCAGTTTTAGAGTACTGAAATGAAGTGACTGTTTTGAATGTATTTAGCTAAACAATAGCTTAATATGAGAAAGATGACAGCATTTGGCTGTGATTCTCAGCCAAGAAAATAGAATGCTTTGGTTTTATTTATCTCAATTAAAGGAGCAGTATAAATCAAATAGGAAAAGCTGAAATTGTTCTTCTCGGTCTCTGGTTGACCTGCATCAGGCAGAGATTTATTTTACAGGATCACAGAACAGTTGTTGTTGGCTGAGACCACTCAAGACCATCCAGTTCAATCTCCTGCTCAAAGCAGACTTTCCAGGGCCATGTCCAGTCAATTTTTTATTATCTCCAGGGATGTAGACTCCACAACACCTCTGGGTAATCTGTTCCAGTGCTCAAGCTGCATGGATGATCTACCACATTTGATTGCTCTTCTTTGTCTCTATGTACTTTGACCAGAGGTGCCAGTGAGTCCCTTCTGGGGAGAAGGCACAGAAAAGCTGCAGATCACTGCCTGGCTGTGATTTGACTTTTGTGATTTGTGATGCTGGGACCTACCTTCAGCTGCATCTGTAGCTGTGTGTTTGGTTGCCTGCAGACCTACAAAGAGCTTTCCTACCAATGAACAGTGCTGAGTACCCCCAATTCACCTTGCAGGCAGTGTAAGTCCTGTGGTATCTGCCCAAATAATACAGTTACAGTCAGTGTAGTCCCTGAGTAGGTTGTTAATACTTAATTAAAATGAGCCAAAATATTTTATAGTCTGAGTAATTTATTTTCTTGCCCTTTGTGACACGTTTGGCTCTGGCTGGTGTGCTCTGTTTGCATCCTGTGCTATTTTTAGCAGTGTTGATGATCCTTCTCTGCCTTCTGCTGCAAAGCAGAATGACATGTCTTTTCCCTGGTACCTGCTACTTTCACACATGGGTTCAGTTTCTCCAGAGATCAAAACCAGATGGATTAGTCATATGTGGGGACTAGTTTGATCTGAGTGCTGCTGGGTTAGTTGTATTGTGCTAATGGAAGTGTTCCTTTCTTATATGTGCAAATGAAAGAGTCGTTTTAAACGGAACCTATTTATTGCCCTCCCCAGAGAAGAGACAAAAGAGAACATGGGGTTTTTGGGTGTTGGGTTTTTGGTTTTTGGGTTGTTTTCTTTTTTTGAGAGAGAGGTCTGAATTTGGTGATTATCTTGGGAGAACAATTTTCTCTGTAAAATGTGTTTCATGGGCTGTTTTGAGTGCATCAGGTAGAGACCTGCCAGAAATAGTGCTAATTCCAGGAGCATCAATGAACAATGGAAGTTTCTCTTGGGTGCTTCCAGCAATGGCAGGGAGATCAGCCAAGTTCTATGTTGACATAAGGCTTTTCCCCATCTTTCTCTGGAGTGTGCCCTATATTAGCCAAGCTCTAAACACCATTAATAAATGCCAAACACATTTTCTGCAGCTGCCAGAGAAAGCTGTCCAGAGTGGCTATTTATCACTCTCACTCACTCTGACCCAGTCAAACCCACGTTACCTGTACAGAAAATTGAGTGGGAGGGGATAATTCTCTACAGCTTCTCATGAAAGACAGTCATCATTTATCACCAGACTTCCCTGTAGACAGCAATTCTTCCACTCAGGACAGCAGGAACATGTGGGGCTCCAGGGAGTACCACGACTCTGAGAATCTTTTGAAAGATGCTACTGCAGGGAGTGTGAGAGCCTTAAATGCAGGCTAGCTTATAGCATGGTTTGTATCCAGTCTTGGTCTTTAAAACTAGTAGTAATTTTAAGCTGCAGCACTGAGTTCAGATTGGACTAGCAGTGACCTTGGACCGAACTAGTTTTCAGTGATGGGCAGATCCGGAGTGGGCTGTGAGGAAAATTGCTGGAGCACATCACAGTTAGCATTGTTTTTAAAGCAGGTGATTTGACCTTTCCCTCATTACTGTTGCTATTAAGGCAATGAATGGGTGGATGAAAGTGCACTGATATGAATCAGCTAGCTGTTGCCATCCTGCTTAGCATTCAGGCTGTCTAAGCTCTAATGCTCTGTCTGTCTGCTATGTGTAAAGATAATTTGAAGCATTAAGGCAACCTTTACCTTGAAGTTGATTAAACTTATTGTGCTCTTTCTTTCTAGAACCCCTTGACTGTACCAGTTTCCTTAAAAAAGGTATCATTTCTCTTGACAAACTTGGGGTTCTATTGACCTGTAATAACAAAGGATATGGATGAAAACATTAAGTAGAGGGAAATTAAAACTTAGTTGTTAGGGAACTCAAAAAAAGGAGGACATCTTTGAGTAAAGCTTTCTTTAATAGTTTTTAGAACTCTATTCTAATACAAGTGCTCAAGGACATAATTGGCAATATATTTAACAGCAAGTAAAGTCTCTTCACAGGTTGGCTTTATCTGAGACTCAGGAAGAAGAAAACCGTATCTACCAGTGTCTCTGAGCTCAAAGGTGAAAGAGTACTTGATGCCTTGATCGTAAGCCCAGTCGTCAGAGCCCCCTGCAGCAGGATCTGTTGGTAAAGAAATGGAACAAAGCTGAAGTGGGAAAGCATAGCTCTGTCTTGAAATGTGTTGTGCTTTGGAGTCACATCACGTAGGCAGCAATGCAGAAAGGACAGATAAAAAGGAATATTCAGGGAATTGATTGGTTTCTCCTGCTCGTGGAAAAGCCTCTGTGATTTTAGGCCATTTGTGAGCTCCATCCCAGCTGATGCATGCAAGCAAGTGTAAACAAGCTAAACTGCTCCCTCTTTGTGCAAATGGTGGGGAGGCTGTGGGAGGAATGTCTAAGAGAATGGCATGCTTGCATGGGGCTTAGAAAGCGTTGGTATCAGAAGGGAACATCCTCTCAGTGGGTAGATGTAGAGGTTGATACAGAGCTGCAGGTCTGGTATATCAGCTCTGTCTTTTTTCATCTGGACAAACGGCACCCCTCCTTTCCAGGCCTTTGGTACAACAAAGGCAGGCTCTTTCACTGAGGAAGGAGACTGTAGGATTGCTAAGCATCACCAAAAAATGCTGAGAGGAAAAGTCTCTATAAATACTCTAAAAATTGAGAGAAGCCAGGTTGGAAATTGTTTTCCCATTTGATTATTCAAGGAAAGAGAAATAGGGAAAAGAGTTTCCACATTTAAGGAAATTAAGAGATCTTAGTTATAGGAGATACTAGAGTTCCAGAAAGCTAGATTTGGCAAGCTCAGCTTGGCTTTTGACATTGTAAAGGCCATATGCTGTCAGCTGAGCTCCCAAGAAGGACAGAAGAATGTCACTGTAACTAGTACATTCCTCAGACTGCAATGCAAAGCAAAAGAAAGAATTATCTGTGTTGCAAGTGTGGCTGAAGCCATTCTTTAGGATTCATGTCAGCTTTTCACTTTGACTTGGAAATACTGGAAATGCAGAACATCTGAGGCTGGGATTTTGATGTTTAAATCTGTGTGTGTGATTTAGGAATGCACGCTATGCACGTGAATGCCTCAACACACACTTCACCTTCTGGGGGGGTCACACACTCCTGGGGATCCTTAAAGAATACATCATCCTGTATTTTAGAAAGGAGAGATTCTACATATACCTGTGAGTAAATGCATGTGGAGAAAGGAGGGGATGTCTAAGGAAGAAGAACAACAATCACTAGAAAGAAAACTGCCTTTGGTGATCCTGGTAGCACTCTGTATAGATGGCTAGTAGGCTCAGGCTAGTACTTACAGATAGTTTCAGCTCCTGGGCCATATGTGTACTTGGTGTTATACAAACTTCTCAGCTCTTCAGATGCAGCTCGAGCAATGGCATTCTGTGAGAAAAGAAGAATGATAAATGCAGATTTTCAGAAGCTTTCTGAGTGAATCTGAGCAAATACATTGTTGAATAAAGTAAAAAGCCATGCTTGAGAAGTTTTTCTGTGAAAGCTGTTGTTAATTTCTCAGAATGACTAGATGTCAGGAGCTGACAAGGCACAGCTGGCCCTGTTGTTGTGCAAAAAGCTTATCAGGAAAGAACTCATTCTCCAAGCTTTAATGGAGTGGAGTGCAGTCCGTGTATTGCTCTGCAGATGTACAGCCTGCTCTGTGGTCCAGTATAGACTGGAAAGGTAAAGGGACAATAGGTAAAAGGATTTTCTGTACTTAGAAGAAACATGGAGGAGATTAAAAATGAATAAAGAATCTGATGCAGAGATAAGAGAATCTTAGAGAGTAGTAATAACTTGGTACAGTAAATTGCAAACATACAATAGCCTTTCTTGTCCTTCTATTCATGCAGTAATAAATTCAGAGCAGAGTCAGCTTAGTCAGTGGAGCTGAACACTGATACAAGTGGAAGCCGATTAAGGTTCTATAAATATTAACAGCCAGAAAAGGCATAAATTACCCTGGAACCATATGTAGTCTCATTAATTTCAATTCATTTCCTGTGCACAGAGGGACTCATTCAACTCCCACTGATTTGAGTGAGGGTTGGATCAGGCCCATCAGTAGTACTATGAAGCTTTGTGTGTTTGCATTAAGGAAAATTACAGACTTTTGGGGAACATGTGACTTTTCCAGGTCTTCATTATACAGAATATTGGTAATAAAACATAAACATTATTACTAACAGATGACAAATATGAATTATTTTTTGAAAGCAGATGTTCAGGATGAGAATGAGCAATGGGTTGCCATATCTTTCTTTATAGCTTGCAGCTGAGTGCTTTACTATTCCAGGAATTTCCTAAAGCCCCTTCTTTCTCTGTAGGTTATGCTCTGGCTTACTTCCCAGTGGAAGATATATTGTCAAATATTCTTTGTTCAGACTTAATGCTTCAAGTGTTCCAAGTGAATTCTTGAAAAGGCATATTGGACAATGTGTTTAGAAAATCTCAGTTAAGTGAGAGAACTTTCCCAGCTTCTGCAAAACAGAATCAGAATGTTTCATCAGCACTGAAAACCTCCTGTATTGCACAACTGCAAGTGTTTCCCCATTCCCAACTATTGGATTGTGAACATTTGAGGATTACAGGAGTTCACTGCAGAAATTCACTGCCATTTAGCACATGAAAAATATATAAACAAGGCAGAGCAAAGAGTTTTTGAAGCTTGGCCTTCTACCTGGACCGTACCTGGATGTGGGATATGGTTTCTGGCCTTCCTATTGTCCAACACCAAGCAGTTGCAGGAATAATGTTGCTGCTTTGCATTGCAGAGTCTTGGATTCAGAGCAGTTGGTGTAGCTGAGCTCTCTATGGTGCTTTGGTTTTAATTCCTTGGCAAGCTGATTGTTCTACAATCCATAATATTTTTTAACAGATAGAGGGAATATTGTAGAGGTTGGAGAATACTATCCGCTGGTGATACCACCTTATCTGCA
Organism: Melanerpes formicivorus; assembly: GCF_026170545.1. Taxonomy (NCBI): domain Eukaryota; kingdom Metazoa; phylum Chordata; class Aves; order Piciformes; family Picidae; genus Melanerpes; species Melanerpes formicivorus. The sequence goes on along the minus strand of NW_027142364.1, from coordinate 20,289,570 downwards.
GTAGTTTTTAGTTTATGATATATACATTTAATCAACAGCTGAGGCTGAGTCAAACCTTCTCTGAATAGTAAATGAATTTTTAAATGTAAATGGATTCTTCCTCTTTTCAAATATGTGTGAAGTGGAAATTAGCTTTGGAAAGATAATCTGATGCTAGACAGGGACCGGTTGGTAGCCAGTATCTGCTCTCTCTTTAATGAACTGCATCACAGGGACAATAGAGCAACAGAGCTGTTCTTTGTGAAGAAGAGGGCATTCCTTCCTGTCAACTGATGGCTTTAAATCATACCAGAACAAATACCAGGAAAAAGTATGTCAGGAAATCTTTTTAGCTGAGGGATTTTTTTGTTATTGGCCAGGAAGGTGTAAAAAGAGAGATCTGTGGAAAGAACATTTGAAAATTCCAGCTGTTAAGAGCTTGGAATCCAGATAAACAACTTCCTCAATGATCTCCAGGATGGAGATCAAGGTGGTGTTTCAAGTGACCCTTTGTAAGTGAAAAATGTGGCTGAGCATGTATGACTTCATCATCAAATGAAACTTTATCAGAAGTTGTGATATCTGGCACCCACAAAGGAAAGAAGTTTTTCTTTAAATGGAACCTAAGATGTACAAGTCTGTGCTCATTGCCCCTTGTTCTATCACTGAGTACCACTGATAAAAGTCTGTCCTCATCCTCTTGACATGCACCCTTCAGATATTTATAAGCATTGAGAAGATGCCCTCTCAGTTTTCTCTTTTCCAGGCTAAACAGCTCCAGATCTCTCAGCCTGTTCTCAACAGAGAGATGCTGCAGTTCCCTAATCATCTTTGTGATCCTCCATTGAACTTTCTCCAGTTTCTTGTCTCTCTTGAACTGGAGAGCCTGGAACTGGACACAGTGCTCCATATGTGTCCTCACTAGGGCAGAGCAGAGGGGGAGGAAAACCTCCCTCAACCTGCTGGTCACACTCTCCTTAATGCACCCCAGGATACCATTTGCCTTAGCTACAAGAGCACACTGATGACTCATGGTGAATTTGTTGTTCACCAGGACTCCCAGGTCCTTCTCCACAAAGCTGCTTTCCAGCAAGTCAGCCCCTTACCTGTACTGGTGCATGGAGTTATTCCTCCCCAGGTGCAGGATTCTACCTTTGCCCTTGCTGAAACTCATTAGATTCCACTCTATCCATCTCTCCAGCCTGTCCAGGTCTCTCTGAATGGCAGCACAGCCTTCTGGTGTGTCAGCCACTGCTCCCTGTTTTGTGTCATCAGCAAACTTGCTGAGGGTATGCTGTCTCTTCATCCTGGTCATTGATGAAGTTCTTGAATAAGACTGGACCCAGAACTGACTCCTGAGGAGTCAGGCTGACAGGTCAGTAATATCCAGCATCCTCCTTCTTGCCCTTTTTGAAGACTGGAGTGACATTGTCTTTACTCCAGTCCCCAGGCACCTCCCCTGATCTCCATTCCCTTTCAAAAATGGTGGAGAATATCTTAGCAATAACATCAACTAGCTCCCTCAGCACCTGTGGCTGCTTCCTACTGAGGCCCATGGATTTGTGGGTTTCCAGCTTGTCCAGATGATCCCTAATCTAATTCTTCTTGACCTCCTCCTTCCATCTTCTCTCTTACCTCCAGGAACACGGATTCCTGAGGGTTAGTTTTAGCAATAAAGACTGAAGCAAAGAAGGCATTTGTTAGCTCTGCATTGTCTGTATCCTTTGTCCCCAGGGCACCCACTTAATTCATCAGTGGGCCAACATTTTCTTCCTTTTCCTCTTCCTTTCCCTCTTCCTTTTCCTCTTGATATGGTTGAAGAAGACCTTCTTGTTGTCTTTTATGTCCTTTGACAGATTTAATTACAAGAGGGGCTTGACCTTCATCATTGCATCCCTACATTCTCTGGCAGTGTTCCTACATTCTTCCCGAGTGGCCAGTCCCTTTTTCCATTTGAGTTGTCCTGGAAAATCCTTTCTCATCCATGCAGCTCTCTTGCTTCCTTTTCTTGATTTTTTGTTTTAAAACTCATAGTCACCTCTTAATAATAATAGTAGCAATAATAATAAGTAGCAGGCAAAATCAAAGGTAAATACCTGTCAGTATAAATCCAAAATATGAAGAAAATGTGGGTTTCTTTTTCTTTTTCTTTCTCTTTTTCTTTATCTTTCTCTTTTTCTTTTTCTTTCTCTTTTTCTTCCTCTTTTTCTTCTTCCTTTTTCTTCCTCTTTTTCTTCTTCCTTTTTCTTCCTCTTTTTCTTCTTCCTTTTTCTTCCTCTTTTTTTTTTCTTCCTCTCTTTTTTTTTCTTCCTCTTTTTTTCTTCCTCTTTTTTTCTTCCTCTTTTTTTCTTCCTCCTTTTTTCTTCCTTTTTTTCTTCCTCTTTTTTTCTTCCTCTTTTTTTTCTTCCTCTTTTTTTTTTCTTTTTTTTTTCTTCCTCTTTTTTTCTTCCTCTTTTTTTCTTCCTCTTTTTTTTTTCTTCCTCTTTGTCTTCCTCTTTTTCTCTCTCTTTTTCTTTCTCTCACTTTTTCTTTCTTTTACTTTTTCTTTATTTTTCTTTGTTTTTATCTTTCTTTTCCTTTCTCTCTCTCCCTTTCTCTCTTTTTCTCTCTCTTTCTCTTTTTCTCTCTCTCTCTTTTTCTCTCTCTTTCTCTCTTTTTCTCTCTCTCTTTCTCTCTCTCTCTTTTTCTCTCTCTTTTTCTCTCTTTCTCTCTTTTTTCTCTCTCTCTTTTTCTCTCTTTCTCTTTCTCTTTCTCTCTCTCTCTCTCTTTATCTCTCTCTCTCTCTTCTCTTTCTCTTTCTCTTCTCTCTTCTCTTTCTCTTTCTCTTTCCTCTTTCTCTTTCTCTTTCTCTTTCTCTCTTCCTCTTTCTCTTTCTCTTTCTCTTTCTCTTTCTCTTTCTCTTTCTCTTCTTTCTCTTTCTCTTTCTCTTTCTCTTTCTCTTTCTCTTTCCTCTTTCTCTTTCTCTTTCTCTTTCTCTTTCTCTCTCTCTTTCTCTTTCTCTCTCTCTTTCTATCTCTGGTTGGACTTGATGATCTTTGTGGTCTCTTCCAAGCCTGGTGATTCTGTAATTCTTTCTTTCTCTCTTCCTTTCTTTCTTTCTCTCCTTCTTACTCCCTCTCATTCTTTCAGCTGATTACTCAAAATCATACATTGAAAGGAACTAACATGGAGATTTATGTAGGTGGGTATAAATAATGGCCAATATTTTCCAAAAGGGAAAGCTATAATTAGCTTTTGAAGAACGGTTTAGATTTGCAAGCCTGTACGTTGTTTGGTGTGCAGCTACAAGAGGAAACGCTGGTACCTTTATGGCTTTTGAGGATACTCTTTACTGTTGAGTGATTTATTTATATCTCTTTGCACAACTGGCTTAACTGAATTGTTGTGCTTTTTGTTTGGAGTTTAGTTTATAAGGTATTTTTTACTGTTAAGAATCTCTCACAGAAACTTTTGCTGGGCATCATAGTAGCAGAGAAACAACTGGCGCCCTGAAGTCCTGGAAATAACTCCAAATTAGGAACTTGTAACTGGAGAAGAAAGTGGCTTTTCAGCTTGTGACTAGCAGCTGACCTTGCAGAGCTGGTCATTTCAGCAGGAGGTGGTATTCCCTCTGTGGATCCCCCGTCTGTGTTTGCACAGCAATTACTCATGTTTTGCTTGATGTTGTTTAGAGTGCGTGGGCCACTGAGGCAGCAGAGTTGTGTTCTCAGTAGCCATTATCTTACATAATTCCAAACCTTTAAACCTATTATTAGCTTTTAATGAAAGATCTGTTACTAGCCTCTCTTTCTCACCACATCTGGAGTTTTGAACTAACAAGATAAATTATCAGGCTAAGCACCTTCTGTGTGTTAATAGGTAATTTTTTAGGGACCATTTCTCTCGTTTGACTCTTGTATCATCAGGATGGATTTGCCAGCAAATTGCAGCTGTTTCGAAACACTTCAGGGACATTGATTATGCAGCTGCTGCATGTGGACAACTCCCTTTGACAGTGATCTGGAGAAGCTTTTTCACTAATTGGCTGGACCTCTTGCTTTCTCCCTTTGCTAGACTGCAAACTGATTTGCACAAGGGTGAAAGCTATATTTTCACTTCACCTCAGTCTGATGTGCTCACAAGTGACCCTCAAGTGCCTTTGTAATGAAAGTCTCAAAATGTGGTGTTTGCAAAGTTAGCTTTAGCCAAGTGAAGCTAAACTTCTGAGACTTCTCGTTCTGCCAGTAACAACAGACTGCTCTCTCTCAAAAGAGTCCACAACTGATGTGTAATTTAGTTCACTATTCTGTTGTTGCTCATAGTTAAGCAGGTCCCCTCAGGAGCCCAGGGAATCCAGCCAAGTGGAGGACTTCAGTATGATGCTTCTTATTTACTTTGCAAGTCTGTTTCTGTATGGCAGTCTCACAGAGCACTTAGGAAATAGATTCCTGATGAGAGGGTTTCCAGTGTAACTAAGTCAAGGTCAATGTGCCATACACCCCTTAGAGACTCCTGTCTTTCAGCCAGATTCACACATGAACTTCATGATGCTGCTATTGAAACCATCCTTCCCACAAATTGGAGATTGTCAGTGCAGAGCAGTTTTGTTAATGTCAAATTCAGTCTAAGGGCTGTGAAGTCAATTCTAAGTATTACTTTTCTGCTCAATTCCCTGTTTGTTGTGCTTCCTAGATGACTTTAACAATATTTACTCATAGCAAGTAGTCCAATCACAGAGGAGTCTGCAACAGCATATGCTGAAACTTTTCATTGGTATGTCTGTCTCCTAGATTGCTGCTGGTCAAAAATTCTTAAACACAGGCCTTCATATATCTTTAAATGCATTCAGAAAAAGAAATTAGAGGAGTGGAAAGACTTTGCTGCCAAAATTACAGGCATCAGGTTAAATACTCAGGCTGATGTTCACAGTCATGCAATATATTTAAGGTACGCTTTTCTTGCAGGCTGCAGAAATTCAGGACGTGGCTTCGCTTCCTACTCTGACCTACCTTAGGCACTCAAGAGCAAATTGATTGCTAGAGTAACCCAAGATAGAAGGTGAATTCTGGTGAGCTGAAACAATAACTGATGTGGCCATTATGCATTCAAGTAATAAAACCTGAAATCCTGTGTCTAGAGAATTATCTTGGGTTGTAAATTAATATAGCATTCTGCCGCCTGCCAGGCTGTAATACCACATGTACCTTAAGCTGACCATCAGTGCAAGCTGGCTGCAGGCACGTATTTGGCTCTGAGTTTATTGTGTAGCTGAGAGATGGAACTGAACCTGGAAAGGAGGGCAGGCACAATGCACATTCCTCTGCTCTATCAAACCATAGTTCAGAGCCAATTCAAATACAAACACGAACTGATAAAGCTAGATTTGTCTGTTGAAAATGAGGAAAGCCTGGAGTAACCTAAGAGGAGGCTAAGGGCAGAATATGAACTGATTAAAAAATGTGGGCTGAACTGTTCATGGAAACGTGATTAAATGCAGAGTTCTTTACTGCAAGAGGACAAAAATGTGTTCAGCAAAATAAAGATGAAAAGAATATTTTGGGGTGTGGGGAGATGCTGGTCTTGCCAGGGATGTTTTTCAGTTGTGAAAAGCTAATGCTTCTGTTCTCTGTAGGGGATGGATTCAAGCATGTATTCTGTGGGCTGGGTAACACTCCAGGGTATAGTAAAGAATGAGCCAAGAGGATTATGAAGCAGGCAAAATGTGATTCACTAAAAGGAGAACATATTTGTGTCAGGGTGTCATCTCAAGGATATTGTGTAACTTTTGGAGAAATTATTGACCTAGATTTTCCTTTCTTGGGTGTTTTTATTGTTGTTATTCAAGTTCTGTTTGGGTAACAGTGAAGGTTCTGTGCAACACCTGGCCCAGGGGGAGATGCAGGATGGGAAGAGAGGGGTAGAGGAGAACAAAACAATAACCCTGAATTAGGGAAGGAAAGTTTTTTATCTAAGGAAAACGAGTGGAAAGTTGTGGGAAGGACACATGACTGTCATCCTGTTTCACAGCCCAGGGCCAGGAGTGGTTGAAGGATAGTTCTAGTCCCAGACTCAAATAAATTACAATAACTTGGAGGTAGTTCTGATATGCTTTAGTGGAGCATAAAGGATGTCTGGGATTCTCAGAGTGCCCTGCTCTACCTGAGGAATGAAAATCAGAACAGTTTTATACCTTCTGGTGCTTTCCTCAGGCTGTGAACAGAAAGAGGGGCTTGAGCCCCAAGGACATGCTGTTCATTATGCTTGCAGGAAAATATTCTCTAGATCTTTCTCTCCTGCAGACTCAGTGTGCTCAGTCTCAAGTACTCAATTTTTGGACCCTCCTGTATCTCAGGCACTGGATTGCAACATAAGCCAGTGGTATTATGCTACCTTTAACTGAATGCAGTGGAGCAAAATGTTGTTAATGATAAGCAGACATGTGAGGTCTTATTTCAGCACATGCCCAGTTGCTCACTGAAGACGATAAGAAATTGCAAATATTTCCTCTAATTGATTAGATCTGTCAGAGTAAAAATAACATCGAAGATAAGATAATGGCACTGTAAATTTTGCTTCCTCATTTGCAAAGTGGTTTATGATCCTCTTATTTGCCCAAAGAATTTATATTAAAAGATGAGATTCTCATTCCTCAGCATTTCTGGAGGTCTGGACAAAGCTTCTGGACACAAACCACAACAAGTGGCGTACCAAATAATACCTCTTTGAGCAGCTGTCTCATTTCAAGCAAGCACACTTACTGATTGAAAAATCTTAACTTTTCTTTAGTCACAGCTTAAATGAATGTGTTGTAGTTATTTGAAGTAACCTGAAAAGCTGCACTTTCGAACCTGCCCCAGAGCCTGCTGAAGTCAGTCTTTCTATTTAATCCACTGAAAATGGAGGCGAATTAGGCTCTTTCTGTTTAATTATCCCAACGACAGGCAATGTTGATTGGGTAATACTCTGATCTCATTTTCCAAAAGAAGGACTTTTGGCAAGCAGTCTTCCCTTGTTAAAACCAGATACTACACCTCTGTGATCCTGCTGTCTTTTTGTTGGGATGACCAATAGAGGAAATATTTTCCCTTAATTAAGATGTGAAAAACATTCATAAGGTCACCTCGTCATGGTGGTGAGATTTGTGAATGCTTTGTAGTGGAAAATAATGGAATTCCCTCTGGGAGCAGCATGCCCAATTTAAAATGTAGGATATTGGAAAGACTTAACTTACAAAGTGAAAGCAAATGAATGAAGAGAAATATATAGCCTGCCTTCCTGAGCTGTTTATTTTTCATGCTGCATGGTAATAGCAGAATCATCCTCTATAGCAGAAAGAGAGACCTTTCAGGGACAAAAATTGTGGAACCTCAGTATGGCTGATCCATGAAATTTTACAGTGGATTAGAGTGAAATAGTGCTGGTATAAAAGTGTCATTTGATAGCAGAATTTTGAAAACTTAGAAGAGCACATAGGATCTTTCTCATTGTTATGGATTGATTTAAAAATGAGCTGTCCTTGTAAACGTTTCCCATTTAATTCTGTGAGAAACATGCTGTACTTTCAGTTGAGTTTCCTCACAATTTCCTCTTGATTAAAAAAATATTAGGCAGAATGTCATGCAAATTTTTAACACATGGGAACTGTGTGATCTTGACAACAAAGCAGCTTCAAGGGGTTTGTGTTGTTTTATTGCTTTAGATTGAGCTGCAATGTGTGAATGTAAAGCTTCTGTGAAAACTGAAGACAAGAAATTACCACAGTTCCCTGCAATAACTACAGTTAAAAATCTCTGGAGTACACATTAAGAAAGCAAAATCCTCATCTTAATTTCATACTGTGTTTTAAGCTGTAAAAAAAGAAAATCTAACAAGAGACTTCACTCTTGGCCCCAGTTTGTATTTGTGCTTCAGAATCATGACATCTATTTGGGAGCACTCATAAATCTGTCAAACCTGCACAGCAAAGCAAGACACAGTGTTGTTGCCTTGGACTTTTGGCAGCATCTAGGAAAGAGATTTGTTTGTTTTGTTTTGCTCTGTTGTTTTCCTTGCCAACAGCTTCTAATTGCTAATATGCCAGAGAACTGAAGTAATGTTGTTATTCACAATTTTGGGGCTTTTTTCTCCTTATAAAATGTTGGCAAATTTTATATGCATTTAATACTTTTAACCTTCCTCTTGGTTTTTAAGGTGTAAAAAAAAAACAAACCCCAAAACCCTGCAGATTAGTTTTATTTTATTAGGGTGTGGCCCTTCTCTAGGCTGAATAAAAGAGGCATTGTCCTTTAAAGCACTACATTCATCCTCCTCTTCCAAATAAAGGCTGTGTTTGCATCCAGGCCTACTTGAAAAGGCCTCAGAACTGAGACTTTTTGCCTATCTTGTATCTGTCTTTAATTATACTTTTGACAAAAACTGCCCCTCTGTTGATGGGAGTTTCACCATTTTACCTCAGTGACAACTAAGGAAGTAGTAGACAGAGATCCTTGTCTGCTGTTGATGCTATTATTTGAGTAAATTAGTATTTATAACAATCTATTGAGCCCTTAGCTTGATGTGCATGATGTTTCTATGCAATGTATTATGGCTACATACACAGCAACCTCCTGAGTGAGGAAGAAGCAGTGCTGCACAGCGTAGGGGATTTCTGTATAGCATGACTGGTAGACAAACCTGACCTCGTGGCAGGTTCATTGTGTGTGTGGAAGTTAAATAAGGCTCTTAAATTTGCCCTGTGCTTAAATTATCTTGAAGCCATCATGGTTTCCCTTGTTCTTGCTATGAAAGACCAATCCGTTGTCAGAAACTGGCAGCACAGATTCTTTCCAGATGTTAAAGGAACTGCTTAAAGTTAAATGGACCTAAATAGCAAGTGATGATTTTTACTTATTCTTTTCATTATGTCAGAATGACAAAGGGACTTACCAGTTCCTCGTAATCTGATGGCAATTGGTAAGTATATGAATAAGGAAACAGTAGCAGCTGGGAGTAGGAGTGAATCGTCAAGTACGCCTTGATTGTAGAAAGATGTTCACGAATAAAATCAGCCAAAGCCTTGGTCTCTTTTTCAGACTCGGGGGCAGAGCCGCAGTATGTCTCATCACATGGATAGTGTGAGGCCCCAATGGCTGGGAAGAAAGGTAAATTTAATCAGTATTTAATGAAAAAATGTGGTGGTTAGGAGAGTGTTGTTATACCACTTCTGCAGATAAGCCTTGGAAATCCTGCTGACACACGTGCCGCATCAGAGGAGAGAATATTTGATTGCATAGTTAAGACCCTGGGCAGGCTGACACAGCATTAAATAAATATGCCCTGTACAGTGTGCATAGTTGGGAAAACATGAGTATTGATGGAAAGCCCTGCATTATGTAAGTGATTAGGGATATTGAGTTGTTTCAGTGCTTACCAGTCCTCTACTTGCATATTGCCCCTTTTCTAAGACGCTTCTAGGAAACAGCCAAGCAGAAATCACTCCAAAGGAACCCTCTCCACTCAGTAAAGCAAACCAAAAGAAAACTTTTTTGACTTCTGTTCTGAACTCATAGAGGGGTGTATTTGTATTTATAGTTATATATATGTCTACATATACATTTATATTTGTATGTATGTATATGTAATGCATATGCGTGTGTGTTTGTATTGCATATGTGTGTGTGTATGTATGTGTGTCAGGGTTTATATATGCACATATGTGTGTGCATGTGCTATATGTTCACAGAAGTAATCATACTGATGGCACTAGTAACCAAAGTCTGTTTTTTGTCCAAAACTGCTCAAAAAATTGAACACAAGCTACTCCACAATGCTCTACTGGTGCTCTTCACTCGAGCTTAAGCTGGCCTACCATCAGGTAGGGAAAATTAATAATTATCTTGACTACTGTGGTTCTATATGACTGCTTTGCAGCTACTTTTTAGATGATACTTACTGCCCCAGCCAGCATTAAAATTCCTGTTGGGGTCTGTACCAATGCAGCTGGTCCCAGTGTTTTTAGAGCGTGTCTTTCTCCACATGCGGTTCTGAAACAGCGCAGTGAAACACAGATTAAACCTAAGAGAAAGCTCTAACAGTTGGCTTTTCCAGCAATGTTCTTCCTGAGAAAGAAGAATGTACTTACATTTGTCCAAGTGTAGATGTAACCATCAATATTAACAACAGGCAAAACATAGAAGTCCAAGTTGTTGAGAAGTGTGGTAATGACAGTATCTTTTTCGTAGGTCTCAACAGCCTAGTTGGAGAAAAGTAGAAGCTGATGATGTATTCATAGGTCTGTATCTCCTCTGTGTATTTAAGAGCTTGGAATTAATACATGTGGTGGGCAAAGTCATCCAGGTCAGTCTACCATGTGAGATGGCTTCTCTGTGATGTTACATACACTTAGAGGATTTACACTGATTGTCCTGGCTGGCCAGGCAATACGGTCTTGGCCAGTGCTAGGCTGGATGTACAGAGGGAAGGTCCCTCTACATGTCATTCAACTAATGCTACATGGAGTAAGAAGATTGCACTGATCACCCAACAGACTCCATGAGAAAACCCCAGTCAGCCCACTCAAACCAAACTGCTGTTAGAAAGTCATCTCATTCCTGCTGATAAATTACATGACAAAGAAATGTTGATTGTGAGCAGGTTAATATATCACCAGTAAGAGAAGTCCATCTGCTAGCTTCTTGTTTAGTAAAGGGGCAAGATTCTTGTCCCTAAATTCTCCCTACTTCCTGTCACCTTAAAGGTTTGGATTTTATTTATGTAAGAAGGAAGAATCTTTATTCCTTTTTTATTTCTTTGTCCGTTGTACAGAGAAATTTTCTCAATAGCCAAAACTGTAGAGAGTATTTCCAAAGGACACCCTTACACATTTCCAGTCATAATGTGGATGCACGTAGTCATAGGGAGGCAGAGCTTTTCTTCCACTTCCCAAACACATCCATTGAATAACAAGCATTAGAACTCCTGCCATAAACCTGTATATCCTGTTTTTTTTCATGGCCTGGCACTTTGTAGGCTTGGTCACAGGTTTATATCAGTGTCAAGGGAGCATGCAGCGATCGTGAGCATTTGCTCTAAGAAGTATGTTGCACTCATGTTTCCTTTACTGAAATACTTTACAGACATAAAGGACAACACAGTGAGCAACATGACAGAGAAAAGCATCTTTTGTACTCTAAATAGCAAGTGTGAAGGTTGGGTATAGGATCTAGAAAAGAAATTTCAGATTACTAGAACTCACTTGTACATGTGGTTTAAATAATTATCTTGGCCTGCATCAGGAAGAGTGTGGCCAGCAGGAACAGGGAATTTATTCTGCCCTAGACTCAGCACTGGTTAGGCCACGTCTTGAGTCCAGTTCTGAGCTCCTCAATTTAAGAAGGACATTGAGACACTTAAAGGTGTCCAGAGAAGGGCAACGAGGCTGGGGAGGGGTCTGGAGCACAGCCCTGTGAGGAGAGGCTGAGGGAGCTGGGGTTGTTTAGCCTGGAGAAGAGAAGGCTCAGGGAAGATCTTATTGCCCTCTACAACTCCCTGAAGGGAGGTTGTAGACAGGAGGGGGTTGGTCTCTTCTCCCAGGCAGGCAAGCAGCACCAGAACAAGAGCACACATTCTCAAGCTGTGCCAGGGGAAGTTTAGGCTGGAGGTGAGGAGAAAGTTCTTCCCAGAAAGAGTAATTTGCCATTGGAATGTGCTGCCCAGGGAGGTGGTGGAGTCCCCATCCCTGGAGGTGTTCAAGAGGGGATTGGATGTGGCACTTGGAGCCATGGTTTAGTTGTCAGGAGGTGTTGGGTGATAGGTTGGACTTGATGATCTCTGAGGTCTTTTCCAGCCTGATTGATTCTGTGATTCTATGTTTTGAGCTTTTATGCTTGCTTTAGTTTGTTTGTTTGGGGTTTTTGTTTGCTTGTTTGAGCTTTTGTTTTTGAGATACAGGTAAGAATCTGTCTTGCTCATGTTTTTCTCTAGGTTTTCTTACTTTTATGTCTAGAAGCAATCCCAAGTGAACCGATGATGGTGCTCAGAAGACCACACTTTGAAAGCACTTGTGCCTATCCACACTTGGATCTACTGAGCAGAGCCACTGCTGGTGTCAGGTATTCCCATTAATTAAGTGACCAGACAGTGAAAATGACAGCTGTAGTGACGTGAATTGCTAAGAGAAAAATGGTAGCACATACTGTCTGCAGCCTCATTAGGAGATAATGAAATCACATTCCCATTGACTCCACTGAGATGTCACTTTCAATTTCCACTGCTCCCTACACAAAACCGCATGGCTGTCTGATAAGACTGAGATTACACTTGGCACCAGTGCCTCTGCCAGTGTGGCTCACTCACGTACTTTGGCTTTCTTTTGTTTGGGTTTTAAACCCCAGCTGTTGCTTCTCAGCTTGTTGGTTTTTCAGTCTTACAGCAGGAATTCTTACAAAATTTAAGATTCAGTCAGTGAGTCATTCTGCTAAATTCATTGATCTCCCCTGCTCAAGGGGAGTATACCTCTTCTGTGTGGAGAAGGCTGTGCCGCATTTGATAACTCTCACCTGCTTTGTATTGGTAGTGAGGAGAAGGGAAACACAAAGGAGATAAAATTAATTCAAGGCCCAAAGTATCCCTGCCTGAAGTGAAGCTAATTTTACCTGTGCAGCTCTTTCCTGAGTATGGTTTCATGTTGTCACAACTGTTCTGTACAACTTGAAAGTGGCAGCTCAAAGGGATGTATATGCATCTCCTTCTTCCTGAGGGGAGTTTAGGGAGCTTCATCTATAGCCTTTCTCCACTCCCAGGTACGTTTCCCTAGTGCACGCTGTGCTTAGCTGAGGGTAGGTTCCTATTCCCTCTTTCCCTTACTGAGTAAAGCTGGTTGCAGGGAATGCAGCAGCTGATGCTGTAGGAAGACAGCTGTCCTGATGTGCATTCAGATGCCTTCTGGTGTGCCCTTGACTTTTCATATTCCCTACTCCTTATAGCTATGTAAAGAACATGACTATGTTTATAGTGTTACTAGATCTGTTTGCTTGTCTGTTCCCTTTCTCTGACTACAAGTGCCAAAATCAGTTTATAGACTGTGTAAATAACCCTTGTGTTTGTCAGTACCTTTTACACATGCTTTGGGACAGTCTTAAACTGCTGAAAGGCTCCAGGTCCAACTATTAAGATTCGGTTTGAGAAGTTAGACCCTAACCATAAGCGGTGAGAGAAAGGTTGTGTGGACAAATGTTTAAAGGCAATGTGCAGTGGCCTTATTTAAAAGTAGGATGGTAATATGTAAGGGCCTCAGCTCTTGCTGCTCACTTAAGATTTTCTTAAACACAGTGACATCTAGTAAAATATTTTTTTCATCATTAAGCTTACTGACCTCTTTCACAAACCACTGGCAGAAAGCAGGGGAGATCCACTCTCTTGCGTGGATACCACAATCTATAAAGATGGCCTTCTTATTTGGACCACTTTTTCCCACCTAAGGAAAAAAAACACAAAACCAACCAAACAGAAAACCAGGTATTGAACAAAATCATTTGCATGCAGGATGAGGCAGTCAGCTTGCTGACCTGAAAAGTAAGATTTTATACAATTATGGCATCCCTTGATTAACTTAAATCTCTGGAGCGCTCTTAGCCCTTAGGTAGCCATCACTTTTGTGCTAAGACCACAGACTCTCAAAAATTTCTTTTGTATTAGTGTAGATAAGCCTCCCCCTTCAATCATTTGATGATTCTGTACTGTTGATTTATTTCCTACAGTGTCTCCAAAAGTTGGCCTTGCTTACTTCAGTGAGATATTCTTGTCAATGCTCATGCAGTGTTGGTAGGTAATCTTTATCCTTTCACCTTTACTTAGCACATTGTGTCTTATTTATTCATAAGAGTTATGCAGAAAAAGTTGTTGTTGTTGTGGTTTACCCCATCTGGCAATGAAGCACCACACAGCTGCTCACTCCCTCCCTGCCCCAGTGGGATGGGGGAAGAGGATTAGGAGAGTAAAAGTGAGAAAACTCATGGGCTGAGATGAGACCAGTTTAATAATTGGCAGAAAGGGGGGGAAAAGGCAGTAGCTATAATAATATAATATGAAAACAAGGAGAGAAAAATAAAACTCAAGAGAAGTGATGCCAATGAAAACAATTGCCTAGACAGTCCCTGAGCAACAGCCCCCTAGACCCTCTTCCTTATGGTTTATTGGTGAACATGACTTTGGATGGTATAGGGCATCCCTTTGGTTGTTTGGGGTTGACTGTCCCAGCTGTGTCCTCTCCCAGCCTCTTGTGCACCCTCAGCCTACTCACTGGTGGGGTGAGGTGAGAAGCAGAGAAAGCCCTGACTGTGTGAGCACTGCTCAGCAGTAACTAAACATCCCTGAACTATCAATATTGTTTCCAGCACAAATCCAGAGCACAGCCCCATACTACCTATTGTGAAGACAATTAACTCTATCCCAGCAAAAAGCAGCACAAAATTGTATGTGATGAAGAGACAAAACAATTTCTTGTTTACTGCTAGAGAGATTGACATTTATAGATCCTTTTAGAGTCAATAGTATTGCAAACAACAGATGGAGAGAACATCAAAGCAGATGATCACTCAAATCTCTCTCAATTTGTGCTTGAACGTCTAATAATTCCTTATGCCTCTTTAAACAAAAAATAACCTTGAAAGCTGAAAAAAATCACAGTAGTAGAGAGCAGAAGTCTGTCAGATTTTATACAAAATGTGTATCACTGTCTTAGTGTCATTAGTGTGTTGATAAATGTCATCCTCTCATGGTGGATAGTGGAGGCAAAGGCTGGCACACAGAAATCCAAGCACTTACTTTGAGAAGGTATATTTGTCGTCCTTCGTATGTTTCCCCAATTACGCTGCGAGAGACGAGGTCTGGGTTCTGAGCAGCGATGTCAGCAGTCCAAGCAGCGATCTGGTTAATAGGGAGGTTACATTTAGTGATGCCTCTTTTCCTCAGGTCCAAACTAATTAGTTCACTGCCTTCAAGCCAAGTCTAGTCTGAGCTAGTATTTCATACAGTTTGTAGATTTCCAGGAATTCATACTTGCCCTGGAGCTAGATATCTGAATTAAGGTTTCTCTAGTATGAATTGATCTAAACCCATCATTGGAGTATCACTGCTGGATTACACAGAATCACCAAGGTTGGAAGAGACCTCAAGGATCATCAAGTCCAACCTGTCACCACAGACCTCATGACTAGACCATGGCACCAAGTGCCACGTCCAATCCCCTCTTGAACACCTCCAGGGACCCCTTTGAATGCTGGCCCAATATAGTTATGGCCTTGTCACCCCTCAAACTCTCTTAACAAAAGAAAATGATTGTTCTTGTTAAGCTGTGCAGATTGAATGCCTTAAATACTCTACATGTTGTAATATTTTTCAGTTTCATGGCTCTTTTATTCATCATCATTCTTGACTTACTGACAGAAGTGCTGGACAGGGATTTGTAGGAACAGTGCACCAATGCTCAACAGAGATGTAAGTACATCTCCTTCATTCCATTTATTATTTAAGGGAAGTAATAACAGCCTTTATTGTCTAAACATTGCAGCAGATTCCCTTTGTTACAGGTGCCTTCAGAAGCTCACAAAAATGTTGTCATAACCACACAAAAGAGCATTCCATGCTCAAAGAGCTATCAATGGAGTAAGAAAAAGACAGGAAACAGCAGACAGATCTAGAGGAACTGGCAAGGAAATGCTATAAATAATAGTTGGCATTATGGATGTGGCTGGGTTTTCACATGCCAATAGCATTAGCAGAGTCAGAGGTGCTTTTGTTCTTATTTTTAAATGGCCTTGTAAGAGGAGACAGACTTTTTCTTTTCATTTTTTTTCCCAAGGAAAGTTCTGATGGGAGAAAATTGGATAGTTCTGTATATGTTGTACAGGTACCACCTGGAAAGGAAATACAAATTTCCTTGTTTGAAAATGTACAAAGTACTTAGTGGGCAATGATCACAACAGACATAAAAGATTTTTGCAAGGAAAGACATAAAAGGCAGAGTGTCTCACTTTTAAGTATAAAAACTGTGATGCAATGGATGATAAGGAGGCACTGCAAAGATGTGAAGAGTGACATGGCTGAGACTTAATGTCAAGAAAAATTAGCATGGCTGGGGAAAAAACAGGAGGGAGGAGGGGAGAGCTTATGAGAGAAGATGAAGAGCTGGAAGTGAAGCAAGGAATGGAATCATGATTTTTAGCAGAGGAGGTGGGAGAAGTGAAGCAGATCACTTGGTCATTGCATTTCTGCCAGAGTTCCTTTGCAGCACTGGAAGCAAAAGTGGGCATAGGAGGTTGGGTTATAGAGATTAAGTCAGTAATAGGCAATAAAGGAAAAGAGGAAGAAGAGTTTGAAGGAGTTATGATCATCGAATCATAGAATAGTTTGGGTTGGAAGAAACATCTAGAGGTATTCTAGTCCAACTATTAGGTCACTATTAGGCCTCTCCAGAGCCTTCTCTTCTCCAGGCTGCACAACCCCAGCTCCCTCAGCCTGTCCATAGCAGGGGTGTCCCACCCCCCTGATCATATTCATGGCCCTCCTCTGGATCTGCTCTGTCAGGTTCCATGTATGGAACAGAAGAGGGAAAGGGAAGAAGGCTGGAAGGATGTCAGAAGCCATTTTGACTAGAGAGGCTAAGGTATTGAGCTGCTAAGGTGGTCAACTTTTAGACTTTACCGTTTCCCAGTCGTTGTACTTCTCATAGCTGTATGCAGTGGTACGAGCCTTGTTGTCCAGCTGGGCATCCAGGGCAGCCTGCAGGTCATCAATCAGAACTCTGCAATAAGGCACCACAAAAACCATGAAGAGGAACAGTTTGCTGACAGGGAAGTAAGCACCAGGCAGACATTTCAGGGTCTTCCTGGAATAAAGGCTGCATGGATTATGAAGTGAAATGTGGCAAGATTGATTTATACACTTGAAAATGAGATACATTAGGTTAAAATTTCAACCTACTATCTGTTTCACTCTTGCCACCAGAATGATCAGATTCCTCCTGCCTGCTTATTCCCCTACTAACCTGCCTACTTATTCCCCTACTAACAAACCTCCACGATGGCAACAGTTTGCTTTAAGAAGAATGGCAATGCTGAGAGAGATTGTGTGTGGAAAATGAGCTCTGGTTTACCTGGTGTCGCCATGTTGTCTCTGCCTCAACAGGAAAAGGGGCCTCCCTTAACTTTATGAGGCTGGAGTAGACTTAGACTGCAACAATCTAACTCTCCCATGCAACAGCCCAGAGATGTTTGCCTGATGAAATTCTCTGTCAAACCAAGCTCCCAAAGTTTAGGTGTGGTTTGACAGCTCTATTGCAGGTGGCGTTATCCATCTTCCAAGCTACTTTACTGCATGTAAGGTGGGTTATTAAAGTAGAAAATCCCAGCATCCTGTCTGGATTGGTTGGATCTCTCCCCTTCATCTTTCTCGAGCTAACACTAAGGCACAGCTCATCGTCAAGCATGCTCTTGAGGACCTTTTGCTTGTATTTCAACCTTGGCTATCAAAAAATGAGATCCTCTTGTTTTTCCAGTGCTCATCTTAACATTCTTACAAATCTTAGACATCGGGATATGTCCTTGATCGTTTGTGATTTGGATAGATGAGCGGGAGGCCAGTGTATGAGGCACCACCAGCCTTCAGAACAAACAGTGCAAATGACTACATTGACATGATGCCACGGCACTGCAGCTGCACTTCAAAAGGATTGTAACAGCCTGGGTTGTCAAGGACACTCCACTCAAGTTTGTCAGGGATGCCTTCCAGACATTATGGCCTTTGTTGCAATCAGAAGATTTGTGCATGGGCCTGAACAAGTTCATGAATATGACAGGGAAAAACTAACACATGCAGAGTAACTTCTCTTTTGCTGAAAAGGAAATTCCATTGCAACTGGATTCCTGTGCTGCATGTGGGCTGTGGCACTACTGAAAATTATTTCTTCTAGAGTATTTTTATATTCTGTTCCCCCAGTGGCATCCAAATTAGACATGGTTAACACGAGGCCAGTAAGCTCAGGGATGAATTATCCTCATATTTAGTAGATGATAAAAAGTTATGTTTCATGAGAACTGTGTGGAGCCCAATGAAGGAGTTCCGCCTGGTGGCAATGAATGAGGCTGAGAAACAAAAACTCTCTGCTCAGCCATGTGAACTTGTGAGAATTTGATCAAGTGTACTGACTTTCCATGTCTGAGTACTTGATGTTGACAGATATCCACTACACATTGAAGAACCCTTATAATCAAACTGGCATGAGCCAATTTCAGTGCTCAAGTAGAGCTAAAGAAAAAATGCAGACAGACAACCTCACTTCGCTCTAGCCCAAAGTCAGCTTCTCATCTGCTGTCAATGCTTGCTTAGTGAGTAGAAGATATGAAATATATGCAACTGCCTGATCCTGCTCTTTTCTCCTTCCTCTCCCATTAGTGCTACTCACTACAATACTTCCATTCTCAGAGCTGTGTAATGTGGCAGCGTGGCCTCTTCCCTCCACTTATGCTGCAGTTGTAATCAGTCTTGGAAACTCAGGGCTTTTTTAGTTGTGGAGGGTATACTTCCAAAATATTTAAGCCAATTAAGAGTTCTTTCTCTGGAGAAATCCTTGCCATTCATCTGCTGTGTGACTGAGTAAGCCTAAAGGTGTTCTGGGAGTCTGTTCTCCCTACTCCCTTGGCCCTTCACTTGGCAACTGTCTTCCCTTTGCCACCAGTTTTGCTCCTCTAGCTATCATTCTGCAGCTTAAAGAACTGTGTGAGGAGCCCCTCATGGTGGCCCTTGGGGCTCACCATTTTCTGGCTTCAGTTCCCTGATACTATCATACAAAACTCCCTGATGTTCTTTCTGTCTCTTTCTCAACCTTTGCTGCCTTCTGTCTTGAATGAGAACTTTTTTTTTCCCCTTCTGTACTCCAGCCTTGTACTGCAGGGAGCTTTCACCCTGGGGAAGTTCCTGGTAGTAAGCCTTTGCTTTCTGTCTCTTATCTCTATCCACATTTCAATTCACCTCTTTAATACAGTCCATTTGAACTGCCATATGAAAGCTGAACCCTGTAGAGGCATCCACAGTAGAGATTAAGTTTATGACAGGAAGTCTGGTTGACCAATATGAAAATATCAAACACATTTCTCCCAATATTTAATCTTCTGTTCAAAGAGCACAAACTTACCTGTACTCCACTCCACTTTTTTTCAGAAGATCTTCAACCTCAAAAGAGTCAGAAGCCTCAACTCGGAAGTCAACTTGCATTTTTGGTCTTACCAGAGTGGCAGAGTCTGGCTGCCAAAAGTCAACCTGAAAGAAGGCATCCATATAGATGTGTTTTTTAGGTGGATGTGTTTTTTAGGTGGATGTATATGTGCTGGTTATCTTGCTTGTGATTAATGTACCAAAATTCATTCCTATCCTATTATGCAGCCTTGACCTTGCTTGCCAGAATTATCAACCTGAATTCTAACCCGAAATTGTTTAAGAAGATTGCATTAGGCCCTGCAGTTTATATGGCAGAGTTCTGGAGATGGCAGTGGCAGTTTCACAAATGCCAAGTATTCTGCAGTGTCTGAGTGCATACAGACTGATAATTATTAGAATTATCTTTACAACTTCTTGCATTCTTTTTACAGATTGCTTTAGAGTTTTTTGCCTGTGTTAGATAGAAGTAGGCTCCTCTGCTGGAAAAAACCTGTTCTCTTTATGAATACTTTTAGGACTCAGTTCACTAAAATTGGTATGAGGAACATGCATTGGAAGGTGTTTAGTTCAGGGTGGACAAATGACAGTGCTATTTCTCTCTCATGTGTTTTTGCCAGTCAGCTTCCAGACATCTGGATTTAGTGTCCTATTAAAGGCCAATGAAAGCAAAGCTGGTTTGCCAGTCCTTTTTAGCCTTTAGTCTCATGAAAGTAAAGGAAATTGGGAGTGGTAGGCATGTTCATGAGCTATGTGCCTTCATGTGAGATGGCTATTTCAGGATATAATGCTACAGGAGTACTGATTGTTTGCTTTGTATAACAATGGTAGCCTTTCTTTCTTTCTTTCTTTCTTCCCTTCTTAAAAGAAAATAAAAAGCAAACAATCCCTTTGTGCTACACAGTTAAAAGCAAGCATGGTGTGTTTATTTTCTTAATATTGGCAGCACCATTCCAATGGTATATTCTACAGAATACTGCTCCAGCCTGCCTGTTGATGATAGTTCTCCACATCTGTACCTCGTTAAAAATACCATCCTTTCATCCTACAGATAATGGTGTCTTTTCCACCAACAGCTATTTTACGACATCAAAGCCCAAGAGAAATATTGAAAACACATTTTCTGCCTTTATTGTTTTTCCTAATGTCATTGTGTCATCATATATCTACATCAAGGTCACTGAGAAGTATGCAGCTTGGTTGGAGGGAAAGGACGCTTTAAAGGCAAGTAAGAGAAGAAAAGATGAGATGAGAGATTAGAGGCCAGGCAAAAGTTCACTTTATGGGGAGTATGGATTTTTAGATTATTTTCATGAGCAAAATGTTTGGCCTGTGATGGTGAAAATTCTAGTAGCTGCAATTTCCATGTTTTATCTGATATGCTCTTGAAGGTTCCCCACACTGAACACACCATTTCAGATTAATTTACTCTATGACAAAAGGACTGGTGTTCAGGCTGAGTTAACTAGCCTCTCTAGAGTGATACTGAAATGTGTTTGTACAGCTCTAGCTTTGTCACCTTCTCCTGTTCCTTCTGAGGAAACACTCCACGTGAATGGAGTCAAGTAATCTTGCCTTGATTTCAGCAACATGGCTTATTTTTTTCTTCTTTAAAAGGTATATGTTAGTTAAAACAAAAGGAGAGATGTTCCTTTCAAATGCAATATAGCCTCTTCCCCAAGTTCTTTACCTGGATGTTGCTGGCAAGAGAGTTGATGATTTCCACCTGCTTATCATTGTGTGGAATCACACGAAACACTTTATGCCTGCAAGGGGAGAAAAGGGTTGAATTTGAAAGAGGTAAGTCAGTTGAAAGGCTTTTGCTCATGCAGAAGAAATTGTGCAAATATAAAACTTGATGTCTGTTCTTACCCATCAAAGGCATGATCCTGCAGGTGAGCAGAAACAGCTGCAGCACCTAAGAGAACCAAGAGTGCCCACATTTTTTTTTGAGAAACCCCAAGGTTCTGCGCTGCTTTTATAACCTGTTTTGCCCTGCTTCTTATCAGTTATACCCCAGAACAAAGCACTGTCCAGATGACAGATTATTCCCTTGGCCTTGTTTTATTTGCACACTATTTATAAAACGTGTTTTACTCCACACCTGTGAAAACAGCTGAAAGTCTCAGGGCAGGCTGGCTGAAGAATCTTGCTGCGTCAGTGGGATAAACTCTTGGTACAAGAAAGTGAATTTAATGTCTCTGTTTTTATGTTGTGTGTGAATTTGGATTTTTGGGGGGTAATAATTTGATTGCTGGATTACACACTTCATAATACTTTCTTGTGACTTTATGTGTGGTAGATGTCTATCAGAAGTTGTTGCAGCATGACTGGTCTTAATCACACACTGTCCTGCTTCCTGAATAATGTGAGGCTGACTCTGACAAAGGAAGAGGAAACGTAGTTGAGATGTGCCGATTCTCTTTTTCTTTGCCAACAGAGGAGAACAAGTACTGATCTTGTTCTTTGATTTGTCATGAAAACTTCCAAGTCAAGTGTCTGCAGAACTAAGAGTGTAGAAATTTTTAGTCACAGTCGAGTTGTACATATCCTCCACATAATGCAGTCACTGATTCTTGCATAGTCTCTTAATTTAATCATGTAAAAAATCAGAGGCTGTATCATTTCATTTAAGTACTACTGTAGGCATTACATGTAGGCCAAAAAGATCAAGTTAAACATGGTTGTACTAAAGGGTTTTTAGCTTTACCTTTCGTGTTGTGCCTGAGCTGTCTGGGAAACAATTGTGTGCTTGCATCGCTGCACTTGCATCTGTTAAGTTTTCATTAGCGAGTGCTTGGCATTAAATGTAATGTTAATTGCCTGTTGATGCTGTGTCCTGAGGTGACTGATGTTTGCAACAGGGAGCCTCTAAATGAATCCATTTGTAAATAAGTAAAGACTGGTATTTCTGGTTTCTGTTATACATAAGTGACCAAACACATTAAAGGGGTTCAGACGCAGGCAATCTTGAAGATATTCTTTGACTCTGTACCTGCTGTTTTGCAGAAGTCTACCTAAAGTCATGTCATATAATATGTGAAAAAAAATATTCAATATCAACATATTAATCTCCTATTAAAAGAGTTACAGTGCAGAAATGTGACCATTTTAAGACTGAATGTGGCGTCAGACCTTGCACTTAGTGTGTTGTAAGGTTCTCTGAAGTCAACTCAGTAAAACTGCAACAGCCTTATATACAGAATGCCTAGAGATATATTTTTAAGTCATTGTACCAAAAATTCAGCAGTTTATGCTTAACAATATGACCCATGATGACTAAGTTCATAAAAGGAGATTCCAGAGCTGCATGGAGCCTATTTATCCAGAACTGCCTTTGCCAAATTGTAGGGTTTGAACTTACTTTACAATTAATGACCTAATTTGTAGCACTGCAGGCTCTTACCCAGCTATAATCTTCCTTAGAGTCACGTCTCCAAAGAAGGATGAGAGCAGGAGCTATTCTGACAGAGTGCCAAAACAATACTGCAAAGTCTTCAGAAGTTTAATTTTTCAGTTATGAGATGTATGGTATCGAATAAAATGGTCTGATCCCATGAACACTGCTAAGACAATAGTGTGGAGATGATCAAGCCCAGATCTTGCAATGAATAAATCATCACAAGAAGTAATCAAACAAATTGCAGATGTCATCATTCCTTGTTGAGCACTGAGAAGCATCTAGGAGGCAGAGGACTACCAGATTTCAGTGCTCGAGCTTACTTTTGGGAAATCCTTTGCTTTTCCTTGTAGTTGGAAGTGGTGGGGGTTTCTTTTTTGTGTATGGGTTGCTTGGTTGTTGCTTTTTTTTTCCTCTCTGAATGATCACAGATGCAGCAGTACTGCCATCAACTACTGAGCTGGCAGGCATTATTGAATACTATAATTTCTAACAGCAGCCTTTACTGTTTTCATCCCCAGATCAGGTCAGAAAAAAACCCAAGCCACTGACCTGGAATATGCTACTTAGGTGATTCATTTTGCACCTCAGGTTTGATGGTGGTTTGTCAGATTAGCTCATAAACTGGCTCTATGGGCATTGTCTTGTTTTTCTCACTGTATAATATAGATGCTTAATATTTGTATGATAAAGAGGCAGCATGAGGATAAATAAACCAGCAAATTAAATTTGGTTAAGCCATCTGTTCTTTTTAGCGCCTGGTTACAAGCCAACAGTGCATCAGTTGTCCATGGCTGAGTAAACCTTGGCCTCTAGTACTTAATGCTGAGTGCAGAAGCTGTGGTATTACCTCTGAAAAGATTAATTTTATTATTTCTTCTATTTTTTTTTGTAAATCAAGAAAGTAACAAAGTCGGTTGAATCCCAAAAGGAGAGGGTGTAGCCATTTTCGTCAGGACATGTATTTTGTTATCAAACTGAGTGTAACAGTCCAAGGGTACATAATGTCTCTTTTTCTAGGAGTTTTGGTATCTGCAGATTTCCTGAAGCAAAGAGTTTGTTGAGCTCTGTTTTAAAAAGGTCTTCTGTCAGTTACAAAATATTATCCATCAGTTCTTATAATCCTTGATTGACTAAGTCATCTTCTTTGTATTGTTTGGTATTTATTACATTCCAAGAGATCAGTCAGAAGCTCCTCAATGCCCAAATCTTAACACTGCTTATGTATGTAGTCAGTTCCTAACGTGTGCCTCAGACCAGCCACAGAAGTTTGAATTATGGGCACCCTCTTGTCATCAATTATTTGTTAGGGTAATATTTCTTCACCTTAGTTTTGAAGAGAAATGCTATTGAATGTATTCTGAAGACCTTTGAGAGTACTTTGAAGAGGGCAGGATCTGCCATCTAGCACATGCTCCAAGCTTTCTTGGTACTTCTTCTGTATTTATATATTATTAATACAATTCATCAAAGGCTTTTTCAACTTCAGTGTCCTGGGACATGCTCATATCCTACTGTTTTGGTAGCTGTGGGTAGGCATCTTATTTTTTTTTTCATGTTTATTTATTTCTCACATTTGCAGATATTATTTAACATGTGAACAGGTAGTGGATCAGGAGAGGAAAGAAGACCTGGGGTATGGAGCAAAAATAAAGTGGCTCTCATGACTTCAGGATGTGTTTCCACTTCTGCAATTGACTCATCAGGTAAGAAGCAGCAAAATCTGTCACTGTTCTTTTGTAGGGTCAATGAATTCTTGCCAAAATACCTCCTGTGAAGTAGGAATCATATTTCTCACATTCACCTCTAGTGTTTAGGATTAGAACTGAATCTGTTGCAGCTTCATTATATGATCAATGCACAAATTGCTTAGTGCTTAGAAAGTATTTTATATCCCTAGCTAGAAGTTCTTATGTGCATCATATACATTCAGATTCTTATTTGCCTGCAAAGAAGTGTGAAATATAGTAAAATGCAAGCAGTGAATAAAGATATAGGCAGTGCCAGAATTCCCAGCAATCAACCACCAAGAAACTGATTAGTAACCAAATAGATAACAGAGGAGGAAGATGAAGAAGAGGAGACTCAGGGGTGACCTTATTGCTCTCTACAACTACCTGAAGGGAGGTTGTAGACAGGCAAATGTTGGTCTCTTCTCCCAGGCAGCCAGTACCAGGAGGACACAGTCTCAGGCTGCGCCAGGGGAGGTTTAGGTTGGATGTTAGGAAGAAGTTCTATACAGAGAGAGTGATTGCCCATTGGAATGGGCTGCCCAAGGAGGTGTTCAGGAGGAGGCTTGGCGGGGTGCTTGGTGCCATGGTTTAGTTGATTAGGTGGTGTTGGATTGGTTGATAGGTTGGACATGATGACCTTGAAGGTCTTTTCCAGCCTGGTGTATTCTATGTATTCTATGTATATTTAATGAAACAGTGGGAAGAACTGACTCCACACCCATTGGCTATGGACATCTTCTGCTTAATTAGCTGTCCCTGGGATGGGCTTTCTGTCATGGTCAAGAGTGTGATGAGTTCTCATACTCAAGCCTAATCCTGGCATCTGCAAAGCTGGTAAGGGTCATGTCATGACTCAGTGACAGCTCAAAGATGCAAAAATCATAAGGTCCTTCACCTTACACTTTTTAAGCTGCAGAGATGTGCATGTAGTATCATGAGAGAGATCACACCTACAGTGAAAAGATGATAATCTTAACCAGTAGATGAGTAGCTAGACACTCAGTACTTCAACTAATGGAAGCCAGTTGAAATTTTATCTTCTTGCAGTATCTGTAGGAGTTTCTTGTCTGGTGTAGATCAGCACAAGATTTACACCTATCTAATGTCTCCAGCAATGCCAGAACCAGATGGTGCCAAGGTAGTGATGGAATTATTCTGTAACAAGATACAGCAGTATCTGCCCACTGTTGAAGCCTCTCTAGGATATCTACTAAAAGTTGTTAGCATGTTGTCTTTCTCAGTATTCCCCTAGTTCCCATTCTGGGCTCTGCAGGGGCTGAAGGTAAATCAGACTGTCTGTGAGCAATCATCCACCTCCAGTTTTAACAGAATGATCTAGACAGACAAATGAATCTCCATTTCATACAGCTAAACATGATCCAGATAGTGGTGCTGCGTTGGAGCTAACAGCACAGCTGGACGACCATGAGTAGGAACAACAATAGACAATAGGTAACAGGAGAGTCCAGGGTGCATAAAAATCACCAGCCAGAAAGGTTTAAGAAAGAGAGTAAACTGAGCAGCTTGACCATTTAGAAATGAATACATATTCTCAGTTTCCATTTATTGAAGTAACTGAAATTCATAAGCTGCAGAAGGGAGTAGAACTCCACTCTGATCTAGTAGAACAGCAGCTAACTACTCTGGCTTCCTCCCCAGCAAAACACACAGATTAAAGCATCATTAAAATTAGTTGCCTTCTTTCTTTCTCCCACAGCTTGAGGTTAGATTTCATGTGCCATGGTGGAAAAAAGGAAAACCAACAAAAAGTCATGTAAAAATCCCTGAACCACAAAGCCCAAGTAGATTAATTGGGCATTCTGCACATCAGTTTGTTCATGTAACAGTATATTCCTTTTCAAAAGACTCGTGGTTCTTTGTTGATCAGAAGTATTCATAACATTCTTCCCAAAGCAATTAATTGGACTAATAACCTATACTTGGACAGCATTATTAAAACACACTAATTGCAAAAAACCATAGTGAGAGCTCACTCGTTATAAGAGTGTGGGGGAGCAAATTAAGCTGAATGAATTAATCTCGGCACTCTTTGTTCCTCTGTGAACATGGAAGTAAACAAAGTTCAAACTCAGTGGAGAATAAGTCTGATTTAAGCAACTGTATTAGCTATGTGTGAGACATCACAGGGGAAAAAATGAGTAGAAATCGAATCTGTGCTACTGAAGTGAAATCAAATCTGATTGAGGTATGGATGTTTGTCTAGCGGAAAAGTTCCCTTTATTCATAGAAGGAATTAAACAAGGCCAGATAAAACTGGGCTTCTCAATTAATGGATCATTTGCTGGGTTTTTTTACAGTAAAGCAGGCTTAAGAGAGCAAAGGAAAACATTCAGAGTTTCAACAAACAATTTCAGCATGTGGCCATAGTCTAATCTCACTTGCACAAATCTATCTGGAAATTAATTCAGTTGGACATCTCTCTTAAACTGCTATGGAAGGGACCTTGATGAAGCAAAGAAAAAAAAAAGGAGAAGCAAGCTGCAGAACATAAACCAGCACCACTCCTTGGATGTATTTTTGTCTGTATACAGGGAAATGTTGAAGTGTCAGAGATAAGTTAGCTGCTTTAGATTCAGTTTCCAGATTCTGCTGTATTCCACCCATGCAAGGCTGGGTGTTTAAATTCAGTCGTTTGGGTTTGGTTTGGTTGGTTTGGTTGGGGTTTTTTGCTCAGTAGAACATGCACAAAACAATATTATTTTTACCAACTTGTTTGGAAAGAGGTTTTTAAAGCTACTTTGTAATACAGGTATTTCAAACACTGAGACCATGCAGATCCAGACAGAGGCTTTTTGCTGCTACTGTATCTCTGCTTCTCACTTACATTCCTCTGCACTTCTCGGCTTCCAGCTACAAAATCACATGTGCCAGGAAGGAGTGAAGACGCGGAGGGAGAGAGAGACTGTGCTTTGATCCACTGCCTCACGCAACATCACAGCTACCTGAAATCCTTACATTTTCTGTGAATTATTTAAAACATTTTCTGAAATAAAAAAAAAAAAAAAAAGGAAGATATATTTTGATGTGGAAATGTTGCTGTAGTGCTTCATGGAAATGATAGAAAAGGGATCTCCAGGCCCTGTGCTGTATTCTGCACTCAGTATATCAAATTCACGATGTTCTGTGACTAGGGGGCTCCAGCCAGGCAGTGCAGCAGCTGAGCTGCTGGCTTGGTGCAAGTGTCAGAAGATCTGGTTCAAGTGCAATTAATTACAAAGATGGAACAGAAAATCTATTTTATAGATATAAAATGATGTTTCCTTCTATTAAACCCCATAGGCAATCCCAGGCACAAATCCAGGCTGGGCAGTGACTGGCTGGAAAGCAGCCCTGAGGAGAGAGACTTGGGGGTGCTGGGGGACAAAAAGCTCAACATGAGCTCTCAGTGTGCACTTGCAGCCCGCAAAGCCAATCAGATCCTGGGCTGCATCAGGAGAAGTGCGGCCAGCAGGTCGAGGGAGTTGATCCTCCCCCTCTACTCAGCCCTGGTGAGACCCCACCTGGAGTACTGTGTCCAGTTCTGGAGCCCCTATTACAAGAGGGATGTGGAGGTGCTGGAACGTGTCCAGAGAAGGGCCACAAGGATGATCAGAGGGCTGGAGCACCTCTCCTACGAGGACAGACTGAAGGAGTTGGGGCTGTTCAGTCTGCAGAAGAGAAGGCTCTGAGGTGACCTAATTGTGGCCTTCCAGTATCTGAAGGGGGCCTACAGGCAGGCTGGGGAAGGACTTCTCAGGATCTCAGGTAGTGATAGGACTAGGGGGAATGGAATGAAGCTGGAGGTGGGGAGATTCAGGCTAGATGTGAGGAGGAGGTTCTTCCCCATGAGAGTGGTGAAACCCTGGAATGTGTTGTCCAGGGAGGTGGTCGAGGCCCCGTCCCTGGGGGTGTTTAAGAGCAGGCTGGATGAGGCTCTGGCCAGGCTGATCTAGTGTGGGGTGTCCCTGCCCATGGCAGGGGGGTTGGAACTAGATGATCCTTGTGGTCCCTTCCAACCCTGAATGAAACTATGAAACTATGAAACTATAATACTCCTACCTTGTGATGTTTCATAGCAAAAGATTAATTTCCTTCCCTGCTGTGGTCACCTGGTTTTTACTACTACACAGCAGAATGCTTGTAGAAGGGTTGGGGAATTTTCTTTTGCTTCCAAAGATTTTCCTACCTAAGCAAAGCTGCCTCTTGGTTTGTTCATTGTGTTGCTCACATTTCACTTTGCTTTCTCACTGGAAGGCTTACAGGAGAATTGTGTGACATTTGGAATATTGCTTGTTTCATTCATGGTTCTTAATCAAATATTATACTTTCATTATGCTGCCTTTTGCCATTCCAGTTTTTTACATTAGGTAAATTGCTGGAACTTCTCACATTTGAAGAAACTGGTTATGGTTATTCACTCCAGGAAAATAAGAGTAGGTCATGATGTTCAGTACCTGCCCCTCACTGAATAGCAAGCTTCTGGAGCTTGAAATGAGAGGTTATGTCAGGGCTAAACATTGGAAATTAAATCCAGTGAGATTCTCAGTCATATCCTCTTGAGATGTATACTTTTGAGATGAATAAACTTTTCCCTTTCCCTCTGGTCATTTCATGGTCTTTAGATGGATGCTTCGGCATATCCTAAATGCAAAGGACTCATGAAGAGTGATCCATGTGGAGCAAGCCAATGGGGTGTACATTATATAAGAGAAACAGACAATTCATTCATACAGCAGGCATGAAAAAAATTCCTTGAGAGAGTTACACAATCCCAGAATAAGCTGTCCAGAATATGCTAAATGTAGAGGCATTTACTATTAAAGGAGAGGTCTCTCTTTTTCTATGACTTGCTTTACTGAAAGTTAGCATTTGATTTGATTTGGAAGTGCAAAGCTGAACTGGTTGAAAGATTCATCATACTTTTAGTAAATAACACACAAAAAGAAGACCACAACATTTTAATCTGAAATATGACTTTGTTTAGTTGTATTTAAGGCTTGCAGTTCTTGTGGCATACAAGCCAAGTGACAGTGCAATTTGTAGGCGAGGGGTTGAATAACAGCACTGCTGAAAGGAAACCTTAGGCCACAGGGACAACAGTCTTCTTTTTCTACTGCTGTTCTCCTGTTTCCATGTCGAGTGGAAAATCCAGCACAGATTCATTTGGTCTGCAGTGCAGAACTCTGATATTTTACAGAGGAGAGGATTTATAGACTTTCTAGAACATTTTACATGGAAAGTCCTCAGATGTCTTCAAGGTGAGCTGCTGTTCATACTTTTACCCTGGTAGTGTTTATAGGGGTCTGTTGGGATGATGACACTTCCAAATCCATGTGAACCTTCTGCACTAATAAAAGCAGCATGGAACAGCATTACCAAATATTTCAGGCTCTGGCACTCATGAGACCAGGTGGCACAGGGCAAACCAGTGCAGATTTGATAACTTAAGTATTGATCAAGCTTGCTGCAGTTTTTTTCTTGCAGATTCAGGATAACTGCTAAGGTGCTGGTGAAACTGGTAGGTTAAAGGTTGCTATAATACGCTCTGCATGTTCATTGTGTGGTCTGGCAGAAGTGAAACAATTGCTCTGACTTAGAGCTTTCCTATCAGTAAAATAAGGGTATCTGAAGGGCAAAAATGCTGGTTGTGAAACCCAGCATTTTGTCTAAGATTTGACATCTGCAGGTTCATGCAAAACTCAATGGATCAAACTGGGTAGCAAAACAGTTCAGCCAACATGCTGAACAGAAAACTTAGCAATGAGCTTGAAAACCTAAAGCTGATGAGTTCCACCTAGATTTGCTTTTTCCTCTGGCTGATCAGAAGGAAAACAGAAATAGATAAGAAATTTCGACAGCATGATAGGAAGTGGGAAGGCAGGTTGAGAATAAGAGGAGATAGGGAGACTGAGATTAGAAAGGTCTTGGTTTGTCTTTGCTGCACTGTCAGCAGATTTTCAGTATGCTTTGGGATGCAGTTCTGTCTCAAAAATGTGGTTGTCATTGGTAAAGGTTTTATATTTACATGCTGAGATACACTGCAAGGTGTGTGTGCTCACATTTACTCATTGTATGTCTAGGTATTATTTAAATATACTCCCTTGAGCTGCCAGAACAGCAGACCTTCAGCATGTTCTGTGTACACAAAAAGAAATTGATCTTGTATCTGTTTTCTTTGATACTCCAGATTAATGAGTGCAGTTCAACAGGAAAACAGAATCTTTGTCCTTCCAGGCTGGATGTGAGGAGGAGGTTCTTCACCATGAGAGTGGTGAAGCACTGGAATGAGTTGTCCAGGGAGGTGGTTGGGGACTCATCCCTGGAGGAGTTTAAGCCCAGGCTGGCTGAGGCTCTGGCCAGGCTGATCTAGTGTGGGGTGTCCCTGCCCATGGCAGGGGGGTTGGAACTAGATGATCCTTGTGGTCCCTTCCAACCCTGACTGATGCTATGATACTATGACTTCTTGCTTTCTCAGGCATCACATTGTGTTATTCTGTTCACAAACTTATCAAGTGCCACCTTAGGTCTGTTTGGCCTGGTGCTCCCACTACTCCTGTTAGAGAACTGTTTCTAGGCATCACTCTTCTGGTGAGTGGAAACTGCATTTTAATTAGTAACCTTAATTTGTTCATTCTAAGCTGATACTCAACTCTTCATGTATCAGCATTATTGGTTTTGTAAGAGAGATGTACACTCCATTCCTCGCTGTCCCAATCTGTGCAGTTTCAGCCTCAGACTTTGCTTCTATCTGTGGCTAACCAAACTAGCACTTCAGAGGAAGAACCACTAAAAATTTCCTTAACAGCATCAGTGTTTTCCCAGCTCTTGACAGCATTTCATGCCACACATAGCAGCATTGCAATGGCTTTCCCATGATAGCATTGCACGAGAAGCTGATGATCAGCTTGGTTTTGATCACAACTGAAACAGCTCTGATGCTGATAGAGAACATAAAGGGCTGAGTGGTTTTAGGTCAGTCCTACACTTTATCTTTTCCCAAGTCAACTGACTCTCTGCATAGCTTATTACTTCAAAATGCTCCTAGTCACTTCATAATGTCCAATTAAAAAGCATGTGGATGTATGAAGGAAACTTCCTGTAAATATTTGGGCTAGACTTAAAAAATGTAAATGAAAAAAAAAAAACATCAAAGCATTAAAAATATTGGTACCCAGGGAGAGCAATGGGCCTGCAGCACTTCTTTTATCTAGTACCTACTTAAAGGCATGTGTGCATTTCTTTATATGTGGGGGAACTGCAGTAGGGAAAGTGTTTGTGGATTTGATTATTTTTTTCCCCAGATTTCCACTCTCAGCTCCAAGTTCATGAAATACAAGTGGCTGGTTTGTCTTACTGAAGATAAACCTGGATCAAGTTAGGAATATTATGCAGAAAAAAAGAGAATAATCTTTCCATCAACTTTCTCCTTCATTATATATATTATATATAGGTACAACTCGGCTTTCAGCTGCAGAGAGCTGGCAACAAGTGAGGCCTTAAGTGCTTTAAGAGCTATACAGGAGCCTGAACAAAGGCTGATGGCACTTCACATCCCAGTGTCCACTTGTATGTGAACATTACCTGGATACCTGCTCTTGTCACAGTGCATTTTCCTGTTACTTCCATATTATGCTTTTAATTTCTGTACAAGTGAGAGACTTGAAGGTGTCCAGAGAAGGGCAACGAGGCTGGGGAGAGGCCTTGAGCACAGCCCTGTGAGGAGAAGCTGAGGGAGCTGGGGTTGCTTATCCTGGAGAAGAGGAGGCTCAGAGGAGACCTCATTGCTGTCTACAACTCCCTGAAGGGAGGTTGTAGCCAGGTGGGGGTTGGTCTCTCCTCCTAGGCAACCAGCACAGGAACAAGAGGACACAGTCTCAAGCTGTGCCAGGGGAGGTTTAGGCTGGAGGTGAGGAGAAAGTTCTTCCCAGAAAGAGTAATTTGCCATTGGAATGTGCTGCCCAGGGAGGTGGTGGAGTTCCCATCCCTGGAGGTGTTCAAAAAGGGATTGGATGTGGCACTTGGAGCCATGGTTCAGTTGTCAGGAGGTGTTGGGTGACAGGTTGGACTTGATGATCTCTGTGGTCTTTTCCAACCTTACTGATTCTATGATTCTATGATTCTATATTCGAAGATGTGACCCTAATATCCACAGCAGTTAAAACTGTGATCTGTCTAACTCTTATATTTCACTAAATTCCAGTGGCAGGAGCAGTGGGTGGGAGGTGGAGCTGTTTGTAACAAAGAAGATTCATCACATTTTATGGAGAAGTTCCTGAGAAGAAAAACCATTTAATTGTTTTTTAATCATTTTGTAGCACTTATTCTTTGAAGCTCATTTTTGTATCTTCATAGCTGCAAAGGAAAGGAAATACCTGTTACTAATTCTTCTTAGACTAGCAAAGCAAATTCTGGTGTAGTCATTGTGCTCTGCTGCAGATGCACAGGAGTGTGTGGTGGAGCTGTTCACCTAAATAGCTGCTTAGCTGCTGTCTCTTCCCTGGGATCAAAGAATGACAGAAACTACTGGGAAGACAGATTGGAAGTCAGAGGCATCCCGGACCTACTACGGAAGCACAGTGAAAACCAGAGACCTTGAATGATAATAAAGCAACTGGCATGGTAAAAACCCAACTGATGGAGCTCTCATGTGGAACACATTGTGTCTACAATGTTACAGGTCATTTCCTTTGCCTTTCTCTATAAACATGTTTTTCAAATTGGTTTCAAGTTGGTCCAGCTGCTTCAAGCACAGTATATTGAAAGCATATTAATATGACAGATAACTAGCAGCTGTTGTTGGAAAATTGACAAAGCAAAGGGTAGATGTTGCTTCAGAGGATGAACTTGGGCTTTCAGGCAAAACATCTTGCTCGATGTTTTGTCACTCTATGAATTTTTCATTGCAAGGGCTGGGCTGGTGACACAGAGAGGCCACATTCTTTACAGAGTATCTCTAGTAAACATAGACATGCCTTCAGATGAGGAGGCTCAGAGGAGACCTTATTGCTCTCTACAACTACCTGAAGGGAGGTTGCAGCCAGGTGGGGGTTAGTCTCTTCTCCCAGACAACTAGCACCAGAACAAGAGGACATAGTCTCAAGCTGTGCCAGGGAAGGTTTAGGCTGGATGTTAGGAAAAAGTTCTTCCCAGGAAGAGAGATTGGCCATTGGAATGTGCTGCCCAGGGAGGTGGTGGAATCACCATCATTGGAGGTGTTTAAGAGGGGACTGGATGAGGCACTTGGTGCCATAGTTTAGTTGATTAGATGGTGTTAGGTGATGGGTGGGACTTGATGATCTCCAAGGTCTTTTCCAACCTGGTCTGGTCTGGTCTATTCTATCCCTATCCCTATCCCTATCCCTATCCCTATCCCTATCCCTATCCCTATCCCTATCCCTATCCCTATCCCTATCCCTATCCCTATCCCTATTCTAGTCTATTCTATGAGACAGATATGCTGATGAACTCATTGTTCAAGGCACTGAATGACAGGGAAAAGATGTTCTTAATCTCTCTGCAATTGGTCTCTGTTAAAGAACATACTGTCATCTGTGAACCCTGCCTATGATTTATTCCTATCCATAGAAGTATTTCTCTATTGAAGATCTGGCAACTGTATAGAGCAATACACATGCTCCTGGTGAAAATCTGTGTTCCAGAGGTGACCAGATACATTTACCTGTGACCTGCCTCCTACCTCTTCAATTCAGACTGGTTTAAATTATCTTTTTTCCCCTCCCAAATGCAGTTTGGTTAAAAGACAGGAAAGTGCCCTTTTCATGACTTAAAAGAAATACAATTTTCCTTTCTAACCATGGGTTCCTTTGGTTTCTTGTCTAAATCACTGCATTCTTGGCCTGAGAAGGAGAGAAAAACACCACAATCCATTTAACTGACAGCATTACATTCTTATTTTGTATTTAAATCTATCAAGACACACACTGCTTCAAGTTTATTGCTGTTATGATCCTACAAGTTTCACACAATGCACATTGCCTGTAGCTGTCAAATACCATACAGCTTTCTTAATAAGAGAGAATAAACACGCACGTACTTTGATCTACTTCACTGCTTCAAAGTTTAAAATGCACTCTGAGAGCTTTTCATGGGATTTCAAAAAACAGTTATTGAGAGGAGTAATTATGAAAGTAGTAATTTTCTCACTGAGGTTATTTTGCTATAATTGAGAGTTAAGCAGTAAGAGCATTATGTTTCTTTGTATTTTTTTCTCCCTGCAGTGTAATCTACAAGGACTTTTGATTTATACCCTTTTTCTCTCATCATTCATTCTGCCTTGAGGAACTGCTGTCAGGCAGAAGGTTAGGAGACTAGAAGAATGCAGAGATGCTATAGAAACATATATAAGCAACCTGACAAGCACAAAGCATTTAAGGAAAAAAAAAGCCCAAATAAATCTGCATTTCAAACAGACTTGCATCAGAAGCTCTTAAGCTCGTTTCTGAGCTGGGCTGCGTGGTGAAGGGAAGATTGTTTGTGTAATCTCTTTCTGCCCATTCAGGAATTGTGCTGACCTTCATTCCTTTCATAATTTTTGAGCATTACTAGCATTTCTAGCAGCAATTACTTAACATGGAAGAGGGATTTAATGTATGTTAAACTTCTTGTAATGCTGTTTAGCATCTGGAAACCTGGAGGACAGAGTCTGCTTCCCAGGGACCGCGTTTCAAGAAGTGCTGACTTAGGCCACAGTTCCATTCAGTCACAGGGATGCAGCTGTACAGAGCTCTTTCCTCCGAGAGCCTGTCATTACAGGGAGCTATATAGTGGTACAAGCTGATTCCTTTTATGTTGCATTAATATTATTTCAGATGCTTATTTGCTTTTCCTCCCATTTGTCCTGAATTCTGCATTAATAAAATAGCTGTTTAAGGTTGATGCCCTGTTAGGAAAAATGTAATCATGTTCTTATGAAGCTGAGAAAGCAAGCAAGCAAGCAAGAAAGAAAGCAAGAAAGCAAGAAAGAAAGAAAGAAAGAATTGCTTGTTTGAAAAGAAAAATGGCATTGTTCTCTCAAGAATAGCAATGGAGCCTTTTGTTTACTTCCTTTTTATTTTGTTTTGTTTTTTTTTTTTAATGGCCTCCACTCTTCTGAAATCTTCTTTCATTATTATTCAGATCTAAATTCTTTCAGACTGTTGTTTGTAATTCCTGCATGGAGCCTGAAAGAAGTAATTTCTGATTTCCTTGCCAGCTAGACCAAGTTAAAAAGGCTGGTGGAGAGAAGGGAGTTCTGTTTGACACGCAGGGTCAAATAACTCACAGGTTCTGTTATCTAAGAACATTCTTCCTTGCAAATCTGCAAGGTTGGAAGAATTTTGCACTTTTTACAGATCTCTAGCATCAACATCTCCAAGGTTTTGCAATCTCTGCAAGGAAAATTGTGAATCCTGTAAAGTATGTGTTCAAAATACACATGGGTCATCGTGTCAGTGACTCACGCCTCTTTCAGAATGTGCAAAGAACAGACACTCTCCTGCCATTTTTGAGTCTTGCATCCTTCTGTCAGAGTTTGTAGCTGTGTTGTGGGGAAGCCAAGTTCTGAAAGAGCCAAAGGTAGTTCAAGAGTACTGATCTTAATGATTTCCTGTGAAATAACACCTATTAGAGGAAGACCATCCCAAGGGACAAGAAGCTAAAAAGCATCTCAAACTGTTGAGGCTGAGCTCTGCTAAGGTCTTTTCTAATTGTTCCAAGCTGACCAAAGGCTTTATTTCCCTCCTATACATTATCCTTGTCAGTATCATGAACTTCAACCTTAGCATTATGCCTTTGCTGTTTCCAATGAATGCTAGTGTGTTTGCCTGCTGTTACAAACTGCAGCAAGAGCTGAGAAAGCTGATGTCTAAATGAAAGTGAGTTAATCCATCAGTTTGCCCTCTGCCTCAGAAGTAGCCTGTAAACTGATAGAAAGTTTCTGTCAAGTTAGCTGGCTGGATGGCCTGCATCATTCCTGATAGCTGTCCAAACTACCTGCTCTTTAAAGTTTCCAGTAGTACAGATGCCAAAATTTCTACACATAGGAGTTTCAAAATGTAGTAAGTAAATGTTGCAACATTTTAGATAAAGCTCTATATGAACAGAAAAAAATTGGTTGAGCTCTGAAACATGGAAACCAAGTCTGCTTTCTAGTCTAGTAAGTCAAGAAGAGAAGCACACAGGTGTGTTGCTACGAGTTCATGGCTGTAAACAGGTCATTTGACCTGCCAGCTGAGGAGTTTTATCACTGGGACAAACCAGGCTGCACTGCACTTTTCTTCATTGCATAATGTTTTGATGCTTGTCAGGTGAGATGGAGGCTTAGAAAGCAGGTAGATGCTAAAATGTAACTGAAATTATTTTGGCAATCCCAACCAAAGCCCTCCCTCATGAATTCTGAGGTGAGTTGTGTAGGATGCAATGATAGTGTTGAGTAAGCTTGTGTGGAAAACTTTTGTACCCCAGTCTCTGACACAGCCAGCTCTTACCCCCAGTGACCACTACCAGACTAATTTCAAACCTCTCAGCTGCACTGGAGACACTTGTCCTTCATTATCTCTGGGACTGGGACAGACAGACCCAGGCTGGGCTGAAATGGTGGCCTGAGCTAAAGGGTAGGGTGGAGATGTCCCAGGTGGTGCTCCTCAGGGCTAAAGGGTAGGGTGGAGACACCCCAGGTGGTGCTCCTCAGGGCTAAAGGGTAGGGTGGAGACACCCCAGGTGGTGCTTGTCAGGGTTGTTAAGACCACCCATAAGTGCCCTCAGGACCCAGAGTTTGTTAACTCAGGACGTGGTATGTGTCCTGGGGCTGAGCTCTGTAGGATGCTGCCATTTTCTCCTCTTTGGTGGGCAGTGTTGGTGGTTCTGGTGTGTCTTTGCTGTGCTGGATGGAAAAAAATCTCTCTGTGCTGGGAGGAGTGAAAGACTGGTGTCACAGCCTTCCCTTTCTCCTGGTGGCTTGCTTCGGGCAGGAGGACTCATGCCGCAGCCTTGCTGGCCACCAGCCGCCTGACGATGAGAGGACAGTTCTGGGGTAAGTTGATGGTTTGGTGGGCTTTGGCATGGCTGGCTTATGAAGAACTCCTTCCCCCTTTTGCTAGCTGATAAATGAATGAGGAAAGAGTCTTATTTCATGCTCAGTGTCCTGATGAAAGGCAAACGTGCTGTTTGTGAGCTGTATCTGACACAGGGACCATGAGCTCTGCCAGCAGTGAAGCTACGCTCTAGTCAGGTCTGTTCGTGCATCTGTAAGAGCTTTTATCCACAAGGATTGTGCTTGTTGGGCTGGGAAAGAAAGTACATGGCCAAATCCTGATCTCAGTTGCACGTGTGCGGCTCCCAAGGCTGCACCCTGGCTCAGCACGTGGCCTAATGAGGTCTTGCATGATTGCAAATAATGTGGATGGCACACTGGAGAGCCAGCGAGCGAGCAAGCAACTGTTCCTTGTTTTGCTGTGCTCTCTGCGCTGCAGCATCTGTTTTGCTTCACCATTTTTGAAAAGAAAACCACAAATATTTGTCACTGGGGAGCTGATAAATAGCAGTGCTTACAATATTGCAAAAGTTTCAGAGGGGGTAAAAGTGGTGTCTGAAGTCCTTACGTTTGGATTTGAGCATTAATTCACAGATTGTCTCTTATTATTTTGTTCCCAGCTCGGGAAATCCTGTGGGGTATTTTCCCTCAGGAGATCACATGGGGTGATGCCTCAGCTTGATTGATTTGTATTTCTGTGTCTATCTCTGCACATAATTGCCTTTTGTAGCAGCATTTGGGTTTTTTTTTTAATGGAAGATTTGTGTTTGTTGGAAATCTGGGCAAACCTGGGGAGTGTTTAACAATTTGCCTGTGAAACTTGAAACAAAATCTGTTGTGACTTTGTGGATGTACTCGGTCCTGGCTCGGTGGGTGTGATGGAGTAAACTAAGCACAATTTTAAAGGGCTGTGGTCAAAAGGTTTACATGTTTTTTTTTTTTTCCAAAACAGCTGCTTGAGAGGAAATGCATTCTAGTACATGGCAGACAATGTGTGTAAACAGAAATAGAGTGAGATGAGTCTACTCTTAGAGCTTCTCCAATACTTTGTATTTCTCTGGTGCTTTCAGTCCTTTTAAGTGCATGTTTCACGTGCTATTTGTATTCTTGTGAAGAAGTGTCCTTAGCTTCTCTTTCATATTCTTGACTTGACAAAAGGTTTAAAAACTATCATCTATCACAAAGGATGTTACATAATAGAATTAACCAGGTTGGAAAAGACCTTTGAGATCATGAAGTCCAACCTATCATTCATCACTATCTAATCAATTAAACCGTGGCACCAAGTGCTCCCATCCAGCCTCTTCCTAAACTGTGCTGGAGTTTTTGTGATGTGGGATCTTCAAAGGGTCATGGTGTGATTTTGAAGTTATTCCTGAGTAGGTTCTGAGTTAAGTTCAGATATTTTTTGGAATGAGAAATATGTGTACCTTCTTATATATATGTATTTTTCTAAGGGCTTAAATACACACTGTCTTGTTTCTGAATTTAAGTGACAGCTTGTTGTATTGTTGTTTACCCAGCATCATAAATAGACAAATGATTCTACAGAGCAAATGCAAGGATCTGTTTCCCTTGCCTACACAACGTTTCATTATAAAAGCAGACATAACATTTTAGCAAGAGACATAACAAGGAGGTCAACAACAAAGCAGGGAAGAGAGCTGTTTTCTGACTAAAGCTCTTTGAATTTTTTTTGTCATGGTACAGTTAGGGTTAGACCTTCCAAAGGTTACTGAAATAATGTGATTAAATCCAAGCCAAGACTCTAATAACCTCAGAACATACCAAAGACTGAGGGCCTTGCTTGGGTCTCTGTTATGAAGAGTTGCAGAAGTTCATTGTTCTAAGCAAGTCTTGCTGCATGGCCTGTGAAACAAATGCCCTTTTACGTTCTGTGACTGAGTAGAAGTAATTTTTAGCTCCTATGAAAAAGGTGGAGCTTTGTTTATGTCATGGTATTGGTGCTTGAAGATTTGCACAGACTTTTACAGTACTGGGTTTTCTTTTTATAGTGCTTTCTATCAATATTTCTGACTGAATTTATTGCAGTCATTTGTTACATAACTTCTTATTCAGTTGATGAAAAACTCAGCATGAGCTGGCGATGTGCACTCATGCAGCTCAGAAGGCCAGCTGTGTCCTGGGCTATATGGAAAGAAGTGTGACCAGCAGGATGGTGATTCTGCCCCTTTGCTCTGCTCATGTGAGACCCCACCAGGAGTACTGTGTCCAATCTTTGTGCCTCAACACACAAGGGAGACATAAACCTCCTGGAGTGGGTCCAGAGGAGGGCCATGAAAATGATCAGGGGGATGGAGCACCTTGCCTACAATGACAGGCTGAGAGAGTTAGGCTGTTCAGCCTGGAGAAAGGAAGGCTTTGGGGAGACCTTATAGCAGCCTTCCAGTACTTGAAAGGGGCCCATAAGAAAGCTAAGAGACCTTTTTACAAGGGCTTATAGTGCTAGGATGAGATGGAATGTCTTTAAGCCTGAGGAGGATATTTTTAGCCTAGATATCAGGAAGAAATTCTTTACAGTGAGGGTGCTGAGACACCTGTTGCTCCCTTGCTGGAGGTGTTCAAGGTCAGGTTGGATGAGGCCTTGGGTGACCTGTTCTGCTGGCAGGTGTCCCTGCCCATGGCATGTGGGTTGGAACCAGGTGATTTTTTTAAGGTCCCTTCCAACCTAAACCATTCTATTAAAACTGTTTCACTACTGTTCCTTTCTCTTGTAATTCCTTCACTATAATTGGATTGTATATTTTGCACTGCTGTGCAACACAATGTAAGTACTAGGTACTGAAGTGCATATTATTACTTGCAAAACTCTGATTTGGTGACAGGA
Organism: Melanerpes formicivorus; assembly: GCF_026170545.1. Classification (NCBI taxonomy): domain Eukaryota; kingdom Metazoa; phylum Chordata; class Aves; order Piciformes; family Picidae; genus Melanerpes; species Melanerpes formicivorus. The sequence continues at coordinate 20,249,413 of NW_027142364.1, read as the reverse complement.
ATTAATTACAGACATAAATTATTACATAAATCTCCTGTTATGCTGTGTGGGCTTCAGGGAAATGCTGATACTGGATCATTAGCTGGTGCTAATCTGTATCTTCCATTTTGGATAGCCCAAAGAAGATTTGATGTTTCCTTTAGTGAAATAAACAAAACCAGCTTCTGAACTGTCAGAAAACAACAGCAGTTCTCGAGGGCTAATCATTACCAGACTTTGTCATGGGGTTGTAATTGTTTCATGAATTCTGCTTCAATCAGGGAAAAATAGACTTAAGTGCCAATAAAAGTTTTTATGCTGCTATGATTTCCTCCATCCTCATCTTCCTCCTCCCAATTTATGGCTTTATTTCACTGCCTCTGTTACTAAGCAACACAGTACATGGCTTTAATGCAAATGACTTCAAACTCTCTGATAGTGAGGCAGAATAACATCAGGTTAATTTCCTGATTAATATATGCTACATAGAAGTCCTGTACACACAAAAACACAAAGGCTATGGCTAGGAAGCTGCCTCATAGCATAACAGAAGTATTTCTTGGGGGGGGGTATTTTCTAGATTATCTTGTCTGTGTTTAAAACACCCTTTTCAAGCCAGAGGGATCAAATGCCTGGTTCTGTCATTTTTGACTCAATCTGTTCTGTGCTGAGCTGCCCAGCTGCTTGCACAGTGTCTCCACCATGATGATGCACGTAGTTCTCCTGTGGCTTCATGCTGTATTTTCAGCTCTGTACAAGAGGACATAAAAGGATTGTTTGGATGCTGGTTTTGCTCCATTCCTAAAATTAATGGCAGCATGTGAGACTTTCCAGAACGCAGTGTTGTCTTTTCATTCGAGCCAATGTTAAGATTCCAGCTGACATCAGCATGAGCAGGATTTGACCAGTGTTTGATAGGCTTCTTGTTTGATGGTTTGGTCAGGAGGAAGTTTTACACAGAGAGAGTGATTGCCCATTGGAATGGGCTGCCTGGGGAGGTGGTGGAGTCACCATCACTGGAGGTGTTCAGGAGGAGACTGGATGGGGTGCTTGGTGCCATGGTTTAGTTTATTAGGTGGTGGTGGATGATAGGTTGGACGTGATGATCTTGAAGGTCTCTTCCAACCTGGTTTATTCTATTCTATAGGCTGCTTTAGTGTGTCACAGTACCACTCCCCATATTCTTAAACCTCTCCCATATTGTGGATTGCAGGTGTTTGCATGTTTTTCTTCCTTCCCACCCTAATCTTAAAAACACAGTTATATTTTTAGCCATGCAGCAATGCCATTTCAGATGGCAATAAGACAGATTTCAGTGCCATGCTACAGAAATGTTAGGAGTAGTGTTTAGGCTGCAGTGTTTGCTCACAGGAACAGCTGTGACAGGTTTTTGGGGCAATGTTTGCAGACTTACTTTGGCTACTTGAAATCTATGTCAATATTTGCTATTACAAGGTGGATTCTGAAGGTCTTAGTGTGGACTATTAAAGGGTTTAAAGTATACTTAAATGCATGTTTGCAACTCTAATTCCTGTAGTGCCTGGAGGTTTATACCTTTCAAACAGCCTGAGGTGATACTGAGCTTTCAGAGAACTTCTGCCTTCTAGATGGGTAGGTTTGAAACTAAGAGTCTACTTTCCATGCAATGTAAGTAAGAGTCTGTAAGGCAGCTCTAGGAACCAGCTCTTCATTGATCTGTCTTCAAGTGTTTCTTGTTCTGTATATTTTTAAGATCCCCCACCTTGTTTAAAAAAACCTTCTATCTCCTGCTACTTAGAGGCCCTCTGAGAGAGGGAAATACTGAAATGGCTGCCAGCAAAATGCTGTCAAATGCACAATCAACAGAATGAGTAGCAGACCAAAAAAAATAATCAAAAATGTAGTTTAAAAATGATGTTGAAATTGTGATTCCAAAGTTGTGCCTAAAAATGTTTGGTTTTCAAGTTAGGCAGGGACCTCCCGAGAGAATTGTTCTGTGGTTTGGGGAAACAAAACATTTCCCAAATTCAAAGCACACAGAGAAAGTCTTTTCGACTCCTTTTGTTTTCTGTGAAAACACACATTTTAAAAACAATGTGGGATTAACAGGGCTGTGGAGCACGGCTTCGCTACTGCCCGTGTGGCTTTCTCCAGTGTTATAGTGCACTTAATAGCTGTGCTTCAAATACTCTGTAGGTTAGGAGAAGAACATATAACGTGTGTGTGCATAGTGCAGTGTGCAGCAGCCAGTATTGTACAGTATCAGCAGATGTAATGCTGCAGGCATTGCTGGTATTTCATTGCAGGTGAAATTTGGGGATACATCACATTAGCATCTTCCCCACCTCATGCCTTGCAGCACTGTTGAGAACTTGAAACTTTAAAAGATCCTTATACTGCTTTATTTTACTACTAAGAGCTGCTACAGGACGTGTGTGTATGATCAATACTACTTCAGGATAGCTTGGTTGTACCAGTGCAGTGATAGAATAGAATAAACCAGGTTGGAAGAGACCTTTAAGATCATCATGTCCAATCTATCATTCAACACCACCTAATCAACTAAGCCATGCAACCAAACACCCCATCCAGTCTCCTCCTGAACACCTCCAATGATGGTGACTCCACCACCTCCCTGGGCAGGCCATTCCAATAGGCAATCACTCTCTCTGTGTAGAATTTCCTCCCAACATCCAGCCTAAACCTCCCGTGGTGCAGCTTGAGACTGTGTCCTCTTGTTCTGGTGCTGGGTGCCTGGGAGAAGAGACCAACCCCCACCTGGCTACAACCTCCCTTCAGGAAGTTGTAGAGAGCAAGAAGGTCTCCCCTGAGCCTCCTCTTCTCCAGGCTAAGCAACCCCAGCTCCCTCAGCCTCTCCTCACAGGTCTTGATGTAGGGATGCCTCAACCTAAAGGTTCCTTTGTTCCAGGATGTCTTTGCCTCCCTGGCTGTGTCGGGCCAAAGGAGTAAACTTTATTTGCAGTAAGTGAAACTGGATTAAATTAATATGTAGTAAGCATGCTGATGTTCTGTGCAAGTTTGGAAGTCAGGGGTGATAACCTGCTTGTAGCTGGAAGTTGCTGAGCTTTGCAGCATGGATCAGCTTCTCCTGTGACACAGGCAGATCATCAATCAAGTGGTATCACAGGAGAGATAAAGGCATACTCTGTCATGGAATAACCTTGTCAAAATATTTGAATTAACTTGGCAGAAAATCTTGCTTTTAAACAGCTCCAAGATAAGCAGTGAAGTGTAAGGAACATTTTATCTTGTGTATAAAATATGCAGCCTTCTTTTGGCCTGGAGGTTGTGAGGTTAAAATTGCAATATACCTTTCAAGGTGTGTGTGTGTGTGGGGGGGTGGTTTGATTTTTGACTTTTCTACATGTACTCTATGCTTTTCTACTCTCTCAACAGTATCCTGATTTGGTTCCACACTTGACTCCAACACATACTTGCATGTCACTGTAGCGAATGCTGATGTTTTGACACTGCTCTGTCAAGGTCTTGAAACATGTTTGATGTACACGTTAGCAGTGAGTCCCCCAGGAAAATTGAAGTTAGGTGCTTAAATAGATTGTAGCTGAAAGAATTGTAGTACTCTTTCTTGGTAGAGTATTATCAAGACTCAAGCAATAAGTACAATGTATTTTTTCCAGTGAACTTATCAACTTTTCTTTAGCAGAATACTGAGTCACAAACCTTGCTGCTCAAAATTATGTGCAACTTCAGAGTTTCTGAGGTGTGAGCTCTACAGATACATTGCCTTTTCACTTAGTGTAGTGTTCTTGCCAGGCTTTGTTCTGCTACCTCTGCTGGGAGTTAAAGGCAAAACCCCTCTGGCTTTGTAGGTTTGATGAGAAACAATTTAACCATAGGGTGTGCTGGTTCAGTAAAAGCAATGCTTAGTTAAAGTTATTTTGTCTTACTTAGTACTTTCAGTATCTCAAAATACAATCAGTCTGATGTAGATATTTCTGTGAAAATGCTTACATAGAATAGAATAAACCAGGTTGGAAGAGACCCTCAAGATCATTGCATCCAACCTATCATCCAACACCGCCCAACTAACTAAACCCTGCAACCAAGCACCCTGTCAAGGCTTTTTTGGTGTTTTGGTTTTTTTTTTTTTCCTGGTTGTGTTAGATAAAAACCTGTTGAAAATGTGAATTTATTTTTCTAGTGTAAATGGAGTGGTGCATCTCTACTGTCTACTCTTCTGTAAATAAAATACAGATGACAGGACAGAGGCCTATCAGATAAGCAGAGAAATTCAATGCCAGAAGTACACTCTTGCTGGATTTAACATTTATACACTACACTGTATAGCACAGTCTCATTCTCACTCTATCCATATGATTCAAAGCATGCCCTTGTTCATCCTGTACACTCTTCTCCAGAGTAATCATATCATAAAACCTAGGTTCAATGCTAACAGTTTTCTAGCAGGTAAAATTCAGTCTCATATAGACTAATTTATGATGTGCCTTTGAAAGGTACCCTACAAATCATACCCGTCCCCTCACTTTTTAGGTGCACTTACACAGAAAGAGGGCTGTGGGTCTGCAAACTCTTCTCATGCTTGGGAGTGTATTAGTGTGAAATGAAATCCTTCTGAAAGCTACTTGAATACAGACTTGTGAAAACAAACTTATTTTAGATCCTTTAGTATTTGATAGTGCTATATGTAAATTTGACGAACAGCTACTATAATATACTATATTTTTGTGTTCTGGATTGGGGTTTTTTGTGTGTGTATTTGTATATTGTGTGATAAACTAAGCATAAGGAGGCGTTCAGGCTAGGCAGGCAAAAGGGCAACAAAGCTGGTGAGGGGTTTGGAGCACAAACCCTATGAGGAGAGGCTGAGGGAGCTGGGGGTGCTTAGCCTGGAGAAGAGGAGGCTCAGGGGAGACCACCTGCTGTCTATAACTACCTGAAGGGAGGCTGTAGCCGGGGGGGGTTCTCCCAGGCAACCAGCTCCAGAAGAAGAGGACGCAGTCTCAAGCTATGCCAGGGGAGGTATAGGATGGATGTTAGGAAGAAGCTCTTCATAGAACGAGAGATTGGCCGTTGGAATGGGCTGTCCAGGGGGGTGGTGGAGTCACCATCACTGGAGGTGTTTAGGAAGAGACTGGATGAGGCACTTGGTGCCATGGTTTAGTTGATAGTGTTGGAAGATTGCTTGGACTTGACCTCAAAGATCTCTTCCAACCTGGTTAATTCTATTCTGAACTCATGTAAATCTATATGCAGTACCTCATCTTCTCTTCTGGGCATATAATTATCTGATGGGTTTCTAATGCATAATTTAACTTAGTTTATCTGAAAGAAAAGCCTTTAGTGGTGAACAGTTTGCTAATATCTTATACACATCCACTAACTAAAATGTTTCTGGATCTTCATTCAATTTTGTAAAAGTGGCCAAGTTTACATTTGAGAATATTAGTTGGAGATGCCTAAAAGTCTCTGTGTATGTGCAGGGCTGTTCCTTACTCATAACATAAAATATTTCAGTATTTTTTTTCCTACTCTGTTTTCATATTTTCAGTGAGAGAGAAGGTTTTTGACTCACTTAGGAAAAAAGTATTGCAAAAAGAAAACACCAACTCTTTAAAAATGATCCAACAGCAGGGTGAAATATCTTCACAGTTTTCTACTTGTTCGGTAACAGCCTTTGCTTTTCACTTTCTCTACCAATTTTTCACCCTCTGATTAGGCTGTGAACCTCCAAGGCTGTATGTCTCTGTGTACATATACCTCCTCCTGCTCCAGGGCTCGTGTGCCTCACAGCACTGCCAATATATAAAGCTGAGGAATAATTAAAATCCATAAAACCCAAGTGAGTTATTCAGTAGATAAGCTGTAAGAATTTTACAGGCCCAGCCTTTAACTGGTTTTCAGTTCTTTCCAGTGTACAGTGCTATAAAACGCAGTGTGAAGTAGGATTCACTGGGGATATGCAAGATTAAATCAGCTTTTATTTTCATACAAATTCAACATGTAAACACATGATTTGTTCTATCATTCTTTTGACAAAAAGTAACCCAAAACACCAGCCCCTTGTTTCCACTGAAGCCACTGTACCAGTGTGGCACTGCTTGTGATCATAGAATGGTCTGTGTTGGAAGGGACCTCCAAGGTTATCCAGTCCAAACCTCTCTGCAGTCAGCAGGGACATCCTCAACTAGACCAGGTCACCCAGGGCCCTGTAGAGCCTCACCTTGAATACCTCCAGGGATGGGGCCTCAGCCACCTGCCTGGGCAACCTGTTCCAGTGTTCCACTACCCTCATGGTAAAGAGAACACTGAATCTTTTTCTAACCAAGTGGATACATTTACATTCAATGCTCAGCTACAGATGGCCTGAGTCTGGCTTTTCAGAGCCATTATCCATAGTGTAATACAATCCTGTATTTGACACAGTATTCCAGGTAAATCTTTCCCTGTAAGTTTATTTTAGCTTCTAAAAATTTAAGCTGAAATTCTGCCTTTTAGTCTAAGCTTTATATATAGGAAAATTCAATAATTTGTGGATTATTCACTCCAAAGAAACTTTGTTTTAGCCAGTTCTGGGAAGCACAAGTAAATTACTGGGCTGCTTATGTGGTTTTGGAGCTAGCCAGATACCCTTTCAACTGTGAACTGCAGATAGAGCCTGTTTATCTCAAGAGTTTAGGGGAAGCTGGGTTGAACTTTGAGTTAAAAGCAATGAGGAATAAAGGTATAAAATATTTCAGCATAAACCAGAAACACTTTAAGGATGATATTGCCAAGGATACATAGCTACAGGTACACTGGTGTTTGTGTCCTACTTACAATAATACAGAACCATATCTCTCTGCAGCAGAGACAGCTTTCACAAAGACATCTAGAGATGGCATGTATGGTTTTAGTAATACTTCAGACAATAAAAGCTCTTATATAACAGTAGTAAGCTTCTACAATATAAAACTGTATCTATTGAAATAGAAAACATCAATTACTTCACGAGTTATGACTGCACAAAAGTAGCTAAAGTAGTATCTAGTCCTTGACACTTAATTTACCAAATACTTCTAAAGCTGCAGACCACAGCACCAGTCCACTAAAAAGATTGCACAGTGCTGTTCTCAAACATGAGCTGTACAGATTTTCCTGAGTGCCTGGCCACATCTGCAGAACTGACCAGTGACAATGAGCTTGACAGCTCTGCCGTTAGCATTGAGAATTTGTCAGCTCAGCCTTGGTAGTGAGGTCGCTGTTGAAATGGACTCGATGATTGATAGAACAACCTCCTCGTTTCCCTCGAGCTGGTGGGACAACGATCTTGCCAGGCCTTTAATGTGATGTAGAGCAGAGCTGGAGACCCTGACCTTTTGAGTGGGGTAAGAGTGGTTTGATATGTTCCACACTGAGCAGAACGTTATTAGGAAACAGAAAAATCGAGAAGAGCCTTTCCAAACTTTCTGGAAGATTTTGCTACTTAGCTGAAATATTTGTTCTTAGGTTTTGTTGAGCTGTTTTATGGTTGGGTTTTTCCCTTTTTCTTTTCAGTTTCTTTGTTGGTTGGCTTTCATTGTTGACATTTTTTCCTTTTTATAAAATCTGTGGCAAAACAGTCTTTACATTTAACACTAAAGAGTTCCAAAATCAGTAAGTCCTTGTTGTACACCGCCTTCCTCTCTCTCCCAAGTTGTTTGTTTCTGTTCTACAGTGCAAACTTCTCCCTGGGAATATTTGCACTCCAGTATACTTAAAGAGGAGATCAGCAAGATAAATCATTGCTGGAGCTGTGCAAGCAAAACTAAACCAAAATGGAGTCCTACCATATTCTCTGCTGCTGTCACAGTTTCAAGTAGATAATGAAAACCATCACCTAAATAGCAATTCTGGTAAAGGGCTCTTGGCCTCATGCTTACTCTCCATCCTCTTTATTAACAATGTAAGCATGATGAAATAGTTCAGCAGAGATGCCAAATCAATCCCCACCGTATCTGTAATGGTTTTGTTGAAATTTGGGTTAACCAAGTGAATGTAACACGTTATGATTTAGGATAGGCATAAAATGGGCAAGCAGCTAGAGACCAAAGCCTGAAACATGAATCATATAATGTACTATTGCACAATAAATAGCAATAAATATTATGTATGTACATGTCAAACACAATAGGGATCTAGTGATTATTCTGCCAGCAGAAAGTAAGTATTCAAACAAGTCAACAGAATATAACTGACAGAACAAGGGTTGTGATGCCTGTATTCAGGGCTACGTGCTGTTCCCATTGAGTTCCTTGCATCAGGAGAGCACAAGGACAGACTAAGTGTTTGTCAAGTATTTTACTTTGGTCACCCTGAGAATGAAAAACACTTTGGATACTCCTTTTAAAAATAACAGTGTAACATTGTGTTGCAATTAATTTCACATTCTTTAATACAGTGGGAGTTTGTCCTTAAACATATATAGGTAGTTCCCATTTTGATATTAAATAATGAGGGTTTGACCCCAAGATGGCGAAGTCAGAGATCTCATTTCCTCCTCTGCTGGCAAAAGTTCTTGCACCAACACCCATCTCTTACTTGCCCCTCTGTAGAGACCATGCAGATAAGTGTCCATAACAAATGTCAGATCCTGCTCACTGCTTTTCTCAATGTCCCATACACATGTCTCCAGCACAGTAGGTGAGCAGGTGAGTACAAGTCTCAGAAGCAATGTACTTCTCATCACCTGCATTAGTTGCAGCTAGATACAGAATGGAAGTGGTATGGATATTGAGAGTAATGGGGACTCTTTGGCTAGCTGTTAGTTTGGGCTTTTGTGGGGATGTCTGAAAGTGTAGACGTGGCTGGACACAGTAACCCTGTGCTGCAGGAGAGTTTGCTTGCTGCTGCCACCCAGTCAGAGTTGCTAGACAGTTTTATTTCTGGATACTTTTCAGAACCTAACAATTTGTCACATTTTATCATTAAAAAGCCATAACAACCACCACACAAACTTTTCCAAGGAAACACTGAACTAGGAGCCACTGTATTTGGCAGCTGATGACCACTTTCCTAGCCCTTAGGAGAAGAAAAATTTCCTAGCATTATTTAAGAGCAGCTTTGCCCTCCACTTTTGTTGTCTATTAATTCAAGGTCAGTCTGGCCTTCAAAGTACACCAGCTGCAATGCTTTCCTACCTTTCCTGAGCAACCCAGGCAAACACACGTGCTTGTGCTTTTTCATGTGACACTGCTAGGCACAGGTGGCACCAACAGCCTAGGCTACATGGTTCAAAATGCAGGATCTGGCATGAAATTATCAAAATCACTAACCAATGGCTTCTCTTGTTTTCTGCTATAAGGGAATAATCTTGTCATTCTCAGTCACTTGTGATTCAACCTCTTTGTTATTGGTGTTGAATCCTTTCAGCTAATTACTTATCACTTGTGCAAATAATGCTTTGCTTTCTGTTTTTGAACACATAGCTATTTCTTCTCTTTGGAATGGGATGGCTCTTGCAGTAACACAATCAACGTTTTGCAGATGAGCTAAGTATTATGGTGGTTTGGAACACTGGAAGAGACTGGATGGGGTGCTCAGTGCCATGGTTTAGTTGATTAGATAGTGTTGGATGTTAGGTTGGACTCGATCTCAAAGGTCTCTTCCAACCTGGTGAATTCTATTCTGTTTTGGGGACCAAAGGGATTTGCAGATTCTGAGCAAACTGCAACAGGGTAGGTTTGGACTGGCCATTAGGAAAAGATTTTTCACAGCCAGAGTGGTCAGACAGTGGAACAAGCTGTCTGGGGAGGTGGTTGAAGTCACCAACCATGGATGTGTTCTAAGGTCATTTAGATGTGGTGCTTGGGAAAATGATTTAGGGGTGAACATTGCAGAGTAGGGTTAATGGTTGGGCTTGATGATCCGAAGGATCTTCTCCAACCTGAATGATTCTGTGAAATGCTAGCTTAGCCTCTGTCGAAGAATCCAACTGCCTGCCAGCTGGACAAGCTTATATTTCACTTCTACAGGAGTTTTTGTCGCAGGTGAGAGTCTCCAAACTCATCAGGAGCCAGGGAAACATTGCCGTCGCAATCTTCAATGAAAAACGAATTTGTGGCTGCATCCAGCAGGTGGCAAGCACAGCACACTGAATTGTGGCTGAGCAAGAGCTCCCGGTGCTGCTGAGCACATGCGTACATGCACAAACAACATCACACAAATAAAACACAAGCTCTGTCAACCCTTCATCAGTTTACTGAGTGCTGAGGCAGTGGTACTATTCTGGATGCTATTTATAATGCAGGGGATTATCACCATATTCATCTTTAACAAGTGGCTGTCTCACACGTAAGAGCAGATAGAAGCTAAATACAAAGCATTTCATATGGTAATTAAACTGTGTCTTTAAATGATCCATTCAGGTTTCAGATTTCAAGATACTAGCTTGCAATTACAGTAACTTAAACCTTTAATGAAAGAGTTTTGTTGGCTTGTTGTGGTTGGTTGGTTGTTTTTTAACATACAGCTTTAGGAGTTTCAGTGACTCTTTACAGTGTCCTGTCACACAGGACTTGAGATTCTTCAGTTTTGCCTTTGTTGTTCTAACTGCAAAATGTGAACAAACTTGCCTCTAAGTAAATGCAGGAAGGTGCACAAGATTCCCAAACCTGGTTTTAGCCCTGTGATTCCCAAACCCAGCTGTAGTCTTGTTGGTGTTTGTTTGGTTCAGCCAAAAAGTATTAAGCTACAGAAATTACTCTTCTGTTGTATTTTTGATTTTTAAAGTTATTTCCTAATGTAAATACCAATTATTTGCATATATGCAAAAGACTGATAACCAGAAAATATGGATCCTCCAGCTGCTTGCTACCTGAAGTGAAACCACATTAGATGTCAGACTTTGAGGATCAGAAATATGGTAAAGGTTCAAGGGTGTGTGATTGCCTGTAGGAGACATACAATTTTGGATATTTTTTTTCCCTTGTGTCAAAAAATACTTCTGAACTCATTTTATCTTTGAAGAAAACAAATAAGTGTGAGTCAAGAATAAATCTTTTTCTGGAGCTCATAATTTGAGGTAAAAAGGACACATGAGCAGATAATTACTTGAAGCTTCCTACGGTATCATAGTATCAGTCAGGGTTGGAAGGGACCACAAGGATCATCTAGTTCCAACCCCCCTGCCATGGGCAGGGACACCCCACACTAGATCAGCCTGGCCAGAGCCTCATCCAGCCTGGGCTTAAACACCTCCAGGGATGGGGCCTCAACCACCTCCCTGGACAGCCCATTCCAGGGCTTCACCACTCTCATGGGGAAGAACCTCCTCCTCACCTCCAGCCTGAATCTCCCCACCTCCAGCTTCATTCCATTCCCCCTAGTCCTATCACTCCCTGAGATCCTGAGCAGTCCCTCCCCAGCCTTCCTGTAGCCCCCTTCAGATACTGGAAGGCCACAATGAGGTCACCTTGGAGCCTTCTCTTCTGCAGACTGAACAGCCCCAACTCCTTCAGTCTGTCCTCACAGGAGAGGTGCTCCAGCCCTCTGCTCATCCTTGTGGCCCTTCTCTGGATGCAGTCCAGCACATCCATGTCCCTCTTGTAATAGGGGCTCCAGAAGTGGATGCAGTACTCCAGGTGGGGTCTCACCAGCGCTGTGTTTATCACCTTTTCTTCCTCATTTACATGGACGTTCTGAGCTAGACTTTTATTCTGATTTATGCTAGTATGAATAAATTAATAGAATTCATTAATTCTATACACATTGAGTATTTACTCCCTGTAGAACCTTTTTCAAAGTTTAGCTTTGTATAATGGAGAGAAATTCCACGAAGCCATGGGTCAAGTTTGGCCTCGGATCTTTTGTGATGTGATTAAAATCATTATTAGTTAAACCATAACACGGTCGTCATATTTTTGCTTGTCAGAATGGCAGTTGATTGATTGTCCAGGAATTGGAGTGGTTGGTAACTCCTCTCATAGAGTGCCTTAGTTATTACACAATAAGTTCAAAGTTTTCTGTCCCAAAACTCATGTTTTCAAGTACAGAGTTCCACTTTTTTTTTTCCCCCACAAAGAGTATGGACTCAACTCCTGCCCTAAAGTAAGGTTCTCTCAATTCAGTGTGGACGTTTGTGAGGAAATGTTGAATGGGGATATAACTCTACCTTTGTGAAGCAGTGTTTGAAAATCTAGGAGTAGGAATAGAAATCTAAAAATAGATATTTATTATGTATTTAATAAATAAATCTGCATTTTTATTGCATATATTATGATGGAAAAAAAATTCCATTTCGGAAAAGAGAACTAGTAGCATAAATCAGAATGAGACCAACTTTCAAGGACCTTCAATTTCCATTTGAGTTTAAAACTGGGCATATATGGCATATATCTGAAAACATATTATAAATATGGCATGATATCTGTCGTTTAAACCCCCCAAACAACTCTAATGAAACAATCAATGCAGCTCCATCCTCCTGAACAAAAATGGGAATAGCCTGTGTGTGCACAAAACGGGTCCTTCACAATTCATCTAATCTATGCAAGCTTTTCCTTTAAAAAGACTTCTGGACTGAAGTTCCCAGTTTTCCCTACCCTTCTTTTGTAGTTCTGAGTAAATGGCAGGACGCTGATAGACTCTGGCACGCTGCTCCATCCTTTATGTTGCTTCCAGCAAAGAAAACCAAAACGAAAACCAAGCAGTCCTCTTCGCAGCACAAAATAAAAGGCCACTGCTCAATCTTTACAGCATGGTTTTGCTGAGGTGATCTGATGTTTCTGTAATAAGCAGTAAGTGGTGATGTTCAGGACTGCAGATGGATTTTTGTCATTCTTGCTGCTTCGCTCACAGGGCTGTTAATAGAAAGCGTGTTGCGAAACGCATCACTCGGCGTCGAAAGCCCCACCAGTCTTTTTAGTGTGCAAGTGTATATTTTCTGGTGGCCGGTAGGAGAGAGAGCTCATTTTTGTGGATAGGCTTGGGTGTGCACTGACATTGGGAGGGATGTATTTTATGAGCTGAAGGAAGTATTTTTTAAAGTTCTTTCCAAAAAACACATAGAAAAAAGGATTCAAGCAGTTGTTGAAGTAAGCGATGCAAATGGTGAAGGGCATAGCTGTATCCACAATGTCGGTGATCTTGCAGTCCGTTATCACGTGCAGTTGAATCAGCACATCCAAAAAGGTAAACACTTGATGAGGAATCCAGGAAAAGAAGAAGAAAAACACTATTGCCACAATCATCTTAAAAATGTCATCGTTTCTAGTCCTATTTTTTTGAATTTGATATGCCTGCTTCAGGGTCTTCCAAATTAAGGTGTAGCTGGTCAGAATGATCACAAAAGGAATCAAGAAGCCCAGCAGATTCTTGGATAAGCCCAGCCCAACCCGGAGCGTTGTGTTGTTGTTGTCGTACCGATAACCACAGATCGTCATGTTTAGGTTCTCGGCAAAGAATATGTTCCGGTGAATGAAGACAGGCAAGCTGGCCACGCCGGCTAGAAGCCAGATGGCAATGCAAGTCACTCGGGCCACAAACGTGGTGCGCCGGATTCGGGACTTCACCGGGTGCACGATGGCCAGGTAGCGATCGATGCTGAGGCATGTGAGGAGGAACACGCTGGCGTACAGGTTGAAACTTATCCCTGCTGAGGCTAACTTACATAAACAGTTGCCAAAGGGCCACTGGTACTCCATGGCCGTGTAGGCTGCCCAGAGTGGCAGAGTTATTAAAAAACACAGGTCAGCCAGTGCCAGGTTTAGGAGAAAGATGCTGGCGACTGTTTTTAGTTTCATGTAGCAGTAAATGACAATGACAACCAGGCTGTTGCCAAATATGCCTATGATAAAGATGATGCTGTAAACAGTTGGAACCATGATGTAGATGTAGCTGTGCCTTCCTGAAACAGGACAGTCCACGTGGATTCTTTTAACAGTTTCTTCAGTAGAGTAATTAGGGATCATCTTGATCTCTTTAGTGGGAACCTAGTTTCAGAGAGAAAATATTCACACCTAGGAGGGCAAAAGAGGAAGAAAATATTATTCGTTACAGGGATTTAATTTTTTTCCAAGCTCTTGTGTCTAACACATGTTGATGTCTTTGAGTTTAAAAATAAGACATCTTCAAGTGTTTTCTCACCCAATTTATATTGTAATGCAGACTTTTGTTTGCTGAATAAAACAGATAAGGATGTTAGGCTAAACACTAAGAGATTCTTTTCAACAGATTAAATCTATCAAACTCCTGTCAATTAACAAGCTTCCAATTTAAGACTGGTTGGTAAATGTGTCTAAAAATAACAACAAAGACTCAAAACCAGCTAACCATAATTCAGAGACTCTTAGGGGCATTTTCTTTCCTTAAGTAGGCGATATATCCAATAAGCAAAGGGAAACCACACTCAAGCACTCTGAATACTAGTTCAGTCTGTAAATACAAACTGTGAAGCATTAAATAAGTCAGTTCAGTTGTTACTATGTTTCCCCCCTCTACATTAAACTTTTCACCTTTCTCTGGGATACAAATATTGTAAAACACTCACAAAAGCTTGTCTTCTGTGCTACTATAAACAGCCTAAGTATTTGAAGTTACTTTGTTTCAAACCAGATGGGGAGCTATGGTATTTAACAGCTAAAGAGGGGAGGGAAAAAAACATCATCATCTCTGAGAATCTAAATGAGCTGATTCATTGCACATTAATAACTGCAGAAAGGGGTTAAGAAGGATGCAAAAAGGAGTGAGAGTTCATATTACCTTTTCAGCTACTGACAAAATATATCTCCAAGAGTTGAAGCTGTAGCCTTAGTGTACCGAAGGTACACTCTGGACTACTTAAGTGTATGGCAGTGGCATGAAATAATTACAGGACTCCTATTTGTTTTGCTGGGGTTTTTGTTTCCTGTAAGCATGAGTTCCTTAGTAATCACTTATGGCTTTAAGACACAGGTAATATGCTGTGATTCTGACAATACATTTTCTTTTCAGGGTCTAAAACTAGTTTTTTTTCTCTCTCAAAAAAGGTATTAAACCATTAAAAAATGATAGTTGTTATTGCAGAGCAGTGTTTGTTGCTGTCTACAGGATCCTGACAGCTGTTAGCTAAACCCAACGTGTGCTGCCTCCAACTCGGACTAAGTGAAATATACTTGCTTTGTGAAAACCAAGTGATCAAACAAAACCCTTGTAACTGTAAGTCACTTTTATACAGAAAGCCCTACACACCTTAACACCCTGGGCAGGACAGGTACAGTGAGACAGAAAAGTTGTCAGTCATTATAGAAACACGGGTGAAGCTGTTACAGAGGTGGTTGCTCATTATTTGTGTTGTTGGGAGATTATCCTTATGGATTTCCTTTTTAATAGGGAAGGGAAGTATAGATATGTATCAGGAAAGTCCACACAGTAAGTCAGAAGCAGAGCCACAGAGGAAGCAGAGCCAGAAAATGAACCCAGAATATGGGTTGCAGGCAGCATCTTGCGAGTAAGGTCACCCTTTGGTTCTCAAATTATTAGCTTTAAAAGTACTTTATATTCCTCTCTCTTAGCTCATGTTCTATGTTTCCATTAATAAGTTGATTCATTTCCATAAAGCTAGCAGGGTAATTCCAGTAATGCTGTCAAGTTTGGGATATCTAGAGCAATGCAACTACAAAAGCCTTTTTCAGTAGCCATAGTGTGACACCTCCCAGTCTCTGACGGTTCATTCTGTGACTTAGTCTCGTTGCCTAAGTTGGTACAGGTGCCTGGAAATGACATCAGCTGCTTTTGCCGTGTGTAAAAGTTATAAAATCAAGCAAATATAGCTGACAAAAAGAAATGTACACCATTCTGATCACTTGTGCCACTGTAATACTTCCTGAGCAAACCTTGCTGGCTTTCAAGCTGCGGCAAACCTAGAATATGTGGTATCCATAAGACAGGGAGAACCAAAATTAGAAGATTTTAAGCTGTATTTTCTTATCCCATCATTGTGAACGTGCCCAAGGAGATTTTGACAATAACTGATTAGGTTCTGCAACATCAAGGTCTGATAGTGTTTGCCCTGTCCTAGCTACATGCGGGTGTTGCGTGGTCTGTTAATTATCATAGCTTTTGCTCACTCATACATCCACTGAGACTGAAGTGCAGAACTTAGCAGTAAGAAACCATAGTGAAGTCTTTAAGAAAACCACCACTGCAGGTTAGCCTTGCAGTAAAATAGATCAGGGCCCAGTTAAGGCTGAGCAAGAGTTTTCTCTGTGACTAGATGAACCAGTTGGTGGTTAATTGGTGCATCCTGCTCTGTGTGTACTGACTGGCAGATTTGAGTGTAGCTGGTGGGGAATATTCACCTTTTGATGGGATTGTTTCTGTGCAGCAGTAGTTGCCAAGACCCCATTCTTGCAGTCACTTCACCCACTCCAGTGCAGTGTGTTCTGCTGTTTTAACTTCCACTTTGCCCTTCCACCCACATGGTGGTCTGTATTTTTCACGCCAAGAGTTGCTCTAGTTGATGTAATTAACAGCATATGTACTATGAAGAAACTCTAATAACAATTATATCACATTGTCAGACATGTGTTAAATAATTTGTTGGAAAAACTTGTGTCTGGCCCTCCAAGGTATTGAATTCCCTGAACTTATTTTGGAGTGCTTGGGAAGTAAAAAAAGGAGAAAAATTCCCATGAAAGATCAGGAATGTGATCAAGAATAGTAGGGTATGTCAATTAATCTCTGTAACACTGTAAAGAAATAGTAGAATAATTCAATCAATCCCTCTAAGACTGTAAGCTTTCTGGATTTAAAGGTTTTGGTGTAACACTGACATCAGAATTGCACAAAAGATGTTTGGCATGTTACCTGTTTTAAATTATACTATGAAATTACAATCAGTAAGTCCACCACTACGTTCAGTAAATTAAAAGCAAGCAGAAATGCATAATGTGGTTGCTTTTGGGTAAATAGATGCAGATTGCCATATGCATATCCAAAACCAGTCTGAATGTTGCTGTGAGATTGTACCTTCTAAGAGTCCTACATCTGAAGTATGCTGAGGAAGGCAGTGTTAATCATGAGAGGAACTTTTAAATACCTTAGAAACTCCAAAGTTCCAGAGGTAGCCTTAGGTATATCTGCTGCTTGGAGGACATCCATACCTAGAGAGCATTAGGGAAAGCTTCAATGCAGAAGAGAGCAATTTGTTTTTGAATGCATGGAGTGAGTGAGTGCAGTGCTGAGTGGGGAGGCTGGGCAGCCATGGTGGTGTGAGCTCCTTGCAGACAGTGATTTCTTGTCTGTACCAATGTTGGTTTTGCTGTCATTCTCACTTGTTTGTCCCAGGATCCTGGTTATATACGTATTATGTAAAGCTGATTGTTTAAAAACATTATAGGAATAGTTGGCTGGTACAGCTGCTGCTCACAGAGCTCCCCAGAGCAGGTTAAACCACTGACCAGTTAAATGCAAGTACTGAAACTGTGCACCTTGATAATCCCATTTAAAGCATCTCAAATGACCTGAGCTAACATAATGATAATTGAATCATTTTAAGGCTGATGCAGAAGGAGATTTTTCTAAGAGTACTGAATTGATGCAACTCTGAATGCTGTGGCAGCATCAATCTCAAAGCAAATTATCTGGTGAGCAGAAACCCCTGTTGTATGCTGCTGTCCTGTTTGACCTTTAATCTTTTCTAATTACAATGATTATAAGTCACTGATAATGACTTCAGACTGCTCTACCAACTATTATTTACCACTCCATTCACTGCTGCTGTTGGATGAACAGGCACCCTAATTAAACTGCCTGTGGAAACAGAAAGGAACCCTGAGCCCCCGTGCAAGGCAAACAACACTTTGCTCACTGCAAGATAAGATAGCACTGACTGTGGCTTTTTTTGTGAGAACTTCATCAGCTATAAATAGGTAAGCAGGTGTCACAAGTCAAATTTTGAAGAGAAATGTGGTTTTGATATTTGCTTTGACAATGGCTAAATAAATGCATGCAGACTAACCATGCCACAGTTCAGCCACTTCACCATTGGGTAATGCTTTGGGGCTTTTTCTTATGATGGCAGGTGGATTACTTGCTTTTTTTTACAAATGAGGAGATAGTCCCCAGTCAAAGAGGATGATGCATTCTATTTTAGCATAAAACTATTGTTTGGGGAGAAGAAAAGATGAAGTAACTTTGGAACAATGTGTTCAATATATTTGCTGTGTTTGTTTCCTTCTGACAGCATAAGCTACCTGCCAAGAGAGTTTAGGCATATTCCCCACCCTTCTCCAAACGTCTATCTTCTTTTCCTAATTGCTGAGGAACTAATGACACTTTTCCCATGGTTTATTTCACATATTTTAATGTTTTCTTTTTTTCCATATCAAGTCTAACAATTTATTCTCATTGCCTTAATGCAGATAATTTCCTTTCCTTCATATGACTACTTCAGCATCTTCTCTGTTTTATTTTTAGTTCCTGAGCGGTACTGTTGTGAAGTCAGAAATCGACCTTTCTCCTACTTCTTATTTCTGCTGCTCCTTCTAAAAGCCTGCATTCTCTCTTCACAACTGGGAAAGTATTTATAGTCCAGAGCTGTTGAATTGCTGGGGGTAAAAGAAATGCAAACACTCAGGCAAATGAAAGCATGTAATTCAAATTATCGTGGCCTTGCCACGTGCATAGGCTTCCTGTCATCGTTGCCACTGTCTTCCACAGAGGTCAGTGTCTGACTTCATGGTAAATGACAATAAATCAACATATTACTGAAATGGAAGTACAGTAGTCAGTGCAGGACAGGAACAGGTCTGTACATCAATTTATGAGCACCAAGAATAGAACATAACCTTTAGATTTGTTTTAGTAACTCTCACTGGGTGATCCTTGTGCAACTTTTGGATCAGCAGGTGGTCTCTCATGAGAAAGTTTCCTTCTCTGGAGACTTTCAAGATCTGTCTGGATGTGTTCCTGTGTGGCCTGCACTAGATTCTATGGCCCTGCTCTGTCAGGGGGGTTGAACTTGAAGATCTCCAGAGGTCCCTTCCAGCTCCTCATGTTCTGTGATCCTATGAGGACAGAATTCACAAAGACTTATATTGGCCTGTGTTTTCATTTAATAGCTTAGTCTTTCATGAAGCAACAGCCAGCCTGCTGAAATTGCTGTCAGTTTGGGGATGTTTGTTTGCTTTTTTGCCTTTTCTTCTGAATGTTGAAGTAGTTTACCTTTTTGTGGCTTCTTTGTGTCTTCCCCTTGCAAGAATTTAAGTTAGTCTGCTTTATTTGTGCTAGTTCTACCTAACTGAAACATACACTGCTTTTAGGATCTGGTTCTTCAGTGACATCAAAAGTACTTATCTATTTTGTTCTAGCACAGAACCAGTTATTGCTGTTAGGTACCCTGACTTACCCTGTGAAAGCTCCTGTATTTATTTCCTCCAGCATACTTCAAAAGAGTCTGTGCTCCTGCATGAGCTTATTCTGAAAAGAATCAACATCTCTCTTTTCATAGACTGCTTTCATTGATGTGTTTTTTTCCCTTCCCAAATATCTTTGAACTGTGCTCAGTTTCAGTAACAAAACTTATGTATGGAAAAGACTTCTTTTTCTTTCTGTAGGAAATATCAGTGCTTGTGGAATGACTGAACAGTAGAATTAGGGGCATGTGTGTGTTTGTTTTTCAATGGGTGGGGGAACATATAGGAAAGTAAGAGAGTGAAGCATTTGAATAGCTCTGAAGTTTGACTCGTGTTTCGACCACTAGAGGTCTGTATTTCCTGCTTTAAAATACAAGAATTGCTGCCAGGTGCCATTGCTTTTCAAAATAGCCACTTTCTTCAGGATTACTTAGGATTCAAACACAAGGCAAAATACTATCATTGAGGGGAGGTTTAGGCTGGAGGTTAGGAAGAAATTCTACACAGAGAGAGTGATTGCCCATTGGAATGGGCTGCCCGGGGAGGTGGTGGAGTCACCATCATTAGAGGTGTTCAGGAAGAGACTTGATGGGGTGCTTGGTTGCATGGTTTAGTTGATTAGGTGGTGTTGGTTAACAGGTTGGATGTGATGATATTGAAGGTCTCTTCCAACCTGGTTTATTCTATTCTATATGAAGTATAATGTAACAGTTTCTTTTAGTGCCTTCTTGCTTATTTTTAACTTCCTATATTCTGGTACTCACAGTGTCACCAAGTTTGGAAGAGACCTCAAAGATCGAGTCCAACCTGTCACCACAGACCTCATGACTAGACCATGGCACCAAGTGCCACATCCAATCCCCTCTTGAACGTCTCCAGGGATGGGGACTCCACCACCTCCCTGGGCAGCACATTCCAATGGCCAATCTCTCTATGAAGAACTTTCTCCTCACCTCGAGCCTAAACCTCCCCTGGTGCAGCTTGAAACTGTGTCCTCTTGTTCTGGTTCTGGCTGCCTGGGAGAAGAGACCAACCCCTACCTGGTTACAACCTTCCTTCAGGTAGTTGTAGACAGCAATAAGGTCTCCCCTGAGCCTCCTCTTCTCCAGGCTAAGCAGCCCCAGCTCCCTCAGCTTCTCATAGGGCTTGTGCTTGAAACCCCTCCCCAGCTTTGTTGCCCTTCTCTGGACATCTTCCAGCAACTCAACATCTTTCCTAAACTGAGGGGCCCAGAACTGGACACAGGACTCAAGGTGTGGCCTAACCAGTGCTGAGTACAGAGCAGAATGACCTCCCTCCTCCTGCTGGCCACACTGTTCCTGTTACAGGCCAGGATGCCATTGGCCTTCTTGACCACCTGGGCACACTGCTGGCTCGTGTTTAGCCTACTATCAACCAGCACCCCCAGGTCCCTCTCTGCCTGGCTGCTCTCCAGCCACTCTGACCCCAGCCTGTAGCACTGCATGGGGCTCTTTTGGCCAATGTGCAGAACCTGGCGCTTGGATGTGTTAAATCTTATGCCCTTGGACTCTGCCCATCTGTCTAGCCTGGCAAGGTCCCTCTGCAATTAGGACAAATAGACAAAGGAGAGAGACTGTTGGTGTTATGCTGACATTTGTTTTATTCAAACTATTAGGCAAGCAAAGTAGAACCAAAAAATGTGTTAAGGGTACTGCCTTGTGCCAGATAGGCAGAAATAATCAGTGTCTTGTCCTTCATTTACGTCAGATGGGTTAAACAGTGTCAGTGTAGCTCTATGCACTTAAGGGATGTTTGGGTACAAGCATATGATGTTTATATCTTGAAGTGCTGAAAATAGGAGCATTTAGATCAAATTGAAGTGATATCTAGAGATGGAAAACGAGCAAGTAGCTGATTAGCTTTAACACACAGAAGAAAATGTGGGGGGTGGTTCTTGATCTGGCAAAAACTGGTTTAAGTGAAAGACTGCCTTTAAAACACTAATTTGTGTGGCCTGTAGAGTGATGAATAAAATGTTCCCTGTACTTTTTGGGGACATTCAATGTTTAATAATATTACAATATAGTATATGATGAACTCTTCACAGGCTGTTTTTAGCAGCCTACAGTGTAATAACGTCTCAGTTATAATCCTGGCAGTTGCAGCAGCAGTGAAAATGTAGCCTGTCATAGTACTCAGAGTCCCAAAACACTGGAAATATTTCTTTGTGCTACTTAGCTCTTTGGCCAAAGTTAACTCTAACAGTTCTCTCCTCAGCTATCTGTGGTTTCCCCGCACACACACCAAGAAATTGGGAAATCCTGATATACTTGTTTCCATAAAAGTGTACTTGCAGATGTTGGTGCCAAGGAAGGATTGCTCAACTTCACTAGAGCTTCTCAAACCCAGGAAAATGTAGTGATTTAGAGCATGCTAGCATAGCAATGATGAAGGGCTGTGGGGTTTGTTGGGACTGAATTTTGCTGACTGATCGATCCACGGAACACTCATTATAGTTACCCAGAAGGCTTTCAGCTGAGAGTGAGTTTCATTTTCCAGGTCATCTAGGTTTAGGTTTAAAAGTAAACATTGTTTTCTGGAAGGTTTTGCTCTATAGACACACATTTTCTTAAATTTTTCTTCCTGCTGCTAAGGGGAGGAAAAACCTTCTTGGGTTCAATAAATATAGAACTGAACTCCAAAACCCTGAAGAATTGCCTAACCTCAACATGCAGTGTGTTTATCTAATCTCTTGGGGAAGATAGCGAGGTAAAGGTTTTAGACACCACTGGTCCTGGCTTGACAGCATGCCTCATACTCCAAAATATCTTAGATTTTTCTACCTAATTTTTCTGGTCTCTTTTTCACATTTATCCATGAGAGAATTATTTTTCCTTTCTTTGGCCAAGGCTGCACAAATGTGTTAAAATCCTGAATGTTTAATATATTCTAGGTATTGTATATCCTGCTGAATAGAAAATGACTTGCCCAGCCATAACTTAAAGAAATAGATTTCTATCTTAAAACTCCTAAATCACTACTTCTGAAACTAAGCATCAGAACACTAAGCTTCACAAAAGATGTTGTCTGAAAGGTTAATACCCATGTGGCATCTCCTTGTCTCAGTCCCTATTGCTGTGTCTTGGCAGGAATGAATATTTCTCTTCTTTTCTGGGTTATTAAACCTATAGCTGAATTAGTTTTTAGATAGGAGAAAAAAAATAAACTTCTATAGCAGGAGAGAGTTCTTCTTGTTTATACCACAGAGTAAAGAATTGTCTCTTCTGAAAGTGGCTGAAGACACTTAAGCATATTAAGACTTTGAAATGAGGATGTTAATGGTGTTAATCAATCCAGCATGGATTTTTCCACCTCTGTTCTAGCCGTTAGCTTTACAGAAACAGGAAGATTGGTGCCATCCTAGGAGATAAAAGTGATCAATAACCAGCAGAAAAACCTGGTCTGCTTGTCAGGGACATGTCATCTCCTCCTCAGATTGTTGCAATGCCATTTAGATGCCGGGGGGGTGGATAAAATATCTATTTCAGATCAAGGTAGCACTTTGATTTCTAGGGTATTTTAGCACTGACATGAAAAGGTTTTTGGAGGGCAACAGAACATAGGTACTATTTTGTTATGAGTGTACAGCTTACTGCACACTCATAACTTCAGGTTTGATGCTTAGTTATGTAGTATCTTCAGGGTATTTCTAAGTACACGAAAGAGTCAATAGTTAAGAAGAATTAAGCCATCAGGTCCCAGAACGAATAAAAGGGAGATTAGTTTGAGCTGTGAAAGGTTACGTGCTGCACAGTTACTTTCTCTGAGTGATAGTAAACAAATGGATTAGCACATTTCCTTTATTGCAGCTGGAATTGCCTATATAAAATATAGTGTGCCCCATGTGATCATTTTTAATAAGAGACAGAAATCAAACTTAGGTTTGTTAAGTGCGAGAGAAATCATTTGATGGATTTTAAGTTTCTGTTCTGATAGCTTAGTTCCATGGAATAAGAGTTTTCAAGTGTTACTTTATGTAACTACACAGGAGTGTACACAAATGTGTATGCACAAAGGTAGCTTCTGGATACCTAACCACACACCTAAAATTCCTCCTGGCAGCGTTGTTACTGCACAGAGTGAACCATAAGCTTCTGCTGTGAAATCCTCCAACCTCAGGAGCAAGAGAAACTACATAAATTCTGGGCTTGATCCAGACCTGTTAATTATATCTATATTGTATTTTATACTTCAAAGCCTGTGGAGAGGCAAGAGAGTAAGAAAAGCTTACTGAAATAAAAAAGCCCTGCTGAAAGCCTTTATCATGTCCTCTTCTAACAGGTAAGATACCTCATGAGTTGTATCTCTGTTCTCTTTTCAGAATGTCCACAAAAATCACAAATTCACTTACTGAATATTTCATATAATTATTAATTTGCCTTTAAGGTTATGTAGTTTTATACAGTTTTCCTTGTGGCTACTTCTGTATATGAAAATAGCAATTAACAGCCCTGGTCATTCACACTTGCAGGAAAAATACTGTGTTACATTACTGTGATTTCAAGCATGTAATGCTTAATAAGGGGTTACAAGATGTTTTCTGTGCTGTTTTGAATACCTTTGGTCTCTGGTCATTCTTATTTCTTGTTGGAGTGAATATCTTTGTGCATCCACCACTGAAATTCTTGGTTTTACTATCCAGATCTTCTCAGTATTAATCAGTGGTCCAGTAGAAGTTACCTCTCAGCTGGAGAGGAGCCTTTTGTAGGGAATGATGGCTACTTCCACAAACCAGTACAAACACAGGGCAGAGCCTTTCTCTTCTACTGCTGTTCAAGGAAGAGGGAATGCACAGACACACTTGGACAATTAGCTTGTTGCTTTGCTGGTTTTTAACATTATCTGGTTTTTATGAAGATCATAGTTTCAATGCCAAATATGCAATTTAGAGGTCTCAATAGAGCCAAGAATTGCTGAGACCAGAACTGGCCCTGATAGGAAGAAACACTACTGGCACATGAAGATTCTTTATAAAGATGAGGATCTTTAGGGTTTTAGGCAATTTTGATGCACAAAGCTTTCTCCCCCCACCAGAGAAAGGACGATTAAACTCCTCATGAGGTCACTACAGACAAGGTGAGGAAAATCCTAGAAATCTCTCATATAGATTGTTCCTCTTTAGGTGGTGTTTGAATAGTGACTTCTTTTTTTCAAAGCAACATGATCTTGAGGGCACAAGCAATGAGCAACTCTGCAAAATGACATGACTTCTACTTTCCTGGTATAAGAAACTTCCTTTCTGTACTTCCTTGTATAAGAGTAAGAAAGATGCTACGAGAGAGTTTACATACATAGATTTGCTCCAGTTTGTGCAGCAAATCAGTAACGTGTCTGTGGAAACAGCCTGCTGTGTGAGGCCTTACCTGTACACTAATCCTCACAGGGACATTTTATTGTCATTAAGGTGAATCAGTAGGGTGGAGCCATGACATACCTAAGAGCCCTCTACAGGCTTAATACACAATCCTTTCTGAAGGATGTGCTTTTTTGTTTTTACTCCCCCCAAACACACAAGGCAAGTGGAGATGAATTAATAAGATGCTTTAGGAATGCATTGTTCAGTGTCATGCAGTTATTTCTGTCTTCAACAATGGCTAATCTGTCAAAGTGTGAGAGAAAAGAGATTTAAAATTCTCTGCTTCTACTCCAGAAATGGTGAGACCTCTATCAAACAGAGGAGTTCCACTTGCTGACCTACTGGAAATTAGACAAGTTGTTTGAGAGTACATGGCATTGCTCATTGTTACCTAACCCCCCAAATCTCTAACAAATTGCATCCCTGTCTCATAGCTATCATCGGCGTGGAAATGACTGATAGAAGCTTTTGCTTTGAGTAGTGAAAGCATTAACTGTAAAACAAGCACAGATGCAGCATGTCTAGGTGGACAAAGAAATAACAGTGTCACTAAAATACCTGTCATGTCAATGAAACCAACTAATGGGGAAGTTCTGTCACTATTCTTACGTGGCTAATCATTTCCCTGTAACATCCCAAGAGTCGGTGTTATGGCTGGGGAAAATAAACCTCACATTAAACTTTTTTTTCCCCCCCTTTCTCCTTTTTTTGACCTCATGCTGAAAAGTAAGGGTAGCAAACCCAAGTGTATTGTGGATTTCTGTGCAAAGAGATGAATGTTAGATTTCAACACCTTTGTCTGGAGGAAGTGTTGGTTTTCCATGTGTCATAATTCAGCAATCCGTAATAGGATTTGGTTCACTGTGTTTGACTGAGACACTTGATTACTTTTCTTTTATATAATTAAGTACCCTTACAGTGGGAAAATATCACACAATGGCAATATGCCTCAGAAAAGACTGACTCTTTTTTTTTCCTCTTCCCCTTTCCCTTCAATGAGAATGTTAGGAACAGCCTGAAGGGAAAAGTTAAAGATTAAAAGCAAAGGAGATCAGCATGGAGGCTTCTTAATGAATACCTCATTAGGGTCAGAAAAAGGGAACCAAAGGCAGAAAGGAAAGAAAACAGTATGAGTAACTGGTAAGGTAAGAGATTTTATTCAGACTTTCAAAAAAATAAAATAAACCTTTGAAAATGGTAATGCAGCTAAGCCCAAGAGAAGTTAGTATCATTGTTAACTGTTAGTAAGTATATCATGGAATACAGAGGCTGAATTGTGCTTTCATTTGCACAAAACTCCTGTTAAGGGGAGATCATTATGAGGACTAGAAGAGAATTTGAGTAGCCAAATATAAAGACAAGCAATGTATCTGCAGTTTTTGTGTAAGTCAAGTGGACTAGTGAGGTGCTAAGGAGTCAAAGAGAATGAAAAGGTCAAAAACTGACATCTTAGTTCATTTCAGTGTGGCAGGTATTGTCACCCATGATCAAAACAAGATGCTGTGATCCTTAGTGCTTTGTCTGGAAGGCAGTACAATGAGTAGAATGATACCAAAATGGATGTTCTGCTGAACTTGAAGGCTTTTTCCTGGGTGGTTTTGGTTTTCTGGTGGTTTTGTGGCTGGTGTATGTGGGGGTTTTTTGTTTGCTTGGGGGTGGTGTGTGTTTCAAGTACAATTTGTTACTCTAATTTGAAAATAAAATTGAATATCCAACACTTTTTACGTCTTGGCTCTGAGGACCAGCCACAGAGATAGTAGACCAAAGGCAGTAGATTGCGAGCTTACACATGGTGCTGTGAATCAGTGCATCCTCAGCGAGGTGCAGTCTTGGTTCTCAAGCAAACATAACCACATAGATGGCTGAAAAGGTAGTGCTGTGGCATCTTTGGGAGGGCACAACACTACAAGCTCTAAGTGATAAGAAAACTACCAATTGAGCTGAGCAAATGTTTGACTGTGTGGCTGTCCTGTACTGACATGAGGTTTTTGATGGTTTCTTTAAAACCATGAAACAGCATGATAAAATATATTTGAAGGCAAAATATTTTTAAGCCCCTTCCTCTGAAGTGCTTTTTAGGAAGCCCATGGGTAAAGAAATATTTTTTTACCTGATATAAAGCCTTCTTTGAGAAAAAGAAAACCTGTTATTGTCTTGTCATGGTAATCTGCTAGTAACAAAGCCAAAAGGAGAACAATACAGACAGAAATCTATCAGCTGAACT
This sequence comes from Melanerpes formicivorus, assembly GCF_026170545.1. Lineage (NCBI taxonomy): Eukaryota > Metazoa > Chordata > Aves > Piciformes > Picidae > Melanerpes > Melanerpes formicivorus. Next base: position 20,222,502 of record NW_027142364.1, on the reverse strand, counting down.
AGAGTTTTGCTTTGAAAACACAGGCTGATTCCTGCTCCATGCTTTCTGTTTCTGGTACTGTACATTAGTAAAGAATCTGAGGCAGGAGGAAAATCCTGAGCAGCCTGAATGGTAGCAGACTACCTCTTGGACTCTATCTTGTAGGCACTGGGAAGCCGTCACTTTTTCAGGCTTGGGTAAGAAGAATGAGTAAAGAGGAAAAAAATTAACTAATAGGAGTTTACAAAGGAAAAGATGCAAGAGTGACATACATCCTATAAACATGGACTGGGAGAAGCATGCATAGTTCCCCAATAAACAAGTTCAGGCTGCATATTTGTATGTTATGTGCTCTCTGGTTCAAGGAAAGGGTCTGGCCAGGCCCTGCTGATGCTGAAGAGAGTTAAACTGAGTATAGCTGCCAACAGAACATTTTTAGGGAAGTCAACTAGTGCATTTTTCTCCCTTGTATAAGCCCCCCCAACATAAGAGTACAGCTGTTCAGTGGATTTCTGGAATGTTTTACTATTTGCATGGGCCCTTCTGAGCTAAAAATGCTGAGGCACAGTACTCTCATTCAGTATATCCCTCTCGGTTTTCAGAGAACTGAGGAGGCACAGGAATGCTGCTTTGTTTTCTGTTTCTGTTCTTAAACTTCATCTGCTGAATATTAGATGCCACTAGCCAATGATCTGCCAGTAACTGACAAACTTGTGTGACCTACAAGTAAAGAAAGGGACGGGTGAATTAGCTGAAGTTCGGCGTTTGCTTAAATCATTCTTTGTTCTGACCATAACTGTAATTACAGCTTTCAGCTCAAGCAGTGATATGCTGTCTAAATATCGACCTTGTCCAAAATCAGATATTGCTGGTTACCTTTTGCTGTAAGCTACTTTTTGTCTCGTCTTCAATCACGCCACTCACTGATGCATTGCCAATGTGATCTCACTTCCCTGCTGTGAGGTCGTCTTCAGTTATTACCCATTTTCTGTGCCTGTAAGAGAAATGCTACTCAACTACAATAAAAGGAGATAAACACCACAAATAGTAACCAAGCATTCCAGCAAGCATTGTTATATAGTGGATACCTGGACAGTTTTGCTATCAAACAAAGACCTAATGGAATGAAAATTGCAGAAGACATCTGACAGCCCAGAATCTGTAGTTCTTTCAGATGATGGTGCAACAGAGAATGTTAACAGCATGCCATTTGGAGCTTGGTATTTTCCTACCCTTAGTTGCAATCCACTTGAAAGCTCAAAGTAATTTTAGTATAATCTATCATTTATCTGAAGATAAGGCCATAAATGATTAGAATAACTGGTCTATTTCATATGTGTTTTGTCTCAAACAATCCCAGCTGTTAGGACTTAGAGTCAAGATAACCTCTCTGCTTGTTTGTTACAGCTGAGGTAAAAATAACAAGTACATCTCTCGGAGCTTGCCTTGTCTGTCTGATTTGTTAAATTTCCTAAAATGTTAAAAAATGACAGAGATTATTCAGGGTACATCTGTTAATTTATTTTTTCCTGTAGGGCCAATTTTAGAAGATAGTACAAGACATGGCATGAGTGCTCCTAGTACAGCAAGCGTCCATCGGCGAAAGTGATCTTAAGAGACGAATTTGTTGATGGAAAGGGAGCTAAAAGAAAGGTTGTGGTTAGCAAAAGCTTACTGGCTTGCTTTTCTCTGCAGGGCTTTTAGGACCAGAAGGAGACAGAAAATGATACTGTGATTAGTAACTTTCTGTGTAATAGCAGCTGTATCGATGAAAACAGCTCTGCTGGGGCCTTTCTGGTCTTCGAGCTGCAGGATGTGGACCTCATGGATGAGGTCTACACATGTTAAAACTCTAAGAATAAATTATGCTGCCACCTACTCAAGCTCTCCAATATATTTGAACTTGCCTTGTGTATGCATGCCAGAATTAAGTTTACATAAAATTTTAACTCCAAATAGGTAGCTGAGGTTAAATTCTCAGCCATAAGAACCTTATTCCTGTTAGCATGCTACAAACTAAACCTACAATAGTTAAAAAAAAAAAAAGTCTTTCCACTATTTTCCCTTCTCTTTGGAATTAATCCATGTTTTTCTAAGAAGGCAGAAGCTGACTTCTTCAAAATACCATTTTCTCCCTTAGGACAAACTGTCCAATAATCAGAACTGCTATCCAAGAATGCTGCGAAACCATTCGTTAACATATGGTAGGACATGACATCTGTGTTGCTGCACTTCTGATGGTATTGCTGCATGGCTGAAAGCATGAGGCACAAACTTCCTAAGCTCTAGATAAGGCTTGAAAATGGAAACAAGATTAGCCAGAGGCTAGGGATTTAGCTAAACATGCAATGGAACCTACAAGTAGACTGCCATGGGCCTGTCATGGCCATGCTCTACCTTTACTATAAGTCTTAGCATGCCTGCAACTCTGAGTGGGTTCTGAGATTATACTTCACTCTGGAGAGAGATCATTATTGGTTTGTCAGTATCACTGTCAGAAACAGGTGAGGGGTTGATTTTGCTTGGCTGTCCACCCCTCATTCATTTGGTCATTTTCTTTGGCATATCTAATATACTGCCCAAGCAGATCTATTCTGTATGCCAGTGAATATTGATAACACATTTCTCCAACTCTGCTTTAGGTATAACACATCCAAATTAAATTCTAGTCTATTTCTGCTCTTATTGAGGTGTTTCCTGGATGGATAACCATTACCTTCAACTGGGGAAAAAAAGGGGGGCTGTGTGTATTATTGTATTATTAACCATGTAATGTGAGTCACAACATCGATATTTATGCGTTATTTTAATCAAATACTATGTTCTCTATCCAAGTCAAGACAGAGCATGACCTTTATTGAAGTCACCAAGGCAGAAAAGGTGGAATACAGATAGATACACATAAACCACTCAGTAACAACTGATTAGATGCCCTAAACTTTGGACAATGCCCTCCACAGAAGAGATGATGAATACTCCTGGTGGCACTAGTTGCTTCTGAAGCTCAAGAAGGCAGAGAAAAAGGAGAGGTAGTGAGGAAATGGAAGTAATTTGTGACTTGAAGATATTCAATTAGTATTACACTTCTGCATAAACAAGCATTTAACTAGGACAGTGTAATGGGGGTTTGTAGTTATGGAACTTTAAGTTCCCATATTAATTGCTGAAGCTGTAGTAAGGAATGATAGGCAGTGCCAGAATAAAGGACTATGTAGATGTATCCCTTTAACAAACACAGAGGATAAAATTTCCAAAGTGCAGAAAACCTAAAGAGCATAGGAAAATACAGAGTGCCCATTATCTGAAATAAAATTTGTGATGGGAATTAACTCTGACACACATAACCATGCCTGCAAACACAATCCATATGTTTCAACATAATTATTCTAGGAAGTGTAAATAAATCACCCTGTTTGCGTTCTGCATCTGCCTACATTTTTATAGTACAAAGAGCAAAAAAGAAATGGGATACACTTTCAGATATAGAATACAATTAAAGATAATATTAGTCACCCAGCAGCTAACACAAATACAAGCCATGCATCTCCCTGTTCTGAGTGGATTGTAAAAACCGGGTTGTGGAGTCATGACCGTTTTAAATTGAAAAGCAGCACTCTCCTCACTTCGGCAGCGCTGTGGATACTGGCACTTCAAGTTGGTATTTACTGCCTGTTAAACCAGTAGCTCCTAGTTGCCGTCTGCACATACTGTCCAATCCAAGCCAGTTGCTGTTTCCAAGCAGGAAGGCAGGATGCCTCACACTACTAGAACTGGGCACACTTCTCTTCTCAGAGAATTAACTCTGTTTCAATCTCCTACCTTGGGAAAAAAAGTACATGGAGTATGAAAGCAGGTATATTCAAATTTAATGCTAAAGGTGGTTTCTTTTAAATCATACAGGACTGCTTTGCTTTGTCAGTTTAACAACAAAAAGTAGGAAGCACTCTGTAGTTGTAACTGATTTTGTGGTTTTTTTTCTCTGCTACCTAGTTCAAGTTGTAGAGAGGAAGAGTGTACAAGAACAGCATGTTCTTGCTGGGAAAGCATACAGCTGAAACTTTTAATATATGAGTGAAAGCTTAATTTATAGGCACTTCATGTTTCTGAAAGATGCTGTGATTTAAAAGCCTGTGGTGGCAGCAAGCAAAATGCACTGCCCTAGTCAGAAGTGTGAAACATTTAGCTGTTTTAGTATTAAACAGAAGAGCCTTTTGATATCACCATGGTAATCACCTGCTCCAGACCATACCCAGTTCTTCTCTCCAGGGAAAAAAAATCTGATCAGGCTTGTGGTGTGGGTCCATGCAAGTGAAAAAAGATGCCTCCCCCCAGTTAAAAAAAAATACCTCTTCACCCTCATCCCTTCTATGGCTTGTGATTTTACTAAGCCCAGTTACTGTCCTCTCCCATGCTATGCACCACACAATTTGAAACAAGTGCTGGTACTTAGGGACGTGATGGAAATTTACAGAGAGCTACAGCCCACTCTGGACAGAATCCTGCTGTTGCTCGTTGCCACACATCTCATTGGTTCTAGTGAGTTTGCAGAACTGTACAAATGGTTGTCACTGAATCCTGCAACTGTACTGCTTCTACATACTGTGATCCAGCTGATTCCTTTAGTTGCTGAGGACAGTAACTATGTTACATAATTGAACCTGGACATGCTGTTTTGATGAAACCAATATTGGTTGCTCACTGGCAGATGTTCTCTTGCCCATTAGACTGGAAAACAGAAGCGTTTGCACAAGTCTCAAAAATCATCAGTGGTACTTTTAGTCAGTTTTAATTAATGTATGATGAGCTTTGCACAGTGATACATTTAAGTGCTCATCTGATTTTGACCAAAGGTAAGAGGACTTACTGCCTCTTCTAGGCTGTTCGGAAGAGCCTTTTGAGTGAGGTGTTACTGGTCCGAGGGCTGTACCTTCTGTCAGGATGCCTTTGTTTTATCTTCAAGCTGCTGACAGGCTCAACAGCTTACACGCATTGCACGGCAGTGAGTTTCTAGGACACTTCGCTGTCTCAAAAATAACTAGGTGGTGTGGGGTCAGTGGGCAGGCCTGGGCTGGCAGAGCCGTGGCACAGGGCTGCTGTGCCTGCGCTCTCTCCGGAACTGGGACTTCTCTGTCAATTTCCTCTAGACAAAGCGCTAATTCACTAGGAGGCTGCACAGACCACAGGCACTCCCCTTCCCCCGGGGCTGGGCAGCGTGTTCCCGGCGAGGTGTAGGCAAGAAGCGACGCGACGGCAGAGCCCGCGGCGGGCGCGCAGGGGCCGCCCCGCGGAAGCCGACCCCCTGCACTCGCGGAACCTGCCGACGGGACGCGCCTTACCTGGCTCCGCGGAGGGCCGGCCGAGGGTAGAGAGGTGGCCGTGGCCCGGCGGTGCGGGCGAGCAGGGGGATCAGCCCCGACGGCACTCTCACCGCACCACACCACGTTGGGCTGGGCTAGATTGCGCTCAGGGCACTCTCCGTGTCCGGCCGTACCACTCCTCCCGCTCCGTTGCGCGGCCCTTCCATTTATAACGAGGGGCGTTGCAGCCCAGCCCAGCTCGTCCTCTGTCTCTCCCCACCCATCTCCTGGGACAGACCCTTCTGACCCTTCTTCCTCCCACTTCCCCCCAGCTCGCTTTTCCTACACCCTCCTCCGTCCCCCTCCGCTGGCACGCCCGCAGCTGGAGCGTCTCCGCCCGCTGCAGAGGCGGCCGGTCGGCAGGGCTCCGCTGATAGTGAGGGGTGCCCAAGGCGCGGTGGCTGGCTGGACGAGGGTTTCCTGACGCTGGGCATCGCAGTGCAGAGCCAGCACCCTGAAACTTGTGGTTACTTCAGAGAAGGGCGACTGCCAGCGCTGGTAGTGCGAGGGGGTGGGCATGGAAAGCACACACCTTCCATTCGCTTTCAGCTTGACTGAAGCAGGGGTCGCAAGCAGCGTACAAACACTTCCAGTTTCTCAAGGAATCCCCTGGGTCCCCTGTGAGCACAACAGGCATGCTCGGATCATCACTAGTGAAGTTGAAATACATGTAAAATGGACATAATAAAATTGCCAAACTTTATTCCCTGCGAGTAGAGGGAAGAAGGAAACAGGTACGTTAACCCCCCCTTGGAATACCCATCCCAGGAGATGTGCTTATTACGTTGCTGCTGGCTGACATAAAGATAAAAGGATTTTATGTACGAAGGAGTTTGTTTCTCTCTTTTTTTGATCTAGTAAGCTGGACAGGGAGTAGCTTTCCAGACAGGATTTTTTATATTGTCATAGTTGTCACAAGGAGGATTTCAGAAGCTCTCTTTTAGGGCTATCTGACCATACTTAGGGACAGAACTATTGCTTCTAATGGAACTGCACAACTGCAGATTGTTTTGTAGTCTTTTTAGATAACCTAGTGTGTTTTTGGAGGCCATCTTAAGGAAGACATCATGATCTAGGATGGTAATATCTGCCGAAGGTTGGCAGTGTAACTTTACTGTAGTAATTAGGATCTAATTAGTGACAGGAGAAGGCAAATCAAGAGGAAACATTTGGATTCTGCAGTAATAACTTTAGCTGGGATAATAATTGTTTTTCAGCATCTTCATGTGTAATCAGTCAAGTCTTGTCTGGCTATAATTTGGTTTTGAAACTCTGTTAGCCCAGGTAGAAATGCAGAATTTAGGGACATTACATGAGTGTAATTGTTCCAGGCTGTGTCTGATGGGCCAGGAGTGCATTACATGGAGTCATTAATTCACCTGTGACATAATTTTCTTAGCCTGATCCTGCTTACATAGCGTCAAGAAAAACCATCTGCGTTCTCATCAGAACAGCAGTCAGGATTGAAACAGTCTGTATTGGCAGCATCCTCCCGCCCCCGCCACTTGCAGAGTTTGTAATTGGCTTTCTTTCTGAAGAGATCATGCTGAGATCATCATCTTATGATGAACTATGTACATATTCACAGATTTATCACGACAGGGACCAGAAGCCACTTGTCAGTAAGTACTGTTCAGGCCTCTGCAGCCCCTGAAGCTGGCTTCAGCAGTGGATGCTTTTATTTACATATATGTTGCTGTTTGTGTTACATGGGGCTCTTGACATATGGGACACATTTATTCTAGCCAAACAATTCTTTGTACACGTGTGACTGATTACAAAACTCTACTGAGTATCAGTCTATCTGGTAATTTGTATACTGCTGCCCTACTCTGTTCTATGGTAAAACCCACTGGATGGAGCTGATGGGGAGGAGACATCCATAAGATGATGCATGTGGGTATTTGTCCTCTAGCCAGCATCAAGCACTGGCTACTTAGTCACAAAATGCCTCTGGATGTGTGAATCACTGCCTGGAATCAGGTGTTCCATTTATTACCTTCTATCACTCTTTTTCTTCAGGAAAGGAATAGGGAAGTAGAGGACAACTGTCTTTTTAACCAGAATAAAATGTAAAACAAAACAAATAAAACCTTCCCACCACAAAATTTCCTTATTAATTGCATCATTATTATTTTTTTTAATGATGCATGTAAAATTGAATTTGAGTCTGCATCTCTGTGTTGAGTTCAGCCCATCTCTGGTGGATGTGCCCAAATGACAATACAAAATGTGATGTAACTTTGGAAAAAATGACCTTAGTGCCAGCAGTTTGATATCAGGGATCCCAGTAACTAAACTGTAAGATGATGAGTACTGAAATATGCACTCACTACAGAAATGTGATTTACAGGAGCATCCAGTGAATAATAGACTTGATGACTAGAATTCTGTGTTCATTGACTTGCTGTAAATAAAGAGGCTTCTTCCTACCGCAACTGATTGACGTGTCTGTAATACAGAAAAGGCTTCAGGGAGCAGCTTTCATTCTATTGCTGCTGTTAGAGCAAAGCAGCTGCCATTAAGAAGGTGACTGGACTGGACACTTTGATTGCTATCAGATAGATAGCTCTTCTAATAATGAGGTTTATTGAAATCCCTACCACTGTCTTGAGACTACATTGTTTAAAACAGATTTGCATTGGGACCTTGAAGTCACCTTGCCTTTAAACCCCTCTGATTTTTAGTAATACATGTGGAATGATTCACATCTGAACCTTTTGGCTATATTTTTTTTCTCCTATTTCCAGGTTTTTCCAGAAGAATAAGAAGTAGAAAAACATTTCTTTTGTTTAAACCTGATGTTTCATCTATAGATTCCCATGCCTCTGAGTGTCAACAGCCAGGCTTGAGGAAGGCACCACGGGTTGTGAGATTTGTGGCATTGCTGCTTCTGTTCATTGTGTTCCTTTGTATGCATTTCTGATGCATTTCCCTACCTCTGCTTCTTTTAGGCAATACATTGGACTTTTGCACGTATAATGTAGCTGTGCATTTGCTTAGAAGAAAATGAGTAATTCAGAACCAGGCCTTTGCCTGTACTGGAAATGTGTACATGGCCTGACTGACAGCTGCCTGAACATGTGCCCAAGTGGCCAAGAAGGCCAATGGCACCCTGGCATGCATCAAGAATAGCGTAGCCAACAGGAGCAGGGAAGTCACTGTGCCCCTATACTCTGCACTGGTTAAGCCACACCTTGAGTACTGTGTCCAGTTCTGGGCCCCTCAGTTTAAGAAGGACATTGAGACTCTTGAATGTGTCCAGAGAAGGGTAACGAGGCTGGGGAGAGGCCTCAAGCACAGCTCTGTGAGGAGAGGCTGAGGGAGCTGGGGTTGTTTAGCCTGGAGAAGAGGAGGCTCAGGGGAGACCTTCTTGCTGTCTACAACTGCCTGAAGGGAGGTTGTAGCCAGGAGGGGGTTGGTCTCTTCTCCCAGGCAAGCAGCACCAGAACAAGAGGACACAGTCTCAAGCTGTGCCGGGGGAGGTTTAGGCTGGAGGTGAGGAGAAAGTTCTTCACCGAGAGAGTCATTAGCCATTGGAATGTGCTGCCCAGGGAGGTGGTGGAGTCACCATCCCTGGAGGTGTTCAAGAGAGGATTGGACGTGGCACTTGGTGCCATGGTTTAGATTCTGTGTCATGAGGTGTTGGGTGACAGGTTGGACTTGATGATCTTTGAGGTCTCTTCCAACCTTGGTGATTCTGTGACCTGAGTGTGTTTATGGCTTGCACGAAGATAAGAAAACTTAGAAATATATTTCTAACAGCACCCAGTACCAGAACAAGAGGACACAGTCTCAGGCTGCGCCAGGGGAGGTTCAGGTTGGATGTTAGGAAGAAGTTCTATACAGAAAGAGTGATTGCGCTATGGAATGGGTTGCCCGGGGAGGTGGTGGAGTCGCCGTCATTGAAGGTGTTCAGAAGGAGACTTGATGGGGTGCTTGGTGCCATGGGTTAGCAGTTTGGGTGGGTTGGATTGGTTGATGGGTTGGACACAATGATCTTGAAGGTCTCTTCCAACCTGGTTTGGTTTATTCTAATAAAGGTTTATTCTAATAGAGTGATTCTTTCTGCCACATGAATGTTTCAGTCATATCCTGGTTTAGAGAAAAGGAACCAAGAACCCATCACAAGTCAGTGTATCTATATCTATATTTAGCACATATCTGGGACTGAACTGTAGCATTTGCTCTATCACCAGCTTGATGCTGGACTCCTCTCCAGCAGGGAGGAGGGATCAGGAAAGGAAGAGGAGACCCACAGGTTGAAAGGAAAATAGATTTAATGAAAAAGCCAAATTGCTGCCAGTTTCAATACAAAGAATATAAGATTGTATTCTGACCAGGAAAGGTACATCAGTCACACCAAAATTGTGTGTCACTTCTCAAGAGCAGGAGATTCAAACTCATCAGACTTTCCTCCTTTATGCTGAGTGTGATGTTTATGGTATGAGATCCACCTGTGAGCCCATTCAGGTCACCTGCCCTGGTTAACTCAAACTGCTAAAGGTCTGCAGCTCATGGCTGGCCTGTTATTCTGTCCCAGCAAAATCAGAGCAATTAGTTATTTAGATTGTTTTCATCCCCTTTTGTCAGTTGTGTTTTCAGAGTGTTCCTTTCCTTCATGTCTACTGAAAGCTAGTGGACATTATTGAAGAAAGAAGATTTGGGGAGAAAAAAGCTAAGTATTGTAATTCTTACTGTCCTCCCTTTCATCCTAAACTTGTTCAGCTGTAGGAATAATGTTAGTGGCTTGTCTCCTATGAATAGAAAAGTATATTACTGTTATCATCCTCTGTCTGTGTGAGACCACTGGAGCCATAAGGGTTTGCTGAGGCTAGCAAGCTCTAAGACTAATGTGTGTTTGTGTGTGAGAGGAGGAAAGAGCAGAAGAGGGAGAAATGTCTTTTGGGGTGTGCTGGGGAGGCCATTTGCAGATTGCTGAGCAACAGTGGTGTCAGTATTCACAGGGTCTGCATCTCCAGAGCTATGGAAATTTACATTGTCCTTTCCTGTTTTTTTTTCCTCCTGACAAAGTACTTGAATAATTACAGTAGTTAATCTCTTTCCAGGAAACTATATGCTTTCACTTTTAGTCTTGCTTAGGTTGTATGCTTTAATTGCATCCCTTATAATCACCATAGAATACAGCAAAAATGGGGACTGGAAAATCTGAAGGCTCTGTAAATCGTTGTTTCAAATCTCAGCATTTTCTTAACCCTGTGAAGTTTAACTGGTTGTTTTGATAAACAGTAGATTATTTCTTTGCTTGACTTCTACTGTGAATTCAGAAAGCTGAACTGAGTGAGAAGGGTGTGGCATCCTAATTTTCTAAAGTTTATAAAGCAGGTGTTTGTTTTTATATCTAGGTTTGGGATTTACTAGATCATTAGTTTAACAGCAATTGCATTGGGGGATTTTAACTTGAACTCAGTGGCAGATGTAACAGGTGTAATGATTTTGGAGTGCAGGAGTTGCTGTGTAGGTGGCCAAGCATGAGCAGGCTGGCTGCCTTCTGGGTCGGGGTTGCAGTGAGGCCACACTGGACCTGTGGGTATATAGTAAGTGCAATGCATCCATCCCTGCATGGGAAGCTACTGTTACTAATGGGAAGTAGTATTAGATAGTTTTATGGGCAGAGGAGGATGCAAACTTAGATATCTTCCTTATTGCTAGAGTAAATCCATGACTGATGTGTCAGGTCACCAGATTAGTGCAGAACTCTGACCCTTGTGCCAGAGCTCTTTCTGCAATAGAAGGGCAGCTGCTCCAATGCAGACTTTGTGTACTCCATGTAGACATGATGTGGACTCCCAGGGGAGTGAATGGATCTGTAGGAAGCAGAGGTGACAGAGCAATACCATTTGCTCACTGTCCTAAAAAGTGGATGACAGAGACCAGCAAGTACTGCTGCTGGGAACTAAGACCTGAACCAGATGAGCCCAGATGTTGACAAAGCAGCATCCAAGGACTGGGCTGGGATCCCTGAACTGTACTCCCATTGCTTTGCAGTTCCCTGGGTCAGGGAACCATAGTCATCCCTTTGGGAAAATGACAGGCATGAAGAAGACTAATTTGGAAGATGTTTTCCTTTCTTTTGAAGACTTTCTTAAGGGTTAATAATATTAGGTTCATTTGCTTGAAAAATTCTAGATGGCAGTGTTGAAATAGGTTGTTACTCAATAAACCCCTCATTTCCATGGCTGCCCTCTCAGTTCATGGAGCTGGATTCTCACCTTCAGGTGCAGGCACAAACCAGGTGTGTGGGATGTGGAGGGATAATGCATGGAGGCTGGATTTGCTGCTCATGCTCTACTCCATCTTCATAGTCACAGGAGCTGCTGCAGGACTGGCAGCAGCTCCAAAAAGCACATTCCTGTCTTCCTCAGTGGGCAAGATATCTGTGTCTAAACCAGATGTAAAGTAGACCCTGGTGTGCTGTACTGATCTTTTATTTTAATGTAAAAGCAGGGTTTCAATGGCATGATGTGTTTCTTTCCTGTGTATCCTTCCTTTACTGTCTTCAGTTGTCTTTCTTGTTCATGTCAAAAAATCTGGTGTTTGTTTGAATGAATGAAGCTCACTCTTGATAAGCAATCTCTTATTCTGCTCATGCTGCCTTTCATCTGGCTTGGGCATGGAGATCCACGAAGAGCTAACTTCTAAGTGACTCTAATAAATGTCAAGCTGGAGTGAAAGTATGCCATTTGTGAGGAGGCAAGCTTTTGGGGTCCTTTCTTTATCAAACATGTTGCTGTGCTTTTGGAAACCAGCTTTTTTTCTCTCAGACTTGTAGGCTTTATCTTTAATAGTGTTTCGTCACAGGCTCGTATCATTTAACTTGCTTTTTTGCCATTTAAATGTGGTCTGGGGATGTTCATCCATTCTGCATGATTGTGGCCAAGTTCTTTCTGGCAACTGGCAGCAAAATGTTATATTTTAAATGCATTTGGTAAAATGATATATTGTTAAATAAAATATTACACAGCTCATGCCAGTCAAAAGAATGATTTTTACAAAGTTGAACATAAGGCAGTGAACGCTAAATGTGATCATGATCCAAAACTCTGTGCAGTTTGGCTCCCATTGCCTGTCATGTCTGTGCTAGATTCATCTACACAGTGCCAGGCTAGAGGCATCATTTATGTTACAGGTGAAATAAAGGCAGGATTTGAGCCAAGAAAGTATTCCTGTAAAAAGAATTATGTTCAAATTCCTTACAGTTGGAAGCTGTGACTATGGTGGTGAAGTATGTTTGGAAAGGCTTTGTGATTGATTCTCAATATGTGATGCTGTGTGTGAACTGAGTTGAGTACTGTTAGTAGGTGAGCACATCATAGCCTTAGAATAGAATAAACCAGGTTGGAAGAGACCTTTGAGATCATTGTGTCCAACCTATCACCCAACACCACCTAATCTACTAAACCATGGCACCAAGCACCCCATCAAGTCTCCTCCTAAACACCTCCAACGATGGTGACTCCACCACCTCCCTGGGCAGCCCATTCCAATGGGCAATCACTCTATGAAGAATTTCTTCCTAACATCCAGTCTAAACCTCCCCTGGCACAGCTTGAGACTGTGTCCTCTTGTTCTGTTGGTGGTTGCCTGGGAGAAGAGACCAGCCCTGGCCTGTCTACAACCTCCTTTCAAGTAGTTGGAGAGAGCAATAAGGTCTCCCCTGAGCCAAGACAGTATTTTTAACACAGAAGTAATAAGCAGCTTCTTCAGTTCTCTACATAAAGCCATGATTTTTCCCCTCCTCACCAGAGCAGTTAGGAGTGAGAATAGCTGTGACTGAACACTCAGTTGTGCCAGGCACATATTGGTCATCAACCTAACCCTGTGCAGTTCCTGTGGGACAAAACTGAACCGGGCAGAAGTACTCTTATAATCTCTCAGGGTGATGAGGCCACTTAATCACTCAGTATCTGGCTGGAGATCCTCAGGAAGCTTACAGCAGAGTGAAAATTCAACTCCCCTGCTGTCTCAGTCACAGAGCAGTGCTATCTGCAAACCACTACGGGCTGAGAATCAGGAATCAGCACTTTATAATCAAGTTATTACAAACAACAGAAAACGTTTTATGAAGTAAGATAAAAAATAGATTCCAATACTCAACAGCTTCATAATGTTAAAAATAGGTGCAGCTTTCCAAGTATTGAGTGTACCTTATCTACTGTAGAGGTAACCCTTCTTTACAAATCTGTCACTTCAGTCAAAACCTAATCAAAGTACCCAGTATGCTACTGAAAAGGTGTGTATCAGCTACAGAATGAACGAGCTTGACTTTTCATTGCCTTGTGTCACTACCTAGACCTGTATAAGGGCTCAGTATAATGTCCTGGCAGAGCAAAAATCCAGACAACGAATGCCCCCTGTGAACATGTGTCAATGGCTAGAAAATAATAGCTACTCTCTTGCAGGAATTCTCCACATTTCAAAATGTATCTGTCCTGAGCTGTAGCAAACAGTTGGCCTTTCTTGTGAAGGGAGAACTTTGGGAAAGACTGTTCTAGAATGACTGGATTGAATGGTGATAGTATAGCATCTTATACATGTTGTGGTAAACCAGTATAGACTGGGGACTGACCTGTTGGAGAGCAGTGCAGAGGAGAGGGACTTGGGGGTCCTGGTGAATAGAAAGGTGACCATGAGCCAGCATTGTTTTCTTGTGGCCAAGAAGGCCAGTGGTATCCTGGGGTGTGTTAGAAGGGAGGTGGTTAGTAGGTCAACAGAGGTATTCCACCTCCTCTATTGCACCCTGCTGAGGCCACATGTGGAATATTGTGTCCAGTTCTGAGCCCTTCAGTTCAAGAAGCACAGGAAACTGCTTGAAAGAGTCCAGTGTGGAACCACAAAGATGACTAAAGGAATGGAGCATCTCTCTTAGGATGAAAGGCTGAGGGAGCTGGGGCTCTTTAGCTTGGATAAGAGGAGACCAAGAGGTGACTTGTTAATGTCTATAAGTACATGAAGGATAGCGTCAGGAGTACAGAGCCAGGCTCTTTTCAGTGATGTCCAATGATAGGACAAGAGGCAGTGAGAGCAAGCTGGAACAGAGGAGGTTCCATGAGAGCATAAGGGAAAACCTTCACTGTGAGGGTGACAAAACACTGGAACAGGCTGCCCAGAGAGGCTGTGGAGTTGTCTCCTCTGGAGACACTCAAAATCCTTCTGGATGTGTTCCTGTGTGACCTACTCTAAGTGATCCTGCTCTGTCAGGAGGTGATATTTTGAGATCTCTTCCAACCCCTAATGTTCTGTGGTTCTGTGAAACACACATTATTTAGGACAGTATGAAAACTAAAGAATGTTTTTACATTTGAAAACACAGCATTGCTTCTTTGCAGCTACTTACCTGATCAGAATGATTCTATCATTGCACAAAGATCACTAATGAGAATTTTTCTTTTCGTGTTTCAGCACATGGGAAGTATTTGTTTTGTTTAAATAGCATAGGACTGTAGCATAAAAGTGTGAGCTTTTGGGTCAATAGGATATTGTTTAAGGATGTTTTATACTTTCATGACTCCCATCAATAGCTGAACAAACATCCTTGATGTATCACCTTTGGGAATGCAAAAGCCAGCTTCTCAGTGTATTGTATTGGTGTTTACAAATGAATGTTTCCAGAAACTGAGAGTCTTGACTGGAGTGTTGTTGAACCAGTTTGGAGTTGTTTCCATTAGAGACAGAACTTCGGGTTTGGACCAAATTTTAAAGCATAAAATCCACCAGAGATTCAAAGATTTACACATTCATATGCGTTTTGAAGTGCCTTCATTATGGAGTCAGAAGAGCACCTGAGTGACAGAGCGGCAGGAACTTCTAGCTCCTGTGCCTGTGTTCCCTTCTCTTATCTGCAAGAGCCCTGTGGGCTGTGACTAGGAGCAAAACCTCTTCTGCTGGACTTCTCTCTGCTCTTCCATTACATGTCACAGAGGGAAACATTTTGGCATGCTGGAGCACTGCTAGAGCAGAGAGCAGGGACAAGGCTAATCAGTGGGACTAACTACCCCCTTCATGGTTAATGACTATCTAGAAGACGTAGTTATTTGTGCTAATTTTGGTTGTTAACGGTCCAAAGACTCGGGACCTGTCTATGTATGATAACATATGATATAAAAGCCCAGTTTAGGTGGTTGCTTGCTTTATTTAAATCTTGGCCAGAACACGCTGTCATCCCCTTTTGTTAAGTCATTATCTCCATGCTCTCAGAGAGCCTGGCCAGGCCAGGGTGTGCCTCTGACACGCTGGTTTCTGAGCTTTCAGATGCTATCTGTGTTAAGGGCACCTTTTGGGGGCTGGGTTGTTTATCCGGTCATTGACTGCTTTTCAAAGAAGTAAAAGTAGTTCCTAGGCAACCTTAATGACCGGTAAGGACACTTTAGTTTGTTCATAATTTAGATGACTTGTGCTTGTTTACTGTGATGTTTGGTTTATAGCAGTGGGCTGGGTTAGTTTATTAACATTAAACTATGTAAATATGAGGAGGAGATAAACAAACCGCCAGAGGACCACAGCGTGGCTATCAGGCTTTTTGGTTTTGGTTTTTTTAAAGTGCTTTTATTGAAAAGATGTGTAGTGTTAAGTTTGTAACACCAAAGAGTAGCAGCATTTAGAATACTTTGATCTGGAGAAAAATATGAATTCCAGAAGGTGAATGACAGTTTCTTGAAGTCCCTTTTAGCGTACCCACAAGCATACGAATGTAGACACATGCAAAGACATCTCTATCTACTTACCTATATTCTCTGTGTGCTCACATAAGCATGTGTAAGAGAGCATGCTGTGTGGTGGTGTTGTCATTCACATTTTTTTTTTCTCCAAAGTACAGATCTGTGGTTTTGATGTGGTTGCCCTTTATAGCTGAGCTTGGACTATTAGGCTTAGGAGGACAATTCTGGTCATAATGACTGATGTTCTTAATGTTCTCCTCCGAGACATACATAAAAGGTCAGGATCACTCTGTCTTATGCAGTCAGCAATCATTGGATGCTGAAATTGTCTAATGAGCGGTGTCAACATGTTGAAATGTTCCTGACATCAAAAAACTGGTACAAAGACATATAAATCCTTTTAGAAATGTGCTGGATGAAATGTACGTGCTTCCTCTATAGATAATCAGGGAGTGAGGCTGGATTTATGAACACATTTAGTCATTGTACTCAATTTTCAGAGGAGTCTGGGAAACAGAATGTGTTTCTGCCATTCCCAGCTTATATTCAGCCCACAATGCTTTCTCCTGACCAGTTTGCAAGGATTTGGATACCTGTTTTCTGAAGGAAGAGCTGACACAGCTCAGCTGGAACAACGTTGTACCACTGAAGGAATGCAGAGGGGTTTGAGCAATTGGTGTAAAATGTGCTCCCTGTTTGGCACGTAAGTCTGAAGTCCAAAACATAATCACGTACAAACCTGAGTGGATTGATGTGACCTCGTCAGCTTCTGGAAGTGACAAGTACATTTCTTTGCTCACATTTCAATAAGCTATTTTATAGGTATGATGATTCTGCACGTTTTTCAAGAACTGTTCTTTCTTTTGTAGCATCTGAGTCTTTAGCTTTGAGCACAGGATTATAACCACAAGAGACTTACTTTAACAATAGGGCAAGCTGACTGGAAACAATCTCTGTTCTGGTTTAATTACATTAAAAATTAAAAAAGAGAGAATCCATACAGGAAAGTGTAGCTCTGTGATATAATAACTCTGTATCAATTCACAGAATCAGAAATATTCTTGGCAAGCTGCCTTGTCTCTGAGCAACATGAAATCTGCACACAATGCTTGGTTCTGTTTGCTGGATTTCTTGTGGAGCCTGTGACAGTTTAGGCTGTGCCTGTAAGAAAAGACAGCTGCAGAATTCTCTAGCTGAATGTTTGGGTGTAAAAAGGAAAACAAAGATTAATTCTAAATGAATTTCACTGGTCAGATGTGAGATGTACCATATCAAATATCTCTCACATTATTTTCTTTCACTCACTCCAGCTTCAGTCTGTTGTGTCTTTCTTTTCTTGGCCAGGGAGCATGCAGCTGACCCTGGACTGAAACTGATAAGATAAGAAAACTAACTTTTTAACAACAGCTTTGAGCTAATGAATTTCTCTTAATATCTTTTTCTCTCTTTTTCTCTTCTTTTTTTTCACCTAATTAACTACTAGGAAAAAGGAAAGGAGGGGGAGAGAGGTTTGGGGGGAACCTGAGGTGGGATCCTCCAGTGAGGGGATTTCTGTGTTTGTGTTCTTTCCTGTAAATTCTTGTATAATATTGTATATTTTGTGTATATATATCCATTGTACTTCATTATTGCTTGTAAAATACAGTCTTCATTTGCTTCTCCTACTGGGTTAGCTGTGCTTTATGTTGGGTGCGGGTGGATTAAACCATCTCACCGCTGCAGAGCCAAACCATGCCATTCTTTTCTCCACATAACTGTCTTTTGTTTTCTACTTTTCCTATTTATTTCTATAGGTTTAGTCAAGAAAAAAATGGTAGTTCTAATTTGGAGTGAAGTGAAAGTACCTGGTACTAGGAAGATAAAGTTTTACTTACCTAGAAGTTACAGCTGTAGCAATCTCTTCAGAATTACATCCCGAGAAGCTGGCAAGACAAGAGCTATCTGATGCATCTGACAGGGCTCATTTTCACTGCAAGCTTTGAAACTTATGAGAATCCAGTATTCAGGAAGGTCACAGAGTTGGGAGGAGTTGTTGCCTCACCAAATACTGTGGGTTTCAAACTATAAAAATCTTGGACCAGGCTGTGTCATTTGTGTTACAGTTTAGGGTGTGAGTCAGCTCTGCAAAACTACCAACAGCACCCAGGGAGAGATTTTCTAAGAAATCTGTCACATTGCTCTTGTGTTATTTATGCTGTATCTGAAGCAAGGATGAAACAGTGTTGGGTGTAGGTGACTTAAGATGGAGCCTCATAGAGGTCAATCTCTGGATTAGGGCAGCATTGCTCTTGGCCAGGCTGCTCTGAAGCAAATCAGGACCTCTCTGTACAGTTCCCAAATTATTATCCATAGGCATCTTGGTAGGAGGCTTTCTGCAACCAGCTTATTACTTTGTCTTTTGTAAAGGATGTTCCACCTTTTAGCAGTGATCATGTCCAATTTTTGTTGTTGCCTTTTCCTCTCTTCTTCTGTTAACTTTGTCTGCTTTTTCTTCCAGGTGATTTTTCTGTCTTAGCACCCCCAACCTTTTCTTCACTTAGAGGATTTGTCTGCCTCTGCATAGGTTTTGAGATCTGTCCTGCTTCTGTGCTCTGAAGAAAGTAAGAGGATAAGGTTTATTTGTTTGTTTTCAAGAGCTATTTCAAAAGAGCATTAGCATTGTAGGAAAGCCTGCAATAATCAGGAAATGAAAGAGAAGGAAGAACATCAATTCACAAGCAGATATCTTGCCTGTTTCCATGCATTCTCAATTTAAAAAGCCTCTTGGCTCCAGAAAGGTTTGATGCTGTTTGTAGTGTGTGGGGATTGTATTCTCCATTTTTATTTTGGGATCTGTACTATTACCAAATACATCAAGAGAACTCCTTAAGACCAATGAGAGGTTAGGAACAAGGCATTTCTTTATTTTAGTGCCAAATACACGAGGGATAACTCCAGCCAAGTGTACCAAAGCCAGTAAAATTCAGAGAATATCTCCTTACAGCTGATACATAATCATCATTTTTCTAAGAAGCGATTAGCTTATTCATATTAGGGCATGGAATTTGTTGCATATGTAAATCTCCTGAAAGCATGCTCATTGTATACTGTGGGGGTCTTTTGGTGGTCTTTTGGGGGGCATCCATCCTCTTCCTCCTTATGACCTTTAGCTGAACTTTTCCTTTGCAGATGCTCTCTAGGTTGTCTGATGTGGTTGATAGACTGACGTCAGAGTCAGTCTAAATCAGTTTGCTCTTCACTTCTTTCGCAAGCCCACAATTGCAATTTGTTGTTGTTTACACAGTTAAGGATTCTTAGTTTACATAGTAGATACATTCTGAGAGGATTACATGTTCCTAAGTTCATATGGTATCAGTATGAAGTAATAATGGTTAACATATTCTCTGTGTGCTGAGGTTGGCCACCACCTGTTGGAATGGAATGGAAGCATTGCTGCTGTAATAGTGTCACTATTGCTAAAGCTGCTGTCCTATTCTTCCTAAAATTTATCAACACTTTTGATAGGTCCAGGAGTTGCTGCCTTCAGTTTTTAAGCCTCTCACCTTTTTTAGAGCATGCTTTTCTCTTTGTAATAATGGTGGTCATCCATATTCAGGTAGACATGAGCACATGCATTGCAATACTCAACTAGTCTTCAGTATGGCTGGGTCCTTTATGTAGGCTACAAACAGATTTCAAAGTAGAACAAAGGTAATATACATTAAACTCTGAAGTTCTGAACAAGTCAGGTTTTGGTCAGCAGATATTTAGCCAAAGCATCTATGATGTAAAGTCTGCTATAAGCTAGACACCACTGGCTACTGACAGTCCCTTCCTTTCATTTTGGACAAATCTCAACATTTGTTTTTCTGACTAGAACTTAGAGTCAAGCTAATCTTGTTTGTACTGTGTCACATTGACAAGAGTCATATAATCATCAGTGGTTTCTTTGTTCTCCAATTTCCCCTCATGAATGAAATATATCTTCCATAGAGCTTCACAGAATGGTGTTTTGTTTTACTTTAAAGGGGAAAAAAAAGTATAAGAATTCTATTAGTTAGTTAGTATTCTGCTTCTGCTGCACATGAATCAATTGAGGTTTGTTCTGCATCCCTAGATTACATGATCATTATGCTAGTCCTGAAGCTGTACCTTTGTTAGGTTTCCCTTTTTAATTTTGTAGATGAGGACTTGGTAGCTGCTGGCTCAAGACAGCCAAGGTCCATATTTTGTCTTTGGAGCTCAGAGGTTTAGCCCAACGACATCAATAAAAAGGTTTCCTTTGGCTTTGGATAACATAAATCCTTGTGTCCTGAAGGGCATATCTATAACATAAACAACTAGGACACAGTGATGGCTCACAGGTAGAAATTGTGTAAACAAATGTGGAAAGAGATGTTAACAGTGTGATTAGTTAGTGTGATCTGTGTTGTAAAACCATTACCTCAGCGATGGCAAGGGGCAGATTAAATCCTCAGTGGAATTTTCCTCTCTTCTTTCAGGCAGCACTTGCAGCATGTGCATCCTCTCTCTGAAGAGGATCTTTCAATGAATACAGGTCACAGTTCTTGGCAACAAACATGTGGTTCTTTTTGTGAAGTTTTATGCTGTATAACGTTCTTATTAAAAGGGAATAGTAGAAAGAAAGTGGGGGAAGACTCATCTCTGCCCTCCTGTCTCCCCTGCCCCTTATTCCTCAAGAAACAATAATCCACAGTGATAACAACTCTTTTCCTGCTCTTACTTTGTCTGCTCTAAGGTATTGCAGTGCTTCAAGAATGTTGATTGGGCTTTACAATACATCTGACAGTAGAAAAAAAAATCCTTTTGTTCACTTATGAAACGTAGCAAGTTCTGAGTGGAAAATGATAGCTGTTTTAAAACTAACAGTGATACTATGAAATAATCTGAGGGAGGAAATTGCACATATTGTGACAAGCAAAATTTTGGAGGCAGTTAGGGAGGAAAGCATTGCTGGAAAAGGGAGGGGAAAAAATTGCTCACAGCCTGGGGTTAACAAACTTCAATTTCAGAGAAAGTGCCATGAATTTCATGCTGACTGTACACAGAGCTGCCCTTCAAAAAATTGTCCTCTTACCAGCAACAATTTTTATATGTTAACAAATTGTTTTGTAAATGAACTCCGAGATGTAATTATAAATACAGTATCTGGTACCAGCAACCTAATGTTGCCTCGCAGCGCTTTCAAAAGCAAACAGCTACCACGTTCAAAACCAGGAGGAGCAAGATGAATCTATGCTGTTCCCACAAAGTCAAATGATTATAAAATTTCTGCTGGCTTAAGGCAAAATCTTTCTTTTCTATCATTGTGCGGTGTGCTAGAAGCTGATGGAAAGGTGCAGGAGCCGGAGGGTGTGTTGTGAGGGCTGGAGGTTGAATGTTACACATCACACTGCAATGCTAATCCTAAAAGAAGCAATCAGTGCACCGCCTGCTTCCACCTCAGCATCTGTTCCCTTTCTTAGGGGCTTCAGATGAGGTGATGAGAGTATGAAAAGGTGAATTAGCTCACACCTCCCATGCAGCAGTAAATGTGTTCAATGTACTGAGCTAGCCCAACTGGGACCCAGTTCACTTAAAGCCTGGTCTACCGGCTGCCATCAATGGAGGAATTAATTTTCATTTCTGTGAGCCCTGGGCCGAGTCTCCAGTGTTTAAAAACAATATTAGCTGATTTTTTTTTTCCCCCCCTTTCATTTTTAATACATTGAGATAGATTAAAATGTTATGATTATCTTCCCTGCAAATTAAATTTTGTTTCCAAAAGGTCCTAATCCTAGCTGGAAGCTTTCTAGAATAACAATATTGAATGAATGTTAATGGCACTTAAAATCCATGCAATTAATATACTTAAAGACTTGGAGTGATAGATATTGTCCATAAAGTCTGAAAACGGGGGGAGGATTGTGTACACTTCAGTCCGCTTTTAACTGCCTGTATTTTAATAAGATTTTAAATTTCAGGTTTGTGGGTTTGTTTCAAATAACAATAACGCAACAATTGCATACAAAAGGGATTTATAAACTTTAGAAGAACGCCCTCATAAAATTCTCCGTGCGCACTAATGTTTATTATCCTAATTACAGTGGTCCCTTTTGAGGCAGGCTTTGGTGGGAAATAATTAATTTTGATGCCTGCAGCTTAAGATGTGTAACTTGCTTCCGCCAGTTGTCTTATTGGAGAGGCCACAAGGGTGGAAACTGGTGCTTAAGTATATTTTGCTCTTCTAATCAGTCTTTTTGTACCTTTAGAAGCCCTATCTGTTTCTGAGAGAATAGAATAGAATAAACCAGGCTGGAAGAGACCTTCAAGATCATCGTGTCCAACCTATCAACCAATCCAACCCACCTAATAAATTAAACCATGCAACCAAGCACCCGACCAAGTCTCCTCCTAAACACCTCCGGTGATGGTGACTCCACAACCTCCCCAGGCAGCCCATTCCAATGGGCAGTCACTCTCTCTATGAAGAACTTCTTCCTAACATCCAGCCTAAACCTCCCCTGGTGCAGCTTGAGACTGTGTCCTCTTGTTCTGCTGCTAGTTGCCTGGGAGAAGAGACCAACCTCCGCCTGTCTACAACCTCTGTTCAGGTAGTTGTAGAGAGCAATAAGGTCACCCCTGAGCCTCCTCTTCTCCAGGCTAAGCAACCCCAGCTCCCTCAGCCTCTCCTCATAGGGCTTGTGTTCCAAACCCCTCACCAACTTTGTGTCCTCGAGAGATCAGAGTGTACAGTGTTATTCAAGGTTAGAATGCATGTTCTCAGTTAAAAAGCAATGAGAGAGCTCTCTAAAGCATATAGGATTATAGATTTGGATCCATTTTACATCAAGCTGGTTAGCAAATGTTTGAATCTTCAACTGCATAACTATCTGCTTTCCTCAAGGCAGGTTTAGTGTGTTACATTTGGTTAGCTTTTGCACACTTGCTCCAATATAATTTCAAAACTGATCTTGGAAAGGCATTATGAATTTGAAAAGGACTTCAAGGCACTCACAGTGATTGTGATTATTTGGGATATTGGATGAGTAAAGGTACTTGAATATATGAAACAGCTTTGAAATAGTGACAGCCCACGTTGGGTTATTGAGGTGCTGTGAGAGCTATTAGCTCCTGCTTGCCTGACCTGTGAAA
The DNA here is from genome assembly GCF_026170545.1 of Melanerpes formicivorus. Lineage (NCBI taxonomy): Eukaryota > Metazoa > Chordata > Aves > Piciformes > Picidae > Melanerpes > Melanerpes formicivorus. Next base: position 20,199,353 of record NW_027142364.1, on the reverse strand, counting down.
TATGCCCAATACTGGAGGTGGAGGCTTAAGTGGGAACACAGTTATCTAGATTTCATTCTCCCTATGTGGAAATTTGTCTGGCCTTAATACCTTTTGGCTCACTAGTAAACTGGGGAGTTGTAAATGTGGCAGAGTACATCTCCAATATTGAGCACCTTGCAACATGGGCTGTCTGGATGCTGCAGCTGGAGCTAGATCATGTAGTACCTGATGATGTGGTGAGAACACTGAGGTTAAATCAGCTGCCAGAAATGCTGGTCATGATTAACTGCTATGCATTTGCCTCCAGTAAGTCTGTTTCACAGCTCTTGTTACCTCCAGCCAGAAATCTCTCAATGGTAGCTTGTTTTCCCAAGACCATTAAACCTGCAGAGAAAAGAGCTCTGCCCTTCCTTAGTTATGCAGAGAGGTCCACTGTCATTAGCCTTTACTTAAGGAGCTCACACTTAGATCAGAGCTGGTAAGAAACAAAACATTGTCTAGCACTGCCAGAGAGTGTAAGAAAGCAAGGGAGGCAGAAATAAAAAGATAGATAATGCTGTAACTATTTATAAACATGGTTCTGAAGCAGATGCTGGTGGGCATGCCCACATAGTTCTTAAATGTGTTTGCTACCAGAGAACTTGTGTATTGGTTTTGGGCCTTTGTACTAGTGAGGAAATAAGCATTGTGATTATTTCCATTTTCTGTTATTTGTTTCAATTTAGTTTGGCTCACCTGTGAAGATGAGATGCCATCCTTGATTAGTCTTTGTCTGAGAGTGGCTAGAGAACTTGGAATCTCTTTTTTTCCCAGCATGCCTACATTTTCTTATACCTTTATATGTTGTGAAACGTGGGCTGTGTAAGATCCAAATAACTGAATATGTATATGGATCACATTTATTTTAGCCTCATTTATTGTAATTTTCTTCTTCTTTCTAACAGTTCTTAGAGAATGCAAAGTTACTAGAAATTCCTGTTTACCTTTAGCTAGTCCAGCAAAATTCCCAGTTCATGTAAAAGTAATGATATGGCAAAGTTCAGATTTGTACTAAAGGGCCCTCAGGAGGAAACATTTTTGTTTCTAATGTTGTCAGATTTGAGTAAGTCTCCTGGCTCTTTGGAGACGTTTGGTTCTTTTGTTCTCAGTCTGGAGAAGAGGAGACTCAGGGGTGACCTTATCACTCTCTACAACTACCTGAAGGGAGGTTGTAGACAGGTGGATGATGGTCTCTTCTCCCAGGCACCCAGTACCAGAACAAGAGGACACAGTCTCAGGCTGCGCCAGGGGAGGTTCAGGTTGGATATTAGGAAGAAGTTTTACACAGAGAGAGTGATTGCCCATTGGAATGGGCTGCCTGGGGAGGTGATGGAGTCGCCGTCATTGGAGGTGTGCAGGAGGAGACTTGATGGGGTGCTTGGTGCCATGGGTTAGTTGTTTAGGTGGGTTGGATTGGTTGATGGGTTGGATGCAATGATCTTGAAGGTCTCTTCCACCCTGGTCTGGTTTATTCTAAATAAAGGTTTATTCTAAAAATAAAGTATGCTTTGGGGGTTATGATGCATCTGATATTAAGCTATAGAATAACTGCTGCACAGCTTAAGGACCACTTCAACTCATTGCTGCCTCCTGGCTTAGGTAGTGTTGATTTGGCAGAGTAGCTAACTGACTTGAGATTAATGTCTTGCTGTCAAACAGTCCTTTGCACCCATGGAAAAATGTAAAGTGCAATTATTTCTGTTGTGTTCTAAGGTAAAATCTAAAGTGTGTGGGGGGGAATTGGGGGGGTGTATGGGGGGTGGTGTGTAGCGGGGTGTGGTGGTGATTGTAGTTGTCCCTAAGAAAAGCTGTTAACAGTGACTAGAGAAGAGTTACCCAGCAGGAAGACCGTTAATCCTTGGAGCCTTTATTAGTGAATTTTTGCTTTTTTCCTCAATAATGCTAAATATTAACAGAGAAATGCTGCTGAACTATCAATTAAAGCTTATATTTTATTACTTACAGTCTATATTCAGTTAGTGTCTTTAGATAAACAATAAGGGACTGAAGTTACTGGCTTTGACTATTCCTCCCAAACTTAGAGCTTCGATTAAATAATGTAAAAAGAGCCCTTCAATGACACTAATAGAGATAAATGTCACTTGTTTAACACCTTCAAGTTCTTCCTCTGTTGCTGGCAAACAGCTGACTTTGAGCAGCTTTTTACTTAATGTTGCTCATCAAAAGCTGCAAACAGAAGTGCAGATGCCCATATGGCCATCTCTTCCAAAGCCTGTGTGTAAATGGCCTGTGAACAAAATGAAGCACGTGGTCTGGCACTTCTCATCACTTCTTGTTGTAACTGTGAAATTAAATGAGCAAGATACAGTATCATGCAGGGGAGGAGACAAGGATGGTTTCCTATGCAATTTACTATATCAGTGAAAGCACAAACCCAATAATTCTTACTTTGGGTAAAATCTGAAGCGTAGCAAATGTGGAGTGTTTAAAGAAAATGTTGTCCTAAGTTGCCTTGTGATCAGTTGTTGGCGTTTTAGGTAAAGTGAACTTCACATCCTGGCTTGGTATCAACAAAATGCCTATCTGGTTTACTTAATGCTTTGAAGAAATACATTTGAGGCAGGTTGAATTACAGTCCTGCTGTGTCTTGTTTTGCATGTGAAAAAAAAATCTCAAATGTGACATCTGTTTATTTTACTGCAAGGGGTAAGGAAACTTTTCAGTGTCTGTCTTGTTTCTGACCTCCCGCACGTTTCTCGGTTTGCTAATTAAAACGGGGAAAGAACACACACATTGGATTGAACTACGGTGCTCGTTGCATAATGAGTAGCAAATTCCTCTTATTCACAGCATTCAAATGTTTATCAAAACACATTCTTTTATTCTGTTAATGTAGGCAGTGGTCATAGCCACAGTACGAGTCGTGCGAATATAGTCAGTAGCAGCATCAGCAAGAGCAAGGGCCAAGTAAGTGATTTGGTGGGGCTGGTTCCACTTTGTGAAATACTAGCAAATTCAGAAGGGTTAATACTGATTAAATAAGAGCTTGACTCAAGTTTAGAAATTCATAAACAGTATCTGCTGTGTTCTGTCATTTAGCCTTAGCAAACTAATGCTCAACCTTAGGAACGACAACAGAAACGAGTTGATTAATATTAGTTCCTTTCTGTTTAGTCCCCCTGAAATACAGTGTCTGCCTGGCACGTGATTCTTTTTTCCTCCTGTTGGAGGAATTGCTAGTGAAGAATGAAACAGAGGATTCCTAGCTAAAGAACAGGCTGTCCAAGATTTCAAAGCATTATGCACAGCATTATTCAACTGTTCTGATTTTTAGGTCAGAATGACTGAATACTATCTAGATTTCTGGTATCCTAAATTTGCTTCCATCAGACACCAACAAGGTGTCAGCAGCCATCATGTTGTGTCCTGAAAATTACTCTTTTCCTGGCATTTAGTATTGCCCAGTTAAATGAACAGATCTTTCTTTCTGCATATTTCACCTAGGTTCTGTTACTGTAGAAGAGTGTATTACATTTCTACTACTAGAATAATACTGCTCTGAAACTGATGGGTGATATGAGTGATGGCTCTGGGACTGCTCTGTGTGTAATCAAGTACTGACTTTGTAGGACATTCAGGATGTATGTATGGCTAATTAACAAAAATCTGCTGGCAATGCTGGCCCTTCAGAAGCTTCCAGGTTGTTTAGCTGATGATAAATGTGTATCAGTCTGCATTTGGTTTTTGCTTGCTGTGCTTGCAATGGAACGTAATACCTTGGGAGCTGACAAATACTCTCCCTGAAGTTATGCAGGACAAACAGCATTTTCTGTTTGTAACACAAATCCAGTTTTCATTGATGCATTCCTTCAAGCTATTTAGTGTTTTAAATGAAAGAATAGGTGATGATACAGAGCTGTAATCAATTGCTCTCTACTTGAGGAGGTGCATAAAACCTCAATGATTTTGTTAGACAGTGTGAACCAGATGTATTTTGGTGAGCTTTGCATGTTGCACTCCATCTCTGTCACCTTATACACTTTTTCTGTCCTCACAAGGTGGGTAGCACTTGAGGAATAGTTACAGTGATGTTGCACATTGGGAGAAGGTCCATTTGAAGGCTCATTCCTGAGCTGAGCAAGGCAGCACAGCCCCTGTTGTGTATAGGGATGCATTCCCCTTGTGCAATGAAATGGGCAACTCTGAAGTGTTGGTTCCCACACAGCAGTAATAAATGCAAAGTCTGTCTGGAGGAGAGAATGGTTCCTCCAAAATGAACTGAGTTACCTCTGTGGATGAGGATGTTTTCATGGTGCTTTTTAGATTTGTGACCTGGATTGTTTTCAGAAAGAAACAAGGGATGATAGAAACTATGGCAAAAGCTTGCTTGATACTTACTTCCCTTCTTTGTTGGATGTGTGTCTTGGGCTTTCTGGAGTAGGCTTTACATGGATGTCTTGTTCTCTCATGCTCCACTAGAAGCTGTAGGTAGTTTCTCTGATGTAGCCATCCCAGTGTGGTTGCATTTCCCTATTCCCTGGTCAACAGTGGCAGCAGCTTGTACCTGATAAAATTCTACTCACTGAAGTAGAAATAAATAGGCTGTTGTTTGAAAGTGCAGGACCTTAGACCTACATTTTAGTACCTAATAACACTAAGGAATAATATATTATAATGTCAGCTCTTGTGGCCAAGAAGGCCAACGGCATCCTGACCTGTATGAGGAACAGTGTGGCCAGCAGGAGCAGGGAGGTCATTCTGCCCCTGTACTCAGCACTGCTTAGGCCACACCTTGAGTACTGTATCCAGTTCTGGACCCCTCATTTCAAGAAAGATGTTGAGTTGCTGGAATGTGTCTAGAGAAGGGCAACAAAGTTGGTGAGGGGTTTGCAGTACAAACCCTATGAGGAGAGACTGAGGGAGCTGGGGTTGCAATGCCTGGAGAAGGGGAGGCTCAGGGGAGACCTTCTTGCTCTCTACAACTACCTGAACAGAGGTTGTAGCCAGGTAGGGGTTGGTCTCTTCTTCCAGGCAACCAGCACCAGAACAAGAGGACACAGTCTCAAGCTGTGCCAGGGAGGTTTAGGCTGGATGTTAGGAAGAAGTTCTTCATAGAAAGAATGATTGGCCATTGGAATGTGCTGCCCAGGGAGGTGATGGAGTGACCATCACTGGAAGTATTTAGGAAGAGACTTGATGGGGTGCTTGGTGCCATGGTTTAGTTGATTAAATGGTGTTGGATGATAGGTTGGACTTGATGATCTCAAAGGTCTTTTCCAACCTGATCTGGTCTGGTCTAGTCTATTCACAATGCCACTCTGGCAATGATTAAAAAAACTAATAAAATCAATACTGCTCTCCCATCTGGGTAGGGAAATTACCACTGCTTGCATGAATGCCTGCTCCCTGGTTCCCTGCAACCCAAACTGATGCATCTTGTGCAGCAGGATGTCTGTGCTGGGGCTCCCTGGAAAAATGACGTGTTTTCTGTGCTTGTCTAGCTAGGAGGCTCATTACCTCTGAGGACAGTATGTTGTCATTACTGTCACATACACACATTGCACTGCCAAACAGCTGTTAGGAATGTGAGATTCATGTTCTGCTACATTTCTTTCACACTTCACACATTTGTTCTCACCTCCAAAGTACTGCATGGTGCTGTGTCTAATCATATTTTCATTTAGAGGGGAAGGAGATTTGCAGAGCAACTCACAGAGTAAATGGTTTACATTAGTAATAAAATAACTTGGCATATTTGAGAAGGCTGATAAACTGGCTCTCTGCTATGCAGACAAACTCTAAATTAATAAAGATTCGTGCCTCATGACAATCTGTTGCAAAAAGCTGCCAATGCTGAAGTCTAGGTGCATTGTCTATAAATATATATATATATATATTTAAAAACATCTTCTTGTATACACTTTCCACATGTTTCAACACATTTTCTTCTAATGAAACCTGAGCACAGCTGCTTATATAAACAAATATTTGTATAAGCAAAACTGCAAATAAAAAGGTTTATAAATAGAGTGGGGAAGGACCTGTTTGCTTTTAATTGCAAACCATCATAAGTACCAGTGACTGCAGTCCGTTCTGCTACATGCTCTGCTCGAATCTGATTTGTCTGATCCATTGAATTGCTGAATAATTGAATTCTGAAATAGGGGAGACACCAGAACGTGGAAGAGTTGAAATATATTTGAAAACCAACAGTGTTCAACATTCTGCACAATAGGTCCCAAACAGCAAAGCCTAATGGTAATTGGACATTATTTAGGGATATAACTCTGGACGTTTTTATTGTGTAATCTGTCTTCATTTGTGCAAACAGCTCTGCTAGTAAATAAGGACTTAACTTCATTTAACACCCCTAGAATTGCTGATTGCTTTGAAGTTGAGCAAAATGAATTCATTTTCAGTATGGCAAAGGAGGAGATAGTATTTTGGTCCATTTTTTTCATTACAAATGACTGAGCAGTTTCATATTCATCAGAGCTGGATAGCAAAAGGAAAGTGTTGGAGAGAGACCAAGAGATCTCCAAAACAGATCCAAATACCTTTCTTTTCAAATTCTCTTTTAAAAAATCTTGATACTGAGTGTCTTCTGGGGCTCTGCTCTGTGCTTCGGCATGGTGGGTGGGAGAGAGCAGGCTTGTTGTCTTAAGAGAAAAACAGATGGGGAGCAATCCTTTTTCTGGGGGAAGTAAAAAGCCTCCTGCAGCTCTGCTGGCTCCTTTCACTAGCAGAATGGCTCTAGCTTTCCAACTGCATGCATATGTCCTGCAGACATGGAGCTATAAAGTGCTGCTAAATCTAATAGGTCCCATTCCTCCTACTTTATTTATTGCTTCTGGGGAGCTTTATCATGGAACCTGTGTTTGACCCTGCTTGGTCATAGTTGTGTATGAACTATTGTCCAGGCTAACTTTAGTCATACAGTAGAAGTGTAGCTGAAGTCAGGACCTGACAATTAGGCTTCCTGTAGGCACTACTGACTCTGTAAGCAGCTGAGGAGCCAATGGCAGCATTTTTTAACACAGGTCGATGAAGTTTGCAAAGGGAACTGTAGTTTCCTCATGCTATCCAAATAAAGAGTATGATAATGATAATAGATGGCTTGTCTTGCCCTCTCTAATGAGATGCATATCCTGAAATTTCCCAGAGGGAAAGGAACAAGGGATTTCTATGGTTTCAAAGTCTTCTAGACAGAACAAACCTAATTTATTCATTGAACTGCAAGTCCTAGTCACTTGCTACATGAAAACAATGACTGTATTTTACTTAAATTCCTAGTTACAAATATGAATTTAAAAATTGCCTATTGCCACTCTGAAGAAAGTGATAATTTTTTAACCAGCACAACCCCTTGGATTTTCCTTTATCCATTCTTACCATTCAGATATCAGCTATTTCTTAAGATGTCTGCATTACAGCAACACTGCCTTGAGTTCCTTGACTCTTGGAGTACACAAGAAGGAACTCCACAAAACAAGGGTAAAAAGGTAGCAGATAAACTTCAGTGCAAGCAGACCAGGCAATGCATTCCTGAAATCATGGTGTCAATGTGCAATGCAGTCCAAAAAGCCAACAAAAAATGGACTGAATCCTCGGGAAGGTTATGGAGAAGGAGGCAGAGAGCATTGCCTGTATCTGTTAGGATGCTGAAGAGAATAGCCAGAGATGTGTCCTCTAGCATTCCTAGTCAGGGTAAGCTGTAGATATTGGGCAAGGCAGAGGGACTGCACAGAGTGTTATTTTATGCTCCTCTCAACAGTTTCTCCTAGTGCTGCTGTGTGCAGTATGTTTGTGCAGTGCAATGTACACACAGGGGTCTGGACCAATCCCCAATGTAATCAGTTTAAATCTTACTTTCATGTTGAGTAGAAGACTTGGAACAGTCCCTCAGCTGTCAGGTAGAATAATTTTGGAGCTGTTTTGTCCATATTTGAAGATAAGGGTTCATACAAACAAACCAAGGTTAATATGTCACCTCCTAGTGTATTTCCCACAGTAAGCTGGAAACACATCCATAACAGGACATGCCTTTTATATTTATGAAAAATGGCTAGCCACTTTTCTGTATCATCATTAACATTCCTCTTGGATAAAATCCAGTGATGAACAACTTCCTGATGGAAAAGGTCAGGGCTTTTTCCTCTCCCATAAGTATTAAATGTCAGTAAGATGTTTAAGAGTAGTGATGCAGATAAAGATTTAGAGTCATGGGGCCAGTGGCATTAAAAGAATAATGTAAGCTGTCTGCCAAGACTGCTTTTAAAAGATGTACAAAGCACATTTATTATTAGGAACAGGGCAAAAAACTGAAATTCTTTGAATTCATTGTTGTACCTTCCATACCCTAAGCATGCTCCAGCTTTTACTCATATGTGGGAACTAGTTAGTGAAATTCTGTTTATGCTGTGTAATCGTGCAGAACAGTGGCATATCACATACAAGTTGTTGAGGGTGAAAGAAAACCTTTAGGCATACAATCGTTCTTGTTATTTGAAAGGGCCTTCCCACATAGCAAAGGGATGGAATCCATGCTGCAGCTGGTGATGCCCTGCAGCTGATGCGAGCACACCGAGGACCCCCTTAATCCTATAATGTGTCAATGGCACACGGGATGGTGTGCTATTCCTCTCCGAGTTCTACACTTTCATTTCTGGTAATATAATTTATTGGAGTGGCAGTGTGGCTGAACATTTTAATTTGGATAAGAAACTAATGTGCATGTGTAGTGAAGTACTTCCCCCTCCTCCTCCAAAAGTCTGGTCTTTTGTCTTGGTTGCTGTCAGGGTCCTAATACAATACCTAACTGTGAATCATCAAAAGACAGATGATAATTTGTACGCTGAAGTAAAGCTGGTAGAAATTCCTCCCCACACCTTGCATTATTAGAGGAAACATTGTCATTGTTTAATTGAGAGCTTGCATTAAATAAAAAGGTAATACCTATTTGCACATGAAATCTATGGCCTTTATTAAAGCCTTTTAAAGCAAGGCTTTGGTGTCAGAAAGTGCTGCAAAGTTAGTGATGTTTTTCTTTGTCAATCAGACTTGTGTGGTCATTTCCCCTTGGCGTCAGAGCTAAACTGTTATGAGATTAAAGTTTAAATGTGTGAGAAATCAAGAAATGGATGGATGATTCACGACTCTTGTTACCTCTGTCTGGGGCAGAAGAAAAGTGGCTTCAAGAAAAGTATCTGGATCGATTGCTAAATCCAGTAAGGGAGACAAGATTTTGTTTCAGAAAGTGTCTAAATTCAATTCAGAATCTAATATTTGAAGGCTTCCTTCTCACCCCCACAACATAATAAAGCTGGGAAAACCATTGGTTTTTAGGGAAAGCCATTTAGCTCCTGAATGGATATATATGGTAAATTATTCTTATGTGATTAAGACCAGATGTTACATGTAGGAGAAATGTAAATATGTCCTGCTGATGGATAATAATAGGCACATTTGAAACATTTAACCTTTTTCTAAACAAACATCTCCAAACTAAACTGAGGCCAGGGATCTGTGTAAAGAGCAGTGATTTGGGAGTTATGCCACTGACTTCAACAGGAGAAAGACTTTTGTGCAGCCGACAGTAAGCACCAAATGAATTATTACAGAGCTGTCCTTGAGTATTCTCTAGTACTGATCAGGAGCTGGAAATTTGTTTCCTGTTATTCTGTTGGAATGGTTGCACCAATGCCATCCTTTGGTGTGTCTTTCTGCTGTTTCCCATAATGGTTGCCTCTCTGGCAAATCTTAAAAGGGTTGAAGTGAGCTTTAATATTAGATGCTCCTGTGAAGGAGGAGCATGAACTTTCTGCAAGAAAAATGGTTTGAAGCCCTTTTTCATAGTTTCATAGTTTCATTCAGGGTTGGAAGGGACCACAAGGATCATCTAGTTCCAACCCCCCTGCCATGGGCAGGGACACCCCACACTAGATCAGGCTGGACAGAGCCTCATCCAGCCTGCTCTTAAACACCTCCAGGGACGGGGCCTCAACCACCTCCCTGGACAACCCATTCCAGGGTCTCACCACTCTCATTTTGCACTTGCTTGTCCCTCTTCCTCCTTTTTTCTTTACACCCCCCACCCCCCCCCCTTCTTGTGGAAAAAACACTTTCTGCTTTTCTAATTCCTCTTGTCTGACACCTTGCATTTGTGTGTTCAGGTCTGAAGGCAAAGGATGTGTGATCTGATCCTTCATGAGGAGAGCAGGGAGGCCATAGATATTGCAGATATTAGTCACTGGGGGATTTCTGTGTAGATCTGTAAAGTTTTGTCTTGTCCCTGAATTTTGTATTCTGCTTTGTGATCTGTGAACTCTTTCTCCTGCTTAGCATCTGCAAGTTGTTGATGATGATTAAAAAATTTGCTATTTGATGGATTTTTCTGGAGGAAAAAAAAACTGTTATGAAAATCTTGCTAACAAACATGTTGTTCAAAGAAAGGGTCCAGCCACGTCTATCAGTTCTTTGGCCTGATTTTGTAAAGTCATCCTAATAAATGTCAGGAAGCAGAGAGGCACTTAGGTGTTCTAGTTTCACTTCTGCTCTAATTATAAGGCATGGTTTAAAGTTTCCCCTCTTTCTGGGAATGCACTCAGCAATAAAACTTCTCAAATGCTTGTTTCTGTAAACATTGCACTGGCCAAAATCCATGTTACCAAAGGAAAGCCCTAGCTGTACTCTTACTTGGAAGGTGAAAGTTATTTATCATCCCTGGAAAGATGAGACTGACACTCAGAGTGCAGGAATGTGCGTTCTGTTCTGCAGGCCTGCAGTATAGTTGTCTGCACTCAAATAACATAGAGCCAACGTAATTTACTGACTAAAAGACATTTTATGGAGTGTCTGCATGTGCTCAGGTAGCTTCTGCAGCAGTTTATAATGCAAACTTAAGCATGGAGAGGCCTTTGAAAGTACACGTCTTTGACCTTCGCAATACTGAATTATTAGAGCTACTTGCCGCAATGCATATCTCCATGCAGTCACCTTCCTTTTTACTAAACTCTTCTGAACTAAAGGCAGTGTAGAAATGTTGTCAAAGGATATATTCAACCTTTTACCTGAAAGTGTTCTCCCTTTGCGTGGTGTCTGTTGCACGTAGTCTGTTGTTGCTGTGCAATGAAATCAAGTAGCAAAGTGCAAAATCCATAAAGTCAGCTGGAACATGTTAAAGATAAAATTGCATCTTCGGCTTTGTGATTTGCTGTCCTCTTACCAACCTAAAACTGTTTGTGGAGATTTTGATTTCAGTGACAGATCTATATAATGATCCAAGAGGTATGCATTTAAGTGTCATAGGTGCTCATCAGCTAACAGAAGAATAATTATTCAGCACAGAGTAATTTAATGAGTTCCAATGTCTCTCCTCAGTCTTTCATTTAAGAACAGCCTGATTTGCAAACTATTGGAGTAAAAATCCTAAAAGGGTCTTCAGGATGGAGTTCTTGTGGAGTAGTAATCCTGGTGTGCTCAGTCAGCTCCCCCAGCAAGCATGGAAGTAGGAGAATCCTTTGTGTGTGAAACCACGTCTAATATTTACAGTGGAGCTGAAACACTGGGGGAATAAAGTAATTAAAAATAATGTTAAAAATAAATAAATTAGGCAACCAATGAAAAAGGCTCAGAGAGTACTTGGTAAGGTGCTTGCATTACAAGTTTAACTCAACATAGTTAAATATACTGAAGTATGTAAAAGGAATAGAAATATTTCATTCTTCCTACGCAGTTGAGATCATTCCAAACCTGGACAAGTTGAAATAACACATTTTTCTTCTTGGCACAAAAATCTATCACTCTGTTATTTAGGGAAGACTTTATTGGTGAGATCTGCTCGCTCTATGTGCAGGCAGTAGTTCTTTTTAATAAAAAAAAATTAATGGTGCTCTTTGTGATGGTTTTCAGATAAACTTCTGGGTTTTTTTTCTGCAGTCAGTCTTTACACATTTCCTGTAATTTAGATGATCCATTTTCACAGCACAGGGCATGCTCACCCAGGTATATATCCTGGAGCAGTCATTAGGACAGTCTTCAACCATAGGATGAGAGACCCAGCTTTGAAGCTTGATCTCAAAATAGGCGCACATCGCTTCTCAGATGCACCGTACCAGCTGGTTTAGTATTAGCAGAAGCACTGTTATCTTCTAAGGCATCATGTCCAAACAAAATCCATATGTTAAAGCAATGAAATAGTGGGCAATGAGCCAATGTACTGGTTTGATGTATACTTTTAAAATATTATTGCTGGACAAAATTTACCAAGCTAGAACCAAATCAATGATTTGGTTTCAGTTCTTATGAAAATGTGTTTTTTTCTCTCTGTGTGTCCAGCTTTGCTTGGTGTTACAATTTGCTATCCCTGAAGTGGTTTCTATGGAGTCTGTTCGGTATGAACAAAAGTGTTATCTTCTGTATATGTTAGGGGCTTGTAGTGCCCAGCCTTTACCTGAACTCAGTCTATGAACATTAAATCTGGCTTCCTGTGAAGTAATAGAAAGGCTCCCTTGATTGCTTCATAAACTGGTGGGACTTGAAGAGGTAATCATGTAGTTCATTACTTCAGTCAAAATGCTTGAATGTTGCAGAGCTGCTTCTTTTTTAGCATTTTAAAGTGAAATTTAAAGGAACTTTGGTTCTTAGGGGACTATAATCTCAGTGGTAATCATCTTAACTTCTGTCATTTAGTAAAGATGCATATTTAAAGACAAATAATTACTGGGAGCCATTCTGTGGGTTGGTTGTTTTTTGTTTTGTTTGTGTATTTGTTTTTGGTTGAAATTTTGTTTTTTTTAGGTGATGTCCTAATTTCTGCTTATTTCAGAGGGTGTGCAACCTTCATTTCAGCTCTAGAGTGCTTTAAGTGTGTCTTTCCAGTCTTAGCCTGTTCCAAACTTCCATTGATTTCACTCAGGATGCATTTCATCAGATGCAGTGACGTGAGAGGATACTTGGACTCTCAGGAGCACCACTTTAATACAGAACAACCCAAAATCTTAGTTCATGAATGACAAAAATGAGATTTTGTTCTATACATGCTTAGAATAATGGAGACTTAATAGACCAGATGCTGCCCACAACTTCCTTCTCTTAAAGGTTAGTTAGAGCAAAATAAGCATCATTTAATGAGGGGGGGAAAAAGGTTATATGAAAAAAATACCAGCATTACCAGCAGTCTTGCTGGCTCCTGGCAACATGGAAATAGGAAGGGTGGCAGGTAAGTATGCTTATGTAGACACTGAGCTCTCTTTATGTACCTGGTCAATTTTCTACTCTAGATTTCATGAAGTTATTCTTCAACATTTTGTAATACAAGGATTTAAGAGGCTCTGATGAACTGAGTAAATACTTTAAAAGGAACTGTTTACCACCCAACATCCTGCCTTTCTGTGAACAGTAAAAATGTCTGCAATGTCTTTGTGGGTTCTCTTCTGCACATAAGTCATTTCTGGAGCAATGAAACTAATGAAGCTTCACTTCCCTGCGTTATCACATATGGTACGACATTTCTCCTGCCTATGGACAGGAGTAAACACCAAAGCTGTGAGTAGGTAGACTGACCTGCCTATGTTGTTTCAAGCTCACTGCTTCTCTTGACTGCTTGGAAAAGTCTCTGTGAAGCCCTGACTCTTGGCTGTTGCACATGAAATAAGTGGGTTTAGTAGCAGCACGAGGCTGTACAGTGTCTCTGGACATTCGCTGTAGAACCTTCTTGTCTGAGACCAACAATCCTCTGTCAGATTTGGCTGAAGTTGGGCAGCATGTCCTGAAGTTAGTATTGAGATACTGACATGATTGTGTAAGAATAGCTTCCTTGGAAGACTTCTCAGAACAGTAGATTTTTCCATCTTTCTCTGCCAAGCTCCTCTTCATGGCAGCCTTGAGAATCCCTTCTGGTCTGTCTTCATTATAACATCCTTCTCACTTTCTGCTTTTCAGTTCACATTTGTTTTAAGTGAAACTGCTGTGGGGAAATACACTTATGGTGTAAGTGTGGTAAGGAGCATGCAACAGCAAGCAAAAGGACCAAATGTCTCTCTGATGCTGCAATGCACTGATTTTTTTGTGACCAGTTTAACCAAGAATTTTAGTAGCTTCTTGGGTAAAGTTTAATACTGAGTTTTTCTGGTGGCTTGTTACATGAAACACTCATTTTTTGCCCTTTGGCTGTACCATATGTAAGCAGAATCTCTTATAATTTTCTGACTTCTGAAAAGTTCTTTGAGCTCTGCAAACAAGAATTAGGTGTGGAGGTGCTACAGGGTATGTGGTCACTCTCAAAGTGGGAGCAGTATCAGAGTGGCAGAAGTACTTAGTTTTGTATCTTCAACCTTATCTCTTTGTATTTTGACACTTTCTTAACAGTTTTATGCTTGTTGTATTGTTTATTCTATTTTTATTTAAATAGCAGTCCTTATCTGCATCTAATTACGCCATAACCTGACTGGCAAATATCTTGTATGGAGATCTGATATACTTTGTGACTTATTCTTAATAACTTGACTTGTTACGCCTTGGGCTGAAACAGATGGAGAGGGTTAGGGCTGTTCAGTCTGGAGAAGAGAAGGCTCTCAGGAGACCTTCTTGTGGCCTTCCAGTATCTGAAGGGGGCCTACAAGAAAGCTGGGGAGGGACTTTTTAGGATGTCTGGGAGTGATAGAACTAGGGGGAATGGAGCAAAACCAGAAATGGGTAGATTCAGGTTGGATGTTAGGAAAAATTTCGTTGCCATGAGGGTGGTGAGACACTGGAACAGGTTGCCTGGGGAGGTGGTGAGCAGCCTGATGTAGCATGAGGCGTCCCTGCCCATGGCAGGGGGGTTGGAACTGGATGATCCTTGAGGTCCCTTCCAATTCTGTGGTCCCCAATTCTGTGATTCTGTGAATAACTTGTTCCCCTTTGTATGTTTGGGCTTTATTGTGAAGTTTGAACAGACAAAACATACTTTGTTGTTTCTTGTGTAACACCTATGAATTTTACAGAAACTGAGGTGCAGTAAAAGAGGCAGAAACGAAGGTAGAACATGACTTTTCCAGTTTCCAGTCTTTTACCTACTAAGCCACTTGGTAGTCATACCATCAGTTGAACTGATAAAGGTGAAATGAAAACAGGCTGTAATATTCAATGGCACCCCATTCTTCAGGTACAATGCAAGCTATAAAACCCAAGCAAAAATAATCTCCCACTAGTCCTATTTATATTATTTTAAAGAATAAAAACCCAAAGAAAGAGGAAAGAGCAAACCTTCACACTCACTTTCTAGACAGAAAATAGTAACCTCTGAATCTGATCCTTTTTTACTATTTTAAAATGTTTTTCTATTAATGGAACTTCTTTGTTTTGAAAGTGTGTTGTGGGGTTTTTTTTTTCCTTCCCAGGAGATTCCCTTTAACATGGGAAAATGGAAGGAGAAAAAATCCTTTGAATGAAATACAGGATAATTTCAAAGGAGTCTTGGCAAGACAGTCAAAATAAATAGGGATTTACAGTTCAGATTTATGATACAGTTGTGTAGGGGGAAACCATCTGTGTTATCTGGTTTAAACATAAACACAGCAAGCACTTGTAAATAGGAGGGATATAAGCAGCTCTGTTGCAGTTCAGTGCATATACTCAGCATAAGAGGCAATTGTATAGAAAAGCCAAAATTCACTTTAACAATCTTAATCTCTGACACATGGAATTATTTCTGTGCCTTCACTGCTGATTGTTCATGGATGATCCCAAGCTCAAAGTGGTTCTCTGTGTATTTGGCTAGTATTAGTATTTCCTCAGTGCAGTCAGGATATGAAAAAACACAATCAGAACAAATATGAGACTAACATAGGATTAGTACAGCTGAGTCAAATAGAAATATTTCTCCTTGTAAACTCTGAAGCCATAGATAAACTTCAAGGTGTTCTCAAACTGGTCTTCATGAAAACACTAAGGTTGCCTCAGTGAGTGAATCTATCCCAAGAGGTGTGAATCTATTATAAAACAAACCTCCACATGGGAGAACCATGACTTGAGCAGTAAAAAATGAAAAGGAAAGGGAAAAAAAAAACACCTCATGTAAATCTGTGTAAAGAAGCTGCAATGTAAGTAGTAGGCAAAACAGATTTACAGGTGCAGTTTTTCATTAGCCCTATGGAAGCAGCTTCAGAAATAGCTTATTTCTGTGTAGATAAACCTTCTTTTTTTTTCCTTTATAATTGCTTCATAGGCTACCCAGGGAGGTGGTGGAGTCACCATCATTGGAGGTGTTTAGGAGGAGACTTGATAGGGTGCTTGGTTGCATGGTTTAGTTGATTAGGTGGTGTTGGATGATGGGTTGGATGCGATGATCTCGAAGATCTCTTCCAACCTGGTTTATTCTATTCTATTCATTTGGTAGCGACTTGTCAGAGATAAATACTATAGAAGAATCAAGTGGAAATGAAAATAAGGATCAGGATAAGATAATTCTGAGATTTAAATGAAAGAAAAAATCAAGAGACAACAGTATCTCAACAGTTAAGCATAACTGACATTAAAGAGTGAAGAGTATGTTTAAAGGGTAAATAACATTGTCATTCCCTTATGTCTGTGGAGGCCTGGTTGTGATGCATTCAGTATTAAAAGCTTGTTGCCTACTGGGAGCTGTAAATTCTACCTGGAGAAAAGTTCCTGCATGTGATAAAATTGTTCCAACATCCTGACTTTTAATATTGATGCTCCCAAAGAAAGAGAAAACATTCTCTATTTTCTCTTATTTTCTTGACTTCTTTTATTTACGGTTCTGATTCCCACCCTCTAGGGCACACAGGCAACTCAAGTTCCTGCACAGTTGCTGGAGGCCTGCTTTGAGCATATCCACTCCCACAGAGGAAAAGTTTTAATGAAGTATTTTTAAATGCCCCCTGCCTTTATTTTTTTTTTCCTTTTTATAACAAAGCCATTTTGAGGACTTGGAATTAGAAGAAAAGCATTGTCAATAGTTCTAGGTTTTCATCTCAGAAAGACTAGAAAGCTAGCAGATCGGGGTCTAGCTGTGCTATTGCTTTCAGTCAAGTTGTTATATAGTTTCATAGTTTCATAGTTTCATAGTTTCATAGTTTCATTCAGGGTTGGAAGGGACCACAAGGATCATCTAGTTCCAACCCCCCTGCCATGGGCAGGGACACCCCACACTAGATCAGGCTGGACAGAGCCTCAGCCAGCCTGCTCTTAAACACCCCCAGGGACGGGGCCTCGACCACCTCCCTGGACAACCCATTCCAGGGTTTCACCACTCTCATGGTGAAGAACCTCCTCCTCACATCCAGCCTGAATCTCCCCACCTCCAGCTTCATTCCATTCCCCCTAGTCCTATCACTACCTGAGATCCTCAGAAGTCCTTCCCCTGCCTTCCTGTAGGCCCCCTTCAGATACTGGAAGGCGACAATTAGGTCACCTCGGAGCCTTCTCTTCTGCAGACTGTACAGCCCCAACTCCTTCAGTCTGTCCTCATAGGAGAGGTGCTCCAGCCATACAGTTGAGTGAATGGAGCTTTGGAACAGGGCTGGTATACTGCAGATTGTTTCTAGATCTGCCACTGACCTGCTGTGACGTGAGAGTCTCTTAATTTACCTGCAAAAATGGTATTATGATGACTTCTGCATGAAAGAAAAATTCTAGACTAGGTGGTAAAATTCTTTGTAGTGATAGAGTATCATAAGTTAACTAGCAGAATTCTTCCTATAAAGAGAAAACTGTTGGATGGTGCTGGAGAAATGTCAATTCTGTTAGTCATGAAGAGCCACTTGGCTGCAGGTTTGGGTTTAGATAGGCATACACAAACCATGACTCCTGTTCTGGTTTCTTATGTCAGGAGTGGTGACATGAAGGGTGCTTATTCACTTTGCTCAAGACTGAATAAAATAATAGGCAGTTTATTTCAGAGTCAGGGGTTGACTGCAGCAATCTCTAATGTCCTGCCAAAATCCACTCCAAACTGTTGTGAATGAAATCATGGGTTTTAATTTCATTTGCTCT
Organism: Melanerpes formicivorus; assembly: GCF_026170545.1. Classification (NCBI taxonomy): domain Eukaryota; kingdom Metazoa; phylum Chordata; class Aves; order Piciformes; family Picidae; genus Melanerpes; species Melanerpes formicivorus. The sequence goes on along the minus strand of NW_027142364.1, from coordinate 20,181,374 downwards.
CTTGGAAGTAGCTGGGAATATTACAGTAGCCAAGTGGTACACTCTGGATAAAGCATGAAATCAGACAGCTACCAGTTTAGTAAGTACTAATGATACAAGGCAGCCCACAGTCAAACAAGCACTTGAAATATCTTGTGCAGCAATTTATTCTTGTTTTTTTTTCCTGCTGTAGTTAACAGCAGAAATATTTGTGTTTCCTTATCTCCACTACAGTTCAGAAGCAGTTCGCTTCTGAATGCAGATGCAGAATTGTGGTCACTGCACTAATGAACTCCATATTTCATCCATTTAGGAAATAGAGGCTATCAGTGAACTCTAACACACAATATAGAAAGATATGCCTTTGTATAAATATAGCTGGGTAAAGTGCAACATCTTCTCCTGGATAAAACAGCATTTCACATTTTGGAACCTTACATTCTATGGGAAGTGGCCACTAGAATTACTTATTTGAACCTGGATCTCCTTAATGTACTCTAGAAACAGTTAAAGTTAATATTCAGGCTGCTACTTGTGCCGTTAGGTGGTGCTTTCCAACTGTTCTAGCATGAGGAGAGAAGCAGAAGGAGCACTGAGCTTTGCGGAGGACGTGCTTTCGCGGGGTTGCGGAGGGCGCAGTAACGAGGCCCAGCTGTGTCGGTAACAGGACACAATCGAGGGGTTGTGGGAGAAGGAGGTGGCCAAGGCTGAGATACAGCTTGTGAAGAATTTGATGGAGGAAGTCATGTGCGATGCGTGCTGTAAGTCTAGGAGGTGATTCTGAGCCAAAGCGAGCGAGGTTAATGCTGTTTAGTGTTAGCTGAAAATCTGGCTGATTGTGTGCTGACTTTGGATGCACACCAATGTCTTTAGTCTTCTCACTTTGCTGTCAGTTGCCTGCTTTGGGCTGTATTTGTTTAGAATGACATCAAGCTCTTTCCACAAAACATGCACACCTCTGGTTACCCTTCTAAAATCGTTCCTTGTATACTGGCTTCAGTGAACGGGACCCCAGTTTCATTGGGATTTGTCTTTATCAGGCTAACTCCTGGCTTCTTGGTAGATCTAAGAGAAAGGAACAAAAATTTGGATCTGGATCTGTCAGGGTAATTAAATGGCAAATATCTACCCAGCTTGCTTTCCAGATAGCATTAATTGGGCATTGATGAGAACTGTAGATACTTTCCAGATGTTGCCTATGATGTACTTAAATCTTTCTCATTGTATTAAAGGATGTCCAGGGACTAGGGGAGTATTATTAGTGCTTGTGTGAACCAGGCATGAGTAGGAAGATGTTTTTGTGCTCCTTGCTAAGGTGGTGTCCTTCTGCTAGCTACGTTTTCCAAGGTGCCTACTCAGAAAGTATTTTGTTGATTGCTGCACCTGTGACAAAAAATTCACTGCCTAAGCAGACTGCTGAGCCTCCTCAGTCCTTTGGTTGTATCACATAATGAAGTAGGGAATAAAAGTTCCCCTCTCAAGATTCTCTCAAGCTTTGTGTTAACAGTTTAGATGAAGAATGAGCCCAGTGCTGAAAATGTTCTTGGGCTCATCTTAATCAGTGCTGAAAATATAGCCATCAGGATCTAACTAAAAATATCTGCCTCTGGAGAAGTGTTTACAAAAGTGTTGGTGATTTATAGCTGCTGCCCAATATGGAAGAGAATAGAATAGGAGTAGAATAAACCAGGTTGGAAGAGACCTTCAAGATTATAGTGTCCAACCCGTCATCCAACACCACCTAATCAACTAAACCATGCAACCAAGCACCCTATTAATTCTCCTCCTAAACACCTCCAATGATGGTGACTCCACCACCTCCCCAGGCAGCCCATTCCAATGGGTAATCACTCTCTCTGTATAGAACTTCTTCCTAACATCCAGCCTAAACTTCCCCTGGTGCAGCTTGAGACTGTGTCCTCTTGTTCTGGTGCTGGCTGCCTGGGAGAAGAGACCAACCTCCGCCTGGCTACAACCTCCCTCAAGGTACTTGTAGAGAGCAAGAAGGTCTGCCCTGAGCCTCCTCTTCTCCAGGCTAAGCAACCCCAGCTCCCTCAGCCTCTCTTCGTAGGGCTTGTATTCCAAACCCCTCCCCAGCTTTGTTGCCCTTCTCTGGACACCTTGCAGCAAGTCAACATCGTTCCTAAACTGAGGGGCCCAGAACTGGACACGGCACTCACTCAAGGTGTGGCTGAACCAGTGCAGTGTACAGGTCTGATTTTATATAAAAACATTATGGTTTTTGTGTCTTTATCTCATCCTCACCTGTCTATGATTTGAGTTAGTTTACAGTAATTCTGTGGACAGAATTTATTGTTTGTTGATTCCTTGTTTATCAAAGTTCCAACTTTCAGCCTCACTAATGACCCCATTTACCAGCTGCTTCTGGGCTTACAGAAAGTTGCAGTAGCAAATTCCCACAATGTTATAATGATCATTTTCATCATGAATTGGTAGGATTTTGCTATTTAATGGTGGTGGGTTTTTTTTGGTGGTGATGGGAGGTGATGTTCTTTGAAAGAAGCATGAGCTAAATATATGCAGACTGCTTCTTTGTAGGAAGTAAATGTTTGTAAAAACATTTGGGTTTTTTCCCCAAGAGAATTCCTAAACTCTTGAGAGAAATGCAGAATTGCCCTCTGGAATTTATGTTGATAAATGTTTCAGTATATATCCAATGGTTCATAAACGGAGCTGGCCATAGTAAGGATCCACAGAGAAGCCTTTTCAGACATCCTGAGGCTGAAGGAAATACTTCTAAATAGGGATAAATTTGAGCTACAAAAGGGTTTTCTTTTAGATAAAGATTTGTCCAGGAGGATTGCATTAGCTCCATATTGCACAACTTTCCCACTGGAGCTATTTGGGTTTCTACTCAACTTGATGGATCTTTTCTTGCAAGTTCTGTTTCCATACTTATGTCTGCTCTTTTCCTTCAAAGTCTTGCTGCAACTGGGATCTACATCTCTTTGTGCACAAGGGAAAAGAGAAAATTTATCTCCCAAGGATTGAACAAGAAAGTTAATACTTTCAATAGAGAACTTCACAGATTAAAATGTAAATGCTTAATACTGTACTATTCTCTGGAGTCTTTGAGATTTAAATCTAACACTGGGAAAGTATTATTTGGAGACTGAAAGAAATAATGGCAGATTATTAGTTATGATAAGTGGTAAAAAGTGTACATAGCACACAAGGAACTGTTTAACATGTCAACAATGAATAGTTATTAAAAATTATCTGGATGGACATTACTTTTTTATTTCCTCAAGGATTAACTTGGAATTACTTTTGTTCTGTTTTGTATTACTGACTTTGGCATAAACAATGGGATTATGCAGAAGAAATCTATTGATGACAAGAATTTAGGAGGAATCATAAAGACAGTCATTTTATATTAAAAGAAAGAGCTGGACAGCCTCAGAGGCCAAAGTAATAGAAAATCAATTGAAAAAGCCCCAGGGCTGGGTACCTGGAGTCAAAGCATCAGGTTGGACCAAATGATTTCTGGAGGTCCCTTCCAAACCCTACCATTCTGTGATTGTGAAGGCTCACAGCTGCTGGAGAGGAGGATCTGGGCTACTTCTCCTACACAGGAAGAATATTGAGCCATCAGTGTGACATGGCCATGGAAAAATGAAATGTGTATCCAATGAACCGCTCCCAAATGGGGAGCACTGCTACTCATGCTCAAGCACTTGAGAGATCTCTCTGGGTATGTTGAGAACATTTCTAATCACCCAGGATGGAAAGATGTGGATTCAAACTGGAATTTTCAGCCAGGGTCATTGCAAGGATGGGGAACTCTGTGTATGATAAAAACCCATTACTCTACCTCAAAACCAACCAACCAAAAAGCTGAAAAGGCTATTTTGAGTGTTTATATCAGAAAGTAGATTCTTGATTTCATTTTTTTTTTGCACTTAACCAAATATTGCCCAAATGAGACCACGTGCCAGTTTACAACTGGTTATATTAAACCCAAAACAACTGAAAATTTGTTTCCAGTTATAACCACATGAAGGTTTTGGGAATGTACTTCAGTACTTCAAATTAAAACCAAAACATATGAAACCCAACAATGACAACCCCAAACAAACAAAACCAATCAACCAATAACAACAAAAAATGGACAAAAAACCAACCCAAAACCAGGAGGAGACATGAAATGTGTTTGCCAGTGTTGTATGTATAGAATCATAGAATAAATAAGGTTGGAAGAGACCTCAAAGATCATCAAGTCCAACCTGTCACCCAAGATCTCATGACTACTAAACCATGGCACCAAGTGCCACGTCCAATCCCCTCTTGAGTACCTCCAGGGATGGGGACTCCACCACCTCCCTGGGCAGCACATTCCAACACCTAACAACTCTCTCTGTGAAGAACTCTCTCCTCACCTCCAGCCTAAACTTCCCCTGATGTAACTTGAGACTGTGTCCTCTTGTTCTGGTGCTGGTTGCCTGGGAGTCCCTTTCCCTTCAGACAGTGAATGATAGAAGCTTATTTTTTTGAGATGACAAGAGAATAATGAATTTCTAGGTCTAATCCGCAGTTTACAGTAGTCAGTAGGTCAACACTTTCGAAGCAGCAGTTGCTTTAAGCACATTTTGTAGCTTGAGGCTGAAACTCCAAATTGGTGGCCCAAGACACAACCTGATGTTTAACAGTGGTTTGGGGAGGAAAAGATAACTTATTCAGCTAAATTGAAATAAACATAGAAAAGTACTCGTCCTGATAGATGTAATTTCAGTTTTCAGTTCTTCATGTCAACTCTTTTGTTGCTTTTATGTGACCACCAGACCAATTGCAGATTCTCTGATCTAGCTGCCTTTGTGGACTCAGCTGCTATTTTGCAATCCTGTATTAATGTGGTTATGAATAATTTTCTTTTAAGGCTTTAGCAGTATGTGGGGAGAAACCAATGGCTTAGTTCAGTACGATTTGACAAGAACAATTCCTCTTTTACAGCACGTTAGTTGTGGTCAACTCTCCTAATGTTTTTGGCACATTACTTTCCAGATTTGAATGACTACTAGGACTAGGGTCTGGGACAGAAAGAAAAACAAAATGCTAAATCAGACAAAAACCCAAGGTACTTTCTTTGCATTCCATTAATTCACTGCTGGCCAATCTTCACTAGCTTGTGAAACAGAGAATACTTTCCAAACCTGTAGGAACGAACGCACAGTGCTCTGTGTATCACGTTACACGTGTCATTCCACAGGGTCTTTATGCAGACCTCCTACATAGAAGTATTTTCTTTGGTGAAATCATGTGACACAGAATGTATATGTAGAATTTTTAAATGGGCTTTTAATCAGAGAACTGATCAGCAGAGTACAAAGCACATTTCAAGGATTGTTAGATTTTTTTTTCCCTTTGGCATTTTAAGCTAATTTTCTGTTTGGGAAACCATACAACTATAAGTCCCAAAGTACTAACACTTATCCTGCAGGTATAGTTCAGGAAGGATCTGCTGCCCAAGAAGTATATGGAAAGAAACAGAACTTTGAAACAAATAAAAAACAAACCCCACATTTAACTTCGTACTTCAGCTGTTTAGGTGCAGGCAAATTACAACCATAAAGAACCAACATCCACTATACACATTATGTGCCCAACTCTATCTGCAGTAAAGAATCATAACTGGTCATGTCTGGACCTAACTCTTCTAGGCAGCCTGTGTGCTTCAGACCTGAGTCTTGGAGTTTGAACACACTGCATGAAGCTTAGAGAGGCTCTCTGCCTTTCTCTTTCCAACCTGCCCCATGAGCGAACAATCCCCTCTGAGCTGTGTATCTGTATTAGTGATATGTGCTTTAAATCCTCAGGAATCTCACTGTTGGTACAATGCTTATGTCTTTTAGTTGCATGGGAGTCTTACTAACTTTGAAAGGCTGTGGACTGGAGCTTTAAATTGCAAGTCATTGTCACAAGAATGACTTATTCATTATGTCACCAAGATATTCAGTTTGATGGTTTCATTTCTCATATGATCACTTCTCTTCTAACTGTGGCCATCAAGATAGCAGCCTGTCAAGTAAGGACTTCTAAGTTTGGTGTTGGGAGTTGCATAGAGTAAAAATCTAGTAAAGCTTACAGTTAATGTTTAGCTCTGTTGTCTGTGCTTGTGGCTAGCAAAAAGGGCAATGGTAGCAACTTAACTGCAGCTGTCAAGGTGTTGTTCTCATGTAGATCAGAAGTATCTTTAGCAGTATCAAATGGATTCTTACAACCATTAAAGCCTGCATGGGAAGTTCAACCTCAAAGCCAGCAACATTATGTTCTGTTTCTGCTCCACAGTGCTCATCCTTATGTGGGTCAGTGACACACTGAAAACTGACATGGAAAGATTACTGTATTTTGATTCTTAGATTACAGATATGACCCATGATAGGCTTTTCAGTTTCCTCATCTTTGGCATTACTACGAGCCCAGATTTCTGTGTAATTTGATCAGGATTAATCTATAACATATGTGCCATTCTTCTTTTCCAACAGTTAAAATAACAGATGTCAGCTCTGTTTCTTTTCCACCCAGCTTTAATTTACTGTATTGTTGGAAACTGCAAATGTCATGAAGATTTAGTTTTTATGATAATGGATATAGGACCAGAATAATTATGACTTAATTACCATTTACACTTAGGTTGATCATCTTGAAACTGCAAAACAATATATAGAGAATTTATGTATTATTGTTTTTTTTTTTTTTGCTGGGCATATCAACATAGGAATAGAACATTCTGTATGCTGAGCACATGTAACATGTCTCCCAGCAGAAGGAATGTGAAGCTGGAAAGCCATCTCCTGCCATTTCATTCTCTGAAAAAAAAGTTCTGTTTGCTATACTATTATTTCCTTTTAGATGCTGCATCCTCTTTGTTGGATGATACACTGAGACAATAAAGCTGCCCTATCCATATCCATTTTCATCCCTTCCATGCTCAGTTGAATGGTACAGAAAAGAAGGTCAATTATTCTACAGTATTTCATAGCTTGTGTCTCCATGGGAATTACTTCTCATAGGATCCCAATATTGCCTAGTTCTATGTGCCTGAGAAATGAGGCCAATGACAACAGAAGTCAGGTACTTCTCCTTGACACAGGACACCTGTAGGGAAATTCCAGCCTGAAATTTATTTAAAAGCAAGAAGAGTTTTGTTACCGATGTACTTTTGAACTTCCTCAGATGTATACCTCAATCTTATGAGATAAATATATATGTTACTAACTCTTGAGGGTTAACCACTCTGAGTTCAATAGGTTTGTTTTGCTAAGACTAGATCTCCATCTGATCTGAACTCTTCCAGCCTCATTGCTCTTAAATCCTTCCCATTTCAATGAGATGTTGGGTATTTCCCTATTCCTAGCTGCTTTATTTTCTCTTTTTGGTGGCTTCATTTTTAGGAGGGAAAAAAATGTATCTATCTATTGCAAAAAGGATTAAATTACTTGGGTTTTTTTTCTTTGGTAAGTATACAGTATAACAAGTTGCAATATCACTCTTAGTGGAGCATTTCTGGCTTGTATTTGCCCTTTATCTCATTATAATGATGCCAGAGGTCCAATGTAAATATTCTTCTGTTCTGTCCAGCAACCCATACTTCAATTTAGTGTAATCAGAAAATAATAACTTCTGTAAAACAGCCTGTCAGAGAAAAATAATAGGGCTGTTAGGCATTTGGCAAAACTCCATTGCATGCTGCTGAGATACAATATTCCAGTTTTGCAGGCCGTTTGTTAAGCCACTTGGTTGCTGTAATGTGCTGGGAAGATCTTCCTGTCATCAGATAGCACCTGACAGAAGACTGTGAACAGCCAATTCTTCACGATTTAATGAGCAAACCTGGAGCAGTAATCCCATCAGGAAGGGCATGTAATGTACCTCTGGTTACCATATTTGCAACCAGTGCTGTACTTACTGTTTTCACACACTCTCCTTTTCCCCTCCCCCCCTTCCTTATCAAGAAATTCTTTTTCATGGCATTAACTGTGACTAAAATAGGCACTATAGAGAAATAACTGAAGGATCCAGATATATTTTAAAGTTATCTTTTTAATGTAAACACTACAACATTTTTCTGATCAGGATTTTAGCTTTTATTTTCAGGGCTTGAAGATGCACCAAAACAGGCTTTCAAGTGATGAAGGCAGAGACTTCTTTTATCCATGCTGTTCCATTTGTTGCAGTCAGAGCACTTTTAGTGCCTCATATAGGTGGACATTTGTAAATGTCTCTCAAATGGAGCCCCATGCATTGAGAAATGTGCTACTGCCTTCTGTGCTCTCCTGAGCACAGTTCTCTAGGACACAAAAATGAAAAATGGGGGGAAGGGAAAGTCTTCTACTGAAAACATTGAGTAAAGACAACTGAAAGGGAGAAGAGAAAGTTTTTGTTTTGCAAACTGAAGATGTGAAAGGATGGGAAAAATAAAATGAAAGAGGTCAAACCCATGTTTGTAAGCCCCTTTCTCAGTGAATTGCAAGCTTTGAGGACAACAAAGCTGGTGAAGGGCCTGGAGAATAAATATGATGAAGAAAGACTGAAGGAGCTGGGGATGGTTAGTTTGAAAAAGAGGAGGCTGAGGGGAGACCTCATTGCTCTCTACAACTACCTGAAAAGACACTGTGGAGAGGCTGGTGCTGGTTTCTTCTCACATATAATTAGTGACAGTACAATAGGGAACAGCCTCAAACCGCAACAGGGGAAGTTTAGCCTGGACATGAAGGAAAAAAAATTCTCAGCAAAAGTGGTCAGACCTCGGAACAGGCTGCCCGGGGAGGTGGTTGAGTCACCATCCCTGGAGGTGTTTAAAGGTCATTTGGATGTGGTGCTTGGGGATATGGTTTAGGGATGAACCTTGAAGAGGGGGGTTCTCAGTTGGACTTGGTCATCCTGAGGGTCTTTTCCAACCTGAATGTTTCTGTGATTCTATCCAAAATGGAACAAGTTTTGATGTTTGGGGAGAAAGGGGAAAAGGCGGGCTTGTCTTTTGACTTAGGAGAAAGATATTCTTCATAGGAGGAGGTATAATGTTGAGATTCTGTGAATAGAAAATCTGTGCTATCAGGCATGTTTTGCTGCTTAAAAAAAGCAAAAAAAAAAAAAAGAAAAGCTTAAAAGTATGTTCCAGAAGAAATTCCTAAACACTCTCATGAAGCATGTGAACCCCCATGGATGCCGAATTGTTCTGTACAGAGTCCAGCCAAAGTGATTCTTGGCATGGTAGGAGCCCTCTGGATAGCAGAGAGCTGAGAGGACAGTGCTGACTGTTGCCTCTCTTTCCCATTGAGATTTTTGTTTTCCAAATTAGCCCTGTGCTGGGCCATCACCTGAAGAATATCAGCATTGCTACACCTGATCATAACATTAATATTTACATTATTTGTAGAAAACTAGAAATCTGTGGGGGTTTTAACTTGTTGGTTTTTAAAGTGAAGATTTTCAGCCAATTTTGAAATTGAGTTAGTTCATTTGTGCCTCAGTTGTACCCCAGTGCTGCTGAAGGTCTCTAACCTTACAGCACTGAACTCAGTCTTTGTCTGTTTGCTTAAACATGCCCAGTATTGATTGCAGAAAGACAAACTGTACTTGGTGCTGTTATTTTGGATATCAGCACTGACCAATTTCCAGAGTCTGCCATACCAGACTTATAACTGTTTTATTTGTTGTCCTATGACTTGTTTTCCCTGGTATTTTGCCTGTGTATTGTTGCTGCCCCATCATGCCTTATTTACTGGAGTTATTAATGTACATTTCATGGTTAGATCTGCCTTCTACTTGCTTAGTTACTAAGCCTTATACATGCAAGCAGCTTTCTCATTTGGCTCATAAATCTCAGTCAACTGTGAAAAGCTTAGTCACATTTGAGTATATAAGGGAAGTTTTATGGTCCAGTAAAAGTTCTGAACACGACATCTCTTTTACGTCACAATAGATATTACGGTGTTTGGAAGGTAGCAAAAGGGCCAACTATGTTCTGTTGAAGTGCAATTGGAAAGGGTGAAAAAAACCCAACCAAACCTTAATGAAGAAATGAAACATGCATTTGTGTTGCCCAGCTGAAGAAGGATGCTCTCCAGCTTAAATTTCTTATCTTTGACTGGACACTCTCTAAACTTTTTTGTACACTTATGGGTGCCTTGGCTGCTTTTAAACTGAAGGGTGTGGTATTTTGTGTGACAAGACTTTAATCATAGAGAATAGTTTGAGTTGGGATCTGTATGTTGAATCAGGTGATGATGGGAGATCAGAAGACAGGAAAGAACAGAAACTTGAATGAGGCTTTTCTAAGTGTGGGGCCCTGCTAGAGATGCACAGGGGTTTTGATTTGGTCAGTGTCCTGTGGAACATCCCCAACACCTTCCCCTGTCAGATTGCATTGAAGTGGAGTGGTGCTGCAATTCTCTGCTGCCAGCTTGTGGCACTTTGAGTATAAAATCTTAGAATGGTCTGGGTTGGAAGGGACCTCCAAAGGTGATCTAGTCCAATCCCCTCTGCAGTAAGCAGGGGCATCCTCCACTAAATCAGGTTCCCCAGAGCCCTGTCAAGCCTCACCTTGAATATCTCCAGGGATGGGGCCCCAACCACCTCCCTGGGCAACCTGTTCTGGTGTTCCACTACCTCATAGTAAAGAACTTGTTCCTAACATCCATGAGGCAGCGAACAAGTGAGCAAGACCACTGCATGTTGTGAGGCTTGAAGTATCTTTGTTTTGATATTAAAATAAAAGAAACGAGTCCTCCTGTTCCTCATAAAGACCAGCTCTTTGGCTGTTTTGTGCTTCCACGTGAATGGACAGGTTCCAATAGGAACCAGCTGGCCAGCGTGCAAGACAGAGGGGAATACGCCTACAGTGGAATGGCTGGCCAGGGAACATCTGTTTGCACTTCCAGGTGGCAAGGGTCTCTTCCAGTGTTGACTATGAATTTAAGAAAATGTGGAGGAAAATAAAGATGGTGTTTGTTGTATTGGGGAAAGGGGGAAGAAAAAGAACACTTTCTCTGCTGCACTGCACACAATGCTGGCAACTTCCCTTTGAACAGAGGAATGGGAATTATCTAAATAAGCACAGAAGTCATAAGCCCACCTTTTGAAGTACATTAACCAGCCCAAGGATCTCATTAGTGCAAGACTCAGAGCAAAACTGGGTTTGAATTCCCCACCAGATGGGCATTATCTTTGCCTCTTCTCTCAATAAAACCTATGTGAGAAGTGGCAATGCTCAACTGTATTTTGTGTTGGTTTTCCTATTAATAACTTCAGTATTTTCCTGCTGTTAGTGTGAGAGATAACATGACTTTCACAGCTTCCTGTCTCATTTGAAGGCTTTGGGAGTTAGTGTTGAACTACATAATATCTTGGGAACAAGGAAACTGAAGTTCAGCTCTGACTATGGCACTACTGAATGCCTGCCACACGTTTTTTAGTTTTGCTGCTTGATTGAATAATCTTGTTCCAAAAGTCTCAATAGAAGGAAACACTTTTGCCTCAAGCCCTAAGGTAATACTGGATAAGATTTTGGCCAGATAGTTTTGTGGTTTGTTTGAGTTTGTTTTCTTTTAAGACAATTTATGAACCTCTCAGAGGTTGGCTAGGTTTATCTGAAAAGACTTTCTGATGAGATTTCTAGTAATTCCTGGAGTGAAATAGAACTGAAATACAATGCTATGAGCAACACTTGGATGCTTGTATTCCATTCCATGTATTTGTGCTTCCTACAAGTCAAAGGTTTGTGCATAGAATTTGCACTTTTGATTGAGAAGGGATTAATATAGTAGTTCTGACCTATAAAAGTGCCAATCAGAAATTTTTTCACTTAGCAAACAGGGAGAGGGGGAGGCTTGGTTTGATCACATACTCCTCATCACGCCCCCTCCTTTCCGGCCTGCAAAAAAAAATCCCCTTTTCCTATTCCCTCTCTCCATTCTGGCTCCAAGGCATGCTCATAGAGCCAAGGTCTGTATTTCATATGGAAAATGAAACACCACATGGACCTGATCTGTAGCTACCTCTGCCCCATTTCTGAATCATAAATTTTAGCAATGTGTGTGAAAGTATTGCTTTTGAACCGGATTTCCTCCTTGCCTTGTGCCTATTTGCGTGGACTTAGTTTTACTAAGAAATTGTCTGAGCAGTAGGTAGTTTGTACATCAACTTGTTTATTTTGTGCATTTTATTACATTCAAACATTGATGTTTAGGGATATGTTTATTCACTGGAGCATAAAAGACATGTAAGAATTTCAAGGAGTGTGATATGATTTTAACAGATGAAGTGCTCTTGCTGACTTGAGGATCAGCATTCAATAGGAAATAACCCTAAGATATTTCATATACCTTAACTGTTTGATGCACACACTTTGATTTGCCCATTTTCCCTCTAAAACCATACTACTGAATGCATAAGAACATATTTTTGTTGTTGTTGTAGCTTGCATTGTCAGTGGAATTGGGAATTAAGCTTGCAACAGAAAACTCTGCATAGTTGCAGGTAATGGCAGGTTAACCTCATGCTAAACTGATTTGCAGATACGGCTGATTGAGGTAGGAACCTGTTGAGCCCTGTAAAGAAATAAAAGAAAAGGAAAAATATTTCCTTACAAAAGACTTTGTTCAAAGAAATGTAGTGTGAACATTTGCAGTGTCTGTTAGGTGTATTGTGACTTGAGGAAGCTCTTTGTGCACTTCCTACCGTGACAGAATGAAGTTCATCTTAGTGTCTGCATAGGTAACATTTTCATTTTAGGTGCTTCTCTGAACTGGAGAGGCATCCATGTACAGAGACACTTTCAACTTTTTGCTTTTATTACCTTTGCTTCCTGGAGATACTCAAGGTGAGGCTTGACAAGGCTCTGGGCAACCTGATCTATTTGAGGAAGTCCCTGCTTACTGCAGAGGGGGTTGGACTAGATGACCTTTGGAGGTTCCTTCCAACCCAGACCATTCTATGATACTATGATATCTTTAGTGTATTTTAGAACTATTGTGTCCAATAACTGAAGTGAAAAACTTTGTCTACCAAGTAGATGATGCTAGGCTATAGCCATCCTTTGCTGGACCCACACACATACATGCTGCCAGAACAGCCTCACCGCACCCATAATATTCCCTCAAAAAACAAAGATATTGCTTAGGAATTTGTTTTTCTTGTGTTCTTTTAGGCTTTCACAACAGCCAGATGGCTGAGCTTTGTGGAAGATAAATTATCTTACAGGCATGCACTCCACAAAACAAATAAGCAAATGAATGATTAAAACTATTTACATTCTTACAAAAAGATATGTACGTGTGCATACATAGCACTGCTCCATTTCAGTTAATGATACACACCATTCAGCATGGTTTTGCTCCATAGGGAGCACAGATTTATTTTCTGCAAATTTGCTGGGGCAAAAAGTCTTTTCATCTGTACAATACCTGAGAAATGAAAGGGCAAGAGTTTTTTGGTGCAATTTCAGTGGGGTGAAGGAGATGAAGCTTGTTGGAATTGAGGGGTCTGGACTGTTAAGCAAATATCTCCAGGAATCTATGAAAAGAGTAAATGAAGTTACTATCTTTTAGTCCTTGAAATAACTCCTTAGGGGTTTAGATATTATTACAGAAAGGAGGAGGAAGGACTCTCCTATTAGGAATGGATTCCAGGAAGCTACTTTTCTTTGAGAATTTCACTGTGAGTGTAATTGTTTTTACCTTTTTTTTTTTTTTTTTTATCCTGGTTTTTGTTTGTTGGTTTGGGGTTTTTTTGCCCTTTTTAATTTGTTTGTTTTTTCTAAACAAATGAGGTAAACGGTATATTGGTGCTTGTAAAACCATTGTGGGAGACTTCATTGCTGCGAATTATCGCCTTGCTTCATCGGGTGATTAACACTTCTAACTGTAAACTAATTAAAATGCCAATCAGCTCTGAAAAGAAGCAAAATGGCATCTTTATTTGATTTGACAGTGTGAAGGCTAAATGATGAAGCACATCACACAGGGCTCTACACAACTGGAGTGTGCAGCCTCCCCACAACTTGACACAGATATTCAGTTGGGGGATGCCCTGCCTCTGGTGTGTGTTGAGCTGTGTCTTGCAGTAAAAAAAAAGCAACAAACAAACCAAAGCAACAAAAACCAAAGAGCAAAAGCCTGAGTTTGGGAACTGCAGGAGCTGTATATGAATCTGTACTGGTTTAGAAGGTTTTAGCCATGTGTTTTGTGCATGAAATTGTATGTTATTGCTTGGCAGAGTGATAATATTTGTTGTGGGGTTTCTAGTTGACAAGTGTCTGAATATGAGCCAGCAGTGTGCCCAGGTGACCAAGAAGGCCAAGGGCATCCTGGCTTGTATTAGAAATCCTGTGTCCAGCAGGAGTAAGAATGTGATTGTCCCCCTGTACTTGGTATTGGTGAGGCCACACTTCAAGTATTGTGTCCAGTTTTGGGCACCTCAACACAACAGAGATGTCGAGGTGCTGGAGCTGGTGCAGAGGAGGGTAAAGGAAGCTGGGGAAGGGCTTTGAGAATAAATCTGATGAAGAGCAACTGAAGGAGCTGGGATGGTTAGTTTGAAGAAGAGGAGGCTAAGGGGAAACTTCATTACTCTATACAGCTTCCCGAAAGGATTTTGTGGAGAGGTTGGTGCTGGCATCTTCTCACAGGTAGTTAGGACAAGGAGGAATGGCCTCAAACTGCAACAGGAGAGGTTTTGACTGGACATCAGGATAATTTTTTTCACAGAAGGAACGGTCAGACATTGGAACAGACTGCCCAGGGAGGTGACTGAGTTGATAGGTCCTTTAAATGTGGTGCTTGGTGATATGGCTCAGGGGTGAACATTGTGGAGTAGGGTTAAGGGTTGGACTTGATGATCCCAAAGGTCTTTTCCAACCTGAATCATTCTGTGATATTGCTAGTATTTCATGCTAGCCCCAAACTGAAGATATCTGAAAATACTGCAGTTTAGAAAAGGCCATGAGTGAAATCAACAAAGAATTTGTTGTTGATTGATTGATTGATTTATTTTCCCCCACCCCCAGTACATATAATTTAGATTATGGCATGAGTAGAAGGCTTTATTGTTTCATATGGGGAAAAACAAACAAACAAACATACAACAAAAAACCTCTACCACAAGCCTGACATTAGATTGGTGAAACTACTTTTATTCTTAAAACAGTTCCTGAGATCATCTTTCTGTAACTGATTATTAGTCAAGAGGTATGTTCTTGTTTTTTCCCCTTTTTAAACTAAAAAGTGATACTGTCTATTCATTTCTAGTTTTCACTGATCATGCAAATGAAAATATATGATTGCTTGCTTCTCAGGTTTAAGCCCCTTTCGATGGGAGCACTGCTGGACCCCAGTTCTAAACAGCATTTTTTTAAAGCTGGACACTGGGATCCTGAGCAGATTTTATTGCTTTTGAGAGATGCAATGTTCTTTGTTATTCTTGGACTCTGACCACCGCTAAAACTGAATGTTGCCCACAGTTCATTTTTATTTTGAGCTGTGAAGTCTGCTGTGCCCCTAGGGTACCCGGAAATGGTTGGTAAATTGATGGACCTTTTGTTTTTGAATGTCCCATGATGGTCTTGAAGATTGTTTTGAGCCCGCATGTCTGCACATACAGACTTTCATTCTCTAGCATGGTGTACCCAGACTTTTCTTTATTGTGTTATAAATCACTTTTAGCATTTTGGTCTCAAATAAGTCTTTTCTTGTTAAAAGCACATTTAACATCTCATGACACTCTTGCAATTCAGATCAAGTATTAGATTCCCATTCTTGTTTTCATTACTTTCGTTAGGCTCAGAGCAGAGTTTGTCACATACAGGAACACTTCAACATAGCTGATTCATAGCATAAATTAATGTCTATTACCAGAGACTGAAAGAAATCATATCTGCTGTGGTTAAGGTTTTCTCTCTGTGTTATTGCTGTGGTTTCTGTTAGAGTGATAGGGAAGTGTTGGGGTTCCTTGTGTTATGCTGCAAACAGGATGCTCTTAGAAGCAGATTTAACAGAGTCTAGACTCTGCTTTTTTCCTCCTGGTGATGCATAGCACTGAAATTTGTTGTGTGTGCAACTATGAATGAACATGTTTCAAATGTGCAAGTGCAGGGTCCTGTGTGCAAGTGCAGGGTCCTGTATCTGGGTCGAGGCAATCCCAGGCACAAATCCAGGCTGGGCAGTGACTGGCTGGAAAGTAGCCCTGAGGAGAGAGACTTGGGGGTGCTGGGGGACAAAAAGCTCAACATGAGCTCTCAATGTGCACTTGCAGCCTGCAAAGCCAATCAGATCCTGGGCTGCATCAGGAGAAGTGTGGCCAGCAGGTCGAGGGAGGTGATCCTCCCCCTCTACTCAGCTCTGGTGAGACCCCACCTGGAGTACTGTGTCCAGTTCTGGAGCCCCTATTGCAAGAGGGATGTGGAGGTGCTGGAGTGCATCCAGAGAAGGGCCACAAGGATGATCAGAGGGCTGGAGCACCTCTCCTATGAGGACAGACTGAAGGAGTTGGGGCTGTTCAGTCTGGAGAAGAGAAGGCTCCGAGGTGACCTAATTGTGGCCTTCCAGTATCTGAAGGGGGCCTACAGGAAGACTGGGGAAGAACTTCTCAGGATCTCAGGTAGTGATAGGACTAGGGGGAATGGAATGAAGCTGGAGGTGGGGAGATTCAGGCTGGATGTGAGGAAGAGGTTCTTCCCCATGAGAGTGGTGAGACCCTGGAATGGGTTGTCCAGGGAGGTGGTCGAGGCCCCGTCCCTGGGGGTGTTTAAGAGCAGGCTGGATGAGGCTCTGTCCAGCCTGATCTAGTGTGGGGTGTCCCTGCCCATGGCAGGGGGTTGGACCTAGATGATCCTTGTGGTCCCTTCCAACCCTGAATGAAACTATGAAACTATGAAATGGGTACTTGATAAAGTGGTAAAGTGGATTGCACAATGTATTGGATTAGATAAAAATGGACAGGACCTGGCAGAAAAGCTGCCTTTTTGAAATGAGGATATCTATCAATTACATGATTTATCCACACGCTCTCCTCCACAAATGCCATCTTTCAGTGTCCTCATCTTAAAGTTTCACAAGTCACTGTGATTGGCTTCCATTAAGCTAATGACTTGCTTTCTTTTGAAACAATATTTATGATTTGAAAAGCAAAACAAGTTCCATATGCCTATATTTGTTGCCAAATATCAGAGTAGTTAGCCAGTATTAGAAGTAGGTAGTCTGGGTAAAATGTGAGCAATTACGTTATTATTTGATGCACTTGATTTCATAAGTGCATCAAAATGGCTGTATAGAATCAATAAGGTTGGAAGAGATGTCAAAGATCACCAAGTCCAACCTGTCACCCAAGACCTCATGACTACTAAACCATGGCACCAAGTGCTGCGTCCAATCCCCTCTTGAATGACTCCAGGGATGGTGACTCCATCACCTCCCCAGGCAGCACATTCCAATGGCTAACAACTCTCTCTGTGAAGAACTTTCTCCTCACCTTGAGCTTAAACTTCCCCTGGTGCAGTTTGAGACTGTGTCCTCCTGTTCTGGTACTGGTTGCCTGGGAGAAGAGACCAACCCCCACCTGGCTACAACCTCCCTTCAGGGAGTTGTAGACAGCAAGAAGGTCTCCCCTGAGCCTCCTCCTCTCCAGGCTAAGCAACCCCAGCTCCCTCAGCCTCTCCTCATAGGGCTTATGCTAGAGGCCTCTTCCCAGCCTCATTGCCTTCTCTGGACACCCAATCTCTGTCTCAGTGATGATTTGCTGCCTCTTCAATGTTAGGAAGAAGTTCCTCATAGAAAGAGAGATTGGCCATTGGAAAGGGCTGCCCAGGGAGGTGGTGGAGTCACCATCACTGGCGGTGTTTAGGAAGAGACTTGATGGGGTGCTTGGTACCATGGTTTACTTAATTAGATAGTGTTGGATGATAGGTTGGACACGATGATCTCAGAGGTCTCTTCCAACCTGGTCTACTCTATTCCATTTTAAAGGGAAGAATAAACATCCTCTGTTTAAACTGTGTCAGATGGCAGAGTGAGTTGGGAATCCATACTTGTTTTACAAATGGCTTGGCTGACATGATAAGCAATTAAGTCTCATGATTATTGCAGTAAACTTTGTGGGAGATGATGTGTTAGGTGGGCCACAAGTGATTGTGTGGCCTTCACTCTTTTTTGGTGTGCAAATAGAAAATAATTTCTGAGAAGTGGGATTCAAGTAGTTAACAAATATTAGAATGCTGAATCTGGTTTGGGGCTCAACATCTTCAAAAGATACCAAGAACTGAACAATCTCTGCAGAAGAGCTCAAAAGAAAGATCTGTGGGCTGTGTTTGAGAGGTACCAGAGCCAATCCAAGTTTTATAAACAGCAGTGATGCAAAGTTGTTCACAGAAGGATAAAGCAACCTTAAAAGACTTTTTAAATCACATGGAGAAATTCAAAACTATGCTTGGATTCTAGATCCTGAAAAATTCAACTGAGAATAAAGGAAGAGGTGGTTGTTTTAAAACAAACAAGAGTACACTTTAGTTTTCATAGAAAGGAGCTAGAACTAAGAACAGTAAACTTTTGCTTTATGTCTTCAGACAGTATGCATTACTCTGAGCAATACCCCAGCAATGAACACAAACAACTCCAGCAGGACAATAGGATGAGACATTATTACCTGTAGGAAATGTTTATTTCCTACATGCTATGAGGGAAGCTGAGAGTCAGGCTCAGTGACTGTGGTAATGACTGTAAATTTGTATTAGCTTAAATTAAATGAAGACATGTCACATGTAATTGCATAATCAATCCATCACTTTCTAAGCATATATATATATATATTTAAATAGATTAAACCCCCCCCCCAAAAAATGTGGGTTTGAGTAGTGACACAATATAAACAGTAGCTGGCAGAGTGGTCTACTGGGAAAAGAGGCAACATTCTACAATTCTTTAAACAGCCCAGTAAAAAGAATTCCCTTTCTGTAAGTTGTTCTTGCAGTAAATCATTACAAGCAATAAACAGCTCCTTTTCTCTATATAGTTGACTAGTTCTCTGAGGGAGAATTTAAAGGGCTCCAAGCTCTTGTGTTGTGTCTGTATAGGAGTACAGACATTGAGCTAAGGGAAGCACAGTGTCGAAGAGAGCCTCTGGGGGCTACATTGCTGGAGAAGATTGATGGGGTTTGTTACTGCATGTTGCTAAGAATAAGCAGTTAGTGAGTAGTAGAAGGTATCTCCCTAGGGAGGCAGATAACTTCTATCCTGTGGATCACAGCTTTTTCTTCTGTGTTTAGTTTGAGGAGATGTTCTTGCAGGAGGTACGTACGTACCCTGGCAATTAGGTACAAAGGAATCAGCAGAAGGGAACTTTTCAGTTTTATCAGATGGAAAACCTCTATCCATGAGGTTACACCAAACCCACATGAGCCTTCAGAGAGGCATTTCCAAGAGTGTTTGCATCATTGCTCTTTTGTTGCAAAAGAAAGGCAAGTTTGATGAAGTGAAGACTTGTTTTCACAGGAGTTTGGGCATGTATTTTTCTGTTGGGTGATGCAACTGAGGTAGAAGTAGTGAGGTGCTGCTTTACTCCTTTGTAATAAAAGGCTCCAGTCTTAGCTGATTGTATGTGGAAATGGAGTGACTTAGTACCTGTTGAAGATTACTAAGAAAAAAAGTGGTGAGAGGAGAATTATTAATTTTTATAGATGGATGATACTGGTGACATAAGGGGAAAAGGAAGGGAGCAAACTTTACAAGTGCTTAAGACCCTAGAGAATTGGACTGTGACCTTTTATATAAATATGAGCATGATTTGTGAAGAGAATCTTGAGTAAAGTATTTCCTTCCCTTTTCAATTATTTCAATTAATCTACAAGAATATGCAGTGTGTTGAAACTATAGCTGGCTAAGAAATGCTGAGGAGCTCAGACTTCAGGCTGAAGGAGGCCAAATGCAGGGTGTACGAGTAGTATTGAAACCTGAGGCAGCGCTGCACAACATTACACTTTTTGCTTGAGCACATTGGTAATGAGAGTGAATTGTCAGGGTGGAAATAAAGTCCTTCAGCAGAAGTTGCCAAGTCTAGTGTCTGTTTTGTTGTTAACAAGGGCAAAAGTAATCATTTCTGCAGCAAGATCTGGTGTAGGAAGTGTAAAACCTGCCACGGTGCTTTCATCTCCTGTAAGGACAAACCAGGCAAGAGAAGAAGCCATCAAGACTCTCACAGGAAGAAACAGGTTTTGGAGAGCTCATCACTATTTCAGTTCCTCACATTACTTCTATTAGTGTAGGGTGAAAATAACTAAAGATTCATGGTATCAAACTGAATCTGAATTATTGGTTACGTGAGAAAAACTTTGCAGCCTACCTTAAACCCTTGGCTGAAAGGCTGGGCTTCCCCAGAGTCAAATGGTTAGCAGTTCCTTTTGCTCAGTTTGCTGTTGTTCTTCACCCACTCCAATCACCCACAACATGAAGTGATTTCAGCATACAGTAACTGGAACAGCAAGAGGGGACAGAAAATAAAAGACTTACAGTATGGATTGTAAAAATAAATAGCTTCAGGAGGGCTCCTGGGCTTTCAAAGCTGGAGCATGCTTGTATCAGAACTGCCTCAAAATACGTAAGTTCTGTAAATACAACAATTGGAATTCTTAGTATAGACTCCTTGTCTCAGTATCCTTACATTAGAGTGACTGTTAGGCTGAAGTTGTGAAGTCTTCATTTTCTTGTTTGTAACATTCTCATCATTTCATGTTTAATTGTCACTTTAGTAACATCATGGCATGGTTAGGGTCTTTTAAGAGTATTCACTTATGCTTTTTCTTTTCTTCAGGTGACAGTGTTGATAGCTCATGAATACTTTAAATCTTGGCATATCTCATTGTCTCTCTTGAAAAACAATTCCTTTTGGAGCAACAGAGATTCAGATGCAGCATTGTTTAGGTGTTCAAGAGGGGATTGGATGTGGCACTTGGTGCCATGGTCTAGTAGTAATGAGGTCTTGGGTGACAGGTTGGACTTGATGATCTTTGAGGTCTTTTCCAACCTTGTTGATTCTATGATTGTTGAGCACATGAGTGTGTTGCCTCAGCCACTTTTAAGAGACTACATCTAGCCTTTTGCTCTTCTTGAAGATCAGGGATTTAGTTGCTTTCTACAACTACCTGAAAAGTGGTTGTAGCCAGGAAGGGGTTGGTCTCTTCTCCCAGGCAACCAGCACCAGAACAAGAGGACACAGTCTCAAGCTGCACCAGGGGAGGTTTAGGCTTAAGGTGAGGAGAAAGTTCTTCACGGAGAGAGTAATTCATCATTGGAATGTGCTGTCCAGGGAGGTGGTGGAGTTGCTGTCCCTGGAGGTGTTCAAGAGGGGATTGGATGTGGCACTTGGTGCCATGGTCTAGTCATGAGGTCTGTGGTGACAGGTTGGACTCAATGATCTTTGAGGTCTCTTCCAACCTTAGTGATACTGCGATACTGTTTCCAAAATGCCTGGATAAGTAAGGGAAGACCTTAAGCTAAATCATGGAATTGTTTCAAAGCCAAATTCCCCATTAACAGGATGGTTATTTGCTTTCACAGTTGGCTCTTTGCTCTTGTTAAATGAATGTGTACATTTTCATAAAAAGGCTTTCAGAACTGTTTTATGTAGCATTATGCCTCCTGTATAATAATAATTATTCTTGGTCTTCTATCACAAATCCTCTGAGTAAGAGAGGTCTGAAGATGTTCCTTCCCTTTAAAGGACTGCATTTGCATAGTCTTGTTTTAAGCAGCTTTAGCTTTGTACTCATCAGAGCTCCATAAATGAAATGGGAAATAATGTTTTGGAAGGCCAATCCACAAGCCTGGTACCTCTGCCAAAATTACTGTCAGATAAAAGTAGTTATGTGTTCTAGAGACATAAATGCTTGCCACAAACAGGTAGGCAAGAAACAGTGCCACATTTGCACTAATTTAAATAATTTTCTCAAAGTTTAAAGAGGTGGAAGGAAGGATGAATAATGTAAACTCTCTTAGGTATAACTTCCACAGAGACAACAAAATTCAGTTCTTACCATGATGCATTCTGCCCTTGAACAATTTAATGTAAACAAAAATACCTCCTAATCAAGGTGAAAAGCAGCAGTTGTGTCATGAAACCACTTCAGATTTAAACTGTATCCTCATTTAAACTATATTCTTACCCTGAAAAGTTGGACCTGGTGATCCTTGAGGTCCCTTCCAACCTGGTGTTCTATGGATCTATGAGATACAATTTAAACTACAAGGCTGGCAAATGCTCTGACATGAATTTTGTATTTCACTTGGAGTTCCTCTTAGTAATGAGTTATGTCTGAGTATGCTAGCAGTACAATTAGATGTCTGCACTCCATGAAGTAAAAATAAGGATTTTTTTGGTGTGGAAGAAGGGTTATTGGATTATTACTTTAGCCTGGATGTGCAATTCTTTCCTGAAAAGGATTTGGACCTTAGCTTTAAAACCCAGATGAAAAATATACATTTGGGCTATAGAACAGGTAATTAATGGTTGCTTTTAACATCGAGCCTGTTCGATCTCTGTAATTAGAGAAAATCAGGCAGAAGCACTATTGTCAGCTGTTAAGTGCTGTTGTTGTAGTTAATTTCTTTCTCCTTCTTGAGACATGACACCTTAATTGTATACATCTTGATGCTGGTGTCAAATTTCTGGTGACATTTTTCTCTCTACTAACGCTGGCCTATGAAACAAGCTTGTAAATATTTTAATCCACTTTGAGAATTCATCCTCTCTCTTTTGTGTGTGTGTGTAGTCTGGGGGTTTTGGGTTGTTTTTCTGGTTTGGTTTTTGTTGTTTGTTTTGGTTGGTTGATTTGGTGGGGGGTTAGTTGTATTCTGTGTGTTTGGGTTTTGTTGGTTTGGGGTTTTTTTACAGCCCAATCAATCTTGTACATACTATTTGAATCTGATAGTTCTGGGGTTTTGTTGTTGTTGGATTTACATTCTAAGCAGATAGCAAAAGAAGCATGACAGTAGGTCTGAGGTTTTATTTCTGTAGTGTGTACTGAGCTTTTTAAGCAGAACTCCCCATAGAATTAATGGGGTGGTCTACTTAAAATCAATGTCACAGGATAGTCCGATGTATTTGCATGCCTTAATTATATAATTGAATTGTTAATCTTAATTATTGCATGATTACATGCCTTAAATGTGTAATTATGACTACTTATGCTAACTGCATGACCAAAGGCATGAAATTAGGATGTATAATTACAGTATGTACAGTAGTTTAATAAGTGTGATTTAGCTTTTTGTGTACCAAATAAATAATGAATTCCACACTTTTCATAATACTCTCTCTAGAGATTATTGCCAGGAAGCTGATAGCAACGAAGCCAGCAAATGCTTAATGTTTTGTTTGGGATCACAGCATGTTAGGGTTGGAAGGGACTTCTGGAGATCTTTGAGTCCAATTCCCCTGTCAGAGCAGGTCACACAGGAACACATCCAGATTGGTCTTGAAAGTCTCCAGGGAAGGAGACTCCAGAACCTCTCTGGGGAGACTGTTCCAGTGCTTCATCGCCCTTCCAGTAAAGAAGTTCTTCATGTTGAGGTGGAATTTCCTGTGCTGTAGTTTACATCCATTGCCCTTTGTCCTATCACAAGGCACAAGTGAGCAGAGGCTGTTCCTTTCTAATTGACACCTAGTCCTCAGATATTTATAAATCTTTATTAAAACCCTTCTCAGTCTTCTCCTCTCCAGATTAACCAGCCCCAGGTCTCTCAGCCTCTCCTCATCAGGCAGTGCTCCTGTCCCTTCATCATCCCTATAGCCCTCCTGGACTCTCTTGACTAGATCCCTGTCCCTCCTGAACTGGGGAGCCCCAAACTGGATGCAATATTCCAGGTGAGGTCTCACTGGGACAGAGTAGAAGGGGATGCATATGTCTTTTACCCTGCATACCCTGCCTAGGCAAAAACCAATCGCCTACGCTAAGACAATGACTCCAAAGAGTGACTTTAAATGAAACAATCATGCAAAATTAAAAAGAAATCTTTTGCAATCCTCATCTGTAGTATATATATTTTTTTTTCATCTGTTTTATGAAACTTTGTATCTATAGGACATATGTTCTGATACTGAAAGGCAGGGTTGCTAGGGTCGTATGGAATGACTCTAAGATCAAGCCTTGAGACATCGACTTTAAGCAGAGCTAAAATGCATTGTGCAGATAAAATATCTAGTAGGAAATACTGATTTTATTTGAAGTACTGGCTAAGTTAAAGAAAGGTCACAGTCACAAAAATAACATGACTTACCTGCCTTGATTCTTCAGATATGCTGGAGGTCATGCCTGACAATTCCTTTAAGCAGCTGGTGACTGTATGGCTACCCCAAATCATCATGGTCAATTAACAAACAGCCTGGGGGAGGGCATAAGGAATTCTGCTTGAAAACCCTTTACTTTCTGGAAAGTGTTTGTTACCCTGGGTTTTGTTTCAGACAGATTTTACATTTAATAAGAAACCCTTGTAACTTCTTATTCCATCCTCTGATTTCCCCACTTCACAATGAGATTCTGGTGCATTTACAGCTCTGTGTCAGCAGAAAGTGCTCTACATGCGGGGATTTCCCCACCATGGAGCAGGCTGAAGTTGTACAATATTTTTGTCCGGGGATTTTTTGTGGAAGTCCACCTTTGTTACCTGTCTGATCAATTGCAATGGTGATCAAAGCCACACCTATAAAAGAAGCAAGCAGAATATGGCATGAAAGGAGCATCAGGGAGACTGAGCAAGAGATAGACTGGTGGAGCCAAGCTCTGCCCTTCCTGAAACAAACAGGATTGTCCACCAGCAAATGCCCAAGGTCAAGGGGACCCTCTGTTCTCTGTGGACCAGGCTGAAGGCAGCAGCCTAAACGAAAGTGAATGGGTGCAAGACCATGCTTGGGGCAGCAGTTGAACTCTGTCCTTGTGCCCTGATGAGGCACAGGGAGGTAAGGCAAGTCCTAGCTGACCAATATAGTGGCTTTCTGTGATAGAGTGACTACTTCAGTGGACAAGGGAAGAGCTCTGGTTGTCATCTGTCTGGACTTCCATAAAGCCTTTGACATGGTCCCCCAAAACATCCTTCTCTCTAAATTGGAGAGGTATGGATCTGATGGGCAAACTGTTCAGCAGAGGTATAAGAAAGAGGAGGACAATCTTTTTAGCAAGGCCTGTTACAATAGGACAAGGGGTGATAGATTTAAACTAAAAGAGGGGAGATTTAGACTAGGTGTAAGAGAGAGATTATTTTCTTCTTTTTACAATGAAGGAAATGTTGGCAAAAGTTGTCCAGAGAGGTGGTAGAAGCTCCATCCCTGGAAACATTCAAGGTCAGGGATGGGGCTCTGAGGAACCTGATCTAGTTGAACATGTCCCCACTTACCAAAGGTGGGTTGGGCTAGGTGACCTTTAAAGGTCCCTTCCAACCTAGAGCAGTAGATGGTTCTAAGGTGGCTGGCTGATCCCTGAGATTGGCTTTTAAGATGAAAGTGCAGATAATGTTCTGCTACTATGGTGTCTGGACAAAAGGAGGGACACAAGAAGTGAATTTCTGAAAACTGATCAACTTTGCTGGCAATTTTCTGGGGAGTTTGTATAAATAGTAAGCTTTTTTTGGGTGGAAATTTTTTCCAGGCATGGAGTGCCTCCTCTGGACTGCAAACTTTTTGTTGTCTTGCACAACTGGATTTTTCTGTGCCTCAAGTTTCAACGTGCACAAAGATATGATATGCTTGCCTGTAAAACAGAAGTGTTGTAAGGACACTGGAGATTGCATGGCCTCAGTAGGAGCTGTGTGAATACCTTTTATAGGTAGGGATGAAATAGGGGAGATTGCTAAGGGTGAAACAAGTGTTCCTTCTTTCTCTTCACACAATCGGAGGGGGCTGCTGTTCCTGTATGAAGCAGTAATAGGTTGTTGTACTCTCTCTTCAGGCAGCTGCCACCAGCCGTACCTCCTGCTGTTGACCAAGAGAGCCACTCACAGCAGGGACAGGCCTTCCCAGGGAGAAAGGGACAGGGCTGGAGCTCCCAAATGTCAGAAATCAGTTTAACGAAAAAAGACCAAAACTGGTCATTTATTCACCAGGGCCATCACTTTGCTGCAAAGAAAAGGTCAGCAGGAAAATGGTGCCTGCTGTGCTTTAGATCTGAAACGTTCCTTCATTTCTCAACCCTGTGTGAGTGGATCTATTTGTGACTCCTGTCTTCTGATCGTGAGAATTGTATGTTACAAGTTATATAACACATTTCCTGTTTTTATCCAGAACTAAGATGGTGAGTGAGTGGCAAACAGTAGAGCCGCTCCAAATACCCTATCTTTGGAATACGTTAGTGGTGTAGTTCAGATACCACGACAACTCTGGTGAGGTTAGATATCAGAATGATTACAGAAATCATTGTGCCATATTCAGTAAGAGGCTTGCTTAACTTCAAATAAAGCTGCAGGATAAAATGTATTTGAGTTGAAGACTGTAGATTATTTTTTCCCCCCGCCCTCATTGTTGTCATGAGAACAGTTGTTTGCAGAGATCTTTGGGCCCAAAAAGGAGTTGTTCTCAGAGCATCTATCGTAATTCCTTGGTGACCTTGGGGAATGGTAAGCATAGCAAAGAGCTCATAACTGGCTTCAGCCAGTATTTCTGTTTATTGTGCCATTATTTTAGAGGCAGGAAAACAAACGCATAGGCAGCAGCAGTGTCAAAAGCATCATGGGAAGCTGGAGGTGGGGAGATTCAGGCTGGATGTGAGGAGGAAGTTCTTCACCATGAGAGTGGTGAAACCCTGGAATGGGTTGTCCAGGGAGGTGGTTGGGGCCCCGTCCCTGGGGGTGTTTAAGAGCAGGCTGGATGAGGCTCTGGCCAGGCTGATCTAGTGTGGGGTGTCCCTGCCCATGGCAGGGGGCTTGGAACTAGATGATCCTTGTGGTCCCTTCCAACCCTGAATGATACTATGATACTATTCTTTGGATTTGCTGGATTTTCCATTTAGGAAATCTTAATTTCTCCATTTTGAAGAGTAATTTTCCTCAGGTACTGTAGTGAGAACCTGGGAAAAGTTGGACTAGGTGTAGAAGTTTTAAAAACATTACAGGAAGAGTGTTGATGGTGGAGGGTGGAGCTACTGCAAACACGACTGATCATGCCATCACACGCATACATTTCAGAAGCTTTCAGTCATGCTCCATAAATTTCTCCTGGAACTCATCACGTGCATAGAACTGCTATGTTTGTGCATTTTCCTTCTGTTTGTTTGGTTTTGGGTTTGGTTTTTGTTTGTTTGTTTTTTATTAGGGGATGGGGGGGCTGGAAGAAGCTTTGTTTAAGAAACACTTTCAGTAGTTATTAAAAACTGCTTGTTTTGAGTTGGCAAATGCAAGACCATGTAGGGTTTTTTTTGTTGGGTTTTTTTTTCCCACTTCTGGTTAAAGAAACTCAGGTTGCTTAATAAGCTTCAACCTTTAAAAAGAAAAATGTTCCATGCGGATTAATGACCACATAGATCTGTCTGTCTAGCTATCTATGTGTCTTCTGATATACTGTTTTTTATCTATTTATTTATTGGTAATAAAACCAGGGGCTTGAAAAAGGATATTGAGATTAAAAATTAAGCTTTTCTGTGATTTATGGACTCCATGATTCCACAGACTTGATAAGTTTTGCACTTTGAGGAGCTCGTTCTGCCTCTTTCCTATTCTGTGTTCTAAGAACACTTCCATGTGAGAATATCAGATTATGATTCAATGATAAACATGCACAGCAGCTTCCCCCCACCACACCCCCCCCTCCTTCTGTGAGTTTGTGTAAATATTGCCATGGTGATATTTAAATCCTCTTTGTCTATCATTATTATTCCTGTCATTCATATGTTTACAAATAACAGTAAAGCAGCTTGTGGGGAATAGGCTACTGTCTCCTGGCATAAGATTCTTTATTCTGCAGGTTCTCAAGAGGGTTTTACACACTTGAAACATAAAAAAAGCCTGCTGAAAAAATAGCTGTCTTAGGCTTGTAATAGAATCTCTGTTTCATTTACACTGTCAGTTTGCAGGAGACCACAGGGTCCTTTCTCATCCTCAGTAAAACTGACTTGTAACTAAGATTAAAAAAAAATGTGAAAACCTTCTTAATAGAAATTAAGACATAAATGAAAATAAGTGCAACAAAGCCAAACCCCAAGACTGGTAAAATACTCTTGCCACATATTAAGCTTGGTAGGTGGCATTTGAGTGGATTAAGACACTTCTAATTGCTTGACACTGGAAATCTCCATCTCGGGCTTAAAAAAAAAAAGAAGAAGAAGAAAAGAAGATTTGGAAATTTTTATATCATTGAATTTCTTCATTAATTAGGATGTGAGCCATGTGGTCCAGCAGTTAAAACCAAGGGCTTGCCAATAAGAAGATCACAGTGTCCTAATTACAGGGTTCAGATAATTTTCCATTGTCTTTATTGTTTGTTTATTTTATTCACACACATGTGCAGTGGGTGCTTTAAAATGAGAAAATTTGATTGGAAATCTGGGGGTACTTATAATTCAACATGAAACCTCTTTATGCAAAGCTTATGGAAATTTACTTCTCTTCTGTTTTTCTTTCTGCCTGTATTTCCTCACTTGCTCAGATGTTTGAATAGCAATGTACATACAGAAACTTCTCAACCTGCTGAGCAGAGCCAAGAACTGTTCTTTACTCTCATGGTTCTGAATTTCCCAATGACGTGTTGCTGGCAGAGTAAATTTGGAGAACCTTACTTTTTTGGTGCATTGTAGTCTAAGTATTATCAGGAAGGAAAGATTTGGACATACTGCCTTGAATCTTAAGACTATGGTGTCTGTATCTAATCCATATTTTAGCGGTCTCCCTCAGTCTCCTGTATCTGTTCTTTTCCATTGCATTTGGGGATAGGGAGACTACAAGCTTACCCTTCTCATGATTGACCAGAAAGTAAAAAGAAAGGAGCTATTTAGATGATTAATTTTAAGAACTTCCACAGAGTCAGAAGATCTGTTTTTTTCCTGGCCTATTTAGTGGATCATGAGAAATGGAACTAGGACCTCAGTTTATTGCAGATCATCCTCCTGAATTCTACTGAATTCCTAGAGCTGCAGCCCAAAAAGATATTGTGTATCTTCTTGCCAGGATAAAGTGTAAAGTTTACTCTGCTGTTTTTCTGTTGAGAAATGAATTCCTGTTGGTGAGCAAAGAGTTACATTTATACTAGTGTACTTTGTGTTGACTTGAACCTTGGTCACTTTTTCGAAGTGTGAGCTCTTCATTCTTACCCAATATGAAGCACGATCAAGAAAGAGGACTTTTCTTTCTCCTGTTTTGGCAGAACTTCCTGTTTGTGAAAACCCTTTCTTATGGAAATTAAAACTGATAATAATTTCTGCTCTGGCTCACAGGGGAGGACTTTGCCTGAATTCAGTGACACTTCAGTTTCCTTGTTCAGGATGTGCTGATGAACACAGTGGGAGGTGCAAATCAAGGGCAGTCAGAAGAAGAGGTGGAATAGACTGAAGTAATTTAAAGGTGTAAGTACTGTGCTTGACATAAAAAATTGTGAAAGGACATTATTGTTATAATAATAATAATAATCAAATAATACAGGTTAAATAGTAGGTCAGAGAAGCGATGTGTTCGGAGATATTCTGTACAGAATACCATGGTTAGCTGGCTCCAAGAACACACAGTACTGTTCCAATTAATTGAGGGAATAGCTTGATACTTCACAGGTTGGAGCAGCCAGATCATTCTAAAGTAGTGATTATCTTTGCTGCCACAAAATGTGTTTAATTTCAAACTTAATTGTATCCACATTTCCGTTTCTAATTAATCTAGATATAGAAATGCTGTAGTAACCGAACAGCGTGTTCTTTGAGGAAATAAAACACTGCACAATCCTGTGGCACCAGAGTAATCTGATTAAAGATATGTTTATGTAACACAGGTCTTTAAAAGTTAACTAATTTCCCATATGCTTACTGTTCTTGTGATGCACTTCAGTTTTAAAGGAGAGATGAGAGATGAGCATTTTATGCTTTGGGACTTCCACTGTCTCTAATTTGTCATGGAATTTATGGAGGTGGACAAAAAGGTAGTCAGCTGCTTGGTAGCGCACGTTTTTGAGCAGGGCAATCCAGTTTTTAGTAGGAAGCTTCCATCAACGATATCTGTACAAGGGATTAGGTGCTGTGATGACCTTTTAGTTAACAAGGCGTACCCCTGTAATCTATAGCATGAGTTTCCGAGAGGCCTCCTGAGGGTGATCAGTATTTACAACAAGATCAGAACAGCCTCTAAGAGACTAGGGACTAGGGGTTTTGTCATCTGTGATTTTGTGTATACTGAACTAAAGGGCTGTGGGTGCTCCAAGGCAGTGCAAAGGTTTCCATGTATCTGAACCGCAGTGTAAACCACAGATTTACTTATTAGAATAAACCTTTATTAGAATAAACCAAACCAGGTTGGAAGAGACCTTCAAGATCATCGCGTCCAACCCATCAACCAATCCAACCCGCCCAAACAGCTAACCCATGGCACCAAGCATCCCATCAAGTCTCCTCCTGAACACCTTCAATGACAGCGACTCCACCACCTCCCTGGGCAGCCCATTCCAATGGGCAATCACTCTTTCTGTATAGAACTTCTTCCTAACATCCAACCTGAACCTCCCCTGGCGCAGCCTGAGACTGTGTCCTCTTGTTCTGGTACTGGGTGCCTGGGAGAAGAGACCATCAGCCGCCTGTCTACAACCTCCCTTCAGGTAGTTGTAGAGAGTGATAAGGTCACCCCTGAGTCTCCTCTTCTCCAGGCTAAGCAACCCCAGCTCCCTCAGTCTTTCCTCATAGGGCTTGTGTTCCAAACCCCTCACCAACTTTGTTGCTCTTCTCTGGACTCTTTCCAGCAAGTCAACCTCCTTCCTAAACTGAGGGGCCCAGAACTGGACACAGTACTCGAGGTGTGGCCTAACCAGTGCAGTATACAAGGGCAGAATGACCTCCCTGCTCCTGCTGGCAACACTGTTCCTGATGCAGGCCAGGATGCCATTGGCCCTCTTGGCTGCCTGGGCACACTGCAGGCTCATGTTCAGCCTACCATCGACCAGTATCAGAGTGCTGTCTGTGACTGACCTCTGTCATCAGTGTGTTGATTTTGTTAATGCTGGGAAAATAGCCTTAAAAAATTCAAAACCTGGGAGAAACGTGTGCTTGAAACAGCTCTGAATGTTTCTTCTCATCTAAAAGAAAACCTTTTGTACCAGGCAGATTAGATTGCTTTCTTTTGTCCTGGCTTTTGTTTGCTGGTTTGTTGTTGTGGTTGATTTTTGTTTGGTTGGTTTTGTTTGTGGGGTTTTCTTTTTGTTTGTATATACTTGCTTGGGGTATTGTTTGGCTTTTTTTCATCTGGAAGTGCTGCACATGCACTGCATCTGATGGATGGAATCATGATTGCTAATTTTGTGGTTCATTTGGAAACACTGGCAATGAAGGCTTACCAGTGCTTTCTTAGGAGGGTAATGAAAAAACTAATGCTGACACTTATTGTTAGTGACATGAATATGAAACAAACCACAGGTGGATCGTTAATATGGTATCAGGCTTGGAGTTAAATATAATGGTGAGAGTCTCACTGGTGGAAACTGAGTGTGCTGAGGAAAACTTTGTTCATAAACTCTCTCTGAGGGATTTTCTTTTACCACTTGACACACATCTGAAAAAGGGTTTTACTTGGGTTTTAGCAGTCTCTCAGAAAAGAGCTTGTGTATCTCCCTTCCAGCTGAATGCCTCAGTCCTGATGACATCCAGCTGGTGAGCTGGATGAGAGAGATCACCTAGAGCGGGATTGGATGATGGAAGGGATGATCTGGAGGCAGAGCTGTGGCAGGAGAATTGATAAAAGTAGAGAGGGGTTTAATTACATTCAGAAAAACATCTTGGGGGGTGGGGGAGTGCTTTAGTACTTATTTAAATTTCTGACATCGAAATTCTGATTCGTCTGAGGGAAAAAAAAAACCAACCCAGCATCTGGAAACTGATGGGAGTTCTCAAAAGGATTCATCTGTGCTTTCAACACGTAAACCAGACTCAGAGCTGTTTACTAAGAAGAGAGCACCACCTTGTGTCACAGCTTGTAACACTGTGTGAACGTTTGCTTGTACGATTGTATTGAACTCGAAGTGTGAGCATGTACCTTTCTCATGCAGTGGTCCTGTGCTTGCGCATTAGGAAGCCATGGAAAAAAACCCAAAGGTACAAGTGCAGCAATTAAGAGCTGAATACACATGGACTGAGTGTCAGAGCCTTCTGCATCAGCACATGCACTGACAGAATTCCAGGTGTGTTCAGATGCTTATATAAAATACAGATTCTTACACAAAATTGAAGTTTGAAAGATCTGTTGCTTTTCACAAAAGGTTTTTCATTAAATAAAATTAAAGTACATTCACTAACCATCTAAGAAACAGTAGCAAAGAGACAGTAGCAAAGTAGAAAAGATAGCAGAAAAGCACATCTTCAATAAGCAGTAACAAGTGTGACTGCTCTACTGTGAAACTGCTGTTTGCTACATACATGTATGGAGTAATAACTCCCATGGTCTAAGTATTCTGCTATATCTTCAGCCAAACAGATATTTAAGTAGATATCTCAAATCTATCTGTAATAATTAGGATGATTTTCTCTTCAGAACCATAGATACTCATTTGAGATTATTTACATTTCTACCAAGGCTTTTCTTTACACTGTGTTGATTTATGTTCAGGGAGTATATTCTGGGCTAACCTACTTCACAGATTGGACTATTAGCAGTTAATAGAGATTATGATATTTTACTTCTGAAAAGTTAAACTTCCAAATATTTGATAACATAGATTCCTGTAAGGGACAGAGGGGGAATAAATTCCTGACATTTCTTTCTTTAATGTATAAATACTTCCAAGGTTATGTAACTCAATATTATACTACACCATAGAAGATTGTTTTGCATCCAAATGAAAAGCTTTAGATAGATCAGTAAGCCTGGGTTTTACAGTGAGTTCTTCTGCAGTTGTCTTTGGTGTCCTTAAGAAAAAGAAGTAGGAGGCAGCGTTGTGGCATTGGAGTCAAAAGCTAAGCAGCTAGAAGTCACATTTTCAGCATATAAAAAATACTCTTTAAGGGGTATTTAGCTTATCTTGATTGCAGAAAACAACCAGTACCTAGCTTTAATATTTCTAATGTCTTCTTTATAAGCATCACAATAAAAACAAAGCAAGCCCCAACAATCCATCTCTGCTGATGCAGGAATAATTCAAATACATTGCATATTATCTTAGTGACCAAGCTAGGGAAGCATTCCCAGATATATTTTGCTAAGGCAAGAGGTACAGATGACACATGTGATTATGTAAACTTAGGGAAACTTTCTGGTTGCTTGACCGTTCCATCTTACCTACTCATGTTCAGTTAATTCATTGGAATGAAGGTGATGTATTTGCATTGTTGTTTAAGCTCTTTCCCTTGTCTCATGGAGACAGTGAAGAGTTTGAGATCTCATCTATTTTCTTTCATACAGAGCTACTTTGATCATGTTTCATTTCTTATGAAGCAGAATATTCTCGCAGACATATTCTCAGGGCCAGGTGGTTTTGGTGTTGTGTGTGATGTGATGAACATTTCAGCAACTTCAATCACAGTTTACTGTGGGACTCTGTAACATTTTCATTTGGTACAGATAATCTTTGCTTTTTGTGAAGTCCTTTCACAGATGGTCCTGTGTTCTGATTAGGAGCTTTTCTGAAAGAAACCTAGCACTTCCAGCATGAAAATGAGCTTGGAGAAAAGGATCACCATATGATTGAGGTGGTGGAAAACAAAGAATAAATCTCTGCATTTCTTCTTTTGAATACAAATGTCTGACTCTAAACTGAAATTGGATTGTAAGTGGGGGAAACAGGAAAACAAGGGAAAACAGGTCTCTTAAGAAAAAGAACTAAAAGAAGTGAAGGAGCTTCATGCATTTGCATTAAAAATAGTCCCTTGTGAGTTAAATATATACATGTGGTGTGAATGAATAACAGGCAAATCTTTTACTTCCATGTATATAGATACAGATGCATAAGCTCTAACATACTTTAAAAATACTTTAGCAGGGTAGCTAATCTTCAGAATTCATTATTTCATCTCAGAGATGGCGACATGATCTATAACATGATGCCCAACAGTGAATGCTGCATGCTCAGAGAGTCTGGGTCTGTACATAGTTTTGCAACTTGTGCTTTGAGTGTTTGCCTTGAACCATATAAACTAACCACAGTGGTTGTCAGTCTACATGTGTGTTCCCTGCTGTTTCCAGAATCCCGGCATGTGTTCCCAACATGTGTTCCCAGAATATTCCAGCTGTATACTATCAGTTCTGCTCTGAATCCTTTGTAATACATCAGAAAAAGCATGTTTTCCCACCATGGAGGCATGGTAGATTGATGCAATTGGTGAAAGGAGGCAGAGATGCTGCAGGTTTGGCTGAGTCAGTTCTGGTGCCTGACTTCAAGTTATCTCTGAGTGTATCTTTAAAAGTGCAGGAAATTCAAGTGTGTTGTACAAAAACTTCATCTTGGACAAGTGCATTTGATTTTTCTGTGCAAAGGTGCCACAGATGCCAGTTTTCAGAGAAGTAATTGAAGCAGGTAGACACTGAGTTAGTAAAATTGGTTTAGATCAGAAACCTGTGAGGAGCCCAAGTGTAAGAAAGTATTTCAATTTAAAACAATTTCAGATGAAAAATAATTAGTATATATAAAAAAAATGGATGCTGTTTGTTTGCTTCAGTATTAGACTTTCTGGTTTTGCTGAAGACCAGGAAATGCAAGAACAACCTTGGTTATAGAGGGGATCCTTTCATATTTTCAGGAATTGTTTATAGCTCTACACTCTAAAGGTTCAAAGAGGAGGAGCATAAAAGTCCTATGATAAGTATGTAATGTTCAGATCCTTGTTAGGATGCTGAAAGAGCATCCTGTTAGTAGGGAAACTAGAAGAAATGGCTATAAAAGCTGATTCACTTTGAATAATGTAAGGGGCTGTGGTATGAATGTGTATAGTAAAGCAGGTTAAACAAAGCCAAACCAGAAACCTCTTTATCTCCATGTAGCTCTGTATTCAAATCAAGATTTATTTATTTATTTATTTAATGTTCTAAAAAGTAAAATAAGTTACAGTTCTGTCCTATAGGTTCCAGAAGTTGGTAACTGGTCACTCTTTCCAATATTGAGAAATGTGAATAGTGTGTATGAAAGGTAAACATTTCAAATTAGAGCTGTTCAAATAATGGGGAGTGGGGGGGAGGGAGAAGGTTTCATTAGCTGGACTTCTCAAGTTTCCTTTGTAGAGGAAACTCAGCTCTCGGATAGTCAGAGTCTGAATGAGAGTGATGAGAGTGTACTAACATAGCTGTGGTATTTCAGTGGCATGTAGAAGGGATTTATTCATTTTCTATTTGCAGCAAGAGGGAGAAGTGAGTGTGCTGACCTCCAGCTTCCCTGGGGAGTGCCTTGTCATACTTCATGTCTTCTTGTCTCCTACCCTCCTCCTTTCTGATGGAACATCTATTTCTTCAGGAAGAAGCACTGTGAAGACCCTGTATGGAGGAAAAAAACATCTGGGGGAGAAAAAAAAATGAAGGAGGGAAAAACTCCACTTTCCATGCAGTTCTGTTTAGGATGTCTTCTGTTACTCTGTTTTATAAGTAAACTGGGAATGTAAGCAGCAGCTAATGCCTTCCTCTTATGGAATGGTCTCCCTTGTTCCTTGCAGAGACATGCAAAACAGTATGGAAAACATAGAGTTTCTTCCCAGTGGTAACTGCAATCTTTTTACGGTTTTCCCAGCATGTGTTCATGATATAGCACAGCTAGGGAGATATCTGGAATTTCTAGGATTTATTTCTGATCAAAGCTGTGTGCAGAGCTTAGTGAGCAGAGATGAGAACCGTTACATTGTCTGGTGAACAATAGCGCCCTGGGAAGCATCCCCCGGGAGGCTCGTGCTGATGGAGCACATTGCCTGGGCTTGCTGCAGCTTGGGGCACTCGCCATGTGGAGCTGTGAAGCTGGATCCCCCCACTACGCTGCTCCGTGGAGGTGAGAGCTGCTGATGGCATCCCCACACTGCATTTACCCTGCAGCGCATGGGAGTACTCAGCTGTGCGCTCCGCAGGTCCCTTTTGCTATGTGCCTCAGCTGGTAGCAAGCTGTTATGCTCCCCAGCAGCCGGGTAAGGCTGTTCAGGTTGGCTGTGACTGCAGCATATTTGTTCTTCCCCTCCTTTGTCCTTTGCATATTTTTGCATTTTGGAGACAGGAGAACAGTTTAATTCTGTGATATCTCTGCCCTCTCTTGTGGTTACTGTTCTGGCACTCATCTCACCTCTTCTGATGCTCAAATTTTGAATTAAGGGTTATGTCTTGCAGCAGAGATTTGGTCTCAAAGGTCATCCTTCATTCCAGGGGGGTTTATCCAATTGCATCATTCTCAGAAAGATAACCTTCTCTGTTTTAGCAGTGTTTATTTTCTTGCCTGTTGTTGCTGGCAATGTTAACGCTTCATTGTAGCTGCAATTAGTGTACCAGAGACCACAGCAATGGCCTTCCCTTTAGGGAAGAACAATGATGCCACAATTTAGAGGTTGTCAAACACTGTGTAGATATCTCAGTGTTACCTGGTTTACTTTTGACTCCCCAGATATTTAGAACATCCCTCTTGCTTTCACCATGGTTTTCCTCTTGCTCCTGCCTACTGTTTTCCTTTGTTTTCTCTGTTTTTACCTTCCAACCTTGGATGCATCTGGTCTTCTTTTGGTTCCCAGAGAACCGACCAGTGGTGGACCTTTATTTCCTTTCACCAAGGCACAATGGATCTGGGCTTTATGACTTGAAGTGCATCCTGGCTTCTGCTTCTGAAACTTGTTGAAGTAAACAGCACCTGATAATCTTTAGAGAAACCATAACCTTTAGAGAAACCAAACCTGTTTGGGTGTGGGAAAAGCAGGTGTTACCCTGCCCTGCAACAGCACAACACACGAGGAGTTTATTAATGCTATTTGCAGTATTCCCACCCCTTCATGCGTTTTAGGCTTTTGTCCTGCTGTGCCCATGACTGTCAACAGTTAAAAAAACTTAATGACCACCATCTTTCTGAACTGCAACAAAATTTGAGTTTCCCTTTAAAGCTGTGTCTGTATTGAACTATTTACTTGCACGAAAGGTGTGCACTAGTCCGTTCCTGTTCTTCCTGTTCCCTTTTTTTTTTTGTTGTTGTTCAAAATTTTGTGATAAATGTGCTTCCAGCCAGTGCCTTGCTTCATGAGTTACACCCATTTTCATATGATTTCAAGAGACACACAAGAAACAATAATTTGGAAATTCATTACAATGCCAGGGTTTATATGCTCTCATTAAGCATTAATTGGTAGTTGATGGCTATTGCTATTTTTAACACCATTAGTTCATAGCAGTGTAATTAGTGATGCTAAGTACAGGATCCACATTAATAGCATTACTAATTGTAAATCTGGAGATAGAAACACAAGATGACTGGTTAATTTCTAGGCAATATCTCATGATAATTGGCTATAGGACATTTGTGCTGAAGTAGAAAGGTAAATAATTTAAAATCTTTTCCTGTAGTTTGTGCTGTGCTTCACAATATTAATCCAGTCTGTTGCCCACGTTTTAGTCTTGTGAAATACAAGGCCATTAGTATCTCACAGCCTCTGCAGCTATAATTTCCATGCTTCTCCCCTCTTTCCTACGTACTAGCAACTATGAATTAAAAAAGAAGCAGTTAAGCAACAAACCAAGAACTTTAAGGACATCTGCCTGAGAAACTTAGTTTTTACAAAGCAGTGTTGAAAATAAAATAGGTTTTTAATTACGTAATGCTTAGATGAGAGATGCTTACCAATGCTGCCTTTTGGGGGTTGTTTCAATGAAATTTATATTAGCCAGCAAAAAAACTTAGCTCTCACTCAACACAATAGTGATTTTGGTACTTAAATTTTACTGAGCTATATTTTGAGCAATTTTTGCTTCAGTGACTATGCTGTACGTCTTTAAATGTAGAAGTTCCTGTGTACAGATGTCCAAAGTGCTTCTCAGCATCACTGTACAGACTTTCATAGAGCCCATATTCCCAGTGTAACCGAGTACCTCCTAAATATTAAAAGAGAAGTAACAAATCAGCATGATCTTTTCAGCTCCCAGCAAGTAGAAGTGCATGTCTTGATTAGATCCTGAGTTACATAAATAGTATGAGAACTGATATGAGAGAGGGAATGGATGTGTGTGAAAGCGAGGCTGAAAAAATTAATGATGCATCTTTACAGCCTTACTGAGACCTCATTGATTTCCATGGAAACCTTTTCATTGACTTCAGTGGGTCTCTTTAGTCTGATGCTAGAAAGGGTGGTTGACAGATAGTGAGGTACACGCTCTGGTCTCTGTTCCATTGTGCTTGCCAGCATTGCCTGCTGCTCAGCAATGCTTTACTTTCACTGGATTTTAACTGCTTCTTGATTGAGAGAGGCTTTAATTTGGAGCTGTTTTCTGTGCTTAGGAAATACTGATATATGCTTCCCAAACCAGAACACGTAAGGTGGTGCCACTACTGTAAATAAGCATCTGTTATAGATAAGCCAAGAAATCAAAGATACAGGGAAAAGGTTATGCTGTCAAGATCTATCCCAGCAGTTTTCCCCTGAGGTATCTTTGCTCCTTCTGACAACATAGTAAAAGCCTAGGAGAGACAGGTAAAGCCAA
The DNA here is from genome assembly GCF_026170545.1 of Melanerpes formicivorus. Lineage (NCBI taxonomy): Eukaryota > Metazoa > Chordata > Aves > Piciformes > Picidae > Melanerpes > Melanerpes formicivorus. The sequence continues at coordinate 20,142,594 of NW_027142364.1, read as the reverse complement.
CTTTCCTCCCCTAGAATTTCTTTCCCCCAAATTCCTTCCTCTCAACAGAAAAGAACTTGGGTTTCAATGAACAGGAGTTTTTTTTTCTGGATTTGCTTCATACCTCTTCCTCACTGTATTGTCTCACCTGATTTAATGATTTCCACGGGGAAGTTCTGAGAAGCGGGGAGATACCTTGTCACAGTGATTTGACAGGAGAATTCCTCTTTGTGGTCATTAAAAATTGTTTGCTTTCTCTGAGCAACATTATTTTCTGGAGAAAAAAGAATTGGCAAGTAAGAAAAGTGAAGTAAAGTTCCGTAAGCACAGGTGATAAAAATGCTTCACCAGAGTTGCTGCTGAAGATGTGAACGTTATGTGAGCTCTGGAAACTACAGTTCTTCTTGTTGTCATTTTTCTTATTTTACAAAGGCCTCTGTTTGTTCCTGATCTAACAGGTGACTGTTATTGGTGGCACATAGAAGAAATATGGAGATAAATAATATTATTTTTCCTGTCTGTTTCTAAAATCCTTGTGTGATAGCATAGTCATAGGAAGAAAGTTCTTTCTTCCTCTGTGAAACTGTTCCACACTTGTATGCTGGGAACCACCTATTTCCCTCTACTGTATACTTAAATATATTGCTTTATAATTTCTTCCAGACTACAGGTACTGGAGGGAGACCTGGTTTCCATTAGTGATAATACAAGGATTGTTAAGTACTCTTTTGTAGTGCTGATAGCAATCCAAGCTGACTTTCAGACCCAAACTGAGTTAGCAGAAAATATTCTTTTCCTTGTAAAATGAAGGCTTGGATCTGGATATGCAGACAGATTAAAGAGCAAACCATCAGTGTCATTGGCACAGTCTGAACTGCAGATTCCCTGCCAGCTGGGTACTGCTGGTGAGCTGAGAAAGCCCCACTCCCTCATCTCATCATGGATGGTGATGGGCCTTCTGCTTCATGAACTCCGCATCCTGTATGTGACAGCTGAACTCAGCTGCGTGGGACTGTGGACAGACTTCTCAAATTAGACTTGTTGCAGTTCTAACATCTGCAGACAACAGCAGATGTAACTGATTTAGCATTGTTTAATACGTTTTTTGTGCGTGTTTACTTTAGGATGTCTATATTTCTGCGGCGCTTATTTTCATTTAACCTTTTTTCTATATCTGGATTACAGGCAGGTATATCCCAAAAGTTTGTTGAAACAGCCATCTAAATATTTCTGTTTGCTTTCTCTCTTTGAATTATTGACCAACTCAGCTGCAGAGCTCTGCTATATAGACTGCAATCTAAGCAGCTGGTCAGGTTGGGGTTTTTGGTTTTTTAAGGTAGACCTGTTTGGGTTTTTTGGGAAAATGAGGGAAGGAACAGATGGAAAGAGATGTTTTTGCTATGATGCAAAAAGCCAACAAACAAACAACAAAACAAAACCACCACCCCACCCCCCCAAAAAAAAGCCCACCCAATCCAGTAAGCAACCAAAGCCCCAAAACAAAGCCCAAAAACATCCCCAAAAAACCCAACCAAGTTTAGTTTGCAAGTAAATGTAATTTCCCCCCCCCCCCAAGTAATTAATTTTCACCCAATTTCACCCAGTGCCTCAGAGGAAAACTTTTGTTAAACTGAACCTCATATTTACAAGGAACTTCACTGATCTGGCAAACAAATGTAACTTTTTATTACACACACACCCCCCTGCTCCTCCCCCCTTTAATATTTTTTTACTTTCTTCACTTTCCTCCTCTGCATTTATAAGAAGGTTCATGTTTGGTTTTGCTGCCTCTTTTAGAATAGTGATGAAAATGATGAGCAGTATAGGATTCTTAGCAATCACTAGTTAGAAAAAAACAAATCACAGCTTATGAGTTCAATATTTTTCTGAAAGGGTAAAGTGAGATCAAACTCTCCCTCCTTCCTTGCTTTATCCAATGGGATGGTTTGTGCCTGTGCTTAGGTCTGCATGTGAGAGAGTGCATCAGTGTGCAGCAGGGAGGCAGGAAAGTTTCTGCAGAAAAACTGCAGTGGAGGTGTCTGTCTTGGAGGTTCTGAGCTGAGGAAGTTCACCAGGATGTTCTGAGCTCCTGGGTTTAGTAAATGCAGAGGTAACTGACTATAAATATTAATCTGTGATAGCTGTAGGTGGCTAGAAAGGGCAGGTATTTAAACTGGCAGGTTTCCAGTAGAGGTGCTACACACATTTCAACACTACCTGTGATTAAAGGACAGCTTTCCTTTCTCATAGCTTGAAGGACTTTCCTGGCCTTTGGCTTGTAGGGCTGAAAGAGTAGCTGAAAACTCTTTAAACCAAAGACTAATTTGTTCTTGAAATTTTACAAACAGAGGAGGAAAACAAAAGTCACTCTTGGATTTAGTTATCTTCTGGCAGTGAAACAGTTGGATTCAAACATGTTCTGCATTGTTGAGATAGGCAAGGAAACCAGCTGATCTGAGGTAGATCAGCTGAGTATATTTGAGCTGATTTGAAGTGGATTAAACCAGGAAATTCTGCAAGTGTCAGATTGATTCTATTCAATAATTGCTGTTGAAAAAAAATATTTTGGAGTGATTTGACACAATCTACTCTGAAAGAAATGGAAACCACTTACACAGATTTTTGGTTGCAAAGAAAGTGTGGTAAGTTGTAGTTTGTAGAAGAATATCAATCAGTACTGGGGGAAAAGAAAGGCCGTTTGGGAAATTTAAACCTCCTTCAATGATATATGGTCAACCTGAACTGTTTTCAGTGTTGACAAAACCGCTTGTTCCGAAGCAGCAGAGCAGAAGTCACCGGTTAGGCTTGGCCACGTCCCGTGGAGGGGTGGGAGGCCGCGCAGGGTGTGTTAACGCGCAAATCTCCAGCACGACGTTAATTACCCGAGCCCAGTCCCGGGCGCGCTGCTGCGCGGCAGGAGGGAGTGAGGGGGTGGTGAGCGCAGTGGCGGCCGCGCCGCTCCGCTCCCAGGCGGAGCCGCGACCTACGGGTGGGGGGCTGCAGGGACACCCTCAAGGTGGCTCGGTGAGCAGCGTCACCCGCCCAGCCGCCACTCGCTGTGCGCCGCTGGCCCGGGGTGCGTGGGGGCTTGTCGCATCCTCCGCCCCGAGCAGAGGAAGGGTGGCCGCTCCGCTCCGCTGCTGCCGGTAGATGTCTCTGTAGGGCAATGATTTCGAGCTCCGGAATCCCGGTGTTGCCTTGGTTTGACACACGGCTCTGGAATACTGAAACTACGATTTCTAGAGGCAGGCACATGCACTGAACAGATGTCTATAGCATCAGAAATATCTTTGCTGTTTTTTTTTTTTTTTTTTTTTTTTTTTTTTTTTTTGTTGTTGTTTTTTAAATTATTACTGGATTTGGGGTTCCCAGGCTTTCCTGATGATGGAGGCGATTGCATTGAGGACAAAGTCTCTTTTGGTTGTGCTGCGGCTTGTGACTGATGAGAACTAGCTTCTGTGCCTTGCACTGTCCCTGTCTAGCCCTGTTTTCCTGTGAAACATTTACCTGGTTTTGGCAAATGGTCACTGTGGTCCTATCACTGTGGTCCTAGAATATATTCCAAGTCAAACCAGGATGAGATGCGTTTTAGGTGTGCGGTATTTAGCCAGTTAACTTCCCCTGTGGGGGCTTTTCCAGGTAACCCAGACACCAAGTTAAGTCACTCTTTGGATATGCTTTAGCCCACTTCAAAAAGAGCTTGAAAAAGTTGGACTGGACAAGTGAACAGCTGAAATTAATATCTTTAAACAGATGAAGTCAAGTGAGATAAACAGTAACTATAGTGACTAGACTGTAAGGTCTTTTGGGCAGAGGCTTTCTCCTTTGGTGGCTGGACAGAGTTTCTTCTGCAGGGCCCTGAGCCATCATCAGGCTTCCTGAACACCATGAGGGCAGAAATAGCAATTCACTGATTGGGCGTTGCAGCTCTCACTACACTCATCCAAGTTTCTGCATGTTGATGTTTATACATGTCAAGCTAGTCTAGAAAGTTTTCTGTGTTTCATGGCATTGCAGTCTGATCCTAGCTCTTCAAGCAATTTATCACAGAATTTTTAACTGTTCAACCTTTTTGTACAGATTCCTCAATGATTTCTGTTACTTGATGATGAGGAAATCTTGGATTTCCTGGTGCATGTTTCACAGCTTCTGCCCTTTTTCTGTTATGTAACTTCTGTGCCTTATAACTAAAATACCAACTTGATCTGTGCTGAAGTAGAGTTTATCGTGAAGCACTGCAGAGACCTGAATGGAAGACAAATCCTTTGAGGAGGTCTGGCTTTGTTTACAGAAACACCCAACAAAGCAAAACACACCGAACAAAACTAACAACAGAAACACCCAAAAGCCTAACCCACAGATGGCCATGTTTTCATTGTTTCTTCTTTTTTGTTTGTATGTTTGTTTTGTGTGGTGGTGTTGGGGTGTGTGTGTGTGGTTTGGGTTTGGTTTGGATTTTGTTTCTTTGGCTTTGGGTTTTTATTTTAGTTAGTTAGTTAGTTTGTTTGTTTTTTATTAGGGTTTAGTTTGTTCTTGTTTTGTTTGTTTGTTTGTTTTATTTTTGCATGAAGGGATAGTGTTTTATTGTGGGTTTGGTTTTTCCTGGTGCCTTCTTAAATAGTATTACCTTAGAAGTTGTACAATAGGCAATTTTGTAACAAGGGCAGAAGTAAATTGGTATCCAAGGATAAATGTGCAGTAGTTATTGCCATCTAGTGTTCCCATACCTTTATGGCATCAAACACTCATAGGAACTGTCTTGATGCTTTCATCTACCTTTTTCATAGTTTATAGTTTCATAGTTTCATTCAGGGTTGGAAGGGACCACAAGGATCATCTAGTTCCAACCCCCCTGCCATGGGCAGGGACACCCTACACTAGATCAGGCTGGACAGAGCCTCATCCAGCCTGCTCTTAAACACCCCCAAGGATGGGGCCTCGACCACCTCCCTGGACAACACATTCCAGGGTTTCACCACTCTCATGTTTTTTTTGTTTGCTTAAGCAATGTTGGCAAAATGCTCGTGTTTATTTGGAACAGAAAAGTTCATTGCTGCCTCTCTCCCGTGAGTGACAAGCTGTTGGTGAAACAGTATATTTCAGGCAAGAAGTTCTAAGTGTGCACACATATCTTAGGACAGTGTGGCTAAGAATATGAATGCATGGTTGATGAATAGATTGTGTGTTTGAGAATTTTTGTCCAAAAATATCTTATGGAGAATGTAAGTATGAAGTACTGCTGCTTATAAAAGTAAATGCTCCCAGCGTTATTTAGTGAATTCTCCTAGGAGTTCCCAAGAGGACTCTGCTGTTAAATCAATTTTGAAAAGCCCAGTGGGACTAACTGGTGAGTTTTCTGCTATGTAGGAAAGAACTGCAAAGGAACTAATGAAATGGGCTTTTTCAGTCCCTAGTTCAGGTATTCTGCTTGTGCACAAATGTAGGTGTTTTAATTAGGGCATTATTGTTAAGAGGTGCTATTTATATCTCAGTAGCACTTAGCAGTGCCAGCTGAAGACGTGACCTCTGAAGCGTGGGGTGCGATGTAGGAGTGCAGGAGGCTGTGTATCGCTGACAAATCTTGATGCATGTTTGAGCTGTCACCAGTTGCTTCTACCACAAAGGGAGAAGGAAATTGACATAATTCCCTGTTTCTGATGTAGATTGAGATAGAAAGTGATGCAGTGGCTTCTAGTTGGACAAAACAAGCTTCTGTTTAAACTGGAAACACAAACTAATCTCCTGGATTTCAGCCTTAAACCAAGTGCAAATATTTGGGCAGGCTGTTCTTGCTTTTAAAGAATGTGTCAGATCCAAACTTTTATACAAATCTAAATATAACTGATTAAAACATCTCTGAGGCAGTATATTCACTGACACATTTGGGGAGTACTGTGTATAGGATTTTACCTTAGATTAATTAGAGTTTGTGAAGTTTTTATCTTTAAACCCTACCTGTATGGCTCAACTGACAGCTCTGCCTGAGCAGCTGTGAGATCTGTGGTACTGTAAGAGTTATATATGGCTATGCTTAACTGTATGCTAAAAATGGCCATAGGGGAGCTAGCTTTTATGGCTACATTAAAGATCTCCTGTACCTTTTTTTTTCTTACAAATCTCTTTATGGCTTATGTCTGGATTTTATTTATTTTTATTAAGGGACTGAATTTTAAGAAGAGTTTAGATGTTATGTAGATAACAAAACAAGGACTTCATTTTGTTGGATGTCTTAAGTTTATTGAAAGAATGTTGTTTCTACCACCATAGAGCTTTTTCTGTGATGTTCTTACACTTTTGCGCCTTCTCTTTTCCCCTATGTTCCTCATTTTTCATTTTTCTCTCTGATAGCATTAATTTGTCCTGCTAGACTGTTGTTCAGTGGTATCCCTACTAGGATGTATTAGTTTTGTTATTGTGAACTACTTGATCATAGTTTTTTTGATGGGTTTTGAGTCTTGGAAATTCCTGTCACGAAGAAAGCCTTGTACCAGAGTTTGAAGTAGCTCTTTCTGCTCTGAAGCTTGGTGTAGTCTGTGTACAATAGCTTGTTTTAATCATATGTGTAAGCATTTATGACTCCCATCAATGAATTTCACATCACAGATCCAGTGGAATGCCAGACAGAAAATTGAGACCTGTATAGCATACCTGTAAGTGTTCAACAGTGCAGCTGTGATGGATACCCACCGTGCATCCCATCTGCCTTTGTGAGAAAAGCTTAGAGGTGTAAATATAAGGGCAACTGGGATTTGCAACCTGCAAGTGGGCTGTGCTTATGCAGTGGGGATGTCAGCAGCTGGAGACCCACTTTCCCTAGGACAGTAAGCAAATATGCCAAGATGGAAGGTACATCAGCTTTATCCTCAGCTTCCCTGGCCTGCTCAGCTTAGGTAGTGTGGTTATAATCCATACTTCTTCTCAGCCCTTTACTGCTATGGCCATAAGCTGATTTCAGTTTTGTGTGCCCTGTCTGACAAATCTTGTGCCAGCCCTCTCAAATACTGTTCTATGTGATGATGTTAGTATGAGAAAATGTATCAAAATCTTTATTTCTGTAGTGTTATGACCTGACAAAGCTCTGCAGTCCTAAAATTGGAGCCTGTACTGAAAGTCATCTTGGGAGAATCTAAGATCCTTGTGCTGTGCTGCAGGTTAAATTCTAAGTTTCCTGTAGCTCACAAGTATCCCTTAGGAGCACTAGGAGGTTTTCACCCAGGGCAGGATTAGATACATTGTTCAGGGCTAGGAAAGGCACTTGGCTTGTTTTGATGCATCACAGCTGCTACTTCAGAATTTGTTTTCTCTGAGTCTGATTGTAAGAATGTAACAAAACTGCATTGCCCGGTTTTGCTCCACTTAATGAAATGAGCATATCTCCTGTGCTTCGTGGGATAGCTTAATGAAATTATAGCCTTAAAACCAGCAAGTGAAGATTTGAATCTATAGGCCTCCTGCATTAAAAAAAAAAAGAGAATCAGTGACTCATTTACAGATCATGAATGTGGATTCCCAATATTGCTGTCAATGTAGGCACTATTAGCCAAACTGAGACAGAAACTAAATTGGTTGTGCCCTTCTCTTCTGAATTCTTACACAAGTGCTCTAAGCCTATGCTCTGTCTTTTCTACCCCCTCTGCAATTCTCCTTGATATCCTAAATTCTTAAGTTCTATAGCCGTGATGATATTAAGAAACATTTTTAAGAGTATGGTAAGTGCTGAACTATCTCAGATTTCTCAGAGATGAATTTGCAACAGTTGGCAGGGATAGATAAATTTGGGGGTGTTTTGGACTTGGCAGCTCCTTTAGAGGAGGTGAAGTCTGTGACGGTAAGTCATGCTACAAAACCAAATTAATCCATCCTGCTCTTATTCAGTTACAGCTATTCCTATCACCCTAAGACTCAGCTTTGGCCATATTGCTGCCAAAGAAAAACCCAACAATGAGCAGCAAAACCACAATGAGAAGCATAGCTCTATCATTGGGGATTATGGTGGTTTGGTCTTTTTTTGTCAGCAATAAGGAGTGGTTTTTTGTTTGAGAATTCTTGTTTCTTTTCAGAAGCTAATTTTGCAGTGCTCACCATTTTCTCCATCTGTTGGTTTCAGAAAGAGGTAAGGGTACTTACAGTGCTCAAAAGTCAATAGAACAGTTAACAAAAGTGAATTTGGAAGCAAATTTGTACTTGTCTGCTAAGCATCTTAGGCCTGTTTATACTGCATGACAGACTCTGATTTGAGTCACCTTCTTAGTTTTGTAAAACCAGGTGTGCAGGCATACATGTATTTCTTCCAGAAACTGGCTTTAAACAAAACCTGAAATAAATAACACTAGATTTTTAACCCATCATTCCTAGGTAGTGCCAACTTGTCAAGTGAGAAACAAACTGCAAGCTTCAGGTACATTTTCCTGCACACATTTTGTTAATAGGTGAATAAATTCCTCCGTGCGTATACCAGTGTCTTCTGTTTTCCTGCAGCAAGTAATTTCTTTGATTGATGTACTTGGAAGCAATCCTTATCCTCATTCATTTTAATTGAGAGTAATGAATTTAGAGCTTTTATATGCACAGATTGGCTCCGTTCCATTTCTAACTTTCCTCACCTTTGCTAGGAGCACAGCCTGCTCAGGGATGTATTGGAAGAGGTTCAGGACTTCATGTAGCATTCCTGGAGAGGACGGTATCCCATGAGGAGTTGCCATCTGTTTATAGACAGGCTGATATTTCCAAACAGCTAAGATTTTTGTAGACACCTTCTCCCTCTGTACCATTCCTACCAGTGAGGAATCAGGAAATAAGCTTCTTCCTTTCTCTGATTTGTCACAAGACAGACAGTAGTGTCCACAACTATGTTTCGACTTGTCTTGAACCCAGTGAGTGGGTTTGAAAGCACTGTTGTGTTGATGGCATTTGGGGAAAGATTTACAGAAGAAAATTTTCTGGTGGTGATGTTCCTTAAAGCTATTGGCATAAAATAGAGCTGTTACACTGTACTCTCCTATGGATGTAGAAACACTGAATCTGTCTGAGGTTAAAATGAATTTTAATTTCACATTCCCTTATCTTCACTCAGATTTCTTATTTGCTAGAGCCTTAAAATGAAGGAATGCAATTTTCCTGTTCCTTTTCAAGTTTGAAGGAGCTCTAAGATGAATAGCGAAATGTAGGTGTTTACCTTTCTCAGTTTCTAGAAAACATTTCAGTTTAATGTACACTTGCTATGGGAGAAGTCCCACTGGACATTTAATATTTTTATGTTGTGTGCCCATTTGCACACTGTTGATGTAAGGCATTTTTACCTATGGAGAACATAAGTCAGTGTAGGAATAAACTGGCAAGAACTGGCAACACCACGCTTGCAAGGAGCTGCCAAGCTGTACCTGCTGTAGTAGATTTTGTAATCAGCAACAAGGGAATTATTCATTTTTGGAATAGGTTATTAAGTGTGAAGCAACTGGTAAAGTTACTGACATCACTCAGAGCAACCTGATTTTTCCCAACTGAAGGTTACTTTGTTTCTGAGAGCTTTGGAATCCTAGTGGACAGTGAGTTACCCATGGGACTCATGGCCAAGAGGGCCAATGGTGTCCTGGGTTGCATTAAGAGAAGTGTGGCCAGCAGGTCTAGGGAGGTTTTCCTCCTGGTGAGATCACACCTGGAATACTGTGTCGAGTTTTGGGCTCCCCAGTTCAAGAAAGGGATCTACTGATGAAGAGTCCAATGGAGAGCTATGAGGATGATTGCAGGACTTGAACATCTTTCCTCTGAATAAAGACAGACACAACTGGGGCTGTTTAGTCTTGAGAAGAGGAGGCTGGTAGGTGATATTATCAACTTCTATAAATACCTGAGGGTGGGTGTCAAGATGAAGGTGATAGCCTCTTTTTGGTGATGTCCAGTGACAGGACAAGGAACAATGGGTACAAACTAGAACACAGGAGATTCCACATCAACACAAGGGGACACTTCTTTATGGTGAGGGTGACAGAACACTGGAACAGGCTGCCCAGAGAGGTTATGGAGTCTCCTTCTCTTGAGACTTTCAAAACCCACTTGGCTGTGTTCCATTGTGACCCTGTCTTGGTGACCCTGCTATGCCAGGGTTATCAGACTCAATCTCTGAAGGTCCCTTCCAAACCCTAACATTCTGTGATTCTGTGAAATGTGCAAGATTAAGGGCATGACTAGTAGTCCTCTTAGCTCTAGAAACTGGGTTTGTGATAATGCATGATCTGGAAAGGGTGGCTTGAGGGTAAGGTTAGCTGCAGTGACTGTTTATCTTCTGCAATGCCATGGACATGCTGTGTCACGGAAGGTGCCTTCAGGGCAAATGCCTCTGCTCACTCCAGTTCAGCAAGGGGCTTGGTTGGCTTTGGAAAACTATTGTATTTGTCCCTAACAGAAATGTATTGACTATGCCTAATCTCAGGTGTTTTGGAATGGTTCTTTTGCTGCGCATTATATCTCTGGCGGAGATCTGGGCTCTCTGCCACTCAGACCTGTGTCATGATGAGACAAACTAGGATCCAGACTCACCTCTTAGAGCAGCTGTGTTATCATTAGTAGCAACTTGTTTTGCCAGTACAGGTATCAGAGATGACTCAGAAAAATAGAGAAGCAGCAGCTCTCTTCACTAAGTAGGTATTATCTTTACAGAGTCACTTTTCTGACCATAACAGCACTTAAATGCTGGGTGCTGGAGACCAACAGCTGTGATAAGGCTGAATAGTTTATTCAGTCCCAGAAACAGCATTGCCAAACTGTTTATCATTATCCTATAATAACATAGTTCTTCCTGAGTCTTCATGAAATACTTCTGCTATTATTATTACTGTTATTAATTTCACATGTGGTTTCCCCATGCATGGGACCGCTCACACAGAAAGGTTGCTGGCATTGCCTCTTTAAATTCTTAGACTGTGCAAAAGGCAGAAGAGAGTTTGCTTCCAGTATGTTCTACGCACTGCTGGTTTTCATACTTAAATTCACAGTTAAGGGTAGGATTGATTGTCTCCTTTGCCTCTGTGGGGGAAGGGTTTTGTCACTGAAGCACAATGCCTCCCCTGCTTACTCACGGGTTCCTGCCGCTTAAGCACACACCCCATGTTCCTGGCTCTGCCTTAAGGTACAATCTATCTCCAAATTAGTATGAAAAAAAGCCCTGAAGTTGAGCAAAGTACAATCAAGCCTCTTGGAAATTAGTTAAATGCTTAGAAGGGTGTATTTAAAAAGAAAACTTTCTGCAATCAACGAAGTACAGCTTTCATCACGTATTCCTGGTCAGAGAGTTCTTTTCCTCTTGAAGGCCATTTAGCTTTTTCTGAGCAAGCTGTCTCATGTGAATTTCCCTCCTGTAAATCGGTGCTTATTAGCTCTTCAGCTATGCTTTCCTTTGATTTTGTTTACCCTGTCGAAGCTTACTGGCTTTTGTGCATAGCTGCCAGTCAGCTACTTCAAGTTTTGCAAATACATACATTCAATGTTACATGCAATGTACAAATACATTCTTCAAAGAAGATGTCAAAACAAGTTTCAGCTCATTTTCAGCAATATCTAATTATGGATACATAATTAATGAGTCTGACATTTATCTTTCTTAACACAAAAGACCATACTTAAGAATGAAAGCATTTCCTACAATACATGTAATAGCTGGAGCAGAAGTCTAAGAGAAATGACAATATCATTGAGAACATCCTGCATTCTGAGGAAACAGAAGAAATATTACTTGGCAAATAAAATATAGATTGCTGCTGCAGTTGCTTACAACTGAGGAGTGTTACACTTTATCTAAAATCATAGAAAGTTCCTGCTATCCAGTTACTGAAAATGAATGGTAAATCTCCTGTAGAAAGGTTAGGCATGTCAGTGATGTAAAACCATATTTCTCAGAAAACAGTTAGGTATTGTGTCTGCACCTGGTCTGGATGAAAAAAGGGGTGTTTCCTCTTTGCTTACTCAGTGCATTTAACATTAGGTAAAGACAGAGCTCTTTGGTGGTGTTGAATTGTATCTATTTATATGTTCCTTTTATGTATCTTACGAAATATTAATCAACACTTGACCTAAGGCAATCTCCAAAACTCTTATCTGCTATTTGCATAAAAGAGTGGTCATACTGTACTGACATCACAGAATCACAGAAACATCCAGGTTGGAAAAGACCCTCAAGATCATAAAGTTCAACCATTAATCCTACTTTACAAGGTTCACTGCTAAACCAGATCCCCAAGCACCACATCCGAACAGCCTTTAACCACATCCAGGGTCGGTGACATCCAATCTAAATGTACCCTGTTGCAGCTTGAGGCCATTCCTTCTTGTTCTATCACTAATTACCTGTGAGAAGACACCAGCACCAGCCTCTATACAATGTTCTTTCAGGTAATTGTAGAGAGTAATGAGGTCTCCCCTCAGCCTTCTCTTTTCCAAACTAAACAGCCCCAGCTCCTTCTGTCGCTCTTCACCAGATTTATTCTCCAGGCCCTTCCCCAGCTTCCTTGCACTTGCTCTAGCACTTCCACCTCTCTCTTGTATCGAGGTGCCCAAAACTGAACACAGTACTCAAGGTGTGGCCTCACCAGAGCTGAGTACAAGGGGACAATCACCACCCTACTCCTGCTGGACACAGCATTTCTAATCCAAGCCAGGATGCCATTGGCTTTCTTGGCCTCCTGGGCACACTGCTTGCTCATATTCAGTTGCTTGTTGATTAGAACCCCCCAGTCCCTTTCTGCTTCACCTGCTCCAAGAAGTGTGTGTTACTTGTCTTTTCTGACTTTTTAAAACTCTGAAGCCATTTGCTTTGGGACCCTAAAATTATCAGAATTCTTTAAAATTTATTTCTGCTTTATGGTTTTGGCTTTCTTCTCTGAGAAATTAGTTGTAGTTGAACCACAGCCAGCCTTTTGCCTTACAACAATACCTGGTCTTTAGTGGGACAAATAAGCGAGAGATATTTTGCAATTTGCAAAAATGATGAGTTAGTATGTTTATAGAACCTTATGTGTTCTCTTTTTTTTAATTATAGGATGGTATACATAAAGTGGGAATAACAAAACTTTACAGTTTTAAATCTTATGAAGCAGTAAGGGGAAGCTTGGGTTTAATAATGTTTCAATTAGTTTTGCTTAGGCTTTGAAACCCATAGTTCAGTGAAGTGGATGGGATGTGGGGAGAGAAGTGAGGTAATATTTTTCACTGCTGTTGTCTAGAGGACACTTTCCCTGATTGAAAAAATCTCTGTTTATGAGGCAATGGATATATCATAACACTTTTCTTTACAGAAATCTTATTGCTTACTTTTACTCCCTAGTACTACTCAAGTGAATTATAGGAAGAGCAGCTGGAGAATATAATTTTTCTGCCCACCTTTTGTGCTGACAGTATGAAGTAGTGAGCCTTGAAGTTTCATATTTCCTTCCTTAATTTGAATTAGTTTATTGATAGCTTTTCATATCCAAGCACAGTACCTAATAAACATATTGCTTTCTTGAATCTTGGAAAGATAATACATGTCTTTGTAAGATTTAGTAATTTGTGTTAGATAAATTTCAGGCTTGCAATTAACATGTAGCTTGGAATAAAGTACAGAATACAGAATTAACCAGGCTGGAAAAGACCTTTGCTATCATCAAGTCAAGTCCAACCTATGACCCAACACCATCTAACCAACTAAACCATGGCACTAAATGCCTCATCCAGTCTCTTTTTAATTGCTTCCAGTGAGGGTGACTCTACCACCTCCCTGGGCAGCCTATTCCAATGGCCAGTCTTTCTTCCTGACATCCAGCCTCATGGATTTTAAATCCAGGTACGTAAAACATGATGCTGGGAGCAGGGTCTTGGGGATGGTTACTGCTGTGTAAGTGAAGAGCAGAACAAGTACAGAGTAGCTAGAAAATACCTCTGTTCTGCACAGCCCAGCATATATGTTGACAGTGTGTTTACACAAGGTAGTACTTGCTGAAGCATAGAAGGAATTTTCCAGACAGTGCACCTTGCCCTCTGTGTGCTGCAGATGTTTGGACCTGAAAGTGTTTAAACAACATGCAAATTGTTCTGTTATATTGAAATATGAAAAGCCCTGAGCATGTGTGAGGGCCCATTTGCAATCATGTTGAAAACATGTCTGTCCTTGCCCTGGAGAGGTGACCATCTGAGCAATTATAACAACTTTCCTGGTTCAAAGTATGGCTTGCCATGGTAGTCCACCTCCCCTATTTTCTGAGGAGAAGGGTGTAGACTTTCTCTCTTCACCCTGACTTCCTCTCTGTAGCTCAGGTTTTAGTGTCCTGTTTCTTCAGTTGTTCCTGCAAAACAAAGCTCAAAGCAAGAGTTGCAGCATGAGGGAATGTACATATGGAAGTCTGGAAGGGCTTCTGCAAGAGGAAATCAAACAAAAGTCTTCACCTTAATCTCTCAGGCCAACTCTGAGTCATCAGGAAAAGAACAGGAACAAATGCTTTTCCTCTCCTCATCCCCTCTGCAAGTTGCTCTGGACTTGGTTTCAAGCTTTTTTTGAGGTTTTTCCCCTGTCATCTCTCTGTAGTGCAACACCTGATAGAAACTCACCCCTTAGTTTTCATTAAGAATTACTGTGAGAAAACATATTTTCTCCATTGACTTTCAACTGAGACACTATGGTATGGTTTGGTACTTGGTGTGGTTGGTTCTATTTGCATGTGCAGATTCCCACCTCTCCCTGCAAGCTGGCATTTTAGGGTTTGCTTAGTCCTTATCTCACGTTCTTTTCAACTGTAGGTGGCTTGCTCTTCCTTTTTGTTTCTGGATGAAGGCTTAGTTAAATGCCTATTTAAGAACTGATGAGTAATTTAAAGGATTTAGGGGAACATTCTCTGCTATTATATGCAAATACATGCCATGCATGGCTCCCTGTGTCATTAACCTGGCAGTCATTTCATGCATGACTCCCCATCTTATTAAGCTAGCAGTATGGAATATTTGATTTACTAAACTGCTATGAACTACTTAGTGTGCTAATATAGGAACATAACTTTTAAGTTTCTCTAGAATAACTATCTTTGAAACAAATTCAGGAAAACAATAACATTATTTTGACAGCTGTGCTCAGTTCCTAAGGTATATTTTAGTGAGTGTCACTGAACTGGCAGCAAAGTACCTGTGGTTTGAGTAAGCAGTACAAAGGCTGAAAACTAAAGCCCTTGGATTAAGTGGAACCCTTTACAACTCTGCAGGCTTTGGAAGCCCAGGTCTGTGGTGTCCATGTGAGTGTTCAGTACACAGGGCTTGTGAGAGCTGCCTCCAGTCATGTGCAGTTCTGAATCTAAAACTCTTCGCCAACATTTTGAACACCCTGCTTATAGCCAATCTCTTCTTCCTTCCCAGGCTTTCGTTACCATAGCAGCATTCAATTGGCCATGGGAGTTACTGGGGGTGGTGGGGGAAGGAATGTGTAGTTGTTGACTTGGTTCAATGCCAAATGGAGTAGGAATTATATATGCAGGATGTTGGATTCTTCCTATAGTGTCCATTTCAGCTGGCATCTAATGTCATCCAGATAATTGCAAGCCACTCTGTCATTATTCAGCCAGCTGCATAGAACAAGACAAAGAGAAATTTAGGATCAAAAGGAAGGAATGGCAATGTAAAAGGCTTTAAAATGTTGTTTTCTCTCTTTCTCAATCAGTAATACTTAGAAGCTTTTAATTTACCCCACCTCTTATCCCCCTTCAGAGACATACACATACACTCACATTTGTATGACTTTGAGTGCTACTGGCTTGAATGACAATATGTGAGCATCAAGCTGCCCAAGAAAATGTCACAAGCATGAAATGAGGTCAGATAATGACATCCAAAACCAGAGCAGAGGGAATCATTCAGCATCCTCTGGTAGTTTGATTGCAGCTAAGAGTGTGAATCAGCTCCACTTTTCTATGTCCTTTATGTTGGAAGTTCTCTAGTGCAGTATGCGTGCTTTAGACTTGGAGCAGGCATCTGAATCGCAAATGCAGCATAATGCCATGTATACAGTATGGGTCATCAGAGACTTATTTACCTGGAAGGATGGTGATTTCAGAGGGCTGTGTCTCCTCTGAAATGTGCCTGTGCTCTGTAGTACTTCCAGTTTCAGCACAAGCTGTGAAAATGCCTGCAACTGGGAGCTGTGTGGAAAGTGAGCCCATTACATGTGGAGGAAGGAGGGTGTCAGAAAGCACTGCTAGGCCTGAGTGGGGAAGCGTGTGCATGCAGCTGGGTTGGGCAGAACTAGCTGCAGAGAGTGTACATGCATGTCAGGAGGAAGCAAGGATGACTCTCTTTAGCAGACCATGGGTATAGAAAACAAAGGCATGTTCAGTACCCTGCTCAGCAGAGACCATGATTAGTGAGGGGCTGAGAAACCAACTTCTGGACAGGCTGCAACATGGAAACATCAGCAAAATGTTTGGTGGTGTGGCCAAGGGCAGGTTGGGGGAGTGGTTCAAGTCCCTCCTGCTTGAACTTTTGGTAAGAAATTGTGTAACTACCTTGTGTGATGCAGGGCTGTCCAAGGATAGTCAGTAGTACTAGACGTAATAAACCTGTACACGTTTTAGAACAAGATTGTTTAATCCTATTGACTTCTTGCCAATATCCATCTGCTTAGCTCCTCTTCCTTACTACACTCATCAATCTTTTCTTCCAGTATTAGAAGTTTTTTCTTATTTCTATAGATGCCTGCCTGCCTTTCTTCGCTCTTGAGGACAAAACTGATTTCTGGTTTGCTTTGAAGAATCAATATCTTTCTGCCTTTTGTTTGCTATGGTGCCAGGGTATCTCTCGTTGACAGTATTCTTTTCATCAGAGCTGGACTTTGCTCTCTTCTGGTCTGTTTTATTTTAATTTGAATAATTAGGTCTCTGGTTTGTTAAATCCTTTTTACTTTTCATGCAGTAGAGAGCCTGTCTTTTTTGTGGTGTGTTTTTTGTAGTTATTTTTTTGGCTTTTTTTTTCCCCCCTCTTGTCAGCCAACCCTAGCTAATGAATTGGAAACATGAGATGAAATGACCTCTGCAAGTTAGTTCCATGGGCAGCTGGGGTAAGAAAAAAGGATTGTATTGTTGGATGGCTACAGACCTCATCATTATAATTTCCTACTCATTCCATTCCTTGCATGGAGAAACTTTAATTCGTGTTATACTCCAGCAACTACCAGAGGCAGCTTCTTGTGTGTTGGGAGCAAACACAGAGGTGGCACCAAAAAAAAGCTGGCAGCCAGGTTATGTGAGATTTTTGGCTAGACATTTGTGCTCAAGCTGACTCTATTAATTCACAGAATCATAGCATGGTAAGAGTTGGAAGAGACCTCTGGAGATATCTAGTCCAACGCCCATGCTATTGCAGATACACCTGGATCAGGCTGCAGTTCCCCAAGACAGAGGTTGGCTAGGTATTTCTGAGGCATCCAAGCTCACAGGGAAGCGAATTGGTGGCCCTGAGTACCACAGGATTAGTATTTAAGTTTTTGTTGAAGTCAGGTTCTCCATCCAGATGTTGCTTAGTCAAGAAACCTCACACTGCCAGTACTTATCAGTGCTTCTGACCTGGAATATGTCCCTAACAACTGCAGTTTTACATTTTATATTTTATTATACCTTTATTATACCTTTTATTATTTATTTTTTTACTTGCTATACTTTTTTATTATTTTTTTTTTCTTGTTCTTCTGTCAGTAGCCTACCTAACATGAGGCACCTACTGACTACTGTGCTAAGTAAGTATGAAACAGCGCAGATTCAGTCAGAAAACTTCCAGCGCTGGGACGGCTAATCCACAGAAGTAGTCCATGCAAATAGTTCAATCTGACAAACTCGAACATGTGAAGTTTCAGCTTGGTATCCTGCTGTTTCACCCATGCAGCTTGCTGGAAACATGCCAGCTACAAAGTGAGTTGCAAAGGATGTGGAGGTTGTTTGGCTGTTCTGCCAGGTGGGCTACCCTGGGTCTGGGGCTCCTGGACTTCCAGGCTACTGCGTGAGAGCCAAGGCAGGTGGAATGCAAAAGGTGTCAGACAGCCCACCAGGCAGCCTGGGCTGGAGGAGCAGTCACTTTCTTTTGGAGAGTATTTTGGAACTGATAAGTAGAAAAAATTCATCTCAAAAGCATCAAAGTTCTCTTTGGATATATTTGGCTTTCTTGATCTGAAAGTAGACAGGACAAGGACAGGAAATCAAACTGAAGGATGGGAAAAGGAAGCGTTATGTCTTTCAGTTAACATACATTTCATGTACATATTGCTAAAGTTAAAGCTGGAGAAACACTTTTGAACAAAGCTGTGATGCTCACTCTCCTTGTGAAGAATTGCAGGTTCAGAAGCCAAAGGAATGTAAGGTGAAGCTAAAGGCTTTTTGGACATGAAAAAGTTGCATAGGTTTAGTTAAATGTGTGCTTTTAAAATGAATTAATTAATCCAGAGGAGAAATTACGATAAACATATTTTTATAGGTTTAAGCCCTGATTTTACTGACTCACATCAAAGGGACCAGAATGGCAAGCCATACAGTCTGAAACATGGAAATGTCTTCCTAGGAAGCCTCCCACTGGTTCAACAATTAGTCAGTATGCAGTGGCCAGCAATCACTATCAGCAAGCAGCTGTCACACCCTTTGGCTGAACTGGTGCTGCTTCTGTCCGTGCAGTGCAGTACACAGCTTGCTGGTTTATTCGCTGCTTGCACTTGCTAGGTTCTGTGGATTGAATTATTCATATGGTGGCAATAGTCAGATGATCTAGGCCAGAGAAATTAGTTTTCTTGCAGGACTCAACCTGATGTGGCAACATGCTGTTATGTACCACACCAGAATTAGCAGCTGCTGCTTTTTAGAGAGGCATTGCTTTACTGCCACCAAATGGCTCTGAATGTTTCAGAGGCAGCTGATTGCCTGGAGAAGGTGGTGCCATTGGTTTGCAGATGGAAACCAAAAACTGATAGCAAAAACAGAACCATGCCAAATGAATGAGGAAATGTAGACTGCCTTAATTCTGAATGTTATAGCAGATTCTCCCTGTACTGGTATTTTTTCATTTTCCTCTTTTCTGCCTAATATGGACCACCTCTGCTGGGCTAAGGTTACAGCTATGTAAGGGTGGATTCCTCTAGTTGAGTCACACATGTGGCTGGGCACTTAGAGCCTGCCCCTCACTTCAATGTTGTAGTTGCCTTGCCAGTAATCAGAGAAGCTGTGAATCTGGGAATGCAGGTCATGTTGCAGAGGAAGCCCTGCCTACTGTGCACAGTAAAATATGAGTATTTACACTTTTGCTTATCACTGGAGACATGAAAGCACTAATTCAAAACATTATATCCCTTTAATTTCTCCAGAGCTGCTGCTGCTTTTCTTCTTCTCCCTTCCCTACCAGCATATACTTTCTCAGAAGAATTTCTAAAACTAAGGCCATGTGAAAAGCAGATTTTTGCTCTGAAACCAGCAGACTATATTTTATGCATCAAAAGGAGACTCTGGGACTTGCCCACACTCAAAATCAAAGTCGAGCTCCCAGTAATTGCAGGAAGAGTCAACCTCTCAGTTGTAGAGGTTGTAGAGGCTCCAGAAATATAGTAGGGCTCATAGGCTCTTGCTAGTCTCATCCACCCAGGAGGAAATCTATGGGAGAATACTAGAGCAGGGCTGGACTTTGCATTTGGGATCAAACAGAAGAGGAATTGTTCATCTAAACTGTAGTGTATGTAACCTATCATTATTCCTGTAGTTGAAAGCTCTCTGGTACTAGATGGAGCCTTTCATCTAGCTGTGAAAAGCATAATGAAACTGTGTTGCTAGAAACTGAAGGCAGACATAATTGGTTTATACAGTGAGAGTAATTAATCACTGGAACCAAAGGAGGTTAAGATTCTCTGTTGCTTGTAATCAGGGTGGAATGTGTTTTTATACCTCAGCCACAAATAAGGAGAGTGAGATAGAAATCGTTGTGCTGCACCTTTAGCCTGTGCAGTGCTGGAAACCCCCAAGGAATCTGTGAATGAGTGCTGTCATTTTTTTGCCCCTTCTCCTACACTTGTGTTTGCTGGAAAAGCAAGACGGGAGGGAAATCTGAGTTGAACATCACAGATGAGATTTTAGTCTGTTTCAACGTCTAGTACTTTTTTTTTTTGTTTAAGTTGATTTCAGTATAGTTTCAGAATGAGACTATCATTTTTTCCCCCTTTCTCAAAAAAAAAAAAAAAATGCTCCTAGTTTTCTGAGCAAGCAGCACCCATAATGGAACAAGCAGAAACAAAGCAGATTATGGAAAATATGCTTCACAACACTGAAATAAATTCAACAAGTCCAAGTGCCGAGTGCTGCACTTTGGCTACGGCAATCCCATGCAGAGCTATAGGCTGGGATCGGAGTGGCTGAGAGCTCCCAAACAGAGAGGGACCTGGGGGTGCTGATCGACAGCCACCTGAATATGAGCCAGCAGTGTGCCCAGGTGGCCAGGAGGGCCAATAGCATCCTGGCCTGCATTAGGAATAGTGTGGCCAGCAGGAGCAGGGAGGTCATAGTGCCCCTGTACTCTGCTTTGGTTAGGCCGCACCTTGAGTCCTGTGTCCAGTTCTGGGCCCCTCAGTTTAAGAAGGACATTGAGACACTTGAGCGTGTCCAGAGAAGGGCAACAAGGCTGGGGAGAGGCCTTGAACACAAGCCCTATGAGAAGAGGCTGAGGGAGCTGGGGTTGTTTAGCCTGGAGAAGAGGAGGCTCAGGGGTGACCTCATTGCCCTCTACAACTACCTGAAAGGTGGTTGTAGCCAGGAAGGGGTTGGTCTCTTCTCCCAGGCAACCAGCACCAGAACAAGGGGACACAGTCTCAAGCTGCGCCAGGGGAGGTTTAGACTCGAAGTGAGGAGGAAGTTCTTCACTGAGCGAGTCATTCGGCATTGGAACGGGTTGCCCAGGGAGGTGGTTGAGTCATTGACCCTGGAGGCGTTCAAGGGGAGATTGGACGTGGCACTCGGTGCCATGGTCTAGGCATGGAGTCTGTGTTGATAGGTTGGACTCGATGATCCTCGAGGTCCTTTCCAACCTAAGTGATACTGTGATACTGTAATGGTTTAGGTGCTGTCGCATTGCTTTCCTTATGATCAGAAGCAAATCAAAGCAGCAGTTGTTTTTCCCACCTATTTTAACAACAAACAGTAAAAACTAGCAGTTCTATTTAAAACAGCTCTGAGTGGCACTACAGATCAGACCAGTGAAACATTGTTTGCCTTTCAGGCTATGAACATGTGGAGAGTTTCTTGATTATTCCTTTTCCTAGTAATATCATGTAATTAACTTAGCAACATTCTAAATTTATTAATAAAAGATTTGTGTTTTGTGGAATTATACAAACAAGTTTCATTTTTCCAGGTCTGCATGGAGGAGAAGTGTTAGCAAAAATAAATATTCTAATCACTTTTATCAAAACAAATTGCTAACAATGTCTTTACTATTCTGCACGTGAGAGCTACTTGTGGCATTCATTAATCTAACAGTTTATGATTTTGATTTCCAGATGGAATGATTAGCATTTCTAAGCTTTTTATATTCAAACTGCAAAAATAAGCCTTTTTCAGGGGTCACTGGAGGCAAATAATTTAAGTCTAATGCTTTGCTCAGTTAAACATGGTGGTTCTCAAATAACTCATGTAACATATTCATTCTGATGCCTGTGTTTTGATTGTTATTTAACATTTGTCAGATGAAGGCAGGGAAGTCAACTGCTATTATCCCAAATATTTGCAAAAGTGACTTCTACAATTTTAAGCTTTCCTTTTGTTTTCCTACATCCCTTCCTGACCAAGAGAACCACATCCTGCAATTCTGGAAAACTGTGAAAGGCAATCTTGAGAGGAGTATATTGCATTTATCTCATTTGATGTAAAACAAGTGTCATAGTGTCAGTCAGGGTTGGAAGGGACCACAAGGATCATCTAGTTCAACCCCTCTGCCATGGGCAGGGACACCCCACACTAGATCAGGCTGGACAGAGCCTCAGCCAGCCTGGGCTTAAACACCTCCAGGGACAGGGCCTCAACCACCTCCCTGGGCAACCCATTCCAGGGCTTCACCACTCTCATGGGGAAGAACTTCCTCCTCACCTCCAGCCTGAATCTCCCCACCTCCAGCTTCATTCCATTCCCCCTAGTCCTATCACTACCTGATATCAAAAACTAATGGTGAAATCTCTTTGAGCAGCACTGGTGGATTATAGTAGTGACTAGATATTCTTAAAGAAATTTTAAAGCAACACCAAATTATTTCGTTTTTATCAGTTGTAAGAGGAGATAGAAATGGATGAAGTTAACTGGGTTTTTATTTATGTCTATTATTATATTTAAATGGAAGGTGTTTAAAAGGTCTAGTGAGGATCTCCTGGTGTACCTTGTAGAAAGTTCAACTTTGTTTCATTCTTTCTAGCCTAATTCTTGCATGCATCTGCTGGAGGGAATGGTGAAAGCTCTGTGAGGTATCTTGCTACGTAAAACTCACGTGATTTCCCTTTCTTCTGCATGAGTCTTTCTTTCAATTTGAAAGCATGAGATCTTCTAGCCTTCTACTTGCAAAAACACTTTGATTGCTTTTGCTATTTCCTAGTTTTAAATACTCATCCTTATTCTATCAAATTAAGAAACTGTGTAGTGATTCTGGTGACCACATCCTTATTGCAGTGTCAGTTGTCTAACAAAAGAAATTCCTTCCTTACCTCAAATGGTTCCTTGGAAAAGGGAGTTGTGCATGAAACGTCCTTCAGATACCAGCCAGCTGTTGTTCTTCCATGAGAGCTTTGTTTCTCTGGGATTTACAGCAGTTTGATGCAGCTTGATGTGAAGCTAAGTGCTTTAAACTAAGTGACATGTTATTACATGAAATCTGATTCTGACATGCTAAACTGTTGCACTCTGACTAGTGCTGTTGAACAAGCCTGTTAAATCCAAGAGACTGTGGTGTTTGGGCAACCTAAACACCATTTTTTGAGGTTGTGGCCAACAGCCTGAGAAGTGATTACAAATCAATGTAGGCAAAACAGTGAGTGATGTTGCTGGAGCAGCGAGAACGCAAATCTTTCCCCTTTCAGGAGAGAGCAATAAAGTTAGTAGCAAAGCTGCAGCACGACTGAATTGCTACAGCAAGACACTGTTGAAAGGAATAGAGATTTTTATTTTTCCTTTACAAGAGAGTTAACTGTCTGAGGGGGTAAAAAGCTGTGAAATTTCTGCAACCTGTGGATCCTCTGTAGTTTCCAAAGGAAGGATGCTGCCTTGATTTTGAAAGAGAGAGGGGCTGATAAGGGAAGAGAGTCTGCAGTTGCAGACTTTATACAAAATTTTCAGTATCTGTGCCTTTCTTTTTCCATCTTTTAAAAATGCATCCAACCCATTTTTTACAGAAATCTTCTCAGAATTTAGTGAGTTAGTGTCAGAAAATTGCTTTCAGTCTTTGCTAGGTGGTTGATAAATAGGTGACAATACCTGAAAGCTTTTGAATGTGGACTGAGTAATGTTCCAAAGTACATAATTTAAAGAAGAAGCATAGGAAGAAAATGAGTTGATAAGTTACAAATCGGATTACTCCTTATTATGTATCAATAATTATTGACTGTCTATCAGTGGGCCTACGAGTAGTTTGATCAGCATTCAGTTTCTACAACAAACAGAATAAGGTCTCAGGTCTTCACAATTCCTCAGTTCTGTGTAAAAGCAGTAGTCAAATATACCGATCTAGGGAGGAATATTTTTGCTCTCTTTTTCTTTTACATCTTCAGAAGTGCATGGCAGAAATTATTGTTTTCTTCAAATTCTGTATCAGTGTGAGTACCATAAACTCAGCACAGCTTTATTAAGTGGGGTCTGTGAGTGAAAAACACGCAAAGCTCAGAATTCCATCCCATCATGCTGTAGGCTGAAGGCTTGCAAAGCTATCCCACAGCCTCTGACAACTGATCAGTTCACATTTTGCTTTGCAAAAAGTACTTACTTTTTCTGTGCTTCCTGTTCCAGACATTAAGTTTTCCTTTGCAAACTTTGACTCTCCACATTATCCTAGCTCCACCTTTGGGCTGAAGTGTAAATTTTCTTAAACTCATTTGAAACTGCTGCTGTTCAGCATTAAAATTATACTAAGAACTGCACTTGTGAAAAAGCAGAAGCAGTTTTGTAGGGATGGTTTGAAGAACTACATTCAAGGTTTTACAGGCACGAAAAAGGTACCTTTTGAGGGGTAACTTTGTAAATGGGACCAACACTGTCTTCCCTTACATTTCATTTGGTAATGTTTAGGTTTTAAAGCCTGAAGGTTTTAACAACTGGGTCACCCACGTTGGAGATTGTATAAGAAACTTATGTCATTCTACATACAAACAGGGGAACAGCTAATCAAATTATCTGTGTTTAAAAGTGCATCATTCTATGCATTGTGTTTTGGACATCGCTTCATAAGGTTTTCACTGAGTGATATTGGTTTGTTGGTGGTGTTTAGGGGTGTTGGTTGGTTGGTTTTTGTGGTTTGGTTTTTGGTTTTTTTTTAGAATGCCTGGTGAAGCATTCAGTTGCTCAGATATTCCAATTTAATGAGGGAAATTTTAGCAACTTCTTTCCAAATCCTTCTAAGTTTAGGGATTTTGTTTTTCTTTTAATTGTGGGACTCTAGAAAAAAAACCCAAAACCACCTAGTGAAAAGTCAAATTAAATTAATAGAAAAACTGTTAATGTTATTAACTTTTCAGAGAGCTCTAATGGGAATAGAGACTCTGAAGAACTATCTCTGAATTCTCACATTCTGCAAAATTAGCATTCTAAATTAAAAATGATTAAGAGCACACCCTTCTGGCACTACAGATGAGCTTTAAATACAAAACATTTGTGTTTATCTGTGTGCTGTTTCACAATTATTCTTAAAAATCATAAGAAAGAGAGTGAATTTCTACACCCCCCCCCCCCCTGAAAAATGTTGATAACAGAACTGAAAAATAAACCCCACATTTATTCCTTGTTTAGACCAAAGGGAAACCACTTCTTCTCCAGTGCGTGGATATATATCTAATTTGGTTGTCTGGTTCTAACACAAGCAAACTCATTAAGTTAGGAGAGAGGAAAGTAAAAATACATCTTTAATAAATGCAGTTATTAATTTTGTGGAATTTAAATGAGGATGAGAATTGAATACAGAGTTTGATACCTCTGTGTATATACAGTTGCAGATAATTTGCAGCATAAAGTTCTGAAAATTAGTTTTCTGATGAACGAGGAGTAATTTCATGATAAAATGGCAGCTACTTTGAGTCTTTAGCCATTCCTCATGTAAGAAAAAGAAGTCTGATTTTTTTTTTTTCTCAATGCTTTGTTTAAAAAAAAATTATGTTAATAATGTTGGAGTTGTGGTGCTCAGCTCCTGGGTTCTGGAAAATACTGGACTTCAGCAAGGCCTTTGACACCATCCCCCATAGCAAACTCCTGGCCAAGCTGTCAGCCCATGGCTTGGACAGCAGCACTCTGAGCTGGGTTAGGAACTGGCTGGATGGCTGAACCCAGAGAGTGGTGGTGAATGGTGTCACATCCAGCTGGCGGCCAGTCACTAGTGGTGTGCCCCAGGGATCAGTGCTGGGCCCTGTGCTCTTTAACATCTTTATTGATGATCTGGATGAGGGCATTGAGTCTATCATCAGTAAATTTGCTGATGACATCAAGCTGGGGACAGGAGTTTGTCTGCTAGAGGGTAGAGAGGATCTGCAGAGGGACCTCAACAGGCTGGACAGATGGGCAGAGTCCAACGGCATGAGATTGAACACATCCAAGTGCCAGGTTCTGCACATTGGCCACAACACCCCCATGCAGTGCTACAGGCTGGGGTCAGAGTGGCTGAGAGCAGCCAGGCAGAGAGGGACCTGGGGGTGCTGGTTGATGGTAGGATGAACATGAGCCTGCAGTGTGCTCAGGCAGCCAGGAGGGCCAATGGCATCCTGGCCTGCATTAAGAACAGTGTGGCCAGCAGGAGCAGGGAGGTCATTCTGCCCCTGTACACTGCACTGGTTAGGCCACACCTCGACTACTGTGTCCAGTTCTGGGCCCCTCAGTTTAGGAAGGAGGTTGACTTGCTGGAACGAGTCCAGAGAAGGGCAACGAAGTTAGTGAGGGGCTTGGAACACAGCCCTATGAGGAGAGACTGAGGGAGCTGGGGCTGCTTAGCCTGGAGAGGAGGAGACTCAGGGGTGACCTTATTGCTCTCTACAACTACCTGAAGGGGGGTTGTAAACAGGCAGAGGTTGGTCTCTTCTCCCAAGCACCCAGCACCAGAACAAGAGGACACAGTCTCAGGCTACACCAGGGGAAGTTCAGGCTGAAGGTCAGGAGGAAGTTTTACACAGAGAGAGTGATTGCCCATTGGAATGGACTGCCCGGGGAGGTGGTGGAGTCGCCGTCACTGGAGGTGTTCAGGAGGAGACTTGCCAGGGTGCTTGGTTACATGGGTTAGTTGATTAGGTGGTGTTGGGTGATAAGTTGGACGCGATGATCCTGAAGGTCTCTTCCAACCTGGTTTATTCTATTCTAAGTTTCTTATATATTCTGTTGTGACGCTGAAAGTCTAGGTCCATAGCTCTAAAACTTTGGTCCTCCTGTAGATACCTTCCAGAAGTGCACAAAAGAACTAGAGTTGACCAGAAATCAGTTGGTAATCATCAGGAGTAGTCCTAGTAAGTGCAGAAAGAGGTGATGGATGTAACTATAAAAACTGAGAGTGACTTAAGCACCTCTCCAAGTGAGTGGACAATTTCACACTTGGAAGTTGTTCTCTGCTAGGGGAAGAGCAGTAGGAATTACTCATAATGGCAAAAGGAAATTAACTGTTTGCAAAATTAGAGGTATAATGGTGCAATCTTAGAAAGTTATGGTATAAATGGGAGACTCATCTTTCTGAACAGGCTGACTTTGGCCAGAAGTTTCAATTCAGCTGGCATTTGCATGGTTTTATTGGAGAACAAGTTTATGTCCACCTTTGTTTTCTGTGCGTCATGGGTTAAGGCTTATGCCACGGAGTACAAGCCTTCAGAGGCTCGATGGGTCCAGGGAGTGGACAGGAAATTGTAAACTTTTGGTGTTTCCTTCCCATAATTCTGTTATCTCACTCTATTCAAGCTGGCAGCAAAGCCAGCTCTGTCTCTTCTCTCTCCATCTCAGGAAGAACGTGCGTCTTACAGTTTGTGGGGAGATAGTTTTCTGGCTGGCAAGGAATTTGCAGCTGCATAATTTGGTCTGGTAAAGCAGCGGTAGACCTGAGGTCAGTGGGGAGGGCAGTTTAGCTGCTCTTGGGCCTGCTGAGATTGAAGGGGGTGGGAGGTTTCTGGAATGTTTTGGGCTGTTTGGCCCAGGTGAAGAACTGAGCCTAGTTTGTGAATGTATTCCTTCTACCTGAGTACCTTTTGTATATATTTGTAAATAGAATTTCTAGTTAAACATCCAATCAGTGTGGAACATTTTTATCTTAGGATGGGGTAAAAATCTTTTCTGTCCTTTTGCCCTGGGCAACTCATGGCTCAAAACCAGGACATTGTGGTGCATATTTCCTTTTGGAGGTTACTCCTGAACAATCAACAAGTAAAATACCATTTTTCATTCTACCCTGTTTCAGTTTTGAGTACCCCAAATGCTTGCACATGTATGTGAAACCTTAGAGCAATGAGGGACTATGAATTGAAGATATAATTACCTGAAAGTAACCAATTTTCAATGTAATTTTAGTTTCTGTAGTAAGGCATTTAGTTGTTATTGAAAGTTACAAACATGGGAATAACCCTGCTGTAACATCATTCAGAATATGGAATGGGAGCTGTCAATCTACAATAAGCTTTTTCAGACTAGAGTTCTCTGAACTCAAGTAATAGCAATAAATGACTTGAAAACATCTGTTCACGTCAACAGCGCTCTTCTGTAGACACTGTGGGACATAAACATTTGTATAAAGTTTTCTAGACAAACATTCCACAACATAATTCCTTTCTGATATAATATCAAGTAGAATAGAAATAGAATAGAATAAACTGGGTTGGAAGAGACCTTCAAAATCATCCTGTCCAACCCATCATCCAACACCACCTAATCAACTAACCCATGCAACCAAGCACCCTATCAAACCTCCCCCTGAACACCTCCAATGATGGTGACTCCACCACCTCCTCGGGCAGCCCATTCCAATGGGCAATCACTCTCTCTGTGTAAAACTTCCTCCTGACCTCCAGCCTAAACCTCCCCTGGTGCAGCCTGAGACTGTGTCCTCATGTTCTGGTAGTTGCATTGCATTTGACTGAGCTTTTACTCACTTATTCTTCTATTAGCAAATGGACGACCTGGTAAATGTTTGGGTTTGAATCTAGTTGGAGTGTTTTAACTTCTGTTATTAAATGTGTGTGTGGAAAGTATACAGTACCAGACCTAAAAAAGAAATATTAAATGTCAGAGCTGCCTTCTTCTGAATCAGACAAATAGCAAAGCCTATTGAAACTACTCACTGTTTTGAGATTGTTGTGGTCAGACTTGCAGAAGGAACAGAAATAAAATTGCAGCTACTTTCCTGATGGCCTGCATTGTTTACAGGGCTTTCATGAGTTCTCCTGTCAACTCCTGTTAACCAGAAGTCATTGTTTCCATTGGAAACACTTGA
Source organism: Melanerpes formicivorus (assembly GCF_026170545.1). NCBI lineage: Eukaryota > Metazoa > Chordata > Aves > Piciformes > Picidae > Melanerpes > Melanerpes formicivorus. Next base: position 20,113,956 of record NW_027142364.1, on the reverse strand, counting down.
CAACTAGAAGCGTTTGGTTGCACTGGGCCTCATTACTTATGTTTTGTTACCTTGTGATAATACTGTAATAGGTCATTACTGTTCTTGTTATAGAGAAAAGGATTTAGTTAGGTGATACATAGCGACTGTTTCTGTTGAAAATGTTTGCACCTTGAAGCTGCGATGCCTCATCACATCATTAAAGAACAGTTCCAGGAAGAAGAAAACCATATTTACTAGAAACTATCAGGATGGAATGGCATCTGTGTGTTTGTGAGTCAGTCTTAAATATGATAATGGCAACACGAAAAATGAGCAGTTTCTGGCTCAATTGATGGTGGTGAGGGGGACTCTGTCCAGCATGGACCCTGCTATTTTTGTGAAGGGCATGAATTTTCATTACTATTGCTGCAGAATGCACAAAAATGTGGAAAAAGGCCAAGGTGACAACAGTGACTTCAGGTTTGTTTATTTCCATCTCAGCATTTAACAACACTTAAACAAGTGGTTAATCTCTCCCTAGATTTAAAATCATAGTTTAAAGAAATCTCTCATACAAGCATCTGGACCTGCACACCATAGAAACTCTTTACAAAAGAGTCTTTTAATAAAAAACACTGCTGCAAGATTTATTGTAGTGGTTCTGAAATTGCACTGTTATTATAAGGGTTAAGGCTCAATTGTTCACTCTCCAGCACCAATAACTTTCTCATTGGAATCTGAAAATAAACCCCTATGAATAAAATGACAGCGAAGACTGAAGCTGTTTTCTTGAGACAGCTAGCCATTTTATACAGAAGCTATTCTGAAGTCTTATGCTGTAGTTCTGCTGAAAAATTGCTCTGGCTTGCCAAATATCTTAATGACTTTTCTCTCAGCAGTTGGTAATGGTGAAATGTTATTCTAGTAACCATAATGTCTCTCATAAAACAATTGCATACAATATGTACTGTACTTCTATTTTAGCGAGCGCTTCCATCGGGCTTGTACCACCAGTAGCCATTTAACATTTCGTAGCAAACTGCTTACCAGTCCTTCAGCTGTAATATTGCAGAAACAGTGAAGAAATGCGTGATTAAAAGCATTCACAGAGTGTGGACCACTTAGTACTACCCTATCTTGCAAGATAAACAAGCCTTCACACATGTAGGCGCTCATCATATAAATGACAGTTCTATGTGGTCATTTAATTTTACGATCTCAATTCTCGCATATATTGCTAACATAAATATAGCCTTCTCCTGCAGGGAGGTCTGCTGGGTGTTATAAAATCAATAAGACCTCAATGGGTTCAAATGGACATCTTTTATAATTATTGCTATAAAATTTCTTGACAATGCATTTTGTCGTCCAATGGGTAAAGCAAATGATTTTCTGAAAGGATGGGTTTTGACAAAGAGAGCAACATAGCTTCGGTGTTTGTTGCTGTGTTGGAGTATATTTAAATTGCCCCCGTTACTCTTTTACCTTTTGGACAGAAGCCAATATCCTGGAATAACTTTTTACAACGAGACACCACTCGGTGTGTGGCTGTATTTTCAGTTGTTTTCTGGTGTGGCGAGACAATGCAGGCTATCTAGGGGGAAAAGATTAATTTGCTATTTAATGCAATTAAATTCTATTTGCCAAGCAATTCTTTTTACATGCCCTTGAAAAGACTGGGGAATCTGAAGAGGATGAGGGCAATAAATGTATTCCCAGAAGTGGTTTTAAGGGAAGGAATAGACTCGTCTGTGCTGGAATTCAGGATAGTACTATTGGCTGCAGATCACCAGGAGAGACCCTGGCACATCTTTCTTATATTCCTCAAAATTGTTTCCCTTTGACCTGTGTCTGAAAAGGAATTTCTCTTCCATTTATAAACGTTTCCATAATAAAAAGTCTATTAAGTTCCTTTTAGAAAGCTGAATAGCAAAATTTCTCTTTCTGTGCCTGAGCTGCCTCTGGAACATTGGCTTTGCCTACAGAGTGCCTGAGTTGCACAGCAGCACAGCTGAGCAGCTCTATGTGCTTGCCTTGGGGGACCACCAACAGAATGCAGAGAACATGATTTTCCTGCTCGTGGTCAGGAGCTGAAGTTTAGAAGGCTTGAGTGGTGGTGTCTGAGAACTGATTCAACCATTTCATGCCTTGATTTACTTAGCTATTGATTCAATTCCTGTAAAATTTGTTGTTGTTTCAGACTAGTAGTGAGTTTTGCATTCATTAAAACAGGACAGTGTGGATTTAATTCAAATGACAATGACTGATGCTAGCTTATGACCTGGCTCCGCTTGTCCATCTCAGAATGGACAGGGGAAGCCTACAAATAAAGGAGTTCTATGCCTTGCTCCCTTTGATTTTGGTTTTCTAACAAACATCTCTTTCACACAACAATTTATTAAAGCTATGTGTGCATTCTTATGTTATTTGACTTGCTTAATGTCAGTAAGGGTGTGATTCTGATATCTGAACTGTTTCATAAGTGCTGCAGTATTGCATACATCATAGCAACAGAAATATAGAGCTAAATGTATATTGGAGCAGGAAGTGCAAGAGTAATATGCATTTACCCCAGGAGTTAATTGAGTGGTTACTACATAATTATAGTAATGAAGTTGCAGGTTTGCAGTTGATAAATAATGGCACAGTTACCTTTGACAGACTTAGGGAGTAAATAAGTTAACTTGTTGCCACTACTGTGTTCATTAGAAAAAGGTCTAGATAAAAGCCAAGCTAACAGTATATTTATTAATGTATATGTTTTTGGATGTTACCAGCTCTTATTTTTGATGTTTTTTTTCCTATGCGGTTCTAAAACCATTACATTAATTGTTTTTCTTACCTGAAATGAGAGCCAAATACCTTCAAATACATTTACCTATGAAGTAATTAAAATAAAAGTAGCTACTGACCATAGCAAATAAGCAAACATCTTCTGCATGAAAATGAGCAATGATAAGGAAAAAATTGTTATGCAAGAAAGCAGTAAGGGATGGGGGAGGGGGAAAATTTAGTTGTGGTTTCTTAACTGGCACCTTAGCAAACCTAATCAATTATTCTGAGACATCTCACACATAAATATCTGCTGCTATAGCTTGGAGATATTTGTTAAGAAGATTGTCAGACTTTTGCATAAAGTGTCAAAGCTATCTTATTCCATCCTTGTTTCCAGGAAGAAGTAACTTACAGGGATTCCAAGCACTTTGGGAGGAAGTTTCTCACTGTGTAGAAGGATCTTTATTTATGCCTCCCACAAGTATTACCTCTTTTCTCATATTCTTGCTTGGGTGAGTGGACAAAATAGGGGTGAGCAAATGTGTAATTCCTAAGCAGATACAAGCAAGCAAAACCACACACACACACAAAAGAAAAGAGAAAAAATAGAAAAAAGGAAAAGAAGGAAGGGAGAACTCAGCCCCAGAGATAAGTGAGAAAATGTCAATAGCTTAACTGAAATCTGAACTGTTTATTTCCAATAAGAAGCATTCTCCTGCTTTTCAAAATTGTGCGCTACAGGTATAGAGATGAAAGACACCAAATGTTTGATGCTGAGATCAGTACACCTAGGTTCAGTCTTGAAATTATGTAAGTTGATTTTGTTTGTAAGTTGATTTTATGTAAGTTCGATTTTATTTGTTGTTTGTTTGGCTTGTATTTCTTGGTAAGGCTATTGTTCACTGTGCACAACATCCAGGACAGGGGTACTCAAACCCAGTTTTCTGGTATAATATCAGCTGCAAGTAGAAGCTTCTGATCATGAGCACATCTGCAGCATGTGTTTAGCTAGACTCTGTTCACCTGCCCTTGCTGCTTTGTCCAAGGGAGTTGCATACCCTCTTGGTACCCACCCACTGTGAGATTCACTGGTCTAAGCTTAGAAAGATGTTTGGCTATATAGCTGGGATTGTTTAGCCTGGAGAAGAGGAGGCTCAGGGGTGACCTCATTGCCCTCTACAACTACCTGAAAGGTGGTTGTGGCCAGGAAGGGGTTGGCCTCTTCTCCCAGGCAACCAGCACCAGAACAAGGGGACACAGTCTCAAGCTGGTTTAGACTCGAGGTGAGGAGGAAGTTCTTCACCGAGCGAGTCATTCGTCATTGGAACGGGTTGCCCAGGGAGGTGGTTGAGTCATCGACCCTGGAGGTGTTCAAGAGGAGATTGGACGTGGCACTTGGTGCCATGGTCTAGTCATGGGGTCTGTGTTGATAGGTTGGACTCGATGATCCTCGAGGTCTCTTCCAACCTTAGTGATGCTGTGATAGAGAATCATAGAATCACCTGGGTTGGAAGGGACCTCTAGAGGTCATCTAGTCCAACCCCCCTACAGTGAGCAGGGACATCCTCAACTATCGATCAGTTTGCCCAGAGCCCCATTGAGCCACACCTTGAATATCTCCAGGAATGGAGATATTGGTAAATAGCCTGATAAACCACTTGTGTCACATTGTAATGTACATGCCCAATGCATCCTACCTTTAGAAAAACTAGAAAATGTTTATAGAAGCCAGTAATGTACTTAAGCAATTTCTATTTATTTACTATTCAAGCATGAGTTTTCTCCAGCAATTGTCTGCACCAAAAATACAGGAGTGTAAAATTAAATAGTAGCCAAAGCAGTAGGTCAATTTTCAGACCACATGGTACTTCTGCTTAATGTTTTCTGTTTAAAAGAAAAAAAGTAAAGAAAAGGAAAAGCAAATGCGATGGTTGTGGCAGTGCCTGTATAAACAAGCTTAATTTAAATTATGCAAAAATATGCAACTTATTTTCCCTATGCAAAGTAAATATACATTAGAAGCTACAAGAGTTTCCATAACAAACCATTTAGTTTTGTGGAAGTGCTGACACTGCTTGGTAGGAAAGTGGATTTTGCTGCTTTGCTCTGAAGACAGGGAGGTCCAGACTGTAGGGAAACAAAACACATTTTCCATGGACTTCAGAATTCAACTCTCTCTTCCTTTTTCATTTCAGTGAAGGTAATTCTGCAATGGTGACTTCTATGGATCTCAGCTGTGGCAATCTGATTTCAGGTGTTGGGTCCCAAACCTAGGGGCCTTGGCTGCACAGACTGTTAATATTCTGGAAACTTTTTATTTGTATTGTTCAGTAAAACTTCCCAAAGTATTGCTGGTCTGCATTTCCAGTGTCAAATTCCATTTAACATGTACTAAGTACTGCTGTTTGTTGGCTTAATCCTGGTTTTGGTGTTATTTCACAGCAAAGACTCTCCTTTTAGTGTAGTGGCTGTTTCCAGATCTTCAGCTTGTCAGCATTTAACCCTCTCTTGCATCTCTGTAATTATTTCCAGCTGCTGCAGTGCATATGTATGGCAGCTCTCATGGCCTGCAGTGTGGAAAGAAAATAGAATCAGACATTCCATAGGGCTATACAGCATCAGCCTTTAACTGAGTCTGGTTCTAGGGGTTTCTGGAGTCTAAGTGCAGGCAGTAACAGGGGAGTTTTGGAGGGCCTAATGATTCTTCAGATTTAGAAAATGCATATTGAGAGCTATCACCAATCTGGAGTCACTAGACAGATTTCAGTAGATTTTGATAGGATCCAATTGAGCCCACAGGACATTAAGATGATTTTCTGCATATATACTGCTTTTCAAAAGGCTTGCCTTTTGGGTCTCTGGGGATATAAAACATTCCCAAAATAGTGAAACATCCCAGCAGAGGAAAATTAACCATTTCTATTTACATTGCAGGGAACATAGCCGGATGTAATGCAATTTATTAAGGAATTGACAGTAATAAAGAGGCAGGCAGTCTTCCAAAATATCATAAAACAGGGGGGAAAGCTATAAAGCAATTTGCAATACTGTGACAGCAGTTTTTGTCTAAACTTTTATGTGCAAGCAAAATTATCTCCCTTTACAATGAGTCTATCTTCAAGTCTCAGTCAAACCCATACAAGCAAAAGCCAAACCTAAAGATGCCCATGCAGGTTTCACAGGGCTCCTGCCCATGTTTTTGCTCACTTCAGTGCCTCTTATTTGTATAATGTGTCTTAAGTATGCTTAAGCTTATATGAAAGACTCAGGACTTGATTCCCTGACTTCTGCAGTGCAACTTGGAATAATTGAACTAAAGTCAATGGCCCATATCTTGCCACCAGTTCTTAAACAGAACATCCAAAGTCAGCAACACAGCATGATTCAAAGAAGTTAGAAGGCTGCAAGCAAAAATGTTTAGTTTATTTTTCCTTTTTATTCCCCCCCCAGAATACCTTGTGTGTGGTTCTATAAAATAAGATTATCACAAGTGACTCCAATCAGAATGGCATCAGAAATGGGTCTTAGAGGTTTGAGTAATGTTCCTGAGCTTCACTGGCAGTAAAACTAAATAACTTTTAATGAACACATATTGAGAGCATATGAAAGATGTATCTCCGTGCTTCGCTCAAAAAAGTTTTCCTTACTTTTTGTCAGCATGGAGATAAGCTATAGTGCTGCCAGGACAACCTTTATATTCATTATGAGTTACAACTGCCTTTTTTCTTATCCCAACAGAAGCAGCAGCTTGCCAAGACATCATTGAACGCCATTCACCAGCGCTGCTACCGACGTGCATGAACAGGAAGCAGGAGTGGTTATTTCAGAAGGAGGTCAGTGTTTCAAAGGAAATGGTCAGTACCTGGACTGTGAGATAGCACTGGAGGCAGACTGTTTAACATGCCAGGGAAGTGAAGAAGTTATGAAGAAGCAAGTGAAACTAATGACTGGCATATCTTACCAGAGCTAAAAAAAAACCTTAGAAGAAAATAAAACTGTTCTGTTTCTTCTTTGCTTAATTTTAAGGCTGCATATGAAATAACTGCCAGAGGCTTGCTATAAACCCTAAGGTATGAGTCACCACTCATGATATGAAATAGAGACAGAACTGGATGATGTGATCCAGTGCTGTACTGCATAGAGCTGTGCATGCACATGATTGTGATGGTGTTCTGCTGGCATATATTGTTGTAACCATACAGAAAACAACAGAGTTCCTTCATCAGAAGGCTCCTTTCCCATTCCAGGAAAATTATGCAAGGCAACAAAAATGCTGGAAAAGGGCACAGTGTGCGTGCTAGCTGATGAGGTGGGATGCAGAGTGTATGGTAAGAACAGGTGGTCAATGCCAGTTCAAGCTGCACAAAAATAGTACTCATTTCTAATGTGTAGAAAATGCTGTTTTCTCATTGCATTTAGACTACTTTAATAGACCATATTCTTGGGGGATCCTGTAAGCAGTTTCCTGTGCTCATACTATGAAGAAGAGCTGTAATTTAGCTGCAAATGCTCACTGTGGAGTTCTCCTGTGGTAGGAGAATTCTCTGCTGGGTGTTATCAAGCCAAATGTGGGTCTACACTTCTGGTACTCTCTCACAGCTCTGCAGAGGCAATGTAACAATGATGTGAAAAGAAAGGAGATCCCTGCCTACCACACTGCACATATCATCTGTCAAAATGGGGCCAGCCAAGGATGTTTTATTCTAGAAGCAATGAGCATGGGCATGTGAGAGTAAGTTATACTGTAATTTCAGTGTCCCAGCTGTCCTACTGCAGCTGCCAGAGATATATTCTTCTGCTGTGGTAACAGTGAGGTAGCCTGAAGCTCTAAGCTGCCTTAGATAAACCACGTACTGAGACAGTGTCCCAGCTTTTCCCCATGATATACGTAAGGATACTTGCACATTACCTGTAGCATCACACCAGTTCAAACCTGCACCAGAAATCCCACAGAAGGGGAGAATTCCCTCACAGCCTTTTCCCACTTTCTGCAACAAAGAGATTGAGGGCTGAGGAGTAGCCTGCATCTATCCCCACCCAAGCATAGTTACATACTTTCAGGTGTTTTACGTATTTTTCTATAGCTGGCACATAAGAGGTGAATTAAATTTATATCTTAAAAAAAATGGTTAACATAAAATATTAGTGAAATGAAAATTCTTAGTAGTATTACTTTATCTTCATTTTTTTTTTCCCCCTGAAATTTGGAGGGCCAAGATAAATTTCCATTTGCAAAGATGCCTGTGCTTACAGCAGGCCAGGAGCTAGCTGTTCAAATCAAGGCCAGGAGCTAGCTGTTCAAACCAAGCCCAGAAGCTGAGCATTTCTTGTAGCCCTGCAAAGCAGAGTTTATTAGTTTAGGTATGTGGCTCAGGAAATAAATGAAACTACATTGGAAGCCACCAATCTGGAGTGCTGGTGGGGCGAGCGTGGGCCTTTCAAAAGACAATGTCAAAGTACCCTGTGAATTTCTCCGGCCCTTTAAAGCCTGTAGAAAAGGGATGGTGTGGAATTCTCCTCTGCCACCTAGGCTGCCCTGATTCGGTGAAGCATCTCTGCTCCCATGTGGAGGCACTCTTACTCCTCCAAACTGTAATCGTTTTTTTTGTCCTGAATATTATTTATGTTCTCTGTACATAGGTTTGTGTCAGTGACAGGAACAGAGAGAGACAGAGCCATCTTGTGGAAGACTGCTTTAATATATTCCACTTTTAGATGCCAGGCACTGCAGAAGCTTTTTAATTCTATAGACCTTATTTTTTTTTTGTGATGAAAGACGTCAATTGCAAGTGAGCATCCCATAATATTTATACCAACACGTCAGTTGCTGCACAAAGGCATATTGAGTGAGCAGGGAGTGATAGTGCTCCAACATTTAGCTGCTGGCACTTGATGCATGTGAACAGTGTGTACTTTCGCCCTATCTTGAACTACACAATCAGCAGTTTCTTCTCTTCCTTCCATATTGCTTCTGTGCATAGTTTAGATATTAAATATATGTCTTGATTTGCTTTGTAACAGACTGCAAATGAAGCTTCACTGCCTCATCTTGGAAATGTGCAGTGGAAGCAGAGTTGAAAATAATATTTTTCCCTTCATTGTTACTGCTTTCGGTTGAATAAATGCACAATTCTCCCAGACTACAGTGAACATTAAAAAGCTGTTCTCATCTCTAGGTTCCAGCCTGAGATGTGCAAAATGCCTCTAATAAAGCTGCAAACCACGTGAAAACAGTGATAAGAGACTCCATGTAGCAGAGAGGGATGCCTGCTTCAAACAAAAGGAAAAGAGCAGAGGACAACTTTCTGGTAAGAGTAGATTATATGGGTCCAGGAATGCCTCGAAAAAGGGAAAAAAAAATGATACCTAGTGTTCTAGCTTCCTCTCCTGAGTTGCTTTTCAACCCCTACATTAAGCGAGGAAGGGTCACTGAATTGCCCTGTGAAAGCAGAGCAAACAGGCTGAATGCGTTTTAGTTGGCCCATTGCATATTCTTTTTGTCAGCCTTCTACCTAAACATCTATGCAGTGATTACCACAACTACCTAGGACCTTAAATGCTGTAGTCAACAGGTTCTCTCAGGATATTAAAACTCTTGTAAATCAAAGATGCAGACCCCTTTCAGTGTGCTTGACTTTGTTACCAATGGGAAAATTAGCTTTGATTTAGCTGAGTTCTTTATAGAATCCTAGAATCATTAAGGTTCGAAGAGACCTCAAAGATCATCAAGTCCAACCCGTCTCCCAAGACCTCATGACTACTAAACTATGGCACCAAGTGCCACGTCCAATCCCCTCTTGAACACCTCCAGGGATGGTGACTCCACCACATCCCTGGGCAGCACATTCCAAAGGCTAACAACTCTCTCGGTGAAGAACTTTCTCCTCACCTCAATCCTAAACTTCCCTTGGTGCAGCTTGAGAGACTTTGTCCTCTTGTTCTGGTGCTGATTGCCTGGGAGAAGAGGCCACCCCCCTCCTAGCTACAACCACCCTTTAGTTAGTTTAAAGGTGCCAGGGGGAAATTCTACATTGTTTTGCAATGGATTCATGAGCTCTGAAGTAAGGAGCTATCAACTTTAAATTCAGTTTAATGTGATCTTTTAATACATCAATAGTAAATACACATTTTGAGATTACTTATTTTTTTTGGCATCCAGAAATAGAACACCCCTTTAATTTTGATGTAGAAATGAATACAATGCTTGGGGGGTTTATCTGTTTTGCTTTTCCCCATCAGCAGTCTGTTGTATTTTAGTATTTACAATACTCTGTTCAAAGTCAATTTTGTTTGGAAGGTGTGTACCTATCGTGTGCCACATTCAAGGTTTGGGAAACCAGACTGCATTGCATGTAGTACTTGCAAACATTAACAGGAATATAGGTTTAGGAAATGGGGGATCGGAAATAATCAACTTCATTATTGTTGCATAGAGCTGACAAATCTGTAATGATGTGATAATGCTGATTTAGAAATGAAATCAGCCATAACATTGGCAGACTATTACTCTTCTATCTCAAAACACAATTAGCCATTCATTTGAAAGAAACCTTCACTGCCAAATGATATAACATTTTCCTTTCTTAGAAAAGCCAAACTGAAAAACAATAATAAACCCTTTTAAATGGAAAGGAAGGTTAAGTATTTACCAATATATGGTAATTGATGAGGCAACCTTGATTGGACCTGCTCTATTAGTAGCAGTTCTCTAGGAAACAGCATTCCCTTCCACTTCATGGGCTACTGCTCTGTAACAGTTGTTCAGCAATACTAAATTCCTTTAGACACAGATCTTCTCCCAGGACATGACTGCTATAACTGGAAATACTCCAACTCTATAGCTGTTGTCCTATGTAGAATGAGCCTTTCAGAATAGTAGAAAACAAAGGCTAATGCTGTGTTGCACTCTGGCTTTTTCTGGTCTTTCACTAGAAGCCCAAAGTGCGTGTGTTGGGCTGTGAATGTCATCACCTATTTCTTGCAAGTATTTCAGATTCAGAAATGTACAGGCTTCTGTTCTTATAAAGCAAAATGCTGTTTCTGGATAGCTCATGTAAAGAGTGATACAGAAATCCTCAGGAATATCTCTCTTCTGAGTGTGACCTGCTTTTGCTTTATTTTTTTTCTTGAATAGTCAGAGATGAAAAGTGATACTACATTTCATTTAAGTTTGGTTATTTGCCTATGCAACATACAGATGCCATAATATTTCCTTAGTTTTTGTCAGATGTCAAGGTACCTGAACTGCTGGTAAATGTTAATGTCTTAAAGATTGCCGTTTTACGGTGCATGTATTGTCAGTTGACACACTAGCAGGTGATTCAAGCAGAACTTGAGCAAAAATGGGGGGGAAGAGGAGTCTCTGCCTCTGCAAACAGCAATGATACTTTAATTCAGAGCAAAAAGAGTCCACCTTAAAAAGGGCTTACAGGTCCAAGATGGTGTGGTGAGGCACTGGCTGTGGCTAAGGGGGCCCCAGGAGGTTGAAAGGATCACTCAGGGTGTCTGCTGTCTAGAGGCTGAGGATGGGGGACTGGTGCTAGATAGGCCTGGGGAAAAGAACTGGATGGATACTGCTCTGAACACAAGTCTAACAAATTGTCAGGGGTAAGTTTTGTCACCCAGAGAAGTCACTCAGGCACGGCTCAAGTGGTATCATGCAGTTCACAAATGTAAAACTGCTTCCAGTGAATACAGAGAAAGTAAGAATGAGTCATGATGAGCTCTCTGCATTATGCTGATATGTATTGTGGGTTTCTTCAAACTTGTGCATTACTGACTGAGTGAATGCAGCTTTATGTCAAGGAAGCCTTTAAAATGGTTTTTAAAGTTAGCAGAAGGAAAAGGAAATTGCTGGTGCAGGGTAAGATAACTCCAAATGCACATCTTTAATTGTCATCATAACAGTCCAAAGCAGGATGGTTTACTTTTTCTAGGGCTCACTTGCTGGGCAGGGAAAAGTGTTATTCTTCTGTCGTGAGGAAAGAGAAGCAGGTTTTAGAGAGATGGGGACAGGGATTTGGAGGGAAGGGGAGAGAGTAAGTGTGGGAGTAAAAAACTGCAGGTTTTTGAGGGCTTGGTGGTTATCCCAGGCTGCACAGGTAGGACAAGTTGACTCAAACACTGTTTAGATAAGAGAATAAATGTATGCCTTTTTTTACCGTGACATTGACAATTTCCATCACTGGGTGAAAGAATAGCAAATGCTTTTCTTTTGTTTGTGAATTGCTCTAAATGGTTGCTGTCATAGTACAATGGAGGGTAAGTCTTGTGAGAAGCTAGTCTAGGGAGTGGCTTATCACCGCCAGTATGCAAAGGATGTGCAATCTAGGCACTAATGCGGTAACTGGTGAGTTGTCAAAATCAATTTTGGGAGAGGTAAAACCCCAAGACCTTGCCAGTGCCACATCATAAATATCAGATCCTGAGAAAGGGCTGGAGAGCACACCCAGTCCAGTCATGGTGACATGAGCAGTACCAGAATAGGGAAGGCAAACGTTCAGTTGCACTAGTGCAGAATGCCCTGCTCAGGGGAGTGCCTTTCAGGAACGTGAAATAAATTATAATCCAACGTTTTCTTTTCTATAGAATTTCACTTAAAACCAGTAAATTACACTGATAGAGTGAGGGTAATATTCAAATATCTAGGCAGTCTTCTTGAATCTCTGTTTCTAATTGATACTTGGGAATGATACATATCCTGTGCAGTGAGTGTTGTTATGTTGTGAGATTATCTAAGTAGGAGTGGTTTATATCCTAAAAAATACTGAGGATCCAGCTTCTTTTGGCTTCCACTCCAGTGCCTCTGTGCTTTGATTTTTATGACTGGTGTGTCATTTGGTAATTAGTATTCTTCAGCTTTCTGTAACATTTGTAATGATGCTGGTGCCTTCTCCTACCAATGACATTCGTAAATAAGTCGACTTAATTTTTTATGCACCTGTCATGTAAACAGATAATCTGATAACCATAGAACAAACTATTATTGTTTGTAATGCTCTTACTCTATAAAAGGATAGAAGGGTGTTTGTACTTCATTACTAAGTTTCTCACATGCCATTGGTTCATCTTCCCTGTCTGGTATCCTGACTGTGGTAGAAGTGAATGGAAAAATACTATTGTCGTCTTTACGGCAAAGCTTTCCAAACAGCCTAGCGCGGAAGTAATTGCAGGCAAATCTAAGGGGTTGTTCTCAGCACTTTAATGGCCTCTACTGTTCCCTGTCTATCTTGAACTTGGGAGCCCACAGCTGGAACCAGGACTCCAGATGTGGCCTCACTATGGCAGAGCAGAGGGGAAGGAGAACCTTCCTCAACCTGCTGGCCACAGTAAATTTGCTGATGACACCAAGCTGGGGACAGGAGTTGATCTGCTAGAGGGCAACGAAGTTAGTGAGGGGCTTGGAACACGAGCCCTATGAGGAGAGGCTGAGGGAGCTGGGGCTGCTTAGCCTGGAGAAGAGGAGACTCAGGGGTGACCTTATTGCTCTCTACAATTACCTTAAGGGAGGTTGTAAACAGGCAGAGGTTGGTCTCTTCTCCCAGGCAGCCAGCACCAGAACAAGAGGACACAGTCTCAGGCTGTGCCAGGGGAAGTTCAGGCTGGAGGTCAGGAGGAAGTTTTACACAGAGAGAGTGATTGCCCATTGGAATGGACTGCCCGGGGAAGTGGTGGAGTCACCGTCACTGGAGGTGTTCAGGAGGAGACTTGACAGGGCGCTTGGTTACATGGGTTAGTTGATTAGGTGGTGGTGGATGATAGGTTGGACACCATGATCTTGAAGGTCTCTTCCAACCTGGTTTATTCTATTCTATTCTACTGAAAAGACCCCAGGAGATCGCTGGTCTTCTTGGCCACAAGGGCACATTGCTGGCTCATGGGGACCTTGTCCACCAGCACTTCCACGTCCTTCTTTGCAGAGCTGCTTTCCAGCAGGCCAACCCCTAACCTGTCCTGGTGCAGGGGGTTATTCCTCCTCAGGAGTGGGACCCCACCCTTCCCCTTGTTGAACTTCATGAGGTTTTCCATCTCCTAACTCTCCAGCCTGTCCAGGTCTCACTGAACAGCAGCCCAACCTGACAGGGTGTCAGCTGCTCCTCTCAGTTTGGTTTTATCAACAAATTTCCTGGAGACCCACAAGTTCAAGGCCGGGCTGAATGAGGTCTCAAGCAACCTTGTCTAGTGGAAGGTGTCCCTGGCCACGGCAGGGAACTCAGATGATCTTTAAGGTCCCTTCCAACCCAAACAATTCTATGAATCTGACAGTCATACAGGATCATGTGCATAATCCAGAATGCCTTGGTCTCATGCTCTGAGTTCTGAACTGCTACCTCAGAGCTCCCTGTGTTCACATGCAGTTTCTCTTATTGATCTGCTCAATAGATGCAGTGGAGGTGATATCAGTGCTGCAGACAGGTTCAGAACAGCACCATTAGCATCCTCTGCAGTCAAGCTGAAGAGATGCTGGAAACATTTTTCCTACCCTCTCTGTCTCTCTAACTACTCTGTCACTCCTAAAGAGCAGCTGCTGAAGGGAAGAAATTCCCCAAATGGCAGGTGTTTTCCAAACATTTTCAGAGGGATGGTTTAGAGGAATAAATGCTCCTATCCCACTGTGTCTCTTCTCCCTGTGCCCGCAGAAGGTCTTCTGCTGACTGTCACATTGCCAGTGTGGCAAACAGGGCTCATTTCAACACAGTAGTTCACTGGGCCATGCTGCCTCTCTCTTACATGTGACTGAGGGAATTGTTTTACAATAAAGTAAACCAGTTGATTTAATTCCCTTGTTCCTCACTCTGCCTCTCTACAGAAATCCACTGAGTACTGGTTAATGGCATGCTAAGGGGAAACAGTATGTAGAAAAGATCTGTGCAAGTGCTGTGGTGCATTTTTTTGCAGGCCACTGCATCTTGTGATTGAGGAAAAGATGTTGTCTAGAAAGGCAATTATTGCATCTCAGGTGTTACAGAATAGAGGTTTCTTTGGGGTAAAAGGAGTGTGTGCTGCAGTTTTCTGACAGTCATACAGCATCCTTCACCCCAGCAGCAATGTCCTCTCTAAAGGGCTTTGAATGCAAGCCAAGATTAGATCAGCATTATCTTGCTCTAATGACAAAGGTTTTAGAGTTTTAGGGAAGTTCTGTCAGCATGCAAACTGCAAAAAAAATCCTAAAATGAGTTACCAGTGTTTAAAATGTGTTGCAGGTACATGGATGTGCTCCTCTCTATTTGTACTCACTTGTCAATTAGCTGTACAATTGTCAAAGCTGTCAAGCCAGAAACAACTGTGCATATTTGAAACTGGAGCAGGTTCATCATATTGGTGAGACTGGACAACTGTTATTTTTATAGATAGATTTTAAAGACTTGGGAGTACTGGTTGATAGTAGGCTGAACATGTGCCAGCAGTGTGCCCAAGTGGCCAAGAAGGCCAATGGCATCCTGGCCTGTATCAGGAACAGTATGGCCAGCAGGTGCAGGGAGGTCATTCTGCCCCTTTACTCTGCACTGGTTAGGCCACACTTTGAGTACTGTGTCCAGTTCTGGGCCCCTCAGTTTAGGAAGGAGGTTGACTTGTTGGAATGAGTCCAGAGAAGGGCAACAAAATTGGTGAGGGGTTTGGAGCACAGCCGTTTGAGGAGAGGCTGAGGGAGCTGGGGTTGCTTAGCCTGGAGAAGAGGAGGCTCAGGGGAGACCTTATTTCTGTCTACAACTCCCTGAAGGGAGGTTGTAGACAGGTGGTGGTTGGTCTCCTCTCCCAGGCACCCAGCACCAGAACAAGAGGACACAGTCTCAAGCTGTGCCAGGGGAGGTTTAGGCTGCATGTTAGGGAGACGTTCTTCATAGAAAGGGCGATTTGCCATCGGAATGGGTTGCCTGGGGAGGTGGTGGAGTCACCATCACTGGAAGTGTTTAAGAAGAGACTGGATGGGGTACTTGGTGCCATGGTTTAGTTGATTAGATAGTGTTGGATGATAGGTTGGACTCAATGATCTCAAAGGTCTGATCTGTTCTATTCTATTCTATTCTATTCTATTCTATTCTATTCTACTTTCAGAATTTCAACTCCCAAGCCTGCACTACAAATGCCGCTTTCAAAGTTCCAATAGCTAACACTACTACTAACCTCACTGTCACCATTCTGAAGGATTCACATATAGTGCAGTAGCTAAGTGGTTGTAGAGTAGCTGCCTACCACAGGAAAAATGCAACATTCAGACCTTTGATATACACTAATTATGATATGAATTGTGTGAATTTCATTTGTACTCATGTATTTATATATATCTCATTAATTTGTTACAAAGAGGGAAAAAATCATTACTGTAGAGTCAAATTGCCTGTAAATGACTTAAGGAATATGCTAATGATCCTGCTCCAAATGAATAATTATAAAGCAGGTGCACTTGAGATGTGATCATTTAACTGACAGCAAGCAGCTTCTAATGTCTTGAATATCCATGATAATGGTGATGTCATAGCAGCCAGTTAAAATCATCGCTCACATCCTCCATTTAATACACAGGAGAACTGTGGGTATAATTCCCATACAGAGCTATTGCCCTGCTTATTTAAGGAGTGGTTAATTTATAAACAAACCAGGAAGTCGCTCTGCAGTGATTTTAATGCAATATGTTTCCTATAAAATGTCATGCAATTGTCTCAGATAGAAAAGAAACATCGATGACAGAAGGCGTTACTGCATCAAACTGATGATACACTTCGAACGAACTGGACTCAAAATCTCCCAGTTTAATAGAGATGTTAATCACCTGCTTTGCTGCTAATATCAAGCTAATTTTTTCACACTTATAATTTTTAAGGCACCTGTAGTTTTGTTCCCTCTGAAGCTGATGCCCGTGAGATTCAGAGATGTATACTCTGGAGTGCAAAAAATAGCCCCTGCCAATAGATGAGTTGTCTCATGGAGCGAGAAAAGATCTATGCTCTCTAAAGGCCAATTTTCTTTTGGGCTTATGTTCCGCTTCATTCTACAGGCCTGTGCAACATGTTAAGCCTTTCAGTTTTCTTTGTGACCACGATCAGATTTGAAGTGTCTACCGTTCCAAAAATGTAAATAACTCTCCCTTGAATGTGCATGGGTTCACAGAAGGCAGCAGTGTGCTGCCTAGGGGTTGTCTCCACAATAACAGCAACGAAACTAGAGCAGTAGCTAAATATAGAACAGTTTTCTTGCATATATTTCATGTGTTGTCATGTAATTACCAATAGATGAAGAATTCAATCTCTGAGCTGCATGAAGGAAAATCTACAGAATTCCCAAGGAAAACCTACAGAATTCCTAATGTAAAAGTTGCTTCCACTTAAGGTTAGCACTGTGTGTCTTGAGAAGAACACTGCCACCTTATTCAGAATAATAGTATTTTATTGATGCAGGTTTTCTAGCAAAAAGAGTCTGTACTAAGAGGGGAGAACTCTTTTGAAGATATTGGTTCCAAAGCGTAATAAAACAGGTGCATCTTAATAGGTCTACCAGGAATGTTTTAGCTGTTAGCATGTTTTAAATGCTTCTGCTGAGAAACCCTGTTTTCATAACAAGGTTGGTGAGTATTAAACCTGTGATAGTTCTTTCTGGGATTACTATAATTCACAAAAACAATAAAAACCTGCTAAAACCCCCACATCTATGTATTTATACATGTTGTAATCCAAGGGTCCCACTGATACTTGTGGTGAAAGGTATGCCTAAGGGCACATAACCCTGCTTGTACATTGCCAGGACTGCAATCTGGTTTATGACAAAACAGATTCATTTATCTCCAAATAAATAAATTACTTTTGTGAACATTTAGAAACATTTGCATAATTAGGCTGTAAGATCTTAGCAGTCTTTTTCATAATAATTAAACTAATCTAATCTTGGACAGGGTAAACAGACTTACTAGGCTGAGAGCAGCCTTCAGGCAAGTAACTTACTACATTCTACAGGAACTGTAAGGCTGATGATGTTTGTTAATTATGCAGAGCTTGTACTCCCCAGTAATAGCAGCGTTTGTATTGCCTGAAGCTTAGATAGCTACTCCCAGGCACATAAAATTAGGATCTGGGTTTTTTTGTTGTTCTTAAAAAACCTCAAACAACAAAACCACAAAACAAAACAAAGAAGCTACTTCAAAATGATTATATGCTTTCAACAAGGAGGCATTAACCTTACAGTGTTGAATCCTAGATCCGTTACAATTGGCTCACACTTCAGTCATGTGGTCCTGATTATCTTTAGAACTGGAGTCTTTCATGCCATCAAGAGACACAGAGTTGTAGGGCTTGGGAAAAGAACCGCAAAAGGTACCGCCTCATTTTCTGGGGACTTCAGGAAGAAAAGATTAAGAATATCAAGTAGGTCTTACTTGGGACAGTTATCAGTCATGCTGTCAATCAAAATAGAGGGACTCTTCACAAGAGTGTCCACTGATAGGACAAAGGGAAATGGATTTAAATTGAAGGAGAACAGGTTTAGAGTGGATCTTAGGAAGAAATTCTTCGCTATGAATGTGTCAAGACTCTGGAATGGGTTGTCCAGAGAGGTTGTGGATGCCCCCTCCCTACAGATGTTCAAGGCTAGGATGATTGGGACCTTGAGTAACCTGGTCTAGTTGAGAGGCATCCCTGGCTATGGCAGGGAGGTTGAATTAGATGACCTCTATGGTCTTTTCCAGCCTAGGCCATTCTATTACTCTATGAAATTTCAGTATTATAAATCAAAAAATAAACACCAGCAACAGTATCTGGCAAATTCTGAAAATCTTTCTTTAAGAATCTGTCATCTTTATTTAGTTCTGTATGAGTCTTCTGAGAGTAAACTCAAGGAAAAAATTCTACTTGCAAACAAGGATGATATTTACATTCTACATAACTGAAAAAAAAAATAATCTCTGAAAAAACCTGCTCTGTAGACAACAATTTGATTCCTGAACACCCTTTTCTACAAATAGGATATGGAAGAAAATCCTCCTGATGTTTTCTTCTGCTTTGTTTCACTTAGAATATTCTTATAAAATGAAATTCATGTGGTTGGCCCTTAACAATCTGATTTATACTTGAATTTTCTTTTTCCCCCCAAAGAATTTGCATACAAACTCAAAATGCATTGTTTCTCTGCAGTAAAGATACAGTTACAGCTCTATAGGAATAATGATGCCTGAGTCTTGCAAAATAGATTGTTTGACCATATGAAAGTGGTGCAAGATGAAGGATTAGCTCTACCAACAAAGGGTTGGATTTTATTCAAACCAAATAGGAGCTCACAGTTAATGTCAAGAAGATTGCTCCCCAAGTAAATGCTGCTAGACAACAAAGTTCTCACAACCTAGCTCTAAAAACATGTTGCATGAGGTTTTGCTGATGAAGAGATGTCTTGTGGGTCTGAATAGCCATCAGTCTTTTAAAGCCTTGAGAAAGAAAAATGTAAAGTGGTGAATTGTGAAAGATTTTCTCTAGTGTCTAGACAACCTTCCAAAAACTTTCATTGTCAGCCCAAGCTGTAAAGCTCTGAGATGGAACACTTTGTCCCAGTGCTGCACATAGCATAGAAATAGGGCTAGAGGTGACCTGGCTTCTCTGCTCACCTAAGCAGCCACTGGGTACATGTGCTTCAAACAGAAACATCTTCTGCATTCCAAGAAGGGGTTAAGTTGAATACATGTACATGATCACAGATAATTAAAAGAGCAGGATTTTTTAAGTATAGCTTTGTGAGAAATATCTGAAGGGGGAGGGGGCCTACAGGAAGGCTGGGGAAGGACTTCTCAGGATCTCAGGTAGTGATAGGACTAGGGGGAATGGAATGAAGCTGGAGGTGGGGACATTCAGGATGGATGTAAGGAGGAGGTTCTTCACCATGAGAGTGGTGAAACCCTGGAATGTGTTGTCCAGGGAGGTGGTTGAGGCCCCGTCCCTGGAGGTGTTTAAGCCCAGGCTGGCTGAGGCTGTGGCCAGGCTGATCTAGTGTGGGGTGTCCCTGCCCATGGCAGGGGGGTTGGAACTAGATGATCCTTGTGGTCCCTTCCAACCCTGAACGATACTATGATACTATGATAGATATCTGTCTAGCTATCAGGTCATCTGCAAATTGCTGACCATGCAATAGCTTATCTTTATGAAGATAATCCATATTTTTCACACTATATGTAGTAGTGTAAAGTAACCTCATTCATAACTCTAGCTTTTTCTCATTTCTAGCTCTGCCTTCATATTAGAATGTCAGTGGGGTGAAATAAAGTCTTGAGCTCTGAAGAGTCAAAGTACTGAGTATTTTGGCCAGTATAAAGCTAGTTTTCAGCAATAACCTGTGATCAAGGTGTTCTAAGTTATGTTTACACTGTGAACTCTTTGAAAATGGTATTTTAGGTAAACATGTTATATGCAGGTATTGTTCTCTTAGGAGTTTGGCAGGGGAAGGAAATTAAAAATTGCCAGCTTTCTTATTTCTGACACTTCAAAGCAAATTTGCTAAAGATATGTCAACTGGATTTCCGTGTAATTTTGTGTGGATGATTTATCTTGTCTGGTCCAGGATGTAAACTTGTTAAACATTGTAAATTAATCATTTTTTATGGGGAGAAAAATTGCTTACTAATTTGCAAATTAAACAGCAACCCAATTCCAGGCAAGCTATGCTTTTATTTCAGTAATCTTAGAGAAAGGGAGCACTAAGAATTTAGTAATACAGAGCAGAGATTTTCAAAGGTGGTTAAATAACAAGAGCATAAACAAATGACATAGAAGCTCTTCAGTTGCTTAGATTGTTTTGAAAGAAGATGGTTTAATTCACTTCTCATTCTTTTACTATAACTTTACAGAGTACAAGGATTAATCCATGACTTTTTTTGCTTTTAAAATTGCTATTATTGGAAAGTTTGGGGGATATATATATATATATATATATTATTAGCTTGTATTATGCACTGAAAATTCTCACACTTCCATGTTTGATTTAAAAGAAATTGCATTTACTTCAAGAAAAGAGCTTGGGATCACTTCAAAGTGAAGAGAATCCAAACTTGGTAACAATGGCAAGCAGTTGAACAGATATGTCAAATGCAGCAACAACCCTCCAAAAGCCAGAACTCGTTGCATGCAGACCTAATTAATTTAAGCTCTACTTTTGTAGTATGTGTCATTTCAGGCTCTTTGTGCTGCTATTTATGTAGCAAAGCCAAAAGATTCTACAGATGCTTAGAAATGCTTGGAACAGGGTACTACCAAAGCTTACAATGTTGACCAGAATGGCTTCAAGGAAAAATATCAAGTGGATTGAAGGCAAGGATGGTGAAGAAAAGTGAGACTCCAATCATTAGACTAGTTGTTCAAGAGGGGATTGGACGTGGCACTTGGTGCCATGGTTTAGTCACGAGGTCTGTGGTGACAGATTGGACTTGATGATCTTTGTGGTCTCTTCCAATCTTGGTGATTCTGTGACTAGCATCTTAAGAAAAATAAGGTGCAGAGCTTTTACCTGCAAGTATTTGCATGTTATTTCCATTGAAGAACATGATTAATGACTATTTGAATCCTTCATTTGTTAATGAATTCCATGTCCTTCAGTTTAAATTTGGAAGAAGATCTGCTGTCTAGAGGATGTGGAAGGGTGTAGCCACTCCTGGGTGAAGTGAAAACTGTTTTTATCCAATAATTCAGTAACTTTTTAAGATCAAAAAATGAGAATAGCACAAGCTTGATTTTTGTGGTCCTTATAAGTCTGAATATGTCTACTGTATGCACAGTAGAGATATGATTATTAGGAGGTTAGTCTAAGTGAGAAAATAAGTAGGGACCTAACAGTTTCTTATGCAAATACTACTAAAGGCACAGTGCAAATTATCCCATTGAGGTGGAAAGATGGAAAATACAGTAAGAGCCTGAGTGGGGTAAATCAAGAGTTCTTCTCACACTTCAAATATAAGAAGGAAGATTGCACAAAGTGGAAACTAGGTCAGATCACTAAAGCCAGCCGCAAGCATATAAATCAGAGAAGCTATTCAAGAGAAAGTGAAGGCTATTTGAGGGTGACAGTGTAAGGGCTCAAGTATCATGCCTTTTGTGTCAGATTTCAATACAAAGGTCATCTGCAATAAGGTTGCCTAATACCAGCACCCACAGAAAAGAATAAGGAACAGGTTGCGTAGTATGTATGAAATTTAGATGGTTCCATGCGGCTGGGTAGGTGAACTTTGTCCTAGGTATTTAATGGGCTGGTTGATGAACTCCAAAAGACTCTACCAGTTATCTGTAGGAACTTCAGAATGCTAGACATGTTACTTAGATGTTAGAAAATTCAAATGTAGTGATTATGTAAAAACAGTGAGAAAAATTAGGCATTTATAGAATATTTATTCCAATTGCTAGAGAGCCAGTAAGAGATACATGCTGAGCATGTTCACCACTAAAATGGAAGTTGTGTGAGCATCCAAAGTTTTCTGTTCTGGACCTGATACTATTCTTGCTTTTATTAATGGCCTAACTGATGGGCTAGAGAGTTAGCTTATTACATTTGTAGATGTCACCAAACAAAGAGGACTTCCCAAATGGAAGTGACACACTGGGCTTACAAATACATGTAATCTACGTGGAGAATACTGACAAAATAAGAGTTTTGCAGTAAATGATGTGGTGGTAATGGTGTGGTGGACCACAGGTCAGAAGCAAGCAAAAACTGGTGAGCTCTTGCAAAAATGTCAAATTATGCACTAGGATGAAAACCATGAGGAATAACACTATATTGAGCACCAGGAAAGTCTGGGTGGAACTACTCTTTCAGGTTTTGGGCACTGTACTTCAAATAAATTGTGAACCAAACAGAGGTAGTCCAGAAGAAAGCAGTGAGTTTTCACAGGTCATGACCTACAAGGAATGGTTGGAAGAAGAGAAACTGAGCCTAAATGAAACGATGCATAAGTGTGTGTGTGTGTGTGTAAGCAACATGATAATAGGCAGCAGATAAAGAAACAGCTGCTAGAAAAAAAACAAATAGCTGCCTACCCATGTCTTTGAAGGATTGGCAGAGTGGGCTTCAACATGATGCAGGTTAGAGACTTTAAAATCTTCTTAGGATGTGAGATTTTAATGTTATATTGTGAAAATCACTTGAATAAGATACCAGAGGATGTTATGGGATACTCAGTATTAAAGCTCTTTAGGGACAACTAGTATCTAATATGGGTGTTTTAAGGACAATTGTTCCCTTGGTAGGACACTGGGTAGATGACATTTCTTTACCTTTTCCAGCTGTTTGATTCTGCATTTTCTATGTGAGTGCAACATGAATGATAAATTCTAATCTGAGCTATTGCAGGCAAACCTGGGTATGATGGAGCAGCTAGTAGTTCCATTTTTTCCCCCTGATGAGCCCTTACTCTGAGCACTACTTTATGAAAATATGAATGATGGAAGTATTTTCTGATGCACTATGCTGATGAACAAATGTCTCTCTCCTTCCTTACTCCCCAGGTACAGAGACTGCACTTTGGCTATGCATATATCCTCCAAGTATAAGATATGAATAATTTGGCTATGTGTATGCTCTGCAGACCATGCCCTACTACTTTGGGAGGGCACAGGGTAGTGCCAGAAACTGTGCAGTTCTCCTTACTACCCATACTGACCACCCAGAAGTCTGTTTTCCTTTTGGGTCTCTAGGGTCTTTTGTGAGCTGCTTTCAGAATAGTCAGTGCAAAAGTTTTTGTTGCATGGCGTATTCTTGCCTGCACAAGACAAGCCACAAGTGGCCAAGACAAGAAAACAGAAAATTAATTGTGAGCTTACTGCTCATAAATCAAGGCAGAAACCTGTTCTCTAGTAGGGTGTACCTTTGAAGGATGGATGTATGACTTTTGTCTCCTTATGTGAGAACTGTAGCCTCTGAAGCATTCAGTTTATAAATTATTCATGAAACACCCCCTAAACTCTGATATGGCTCCAAGGAGCATAAGAGAACCATAAGCATTACTTTTGATAAATAAATAGACCTTAATTGTCTATTAGCCAGCACTGATTTAATCAGAGAGATTCTGAAAGAAACAAAGGGGTTGAGAAAAAGTTGGAGGTAAGAACCCGTTCTGATAATACTAACACTTCTGGAGTACACAGTGGGGAAGATATTAATTAGTGAATACCTGTGGCATGTATCCACCTGACCTAGACCAATCTTTGCCTGGAGTAGGCTTATTTTTCTTCAATCCTAAAATTGATATTAAAGGGAATAAGGCTTTGTCAGCGGGTTGAACAGGCAAGAACAGAGAGAGAGGGAAAGCACTATAAGCAAGACAGCTGTGTCTTCCAGGAGAGACAGGAATGAACTGGATCCTTCTTCATTCAGAATAAAGTGGTTGCGCTGAGGTAATGAAATATTTAGGTAACACTCTTCTGTGGTTTGGACCCATTTTCCTACATTGTGTATTCTTTGGCAAAGAGCTAAGACTTCTCATTTGAAAGAGCTGTTTCTTGTCTCTGCAAAGAGGCTCTGAGGGCGTTGTACCATTTGGAGTGCTGAGCCCTCTTTCGTCTCCTGACCAGAACCAGGATTATTCCAGAGAACAGCTCTGGGAAAGGGTCATGAGAGGATAATCCTTCTGGTCCCGTTCAAGGGGAGGAGACAAACGGGGCTGCAATTTGAAAGTGTTGTGTTTAGGAAGGCTTCTGAGAAGGATGGCTGACCACAGGCTGTCAAGCACATTTAAAATGGCTTGGATAGTGGAATCAGTGAAAGGGACATTTGATTCAAAACCTCCTCCACAGAAGAAATCTGATGTTTCTTTCACATGACCATAGTCTACTATAAGTGTGTCATCTGTTGAAATGGTTTTCATAGGCTCTCCAGGAATAAAGAGACCTCATACAGCTTCTAAAGTCTCCAAGAGTGAACTGTAGGTGATTTCATATTAGTCAGATGCCCCTGCGGTCCACAGAAGAAAGAAGCACTGCTCAAAGTCTAACACTCTGCACTGATCTATGCCTTTGGAGCAGTCTAAAAGTCTGTCAGGTGTCCTTATCTGTACTTGGCTAAAGCAGTATCTTTTTCTTCACTTGATACCACATGCTGTTTCTGCCTCAGCACCTCTTTACATTCATCAAAGTGATCTTGAGCTCTACTTCCTTCTGCAGTATCTGCATCTTCTCCTTGTGTGCTAAGCAGACAGAAGAATCCTTTGTGGCCTCTGCCCCCATGTCACTAGGGCAGAATTTTGGCTGCCTTTTGCAGTGTGTCAGTTTGTCACTATAACCACTGAGTAGCAGGGAGCTTTAGGCCAAATAGTGGTGTTTAGCAGAGTCCAGTCCCAGGCTTGGTATTGTTGGTGAACAGATGTGGACAGTCCTCAGTTTAGTTAAAGCTGGAGTTCATGTTCAATAACAGCTGTCTAAGTAATTCCAGGTTTGGTAGGTGCCATGTCAATTTTATGAGATAAAACTCCACTATGCACTATGGCAAAGAAGTAGTAGGATGAGACAGCTGGTGCTGCCTGGGTGCTGAGAGGTGTTTAAGATAGCTACGTTACCCTTTGTGTATCTGCTTACAAATTGTCACTGGTTACAAAGAAAACCACTTTCCACCAGGTGATTGGGTATTAAGGAGCTAAAGTTAGGAGGGATGAGTGTCATCATTACCAGAGAATAGTTAATTCAGTAACAGCTAGATGAAGGCTTGGCCTTTTGAAATCCACAATGCACTCCATAGATCACTTGTTAGCTCAAGGGAAACTGAGAACCTTTTCAGAGTCTAGACACATTGCATTTATTACTGTTCTCACCTCACCTGCTGCTTGCTATTCTATTGCAGCATCCTGGCAGGAAGCTTTTCTTTTGCTGCCTGAAGGATGAATGTGGATATTCTTCAGGTATATGAATTCTTCAGTGGAAAGAATGTCCTTTACCTTCCCCTTCCTGGTAATTTGCTAGAAGGACACATCTTTTCTAAAAATCTTCTGCTTTGTGATCTGGGTTTTTAATGCCCTCTACATTTCAGAAAAAAAAATGAAAACAAACCAAACACACACACACACAAACCCCAAAACAACAACAACAAAACCTCAACCTAAAAACCAAAACAAACCAAAGAAAACCGACAAACCCCAAGCCAACACATTAGCCTTCTTTTCTCAGCTCTAAACTGCAGATGCAGTTTGTGCATCTTACCTACCATCTCCACATCAGTGTGTGCTCTAGAAACTTTTGACAGATCACTTTCCCTATTGCGTAGATTAATGCCAAATTAGTATCCCCGATACTTAATCTCCTCTTTGAGTGGTTGTGCTTTCATACCACACGGCATTCAGGCAGAAAAACAACTGCCAAAATAGAAATCATGGTGTCTTTATGCTGGGAGATGTTTAGCTCCTTCAGCTTTGATTCAGAGTCTCCAGTCACCTATTTGTGCCAAACTTCAGTTCATTTCCTGTTTTCTGAAAAAATGTAGCAAAAAAATTGTCCAACTACTCTGCACTGTCCAAGAGGCTTTAGCCTCAGATAATTTCTGTAAAGCGTGGCCTTTAAATCATGGCCTTTCACTGTATCTCTTAGACTATATATTTTATATATATTATATTCAGGTAGTGATAGGACTAGGGGGAATGGAATGAAGCTGGAGGTGGGGAGATTCAGGCTAGATGTGAGGAGGAGGTTCTTCACCATGAGAGTGGTGAAACCCTGGAATGTGTTGTCCAGGGAGGTGGTCGAGGCGCCGTCCCTGGAGGTGTTTAAGAGCAGGCTGGATGAGGCTCTGTCCAGCCTGATCTAGTGTGGGGTGTCCCTGCCCATGGCAGGGGGCTTGGAACTAGATGATCCTTGTGGTCCCTTCCAACCCTGAATGAAACTATGAAACTATTGATAAACACAGTGCTCTTAGTATTGATCACCACCTGAGTTGCCCCTTGAACAATGAGCAAGATTCATGGTTAGGGCACTTGGTCTGGGTGGCTTCAAGTGAGTAGTCTTCAGATGCAGCAGTCAGTTTAGCAAATCATATTGCATAAGAAATCACAGAATCAAGCAGAAGGAGAAGGTTCATTTTGGGGAAAAAACCCCAACCACCCTTGGGTGATAGGTTGGACTTGATAATGTCAAAGATCTTTTCCGGTCTGGTCTGGTCTGGTCTGGTCTATTCTATTCTATTCTATTCTATTCTATTCTATTCTATTCTATTCTATTCTATTCTATTCTATTCTATTCTATTCTATTCTATTCTATTCTATTCTATTCTATTCTATTCTAACCAACCAAACCCAACAGCCCCCCACTTTTAAAAGATAACCATTGTAAGAATTTGAGGGATGTCTAATTACCTAAGTTATGCAAATAAAATCTTCTGATTTCTCCTTGTAGTCCTACCATGTTTGTTCCTTTTGCATCTGCCTTGATTTAATGCACAGACAGTAAACAAAACAAAACTAACAAACTGTAATATCATGTTACAAAGTAATTCAGTTTATGGACAGTGTGCTGCTGGTTGGATTATAAGGTTTTTGAGGTTTGTTTTGGGGTTTTTTTTAATGGTTTGGTTTCTTTTAAAGCCTTTTTCCCAGTGGGTAAGACAGATAAATGTTTGCTTTCACTTATCATTATGGGATCTTGGAAGAGCTCGGTCTTGGTCTCTTATACAGTTCTTATGGGAAAAGCAAAACTATATTCTTGGCTTGACAACAGTGCAGTTTCCAAACGTTACCATGGTGATCACCTATGTAACATCACTACACTTTTCACAACAGCTCAATTTAAGATTCAAGTTGAATATTTCCATGATTATGGGAGGGTAATTATTTCATTACTCAAGGGAAGAAGATTTAGGAGGTAAATAGCTCTTCATTATTTCTTAAATGATTTCCCTAGTCTTTTTAGGCCACAGAAATGCCAAATATTAAAGTGACAAAAACAGGGGGTCAAATTCTGATCCCCTTGTTCATCTTACCTACCTCTGAGGCCCTTTTGAGCAGCCAAGAGTGTCAGAGTATCCCTAGCCACTGAACGCTGTTGAAACTTGGCCATGTTTAGTGTAAGGCTCAGTTTTCAGAGGTGACTTATTTTTCTGAGGTGCTAATTTTTTTCAAAGGTGGAATCAAGTTCAAATCAGAAAAAGCTGCCAGTTGGATCACTGACAACCTAATGGAACATTGAACAATCATGCAAACAAGGGGAAGGGAAGTGAAGCACCCAAAGGTCTGGCCCCTGACTCTAGATCTTTGTTGTTTTGGCTACAGATGTCAGCATCTTCTATGGCTAGGGCAAGTCAGAGCCCATTATCTGCTTTCCTCTCTAAAATCTGTTTATTTTTTCTTCACAAGTTGCAGAAACAGTAACTTAGAGTACAGAATAATTTATTATGTGCGGACTATTGATATCTTGAGTTTATTGGTGGTGATCTATAAAGTGTTTTGTGGAGTTTGTGTGTGTGTTAGATGAACAGAGCCATCTATAATTAGAGGTGGATATTAAAGAAAAGCAACACCACAGAAATCAGAAGATAAATTCATTTTGGAATTTAAAACAAAAGTTATGCTTTTTTTTTGTTTGTTTGCTTTTATTGTTGCTGTTGTTTTGTTTACTGCAAGGGTTCTACTAATTAAATGAGAGGTGAAATATCAGATAGGCTTTGCAAATAACTTAATGGCTTGTAAACAAATAATTGCCACAGCAAAATAAGTACACATAACAGAAAGAAAGTAATTGTATTGTACCACTGTTATTAATTTGTCCCTTCTTGCTATAGAATATGCTATTCTTAGGAGCCTTTCATTAGAGAGAAAAAAGCTGGTAGATACCTCCCTTTGAATCATAGCATTAGTTAGGAACCAATGGGGAAATGGTTCATAAATTCTTTTGCCTGCATTTTTATGTTTTCCAGTGAAAATAAATCAGTAGTTTTCCATAATCACACGAAACCATTTCAAGAACAGTCGTGCAAATTTTTTTAGCTTATGTCACCGGGCTGACAAGGTTTCAGGACACTACTAATATGTCTAGACAAGAAGCTGTTTGTGCTGTTTTGGCTGACTCTCGCTGTATTCCTTCATTTTTTACGGGCCAGGGTTCAGCAATGATGCATCCCTGTAATCAAGTGATTGGGGATATAAAAGACACAGAGAAGTACTGCAGAGTTGTGTTAAATCAGACTGAGGTAGAACATGGCAAATCAACATTTTCCTGGGTTTTTTTTTTAATGCTGTTTCTCGGGGAGATCTGCCAGAGTGAAATTGAGACTAGATGACGGTGGAAAGAACTGGAAAATGCTTGATTTTTAATTCCAGAAAAACCTGAAAGCCTTTATCCAAGAATGTACCAGTTTTGCTGATGTTTCCTCAGATGAAGGGTGAAACTGCACATCATAAGACTCCAAATTTGGGATCCTTGCATGGAAACCTCAAATTCCTGCCCTGCCTCAATCAAACTAAGGGTTTTCAGGTGAGTATCTTGGATGTTGCACAGATATTTCTCAATATAAAGTTTCATTCTACATATTTGTGACTTATCTGTTGTACCAGAGACATGTTCATGGCCAACATCTGCCTCTTGGACAGTCTAAACACGATTCCCCAGATACAGCTGTATCATCTGCTCTCTTGAGGAGCTGTAAAATGAATTAACTTGAAGAACCCCTAAAGATAAACAGGCAATATGGCCAGGCCCAGCCAATTCTCTGTAGAACGGTGCGTCCTCACAGGGTGCTGCTGTCACATTCTGAGAAACACCTTTCATGTTCCTACACCCTTCAGCTCTTGACCACTTGGTGTGTGTTTCAAGTGAAAGAGAGTCTCTAATCAGAACTTCTGTAGGCAAGTATCAACATAGAGAAGTGACCTGCTAGTGTCATTGGATACTAATGTCTTTTATTCTAGTTTTCCAGGAGAAGTCTCTCAAAGATTTTGCGTACTAGCTGTTAGAGCCCAAAATATTTTCACGTCATGTGAACTTATTACATACTCAGGAGTAGAAATCTTCCTGAATAGAGTTACCTTATGATGCACATTCAATGCTCACACACATATTATTTTTTTAACAGATTAGCATGCACATTAAGTTGACAATAAAATGTTTAAATGTGGCAGCAAGATACAGCATATATTAACGTGCAAAAGTTCTACTTGAGATCAGTGCTAAATCAGAAACTTTTAGGAAAGACACATATATGCACAAAACATCATGACAATATATGTATGGAGCAGTGGAAGAGGCTGCTCGGAGAGGTTTTGGAGTCTCCTTCTCTGGACACATTAAAAACCTACCTGGCTGCATTCCTGTGTGGACTACCCTGGGTGATTCTGCTTTGGCAGGTGGGTTGGACATGGTGATCTCTGGAGATCCCTTCCAACCTCTAACGTGCTGTTTTTCGCCATTGGAATGGGCTGCCCAGGGAGGTGGTGGAGTCACTGTCCCTGGAGGTGTTCAAGAGGGGATTGGACATGGCACTTGGTGCCATGGTTTAGTCATGAGGTCTGTGGTGACAGGTTGGACTTAATGATCTTTGAGGTCTCTTCCAACCTTGGTGATACTGTGGTACGTATAAAATAGCATAAACCAATGTCTCTTCATAAAATCATAGAGTCTTTTAGGTTGACAAAGACCTTTCATGTTGCCAGATCTGACTATTAACCTAACTACCAGGTTCACTGCTAAACCACATCCCTAAGACCCACACCTACATATCTTCTGACTATCACCTGTTCCCTGTTCCAATGTTTGACAACCATTTCAGTGAAGAAATTTCTTTTTAATGTCCAATATAAACCTCCCCTGGCACAGCCTGAGGCCATTTCCTCTTGTCCCATCTCTTGCATGGGTAAGTAATGGATATATCTTAAGGGCTGCCTACCATCACTAATAACTGTGAATTCACTGTTTTCTAGTGTGCTAATTGCACTGTCTGTTTTCTGAGAGAGGCAAAAAGATTCTTCTGGAGAACTATGCAATGCTACAGACTAACACACAGCTGGAACAAAGAGGTCATGCCTGGTGGGTGTAGGAATATTTCATTTGGAATGCCTGCTAAACTGGATACTCTCTGTTCTCGCTTCTGTGTAAAGCTGAATGTAGGTTATTTATGCTATTTTTTTTTTCTGAAGAAAAATTATTTAGTAGACTGTCAGGGGTGTTAACTGAACAAGGTGTGATATCTGAAGTTAAGAAAAGAAAATAAGAAAATAGCTATTAAGTTTCAGCTGCCCACATCTACTCCATCCAATTTCATTCAGGCAAGCAAGTAATTTGGATACAATTCAACAAACGATTAATCACATTTAGTGCTCACTATTTTAATATAGCCACTGAAGTAAAGCATGTAGGAAAGAAATTAGACTTTATTTAGCACAGCATTTCTTTTTCAAATTACTCTTGCTTTGATTTCCTGTGTTCAAAACTTTAGTGGCTGTGAAATCCTGCCTTATCGCCTCGTAAGAACAAGCTCACATTGATTTCCTAGGGTCCAAATTCCTATGAAAAATCTTCCTACTTCAGGTTGAGATTTCCTCATGAATGATCACACAGATTGACTGGTGCCTCCAACACATTTCATAATGTCTTTTTCTTTTCCATAGTGTTTAATAATTTCTTGTTCTTTTCAAGATACTGTAAGTAATTTGTACCATTTTGTGTTCCAGGACTAATTACATCTTACTGCCTTTACTACTTCACACAGAAAAGAAATCGTGACATACACTGAGCCTGGTTTTATCATCCATTCAGAGTATTTAATTATCTCACAATTTAATCTATTATTTCCAATAGCATTTTCCATTTTTATTATATATAAAATATTTGGTGTTCAGTTGCAAAGAGCTGAGACATTATTTCCCTTTCAGAAAGTTTCCTCACTCTTGGAAGATTAATGAAGTTAGTTCTAGACTAAACGTTCTGTGTATGCCCTCAATATCATTGCAAAATCATTGAAGCTGCATTAACTTACTAGAAATTTTTCTGACTTTACTCCTATTGCACTTTGTCTGTCTAGTCTGAATCTACATACAGTTCTGGGACCCTCAGTTTAGGAAGGATGTTGACTTACTGGAGCAAGTCCAGAGAAGGGCAACAAAGTTGGTGAGGGGTTTGGAATACAAGCCCTATGAGGAGAGACTGAGGGAGCTGGGGCTGCTTAGCCGGGAGAAGAGGAGGCTCAGGGGAGACCTTATTGCCCTCTACAACTACCTGAAGGAAGGTCGTAGACAGGCAGAGGTTGGTCTCCTCTCCCAGGCAAGCAGCACCATAACAAGAGGACACAGTTTCAAACTGCACCAGGGGAGGTTTAAGCTGGTGGTTAGGAATTAATTCTACACAGAGAGAGTCATTTGCCATTGGAATGGGCTGCCTGGGGAGGTGGTGGAGTCACCATCATTGGAGGTGTTTAGGAGAAGACTGGATGGGGTGCTTGGTTGCATGGTTTAGTTGATTAGGTGGTGTTGGATGATAGGTTGAATGCGGTGATCTTGAAGGTCTCTTCCAACTTGGTCTACTCTACTCTACTCTACTCTATACCATTCCGTTCCACATGCAATGATTCTGCAGGACTTCAAGATGTAAAAGCTATATGTTATTGAGGTTTGACTATCTGATGCCGAAACAATTGTTTTTTTTTTCTGTCTCTAGCAAAAAAAATCACAGATTTTGCAGGTCAAATTTTCTTCCTTCTATTTCATTAGCCTCTTTCATGTATAAGGGATACTTAATAAATCAGCATGGTGCAACAGAGATAATGGTGTAGAAGAAACTCTTCCCTATTATTTGTTCATGGAATATTTTATTCCATCCATATTCAGAAAAAGTGTTCAATATAGTTGAAAAAAAACTATTCTGAAGAAGGATGAGGAGGCTTGTATAATTACTTTTCAGGTTGTTGGGGGTTTGTTTTGAGTAGAAAAGCTCACTAAAAGCCAGTGGGTGTGAAGGCAAATATACTCCGGGTTCTGCCTCCAGAATGCAGGGAGGTCAGTGTCTTCAGTATGGTGAAAGAAAGACATTGTGTGCTGCCTGAGAACCACTGTTAAAGCAGCACTTTGCTGACAGTTTTGGGTTGTTTTTTTTTTGTTGTGGTTGACCTTTACAATTTTCAAAACTAATAGGATAAAGTGCTAGTTAAAATATTGAAATGTTTTTCCATTTTAAAGCACATGCTGGTATCCTGGCAATTAGATGCAAATTCTCTTTAGTGTTACACCAGAAGGAAACTTGCTCAGAACTGCAGTTTTAATAATTAAAAAACCATAAAAACCTTTAAGTAGTGTAATAAAATGGTTTTAAATCATATTTGTAAGATCTGTGGTAAAACCTTCAGAAGAGAAATGGTGATCTTTATAATTTCTGTTGTTTTAGTATATTTAAAAAAAAAAAAAATCATATAATTTTCCAGTCTCATAAAAAATGTAAGCTTTAATTGTGCACACAATATAACAGAACCAGAACATGTTTCTGCTATATCAATGAGTTGTTTAGAATAGAATATTTCACTTGGAAGAACCTACAATGACAATCTGGTCCAAGTTGTTTAGAATAGAATATTTCATTTGGAAGAACCTACAATGACAATCTGGTCCAAGCTGTTTAGAATAGAATATTTCACTTGGAGGAACCTACAATGACAATCCAGTCCAAGATCTTTAGAACAGAATACTTCATTTGGAGGAACGTACAATGACAATCTAGTCTAAGTGAATCATAGAATCAATAAGGTTGGAAAAGACCTCAAAGATCATCAAGTCCAACCTGTCACCCAACACCTCATGACTACTAGACCATGGCACCAAGTGCCACATCCAATCCCCTCTTGAACACCTCCAGGGACGGTGACTCCACCACCTCCCTGGGCAGCACATTCCAATGGCTAACAACTCTCTCTGTGAAGAACTTTCTCCTCACCTCAAGCCTAAACTTTCCCTGGCGCAGCTTGAGACTGTGTCCTCTTGTTCTGGTGCTGGTCGCCTGGGAGAAGAGACCAACCCCCTCCTGGCTATAAATACCTTATATATATACCCTTCAGGTAGTTGTAAACAGCAAGAAGGTCTCCCCTGAGCCTCCTCTTCTCCAGGCTATTCAACACCAGCTCATTTAGCCTCTCCTCGTAGGGCTTATGCTCGAGGCCTCTCCCCAGCCTCGTTGCCCTTCTCCGGACACATTCAGGAGTCTCAATGTCCTTCTTAAACTGAGGGGCCCAGAACTGGACACAGTACTCAAGGTGTGGCCTAACCAGTGCTGAGTACAGTGTGTACATTTTTTATAAGAGTAAAAATTTGTAGCATGTTCTAGATACAATAGAAAGTTTACAGATTTCCATAGACTCTGAATTTAGAGATGGATCAGTGCTCTGATTCTGAGCTTTAAAATATACTCCCCAGCTACCACAAGACTGTGTAAACTTGTTTAAGAGTGCAGAACTGAGAAGTAAAGCTTAAAAATCAACTCGTGCCTTCCCTCCCACCGCTCTGTCTGTACTTTCATGCATATTATCTCTTGAGTGATATGTAGCCCTGTTCTCTTTTCTTAGGAAGTTATTCATCAGACTTGGATTCTGTTTGTTCAGGCAACCCATCTTTATGCTCTGTTATGCTACTGCTGCTGCACTGCCTGCTTTGAGACTGAAGGTATACTTCAGGATTCTGGTCAGGTAGTGGGAAAAGTGGGCAGGTCACCAAGAAAACAATCCTCCCTTTTCTTCATCAGTACATACTTCCCTCTTGCCCATTACCAGTTTGCTTGGAGGAATCTCACCTTCGTGAAAGTCAAGGGCAGGACAACTCCCTCCCATTTTTCAGGAAAATATATTCTAGACTTTTTTCAGTTAAATTTCCCTTTTCTTTTGGTAAGTAAATCCAAGAGTGTTTGGTTTAGTTGAAAGCCCAGTTTCCCATTAAACCATTTCTGAGATGAATTTGTGACCAGCCCTCATGCTGCCACCACGTTATGAGCTCTGTATTTTCTTCTAGCAAGGTTTGTTGGTAACTATAATTACAAAACCAATGGACATCCTTTTTTTTTCATTTCAGGAAGGAACACTCCAATGTGAGTTATCAGATCACTGTCCCTGGAGGTATTTAAGCAGAGTGTAGACCTGGAGCTTGGGGACATGGTTACTACAGAAAAGTGTATGTTTGTGTGCCATGCAATTGCCCATAGTATTGAATTTATTGCCTGTGCAATTAATTCAAAGTGCTCAAAATTCAAATCCTTTGCAGAGCAGGATGGGTTAGTTGTTTAGGTGGGTTGGATTGGTTGATGGCTTGGATGCAATGATCTTGAAGGTCTCTTCCAACCTGGTTTATTCTATGTAATTCTATGTAATTTAGTCTGTGAGTTTGTACTTTACCTTTAGCATATTTTTGGCATGTTTTTGAAGACAGGTTCTTAAACTTCAAACTTTATTCTAAATATTTGTGAAGAAGAAGAGTACTGTTTGCTTGAGGGAAATAAGCTCCCCAGAAATAGCATTTTTAGGAGGTTAGAAGCATTCATTACTTGGAGAATTTGGATAATTTTAGGAGAAGCCAAATAAAGGGGTGAGGGGGGAAGGAAACTGTGAGAATAGAGATTTGATTTTATTTTAGTATTCCAAAGTCTTTAATTTGAATATTTTTCAATGAATCTACCTTTTCAGTGATGTATTTTCTGTCTAAAAATCAACCTCTCTTTCAGGAAAAAATGCTTTAAAATAAATTATTTGAAAATGAAGTTAAGCAACTCATTCTAGCTTGGTGGGGAGTAATTGTTACTTTGATTTCTGTAGTGTTTGTTTCTTGAAATGTTTTGGTAGCTCTCTTTGGCCCAAGTTACCCATCAAAACAAACAAAAAAAGCTATTCTTTGTCCAGCTCTGTTTGCATATTTATTTGTTTGTGCCAGATGTTTTTTCAATGGCAGTTAAATCTGATTAAAAGGTATTTTTCAGTGCTATACTTATTTTAGAGAGAGTTTAAAAGGCATCACTAAAGGAAAAAAAAATCAAACAAAACCCCAGAGCTTTTCCTCTCCTGTGAGGGCAGACTGAAAGAGTTGGGGCTGTTCAGTCTGGAGAAGAGAAGGCTCCAAGGTGACTTTATTGTGGCCTTCCAGTATCTGAAGGGGGCCTACAGGAAGGCTGGGGAAGGGCTTCTCAGGATCTCAGGTAGTGATAGGACTAGGGGGAATGGAATGAAGCTGGAGGTGGGGAGATTCAGGCTGGACATGAGGAGGAAGTTCTTCCCCATGAGAGTGGTGAAGCCCTGGAATGGGTTGTCCAGGGAGGTGGATGGGGCCCCATCCCTGGAGGTGTTTAAGCCCAGCCTGGATGAGGCTCTGTCCAGCCTGATCTAGTGTAGGGTGTCCCTGCCCATGGCAGGGGGGTTGGAACTAGATGATCCTTGTGGTCCCTTCCAACTCTGACTGATTCTGTGATTCTATGTTAACGTAGCTAAATGAGTGTAGGAACTCCATGGATTACCCTTGCTAACTCTTGGTTTGTGTGGCTCTTTTCCAGATTCCAATTGATAAGGCATAATGAATGGAATAACAAGTGCAGATGATTTTATGAAACTTTATGAATTTTGGCTGCCTAGAGGTCAGTGAAGCTATAATCCATTCTTTTTAGTAAATATTATTTCTGTTGAGATTAATATATTGTTATCCTGTTGTTGGAAAATAAATAATTAAGCTGTAGGCTGAAAGGGCTGGGGAAATTCATTCTATATGCAATTAATTATCTTGTTTGGTCCAGTGTATTTCTGATCAGAGATACTGAAAGGGTATAAAATAATGTCCTCATATGCTCTAAGGGCTTGTTCCTCCCCTAGCTGACATTAACAGCAACTTCCCACTGATGTGATTGACGCTCTAATTGCCTGGCTTGACATTGATGTTTTCTCATTTCTCAACTCCAATAGCTTTGCTCTAGAAAGGATGTTGGGATGATGTCAGTTTTCTATGCAATGATCACATTGGAAGTAAATATTGTAAACAGAAAATTAAAAAGCTGGGAGAAGAAAATTTTGCAGCAAATATTTGGTGACTATCAAGCCACCTTATTGCATGTGAGAACATGCAAGATGACTGATTTCTCTGTGCCTGTTTTTGCTGCAGGGAAATGCATTTACATTTTCTGCTTTTATTGCCTTAACTTTCCTTGCTGGGAGTCACAGAACTTCACCTGATCATTTTAAAAGAACCATACTGCCTGGAAACTATTTGGTTTCTTTTTAATCCAGAGCACACCAGTAACAGGCTTCTTCACGTGGACATTTAATACCTTGTTTCATTTTTCACCTCTTTGTTATTCATTTTAATAGGCTTGAATGCATCCTTCCTGCACTGTGATTCTTCCTTTCGTTTTTTCCACATGGCTGCTTGGTGTGTAGAACATGCCTCCTTACAGATGTGTTCCTTCCCCTGACAAACAATTACCCCTGTTCCCCTCTGCAGGAGGCCATTAGGACATCATCACGGGTTCTGCTAAGTCATCTCACAATCACAGTTTTCTGCAATCACCTCTTATCTCAGCCTATCTAGGCATATGCCATGCGGGGAAACTCGCAGTCACAAAATGCAGCACCTCCAGGCATATTATTTGTTATTTTGGTCCAGGAGTGTGACAGATAATGGCTACTGTCTGAAGGTCTCATTGGCTGCAATGAGTGGCATCATACGCAGCATATGCGAAAAAGCCAGAATGGGTGATCACATCCATGCTTAATAACAACAAAAGGAACAATTTGGTATTTTCACTGCAGCTAAAAGCACTAAAAAGGGCAAGTAAAAGGAAATGTTTGGAGAATTATTCCACTGAATAGACTCACAAAGCTCAATTTGTTGCATCTGTTCTTTATTACTTATTTTTTATGAGCTGCGTGTACAAAGAGCAAATGTGTCAATAATTTGCTTCATATTTAACTTAGTTATTATAATGGAGCTAAGCATTTAACATCATTTTAGTGACAAAATACTATAAAACTAGGCATTTGTAAGCTTGAAGTGTGCCAATTATTAGGAGATACTCCTTAAAATCCAAATGCACCAGGTGGGTCTTCCCATGCTAAACTGAGACAAGCAGAGGGTTCCATTACCGATAGTCTATTTGAGAAACTGTTCACACTTTCCCCCTAGCTGTTCACACAATTCTAGCTCATGTTCAGAAAAAATCCTTAATTAAATGCTATGATTTCAAGGACTGTGTTAGACCTTGAAATAAACGCAGCCAGACCTGTGTGTTTTATTGATAGAATGAAGCCAGCTGTTTTGTGGAAGACTTTCAGCCTGTGTAAATGTTACAAACTGATGAATTACTAAAAGGCCCCTTGATATATGATCTCATGTTGCTTAATAGGCCTCCGATTACTTTGGGGGAAAATGGGTTTTATTGTGTTAATCATATGAAAATGAAGTTACTAATCCCTATCTAATTATGAGGGGTTTTTTAACTTGTAATAATATCCTAATTATTTCCTCTTATTGAAACAAGTCCTGCTCTAAAAGTAATCCTCAAGAAAGCATATGAGCTATCCAATGAAATATCCTGGGTTTAATTTTCATTTATGTAGCTTTTGAACACTTTTCTGTTGTTGTTGTGTCAGCTGTTACCAACAAACATTGCCAACATGGCACCTCTAAAAAATTCCACTCCTTCAGTAGCTCTCTGAGCGGAACCTTAATTTGGGTTCCATACAACATATTTAGTTTATATTAATATTAAATCAAGTGGGTACAGACTCAACACAATCAATCCTGAAATAAATCACAGAACAATGCAATTTAAGATTATTTGACTGCTGACAGGCAGATGATTAGATAGCATTATCATTTCCTGTGCTCTGCCTGCCTCTGAAAGTACTCTGGCTTGGGGTATTTCGTACTGTGAGTTACAAGAGATTAGAAAGCAGGAGAAGAAAAAGGATATGACTACCGAAGAGTAAAGGAATAAGAAATGATAAGTCATTGTGCATATACTACTGAGCAACACCTTGACCTCGTGCCCAAGATAAAATGCCTTTGCAGCAAGTGAGACTGAGAACAGCAAAGTGGACCTTGGAGTCAATGGAAGGGAAAAAAACTCCATGGTTTTCCTGCAATGAACTTCAGGGAGCTCCTCCCTAATTTTTTTTTCTTCTCTGACACTATTAGATCAAAACAGTACCCAGGCATTAGACAGTATTTATTAGCTTGTAAGACCAGAGATAATGATCCCATTCAATCAGAACTCATGAATAATTCAGCAGTCCCAACTCCACATAATTTCTGGCTTTACTTTTAAAACCAGTAAAGCACCATTTGCATTGCCTTTTTGAGGGGAGAGGGAATGACAGTAAGCAGAGAAAGAAACCAGATTTTTCTATGCTTTTGGTTCTGCTTCTCAAACATACTCAGCTCTCCTAGAATGTTATCTCCGTTCCCTTTTGTTCCCTCTCATCTCCCAGGACGAAAACATCAGAATAAATATTAATCATGCTAGTATTGAGGAGATGCTGTACACTAATTATTGTCAAGAATAGTACGAGCCGTATTTATAGAGGATTTTGTAATCACTGCAATTTGTTCAGCATTGTTACTTATACTAGCTGCTATGAAGTAATTACACGTTTTTCACTGCTTTTGTTTCAAAAGAACACTCATACTTTTTTCTCACTTTTGGGGCAAAGTCGCAAGTAATTTTTTTCCCAGCATGCAGTTTCTGTGCAATGAAACGCTGTTTCCTGTGAAACTCCTTTCTGCTGCATTAGGTATCCCACAGAATGGGAGGCACGGGGTGTGTCAGATGTCTTCAGTATCTTGGAGTACTTCCTTACCTCACCTGCCCAGCTTAGCTGATATCTTGCTGATTGTCACAGTATTTTACTTACATTTCATGGCAAATCTCGCACTGCTTTAGATACTCGTGTTTTGCTGCGTATCCTTTTGCTTATCTAGGTCATGCTGAACAACTGAAATTTTTTTTTCTTCACTTTTGTGTTTTATGTCTGCTAAATTATGAGAGCAGTGACCTGACTGTTACCTGGCTTGGTCTCTTTGGGCCAATGGCATCCTGGCCTGCATCAGGAACAGTGTGGCCAGCAGGAGCAGGGAGGTCATTCTGCCCCTGTATACTGCACTGGTTAGGCCACACCTCGAGTACTGTGTCCAGTTCTGGGCCCCTCAGTTTAGGAAGGAGGTTGACTTGCTGGAACAAGTCCAGAGAAGGGCAACAAAGTTGGTGAGGGGTTTGGAACACAGCCCTATGAGGAAAGACTGAAGGAGCTGGGATTGCTTAGCCTGGAGAAGAGGAGACTCAGGGGTGACCTTATCACTCTCTACAACTACCTGAAGGGAGGTTGTAGACACGTGGATGATGGTCTCTTCTCCCAGGCAGCCAGCACCAGAACAAGAGGACACAGTCTCAGGCTGCGCCAGGGGAGGTTCAGGTTGGATGTTAGGAAGAAGTTCTATACAGAAAGAGTGATTGCGCTATGGAATGGGCTGCCCGGGGAGGTGGTGGAGTCGCCATCACTGGAGGTGTTCAGGAGGAGACTTGATGGGGTACTTGGTGCCATGGGTTAGCTGTTTGGGTGGGTTGGATTGGTTGATGGGTTGGACATGATCTTGAAGGTCTCTTCCAACCTGGTTTGGTTTATTCTAATATTATTCCAATATTCTTTTTGTCCTCAGAGTGGTTTTGGGGTAAGCCTGCCAGAGTGTGAAAGTTGTCCTTTGCAGTGATGCTCTGATTGTGCATGTGAGCGAGATCCCCATTCTCCAAGCACTAACTACAGCAAACTTCCAGTAGCCTGTCAAAATATGCCTTACCTTGTCTTTAAAGAAAGGGGGATTAGACACCTCTTAGGTTGTAGCAGTCTTGCTGAAGCCTGGGATGGAGGAAGTGGTATTAGAAAGAACAATAGCACCCTACACTTCTCAATAGCAAGCTAAAAGAGAACATTCCTCTGACATCTCTGTTAAAACACCTAATGCAGATGTCAAGGAAGCCATCACATACCTGTGTAATGGTGCAGCAGAGTGGCTGTACACACACTGATTTAACATTTCTGATGCAGTGGAAAATATACAAATCATCATTGTATTTCTATATGAGGTATTAGCCTCTCTTTCTGTACCTGTGACAATATATCATTAGAAAAGGCAAGAATTAAAAAAATAAAAAAGAAGAAGAAGAACTAAAAAGAAAAGAGAGTTTTCCCAAGAAAGAGCTTCAGCAGCTGAAGCTTGAGATCTAAACATACTTGAGAGTATATATCCTTATTATGGGTGGTGCTTGATATGTTCCTTTACCAAGTAGAACAGAAGAATGTGAACTAAAACATAGTCATTTTCCATCATG
Source organism: Melanerpes formicivorus (assembly GCF_026170545.1). Lineage (NCBI taxonomy): Eukaryota > Metazoa > Chordata > Aves > Piciformes > Picidae > Melanerpes > Melanerpes formicivorus. Next base: position 20,072,965 of record NW_027142364.1, on the reverse strand, counting down.
GATTTATATCAACATTTGAAGAAAAAGGTGGCACTCTTGTCACTTTTGAGCCAAGATGTTTAGAGAGGAGAAAAACAACAGCTCTGTAAGCCATTGTTTAAGAAAAGACATCAAAAACTCCTGAGGGACTGCAAATATATTTGTTAACTTTCAGTGTCAGTGAGTGTGTTTGTGTATTCATGTGAGCCATTAATTAAAGGCCTCTTGGGAGATGTTAAGATCTTCATCTTGGATTAGTGATGAGCAAAAGGACAAATTGGGCTTTGCAAATTGCCATGGAGATTGGGAGTACTGAGTGAAAAGGATGTTCTGCTTCAGATATCAATTTTTTTACGGGTATCCCTGTATGAGAACTTCTGATTTAAGGGAGATCGTCAGCCAAATATTTACAGTGCTAGTAAAAAGGCTGCAATGGTAGCTGTATTAACAGTGCTAAACCTTTAGTAACAAAATCCAGCAGATAAGTTTAGGATGAAGCTCTGTTCAGTTTAGCAGAACCCATTGTATCACTTTAGGAGCTTTCCCAACAGCTTTTACTTATGTCTTTGCAGTGGAGTTTGAAATTGAATTATGGAGGAAGTAATACATAGGTAATGGAATGGTTAGGCTTGTCCTTACATAGAAAGGGACCTGCTGATTAGTCCTCATATTTACAGGAACATCAATACATCAATATCTTTACAAAAGTTCTGATATAGAGGAATGTATGTAGAGTGAATGCAATGGGCAATGAAATAGTAATGCCTTTGGGTTGGACACGATGATCTTGAAGGTCTCTTCCAACCTGTTTTATTCTATTCCATTCTATTCCATTCTATTCTATTCTATTCTATGGGTTCTGGTAGGCTCTAAAAGTCGAATATGGTCTTTAGAATGATACAGATAGAGATGCAGACCTAGTGTTCATCACCTGAGGGATGGGGATTTCACTTCAGCTAGCTCGCTTCTGGTCCCGTGGATGCACAATACATGATCTAGGACTGCATCTTCATCTAATTTCATCCAAGAAGAATGCAGTTTATGCAGCCTGACATTGCCCTACAATGTGAGGCAAGATATGGTGAATGGGGATGACAAGGAAACAAAACGAATTCCTGATTTGAGATAAAATGCTGATGTAGACATACCCTTTGACATCATGTAATGCTGGTAGCTATCTCAAAGTGGTGTAAAGTTTAGGTAGTTGCCACTGAAGTCGATGGGGTTTAGCTTGTATTGATGTTTCTGAGAAAGAGGATCAGATGTTAGGTTTTCCCCAAAAAGCAGATTCTGGCTTAAGTCTGTGTAAATTTCAATGTCGACACATGTGGCTCTGATTGCCAAATTGACTCTAAATGTGCAGCCACCAGATGTAATTCAAAACACATTAAATAGATCTGTAGACTAAATAGAGTCATACATGTTTCATCCAGACATGAATTTAAGCAGTTGCACCACTTGGTGTGGGAAGTGCTTATAGCTTTAAAATAATCACAACAGCAATAATAAGTGAACAGAATCCAAGTATTCTGTTTTGCTTATTGGGAGCTGTATAGTTCAGCACACAATCATCACAACGTTGCTTGCTACTACAGACTCAGTTTGTTAATAGATAATGTCGACATAGCCTGGCCCAGGGAGTTTATAGCCAAAGTGATAATCCTTAACGTAGTTGTACATATACCTAACTTCACATGTGAAGCTGGTCCAATTAAGTCAGTGGAGGACGGGGGTGCACATAGTTGATCAAGCATGCAAGTAATGATTTCCCAGAATGGGACTTAAATCTTCATGCTGTAGAGATCAATTATAATATGCCCTGAATGTCTGTATATGAGGCTTTTTCAACTCTATGTAATGGGGGAATAATGCTATTTTTATTGTAATGCCTTGCTTAGGGTGATTTCTGCAGAACAAGCAAAAATTGAAGGGATTTAGAGCCTTGCCCTTCTCCCACATAATGCCTAAAATATCTGCCCCACCACCCCATTTTCTTCTGCATTTTTATATTACTCAGGCTGTCCCGCCCTGTTTATGAGAATTTCTGCCCAGCCCCATACTATGCACCAGGATGTACCTGCAGCAGTCTTATTTCTAGCACTTGCTGCAGCAGTTGCAACCAGTGACACATGCCACAGAACACAGAAGTACAATAACCCCCAGCTTTCTCCCAGTGTTCCGTTTCTCACCGTTGGAGTTCAGCATTTGAATGAGCAGATGTCTTGCAGGATGTCTGAGGTAAGCAAAATCATGTTGTAAAGTCTGCTCAAACTCTGCTGATGATGTATTTAAGCCTTTGGAAGTTACTTTCTCTGAAGGCAGTAGGAGTCCTGCAACTGCGAGTGGGAACAGGATCAGGCCCTAAGTCACTAAATAACATTTTCCATGGTAATAATTAACAACAGCAGAAATTCATAATTTTATTTGTAATGCAAGTTCCCAAAATTGCTGGTGGATTTAGGAAGAGAATCAAACAATTATCTGAGTATGTTCAGGGATGACAAGCTCTAAAATCAGGACACATCCAGAGCTGCAGGCTGAGTGAGATACTGTAGGATGGATTAAGAACTATCAAACGCTGTAACAGAAAGGTAAGTATTATTGATTGGGGGTGGGCTAGGAAAATAATATGCTAATAAGGTGCATGGCAGAGATCTTAAAAGCTGGCAGATGCATTTTTCTATGGAATGTTTGTAGTGCGAAGGGTTGCAGAAGATACGTCTGAAAGGGGACCCAAGGGGAAGTTTAGTCAATCTTGGATGCTTTCTAAAAATGTTGTCTTGCCTGGTGGTTAAATAATGAATGCAAATCTCCTTTCATGGATTTAAAGCTCTGATTGCTGACATGGGAAAACCAGAAAGTGGTTGTTTTTTATTTTTTTTCCCCCCTCTTTTGTAAAATAACACCAAATGACATGGATCTCCCTTTGTTCTTGCATATGAATTTATCTTTGTTTTAGGATAAAAGGAGCACCAGATGTGACCAGGACTGCATTAGCAGAAAAGAGCTGTGCAGAGCACTGTGTTTTTCATTTGTTAGGGCTGTTGCAAGTGTCTTTCACTGAACAGCAGTATAGCTTTGAGCTTGGGTTACAAGAAAATTGAAAAATATAATCAAGCCTCTCAGATTTAGGAACTGAGCTGTGCTGTGACATGTACAGAAGTGTACCCTGGCTATTATTCAGCTGAGTTTTATTAACTCTAGCACTCCTTCCATGTGCAAATTTATAGCATGAAGTCAATCATACATTGAATGGTTTCATCATGTTCTGTTGCAGAACGTGTCGCACAGTTCTGAAGCAGAACTTTTCATTCTGATCATGTGTGATACCATTCTAACTTGTGTAGTATTTCTTCCTGTTCTTAGGATGGTATTTTTGCCTTTCCCAAAGGGTAAGAGAGGGAATGTGTCTTTATGAAAGTCTGGCCAATCTTTTACCTGTGTTGTTCCCATTTTGAGTACAATGGGAGGAACCCACAGTAGGATCATGTAAACAAGCAATAAGGGATTAGGTCTTCTGTGGTTACTGCTCATATGGATAGAATATGTAGAATGTCTGAGACAACTTACCCCCATTCTCTTTAGGAAATAAATTCTCTCAGATTCTAGCCTATTTTCTATGGCATTAGATGCAGTGACTGTGTTGGCAGTGAGGCTGTGTGTTACCGCCCATCAGCTGGCTATTAGTAATTGCTTGGTATGTTCTCAAACCTTTAGAAGTCATGAGATAATTTAGGTGACATGCTCAGCTGATGAAGATGACCTGTTATTCCCAAGTAACCTTGCTCTCCATCAAAAGAGACACTATCTCCCCAAGGAACTTGAGAATGTAATGCAATAATACTTTAACTGATTAAACTAAGTAACTGAGTATGAAGTAACTTACATTACATGAGTTAGAACAGCCTATTAGCTGTTCCATTCTATTTCAGTCCTCATTAGCAAGATAATCCATCATACTAGAAAACATGAATTCTGCTTTATGAATTAGTTTAATAGTATTCTGCACCTGATAGTTATTAATTCTAGTTCAGCCTGATTTATCATAACATTAAACCATTCAGTGCTTGAAGAGACAAGTGGAAGTTCGTTCTCGTGTTGTTCTTAGATGCTGCATGTAGGATGCTTTGGGATAATAATTAGATATTGGGTGCTACTGTATTTTCTGAGGCAGAGCTGGTGATTGCTTGAAAATTATATTTAAATGACCCTACTTTGCTTAGAAGCCATCTAACCTCAATTGTGCCATCCATTGCTGCCGGATGAAGCTCTACAAAGATATTTCTTTCAATGAGAAATGACACTACTTTTGTGCTGATAGTTTCCGTGTAATAATAGTGTTAGGTTTTCCCAATGAGCCACAATCTTTGCTAATATGACAGTTTGTTGAATTGTTGAATTTTGAATGGAGAGTAATTGAAAATGTACATTACTCTGGACTTCACTGAGTGAGGCAGGGGAGGGTGGAATTCAAGTTAGCTTCTGGCTCCTACTCTTGCTTAAAATGCACATGATGCAGTTTTGATTGTGCAAACAATTTTTAAAACCAGTCTTAGAAAGCAGCCATTTACCAGCAGTTAGCAGGAAGATTATGCTGGGGAGATGATACCAAAATGTTTATATTGACTTAAATTGAGATAGATGGCTTCAGCTTATTCCACATGCTATTTCTACTAATATTGAATGTCGGTAATGATTTCCCTCCGAGAAACATGGAATTCTTTATAAGCATTTAATGAATTTCTTTTGGAAAACAAAACATGATGTATTTGTGTTGCAAGTTCAGAAACACACAGTAAAATCAGTGGTGAGAGGGGAATCTAGGTTTGTTGATTCCCTCTTTAGCTTCTCTGCTGGAACACTTTTTCCTTTGGGCTGTGACAAGGTCAAGGCAAAGTCTGAGCTGTAGATGTTGCAGAATCTGTTAAAACAACCTGGCACACAGTAGCAAGTGGTAACTGAGACCCTTGTTAATGTGACTGAAAGAGCTCTACTCTTGCCCACGGGGACAGGAGGCAAATTCCCTATTGAGTCACACCAGGTTTCATACCGACCTAGAGATACTGGTTTCACTGGTGTGGCTCACAGTGTACACTAGGAGGCTTGAGAAGGGAAAGAAATGCTACAGTTTCTCATGTGTTTCTAAAACAGAAGATAACTTGTCTCACGCTCTCTGCTGAGCATAGAGGTCCTTAAGTTACGCCATCCCTCTTTTTCTTATGGTAGTTAGTGTCCATATTTTTCTTCTCATACCATTTCTGTCCTGTCTAAAGCTCCTTTCTGTGGTTGCGTGTCTTTTGCTCAGGTTTTTGCTTAGGACTGTATGAGAGCAACAATTTAAGACCTGTATCAGGTAATTCATTTATTCCTGCATTTTAGAGAGGTTGGTCAGAGTCTTCAGGTAAGCATATGTGGAAAGTCATGGCCTTACTGCTCTGCTCTGCTACTGTTACCATTTAGAGAATGCTTTCCTTACTTGAACTACCATATGCTGTGGTGTAATAGTATCAGTAACAAATGCTCCCTTTTAAAATGTGTGTCCATTTTGTGCTTTATATTTTGCAAAATATTCTTCAGGAATTATTTTGCCTGCATTACTAAGTATCTCTATCTACATGTGTAGAGGCATCTCATATTAAGTTTATTCATGGTTCACAGAATCACAGAGTTACTGACACTGGAATAGACCTCTACGATCAAGTCCAGCCTGTGACCTAACACCACCACATTGACCAGACCATGTCACTAAGTGCCACATCCAGTCATTCCTTAAACACCTCCAGGGACAGCCACCTCCCTGGGCAGTCCATTCCAGTGTCTAATTACCCTTTCCATGAAGAAGTGCTTCCTAACATCCAACCTACACCTCCCCCGGTGCAGCTTCAAGGCCATGCTCTCTCATCTTGTCACAAGTTGCCTGGGAGAAGAGCCTGAGCCCCACCTTACTACAAGTTCCCTTCAGGTAGTTGTAGAGTGTGATGAGTTCCCTCCAAGTCTCCTCTTCTCCAGGCTGAACATGCCCAGCTCCCTCAGCCTCTCCTCATCACACTTTCCTTCCAACCCCTTCCCAAGTCTCATCACTCTCCTCTGGACCTGCTCCAGCACCTCTTTCTTGAAGTAAGGAACCAGACCAGCACACTACCAAGTACAAGGGCAGAATTATATCCCTAGTTCTGCTGGCCACACCACTCCTGACACAAGCCAAGATGTCATTGGCCTTCCATGCCACCTAGGCATGTTGCTGGCTCATGTTCATCAGGTTGTCAACCAGCACTCCCATGTCACTCTCTGCCAGGCTGCTCTCCACTCATCCCCCAGTCTGTACCACTGCATGGGGTTATTGTGGACAAAGAGTAGGTCCCTGCACTTGGCCTTGTTAAACCTCATACCATTCTTGTCAGAGAATCTTTCATTCATGAGAAAACTTCTGTTCCTAAACATAAACACAGAGCTTTTTCTTCTCAGCTAGATCTGGAGTAGAATTTTCTGTTTATAAATGTTGCATCTTTTAAAAAAGGTAATAGTTTATACCCACTGGAAATACACAGGGTTTGATTGTTTTTGAGATGCTTCTGAGATTAGATCAGAGTCTCCATAAATGGCCTGAGCTACAGAGCTGTGAAAAGAATGGATTTTCAATTTTCTGAAGAAAATGAACCACCTCAAATTATTGTAGGTCAAGTGAAACATTTTTCCACCCTGAAATGGTTTTTTAACGTCTTTTCAGTTATTAATTTTTGGCAATTTAAGATACTTGGTATGAAAAACTCTAATCATGCTTTCAAAAACCAAAGTGTTTCAAAATCCTGTGTGTTCTGAATTTTAATTCATTTATTTTTCTAACCAGTACTGCCTGGTCAATAGGTCTTAATTTGCAGATAGTTGTGTCAGACCTCTGAGTGAATAAATTCTTTGTCTGAAAATTTTACTCCTGTCAGAAATTCATCTGGGTGACCACCGCTTTTTCTTTCTTTCAGGTGGGATCCAGGAATGAAAAGCTGGTTGTATGTTCTTTGATTTTGCTGGTTTTGGGGTCTTTTTTTGGTTGTGTGTGGTTTTTGGGGGTGGTTTGTTTTGGTTGGGGTTTGTTTTGGTTTGTTTTAAATTACTGATTGCACGTAGACATTTATTTAGCTTGGTCTGAACCAGCTCTGGTGGATTTATACCTGCTGAGGAGCTGTCCCTCTTTGTTCTTTACTAATTCCTTAAACTTTATTCTGGCTTGATTTTCAGTTACTTCACCTTGACTTATTGTCCTTCATTATTTTAATATTCATTTATGGTTTTGATCACCTGCTGACTCAATCATTTTTGAGCTCTTGTATTTCATTGCAATAACTAATTTCTTAGACTAACAATCTTGACTTTTCATTGACATTGTTTGCTTTCTTTTTTTCCTCCCTTTTCTTTTGGTGTTGTCATTAATCTTCTCTTACCAAATTTTTTTCCTTATGGCAATGATTATTAATTTATATTTGACTTGTTTAAACTCATTCCATTTCTTTCCCGTACATAGGAAAAATTGCTGCAGAGGCCATTAAAATCCCGCAGCTAATTCCTGGTGGGTTCTGGCTGTCTGTGAGAGCTCATGTCTCCAAAGCAACATTTCTTGTGGATAAGTAATCCTGATCACTTTTCTTTGTTTTACAATTGGCAGCATTCATGAATCAATAGAAAACAGTTCACAATTTTTAACTGCAATTTCAATTAGGAAAGTAGTTCTGCTTCCACTGTTTTAGTCTTTTAATGATGTTTTCTCTACTGCTGCTATTCTTCTCCTGAGAACAACTTTACTGCAAACCTCAGATTTCCACCAGTAGAGAGAAAAGGTAGGGCAATATTTGTAGAATCATGGAATGTTTTAGGTTGGAAGCAACCTCCAAAGGACATTTAGTCCAACCTCCTGTGCAGTAAGCAGGGACATCGTCAGTTAGATCAGGTTGACCAGAGCCCTGTCAAGCCTCACTTTGGGGCCCTATCTCTGGAGATATTCAACCACCGCTGGTTGGTAGGATGACCAATATTGTTGGTCAAATGATGCATCAAAGGTAGTCCCATGTGTGTGATGGATCTTTGCTTAACCCACTGAGGGATTTTTCTAAATGTGGGTGCTCTGCAGAAAAGGAAAAGCTGCTACTTTGAGTTAACATTTGATTGTGATTAATTTAGTAAGGCTGATAGTCTTCTAGTTGTGTGAATATTTTATGGTAAGCTTTGTGAAGCATATGTAGCTTCAGATCAGCATGAAAAATGGCTTCCACTTATGTTTCTCCCAGTGTATATAATGATTGTTTTGTAGCTACTCACTCATCTTGTGCAATACATGTCATAAATTATAAAATAAAAAGCAGGTTAATCATTACAGTACAGATTTCATGTACTGCATTGAAGAAAGCACCTCCACTATGCAGACAGACTGAGGGAGCTGTGGTTGTTTAGCCTGGAGAAGAGGAGGCTCAGAGGAGACCTTATTGCTGCTTACAACTACCTGAGGGGAGGTTGTAGCCAGGTGGGGGTTGGTCTCTTCTCCCATGCAACCACCAGCAGAACAGGAGGACACAGTCCCAAGCTGCACCAGGGGAGGTTAGGCCATTGGAATGGGCTGCGCAGGGAGGTGGTACAGTCACCATCACTGGAAGCATTTATAAAGAGACTGGATGAGGCACTTGGTGCCATGGTTTGGGTGATAGGTTGGACGATGATCTTGAAGGTCTTTTGCAACCTGGTCTATTCTATTCTATTCTATTCTATTCTATTCTATTCTATTCTATTCTATTCTATTCTATTCTATTCTATTCTATTCTATTCTATTCTATTCTCTTCTATTCTCTTCTATTCTCTTCTATTCTCTTCTATTCTCTTCTATTCTCTTCTATTCTCTTCTATTCTCTTCTAGACCTTCCAGTTCCTGAAGGGGGCCTACAAGAAGGATGGAAAGAGACTGTTTACAAAGACCTGTGGTGATAGGACAAGAGACAATGGCTTCAAATTACAGAAGATTTAGATTGGATGTTAGGAACAAGTTTTTACTGTGAGGCTAGTGGAACACTAGAACAGGTTGTCAAGGGGCCCCATCCCTGGAGATATTCAAGGTGAGGCTCGACAGGGTTCCGGGCAACCTGATCTGGTTGAGGATACCCCTGATGACTGCAGAGGGCCTTGGACCAGATGACCTTTGGAGGTCCTTCCCAACCCAAGCCATTCTGTGCTTATTAGTAGTAGACTGATGTTCTTGATAATTTTGGCCCAATCATTTAATTTTCAGATAGTTTTTATCTGTAGTAAATTAAAGTAGTAGGAAGAAAAATGTGTGTAGCATCTTAATGCAATACTTCACTTGAGAATTTCATTGTCTTTTAACTATGGCAATTATTTTAAACAGCTCCACAACAAAGATCAAACTGATTTCATTCTGGAGATACTGTTCTTGTTTGCCTTTTGCAAGTGCTGGTTGTTGAAACTTCAGATGTACCTACAGCTTATAAATGACTGCGAACACAAACCCCAGCATGCCTAAAATCTGACTTCAGTGCTTTTATTGGCTAATATTTCACTCTCTGGGTCTAATTTCTCACTCTGGAGCTCTCTACTGTAAAGCTGGTTCAAACATATGTATTACATGTTGCTGTGGGAGTAAAAGGACTAAGAGGCTCAGAGAAGTGTGTGTGGAGGTACCAGTCTCCAGCTGTACAAACTTCTACTGGCATTCACCTACTGTAGCAGCGCAACACAGAGGACTCCTTACAGCCAGGTAGACTGCTGGAGAAAAATTCGCTCCTCCACCAAGTATTTTCAGAATGTTTCCTTTTTTGTTCAGAACATTTCTCTGGTAAAACGTTTTGAGATGATGAACGGCTGCTTGAAGTGAAAAGGGGGAAAAAGTCAGGTATGGTTTTGATCTCAGCAGGAGCCAGGAGTCAGGAGCAGCTGCTTCTGGCAGAGGCACTGTCCTGATTTTGGTGAGGAATAGGGGCTGTGGAGGTTCAGGCTCATGGTAATAGCTCATCTTCTTGCATGTAGCTACTGCTTGGGTTGCAGCAGCCCCCCTAAAGCTCACAAAGGGGGAGATAAGATCTCTTGTCTGGGGATCTCCTGGCTCCAATTAGATCTGAACTCATGCTCTTGTCCAGTAGATTGACTCTTGCAGCTGCCTTTCTCATATGAATGGTGGGATCTTCCCTTTCCACGCAGCAGGCCTGGGCTGCACAGTACTGAGCAGCCAGCCCAGCCTGGGGAATAAGGGCTCAATACCAGCTCAAGGTTTGCAGGGCCTGCAACAACCAAGATTCCTTCTCTACCAAAAATTCCCAAGACAGCCCTGCAGATAAGAGGCATATCTTAAGAAAGGCAGTAGCTCCACTTGGGACACTCCTGTGAGCTTTTAGAAACCTACAGAGAACAGCAGATCCCCCCAGGTAGCTGTAGGCAGTACAGCTACAGCTCTCAAAGGCTGGCAGCTTGCCTGTCTTCCAACTAAGCAAGAAATAGTGGAGCACACAGGATGCTGTGCACCACATCCTCCTGAGAATAGAGGATCTCAAGAACCGATGATGAAAACATACCTTTCTAATGTGCTGTCTGTTATTAGCTGTTTAAATTCTGAGTCTCTGGTGCTACCTAGAAGCCTGAATAATATTTAAACATAATTTAATAATGGTTAAAAAAAACCAAACCAAAAACCAACAGGTATTTTGATGTGCATCTCTGTGTGTATGATAAACTAAAAAAAAGACCCTTAAGCAATAATAAGTGTGCCATGACAGTGTAGGTCTGCCTTAGTATGGAAGAAAGGGGTTATATAAGGGTCACTGTAGGATTTTTTTCAGTAATAAAATATTTGTTCTCACAAGCCAGTGCAGAAAGCTTTCTAACTGGGACATGCTGCTTTGCTGTTGAAATCGCTACCAACAATTTTCAAACATCTTTGTGGCATCTCCATGAAGTCTGAAGGCCGATTAAAAAGCTTCTGTTTCTTCTTGGTCAGGCAAGAGGTTAAGTGTAACCTTTCTACATGCTTGGTGAAATGCAAATAAAACCAGATTCACTAGACTTCAAAGAATTAATCTTGTGCTGCCAGCCCAGAGGGAGTGATTGTAACTTTAAGCAATGTTGGAAAGGGCCAAAATGGGAGCACAGAAGTAATTTTGCTTTGCTGATCCAGTAGTAGGAAAGGCTGTTTTAGGGAAGACAAAGCACCACAAATATCAGAACATCGTGAAGGCCAGATACAGTATCTCTATTTGAGTACCATTTACTCACCTGCAGGAATCCCAATTAACTGGAATTACCACCCCAATTAAGCAGCAGTCCTTGCCATTAAGTATCATTAGGCTTAATTTGGTTCCCTGGGAAATGTCCCGATTAAGCCGATTTCATGATTAAGCACCTGTAATAAATGTTTTAGCTTACATATAAAATTCTTTTTTATTTCATAGAATCTGATCACTAGCACCCAAATAGGACCTCATATGCCTACTACTACTTTTGTCATTTTGCTTTATTAATTACCTTGTATATACTAACTTCCTGTCTTGGCTCTGCAAAGTTTTGACGAGGAAATCTTTATGGTTTTGCACGGTGGTTTTGTAGCACAAACATATCCCTACACAACTCACTGCTCTTGCTCTCTTGCTGACAGCCTGATTAATGTTTTGTCATTGTTTCTCAAGAGAACAGCAAAACTCACGTGAACATCAGGTATGTTTGAAGGAAACTCTCCATTTGCTGTACTAGGGAGGAAGTTCACTTGGCCAGCCTGAAGTTTCTTCTATGCAGAACAATAACATTTCATGACCAGAAACAGATATACAAAACATCTCCCGTACCAGACCATTCAAATAACCAGGCATGGGCTCTCATTTCTCTTAAAACAGGTAGCAACAGATCAGCTGTGTTGTGGGAAAGATCTTTTGCCTGATTTGGTACCTTATATTAGAATCTACATGGTAGATACCAGGAGAATGTAGGGTTACCCAAGACAGAGGTAAATAAGGGACCACATCAATCCACTCGCAGCAAGCCCAATGCTTTGCTGGGGTTAATTTACTCTACAACTCATGAAATAAAGCCCTCAAGAGGGACTAAACAATATAATGAGAAATGGAGTGGGGAATTGTACGGTTTAATACTTCTAAATATAAAAAGATCTAATACCAGCTGGTGGTAGCAGCTCTGGTGAGTGGGGGCCGTTGAGCTGTGCAGTTTCCAGACAGAGAGGAAGACCAAGGTCTTTTGCAGTATAAGCTGACAGCTCCCATGTAATCATGGCATCAGGCTTGTCTTGAATAGCAGCAAAGTCAGTGCCTTTGCTGAAGAAACATGGTATCGTTGGAAAGTGTCTATTTGTGGAGCCTGGAATGTTGTTGTTTCTTTTGGAAACATCACTGCTTCACTGACCCTCCACTGCATCCAAGGCCTGGATCCAAGGGACTCTCAGCAGGGATTTCTGGCTCCGTAGCCAAGAGAAAATTTACGATGACTTTATAGTGAAAGTTGTTAAATGGTCACAATCCCGCCGTATTTCTTTAAAGGAAGAGCTTGCGCTTACTTTTTATTGCTGAATTTAAACTTACACAGCAGATAAAAGAGAATATGTATGGGCAAAATCTATTAAAAAGAGTCAAGAGACGAAGCCAGGAAAAGGAAATGGAGTTATTTCTCCAAGAGATTAAACTAGAAAGCAATAGCATGGAAGTGAATAAGGGACTCCTTTAATCAGCTCGTTCTCTAATGGGAATGTATGACCAAGGAATCCTTTTTGGCATGTATGAAAGATCAAGAGGGTTTAATCACAAAATAATGATGGAAGCATACATTAATTTGTAGGATCAGAAGGCAGTGAAGAAATGGAAAGGAGTATAAGTACTTCGTAGCATGGTGTACAGAGGGGAGGGTTTAAACATCTTGAACTTGTGTTGTGTGCGCATTCCCTAAGTGGACAAAAAGCAATGAAAAGGTCTTGTCAGGAAGGGCAACACTCTAAGGAAGAGCTCTAAATGTTGAAAAAAAAGCATAAATAAATAAAGAAAAAGTGCTCCAGATTCCCAAAATGCTAAGGAAAGATACAAAGAAGAGCAGAAACTGTTATAAAGAGTTTTCACATCTGGTGGGGTGTTTATCTCCCTCCCCCTTCCAACCCTCCTTTCTACTATTCTCATCTCCTGCCACCCCTCCTCCCCCACCTCAGCCTCCCCAGTACAGGTATTCAGTGACAGAAATAACATCAGAAAATGTGTCAGTTTCCTATAGATAATCCTGCAGTTGCACTGGTCAGAGGAGAAAAAAATAATTCAGATTTATAAATTGCTTAAAGTAGGTTTTTCTTTTGATGTGTGCATAACTACCATAAATGTTAATGCTATATCTAGGCTTCAAAAGGAGAATATGCCCCTTGCTGTACTGTAGAGTTAAGACATAAGAAAACTTAAGAAATGGAAAAAGCCATCTAGCTCAACACTCCTGCTATTTATTTTGTTTTGGAGCTGTGACAAAAAGAAAGAATTAGATCTCTCCCATCTCTATCATTTTACCTAGTTTTCTTGCATACTAAAATACAGAGGAGTATGTCAGATTATTGCTGGAGGTTCTTATCTTTGGTTGCTTTAATTTCTGTATTTACTTCTCCCAACGCTGATATGCGAAATAAAACAGGTTTGTATTTCTAGTAGTTTTTTTACATCACCCATGTAACAGAGCTGAGAGAAGGATCACTGACCAAAAGGCCACCTGGCCTTTTATCTTCAAGTGCACTGTGTGCTTGGAGCATGCTAATGGAGAACTTAACCATCAAATCTAGTAATGGTCTAGGTACTCTGAGTATGTTCATCAATAACAGCCTAGCTGTAAACCTGGAAATGATCATGTCACACCTCTGCCTTTCAAGACAGCAAATGTGAATGCTGTCCTATGAAAGCAAAGCCTCTAAGCCGAATAGTGTGTCCTTTCTCTTAGAGTCTGAGTTACCTAAGGATGAAGAGTCAAATACTATGTCTGCTTGAGCTATGGAAAAAAGCTTCCTAATTCTAGAGCAGCCAGCTGCACTCACATGGTTAATAGTCTCAACAGGATGGACGTTTGTGAGGGCCAGAAGAAGAGATGCAGCCTGCTACCTGAGATGAAGTGGCCTGAAGAAAGGATCTCTTCAATATATTCTACAGGGATGATCTGGTTGTGTTGCCAAAGTGCAGGGAGCAACATTTTAAATGGCCATGGAGTAACATTTTAAATGGCCATGTGCTTTCATTTATTAGGCCACTGTTATGAAAACCAGAGCCGTTACGGGCTAGTAGACAACTGCACACTGCACATGAAGAGAGGTATCATAGGAGGGTTTGTCTCTTCTCATAGGCAACCAGTACCAGAACAAGAGGACACAGTCTCAGGCTGCGCCAGGGGAGGTTTAGGCTGGAGGTTAGGAGGAGGTTTTACACAGAGAGAGTGATTACCCATTGGAATGGGCTGCCCGAGGAGGTGGTGGAGTCACCATCACTGGAGGTGTTCAGGAGGAGACTTGACAGGGTGCTTGGTTGCATGATTTAGTTGGTTGGGTGGTGTTGGATGATAGGTTGGGTGCGATGATCTTGAAGGTCTCTTCCAACCTGGTCTGGTCTGGTCTGGTCTATTCTATTCTATTCTATTCTATTCTATTCTATTCTATTCTATTCTATTCTATTCTATTCTATTCTATTCTATTCTATTCTATTCTATTCGTATTGCTGAACTGATTTTGAGAGGCAGAATGAAAACCTCAGCTACTTGTGAAAATGTTTTACACAGTCCTGTGTAGAAATATGGAGCAGAACTCCTCTAATTTTATAGTTCAGAATGACAAAGTAATTTTCTATTTTGCTTACATATTCTTCAAGGGTGCCTGAGACAATTAAGCAGGTACCTGCTTCCAAAGAGGAAATTGAAAATATTTTCTGAAAGATTTGGTCTTTCCCAGTGTTTATTTACAGCAAATGCAAGCTATATAAGTGAATTTTTAACAGACAGTGTTTTGGTTTTGACTGCAGATGTGTAGAGATTCTTCCTGCTAACTGAATTCCTCCAAACACAACAAAATTCACAGGATAATAGAAATTGAAGCTTTAGACATAATTTCCTTAGCTGTGGCCTGTCTTTCACTGATGTGAGAGGTGTTCTGTCCACATGGGGAAAGGCAGAGGCAGGATCTTCAACTCAGACACAAAACACTTTTAAAAACAGTGCTGTAAAGGTGTCCAGACTGAAAATAACTAGTAAAATATTTTACCCATAGTAATTCATTATTCTGGCCAGCATGCTATGCAATACTCTAATATTTGGAATAAAATAATTGATGAGTGAGTTAATATATCCTAAAGAGCTTTACAAAGCAGAAATCCTGCAGATTTCTGCCTTCAGTTATAAAATCAAACTGCTTTCTGAGACCCCTGTATGTGCTTCCAGTGAGGATTTGCATGTTTGCCATTTTTTCATTATTTGATTGTTTGCTGTAATATTTTATCAATGTCCTGAGCACCCTGATGTTAAAATGTTTGCCTCCACCTTCCCCATGGCTGGTGAACTGCTCCTGAACAATTGTTTGAATCCTTAACAGGAGATCCCTTTATTATTTTTTTGTTGCTGTTGCTGCTCTTTTGCATGATGAGAAATCCTTCTGAGAAGAGAGCTGGTATCGGTGGAAAGCATCTGACTTCTGAAGAGATTGCAAGTTAAAGGCGTTGCTCGGACAATACAAGTAAGTAGTCATTTATTATATGCAAATATAACAGGTTGACATAAAACCCATGACTTCAGTCAACTAGAAAATAATACTATAACTCAGATATGTTTTTGAAGTTCCTGTTTAGCTTCATATAAGGGGAGAAAATCTCCTGTAGCTCAGATGGGCTTATTTGAAACCAAAGCTTTTGATGTTATAATGTGCAGTCTAAATTCATTAATCCCTCAGTTCAGGAGGGGAAAAAAAAAAAAAGAAAGAAAGAAAGAAAAAAAAAAGTAAAAAAAAAAAAGGAAAATCTCTTAAATGAGTAATAAACATAATAATGAAAATAACTGCCAAGAAGAACACGAGTTACATCACATTTAGTGTTCCAGCTAAAGATGAAAATGAACTTTAGAAACACAGGTTACGCTAAATGAATTTAATTTGTGTTTTGATACAGAATGTTTAAACGTGTTGTTATTTCTGGCACCAGGGCTGATAGCTATTAAATGAGAACATCTAAGGACATCAAAGGAACTGGACCTTTTATACTCTTCAGCACCCCCTCGGAGATGTTTATCTGGCCTGTTATCTGGATCCCATACAAGCGCCGAACAATGTGCCAGTCTCACCAAGTTGCTCTCTTTTCCCAAAAGTTCTGACGCATTCATTTCCTGCACAAATGTTCCATATTTTAGAGTTCATTACAAGTGCACAAATAAAAGTAGTTTGTACTAACAGACTTGACTGTAGATACTTGAAGTTTTTCTTTTATAAAGTATTTGAAATAGAAAAGAAAACTTCCTTCTGTTTGACTCAAACTACGTTTCCAGATGTCAGGGTCAAAGGTTGGAGATAAAAGTATCAGGTTTTGGCCTACTCTAACTAGACTTCAGGCCCAAATGTGTGAGATCTTCCCTAGAGGGGGTTCCTTTTGTACTGGTTCAGTTTTCTTCTTTAGCCTTTCCCAGTAAGAGGTCCCATTCCATGCTGCTGAATTATGATACCTCATCTCAATCATTAAGACACTTAAAACTTGCATTTACTGTTTAACAGTTGGCTGCAAGTCAAACCTTTTAAATATCTCTTTTTAAAACTTTTCCATTTTTGAAAGCTGTTAGTTCTTTTCTTCCTGGGGCATTGGTGACTGTGCATGAGTCCTCTCGGCTGATGTTACAAGATTCGTGCTCCAACTCTGCCAACAGTGTGTAGTAAAACAAGAAAGAGGCCTTAAAATTTACCCAGAACCTCAGGAGGTATATAAAGGCTACATGATACTAGCCCTATTCTCCCCGTGACATGTTAGCTGGCTTTATGGTTAGTTGGGTTGTTTTCAGCAGCTGAAACTCTTCAACTAGCTGAGAGAAAGATCTGAAACTAGTACATAAAGGAACAGAGGAGAAAGTGGTTGAGTCAGATGTTTATTAATGTAACTATTAGGATTTAGAGCCATAAAATAAAGGCTGTGAGGACTGACTGAGGTGTTAAAGTTCAAATCTAACCCATCTCTGTTCACAGGATGAGTACTTCAGCTAAACCCTGGAGGTGTGTATGTGTGAAGAAAGCACTCTTCTGGTCATGGAGTGACTGTGGAGCCAAGAGACTCTGGAAGCATTCTTCTTGTGCTCCTCCATGGGGAAAAAGGTATTACTTGGTTACAGATCCTGACCTTTCCACTCATTCCCCTACTTTGTGCTTCCCTAGGCATCTGCATTCCCATGTGGTACACAAATGTGCATGCTCCCCATGCTTTTCCCAGCAGTGCTCTCCTCTCATGGAAGCATGCCACTTCATCTACCTTTCACATAGAAGAGTAGAATTTGAGAGGTGCCCACCACTATGACAGCTAGCATACAGGCTGGGGAGACATGATTCTTAAAGGAATTAAGAGCCTGGAGATGGATGCAGAGCTGTGTTTTGATCCCATGACCTCTTTTAAATCACTCCAGGACAGTGAGCAGGAAAGAAAAGTAAACCTTCCTCAGATACTAGAGGAATAACTGATAAAAACACTCAGGATAACTGAACTGACACTTGCAGATAGATACCCGAAGGTAAGGAGGTAAAATCACATAATGGAACCTAGAAACATTATTTACATTGGAAGAAAGGTTCACCTCCAAGTGCCAATTTTGACCTTAGTTCAGGAAAGCACTTCAGGATATCACAAAAAGTGTAGACAAAAACCCCTCACCTTTTAAGTTGCCAGGTTTAGTCCCTCACCAGTATTGGGTTTTCCCCATGTGTACTGTGCAATGCTTTGTGCTGTCTAGTGTTAAACATCTCAGACATTAGGAACTTGGCTGCTTCCCTTGGATGGAAATGTTATGAGCAGTCTGAAAGATGCATACTTTTTATTTTCTCTATGACAGGGCAATTAGGGAAGTCAGATGCCTGCTATGTTTGGAAGTCCCTAGAGGAATGAGGCAGTAGGAAAGTCTGCAAGTTAGAATGATGCAGAAAAAAGGACTCTCTTTTGCAGGCTGTCAAGGAGTTCATTGCATGAGGGCAGTGGCACAGAAAACCAAATGAACAATGAAATCAGTGGAGGAAATGGCGGCTGTCTGAACTGAAAAATTGGGGGAAACTTCACAAGTAGCAGATCTAGTGTGGGTTCAGGGCAATAATCACTAGCAAGTTGGTGTAGTTGTAGAAATAGGACTTCCTGTAGATAGGAGACTGTCACAGTGGGACTATGATAAAGATGAGCTCAAAGAGACAAGAAAAGACCAGACATATAGGAATGAGAAAAATTTCCATAGTAAAATTCTGGGGTCAGGATGTGGTGGAGTCTTGCCGGTAGTAAAGCAGCAGTGGTTGGCTGTGGCAGAGAAGAAAGTCTGGCCTGGATGAGATGCAGGCAGGGAAGAGGGTAGACAGTTTCACAAAGAGGCAGAGGAATATTTGGTATACTATATGTGCATTAAGGTTGAAAACCACCGTCATAATAAGTATTTATTGAGTTGATGTTGTGAAACAGGGGGAAGAGTTCTTGTCTGTGTTGCTCTACTGCAAATGCACAAATTCTGCATGTTGTGTATCTGCTAGAGTTATGGGAGTGCTACTTTTCATGCAGGAGCCCACTTTCAGTAATTTCTCCACCTGCCATTTTATACTTTGTTTCTTTAAGTTTTTATTCAGGCCCCTCTTGCTTAAGAGTTGTCTGGTGGTTCAGTTGGGTTTGGTTTGAACTGCACTAATTGGTTAAACATGTACACATGTCATTTTGGACTGAATTTTGTTTGTCTTCATTTAGTCCTGTAATTCTGACTTATTTTATTTGCTACCCATTCTGATATTACACAACTTCCTATCAGGTATTTATGAATTAAATAAAACAACTATAACAGGCAACTATTTATAACCCATAAAAATGATAAGGGGAGTGGAACATCTTCCTTATGAGGGAAGAGAGAGGGAGCCCGGTCTCTTAGCTTGGAGAAGAGGAGACTGAGGGGTGACCTCATTCATGTTTATAAATATGTAAAGGGTGAGTGCCAAAAGGATGGAGTCTTCTCAGTGATGCCCAATGACAGGACAAGAGGCGATGGGTGGAAGCTGAGGCATAGGAAACATGAGGAAAATGTTTTTCACTGTCAGGGTGATGGAACACTGGAACAAGCTGCCCAGAGGGGTTGTGGAGTCTCCCTCTCTGGAGATATTCAAAACCCACCTGGATGTGTTCCTGTGTGATCTGCTCTAGGTTATGCTGCTCTGGCAGGGGGGTTGGACTGGATGATCTTTCAAGGTCCCTTCCAACCCCTAACATTCTTCAGTTCTGTGAACTCTTTTGGACAAACTGCTGCCTTGACCTTTGCAAGCCCTTGAATTCAGCCTTGTGAAATCAAGGAATTAAGTAAACTTCCATGAAAAGTCATATGGTTTCCTCCTTTTGTGGATCAGTAACTCAGGTAGGAATTGGTGACATAACCAGAGGAATCAGAAATTCAGGAACTCAGGCACAATCCTTCCTGGATCTCAGCTGAAAAAAGCAGTTAGCTGCAATGTTGCCACTGCTTCCACTGCTGCTTTTTAAACAAGTTAAACTATGCTTCGTACCTTTCAGGTGAATGAGGTCAAAATCATATATGCTTTTAGCAGCATGTTAAAAATTAACCTCTTTGGTAGTTGTTTTTTGGGGTTGGGGTTTTTTTTGTGTTTGTTTTTGTTTGTTAATTTTGGTTTTGTCTTTGTTAGCTCTTGATTCTTTCTAAGACCCATACAACTCAAAAGATTTTAAAATGCAATATCTGTTTTGTTATTAGGTTTCATAAACTATGTCCCTGTACGTATTTTTCTGTTCCAAAACCTGCTTTCAGTCTGTTACTAAACACACCTGCCAGGGGTTATGGTCTTCTCATGCAGCATCATTACAGCAGAGGTTTCAAAACAAGCAGCCTGTAACAACTACCTGACACTGAAGGGTGAATAGGAGATACAGGAAAACCCATATTTAGAGTAAAAGACTGAATTGTTTGACAACTGACAATGTGAAAGGCAAGCCATACTGCAAGTCAGCGAGTAGCTTAGTATGGATGGATTGTGCTGGGAAGTCAGATAGGAACATGCCCGTGAGTAGCTGGGCCACGGGCAGTGAGTGATCAGAATGAAAATACTGAAGTGTTGCTTGCAGAATCATTGCCAGTGCTGCTCTGAGACAGAGGAAACAGAGTGAGGGGAAAAGCGAGAATGATCTGAGCTGCACACTGGCGGGGAAGAGCTTGGACTTGTGAACAAAGAAATAACTTACTGCTTGATTCCTGCTCTGCTTGCTCTGTGTTTCAGGGAGTTGTGCGCAGTTGCATGTCAAAAAATTGGTTTCAAGTGAGGTGCTCTACCATTGTTTTTCTTTCTGGCTAAGTTCCCATATCTCAGAGAAAATGTGTTGTTATTTCCACTTCTCTCTGTCCCTTTTTGCCTCAGCTGCTTCTAATGGAAGTTGAATCCATTAAACTTTAAAAGAACTGGGCTAGGGTCACATCCTGACAGAGGCAGACAATACAACTCAGTAACTGGTATCACTAAATTACTATCTGAAATTAATGATTCATCTCATACACATATGTGATATACATATATGTGTGTTTGTGTTGATACCTGCTTTTTTTTTCCCTTTAAAGTGCCATCAATGTATTGAATTTGTAACCTTCCATGAACAGCAAAATGGTTTTTGACCAGAAATTGACCTTTAAAGAGGCAACACCCTTTCTCTTTCTTTCCTCCACATTTTTTATGCAGCTTTAAAGTACCTTAAATATAATTGAATATAGTAGATAAACCAAACCAAACCAGGTTGGAAGAGACCTTCAAGATCGTGTCCAACCCATCAACCAATCCAACCCACCCAAACAGCTAACCCATGGCACCAAGCACCCCATCAAGTCTCCTCCTGAACACCTTCAATGACGGCGACTCCACCACCTCCCCAGGCAGCCCATTCCAATGGGCAATCACTCTCTCTGTATAGAACTTCTTCCTAACATCCAACCTGAACCACCCCTGGTGCAGCCTGAGACTGTGTCCTCTTGTTCTGGTGCTGGCTGCCTGGGAGAAGAGACCATCATCCGCCTGTCTACAACCTCCCTTCAGGTAGTTGTAGAGAGTGATAAGGTCACCCCTGAGTCTCCTCTTCTCCAGGCTGAGCAACCCCAGCTCCCTCAGCCTCTCCTCATAGGGCTGTGTTCCAAACCCCTCACCAACTTTGTTGCTCTTCTCTGGACTCTGGATGTAGGAGACCAAATAAATACTTTAAATACAATAAATACTTTAAAAGAAAACCCACTTTTTGATCATCTCAAATAGAGTGGAGAAAAGCACTCAGCAAAATCTTTCTACAGTTGGTTTTTTTTTCCCCTTCTTTTTATAAAGCCACATATTTTTTTTCCAGTTTGTTTTTGAAGGAGAAGAACAGAGTGTTCCAGATTTGCAAATAAATCATAAAGTCACCTGAAACAACAGACAAAAAAATACCCCAACACAAAGCCCATCTCAACTCTGACTTCTCTCCCAAAATGTTTCTTTTCACAAACTGGACGAAATCAATTATATTTGAGAGACCATGACCATTGTGATTGCTTTAATAGTGCTGTGATTTACCAGGAGTATTCATTTGATTATATTTGAAGAGGCTTTAATGAATCTGCCCAGACATCTGAAAGATATTATTTAGAGTAATTTGTCATGTACAGCTGAATTCTGGCTGTGGTTTTGCTATTCTAACTTTGGAAAAGCTTCATTGAGGTCAATATGCTACTTCAAACTTTGCATCTTTGCTGACTTCATCATCTGTTCTTTGGTGTCTTAGCAATTCTTTGGTATTTTAGGAATTGTTGGAGGTTTTTTTGTGTCTTAGTAACTTGCTGTAATTGTTGAAGGACTTGAGATGGCTGAGAAGGTTGTCACTGATAGAAAACACTCTTTGTAATTGATGTATGGTGTACAGAGGTTTATTTATTTTATTGTCCTCCCTGGACTGAGTTTATAAAAAACTCTGAAGGATATTGTCTTCTCAACTCTTTTCATGACAGCTTCAGTTCTCCCACACTTGCCTTTGTGCTCTGGACAAATATGGGCAAATAGGAAATACACAGAGCAATAATAAACATAGATAATGAAGACATGGGACCAGTAGGAAAGAAAGTAGGTCTGCCAGCAACAATTTAAAACTTGGCAGTGCTATGTCAATGAAACACAGTGAATACCAACAGTATGAATTAATTATCAGAACTGGACTCAAAACCTAGAAGAAAGGACTGAAAAATTGGCTGAGACTTTCTTCATAACCATGCCCTTTGGATTTAGCCTGCTTCCTTCCTTAGTTTTGATTGAACTCCATGAGCTTGGTGAAGACATGCAAATGTGATTACTAGGCTTCAAGAGTCTAGGAAATCCTTCAGTTATGAGGTAAAGAAAGCTTTTATAACTCCATCTATTCAGTGACTTCTAGTAAATAACTGGTGTTACTTTTGTCTACAAACTTTTCTTCCTCAACTGTGGGTAAAATCCCATCTTCTCTCCATTGAAGATCAGTTAAGACATCCATGGGTCTGAGATGTCACCTTGTGATCCTAATATACACTAATCATCTCTTCAGATGCTTTACTCCCTCACCAGTAGATTTTCCAGGACCCCTTCTCAGAGTTTGACTGCCAACCTTCTTTTAGAGTATGGTTATAAAACCTTTGTTAGGTGTTAAATGATATGATGAAAAAAATTCCTGGTATTTGCACAGAAACCTTGGACAGTGATTTGAAGACAGTCATGTCTGTGCATGTTCTGTATGTATATATGCTGTATATGGATGTTAGATGTAAGCTTATGATGTAAGATGGATAAGAACTCAGGGGAATGGAATGAAGCTGGAGGTGGGGAGATTCAGGCTAGATGTGAGGAGGAAGTTCTTCACCATGAGAGTGGTGAAACCCTGGAATGGGTTGTCCAGGGAGGTGGTTGAGGCCCCGTCCCTGGAGGTGTTTAAGAGCAGGCTGGATGAGGCTCTGGCCAGGCTGATCTAGTGTGGGGTGTCCCTGGCCATGGCAGGGGGGTTGGAACTAGATGATCCTTGTGGTCCCTTCCAACCCTGAATGATACTATGATACTATGATCTTTCAGCCTTGTCCCTGCTACGCTACTACCACTCCCTCATCACTCTACATGCTGTTGGTAAATCTACCCCTTGATTACACGTACAAGTGTATATTCCAGAAAATCAAATTAATGTAAAAGGAATGATCATAAGAGTCAGATGGATCTAACAGCAGCAATACAGTAAAAGTGTATTTGTGTAGTAACTATATTTAGAAGTAAATAAGCCATTACCCTTAATTATTTTTTTGCTCAAACATATAGCATGAGTATCAATGCATATAAAATCTGTGGGTTACTTTAGGCTTGTGTAAGTGAGTACTTTCCAGTCAGAGCTTATGATAATTATTTTCATTATTTAAATATTTTCCCTTGACATTTAGTAATATTCAATGTAGCCTTTAACTGAATTTTTAAATCAGTATGGGCTATACTTTCATTAATGAAGCTGGTAGTTTCTGAGTGATCCCATTATATTAATTCTTCTTTAACACTGAGTTATTTACTCTTTATTTCTGTAATTTTCCTCTGGATATTATTGTTTCTTAGTCATTTGCAGCATCTAACTGATTCTGCTGATACATTAAAGAAGCAAAAAGAAAATTAGATTGCTGCCCATCGCAGGCAAGCAAAATGCTCTTACAAATTAGTCTGTGGCTAAAAGAGACATGGAGCAAAAAGTTATTATGAAAACAAACAAAGAAAAAAAAATCCCTTTTTGATGAGTAAAGTCTACCAGCTACACATGAAAGCAAAATGGTATAGCTAGAGTTTTACAGCTCACAAATGCTGAAGTAATAATCCAGTGGCATAAGTCTTAAATGGCTTATTAAACTCTTTATAAAAGGATCTCTGCAGGTTTTGGCTGTGTTTACAATTTACTGCCAGCTACTTGAGTGTATAAAATAATAGAGGGGGGAAAAAAATGAAGTAAAAATTGTACAAGGAGCTTTTATAGGTAAATTTGGGCCAGTTTCAATGTGTCTGGAAGTGTAAGTGTAGTTTAAAACCCTTGTGGTTTGTAATGTGTATTCCTCTCAAAAAGAATTTATGGAAAGCAACCCCAAGTGCTAGATGCTTTTATACAGCAGGAAAACAAATAAGCATACTGCAGACTGAAAAAGACTGGGCAACTAAAATTATGTACAGCAATTTTCCTAATTGAGAGATTTATTTCATCACTGTATGATGCTGCTTCTAGTAACATATATGTTACTAGCAATAGATTGTGGGCTGAGAACAGCCACCTTTTTTTTGCCTGTGCTGTGGAAGCGGCACAGATGCTTATATGGGGAAAAATCAGAAAGACTGAGGCAAAGCAAAACTGATCATGGGGACGTTTTGTTGCTTGTCCTTCATTGCAAATAGTTTATCTGCACAGCTTTGCCCATTTGGGCATCAGGTGTCCCTCCAGGATTTGCTCCCCCAAGCATTTCTTCACTTCAGCAGTACCTTTTTTTGCCTTAGCATCCCATTTTCCACCTATGCGTTTGTTAATGTCATCTGTGTTCTACATAGGAAATGAGACTGGTTTGTGCTAGTGAGTAAGCAATAATGCACTCCAGTGGTGCTGTGGGTTGGAAAATACTGGCTTATGAGTGGTAACAGTTTAGTGACTCAACGAGAGTAGTCTGACTTACCCTTCACAGTCCAGTTGTTGCATTCCTGCTCAAAGTATTGGACTGCAGGCCTCAAGGGTGCTCATAATGTCTGGCATGATCTTCTAAAAATAATGCAATTATCTGTATATATGTATACTATAGCAGTAGAGCAACATCCAGGAGTACACTGCTAGTGTATTAGTGTAGCAGAAGTTGGCTCCTCCACTTGTACAGTTTTGAAGTCTGTTAATAAAAGTGAAAATTACTCCTTCTGGGAAGAGAAATGTTTACTCTTCAATACCAGGAAGTTTATATCTCTCTGCAGCTTATTGTTGGTTTTACTTTGTCAATTTTACATCCAGCAGCAGGAAAAAGCAAGCATAAAAATGAGAATGAGCTGAAAAATACCTTTCAGGCTGATTTACAGAATATGATATAGTACTGGAAAAGATCTGCTTCTTTTGATATTACCCAAGCAAGCATACTGTGCATAGTTTATAGCTTCTAGAGGTAGGAGATTCTTTCAGAAATGCATGCCATCCAAACAACACCAAACCCTCTACAAGTTAGTCTCTGTATATATTGTATTATCATATTGATAGAAAAATACAAAGAAAGTGAACAGTCTAGGAGGCATCCAAATTTTGTGCCTTGGATTTTAGATTGGCGCTGCCACTGAAGCTGAGATAACGCAGTTTGCAAAAGAGCTAAGGAAAATGCCCTTGAAAATCAAGGAAGGTCAAAGACCTGCACACTTCACGCCTTGATTTCTGCAGGAGGGCTCCAACTCCTTACTTTACATTGCCCATACTTCTGTTGCTCAGTTTTGCTGCAACACAACAAATCCCTGTTATTCACAAGGCATCTAGAGCAACAGAAGTAAGGGCAATGTTCTGCTCCCTTGTTGCTTTCCTTTTTCCCTGTGGCTTTAGGGAAAAAAATAAAATACCGGAGGGGAGATTCTAAGTAGCCATCCTTCCTTTAGGATGAGGCTCACCTCTTCCCCTCCTGTTCTGTATCCTGCTAGCCTTCAAAGTAAAGGAGTGCTATCTCTGAAGTCTTTGTCATTTGGCAGCTATGGGAATTGAATTCTTTTTGCCTTGAGTCATAGACAGCCCTTCTCATCACAGTAGCTAAAGCCTCCTAATTGTTAGGGTCTGTACCCACTTGAACGTGCCTGAGGAAGGGCAGTCATTGCCATTGGTGAGACACAGTATGACGGTCAGAAGTCATCTGAACTCTGTAACTCTGTGATCTGACTCATCCATGGTGTGGGATTCAGGCTTTTGTCATGTGATAGCTGCACCTTGGTTTTGGAGGGAGGGATAACCCGCAGGCAGCGTGAAGCAAGTCTGGCTGATCAGTGGACTAGGAGCTCAGGGAGCAGCACAGCATTAAGGGACCCAGAGGTCACCACTAGAGACTGATGTCCCCAGGCCCTGTGCTTTCCATAAAAGCACATAAGAAGACTTAGACATCTGTGGGTGGATAATCACTTAATTCTGAGCAATCCTGGTGGCTAGGGTACCTCACTGGGCTTCATTGCTATCCTCCAGACCTTGCATAAACACAGTGGCTTGCTGGTCTGTCATCTTAAGGAAGTGAGATCCTAAGTCAAAGCACTGACATGCCCACGGCTAAGAGGCAAGTTTTAAGATGTGCCTAGGAATCTTGCAGGGAGTACCACACACCTGTTTTATGCCCTGCTTCCTTATCAATATTAAACTCCAAATGAACTTATTATGGAAACTGTGTGTAGATGATAGTCAATAGAACTGAACACAGAGGTTGAAGCTGTTTTGGAGAAGTTTCATAATGCCTGGTCTTTATAGATTTATGCTGTCAGCTCCTAATACAGCATTTTAAGTTTCCTTTCTGTTTGGAAGAGGCTATTTAATGAAGCAAATTATTTATTCTGATTGATATTTGAAAGAAGTTGAAAGTCTGGGGTTTGGTTTTGGTGGTTTGTCAGGCTGGTTTTTTGAGATATCTCTAGGATCTGAAAGGCATTTGGAAGCTTGAGAGGTGCTGAAATCCAATAGGTATAAGAAGAATTACTGAGTTCTCAGCATTAGTCTTGTCTCAGGTTAGTTTATTATATTTGAAGTTTGGAGTTTAAACAATGCATTATCATATTTTGATGATTCCCACAGAAGAATGAGAATAAAAAGTGCTTAAAAACAAACATATACTTAAATTTTGGCAGGTAAGTCCTTCTTAGTTAACACTTCACAGAAATTACTTGTATGTACTTGACAACAGCATACATTTTTCATAAATTTGAATCTTGTGTTCTCAGGCAAAAGTATAAGGAAAGAACAGTAAAAAGGAATGTGACAAAGGTGACATCTTGGCAAACTCACTGAATTTATTATGATCTACTGTAAAACCCTGGAATACCAACTCTGTGTCATTCTGTACTACTCCTTCTCTTGATCCTGAGATTATGGCCAAATGTGACAATTTTTCTTTTCTTTTAAATGCATGAATAAGGTAGTCTGTCCTGTCTGCCAACTAAGCCTGTGTTCGATTTCCCATTACCTGTAAGGCAAACAACAGCAGTTGTCTGCCCCTGAAATGAGCCCTGAAGTCTTTCCAATTAGCAGAAATACTGGTATTCCAACCTCCCTCTTCTGAATAATACTACTGGCTGCTTGTGGTTTAATAGATGTTGTTAATTTCAGGGTGTTTTGGTCCTCATTTTTAAAACCTCAGTACTGGTTCTTCTATGAATGGTCACTTAGATCCCTTTCCTACTATGTCACAAGGATGTCCTTCTGATGTAATTAGTGGACTAAATGCAATTTTGTTTTTCTCTGGGTTCATTTGCAAGTGAGGCATTACCCAAAAAGCTCTGATGGTATAATTGCCTCTGGTCTTGTGCTGTTGTCCAAGGTGTGCTGCTGTTTCAATTCAAATCATCAGCAGAGAGTACATCCTCATTCTACCCACTGCCTCAAGTACTCTGTGCTCTTCTGACCTGACCACAGAAATAGCATAGCGTCCAGGACATGAGGGTGAGGAACAACTGATATATGACTCCTAAGGGATCCCAGAAGCAGAGATGAATAGGAGAAAAGATAGGTGTCTTAATGGGTGCAGGTCCTTATATGTTATGTCACACTTCAGAACACACTGAACATGATAATGTAAAGCACACAAAAGTGTTACAATGCAGGAGCCATGAGGAATCATAGAGTTTGGAACATTAGAAGGACCTTCAACCCTCCTACCAAAAGCAGATTCACCTAGGGTAGTCTGCACAGGAATACATCCGGGTGAGTTTTGAAAGTCTCCAGAGAAGGAGACTCCACAACCTCTCTGGGCAGCCTCTTCCAGTGCTCCATCACCCTCAATGTATGAAGTTTCTCCTCACATTGAGGTGAAACCTTCTGTGTTAGTTTGTATCCATTGTTCCTTGCCTTTTTACTATGGATCACCAAAAAGAGATTGGCCCCCTCCACTTGACACCTACCCCTCAGTTATTGATCAGATCCCCCCCTACTCGAGACTAAACAGCCCCAGGTGTCTCAGTCTCTCTTCATAGGGGAGATGCTCAAGTCCCCTAATCATCCTTGTGGCTCTCTGATGGACTTTCTCCATCAGGTCTCTGTCTCTATTGAACTGAGGAGCCCAAAATTTGACACAGTATTCCAGGTGTGGTCACACCAGGGCAGAGTAGAGGGGAAGAACCTCCCTAGACCTGCTGGACATGCTTTTCTTGATGCACCCCAGGATACCATTGGCTCTCTTGGCCACAAGGGCACAAGGCAGGTATCCTTGCTTCTCACTTTTGACTCATCTTTCCATCTGCCCCCTCCTTTTTGTAATGATGTCCAGCTGTGAATTTAGGGTGCTTATTTAATGAGTGTGTTTGCATTAAACAGCTGTGGTATAAACTGCAGCAGGTACCATACTTCAGATGTTCTGCATCTTACCAATGCATATTATGAAGTTAGTGAATAGTACACATCAGAAAATAATCTTGTTCATTTAAGATAATCTCAGTTTTTGCTGAGTTCATCCTGCCTGTTGCCTAACTATCTGTAGCACAATATTTACATGAATTGCAAAATTTGAAGTGCAGGCAACATCTAAATTTGATTGGGTTCTGTTTTATTTGAGTGCTCTTTGAGATTGCCCAGGCTTAATTTTGTCCCACATCACCAGCAGGACTTTTAAGAATACATTTTTGTTTCCTTGGTGTGTTATGTGTTATCTGACATCTGCTTTCTTTGTCATGCCAAATCCTCCAAGCGTTGTTTTGAAAGACCTGAAATTTATTTGAAGCAGTAAACATCTTCTGGCAACAATACTTAATTTCATCACTACTCTTAAAATTTTTGTCTAGTTGTTAATTGCTTCTGAGTTTCCATACGGTCTCTCCATTGGTATTTAGGGCTTTTTTTCCCCCCTTTTTACTATGCACCTCATGTAGCCAATGCCATAACTTTTAGAAAGATAGTTATAAAAAGGTAATAATCTTTGTGATTTCCTTTCCTTTATTCCCTTCAGGCCAAGCTCCAGAATGGAAGATAAACTAAATTGTTGATGCATGAGAAAACAAATACAGTGGTTTTATATATACTGTAGTTTGAGGTTTTCTCTATAGCACTGCCTTAAAAACACTATTGCATAGTTATCCTAATTACATGGTTGCTGTCTGGCCAGCAGAAGAGTTCAACAAAATAGGCTTCAGCAATTCTCTAAAGACTACATTGGACTTTGGTATTATTTTCTCTAGTTCTGA
Organism: Melanerpes formicivorus; assembly: GCF_026170545.1. Lineage (NCBI taxonomy): Eukaryota > Metazoa > Chordata > Aves > Piciformes > Picidae > Melanerpes > Melanerpes formicivorus. The sequence goes on along the minus strand of NW_027142364.1, from coordinate 20,043,363 downwards.
CCTTACCTTGGGACTGAAGGTTATCTAGAGACAAAAATAGACTCAACGTTTCCTACTCTGAATTTCCTGCAGTAATAACTGTTGGTATGCTTGTGCTCAGACTTTAATGTTTTCTACAGAGACAGTCTGAATGTCTGTGCAGGAGCTCAGTTTTCCCATTCATACGCTGTTAGTCACTGGATTTGATATCTGTGGATGATCTGTGCCATGTGAAAGTTGCCAAGATCATTGTCCAGATGTTTATGTCACTGTTAAAAGGATGCCATCTTCCACCAGCCTTGGAACTATATTGCTGTGCGAGCTTGCAGGGAAGCCCAAGGAAAAGAGCTGTTTTTTATGGTTTGCTATTTCATACTTTCTGCCTAGGGATTGTATGGATTTGAGGCTCACTAATGGAATCATAGGCCATTGAGGAACAGGATGCTCTTCTCACACCAGTGCAGAAGAATACAAACCTCTTGACTGAAGGACCTGTTTCAGCCCACCACGAGCAGTCCTGCCTCCAGATCCTCATCCAGCTATACTAGAAAGATCAAGTGAGTTGGCAGAGTCTGCTGATTTGCTTGCTTGTCTTTCATATTGGCTTCCCAGAAAACCTTGGCTGGCGTTGGATGTTGATGTTTTCCTGCAAATGACACATGTCTAGCATGACAGGGTAGAAGCTACAAAAAAAATATGTATTATTTTGAATGTAGCTATGAAAAATTTGGGGTAGAAGCAAGACACTTGGGCCTGTGCTTTAGGACAACCAGGACCTCTGGAGTTATGACAGGTTTGGACACTTGAAAGCTTTTAAGTCTTTCAGTTCTCACAACTGTGAATTCAATACTGTGCTAAAATTACTCCTGCGTGGGCAAACCTTGCTCTGCTCCAAAAACACAAAGCAGAGACTGGCTTTGAAGATTGAAGGGAACCCAAAAATCTATTCCTTTAACTTCCACATTTTTCCTTCCAGTTAGCCAAGATTTCAAAGAACTCCAGAACCCAGACAGTTCACTTTTCTCCCAGGATTTGTTTTCACTTCTCTGAATTTCTGCGTCGCTTTACTAGAAAATAGGCACCAGGGGAGAAGAGGGAAGTAAGGATTTCAGGAAGGCGTGAAAAATGTATAGATAGATATCTGTAAACCTGGACTACCCTACTTCATAGTTTCCAAATCAATGGACGTGACAAGTCCAGCCATCCGCTCAGGGCTGCTATAGGCTTGCAAGGTAAAAACAAGCAGTGTGGTTGTGTGTGTGATGGAATCTGGGGTAGTGAGAAAAGAGATAGATGTCTTGTTTAATGAACATATGCTTGAAGTGTGAAAGCTGCAGTTATTTGGTGTCTAGGACCTGCCCACATCTCCATTTCACAAATTGTCTCTTTCATATGGATATAGAGTTGACCTTGTGGGCTTTTCAGCTTCAAGTGAACAGGGTCACTCAGGGCCCAAGCCACTGCTCAACCTCCCCCCCACATACCTCAGTTATATCTTTTTACTATCTCTGCTGGACACTGCACCTTTCTGTAATTATAAATGTCTGCTTTCTGTCACTTCAAAGGGTTCCCAGCACTGGGAGTCCTTCTTCAAAGACTTTACATCACTGAAGAACCTCTGTCATTGACAGGAGGTCCGTCTTTGAAGTTTTTCATGCCATTTATTGATTTCCCCTTTTTAGGATGTTCATATTATAAAATATTTCACTGTTTGAAAAATCTGTATATTTTTATGTTGTTGAGGGGCTACCTCTTTGAAGAAACAACACTGTTGCAGCAGTGCCTCCATATGAAGAAATCTGAGAGTGTATCTTCTGCCTGCTTTATGTCCTTTCCTTCAAGATCTCATTTTTAGAAACTTCCTGTTTTGTTTCTTATCTAGTTGTAGGGACTATTTTGGACAGTTAAGTCAGGCTGAAGCTGTATTGCTTATGTGAATAGGCCTAATAGAATGGTCCTATCTGTGTGCTTTAAACTTTTCGCTTGTTTAATATATCCTGTTGAATTAGTGGTGAAGAAGTGAAATTCATAACTTTGCTTTGAGCAAATGAAAACAGTTTATGCATATTTAAGTGACAATTGTTTGGAAGTGCTGCTGCTGCTCTCCTAAGTTTGAATTTTCTGAAGTTTATACATAAAGGCAACAAAATTCTACAGTTTTTAAACAGAAGGACATCTTGGATACTGTCAGGTAACTACCAGTAACTCCTTGCTAAATTGCTGAAAGGATTTGTGTGAGCACCCACTGTCAGCTTCAGCGCAAACGTAGCCTCAGCATAAACTGCTTGGAGAACGATGTGAGCAGGTTTAGCAGTGGCAAGTTCATGGAAGCTGTGCTGGCAATTCAGCTGAGGCAAATCCTGAACATCTGATGGGTGGTAAGGTCATCAGTGTTTCAACTGTATCTTAAGCACTTTCTGATTCTATTCTAATGGGCAATTTTGTTAGCTTACATTTTTGGATACTCAAGTCATGTTCTTTTTTTGCATTATCTGACCTTTTCTGGGGGCAGGGGGGTGATTCTTCTTGTGTTTTTCTTTTCTCTGAGGCTTGACTTGAATCCCTTGATTTATTTGATGGACACAGGCTCTTCTTGTATATACCAAGGGGGCTTTTGCATTTCCAAAATGTCTTTGAATATTTAGAAAGTTTGGATATCTCAAAGGAAAGAAGCCTTAAACCAGCTGTCACTTTGTTCCTTTCAACCTATGAAGAGTTTCAAGGACTTGTCTTCTGAAAATGTTTACCATGTGAGATGGCTTCCTGGGTAGAGTAAGTTTCACATTGCTCATATATTTTTAAGAGAAAACTTTTGACCTGGTATTACTTCAAAGATCTGACAGATTGTCTCCCTCCCCTCCCCTATTTTGTCAGCCCTCTGTCTTTGCACACAGGTTAATGCAGGTCTTTTGTTCTTCAAAAGATAGCATTGCTCTATTCTCTCTACACCCTAAAATATGTCTGCTCTCATCCATTGAAAAACAATTAAAATAACTGGAGTATGGCTGTGACTGAAAAGAACACTCTTGAATAACCATAGTGTGGTTGAGGATAGAAAAGTCTTTTCCTCTAGTGACAGATACATTTAAAGGCTATTTTCCCACTGTGTCACTAGGGAAGACTGCAGGGGTTTGCTGAGCCTCAGAGATGTGCTGGTAACAGTTGCTGTCTGTGCACAAGAGATCTGACAACTCAGTACTCACAGCACACATGTGGACTGTCCCTGCACCACACACACAGGGAATCTTTTGTAAGGAGGAAGCTCCAACTCTGTCATGCACATGGGGTATGTGCAGAGAGAGCACTGCTGGTGCTGTGGCTGCACAGAGGAGAGATGTACCTTCTGTGTTTTGCAGGGCCATCCTGCTTCCCCCGTGGCTTGTATTCCTGTCCTGTAGGTCCAAGCATTACAGAGCAGACACTGCACGGAGGTCCATATTTCCAGGAAACTACAGGGTCAGCCATACTGCATGACCCAAGGACTGGCAGGTGAATGGCTGAAGTCGTAGATATATCCAAAACTCATTGCAAAGGTATATTTGTGGCTAAAACTCTTAGAGCTGTCAGTTATATTTAAAAGACACTATGAAAATACATAAAGATATATTTTATCATTAGTACAGTTCCTTGGCAAACACCAAATATTTCTGATGGGTTCCTCACACACACAAAGTTTCAACAGATCTTTTTAAAGTATGGCAAGACTTCTGGGAAACTGACTGATAAGTGGCATGAGCTATGCACATACATGCATGTCATGAAGATAAGCAAAACTGAACCTCAGTCAGACACCCTGAAGTTAATGTACTCATACTGCAGCAAATATGATGCAAGTCTGCATTCAGTGGCTGCAGCACTCCTCACGATGTCACAGCCTCATGATTGGATGAGTACTCCTTGCTTTGCAGTTTATGCACATGCCATCTTCTTTCTTGGCTGTTACTTACAATGACTGAAGAAAGAAAATCTAAAGGTATGTTGCTAAATTAAGAATCCAGGTCCTCTGCTAGGGCCAGGCAACCTACAGAAGGAAGCATGTGTCATCCTATTACTAGGATAAATTAATTCAGACTAAGAAGCTGATGTTGTCTAGACTAGATACATTTTATTTTTTGATAGGGGTCACACCAAGAGAATATCCTGACTTTAGGCTCAGGGAAAGGAGGTTGCTCTTCTCCACAGCTGCTTTAAGTGCTTCATATCTCTACACATTCTGCTGTTTCTGAAGTTATCCTGATTTCAAACTCTGCTTTAGTAGGGTAACAGACTGACTTCTTTTGTAGCCATCTGGAGCTGACTTCTGTTATTCATATCCCAAGATGAGCTAACATTGTGGGAGATAGGGAAATGGTAACTTCTCATCTTGTACGTGATTGTCCTGCCTCAGCTGAGACTTCCCTACCTTTATTTTCTGAATATTGGGTAAAATAGTTTGCCAAGTTACAGAAATTTCACTGCTTTATTGCTTCTCTTCCTGATTAGAGATATTGATAATGCTTGATAAATGCTTTACTCCTCTAGTGTCTCCATCTGGAGCCAAAAGGGTTCTTCCCACTTCTATTAATTTTCAGGGCTGGTGTACCACAGAAGTGCTTGGGACCACTATACAAAACAAATGACCCAAGCCTTCCTTATTATTTGTCTTTTTACAAGCTTTCAACAAAGAAGGAAATTTATGTAAAGGTCATTAATACATTTTTCCTTCTTTGGAGTTGTCATTGACATGTCTCAAATATTAAGGAAAGAGAGGAAGGTAAAAAAAAGTATTTATCCCATGTGTTTATAGTCTGCATAGAATAATTATATAAAGGATGTATGCTTGTAGTGTTCTTCTCTGTGCATCATTAATGGGATACTTCTTTCCTTGTCACTAGATTTAAATGGTAGCATTGTAAGATTCTCCTTCAGCTGCTTCCATTATGCTGCATACTATTATACAATGAAAGCAGAAAGTTGTACTAAATCTCTTTCTATATGATAAAAATAATGAAGAGGATAATTATCAAGGCTGTAGTGCAATTTCATGGCATTGCTGTCAGTTACAAACTGCTTGAGCTGCATTCCTTTGATATAAAATGTCAAGGAAACCCCATGATTGAAATATTGTCATCTAATTAATTTCTCTCTGCCATTATTTCCATGGGCTGTGTCTGTGCAGAATACTTGCTGATGGTTAATAAAGAGAATGAAATGCAGACAGTCCAGTGTTAGCTTTTAAGATCTGAGTATCTCTCTATGCCCAAGCTTTCATTGTGCTGATAAACACAAATTAGCAGATACGAAAAGGGGAAAAAAGAGCTGCAACTTTGCCTGGCATTCTGTGAAGAGCCTCTGCTGAGTGTCTGCTTTAGCATCTCTCTACTCACTAATTCAGTTCAAAGCTGAGTGTTTATATCTGAAACCTTAGTGGTACTGCCAGTTTCTTTATGTGCACCATTTCTATCATAGCCATAAGGTACTCGGTCTGAAGCCTGCTGCCTTCTTGACACCTCTGGACCTTGGCATTTGTTACTTTGTAGAATCTTAGAGAGGTTGCAGGGCCTAAGTATGTCCACGGGAGTGATGCTGTTTGTATGAATACCAGCCCCTTTCTTGATCTTTACTCACTGCAATTGCATTAGTAAGAATGTGAAGAGATATCCCCATGCAGATTCATCACTGTTGGTTTTAAACACTCTGTTTATATGCTACCAGTGGCTGGTTGCTAGCTCCAGCCTGAAGGTGTGTTACTTGCTTCTACTTGTTATTAAGAAACACCAGTGCAGTCTGTGCAAGCTCATGCAGAGAGCTGAGGGCATGGACACCATGTAAGCAGAAGCTAAAAGGACTGCAGTTCTTAATTGGAGAGAAAACTTTTGAGGGTAAAACCTCATGTTTCAAAACCAGTAGCACCCTGCCCTGGTTCCACCTTAGTCTGGATGTTCTTACTAAATCTCTCACCATTGTACATTTCTTGTTTTTAAGAGAAATCATAGTTTTTCAAAATCCCCTGCCACGCTTCATTAGCGTTGATAAGTTCTGCTTTCCACACTTGACACTGCCTCCTGCAGGCTGAGCTGGAATTACCCAATATAATTATGGCACACCATAAATAATGAATACACCTATCAAGGCTTTGCAGGATTGCTTGTGATGTGAACATGAAATATTCTGAGAATAGGAGAGGCAATTCCTTGGTATTGGCTGTTTAATTATCCAATTTATAGAGAGGGAGTTGAGACAGGTTTTGGGCCATGCAGGACATTAGTTAATTCAGAAGAATTGTACCTGGAAGGCTTTAACTCCAGTCTGAGAGGGACATTTGTGCAAAGAACTCAAATGTTTTGATTCCCGCACTGCTGTTGCTGTTGTGCTGCAAATCCTCTGAGTTCTTCTGAAATCACTGAAATAGAAGTCTGTGTACCTAGACTGGTTGGCAGCATGGCAGGGAGCTGCTGCCAGGTATTCCCAGTACATTTGGCAGCTCAGATGAGGAATGAGTTAATATCTTTTTCCAGGGCTCAGTGTTGCGTTTAAGCAGAACCATGCACCGGAGGGAGCCGCATCCCTTCAGTCATGTTGCCTCAAGGAATCATGTCTCAAAATGCAGAAGCCCTCCTAGGTGTCCTGGCAGCCAAAAGAAGTTGTCCCTTTGCTGCTCCTCTTCAGGGGATGAAAAATCTTTCTGTTAGTATAGTCAGCCAGTTCTGGTAGCCAAAACATTGTGTGAATTTCAGTCATGGTGCTGCTTTTCCCTCACCTCTTCTGTCCTGCATTTGTGTGCAGTAGTAGAAGGGCAAAACAATGGACCTTGTTCTGTCCCTATTCTCTGATGGCAATAAATCTGTGGGACATCTGGACATCAGCTGTTCTTCAGCTTGGACTGCACAAAGAGTAGCGAAAAGTGTTAGATGTCAGTAGGAAGAACATCATTTTACAAGGTCATTTTCTTGTTAGGTCTATAAATGAAAATGGTGGTGCATCCACGTATTTTATTTCCTTTTTATTTCACATGTCATCTACTTTAGTCCAATGGCTGGGAGAAAACAGAAGCACATGCTTCAGAAGGAAAATATTAACAGTTACAGGATAATCTGTCCTCAGAGAATGTTTTTCTCTGACTTTCAGGAGACAGAACTGGGATTCTTGTACAATGTTTATATCTTTCTCAGACTTCTCATAGTCACAGTCTCTAGGGTATCTGTCGTGTTCAACAAACACTTGAAAGCAGATTGTGAGTGGCTGACTTGCACCACCCATTTTTCTAAAGGCCTATTGTTTGTGTTGGTTAAACTAGTCAATGTCTGGTGTAACACTGTTGCAGTTACTTGAGTTATTCTTGCTTGGCAGTAGTGGTATAGAGGAAAACTGATGTCTGAAAACACTGCTCACTCTTGAGCAGAGGGGAAAAAAAAATAAGTCCTTAATTGTGATGATAAAATCTAAAGCCCTTTCAAATCTTAGGCAAGGAGTTGGGTCTTGATAAGAAACTCAGAAAAGGAAAGGAGTCCAGGTTGTAAATAACAAGCCCTATGAGGAGAGGCTGAGGGAGCTGGGCTTGCTTAGCCTGGAGAAGAGGAAGCTCAGAGGAGACCTTATTGCTGTCTTAACTCCCCGAAGGGAGGTTATAGCCAGGTGGGGGTTGGTCTTTTCTCCCAGGCATCCATGAACAGAACAAGAGGACACAGCCTCAAGCTGAACCAGGGGAGGTTTAGGCTGGAGATTAGGAAGAAGTTCTTCACAGAAAGAGTGATTTAGTGTTGGAATGTGCTGCCCAGGGAGGTGGTGGAGTCACCACTACTGGAGGTGTTTAAAAAGAGCCTGGATGAGGTCCTTGGTACCATGGTTTAGTTGATTAGATGGTGTTGGGTGATAGGTTGGACTTGATGATCTCAAAGGTCTTTTCCAACCTGGTTAATTCTATTCTAAGTAGGGATTACATTATGATTCGAAAGTGCATTTGGAAATTCACTATGTAGCCTATCATAAAACAATTCCTGAAATCAGTGAGGTTATATGGAATGATTCCCTGATCTGAGCACGGTGTAGTGTTTGCAGATGACTGTTCTGTGTATTGTCCTTTGCCAAGCTCATTTTCCATGGTCTTCGGTGTGTTACAGGCTTAAAGCACTTGGTTCTTTTTTTTTTTTAATCTCAGGGAGACTGTTGATTTTATGATCTGCATTCCCCTTATGAACTCTCCAAGTCTAATTTCTTTACTTACCTTCAACTGAAGCATTTCATAGTTATACAAGTATGTGTTTATCTTTTTCTCTGCTTGAGGCTGTTCTAAACTGCCAGGATCTCATTGAGGGCTAATTTCAGTAATGTGTAACACTCCAAATGCATCTGCAAAGGTGGCAAGGGACAGAGCACAGAAAGCGCTCCCTAGCACTTTGGGAAGGGAATACTAATGAATAGAGACAAGGATGTCAGAAAAGCTAAAGATGTCATCTACCTCCAACAAATTCAGCATAAATTTATCTACAGGTTCTCTGTCCTTCTGGCATGAAAGGCTGGCTATTTGCAGTACTTGCTCTAGATATGAAATTTATAACAAAAGTTACTGTTCAAAAGGCTCTCCTGGATCTACTTCACCTTTTTATGATCTTGGCTTACATATCCTCTTTGTGGATACACTTTGCAGTTGCCCATTTCAATGATTCTATTTTACTTTTTTTCCCCAGAAACTGGGGACTTTTCCTTTCAGATGCCATTAACTGTCTTTCCTTGAGGAGGTTGGCTGCTTTCAGTGTACCATTGGATCCAATAGCTGATACCCTAGCTCACCATCTGGCAGCTGATTTTTCCTGCCCTTGTGTTCTTGAAAGAATAGTTTGTCAAGAATGAAAATAAAAAGAAAGAATTTGATGTGTTATGGATAGCTTTTCTGGACTCTCCATGTGAGCATCTGGCAAGACAGCTGATCTGGTTTTGTTTGTATTGTTTTGGAACAATCTCTAAGTACCATTTGTTTCTCTTACTTATTATTTAGGACCAGTTTAGACAAGTAAATAATCCCTTTGACCTCAGCAACATAATTGAAATGAGTGGGTAGTATTTGGCTTTAGATTACTAGGTGCTGGAATGGTTATGAACTAAGCAGTAGCACATTTTCCCCCTCTTCCCTGCATGCATACAAGGAGTGCCTAACAAAAAATAATCATCAAAATAAACAAACCAGTAAAAATAAAAAAACACCATGATTTATTCACAGTGTACCAGAAGTGAAGTTAGTTTTAGTGTAAAACCTGAGTCAATGCTTTTCTTCACTCTGGAACATCTCATAGTAGAGTGTCAGTCAGGGTAGGAAGGGACCACAAGGATCATCTAGTTCCAACCCCCCTGCCCTGGGGTCTCCAAGCTAAGAGACCGGGCTCCCTCTGTCTCCCTTCATAAGGAAGATGTTCCAACCCCCCTGCCCATGGGCAGGGACATCCCACACTAGATTAGGCTGGCCAGAGCCTCATCCAGCCTGGTCTTAAACACCACCAGGGATGGAGCCTCAACCACCAGTTGGCCCCCCCCACAGAATCACAGAATCACCAAGGTTGGAAGAGACCTCAAAGATCATCAAGTCCAACCTGTCACCACAGACATCATGACTAAACCATGGCACCAAATGCCACATCCAATCCCCTCTTGAACACCTCCAGGGATGGGGACTCCACCACCTCCCTGGGCAGCCCATTCCAATGACAAACGACTCTTTCAGCATGTCTAGAGAAGGGCCACGAGGCTGATGAGAGGCCTTGAGCACAGCCCTATGAGGAGAGGCTGAGGGAGCTGGGGTTCTTCAGCCTGGAGAAGAGGAGGCTCAGGGGAGACCTCATTGCTGTCTACAACTCCAAAGGGTGGTTGTAGCCAGGAGGGTGTTGGTCTCTTCTCTCAAGCAACCAGCACCAAAACAAGAGGACACAGTCTCAAGCTGTGCCAGGGGAAGTTTAGGCTCGAGGTGAGGAGACAGTCATTCCTACTTTGTACTTTTGTCTTTGCTGTGTAAGATGCAAGGAGCAGTAAATGAGATGCAGCTTGTAATTTCTGTGATCTAAGTGTCCTGATGTACACTTAAAATGGGTGAATGAGTAAATACATAAATGTGAGAAAGCAGGTAAATGCATGAATGTATAGGAAAAGGAAAGAAGCAGCAATATAGAAGACTGAGGCAAAGTTTGAGTATGAAGATCTGAATAGACATAAGGAAGGCAGAGTATCAGCACACAGCTTTCACTTTGAAATTACTGCCATGTTGAAAAAGAAATGAGCATGATCCAGTACTAAAGCAACAGGATGGTGAAATTATCCAAACATTTAAATTTTCAGCATGCCTTCACAGAGTGGTAAAGCCCCTCTCTGGAGCCTCTATTCTCACTTTAATGATTATGACATTAAGATCAAGAAACTTTATATGAAACTTCCTCACAAGAATTGCTTTAAGAGCGCAGCACTAGCTGTAGGATAAATGCAGATAAGGAAGTATGTCTCTCCAAGTTCAATGTTGTTTTAATGCTGAACATGTTTCTTTTCTCATCTGCCTCACTCAGCTGCATCATCTGTGCCAGCCTGCTAGAGCTGGCTTCAATAAATACAAATAAAATAAAATTAGACCCCTTGCCTGTAAAATCTGAGGTAATTGTAAAACTGAAACATAGCTACATGGCTTTTCTCCAGCCTATCAGAAGTGAGAAAGGGACATTTTAAAATGTCTTCTTTGTGTTTTCATTCTGATTCTAATCAAAAGCTTGAACGTAGAAGAATGTTGTGGTGTTGGGTAGTTGGGTTTTTTGGGGGCCCAGATGGTTTGAAACACTACAAAATACAAGGCTGGAGCCTGGCATTGCTGCAGTCCAGGTAAAACAGCAGGAGCTATTGTAGTACAGGGAGAAGGATTCAATAAATCTAAGACTGTTACAGCAGCAGTGGGGTACTTTCAACATAATTCCAGTTTCTTTGAGAACAATTTTGTAATTGAAAGTATTTATTTATAAAGTATCTACCAGAAAGAAGTAAAAGTGGCAGTGTTTTCAGTTCTTAACTAGTAATCATAATCTAGCTCAATTCAGGGTAGAATAGCTGCGGTAGCGTATGAGGAACACAAGATAATAACAGAGTCTGAGTTAAGAATACTAAACATCTTGTGTTTCTAATTGCAGCCATCTTGTAAATGAACAGAAACTTTAACTGAGGGGAAACTTATGGGAACAACTAGCAACAACAAAAATACCTGTCTTAAACAGGCAAATGTTGTTTGTCACAAATTCAATGTGTTCTATAGGTTTGGTAAAGTGACAATAAACCCATCAGCAGAGATTTTTGAAGCTCCAGATGTAGATACATCAAATTTTCTTCTGGTAAGGAGCTATTTAATAATATTTATCTTTTTTCTGTGCAAAAATCTCTTTATGATGCAACAAAAATCAATGCAATTTAGTCCATTTTCAACATATTACAGAAAACTAGCAGTATATTTGGAGCAGTTATTGGCTAACAGTACACTTTGAGTTAAATAAACCTCAAGATGAAAGGCTAAGGAGTTGTTAGCAAAATGATACTGTGAAAAGGGACTGAATGTTTCAAGACAATAAAGGTCTTTTGAGAAGTAGCACACTCCTTCCTAGATCCTAGCTAGGCACAGGAAAGATTAGCAAAACCTTAACCATATCCTATCCTGTGACCATTACAAATGTTATTGAAAATATATGCTAGGCAACGATGCCGTTTGTGTTGAAACATATTTCAAATAGCATTTTGATTTCCTCTAGTGAGACAAAGGCAGAGGATGGATGGTGAGACAGTGCAACCTGTATGAAACATGGAATTGGAGTAGAGCAGTAGTCATTGCACATAAATATCTTGCATCCAAATTCACAAAGTAGGATATTGCACAGCCTTGCTGTCTGAGCATTATAGTTGTCAAATACTGAGCCAAATCACATGTTGTTAGGGGGAAAAAAATAATGAATTGATCCTTCTGTTCCAGTGTGTTATCCTGCCATTCCCTGAATGGAAATGAGTGGACTGGTTCTTCAGATATGGTTCCACTTCCCGTGATGAACTGAAAGATTTAAAAGCAAGAAGCTGACAGAAGTAGATTTGGGTCTGCTATGCAATTTGCCAAGCTGATATATGCTGGGCTGCTGGAAGGAGAGCAGTAGGTAGACTAAAGTATTGGGACTCTCCTACCAGTAGAAGAAGATCTGTCGATGCCATTTCCATCCTTCATTTTAAAAGGTTTTTAACAGTGAGCTGGGTTACTGTCTAGGCATACTAGTGATGCAGTGCAATTAAACTGAAGTCTGAAAACGTCTGGATTGGTTTTCTAAACACAGAGTGGATAAAGCTACCTCATCAAATTAGCTAATTGCACTTTACGCTCATACAATTTCAGCATTTCACACATCACAAAAGAGTGTGCAAAGTCTCATCTACCATGTCAGCCTCTACACACTCCAATCATTAAATCCAGTAAGAAGCTTGGATGCAAATGTGGCTACAATATTTATAGAAAGAAAAAGCTCCTAAAAGAAGAGCTTATTCACTGCCACGCAGCTGAATCCTGTTTTCACCACAACTCTGCTTATTCACTTACTTTAACAAACCAGCCTCAATGATGGGAGAATTGGAACTTGTTTGTAATTTTATTTGTCCCTGGAGTCTGGGGTACAGATATTCCAACAGCATGGATTACATCCCTTTTATGCATGGAAAACGAGCAGAGCACAAGCTATTTCACAATAGCTCCCCTTGTGGAGAAAGTGGTTTGGAATAAAAGATACTTTAGTCTGGAATAATTAGTACACTGATTATTCTAGAACAGAATAAGTGCACTAATTATTCCTACAGTGTCCACACAGGGAAAAAACAGAAAGCTATTGAAGAATGGCTTATTCTGCAATAGCTATTTTGATCCATTTTCTCATATAGACAAATCCTACTGGTGTTGTCAGCAGGTAATGAGCATATAGATGGAGAATGTGGATGGATTGCATTAATGATCTCTTCCCATTAGTGTTTCTTTGTGCTCCACTTTTGTGTGCTTGCAGAGTTAATTGCTTAAAACTCTCTCTCCCCGCCCCCCACATTTCTAATCCTAACTTTCCAGTTCCAGCACAGAGACCCTCCAGTCAGATGAGCAAATCAGTGCTCATATCTGACTGTAAAATTCTTGGGTTTCACTGCAATGTATTTTTTTTTTCTGGTAGGTGTTAAAGGTTATGCTGCATTGAAGACCATTTATACATTTTCCAAAGGATCCCTTCACAAAATAGGTTTGCAGTCATTCAGAAATCTACTGGAAAATTGAGCCATATTGTTATTGTTCCAAGAAGTCAGAAGTTCCATCTTTTTGGAGAGCTGAGGATGGAAGGGTAAGAGAAGAGTCTGTTAGATCCCAGACTGTATTTCTCATATTAAATTGGCATTCAGGCAGCACTTTATATCTTTAGTTCTAAACTAAGCACATTTTCACCCAGGTCATGGAACCATCAGTATTCTTAATGCCTTTGGCTTACTCTGCATGGGCCCTGTAAGGTTGTAAGTGCACATTTTCCTGGCAGAAAGAGTTGTTCCTCTGCTGGCATGTGATGGCCAGAGCATAGCTCTCACCAGTTCTCTTGCTGAAGGGTAGAGAACTGTGCTGGTGGTACAGGGAGGAGAGGGGGCTCACCTACTAACCTCAGGACTAATAATATACTCTCAAACTGAAAATTATGACAGATTTGGGGAACTTTTAAAAAATGACATTGATCTTCAGCACATATTTTGAGCTTTCTTTAGGGGATCTCAACCTGTATCCTTAGAAAGGAGATGAAAACAGCTACTGGAATTGACAGGCAAATGCAGCAGATTTTGTCGAAGCTCTATGTAGTCACTGTTTATGTTGCTCTAGAAACAGTGGATTAAGTGTAGCACTGAAAAGAATAAACCACATTTTTCAGTTCTTGTGCTAACTTATTGTATAAATTTAGAGAACTCATTCAGCCTCTTGGAGCCTCAGTTCTGCATGTGTGCAGTGAGTGCAAGACACAACCCGTGGATGAAGCATGGCATTAGAAAGTGTTCAGTATATTTACAAGAAAATCTCTTATGTGGAACTTTAGCCATTTAAAAGCAGGGAAGTTGCAACATGAGATGAGTGAGAAGCAGTGGGATTGTGCTATAGCTACTGAAGCCTGCATGAAACCCATCTATGCTCATGGGTTAATGCTTATTTCATTTACAAAAAACAACAAACCTCTGTGTAACATACTGCTATTAAGGCCCACAAAAAGATAGCCTGAAAGATAGCCCTCTGTCTGTTCCTCTGGACCATATGGCTTTTAAAAACCTGTTTCCCTCAGTGACCAAATTTCCCTAATAAATTGATTACTACATTCCCAGTTAAAATCAGGTTTCACTGTGTAGAACCTTGGTGTGGCCTTCCAGTATCTTGAGGGGGCCAAGAAGAAAGTTAGGGAGGGTGGCAGGGAGTGATAGGACTAGGGGGAATGGGGAAAAAAAAATCTAGAAATGGGTAGATTTAGATTGGATGTTAGGAAGAAGTGCTTTCCCATGACAGTGGTGAGACACTGGAACAGGTTGCCCAGGGAGGTGGTGGAAGCCTCATCCCTGGAGGTTTTTGAGGCCAGGCTGATGTGGCACTGAGCAACCTGATGTAGTGTGAGGTGTCCTTTCCCATGGCAGGGGGGTTAGCACTGGATGATCCTTGAGGTCCCTTCCAACCCTAACAATTCTGTGATTCTATGATTTTTCTAATACTGCATCATAAAACTTCAGGTGATACCAGCTTGCAAACTTGAGTTAGCAACGTGCTCATGCAATGATCTTGGTAAGGCAGACTCATCTCTTGATGAGCCTCTCTGCCCTTCACCAGGGATGAGTCTGCTCTACCAAAATCATCTACCTGAGGTGGTTGATGATAATATATAGAAATCCATTTTGAAGTTATGAGAGGGGGAAATACTAGGAGTAATTTCTTTGTCCCTCCTCTGTTATTGTGCAGGTCTGCTTCTCTTTATAACAGTAACAGCGGAAAATAATGCTGATGGGTTGTAACTGGGAACATTCTCAAAACTATTCTGTTTGTGCTAAACCCTGGAAAAACACCTTGTTCTCTTCAGTTAGAGGCTGTTTGGTCCAGTGTTCAGGCAATAGATCATCTGAATAAACTGCTATCCTATAGCAATATATGTCTTAAGGATACAATGCCACATTGTCACTAAAAACTTTAGATGCCGTATATGTTTGCAGCTGCAAAACCTCTCAGAGTTTGTCCAGCTGAAATAACATTCTGGAATATAGCAAACCA
The DNA here is from genome assembly GCF_026170545.1 of Melanerpes formicivorus. NCBI lineage: Eukaryota > Metazoa > Chordata > Aves > Piciformes > Picidae > Melanerpes > Melanerpes formicivorus. Next base: position 20,028,098 of record NW_027142364.1, on the reverse strand, counting down.
ACAGATTCTTTTGTGAAATGCCTCTTTCAGTTTGCAAAAGTAAACAGAAATCCTAACAACTGGATGTTGGCTTATGTTGCATTCAAATAATTTAAGGACCTGTCTTGATCTTTTGTACTCTCTCTTTCCTTCCAAATCCCTTATGATGCTCAAAGAACAATCACTTTCTATATTGCTGTCCAGTACATGCACTCAAACCCAATCTAGGCAAGCATGCAGGTTTAGTTTTCTCTGTAGAATCTCACTGAAGACTATGGAAAAACTTTGCAGTTCCTCATGCAGAGAGTCATACGTGTCAGGAGTTTTAAAGAATGGGATCCTCGCTGTGTTTGGGGCAACCCAGACAGAAAAGGGAGCTGCAGGAGTTTGCTATATCACATTTTGTGTCCCACAGTATAGTAGATGTGATAACTTATTCCATGTACTTAAATGATTGGAGATAGGAATGTTTAGTGGTAGTGCATCAAAGGACAAGGGAACAGAAGGTGGCTGACAGGAGGAGGAAGGGAAAAATGCATCCTCGTTATATATAATGTAGAGAAAAGCTGCAAATTTAACAAAGTGTTTCCTATCCTGTGTGTTCTCTCTTTTTTTATTGCTTTCTAAGTACAAAAATGTTTATAGCTGAGTGCCCAGCTGGAACATTATTTAAGATCTCAGGGAAGAGATGAGGGTCAGACTCTGTGCAATATTCATAGTTGTGAAGCTATCTTCGCACATGCCTCATAGGCGTGACACCCTACCAAGTAGTCATGGGAATGTTTTCCCACTCCACTTTCTTGGTAACATTACACGTTTTTATACAATCAGGTCTTAGGGTGCCACAGACTCCCTTCATGACATTGCTGAGCTCAGCAGTGCTGTTTTACTCTGCATGAGTTTTGACTTGGAGAAAGCAAGGCTGCAGAACAGAAACAAAAGTGACTTAAAGCATCATGAGCCTTGTGGGAAACTTCTTTCCAAAGAGTTATGAATGATCAAAAGCTCAGAAGTTTGCTTTACCTACCTAATGATCTGTAGTGCCTAGAACTATAGGAGACAGGGGATTTTTCTCTTTGCAGAAGAGAAATTTTTGTTTGAAGTGGTAAAAGCTTTGGATTGGCTGCTTTCCTGTGGGCATCACTGGTGAGCATTCCAAGGTTGCCTTTCTTTGGAATTTGTAAGGTTTGTATTCTTTTAAAAATGGTTTCTCTAACAACTAAGGAAATAAAAGGGGGGGGGGGGGGGGGGGGGGGGGGGAGGGGAGGTGTTTGTTGTTTGGGATTTGTTGTTGTTGCTGTTGCTGCTTTTTTCTTCTTTTGTGTTTTTATTTTTTAAGGAAAAGTCTTTTGGAATGAGCAGTCCATTCTGGAACGAACAGAGACAAATGACTATGCAGCTTGGGCAATGTGGACCCCATCCAACTTACTCAACCGACTTACGAGTTGCTTCAATTATGACAGACCCACAAATGTAAAGCAAGGCAAGGACAGACATTCATAAATGATTATCATCATATTTTCACAAAGATTCTCAAGATCTTTGTGAAACACTCATTGCAAAATCTGTATTCACTAGACACCTGGCATCATTCCAACAACAGATGTTGATGTTTTGCTTGCTATGGAGTCAGCTGGTTTCATATAAGGTTTCAACAGAGATCCCATTACTTGAGCCTAGCTTTCTACAAGGTTTGGATAGAAATGCCAATACCTGAGCCTAGAATTAAAATTATGGAAGAAAATGTAATATATTGGGTGTGAGCTGGTTTGAATCTTCCCGGCCTCTGAACTCCATTGCTGAGTATATTTGCTGCTGTGCCACTGTAGTTCCAACTCTCAGGACATGAATTTACCTTCTTGAGTCACCAGGGTGCTGGGCAAGAAGCAAATAAGCTTTGTATGCTACCAACCCACCAGCACTGCTTGCAGGGACAACTAACACTCCCTGCTCTGAGCCATCGCAGGTGGCATGCAAACGACATACAGGCAGGAAGAACAACTGCAAGCGTGACTGTCAAAGACCACCACAAACTTCTCTGGGCACAGACTTGTGGGTTTTATGCCTCTGAGAGTCAATTTCCCTATCCATAAAATAAGAAACATACCTGGAGTGCATACAGAACAACTGCAGTAGTTTGCTTCCTCTGTGCTATTCATTCATCTCAGTGTATCTGGCATGGGACATGCCCCAGCTAAGCTCAGGGTGAAGGGAAGCAGGCCAGTGTGCCATGTCCACCAATTATAGTAAAGTGACAGCAGTGCTGACAGCTAGTGGCTTTGACTCTGCCCTGCTAAGGACTGGGAAGTACCACAACTCAGATGACAAACTGATAGGGGATATATTTTACTATAGCTGTGCTGCACAGAAATACACTCTGAAAGTGGTTTTATGGATGCCACTGGAATTTGTCATTAGAGAAGACAAGACAGTATCAGGAAGGCTGAGTAAACCTGACCCAACAGAGTCAGATTTCAATCACTTAAATTCATAGCTTTGGGTCAGACCTATGAACAAATGTTCAGGCAAAGTTCTTCGTGTCTGTATTTTTCAGACAGCATTTCTTCCTTAATATCCAAACTGAAGGGCCAGATTCATCTTTAAATTGGCCTTAGAGATAGAAGGCTTAGACTTGGCTTAGACTTAGAAGAGTTCTGATGAAGCCAGTGCAGTTGCTCCAGATTTACACCTGTGCAAACATGTGCTGAAGTCGGCTCATAAATAACTTAGATTTATGTGCTATTTTCTGAAGATTTCACTGGTATCACAGTCTACATCCACACTAGGAACCCAGGAGCCTGTCCTTGGCCCCATCCCAGCTCCTCACTAGAGCAAGACCTTGGCATTCACTGGCCTTTCTTCCCTCCTCTTCCTTGGAAGGGAAAGCTGGGGAATGTGTGCAGGATGGACCTGAGGCACATTTCGACAGCTGCTTGAGTTGATGAAGAAACAGTGGAGACCTGAGGGCACAAGATGGCACACACTCAGAAATGCAGCCATACAATGAAAGCTTGTGGTAAAAGTTTGTGTGAAGTGTAAGATCTATGAAGTGTAGAAAGCTTTGCCATGTTTCCTTTAAAGCCTCTGCAGCAAATGCAGCAACTAGCCAGCATCAGCTTCATGAAAGAGCAAAGGTGAGAGAGGGAGTTAGCCCACCCAAGCTCTATCCTTCCTTTCTGAGCCTTGCAGTTCGACAACAATTCTTTGGTGACTGGTCTGTTACTGCAAAAATTTCCTCACCTGCTGTCACCTTACCCAGGGAACAAACAGTGCCTTTAGGTATAACTGACTATTCCAAGCAGTACAGTCTCAGTGCAATTATGGACAACACTTGTAAACAGAAAATTAGAAAGTTATTCATTTGTGTATAACCTCAGGTAGAGTGAAGAACTCAACATGTGCAAAGGAACGTATTCTGGAATGGTTCAGGAGTCAACTTGCGTATTGAACAAGGGTCATGCAGCTTGAATCATAGAATCAGTCAGGCTGGAAAAGTTCATCAAGTCTAACCATTGATCCTACTCTACAAAGTTCACCCCTAAAGCATATCCCCAAGAACCACATCTAAATGACCTTTAAACACACCCAGGGATGGCGACTCAACCACCTTCCTGGGCAGCCTGTTGCACTGTCTGACCACTCTTGCTGTCAAAATTTCATTCCTAATGTCCAGGCTAAACCTACCCTGTTGCAGTTTGAGGCTATTCCCTCTTGTTGTATCACTAATTACATGTGAGAAAAGACCAGCACCAACCTCTTCACAATGTCCTTGACCTTGCAGGAACATGAGGTCTTGGCAAGTTATGAGGAAAGAAAAATGGAAACGTAATGTTGAAATATGAGCACATAGTTTGGCTCTGATGCAGCATGGAAATATTCCTTCTCACTTGGAAGGCAGAAGGGAGGCTAACTCCATTTCCCCAATCCCATGGTAGAAAAATGAGTGAGTGTGTTTCAAGTGATTGTCTCAGTGATGTCATATATTGATTTCTCTCCCTGCCTCTCAAATGCAAGACCTTTTAGGAGAATGTAACTGCTTTAAATGGTTTCATTTGCTGAATTTACTGAATAATCTCTGAAAACTTCCAGCTTTGTTACTCCCTTGCATCTTTGTTTCCTCAGAGTGTTTCCTGATGTCTGAGGCCCACTAACTCAAGAGTAATAAAAGGTAAGCTGAGATCTGAACAAGTTTCATACTGTCCTAAGTGCAGTTGGGTCCTGTCGAACATAATGCTGAAAACCTTGAAGTTGGGATTCTGATCATAAACCAGGTTTTGTTCCGTAGGCATGAACAAACTGCAAAGCCCTTGATTTATTGAAAATATTCCATGCTGTTTGAGACAGAGCTGCACCAACTTTCGAGGGCAGCTGGCTCTTTCACTCTCATGCTCTTTAGATTGATTCTTGTGTGAATGTAAATAACCTGACTAGAGACGACAGATTCCAGACCTTATCCTGAGGTTCGTATTTGCCTGTCTCTGAGGGGTCACCTGATGTATTTAGGAAATATGGTTTCCTCAGCAGAGAGGGAGACTGCCATAAATGTAAGGAAATGGCAGAAATGTATTGTATTTGTCTAATAAATAGTTCTCTCTCATGCATAAGATAAAGCTTTGTAAATGCAGGGAATGCATAATTTCAATAGTACAATGTCCTCATTATTTTGTTATCATCAAGGTGTCTTTTCTGACGGTGGGTGTTGCTCCAGTTCTTAACTCTGGTTTAATTCCAGGAGACACACACTCTGTCTTTTTGAATTTCAGTGTTACTCTTTCCTTTTCATAGCCAACTTTTTTTCCCTTTCTGAAATGTGTAGCTTGGAAACGAGGTCCTTTTAATGAAGCTTTTGAGTCTCACAAAATATGATTAATCTGATTAGTCGTTCAGACTCCTTTTATGCTTACATTAACTAACACAAAGAGCCCCCCTACAGGTTAAAGTTTAAATGTGGATTACCAGATAAAGCTAGTCCTGACGAGGTTTCTATGGTGCAAGGAAAAATTGAATTTGCCTTTCACCTCATTTCAGTCTTTGTCATCCTGGTTTTTGCCCTTCTCCCTCGCTCACAGTGAGGATATTAATTTTGCAGTAAAATCTTTAAGCAATTATGCAGATAGATTGGAAAAAGCAACACACAAATGCAATAAGAAAAGCTTAACTGAAAAATGGACCCCAGATATTCATTAAAACCAGATGGCAACATTCCTAGCAGCATAACTTTGGATGGTTGGACTAAATTTGTATTAATGTGTCACAACCATATGACAAAAATGAACCACTGGCGTACGATTGTACGTATGCGCTGGACTTTATGTTTACAAAGTAGTCAAGTATGGTAACTAGTCCACCAATGTCTCTTTTGATAAACAGCTAAGAGAGGCTATCCTTTCACACACAAACACATCCATCTTTAGATAGCATTCCTCTGTGGGAGGCTTGCCTTCAATTTAACAGATAATGAACTTCTTCAGATGAATCAGAAAATTGATAGTGAAATGAAGTTTAGTATTTTGAATGCAGCATCTACCAAGCACAGGGATGGTTATAGTTTCAGAATGTGGTTTATTACAACTGGTCTCTTTTATTTTTTTAACATTTTTTTATCAGTCTTGTAACTCTAGCTAATTTTTCTCCCTAATCACTTTATTTTGCAGACTATTTTTGTTATTGCTCTTTCCAAAATGGCCAGAGGAAATGAGAGAGAAACAGCACCTGCAAATAGCACTAAATTAAAAGCATGATTGTGTACAGGGGCTTCCTGTACCTTTCTCTCCTATACATTGAAGACAGAAAAGTGGGGTTTTTTTATCTTTTTTCTTTTTTTCCCTCCTATTTGGCATGCTCCATATGATCCAATAAAGCACAACTAACATAGCACACCAGACAGGGTAGACTGTAGCTTCCCCTCAGTGAACACACATAATTCCCATTACTGCTAATGGGAGATGCATGTCCCTACGCAGGGCAAGAGGGATCTTATATGTACATGTCATACATATGAAAATATCTGTCAGGGAAAGAGGTGTCTAGTCCTGACAAATTGCCAGGAGGCATTTTGTTTTTCTGTTAATTATAGTAATTATTTATCATGCATTAAAATAGTGCCCTAAATTTGCATGGCATTGTGTGCAACACAAATAAGCTGTATACCCTGCTGAAAGGAGCATACAATGAGAAGATGACAAACAGGCACAACGTGAGGCACTGATGCATCATATGGCATAACTAGAAGTTGTGATCGACTTCCCAGAAACAAGAATTTTCAAAGGAAAGGGACAAGAGTCCTGTCCTGGGACAGGGGGCAGTGTGAGCCCAGCTGAAGAGCCCTGCTCTCCCAGCAGTGAGGTGAAGGGCTTGGAAACAGCCCAAATCGAAGGCTGGGGAGGGTCTGCCTACCCTCCCAGGGGCGATGGCGTGGGCTGTGAATGCTGTCACTGAGGAGAATTAGACAGGGATCAGTACAGGTGATGTGGCCGTGGTGCAGGGAGAAGGTGAGCTCAGCAGCTGAAAGACAGGACTGAAAGAGAGAAAACAGCAGCAGATAAGGTAAAATATGAAAGAGTTTGGGCTAAACCAGATGGAAAGGCAAGCAAGTGCTACAGAGGCACACTTTAGGCAGGAGCTGGCTGTGACAAAGAAGCAGGAACAGCAATGGTTTGTCACTGAGTCTTCTATTAATCCTTGCGTATGCAGCCTTAGCCTTTCCCTATTGCTTCTGTCTAGACCCAAGAGAATCTAGTTTTTATACTGTTTTAAAAAAGTGTTTTGTATGATCTCATGTATCTGTGTATATTTTGTCTGTTAGGCTGTGCCCTGTAGGTAGGGAAGCCACTGGCCAGTTTCTATAAGCTTTGTGGAAACTGGTAGCAAGGGAAGAGGTGCCATTGTTCTCACTGCAGGAAAGGTTTCTTAGCTATCAGGAGCCCTTGCAGGACAGAGAATGTCCCACCTGAGGCAGAACTGTATTTTGAAGCTTTACACATACTGAGGTCCCAGGGGATCTAACTATTATCACAAAGCCAGGGAGAACAGATGACTTTCATTCTGCCACTCATGGAAGTACTTTTATTGTAATTGAAATTTAATCTGAGTTCATGAAATCTTTATGAACCTGAAACAATTGTATAAAGTTCCAGTTAGTTGCACTGCAATCTCATTTGCATATTTATTTTTGGGGACACAAGCCTTCAAATAGGGGAGGGGGGAAATATATATTTTTTTTAGGTTTTGGGTCTGAGGGAGGTTACTGGAAACTCTCAGGTAATCCCCAGGATTAAGAGGAACTGTTTGGACTCTGTTCTCTCTAAAGAAGTATCTACAAGCTTTCAGCCCTTGTGTTATTTTTGCATCAGTTGAAAAATAACTGATGGCAATAAGCAGTGGCAGGCCTCCCAAATTGTCAGCTGAGGGCTGCGTTATGTATTCTCTCCTTCAGAAGGATTACCCAGGAGAGTGCGAGGCGGAGTGCGACTGCCTAAGTGCTGCTCTAGAGATGCTGAAATGTGTTTAATTCAGCAGAAGCTGAAGGCAGTTAGAAAGCTACACATTCGTTTCCATAAGGAAAAATACCAGCAGACAGAGATACTATCTGAGGGTTTTACATTAGGTGGCTGCTTGAGCTACTCCGGAGATGCAGGTAGTTTAGAAAAATCTCTTGACCTTTTCAGGCTTCCTCCACCATGATGGTTATACATAGCTGTGTAAAATGATAGGTAGTTTACAGCTTGCCTTCCCTAGGGTGAAGCTGATTTACAGCACACTTTGTGTGTAATTTGGCTATAGTGAGACAGTTTTACACCCAGCTTTTGCTTTTTGGCTATGATGAGGACTGTAAAAATGCTGTGATCCTGGAATGTGCATGTTCTTAATTTGTTTCTTCTTGGAGATGCAGTGCTTGCTGAGACTGATAGCAAGCTGACCTAATATCCAGACCTAGACTGATTAGATAATCTTCTGAATGAATGCATATTTATTTTCCTGAGTCAATGGTGTTATTGTGTCCTGACTTCCACTCAGTGGCAAGATTGGGCAGCTGCTTCCCTTCCTCCTCCTCCTTCTCCTTCCTTGAGGTCACTAATGCTCCAACTTAATCATGCATTGAGAGATCCTAAAGTAGCAGGCCTAGGCAGAGATCTTAATTATTTTCTGGAAGGTGGACAGCCACACTTCTCCCCTTCACCTGTCTTCAGAGCTTTCTTATGTAGTAAATCTATAAATCTAACTTATCCTTTTCTGGTGCTATCAGCACAAAGTGAAATTCACACAGCTAGGAAAGCACCAAGGCTTTGTGGCTTTGATCTAGTGCAATTATTCAGGATTCCTTCAAAATTCTGTACTGATCCCAGCTTAAACAAGAAAATGCTGTGGCTTTGTGGCCTCCAAGGTGGGATTTTCCCTTTCCTAGAGGAGGTCAAGGCCTGGTTACTTCTGACTGTAGAAGGGAGGCTCTAGGCAGAGTTTTGCATCAAGAAGTCAACAGATTAAGTGCTAGTAAAACAGGTCCCACACCGTCCTCTGCTGAGTCCAACTGTATGGAAGGAGCATTATCAGCACTGGATATCTCTACTTGTCCTCTTCTGGGTGCTCTGACCTCTTGCAGCACAGCTCTCAGCTGAATGGCTGCTTATATGGCTCTGACAGCTGCCTACACCACTGATATCAATACTGTTTTACTCTGGGGACTGGATTCACATGATAGCTCCTTGCAAGCCACCTGCAATCAATATCCATTATCTTCTTACCTTGTAGGGTACAGCACTGGTGCTGAGCTCACTGCTCATATTTTGGACCATTTCGTTGATTAGATTAGAAAACATGGGGGATAATGTCCCACATGTCATTAGCTCAGGATGGTAGGCAGGGGTTTTGCATTCCCTGAGCTAAATAGAGGACTTCATTTGTAGGAAAGTTTGGACTAAGATCACCATTTGCAATGAACCTGCAAAGGAGCAGGACTGAAAGCAGGCTGAATTGCTTCTCTTTTATTGACATATATCTCTCCCATCCATCAAAACTTCTAAATTTCTACCTGGACAGCTGATGTAGTGAGTACCTTGTTCATCCCTACGAATCACAGATGGCAACTGTAATTACAGCATCTGTTGTTACAGTGCTTTAAATCTTATATATTAAAAATAAAAAAGGCTGCAGCAAACAAAACTAAAACCCAAACCAAACATCTGATGACAAGTGTCTCCTTATTAACAGGCATTGCCAGAACAGCAAAATGGAAATGTACTGACTTTGGAAGACAGCTCCAGCATACCTGCAAAATCCTAAGCCCACTACCCTGAATATTTATTAAACTGTTGCCTCAATTACTAATAGGTATTTGGAAAGCTATATATACTATTGAAATAGAATAGAAACTACTGCAACATCTATGATTTCACTTTTGTTTTTGCATGTATACATACTCAGACATACTTCACATGGGTAATGACAAACAATTATATCTATGTATAGAGAGTGTGTGTCGGTCTCCCTGTTTCAGAGGAGAAAACTGTCTGTAGGTTCATTCATCCTCTCCTAATAGGAAAGTTGACATGGCCTTTACAAAATAATTTTCCCTATAATTGTTTTTAGAGGGGATCTTTATAGCTGACTTTGGAAACAAACTGTTTAAACCTATTTGAATCTGTCATAGTTAGTCAGGATAATTGATGTTGATATTACTTATGCTTTCAGTTACAATTTAGAGAAGCGAACACACATGTTTTACATTTCTGACTGCATAAAGTTACTGTTAAAGAGGTGGGGAGAAGGATTTGGGCTTCTCTTTTTGCTATTAGAAGTGTGAAAAATTTAGCTCAGCTGTGAGAAAGTTGATCCAGAGGAGCTTTATTGTGGGCAAGTTAGCAGTGTCTCTTCCTTCCCCTCCTCAAAGCAGATTTATTTATTTATTTATTTATTTATTTTATTTTCTATCTTGCCTTTATTTTTTTCTTTTGGTCAGTTTGATATATGTTCACAGTTCTCAGCTGATGTTTCTGATTAAATTACAGACAGATGTTGAGTCGAATCATTAAATCTCACAAGCTGAAGTCTACTTTCCTTGCGTAAGGCAAAACATCTTTAGATTCTTTAGAACAAAAAGCATCATGTATTTGAGTTCTCCGAAAGCACTTGGTAAAGCATGAAAAGATATGACATCAATCCCACTAAAACACAAGGGCAAATGAATGATGTTACTGTAAATCTTTACATCAATCATGCCCAGGACTTTTGAAACAATATAGTTTTGTTTGCATTTCAGAAGTGACAAACAACTCTTCTGACTGGCTTAACATAGTCACTTTCCATTAGTCAAGACTAGAAGCAAGACAGAATTAAAATGTGGCCCTTGGTTGCCAGGCAGCCGAGTTGTCTTGACATGGTGGTTAGTTTCCTTTTCATCAAGTGACAACAGTGAAATGAAAGAAGTTTTGAAAAACTTGATAATGGTTTTCAAAGGAGGAGGATAATTGGTGGGGCTAGCTTGTGTGGCTCTGTGTGGAAACTTTCGTCTGTGGTAAGGGAAGACTGTCACTAAAAATTTAAACTCTTGTACACAAACTTGACCTGGAATCTTCTCCAGGTTTTCACTGGTTCATTTGTAGAACACTTCTCTCAGCCCAAGGGGTGCTGGGATGAAAGCATTAGGCCAGATGGGTAAAGCCCCAAAGGAAGAAAAGAATCAATAGTTGTGATTTAATCCATCAGTGAAAGGGAGGAATTACGTAAAATCCTTAAAATGGGGAATTTGTAAAAGTTCTTTTGATGGTACCTGTATCTCAAAATAATTTATCATCTAATTGCTCTTGAGAGCTAATGACATTTAGACTTAGAAAAGCATATTTTTGACACATTTTGCCAGATATTAAGCAATTTTCCTGCTGTTATTTTTTTGCTGTGCTCTAGACAATAGAGAATTTAATTCAAACTAATTTCCCCAAGATGACAAAAGCCTAAAGCCTAACGGGACGATTTGCTGCTGATGTTAATCATGCAAAAAATAATGACACATTAATATTAATAATCAAATATGTTGATATGAAGTATTATTTATGTTAAACTGTTATAAAAGTCAAATGCATGCATAGCTGTCCATATCATTCATTTGTGAAAAGAAGTGGGGGGGTGGGGGGGAAGGATTGAAGCTCAGCAAAATGTACCCATAATGAAAGAAGGGACCAATTAGGGTTGGATTAACATTCATGGTTATTTACAGTTGTTTTTGTACTTGTTCTTGTGCTCTGACTTCCTAAAATTTCACAACCCAAAGATTTAGAAAAATGGGGTTGTTTAGACGCGAGGTGCAATGAAGTGGCTGCAGCCATTGTGCAGACACCACCTCTCTCATTATACCCTCTCAATCAACACTCGGCACACAGGAAACCGCAATAAAGCCCATCTGCCACGGTTAATCTGCAGGCAAACCCACACCCATGTCTGTGCCCGTTACTCTCCAGCCTTATTATTCTCAGATCCAAAGCTTCATAAGGGATCAGCCAAAGTCCATTAAAGTAAATAATAGCTAGAAATGACAGGCTTAGCAAGGATTGGGAGGAAGTTGAAGACCAATCTGAGCTGTGAGCTCTGATTAATAGAGAAAAGCATTAGGAGAAAAGGGGAGAAAAATGACCTCAGCCTGCTCCAAAGAATTCCTGAACCTTGGTTGTTAGGGCAAGTGCTACCATCTGAGACGTTAGTGATCCTTGAATTTCCTTCACTTTGATGCAGCTCAAATGGGAAAATTTTGAAGGTTCAGCAAGGCCCCAGACCTCAGCTGGAAAGCCGTCTGGAGTCAACCCTGTCAAAATTCTCTTGTGGAAAAGAAAGCCTTTATTAGCTAGATTGCAACAAAAACCCCACAGCCTCTAATAAGAAGAGAATGCATGCTATAGATTGCATATACATTAATTATTAGAGGGTATTTAATTGTTCTCATCTGTATTCAAATGTGTGCAAAAGATCTTTTAAAATACCAATCACAATTTATTTATTTCTTTAAAAAGAAATTTTTAACAGGCATAAACCAAACACTTTCTCATGCTGCCTTTGTTTGGTCAACTTCATTTTTAATAGAGGATTCAGCTCATTGATAACTGATAGGACACCTTACATGAGGGGACTGGTAGAAAACATTGATGCATGTGAGGCTGTTGGATGTGATGGTTTCTTTCCATTATCTCAGCTGTGTGTCATACATTAAGAGATTGTAAAAGGAATCGACACCAAGTCAGCGCTGCACCAGGATTACTTTTTCCAGTCCTAAACAGATCACTGCTCTAAAATCAGTAACTTGGGCAGTTTGAAAATGTTTTCTGCTGTTTCTTTGCATAAATTACCTACTGCTTTTCCAAGTACGTGCTTGGAATAAGTTTTATTTTGATTACTGTGAAGCATGAGCAGCCATCTACTATTCATCCTAATACTTACTTTTACTGCTATTTAAAAATCCATTGGGCAGTTAACACAGTGCATGTGCCACTGCACTTTTGCAGCTTCAGCTGAGCAAACCCCTGGCAATAAGGAGCTTGCAAGGGATTTTTGATCTAGTTAAGGGGGCAGCGTTGAACTGATCTATCTCAGACAGCAGCCCAAGCAAAACTACAGCTGTACAGGTGTTACTTCGTCCCTGATGATTTTTTTGGGGGTGAAGATATTAATGATCTGAATAAGAACTTCTTGTGGGGGGAGCTCGTATAATGCTGCATTCGTTCTAAAAGTTTATGTTACAGTATGCACTTTTCCTAAACAAGATGGACAGGATGGTGGTTAAAATGATGAGGCTGCCATGATATTGCTGGTAACTTAGCTGATGCCCTGTTCATGTGCACGTGATGCAATTTTCATATTTTAATCTTAAGTAGAACCAGAAATGACAATTATGAAAAGACAAAATAGATACCACCAACAGCTGTAATTGCTATCTGCACTGCTCAAGGATGGGCAAGAGACACAGTAAATCAATATTAAGATCTCTACATATGCAGGTATCACAACAAGAACATCATATAACATCATTATAAGAAAATCCTAATAAAATTTGGACAGTTATTCCAAAGAATAGAGGATGAACGTGGAGCGTGTGTGTGTGTGTGTGCAGCTAACTAGTTCTCCGTAGTTTCAGCTGACGTCGTCTTAAGAGAAAAATGCCTGCCTGCACAAAAGCAGAAGTGTCTTCCCATAGGAAACCAAAACATGTATTAGAGGAAAAACCATTTTTAATATCTTTATTTTAAATAGATTAATGCAGGTGACGCTGTCTTTACGAATGACAGTTTCAATATTTTTCCATTGGTCATGCAGGAACTATAAAATTGGGAAGGATGAAGGGGTGCTGGCATTCCTGTTAAATAAGTAAGCTACGAGGCTGCTTTTTCTCCTGAAGTGCAGATGCCATGTTTTATTTGGAATGTTGGACCTCACTGCTTGAACTCTGTGCCTTCTCAAACAATCCCATAGCAAAAATTACAAACATTCCCGTGTTCAAGCAAATGTGCATGATTTTTCCGCGCAGCAGAAGCAAGTGATACTGTAATGCAGCTTGTGCATAAGGTTTTGTAGTAATTAAAATGCGATGAAATATGAAAATGTTGAATGTAAGCAAGATCTGTATGCCACTAAATATCCACGACACTAAAAAACCCCCTGCAATAAACAAACTGAATATGGACAGAAAATGCAAGCAAAACATTCTGTGTACTTCCTCTCCTATTAAAAAGAACAAATGACCTCTCTTGCTTAAAAAAAAAAAAGATAATAAAAAATTAAAAGCAGCACTGTGATATTGCAAAGATAATGCATAGAAAACCCTGCACATCAAGTCTGACTTCAGCTATAACCTTTTGATACCATTATACAGCTATTAACTTCTCTGCTTAATGTACAGCAGGGTTAGCCTCTCATCTTTTGGCATGTACGGGATGTTGTCCAAGGAATGTTTCCTTCTGAGCACCCTCAGAACTACCGAACATGGTTTTCTACACTCATCTTCTCACAGTACCGAAGCTGAGGATCACATAGGATGTCACAGGTACATTGACTAATTTTCTCTACCTTTCTTCACTGGAAGCATTTTCACATAGCTGTTTTTCTCTTGTTTCCAAGTACAAAGCTGTCTAATACTAAGTATACACGCAGTACCTTCCTTCTAAGATCTCAGCCTCACGCTGAAGATACATTTGGGTTTGAATATAGACCTCATCCAATGAACAAGGAGGAGCTGGAACTGTTTGAGCAATAATGTTTGCCGTTTGTTTAATGAAGGCATAAATTTGAATGGGTTTAGGAATTCATGAGTTTACAGAGGAATAGAAATAATAATCTCTCAGCAACATTTGATCAAATAATCCATTAATCAAAAGAGTTCATTGCTGGAATCAAACACCTTTCTGTCTGTGAGCATTTAAAAGAAGAAAACCAGGTTGTCCCATGGAATCCATATTGCTTCAGTTTACAGTTTCCTCTTATGTTATGGGGTAGTCTCCCTTGGATATTTTCTCGCTGGTTATACACATAAATATATCTGCAGCCCACAGATATTCCTGTAAATGTTGTTTATTTTGCTCTAAACCTCCTTACTCTATATTAAAAAGGTTTAGTATAGGTCTTCTGCTTATAAACATGAATTTGTGCATGCAGAGACAGAGATTTGCCCAATTGCAAAAGACAGAGAATAACAACTTGAACTCTTCCATCGTTTTGTATGCAGTTCACGAGACACCTGTGTGTGCTTTTTTTCCCCCTGTAAGTCACCAGGAGATCACATTTTGTATTGCACAGTTCACAGAATGATGTCACCTCATGTTTTGTTTAACACCTGGCACATTGCACAGTCCAATATATGTTACACAGAAACGGACAAATTTAACGAGCACCCGGACGGGTCTGTTTCAGTGCGGTGCAAATGTGCAAACTATAATCCCAGTTAAAGTTTATGTGAATTTCTGCAGGAAAAAAGCCCAGCCTGTGTTGGTAAGATGGTAATACTGTATATTTTTATTAGAAATCATTTTCCCTCTTCAGTGAGCAGATACTACATGATAATGGAAATCCATCAATCCCAACCAAAAACTAATGTCCTTAAAATTTTCTGGGCAATGATTGGCATAATTTGGGGGAGTTAGGGCCAATTCGCTAGCCATAAGGCATCTCTGGCCTTTAGGTTCCCTAGCATTTTTGACACCCATCACCTCAGGGAGCCAATTCTCACTTTTCCCTATTTACTTGTCACAAAAGCCCCATTTCTCATTCTATTACAGTGCAAGTGGTAAGTGCAAAGCCCTTCTCTTCCTTTTTTTCACCTGTTCTTCACCTGCTCTCCAGAGAGCTTGCACAAGGCATTATTGCTATCACCATGAGGTACTTTTGCATGTGTTTCATTCCTGAAATAGAAGGAAAATACAAACATTTGGCCCCAAGATAATTTATTTATATGGGAACAGAAATTTGTTGTAGAGAAATCCACATCAAGGTCTGCCATGAGTCTTTTAGACACCCCAGGCTTACCTCCAAGAGAGAAGGGACTTCATCTCTACTGTAAACATGCTTGCAGTTCACCACAAACGTGTCAATAATGGTAATAGCCCCACTATGTCTCGTGCATCAAGAGCCAGGAGAAGTGTGCAAAAGCTATTTTTAAGGATGAAGCAGGGACACTCATTTTACTTCATGAGTAACACCAAGATTAAAACCACAATTATATGTATGTATATATATATATATGTGCAAATGTTGGGGGTAGTGCACTAAAAATCTGTGGAAGTAAAGGGGGGAAAATAGGAAAAATGAAGAGATATTTATTCTGCCGTTATCTTACCAGTCTGTGTTTCCTTGGACAGTAATCATGGGACCCAGATGCTAAGGGTAAGTGATATTTTCCCACAAGCAGTTTCTGGCTCGTTGGCAGCCTTTGCAGGCAGTTGTGTTGGCAGCCTTGGATCTGCCTCTGGCTCTGTTTTGTGGCTTTGCTCTTGATGGGCTGCCTGTGCTGCCCTGTGCTGCTGGTTGCCATTTCCCTCTGTCAGCCCATGGGCTTTCTGGAGCTCTACACTGTGCAAATCCCCTGTGAAATGGATAAATGGGCTCTTCTAAGGCAGAAAGGGAATCTGTTTCCTGGCTGCTGTAGACGTTAGGTGCATTACTACTTTGGGTACTCAGGGAAAGTTTTTGATTTCTTTAAGCTGTAAAACTGGGTACAGCATCCAGATACGAGCCCAAGTGTTAGTCTGCCTTGTTACCCCCCTTGCTGTATTCAGTATTCCCCCCCTTGTACTGTATTCAGTAGTCTTTTGCAAACTCATTATTTTTAACTGCACCTCATGTATGCTATATTGACAGCACCACACCATCAGAAAGTAAATACAGTATCTCAGGTATGAGAGTGAAAAATAGACAAGTTCTGCTCCTTGGGCAGAAATGGCAGGGTTTTTTTTTTCACCAAGTTACCCATAATTCTATCATGCTTTAAAACACATTTGAAAAATATGTAAGATAAGCTATTTGTAAGTCATGCTCTGTCTTGAGAATGTAGATACAACTTTCATAAAATGGTTTTAAACATTACTCCACCTCTTAGGTACATATGTTGCTGTGCAGCCAACATACAACATTACTTTTGCATATATATTATTTTCTAGGACAAAACTGGAAGAACTGTATTTATAAAAGAGATTTTTAAGCACACCTCTTGGGCTTTTTGATATGTTAGGAAATAATATTATCCATGTTTTTGTATTGTTTCCTTCTTTTGCCCTTCATTTGCAGCTGAATTAAAAAAAAAAGAAAGAAAGAAAAAATACATTTCTTGAGTAGTGATTAAATTGTCCTTCACAGCTTTCTAACTTCCAGTTTATGAATTCTGAATTTTTCATTATAATCAGTACATTGCATGTTTGTCAAATCATTGCAGTAAAAATGCAGAAAATTCTATTGCTACTTCACCTGTAAAAAACAGATCTCTAGAAGTTGTGTTGTTCTTTCACCCTTGTGTTGTTCTTTCCTTTTTCCCTTGTGTTCCCCTTTCCCTTTTCCCTTGTGTTCCCCTTTCCCTTTTCCCTTGTGTTCCCCTTTCCCTTTTCCCTTGTGTTCCCTTTTCCCTTTCCCCTTCCCTCTCCCTTTCCCTGTACTCTTTCTAGTACACCACTTACCAGGAAGCTGTGAGAGCACTTGTTAGATCTGGTTGGAAATGTGTATCGTTTTGAGGTTACTTTTGTCCACAGAATCATTTCCTGGAAATTCATACACTGGCAGTGTCTATCAATCAGCTGTTCATACACTGTTTGTTTGGATTTTTTTAAATAGAAATAATGAACTCACTAGAAATAAGAAAACAAAGATCCTCTCAACCAATTTGCGTGAGGTTTTACACTTTGATGTCACCAAATCTGCGTAACTCTATCTCTGTCAGGAAATTACCACATGCCAGAGATTCCTTTAGGAAATGCTGACAGTCCATATTCCTAAAAATCTATGATTCCTAAAAGTTATTTTTCTAGGCTGACTGTTGTTTTTTTTTAATTATTATTTTTTTTCCACAGTGAACTGTTTGGTAATATTTTTTTTTCACCATTAGCCTGTAAGAATCTAAAGGAAGAGATTGCTCCTGTTGCAAAGAGGTGAACTTGCTTGCAATTTGCAGCCTTTCTAAAAACTCCTTTCTGTTTCAAGTCCAACACATGACAGCTGACAAGTAGATACCCTTCTAAATCTAGGCATATTTGGAATAAGCTTTTTCTCCAGTCAGTTTTTATCAATTCTCCTTCAGGATACTGTGGCATCAGGATACTAATGACCAGCCCTTACTGGATTCCTGGAATCTGAACATTTGTGCCTGTTACCTAGGCTTTGCAGGACTGGACCTGAAACTGTTTGGCCCATAGGGTTGTTTTGTTTTTCTTTGGTGGGGGCTTGGTTTTGTTTGGTTTGTTGGTTGGTTTTGATCTGGTATGAAATGGTCTGAGTCCAGCGGAAATTGTCATTTTTAGTGTTTCCAACTTCTCTGCACAGGTGAGCTTGTGCTAAACACACACAGACACACACACACAGAGACACACACAAACCTCTCCAGACAAACAAATCCTACCAAACCAAACAAACAAACAAAAGGAACCAAATAAACAAACAAAAACCCCCAAACAAATAAAGCTTAAATAAATTGAAAGCAAGAAAGCCACAGTGTCTAATGTTAACCATGCACTGTGGTCACATTTGTTGGACATACCCCAAAGCTGTTTCTGGAACACCACTTCCAAAACTGAATCCCCCTTTTTTAATTGAATACCTGAAGGATAATATTAGTGTGTCATATTGTCCGTCCACATGGCCGCTGGATCCTGTGCTTTCCTCACTAAACTGCTGTAATTAAAGAGGATTGTTCATTTTCCTCCCTGCAGTGCTTCAGTCCTGGAAAGTTTCTTCAAAGAAACTCTCAGACTGGAACTGGTGCAGCTTTGCAGAGTGGAGCTCTCATTGTACTTCAAAGCAGAGAAAATCTTGCAGCTGTCTGGAGCCTGCTTGTCCCAGGAGGTGTCACTGTTGGGACTGGCAGGGTGAGCTCCAGATCTGCTGTTTATTTTTTAAAGGCTACATTGACCATGAGGTAGGAATTGACCTGTGTTACGTCTCCTTCCCTGCTGCCAGCCCTTCTGGGGAAAGGTAATAACAGGTAAAATTAGCCGGTGGCTTCTGTGAAAGTATGGGTAAATAATTTCTTCTTTTAAAGACATTGTGTGCTGGATACCTTAAGGAATGCAAGCTAACCCAGGCTGGCTAAAATATTTTGTCTTCCCTATACTTGCAACGTTTGTAAATTATACTGAGTCAGGGAGAAATAGCAATGATGGAAATTTTTATTCATTTGAATACCCTGTGAGGTGAAGGACAAATGAGTTTATGCAGTGTGAGATTTATTGTGCAAATGTTTACAATTTTGCTAAGTACTACTCTCTTAAGGGATTTTATATTTACTAAGTCCTTTTCTGTTAAAGAAAGAAAGGGGGAGAAAAAAAAAAGGATATTTATAGATCACTCAGGGATTCAAAGTTTTAAAAGTCTAACTATAAAGCGAATAATCTGTGTGACTTCCTGTGGACTTACTAGAGAAGGCAGACTTAAAAAAAAAAAAAAAGATATATATATTAAAAATTAATTTTGAGATTAGAAATTACCACTATGTGTACTCTACACGGGGGGGGGGGGGGGGGGAACAAGAAAATTTTGGGGGGGGGGGGCGTCTAAGTAGGTTCAGGTTAGGTTTTGGAGTAGCTTAACACAGCCTGAGATAAGTTACTTCCACGGCTGACTATATTCACCATCAACTTTTTGCACTCTGTTTCTAGCAATACATTCTTCTTTCAACCTTCAGCTTGGGAATCTGTTTCATCAGATCTGTCTGGTCTCCCATTTTCCGTTGATTTTGATGTTAAGAAGTTTCCTATCTGTACAGCAATAAATTAAGATCTATCAAATGGGTTTTTTTTTGCCTAGTGGATATTTCTTACTCCCATGGGTTTTGGTTGATAACTAGAACAACAGGAATTTGTTTAAAAAGTCAATGTAGCTTTAAGTATCTTCAAAATCTCATTTCGGATTTATATTAAAAGGATGTAGCAGGAAACTCTTAATTTAGTTTGGTTTTCTTCCTCCCTGGCCAGAACTGCTGATATCAACACAAAGCACCCTGACCATTGCCTTACAATGTTGAATTTTACTTTAAATAGGGGATGTTGAAGGTTTTTCTTTGTTGTCACTGTGGAAAGCCTAGAGATGCAGGGTCCCTCTATCATTCAACAACTTCCTTTTCCCCTGCTCCTGATTCAATTTCTCTGAGCTCTGATATATGTTTTACCCTAGTTATGAGAAATACATATATAAAATGCCACATGTGTAGAAGAATTTCAGAGTTAAAGAGATTTAAGCCTCAACTTTAAGGGGAGTTCTGTACACAAAGAAAAAAAAAAATAATTACTAGCCATTAATTTTTAAACCTGTAATCTTAAAATGTCTCCAAATGTCAGAGAGGCAAATACATCACAGCCAGGATAAATCTTTCTAGCCTTCTTACTTTTCTTCTTCTACTCTACATGATAGCTTCAAAAAAAGTACAATTTCCCTATGTTTTGCGCCATATATTTATCAGTAATCCGTTCTGTGTGCAACTTTAAGATAAAAGCTTGTAGTTACTCCGCTGCTTGCTTTAAGGAGTCCCTCACAAATAGGAAAATTGCAAATGGAGTGGCTGGCCAGTAGAGGCCTCTCTAGATTTGCCTTATGATTAAGGACTCTGCCTGGAATCAGTCGCAGCAAGCAGAAGTACTTGAAAAGATTCTGTTGCATGCGGCGGGGGTGAGCGGGGGGGAAGATCACTTTTTAATGCCCTTTTAAGTTGCAAGATGTTGATTAATGTTGCCCTTTACATTAATGATGTTTCAAGTAAAAGAAAACAAATTTAAAATGGATAAATTCTATTGAGGATGCATTAATTAAACAGAGACTTTACCATATGCTGTGGCTGGAGTGCTTGCTGGCCTTTCTGTTGTTGTTACCTGTGTAAAATCCACCCCATCCTCTACATGAATGCCCAAGCTGAATAGCCATTTGAATGAAGGCTTTAGTTTGATTCGCCATACAAGGGGTACTGTGTCACTGTGTTTTCTTTCTAGGAGTCACTAAGTGATTTCTATATCTGTTGTCATGGTGATATAGCAAAGCAGGGGAAAATGGGGGCAACTCTGGGCTTTCTCTACACCCTCTGCACTAAGAACTAAGATGTTGTTAGCAGGCCTATAAAACATTGGGCTTTATCTGGGCCTTCTTTTTGTTCTCTGATTGTCAATAAAACTCATTTTAAGGGTAACAAGGACATCTAAATGTCATCTGTCACAGTGTTAGAGAGATTAAGTTTGTTTAGGAACTTGTGCTGGACAAAAGGCCACTATTTGTTCGGCAGATACAAAGCGGTGTTGGCCATCAGCAATCTTGATTTAGAAGGAGGCCACATGGAGCATCCAGGAAAGATCAGCTCAGTTACAGGTGATAGTAAGAGGCTCCTTGACACGACAGCATTTAAAACAACACCAAAACAAATATGGTTTTGAGTTAGGAGTGGGTTTATTGAGGTTTTGTTCCCCTGGATTGTCTGAGGCTTTTTTTGTTACTATCTGCAATTGTAGACTGCACATTATTAGAGTAGCTGCACAGACCTGAGGTAAGAAAACAGCCATTGACAGTGGATGGCCTGTTTAAAAACATGACACACACACCTGATAGTCCTTGAATGGATAAAAAAAAAAAAAAGAAGAGGGAAAGGAGGTTTTTCATGGAAAATCCAACAATAATAGGTACTGCATTAACTCAGCATTTACTCAATAATGAGGCTAAATGGAAAGCACAGATTAATGAAGACATTGGTGTTATTAAAATCAAATCCTGTGGTTCATATGCTTTTCTTAATAATGAACATTGTGGCTATTGGAGAGGAAGAACAGGATTTTTTTCTATTAATTTGGCACACGTCCCAGATCTCATTCAACCAGAACCTATCCTGTGCAAAATGCAATCCATGGCCTTTATGTTCCACAGTCTTTCTGTCTAATATTTTGTTAATCCAGGAGAAAAAAAAAAAAAAGGCTTTTCTTTCTTCAAATTAAAGAAAAGCAAAGGATGATTGTTGAGCCTAGATATTAATTAAATAGCACATACCAGCCACGTTGATTTTAGCAGAGAGGTTGGTTGAAAAATGTCCCTAGAAAGGAGATGTGGCGGTGTTTATTGTATTGCAACTACATTTAATTCTAATGGTTGTGTCTGGACAGTAACATCATGTATAATGCTGACTGAAATCTTCTGTGGCTTCTAGTGTGTTTAGCAACATCTATAACAGAATATTCAGGTCATATATCTTAGGTAAAAATGTTTTCATCTCATTCAGTAAGATTGTTACAGTTCCAGCAACTAGCAAGCAGGGTTTGAGGTGCATGCAGCTAAACAATGGAGTTGGCAAAGCTGAGTGCTCATTTTGCAATATGCTCAATATGAAATATTTGTTTGACATGTGGAAGGAAGCTGCATAACTTGCTTGGTGGAGGGTTGTGTGCTTAGTGGTAGCATCAGCTCCTCAGTGAAGCACTTCCCATAATGCTGAGCCAGCCATTTTCCTGGGGGGTCTGCAGAGTGAATGGTAGAGGTGTACACTGTGCTACCGGAGAGGACAGATGACACATTGGAAGGGAGTCTTGGTACTCTTGGGTAGACCAGAAGTGAAAATCATGGAGCGCCACTTCTTGGTAAATTAGACCTTTCTCTCCAATGATCTACCCCAGATCAATCCATCAGCTTGGTTCTGCCTGTGAATAAGAACAGTTGCTGCTGCAGAAGAGCTCACAGAATGTGTTTGGTCAGATTCTGTTTTCCCCACATCACAAAGCTGCATTCATAGTGAAATTAAATGCAAACATCACGGTAAATCCCTCAGAAGGAAGCCTTGTCAAATACATCATCTCATCGCCTCTCATTACCTCAGTAAAAGTTAAACCTGTGCAACTGGATGTGTAGTAACACTCACTCTAACATTTTCAGCCTTGGGACCCTGTTTCAAAAAATTGCTTGCCTGATGGCTAAAAAGCTGTGTTGAAGTCGCTGCTATAAACAGCAGAAACCTCCCTCACTATTACTGGAGACCTGGCAATTCATCCCTGCCACAGAGGGCAGCTGAAGGGTGCCTGATGGGAGAAGATCAGCATTGCTCTCTTCTCTCTTTCTATATCACCATGTCTAGGGAATGCAAAATTGTTGCAGGGAGCCTTTCTGCCACCTACAGCTTCCTCTTGTGAAAAAGGCTTTCCCACCCAAGCAATTTACATGGTTTTCTGACCTCTCTGTGACCAGACTCTTGCAAATTACTGATTACCAGGAGGCCAGAACCCAGGCTTTAGTATTCAGTATTGGAATCAGTTGGCAGGAAACAAAAACATACTGCAAGGGGATTGTGAAGAAAAAATATTAGTGTTTTTTAGTTTGCAGGCTTCTTTATAATCTGTCACTCTTCTGGTTTCTGTTACTTTTAGGTATGTAGCCTGCTATTCATTCAGCTACTCTCCAGAATGTGCACTTAGCTATAAGACCAGTCTTGGTCCAGAGGCCAGGAGATCCTGCCTCCCTCCTCCTTACTCTAACTCCACGTGCTTTGGAGGAGAAGTTGCTTCATTTTCCTTCTCTCTAGAGCAGGAATTAATCATTTATGAAATGTTCATGGGACTTTATTGGATCCCTGTGCCAAGGACAGTTTGATGATGTGAAATCTTTTCTTTATGTGAAGCAAGCTAAGACAGACAAATGAGTGAGTGATGTTTAAAGCTCAGGTATTTGGTCTCTATCTAGTAATCACTAAGTGTAAATTTAGATTTTACATTGTCTTTTTCTGCCTCTGCAGTGATGAGTCTTTGCAAGCTGTCAGCTTGGCATCACTGGGCCAGCTAAGTGCTACTCAGTGTGAGAAAGGAGTGCAGAATTAGGCCCCAGTTAGGAAATGTTTTAGGGCCATCAAAAATCCTGACCTCTTCTCTGGCTTCAAAGAAGTTATTGCTAAGTATTATTAGACTGCTCAAACTGGGACACTCGTAATAGTGCCAGGAGCAGAAAGTGCTCCAGCTTCAATAGGCATTTTTCCTTGGTAAGGTCTCCAGGAGCAAGCTAGCAGCCTTTGAGCTTCCCACGTGCTGTTGGGAATAAGTGGGCAATGATGCCTGTGAGTCTTCAGCTGCACAG
This sequence comes from Melanerpes formicivorus, assembly GCF_026170545.1. Classification (NCBI taxonomy): domain Eukaryota; kingdom Metazoa; phylum Chordata; class Aves; order Piciformes; family Picidae; genus Melanerpes; species Melanerpes formicivorus. The sequence goes on along the minus strand of NW_027142364.1, from coordinate 20,004,368 downwards.
AACTGCTTGTCAAGGCCTGGATGCAGATACCATCCCTTGCACTGAGAGGCAGCTGATGTGGTGTAATGTTTTGGGGTTTTTTTTGTATATGAAGTAAAGCCCAGAAGAGTCAGTCCTGTCAGTTCATGGAGGGTGCCTTCAGCATCCATTGAAGTCAGGAAGAGCAGAGGGCATTTGCCCCCACCTGGCAAGTGCAGACCTTTAGTGTTAAGTAGAGAAATTATCTGGCTGCACATCAGGGACTTGGAAGTTGTGGCAACATTTTATAAGTTATTAGAGCAACTGCTTGGAAATGAAAAGGAGAACAATAAAATTACTTCTTCATGTTCTTATCTGCCACAGATGGTTATAGATGCACTGGAAGGAGAAAAGTGCTGCCACCTTCTATTAGAATAGCAGGGAGTCAGAAGACACTTTGTTATCATTATGACTAATAGTTTTATGGGAGGTGTGGCTGTTCAGACTCCTTTAGTAATGAGTTTAACATTACATTCGCAACACCAGCCCAATTAAAGAAGTTATTGCCATTTAAAGTTAATTCTTGTAATAAGGAAAAAAAAAAATTAGTAGGATGGCAAAAATTAGTTTTATGGTGTTTTTGTGACCGTTCACTTGCTGTGAATTGCTAAGATTTGTAAAGATCTTTGAAGATGAAAAGCTCTGTGTAATATTATTATACTGGCTTGGAGAAAGTGAAAGGAAAAGGCCCAGCTCATCCTTTTATAATCCTTTTAGAAATTTTTTTTGCAAATCCAACAGCTTTCAAGTGCTGGAAATATTTTAGAAAGTACCACCGCTACTGGTGTTGCTCCAGGCTATATTATCATATATCATAGTGTGCATGGAAGCAAAGCTTAAGTAAGGTCATTCTAATGAATTTTGAACAGTTACATGGACCTAATTTGACTTTCTGCCTCGTAGGAAAGGCAACCTTTTCATGCTGCAACACCCAGAATAAACCTCTGGGTTGTCTTATCAACCTCATCTGCGTTTTTCTTCATCTGAAGGAGCTGCAAGTAATGCTCAGTTCACAAACTCAGTGCACATGTCTGCTTTTTCCTTCTTCAGTGTGGGCCCAAATGTTAGTTATTTCCAGCCTGAAAGAAACTTGAAATTTTATTTTATTCTGGTTTGGTTTCATTCTCTCATTTTTGTTACCAGATTTGAGTTTTGGGGTAGAAAAGGATAGGATTTTGGCCAAATTCCTTTAACATTAGTTCTCTTCTCCATTCACAGGAGAGCTGCAAGGTTTCAGTGGCATTCCAGGAAGATATTTCATAGTTATTGATTGAGAAGACAGGTTGAAATCACAGAATCACTGGGACATTCAGGTAGGAAAAGACCTTCAGGATCACCAAAACCAATTTATAATCCTAGTCTACAAAGTTCACCCCTAAACTATATCCCCCAGGCACCACATCCAAGGACTAGGGGAATGGAATGAAGCTGGAGGTGGGGAGATTCAGGCTAGATGTGAGGAGGAGGTTCTTCACCATGAGAGTGGTGAGACCCTGGAATGGGTTGTCCAGGGAGGTGGTCGAGGCCCCGTCCCTGGGGGTGTTTAAGAGCAGGCTGGATGAGGCTCTGGCCAGCCTGATCTAGTGTGGGGTGTCCCTGCCCATGGCAGGGGGGTTGGAACTAGATGATCCTTGTGGTCCCTTCCAACCCTGAATGAAACTATGAAACTATGAAACACATCCAGGGCTGGTGACTGACCCACCTCCCTGGGCAGCCTGCTCCAATGCCTGATCACTCTTTCCATGAAAATTCTTTTCCTACTCTCCAGTCTAAATCTACTGAGTCACAGCTTGAAGCAATTCCCTCTTCTTCCATCACTAATTACCTATAAGAAGAGACCAGCACCAGCCTCTATACAATGTTCTTTCAGGTAATTGTAGAGGGTAATGAGATCTCCTCTCAGCCTCCTCTTTTCCAAACTAAACAGCCCTAGCTCCTTCAGTTGCTCCTTATAAGATTTATTCTCCAGGCCCTTCCCGAGCTTTGTTCCCCTCCTCTGCACTTGCTCCAGCACGTGGATCCTCATCTCATGAATCCCTGCCAGAGGTGTGTGGCTGAGGAGCTGCTATAGCTGATACTTGAGCTTGTTGCAGCCTCAGTGAGAAATCCCACCACTTGGAGACTCTCTTAGTCCCACATCCTTCCTCCTACAGGTGCTATGGATGAGAGTATGAACATCTTTTAGTAGATAAACACAATGTAACACCCCAGGAATCAAGTCTGAGTGTCTGAAACTAGAGAAAGTACTGGAGATTCTTTTCAAAATTAATTCATTCTCATTCCCTCTATTCACTGAGGATATTCTTTACTTTGCAGAAAGTTTAATTGTGGTAATTTTTTTGCTCTAAAAGAAATCCATTGCTGATGAGCTCCAGAGTAGCTGGAAATTGAAATTTCCAGGCTGTAAGAAATTAAATACAAAAATTATAATAATAAATTCTCAAGAATTCTCATTTCTCTCTCTTATTTTTTTTTTTCTGTTGGGGCTAGAAAATGTTAATTCATGTCTCTCAAACACTTTGATAGCATTTGATTTCTTTTAAACTTTTATCTAGTGTATGATACAATGAAAGGATCTGAGTCAACACATTAAAGTTTAAATGAAATATTCTGCTCTCTCTGAAAAATGTCTGTTAGATTTAGAACATTTGTAGACATTGTTGCAGATACTTCATAGCACTTTCATTTCCATGGCATTGTACTATACAGTGGAAAGCTGACCAAATTGTATTCAGCACGCTACCATAGGTTAATTATGAAACAAAAATAATGTTTCCTTTTATCATTGCTGCTTTTGCCATCTTTTCATTTCAGTAAATCTCATTTTCTTAGGTGAAGCTCCTAACCTCTCCCAACTCTTCAGTTTTTCTACTTGGATCATGCCCTTCTGAGGTGTCTCCTTTCTAATGTAAATAACCCTCTGCTTTCAACTTCTCTTCAGGTGAGGGGTTTTGATTTATTCAGGGTTTTTTTAGCTTCTTGGCTTTTCTTAATTATTTTTTTCCTCCATTATCTCTTTTGATAGAGTGTGATCAGAATTAATACTGGCTTTTCAAATTGGGTTTGTAATTGGTAATGTAACTTAATTCTATTGTTATTTTGCCCTCCTATTCTGGCATCATATTTGCTGGATTTTTCCTCACAGCAATTCAACACTACCATTATTGATATTTGTGTTACTGCTCTTCCTGAATGGGTGTTAAGTGAAAACATTTTAAGGTTCACTAGGAGAAAGAAAGACAAAAAAAGTATTTGCTGTTGTGGTACCTCTTCACCCATCCAGCTTGCATCCCTCCTAGGGTGAACCATAGCCACCTTTGGCTATTGGAGATATTTAGCTGTCCCTAGTTTTGCTTTAAAATCCTGATCTCTCTGCAGTTTTTTTGACACATCTGCAATACTTTTGACAAGTCTGTGCCAAGGTTTGTATAATGAAACCAGGTGCACTCTGCATTGGTTTTGATTCTGCAGCAGGAGGGGCACATAGCTGCAATTTTGCTCAAGCCCCTAGGACCGTTTTGCTTGAATTGCTCGGTGTTTATGTACTAGCTTTTTTGCAGTTCACCCCTCTACCTGTTCTTCAGGGTATACTGATTACTGCCAGGCTGCTAACATGCTTAATGAATTCTTATCAAAACATGACTGTCTTCCACAGTCTCTTAGGAAATTGCAGAAACACTGAAATCAAGGTATTTGAAGGCTGAAGGCAACCTGTATGTGTTTAGTTTTACTTAGCTTTAGGCATCCGCCTCTGTTAGGAGGTGCTCTCTCTAGGTTTGTTATATCCTTAACAGAGAGAAGGACTAAAGTGTGCCAAATGCACCAGCCTCTTGTGTCTGTGGCAGCCCAGGACTTCCAGCTTCTGCAGAGAGAGATGTGATCTAGGTTATAAACAGCCTGTTTTCTCTGGGGAGAAGAAAGACTATGAACAACCCTCTGCTCTCTTCCCACAGTCCCCACAAATCCTTGCAAAGGCCTTTGAGATGATTGTGAAGTTCCTTGTGACTTGCAGAGCAAGGTGACCAATATCTGACTGTGATTTAGTACAACCATCCAGCAAAAGTAACCACTGTTCTGTCTCTGATTCTTAGAAGAGCCCCAAATGAATGGGGCAAGAGATTCTTTTTTGGTATAGGCTGCAATCTGGTACATTGGATCTTTGAGGATCTGTAATACAGCAGATGTTTCAGTGGTGCTATTCATCTCTCAGGCTACTGTCCTTGAGTATTTCTAGGGATTTCTGGACTTGGTAGTTACTTTGAGTTTCTATCTTTTAGTGCTCAAGCCCACAGCTAATGTTTAATGATGCTGGTTTGCAGAGAGACAATGCTACAGCTCCTGTAAGTAAATCTTACTGTTCCAGGTATGGCCAATCTTAAATTCTCAGTCTCCCTTAATTTCATTAAGTATCAATATCAGTGGACTTTACCATCTGTGTACCACTAATATTGCATGATGTTTTGGCTTCCTTGTCTGTATCAAGCATGGAAATCCGTATGTATGTTTACTTTGATTATTTTGGTGTTTGGAGTCCTTTCCTACTTTCTAGTTGTATCCAAGTTACTCAGTGTGACAATTATTTACTTCTAATATTCCAACTGCTACCTTAGCCACACTGATTCTTTCCTAAATATTCTATCTTTGTGTTCATGATCACTTTTCCTTAAGTAATGGTTCCAGAGGGCCTGATCCTAGACTTCCTCCTTCCAGTGGCAGCTCAGGGACTTGCTTGACATTAAACACACTGTCAGTCCAGTGTCTAAAATGTCTACTGTTCACTATTAAGTCCTCAGAGCTGTCCAAAGAATTACATGGCAGCACATACCCCTGACTTCTAAACAGCAACAAATGTTGAGCAAGAAAGATTTGAGGGAGCTAAATTATCTCGTTAAATTAACTGGAACATTTTAATTTTTACTAGAGTTGAGTGAGCTTGAGTAAATATGACGAATTGGAAGCTCACTTCATTTAGCAGACATCAAACACACACAGAACATTGCCCAATTTAATTTAGCCCTGCCAAGCTGAGAAAATGCTTGTGTAACGTCAGTGAACAAGAAAAGGGGTAAAATTTACTCTTGGTTGAGAATGCATGCATGAATTCCCTTTACATGAACTGGTGCTGTACGTGTATGTATGTTTCTATATCATAAAGCTTCACTCAGGGAATATCCTCCAAACACCTGCAACAAGAGAGAATTTGTGCTGCTGCAAGTTACTCCCAATGAAGGCAGTAATGGCTTTCCCTGTTGTTCTAAGTGGAATATGCAAACTCCTGCCTTACACCCCGAGGTTTATCTCTCCTTCCTCTCCTGTCTCTTATCAGACACATACCAGCACAGTTGTCTGTTCAGTCATGCTCAATAGAGCAGCTGGGATTTCTTTTTTTTAGTTTTCTTTTTCTTTTTTCTTTTGGCTCTATACCCTGAGCTTAATGGGCACATTTTGTGAAGAGTGAGCCAACCAGGTAAATAGCTGCTACTATGGAGCTTAAGAGCTACAGGTCTCAAATTAGGAGGTGCTTTTTGTCAAATAAGCCTCTGTAGCTCTAATATTAGTAACAAAACAAGGGCTTTTCAGACAAGAAGAAAATCTTTAGTCTGACTCTGTATCACACTTAACTCTGTTGCCTTGTCAAATATGTCAGTGTTCATATTATACAGCAGCATTCATCTGTGGATGCAAAAGTGCTTTGCAAATATTACCTCTTGAATAGTTTTAATTTATACTTAACAAGCATATTTGTGAGATGCTACTCGAAAAGACTCAGAGTGGACTATTAAAAAAGTTAGTATGAATAAATTATAGTAATTTACTTGCTTTCCTGTTGCTCTCCAGAAGAGTGTTGCTTTGAGCACCAGAACAATGCTGCCAAAATATGCTTCAAACAGCTTGGTGGTTTTTTTTTCCTCCTTTTTTGTTTTAACACTGTTTCCACACACATCTACATGCCTCTTTGATTCCAGTTTCAGCTTCTGTGCTGCTGTACCTATGTCCACATACATCTACATGCCTCTTTGATTCCAGTTTCAGCTTCTGTGCTGCTGTACCTATGTCCACATCCATCACATGCCTCTTTGATTCCAGTTTCAGCTTCTGTGCTGCTGTACCTATGCCCACACACATCTACATGCCTCTTTGATTCCAGTTTCAGCTTCTGTGCTGCTGTACCTATGTCCACATACATCTACATGCCTCTTTGATTCCAGTTCCAGCTTCTGTGCTGCTGTACCTATGTCCACATCCATCACATGCCTCTTTGATTCCAGTTTCAGCTTCTGTGCTGCTGTACCTATGTCCACACACATCTACATGCCTCTTTGATTCCAGTTTCAGCTTCTGTGTTGCTGTACCTATGTCCACACACATCTACATGCCTCTTTGATTCCAGTTCCAGCTTCTGTGCTGCTGTACCTATGTCCACACACATCTACATGCCTCTGATTCCAGTTTCAGCTTCTGTGCTGCTGTACCTATGCCCACACACATCTACATGCCTCTTTGATTCCAGTTTCAGCTTCTGTGCTGCTGTACCTATGTCCACACACATCTACATGCCTCTTTGATTCCAGTTCCAGCTTCTGTGCTGCTGTACCTATGCCCACACACATCTACATGCCTCTTTGATTCCAGTTTCAGCTTCTGTGCTGCTGTACCTATGTCCACACACATCTACATGCCTCTTTGATTCCAGTTTCAGCTTCTGTGCTGCTGTACCTATGTCCACATACATCTACATGCCTCTTTGATTCCAGTTTCAGCTTCTGTGCTGCTGTACCTATGTCCACACACATCTACATGCCTCTTTGATTCCAGTTTCAGCTTCTGTGCTGCTGTACCTATGTCCACATACATCTACATGCCTCTTTGATTCCAGTTTCAGCTTCTGTGCTGCTGTACCTATGTCCACATACATCTACATGCCTCTCTGAATCCAGCTTCAGCTTCTGTCCTGCTGTAACTGGTGAGCATCTTCTGGTAAAGCACAAGGAATGAGATACCTAAGAGTCAGAATACAGCCTTGTGGAGAGACTCAGCTACAGACAACCAGCAGAACTAGTCATCCTTTTTCTTCAACTCGTTTATGAAATGTTATTAGTTTTTTTTTTTGGTATGCTTCAGAAACATTATCCAGAAATATTACTGAAGGAGTTCCTTGCCTTCAGGCTATGCAACTTCTGCCAGTGTTCTAAGAGGTTTTTATTGAATTTTTAAGCAAATTTCCTTTGAGCACACTCTTTCATTTTGTGTTTTGTGAGGACAGGGCTGCAAGCCTGTTTGCAGAAAGCAGATGTCACAAAGATGTCACAAGTTCACGTTGTGAGTTTTAAGCTGGCCTGTGAAACAGCGCACTAAGACAGCTTGTACTGCTACCTGTCTGAAACCAAAATCACAGTGACTTCCCTGCTCACTGATAACACACTGGATGCTGGTCCTGCCTTAATTTATCAGCTAGTTTATTAGTTTAAAAATATTCCATATTGTGAGTATCCCACTTGCTCAGTGTAACTGTAACAGATGTTATTTTTGCATTAAAAGAAGAAGACATTGAGGCAAAGAAAAATGAAAAGAAGCTGCGGGTAGTCTGTGTTTGTTGCTTTGATTCCTGGGTTCCTGATTATTGTGTAACAGATCTTGAGCATTGGAGCTGGAAGACACTCACACCACCTTGACTTTTCTGAGAACTGCAGATGAATTTTCCCTTTGAAAACCAGGGGGTTAGTTCCCAAAGGTGGGTTCCCAAACTGAAACATTCAGGAGTAGAAACCTTTGTTTTGATCAGGGATCTGCACAGATTGTACATGGACGGGAAGGAATTTAGACTGCATATCAAGGGACACTTGAGCAATGTGATGTCATTGCTGTGGAGCATGTTTATTCTTGCTGATGACTTGGTGAGGGTGATCTTGTATGCTGAGGAAAGTACAGGGACCTTGGAGACCAAGGCTGCTTTGGGCTAGTTTATTTCCTGGTCCGCTTTAGAACAATAATTCTGCAGACAACCGCTTTGCTCCTATTCAGATATGTAAGCCTAAAAGAAATAGATGTGCTCTTCAGGCACAGATGAACAGTGCCCTTCTATGTTTTTGAAAGCAGATGAACTTGCTAGACCCACCCTAATACTGCAGGGTTATGTCCTGCCTGATGAGCTGCCACAGAAATGCTAAAACAATCACACACCATCAACATGAGCTCACTGCCTGCCTCTGACACTAGCGGCAAGAGCAGCTTCTTCTGAAATCAAGGTAAAGAATCAGCAGCACTAAATACTACAGGACAAAGGCATAAACTAGCTTCGTAACCCTGGGCAACCTGGATGTTTGCTGACTGACAGTGTGAATGACAGCCCAGTTGTCAGTCTAAAATATCATCCTCTAATCATTCCAGATGTCACCCGACAAGATGATGGCTACTAAAAAGGGGAATAATTTGGGAAAAGTCATAAAGCCCATTATCTCCTGCTGAAACCATTTCTCTTTGCCATTTTTGAAGTCCCTGCAAAATAGATCCAGAATCCCATCTCTAACACGTGACTGGTTTATTAAGAGTGGCCCCTTAGAACTACACTGGGTACCCCATTATATTCCTAGGGAAACCTGCCCCCAAGCTAAGCCACTCCTTTGTGTCTTGGCAGATGACTCCAATCCAGCCATGCAGCGTAACTGAAATATTTTGCCTGTTCCAAAACACAACAGGAAGCAAAAGGTTGCTGTATCATTTGCTGACACACACAGCCTAGCAAATAGTAGTGAGAGGAAGGAGTTATCCACAATGGCAGCAGAGTGCAATTTCTGGCTAGAATTCTTATTAACATTTTTTTCTCCTTAATAAAGAAACATCTGAGGGCATTGTTAAAGCATTTCCATTCTTGCTTAATTTATTAAATTGCATTTTAATTTCTGTGTGAAGAGATGACTATGTTCTGTACTTCAGGCTGGATTAAGGGCTGCACATAAAGGGAAAACAACAAACAGAAGGGAAAATAACAAAGAGAAGGGGGAAATTTTTATCTTTTTTTTTTTTTTTTGAGAAGGAGAACAAAATATAGCAGAGGAGGGGAAGGCAGGAAAGGCAGAAAATCATGCCTGGATGTTGAGCTTTATTGAGCTTGCATGGCAAGGTTTCGGTAGCCGGGGGCTACAGAGCTGGCTACAGCGAGAAAATGCTAGAAGCTTCCCCTATGTCTAATAGAGCCAATGCCAGCTGACTCCAAGACAGACTCACTGCTGGCCAAAGCTGAGCCTATCAGTGATTCTCTCTTCTGTTGAGCTCAGGAGAGAAGTGATAGAATGGCTTTGGTGGACACCTGGTGTCCAGCTAGGGTGAAACCACCACAATTTTGCAAACATAGCCTGCGGCGCTGAAGAATATAGCTGTCCAGATAAAAGTGAAAAAAGGAACACACAGACTGGTTCATTACAGCAGGCTGGGTTTGTGATATAAACTGAAACTGGAAAACATTCCTTGATCGCTGCGTTAATTCCTTCCAAGATCCAACGCAGGAGATTTTAGTCTGTGAGCCAGAAAATTCTATAGCACATTCATATAAAATACCTCAAAAGGAAAGAGACTGAAAGATTGCTGCCAAGCTTTGGCAAAGAGAACAAAATTTTGGTCAGAGCAACTGTTTGAAAGTCCATCTCCTGTAGTGTGCATTGTGCCTGATTCTGCCATTTTCACTCATACTGGCTGATAACTGGCTCTGATGAATTGCAACGAAGGCAGTAGAATAATTTATATAGTAAGGAATGAAATTGGCATGAATTTAGGCAGAAGGTGGTACTAATTTGTCTTAATGAGTGACTTCAGATTGCTGCCTGCCTGAGGAATTCTAACATGGTCATGATCATGATGTGGAGGCATGGAAGAATGCCACCCAAGGTAGATTTTCTTATTGGCAGTTAGATTTTCTTATTGGCAGTTAGATTTCTGTACGTAATGAAAATACAATTTCTTCCTAACTAATGAGTTCCCCATGCCAAAACCCTTCACTCTTTGACATGGTGTTTCCCAGGTTTTTGCTTGCCCAAAGAGCAGCTTGAATCTAGCACCAAAACTTGAATTTCCAAACAGTGCCTTGAACAGTTTAATGTGAAAAGTTGTGGTACAAGATCATAGTGAAGCATCTTCTTATATTGTTTGATAATATTCCTAACTCTTTGCAGTAATGTTTTAGCTCTATCATTGTATCGTGGCTTTCAGCTATGGAAAGCTTGAAAACACAAAGCCTTAGTGGGAAGCCTGTGAAATGCTGGAAGGTTGATCGAGTTCCATCGACTATGAGATGAATGCTCTTGGTCGTGGAGCAGCCCAGAATAACTTCACAAAAAGTATTTATCTTTTGTAGAAAGTGATCTTAACTCTTTCTTACAAGTTTATACATTTGGGGATTGGCTCTCAATAGCTGCAAGTCCCAATTTTAGCACGGCTGTGTTTCACCTATTTAGATCCCTCTTCAATCTGTAAAATCGATATATTTTTATACCAATATACTTGTTGTTCATTATTATGAGCCCCATTCTAGCTGAAATGCATATTTATTTTTTTAATGTACCTTTTTCCTTGTGTCCTGCTAAGCTGAGCTGACAAATATGGTGATGGTAGCCAGTAACTCTTTTTTTCAGCTAAAGCTGGTGTATGTGCTTGGATTGTAGGAATATAAAATCAAGAGGCTATAAATTCTGCTCTTGCTTGGTAATCAAGTCCTGTCTGATAGCAGAATTGTTGCAGTAATTTCACTGTGACGTAATAAAGTTTGGAGCCAGTAGGAAATGGAAATGTGTGAGTGCATGAGTCTGGGTGCCAATAAATACTCATTTTCTGTAAATTTATCTAGTTCTGTAAATTATACTAAAGGTTTTTTATTTCCTACAAAACTATATGTCGTGGTTTAGCACCAGCTGGCAGCTAAGCTCCATGCAGTCACTCATTCATCCCTTCCCATGCCTGGGAAGAGAATCAGAGGGAAAGAAAGTAAAACTCATGGGTTGAGATAACAGGTTCATAACAAGTAATTGTTGTTATTTTTGGTATTGTCATTAGTAGTATTGGAAGAAAGACAACAAAAAAAAAGAGATTAAAACCCAGGAAAACACAACGTAGCTGCTCACCAGCTGTTGACTAACACCCAGCCAGTCCTCAAGCAGCCGTCTGCCCCTCCTGACCATCTCCCCATAGTTCACATACTGAGCACGATGTCCTGTGGCATGCGATACCATGGCTGGCCATGCTCCCTCCCAGCTTCTTGTTCACCTTCTTACTTTCAGAGCTTGGGAACTGAAAAACCCTTGCCTTAGGATAAGCACTACTTAGCAACAACTAAAACATCAGTGTACTCTCTATATTATTCTCATATACACAGCACTGTGCCAGCTACTAGGAAGAAAATTAACTCCGTCCCAGCCAAAACCAGAGCACTGTACATGGATTTCATGCTTATAAACAAGTTTGCCATGAGAAAAATCAAAATCCACTTGAAATAGTAGAAAAGTAAATTGCTCCCACTTCATTCTTTAAATATAGGAGAATTAACTTATTTCACAGACTTGGAGGTGTGTGTGCTTTGTCTTCTTTCAGAAACTGCAGTCACTTTATGTGTTCTGGCAAAGTTTTGCTTAGAATTTTGCTGTTGGTTGCATAGTGAACTCAGGTTGTAAAATCACTTAGACTGGAACTTAGATGAGTGTTTTCATAGTCTCTCTGAGCATATGAATGCCTTGTAGTTCTACTCTAGATAGAAAGTCCAAAAGAGAACACCAGACTTGTAAGAAGCAACAGTAAACAGGATCTTGAAAAAAAATACCTGAAAGGAACCCACTTCATGTTATTCCATTCTTTTGGTCATATTACTAATACCACAGCTCCAATGAAACAAAAACTATTCCACAGCTGACTTGCCTTTGTTGTTGACTTTCATTTATGAAATGTTAAACAAATCTATTTAAAATGATGTTTGTTATCCCTCATCTAAGAATGTCCTACCCTTAACTATAGTTTAATTCCTCATTACTATGGTTTAGTGCCATGGTTTGAATTGCCCATTGCACATACCACTCAGCCTTCTATAGAAATTGTATCTACCTCATTGATTTCTGAATGCAAAGAGATAATATTTATACTTTTTTTTTTTTAATGTCACTATAATGATTACCATTTGAACTGCATTACAATTAATTACGCTTTGGCATCACACAACTAAATCCCTGTAGCCTTCAGTGACTAAACAATTGCAATGAGGCTTTGAAATTGTTTATGTGTAGTTAAAAAGCTCTCATCTCTGGTTTGGTCATTGAGGCAGCAGAATGCAACAACTGCTCTTCTAGAGAATTTCTCCTTACTCTTTATTCTTATTGATAATCATCTCTCTTTTTTCCCCGTGTTATTCTTTGCCAATACTGACAGGCTAATGAGCATTAAGAAAAGACCATGAAAGAGTTACCAGACATCCTGGCTTACAGCAGCCTCCACTGAAGCAAGTTCTGAGCATATTGCCAGCCAGTGGTTGGAAAACTACAGCCAAGCAGAAGGATCCCTAAGTACAAGATTTGTTCCTCTGCTCTTCCCTCTGCTCTTGCCACTGGCTGCTGCTGTAAGCAGAACTCTACTTGAAAGACCTTTGCTCTCATCCAGACTGGTTGTTCTTATGCTAAAACTTTTATGTTGCGCTTTGATTTTTCTTCTGTTTTCTGCAGATAGTTAGATTTCTAAAGGATAAAAGGACTAGAAGAAAGTTTTCTATTTCTTTTCATGCTTCTGTACTTCTCACTTTACGGCCTATTCAGTGCCTAGAAGGAGGAAAATAAATTAAGGAGAACAAATATCATGGCACCTCTGCCTTACTGAGGCTGGTAAGCCAGCCAGTTACAGTCTCTTTTATATCTCAGATTTTACAGTAGTTTTAAGAGCCTTTCCTGCAGCCCTGGCTCTCGGATGTCAGAGAGAGAGAACTATGGGAAATGAATTGGTAAGTAGCAATCTCTCATAATTTTTTTCTGTATCTTGAAAATTTTGTGAGAGTTGCTCATAAAAGTTTCTCTAGAGTAAGTTGCAAGGAAAGCATTGTGCAGGTTCATTACAAGAATTTCCATTATAAATCTACATGAAGGAGCTGCTTTCTGCTTCTGAAAATGAAGTTGTGATAGAGCAGTGTTTTCTTAAGTTGGATTTATACTGTGACTTCTCCGAAATCCCAGCCAAGAACTATTGCAGCACTGTGCAAGGCTGACATTCCCTGTAGCTTCATGCTTTGTACTTGCTAAGGCCCTATGGCAGCAGACACTTTTCTATTCCCATTTGTTATGAGACTGAAATGAATGCAGAATTCACTATTTATTTGGATGAAATTAACTGATCTTTCGGCATCTTGGATAAACTGGAACCAACTTATTTACCCTTGAGGATAAAACTGGCAAAATAATTGTGTTTATCCTTAATTTTCTTAATGTTACTTGTTGAAACGCTGTGCTCTCCTGTATGGTTTGCTTGGATAGGAATATGCTTGAATGTTTTGCTAATGTGCATTCCAGGATTGGATGTTTTGCTGTGATGCATGAGGGCTTTTTAAATGTAATTTTTTAACTCTTTTTTCCTTTTTTTTGTTGTTTTCTTCACAGCAGAGAAGCCCAGCACTGCAATGCACATTTTAAGAATGCTTTAACTATTTGGTAGTTCCCCTAGAATATGTATTCTATTTAAAAGTTAAAGTATGCTCTGATGAAAAAGTGTTTGCCTTTAGCTGTTCATTGCTATTTTATCAGTTGCTTCAGATGTGAAAAGCCTTTTTTTTTTTTTATTTTGTTGAGGTTTGTTTATTTCTCCCTCCTACACTTTTCTGTAGTTTGCACCATATGCCACTTCGGTATTGTGCATTGCAGTCAGGTTTGAATTTTGGCTTCTCTTTGGATTATTTTACAAGGAGAGAGAGACTTTCCTCACTAAAATGTTTTCTGGAGAACACAGCTGTGGAAAACAAAAAAGTGAAGTAACTCAATCTGAATTTTATGTCTCCTTGAAAGATATTCTCTTTTAAAAGGATTTATGTAATTTTGCATAATTCTTTTGGCAGGAATGTTTATTGGCCAGATGGGTGAAATTATTAATGTACCTCTCATGCTGCACTTTCAAAGATCAGATATATACCTGTATAGGTATAGAGATAGGGACAGAGATATAGGTACACACACCTATCTGAGGGTACTTGATATGCATTATTTTTATTGGAGAACCTCATTCCACTTTAGTAAAAGGATGACACAAGCAAGATATTTACTTAAAAAAGAGTCCTTGACATCCTCCTGAGAATGTTTTGACAGAATGGCATACTTTTGGTATACAATTAGTATACCAATCTGCCCTTGTTACCTTACTGTTTGTCTAGAGCCTGCAAGGAGCTTTCAAAAACATCAAGGTACTGATCACATGTTCAGTGGGATTGTTCTGTTTTATAAAACTCCCTGTTCTTTTAATTTTAGCTAAGAGCTTTTTACAGGAAGGCATGTGGTAGAGAGCAAAAGGGGATTATTGGCACAGCTAAGCATAACAAGATAATGTGGTTGTATCGAGGCTCATATCCATGTGTATGGGAAAAAACATACCGATGTGCTCCTGCTACTTCTGGGTGCAAGATGTTCTACCTCAGGGCTGAAAGTAATAGCTGCTGGTGTGAAAGTATTCACCAATATCAAGTGCAGATGAATGCTTCTGGAGCCAGACGAAAGTTGAGTTAATCACATTTTAGCTTAATATTTGAACTCATACTGTGGCATAATAAACTAATAAATTTTATTCAAACTTTATTAGCAGTGTGATTAAAGGGCTCAAATACTTACCTGAAACCTTTGCCATGTTGTGATTTGCTTATTTACCATCTACATGTAAATTAGAATTTCACTTTTCTTCTTGTATTTTAGTTGAAATACAATTTTCTCTTGAATTTCTAAATAGAGACTGAAGAGTTTTATCTAGGACCATTATCTGTCTTTTGTTAGGTAGTAGGCATATATTGGTAAGTACCTCCCTCACTGCTTGTGGTTGTTTGGTAGTTACATGATTTAGCTGCATGTAATGTGAATTATTTTGTGTCACAGAAATTCTCTGTGCAGTTATCAAGCCTTGGAATTGCTGCAGTGCCATGTTTAGGCCTGATATCAAGAACTGGCGCTTCTGTGCCTCCATTAATCATCCTTTTTCATTCACACACTCGTTGGAGGAACCACTGATCACAGTTCCTCTAATGGTAGGTGCACACTGGCAGCAGAAAGATGCAGAGCTTGTAATGCTATTCCACTTGATAAACCTGTGTCCTTGAAGTCTCCTGCATCCCTTGACTGGTCAAGTCATGCTGCTTTTATGAATTCTTGGTGGGAGGGGTCAATACTGAATTGAATAATTCCCTTTTGAATTGTGTCTTTAACAAAACAATCCTTGAAAAGGCCTGCTAGGTTTTGGATGGGTGCACAGGAAGAAAGGGTAAGAAAGAAATTCCTCCTCCAATGCTCGACTGGATAAGAGAGACAGTACTTGAAGTGCTTTTCATGGCTGCCGCCTCTGCTTCTTCAGCAGGGTGGGAAAGGACAGACTTGCACAGAGCTGTCCTCTGTTGCTGTCCTGCCCCGTGCTGCCCTTCAAAGAGCACTGCAAGGGATGGTGAGCATCATTGGTGCACTACTTGTACCTTGGCCAAGCGTGCACCAATTCTTCTATGCAATAAAATCACATTGCCTGCTGCCTCCAAACCTGGAATTGAGAGTTTGGGCCCTTCAGTGTATGTCAGCAGCAAATTCTCTCTTTCTTCATTTCCTTGTAATCAGAGCTAAGCTATGTCAGTTCATTTTCTTTAGAGCAGTTTGAATTCATTTTATCGGGCGATTAAGTTACTTTGCTCGAGTGAATTGGATGCTGGTAGGAATGTTTGTTCAAAGGGTTAACTTAACCTTCCCCAAGGTTGTAATGGACACTGGCAGATCAAAAGATCTTCCAAACACACAGACTGAAAAAAAAAAAAAAAAAAGAACCAAGAAAAAGAAAGGAAAAAAAAAAGCAAAAGCAAATTTTCTTTACCTTTCTTTTGCAGTTTGAAGTCAAGAGCTTTCCCTCTGGAAAGAAAGGCTGTGTTTAACGCGCTTAAACTGAGGGGAGAAACGATTCGTTTTTTATCTCATTGTAAACATCATTTGTCTGGTGTTTTAGTTCTTTGGATTTCTGCAGTAGCCATGTTTGTCAAAGTATTTGGCACCAGTGACATCATCTTTGTTGAAATGCTGGGCGGTGTGATGAGTCCCAGATGTTAGCACACCCAGAGAGCTGAGAAAGAATGAAATACAAAGTCGAACTCTAAGAGCTATGGAGCTAATGAAAAGTGATTCCGTTTTCTTCTAGTATTCAAAGATAGTTAGTTGTAAATATTTTTAGTTTTCTTTGTTTTGAATAAATGATCAATCAGGGGCTGTGCTCAAAATCCTGCACGTGCAATATAAGGGGAGACTGAAATATGAATTTGGATGAATGCCGAATAAAGCATAGTTTGGCTTCACGATCGCACTATTTCCTTGGGGTTTTTCCTCAATCTCTTACACTTTGCATCTGTGGATTACAATATATGCAGAATATGTGTGCTAAGAACCAAATGTGTCTCTTTCTGAACTGCCAGGATATAACGTGTCATTTGGATGATGGCCGTGCATGGTTATGTCAGCACATCATGCCTTCTAATGCCCTGAAACATGACATGCCAATGGAACCAGGAGTGGCACCATTTCTTAATGACATATCACGTTTGTGAACCGTAAAAAGGATGTGACTTGCTGAGAATCGGGTATGAAAAAGGTGGAGGGGTTAATATTTTATTTTTTGTTAATAAAATCATTCTCTGTGAAATTTATGCATTTCTAAAGGTATTTGTCATGAAAGTAGGGGTTTGGTGCTTTAATTGAGGAAAAATATAAATATTTTTATATTTAAAATATATATATATAAATATATATAAAAAGCATAAAGGTACACAGACATGGTTTCATATTAACTGCATATCTACCCCAGTGTTTCTTGATGCCTAATATGTTAAAGCCAGCATTAGCAAATAATGTATCCATATATCTAGAGCATCCTCTGCACTATGTAGGGCTGACTTGACTAATATTTTCAAGGAAAATCAGGCAGGTGTGTTTCCTTATGTTCATCATAACAACAAACACCTTCTTAGCTCACTCTGTTGCCTAGATAGTGTTCACTGTCATGAAGAATTTCCATATCCTCAGTTTAAAAATTGTGTACCTGGTTGTCAAATTTGTTTCCTTAATTTCTTGTGGTAGTTCTCCAGGTTTTATAGGCATAAGATAAATTTTATTTAGGCTATAGGAAGAAAAAGGAAATTTAGATGTGATGTATTTGGCGTACAGTATCCTATAAAGATGAATAATCAGTTGAATGTCTCTGTGCTCTCTTAAAAGACTTCGTATCAGAAAGAAAAACCCCAACCAGATAAAAACGGTTTCAGTTTTTCTTGGTAGATTATTCTTCATTTGTTTATTTGGGGTGAAAGTTTTTAAAACACTTGGTATTAGTTTCCATACATATTTTTTAAGTCCTGAAAGTAGAGGAAATAGTGATGAGATCTGTACTCTTGGTTGTGATCTGTTGGTTAGTGGTGCAGTTTTCCCTGTGCTGCTTGGTTTTGAGCCAGCCAAGTGACATTGACATTGCCGAACGCTGCTCAATTTTGGGCTCCTCATTACAAGGAGGAGGACACTGAGGCATGTCCAGACAAGGGCAATGAAACTGGAGAAGGATCTGGAGAACAGGTGTTATGAGGAGCAGCTGAGGAAACTGGGGTTCTGGAGAGGAAGAGAGACTTTATTGCTCTCTACAACTACCTGGAAGGAAATTGTTGTGAGGTGGGTGTTGGTTTCTTCTCCCATGTAACTTGTGATACAACAAGAGGAAATGGCCTCAAGTTATGCCAGGGCAGATTTAGATTGGATATTAGGGAAAGTTTCTTTACTGAAAGAGCACTGGAACAGGCTGCCCAGGAAGTTGTCATCCCCAAAGGTGTTCCAAAAACATGTGGAGTGGCACTTTGGGACATGGTTTAGTGGGCTTGGTTGTGTTGGATGATCTTAGAGGACTTTATGATTCTATGAGTATGTGAAATTTCTTTTTAGCTTGCTTTGATTTCTCTTACCTTTTCTTACAGGCTGTGTGGTGATTTGGAAATAGGCACTAGAACCCAGTTGAATTTATATTCTTTCTGTTTGTAAGCCTGCACTTGATTTACATTCTGATATTGATACATGAAGAATATCAGGGTTTTGTCAAGGGTTCCTAAAGCTGTTAAAACTTATGGCTAACTCTTTTAGACACTTACTAAAGCCAGCGTGTGTACAGGACTTTCCTAGATCTCATTTTCAAAAGCACTTATGTTATTTCAGGGTCTAATTCACAGTTCTGAAAGCAGCTTGGCTGCTTAGTATATTAGATCTCACTGACCTTCAAAGAGACATCTAAGCATTTATAGTCAGATACTGAATTTAAGAAGAGCCTAGCAGGATTTTTTATATATATATATATATATATAATGTTTTATCACCTCAATCTCTTTTAAATCACTTTAAACATTTTCCTTCAATTTAAAAAATGGGGCATAGATATCTAAATCATATGGGTACTTATGAAAATATTACCTGTAATTTGTATAAACCTTGTGAATACCGTGGGGGGGTGGGGGGTGGGGGGTGGAGAAAGTGTGCTGTGGATGTAGTGCTTTAGTAAAAAAAAATGTGTTCTTACAAATTTTGGAACAAATCCTGGGTTTTATCAATAATGTGTACTTTCAGTCATTACTTACTGATCTGTATCATTAGAACTCTGGGTCATAGAGGCCATACTTAAATTATATATCAGATGACCCAAATATTTAAGGCAAGCTGGTGTAATTCAGCATCACTTTAAGCAATTTATGCCACTGAAGATCAACCCCCTCAAAGTCCTGCATCTTCCTGAGTGGAATTACTTCACCTTCTCAAGTCTTTTCTTACATCTTCCTGTATTAGGCAGGACCCCCTACCTTCCCATCCCTGGCTTATCTGACTGGCTGGTGGTACTGATGCAATTACTGTCTCCAGAGACACTCTATTATTAGTCCTGAAAACATAAAAATTTCACCAGAAACGCAAACATGTCTGTTATGGATAGTGTGTGGAAATGCTGAGGGAGACAAACTCAGAGGGGGGAAAAAAAAAGAAGAAAAAGAGAGATCTTTGCTGAAGGGTAAGCAAAATGTACCTGTTTGTTACATAGAGTTATGATAACATAGCACCCTCTCACGTAATAAAGTATCACACACCATAATACATGTTTTGGTATACTTCAATGTCAGTTTTCTTTGCTAAACAATTAATCAGTTTGCAAACAGAATAGTTAACCTTTGTGAGTCTGAGTTGTTTGCTTGGGCTTTTGTTTGTTTTTTAATTCTTCCAAACATTTTCTAGCTGACTTTGCTTTCCCTTTCCATTCTTATGGCCAGAAAGCTGTGCTACTGCACACTGGCAAATTTGTACTAAGGTGATTAAAAGCCCCATTCAAAGCTAATGATAACACACACAGCAACTTCTTCCAGGGTAACTGTATGTGTGTCAAACTGTGTCATCAGGCTCTGCACTAGCATAGCTTCAGTGCAATGGCTTTTCACTGGTGCTGTTTAAAATACATAGAAAAACATTTGCTGTAAGCCCTGCATGTGACGTTTAGGCAGAGACATTCCAGTTGTCTCTGTGATTCTTAGAAAGCTGAAAAAGCAGTGACTTAAGGCTCTATACCACCCAAGTCTGATTTTCTTGTCTAAGGTCACCTTATATTTGTAGATCTTGGGAACTTATCATGAATATTTATGATGGCATTAAAAGAAACAATAACCCCAAAAAAATCCAGCGGCTGCAAACTGGTTGCAATATTTTTAAGAGCATGAAACCAGCTCCTGCTATAAATCAGATACAGCTCTTAGAACTGGATGAAAATCAAAAGATCTTTGGTTCCATCCAACCCCATTATGTACTTGAAAATTGAAAAATCATCAGTAGCACAATCTTGAAACACTTCATGTGGGTTGTATAAATAAGATGTAAATCCTGAACAAATGTGTCATTTTCAAGACTGCACATGGAAGTACAAAATAAATAGGTGCCTTATATTTTGTGGAAACTTCCAAAGCACAGAATCACAGTTACCTAAAATTTTAGGTGCTTATGCTTTCCCCCTGCTTTCAGGAAAAGCAATTCTTCCTTAACACAACAGCTCAGATGGGCAGATTTGCAAAACTGCAGAGTCAAAGCGTGTGCAATATTGGCTTCAAATATTTGCCGGACTTCTATTCTACAAAACAATCTGCCACTAATTTAATAGCTAGCTGGAGAAATACATCAAGAGAAACAGCACTGTCTTTGTGGAGGCAGAAGTAATCAGTTCTAAATCTTGGCACTGCTGGTGAATTGGTATTTAGATTGCATTTACCGTATGAAACCATCAAAACATTTGGGTTTGTTCAGAGTGGAGGAATACTGTGTGTATTTAGATGAGACACACTACTGGCCTACAAAATTAGTATCTTGCATGAAAGGGAGAATTGTTCATCTCTTCAGACTATGCCATTCAGACTTTTTCTTGCCAAGTGCCACCATCAGCAGAGGTGGTGACAGCAGCCTCAGCCTCCCTCTCTACGCAAGCTCACATGTCATAGTGCAGACATTTGTGTACCACTTGTGATGTGTGGATTGCAACTCAGGAATGCCTGTACTGGAGCTCTTGATCCTTCTAAATACAACTGTTCTAATAAATAAAGAATCTGATTTAGAGATTGAAATTTCATTTTACCTCTCTTGAGGAGGTTTTGTATTTTCTGCATTTGGGTTCTTCCATTCTTTCTACCAGTTAAATGCTGCTTGTCCTGTTCCTCAGGTTTTTACTGAAATACTTTCAACTTGGGAACCATGTGGGATTACAGGGTCTCCCTGTTTCATGTTTTAAAGACAATTCAAGGATCTGTATGGTCAGAGGTATCCCTTCACTTTGCAAGAGAATCTTTGTCAACAGCCATATTTAGAATAAACCTTTATTTAGAATAAACCAAACCAGGCTGGAAGAGACCTTCAAGATCATCGTGTCCAACCCATCAACCAATCCAACCCACCCAAACAGCTAACCCATGGCACCAAGCACCCCATCAAGTCTCCTCCTGAACACCTTCAATGACGGCGACTCCACCACCTCCCTGGGCAGCCCATTCCAATGGACAATCACTCTTTCTGTACAGTTCACTCTGTTCAGTGGGCAGAACAATAAACTCTATTTCTTTTTCTGCTGCCCAGTGCTACAGACTGTCACAGATTACCAGTCCCAGAGCAACATTGCATTACCATTCAGAAAAGCTCCTACAACCAGCGTGCAAGATTTCATCAGAAGGCTGTCTGAGAGGATAATAACTATGAGACATTCTTTCAATAAGGACCATTTTCAAATGTTAAGAATGGCTTGTTCCTTTCCTCTCCTTCAATTAAAAATCCTATCAAGAGTCAGAGACCCCCCAGAGCTCTCCCAAGTCTTCAAATTCTCATATACAGAAATGGCTAAAAATCAGAAATGAACAAAGGTTATGAACATTTCCAACCAACTTACTGTAAAGTTCATCTGATGAGGTTATTCTCTTTTACAGTTAAACAATTTGCCTTTAATTTTAAAATAAGATATCTGACCATTTACTGGAAGCAAATCATGAGACTTCTTTTATATAAAAAAAAAGTTTTGCTAGGTTTATGTAAGCAGAGATGAAGAACAATTACCACTGAAACCATTCTTTTCAGTCTACCATACAATGTCCACCTGTTCTGTCAGACAGCAGGAATGTATGCCACTGCCGTGACAGCAGCAGGTGTATGGCAGCAGCAACTAATCAAATCAGCTGAGGCAGAGGTGTGAATCACATTGCACTTCTGTGTAATGGAAATGAGCAGGAAGGAGAAGCTAAATGGTTTTGAAATTTTTTTGGTGGTTTTTTTGTTTGGTTTTGGTTTTGGGGGGGAGGGGTTGTGGTCAGTTTGTTTGTTTGGGGTTGTTGGGTTTTTTTGCTTTATTTTTAAGAACTCACTTGAAATTATAGGCAGGACAACCAGTAAGCATATGAGGGAAAAAAATAACAAGGAATTGAAAGGAAAATGGCATTTTATCTGTGCTGCAAAGGACATACAGAGTGAGACAGGAGACTCCCATTGTAATCACTCTGAAAAAGCAAAGTACGGGTTTTGATTTTCCTAAAGAAGCGAATGCAAAAGAACTCATCTGTACCATATGACTCATGATGCTTCTTTACTAGGCTTAAAGAGAATTGAACTTGAGTAATAGCACTATTAGAGCTCTTTACCAGGAGCTAGTTCCTGTGGTTTCGCTGGGTCCAGCTGCTGATGACTCACAGAGGAAGTGGCAGAGATTAGGTGCACAAGGAAAAAATCAGAAGGGCTCAGAAATAAAGCAAATCAACCAAGCATTACCTTTTGTGTGCAACAGAACAATGGCTTAACAACTAAGGTTCAAAATGATCCATCTTATTCCACTCATTTGTGCTATTCCTGTTGGAAAGACCACCAGGAAACATGTGAACCACCGTGGAATAGGCACTGTAATCCACGGAACATCTCAATTAATATTCCCTCCTGACTGCAGCTAGAACAATACATAGCATCAAGCAGTTTAATCTCCGGCAATAATGCCTTTTGTAAGATCAAGAGGTCTTTCCCTTGCATTAAGGTTTAACTGAGGATATTTAAAATCAGTTAGGTGTTCTGCATAATATATCACAGGGGCTACAGGTTCCATAAGCAGTAGCTAGGTAAAACGCATAGACACAGGCTGGCTGTCACTAGAAATGCTATTTGTATTTTCTCCTTTGCCAGTTGGGTTCTATATAGAAGAAAGCTAATCCTTCAACAGGTTTTGTTACAAGCAAATATATCCAGGCTTGTATAAAATTTAGAACGTTGCCTCTAATATTCAGTTTTGTGCTACAAAGGAAGTATGGCCCCAGCAGCAAAAAGGTAAAATATCTAACTTTAAATGGAAGATTCAGGGGAAAGCATTCTGGGCCTTTTTTAAAATTACTGATGTACAGCAGTAGTGCTGCTGCTCACTCACATCACTACCGTCTGGGACACATAGCTCAAGGGACAGTTTCTTCATGGAAATTGCAGTTTGGTCTCTAAACTCCTCGGGGAGGAATCCTCTCTGAGTTGCTACAGATTGATACAGTAGCTTATTACAAAAATGTAAGATGATTTTGACTCGATGATATCATTTCTTTGAAAACTACTTGAGAAGGATGATGTGCTAAGAGTCCACAAGGAGAAAAGCCTTGCAAATTTTGCTCGGTCAGTTATTCACCCTGGTTTAAAAAATGTAATTGAAATAGTTTAACCTGCCTTCCACTTTCTGTTTCCTGGAAGAATTACAGAGGTAGGATCAGGTAGTGATTATACACAGAGATGCATTTTATAAACATTTGCTGGAGTGATTAATGTAAAATGATTCACCACTGTCTCTTTAGAATATTAAGTAACGCACTTTACTTTGCATGTTTACCATCAGCTGGCATTTCAAACCCCACAAGGTGACTGCGTGACACTGGTACATCACAGACTTACTTTTGGAAAGGCCCTTCGCTACCTTCAGTTTCAGCTGTGCTTCAGCTTAAGCAACAAGCACTTAAGCTTCTCTTGGTGTTTCCCCGTATGGAAAACCCAACATGACTGCAGTTCATGGACTCAGTGCTCCTCAAATGCCGTGGCTCTGTTATCTGCAGCAATAAAGACTGCAGTAGGATGGTAAAGCTTGTGCCATGCATCTGTGACAGCCAGGGAAGGATTCAGTGTGGTGTGTCAGCCTGTAGTGCTGTGGGTGGCCAGGGTGTGCTTAGGATGCTGTCATGGCTTTCCTGAGTGGTGACCTGGGGCGCCACAGACTTTGGGGGAGCTGTAACAGCTGTCTTGAAAGGCATAAAATTCCTCTTACCTGCATGCAGCCACACGGCCTTCATTCACTCAGAAGCACATGGATGGAGCAGGTGAGTTCATTTGCTCTCCTCTCTTAAAAGGAGCCAGCTATTTTATCAGTCAGCTAGGTGTTCAGGAGGAGTCTTGATAGGGAGCTTGGTTGCATGGTTTAGTTGATTAGGTGGTGTTGGATGATAGGTTGGACATGATGATCTTGAAGGTCTCTTCCAACCTGGTCTGGTCTAGTCTATTCTATTCTTATTCTATTCTATTCTATTCTATTCTATTCTATTCTAATTTTCTAAAATAGTTTAATTCATCTGATCCACACTGACTCTTTGGTACATGTGTGAAGATGCAAAATGTGAAACCTTGTTCCTAGCAATGCCATAAATATGGATTCTGGAAAGAAAGAAAGGTAAAATGGAATACACATTAGGAATTGTTACTTGGTGCTGTTATACTATCCCCTTAAGATATGCTAATATGAACTGGCTGTCAATAGAACATCACTTTGCTGGCGTTCATCTGGACCTTAGAGAGTAACAAAATTATTAGTACATAAATCTCCACTAATTCACTCTAGATTATGATTCTTTCATCAACATGCATACATAAATCATACCATTAATCATAATGATTTCTTTCAGTATTCATGTGAATGTAATATCTAATTTCTTGGGAATCCCACAGTAATTTAGCATGAATTAATGTCCACTTGTTGGAAAGCACTAACTAGACTGATATTTCTAGGGGAAAAAAATCAACAACCATGATGCATCTTAAGCTACAGCCTAAATGACCAGGGTGCTGGTAAACAACCACCAAAGGAGTGCCACTAAAAGTAAAAGAAAGTTATCTTAAGGGCAGTTTGTCTTAAAACTCATCAGGCCAGATGGCAGTCTGTCTTCTAGGAGCATGTAAAGCACGTGTGAGGGAGTGAGAGGACTTTTCTCTCCTTCACACTACCCTGGGGGACAGCAGTGTGAACACATGGAGTGAGGGGAGAGCTGAAGCAGAGGGACATTGCTAGATGCTGGAGACAGCATTGCAAAGCCATCTGCTTCACTTTTTTGAAGGAGCAGAAGCAATAATAGCTGTATCAGTCATAATGGGTAACACCTTCTGCTTGGCCTCAGCAATAAAAGTTGCAGAGAGAAGCAGCAGTTCCATTGACTTCTCTGCAGAATGTAGTTTAGCAATGGACTACACACTTGGAGGTGGCTGGCCCATAGATTGATCGCGGCAAGGACTCATTGATGGGCTGCCTTGGCCTCAGTTTCCCCCACCTAAGAGACACAGCTTCCTCCTTGAGAAGTGCTGTGCCCTTTTTGGAGGTGAAGCAGGGCATTACTTAATCTAGCTATCAAATATATAAATGGAACATACATATATACATATGCATGCTTCATAAGTGAGACAGTGAGGGGGAAAAAAAGGAACTTCTGACTATAACGAAAGATTCATTAGGAAAAATGAACTAATCAGTGCTCTCCAAGGAGAAATTCATTCTGTTTAGGAGGCCATACCCTCTGCTGCTGCACATACTTAATATAATTTATATTATTATTTAAATCACTGCGTAAATTTTAGATACTTTTAAAAATCAAGTTAATGGACCATACTTTACTGCTTAGCATCATTTATATCAAGAATTAGTGGCTGTGGAGATAATATATGTGGATTTAGAGGCGAAAACACAAACAAGCAAATATCATAAAACTCATCTGCAGCATGGGCTTAAAATACAGCAGCAGAAACCAGCCCTTGGAAGAGTTCTGTGTTTCGTGGTACAGGCTTTCCTTCAAGCAGTGTGCACCCCTCTGTTCAGATACAAGGTATTTTTGACATCACTTGCTACCACGTAGGGGATCCATCCTTGCCCCAGCCTGTCATGGCAGGGTTTTTATTCCACAGGGAAATGTCTCCCTCCCCTCACTTGGAATATAAAGGAAGGTACAAATCAGAACAGTTTTCCCACAGCCATAAGAGGGGAAGCATAGGTGGCAAATTAAGGAACTGGGAGGGGGGGGGGGGGAGCACAAGCATGTAGAAAGACTGCTTAGGAGCTGAAGAAAGGGGTTGAGATGTTTTAAACAGACACAGCCTAGAAAAGAAAAAGAGAGAATGAAACACAGAGAAATAGTAAGAACCTGAAAGAGTGAGAGGATTCTGGCAGCCAAGATAAATCCAGGACCTTCTGCTGTGTGCTCATCAAAAGATAGTCCCTACAAATGTCTTACCTGTACAAGGCAATAAAATAGCTGTGCATCATTGCTTCCCTCAGGTTAGCTGCCCTGTATTTCATTCCTCTGCATGCTCACAGAAGAGGAACTTTGATGGGGGAACCCCATATCTGAAGTTTTGACACAAAGTCTTTCACAGCCCCAGATTCCTGTCAGCATCACGCTGAAGCTCAAGTCACCAAAGCAGTTGTGCTGCCATGGGAGAGTGTTACACAAACAGGATGGCCCGGAGAGATGCAGCAGTGATAGGGGAGGAGAGAGATGGATCCTACGAGCTGGGCAGCACGTGTGGCAGCAAGCACAGCTGGGACACAGATAAGTGCAAAGAGACAGTGTCAGCACTTCTTATTTCACTGCACTTCTCTAATTTATTTTATGGTGCTCCTGAAAAGCAGAAATTTCGGTAAAGACAGAGTGATGTAGCCCTTGCAGTGGAAAGAAAATGATCCATAGGTAAGACATGAGAGGGGGAATCTGGAGGGGGAAAGTCAAAGCAAGGGGCAAGTGCTACTTATCGTATCACAGAGGAGTGAGTCCCTGCAGGGAGGGTAGAAAGATTTTTCAGATTTGAGTCTTATTTTCTAATTAATTAACTTTGTACAATTTCATTAAACATGGTCTTCCAAGAGAAAATCAGTTTGGAGCTGAGAATGCTTTGCTTTTGCATCTCATGACTAAAGCCTAAATTCACCACATATCATATTCCCATATTTGCAATCTGCTTTCTTTCTGCCTGACTTGTAAACTTTTTACTCTGTGAAAGTTGTGAAGTTTTTCCATCCTGCAAATGAAGCTCCAGGCATTGATCTTTTGCTGCTGCCATGCTGCAAAGTCAGATTAAAAAGTAAGCTTGTATTAATAGAGACAAACTTGGGCCTCTGGCATCTTACAGCAAGCTCTGACAAAGTAACTGTAGTCAAAGTCTAATTTTAAACACTGAGAGTGAATTTCATAGAACACGTATCACCACCCCCACTTAAGTTCTGCCGAGAGGACAGTGAGAAAAGCTGATTTACTTGTGTCCTGAGTTACATCAGTTTAAGGTTTGTTTCTTTGGGGAATGCAAGTCATGTTTTAGAAATCTATGCTTTGCCTTTGCAGTTTGGAACCCACAAAGTTACTTCATTCCTGAATGTGATGTTGGATGAAATTGTCTTTCTCTCAAAAGAAACCTAAAAATGCTGATCTGGTCAGCTCCTTTCAGGTACAAGCAATTGTCTAAATGATTACTGTATCTAAATCATTTCTTTGCTGCCCAAATGACTGCCTGCATTGCTGGGTCACCTGGCAGTTCTGTATGAGCATTTTTATTGCCTGCACACAAATAATTTTTTCTTTCCTGGTGAATTTGCCAGCTGCTGCCTCAGACTCTCCTTATGTATTGTCTATGCATTACTCAGGGTCTAAAGTAATGTGGGTAGATTGCTCACAGCAACACATTTCATCCATGCCCTTTGGTTTCAGATGCAGTGTACATTTCCAGCTGTCCAGGAGCACCTCTATTACCTAGCCTTGTGGTAGAGCAAATAGCATTCTGGCCTCAGTCTTCAAGCACTAGATTAGTGACAGCCGTAGGCAGACAACTTTTGTCCCCAGGGAATATTAGAAATCTAGAGCTAGAAATAGATGGATTAACTGAAATGCATCCCAACCTCTGATCTACATTATTGCCTCTCTTCTTTATCTCACAAGGGAAGCAGAGATAAAGAGTGATAGACACTGATAATGATGGAAGTCCACGATAATACACCGAAGTGATAAACTTCTTTGTGGCCCTCATTGTGCCCAGTTGTCTTCAGCTGGTTATGAGCTCTAGCCTCAAGCTATTTACACCATGATCAGGCTAGTAATTAGCAAAATGTTTAATATAATATAGAAGCAATTAGGAGGTGATAACATGCAATTAAGATGTGTTTTCAGATTAAAGATTTTATAGTGCTCTCTTTCTTGAAAAGATAAAGTGCCTATCTCAAAATGTCAAACTGCAGTGATTTAATCTGAGTTATTTTCAATTAATATGCATGTATTCTTGCGATGTGTTCACCGTTGTTATTGGCATTGATAAATTAAGCTCATCCCAGCAGAATTTATCCTTGAGTTGCTCTATATTTCCTGAATGTCAGTTCTTTATTCGTTTGTTGTGGGTTTTTTTTTTTTCCCATGCCTACAAGCTGTGCGCGATCTAACTCTAAGTCCCTTGATTCATCCCTGGGATTACAGTAATGTGTCAGTCTGAGTGGAACAATAATCTGAAAGGGCATTGTTATAAATAGTGTGTTAGAATATAATTGTTTGTCATGTCATTTCTCCCCTTTAAATCCCTCTGAGTCCTGTTCAAGTAATTTAGACAGCTAGAATGACAAGAGTCTTGAGACTTCATTTATAGAGTTGTCCAACCAGTCTTCAGCCTGCCCTGTCTTTGGAGACTGTCTCATCTGTGAAGTAGGAAGTACAAACAACAGATGAGTTCTGACTACACTGTGGATTTGTTATGAGATTTTGCTCAGACCATTTATAGAACAAAGTAAATGCTACTGACACTAATTTTGCCCTGGTTAGTCAATAGGAGTGCGTAGACAATAGACATTAGGGTGTTTCCTATCATCATCAAAGCTGGATCCTAAACTATTGCAATTCGCATACTGCAGTTCAGTGTCTGAAGGTAAAGCCTTTTTGTGTTTTGTTTTGAGATGGTTTTGGATAAATTTTCTGATGACAATAACCAAAAGAGGAACAGGAAAGACCTTTTTAAGTGGTTTTGTGTTGCTTCTTTGGTTTGGTTTTTTTTTGAGACAGCTTTTTAGGAAAAGTAGTAAAATATTTCCAGGATAAAAACTGCTAAAAATGAGTGCCCTAATAGATCATCCATTCCACTTCCTGGATCCTGCAGGATTATTCCTTGTAACACATTTTTTCTACATTTTGGTCATCTCTACGCTTTTTAACATATGCAAAGAAGCATCCAAACATCAGAGGATTTGTATACAGCATGTATCAGAAAGGGATTCCCAAATTTAACATTTCCTCTCCTGTTTCTGCTACGGGTTTTCCCCATAGCTAGAGTGGTAGCAGTTTTCAAACAGTTGCATTTAAGTCTCTTCT
Source organism: Melanerpes formicivorus (assembly GCF_026170545.1). Taxonomy (NCBI): domain Eukaryota; kingdom Metazoa; phylum Chordata; class Aves; order Piciformes; family Picidae; genus Melanerpes; species Melanerpes formicivorus. The sequence goes on along the minus strand of NW_027142364.1, from coordinate 19,974,976 downwards.
CTTGCTTTTCTACCCACTTATGGTCTGCCTTATGTTATTTAGCTCATATGTGGTTACAAAAAGGCAAGTTAGCTGAGTGTCATTGCTAAGCAAGGCAATTTGTATTTGGCTTTGTGTCATCCAGCTGTGATTAAACTCTTTAGAGACCATGGATTTAGTAAAGATGATATAACTCATCACAGCTTATGCTGACTGGCCAGTCACTTGTTATCATTTAGTCAGCTAACCCAGTTCTTCACAGGGCTGCTTGAACACGTCAAAATGTCCCCAAGTCACTTCTCGTCAAGACAAACATATTTGCTACTCATCTATAAATAAATGTCTGTAAGAACTTTCATTAATGTTATAGACCAACTTCCAGACTTTCAGTGTCTCTCAGGTAAGTCAGTTGTGTTGTGGCACAAAACACAGCTCCCAGTTTTCATCTGCTCATATCTCAGTGTTCTATCCTTTGACTCAGCTTCACAGATATAGGAGACAAGCAAAGGACAAAAAGAAGACTCCAAAAGCTGTAGAAATGTCAGCTGGTGCCACTGCTCATTATACAGATAACTGAGTTTTACATTTGTAAATGATTTGAGAAAAACTATGTAAAGACTTGAGAAGCAGGCTGTCTTTTGGCAAAAGGAAAAAAAAAAATATTAAGAAACTCTGCTGAAATTTATTAAGTAAACATCTTACTGGCCCTAAGCCAACAAGAGATCCTACAATTAGGAGTGATTAGCTTTACTGAACTGATTCAGCCCATCAGCACCAAAGTTTGATTTGGATCAGTACCAGAAGTGTGATAAATTATGTCCTGCCTATGCAGGAAATTTTGCACCAGGAAGAATAATGGTATTTAATGAAATACAGGACACTACGCTTGTCCTTGTTGTGTCTGGGACAAAACATCATGGATGGACCAGTACAGGTTAGCAACTGACCCACTGGAGAGCAGTCTAGGGGAAAGTAACCTGAGTATCCTGGTGAACAGAAGGATGACCATGAGCCAGCCATGTGCCCCTGTGGCCAAGAAGGCCAAAGACATCTTGGGGTGTGGTTACTAGGTTGGGAGAGGTTTTCCTTCCCCTTTATTCTGCCCTGGTGAGGCCACATTTGGAATATTGTGTCCAGTTCTGGCCCCCTCAGTTCAAGAAGGACCTCAAGGAACTGCTTAAAATAGTCCAGTGCAAAGCCACAAAGATGCTGAAGGCAGTGGAACATTTGCCTGTTGAGGAAAGGCTGAGGGGAGCTGAGGCTCTTTAGTTTGGAGCAGAGGAGACTAAGAGGTGACCTCATTCATGTTTATAAACATGTGAAAGGCAGTGTTGGGAGGACAGACCCAGGCTCTGCTCAGTGGTGTCCAACAATAGGACAAGGGACAATGGGTGCAAGCTGGAGCAGAGGAGGTTCCATGTGAACACAGGAAAAACTTTTTCATCGTAAGCGTGACAAAATACTGGAACAGAGAGGTTGCTGCCCAGAGAGATTGTGGAGTCTCCTTCTCTGGAGACATCCAAAACCCCCCTGGCAGGTTTAGACTGGATGCTCTCTTGAGGTCCCTTGCAGCCTCTAATGTTCTGTGATTTCCTTCTCATAGCTGATGAGGTATTTTATGTGTGAGTAGCTTTGCTCAGTGAACTGTGGCTGAGTACAGGACTTGCTGGATGCACCACCCAGAAGAGATGACAGCAGTGGGTCTGAGGTGGCTTTCACAGCACAAGGAGCCCGTGAGGACAGGTATCCCACACTGACACAGCCTGGGTACTTCAGCCAGCTGCGCAGGGGGGTGGGTCATCCAGACTCCAGCAAGTGAGATTTGGGGGGAATTCCTTGTATCACAGTACAACTAAGGGTGGAAGAGACCTCGAGGATCATCAAGTCCAGCCTATCACCACAGACCTCATGACTAGACCATGGCACCAAGTGCCACGTCCAATCTCCTCTTGAACACCTCCAGGGATGGTGTGTTGGTAACATGTGAAAGTTAACAGAGCAGTCAATGCCCGCTTTGCAAAGATCACCCCATTGTTCATTCTGAAGTTCAAGAAAGCCTCACACTGTCTGTTTGCCTCCCTGAACAAGGCGTGTAGTAATCCAGAGAGGAAGGTAACAATTAGGGTTGGAAAAATGCGGGACAGGAATGAAAGAAATCTTAATGCTGACAATGTAAGATTAATAAACAAACAAACACAGCAGTAACACAAATGTGTCCATGCCATTGGGACATTAACCCAAAATGGTATTTATGTGCTGGATTTGCCTCTAGCTACAATTATAAGAACATTTGTACAGTATATTTTTGTTTCATATTTTTCTTTACAGACCTACCATTAATGTCACATGCAGACCTTAGTGAATTATGCCACTCACATATTTAATAACAAATAATCCTTGCAGGAACTATTATGGGTTTAAGTGTGATTATAGTAAGGATATCCAATAGCTACTTTAACTTATACAAATATCCATTTTGCAAAGCTGCAGACTAAATTACACTGTAGCCTAGATATGTATCCGTTTCAGTTGCACTTCTAACAAGTTTGGGTTTTTTTTACTTCTGACTATACATTTTTTTTTTCTCAAATGCTGTTTGCTATTGTTATATTATCCCCACGCAGATGATAAATGTGACATTCAAAATGATGGTACAAAGTGTGACAGAGTGAGTTTGGTTGCTGCTTCTCTGGATTAGTTTCTACAGGATTCTCTGGATTAGTTTCTACAGGATTCTCTGGATTAATTTCTACAGGATTCTCTGGATTAATTTCTACAGAAATCAGGATCAGGCCCAGTCTTTCATGGAAACAACCTTCCCTATGTGATGTAACAGGGACATGAAAAATTTTCACTCCAGCAACAGTGCTGCTTGGTAAAAGCAAAGGGACTGTTCTTGTTCCTTTTTTTTTTCTTGTGTTTGTTTCTCTCTTTCTGCATTTATGTAATGCACATTTAGGAAAAGAGGAAAACAGATTTTTGCAGAGCTACCTTTGAACCTTAAAGGTGCTTTAGAACACCTCCTGCATCACTAACAAGCCACAGGTGTACACTACAGGCACGGGTGAAAACATAATTGAGGGGTATGATGACAGTTAATTGTCCATAATGTATTTATCCCAAGATGCACGTATGCATCTGTTATATATTTAGGTATTTGTTACTAGGAGCTTTGGTGATACTTAAGCAGAGGGGCATCTATATCTAAAAGACAATAAAAAAAGGAAAATGCTGTCAAGGGGCTCTAAAGTGGCAAGACAAAGAAACTTCGTCTGTTTTTCACTGTCTCTGAAATGAATAGGTCTATTTATTTCAAAGGGATCTCCCCCCACCCTCTCCCCACGTATACTCTATTAGGGTTTGAGTGCAAAATGCTTGACTCTTGTTTCTGGGTGTACTGCAAGACTGTGTTAATTTCCTGCAGGCATTTTAGTAGTCATGTATTTTGATATTTGCCTTTCTAATACAGTTTCTTCTCTGTTCCAGCTTATTGTTGTTATAAAACAGCTTTGCACAATAGATTAAAGTAGTGTCTATTCACCCATTGACACATAGAGGATTTATGTGTGGGAGTAACCCACAAACTTCCCCTCCTCTTTACTGCCTCCCTCCATGCATGCCTTGAGAATAGATGCGATAATTACTCATCTACTTTTATCTATATTTGTATGCCATCCAGACATTTAAGATAAGAACAAGTCACAGTATCGAAGCAGTGTCCTGAACTCAACAAAGCAGTGGTACAGCTCGGGTGACTTTGAGCTGTTATCTGGGCCTGCTCCTGCGCTATGTGAAGTCAATGCTCCTGCAAGGGTCATCAGTGAGGGGAGCCAAGCCTCAAAAAATGAAGATATTCTCTTTTTTTTTTTTTTCAATTGAGATTGCTCAGAAGGAGTCAAATACTGAAATCAAGCTATACATCTCTAAAATCCGTTGTGGAACAGATCAATAACAACATCATTTTAGGGCAGCGGTTAGCATCGGGTGGACACTCAGTGGATCGCTCACATTCTCCAGCGGGGAAGGCTCAAGTCACATCAGGCAGTGGCTGGCAGAGCTGAGATCTTAACCCAGTTGTGGAACATGTTATGAAGTGTGAGCTTTGTCATCAGAGTTCACCTTTCTTTCCACGAATCTGGCCCTGTGTTTGGATTTTCTCCCACAGGCTCCCGTCAAGTTTAACAGGACTTTGTTAAGGGGGCCAGTAGCACTACTCCATATAAGATGTGGGCCTAAATAACTACATTATCTTAAAAGACCAGAACTCAGTTCACATCAGAAGCTGTTTGCTCATTTGAAATTGGCTAAACATTAGCATCTTAGAAATATTATCTGAAGTTGCTGAACACTGATATTAACCTGCTACATGCTTGGAGTGCTCTGATAAAAATGCAGTTGCTGTGGTAATTGTTATATTATGTTCAGAAAAGTGCCAAGAATATAATTGCCTGCAAAATGACTGCGCAGTTTGGCTTTAATCTACATGGAAAAAATGTTTACTAAAATGCAAAAAAAAATCATCCAAATCTTTGCAAAGACAAATATTTTCAGAAGTAGACTCTTTATTAAACTTTTAACAGCAAAATTCTGTTTATAGTTTATTAACTAGATGCTGTTTGTACCGTCTGCTGTTTGTTTAAAATGAAACCAAAAAGCGCATAGCACCCAAGGAAAAAAAAACCCAAACCCCCAAAACATAACAAACCTAAACCACCAGAGGATGATTTCCTTAAGAATGTTCTCTCAGGTATGTTCAGAATATTAATTAGGCCCATCTATTTCTGTTGGATAATAACAATGTCCAAGAACTGAATAGAATCTGTGACCTGTGAAAGGGCCATTCATATGCTTTAGTCTGCCTTAGCACATTCCTTAACAAGTGAACATAGACCTTTTTCATAGTCATCCTAAATGTTTCAACTGTGTGTTTCATGGTTTGGTTCTTGTGTCTCCAAAACACATAGCTTTTTTTCTTTCTTTCTTCTCTTTTCTTTCATTCTCTTTTTTTTTCCTCTTTTTTTCCCTGTAGTCTAGTGGGAAGTGTTCCATGCTACTTTCCTCATTTAAATGCTTATGCCTTTATGGTTATTTTTACTGCCATACCTATGGGGCTTCTTACTGTATTGCCTGTAGCTGAAGGAGATTTTAAAAGAATTAAATTTATTCAGTTTAAATCTTCAGGGGCATACAACAATATCTTAAACAATTAGCAATAATTAAAAAGCATCTATTCAAACTGTGTAAAAAGGCAAATAGATTTAATTTAAATACAGTAGTCAGGCCTAAAGGTTTAATTCATTAAAAACAGGAGTGGTCTTTCCCCCTCCACACCCTTCTTTTGTAACTTTTCAGCAGTGACTTTGTTAGACTGTTTTGCCAGTTGTTTGGTGACTTCCAACATGTGAAATGAGCTTGTAGGTCGTTGAGCTGGTTGGTTGAGAGCGTTTCTCAGAGAGCTTGTGCTAGGGATCACCAAGACCTGCACAGGGCTGACCTAGGTACACTACTTGGTTGACTAAGCTGAGGCCGGAGGTTGAGCTGCTTTGGAAACTTAAGAGCCTGCTCTATTTAGTGTGAACTTCTGTTTTGCACACAGGCTGTACAAATCATAACACAGTAGTGTAATGAAGATAACAGTCAAAAATATGTAATCACTATGTATCCCAGTAACTAAAATAATTATAATAAACAATAAAATTACATTAGAAATATTTTTAACTCTTGAAAACACATGAGTGTGTGATCTTAAGTGTCTGGATTTACTGTAGCAATTGTCCTATGACACAGCACGGTGTGTGAGCAGAACAATCCTCGCATGTAACGCAAGTGCCAAGAGCAGTTTCTGCTGCTATTGGTCACCAGTGATGGTGGAATGTACCTTCAGGCAAGACTACAGAAGCTAGCGATGCTCAGACCTCAGCCAGAGCTCCTTTCCAAGGCAGCCCCAGTCCATGTTGCACTGGTTCTATTGCATGATTGGGAATGTAAAGTCAAATACTGTCTGGAACTAGGACATTTTAATTTGTGCCATTCCATGCTTGTCTCTGCTCTTCTCCCTCCCTCTCTGATCAAGACTATGTTCACATTTTTCTTGGGGATTGTACAAAGAATGCTGTTGTGGTGCAGCGTCACTCAAGTTCTTTTTGGTAGCAATTTTGAGTTAAAGACACTTGTCTTTGTCTGACCACTCTCAGTGCCACAGCACAGAGAAAGGCCAGTGCATGGCAGCCAGGGCTAGGGAGGAACCAGTGGGGCAGAGGCAGAGCAGCAATTGCTTGTGCCAGTGGAGAGTAATGTCTGCAGAACTGTTCCTTTCCTGGGTTGTCATCAAAATAAAGTAGGGTTTTAGACTAACAAAGTCTTATTTGCATAGTTTATCAAGGTGCTCAAAAATGCTTGGATTCAGGTAGCCTTCCTTTTTTAATCTAGCCAAGATTTTATGCATTTGACTAATGTGGTTCGGGGGGCTTTCAGCCTGGAGTCTAAGGGTATTTTCATAAGAGGATGAATGGGAAAGGATAAATTTTAGGCAGTTTGTTGTAAGTGCCAAAGAAAGTGACAGCTATCTACATGAACAAAATTTCTAACAGTGCCTCACATCCACTGGAAAATGCTTAAGAGTCCACAAATAGAAAAAGGTTAAAAACTACTGACCTAAATAATTGGTTCAATTTTCAAGAGTGCTGAGCATCCAACTGTTCTCATTGATTATAAACAGATGATGATAACGAATAACAGCTCCCATAGTTGATGAAAGGCATCTTTTCTGGGGAACTTGTCCACAGATGCTTAGAAGAAGGATACATCTAATACAAGTCTTTGATAAGGAGGTACATTTCTCCCTTGGTTGTCTATTTTGTATGCATAGCATACATAAATATTTTTGCTCTCACACTATCTTACTTTTCCTTAGAACTCAGTTTAGAACTGAGCTATAGCAGATAAGAGAAAGCATAAGACAAGATTTCAGTTTCACATGTGGATTGTATGCTGTTTCATGCCTCAGTCTTGAAATTGCTTTCATATTCACTGTGTTATTTGGCCATCTCTTTTATACATAGTAAATTCAATGTCTTATACATTTTTCTAACTCCTCTATGTTATGAGTAGTCTGTTAAATTTTATAGCATCTTTAGATCTTTTTTTTTTTTTTTTTTGGGTTGCCACATCCAAAGGGTTTCATGTTTTGATTCTGTATTATTGTGGTGAATATAGAAGAGTTCTGTTGTTTTCTGGGAGGAAAACCGAACCATGAGCTACCAGGAAAAAGATGAAGCTTGCATTTTAATTGAAAATACTTGACACTCTCTTTCAAGTTTTTCTTTTTGGTGTTGTCATTCATATACTTCAGATGTCTGGACTTTAAGGGCTTTGTTTTAATTGAGATTCTGAAAGTTTCTGCAAGGTTGATGTGGGTAGTGAAATTTTGTCAGTCCTCGTGACTGAGGAGCATGTAAGCTGAAAATATGTGAAGTCCTCTTATCAGAAAGGCTGATCAGTTTATTCAGAATATGCTCCATGAAATAACAGCCTCAGCCCATTGGGATATTATGTTACACCAGGTGTAAATTATGACAGCGTCTTCTTGCTAAGGATATTTTTCAACACTTCTCATTTTAAGTGAGGGTATTAAGTTGCAATACTAACATTACATGGAACCAGTTGACATTGTACACAGATACAGTGTCATGGGTTGAGTGCCTTAACCCATTACATAGGATCATAGAATTAATAAGGTTGGAAAAGACCTCAAAGATCATCAAGTCCAACTCGTCACCCAAGACCTCATGACTAGTAAACCGTGGCACCAAGTGCCACGTCCAATCCCCTCTTCAACACTTCTAGGGATGGTGATTCTACCACCTCACTGGGCAGCACATTCCAATGGCTAATGACTCTGTGAAGAACTCATCTTGAGCCTAAACTTCCCCTGGCACACCTTGAGACTGTGTGCTCAGGTCAGTATCCTACCAGGAGGGTATTTATCTAAACTTTTGATTAAATTAGTCATCTACTCTCAGGAACCTTTGAAGACATTGAACTGGACTCTTTCCCCTAAAATTCACAAGACCACTATTTATGAGCAGATATCCTAATCTTGCACTTGGGGAGCATGTATGGTCACTGTGCCATTTTCATAGGCTTGTCTATATGAGCAATACTGAGCACAGCCTATTATCTTCCAGACTTGCTCACTGTACTAGCACACATCAAGTGGATCTAAAGTCAGTGAGCCCCAATAAATCATGATGGCGTGGAACAGAAAAAAAAGATGCTCAGATGGAGAAGAGATGTCCGGGCAGTTGCTGGTCCCCATGTCCAGCAAGTGAATGAAACTATGCTGTGGCCAAGGGCAGCAACAGTTGAGCAGGTACTGCAGTGGACTTCTTCCCATTCTGCTCCTTTTAGTGACGTCCAAGTGCACTTAAAACCATTAGCATTACATTGTGACTTAATAGCTAAAGTAATTGGAGATTGTTTAATCAATACATAAGTTCATCCTCTCCACTCAGAAAAGGGAGACAGAAAGCCAAATTCAGGGAATCCTAGGGGCCATAGAAGTACCAAGGCTGCTGAGAACACACACATGCAAATGGCAAATTTGATTACAACGATGGGCTGTCTGCTTTGCAGCTCTTGGAAGCCCACCCTCAGCCATAAAAATGCAAAAATAATGCAACAGGCAATGTGGCAGAACAGGGCTCTCTGTATTCATTCACAATTAGGTGTTCTATTCTGTTGTCACCAGATGCTGCCACGCACATTACACAACAGAAATGGGATTAGCAGGAATAACAAAAACCTGTCAAAGCACAAAACCATGGCCTAGTAGTCCTGACAAATTAAACAGCCTACAATGAGTGCCAGAGCATGAAAATCACTCACCCTTCCCCTTCTATCTCTCAGAGGTAGGCAATGAATGCCTTCTTAAAGACAGGCCACCATGCAGCCAACATTGCAAGTAGAGGGGAAAAAAGGCATTTTCATTTCCGATTGAGTGTAGATTAGGGATACACCACCTGACTAGTGAATATCTGAAAGGTACGTGTTTCATTCTGTTAAATGTAGAATTCAGATGCTGCTGGTATGGCCTAAGCAACCCATGTTAGAACCACTGTTATACCCAGCAATGCATTTCTATACATAGAAGCTTCCATGAAGTGCTCTTAGCTTGATTTTCATCTCTGAAATGCAAGACAAAATAGAAGCCATGTGGAAGTTGTTTTGCTCACCATGCTCATGCTGGTGGGTCATCAACATGGGATGCTGGAAGATTTGGAGGGCAAGAGAAAACTATGCTGGAAACCTGATGAGGAGTTCTTTGTGTTTTGCTCTGGGACAGCTGCAGTCTTTGCAGGCTTTTAAGATAAGAACAAGAAGCTTGTGTTTGCTACAGCCTGTTTGCTTATCTTGAATTTAATAACAGTGTCATTAAGCTGAGCAGCCAAATGTGTTTGAAATTTCTCTAGGGCTGTATGATGAGTTACTCTTCATAATCCAGTTGTCCCTTCAGCATCAAACTTGTGTCAAAAGCAAAGGCCTGTAGCAAGCTTTTTCATTTGATTTTTTTCAAGGCATCTTTTGGTTTTATGGGTTGTCTGTCACTCACCCTCACCCTGCCTTGGTGTTCTCTGTAGATCGTGATCACTGGCCACTCTCAGTGCATATCTACAGTGCTTCAGCTGTACACTTTTCTTCCTCCTACCCCCTCTCAGATGTTATTTGCTGGTCCTAAACTCCATGAACTTTTATTCTTGCCATAACATCAGTTGTATGTTTCTTCAATTTTGCTGTGTATGGCTTCTAAAACCAGAAGTGAATGTATGTGGGAAAATGGGAGATAAGAAGCTGGAATATCTAAATCTTTAGCTTTCTGGATTATACTTACTTTCACAAGGGTCTTTCCAACCCCTCCTCTATACTTCTTTATACTCACTTTTCTTCCTCCCTAAGGGATGACAGATCAGTCACTCAGCCTTAGTGCTACCGTAAGTTTAGATGACCAATTCAACAAGAGTGACAAATGTTACTTTCTTGCCTCTTTCCTGACCCTGTAAGATTTCCAAGATTTCTTTTGGGAATTACTTACAGAAGATGTATTTCTTCATCTGTGGCACAAACCCCATTTTTCCCCTTTATTTCCAGCCTCTGAGAAAGTCCTTGGAGTAATAGGTAGAATGTCAGAAATAATTAAGAAAAATACTGATATACACTGTGGCAGAGAATTATACCTTTTGAGGTGGTAGTTGCCATCATCTGTAATCAGTCCCCTGATAGATATAAATACCAGCTTTATCACCTTGTTTCAGATGATGATGTGTTGGATCGGTGTTGATGAAGACTATGCTTTGGCAACTTTGGGACAGAACAATTTCCATTGTGAGGGAAAGGACATAAGTTCAAAATACAGTGAGTAATTGTCATAGAATACAGACATTCCATTATATAATGTCTGGTTGATCCTTTTCATTAAAATTCTATCTTACCTTTTTCATTCTTATTTTTTCTTTGACTTATTTGGGCACCTCTATGCATGGAAAGCAGCTAGTGTTTATGTGTTTAACCTAGTAAGCACTCAGAACATCATGTATGCAGTGGTAGGCAAGTGGGGATGTCCATAATTGAAGAGATTATGTAATTTTAATGTTAAAGAAGAAGAAATAGGTAGGTGCTGGTTACACCTTAAGGACTTTCCTATAATGTGATGATTCCATAGCTAGTATACATACTACTATTGTCACAGCCTCATACTATGGTATATGAAGGGGGGGGAAAAATAAGTATGGGGGGGGTAGGGGGAAAAGAGGCAAAGGTACCAGAGACCTTTCCTATGGCATATCCAGAAAATATGTATTTTCCCTTGGGTTTTGCTACAGGAAACAAGGGGACATCCTGAGTGAGAACACTGCCACTGTAAAGGGAGTAAGAGAGTGAACATAAAAAGGGCTGATTTGCAAGGTAGCAGAGGCATTTGAAGGCTGGATATTGGAGGTTTGATGTTTGTGTGATAGAAAAGGTAAATGCATAAGATGAGAAAAGCTACAGGAAGGAGAATAGGACTTGCAAGAAAATATGAGGAAAGATGTACAGATAAACTTGCTTGAAATAGACAAAAGGCTGTCGTGGTGCTCTGGGCTACCAACAGCATAGTTCAGTCCCCAAAAAGATTCCCATCTAAGAGCTTACTTTCTGCTTGGCATGAAGAGCACTTATCCACAGTATCACAGTATCACTAAGGTTGGAAGACACCTCGAGGATCATCAAATCTAACCTGTCACCACAGACCTCATGACCAAACCATGGCACCAAGTGCCACGTCCAATCCCCTCTTGAACACCTCCAGGGATGGTGACTCCACCATCTCCCTGGGCAGCACATTCCAATGACTAATGACTCTCTCAGTGAAGAACTTTCTCCTCACCTTGAGCTTAAACTTCCCTTGGTGCAGCTTGAGACTATGTCCTCTTGTTCTGGTGCTGGTTGCCTGGGAGAAGAGACCAACCCCTTCCTGGCTACAACCACCTTTCAGGTAGTTGTAGACAGCACTGAGGTCTCCCCTGAGCCTCCACTTCTCCAGGCTAAACAATCCCAGCTCCCTCAGCCTCTCTTCATAGGGCTTGTGCTCAAGGCCTCTCCCCAGCCTTGTTGCCCTTCTCTGGACGCATTCAAGTGTCTTGATGTCCTTGTTAAACTGTGAGTTTAAGATCCAATGAATACTCATGCCAAGCAGCAATCCCTTTACTTCCTGGGCTAAGTGGCTCTTTGGATTATGAGGCATTTATGTCTTTAGGACAGAACTACTTTCGTCCTGCATCTTAAAAGAAAAGGTTGTATTTGTTTTCAAGGGAAATGGATCATGACTAGATTTATAGCACTATGTACTCAAAGATCAAATTGCATCACCACAAGCATTTATATTTTTTATTTATAGGAAATAATATAAAGGTGCAAGAAGCTTATGAGCAGCTTAAGTGTTGAGGATTTATCTTTTTCAAACTGCATTAGAAAGGCAAATGGTCTTAGCACGCCGGTTACAAAGCTAGGAGCTCTCGCTGTAATTTATTGCTCTTTGTATTTAGGTAGATTTGAAGTACAAGTTATAGCACCTGCAGATCAACTTGAACTGCTCCACTATATTTTATAAGGTACAAGGTAGCAATTGGTTGCATAAGGGGCTGAAGATTTGGTACTAAATCTTCCTGAACTTTTAACTGAATCTTCTGTACTCTTGGATTATTTTTTTTATTATTAATTTTTTTTAAAGCCTTAACAGCTATGTCTACATAGTAAGTAAGTACCTTAACTTGCTTTTCAATTGATCTCCATATAAAATTCATTCCACCCACATGCAAACTTCAATAGATTACTCAAAAAAAAATATATATAATAATAATTTCCAGGCCTTGGGTATTCTAGGATGTCGGGACAGTACTCAGGGCCACAGTTGTCATGATTTACATTAGACTTCAAAGTAAGCTGGGTCCTAAATCCTCAGCAGGGACATGGTGTGTTCACATGATGGACAATCCCTCAAGCCAAAACAGTGTAAGCAAACTAATCCACTGTTTTTATAAACCCTGGATTCTTCCAGAACTTTTTCTAGACCTTTTCTGGTATGTTTTGAGGTCTCTCTCCAACTTCAAATTTCTTTTCTCCTGTCTACCTCTTCAAAGTAAAACTAATGGTGAAGAAATTATCCTGCTTGAATCACAGAGTGCAGGTCTCTGATGACAAACAATAGCTCAGTGTTCACTTTCATTACACAGACATGAAAATCTGCTGAAGCTGACTTGGGAAGTCTAAATGTTGCTGCTTTCATAGACTTCTGTATCCTGAAGGCATGGAAAACTTAATGTCAGAGACATGCATGCAGTCTCACAGAATATGATGTGAGTATAATCTGTCTATTAGGGAGCTGAAGAGTACATTGTCTTTTCATGTAAATGTATTGGCAAAATCCCCAGACTAATTTCTTGAAGTAGTTATAGCAGAGCATAGCAGAGCTAGAGACTCTTTCTTGCTGCTCAGCAGACTGCGTTGAGTATCTGGGCTCAGCAGAGCACTGCAAACATTCAGTAAGTACAAATTGTTGGCATTACCCAAAGATGATCATTATCTGTGTAAGGCTGAGTTATCTGTAAGGCTGAGGAGAGTGTTAGTGCACAATATGATGTATGATATGAAACAAGTTCTGCATGTTTTCAAACAGAATACAAACTCAAGAGCTACAGAGTCTCCCTTTGCAGAAATAGCCAAGGAGACCTGGTAACAAAACAACAGTTCTTGGAGGACCAAAACCTAGCTCTATTGGAACTCCTGGAAATGCACCATCTCCTCACCTTACTGCTGGCTCCACAGTGCTTTGATTCAGGCTCTGTTCAGCTGACATGGCAAAGGCTGAGCCTGTCTTTCCATTCTTGCTTGAATCAGGAGTGAACTTCTAAAGCAAATATTGTAACTGCCTCCACTGCTTACTTTTTCTTTCATACTGTCTTGAGTACATGAGCTGAAAGTAATTTGGTGTCTGCATGACACACTCCAGCTAGAAATGAGTACTCAGTCTGTGGGGTTAATTAAGAGATTGCCCAATGTAAAAGTAAATGCATAAATGAATAAATATTGATTCCCATGTAGATTTCTGGTGCTCACTATCAACTGTTTTGCTCTGCTTCTGCTGGTTTGCACTGTTTGCTATGTGGAAGTCTACAGTTCAGGTTCTTGAAGAGGGAAATTGGGAAGATACTGCTTAACCACCTTTGTCAAACAGTACACATCTTAGATGAAAACCCAATAAGTCTGAAGTATAGCAATAAATATTTTAAGTCTTTCTGAACAGTAAAAAGGCACCAAAGTTGATGGCAGTGCAAATAATCAAATCTTCTTAGTATAAGCTTTGTTTGGCTTCCCCTATGGTTTCCAGTCCCTGGTAATTGTTTATGGACCAGTTACCCCTGCAGTGCTGTATATAAATATATATCTATAAGGGAAAGGAGAGCAGCAGCCTCTCTTAGTGTACCAGACAGGTGCTAAATAAATCTGTACCAGGCAGGTACAGTGTCACCCTACATAAGGCATAAATCATTAATGATATTTTAGAAATAATGATACTAACTAGGGCAGTGTGGCATTGTGAATCAGGAGAAAAGAAAAACACAGTTTGTAGGGTTTTGTTTCAGCTGTTTTAACAATACTCAGATGCTTGGTAGTTTTTGTTCACTGAGGGCTTCATGCCTTTTGGATTATTTTCCTTAAAATGTGCAAATGATGTACTCATATCTGAGGGAAATTAGATTAAGGCTCTTTTTTTTGTTCTTTTTTTTCTTTCTTTTTAAAAAACCCACAAAGGTAGTTAGGACACAACACAGGAATTGCTGATGACACTGGCATATCAAGCCATTTTTTGTGACTGCAAGAAAGCATGATAAAACACAATTTGCTCTCAGTGCTGTTGGCAGTACTTTGAACCAGTGATAGAGATACATTCCTTTACTATTCAGATGTATTTTGCTTTCTGTGTTAACATATGATAAATATCCAATCAGTTCTGTAAGTCCTTGAAAGGCACAATATTCACTTCAGCATCTTAAAATTAAGTTTAATCCACTTTAAGTTTCAGCATGAGTTCTCATTGGCAGCATGACATTAATAAATCATCAGAGCACCATTGATCAAGTGACTTATTTAACATTGCACAAACAGCAAGAACTTTTTACTGGGCCACAAACCCTACTCCGTGCCTTTGCCATTAAGAGAGTTAATAATGCCACACTGGCAGGGTATAAAATCCTCTCTAGACCCAGAGTTAAAAATAAGAAGAATGTTTAGAAGAAGTTTCTGGGCAAAGGACAAGTTGTGTCAGGTCTGAGTCCAGATCCTGGTGGAGCTGTTCCAGGTGCAACAGTCACTGCTAGCTCTGTTGAGAGCTCCAGCTCCTCCACCTGAAAAATGGGGGTAATTATTCCATTCCTTATAACATGGTTGTGGATTTTGTGGATCCTCTTCCTTTCAATCAATTTTTTTGCTTTTGCTGGAGGATACTGCTGCAAATACTATAACCATTAACAAATTATCTTAGACTTCAGTCTGACTCAGATCATTACGTTTCTCTGCTCTGCACTCCCTACTCATCTTTCATTGATGCTGCATTTTCCTACACTACCTTCCCTATATTCAGTCATTGGATTCAGCCTATATTTGCCTTATTATAACTTTCACTATGTTCATAATGAACTGACTCTGTTTTCTCATTTCATATAATGAAAAGAAACTATTGCCAAATAGCAACCATTAATAGCAGGAATTTCTCCATCTCACTAAACAGAAACACTCAAATCTTCACCTGATAAATTTAGAAAAATTTGATCTGTCTCCTTCAAAACACCTGCCTGGAATCTGAATTAGGTATTCGATTAGAAGAGCCATCAAGAGTCTCCCTTTCTTCTAGAGACAAACAGAAATATTTGGGGAGTGATTCAGTCCATACTAGGCAAATCCTTAAATACAACATGAGGGTGTGTGAAAACCCTCCGTGGAGCAAGGGAGCATGCTTGAATACCTGAAAAGAGTCAGAAGATTATGACTGCCATGAAGAGGAAGAAGTGCCCATTGCTTTTCCTGATACCAAAAGTGTGGACATTAAATGAAGGCAACGTGTACAGCCTCAGAGATAAACAGTGGTTCTGCGTGCAGCATGTAGTGGAGCATTACCTGCCATGAGCCCTCATGCTGTGAGTATTGATGTTTTATGGAGGTTCAGTGAGCAGCTGGAGAAGATCACAGTAGATAAATCCAGTGAGGATTGCTAATATGAAGCCTGTAAGATGCAAATTTGGGGAGGCAGTCTTGTAGGTAAATATCACTAAGTGTTTGCTTGCACAGGTTCCTGGGCATCCACTTCTGGTCCCTGTTGATGACAACGGGGCTGAAAGCACATCTTGCACAAGCTCATTAGACGTGTTTTATAGTCTTCAGCACCTCAGCTATCTGTGTAAGGCTGGTGGAGTGAATTTGTGCCTCCATTCACAATGTGTGGCTGTGGGTTCTCCATAGGGGAAGGCTGGCTCCAATCTGCTAATGGGCCTGCTCCTGTGAGCCAAGTTGCACATATGTATTAGCATTTGTTAAGGTAAAGTTAAATTGAGTTTTGGACAAATGAGCTGATAGAAATGCCGTCTGAATGATCACATTTCAGTTCAGCAAGATTGGATGCCTTTTCATTTGAGAGAGCTCTGATCTAATTTCATGTCCTCCCAACGGATTTTTATTTCTCCCAATTGATAGTGTAATGGGTTACACTCTGGTAAAACACACAAATATCTTCTAACTGCAAACCATCATGTTTCTGTGGTTTCAGCTTTTCAGATTGTTATCTGCAACTGTTATTACTGCACTATTGTAACCACCACTTTTTTCCCAGATTGAATGTGCTGCTATTTGAACTCTGATCCCATGGATAGAGCGTGAACAGCACCTTTAGTAGGATGGCAAATGCTATCTGTTAAACCATGGGCTGAGAAAAAAGAATTATAAGCTCTGGCCTTTTACTAATGGATGAATTGTGTGAATTAGAATATCCACCACTTTAAAGCATAGAGTGTGGATGTGCTGAGTTGTTTGTGGGTCTGAATTCCTAATAACTTTTTTTAATTGGATGTTGAATTTCAGGTCCAAATGGGCAGATCTTAATAACTACATAAACCACTAATCACACCACTAGGCACATCTTGATGTGTCTTCAATATTTAATTCACTCAGATATCCTTAAATAATTCAGTGATTTTTAATTAAAGAAAATAGGGTATTTAGTTGATTATTTTATTTTTTAGGCTGGGGAATATTTATTCACATGATTCCACTCTTCCTCTAATATATTTTCTTTCCTTGCTTGGTGTTTTATGGCTCTTGGATTCTTTCTTAGTTCCATATTTTTCAAAAAAGCAGGGACTTTGATTTGCAAATGTGAATGTGATCACTAAAAACCTATGGCTTCAAAGTGTCCTTATTTATATTTAAATCCTTCCTCTCACCTGCTGTTTGTTGCTTTTTAGTTACGTCACCAATCCCACTGGAGCTCAAAAAAATTTAGTCGGCCCTCTCTAAACTCCCAGGCATGTTCTTTTCCCATGTACTCTTCTGTCCCTGCAGCTTCTGATGTAAAACAGATTTAAGTTTGTGTAGAGCAGAGGTCAACATGAAAGCTTAAACCAAAACAAAACAAAACAAGCCGGCGTTCAACTTTTATCTCTGGTTCCTATTACAACTCGGAGCTCTATCTTAGTAATTTAAAAATGGTAGTATTGTTCTAATCCATGTCCTGCCTTTCACTTTCACTGAATTTCTTAATGACTGTAATGCCCAGTTTAGATAGATTTCTAGACTAGCTGGTGACCATTTGGATGAGTTACTGCCACTTATGCCACAATGGGAAAATTGACAAGTATTTTGCAAATGGAGAACTGTGAAGCTTGCATTTATTTTGCATTAGGTTATGTCCAAGTGCAAAGCTCTAAACCAATTTCTCCCATTTCTCAGTCGTTATTTGCATATTTGCAGTCATGACTTTGGTGAGCCTTTGGTATGAGTAGTGGGAGCAGTGGCTTCATGAGCCCATTTCAGTGATAGGTTTCCTAAAAGTTTATTGCTAAGGGTTTGCTTTGCTTTGCTTTGCTTTGCTTTGCTTTGCTTTGCTTTGCTTTGTTTTGTTGGGGTTTGGTTGTTTTTTTAACAGAACAGCTCTTTTCAGTTTGGTAGCTTTGTAGTAACACATCCCTTTCTTAATGCCTCAGTAAATAATCATGAGTGAAGTGTTGAACAAGGATTAAATACTGCATGCTATTGCTCAATGTGTTAGTCCATTTACCAGTGTTGTGTAGATATACCCAGCCTTCTGCATTTTTCAGTGCTTAATCAGATGGAAATAGCAATTGGAGGTGTAATTCAATGTTGTGCTTAAGGTCATTAAACTCTGTGGTAATGGGTAAATCCAGACCCTGCTGTGGCCTTATAAGGCAATTTGGCAAAGAAACCAGTGCTATTTTACTGAGCCAAGGAGAGCTGGACAAGGACTTTGTCCCTGTTCAGGGATGAAGCCCCACTGTATGAATTTGCTGTATTTTAGCTTACTTGAAACATGTTTAAGCTGACAAGGGTCTATACCAAGTGCCTGCCACCCTCTCCTCTTCTAGGGAGAGGTACACAGCTAGAGCTGCTCCCTGGTGCATGCCAGGAGTGTTTATCGTTCTGCTCCTCAGTTCAACATCTATCTTGAATGTAAATTTCTGTGGGAACAGTACCTTTCTGCCCACGGCAAAGTCAGAGATTAGCTCTTAGCTGTGAATTTGGTATTAATTTAGCATCTCTTTTGCTTCTGGATGAATGTGACCACTCATTCCTCAAAGGTCAGTTACTGCCTGCCTGGTAGAGACAGCTTCTTTATGAAGATAGAAGATGGGGTAAAATGTGGAAAGTAGATAAAAAGGCACTGGTGAAGTGGAGGGGATTTTTATGCCTGGTAGATAAAAAGCTATCATGGCCCTCAGGCCTTCAAATGTGTTTGGTTCCCTTTGCAGTAAGGAATTTGAGCTCTTTGAGTGTTTGGGGGAAGGTCAGGTGGTTAATTTTTAAGTCCTTAGCCACAGCTGTGTAAATCTTTGAGAACCCCACGAGGCCTTGAACACATAGCATAAACTCAGCAGATCTGAGGTGGACATTGTAAGAGTCAGGGCTTTATCATAAGAAAACTGTTGATGGCAAGGGAGAGTCATTGCAGATGATTCGGAGATGGAAGGAAGGAAGGAAAGAAGGAAGAAGAGAACGAATTGCCATGGGGTATTCAAGCAAGAGAGATATTCTTTAGAATCCACTCAATATTTAAGATGATTATAATACCTCTCAGTCTTTGCACAAGAGCTCTGTAAAACATGCCAGTGTGCAGGCAAGTTTAGAAATTTCAACAAATGTTGTTGTTAACCTCAAAGTGCTCAAAATTCATGAGTTCAGTTCCAAAAAGGCTTTAGATGAAAGTAATAGGAACAATAAATGCAATGCATATAATAAAAGCTAATGTGTCCCATTTTCAAGCATTCTCTGATATTATTAAGGGCTCCAGACATTGTCTCTTTATTGTTAGACTTAATATATTGCATATCCTCCATTGCTAGAGACAGACGCCAAATAACTGAGACTGCATATTATCTTGAGCTGGCAACATTGTCCAGATGGCAGACTTTTTCCTCCAAACTGTGGCAATTCATCTTCACCCTTGTTTCTGTATGAATTACTGAACCACAGTATCATATGCTCATTAGGGCTAAAAAAATTTTGACTTTCCAGCTCTTGTTCCTAACCCTCTTGCACTACAAGATCGTAACACAGTTATTCAAGATGTTGACTCTTTGTGGTGGGTTGAAATTCACACACACACACCCCCAACATTAACTTTGCCAGACTAACTCAGTTGGAAGCAAATGGAAGCTGTATTTACAAGCAAAACTGCAATCTACAGTGGAATGCAATGAATATGTACAAAATATATAGTATTTACAATTAACAACACAAAACTCCCCCTGGTCAGAGACAAGGGAAACTATCTCAGTATATATTCAGTATTCCTAAGGTTGGAAGGGACCTCAAAGATCATCGAGTCCAACCTGTAACCACAGACCTCATGACTAGAGTAGGGAGGACACTACTGCCCACTGCAGGCTTGAACTCACAACCTTCTCCATTAAGGGTCTGATGCGCTACCAACTGAGCCACATCCCAGTAGCTCAATGTTTGAGAAGAACCTGGGTGAGGCACTCTCTCTGCCCCCCCTCCACCTCCTGGCCAAAAGGGAGAAAGGAGCAGAGAGAAAGTAGCAGTTAGACTTAACCACATGTCCAATGTGGCATTGCCACATGCAAACAGGGAAAATTGCAGAACATGAAGAAAGGTGTGTTGGGTTCAGGGTTTTTTTGGTTGTTTGGGTTTGTTGTTTGGTTTGGGGGTTTTTGTAGGGGCTTGTTGTTTGTTTGTTATTTTTTGGTTGGCTGGTTGGTTTGGGTTTTGCTTGTGCGTTGGGTTGGGTTGGTTGGTTGTTATTTTTTTTAGAGATAGGAAAATTGCTGTTGTACAAAATCCACAATTTCCTCCCTTTATCTCCCTTGCTGTTGATGCCACTGGAATGGAATATATTCTGCACAACCATGGAAGCTGTGCTTTTTATTTCCTTGGACTTGTACTTTTCCCTTTGGAAATAGAAGACGCAGCCCTGAAACTAATACAGGTGTTCATCCGATCATGTGGTTGTTGAAAGAAGCATTGTCTCAAGAAGGTTGTTTGCAGGCTAAACTTCCATCAATGTCATGGCCTCATGTAAGAGTTCATGTGCTGGTGAAAGCTTTAGGGCTCCTTAAATTCAAGAGAATGTTGTATAAAAACATGGCAATGCAATTGCACTTTTTCTACTGGAGTGTCAGATTCTGTCCCATGTATAGTTCTTTCATAACTACCTTAGAGAGGTTAGACAAAATAAGTAGGGAAATTTACAGAACATTTACTGCTTCCATACACAAGCAGGACCACTAAAATGCTATTATGTTCATGCAAATCATTTCTCATCTTTTAAAAGCTTTATTATAATTAATTAGTTTTTTTTTCTCTACACTCTGAGTTAAGTAGCTGAAAATTCTGTGTTCAGAATCTTAAGTTGCAGATGAAATGGAACTCTGGATTTTGGGTCTGAATTCTTTTTCCAGTGATGTGTCAAGTCCAGTATTTCAATGTGAAACACTGATGTGACAGACTGTCATAATGCAATGTGTTTAACCACTTCAATGATGCATCAACTGGAAGGAGTTCCCAAAGATTCAGTTCACACGCAGAGAGACGCACGAAATGAGGGAGAAACAGTTTGGGGAAGCAGAAGGTAAATCTTTTTCACATAGTTTGGCACAAGTTCAATTATTATTTGTCAATGTTCAATCAATTAGACCACTCGATTGTTTAACTCATAACTTTGAAGACAGATTATCTTTTCCAAGAGAAAAAACTTCCCTTAACTAAGACCTTTCATGTTAACCGCTCCAGAAGGAAAATGCTAACATTTGCCATAAGACATGAAAAGAGATGCAGGAGGAAAGTGTGTAGGGCTTTGGCTGAATGTTCATGGGAATGTGCTAGTTAAGCCTTTAAACTCCCAAATTATATAAACTCACTCTCCCCTCCTGAAAAAAAAAAAAAATCAAACCAACAAAACAAAACCAAACAAACAAACCCCACCCATTTTTGGGTTTGACTCCCATTAGTAATTATATATCATAGAAATATTCATCTGGTTACTATATTTAATGTTTATAGTAGCAACTCAGTAGTAACTGCAGATAGATCCACATCTACCTTTTCCTTAATTTTCTGATACCTTTCCAGAGTCTTATTGTCACACTTGTTTTGGTTGTAACCTCTTTAAGTTCAAAATGTGACAATTCACATACATGATAGGAGTCTTTATAAATTAACAACCGCTTCACAAACATTGGGAACCACAGTTGAGTGACTTGGCTGGTATCTGGGGGCTGTGGAGGGAAGACTTGTAAATACAGAGATACAGAGAGCTGAGTGAGATGGCAGGGAGATCAACACCAGGTGAGCATACACCATGCACTGTTCTATTTCTTGAGTATCACTCTCCAGCTCTGTCATCAGAGGGCAAAGAATTTTGTATCAGTCTGTCCTGCTGCAGGGACACAGCATGCCTGTTGGAGAGCAGGAACACTGATGGGTTTGACCGCCCCAAGATGGTATTAGTGGTAGCAGTACAATGCTGGAGCTGGAGGCATGTCCCCTCTGCAGAAAATAAAGTTGGAGGACAAATTCATTGAATACATTCCACGTGGACAGAGCAGAGCTGTCTGCAGTCTGGGAGCAGCTCAGAGCAGACCATAAGTGGCTGCGGTCCACTGACAAAACCACCACCAAAACATTGTTCAAACAGAAAACTTACTGCATTTACTCCCCTGCTGAAGGCAGTCATTGTGAAGGCTGCAGAAGGAGTTTGACCGAACTGTGCACTTGTAGAGCAAAACTAAATCATAACCCGAGCCTGTTTGAAATCTTGTCTGACAGCTTGAAATCTTGTCTGACAGCAAGCACAGCAGAAATTATGTCTGTCCAAGCACTGACTCCAATGAGTTAAGATCTACTGTAGCAACGAGCTGCCTCACTCATTCTTGCTGAACACAGGAGTCTGGGCCACCTGGTTCTGGCTGCATGTAACCTTTTCAAAAGTACCCAAGTATCTCAGGAGCCTGAATCTCATTGCAAGTCAGATAGCTGAAGGGTGACTAACATAAACAACACTCAAAATGCAGCGAGGTTGCCTAGAATGGTCTCATAAATCTCAGAGCTCGTCTACAAGTTTTGTACCGGTTGTGCTCCGTGGAAGTTGCATAGTTGCTTCTTGAGTGCTCAACAGTTGGCCAAATCTGTCTGACTTTTTTGAAGAGCCAGTGGCTGCTAATTTTTTTCAGTGTCCAGTTGCCCCTGCTTGCTCATGCCTTTTGAACTTCTCTGGGACTTTGCACTGGCCACTTGATGTCAGCCTGCAGGCGTGTGAAGCTGCACATACGCACCACGTGCCGTCTGAAGTGGTGGTGAGTGTGGAATGTCCTCACAGAGCATGCGGCATGCCAGCTTGCTCCAGTCCAGTGAGGCCTGGAGGGGTGTGTTTTTCCTGTGGATCTTTTACATGCAAGTCAGGCTTCACATAGCCTGCAGTCAAAAAGGAAAAAAAAGAAGGAAAAAAAAATAAAAAAGGGGGAAAAAAAAGAAAAAAAAAGAAAGAAAAGGGAAAAAAAGGGAAAAGGAAAGAAATTCTCCACTACAGAGACAAATAGCAACATGTGGCTGGAAGATAACAGAAATGTACATGCAAGTGCAAAAATTAAATATGGAAATATGAAAATGAGGGATTTCATTTTTTCTGAGCAAAAGAACTGATTCAGTTGTCACTGCTGAAAATTACACGGGGCTTTATTTCCTTAGCAGCCCATCTCAGAGAAACAAAATAGGATGAAGTATATCCCCAGATAAGAAGCACCATCACAGCAGCGTCTTTTTGGTTGGCTTTGGCAGTGGCAGCCTCCTGCAAAACTTTGCAGCCGGCTTGACAAACAGCAACTACAACAAAAGGATAAAGGCAAAAGAGCACATTAGGGCAAAATGTGCAGGACGTAGATGTGCAGGCTTCCTGCTTCCTCGCTCCATCTTCAGTCTTGCTGCAATGTTACACCTTCCTGAGAAACGCTGGGCTTACTTTAAAAGACTCTTTCTTGTAAAAAAAATGGTTACCTCAGATTCTTGCAGGCTCTGCTCCTGCTCTCTGGTGGTTTAAAGAAGCTGCCTGGTTGCTGCTGTAAAATAAAAGTAAAAAATCATGGTGCTCAGCAACGAGGCTGGTTATCTCTGAGCCACACCACCCTGGAGTCTGCAGTTAAGAGCTGCCTCCACAAGCAGCAGAGCAAGAGAGATACAGGCTCTGGTGTTAAACATGCAGACTGCTGGGATCATTCTGCTCCTTCTCCTGTTAATGAGTCAGTCTCTAGTTACAGAGGAATAAAGTTTAAAAAAAAAACCACCATGATCCTGTAATTTTCATTAGTCTCCAAGAAATCAAGTTATTGAAGCACTACTTCATATGGGGGGGGGGGGGCGAAATTAGTTCTCTAATCTTCCTCTTCTTATGCAAGGATTTTGTATGAATTTTGCCTGTAATGCATTTTAAAGTGTGGGAGGCTGGGACTGTCTCTCATCAGAGGCCTTTGTTGTGTCAGGTACAAGGAGAAACTAGGTCTAATTGGGGCCAATATGCTATTATATGTAATATAAGTGATAGGAAAATGAGCTTTCATTTTAAGGCAACTGATGCTTGCCCATGTGTGGAAGCAAGACCATCTTTGGAAACAAGCACGGGTCCATTTTGCATGCATAGACAACAAATATTTGGGATGTAAAAGTGAAGAGACCTATTGAGTTTGCCTGTCAGAATAGACCCTCAAAACTGCAAGAGCTCCAAGTCTAAGGCTGCATTGTTTGTGCTTTAAAACGCTAGAAAACATTCTTGGAAAAAATATATAGGTTGATAATGAGCTTCAACATTACCCAGTGAAGGCAGCTTTAAAGAACCAATAATCTAAAACTGGGGTGATTTGTTAGTCCCATACTATACAACAGGAGCCTCATGACAGCCCAGCCTTTATGGAGGAGAGCAGGGCTGCTCTATAGTGCACTAGGAAAAGCAGGAGATATATTATTCATTCTTTAGCCATTGGAAATAATTAGAGACTTGTGATCCCATCTCCTTCCCATATGATTATTAACAAATCATGCTTCAGAGCACACTGTTAGGAAGATTGGAGAAGGCAGAACTGTAGTTAAGCCTACAGTGCTACATGCCAGAAATGCTCAGTCTTTCAGAGCAAAGTGATTGCTAGAGAACGGGGAAATGAGCCTGGTCTTTGTGTATGTTGCAGTATCCAGACTTCAAACAAAGCCAAATGTGAGACAACCTTAATGTCCTTGAGGAGAACAGAGGGTCCTTGATTGTAATCCCCTTTTTTGGCTGTTCTTACTGTTATTCTCCCACTTTTTTTGTTTGGTGATTACACAAATAGTCCCATCTTACAGGGTGGTGTGACTCCAACACAGAGCACCTAGAAAAGGCTTATATTCAACAGGTCTGACAGCGCCTGACAGGTTTCCAGGATGATGTATCCTAGTTAACAAGGTCCTCGCAACCCTGGGCAATGAGCATATGAGCACAGAAGGGAGTAATAGGAGACAGAGAATTGTTTTTCTCATACAAGATTAAAGAAAATAGGTTTTCCTTTCTCTTCACAGAGTAAGATCATTCTCCAGAAGTGGGCACCCTTTTACTGAACCCTGTTTGCTCTGCATTGTCACACATGCACCCTGCTCCCATGATTTGTGCTCTACTTTGTGCAGATATTTACTATTCTTTACTTGTTTCCTCTACTTTGAAACCTTTATTTTCTCTCTTTACGTTTATTTTATCTTTACAATGCTTCTCTTATTAAACTTTTTCTTCCACTTGACTAGCTTCTTTCCAATCATTTTCACTCCCTAGAGAGTGTCTATATTTTTTCTGGTATAGTACCAAACTTCTGATTGACCACTCTTCAGCTTTGAAGAGTCTCTTTTAGCATCTCAGACATACAGATTATGTACCTTAATTCCTCTTCTGACATACAGTTCCTCTAACCGTTCTTCCTGGTTTCCACAGGTCAACTGGTCATACTCAGAGACCTTGAAAGGGTAACCTGCTTGTTTCCTGAACAAGAAACTGACGAGTTTAATCTTCTCCCTACCACAGTTAACTCCAGGTATTCACATAAGATTCAATGGGTTGTCCAGGGAGGTGGTTGGGGCGCCATCCCTGGAGGTGTTTAAGCCCAGGCTGGATGAGGCTCTGTCCAGCCTGATCTAGTGTGGGGTGTCCCTGCCCATGGCAGGGGGGTTGGAACTAGATGATCCTTGTGGTCCCTTCCAACCCTGACTGATACTATGATACTATGAATATTGTATGAGTCATAACTACATTATGAGATAGGCTAGTTCTTGTATGTAAAAGGTTCACACAATGGCAAATGTTTTTCATTTGCCTGCCACTGACTGGCTCCAGAGGGGTGGGGAAGCAGAGACTCCCCTATAGCTTCTTGAAAGACATCAGTAATGAGAGAGGATTGGTCTGGTCTGTCATGATGTCTTCATGATGCCGTGAGTGCAGTGAACAGAAAGCCTTGAGTTATTGTGAGCACTGGAGGAGATTATCCTTCCCCAGATTGTCAAGGGCTTGGCGGAGTCCTAGTCAATCAAAGTACTGTGTACACTTTGAAACAAAAGACAAATCAGAGTCCTTCCTTAATATGCTGAACATTCATCACCACATTTCAGATCTCATGCTTCTTGGAACTGTTGTTTGAAGCAGGCACAGATGAAAACTGAAGCAGGCAGTTCAGGTGTATAATGTGCTCCTTGTATATGACTCCTCTTGTGGAATATGGGGAGATTGTAAGCAAACTGCGCAGAATTAATGTGCAGTAAGTTACGTTCATACCTCATATATTAAATAAATAGCAGTTGTGCTAAAGAAGTACATACAGAGTTTATGTACATGTTCAAAAAATATACAGATAGGAGGCAGTTTCATGTGCCTGTAAAGACTGTTGTTGATAGACCCACAGAATAATATCTGTCATTCCAGAAATGAGATCAGGGACCAAAAATGTTTTCACAGTTGCAGAAGTAATAACGAAAAGCCTGCAGTCTCTGCCTGGCTGCAGCAGTAACTCCTAGAACCCAGCTCTCCCTTTTAATGGCAAGATGGATGTTGCTGGGTGGATAGGAGTAGATTTTTTTTTGCCTTAATAATATAGTCTTTGATAACTTCTGGGAGGTCTTCAGTGGGGTATTCTGGGGACATTATGACCAGAAGGTGTTTACCAGCTTTTCTGAGAGCAAAATGGGCCTTGTCACCTTTCCTCAGTTCTTTGCACTTTTCTGGAAAGCTTTGGAGTTATCTATAATTTTAAAAAACATTCAAACAACAGAAAATCCCCAAAAATGACAGCAACAAAACCCACTGCCTCCCACTCTCTAGCCCTTGTCAGTTTCAGTTAAAAAGATATCTGTGAATACAGCCCACAAATTATTAAAGGTGAGGGATATTGGTAGAAATGCTAAAGGTGAGAGTTGTTCTGTTGCGTCAGGGAAGTGGTTTGTATATTGCAGCACCATGTCACTGCCATGAAGCAGGGTCTGAGTATTCATAGAATACTCAATAAGGTTGGAAGAGACCTCAAAGGTCATCAAGTCCAACCTGTCACCCAACACCTCATGACTACTAAACCATGGCACTAACTGCCACATCCAATCCCCTCTTGAACACCTCCAGGGATGGCGATTCCATCACCTCCCTGGGCAACACATTCCAACGGCTAACAACTCTCTCTTTGAAGAACTTTCTCCTCACCTCAAGCCTAAACATCCCCTGGCACAGCTTGAGACTGTGTCCTCTTGTTCTGGTGCTGGTTGCCTGGGAGAAGAGACCAACCCCCTCCTGACTACAACCTCCCTTCAGGTACTTGTAGACAGCAAGAAGGTCTCCCCTGAGCCTCCTCTTCTCCAGGCTAAACAACCCCAGCTCCCTCAGCCTCTCCTCATAGGGCTTGTGCTTGAGGCCTCTCCCCAGCCTCATTGCCCTTCTCTGGACACATTCAAGAGTCTCAATGTCCTTCTTAAATTGAGGGGCCCAGAACTGGACACAGGACTCAAGGTGTGGCCTAACCAGTGCTGAGTACAGGGGCACAATGTTTTCCCTTCTGCTGGCCGCACTGTTCTTCATGCAGACCAGGATGCCATTGGCCTTCTGGGACACCTGGGCACACTGCTGGCTCATGTTCATCCAGCTGCCAATCAGTGCCCCCAGGTCCCTTTCTGCTCTCCAGCCACTCCAATCCCAGCCTGTAGTGCCTGCCACGTGGGGATCTTGTGGCCAAAGCGCAGCTCCCAGCACTTGGACTTGTTGAATGTCATCATGTTGGACTCTGCCCATCTGTCCAGCCAGTCAAGGTGCCTCTGGAGAGTCCTTCTACCCTCTAACCAATCAATAAAGATATTGAACAGGATGGGGCCTAGTTAAAGACACAGAATTTTGTGACAGCAAATGAGGACTACACTCCTTCAGACCCAGGTCTCTTCTCATGTGCCAGTAATTCACGTTAACTATTGCAGTGCTAGAGATCCTTGTGTTATACTGTTTATTCTGTTAGATTTAAGATGACTTTGGTGAAATATCACAGCATTGTGTATTGACAGCCTAAATATCCAAAGTGAGGAAAATAAGGGTTTCCTTTCATTTGTTTTGAATTTGCATCCCGCTATTATCATTCCTTGCCCTTGTGTTACAAAACAAGGAGAACAGAAGCGCTAGATGTATGTTTTCTAAACCAGCCACGTTTTCACATACTTTTTATCATGTTCCAGAGGAAGCTGTGCTATTGTTTCATATACCAATAGTGCCACAGTACTTCAAAGAGATCTGTGAAATGTAGTTCCTTCTCTTCCTGCTGTTATAATATTCTAGGACATAAGAAAAGATACTGAGCTCCAAAGGTTGGATTAAGATCTTCACTTCTTCAACAGCTGAGGTCAGTTTGCACTTCGTGTTACTCAGTCCGAGGCAGGTTGCAAATAGACTCCCCTAACCTAACAAGCAAGCAGATCTTATGAGGCAGCTGTTTCTGCTGTTGTGACCCTAATGAGTAAGCCTTAAAGAAGATAATTTCTTTTCTCCATTATACAGCATCAAAACCTGAATTGAAAACTATGTGTAGTTTCAAGAGGTCTTCCCTTAGTGCTGGAGTTTTTGAGTAAACTCTGCACCTGATACTAATCAGACCCTAATTACTGTAAGTCAGGCACTTTTTTCTGTCTACAAGAAGCCCTTTTGTGTTATTAAAATACAAAAATGTCTAACTGACTGACTTCCACATGAAGGGGGAAGGGAAGGAGCCACACATAACTTGAGTTACTCGAGCATAAGGTATTTTTATTCAGCTGAGCCCTTTAGTTCAGATTAGGATCATAGCTTCCTTTGACTGTACGTTACTTTGAGTTCTTAGTTCAGTGTTGAAAAACTAACACTTCTGGACATCCCTGATGTGTTCAAATATAAATCCATTAGGATCTGATTTTAAATCTCACTGGGAAGTTGCATTTACAAAATATGCCTCTCTACATTGTATATTAATCTTTGCAGGAAAACAAGAACACAAGCGAAGGCAGCACGGGAAAAGCATTATTTGTATTTTTCATCTTACTTTTGGGAGAAGAGGAGCTGTATGTTATAGCAAAAGAATTTGTGATGAATTCTGAGGAAACAGTGGAAAGGGTGTGTTTATCAGGAGGAGTGGAATATGCCTTTCTTATACTCTTGTGTAGTACGAGACTATGGTAGATTCTTCAGTTGTGTCAGATTCTTTTGGCAGACTGTTGATTATTTATTTGTACATATGTGACAACAGAAATATAATGTATTTCTTTATAATTTAGTAGTCATATAATAATAACAACAAATTCCACAGTTCTTATGCTTTTATTCCACTGCCTTTATAAAGAAGGCCAGTGTTTTAACAGATGTATGTCAGAATTGACCAGAAAAGGGAGGGGAAAAAAAACAAAAACAAACAGAAAAAAAACCCCACTAAAACTAATAGATCTCAAGGAGGCTGTAATTATTTCCTTCTCTGTGACTTACAGCAACATATTGAAAGTTAATAAAGATAAATGTAACATTTACTGGGTAATAAGAGATTGTGTAAGGAAATAAACAAGCCTAGGATATAGTGCATCTAAGTAAACACAAAGGTTGTAAAACCTTCAAACTCAAATATCAAGAGCACTGCAAATTAATGCTGCACACAATAGACCCTTTGGAAGCTAACTTAATCCACCCCCATGTATCTACATGAGGGCCATGCATAACAATGCATGAGCTGGATTTCCATTAGAGTTTCCTCTGCAGGCTGTCAGTTGTTTGAAGAAATAACAATTTCCTAGGCATGAAAGCTTTTTCAGAATGTTCCCACTGATGTGTAATAAAAGTGACTTTACTTTTTTTTTTTCTTTTTCCTTCCCCCCTCTTCTTCCTCAGCTCCTCCCCCCGAGATGTGACTTTGGGAGGGAAGAGGATGGACTTAGACCCTCGGCCCCCTACTAGTCTACCTTGCCTGGATTATTAGTGCAGGTGTTAAAATAATTGAAGGTGTGGTAGGAGATACAACCCCTAATAGCTTTTCCTATATGGAGATTACCTAGGTAGAGAATGCCAGAGTACCTGAAGAATAGGCATGTGAGTACCTTATTAACATAGCACCATTCAGCGGCAGCTGCATATCTGGAAAAAAAAACCTTTAAAGAGCCTATTCATCTATGTTAATGGGCCCATTGCACAGTACATTGTGTGGGAAATTAAGTCTCTGGCTGTGAACTTCCTGTGCTGTGCAAGCTGCCTTGACTCTTTTTTATTGCTTCAGTGTTATTATCTCCTCCTGGAAATAAAAACAATCATGTTCTCACATTTGAGAAGCCAAAACATTCCCAGATAACAAACTGGTTGAAAGTTTCTTTTGTTTCCCTTATTAAGTGAAAAAATATGTTTTGAAATTAAAGTAAACCCTAAATTAACATCAAAGCCCATCAAATTAGCTGAGCTGTCATATGCATGACAGTGTTGAGTTTGTTGGTTGTTTTTTTTTTTTTCCCCTCCCCTCTAAAATACACAATTTAAATTGCTTTCCTATTTATTGTCCCTTCCTTGGAATTAATTTTTGCCACAAAATATGTTAATTTATTCAAATGAGACATGATTTTTGAATGTCTAACTAGCAAAAGAACTGATTTCCTGCTGAAAGACTGAGGTGTAAAAT
Organism: Melanerpes formicivorus; assembly: GCF_026170545.1. NCBI lineage: Eukaryota > Metazoa > Chordata > Aves > Piciformes > Picidae > Melanerpes > Melanerpes formicivorus. Next base: position 19,944,512 of record NW_027142364.1, on the reverse strand, counting down.
AACATTTTTTAAAGTATTTCTCTAAAATGTAGCCCCTTTCCATCTTAGCAGAGTGGACCAGCTCTTTGAAAGTAGATATGGAAAAGTATAAAACAAGCAAAAAAAAAGTAAATTTGGCTTATTCAACTTATTTTCAAGCTCTGTCACGAATTTGAGAGTAATATATGATCGTGTGCAGCCTGTGTTACCTTCAAGAAAGAATTATCATCAAATAGCTAAACAATTCCTCATCCTTTTCTTAAGATCCAAACACTGCATGTTGCATCATCATCATCACTATCATTATCTTCATCATACTGCTAAAAGAAAGGGCTAATGATCAATACTAACTGATTACAACTCAATTAAGGAGGCTCTTTTCAGTGTAGTTTTTGTTTAATCTCGTCTCTTCCAGTCCTTACACATTTTCAAGTTAACTTAATCTATTCCACTATTTAACATGTTTAATAAGCATACTGGAATAGAAGCAAAATAATTATCGAATGTGCTGTACTACTTCCATGGTGAGTATTCAACTTCCTTTGGACAACACTAATACATGAAGAGCAGCCAAAACAAAATTCAAATTCTTGCTGGTAGAAAATGAGAGATCTTGATGTAAATTGCAACAGCATTTAACTTTTCACATAAGCAGATATCTAGAAGCACTGTAAAGATGGCTAGAAAAAGTCATTCACCAAGCAGCAGAGAGTGTGGAAGGAGCATCGTAATACAAATCATCACTTTAACCACTGTCTTTGCACAGACTTCCCTTGCAGCCATGCTATTAATTTTCCTTCAAAATTCTGTGAACTCTTTGAGGCAGAAATGGTTTGGTACACAACACAGTACCTTGCTTTTTTCTGTGCTTGATAGTTCTCAGCAGTGTTGTCATAACACAAATGGTAAGGCTGCCCAGAGTGCTCTTTGGGTAACTGCAAGTCTGACAGTAGTAGCAGAGAGGAAATCAATATTTCATATTAGTTAATGATTTAATTATGGAAATCCTTCCCTTAATGCCATTTGTTAACTACAGTCATCATAAATTGTATTCTGTTCAGTTCATCTTTCGGTGGCACTCTGAATTACACCTTCCTGACATTTAGATATTGGAATATTAAACAGAGTTCTCTTTCCAGTCCAGCCCAATACTTTGTTCACAATGCAGGCCATCTGGGAATGTGTACCCATTAATGCTCTGGGAAGAGCCTGCATATTTTAAAAACTCAGAGAAAATTAGAACTGCAGGAAGACCAACACACTGCCCTCCCAGATTTGACATCAACGCTATTACTTTGTGGCAAATGGCATTTTGCATTACTCTTCCTCCCTCCCCCTGGTCATATATTTATTTTTTAAAACAACTTGCAACAACTTTTTCTCTTTTTATTTTTTTTTTTTCCCCCTTAAGTTTGGTATTTGGCAGATTTTTATAGTGTGTAGCTGAGAGTTTAAAAATACACAATGAAGTTCCAGGCTAGCCATTCCCACTCCAGTCACTTTTACACAGCAGTGTTATTTTTTTTTCTTATAGCCAGTGTGCTGTTGGCATTTCAAGAATCACAGAGAGGCCAACCAATAATTTGGGTGCAAGCAAATTTTTTTTGAAATGGTTCCTGTAAAGATAATTCAGATTAATGGGCCATTTGCAGTCTTGCTAACTTACCAACTGGCTATACGCTCTAGGTAATCAAGGTGACATTACTGCCGGCACAAAAATGACATCTCGTCATCAGAAATTTTCTTCATTGGCATGGAAAATGCCAGGCACATCACCTCTGACTGTGTGGCCACCACATCTATTAACCTTATTGATTTGGAGTCGTGCTGTGCCACACTGGAAAACTACTCCCTGCTGAAAGACTCAAGTGGATCAATCCTGAACCATGAACAAAAAACTCAATAACAAAATGTAGCAGGCACCTTTCTCCATTAAGTATTCCTCAAAGCAAATCACATTAGAGAATATAACCATGAGGAACTTCCCTTGGGATTTTGTGATCTCCCAGAAACTAACAGAGAGAAATAGCAAAACAAGAAGGAAAAGGTGTGCATATTGCTAAAGGTACTTTATATCTCTTCACTTTGTTCTCAAATATCTTCCTATAGTAATATTCTAATTTTATGCTGGAATTTAGTTCCCCTTTCTAAACCTTAAAAATCTAATTTTCTGTTTGTTTTTTCTAATGATTATCCCTAGTAATTCATCCAGTGACAGATGATTCTGGAAAAGAAAGGGTTTTTTTTCTCCTTTATGGACACTTCAGCATTTTTTTTATATTTATCAGCATTAATTTTTGAAAGCCTTATTGTAATGGGGCTTGAAAATAAACTAAGCCATCTAATTCCTTTCAACTTCATACAGTTAACAAAGAAGGAAACAAAAGGGGTTCCAGAGCTTCATATTTCCTGACGAAAGATAGAGGACTGCAGCAAGCCCCATTCATATTTAAATGTTCCTAGCTTTGGAATTAAAAGTCCATCTTTCACGTTACTATTTCCGTTCCTTACATTTCTGTTGGTGTTTGCCAGCAGTGACAACTATGTCCCAAACATTAGTGTGACTCTTCAGTTCAGTCTACAGAACTTCTCTTCCTAGAAAATATTTCATGTCACAGACAAGTGAGGCTTTTTCAAATAGCAGTTGTTGCATCGTTATAGCCTCTAATTGTCTTAGAAAACTCATTTAGGACAAGAAAAGTGTGGGTGCAACCACTTGTGCACATGTGAGTAATGACTGGTTATAGCTGACTTAGTTTTATTAAAGCCAGTGGGACCCCTCTCCTCAGGAAATATTACTCCCCTGAGTAAGGGGTATAGGAAGGGACAAGATCCATTCTGTTGCTCAGTACTCTGACAATAGCATTTTAGCCCAAAGACCTGATCTGAAAACTTGACATCTAAAGCCCACAGGCGCAGGGTCTAATCTTTCATTAGTTTTGGTGTTAACGAATAGAGGAAAGTTCATCAAGAGTACTCCTTGCACTGTGTTCGGTCATGCAGAATGTCTGTCTGTTTACCTGTATCACACATTTTAAATTGCTTTTCAAAGACAATTCTGAATTATGGAAAGCAGGGAAAATAAAATGCGATGGCAGACTAAAAAGGTACTGTCAGTTACTTGGGGAAAAAGAAAAGAATTCTCAAAGCCACATAAAAGTCCGGAAAGTATTCTTTGTATTCCTTAGGAAATAACCCTGGGTTTCTAATTAATATCATGAAATTAAGGCCATTTATCTGAAAAACTGGAGAGAAAAAAAAAAAGCAAGGATCTATATATGCTCCAAAGTTCAGTGTTTGTCCCTGAGCTCTAGCATGGGATACACTGTGTGAAAGTCTAACATGGGATACATCATATATTATCTCTATTTAGAGCCCCTAGGCAGGAAGTATGAATAAAAAAAAATAATCAAAATTACTGTTTTTCTTTACTGAAAGCCCTCTGAGGAATTCATTGGAATGAGTTCTGTCTGCCCATCTAATTGATAATTATTTAATTAGCAATTTATAATGATAATGGGATTTTACCCCCCACCAGTCCATCTTGTCTGTAAGAAAAATATAAGTAGACAACCTTATGTATTACTTTACCACTTTTGGCAGTTGGCACAAGATATTGTGGGCCAGCGCTGTGATTCCCTACAGTTAAACCATAAAAGCAGTGTATTCATATATTTCCTTTGCCCACAGTGTTTCCTTTTCTCATTACCGTGGGTAACTGGCATTCTCACAATGTGTGTGGGTGCACAGGCTTGTTGTTTCACCATGGACAGTTCTAAGAGCAGCTTCATTAGTTCTTTTTACAACAAAAGCTAGGGTTTTTTTCCTGCCTTCTCTTTCTTTCCCTTAGTTGGCATGCGGGTTGAATTTTTCTTGGACCCCCTGCTTGACTTTTTTTTTTAGAGCTCCTTTTGAACAGTGCAGCAGTGTGAACACTAGGAATTGTAACTGATAGACTGTTTGCAGGAGAACTCATGAAAGTTCCCTTTGTTCACTTCACATGAACCAGGTTTAGGCAGACCCTCCCCCACCTCAGCCAAACAGGGAAAAGGAAATCCACTTTTAATTATACATTGATGGGAATCACTGTATAGTGAAATTGCATCAAGTGGAGAATGCCCACTTTATACTCTTTTATCTGAGAATCCAAAAGAAGCACTGGTGTAAAAAAATGGATGTGCAAGCACAGACTCCCCAATATATAGCCAAGCCTGACTAACTTAAATCAATTTTCCAGCTCCACTTCTACTCCTGATAATAGTTTTCAGTAGTATCTTTGCACTGTGAGAGTGTCCTGTCTTTAGGCCCTGTGCCTTGGAAAGTCTTATCTTTGAGACTTTATAATTTATTTATTTATTCCTAAAGAAGATTTTTTTTTTTTATAATGCTAAAAGTGTATTTGCAAGTGTGAGCTATTTTAAAAAGATTTGAGCTGATGATATTGATGCTTTTTGTCCCTCAGGCAAGCATATTCAAGAAATTGTGTAGAAGAGTCCCGAGGGGCAAAAAGAAAGGAGATTTATGTAGTGGCAGAATGAAAAGATTACAACGACGTTGCAAGAAGTGTAAGTAAACAAGAGAAGCACGTTGTGTCATTTTTTTTTGCTGTTCTACCCAGTGAAATGAACAGAAAAACTTTCAGCAGTACTACAGGGACCTGAGAGATAATAAATAGTTTGAGTAATCGAATAAATACATAACATTAATTCTCTCAGACTTCTTAAATCTAGTATCACATGGTACAATAATTATGTGACAACAATGAGGATACTCAGCTTTACTGTGTACACTATTAAAGCTTACTATGCTTACATTTGCCTTTTGAATCTTTCAGTACACAAAGTAAATACTGCCTGGTTTTCTACACATTTAGTAACAAAAAGAAATTTAGTAAGGAAAGGAAAATGTTCTTGAAAGTAACTTTCTACATTCTTTCTCAAACTGCTTTAGCTTAGTTGTCCTGTTTAATTTATTTCATACAATTTAGGCAATTGGTTTTTTAATATACCCTGACGGGAAAAAAAAATGTTAATAACGCAAAAGAAGTGTTGTGAAGACCAAAGAGGAAGCAGTCTACCTGAAAACAACTTAGGATACTTAAAAGTAGTCATGAAAAAATGGTAATGGTAACTAAGAACTTATTTAAGCAGAGTTGTGTGAAAGGGCTGGGAGGAAAAGGAAAAGATCTCTGATTATGTTAGGAGGCTTTTTGGCCTGCCACATGAAAGAAGCCAGAGAATACTGATAAATCTCACCTCAAAGACAAAATTCTGATTCCATCAAGGTCAAAGACAATGACAGTGTTATGTCTTGCAGATAAACCAAGCATGGACTGAACTGGTGCTGGGCTGGTGTTTCAGGAAACCTATTCATAGTATCATAGTATCCGTCAGGGTTGGAAGGGACCACAAGGATCATCTAGTTCCAACCCCCCTGCCATGGGCAGGGACAGATCAGGCTGGCCAGAGCCTCATCCAGCCTGGTCTTAAACACCTCCAGGGATGGGGCCTCAACCACCTCCCTGGACAACCCATTCCAGGGCTTCACCACTCTCATGGTGAAGAACTTCCTTCTCACATCCAGCCTGAATCTCCCCACCTCCAGCTTCATTCCATTCCCCCTAGTCTAGAAACGTAAATTGCTAAACTTCAATCTATCCTATCACATTTGTTTTCAGATAGACCCAGAGGACTTGGTTTTAACATTTGTACATCCTGAGGGCATGGGGACAACTTCTGGTCAGGAATGACATAATCCAGCTGGCTTGTTGTTTGGGGCCACCTTTTACAACCATTCCAGCCAGCCCTCCAGGCAATTCTGGACACACCTCCATATGCATTTGTTCATAATGCTGTAGGCTTGGCCCCAGCCCCTGCAATTTCCCAGAGCTGTGTGACTGGATATAAAAAGTCCACCAGGAGACCTCCAAATTAACTCTGACCTAAAGCCTCAAAAAGCCTATCTTACCCCAGATCTCTCAAGTAAATGTTACTTCCCTGTGGCTTTTAAGTTTGTGCTTTCATAGTCACACTATTCTAGGCACATTCATTCACACACATTCTAGGCACACTATCTAAGTACAACCTGAGAGAATTCCATCCAGTTTCCATCACCAATAGTGGCATATGCTCCTCTGATGCATGGTTGAGTCACATATATGTGACTGACAGTCCTTTCATCCCCATTCCAAATGGGACTTTTTCTCTTCTCCTGTCTCACCACTGTCCCTGATTTTCCTCCTGTTCCTTCAGAAATAAGTTTTCTTCCTCTTCAGCAAAGTTTTGCACGAGAGCAAAGTGTGTGGGTGTAGCCAGGAATGATGAGGAGCTGTATGATGCAGAGATTAAATTTTTTTTGTTGACTTAAAGGAACTGGCTTGGAAGCAGTGCTTCTTTATTCTACTAGTCTGGAGTATCCAGGAAAACAAAACAACAGTCTTGTATGATGGCAAACATCTAGTGAAATTCATTCCTTTCCTCACCTGCAGCCCCCAAAGTTACCAGCAGAAATGTGTAGTCAAAGTTCTAGAAAGAGCAGGGCTTTTCCATAGCTTTTTTTGGCTTATTTATTTACCAGAGCCAAGAGCTCTCACTAGTTTCCAATTTGGACAAATGTCTAAATCCAAGTTTGTCAAATTATATGAGTCAGACTGTCAAGGATCTGCTAAACCAGAATGGCAGCAGCATAATTTCCCAGATGCTCATAGTTTTAAGGAAAAAGCTAAATAGGAGATATTTAAGGTCTAAACAATAATAATTTTTGATTTTTTTTGGCAAAACTAAGGTACCTTATGATGTTATACCACATGAGGAAACTTGAAAAGCTTAATTAATCCCTAGGGAAAGAAAGGTATGAGTCTTAAAACACAAGATCCTACTTGGATCCCAGAACTGAATCTAAAATTCTTCAGAATAAGTAGAGGGTCAGCTTCCAACTTAATGAGTTTTCACTGACCAGCCACTAAATGACACAGAAATGTAGAAAGTAAGGCCACAGAAGCTGTGACAGGAGTTTAGGTCTCGGGAAGCTGAGCCAAGCAAAGAAGCCTCAAAACAATGACTACAGGGAAACAACTGATGCACAGCAGGAGTTGCCTGGAAGTGGTGCCTCTCTGCCTGCTGTGAAGGAATCATCCAGGGAGAAAAAGATGGGAATGAAACTGACTTGGGAAAAGGGTGAAGGGGGATGCTGAGAATAAAAAAAAAGAATTCAGAAATATGTGGAAAAGTAAACCTTAGGTTTGCTTGTTCTGCTGTGCTTCCACTTTACATCCATTCTGGAGGTTGTTTAAGATAGTCCTCAAAGACCAGTCTAAGGTTTGCTGCTGAGAACAAAGCCACTGAGATGCATAATGTTCTTATACCAAAAGATATATTTTTTTTTTAATGTAGGAACATTTTCTTGTCCTGACTGCATTGTCTGGATCCTCTATAGCTCTCCTAGCAATAGACCAGGGCCACTCCCTGCCTTCAGTGAAGTTACTCCTTCATTTCCTCCCTCATTCAGTTTAGAATCTAGGCTGTTTTCTTTAAAGTTCAGAAAGATGTAGTTCAGCAAGCTTCTTTCTGTGGAGAACTTGGGAGCGCTGTTTGAGAGAAAATCCCTTGAGGCTGGTGTGCTTTGGTTGGAGTTCTGCTGAACTGAATTTGCACGTTAGGTATGGTGCCTTGCTCTTGCCTGCTAAAGCGTCCCTTGTTTCAGACTACATGTGCTTGTACATAAAGGAAAACAAGATACAATCTTAGGATTTATGCTGTGTCATCTGTGAACAGGCCCTTTGGGCTGCCTGGGGAGCCCAGAATTACAAACCATATAATCCTTTCTCAGTGCTATGGTCCTGCAACAGCGATCAGGGAAGGCAGCCTCATACTACTAGAAAATTCACCAAATCAAACTTTCCACAGCTGGATTTTTCTAGTTTAAGCTTACTTTGGGACCAAGACTAATGTAAAGCAGATTTAACATATGTGAGACATAAGCCTTTAGATTCTTCAATAATCTTTGGTCTCCCTGCAAGAGCATTCTACCTAAGTGACAAAATGTTACTATTAATAAGAAGGGGATGGATTTGTACCGCTTACTCATGTTGATGAAATATTGCCCAAGTGCACAATCCTCACAAAGGTAAAAATGAATTATTGGTCTTTAGACTGATAAGTAACACCAACAATTAAACACTCATCTTGAGCAGACATCCTGAACATGATCACTTTGGTCTTTTTCAGGTAATTGTTGCCAAGTTTGTGGACGTGTAAGTAAGATGACAATTTGTTGGCTTATGTTCCTATACTCTGCTTGGTTGCCTATAGCTGAGAAAGCTGACATCTATTAATGGAAAAGCCTTTGACAATGACATGTCTCTTTTCACAAGAATCTGAATAGCAGTGACAGATCAGGAACCCTATCTTGATGCTCACTGTATATTTTTCTTTTTTCCTTAGTTCAGCCATACTCATTTCATTAAGTTGGGTCAGTTAGGTCAGGCAGCTTTATAATTATCTCCCAGAACCAAAGCTCTGGATGAACTTTTAGTTCAGAACATTGTATCTTTGCTGGGATCTGATGGGGGTTATCCTCCGTTTCACTTCAAAATTACGAGGACCAATTCTTCTGTGCTTGTGTATACTTTGTATACCTGCCAAGTCCTCTCCTTCCATTCCTTCAGGTAGTCTCAGAAGTGACTGATTATAAATGCTGATCTGACTCTGTAAGCTTTCAGCAGCACACCTGAGGTTCCCATTTTCTTTCATGGTGAACAGTTTTTCTTTCTTTCTTTGACTTTTTTGAGGAACTGATTCCAAAGATTTTATTCACAGTAGTTAACAGGTGTGAATTGGTGTTTGCTAGCCTAAGTGTCGTGCTGGGTAGCCCTTTGTTCCCTTCCTGCTGCTTCCCTCTTCTATTATGGTGAAACTTACTTTAATAGGAGTTTTTTTTAATGGTTTATACAGTGTGTATTTTTAAAGCATATTATGGAATAAAAGTGAATTCCTATCAGAACAATGTGTTCCTATGAACCTCTAACAATTGGGCAGATCCATTGATTTCAATGGACACACTCCGGAACAAGGGATTTATACCACCTGAACAGGAGTGCTAGAATCTGGCCCTCAACAGATACAGTTTTGTTTCCACCAGCATGTGCCAATTAAAATTATTCTGCTGTAATAAAATATCATAAGACAGAAAAGGAACCGCCGTGAACTGAGGCAATGCTGAATAGTTAAGCGTCTTTTCAGCTGACAGAGATTCCCTGCTCCATTGGTGATCAATGGTAATAATGACATCCACTTTCCAAGGTAGTGCTGGGCTGCTGAGGGCTGATTCTGATGCCAGTAGCTGGTGTGAGTTGTTGAGGGATATTCAAAGGCCATGTTGGATGGGCGGCAGGAAGATCTGAAGCTACTAGAGATGTGGAGCAGAAATAATAGGAGATGTGGTAAGAATGACACCATTTCTGGAATGTCTGAATTAAGAAGGAAGTCAGGAGAGGCTGAGCTGTGTTTGAAACACTTTGTCAGCTCAGTACCAAGTAATTGTACGCCATTTCAACTACCAGTGCTTCAAAAATGAACAACTGAATAGTTTAGTTCTACACTTCTTAACGAGTGTGGGTTTAGACAACAAACCAACCAAAGTATTCTTTCTGAAGTATTTTCCTTTACACGGGTATAGATATGTAGATATATTGATACACTGATGAGTGAAGTCTCCAACCTACGTACACCCATTTCATGCCTTTGTAACCTGACTCAGCCCAAGGATCTTTTTCTGTTTCTGTAATTTGATCAGATACTGAATCCAGGGTTCACACTTAAAATGATTGATTTTAAAAACCAAACAAAAACAAAACCCACCAACCTAGAGATAAACTTGTCTATGCATTTTGGATATTCTCCCCCTCCCCATTTCTGTGGCTAACATTGCTTGTTTTAATAAGAATTGCAATGCTTGTATTTACTGGGTCTTTTGGTAACTACAACTCAATTTCTGTGCAGGCAGCTGTGACACAATTTCAAGCTGAATTCAGCGTCACAGAATTTGGAAGCTTGTGCCACTCTAATTGTGACTTTTGCCCCTTTACAGTTCCATTTCTTTCTCTGTTTTCCTGCTTGATAGTGTTAATTCTAGGTTTATGTATTTTGCATACACATCTGTTTAAAAACTGGAATAGGAGAAATCCAGCATCAAATGGCATAAGGGAAAGAAAACCACAACCAAAACCAAAACCAAAACCCCAGAGTTGCTGCAAGAGCAAGGGGAAAATGTATATAAAGGAAAGAGGAAAATTTTCTGCACCACCAACAAGCCAGAGTATACTCTTTAACTATATTTCCTCTTCTTTGCCCCAGTATTCCACCTCTCAAGTTTCTTGTTTTCCCCACGGACTTTGCAGCACACTTTGCAAAATACCTGGTGCTGGCAGAGGCAGGAATGACACCTTGATAAGGAAAAGGAAGGTTTAACCTTTGAAGTAGGGAGGTCTTCAGAACTGAAGCTCTTTGTGAATGAATTGAAGCAGGATTTCATTCCCAGTAACCAGGAATCAGACCTAGAAGGTCCATTTTGTACATTTAGGCATTGGAAATGATACACCGATTTAACCAGTGGCTGGCAACTTGTAAAGCCTGGCAGAAATGAGCTATAGCAGTAGGTATTTTAAGAACAAAACAGTCTTCTGTTGGAAGGGAAACACTTTGCAGTGAAATCTGTATGTTTTGCAAGAAGGCATGCTCTTTCTCTGAAGTCCAATATGGATGCTGAAGAAAGAAGGATGTTCTGTTTCCCCTCCCCGCACGCAGACACACACTTGAACATTTAGAATCATTTTGCCTGGAATCATGCATTTTGATACAAAGCCTATTCTCAGAAATAGTCATATGATTGTTTTCAAATAGTTAGGAGAAAAATCAACATTTTGAAAGGTGATGCAAAATAACTTGTATCCTCCAGATAGCTCCATTCATGTATTCTTTAGCTGTCAGCAGCAGAACTGAGTTCAGCAATTACCTGCATTACATTCACATCTTCCCTTTTCTGTTAAATCATGCACACACATTTTCAATTTATTAGCACTGGATAAGTGGCCAACTATTTCTAGAAGCCTTGTAATGTGTAAATTACCTTAGCCAGTTCTAAGAAGGGATATGTGTCCATGAAAGTGAATTACTCACAGATCACAAAAGAAACCACCTTTTCAAAATTATTTCAGATGGTCTAATTATCTGCCCAATGTAGGATTGGTTTTGTACTGTCAAATTTGTTAATACCCACCAAAAATGCTTGTGGCATTTTTGTATGCACAGCAGGAAAATCACTATGGAACTGGAACTCGTTGTTAATAATACTTGAAAAGCACAGCTTAAGGTCTTTGCTGAACTATATAAATGGTTTAGGCTTCTCAAACCTACATACTGATTTAGAGTGGGAACATGTGGGGAAAAAACACATAAAAAAGCAATTACTAAAAAAAAAATAAATTGGTTTCAGGATATTGATATTAATTAAAGGTGAATATTGCTGACCTGAAAACTTGACACCCCAGAAATGGCAAAGCAAAGCATGGAATTCATGTTACCTGTCCAAGTAATTTTATTTCTCCTTCCATAAGTGCACAGTATTGTTCCTTTCAGTGAAATATGACAGACACTAGACAGTCAATTCCCCCTCCTTCAGACAACTAGGATTTAAATATCCATTCTGTTCAGTAAATGGTATGTCTGTCATGAACCTCCTTTTTAACTCTATGTCTGCAGCTGCATACGCATGGTTGGTGTATCCTTGACAGGCATTTTGCATTCTTCTGAAGAGCAGAAATGTGTACAGTTGTGGATTTGCTCTTAATTTGTGATACAGGCAGTGGGTGACTGGTGCTGAATATCTGTATTAATGATAGTTCTACATGAGAAAAGGGATCTTTTACAGAAAGTGAGATGAAAGATCATAATGTTTGAGGCCTACTGAAATTTAGAATATGCTCCTGTCATATTAAGGTTGAGTAGGCTTCTTTATAGAGAGATTAAAACAAAGGTTCCCTTATTATCCACTGATCTCTTCTGAGTTAATTTTTCTTGAATCAAATTTAGTATCAATATTATGTGTATACTGGGAGCAGTTTGTAAATAAGATCTATCTGGAGAGTTCTGACCTCAGTGTGGGTATGAGCACTGAATCTAATATAACATCTTCAGAATCAGTACAAAGGGTACAAAGGAGTTCAATGTTGCAAGTATAAATGGAGTATTTAAGTAATGTCAGGTCACAGCAGGAAAGGAAAATTCAACTTTGGAATCAGCACTTAGCACTAGGGCTACCAGGATCTACATCCTACTGAAGGCTTGGAATATGATTCCTATCAAAGTGGGGTCAGAGTGTGTCACAGTTGCTTGAAAGTAGTCACCTAGTTATCTGAGAAGGTACTTGGAATATTCGTGTGATGGTGGCAGAAGTGAGGCAAAGAGCCTCACAGTCTTTGTGACATTAGATGGATGCCCATGTTTGGGAAACCAAATCCCAGCCTTAGTGCTTGTTAATATGTCACAATATTTTTGAAGAAAAATAGCCTTAGGCCTATGCAAAGATGGCTTTCAAAATGTTCAGATAAGAGGTCTTGAAACCATTGTGTCTGCTTCTCTGAAAATAGCAGTAATGGTCAAAATTGTAAATTATTGTAATTGCAAATTATCAGCAAAAAATAGGGGGGAAAAAACCAAAATGAGTGTGCTTCTTCATATGGGTTGGACGTGATGATCTTGAAGGTCTCTTCCAACCTATTCTATTCTATTCTATTCTATTCTATAAACTTGCTATAAAACCACAATGCCACAAATATTTTGTTCAGTGTTGATCTTTGCTTCTCCAAAAACATGCAAGAGAACTGGAAAAGGATTGCAAAGGCAACTGAGAAAATGTAGCAACTTTCACACAAATCTGAGTAGGTTGGGACACTCCATCTAGTAAAAGCCAGGTCAACAGAGAGATAGGACAGGGAATCACCATTCACAGTAGGAGATGCACAACTCCCACAGCAAATGAGCTTTTTAAGTTTAACATTGAGAAAATACAGCCACTTGAGGACTTCACTTCTACAGAAAACTAGGAAGGTTAATGACCAGAGCTACTAGTGGCTGATTCCATAACTCCTCTTTCTGGCTGACACCTGAAACCGCCATGCAAAAACACTTACGAAGCACTCAGAATTGTTGTGCTTGCCCCTCTTAAAGGTTCTCCACAGCCTTTTCTGTCCAAGCAAGGGCACCTAAAGCTCACTCATGCTCACATGAAGTAGTTATGCCCAATTCCAGAATGCACTGGAAGAAGTATCTCTGCAATCTGGCTCATTAAGTGAGCTCTACAAAGTTTGTGTCATAGCAAATGCCACTAAGAAGGCTTTATGAGAAGTCATCTTTCTCTGACACACCTGCTAGAGCTTTCCTGTGATCTGTGATTGTGTTGAGGTTTGCAAATGCACTGCTATTTGCAAGGACAATGACATCAGCTGGCAAGCTTTAGAGATCATAGAATCAGTAAGTTTGGAAAAGACCTCAGAGATCATCAAGACCAACCTGTCACCAAACACCTCATGACTAACTAAGCCATGGCTCAAATGCCACATCCAATCCCCTCTTGAACACCTCCAGGGATGGTGACTCCACCACCGCCCTGGGCAGCACGTTCCAATGGCTAACAACTCTTTCTATGAAGAACTTTCTCTGCTCTGGTTTGGCCACAGAGTACACCTGATCAGTATGCAGCTTGGAAATTGTTACAACTCAGGGTAGTGTAATGGTCACATTAACATGAACCATAAACAAACAAATAAAAGAATAAGGTAGGCTCCTAATATTTGATATGACCATTTCCTAAGGCAATTATAATTCATTTCTACTGTAATATCTACTGATCTCTTTACTAATAAATTGCACTAAATGTGTTTTAAGCTTACAGACAGCTGTGTATACGTGTGTATGCATACACACACATAGGCATAGATTTATGCACACACACATATATATTTAAACACTGAAAGATATGGATATAAAATAAATTTTCTGGGCAAGAGAAAGATGAGTTAAAGGCATAACTGTTGATCTTGTGACTGTGCTTGGATCCCCACAGCAGTGAATCTGGGTCTCCCTCCCTAATGAGAACTTTGGGCGCACACTGGAAGAGTTGCCACTCTAAGTGCTGCCAGTTCCACAGCAACATTGCCTGCTGGCACTTGGAGTTTGCTCAGTTGTTTGCTCAGTTGTTGGTTTTCAATCTCTGCAAAAAGCTAGGAGAAAAATAAGGCACACTATGGTAGCAACATGCAGAAAGGTTACAGTCAACTATGGATTAGTTATAGCAGGTAAAACTGAATGGTTTGGTATCAGAAGAACAGGAGAAAAGACTGTACAGGGACAAATGAGATAAAGCAAATGCAGGAAATTCAACCTATCTGCTCTTCAGCAAAGTGTTTGCTACGTTACTACATGGGGAATTATTAGTTAAATTGGAGAAGATAAGGACAAGTATTAGGACTGTAGGACAAGTAAAGAAATAACTGAAGAGGAGATGAGGGAGACTTGTGTTGAAAGGATTTATCTCTCTCCCTGGAGGAAAGTTACTAGTGGAGTTCCTTTAGGATTGGTCTGGGGATTAATTTTATTTAATATTTTCCTTAATGACCTAGGCAGAAAAAGTAGGAGTGTACTAATTAATTTGCTGATGATACAAAACTGGGAGATGTCATGAATACAGAGGAGAATTGGAATATTATACAGGAAGAATTAAATGACCTTGAAGATTGGGGTAATAGAAATGGGATGGAATTTAAGGTCATGGGCTGCAAGGTCGTGCATCTAGGGACTAATGAAAAGTATCTGCTATGAACTGAAGTCTCATCAGTGAGAAATGATAGAGAAAAAATAATCATAACTGGCAGCCACAAAATTGCTAAGAACTACAAGTGGGTTTTGACCACACAAAAGGAAAATGCAATTTAGAGATATGCTGAGGAAAATATCTTTCATGAAGCAAGGAGAATATTCATGCCATTGACCAAAATGCTTATTAGACATCACCTGAAAGTCTGAATCCCTATTCTTGGTGGGCAAATGTATTAGTATTTAAAAACAATAAGTGCAAAGGGTGAGCAGTATGGTGACTAGAGGAAAGGATGGCCTGTCTGGAAAGAGATTGTGCCTAGCAAAACAGAGGTTGAGATGGGAAGAAATTGCTGTGTATCAATACACGATGAGCCAAACACCGGGGAGAAACAAAAGCTCTTGAATTCACACAGTAATTTTGACATGGGAACAAATGGACATAAATCAGCCATGAACATATTTGGACAAGAAATAGAGAAAAGCCTTCTAGACACCAGAGCCATAAGTATAGGAGTGTGAGAGTAAACACAGCACTAGACAGATTTATTAACTGGGTTGATGTGATGTGATTCATGTGCTGACACACACTTGAACTTAATGACTTCTGGTCAGACCTGTGCCATATTTTTCAGGCAATCTTGCTTCACAATCCCTTGCTTGGTTTATTGTATTTTCTTGGCAGTACTTGTGGATACATTTTATAACATCACCTCCTTGATGTAATACAAATATTACTTACCTTTAGTTTATCTAGTCTCTTCTTTCCCGAGAGGCAAACAACAACAGCCCGTGTCCTGCAACGACCAGAACAATGGCGTGAAACAGAACTAAAACTGTTTCTTTACAACAGATTGGTTGTATGGAAGCAGGAAAAAAAAACTAAGAAAAAAATTAAAATTAGAATAAAGTCATTCAGAAAATAAACACTGAGTCAAATCTGCTTAAAAGAGACATTTCAAAGTAAGAACAGCTAGAACAACTTCACTGAAAGACTGATTTGGGGGGGGGGGGGAGGTTGTTTCTCTTCTTTTTATTTGTTCACCTTGTTGACAGTCCCCTGAGTACTTTACAAATGTAAAGTTTTCTCATTACACAGACTAAACAATTTTCCTGATGACCCAATACTGTTGTTATTAAGTTTTTATATCCATGCAGTTCCTTCTCAGTCAGGAATTACACTTGCAATATTGGCAAGATTTTTTTTCCTCTCTCTGAGAACTACAGATTCTAACATTTTACAGCAATGAGTTAGTTTATGTCTCAGAATATAAATATTCTTTTTTCTTAACCATGCCACAATAGCTGGGTTGTAGTTCATAGTTTAGTTTCACAGTTTCATTCAGGGTTGGAAGGGACCACAAGGATCATCTGGTTCCAACCCCCCTGCCATGGCCAGGGACACCCCACACTAGATCAGGCTGGACAGAGCCTCATCCAGCCTGCTCTTAAACACCCCCAGGGACAGGGCCTCGACCACCTCCCTGGACAACCCATTCCAGGGTTTCACCACTCTCATGGGGAAGAACCTCCTCCTCACATCTAGCCTGAATCTCCCCACCTCCAGCTTCATTCCATTCCCCTATGTCCTATCATTCCCTGAGATCCTGAGAAGTCCTTCCCCAGCCTTCCTGTAGGCCCCCTTCAGATACTGGAAGGCCACAATGAGGTCACCTCGGAGCCTTCTCTTCTCCAGACTGAACAGCCCCAACTCCTTCAGTCTGCCCTCATAGGAGAGGTGCTCCAGCCCTCTGCTCATCCTTGTGGCCCTTCTCTGGACACGCTCCAGCACCTCCACATCCCTCTTGTAATAGGGGCTCCAGAACTGGACACAGTACTCCAGGTGGGGTCTCACCAGGGCTGACTAGAGGGAGAGGATCACCTCCCTCGACCTGCTAGCCACACTTCTCCTGATGCAACCCAGGATCTGATTGGCTTTGCAGGCTGCAAGTGCACACTGAGAGCTTATGTTGAGCTTTTTGTCCACCAGCACCCCCAAGTCTCTCTCCTCAGGGCTACTTTCCAGCCAGTCACTGCCCAGCCTGGATTTGTGCCTGGGATTGCCTCGACCCAGATGCAGGACCCTGCACTTGCTCTTATTGAACTTCATGAGGTTGGCTTGTGCCCACCTCTCCAGCCTGTCAAGGTCCCTCTGGATGGCCTCCCTTCCCTCCAGCCTGTCTGCTGCACCACACAGCTTGGTGTCATCAGCAAACTTGCTGAGGGTGCACTCAATGCCACTGTCCATGGCACCCACAAAGATGTTGAGCAAGACAGGTCCCAGGACTGATCCCTGAGGGACTCCACTTGTCACTGGCCTCCACTGGCACATGGAGCCATTGACAGCCACTCTTTGGGTGTGGCCATCAAGCCAGTTCCTTATCCATCTAGTGGTCCACCAATCAAACCCATTCCTCAGTTTTGTAGCATTGCTCTTAACAAGAAAAATCAGTGCGGTCGAAGCCCTCAGTTCTCTCTCTGATGAGTGACACGGCTTGATCATAATGAATCTAAGGATTGTGGTGTAAGATCAAAACAGCCATATTGTGCCTTTAATGGTGTCTCAAATGGATCCTCCCATTATTGCATTCTGAGAAATTCTCTGCCATAGTATGGGATTTAATAAATGTTTGTAAATATCTGAGGGCTGGGTGTCCAGAGGAAGTGGACAGGCTCTTAGTGCCATGGTTTAGTTGATTAGATAGGGTTGGGTGATCAGTTGAACTTGATCTTGGAGGTCTCTTACAACCTGGTTGGTTCTGCGATTCTCAGTTGCACCCTGTGATAGGACAAGGAGTGGTGGATATAAACTACAGCACAGGAGATTCCACCTCAACTTGAGGAAGAACTTTGCTGTGAGGGTCACAGAGCACTGGCTCAGGCTCCCCAGAAAGGCTGTGAAATCTCCTTTCCTGGGGAATTTCAAGACACATTTGAATGTGTTCCTGTGTGACCTGTGCTAGATTCTATGGTCCTGCTCTGGCAGAGGGGTTGGACTCAAGGATCTCCAGATGTCCCTTCCAACCCCTAGCATTCTCTGATCCTGTCTCTAACCTCACTCTACTCATTATAAATTAGCAATGCAGAGGCTGAGAAGCAGCTGCAGCTTACTCTGATAATGAGTAAATAACAACCACCCTGTGTTTCCCAGGACAGGGCCCTTCCCTTGTGATAAACCAGTAAATTGAACAGGTTTCCTACTATTTGGCTGAGGAGTTACAAATGTTAAAAGTTTGAGATTGTTTGCAATGACTGCTGCATCTGACAAGTATTGAATTACAACACAGTCTGTGTAACCAACAGCTTATTCCCTTTTGTCGTTTGCTGTTGTGTTGCGTTTCATCAGCTTCGGAGACGACGCAAAATAATGCAATGTGACACCATGAAATACAATAAGATGTGACATAACATATTAGAAATTTAAAGAATGAAAAGCTTCAGTCAATTCAAGAAATGGGAACCCTGTCCAAATTTATTGTGACAAGGAAGAACAGTGCAAACACTAAACACTGTTTTCAAACCAGAGGGCACCATTGTTTTCTGACCACCCAAATTGCTTGCAGATACTGCCATCATCTTTATTTTTAGCTTCATTTAATAGGCACAGAGCTGGGAGCTTTTGCAGTTGGGGTGGTGTTTTTTTGTTGGTTTGGGGTTCTCCTCTCCCCTTCCCCCAGTCTGATATAAGTATTTTAATACATAAATTGGCATCTGGTGTGATTGTGGCCACCTCCTGTTCCAAACAAACCTTTTCCTTGACATTTAAAAGAAAAATAAATTTACTGCTAACTTTCTTCCAAGGATTCTGTAAAAATCCAGTTCTTGAACACAAGTTCAAAAAGACTGAATGAAAAAAAGCATCTGTGTTAGCAGTAAAGTGTTTTCAGTTCATATCTAGGGTATACTAATTGAAAACCTAGAAACAGGCTGCTTTCCTGTAGACTATTAAAATGAATTGGAATATGAAACAACTCTCTTAAATCTGACTACTCCAGCCTTTTCTTCCTTACATTGTTCACTGTCATCTATTCCTATCTGGCTGGTGATATTTAGGCCTGCATTAATGGATTAAAGTCCACATTGATCTCAGCTGGAAAATATGAGTTGCTGTTGCTGATCGCTCTATGCTATAGCCAAAGCCTTCCTCTTTGCTAATAAAGTCAGATTCTGTTGAAGTCTATCCCAAATAGTCATCTGTGTAAACAATGCTATGTGATTCTAAACTTTGAGCACATTTTATGACCAGCTGTACTAACCATTTTTTGGTAAGTTTTATTTAAGGGCACCACTACCATGCCGTGAAGCCAGACAATGAAGAGATTAAAACTCTCTCTCTTTTTTTTTTTAAAGCCATTTTAGGACCTGGATGACTCATTTGATCAGACACTGGCCTTTCATCACAGGGAAAAGCAGCTCGTATCTAGCCTTGACTGTTGTGTTCAGAAGTAATCTTTCTGGGATGCTTATAAAATGTTTCTAATTAAATGAGTACAGGGATTCTCGGTTTGCTTGTCACTATGGTGAAGAAGAGCAGGGAGCTGTCAACTAGTGTATATGCAGGTGAAAATTAAGTCTCCTGAAAGGGATTTTTAAAAGAGCAAAGCTCATACAAGTATCTAACTAAATGAATAATAGACAGGTGATTGCTAAAAAAAAAAACACATCTTCCTTGACAAATCAAAATGAAACAGTGCAGCAAATCCTTCCAAATCAATAAGTGCTAGAAAAATCTGTGTGGAGATTTATTTTTGTGCACAAAGGGATAAAATCCAATGTTCATTGAGATGGGTGAAGAAATAAATATATGTCCTCCTGTGCTGTTCCTACCACTTTTCAAAAACTAATGATAACTGGACCAGATCCTTAGCTGTATAACAAATCTGATTAGCTCCAATAGGTGGATTTGGTGGTAAGTCAGAAAGTTATGTATAACTACATAACTATTTTTCAGAGCTAAGTTTGTCGTTAACTGAGTTCCATGTAATTACATCAGCTGAGAAAATGGATTAAAACTATTCACCTACATTTTAACAGGGATTGACATCCAAATAGGCACAGCTGCAGCAGAATAAAATAAAGTTGTATAATGAAGGTAAGGCTGCTCAAGCAGCTTACTACACTTCATCGCCCTAAGGCAGAGTAAAATTTGATACCCATGTGATTTAAGGAAAGCCTTTAATGTATTTTGGTGACTAGCCACTGGTCAATTGATATCTGCCCTTTAAGTGTTATTGTCTGTTTAAAGAATTAGTCAATTATGTAATCACATGATACTACATTTTCAGCACGCTCACAGAAACAGTTCCCAGGAAAGCAATCCTCTAACTTTCTGTATTTTTGAGCTGCAGTCAAAAAGCAATTTAATTAGTATTTCTCAAAATCTGATTAGAAATAGTTGGTTTGGTGGTGGTATTTATTTTTTTTTCCTTATAGCTTTAATGATTAGGAACTTGGCAAGTTAAAACTGAGTATTAAAAAGCAATAACACACTAAAATTAATGGGATCCTTTAAAATACAGCAACTTAGTTTCCAATTGTATGGAATAATGACATTATTGTCAGCCAATGAGATTCCACATTTAGGCATATAGACATTTGTGTATCACACAATCACAGAATGTGAGAGGTTGGAAGGGACCTACAGAAATCATTGAGTCCAACCCCCCTGCCAAAAGCAGGATCACCCAGGGTAGTCCACACAGAAATGCATCCAGATGGGTTTTGAAAGCCTCCAGGTAAGGAGACTCCACAAGCTCCCTGGGCAGCCTGTTCCAGTGCTCCTGCACTGTAATGTTTCTCCTCATGCTGAGGTGAAACCTTCTGTGTTCAAGTTTGTATCCATTGTTCCTTGTCTTATTACTGTGTAACACTGAGAAGAGATTGGCCCTCTCCACTTGACACCCACCACTCAGATCCCATATATTATATATGAACATACATAATGCATTGACATTCAACAGCTAACATAATGTAGGCTTAGCTTTAGCTGGTGACTCCAATAGGGTTCTGGGGCTGTATCTGCTGCCCCACCATATAACATGGGTGCAGATGCACCTCCAAGAGCCTCCCCCACTGGTGTGCTCTGCTTGTTTTGCACCCATCAGAGCAGAGAAGGGACCACAGGGGTGACTTAGCGATGCGAGAAGAGCCAGTGGGCTTCACAGCTGATTGCTTGCATTTAGAGAAGTACCAGTAGCATTTTTCTTCTGTGCAGAGAAATTATTTTGGAGGCTGAAAGTCTCTTCTCACTCCCCTGGGATGGTTTGACTTCAAACTGTGCCTTCCAAAGTGCAACTTGCAACTG
Organism: Melanerpes formicivorus; assembly: GCF_026170545.1. Lineage (NCBI taxonomy): Eukaryota > Metazoa > Chordata > Aves > Piciformes > Picidae > Melanerpes > Melanerpes formicivorus. The sequence continues at coordinate 19,923,362 of NW_027142364.1, read as the reverse complement.
GTATGGCCTACTGTTTATAATTTATGAACTCAGCAGTGAGTAAAATTGTGTATGCTCTACTCTTACAGTTTCTGAGTGCAAGTTCCTCTGTAATAGCCTGCCAGCTGAATGAAAGCAATGGCTGGGGAGGAGGAGGGCTATGCCCATTTATTCCTCGGTTTCTCTGCTACAGCTACCAAGAAAAGAACAAACTAGTGGTGGTTTTTGTGATGGAAACATCTGCCTACTGAATCTGGATAAACCTATCAACATTGTCTGTGTAAATCACAAGACAAACATTACATGTTAATGACTTTCAAGGACTTTGTCCAGATTTGAACCTCTGACTCAGAGGTGAAAGTTTCCATAACTTAGTGTTCCCTTGAGTTCACCAGCATCTCACCATTTCACACTTTAGAATAGAATAAACCAGGTTGGAAGAGACCTTCAAGATCATCGCATCCAATCCATCAACCAACACAACACCACCTAAACAACTAAACCATGGCACCAAGCACCCCATCGAGTCTCTTTCTGATGAATACAGTCAAAGAGGAATAAAAGCACTCTGCAAACAATGCTGATTTTATGCACTAGATTCTAGAATTGGTTTTTCCAGTATGTTTTCTACAGCTTCAATCCCATCAGCACAAAAATAGAGCAAATATAGCCAAAAAGTGGCCTTCCAATATCTGAAGTGGGGCTACAAGAAAGCTGGTGAGGGCCTTTTTAGGGTGTCAGGTAATGATAGGAGTAGAGGGAATGGAACAAAAATAGAAATGGGTAGATTCAGATGGGATGTCAGGAAGAAGTTCTTCCCCATGAGGGTGGTGAGAGACTGGTACAGGTTGCCCAGGGGGGTGGTAGAAGCCTCATCCCTGGAGGTTTTTAAGTCCAGGCTGGATGTGGCTGTGAGCAACCTGATCTAGTGTGAGGTGTCCCTGCCCATGGCAGGTGGGTTGGAACTAGATGATCCTTGAGGTCCCTTCTAACCCTGACAATTCTATGATTCTATGATAAATATAAAAGTGATCTATGCCAGCTCTTGGTAGAAAACTTGATGGTTGGTTTTAGTTTGGTTGGGTGGGTGTTGTTTTTTGTAATTTAATGTATAGTTCCTCACTGTTGGCTTCTGGGAAAAGCTGTCTTACAATTTGTAAGGATAATTAGATGAGGCAGAGCTGAAAGAATAGTTTCTTAATACTTGCCTGTACAGGAATTAGAACTGGAGAGGAAGAGTCTACAAACTGCTTGACATATTGAAGCCAAGAAGAAACTGAATGACAAGTGTTGCTTTCCCATAAACCCTTTAAACACAGATCAGTTGGGTTTTGAAAGCTGTGGAAATGCCAAGAAACCAACAGAATCTGACCCAGAAATATGAAATTAATTCCTTGTATATGGCTGATATTGCTGGTATTTAAAAACATGATTTAGGTTCACATTTAAATGGTGGCATAGGATTTTCTCTTATCCTCACAAATTGGAAGTTTCAAACAGGAAATCAAATATTAGGAAACAGTTCTTCCATCCCAGCATGAAGATCCAGGATATCTGAAAAAGCAATATGCAACCACTGCTGCTCTCAAAGTATCTCTATAATGCATACAGCTTCAGGTCCCACAATGGCAAACAACCTCTTGACCTCATATTACAGAACCACAGAATCACAGAATTAACCAGGTTGGAAAAGACCTTTGAAATTGAGTCCAACCTATCACCCAACACCATCTAATCAACTCAACCATGGCATTAAGTGCCTCATCCAGTCTTATTTTAAACACTTTCAGGGATGGTGACTCCACCACCTCCCTGGGCAGCACATTCCAATGGCCAATCACTCTTTCTGTGAAGAATTTTTTCCTAACATCCAGCCTAAACTACAAAGTTGTTTTAGAATCAGAATTGTTGGGATTGGAGGGGACCTCAAGGATCATCCAGTTCCAAGTACCCTGCCATGAGCAGGAATATCTCACACTAGATCAGGGTTCCCAGAGCCTCATCCAGCCTGTCCTTAAAAACTCCCAGGGATGAGGCTTCCACCACCTCCCTGGGCAACCTGTGCCAGTGTCTCACTACCCTCATGGGGAAGAATTTCTTTCTAACATCCAATCTGAATCTACCCATTTGTTTTGGTTTTTTTTTTCCATTCCCCCTAGTCCTATCATTACCTGACACCCTAAAAGTCCCTCACCCACCCTATTTCCCCTGTTTTTCCCTTCAAATCCCAGAGCACCTGGGCTCTATTGGAGTCTCCTCCCACCCCAGGTGTGGCCACTTGGCCCTCCCCACCCACTCTCCTTTATAATCCCCCCAGGAAAGACAGAAGCCCCAAGCTGAGCCCATCTGGGCTGGAGGATCCTCCTCTCATCACTGGTGAGTGCCCATGGTGCACACTGGGTGATGGTGGTGGTGACAACAAAGGCCGGGGGGCCTGGTGGCCCCCCGGCTGTTAGGGACAGAATTGATTGCTACTCCAATATCATCTATGGGTGCTGTCTGGGCCTCCTCACTGGGGCTGAGCTCCTCTGTGTGGTATCTTGGCTGCTGAGGGTCTTGCCCCTGGCTCTGGAATGGCTGCAAAAATGGTGTTGGTGGAGCAGGAGCTGCTTAGTCATATGATATTATGCTAACTACCCTATTTTTACCTGGAGGCCCCTTGAGTCTGCTCTCATCATTCAATAAATCTCTGCTTTTGTGCCTCATTTACAGACTATTTCTTCCCCCTCACTTCTCTTCAGAAATAAGTAAGGAAAGGAGGGGGGGAAAAAAGCAATAAAGCCCGTCTGGAAAGTGTGTCAGGAAGAGGGACAAGTTGGAAAGTGAGAATCACTTCTTGCAAATCACAGGACAAATGTCATAGAGAGCAGACAGGAGGAAACTGCATCTTCTCCATTGTGGTTATGTTTCATGATGGTAAATGCAGATGGGAAAAAAAAAAGTTCAAGCTGGCTTGGAAATCTCAGTCACACTTCTCTACAGAAAGGGATATTGTGACAAGTGACCCATCCTTCATACAGAACCACAGAATTAACCAGGCTGGAAAAGACCTTTGAGTCCAACCTATCACCCAACATCATCTAATCAACTAAATCATGGTACTAAGTGCCTTATCGAGTCTCTTCTTAAATATCTCCAGTGATGGTGACTCTATCACCTCCCTGGGCAGCTCATTCCAATGACCAATCACTCTTTCTGTGAAGAATTTCTTCCCAACATCCAGCTTAAACCTCCCCAGGCACAGGTTGAGACTGTGTACTCTTCTTCTGTCACTGGTTGCCCAGAAGAGGGGACCAACCCATACACCCTTCAAGTAGTTGTAGGTGGCAATAAGGTCTCACCTGAGCCTCCTCTTCTCCAGGCTAAACAACCCCAGCTCCCTCAGCCTCTCCTCACAGGGCTGTGCTCCAAACCCCTCACTAGCTTTGTTGCCCTTCTCTGGACACATTTGAGCAACTCAACATCTTTCTTAAATCGAGGGGCCCAGAACTGGCCACAGTATTTTCACTGATGGAAAAAGAATTTATGTTGCTGAAGCTAAATTCTGCTGTATCACAGATTATTACAGCATGAAAGGTAAAGATATTTATCAGGGGAAAAGGAAAAAGAAAAGAAGAGAAAAGAAAATCCTAAATTGTGAAACCACCACCCACCCTGCCCCTTATTGCTTTTAAATCCTCAGATCAGGCTCTCAGTGCAGGGAGCTGAAAGGTTGACCCCACATATTTTTAAATCCACGTAGTGCTGTCTTTCTGTAAAATGGCAAAGAGACTTTTAAATTATTAAGCTCTTTGCATTCTCATGTGGCTGTTCTGCCTTAGTACACAAATGAAGAGAAACATGAAAACCAAATGATAACTGATCTTTGCTGTGGTGTCCAGATTAGAGCCATGTTCTGTGCAGAAGTGAGGGGCACGTAAGCCTTTCGTATCAGGAGATATGTCTGGCACTCATCAGGCAGTGTTACTTGATCACAGCTGGATAAAACTGCGCACCCAGGGCAAATCTGTAAACACCAGCTTAATCTGCATGGGGAAAGTTACTGTCATCTCCTCCGACAGAAAAAGCCTCCAGGACACATTCCAGCAGTAACAGTCACTTCAGTTTGTTACAAATGTTGTCAGATTTAGACACAAAACTATTATAGATGTCAAAAAGCTACAACTGGGGGGGTGGGGGGGAGGAATAAATGAATATTTGCTTCTTAGGTATTTTATTTTAGAAAAATGATGCAAGTCAGTAGATTTATCACTATGACCAGAAGAGTGAATATGTTGGGATGATGGGGGGGATGCCTATCATACAACACTAGCTAACAAGTGATGTTTTAGACTAATTCACAGTTCTCTAAGATAGTTTCTTTTTTATATCAGGGCATCTTAGAGAGATTTTTCTTTAGGGGAAGGATTGTAATTTGGATAATATTTGGCAGAAGTTTTCTTTGTGCATGAATTAAAAACAACTCTGTCTTTAGGATGTGCCAAAACCTACTTTTGGCTTCTTGCGCTTCTATCAATTGCTGTATTTGCAATTGCAAGACCTGTGCCTGTTACTCATGTAATCAGCCCTGGAAAACACCCTGAATCACTTCATCATCAGAATAGCTATAAACTAATGTAAAAAAAGGGTCTTTCATCACCTTGAGACAGTTTAACTAAAACAATGCAGTTAGAGATTCATATCTTGCTTGTCTTTTTCAAGCAGACGTTCCCATTTCCTTCAGCAAGATTATTATACATCCAAAATAATCCAAGGGCTTGGGACTCAATTCAGCTACCCAGGACTGGAAATGGGAAAATTTTGCTTAAATTTAGTATGAGCTAGGCAAGACCCCCAGAGTTGCCAGTGTGAAAATCCTAATGCTACCCTCCCATCCCTACACTGATACATAACAGAGGCATGGAATGAATGGTTTGTGCACTGTGTTAAATAGGAGGAAAGGGAACATTCAGAAGGAAACTAGGTATTTAGGGCTTTCCTCAACCCAAGATTAATGTCAAGAGATTTTTCTTAGCATTAGTGTCAGTGCTAGCCAGAAAAAATGATCCCATTAAAGGGTCCCTCATAAATAATTCATAAGACCCAATTTAGTGTTAGTACTGAGGATGAGAGATAAACAGGTGATAGAGTTTGTAAGGAAACCATTGAGCTTGGCATGGTGGTTTGGTTTTATTAATATTATTATACTTGTTTTAATCTGTATATGTATTAGAGGAGACAGAACATGTTTTTAAAAACTTGAGTTACTGCTCAACTTTGAGCTGAGAATCTATGTGGTTCTGTATTTCCAAATCATTAGTGATGAGCTATTCCCCCAAAGTGCATTAAAGTCAAAAGCTCCATAGACAAGCTGGTAATTTAGGGGCTGTGTTTGGCAACATGATTCCTCACTTCTTTGCTGTTCTCTTCTAAGTCCATTGTGAGTATGGAAGAATAGTTACTGAATGTAGCAATTAAAGGAGGTTTTTCTCTCCTCAAATTAAAAGTTACATTTTTGTAATAATTGCAGTAGTTGAATAATTTATGCCCATTTAAATGGAATAGCACTTAGCACTGATGTTTACTGAAAACCTTTCTGTGTTTAGAGTAAAAAGGTGGAAACAAAAGTGGGTTTGAAGAGGTGCAGAGGCCTGTCTGCGTGAGATTGTTATCATGCCTGTATGAATCATCAGACTTCTACCTACAACTGACTTTTTAAAAGTACAGCGGGAGCAGGTATATTCCAGCCAAATAGAAGTTACTAGAGATGGTGCTGTGGTTGTCTGAGCCATTTCAGCTGGTCACGCAGAAATTTCCCAGTCAGGCTTTAGTTTAAGCCACATGTCTTGCTGATTATCACATAGTTAGAAAACCAAAAAGAGGAGATGTGCAGTAATCAAAGGGTTTGTGCCTTTTCCATGCTGCCCCTTGCAAGGCCAGGCGTGATTATAATACTTGTGTCCATTTTGTGCCATTGTTCTGCAAGCCTCTATCTTTCTGACCAAGCTAAACATGGGGAAATGGCTACCAGCCACCCAGTGGGATTTTTTCATACTTTGCAGTTCTCTCCTTTAGTTGGAAACACCAACAGAAGGAGGAATTCAAAATCCCTGGCAATTCCCAACAGACAAAATGAGACAGCTTAGCATACACGTGCTTGCTGAGCCTGGCAATGTGATTGTTTACATTTTATAATACCAATTTCTGCATTCAGCCATAGGATATGGTTCAGATTTGCACCAGCATAATTCCATTGCTACTTCCAAGTTGCAAGGAAGGCGAGTGACATCAGCATCAGTCCTCCTGGGCTTCTTCCGATAAATATTTACTGAAGATTGAATTCTACAAAAGTGCCACTAGGATTTTGCTCTAAATAAAAATTATGTCATTGGACTTGTGGCCTCTATTGCCAAGATCTGTGAGCTGTCAATCCCAGATGCTCATTCCCATGCAGTGGCTACAGTTTGCATGCTTGAGCTGGTTTAATCCAAAACTATCCACCAGTGAGTGACTGGCCTAGAGGCATGAAGTGACAGGACAGTACTTCAAAATTAATTTACTTAAGTGATGTTGCTGGTCTTTCTAGAGTGGTCACCTCTGTGGGTGCACATTTCTCAGTGTATAATAATCACTATCCCCTTAAGCCCTATAAGGCGACATAAATCTACTTTTAAAAAGTGCTGTAGTGACATGCCCATGCACTTGATAGTTCAAATTCCTGCAGTAAAAACACCCTCCACTCTCCAAGTTTCTGCACTTGAAAGCAGCACAAATATATCTGTAGTTAAAAAGTTCTGGTTTTGTAACTGTTCTTCATAAAACATTGCAAAAGTTGGGCAAATATTTTCTGCATTGAAATTCCTGGTTTACCCTCTAAGTGGTTAGAAAATGAAAGTGAAATGCAATGAGCTCTAAGCATATGGATAAAGGATTTCTCTCTCTTCATTAGGTTGAAGATGTTCCTCCCGCTGGAAGGATTAGGGTCAAACACCATCGGGGCACAAAACTTGAGTTTACCTGGTTATGTACTCCACGGATTTGTTGAGAAGCTAAAATTAAGATGATGACACACAGTTATCCTCCACAGTTATACCTTTATCCTAAGGAAAGGCTGAGGAACAAGAATAGTCAATGAGGTCAGCTGCTTCCTTCCTCCATGCTAGTGAGTACAAGTCTTGCAAGAAAGGAGTAGAAAAGATCTAGTTTTGACTGTAAGGATGGTCTTCTTCCTCCCAGGCACTACAAACTGTTGGGAGTATATTTACTTGTTTCTCTGGTGGTGCATTATTCCTGGGAAGTAGGAAATGTGGCATTCTGATATGCTGGCACCTGGGCATGCCTTTCTGTTCTGTAAAGTGATAGAATCATGGAATCATTTTGGTTAGAAGAGACCTTTAAGATCATCAAGGAGAACCATCAACTTTTCACTACCATGTCTTCTCTAAAACACGTCCCTCAGCACCACATCTATGCATCTTTTAAATACCTCTGGGGGTGTGACTCTCCCTGCTTTCTGGGGCAGTCTGTCCCAGGGCTTGGCAATCCTTTCTGTGAAGAAAATTTTCCTAATGTCCAAAATGAACCTTTCCTGGTGCAACTTGAGGCTATTTCCCCTGGTGCTGTTGCTTGCTCCTTGGGAGAACAGGCCAATACCCACCTCACTACAACACCTTTTCAGGTAGTTATAAGAGAGCAGTAAGTTTTTGTCTAATCCTTCTTTCCTCCAGTCTAAACAACCCCAGTTCCTTCAGCCACTGCCCATAATACTTGTGCATTAGGCCCTTCGCCAGCTTTGTTGCTCTCCTTTGGTCACACTCCAGCACCTCAACATTTTTCTTGTAGTGAGTGACCCAAAACTGAACACTCAAGGTGCAGCCCCACCAGTGCCAATCATGGACACAATCATGCTTGTGTCCAACTTGGTATTGTCTGCAGATATGTTCAGATTGCCCTCAATCCCCTCATCCAGATCATTAATTGATATTAAGGAGAACTGGAGCCAGTGCTGAGCCCTGGGGAACAGAACTGGCTGACAGACAGGTTTTAGCCAAGTGAATCATTCGCCTATCCAAGCCATGAGCAACCAGTTTCTCCAAGAGGATGCTGAAAGAAGCAGTGCCAAAAGCTTTACTAAAGTCTAGGCAGACAACATCCACAGCCTTTTCTTCATCCACCAAGTGAGTCAAGATGACTGTGTAACCACTTGTACAAAACGTGTGTGTGTGTGTAAATACAGTTTTGCTTTTTTGGACAGTTAACACCTGCCTGATGTTCTATGTGATTTTTCAGGTATCAGAAACATGCAAGTTTGGGAGTATCTGTAGGGTTTGTTGCCTTTTTTCCTTCTTTTTTTTTTTTGTGATGCCATGTAAACATTATTTTTCTGTAGAAACATTTCTACCTTGGATTCTGGTGGCACCAATTTACATTGTAATATTACTGACACTGCCATTTAATTTGCCTAGTTGCCTATGGTCTAAGTGTAGGTAATTTACAAACCTTTAACAATGTTCAGCTTTTCCTAAATGGTAGGGAGAACTGCAATTACACTTAAAATTCACTGGTGCACTATGTGTCAGCAAAAAAAAAGACCTACAAAAGACATAATTACAATGTAATTGCCCACAAGTTCATGAAGTAAACATACATTATTAGAAGGCACTCATCTATTCAATTTAAGTGACATTACAGATAACATACTGCATAAATAGGAAGCCATTTTGTGACTAGTTAGTATAATAATAGGAGTTGAAATGAAAATGTGGTATATGTATTCCAAAGAGCACTTCAAGCATAGCATCTGCTCTACAGTGGCTCGCATTATGCACCATTTCCAATTCTAAACATTTGAATATTCTCTAAAGATATACACTAATAAATAATTACACTATTAGGTACTTCCTTAAAGAAATAAATGGTTCCAGAAAAATGTTTATAGCACCTAAGGCTGGAAATGGTCGGGGGGGGGAAAAAGAAAAGAAAAGAAAATCTTCAGGAGATAATTTTGATGAGCAAAATTGTCCAAAACAGCAAATGTCTCTCTCTGATTAATTTCTGGTCATTTGGACATCACTGTAACAAAAGCAGTACTAGTACATTCCCAATGTACATCCAAAGTAACCCCCCCAAAGATGCAAAACCAGCTTTCTGCTGCAGAGACCTGATGACACCTGGGTATGTATGGGTTATCCCCCACCACACCAGGCAAAGGATCTAAGGTGTCAGCAAACTTTCTTCTTGAAGGCAAAAAAAACTGCATGCTGAATTGCACTTTTTAGATAATTTGGCCTAGTATGGTTTTATTAAGCAGCCCTTTAAGATGCATGTAGCTTAGCTTTCATCACTGCAAGTTAATGGTCCCACTGGATCACATCCTCTGTGATCTATCCCCTTGTGTCTGACATTTTATAGCAGGATGAGCTTAGAAGGAATTCAGGGCTGATAACATGCTTATTCTCACATCATCTCTGGTAGAACAGGTTCCTCGTGTGATATCACATCCTAAATAATTTTGTTGTTTCTCCTGCTTGATTTTTTTTCCTTGCTTAATGTACTCCATGTTCCCCATGTGATATCATCGCCTAAATAATTTTGTTGTTTTTCCTGCTTGATTTTTCCTTGCTTAATGTACTCCATGTTCCCCATGTGATATCATCTCCTAAATAATTTTGTTGGTTTTCCTGCTTGATTTTTCCTTGCTTAATGTACTTCATGTTCCTCATGTGATATCATATCCTAAATAATTTTGTTGGTTTTCCTGCTTGATTTTTCCTTGCTTGCCTACTCCATGTATCCCAGTCCCTTGGTGAAGTACCCTGGAGAGGATTCAAGCTCTATCTCATCAAGGATATAGAGCCAAAATGTTGAGGTTTGGGCCTGCATTGTCACCAAAAGCAGAGTTGTCGCCTTAGATTATATTTGTGTTGCTAAGGAGCTAATTGGTGTTAAAAATTAACTTTAAAATAAAAATGAATAAAAAAACCAACTTTATTTTGTTCCATTCCCTGCTCTCTTACAGAAAAAACACAGTTCAGTTTGAAAGTGAAGCAAATATCTTGAGGCTGCTGAAGCCAGTTTTTTAATGTTGTACTTTTTGTTGTGATGCAACCTCATAAGCACTGTGACACAGCATAGGGCCAGAGCAGATTGTTTACTTTTAATTTGCTCAGAACAGCCTTCTTTGGCAAATTTGCAAACAAGGTGATACCACGGATTTTTTTTTACTAGGGATTCCACTCTGTTGAAGGCAGCTCAGATTTTTTGTTCTTTTACTTCTTTTGCTAGATAAATATAACAGCAGATTACAAACTTGTTAAGAATTCCCCCTTGGAAAACATTGTCTGATACTTGATATCGTACCAGGGCTCAACCTAAATTGGTTTAATTCCTTGTACCTGCTGTGTAGTTAGATGAGATCAACTAGACAGACCTTTCCCATTGGTTAAAGGTCAAAAATAGCCTACAGACATGTTGTTTACAGCACATCATATTGAGAAATATACTTTTCATAGAAGGCATGACCATATTTTCATTAGCAGTGATTAAAAAAAGAAAAAGCTTAAACAGGTCTGTGGGTATAATTACAGAGGATTATTTTTAATCACAAACCTATTTTTAAGGAAGTGCAGAAGAATAAAATTCACCAGAGAATATTTTAGTGATTCTTTTGCTAGAATTATTGCTAGATAACACAAAATGCTGCTTTATTTCCCAGTATTTCAGAAACCCCAGACACTTCAGGGTAAGAGTCACGTTCTGGTGTCATTTATATAACTGTAAATAACTTCAGTGATGTCTGACCCCGTGCAAAACTATGATGGTGTCCCTGATGGCTTGACTGAATGAGTGACATTGTTTTTTCTCCTTTTAATTATTGTTAGATGATGAGATGGAAGCTAATCAGTTTATTTAAACTTTTTAATTTCCACCTTGGAATAAAAAAAAAAAAAGAAAAAAGAAAGAAAGAAACTATTAACAAATATTTTAATGCTTTGTAAGGTAAATTTGTAAATGCTTTGTAAGCTTTGTTTTGCAAAATCGAGTGACAAACAGATTAAGTGCATGTTCACAAAGAGTGAAAGGGTTTTAAAAAGCTCAAGTTAAGATAAAACACACACACACAAGCAAGATTAAGAGATGCTAGGACTGGATTGCTTGATTTGGGTGGGGGTTTTCTTGTGTAATGGCTTGAATTTTACACTGACCTACAACATTTAGGATTCAGTGGCCACCAAAAGACGGATGTCATGTTTCAGATATTACTTTTTACTACATTTAGGGAAAAGTTCTTCAAAATGCTTTCTAATTAATATATATTCATCAAGAATGCACAGCAAGCACTTTGGCAATAGGCTTTGTATTTAGTATACATAGCTTCCTAGGAAGTGATTTATTTCTATAGTACAAAGGAGAGACCCTACAGGTTTTTCACCTTTCTTTTATACTCAGTATTTTACCTCAAAATGGTTTTATGTGGACCTACCATAACAACTGAGAGCTTGCTTTCTGGCATTTAAGATGAAAAAATGGCTTTTTTATTAACTGAAACATTTCAAGTTGATCATTTTAAAACAAGCCACTAATATTTATTTCAGAAGTCGTTAACAATGGAAGCTATTTACATGCTGTGGTTTGATGGACCTGGATTTAGAAGCCCTGTGTTCCTTCTATAGTTCAGGAGTACACAGGCATCTAGGGAAGGGTTTGTTAAAGTTAGGTAATTGCAGGATTTCTTTACAGGGAAATGGGCTGCTAGAATGGCTCATACCCAACACTGTGTTGCTTGTTGACTGAATGTTAGGTCTGTAAGATATGAAAATCAGGAAAGTTTTGCAGTGAGGTGTTGGCTAAATGGTAGGTAGCATACCGGTGATGAGTTTGACAGATAATAACCTATACAGTCTGAATAGAATAGAGTTAACCAGGTTGGAAAAGAACGTTGAGATCATTGAGTCAAACCTATTATCCAACGCTATCTAATCAACTAAGCCATGGCACCAAACACCCCATCCAGTCTCTTCCTAAACACCTCCAGTGATAAGGACTCCATTACCTCCCTGGGCAGCCCATTCCAATGGCCAATCCCTCTATGAAGAACTTCTTGCTAACATCAAGCCTAAACCTCCTCTGGTGCAGCTTGAGAGTGTGTCCTCTTGTTCTGGTGCTGGCTGCCCAGGAGAAGAGACCAATGCTACATTTGAAGTAAAAATGGATGTGAATTTTTCAAAAATAGAGACATGGATCTTTAGTGCTGACACCCTCCCCACAGCCATATCTGTTCACACAAGTCTTGTCTGAGAAAAGGGAATAGCATTTTGAGTTTTAGATGGCTTGATATTTTCAGAGCCTAGATGGGGAAGATCTGGTAATTCTGTAGTTTATGTTAAATAATTAAAGCACTGAAGAGGAGGAAAATAACCAACAAAATTATGGTGAAGAGTGACTTTCAGGTATTTGTGATGGCGTATTTACCTCCTGTGAAATTCTCTGAGTTTTCATAAAAGATATGTGCTCTAGCCCTGAAAAGCTTGATTTTATTACAGAGAGCTCACAGCTCCAACGATCTCCAACCAGCTACTTGACAAAACACCTTTATGTGCTGACTTTCAAGGTGCTTTGACAAATTGTGATTAGCAAAATTTTTGCATGCCTTTGTTGGTACTGGGATCTACCAAGATCCTGAGATGTGAAACCCAAGTCAGTGATAATGTCAGATGGCATATGATTTTTTGAATATTCTTGATGGTATCTTAAATTCACTGTTGTGTTTAATTGTTCTTTCTTTACCTTTTACAATTAACATTTAACAAGATCTTAAACATTCTGCAGGTGGAGAGTATGTGTCTAACGTGGACATTGAAGTCCCTGTTTGTATTTTATATGACAAGAACCAGTAACTTGGTAATTAAGTAAATATTGTAATAAGTATGTCTCTGATATCCACTTGAAGCTTATAACTCCCCAGGGAGCAGATGCTTAATTTGTGGCCATGATAATAACAACCTAATAAACCTCCCATCTCACTGGATAGCTTAATAAACTTCAAAGAAAACAAAGTAAGAATCTATGAGTAAAAGTACATCCTTAGCTTTTCATTAAACAAAATGAGCATGAGTCAAGGCCCAGCATGGCTTCCAAAGTTAAAGCTACCAACTACAAAGCAAATGTATGCAGAGAAATGTACAACAAAAGACATAGCTTTTAAACCTCCGGTTGAGTTTCCATAAATGTTGCTTACAAAAGCTACCATTCTCTATGTTAACAAAAAGTTGTGGATATGTTCTTCACTAAATCCTCTTTTCCCATATAATCCACCTTGTGCACTTTATCTCAAGTGCGTTTTATCTGATCTAATCCTGAGCTCATTCATTCTCAGATAGAAGCAACAGGATTATTTCACACTTAAACTAGGCCCAATCTTTTAGTGAGTCCATAAGAGGACACCTGGGTAATGAGAAATTATCTATAGAACAAAAGATTAAACAGGTGCTAGGGGAAGGGGAAAAAAAAAGAAATCTTTCAAATACAGCAATTTTTAAGGAAAAGATAAAACATTAAATTTTTTTCCAGAAAAAATGTTCATAGGAGGCACTAAATTTTAATAGGAATAAGCTTACATTGTATTTAATACCAATATTACTTGGCAGAGGTTTATTAAAAGAAAAAAAAGCTGTTTCAGTCACTCTAAAGTGATATTGATTTTTCTGGAGTTAATATGGATTGTATGGGTATAAAGCATGCAGCACAAAGGATATATCAGAGCACTAGTTTTAATCAGGTCAAAGAGACCAGTCATACCCAGACACATCTTTCTTCCTTGTTCTACTAGCCCTTACTTTAGCACACTAGGGACAGGAGGAGAAGAGAGGCTTCATGGCTCAGTGGTAGCTTCAGGGTTCTTTTTGCCTCTGTAGCAGTGGGCAAGACAATGCAGAAATAAAATTAGAGCACTCTGCGCTCCCTCAAAGTTTTCTTGGCTCAGTATGTGCATGTATAACTATCTAGTTCATCTGTAGCTGTACCTATACACCTAGCTATATCCATAGCAATTTCTCTGTTTCTACATCTGCACATCTACTCTGTTTTTAGAGACTACAGGGTCAAATCAAATCAGCATTCAGCATCTTCTTTGGCTTTCCATAAGGCAAACTTTGCTCACTATCTTGGTCTTCCCAGCTCCTCATAGTTGATGGGACAATCCCAGCGCACTGATCAAAAGGATGACTGATGGGAGAATAGAGTAAATAAGTAAATGTCCAAATCTCAATAGTGCACAATTAATAGTCTGTTTAAGAAATGGTTGAACACAGAGCAGGATATTCCCTGTCACATGCACGAGTTCCTCTAACCAAGGACGCATTCAGATAGATTTCATGAATTACTCTTAAAAGTGGAAGCAGTAACTCAGTACTTGTAGTTTAGGGTTATTTTTCCCAGGATGTGTTCTGCAGGACACATACAGAAAAATGATGGCTACAATTTTTGGACATGTCATCCAATTACAATTTCCTGTTAGTTTCAAAATATAGAACAATATGACTTTAAAAATAGCAGATTTCAGAGCTTTAAAAATGTAGTATAAATGCATTTTTTGCCTTTTACTAACTTTACAGTAGCACATATTTGTCAACAAAGGAATGTTTATTAGCCTTATGTTTGTAGGTATTTCCATTGCTCTAGAATAAAATGTTACTTCAAACAGAGCTATGCTATGTTCTTGAATAATTCTGTTACTATGCGACTGGAAGACTTTAGGCACAAAACTAAATGCTGGAAATGACATGAATTTCAAGTAAATCAGTTAATTTGGGGAGCTTATTTCAATAAGTTTAAGTATAGTAATTGAGAAGGGACAATGGGGAGACTTTCCATGCAACAAATATCACCTTTAAGTACTCAAAATTCAACACACACACACAAAAAACAACCCTATTTGCTAAGGGCTGTAATTTGTGTATCAGTTGCTTTTCTTCTTTAACTGAATAATGTGATAAAACAATGGTTATTTCTCTTGAAACCATCCAACTGTTTTAAAGTTGATATGCCTTTACAGTCTGGTTGGAAAAAAAAGTCCTCTGAAACAGCATTTCAGAGCCATCATGACTAAAGACACTACGCTGATACTGTCAGACTTCATTTTGAATGAGTTAAGAGCAATTTGCTCCTTCTTCTGCATAACACCCACACACACACCTGTGCAAGGACGTGGAGTTTTAAGAAATAAAAGTGACTTGTGAAGTGTTTTAGGGATAGAGAAGACAGAGATGGGCATATCTGTATAAGTATAAAAATATAGTTATACATATATAATATTTTATGTTAGAACCCCTCTATCTCTACACTATGCTGTTTGCTCTTCTGACCAATAGATAGTGGTAATTATCTGTGTATAGGTACATGAAGGAGAAAGGGAGAACAGATGTCCATGATTATGTAAGTTATGGTAATTAACAGTAGATAAATGAAACAAGTTTGTTTTTGTTGATGTGTCACTTGCACACTGCTCCTCTTGAGCATTGGGTTACATCCTGTACACGATCGCCTTATTGTCTACTGTCATAAAAATTCCAGTTTTCTTTCTGAGCAGTCACAGAATGGGACTTGCCAGCTGTCATGGAAAATGTATTCAGTTTCATTTCCACTTAATTTATCTAATCTTAATTCTATTATTATTTTATTACAATTATTTAAGTGCTTGGGGCAACAATCTAAAGTAAAAACAAATAAACAGTAGGAGTTCCAGATAATTTGTAAGTGATCTGAAAGGTCTAATGGAAGCAGCATCATTATTTCAGTTTCCTTTTTTTAAAAGGTTGATATTATAGAAGCTTCATCATTGCTGCTATAGTTAACAGTCTGTCAACATTGGCATGTTAAATTCCTACTTTACAAGATTAATGGCTACACTATCAAAACTCACTCTGGATAGGGTGGGGGGGGGGAAAAAACTTGTGAAACAATGTTTAGATGTCCAAAAGCTTGTCACTACAGGCCTCCATTGCTGCTATAGTTAACAGTCTGTCAACATTGGCATGTTAAATTCCTGCTTTACAAGATTAATGGCTAAACTGTCAAAACTCACTCTGGACAGGGTGCGTGGGGGGGGAAACTTGTGAAACAATGCTTAGATGTTGAAAACCTTGTCACTACAGGCTTCCATTTTCAACACTATCAAGTTGAATCACAGAAAGGCATCCAAACCCATGATTAAGTCCATTTCTTTTGTGCTCAATGCTCTCATGCAAAGGCACCTGTTAGCTTCCTCGACTACAATGGAAGTCAAACACAGGCTTAAAGATCTGACAGCCCAAGAGTTGCATCGAACTGAGATGAACGTGCGATTTGCCATTCTGGGCAGAGCCGTTCACCTCTCCTCACTCAGCCAAAAAAAACACAAAATTGTGAGCAGTTGCATTCAAAGGAGTGCATAGCAATCATCTCTCTCACATTTAAAACATGAGTTTGTTATGTTTTATGCTTAGCCATAACTGTTAGCTTCCATTTAATCTTTGAACCTGGTCACAGCTGCTCTCGCAAATGTGACAGTCACCCTGCCTGCTGAGTCTATGGAACCATCATAGTCCTCATTACCACTCATTTTACTTCTCCATCACCTTTGTTGGCTTCCCTTGATCCTCCCCATAATATGACTGGTTTAGGGTGCCTTGCAGGAAAATTTGCATTCTCATTTTCCTCTTTCTAATGCAATGAATTATTTATTTCTGATGTCCCAATCTTGGTTTAGGATTTTTTTTCTCTTAAACTTCTTTATTCAGTCAGCCTTCAGATGTCATGATAGATGTTTCACCCTGTTTATGAGGTAAAAGCACATCATAAAAATGTATAAAGAAGGTAATAAATCAACTATTCTAGAAGTTTCAAGTAAGAAATATGAAACTGGTAAATTATTCTGTTGTTCACACAATCACATATTTGTTCAAGTTCATCCACTATGCAGTAAGATGTTTGATTTGACTAAAATTGCTGTGAAGTGTCCTGGACCTCATCTAGCTGTCACTGAGGCTGATGCAGGGGTTTCTAGCAATGCAGAGTAAGGAGGATCAGTTCCTAATCATCACCATACACATAAAAATGTTTGGCTGAATCTGGGGCAAAGGAAGGTTTTGAATGACATCTCAGCTTCTAAGTTCTGGGAATTTCAGCAACATTCAGCATTTCTTAATAAGAAATTTGGATTTCACTGGAGATACTGGTTTCAGTTTTGGGCCCCTCGCTACAAGAAGGATATTGAGGTCCTGGAGCAGGTCTAGGGAAGGACAATGAAGCTGGTGAAGGATCTGGAAAACAGGTCTTATAAGGAGCAACTGAGGGAATAGAAATTGTTTAGTCTGGAGAAAAGGAGGCTGATGGGAGACCTCACTGCTCTCTACAGTTACCTGAAGGAGGTTGTAGTAACATGGGTTCAGTCTTCTTAGTAACAAGTGCTAGAAGAAGAGGAAATGTCCTCAGGTTGCACTAGGGGAGATTCAGATTGGATATCAGAAGCGACTTCTTCACTGAAAGGGTTATTAAACACTGGAATAGGCTCCCCAGGGAGGTGATGGAATTCCCACCCATGGAGATGTTTAAAAGATGCATAGATGTGGTGCTAAGGGGCATGGTTTAGCACCAGGCTTGGTAGTTAGATAATAGCTGGTCTTGATGATCTTAAAGGTCTCTTCCAACTGAGGCAATTTTGTGATTCTATAAGCAGCAGCAGATAGCATTGTCTGAGATGATTCCACATTCCATCAGAGAAGAACCAGAAAAGAGGGCAAAATTCCAGAGTGGTAACTCCCAAAATGGTTTATTTAGAAACTTTGTTTTCTTGCAGAAACCACATCTGTTTGCTTGGTTTAGATACTGCAATGCCAAAAGGTGGATTGTTCTTTTCCTTTTATCTAAACCTTGTTGTGGAGATAGAGAAAGTAAAGAATGATCCAAACTCATTTTTTGCTAGAAATGGCTGACTGCTAGGAAAATGTATCCACGCATCTGATCATGCCTCCAGTAGCAGGTAGGGTATTCTGGCAAGTGACTCGACACCTATGCAAACAGTTGCAAGGCTCTCTGTTCATGCTCATGCAGCTCTGATAGGTGAGCAGTGTGCCTAGGTAAGTCTACTCTGCAAAGCTTAGCCTACATCTCCTCCTACTGAAGTTCTTCTGAGGTGAACCAATATTCTCTCTCTAAAGAGAGTAGGGAAAGACAGAACAAGACCAAATCTATGCCCCCTGTAGTGGCACAGCCTTCCTCAGCACAGCGCCCAGGCAGGTGGGAGCTGTGCCAGTGGTCACCCTGCCCATAGAGCTGGAGCTTTCAGGTCTGACCTCGTTTTCTCATGATGGACACTGTATTTCCTCTTCTGGTTGACGTGAGAAAGCTGTGAGGCTGTGACACAGAAATCACCTTGTAGCTTGCCATTAAGAAAGCTTAGCAAATTGGCTGCTGCTAAAATAAGAGATATGAAAGTGCCATCTGCAGTTCAGTCACATGGGGCAAATCTCACAGGCCTTACGCAGTCAGAACACCCATGGAGCACACACAGCAGGAGCTGACCTGCAGGATAATAGGGATGCATACTGAATGAATCGGAAGTAACACCTGGCCTTTGTCTGGAAAATTACCATTTTTTTAGGCCAATCTTCAAAGCTAAACATTTCTTTAGGACTCTGGAGCCATTGAGGAGGCAGACAAAAGGAAGAGAGTCATGGAGAGACATGTAAAAGCTGTAGACCCAGCAGAAAGGGCGGGAGAGTATGCAAGAAGGCTGAGGGAACAGGAGTTATAACCTCAGTATAAAATTCTGGTTCTTCCTGTGTGGATCAGTTTTTCCAAGGGTGAAAGGGAAATGAATTTCCCAATGCATTTAAGTGATTTCATTACACAATTACGTGCTTGCCTAAACTTTAGCCACATACTGTTACCCATCCCTGCAAGTAATCAGGTTTTACTCTGTGTTTTACAACCTGTACTTAGTTTAAACATAAAATACATTCATGTCTGTGTGTGCAAAGAGGCACATTCATGAAACCCTCTTGTACTGCTTCTCATTCTAGATGTAGGGAACAGATCTTCTGTGAGCAAACATACATACCATAGAGGAAGAATGCTTTATCTTTAGAACCATCCAATATACGTTTACCATGTATCTCTCATTAAGAGAAATTGCCAGTCATATGTTGGCACTCAAGTTTCCAAACAGATGCTCAACTCGTTGCACTCAGGTGCAAAAGAAACTACTGCACAGCTCAACTGGGTGGGTGTCTGCAGAATAATTGGCAGTTGCATTCTCACAGATATCTTGCTCTAGTCTGGGAGTGATCCAGCATAATGTATGAGTAAGCTGCAGTTGGTAGAACTACTCAGATGCTTAAAATTTCACACCTTCTCAAATGTTTACTTTTCTGGATCAAGTTCTTGTGAATGATTGGGCCCACAACTTTTCAGACTTATTCTCTTTTTTTTTTTGGGGGGGGGCAAGGTGATACTGATCAAATCATAAAAATGAGACTGCCATCTTTGTAGAGACTTAGCAGTTACAAACTGCAAGCTGATCATCAGCCTAATTGCATGTCATCCTTCCCTAAATCAGATTAGTCACAAATGATTATCAATTGAGCTCTAAAATCCTGGCATGGTTTGAAAATATACAAGTTTTTAATGAAGATTATCTTCAAGTCCCAATGAAAAAAAAAAACCCAAACCTGCCAGCTTTCAATATATCTGGTAACACTGTCTAACAGCTAAGAGAAGACATCAGGGAGAATTCCTGTGTAAAGTTAAAACCTTTTCAAAAGCAAGTGCAGCTAGTTGACCTGCAGCACTGGGATCTCTTGTCATTGCCAGCAGCCACCCTCAACATTTTGGCCATGCTTTGTCTTCTGTAGCTCACAGTGATTAGTACTTTGGCGGTTATTAGTCCTTTGAGTTAATTATGCAGTTTTGATTTGCATAGGCAGGGAAATATCCCCCTCATCTCTTGGTGGCATCAGGTTTACCCAGCCTGAGTTTCTGCACAGTTTGGCAATAGCTGTAGAGGTTACACTAGCCTCCAGGCTAGAGAATTAGTCTCAGAAAGCCTTTACAAGCATTTTATGGACAGCAAGGTACTGCTATCCCGGAAGTGCAAGTTTGTGTGTAGGTATTTACTCAGCTGTGCACAATATTCTTAAATTCAGTGCAAAGCAAGGGAAAAGAGCCACAGTCTGTTAGCAGATATGCCATGCTAAATTGGGCAGATACTTCAGTGCTTTCCATGGCAGTGTCATAATCACAACTAAATGTTACACGTTTGAAGAGATACTTTGTGAGACACAAAGGATGTATCTCCTAGCACATAACAGGTTCAGGTACATAATATATCTTGCCTGAACAAACAATTTCTGGTTTACAATTTTTCATCTGTTTCTTCTACTACCAGAATTGATTTTTTTCCTCATACTCATCTCTGGTCCATAATTACAGGAGCAGATCTCTCTATTTCTTTTCCAAGCACATCTTTCCTGTTTTGAAATGTAGGGTAACTTATAGCATGTTTGGGTTTTTTTTTTTCCTGAGGGGAAAATTCTTTACTCCTAGAGCACAAATAAGGTTATTTATATTTGCCTCAAGCACCAGAACTTAACATACTTATGCTCTAGTTATCCCTCTGACATTCTGTATTTATTAGACATGTCTGTACGGTATGTGGCATTACAATCAATGCACTATTGACAGAAGCACTTGGATCACACACTCTTTATTTAATTTACTGCACTGACTATCATTTAGTAAACTTAATGCATACACTGTGCTTTCCTGCCACATTCAGATGCATTATTCAGAAAGGGCACTTGGATTGCACAACAAGTTATGTCACAAGGCTTCCTGTAAACTGTTGATCCTTAACCTATTTTCTGCTACAAACATAGCTTGCCGTACATGTGCTGGGCAGAAACTTGTGAAGTTTGGCCATAGTTACACAGCACTTTTAATGTCTGCTAAAGTCATAACACAAGAGGCAATTTATTGTAACCTGCAGGCACCATAAATACTGAATCTCCAACATTTTTATGACCAGTTATATCAAAGGCAATCCGATTGTCACTCTCTTGCACATAGGATTCTCCCATTAGCAAGCAGACATATTATAGGCATAAAACACTGTTAAGCATTGCAGCTCCACCAGACTAGCTGCAGCTGTGTCACATTTTTGTTTCCTTATTTTATGTGTGCCAGTTATCTAGATTAAAGTTGGAATAGCATAGCACTCCACTAGATGACAGACTTGGTTTAAAGCCAGACCACTTAGTGATGCTTATCGAACAATTTTCAGCTACACACAGTAGCATAATTCAAAAACCCAAGAAGACTCTAAATTACCAGGCATGCCATGAGAGATCATTTCTTCCTTGGGTGGAGGATTAAAATGTAGAGTCTCCCTAGTTAGAAGCCCCAGTGAAATAATCTGATTTCAGTTTTTCTAGTTTTGAATGCAGGTATGACCCTCATGGTTTTGAAGACCGTTCTGAATACAGGTGTGACCCTCATGGTTTTGAATATGCACAATCATACCCAGTCACATGAGACCCAAGATGGAAAACATGTCAGATCAGTGGCCCATGAACTTCAGAAAGCCTTGCTCTCAATGGCTCTTTTTTTTCCTTCTTTGTTCTTATGATCATTTAGTCTTTGGTTGGTTGTGGTTTCTAAGCTATTAATGATTGATTCAACTCCAGTTGATAGGCTGCCCTAAGGCAATCCTATTAGATACAACATCACCTTGGCCTTCCCATCTGTTAAGGTGGGCCAACCTGTGCTCATACACAACATCTATTTGCAGGAAGCGTGTGACTGCTGATTTTGGCACATCCTTGAGAAAGGATGCCTCCTGAAAGGCAGAGAGTTACTCCTGTATACTGCTGAGTGCTACTACTAGTATCACGGCAGGCCTTCAAGTTAGGATGTTATAGGAGGGAAAGCCTGACTTCACCATCCAAAGCCCATCATTACCTGATTTAAGGAACTTTCTAAAAACAAGATTACCTTTTGCATTAGAAAAGCAAGTTAATTAAATTATGTGGAATGTAGAGTGGAACTAAGTTCTAAATCTACAAGTCTGTCTGTTACTGATGTGGAAAGGAAAACATCAAGAATCATGTTCTGTAGAGAGCAACAGATCAACAGCTGACTCCATCACTGTCACAGCCTGGGACGCAAGTGGTGACCAAGTTTTGCTCACAGTTGATTGCTGGCACATTGAGGAATGACAATTAACTTGTGTTAACTTCAGAGAGAGAGAGAAGGCTCATTGCCTGGCTCTGCTAAGGGAGAGGGAAAGAAACTGGGCTTCTTGCTTGCTTCACCAGTATCATGATTTGAAAGAAATAGCTCTGAGTTAGCAACCCCATAACTTTTCACTCAATTTGAGTGAAATGCCTCTTCCACTATACTGCAGTTTATAATAAAAAACCAACAAGAAAAAGCTATAAACAACAGTAAAAGCAGCTAGTGTTTAGTAAAGCTTCATAAAGGAATGGAGTTAAGAAACGCCAGGTAACTTGGACATATGTAGCAATTATATTGCAGCTGAAACCTTTCTGTGGTTAAAGCAAAGAAAACATAAATCCTGATATGGAGAGAGCTAATAGAATGATCTTTGCAAAGTCTAATTCATTCATTATTCTAAGGGGGGGGGGAGAAAAAAATTATTACCTGTCCTTTAGGCTTGCAATGTATGCATTTATATTTTAATGTCTATTCAAATTGTCCTGTATGTTCCCCTTAGCAATATCTGTCAGTGTTTTAATATTGATTGTTCACTTTCTGCAGTCAGTGGAAATTTTCCCACTAATATCAGTGACAGCAGAATCTGGCCCCTAATTTTTAGGGGATTGAAGCCATCCTTAGAACAGCATATGCTCTGCTCTCTGTTTTCTTTGATGACTTCCAACATTCTTTTGATGTGGACTCCACAAAAAAAAAAAAAGACGTTTTCATCTTCAGATATGTGTTTTAAAAGACGAAGAACATCGAACAGCAGAGTAGGAACATTTTGTGTTTCAGGCCACAAGCTCATTTAAACCAAAAAAATTACTAAAAGCTCTTAGATTAAAGGAAATAAAAATAAAAATGGTGAACAAACAAAATGGCCAACAACTAAACAGACATTCTTCAAACTCATGGAAATACCATCATGGGCCCCTCAGTTTAGGAAGGATGTTGACTTGCTGGAACGAGTCCAGAGAAGGGCAATGAAGTTAGTGAGGGGCTTGGAACACAAGCCCTATGAGGAGAGACTGAGGGAGCTGGGGCTGTTTAGCCTGGAGAGGAGGAGACTCAGGGGTGACCTTATTGCTCTCTACAACTACCTGAAGGGGGGTTGTAAACAGGCAGAGGTTGGTCTCTTCTCCCAGGCAGCCAGCATCAGAACGAGAGGACACAGTCTCAGGCTGCACCAGGGGAAGTTCAGGCTGGAGGTCAGGAGGAAGTTTTACACAGAGAGAGTGATTGCCCATTGGAATGGGCTGCCCGGGGAGGTGGTGGAGTCGCCGTCACTGGAGGTGCTCAGGAGGAGACTTGACAGGGTGCTTGGTGCCATGGGTTAGTTGATTAGGTGGTGTTGGGTGATAGGTTGGATGCGATGATCTGGAAGGTCTCTTCCAACCTGGTTTATTCTATTCTATTCTATTCTATCATGGATGCAGGCACAAACAACATGAACTGATATGGCACATGACTACGATCAGGATAATCGAACAGGAGTCTTGTTGTGAGCATCCTGCTTCTACTTCTCTGCTCTCTGTAGAAATAGTAGTTAAGAAAATGGACAGGAGGATAAACGCCATTTATAAGTACAGGAGCCCAGTGCTCTGACATGTTGATGAAGGAGGGAGGGTTAAAGACATGTCAAGATTAGATTCACTCCCTCAACACTGTGAAGAGAATAATCTCCAGACAGGGCTACACAAAAAAATAAATCCAGCACCTAGAGAATTTTGGAAGATGCTTGGCAGTCCTACAGGATGCTGAGCAGTCTCAGCTCTGATTGACTTCATGGAATATAGTTGATACAACAGTCAATGGAATGCAATCACATTGTTTAACGCAATATGCTGGAAAGATGTTCCAGAATTACAATGATACAAGCTGGGAAAGAATAGAATAAGGTAGGATAGAATAAAACACAATAGAGTGTAACAGAACAAAGTACAATTTCCTTTCACAGGTTGGAGCTTTGACTACATCTCTCAACTACAATTTTGGTGTGTTGGGTTTTTTTTTCCTATCTTAGTGATTATTATCAAAAAATCTTTAAGAGCTGTGACATCTGTTAAATGTAATTAGTTTCTCTTCCATGTGTAAATCAAGTTCTTTCTTAAAAAAAAAAAAATAGGCAGTTTATACTTAAATTAACTACTTTTATCTTCAATTTGCAATTTAAGGTGTATGTAAAGCCTGTGGCTATACTAAAGACTCAGTTGTGCCTCCTAGGCACAGTGTTAATTAAAGGGTGATGCAGATTCGTACCACTCTGAAGGGAACTCTGGAAGGGATTATACCTTAGAGAGGCACAATGCCTCCAGTGCATCACAGCATGTAAGTAAAATGCACATGCTGTGCACCACCAACATTGATGTTGCTCAGCATTTCTGTGGGCCCATCTCCTTCTCACACCTCCTCATCCACTTTCCTGGGGTTCACATCTAGAGGGCACTAGGAAGACACAGTCTTGGAACTCCTGATCAATTCCTGCATGCCAAGGGAGAGGTGGTGCTGGCATCCTTATCGTTTCTAATAACCATTCAGAGGCTGGATACAACCTGGCCAAAGATAAACAGAAATTGGCAAGTGTCATTCCTTAGATGTAGTTTCTCTTATTTCTCAGTGACAGGTCTTTTAAAGTCTGACACTGTGCATGATGCCTGACAGCTTCTTACATCTTACCTAGGCCCATTTTGTATAGCTGGTTTTGAATAATTCTATATCCAGTGTCTCGCTTTGTTCTTGTTATTTTGCACCAGGGATCATTTCTCTCTGGGATAGCTCTCCTGACACCAGCAAAGTTTAAGTTATGATTTGCTTCTGTGCCAATAGGATCAGCATCAGACCCATACACCTTCAGTTTAAAATACTGACACATCCAATTGACCACGTTCTAACTGTAATGTAAATTATTCTGGTGATTAATTTAATGCACATTTAAAGGGCTTTCAGGGCCATATTATTCACTGGATTATAAGTACATTTTGGTACTATATTATTGTTGTACATCCAATTGATCTAATTCAGCCCAGGGTGATTTTTTTTTTTTCATAAAAAAGTAATAGACCACTGAAAATAGGATTTATTATAGAAATGCCAAGACACTCTTATTTATAGTATAACAGTACAAATTGCCAGTATAATGAATACTCTTCAGTTATCAAATCATCAGTCTTTACAGTAGCATTGACAAATGACCCCATAGGCAGTATAATATTACTCATGTAATGCATTAACTTTCAATTTTAAATTGGTTATTAGATCTGGAACAACTGTGCATTACATGATGCAGTTCAAGTAGAACTTGTGACCTAAATTTGCATATCTGTGCAGCAAAATGTGACTACATATAGCGCTCGAGATAGTCTACATATGTGGTATGGAAACAGTATCATTCTCAGGCCATGATCCAACATAGAGCTGTAAATTGCATCCATCTAGAGGAAAGTGTTACCAAGCAATACCTAAAAGGAAAATTTTTTAATCCTGGCCAAAATTTTTTCTAAGTTGTTGCCATTATTGGTCTCAAGAGAAAGTGGTGAAGAGTTGGTGAAAATTAAGTAGAAGAAAATAATTATTTTTAATAATAATAATAATAATAATAATAATAATAATAATAATAATAATAATAATAATAACAATAATAATAATAATAACAATAATAACAACTCAGCTGCTTGAGCATTCTTTCTTTTCCAGCAGGCATTTGTTTCATAAGAAGCTCTTCACGGTTGCTATACCAGAAACAACATTTAATTATGTATGTTTGATCTGGAAAAAAGTGCAGAACCAAGGTCCTTTGTAGAGGTTCTCCATTTCTTTATGAAATAAAATGAAATCAGATGGCAAGAGTAGGGGAATAGTAGCAAAGTAAGCTTTGCAAGAAGTATTTATTTGAACAATGAGATTGGCAAGGCTAATAATGCAAGAAACACACACACTTAGCAACATTTGTCGCTTAGATCTGTAGTACTCATCAGATATATCTTTTATCCTCTCTTCAGTCCTATGTTTCAGTGTTGGAATAAATAAATATATTAGTCTCAGAATGAGCAGTGTCCAGTACTGTTTAACTTCACACATTTTATTCTTCCACATCACCAGTAATTAATTTAACATTTCAACTGCTCCCTCAATGCATCAAGGCTTCATTCAAAATTAATGAAAATGTTCTATTTGTCTTTCTGGAGAGTTGGATAAGGTTTATTTTATTTAAGAGAAATTTAGCCTATTCTTTCCAGCCGCCAATTAAGTCCATTCATTTCTTGGCACCAAATGCACTTCAGAGATTTTAAAGGAAGCTAAACAGTTTAGAGTTTAGACAACTGGAGAAAAGTAGTAATCATGATGGGATGTAATGAAGAATTTTGTCTGTGGTTTTCTTATGTCTTTTCTTGACAAGATATATGCAGCACATGAAGCACTTGGGCTGCTTAGCCTGGAGAGGAGGAGACTCAGGGGTGACCTTATTGCTGTCTACAACTACCTGAAGGGGGGTTGTAAACAGGCAGAGGTTGGTCTCTTCTCCCAGGCAGCCAGCACCAGAACAAGAGGACACAGTCTCAGGCTGCACCAGGGGAAGTTCAGGCTGGAGGTCAGGAGGAAGTTTTACACAGAGAGAGTGATTGCCCATTGGAATGGACTGCCCGGGGAGGTGGTGGAGTCGCCGTCACTGGAGGTGCTCAGGAGGAGACTTGACAGGGTGCTTGGTGCCATGGGTTAGTTGATTAGGTGGTGTTGGGTGATAGGTTGGACGCGATGATCTTGAAGGTCTCTTCCAACCTGGTCTGGTCTATTCTATTCTATTCTATTCTATTCTATTCTATTCTATTCTATTCTATTCTATTCTATTCTATTCTATTCTATTCTATTCTATTCTATTCTATTCTATTCTATTCTACTCTATCCTGTAGAAAACTTAGTTTCCTGCTCTTAACTTAGTTTTTCTTCAGTACCCAGATTCCAAATCAACTAGTTAACTGGCTGATCAAAATTAGGACAGCTGACTATCACCCACAGACCACATTACACCATGAAAAATTTCATGCTGGATCTCAATCAAAAGTCTCTTCCCTATCTGTCTGTCCACTTCCATCCAGTTAACACGGCCTTTGTTTCTTTGTAAATTTCTCCACTTGAAGACACAGCTTTCTCCCAGGTGGAGACTCCAGTGTTTCTACACTCTCCACCTGCAAAACATCTAGATACTAAAACATATAGCCCAGTAGGTATCTCTGAAGTCCTTTCTACTCATATTTGGCCAGCAGAGTGTATCTGTAATTTCATTAATTTACGTTGCCACAACTCTGTACTGGGGATCAAGGATTCACCGAAAAACATCAGCTGGGCTCATTAATAGGCAGTAGAAGTAGGTGTTTATGTCTATGTCTATCTGCCTATCCTTTTTTATTTTCCTAGCAGAAAGCATCTGTATTTATCCCACACATTCAGAAATAAGTATCTAAAGTGTAATGCCATGCAATCTGCCTGTGGGAACACTGTTTCTTCAGCTCATTTCAATCAACTCCACAATTACAGAACACAAAAATTTAAAGTTCAGTTCAGCAGCCCTTGTTCCACCAAAGCTTTTTTGCTCAAATGAATTCTTAGGTGGCTGATGGACCAGCAATTAAGAGTCTGGGATGATTATCCTAGGCACCAATAAGAGTCTGAAACAACCTGTAAGTCTCATTCTGTCTGTAGCAGAATTGTCACCAGGACTGTATTTTGAGATGGAGCTTTTGAGCTAAGAAAAATAATCAATCTCTGATTTACACTTGCAGGTACTTTTGGAGATGCAATTACATCTGCTATCCCAAAGCCACAGGCCAAGCCAAAAATCATTCTAAGAATCAGATGCTAAATGCTAAAGGCCTTAAACAGCTGCCCATGCTCAGTTCACACTTGATTTCAAGCCCACTGGAGTCACTGTGAATCTTTCCTTTGACGTCAATGGGCTTCAGATCAGGTCCTGAGCATTTTTTTTTTCAAACCTCAGACAAATCAAAACCATCTCCTTTGGAATGAGGCTGTTCACACCCCTTGCTGAAAAGTATTTCCTTTCCAAACAGGGCTTCCAAGCCAGAGTCATGTCAGCTGAATTTCTATTTTTACCAAACGCCGCATTTTTTAGAGATGCAGAAAGCATATTTTTACTTATGTTGCATCTATGAACAGCTAAGCTATGTTTGTTCAAACTTTCAAAGATATCCCTAGCTGGGCAATCCAGACCTACAACCAAAAATGAGGTTACAGTCATTTTAAAAATGAGCTTTTTTTGTTGTTTTGGTGTTTGGGGGTCTGTTTCAAATGGACCCTCTCTGCAGATTTAACTCTTAACAGTCACTGTATTTTATCTGGTGAGGGGCCAGCTGCACACACTGCAGTAGAGTCCAGTAGATCATTTAGGTTTATAAAATGTATGATGACACTATGACAAATGCTGCACTTTGGCCACAACAACCCCATGAAGCGCTACGGGCGGGGGTCAGAGTGGCTGGAGAGCCACCAAACAGAAAGGGACCTGGGGGTACTGATTGACAGCTGGCTGAACATGAGCCAGCAATGTGCCCAGGTGGCTGAGGAGGCCAATGGCATCCTGGCATGCATCAAGAATAGTGTGACCAGCAGGAGCAGGGAAGTCATTATGCCTCCATACTCAGTACTGGTTAGGCCACATCTTGAGTACTGTGTCCAGTTCTGAGCCCCTCAGTTTAAGAAGGACATTGGAACACTTGCACATGTCCAGAGATGGGCAACGAGGCTGGGGAGAGGCCTCAAGCACAAGCCCTGTGAGGAGAGGCTGAGGGAGCTGGGGTTGTTTAGCCTGGAGAAGAGGAGGCTCAGGGGAGACCTTCTTGCTGTCTACAACTACCTGAAGGGAGGTTGTAGTCAGGAGGGAGTTGGTCTTTTCTCTCAGGCAACCAGCACCAGAACAAGAGGACACAGTCTCAAGCTGCACCAGGGGATCTTTAGGCTCGAGGTGAGGACAAAGTTCTTCACAGAGAGAGTTGTTAGCCATTGGAATGGGCTGCCCCATTCCAATGGGAGGTGGTGGAGTCCCTGTCCCTGGAGGTGTTCAAGAGGGGATTGGACGTGGCACTTGGTGCCGTGGTTTAGTTGTTGTGAGGTGTTAGGCATTAGGTAATAGGTTGGACTTGATGATCTCTGAGGTCATTTCCAACCTGGGTGATTCTGTGATCCTATGAAATGCCACAGAAGTAGCCATTCTTCCAGCTGAAAGAAATGTCAATCATGCTGCCCAATGGGGTCCTCCAGGGACACCATGGGATGCAATGCACCACTCAGCCTTCTGGAATAATGTCCAAAATTAAATTTGATCTATAGATTTTGTGTAGAGTTTATTGCTCTCCATCTAAATATTTGTTTCACTGTTTCAATGTTATTGTTTCATCAACGCAATAAATGTCAGAGTTAAACACTGGCACACACTAGTCTTAACAGTTAAGTATAATATCTGGTCAGTGGAGAAGATCTTTGCTTCTTGACCTGAAATAACTCTCTATAGTGATAGAGAGACCATCTCAGATTGGGTGAGATACCACAGGGGAAAAAAATAAGTGAGCTGCAGTTTCTTTTTCTGCTCAAGCATGGGCATGACAACCCCACCTCAGTGATGGTCATCTCCAGTTTAATTTATGATTCTAACTTTACTCTGGGAAACTTTACTCTGAAGAATCTCCTAGGGACATTTCTTGCCACCTCCACCAACGTGTTTCTCTTATACTTGGTCCCCATCCCTTGTGACATCATCTGTGTAAAACAGGTGGATAAAGTAATCTTCACCTACAGTCTCCCTTCTCATAAGTCATTGAGTATTCTGAAAAGGGGTATCTCTGAGATACCAGATCTGGGAATGACTTTGATCCAGGAGCAAAGGTACACTTTGTAGAGGAAGAAAAAAAATCCAAACTTGTTTATCCAGCTAATTGGGACCCTGCTTGTATCATGTCAGTTCAGTAATCCTAAAGAAAAGGGCTACAAATAAACACAAAAAGAGAAGAATAGGTTCAAGAATTTCCTTATTAGATACCAAATTCTTAGTTTGAAGTAATTTCTTGAACAGCCTTGGTGATCATCAAAGAGCACAGCATAGAGCATGCTGAGTCCCAATTACACACCTCAAAAGTAAATGTTACCTCAATGGTATGTCTGCAGAAACACTAAATGAAATAATGGCCAAGATGCCCAAATTCTCCCTGTAAAATGTAGACCCTTTATTGATAACAATTGCCTCATTAAAATACATAGTTCTTAATACAAACAACTACACCACTCAGTGCAATAACATTGAAGTCAGAACTGTGTTAGAGTACATATGGCTATTACTAGTCTGAAGATGTGAGGAAAAGAAGCATCAAATAATTAATTTCAGTACATTTCTATGGGTTTTTAACAAGCCGTCTTGAGAGACAGGAAATCTTTCCTGAATGTGGCTCTGCTTCAAAGGAGAAATAGAGTGAGTACAAATAATTGGTGCATGTTGAAGTCAGAGGAGCACAAGTTGTTTTATTTTTAAAAAAGAAAAAGAAAAAGAAAAGAAAAGAAAAAAAGAAGTCTTTAAAAGCTGTGTAACTCAAAACAGCCAAAGAGTTATGTCTTTCAGATCATTTAGGGAAAAAAATCATAGATACAACCATCTTTGATTGATTGATTTTCTTTCTTCCCACAGTACCAAACAGATTTTTCTCTAACACCTTAATCTAGTGCAAGGAAACAAACCTAGCAACATGGCCACAAAATTAATTCAAATGAGTAATGAATAAGGGAATAGGCATAATGAGTGGCCCTACATTTTGATGTTACTCCCATCCTAATTTTCATGCCAGTGCCTGCCACACACTTTTGTCTTCCTGCAGGTATATGCAGTATCCAGTGAACTTGCTGTGGCAGGTGAACAAAAACATTGAAGTACCTTTTGCAGTCACCAGCACACCAATACTTCTTTACTGGAAAGATTTTCACAGAAGAATTGCTATCCTGCAGCAGGCATGCAACTCACTACCTAGGGTAACATGTATGAAATACATAGAACAGAGTGTGGGTGCGTATGCCTTAGTAAGCCTTTGCATTAAGCTGCTAACAGATGAAGGTTTGTACCCTTTACTCCATAGGGTATACTCCTCTAGGATTTCAAGTAGTTCCATGTTTTGTCTAAAAAACGAACTACAGTAAGTATTTCCTAGGGAAATGAGCACAGAGAATGTTAGACCTCTTCTATTATTAACCGAATTCTGGTCTGCACGCATTTGGCCTCAGCAACCCCATGCAGCGCTACAGGCTGGGGTCAGAGTGGCTGGAGAGCAGCCAAACAGAAAGGGACCTGGGGGTACTGATTGACAGCCATCTGAACATGTGCCAGCAGCATGCCCAAGGGGCCAAGAAAGCCAATGGCATCCTGGCATGCATCAAGAATAGCGTGGCCAGCAGGAGCAGGGAAGTCATTGTGCCCCTGTACTCTGCACTGGTCAGGCCACACCTTGAGTCCTGTGTCCAGTTCTGGGCCTCTCAATTTAAGAAGGACATTGAGACTCTTGAACTTGTCCAGAGAAGGGCAAAGAGGCTGGGGAGAGGCCTCGAGCACAAGCCCCATGAGGAGAGGTTGAGGGAGCTGGGATTGTTTAGCCTGGAGAAGAGGAGGTTCAGGGGAAACCTTCTTGCTATCTACAACTACTTGAAGGGAGGTTGTAGCCAGGAGGGGGTTGGTCTCTTCTTAACAGTTCTGTGATATGGTTTTATACCAAAGGGAACAAGGAAAGAAGTCAGCAGCTGAGATTGCAGGGTAAGAGCTCAGCAACAGCTGTGAGCTCCATGAAAGAAAATATTTAGGTATGAAATAAAACATTTGCTTATTTCTTTTTTAATTCTGTTTGTTTAAGCAGCCATTATGCCTGTTGAGGGCTCTTACACATCTCAGAGTCGTGGTGTGCTTGATCAAATATGGGCAGAAGCAGGTTTGGTTACAGGATTCGTCAAGACAGGTAGCAGCCGCAGCAGTACAGAAGGTAAAACACAGACATCTGCAGCAGGGAGGAAAGGCACAGTAAAATGTGAGGATCTATGAAGTGCATGCTCTTCTCTTTATCTCTTTTTTCTTTTTCCCCCTTTTTTTTTTTTAATTATTGCATGATTTTGATAGTTTCTAAAACATTTGAGAACTGCCAGTTAGTGCTGAATCTAGATAAATGGCAAGGATTCCTGTGTATCTTAGAACATGTGAGCTGATACGGATTTGATAAGGGTTGCTCTAGCTACAGGCTTTGGGGTGGATGAGGGGTGGTTGCCACCATAAGGGCTAAAGGTTTAGTTCTTTTTCCAGGAAATTTTGGATTGTGGATCCCAACTCATTAGTCATTCCATTGTGGCTCAGTATCACCTTCAGCATGATTCAAGCCACAAATGTGAGTCACTAAGTCTCTTTCCTTTGTTTCATTAGAATCAAGAATTTTTATGTATTTTTATGCATTTTTTTTTTCAATTTTTATTACTTGTACAGACAATTTTTTGTTGGGATGTCAATTCTTCTGTAACAGAATGAGCTAGTCTGTGATGCCACGATGTCTCTTGCTGTTTTACGGTACCTCGCAGTCAGAATGTCAGGACAAATGCTTTCAAAGTTGCATTAAAAAGGATTCTTCAGCTCAGACATAATAGGATAGCCTTGTGCCTAGGTGATGTCAGCATTTTTTGCTATTAGCAATTTTAAGAAGTTTTCTCTTTGTGGTACGAGACAAGCACAGACGACTTTTAGATTTCAGATTATTTGGTTCAAACTGCAGTACCTGGAACTTTTCACACGCTGCACTGCACTCAGCCCACTGTAAAAGCTGATTTTATACAGCTTTATGGGTGATTTTCAAAATGCCTCTTTAATGTCCCCTTATTGCTTATGACTGTTCTACCTTTCCTTGCACCAAGAATACCAAGACTGCTACAGTACCTTGTAGTTAGAATTGGTTCTGTGCCTATACAAAATATTTCTGTATTAGAATAGAATAGAATAGAATAGAATAGAATAGAATAGAATAGAATAGAATAGAATAGAATAGAATAGACCAGACCAGGTTGGAAGAGACCTTCAAGATCATCGTGTCCAACCTATCACCCAACACCACCTAATCAACTAACCCATGTAACCAAGCACCCTGTCAAGTCTCCTCCTGAACACCTCCAGTGACGGCGACTCCACCACCTCCCCAGGCAGTCCATTCCAATGGGCAATCACTCTCTCTGTGTAAAACTTCCTCCTGACCTTCAGCCTGAACTTCCCCTGGCACAGCCTGAGACTGTGTCCTCTTGTTCTGGTGCTGGCTGCCTGGGAGAAGAGACCAACCTCTGCCTGTTTACAACCCCCCTTCAGGTAGTTGTAGACAGCAATAAGGTCACCCCTGAGTCTCCTCCTCTCCAGGCTAAGCAGCCCCAGCTCCCTCAGTCTCTCCTCATAGGGCTTGTGTTCCAAGCCCCTCACTAACTTCGTTGCCCTTCTCTGGACTCGTTCCAGCAAGTCAACCTCCTTCCTAAACTGAGGGGCCCAGAACTGGACACAGTACTCGAGGTGTGGCCTAACCAGTGCAGTGTACAGGGGCAGAATGACCTCCCTGCTCCTGCTGGCCACACTGTTCCTAATGCAGGCCAGGATGCCATTGCAATCCTGCAGCAATTCCCTCAAACTACCTGCACACATGGAGAGCTCTGCATTTGCCTACTTTAGTTCTGTGAGCCTAAACAAAGAATCCTCATCAGTGCTTCTGTATTTCTGCCCAGAATTTCCCAGACGCAAATATGTGTCCACATATCCTTAAAATATTTGAGGTATGCACAGTAAATCCATTACTTTCATAACATGTCAAAAGTACTCATGAACGTGCAGAAGAACTGGACACCACATGCTAAGTAGCTATTATGCCTCCTGGAAAACAGAGACACTGTGAGTGTCAGAACCACCTGGCAGCACAATATACTTCTTTCTGGAGTCATCAGACATAAGGACAGGAACTCTGCTCTTTCCAGAAAAGTGTTCACACACAGCATGCTTGCACAAGTTGCCATACACTTAGGAAGAATAATGTCTCCTTGACATCACTGTGCACTGCATTTTGAGACTGAAGCGCAGCAATAGGAAAACCCTTGGCCAGCTGGAAACCCCCTGGCAATGCAAGATCACACATGTACAGCCTCCCAGCAATCCCCATAGAAACGATGGAGTTACTCTGGCCAGAGTAGGTTGGGATATGACCCAGACACTTTTTCTCTCCAGGGAAGACTTTGGCCTTTGGAATTGGGTGTTACCACAGATCAACAAACAGAACCAACAAAGGGTAGAACATGTATCCGCGTAAGGATAATAACAGGCACACCAAGAAACCCGAGAATGAGTTAAGCCAATCGAAACAAGCAAAGCAAAAATGTCTACATACACAATCAGTTTGGAGAAAGATAATATTTGCAACAGATGTTCAGCTGCTTGTATATTCTCTGCAATTCCAAATTTCAGGAGACAAGCACTCCTCTGGCAATGTTACTGTCCATATTTAATGCAAGGTATCTAGGAAACATGTATGCACTTTAAAATGGTGAGATTCTTGTTGGGGGGCAGGGAAGAAAAGAAACAAAAAATAAAGACTAATGTAGATAAGGTGAAGGCACTGAAATTAGCTCTGTTTATTCTTCTCTACATGTGAATGTTGCGGGTGTGCTTCTTCAGCCTGGACACACTGACATGTACAGACAATCAGGCACATTGAGCCCATCAGCAGGGGATGAGGGAAGAAGCTGAGACAAAGAGGAGATAAATTCAGGGCAGATCTCAGAATGGCAGGAAAGAGTGTGTCAGGAATAGGGATTTTATATCCTGGGAAGAATATTTTGTTCTTTCGGGAGACTCCTACATTATAATCCAAAAATGGGATGTCAGGCATAGAAGGTTTAATTGCTGTGTTCCAGCTCCCCAAAAGTATTGTGCAATACACATTTTTAAAGACTATGTCCCTCACTCTTATTGGGCACCTCCAGTAAAAGCATATGGAGAAGGTTATGTATCTTTCCTGTATTAATATACAGTATGAAGAAATAGCTTTAGAGCTCAGGACACAAATGGAGCTTTAGATTAGCTGTCAACAATGTCATATCCATGTTAATAATGCCCTATTCATGCCTGGAGCTGACAGTCTTTCTTATTTTTATTCACAAATTCCATTTAATAACAGCAATAAGTCACTCTAGACAGTGCATTTCTAAGGGATTTTTGCACTTCTCAGGTGGTTAAAGTCACTTGACCTTCGGCCTCATGCCTTAAAAACTCCCTCAGAGATGTGCTAAATTGCCCAGAAATACATTGCCTGTCATGTCTTGTTGCTTAATTAAGGGCCAACCTAGATGGCCTATAAGGACTGCCCTTAAGTAATTACTAATTGATCTCCTACTCAAGAAAAATTAATAAATTCCACAGCAGCCACACTGTCACATGGCATTTAGTCAAATTCATATTCCTCCAATAGAGAATGAAAAGCACACAGTGAACGGGTGGATTGAGGGCAGAAACATCTTTAGAGTGACTAAGCCTCACTCCTAGGCTTTGTCATGTCTTACTGGCTGTAGCCACTGCTCTCAGGTCTTCTCTTGCTCTGAGACAAAATACATTGCTTGAAAATTAGAGCTTTTAGGAAATATGAAATATCCTTTTTTTTTTTTCCATCTGGATTTACCTTCTTTGAAAGATATTCAATCTTTCTTACAAATATCTAACCAAGGATTCTCAGTAAAAGAGATTGTCACCTGGTGAAAGCAAAACAACTACAGCCTACCAAATTAGCAAGAGGAAATTAATTTCAAAGATTTTTTTCTGAAGAAAGGGGGTGGAATTTAGGTTGGCACAGGAGAGATTCTTACAGATTTTGTTACCCATATTGTTTATCCAAGAGGATGAAACAGTCTTCCTGGACTTCTTGTGTTTTCTGTCTAAAGCTCTAAACAGTACAATAAAATTCTGATATCTTCTAGTTTATAAGATAATAAGAATGTTTGGGGCTGCATCAGAAACCTTGATTATGCATAAGAAGGTGTTTTTAACTGTGAGCAGTATGAATAACTTCTATACAGAGAGAGTGATTGCCCATTGGAATGGGCTGCCCGGGGAGGTAGTGGAGTCGCCGTCATTGGAGGTGTTCAGGAGGAGACTTGACGGTGTGCTTGGTGCCATGGTTTAGTTGTTTAGGTGGGTTGGATTGGTTGATGGGTTGGACACGGTGATCTTGAAGGTCTCTTCCAACCTGGTCTGGTCTCGTCTCTTCTCTTCTCTTCTCTTCTCTTCTCTTCTCTTCTCTTCTCTTCTCTTCTCTTCTCTTCTCTTCTCTTCTCTTCTCCTTCTCTTCTCTTCCCTTCCCTTCCCTTCCCTTCCCTTCCCTTCCCTTCCCTTCCCTTCCCTTCCCTTCCCTTCCCTTCCCTTCCCTTCCCTTCCCTTCCCTTCCCTTCCCTTCCCTTCCCTTCCCTTCCCTTCCCTTCCCTTCCCTTCCCTTCCCTTCCCTTCCCTTCCCTTCCCTTCCCTTCCCTTCCCTTCCCTTCCCTTCCCTTCCCTTCCCTTCCCTTCCCTTCCCTTCCCTTCCCTTCCCTTCCCTTCCCTTCCCTTCCCTTCCCTTCCCTTCCCTTCCCTTCCCTTCCCTTCCCTTCCCTTCCCTTCCCTTCCCTTCCCTTCCCATATGGTGCTCTTAAGAAGTGCATAGATGACAATATTTGTTAACTTCCTAGTGCATTTATAAATTACCCTATCCAAAGATTTTTGCCTACTAGCTTCCCACAACAACACCAGTCATTTACACATCAAAATTACTCAATGTAAAAAAGACCCTCCTCTGAATCATTTCCCTTGAATACAATGAATGAAACTAGGACTGATTAGAGTCAAAGCTAACATCTCTGTTGACCTCAGCGAGGCCAAGGTTTTAGTCCAGTAAACATGAAAAGCACAAAACTATGCAAAATTTGGGAACCACTCTGACACGTTAATTTATGGTACAGGAAGATAAGCCAATCTTTTTGGTGCCTTGTATGAAAAGTTGCAGTGGTTCCATGCTTCAGCTGATGCCTTATGCAGGGCTCCCCCTGACTCCTCTGAAACCACATTAGCAGCATTTACACCGCTGGCAGAGAAACAGGGAATCTGAACTCCGGAAAGACACTCTGATCACCCATGTCACTTATTACATGCTTAACTGTTTTGCCATCTGTATCTTTTAATGTGCTAAACGTTATGGAGTTGATGTGTGTAAAAACATAAATGTTGTGGATAGTTGGGACCTAGCACCTGAATGTACCTTCTTGTCATTATGATTACGTGATTGCTATTATTTGGTTTCAACATACCATATTAACCTTTTTTAAATATCAAGAGACTGATAAATTTAATTACAAACAAACAAACAAAAAGACACACACAGAGAAAAAAAAATCCAACCCACCACACCAAAACAAAACAAAAAAAAAGCCCACACCCACACGGGCATTCCTTAAAAGTGTTTGAAACAGAGATAAAGAGCAAGCTAGGAAGGGCTGCTTGCCCCTACCTGAATCCAACCAAAGGACTGTAAAACACGAATTCAACAGCTGTCCTTTCAAAGAGTCCTCTGGGTACTTTGTTTAAAATTTACATCCTCTCCTATTTCTGCAGTTGATGCAGTTCTGGAGTAATATGTTTGATAAGCTGGCTGCCTGCAAGATGTGTGAACATCTGCAATATAAGCTAATTTTTTTGTGATAGAGTATTTTTGCTGTTACTTGTGGGAGGGAATGAACTTGGGGGGAGGGGGGGGCTTTCAGAACCTTAGAGCTCGACTAGAGGTTAATCACATTAACATCATCTTAACCAAACATCAATATTCATCCTTTGATTTGGTGTAGCAGGTAAGCATTTTGCTTTAAAAGCAAAAAAAAAAAAGGGGGTGTGGGGTGGGAAGAGAACAGTAATGTTGACAATTCTGGTTCCTGGGTGTGCCTAGTTCCTTGCAGCTGAAAAGGCCTTTGCTGTCATCATGTTCTGCAATGATTTTTGTGTTTTTTCTATAACATTTTTCTCCCTACACATGTGGGTTTCATATCCTCTTCATGTTAGTATAGCATGAAGTCTTATGCGGAATTTAGAGGATCTGAACTAACTGTAGCTAAAAGGAACTTTTGGATGAACTGCCTGGGATTTGTTCAGATCTGTTAAAGTAATGGGGGAAAGCACAAAAGGATAAAGAAAAGAAAGGCCTTAATCTTTGTTCCATGAGTGATAAAGCAGCATCACATGGGTGAAAATTGGCCTGACCTTCACCCACATGATGCTGCTTCTGCCTCAGCCACTCTTTCTTTGCTCTGATTAAGTGACGATAGCCTCTTTCTCTGCAAGGAAAAGTCAAAGAACAAAAAGGGGGAAAAAATCCTGTCTTAACTATAAAAGGTTTATTTTTTTAATCACAGTTGGGATCATACAAGCCAGTTTCTAATCTTATTTTTTTTTAAGCTAAAAAAGTACCTTTTTAGAATTTCTTTGGCTCGATTTCTTTAGCCCCCCCGGCCCCGAACCTCGGGGCCTAGATCTTAACTTGCTTCCCTTGAATGTGCTTTGTTGCTCATCTTCACTTTTACGTGATAGCTGTTTGACTTAAATGGGTTGTTCGCCAAAGGATTGCCCCTTGGGGAATGGAAAAACTGGAGGGAGGGAGAGGAAAAGCAGTACTCAGCTGGCTTAAATGGCATGTACAGTATATCTATTGGCAGGGTATTGCCAATGATCCGAGGACACTTCCAGTGCTCAGCCTTTACCACTGGATGCCACACACTGAGTTTTATGTGTTGCGTTATCCATGTCCACATAGACAAGAGAACTTTATACCACGACAGTGTTGTCAGGCAGCTCCTGGCACTGATGTTTCAACAGCAAGATATTTAAAATTTGAGAGAGATATAATAATTCATTCTCCTAATAGTCAACATACTTGGAGAGCTGGTAATATCTTTTAAAAGGAGCCAAATGAAATTAATATCTTCTTTCTCTCTCTCTCTTTTTTCTTTTTTAATGGCTATTACATAACCTATTTTTGGTTACCCTATTGCAACAAGCTCAAAATGTACTTTTAATCAGATGTCAATCTACTAAAAATGACTTCAACTTACAGTTATGTGGTTGTATGCATATATGTATCTGAGTTCCAGTGAATTAATGGCTAATTCTACAGGCTAGCTTCAGTTTCCACTGCTGATTTTTTTTTTCCCTTGGGAGCTAAGAATATATGATGCTGTATAAGATAATGGAATGCCACTGTAATGTGTAATATATGATGCTGTATAAGATAATGGAATGCCACTGTTATGTGTAATGTCTGTCATTGTATTACATAGCTGAGGTAGGGAATGAGGAAAGATAGAGTAGAGTAGAGTAGAGTAGAGTAGAGTAGAGTAGAGTAGAGTAGAGTAGAGTAGAGCAGACCAGGTTGGAAGAGACCTTTGAGATCATCGAGTCCAACCTATCATCCAACACCACCTAATCAACTAAACCATGGCACCAAGCACCCCATCCAGTCTCTTCCTAAACACCTCCAGTGATGGTGACTCCACCACCTCCACGGGCAGCCCATTCCAATGGCCAATCACTCTTTCTGTGAAGAACTTCTTGCTAACATTCAGCCACCACCTCCACGGGCAGCCCATTCCAATGGCCAATCACTCTTTCTGTGAAGAACTTCTTGCTAACATTCAGCCTAAACCTCCCCTCAGCTTACCTGCAAAACACTGAGATCAGACAGGTTGTAGCTGGAAATACTCTGTGTACTGCTTAGATATTCTCTGTTACAAAATGGCAAATTACTTAACAAGTTCACAGTACTTAACTAAAATTGCAATCAAACATGTCAAAACTAGCATGCTCTGTGGAAGTCCAGTGTAACTACTGATGATTAATTAGTGTTGGAAACCAACAAACACTAATTCATTCTGTTTAGAGTTTTAAAGTAGCTACAATTTTGAAGAACATGTTTAAAATAACACTGCTGCTAATTTTGATATGCGACTACAGTTACACTTACAACATGCTTTTCTCTTTGGCAGCGGTTTCAGAAGCATCAACATGAGCTGTTTTCTGTCCTGGAAAGACATTACCTATCTATACATCCTCACATGCACAGCTGGATCGATTGCTGCTTTTTTAATGATATGACTGAACTTTGCAAGACCTGGATTTTGAGTGTGGAGTAATACTGGTCACACCATCTAAGAATATGTTTCCATTTGTTTTCCCAGTAAATTCCACCTTTGTGCCCACAGAGAGTAGCACACAAAATGTAGTGGTTGTAAATATGTTCAGCAACAGTTAGAATTTGGACTCTGATCCAAAGCCCATTGAAGTCAATGAAAAGACTCCTACTGAATTCAGTGTGCTTTGGCTCCAGCACTTGATTCTTTATTTAGAGCTTCTAATGATTATTCAGTGGGAAAGGCAACACTGTGAGCTTTGGGTGCTGCAGTACTATTTTTGTTACTAAAATTAAAATTAAATTTATGAAGAAATAACTTTTTTTGGGGTGGGAAAGGAAATTTGAATTTGTATAGTAAGTTTAAATTATATCTGCTATTTAACACGTAAGTAAATCAACATTTACAAACATTTATTTATAGGGAACAATACACACTTGTATAATACATACAAACACACATTCACATACAGCCTCCATGATTATGGAAATCATACTAAGAAATAAAGATATAAACCAGTAGAGACTGATACAGTGGCCAAAATGGGAGTGTCCAGGAGCATCCACGGTGCTGCGTGGTATCTGTGACACCTACGTGAGACTGGCAAATATGGCAAAGTGTCCGTCATCTATTCTTCTTAATCAGCAGTAGGAGGTCTAGTGGCATCCCCAGACCTTGTCAGATGGCATCAAGGTCCTGGTTTGAAGCAACTGAAGGAAGCTCTTATCAATAATGGATTATCAAGGGTTTGTATATTTTTTCCATAGTCATCTTATAGAACTGTTTTCCAGTGTAAGTCCAACACTTCCAGAATCTGACAAACTGACTGGTTTTAAATTTGTGGTTTCAATCACTATTTCATTAAGAGCGGAGCGGAATGGAATGGAATGGAATGGAATGGAATGGAATGGAATGGAATGGAATGGAATGGAATGGAATGGAATGGAATGGAATAGAATAGGAGACCAGACCAGACCAGCTTGGAAGAGACCTTCAAGATCATCGCATCCAACCTATCATCCAACACCACCTAATCAACTAACCCATGGCACCAAGCATCCCACCAAGTCTCCTCCTAAACACCTCCAATGATGGTGACTCC
This sequence comes from Melanerpes formicivorus, assembly GCF_026170545.1. Taxonomy (NCBI): domain Eukaryota; kingdom Metazoa; phylum Chordata; class Aves; order Piciformes; family Picidae; genus Melanerpes; species Melanerpes formicivorus. The sequence goes on along the minus strand of NW_027142364.1, from coordinate 19,881,814 downwards.
ACCACCTCCCTGGGCAGCACATTCGAATAGGCAGTCACTCTCTCTGTGAAGAATTTCTTCCTACTATCCAGTCTGAACCTCCCCTGGTGCAGCTTGAGACTGTGTCCTCTTGTTCTGGTGCTGGTTGGATTCATGATGGCATTCATGATGACATATAAAATACTGATGCAATAGGCTAAATATAAAAAGAGAGAGCACACTGAAAACCACATTGAAAAAAAACAAACTAAATAAAGGAATCCCTGAATGTGTTTTCACTTAAACCACTAAAAATATGTTTACAATGAAATTTTGGCTCAACTGCCTGACTCTGTCACAGTTTCTCAGTGTTGTGGTATTGTTCTAACATGCCCATAAAAGCTAAAATTTGTCATACATAGTGCCACCCCTACCAGGAGGGGAAGTAGTCTGGTAACTTCACCTGCTCGTTAATGGCTGTTGACAGGGCGAATCTGAAGCCTGCTTTACTATCAGAAGACAGTGAAGACCAGTAGTTGTTTTTACTCAAAAGAGTCTGAACCAGCCATCATATCTTACTGAAAATGCACGTTTCTACATATTAAATTGCCTTACATGCAGCATGCTTTGTAGGACTTTTTCAGCTCATGGCAGCTGCCTCAAACAACCTTGAAAAGCTCTGTTGTGGTCTATTGGGTCACAAAATCAATCCCCCCCTCCACCCCCACCCCCCCCACTTTAAGTGCCAAAGTACTTCATTACAGTGAGTTAGTAACACAATATCCACACCATAATATGCATATTGTGCATGACAAAAGGCGAATAATTTGTAATCTCCATTTAAAATAAAAGCATAAATACCTACTGTACTCAGCAGATCTGAAATGGTCTACCAGTACATATTTAAACAAAAGTCAGTCTGCTTCTGCTCATGTGAGAGACCAAAATGATCTGTAATTTGCTGTGTAACTTGGGGGCAGGGGGGGAGGAAGTGAGATGTATAGCTATTTTTATATTTGGGGTTATTCTTACTTCGTTATTGACAAGTAATCGATAATTAGAATAAACCTTTATTAGAATAAACCAAACCAGGTTGGAAGAGACCTTCAAGATCATCGTGTCCAACCCATCAACCAATCCAACCCACCCAAACAGCTAACCCATGGCACCAAGCACCCCGTCAAGTCTCCTTCTGAACACCTTCAATGACGGCGACTCCACCACCTCCCCGGGCAACCCATTCCATAGCGCAATCACTCTTTCTGTATAGAACTTCTTCCAATGAAACATAGCTTGGGAAATTCACAAGTGAAAATCTAGGTGCAAATGAAAAGGACAAAGGGAAGAATATATATATTAAGTCTATCCCACGTGTCATCTCCCAGTAGGATGTAAATTCAGATTAGGAAGGTTACTCATCCTTCTTGAAGGGCCATTTCTGGTTCTGCCATTCACACCAAGAGTCCCTTCTTCTTGGAGAAGACAGGAACAAGATGTGGAATAACGCTGTGGCTGTCAGAAATTAGAATTAGACTGCTATTATTTCACGGCTATATCTCTTTGCTGCACTAATTCATTCCTTCTAATGCTGCTTAGCCTTTTTTGTGTCATGTTTCCTTCTTATCTTTTTGTAAGAGAAGTTCATTAGATAAAATGAAGTGTTTGTTATCAGGGGGAGAAGAAACCTGTGCAATGTCACCGCCAGTTGTAGGCAATGCTAGTGATTGCTGTGTTGCATGGCCACTGTCCTCTCCTCCTCTCACAGTCTTTCTTTGCAGAGATTTGCTTGCTCTGCCTGCTGTTTCTCACAATTTTTTGTTGATATCATATGTAAATATCATCCTTCCTTCTGTTGGATTTGCCTGGTGGTCCGCATGTAGTATGCATAATATGGAAATCTGTGCTCATTTGCAAAACCTGAAGCTATTGTTCATTGTGTTTTATGAGCCAGAATGGAGGGAAAAAATTGTTCCCAGAATGGTTCGTGTTTAAACTGGCAAAGAAAAATGATTGACGTCTACCATAAGTACTTTTGTCAAAACTTTGGCATGTTACAAGTTTGCAAAACTGTTCTAATGAACAGTGTCCATACTCACCAGATGTGCTCTCAGGACTATGCCAGATACTTGTAAAATCCTGCTGCAGTCTTAATGCCAAATGTGTAAAACACAAACAAGATAGGCTACAAATTCTGCCAGATAAATTTGGTTGGATAAAGAGTTCAGCCTAAAGGGTCAAAGAATGTAAATACTTCTAGGCAGGAGCCTACCCTTTGGCTAGTGTCAGAAAATGCAGATTATTATCTCTGTGTTCAAACACTAAATTGCCTTGTATAAATTTGCAACTTTAATACTGTTGCAGGCAGAAGTAGAAAGTGCTTCATTCAAATAAGGTTTTAACTTTGTACCTGAAAAGTAAATAAGAAAAAAAAAAATAGTACTGAATAGTTATCCTTTTCTTTCCAAATGCCCATTCCTAGCTCAGGAGCAGTATTGTTTACAGGGGGTAGAAGAAGAAGAACTAAAACTGTGTCATGAACACATTTGAGGAAGAATTTCATTCTTAAGACACCAAGACCTTGGCAGAGTTTTTTATCAATGCCTTCCCAGTTTTGAAAGAAAGATTTTCATAGAGCTTGCTAAATTCCCCAGTACACAGTAGATCTGTGCTTATGCCAGTTGCACATCTGCCCTCACTACCTGAACTCAGCAAAGAAGGTAGAGGATGCTAGTGAATGGGATCTTCGTCTAGATTTTTCAGGTATTCAGAGCAGGGAGGCTTTCTCCTCACCCTTGGCATTCAGATATGCATTTATGAACTCCTATTAAGCACCAAGTAAATTATTTTAACTAACTAATTAATCAAATATTTGACACAGTGTCTTCCACAACATCTTTCTAAACTGGAGAGATGCAGATTTGATGAGTGGACTGTTCAGTAGATGGTCATATCCAGAGGGTAGTGGGCAACAGCTTTATGTCCTGATGGAGATTGGTGACAAGTGGTGTCTCTTAAGGGTCTGTATTGGAACCAGTACTGTTTAATATCTTCATCAGTGACATAGACTGCAGCATCAAGCACACCTCAGCAAGTCTGTGGATGACACCAAAGTGAGTGGTGCGGCTGACATGTTGGAGGGATGAGACACCATCCAAAGGGACAAGACACCATCCAAAGGGACCTGGACAAGCTTGACAAGTGCACCCATGTGAACCTCATGAGATTCAACAAGGCCAAGTGCAAGGTCCTCCTCTTGGGTCAGTATCAACACAGGCTGGAGGATGAAGGAATTGAGAGAATTCCTGCAGAGAAGGACTTAGGACTTAGGTAGATGACAAACTGGATCAACAGTATGTACTCACATCCATCGTTATAGCAAGGGCTATAGCAACAGGATGAGGGGCAACAGTTTTCACCTAAAGGAGGGGAGATTTAGACTCTATATAAGGAAGAAAATTTTTTTACTATAAAAGTGGTGAAACATGAGAATAGGTTACCAGAAAAGTGGTGGAAGCTCCATCCCTGGAAACATTCCAGGTAAGGTTGGAAGGGGGACTGAGCAACCTGATCAAGCTAAAGATGTCATTACTCCCTGCAGAAAGGTTAGACTAGATGCCTTTAAAGATCCTTTCCAACTCAAAGCATTCTATGATTCTATGGGTTTGTTAGTTCAATTCTTTTTTGGGGTTGCACTCCTTTCAGGACTGGTATGTTAGTAGCAGAACATCAGGACTTTGCTTCTCTTGGTTCCAGGAAGCAGGTGATACATGTTTGTGGACCCAAGGAAAAGCTGTTACACAAACTGAGGGTCTTTTTATTTCATTTCCCTGAGAAAGTACTGTAAAATTTAACTTGATTATTACCACTTATCAACCTCTCACCAATCATCTAAACACAGATTTTAGATCTGTGTTTAGATACCTGCTTGAATGGTCTCAAAAACTGGCCCAAGAAAATATACATATAAAATATACATATATTATTTAGTGATATTTGTTTGCAGTGATTACTCGCCCATTGTCCTTCAAAAAGTAAAACTAAAGCTCATGGTTTTTATTATGGAGACTCTCTCCTATACCACCTGCCATAATGCTGGTCAAGAAGTGTCCCTGTTCCCTCTCCAGAACTGTTGCTGTACATTTTCAGAATGTAAGTGAATAAAAAAACCCAGAGCTTATTGGGTTGTGTGTCAAAATTACAAGCACAGAGGCTGGTATATATGCATGCTAATCATTTCTAGTTAAGCATGAAGTTAATTTACAGAAGAAGATTTACATTATTTTAATGGCATTCTCTACAAATAAGATTCAATTATTTCAGTTTGGTCTTGATGCCTTTTATGTTTTGCTTGTTTTGAAATGTGTATTAATTTGCTTTATCAATAATATGAAAAACTAATGGAGCTCTTATTAAGGTTAAAAACACCTCAGAGAAGTCATCACTTGACAGCTTTTGTTTTATTGCTATCATTACAATGAAGTTGTCATCACTGGCAAAATAATTGCTTTCTTTCTACCCTGGAATGTTGCTTTCCTGCTCTTGTTTCTGGAAAGGAGCATTTGGAATCTGTCCTTCAGAGCTCCATGGAAGCACTAGCAGAACAGCGCAGAGGTATGAATGCTACCCATGTGTCCTCCACGCCTGCATTTCTGGGACACTCCAGCTTCCTCCTCAGCACCAGAACACGCAGACACATACACACTATATGAGCTCCTGGGTCACCAGGACAGCTCTGCTAGGCACTCACCACCCCCCTGCACACTGTGACTCTTCTTGCCCTGGTACTAACCCTGACTGTCCTTGGCCCGATCTCTTCCAGAGCTCAGGTGGACTCACTGGGCAAAACAGCATGATGAGTCTCATGATGTTTCTTTTGAGAGGTCTAATCCTTCAGACTTCACAAAAGCAATTTTCCTGTTTATTTCAACAGAAGTTGTATCTGAAGACAAATGGCAGGATAATACCTGCTTGAAATATAAGTGAACAGCAGCATCAGATCAAGTGAGTAGTAAGAAGAGACTGGAAAGAAAATGATGATGGAGCAAAAATATCCCAGCATCTCCAACCTTTTCATCTCAGATTGTTTGTTTAACAATGAAGAGGGTGTCTCTTTGGTTAATGCAATTTAGTGTTAATTCTTCAGAGAGGAGAAAGGGCCCTTTCACAGCTGTATCAACAGTATCTACTCTCTTTTTTAAAAAAATAAATAATAATAGCAGCTGACTTGACATGTCAAGCATCACATATTTGGCCATGAGAGCAAAGTATGAGCTGTGCTGGCCGATAGCACAGACTTGGAACAACGCCACTGAAAACTGGCCTGTAAACTGATGCTACCTTATTTTTTGGATTTTAGGAAGGCTAGCTGAGATTTAACAGCAATGAAGAACTACCACATTCCTGATAGATATTTATTTTCTTGTTACATGAGATCCGTGCATGAAGAGGAAAAGAGTAAATGAACATCAGGTTTACATCATCGCTGATAGGAGAATGATTGATCGCCCATTAAATCACATACAGAGCTGGTAACAGCACACGAGGTAGTGTTAAAGTAAAATGTTTGGTATTCTTTACTCTAATTAAACATGGAAATAATATGATGCAGTCTGTATTGTAAATGTTATTGCAGATTATAGACCTAGAGGAGAGGTGTTATGCCACCTTTATAGCCTCCAGTTCCTGGAGACTGTGACTTAGAGTTGCCTCAGGGCTGCCCTAAATTACACCAGTTGGTAATGACTCCCAAAAGGCTGCTATGCATCCAGTGGTTGCTGGAGTGTAAAGTGCTTTGGCTATGCCAGCAGCCCATCATTTCACAATGGAGGCTGAGAGCAGCTGGCATAGTGCTTGGAGGAAATCCCCAAGTAGTGGTTTAAGACATTTCTCTAACACTTTTTGTCATGAGAGTGATATAAAATAAAGGCCAGATTTCACAAACACACAGGGGCTTTTTCTTTTTTTATTTAAGCATCTGTAGCCATGGGTTGATAAACTTGGAGATGAGGTTTTCTATAGGATTTCAGAGCAGGTATCAACCTAATGTTCCTTCAGCTTGGCAATATTCCAGAGCTCTGTCCTAGCCTCAATTCCCTGCTCAGTAGCACTGCCTGTGCTGTGCAGCACCGCTGGTTGTCAAAGGCATACTCCTGATTTACATCTGTGTTAGCAAAAGGAGAACTAGACTCACCCCTACACATGCAAGTTTCTCAGTTTGAGCTCATGGTCTAACCTTCACTGAAGCTGCTAACGCTGCCAGCTGAGTTCATGCATCTAGAAGATCTTTTGAGCACATGTAAATCTAGCTCCTCCAAAAGCTCAGCCAGTTCAGGCAGAGTGATGTATACACTGGGCTTTATGTACAGGGTATGGATGGGCCCAGCCATTCTTACACAAATATCTCCAAAATCAGCCATTAAATTGTTATTCAGTATTGGCAATTTGGGACATTTGGATTTCATGTATCTTCCAGAAGCTCAAGTCAACATCTTGAAGACAATATTGGCTGTTGGCAGTAGAGATTCACGACTCACAAACTAAGCTAATGAAGTCCAAAACTCATGACAATGTTTTCAAACCTCGGAGGCAACAAGCCACCATTTATGATCTCACTAAGATTTCTATGAAACACAGGGGGAAATAAAGTAATTGACAGACCTTCTGGGCATCTATAGAAAGGACTGGTGTAGTTCTCACACAGTTATCAGTTCTCTATCAAAGCTCTCTTAAAAGAAAATAAAAGGTCCATGATGCCAAACAACATCAATGAGGAAGTCAATTTTCTGGATAGGTGAAATGTTCCTGGATGTGAACTCATAAAAGACTGACTTTCGTTTAAGTGGAGAAAGATGAGTGTGCATGCAAGGACTGAACTGTAACCTTCCTAAAGGGGAGCAAAATGTAACATCCCCCTTCCACTAAGTCTCTCCTTTGAGCTAGTTCTGGCTAGCAGATCTCTATGGTGGCAAAGAGTCAAAAGGAGAAGGGATACATGAGGTAGCATCAAATTTGTCTGTTCTCTAACTGTACATCCTTCTGTGAAAAGAGAGAGCACTTCTGCCTTCTTCAGTGTCCTGTATACATTAACAGGATAGAATCCCAAAAGAAATTGAGGAAAGGGGATTAGAAGACCATAGAAAGAATCATAATAAAGTGGTGAGAGAGAGAAATCATCTGGCCCATTATTTTGCCTGAAAGCAGGGTGTACGTCAGCTAAGTAAATTCTGATAGCCTTCTGTCACTCTATTTTCTTAATTATTCAATGATTTTTGGTAGTGGTAGCACCTGATACTATACTCTAAGCAATCCATTCTAGTGTTTAACTACTATTTCTGATATAATTAAGCTAGAACTAACATAAGCCAAATACAGGAAGTCCATCACAGCCTTAATATGCTTCTTCCATTCACTGGATTGTTTCTGGAGTTTGGAAAGAAGCCTAACTTTCATTTTTTTAGTGGCTTGTACCCGGGCCCAAAGTTCTGGTCTCTTTAGCAAACCTAGCTTAACTCCTTAGAAGCAAAGATTTGGCTCCACATTTCTGCTGAAGCTGGAATACAGTACTTAAAGACAGGAAGCTCTCTTTCTATAATGTAAAACCAACAGATTTTTGTCTCCTATGTACTTTTAAAATTTGTTCTTGAAGGCAGAAAGACAGGGATGGATAAATATGTAATTAAAGAGAGCTGAAGCAGGGACAATAATGAACAAATACCACTATTTTTGTCATACTTCTTGAAGAAAGCTGAGGTGGAGGTGTAGAAAATCAGTTACAGTGATGCACTTCACTTAGCATGGGAGTTCATGCAGTGCAAAGAGCTTAATGTGTGCAGCTGAGCTGGGCCTAATGGACATCAGTTGTTATCTGTGGAAATGGAGTATGTTAGAAGCAGTCTGGCTACTGTACCCATCTGTGATGGCTAGTGGGATTTTTGACGAGCGAGTGACCTTTTCTTACTCATTTTGCTCAATTTTCTCCCAATGAAAGCCATCATCTGACTGGTCCACCCATCTCTGTATTGTGCAGTCTAAACCCATTGGTGAGGGTTTATTGAGATGGAGGAGGGAGAAGGGAAGTCTGCAAGCATAAAGCTGTGGCTGGCAAGCGAGGGGAGCTGCTGAAAGTCCTATGCACTCAAGCAGCACCCACAGTTTAAAATAGCTTTTAAAATAGCTATTAAATTGGTTTTGTAATAGTTTTTTTTAGTAGCTTTTATAGTTATATGTATGCATATATACATATAGAACATTCTACCTTTTCTTTTTTCCCCTCCCAAGCAGCTAGAAACTTCAGTAGATCTGTTAACAGGTTAGAAGAGACCTTTACATGCTGTCTTACACTACACAGAGTGAAAAACCATTTCACATTGTGCCTCTCATCTCTACTTGTCCCACAATAGTACCATGCATATTGCAGTCAAATCCACAGGAGATTAACCCCACCAATACACCACCAACTGCTGTAGCTTTTGCTAGCTTTGCAGACTGTTTTATAGTTAATACCCCCCAGCACCTTCATGGCCCTTTTAGGACACCAAGCATAGGGAAACAGATCTTGTTCTCATTAGAAGTAGGGACTTCTGGGGCTCTGCCCTACCCGAGAAGGTTTGAAAGTGGGGAAACAGACTCCTTATATTTTTTTTTTTCACCCCATTGTGCATATATATAAAGGTCAAACAGAATGTAATTTATTTCTATGGAGGCACGAGCAGTTTTACAGACCTGTCTCTTGAAACAAACATTCTACTTAGAAAGAAACTGCAAAATCTACTGTAATTCATTGTAAACTTGCTGTTTCTTAAGGAAAACAATTATATCCCTGATCTAAATTGATCCAGTTTAATAGGAATCATGTTTATTAACTATATGCTTATAAAGCTCCTGGCTCATGAGGAGGTTATCAGTAACTTATCATGGAAGTTCACACAGTGAGAACTTGTTACCTGTTACTGCTGTTCCTTGCCTGTTTACACAAAAAGTCAGGCTCTCCATCACAACAATGGGAACTTTACAGGAATGTTGCTGACTCCATTTTCATTGCACAGCAAATTGCTGCTCTGCGAGGTTTAAGTACGGATAGATGGATGGATTCAAAGTCACAAATACCAAGTGGCATTCCTCCATAGAGTTGCAACAGAGGTGAAGTAGCCTGATAGCTCTGGCTTTCAAAATCTTGACAAGATGCTAGCATTTTGATCAAACATGGAAAAAAAAACAACAACAAACAAATACCACTTTTTCCAGACCATTTAGAACAAAATATTGTTTACTTTTTCTTTTCTTATATATATATATATATATATATATATATATATATACATTTATACATACATATATATGTATATATACACACATACATATACACACACACACACATATATATAAAAATTGTGGGTTTCTTATCAAATAAGATCAGCTTCAATCTTAGTTAGGTCAACATTTGATGTTATAAATGCATGAGTGTCTTTAACAAAAGGCAGATTATTTTTCAATTACATTCTGCTCCATTCTATAGAAGAAAAAAGGATTCTATAACGTTGAAGTTCTACCAACAAAACTCACCGTGACTGCAGTTTTAATGGCATACAACCATGTGGAATACTTACAGTAGACTGAATCCAGACTTAGGTGAGGGGGATGAAGAAGATCCAGGAGGTGAATTTCAAGTCTTGGGGTTTAGAGACAGCCCTTTTCAACAGGCACAAGTAAGCAGCATTTAATCGGATAGGTTGTTTCCATCAGGAGGGAAGATCTGTGTTTGGAAATGCTCATTTTGGGGTGGGACGACACATGACACAACATTTTGAGGGGATTGTGAGAAAAATGTTTGCCAGCCTGAGTGAAGGAAAGATGCTGTTTATTTTCCCAGGAGTCCTGCAAAAGGCTGCTTGGAAAGTGCAGTGATTTTTTGACAAATTGTCAAAATCTTTGAGGTGGCTCTGACGCTGTCAGAGCATTTTTCTCTCACCTCACAGAAAGCTTTTCAACTCCTCCTATCTTAAAAATCCTAACAGTAAAAAATCATCAGGTATTCTTTTGCTATTTTAAATGGCTATTGTTCCACTGCATTTAATCATTAAAGAACCAGAAGGGACACATTTCACTGAAAAATGTTCATCTGACCCTCCGTAAACAGCAACTTGAAGCATTTTAACAGGCTCCTCAAACTGGGCAGAAACGAAGCAGCATCTTGTTTGAAGTACACTTTCATATTGTATTGTTTATGTTGATCGCTGAAGTTCTTTGCTGTACATTGTTATTTATGACAATTGAGTGTCGAACATCTTCGATTCAACAAAGTGCTTTCATTCTACAGCACGGGAATAAAGCAATCAAAGCTGAGGTGACTTGACTGATTTCGTTTAGAAGGTGGATTCCAGCAGGCGTATTAGCATTGAAGTAGAAGGGAGGGGGAGGGAAAGGATGGAGCAGGTAACTAAGGGATACAAATTAAAAAGGATGAGAAATCCGGGAAAGAATCCTGCTGACAGTGGGGACTATATGAGAAATTTGCCAGAGTCACTAAAGCCATGGGAAGAAATTGCAGGAATCCATCCAAACAGAAAGGCAAGAATTCTGTACAGAAGTTTCATTACTTTTTGGGCTGCTTTTGTTTCTGGGGAACATGCAAGAAAACATCGATGCTTCAAGCCTCTTGGCCCCCAAGCCAAAATATATGCATGTTTGTAAAATACTTTCATTGTGTTTCCTACGCTATTTCAAAGTTAAAAACCAAACCACATAATGCTTGTTATAAATGTAAAATGAGTCAAATGCCAAAGCAATCAGGGTTAATGTGGCATTACAATGAAAAATAAATAACTAGAAATAGTATGGGGTTGTACCAGTAGTAGCAGGCCTGTCCCCTGCCTCAGTTCTTAAAAACATCCTGAGTGTGGTTGCACTGAGATATTGCCTAAACATTATATATTTGTGTTTATATATATATGTATATATATATATATGAAAATATAATTATCCAAAATATATCAACCCAGGTATTAGATATATAAAGAAATTAATGAATCAAACCCTTAGTGCTGATTTTATGGGAAATGTAAAAAAGGAAAAATGAACTGCTCTTTTCAAAACCAGGTTTAAAGTTTCTATTTGGCTAGAAGTGAGTGCAGGAGAAGAATTCAAGGTCTAAGGAAATCTGTTTTCTAACTATTCTAGGAAGGCTTTAAGGGACTGAAACAGGTTTAGAAACTCTAATAAGCATTATGCATTTCTAGTGCAGCTGGGGAAGGCATTTATAATTATGATTCTGAGGGTGTTGTTTGGGGTTTTTTTACATTTATTCTGTCTCATGTTTCTATTTACTCCATGAGGTGCTGATTTTGAAGACAAAGCAGCTAGCTTAATTTGATTTTAGAGACATTTTCCATAGCTCATCCAAGGGCTAAGGTCCTATAACTGCAAGCAGAATCCTGACTAGCCCTAGTGCTTGTTACCAGGTTATAGAATAGAATAGAATAGAATAGAATAGAATAGAATAGAATAGAATAGAATAGAATAGAATAGAATAGAATAGAATAGACCAGGTTGGAAGAGACCTTCAAGATCATCGCGTCCAACCTATCACCCAACACCGCCTAATCAACTAACCCATGTAACCAAGCACCCTGTCAAGTCTCCTTTTCTTGAAGACTCTCATTAGACTTTCTGGTTTTAGCCATGTTCAGCAATTCTTTTTCAGCAGTATTCCAGTCAAAGGTCTGTACTACAATTAATATTTTTCTTCCTGGTGTAATGCTATTATATCTGGTAACATCTTCAACTTGTGGTTTGACAGAGGTTTTTAGTCAGGATGAATTAAGCACTGTATGCCTCCTCTGCCTGTTCTCCCTTCAAGACTTTGGCTCTCTGCTATTAGTTCCTCTCAGGCTGTTTTCTTTTTATTTGCCTTATTAGTAGGTAGGTCAGTAGCTGATGCCACCTACTGTGGGCATCTAAAGGCTTTTCTTTTGTTTCCTTTTTTCCTAAAGCTTGAGAAGCTGCCACTTGCTTTAGTAGTGATTCTCAAAAGATATTAAAAAATCATTTAAATCTCTTTTTGTTAGAAAAAAACATACACTGCACTTTCTTTTACAGATATGTATACACCTTTCTTTATAAGCATGTACAGCTCCAATGCCCCATCCAAATATCTTAAGGTGACAAAAGTAACTACAAATCTGAATGTGTTACAGTTATATGACATATTAATTAACATCCTTCCATTTTCAGAGCCTTGGCTGCATTAAGACACAGGGACAATTTGACATCCATATCAGATCTGCATTAGCTCCCTAGAGAATTTTTTCCAAGGTAATATTGTACTTCTGGGTCTTGCCTAGCTGTAGAGGAGTGCAAGGCAGTTGTATATGTGTTCATGGGTGCACATCTCAGTAGGAGCAAATAAACTGTTGTAAAAATAAAAGCTATTAGTATGGAGGGGGGAAATGATTAGCATTACATCTGCTGTCAAATGTTGGAATGATCATGCAGGTCTGCATGTGCCTTTTTACTTACACTCTAAGGTAACTAAGCCTTATGTGATGTTCTCACCCACTGTTGTCTTTAATGCTCTCACCTCATTTTATCCTTCCCCTTCAGTCAATCACTGCCTTTGAGAATGGTCCCACTAATGCTCTTTTTCTGTTGCATCTTTTTCCCTACAAGCTACTACCTTTTAGCATCCTCTGAGTTTAAATTTGAACCTCTCTTGCCTAGCTGGCTTTCTTCTGCTCCTGGGCACACTATGCAGGTATTAATGTTTGTAGAGGCCATTTGTTGCTATGCTTACTTTTTTGAGTTATTGCCCTGAATCAACCCTCTCCTATGCCATATTCTTTAGTCAAGCAACTAGCTTCTTTGATTCTGTGGTAGCTCCTGTTTTGTCTGTTCTTATACCTAGTTTCTACCAGCTGACATTGCTCCAGTGCCTGTGTTGATACAGATGTGTCTACAGAGTAGAATGTTGCAGATTTAAGTACTTTGCAATGTACATCACACATTCATCTTCTCTGCTATTTAGAAGGAGGTTATTGCCTCCAAATAGTTAGTAATACTAAATCTTTACCAACATATCGATCTCTGAAGCTCATAGGTTTCTGAGCTCAAATTGGTGATGCAAAATCTAGGGTAGGAGGTATCAAGGTGGCAATTAAAAATAAAATACAAGGAAAAAATATGTTAGTGAGAATAGCTCCATGAGCTGAATTTGGTTGGATTTGTAGAATGATTGTGGCCATTTGAAGTCTGTATGATCATGCTCATTTTTCTGGTTTTCTTGTACCCCAAGCTCTGGAAAACAGCTGCACCATTCGGTATAGATGCCCAGTGGTGTGTGGCCTCTGGGAGGCTTTCACAGTCATAACCACCTGCTCTGTATGTCAAGCATACCTAGCCAAGCAGCTACCCTGCTGCACTACCAAACCATCTGCAGGAAGCTATTGTTTATTCGGCAAAGCCAAGCCTACAGCACAAAATAATGCTCAGACAAATCAAAGAAGTATGCATATTCAAAGCAATACTAGTAGGCAAGAACTACATCTGCACAGAAATTGGAAAGGAATAGTGCATCCCTTTCTAATATAACACAAATCAATTCCTGTAATAGCTTGTTTACAAGGCACCATTCACCTTTCCCTACCTAAGTGTAGCTTGCATTCAAAATGGATGGCTGCAGAACCACCACAGTTGTAAGTACACCCTTATAAACAAAATTGCTTCAGCCTGCAGAGGGTTTTGGGGCAATATATACCCATAAATGTGCAAGATATACTTGTATATGTAAACAGAGGCATAAGCACAGATGCAGGCAACTCAGTTGCAATGTAGTGAAATTAGAACTCCTGTCCTGACTGTGTTTTATTTCTCTACAAACAGAGATTTTAGGATCTTCCCATTTTATGTCTCCTGTATGAAGCAGCCACAAAAATGATTAGGGAAGTGGAACATCTCCCTTTATGAGGAGAGACTGAGGGAGCAGGGGCTCTTTAGCTTGGAGGAGACTAAGTGGTGACCTCGTTGATGTTTATAAATATGTAAAGGGTAAGTGCCAAGAGGATGGAGACAGGCTCTGTTTGGTGATGCCCAATGACAGGAAAAGAGGCAATGGGTGGAAGTTGAGGCATAAGAAGTTCCATGAAAACAGGAGGAAAAATTGTTCCACTGTGAGAGTGACAGAACACTGGAACAGGATGACCAGGGGATTGTGGAGTCTCCCTCTAAAACTGCCTGGATGCATTCTTGTGTGACCTGGGATAGGTGATCCTGCTCTGGCAGGGGGGTTGGACTGGATAATCTTTCAGGGTCCCTTCCAGTCCCTAACATTCTGTGATTCTGTGAAACTTTTTTTATTGTTGCTGTTCCTTTATCATCTCTTCTTAGAGTAAATATAACATTTATGTATTTTTGAACATACGAGTAGCCAACTTTCTTTTTTTCCTTCCTTCCTTCCTTCCTTCCTTCCTTCCTTCCTTCCTTCCTTCCTTCTTTCCTTCCTTCCTTCCTTCCTTCCTTCCTTCCTTCCTTCCTTCCTTCTTTCTTTCTTTCTCTTTCTTTCTTTCTTTCTTTCTTTCTTTCTTTCTTTCTTTCTTTCTTTCTTTCTTTCTTTCTTTCTTTCTTTCTCTCTTTCTCTCTTTCTCTCTTTCTCTCTTTCTCTCTTTCTCTCTTTCTCTCTTTCTCTCTTTCTCTTTCTTCTTCTCTTTCTTTCTTTCTTTCTTTCTCTCTTTCTTTCTTTCTTTCTTTCTTTCTTTCTTTCTTTCTTTCTTTCTTTCTTTCTTTCCTTCTTTCCTTCTTTCTTTCTTTCTTTCTTTCTTTCTTTCTTTCTTTCTTTCTTTCTTTCTTTCTTTCTTTCTTTCTTTCTTTCCTTTCTTTCTTTCTTTCTTTCTTTCTTTCTTTCTTTCTTTCTTTCTTTCTTTCTTTCTTTCCTTCTTTCCTTCTTTCTTTCCTTCTTTCTCTTTCTTTCTTTCCTTCTTTCCTTCTTTCCGTCTTTCTTTTTTTAATGCAGTGTCTGGTCTCCCCACTACTCACAAACATAACAGTTCAGATTTCTCTTTTAGTGCCTTGCATATGCCTTTAATGTTTTTCCTTGAAATGAAATCAAGAATGAAAACTCTCCAAGCAGTGAATCAGTTTTGACATGTTGAAGCTTTCACTTTAGGGACTGTATTTGTAGAACTATTTCTCCCTAATCCACTTCATATGAATTTTGCTAAAATTATTATGTTCCATTTACTAATGAATGGAATACTCATCTTTTAAAAAGCATTTATGAAACAAGATTTTATGTTCTACTGATTCTCAATTTTCCATGAGGTCCTTCTTTTGGCTTTTGGAAACCTTGTCTTCTGGCTTTTGGAAACCTTGTCTTCTGGCTTCCAACAAAGTTCTTAAGTGTCTAAGTAGTTGCTGATGGTTGAAATTGAGAATCCAAAATCCTCATTTAGAGAGCTCTACTCACAAATTCTGAGCACCAACAGGCACCTTATAATTTTCAATGTGGTATTCATGTCAAGAAGAGACTGGTGCTTGTTGTGACAATAGGTAGGAGATTGAGTTGAAATGCAGAGAGCAGAGAAGTTGTGTATCTGATTCACTCTGAAAAGCTGACTCGGTAAAAAGGAAATTTAACTTGCACATTTCTCTTCTGGCTTATCTCTTTTGGTAAGAAACACTAAAGGCTACTATCTGCTTTCTAACAGTACAGCAATCATTTGGACAGTAGATGTTTTCCCTTCTCGGTTTTGTAATCTTGAGAGTTACTATTGCCAGATTCTGCCTTCTTGCATTGCCTTTGATGCTGGTGCTAGAAAAAAGCAACCACAACATGTTTCATTTTAGTCTCTTATAAAGGAGAAAATCACTTTAAATTATTTCTTTGTTTTCATTAATAAGCTTCACACTCTCTTTAAAAGTCTTTAGCAAAGCAACCAATAAGGAAGAAGAGACTGCAAGATTTAGACTGTAATGAGAATTGGTTGTTTGTGGTATTTCTTGTTCTGCCATAATCCATTGTCAGAAGAATGTGTATTTCTGTGCCTAGAATCACAAAGTATCATATTTACATTACTCATGTAGGCTTTGAATTGGATAAGTCAGATGAACAGTTTTAAATGTGCACATTTGATTTTGTTGGCCATTTTCCCCTCTGTTTATAGACAGCACTGATTTTTAGGCAAGAGTTCAACAGCCAGCTGCCCAAATGAAAGAATAATTACACGATCAAAATAGTGCATATTGCTACTGTGGTAGTTATTAGCGTTTGTGATACCTTTTTCTCAGGGCAGAGCAGAAAGTGGCAGAACAGAAATCTTGTTACAAAAAATAACAATAAAAAAGGGAAATGGTATGAATGCAGCTGCTTGCTTTATAATCTCCAGAAAGTAATGTCAGAGTCTTCTTCAGGGGCTGTAATGAAATTATCATTGAAGAGGTAGTGTATTCTTCTGCTAGTCACAAAGGTACTGTACAGAGCAATCCCTACTCTTAAGAGATGGCTATTCCGTTAGACCAATAGGAACTGATCACGAGGGTCCCACTATTGCTGAGATGGGGTCATGTAGAGTGGAAATATGAGCTCTGTAACCCTTGACCCCTTTCCCTCTTTATTTCGATTCTTCTAACAATGCATGGTTGGCAGACAAAAACAATGGAAAGTTCCAATCTCTTTTGTTTGGCTTGGGAAAAACTCAAGCCAGCTCAGTTTTGTTTTTACCTAAAAGTATGTCTGGGTTTCAATTAAAAGGAACTACTTTAAGTTTGCTAGTCTGCAAAATTTTGAGAAAAGCCATTGTTGCCCATCCATGATCTAAGCAGCAAGATACAGATTCTCCGTGTGTCACAGTAAAAACTCTTTCTTAGTTCTAACCATGCAGACTGAGAAAGGAGGGCCTGCTAGCAAACCAGATCATTTATAAACCACATACTCATTCATGTCTACTTATTAAACCACTACTTTTAAAACAGTTCACAATATTTTATCAAATCTATGTCAAGGAAATACTAGCAGAAGGAGGAACCACAAATAACACAGTTGCAACTTGGAAGCTTAGCAGGTGATGCCCTCACCATCCCTTACAGAAGTGCTGTGTGTTTTATTGTAATGGGAGGTTTGATTATCTGAAAAGGCAAAAGTAGTTGATTCAGGACTCCTAAAAAAAATATTGAATTTATATTATAAATTGACACTAATGACATCTGTTTCTGATCTGCTCAGTCTTGTGCATGCATGCACTTGTTTTGCAGGACTGGACTTGTAGAAACAAACTTTTAACTTCATATTTTCCTTAGTTTAAGGTTTGGTAAAACTTCTATCTTCTTGATAGCACACCTAGCTGTGTGAAACAGTGATTGCTCTTACAAGCATTTCCTTACATTAGGCTGGTAAAGAATTGGTCCCTGCTAGCTCACTGAGATTCCCTGCATTCGAAAGAACTTTGCACGGCATAGCTAAATTCAGCTGTCAGTAGCTTCTAGTGTAAAATCTATAGTAAACGCATTCATTGTAAATCATCTGCAAAGAACTGTGTTAATGGATGCAGATTTGTCCAACACAGTGGATATGATTGAATAAGGAGAAAATACAATTATCCTGTTGAAACATTCATAATTATTATAAGGTCAGCAGTTTATCTTTGCTCTGTTTTCTTGTTTACAACTTATGCCTTTGGGTCAATCCCCAGGCTAATGACCCATGTTAAGTAGACACCTTCTTAAACACAGGTCTCTGCCAGAGGAAATAGAAGAAGATCCTTCCTATGAAAAGTGTGAAGTGTTCCTTTTACGCAGAATACAATCAACTGAACCACCAAGCAGCAGAGAAGAATCAGTTGAAGGACTGATAATTACAGTTTTTGAAGGAACACAACTGAATAATTCCAAAGAGTTTTAATTATGCACTTCCAACAAGTACATTTGCTAAATAGTCAGCCTTTACCTGTTAGGGATAGCTATGTAAACCAAATTCCTTTCCAAATTTTAGAGTACAATTCTTTTTTTCTTTTTCTTTTATTTTCTCCTACTGTTTGCTTGCAGGAAAATTTACCTTTGCCTTGTGTCATCCTTTAACCCTAAAATTAAGAATTCTTCTAGAACTCAATGAATTTTTGCAGTTCAAAACAAGCCCTTAGGATTTACTTTGCAATATCACTCTGTGTGTCCTGAGTTACATTGACAGAAAGGAATTTCTAAGATGTAGCTCTGTGGAAAAAGTCACTAAAAAAAAAGAGAAAGTTTCAGAGTGAATTATGAACCACTTCTAGTTCACTTTTGTTCCTGGAGTACCAATAATATAATGTATATAAAATTAAAAATAAATATTTACAGTAAGGATTCCTAAACTTGGGATTGCTAAGAGTTGTTTCAGTCTCAAGATCAGCCTAACATGATAAGGATGTGATGGCTAGACCCAGACTGGATGAAAAGGCTTGCTCTTATTAATAAGAGAAGGCATATAACTTGTTGGTCATTGCCAACCACTTGACCAGCTGGAGGAAAGAAAACAGTGTTCTCATTAATAATAGAGCAAAATGAAAGAGAAGGTGGTATGGCCCAAATTCTCTATGGGTGCTGGAAAGAAATATTTGTTACCTTTTCCACACAAAATTGATATACAGAAACAAAATATCCCTCAGTTAGGCAGTTTGCCCAGGCAGACCCATGGTTCTTGTCCAGATAGGTACCATTAAGGAATTAAATTCCTTTATAACGTACAGTTCTATAGATTATCATATTGTTGACACCCAGCAGCTTGATCAAAGCCCACACATTCATATCCTGGGGTAGTTTTAAATTCCAAATTTAAGGAGACTGTGTACCAAATTGTGTTTCTAGATGTGTGCTTAGCTTACACTCTCTTTTATGACAACTGTGGGTATGCCTCTCAAGGCAGAATTTAACCTCGTGTATGGTTTTGATTCACCCTGTATTCCTTTAATGTTCAGAATCTTAAAGATTATTTGGATATAATACATGAAAGGAAAGACAATATATGAAAAAGGATGGAGAACAATTATTCTCTGTTTCAAGGGTGAATCGCCTTAAGTGAACAGAAATCAGTCACAGGAGGCTGCTTGCTTCACTTATTTTTCTAACTGCTCTAGGCAAATAAAGATTAAGCCATTCTTTTATCAGGCAGGCCCTTTCCCCAGTATAAAGACATAATCAATCTAAATTGAAGGCAACTAAGAGATGCAC
Source organism: Melanerpes formicivorus (assembly GCF_026170545.1). Lineage (NCBI taxonomy): Eukaryota > Metazoa > Chordata > Aves > Piciformes > Picidae > Melanerpes > Melanerpes formicivorus. The sequence goes on along the minus strand of NW_027142364.1, from coordinate 19,862,671 downwards.
AGAAGGTTTTTTGGGGGCAAGTTTTGGCTGTATAATGACATGAAGTGTAAGGGTAATTTTTATTTATATTTTACTCCAGCATTTTCAACAGAAATTGAGGTCAAAGATAAACACCTGAAACGAGGGTTTCCAGGGTTTGTAATATTTTGCTGAAGAGCTGATAAAGGAGCACTGCATGTCCCCCTTAGACATTTCTATAGAGAAATTCATGGTTGCAAAACGTGGATAGCTAGAACACGAGACCCGCTTCGTTTCTCATCACAAGATCAAATCAGGGTGCATAAAAATAATTTGGTTGCGTTGAGCCACTGCAAATCTTGGTAAAATTGAATTCTGTTTCCCTCTTTGGGAAATCTCAAGCAAGTCATGATTCAGAAAGAAGGCCAAATATTCAGTTAACCTGGGTGTTCAGCAAAGACTTAAAAGGCTAAATCTTGTTTTTAGACATGCCTACACAAGTTCAGCATTTTGATAATAGGAAGCACATCTTACCCAAGAAGCTCAGATATTTTTTTGCTGCAAACCCAAAACTTCACTTATTGAGCTATTTCCAAGCCCAACTCAGAATCACATTCATCCCAGTTTGCTCATAATAGAAATGACAAAAATAAAATCTTGTTCTGAACTCAGGGAAAAGTGTGGGTTTGCTCAACCTCTCATGATCAGGCTAAAAGAGAACAAAGACAAACTACCCATAGTCTCAGATTTAAAAAAGAAAACGTGGCTCCTCTGCCACTTTTCTGGTACTTCTTGTGGTGAGCAGAGTTTTGCTGAATCCTAGTTGTGTGTATTTCTGAAACTGGGGTATGAAACCAAGAATGCCCCTTGGATCTTAAAAGGCTTTATGAGTCCTGTCAGATCAATTCCTATTGACAGGAAGGAGGCACAGAAAGAGGAACGGTGCAGAACGCAGCAGCCACTGCACTCAGTAAATCACCAGGTAAGAAGCAACACTTAGAAGGGCTCATGAATTTTAGTCTTGTGTGAAGATAAACCTTAATTTGCTGTCATTTCAACAATGTACTTTTCAGCTTCCAAAAAAAAGCGGCAGCATAAACTTTGTGTCTCTGACAAACTTTTCAGGTGAGATGGGTTTGAACAACAGCTGAGCAAAATGGAGGAACCAAAGCAACACCCACTAACACTACTCACTGCAAATTTTTATGCTCTACTAATGAAAGGTCATCTTCCACCACAACTTTTTCCCTGAAGAGTTCCTTGGAGCCACAGTGTTTCCAGGGAAAACTCAGGTAGGGCTGGAGAGATTTCTCCAAATGCAGAATGCAGCTAGGAGCAGGAGCCCTTGCTCCTGTCTCACTGTAGTGAAGAATTTCCTCCTGAAGGTGGAGATGGATTCCAGAAGCTCTGTCACCTGAGGAAAGTGCACTTTGAGACAGGTAGGACTGTCACAGCAGCTACTTCATCTGGAGGTTATGTAACCACCACGCTGGGCTGACAACTCCTCCTCCTACATCTTGCCTTGGTATTCCCAGATAAACATTTTTTTTTTTATTTTACAAAAACAAAACATTTTGCAATAACTATTGAGTTCAGTCTAAAATATGCAAAGCACAAGAACCTTTTAAATAGACCACAACATCTAAAACACTGACAAATTCATTGTATCTTCTCATTTTTGCTTGGATGACCTCATTTTTCTTGACTCAGCTCTGATGCTGAACTTATTTTCTACCTTCTCCCCCCCCAAAAAAAAAGTCAATTGCTCCAGTTGTATATTGTTACCCCTGTTAAAGGCAGAACTGGAACAGTGCATTTAACTCTCCCTGCATGCAACTTTAGCTTTATCATGCACTCTATCTTGTCTTGTAAAGTTAAAGTCAAATGACTCTGCCTTTTCTGCAGTGATTAGAGATTACAGTGTGGATTTGTTTTTGTGGAAAGCACTGTGAATTTAAGTATTCTATAACAAAACCAACCAAACAAAAAGAAATCAGTGAACTGAAACACTGCTAAGGGTAAGATAATTTTTCATTGAAAAAGACTAGTGTTCAGCAGCCTGTATTTGTTAGCATGCTGGTGTCTTTTGAAATCAATTATTGTATTTCATTCACACAGCAGATGAAGATGGCAAATTAGTTTAATTGTAGATGAGAACTCAGAGCCTACTGGAAGCTGATTTGTTTGTCAGCATCCAGGAACTTGCAGCATGAAACACATCTGTCCCAGCCGTTCTCTGTCATGGGGAAAGGAAAGCTGGGATGAGTATGTGTTTGCTTGCTAGCCTGAAAAATGCCCTGTCCTTCTGAGAGGCTCCCACATGGCTTGCCACAGCCTTCAACAATTACTTCAAATTTCAAACATTTAGAGATAAATCTGCAGTATGGAAAGCTGTAACAGTCCAAAGACAATGCTCGTTGACTGCAAGAAACTGGCTTCTTATATGTTCCAAAAGTTAGGGAGAAAAGCAGCCACTAAAGAGAGGTTGCCACCCTGGGATGAAGACATAAGGTAGCTTTATCTTTTTACCTAATTTTCAGCCATGTTGCCCCCTAATTGTGGAATGGAGATCCCCTTTTCTCAAGCCTGAAGAAAGCTCTCCTAGCACTAGGTATAAGGGGTACAGGAATGTGCTGCTTGCCAGCAACTATCTTGATGGGCTTCAGGAAAAGACTTATTGTGGGAGGAAATGGAAAAATAAAGGGCAGGTGGAAATGAGGGTATTTACACCTTGGTTCCACTTTTAGGAGATGGAAAGGTAACTGCACAAGCACTGGGTGCTGGTAATCTTTGACACCCTCATTATTAGGAGGTTTTAAAATTTTATTCATGTGGCTTGTATTCAACCTGACAAGTCATGTAGCGATTAAAAATTGGAATGCTGCAACAACAGTGTTAGAATTAGGATCAGTGACTGGTTTAACTCTCTCTGACAAGGAAAGCCTGGCAAATGACTCGGTTCCAGCCAGTAGGGAATCTTCAGCCTCACTGCGCACTACCAATGTGTCCTGACATGCCTCATCAAGACAGCCAACATGGGCCTAGCAGATGCCCTCAGAAAGTTTCGTCTTCTTGCCTTTGTCACTCCTATGGAGTCTGCCACTGGACTCCAGAGCAAGTGTTAGGAAGCAGATAATGGGGGCTAGGTGCTGCTTTTGAGATCATGCACAAAGCCTGAATGTAAAGAGTTGTGCTTCTGGAAATGGTTTTTCCTCCTCAGTCTTCCAGAAAACCAGAGTTTTTGCAGTGACTCAAACCCAAAGGTGGGAGGTTTGAGAGCCCAGGTTCTTCCATGAGGAAACATAATAAGGAGCTGCTAGAAGGAATTGCTGTGAAGCAATTACATAATCAGAGAGTACTGAAATTTCCATTAGTATGTAGGCTCTGCCATGGGTCCTGCAGCATGCAGACAGCCTTAGTGATAGATTCAGATAATGATTTTGGCTCCTCTGGTATCTCTGTCTCTCTAATAACATGCTCTCCCTTCTGCTGTACAGTTGCAGGACAGATGTCTTTGCCTGATGTGTTTGAAACATGGCTGGCTTAATATCTGTGTTATAATAGTGGCTGATTTTTTGGTATCCTGGGAGAACATCTCTCTTGGCACTTAAGATATTAAAAAAACAAGTGACATTTTGAAAGAGACAATGACTACAGGTGGTAGAATTAGCACTCAATCTGTCATCCTGCATGCAAGGCAGAGCCTTAAGCACCAGAGGATGCACAACAAAGTATTTTGAGGTAAGCAAACTAAAACTTCGAGTTCATTATGAAGAAACCAAAAGGCAAACTACACTCTCCCTTTCTCCAGAGTTGTCCTAATTTCTGCATATGTACAGCAAGTGGCATTTCCCTGGGCAGAAGGGCAGGGACGGGAGCAGGGTATGAAGAGCAACAGCAGGGATCTTTCATTCCCTGGGCAATATGGGGCTGGATTCCTTGACCATCCTCCTGTGGGCACTCTGCAGCACCATTTTTAACAAGTGGGTAGCCTATTGATTTCCTCTGTTTTCTTCACTTCATGCAAAAGCTGAGAGAGTTGTGTGTAGCCTTCAGGTTTGTAGCTCAGTAACATTTCTGTGTCCCTTAGGGAAAGGATTCCTTCCCTCACATGCCGGCAACAAAGATTGGTGGTAGGATTTTAGCCAAACATAGCACCAGCAACAGGCTCTGCCAGCTAGAATATTTGAAAGTAAAGAAATGTCAGGTTTACTGGAGAATACATAAACAAATGTTTGAGGGCTTTTTAGTTCCATTTTCCCAGTTATCAGAATTACTTGGAGGCAATTAAATATAACATTTCAGTGGAGGACTTCAGTGTCCATATTCAGTCAACATTATATGCCATTCCAGGGTAGACTTTAAATATGCAATTGCAGATACAATCTCTCTCTGAGAAAATATTATTGTGTTCTGGCAGAAGAGACTCTAATCAGCTCTTGATTAATATTCATTGTATACATATATGTATTCAGGAAATTAAAAGGTATTTTCAGACAATCAGAGAGCATACAGAACAAAAGACTTTCCTAGATAAATTGAACAAGCAGTGGTCAAGGCAATCTCTTGAATTCAGTGTTAGTGAAAGGCCAGCCACTTCATTTTTTCATTCACCCTAGAGGATTAAGGAAAACAGAGCTGATAGAATCTTGTGATCCCACCCACTTTGGGTGCATGTTTTCTAATTAAAATGGAAATTTGATCAATTATCAAAACGTACTGACTGATAGAGATGTGCCATTCATCTTCTGTTCAATCCTACATCTGCCTTGGAAGCAAGAGAAGTGTTTTCAGGTTCTGCAATAATTTAGGCATTAAAAATGCTGTGATTATTATTACAGTTACTTGTATGGCCATAATCATTAGGATTTCAAATGAGCCAAACCAAGGCACTGTGGTATCCTCCACCGAGATCACGTAAAATTAGCTCACGTATATTTATATGTAGAGAGTTACGCAGAGGGAGATAGGGATATATGGTGTCAGTATATTTATCTGTACATATCCTGGCATTTGCAGAGGCTAACCATTTCACAGAATCACAGAATCACCAAGGTTGGAAGAGATCTCAAAGATTATCAAGTCCAACCTGTCACCCAACACCTCATGACTAAACCGTGGCACCAAGTGCCACGTCCAGTGCCCTCTTGAACCTCTCCAGGGATGGGGATTCCACCACCTCCGTGGGCAGCACATTCCAATGGATAACAACTCTCTCAGTGAAGAACTTTGTCCTCACCTAAACTTCCAGCCTAAACTTCCCCTGGCATAGCTTGAGACTGTGTCCTTTTGTTCTGGCGATGGTTGCCTGGGAGAAGAGACCAACCCCCTCCTGGCTACAACCTCCCTTCAGGTAGTTGTAGACAGCAATAAAGTCTCCCCTGAGCCTCCTCTTCTCCAAGCTAAACAACCCCAGCTCCCTCAGCCTCTCCTTGCAGGGCTTGTGCTCAAGGCCTCTCCCCAGCCTCATTGCCCTTCTCTGGACACGTTCAAGTGTCTCAATGTCCTTCTTAAACTGAGGGGCCCAGAACTGGACACAGAAGTACTTGCAGAATCAGGTACTTCACTGTGAAGTTCAATGACCACCAAAGCAAAAGGAGAGTTTTCCACGAGGAACTACCCAACAGCAGCAGGGCATTGTGCAGAGTCTGCCCACAGTGGACAGACACATAGCAGACCCCAAATATCTTGGAACTGGAATGCTGATTAAAGAGCATTTTCACCATTAATTTTCTCATTAATATGTTTGCAGTAGCCTGCTAGATCAAGGCTCCTCTGCTGATATGTACTTTTCTCATAACTCTGTTTTTCAAAGTCCTGAGCTTTCAGGCTAGTCAGTGGGAAGTACTGGGAAGTACTGCAAGGATACCTGCTAGAGACACATATGAATTCAAGCCAAAGTTCAGAAAATGGCTGCTGCTGAGGCAAACTAAGAGGAAAAGAGTTTGAACCATCGATAGAAATGGATGCTGAATACTTCACTTTAGGCCTAAACATTAAACAATAGCTAGGGAGGCCACTGCTATGCTAAAATGGGAGAACAAGAGCAGGTGAGATGGCTGGTTATGGTGATGTGTTGTCCTAATCCCTCTCAGAGTGATTATGTACCCAGTCAAAAAACTCTGAGCTCATACACATCAACAGGTCAAACGGCAAAGGCCAATCTTAATGCACTAAGAAAGCAGACTGGGAAAAGCCAGTGTTAATTTGCTGCCTTCAGTCATAAGTATTTGCTGGTTCCCACCAGTCAGGCCCCAGCAGCTCAGCCTACCCAGAAAGTAAGTGAACAAAACAGCCATGACATTGAAAGTTGAGGAAGGACACGGCCTGAAATCAAACAGAGGGGTGCTCAGACAGCTCCACAGATATAAGACTCAAAATACAACAGCTATCTTCTTCCTATTGTGTATTGTCTGAGAATGCCCTTGAAGAGAAAATCAGATGGAAGATGAAAAGAGAAACACTGCGACACTAAAGTGAATATTTTCCTCCCTTCTTGTTTCTGATATTTACCTAATGATAAACAAACTAGCCCAAAATGTGCTGTTACAAAGTGTATGTGAGTGCAAAACCCCAGGTCAAGGTCATGGTTTAGTGGACCAATAAGTCCTCCTAAAGAATAGGATTATCCCAGCTCAGAAAAAACAGAGAGACTTGGCTTGGTGGTTTACAGTAAGAAGGCTTCAGCACATGACATTTTTCCACATTTTAATCAGCATGCTGGACACCTTTGCTTCCATATTCAAGTTCCACTTACCTCACTGCAAGTCGTAAAAGTCAGTTCTCAAATTTAGTAGATCTGATTGTCCCTGCAGGCAGGGCACTAAAGCATTTTTCTGTTGCTGTAGTTCCAAGTATTCTTAAGACTAATAAAGACCATTTAAACACATGTTATTCACAGCCATATTGGTAACACTAATAATGTGCTTGGTCCTGCAACAGGGCATAGATGTTCAGCCCTGGGACAAAACACCTGCCTAGGACCACCCTGTTACAGAGGCTCTTTCACATTTCATGTTTAGAACCAACAACCATGCCAGGTTCACTATGGCATTGCTTCTCATTGTAATATACAGTTACTTGGGATTGTTTCTAGTGTTTGTCCCCTCTCTGTGGGAGAGCAAGAGCTAACATAATCTTGTTTGTCTGCAAATTAGAGAGTTTATTCTTATTTCATACACAGTTGTTTTCCAGAGTGTGACTTATTCAGGCCTCAGTCTGCATAAACAAAATATAAACCTTCCTCAGCAATGAATTTCAGTGGGGAGAAAAAATCCTGCAAGTTCAGTTGCTGAGCTGTGGCTGGTAAAATTTTCACTGTCTTGATAGCAAACTAGGATTACAAATAGCATTTCATATTTTCTCTAAATTGGAAGAAAGGATTATATCACTCCTTTAGCAATAACTGGAGACCCACCACAGCTTTATAAATTTCAAATATCAGTTTGAATCTCCAGAATTAATGGGAACATGTCTGAAAGGAACCTTAAATTAGATTACATTGTTTATTTTTGGATAATTCAAAGATTATTTTTCTGTCTGACACTGAACAATAAAGAAAGAGTTAAATATAACTTTGGAGGATATTTTAGTCATAACAGTAATCTCTTTATATATCAGTGGGTCAATAGTTCAGTAAAAGAAGGAACTATAACTTGAATAGACACTAATTAAAAGAATCAATTCTTATCCTACTACATATGTCCAGTCATATTAACACATTTCTAGATTTCTTACTCAGTGGACTAGTCAAGATTAAAGGATTTGCTAATATGGATGAACTGAGTATGCTTCCAAACTGACTGAGCAGATTTGTGAACAAATTAGTTCATTTAAAATTGACAGTGAAAGATTGATTTTGCACAGAATGAGTTACCTAAGGTATTCATCATTTCCTCTGCTTCCATACACAAGACAGAGATCTGCTTCTTTTTCTTTCTGATTGTAATAGGACTGCTTACTGAGCACCTTTATTTTACAGCCGTGATTGCAGCCTGTCATTCTTTTAATTTAGACATATTTTAGCCTCCACAGACCTTCAGAAATAACTTCCTTAAAAGCCTCAGTCTAATGACTCATTACATGAGTTGCTCAATTCAACCACAGTACTTTAAATTATAATGCAAGGGGGAAAATTGCTAATTACACAGAAAAAGATCCAATTACTCCTGAGACCATTTGATTCATTATTCAGATTGTTTTGAGGGGTGGGGGAGGGAGGAAGGGCGTCTCTAAACATCGGGTTATGTATCAATGTATTGTGAATGGCACTTAGATGCCAGATTTGCCATCAGTTACCATCATTCAGCAGTATCCAGCATCTCTGTATTTTCCCCTACCAATTAAAATAGAGTTTCCCAGACTGCCATTGTGAAGTTCTTCATTTTTTAGCCATTAAATGACATTAGGAGAAAGCTAGAACCTATCCTTTCCTAATACTACCATATGGGAAGTCTTTCACTCAGTTGTCAGGGGAATATATGTGACCAGAAATGCAAAGAGAAGCGACCCACAAGTCACAAATCTCCAGAGACAAGTCTCTCCTGTGATGAAACATGTTGAACTTAATTTTCTGCTAGCCCTGAGCTGGGGAAAATCCAGACACTTTGCTTGTGACTTGCCCGTGCCCAAGTCCCTCTCATGATTCAGTGTGACGTTACAGTTAGATGAGAGCTGATATCAAAGGAAATGCAAAAACCTGTTAGTTTCGTCCTCTCCATCTTGTTTCAGCTATCACCATAAACCCCTTTGGACTCCAGAGGAAGACTACATCCAGTCTAAACTTGCCTTTTGTTTATGGGACCTAAATGATTCTGTGATCGTGATCTCTTCAAACCTGGCTCAAGTTTAAGGGCAGAAACGAATCTGAAACCAGTTAGCTAAATTCCATTTCCAGTCTGGCAGTTCTAGCTACTAGAAAACAAAACTTTTACATGTATGTGCTTTTAGCTTACTTTGCCTAGATGTGAAACGAGGTCAAATTTTGGCCCCAAGAAGAACATTTTAATGTGAGTGGGTTTTATGCTTTTTAATGTGAGTGGGGTTTATGCCAAAATTAACAAGGCTAAGTTCACTGTAATGCAGAAAACTTGATAAAATTCTACTTAACACTTGATAAAACTAAAAAGCTAGTAAAACTTGATAAAATTCTACTTAATACTCGATAAAGCTAAAAAGCTGCTAAAACTTGATAAAATCCTACTGCAAACTATTCTTTGAAGCGGTTCTTCACAGTTCTTGCAAAAACTTAGTCCACAGGCTTTGCTGACTGATTCAGCACTGCAATTGTTCCCTGAAATGTGTGTTCTTCCATAACAATTACTCTTTTGCAGTATATCCAGTTCAGACATTATTAAACCCATCTCACCTATGGTGTCTGAGCCAAGTATTCCCATTTTTTGCACGCAGACACTTTCTGCTCCACACTTTCATTTCATGCCTCACTGTAATCAGTTCATTTTTTTCCCTTCTTCCATTTATGTTTCTTTCTGCCTACATCATTTCCTTCTCTTTTACCTAAATGTCTCAATATTATGTGCTGCTTCTGATTGTATTACAGCTTGCCTTCCATTTCCTTATATTGTGTGGAACTTCTCCTGACAAGCTTGTTATGTTGCTTATGATGAATTATGCAAGGGCAATAAAATGCAAAATATGTAAATGGCACACAATTGTGATCTCGCTATTAAAGAGAAGCAGTAACAGAATTTGTAATACATATTAGCTGGCTGTTCACATTTTAAATGTAGCAGAGCATAAGAGTGTAAAAAATTCACTGGACTTTGCTCTGCAGTTATGTGTGAGAGCAAGACATAATGAAGACACTCTCCCCACCTTCAGTGATTTGTCTTTCACAGTTCTATTCTGCCATTTCACAAGCTTGCTGGCTCTAGGGTTATGTGCCCTGGCAAATTGTTTTCTGTCACCTGTTAATGTATTTCCTCACTTATCTGATTGACAAATTCCCTGCCTTGATCATTGATTTGTGAGGATACACATGAATGTCTGACGAATTCAATCAGAGACCTTCAACACTTTGGGGTAGTTTATCCTGTAGGGGTTTATCTTTAGTCCATTTTGAGAAGTAATCCATAACTGTTACCAAATATTTCTATGTGTCAGGGTCAGCAGTGAGAAAACAAGTATCACCATTAATTTCTACTCTCTGTATAGTTCCTATCCTGATGTCCCTGCCATGGTGTTCTGCTGGGTCACATTGTCTGCGTGTTGTTTGCCGCTAATCAAAGCTACGAGTCAACATATATGTTTTGCAGGAAGGTCTATCTAGTGGATTTAGTAGCAGTTATGAGAGTCAAGCACACACTATGGTAGAGGCAAACACTGGATGGTTGGAAACTTATCCAGTTCCACATGCAACTGCACGCAACACAATTCTCGGTCTGGAGAGACAGATCCTGTGGAGACACGGAACTCCAGAGAGGATTGAGTCAGACAACGGAACTCATTTCAAGAACAACCTTGTAAAGAACTGGGCAAAAGAGCACGGTATTGAGTGGATATTCCACATTCCCTACTATGCACCAGCTTCAGGGAAGATTGAACGCTACAACGGTTTGTTGAAGACCACTCTCAAAGCCATGGGAGGTGGATCTTTGAAAAACTGGGAAAAACATTTAGCACAAGCAACCTGGCTGGTAAATAGTAGAGGTTCAGTGAACCGAGCTGGACCTGCACATTCAGATTTGTTACGGAAAGTAGAAGGTGATAGAGTTCCTGTTGTTAGAGAAAAGAATCTGTTAGGTAAAACTGTTTGGGTATTTTCACCCTCAGGAGAGGCTAAACCTGTCCGAGGGGTGGTTTCAGCTGAAGGTCCGGGTCACACTTATTGGGTGATGCAAGAGAATGGTGAAATTCAGTGTATTCCACAAAGAAATTTAACTTTAGCTGAAAGAGGTTAATTTTGAACTACTGTACAGCTACATCGCGTCCAGAGGAAGAATCAACGAGGAATCTACGGTGCACGAACCCTGAGATCCCTGAGAGCCCTGAGTCAACTAAGAGACCCTGAGATTTCCCTGTTTCCCTTTTCTTCGCTTTGTCGGCGAAGAAATGAACTGTTTTCCATTTTTCTCATGTTCTGATTTTCTTGGACTTTTGAATCATCTACATCTGAGCATAGCCGGAATGGACTATGAACTTTACTCACGAACTGTAAATATCGTTTTGGATTGGATGGACAGTATGAACAGCCAATGAAATTGTTTAGAAGGGGTGGACTGTGGCCGGTTGACGTTGCCCCCTTAAGAAAGGGAACATGGTGGACGGAAGTTGGTAAACGGAAGGAATAGTCTAAACTAATTTCATTGGTAAAGTGGGAGGAAGCACCTTGTGAAATGGGAGTGAGCTGGGTCTACCCTGGGCACTCCGGCACCTTATTTTCAGTCTTGCTTCCGCCTTTCTACGGTGCGGCTGCTCTCTGTCCCTGTGCTGGGCTTTCTGCCAAGGCTCCGGCCTTGAGAGAAAAACTGATAAGGCCTGTATTAACTCCTTTCCAATTAACACAAAACTGCTTTTAACTTCTTTCTTTCGCTCTCTCTCTCTTCTAACCTAATCTGGGGAAAGGGGGGAAAGAGGGGAAAGAGGAGGTGGGGAACCCCCCTCTCTGCCGAGAGGGGTTCACTCTCATTTCTGTGTTACTCTGTTGTATATCTTTGTATATATTGTAGATATTGTAAATTTGTAAATATCTCCCTGCAAACCCTACATCGCTTTGTAAATATAGCTCCACTGCTTTGCTAATTCAGCTTGCGAGTTTTTTTTTCCTTTCCCTTCAATTTTTTTCCCTTTTACTTTACAAAGGGGGAAGGGAGGAGGCTTCTTGGCCTTGCCCTTCCACCCACCACACACCATCAAGCACCATCAAGTCCAACCTTTATTAGAATAAACCTTTAGAATAAACCAAACCAGGTTGGAAGAGACCTTCAAGATCATCGTGTCCAACTCATCAACCAATCCAACCCACCCAAACAGCTAACCCATGGCACAACCTATACCATACCATACCTATACCATAGTTCATGGTCATAACAATTTGAGTAGATACAGAGTAGAAGGAGCCCATCCTCATGTTCACACCTGCAGGAAAAGCCATGGGTTTTGATTAGGCCAGGGGTCTGTATGCCACACCTAAGTGGAGGGCAGACAGTGATGTTGGTGAGCACAAATACTTCTGTCAGAGCAAGCTATGGAGGCAGTTCTGCCCTTACCTTGCCTGATGGACAGGCCCAATGGCCTGAGCAGAGTTTATGTTCCTTAGGTTTCAGCTTTAAAGTGAAGGTTAGTGCCCAAGAGTTGAGTTAAAGCACAGGAAAGCATGGGAGAAATGAGAGAATTGCTTCGAGATCCCTCAAGTCTCTTGTGCTATGATTGTTTTCAAAATATACTATTGCCTATGTTAAGAAAGGGAGAGCAATTTAAAAGCCAACATATCTGCATGAAACTGTGGGTTTTTTATACAATCTTTCACTTGGATCACAGTAAACATCAGTCTGAGAACACAACATGTCAATCTGTGGGACTACCAACAGCTCAAACCAAGGTAAATACTAGTCAACACCATCCATAAAGTATCAACTATTCCCCCTTCTAACTCTTGGGGCTTTTTTTTGGCTCAGGAAGCACCATTTCATGCACAACATAAGAACCTGGTGACTTCTGCTAACAGCAACCCTTTTAACATGCCATTTGCTGTGAATTATTCTGCCCTGGGAACAACTCCTGGGTTTCCCTGAGACTCACAATGCCCTTGTTTTTCTGGGTGAGCTCAGTCTAGCATTGCTCTCTCTGGGTCAGCTCTGCCTCTCAGCTGAAGTGCCTGCTTTAGCAAGGCACAAAGTGGGCAGCTCTCACGCATCCACCATAAAGTCACATGGAGACTATCTTGAGTAAAAAAGCTACCTCAGTAATACAGCACTGTACATTAGCCAGGGTTTGCCTGTCTGTATTTCCATCAAAACTAAAACCAATGTCACATCTAAAAGGTCACCATTTTTCTGTCTTTCAGCCTGAATAATTTTCTTCACCTCCCCTTTTTATTCCAATCAGCAGAATGAAGAACTTTTGTTTTCCTCCGAAGCAGGTCCTGCAGCTTTTATGTTGAAAAAAATACTCGCCTCCAACAAAGACATGGAGCAGGTCCTTACCTAAGCCTACTGATGACAGATTTACCAGGTCTGGAAGGGTGAAGAATAGGCTGTTAGAATAAAAAAATCAAGACAGATTTTCCTGATCTGATCAGACAGAAGGAAGAAACCCAGGAATCTTAGCTTGTTTGTTTGTTTGTTTTGTGTTTAGAGTGTTATTTATTTTTTATTCTCATGAAGCTGAAGGACTAATAGTGAGAATATTAACTGAAGCCAAGCATAGTGTGAGAGCAGATGCTTTCCAAGCCTTTCCTCACAGCCTTGCCAATCCTTTGCAGAGCGGCTCTGGGTTACCACACTTCTCTCTGTCTTTGTGCCTCTTTTCAGCAGGAAATTAATGATGGCTTTATGATTTAGAGGAATAATCAGAGATGCAAAGACCAAGATTATTTGGTATATTATCTTTGGTAACACAGGCAAGAATAAAAACTCTTTATTATGTGTGTCTGACTGGGTTATAAAATGCACACATTGAGAAACTGAACTAAGGGTAATTTCAGGTTTCAGTGATTGTTCAGAATTCTCTCAGCCCTAAAATGGGACAGTCTAGGAACAAGGATTTCAAATGTCATGGAGCTTATAAATTAAAATCTATGTTTTGAGTTATGCTTGAGAACATTCTGGTAGCCCTTGTATTTTAAGACCATGCTTTCCTTCCTGACCCCAGAGCCGGTGATCAGCTCATTCCCTGAGTATGTGAGCCTGACCTGCCTTCTTACTCCACAGGCTGGTCACACCATGCTGGAGATGTAGGCATTACCCATCCTCTTTCCTCCTTCAACCTAAAGCACCCCATTTTTTTAAGGCTGCTGACCCTGACTCCGCAGGAGATGAGTATGGCAAGCTCTGAAGTGCACCTCAAGTTTCCTTGGTATTGGCACTGATATCCAGCCCAGAGGAAAGGCCTGATAGCCTCAGGCAGCTCCAGATGTCTGTGGTTTTCATAATGAGCAGCCTCATCCAGCCTCCAGTCTTCCTCTCTCTGCCCCTGCTGCATAGTTCCACTGGCCCCTCTCAGATGTCTTCAGGCTGGCCCTGAGCCAGCTCTGTCCCAGTGGCAAAGTCAAGTGGGCTGGCAGCAGGAGATGAAAGGATGCAGGCAGGGATGCCTCCTGCCCAGGGGCATTGAGACTGCTTCATTGTGAGGTGGTGGCATTGTGACATGCCAGAAGTGAAATAAAAGGGTTGCTTATCTCCTCACGAGGTCTACAGAGCAAGCAGGATTTTCCTTATCAATGGTGAGGGCTTCTTCTTGGAAAGGAGTGCTGAATGAGTTTGTGTTCTTGACCATCTTTTTCCTTTCACCTCAATAGTTCTTTTTGTCCCTTGGCTTTCATCCTTGATAACATTCTTGAAAGTATTGCTAGCCCTCTCAGCTGTTCTCTTGTTTCTTCTAGTCAACTTCTTCTATAGGCCCCTAATCACCTGCTTAGTCTTTCTTTGGCTTCATCCTAGATAGAGTTTATCCTTCTTGAACCTGAGGAGTGAAAATGTACTTAGTGACACAGGTGAGTTCTCAACAGGACTTAGTACATTGTGTTACCTATTTCTACAGTGCATGGTGCTTCTGTGGAGTTTCAGCTGGTATGCTGTGTGGGGGCCATAGATATATACCATCAGATGCAGCTTTTTCTGGTTCATGGATGCCAGGAAGTCCAGAATATAATGTGGGCAGAGTATGTATCTTCTGGAGAAGGCAGGAAGCCTACATATAATGAGAGACAGAATACATGACCATAAACTATATTGTTTCAAACACTGGATGATACCAAAGCATAAAGTATGAAGCTTGAGAGATGTGTTAATGAGATTTTCACATATCACTGGCCTGCTGGAGTCCAGCTTCATGCAGTCACAACCAGTAGATCCAGCCCTTAAGTCTTATGAAGTCCCAGGGGCTTTATGTTCATCATGAAACAATGATGCATTAGGGGTATGATGGATATTCTGTGAAATAAAGGAAAGTGATGAGAGATGCTGCAATCTGTGAGAATGGTAAGTCAACACCATGAGACCCAGGAAAGGAACTTGCACTTTCCAAACACTAAGAAACTGCTATTGTCTTTGTCTAGCTAGAAAATTAATCTACACACTCAATAAACAGTGCCTGGGCTGACCATTTTAACACTACAACAGTAATGGAATTTTTAAGCAACACAGAAGGCCTTGATTAAGTCTGTCATGCCTTAATAGGTACAAAAAGCTTAATTTGAAATCTGAAAATGTATAGAAGTGGCACACAAAACTTCTGGGTAAACTAAACTAACCTTTCTAAGAAAGCTGCTGCTCTCTTCCAAGAACATTCACCAAAACCTCACTTTGAGCTGCAGCATCCAAGCCGGCAGAAATCTGCTCTGCTTACCAGCCACTTAGAACATTTTCTCTAATAAGAAACAGACAGATGCTTGCTTTGCTGTTACCTCAAAATACTACTGGGGACTTCATCTGCTATTTTCAAAGATACAAACCCTTTTTATAGGAGAAATGAGCAAAGATGTTTCAGGTACAGATATTGCCCTACTTTCTGTCATCTGGAAAAACAAAATACCAGGCCATGAAACTGTATATGCAGTGATGTGATATTTTGAGGTAGTAATTCACCTTAAAAAGATTGCTCATTAAAGGGAAAAAAAGCTTTCCATATTATGAAAATGTGTATGGTGAACATATTGTCCCTATACAGCACATTTTGATGCTAGGTCTTCATACAGAGGTAGAGGTATAGCGGCAGACAATTTTTACACTCAGAGAATATTATCTGACTGATCCTTTCTGTCTTAAGTTTAAGACCAATATTGTCCCTTTTTAGAATATATATATATATATATGCATTTCATATATTGTACTTGATGGGGGAGTAAAGGGGGAAAAAAGAACAAACAGATTTGGTCAGCTAATGCTTCAACTTTTACTTTTAAATTAAAGTTATGTTAGCAGATACAAATAAACCCCTGTAAATCTGCAGGATCTTTTTTGCTCATAAGCTACAAGTTGCCAAGGATGCCAAGATCACGTAAGCAATACAACAGGGATAAAACCTCTGATAAGGATTTTCGTAAATCTCAGAGTCAAATTACTGAACTATAAATATGCAATACACAGATTATTGTGTTCATTTTTTTTTTCCCCCTTAAGTGAGGCTTTCTCCATGTCAAGCAATCTCATCTAAAAATTTGGCTCAGTCTTGATCCTTTAAAATTCCACCAGCTCTCACACATTAGCATTTCCATACTTTTTATTTATCGCTCTGCTTAGAATTGTTGCAGTATGATAGAAAGAATTATTTTTGAAGACATAAGTAAGCCTGTTATCCACATGAATAAGGAAGATAATACAGTGAATCTCTCTGAAATGCACAGCCTTAGTGTACAATCAGTGTATTTCTTTCATGTTTATTCCTTTGTCACATATTCATTTGAGAGGGTTCCACAACATGCTCAGTACATGCCATGAATTGCTTTGTCACACGTTTATCCTTTCAGCACGTTTTATTTCGCTGGTAAGGCAATCAGTGCATTTTGGCAGATTTTTATGCATTTAATAGCCTCACATTCTCTTATCAGATATTCATTTAATTGGATTTTAGACTGGTTTCACATAGGATTTGGATAAATGGAAGCATAGGTTGCAACCTACGTGTTTCTTAGCAGAAATTCATGTAAGTTACTTCAATTGCCATTTAACACATAATTGCTGCTGCGCATTTTATTTGCTTGAGTGTTGCTTTTGACAACAGGATCAGTTTAGAGTGTTAGTGTCCCTGTTACTGGAGTATGTAGACAGTAGGCTATAAAGACACTGGACTACCTACCTCAGCAGCATTAAGCAAAATAGGCTAATTGAATGTTAATAAACTTATTCAATCATCTGTTGTCCTCGAGTCTTCTAAATGAAAGGTGCTTAGCCCTTGGATTTAGAGTGTCTTTCTTTGCAGGGTCAATTTGATCCTTTAACTCCTGTTTTACCAGGAAAAAAATACACCAGCTTCCACCATGAGTAATGGTCACAAACACTACCATCTTCTCTTAATACTTAAGTGGCCTTTTTCTGTTCTCCCTTTGCACATCCCTCCCTCTGCACTGTATCTGTGAAGGAATTTTTAAAGCTGAATTCATTTTGTTTGGGTTATTTGCTGCTGCTTTTTATTTTATTTTATTTTTTTAATGAAGTTTTTATGACATTCCACAGTCTACATTTTTCTGCCTGTTGCAATTCCAAGTGCATTCACTGTTAAAATTGAATAACTTACTAATGAAAAAAGACAAGAATTTGGCTGCAGGGTACTTTGTGTTTGGGATATTTGACTTGCATGGTTATCATAGTATCATAGTATCAGTCAGGGTTGGAAGGGACCACAAGGATCATCTAGTTCCAACCCCCCTGCCATGGGAAGGGACACCCCACACTAGATCAGGCTGGCCAGAGCCTCAGCCAGCCTGGGCTTAAACACCTCCAGGGACGGGGCCTCAACCACCTCCCTGGACAATCCATTCCAGTGCTTCACCACTCTCATGGGGAAGAACTTCCTCCTCACTCACCTCCAGTCTGAATGTCCCCACCTCCAGCTTCATTCCATTGCCCCTAGTCCTATCACTCCCTGAGATCCTGAGCAGTCCCTCCCCAGCCTTCCTGTAGCCCCCTTCAGATACTGGAAGGCCACAATTAGGTCACCTCAGAGCCTTCTCTTCTCCAGACTGAACAGCCCCAACTCCTTCAGTCTGTCCTCGTAGGAGAGGTGCTCCAGATATAACACATACAAGTGCACTCTTGCACACACAAATGAAGACATGAGCCCAGTTAGGTATATCAGAACATAATTTTCAAAGCTGTCATTTTAGAAAGAAATTTTAAAATTACTTTGACTAGGTCTCCCAGCCTCCCCTGGATGCTTTGCAAGTCAGGATTTAACCACAGAGTAAGATGATTAGACTAAATGAAGATCTTGTGAAAATGAAGAGCTTTTTCTGCTTTGGTGTCACACCAAAGTAACTAAGGACAGAATTGAACATTGTGTTAAGGAAGGATTAGGCCTTCTGTGGGTTTGGCTTTGATTAAAATCATCATTGTTTAGCTGTGCAATATAGTTATGAAGAAACGGGGGGGGGGAGGGGGGAAGAAAACATGAAAGAAAATTATACATTTTGAACATTAGGAAATTGAGGCAAATAAAAAAGGTTAAAGAAAACTATTTCATAAAATGGCATGTAAGCATGTGGAATACGTTACCAAAGACAAGAGAGGTAACTTAGAACATATGTTTATGAATCAGTGTGTTCAAAAGAGAACAAGATGAGTTTCTAGACAAAGAGAGAATAGAGTGTGAGGAATGCAGGAAATTAGAGATGGGGGGTGGGGGGGGCAAAGCAGAAAGGTCAGTTTTATGAGGATTAGTAGCTTTTAACAGAGCAAGGCTGTGAGCAGGTGGAGTTCCCACCCTGGTCTGAATGGCAAATGTACAGCCGGTTTGTACTTCAAACTCATATCCTTTTCTGGAGGGGTGAAGGGGGAGAGGGGAATAGCTTTCATCAATAGTTGAAAATGTAACAGCAAAATATAAACTCCAGGTTGAGATCTTCACTGTTCTTAGACTTCTGCTGTCAACAATTTTATCACAGAATACATTCTTCCGTTGAATGGGCTGCATCTTTCACACACTTTGACTTCCCACTATGCCTTTTCTGCAAGAAAAGCCAAAAGTAAGCCAGCAACTTTAGATTTTGGCTTTTCTGCACAATGATTTCGGACTCCCATGCCAAAGACCTGCTTCATACATCCAGTGGAACACCTATATGGCAAAGGAAAAGACAAGAGAAAGTCTTAAATCCAATCCTGAGCTAAATGACACTCCAGAAAACCAAAAAGATGCTTTTGAAAAGCATCTCTTCACCCAGATCAAGTTTTGCCACTCAGAAGTCACTTCTAGATACTCCTACTCAGGACCACATCACACACCACTGGCAGACCAGTCTGCTTCCCAGAAGCTTCAGATTCACTGTCTATCCTCAAGAAAGATTTGTTTTTCTAGCTGCATGATGTTACCAATGAAAAGTAACTGACTGTTCTCCTCCATTCAGGGTGTGTATCTGCATCCTTTTCTCTCTTTCTTTGGGGGTTCTATATGCTTTAATATTCTTCATAGTATCATAGTATCATAGTATCATTCAGGGTTGGAAGGGACCACAAGGATCAGCTAGTTCCAACCCCCCTGCCATGGGCAGGGACACCCCACACTACATCAGCCTGGCCAGAGCCTCAGCCAGCCTGGGCTTAAACACCTCCAGGGACAGGGCCTCGACCACCTCCCTGGACAACCCATTCCAGGGTTTCACCACTCTCCAAAATAAAGCCTTTTTTTTTCTCTCTGGTTGGTCATCAAGTCAAAATGGAGCAAATGGATATGGTTGTATTGCTGGTAACTTATTTTCTTTTTTGCTGACACACATACTAGATCAGTTTTGTCCAGGTAAAAAAAATAATTCAGCATTTCTTTAAATAAAAGAAATCAATGTTTAAGCAGGGGATTTTTTAACAGACTAAATGCCAAACGTTCTACCTTTCTATTCATTTCAAATCTTGTAAAAAAAAATAACTAACTAAAAGGACATTTTTTTCCCATGGCATTGATTCAAAATAAAGATTTCAAATTTCATCTTGAAAAACAAAGCAAGAAAAGTCTGCAAAAAACCAAAGTCATGGTGGGTGGGTATATAATCAGGCAAATCTCTGGATGAGTGAAGTTCACAGCATGTGTTCACTATCCTTTATTCAAGTGACAATGCAATATAGCATGTGGACTTGTACATAGACTGACAGAAACCCCAAAATACCATGCAGGACATGCAGAGGATCACCAGGCAATTCTGAACTGTTGAGAAGTGGCTGTGTTGAAAGGCATCACCCTGCCTGCTCCAGCACCAGGCTTAGCCTCTCTCAACATCAAACCTAATTACAGCAGAGGGGTTTCGCTGCAGATGGGAGAGGCCACAGTCTCTCCCTCCATCCTTCCACCACTCCCGTTTACTGTTTGCTTCCCCTTGTTTACCCGGGCTGTATTAAGCCTCATAAGAGTGTCCTTATACCTGTTGGCAGCACTCAGATGGAAACCTACCTACTAAGCTTACCTACAGTGTTTGCTGTCCTCCCTTCATTGTAAATTATATTTGCTATAGCAGCATTTCCTTTGCCCCTCCATTTTGTGGCAGGAGGTGGCTGCTGCAGGAGCGTGTGCTTTTGTTCGGCGGTGGTTTCCTGTGCTGTTAAGTGGCAGCAGATGGTCGCCCCGCAGTGAGATGAGCCCTGGCCATGGTCCTACTGGCAGGGGCAAGAGCACTCAGCTGTCCCTTGCATCCGAACTGGTTTTATCAGGAAAAGCTGGAGAACAAGATAAAGAATCAGATTTGACTAAAGCAGCTCCCCCATCCCCCCGCAGCATCTGTCAGGGCCTGCTGGCTAAAGCACCACCACCTTAGCAGGGCTCCAGATACCCAGGGAGAGGGTGTGCTGGGCCGTGCAATGCTTACTTCTGCTCTGAACAATATGGTTTTTGCCTTATGTTGCATTACTGCGGATGCACAATTTCCATGAAAGGGTTGGTGTTTTTTCCATGGCCACCTGTCCTTTGCAGGTCTCCCTTTGCTGTCCATGAAGTGAGATTTCAGAGCTGTGAATGTCTGTTGTCATTTTATTTCTGTCTTTCTGCAATTCACACTTCTCTTTCTCCTATTCTCTTGTTAGTTTTATTCTATATCGAAGGTTCTCTTACATTTTAACAAGAGTTGAGTTCAAATTTGCTCTCTTTCCTGAGTCGATACTTTTATTCCCTGGCTTGTATCCATTCTTATATAGCACTCAATGTGAAAAGTTTTCTTATCCTTACTCCACATTTGGTATCTGACAGCCTTATCCTGGGCAGTGTACTGACACATCAAATCCCTTCCACTGACAGCCATTTTCCTGATAACATTAGGTCTAGAGCTCAGGATCTGACTCTGCAAGCATAGGTCTTCCTGCTGCACAATGCACTACGTTGTCCAACACAATCCACAATTTCCATGGTGTTATCCCAAGATGTGCTGCTGATTCTTCTTCTTGTAAGGTGAAGCCCAAGCAGGTTCCTTTACTGGAAATATCCCAACATTGATCATGAATCGATACTATAGCACCACTGCAAAGTGATCGGTCAGAGTGACAGATGGTTAATTGGCAAGTATGAGTGATGCCTCCAACTGTTCCGTGGAAGAATCTTGTTAGTAACCCCTCTTCAACACTAGAAATCTTGGATCAGAGAGGTGAGAACAACTGCAAGTTTAGATGGAGCAGACAAAATAAGTCACAGCATTTCATGGTTTTCTTTGCTATGGCTTGGTCATTGATATTTCAAAATAAACCATTCTATCTAGAAATTTAGTGGTCAATGAAGTTGCCTGGCATCTGCTCTCTCTTTATACTGAGAAAGCCCAAATCTGTGACACAAACAACTTCCCCTCTGCCCCGTGTGCACTGGGAGCATGGGCAAGTCAACACAGCCCTGCTGCAAATTGAGATCTGACAGTTTTGATGACAGCTTTTAACACAGTTCTTTGAATTTCATTTCCTGAGAAGGTTTAAGCCAGCGAAGCTGAGTTATTCGTGCAAAACATATGCAAAAATGAGGCAAGCCCCACAGATGTAATCACTTCTCAGAATCTGAGAGAACTTTGGTGGAAAGATGTTTGCCATTTTTCCCATGATGTTTGATAATCTGAGCCTGGGAAACCAGTAACTGCTTCTGAACACTGACAGGTAAAAGTCCAGGTCAAAACAATCATGGGAAGAAGCTTTGCCTGCCTCTCAAACTCAACTTGTTAATTTTTTTTTGTGGGTGCAAACCAGCAAGACAAAGCTTTTATTCTTTACTTGTTTATTTGGATGATATGTTTATTTTATTGGGAAATTATTTTCACATCTATGTTTACTCAAGCAGAAATATTTAGATAAGGGGGGGGGGGGGAGAGGAAAATTAAAAAAGAAAAGGTTGCTTTTCAATATTTCTGTCCAAATTCAACCCATTACACTTGAAAGAAGAAGCATGATCTTGTGATACTCCCAGCACCACTTCTATATGATCTTATTATGCAGTTTTTCTTTGTTGGAGAGGATGGCTGGTCTTGGACCAGGGCTGTAAATTTTCTCTCAAAGCTGTGTCTGGACTAATTAATCAATATAGCCTAACAAAGAATCTATCACTTTAATAGCTAGTGTGGAACAAAAGGACACAGTGAGGGTTTTGTCTATCAAAATATTTGTTCCTGGGCAAATGCTGTGCTAGGACTCTTGCATCTTCTCCAAATGCTGTTCTGGTTTAAAGAGGCAGGAGTGACATAAATCTAGAGGAATGTGGTCTCCACTGTAATTTCTTTACGTTAACATAGGGTTACTGAGAGCAGAAGTTGGCCCATTTTCTCCATACATTTTTTCATTTCCACCCACACCAGCGATGCCTTTTTCCTAGTTTCCAATGGCATATATAGAAAAACAGTGAAAATCTGTTAGTAAAGTTTCAGCCTAGCAAACAACTACACCATTCATCATAGGACAGAGAGGATTTCTCTAATCACAGACGATCAATATCTGCTACCTTCTTACTGCTGCAGAAACTTACGCTTTACAGTAAAAAATAATATTACCTCATAGAGTAGAATAAGTACATGAGATAATAAACATAATAAATAATAAACATACATGGTGATTTGATCTTGAAAATTGAGAACATTTGTATATAGTTAGTGCAAAATACTCATTTCTTTTTGCACTCAAACCCAAAGAACAAGGAATCATATAGGAGCTGATTGAGATGTACATGTATTCAGTACTCAGTACTCCTAAGGTTGGAAGGGACCTCAAAGATCATCGAGTCCAACCTGTCACCACAGACCTCATGACTAGAGTAGGGAGGACACCACTGCCCACTGCAGGCTTGAACTCACGACCTTCCCATTAAGGGTCTTGTGCACTACCAACTGAGCCAAGGATATATATTTGTATGACCACTTTACATAATCAGCAGCTTCTGACCTCACAGCATCCACAATTTCATTTGGAGGAAAAAATCACTAACAACTTTTTTTCTTTCTTTTTTTTTAACTCAGCAGAGAATATTTTGAAGTACAGTTTTTATTAGTCTGAAATACTGGGCACAGATACATCACAGAGAGACACAGGTCGTGGTGGGATCTCATCCTCATATAAAATTTTCACTGAAAAACTAGTACAAAGTCAGTGAGGGGAAGATGAACATGGGATACTTTGATCCAGAAACATAGTCAAAACCCCAGTGAACAACAAAAAATAATCTGTGAGCAAAAATCCAATCCTCTTCTCGTTCCCCTCCTTTAGCTGCTTATTCCAGTTATAAGTCAATTATGATTTAAGAAGTTATGTCCCAAAAGCTAGTGATTAGACAGAATCACACAATTTTGATATAAGCCTACACTTTAGGGGCAATTACAGTGCTAATCACCTGCAGAGGTCAGCTAAACACCAGAGTCAAGGTTACACCAACCTTAATGACTGCAGTGGGTTGGATTTAGTGTAACTCAGGAGCTCCGGGTCATCTAGACTGCCATCAACATTTCCAAAGTTCAGGTTAAGACTGAATAGTGACAAAATAAAGTGAATCTTAGAATTAGAAAGAGGAAAATAATATTCCTCATCCTGCAAATATTTTTAGCTATCACATTTTAGCAGTTCACAGCATTTTCTTAGAGCTAGAAAATTTTCTTGAGAGAAAAAAAAATAAAGTGAAGGAAGTGAGAACTTTTTTCCTTCAGATCTAAAATTAAGCCAATCAGTAAAGACTGTGTTATCCTGAGCCCCAAAGAGTATGGTCTACTATTGAAAAGGGGAAGCAGGAAAATTACAGTTGATCTTTGGTTCAAAATGTCCTTCAAAGGTGCTGTAGACAGATGGATAGATAGCTATAACTCCAGCCAGACTGAGATCTGTGCTTGTTACAGTACATAGGTGTGCCTTGACTCAGAACTATTCAAGGCTATTTACTTTGAACAGAAAAGACACCAGTGAACCCTAGACAGTAAATTAGTTGTTTTAGCTGTATTCCCTGGCTCATCAGCAGTATGCAAACCATAAAATATGACTTTGTATAACCAAAACCTCTCCACCCCAAGGTAAATACACTGTGATGATTACAGATCCAGATTCCCACCAGCAAGAAGCTTTCCTGGATTTATTGATTCAGCGCAGTATAGATTGTTGACTGTGCCCTTGAAAAAAGACGTGGGGACACTCAAACACCTTGAGCAGTATTCAACTTGCTCATCACTCAGGGCATTGTAACAGCAGAAATTTTCCTGCTGCCGCTCTATGAAGAGTTCCATGTCTGTGTGGGAGAATACTCTCACCAGCAAAGGCAAACCCCAGCCATCCCATTTGGTTATGTCAGTTAGCTGATCAGCAATAACTCCTCTCTTCCGCTCGGTGTGCTACTGGGAGGGTTGTCCCAGGCCATGACATGATGGAAGTTATGAATAACACTAACATTCAACATGACTGTGGCTGACATTTTTGTGGTCTAGATGAGGTTGTGATAAACTCTGGATGAAATGCCCTATGGTAGGGGCAAATTGTTGTCGTACGTCCCCCTTATTTCTATTCTAGGATATCTGTATTAAAACCTGCAGTGAGTGTCTGACAACCTTCAGTCTTTCCTTTAGAGCACTGCTGAATTAATTTCAAGTACAGTCATTGTTGTATGGTAGGAAAGCACATCTCTTTAATCAATATAAAGATTGAACTGTTTTACTCAGCAGTCTGCCTTTTGCATTTGGGCAGAAAAATGTGGACATGCTCCTCCTAAACAATACCTACGCATGCCATGCTGGGGTGCTGACAGATGGACATTCTGTATTTACCAACAGCCCCCTGTGGTTTCTTTGCTGTTGGATGTGACATTCTTCAGATGTCTGTTTTATGAATGTCAAAGACCACATGGCTATTTTGCAAAGAGTGGAATTGTTAAAATAAAACCTTGGCCTGAGTCTCTGTTTTTATTTCCTAAGTCCTGTTACTGAGACCAGAGCAAGCCATTCCAAAAAAGGAACATTCCCTGTCAGTGTGACACCTCTGAATTCCAATAAAGAATAAAACTGGTAGTTTGCTCTCTTCTATACTTAATGTTTTCACCTGATCTAGTTTCTAAGCAGCACTGCCACAACAGGAGAAGTATAGGATTTTACTTGATTTATCAAACTAATGAGTTAGTTTTATTGTAAGTGATTAAATGTATTTTACTTTTTAAAGCATGGGAACTGAAAAGAAATGCATTGTTACAACCTGAAAATAGCTAGAAAGATAAGTTCATTAACTTGCCTACACTTGTGCATCATAAAAACCTTGTTAAAAATTACTCCCTAGCCTGCTGTATTAGCTTCTTTATGAGGTAATTTCTCCATACAGTAATAAGATTTTTCTTTTACTCTCCAGTGCATATTAAACCCACTAATCTTCTTTTATAAACTATAGTTTCAGCTACTTTCTCAATTTACTCACTTTAAAGATATTCTCCTATTAATATTAAAGGTAGCAAACGCAAATACGAACTTTGCAAAACAGTCTCTCAGATTTATGGCACAATCTTATAACTGCACTGCAATAGCACAAAAGGGACAAAGCAGGGACTGTCAAGTATGTCTCATGACAAACCAAACAATGTTTGCCCCTATAGAATTATTTCCCCATCACATTTATTATGCAAATAAACTGTGGGTGTGTTTTCCCCTTTCTGAGCATAAATACAAAGTCTGAATCCTCAGTTCACTGAGGTCTACATGATTTGCATGGATTAAGGACCTGCTTCTCCAGGCTGTTGCTGCAGGCTTACGCCAATATATCTACACCACCAATTTCAAATGGATACAGTCAGAGTAATCCCAGAGAGGAACAGGTTCTAGGTCACCAATTCTGTTTCCATTAAAGCAGTGGCAAAATTTCCCTTGAGCCACGGTGAAGTAGTTCAATTGGTTGAGCATAGGCTTAAGCAGGGAAAATATAAATGAGCTATAAATTAATCTTTGCTTTGTTTCAGAAGTAAAATAAGACAAGTCTCAACATTTCAATAAATAATCTCTGTACAAAGTACTGTTCATGTGTTATTGTCCTGATTATTACTGTTTTTATTATCATTTGAAGTGTGGCCATCCCTTGTCATGGCTCAGGGAGTACTAGCTTTAGAAACTGTGCAATCCTTGAAAAAAAAAGCAGTCAATCTTTGTCCTACTCTGCCAAAGAAACATATTTAAGTTCACTACTATGTATTTTGCAAAGGGCAGGAGCCAGTTTATCCGATACTTCTTTTTCTTCTTTTTAATGTTATCCAGTCTGCTTTGGTTTTGTAACAAGAAGCTCCTGAAACATCAGTACCACTTGACAGGACAAGGAACAACAGATACAACCTAGAACACAGGAGGTGCCAACTCAGCACAAGGAGATGCTTCTTTATGGTGAGGGTGCTGGAGCACTGGAGCAGGCTGCCCAGAGAGGTTGTGGAGTCTCCTTCTCTGGAGACATTCTAAACCTACCTGACTGCGTTCTTGTGCAGCCTGCCCTAGATAATCCTGCTTTGGCAGTGGGGCTGGATCTCTGGAGGTCCTTTCCAATCCTAACACTGTGTGATTTTGTGATTTCTATGTAAGACAGGGGTTAGTTAGAATATGGAGCATGCTGGGCAGGTAGCTGCACAACTGACATTGCAGGAATAACCTGTAAATACAAGTTTTTAAGCAGGCATCATTCTAGTCATTAAAGGACACCTAACAATTAAACCATATGCAATTATACTTAGCAAAAGATGTGACTAAGACAGGGCTGAGAAGCATTTTTCCTTCATTAAGGCTGCATCACTCAGAGTGCTCCTCAACACTAGGGAACTCAACAACCCAGTGCCCCTTCAGAGCAGTTTGCTTGCTCCTGCAGCAAGGAGCCGTGACTTGTGGGACTTACCCACTGTTCAGTGAGTCAGTATAACTGGTTAGAAAGTGGGAGGAAAACCTGTAGCACTCTCTTTTTCTTTGTAGTTTGATGCTGTCAGGATTATATACCTTTACAGATAAATACAAAGACTCTTAATGGCTTTCTGCTGGAAAACCAAGGGATATCCAGGAGTTTTGTGCAGAGGAAAAGACACAGGTACTGTTAGTCCAACACAAATACACACATTTGTGCTGACATGGGTTCTGAGATGAGAAGACAGATGCTTTTGGCTAACCAGATTTATATTTCCTCAAAGCATCATACGATTCCTGTAAACCTGAAGTCAACCCATCACAGAATTGCACCTCTCCAATATGCATCAAAAATATGCTTTTAATTCATTTAAACACACCACCAAAGTCAGGGAAATCACTGCTATCAGTCCAAGATGACTGAAGAATTAAAATACAACAGGACAAGAGGAAGAGTAAAGCCTCATGATAGTGCAATAATTGTGTAGCATCTCCAGTATATTGGAAGGGAAGAATGTCTCTGTTAAGTTCTGCCCTTTCCCAAAAACACTTCCATGGTTAATCTTACCTACTGAAAAAGTCACTGGGCTAATCTACGACATACATTCAAAGTTCTCCTCTGGCAAGATTCACACAAATTGCATCATCACAACAGAGCTGCTCTGAAAACAGAAGTGTGTTTGCTATTTTAGAGACATAAGCCTACTGATCATTATTGGAGAAACATATATTGCTGTGTTTTACTGCTATCCCTCAGATTTTCAGCCTGCACCCTAGTAATTTGTTTGTGCATTTGGTGTTGACTCTTTAGAGAAAAATACAGATACAATTGGAATGGTGTGGTTTGATACCACACAGCTGAAAAATGGAAAAGGAAAAAAGAACCTGACTAGTTGAAACCCATTGTTTAAAGATGCTCCCAGGAAAAGGGGGCAGGGAAAAAAGTAACACAAGCTTATGAAATAAACATCAAAGTGTTTGCAATATAGACCAGAGTGTGTACATTCTGGTGAGGCCCTACCTGGAACACTGGGTCCAGCTCTGGGGCCCCTTATTACAAGAAGGATATGGTTGTGCTGAAACATGTCCAGATGATCAGAAGGCTGGAGCTCCTCTCCTATCAAAACAGATTGAGAGAACTGGGGCTGATCAATCTGGAGAAGAGAAGGCTCCAAGGAGACCTTATTGTGGACTTCCAGTATCTTAAAGGGTCCTACAAGAAAGCTGGGGAGGGACTATTTGTGGTATCAGCTAGTGATAGGACATGGGGGAATGGAGCAAAAATAGAAATGGGTAGATTCAGATTGGATGTTAGAAAGAAGCTTTTCACCATAAGGGTGGTGAGACACTGGAATAGGTTGCCCAGGGAGGCGGTAGAAGCCTCATCCCTGAAGGTTTTTAAGGCCAGGCTGGATGTGGCTCTGAGCAACCTGGTGTAGTGTGAGGTGTCCCTGCCCATGGCTGGGAGTTTGGAACTAGATGATCCTTGAGGTCCCTTCCAACCCTGACAATTCTATGATTATTTGACATTTTCTGGTGAAAAATGTTGTCTACATTTCCACTGTTGTGTCATTTTTTTGTTAGTCATTAGGTCTGTGGTGACAGGTTGGACTCGATGATCTTTGAGGTCTCTTCCAACCTTGGTGATACTGTGATACTGTGATACATACAAACATATATTGGACCTCTCTATGTTTCCAAGAATTTTGCTTTAGGAGGGGATATAAGATCCAAAAAGCTCATGAACTCTTTTCTTTAAACACTTATCTCCACACTGCAGTAAAAAATGCGAATTCCAAAGCACTTTAAGTTTTAGAAGTTATTGTATAACTTCTGATTAGTCATATGGTTTGATATTAATTCAAATCAATTATCTAGATCTGGGAAATTCATCCAGTATGAAAAAAACCCAACCTTAAAGTGTTTGATTTGTAGTAAGTGTTTGATTTCTTTCTGACACTTCTCAGAATACAATATTTCAATACTTCTTGAGTGACAAAAATCAGTATTAGCCTTTAGCAATGGTTGTACTATCCTGCAAATGTCTGGAACAGAAAAACAGCCATAAGTAATATTTTCTGATTTAGCACCCAATTTTTTTCAAATCTATGAAAACACAATATGAATTAATTCAATTAATTTTGGTCTCCACATTTAAAATGTACCTACAATTAATTCACTTAACTAATATGTACATTTAGTTGTGAAAGATGCTGGTTTACTATCTTGCAGGATTAGCAATAGTGGCAGGTACAGAAGAATAATACAGTGATGTGCACAAGGAATGACTCATTTTCACATGTGCTTGGTCAAGGCTGGCAATCACATTTCTTCAGGAAAAGTATGCCAAAGTACCTGTTTCCAAGGTCAGCTGCAACCAACATTTTTTTTCTTAGCAGCCTTGAATTAGTACCAAAGCTAAAACTTGGTGCAGTTTCTCACAGGAATACTGTTTAAAAAAGAAATAGGAAAAGACTCATGCTGCTTCAGAGAGCTTTCACTTGCACCTTTTCCATTGCACACAAAGAGCTGAAGCAGTTCTGATGTAAGTAACATACGGCTAATTTGCTATATTTATGTCACATTTATATGATACTGGCAGTATTCACACAATGGAGCCATTATCCATTAAGACATATGTCTTCCTGGTGTCTGAGTATGTGCAAAGGTCAGAAGAGAACCTGGGCTTTTACAGACAGTTTAAGAAATTCAGCATCGTAGGAAAATGGAGAAGTATAATAGGGAAAATTATCTCTGCCCACTCAGAGGTTATGAGCATGATTTTCAGACATTTAGCCTCATTTACACACAAAGTGCAAACTCTTTTATTTCCATTCATAGGAGAGTCTTTAATGTTTACTGTTTCAGGCAAGATTGAGGGAAATTTGCTTTGGTCCCTTCCACTGAAATGAGTATAAATCGTGATTAGGGGTTGTATTCCTAACAGAGACGTGGACCCAAAAGAACCATCAGGTACAAGAGAATGACCACAAGTTCAGGTGCAGGAATGCATATATCATATAGGGTGCATGGAAACATCACAGTTGAAGGGTAGCCTTTGTCATGAAGGGAGGTATTGCATAGCAGAGTGTAAATTGCACTCCTCCCCACTAACCCTTCATTTCCATATTCAAAGCTGTCCTTCTCAGCTTAGATAGAACACTCACAAAGTAATCTACCAGACTAACACCATGTCTCTGTGACCTGTAAGAAGTTAGCTGAGTTACATTAGTGGGTGATGAGCTTCTTGACCTAAAACACAGATGTGACTCTCTTCCATATATTTTCTGGCCTATATGGGCATCTTTTTTTAAAAACCAAACAGTTCCCAACAGAATATTTGTACCAAACCTTTTAAGGTTCATTCACATCTATTTTCTTTTATTTTTTTTTTTCACCCTTAAAGGTCATTTCACAAAAGAGATCAAAAGGAAGCTTTTCCTTTCCTTCTCTGCAGGTGGCCAGCAGCAGATTAACTACTAACAGAGACTTCAATATATAAATCTGGATGACTCCTTTCACACAGTAATACAGTGTTACTGTCATATGTTGTGGTTGCATACATTAAATAGTATTAAAAACTGTCTCCCCTAATTTGCTTCCCAAAACAATTCCTAACAGTTCTTTCCCCAAAGTAGCTGCTTGGAAGAAATCTTCTGTTTTGATGTTTACAAAAAGATACCTTGAAGCTGAATTAAGTAAATCACTTCAGCAAGAAAGAGAATTTGTGTTAATAAGGTCCCATAAGAACCAAATACACATCGAGACTCAGCTGCTTTTGTCCCAGGCAGGAGTTAGTTCCTGTAATCTTGTTTCTCCAGCACTCTCCCAAAGTCAGAATGGAGCCTGAAGTTGTGATGAGACAGATTCAGATGTGCTTTCCATAAGTTCTTAAAGCAAGACCATTCATAACAAACAAAACCTTATTAAACTGATAAAAAGGTGAGTCTTAAAACAATGCTGCACTTATAGTTAGTGATAAATTCAGAAGGTTCCTAATTGTTTCATTCTGTTATCTGCTATTCAAAAATTAGTTTTGAAGAACTGGGTTGTTGTTTTTTTTTCTAATTGGGCCACAGTTTATCATTGGCAGCTTTTGGCAGGACTGAATACCATTGAGTACTGTGCCCTTCAGCAGGCAAAACTATGAATCTTCTTAGTTGTGTTGCCCTATTTCTTTTAAGGTAGAGACTGGGGAAGTAGTGAGGGCTCCTCTTGGCAAAAAAAAAAGAAATAATAAAAGAATGTCTGAGAAGGATTCTGTGAAGAAATCAGCTGCTTATATAGCCATTTAGCTTCAAAGCTGTAAAAATAGGATGTTCACTTCCTGACCCAAGTATGTAGGGCAAAGAATAGAATGGGAGACTTTTCACACTGAAAAAGAACAGTTAAGAAACAGTTTGGCAGTCTCAGAAGGAAAAGCGATTATCAAAACTTGGAGATAACTTTTCAAGTTGTTACACACCTAAAGTGGGTCTATCAAATGATCTGCTCCTGCCCTAGACATTGATCTTTCCCATCGCACTACTCTGGTTCTGGTAGTGTGTCTTCAATACATCAGAGCACATATTATCCCCAGACTTTTAGGTAGTCTGCATTGAAGACAATTTCTCACTTTTCGTCACCCCTCTTTCAATTAAGAGTGCAAGGTCTGCCAGTGAGTCCCCGGACTTAATATGAAGATTTTTCTGCTGTCTTCTAACTAAAAATAAAAAAATAATAATTTAAAGAAAAAAATCTTTTCTATCATGTAGGAAACGGTTCCTGGCAATATAAGCTGTGCAGTTCCTTCCCTTAGGGAGCTAACACGTAACACTTCAAGTTAGGCCAGAGATACGATCACTTCTATTCATCCAGGATGAACTTTAGGGTCACAGTGTGGCCAAACATGACGTCAGTTTGAACAAAAGGAAACTAAAAGTTTCTCTGAACAATTATTACATGAAATGTGGTTTTAAGTGAAACATTCCAGTGGGAAATAAAAGGTGAAGAATAAGCAGGCTTTCTCCTCCTACTTCCTATCATGAAATAATAACTATGTAAGATACTTGAGCCAGAGCTTGGGAGATAGCAGTCTGCACAGATCCCCCAATGGAAGTCTTGGAGTGGGGAGTAAGGTTATAATATGGTTACACCAAGGCAACATATAGGCAATGCAGAGAGGAGAGGAGAGGAGAGGAGAGGAGAGGAGAGGAGAGGAGAGGAGAGGAGAGGAGAGGAGAGGAGAGGAGAGGAGAGGAGAGGAGAGGAGAGGAGAGGAGAGGAGAGGAGAGGAGAGGAGAGGAGAGGAGAGGAGAGGAGAGGAGAGGAGAGGAGAGGAGAGGAGAGGAGAGGAGAGGAGAGGAGAGGAGAGGAGAGGAGAGGAGAGGAGAGGAGAGGAGAGGAGAGGAGAGGAGAGGAGAGGAGAGGAGAGGAGAGGAGAGGAGAGGAGAGGAGAGGAGAGGAGAGGAGAGGAGAGGAGAGGAGAGGAGAGGAGAGGAGAGGAGAGGAGAGGAGAGGAGAGGAGAGGAGAGGAGAGGAGAGACTCAAGGAGAGGAGAGGAGAGGAGAGGAGAGGGGAGGGGAGGGGAGGGGAGGGGAGGGGAGGGGGAAGAGGAGAGGAGAGAGAAGAGGAGAGGAGAGAGGAGAGGAGAGGAGAGAGAAGAGGAGAGGAGAGAGGAGAGGAGAGGAGAGAGAAGAGGAGAGGAGAGGAGAGGAGAGAGAAGAGGAGAGGAGAGGAGAGAGGAGAGGAGAGGAGAGAGAAGAGGAGAAGAGACCTTCAAGATCATCGCGTCCAACCCATCATCCAACACCACCTAATCAACTAAACCAAGCACTCTATCAAGTCTCCTCCTAAACACTTCCAATGATGGTGACTCCACCACCTCCCCAGGCAGCACATTCTAACACGTAATCACTCTCTCTGTGTAGAATTTCTTCCTAACAACCAGTCTGATCCTCCCCTGGCACAGCTTGTCCTCTTGTTCTGGTGCTGGTTGCCTGGGAGAAGAGAAGAGACAAGCTGTTGGGCTACAAAGAGGAAGAAGCTGGGAAGCGCAGCACTGGCACTTGGAAGAAGAGGAATGTGCCCAGTTATTATTACTACCATAATCCAAAACAACCAACATGCCCTTGAGTTAGGAAAGGTTAGTTGTTGCTTTTTGGTTGGTCGGGAAAACCCAGCTTCTGCCTGAGCTCCAGAGACAGAGCTTGAGCAAATGGTGTAGTGAACGAGGAACTACACAGATGGGGGAAAAATGGTAAACCTGCTCTCTGTTACAAGTAGTATTTTGGCTTGCCACTTTGTGAGTGGTGTTCAAAAGCAAGCTGTGTGTCAAACTGTAGCATACTTTTAGTGGGCTGGTGCTTTTCAATGTGGTGTTTGAGTCCCTCTTGCAGCCCCTGTTACTCACTACCAAAGTAACACACAGCCCTTTGCTTTCTAATACCTACTAGTTCTGAATTCCTCACATCTCATGTAGCACAGCTGACCTTGACCTGTTGAAATTAATTGGAAGACCTCCACTCTGTTTTTTCCTGGGATTTTAGTCCACATCATGCTTCCCTAGCAGAACTGCAGGTATGCCTCTGACCCCACTGAGACAGTAACAGCCTAAGAAAGTGTCTAAATGGTTTTGACTTTCAGTGAAAGTAGGTCACTAAAAAATCTGGCAGTATTTGGCACAAGCTGCAGAGTATGTTATCTGGGTTGTAAGGTACTTCAACATCTTCAGAATTCAAAAACTGGTATTTTGTCATCAAGGCAAAACTTTCAGTGGCATGAACACTTCTGATGGGAATACTGCAGGCAGGAGTAATGTCCACAGAAACACTAACCCTCAGCGCTAGCAATGGTAGACAAAGGTCATGGTTAAACTAGGCCCTAAAGCAGTGGCTGCCAGTGAAGATGCTGAGAAATCTTGGCTGTGTGTCAGTTTTTTCATATCTTTGTCACATGTACTTTGTGAAGGATCATGGCAATTAAATGCAATTCCTTCTGTACCTGCACTGCACTTGGGACACCCATACTGAATTCCAGAGACACAGAATATTGATAGAAAATACCTGACCTTATAAAAATGGCCATAGGGCTGGATTTTCAGCATTTTCCAGGCTTATAATGACATTATTAAGATAGCTGTTGCTTCTACTGTAAATAATATTTGGATTAAGCTAACATTAATAGCTGCTAAAAATATCTCACTAAAGCAGTGGGAAAGTGAGACAAATCCCCCTATTGCAGAATGGGCAATATCCTTATCCAATTCAGCAGCAGAGGAGCAGGTACTCTCTCATACTGGAAAGGAACTATTTTTAGAAGGCATGGGGCCTCTCAGGAAGAGATAAAGCACAGGTATAAGGGTAAGAGGTTTAAAATTATTAAAAATGGGTATTTAAGATGACAAACATGAAACTAATGCTTTTATATTTTATTACTTGAAGACTAATGCAAATATGTGGAATATCATACATAAGTTTAGATTGGTTCCTGTAAAATGCACAGATCACAGTATCACATAGTATCACAGTATCGCTTAGGTTGGAAAGGACCTCGGGGATCATCGAGTCCAACCTATCAACACAGACCCCATGACTAAACCATGGCACCAAGTGCCACGTCCAATCTCCCCTTGAACGCCTCCAGGGTCGATGACTCAACCACCTCCCTGGGCAACCTGTTCCAATGACAAATGACTTGCTCAGTGAAGAACTTCCTCCTCACCTCGAGTCTAAACCTCCCCTGGCGCAGCTTGTGACTGCATCCTTGTAAATGTGCACACCTAGAAAGTTGTTCTAGCAGAAATGGTACAGTTTGATCTGGAACTTACACCGGAAGTACCATGGGATAAAGTTGCATTGCAGCCATCCATCCCACTTATAAGATCCTGAGATGTGGCCCTCCAGCTGACTGTCACCAGCTTTGCCCTCAGGGAGACATGCTATAAAAAGTCTGGAGTGTCCAGAGGTGGAATAGATAATCAATGTCCACCCAATTACACAGATCTCTATTTCCAAATTAATTTGAGAAAGCACTGGCTGGCTGTGACAAGGAACCACTAAGAAATGTCTTGGTAAATGGATTTCTCTCTGAGTTAGATTGGTGTCTCGGCAAAGACCTGAATCAATCTATAGAAAGCAAATGTCAACCAAGAAGTGCTGTAGAGGGACTAGATCTAAGAGTTGGATCTTCTAATCTTTGTGTTTAGTTTCACTAATAATAATAACCTAATCTATGTTATCTGTTACTTTCATATCTATGCCCTTTGGCTGACTTTGAACTTTGAAAAATCACTGTCAGTCCCAGTAGGTATTGAAACTTTTGAGAAAGGTGATTTTTAAATTAGAAAACCCATAAAAATTAGTGGGGTTTTTTTTCCATTTGTCTTGTCACATTGAGCCTTTAGAATGTGCACTTTCAAGTCTTTCCTCTCTAACAAGAAGCAGTCCTAACAGAAACGAAGACTTAAATAATCACACAGCTCCAGGAGCTGGGCTTTTAGGGAAGATGCAAAATAAAGTCAACATCAATAATGTTTTTCAAAGTCTGACTCCAATTCAGAAAATCTAATGGCAAATTTGTTCAAGTTAGAAGTCACTTTATGAAAGGTGTTTAGTGCAGAGAATGACCCCATGCTTGTTGCCAATCGTTGTTTGTTCCACCGCCTTTTCTAATTAGTAGAGTTCCTTCAATTAGTATCTGAAATTGGTTTGCATACATCCTCCAAATTGCTGCAATCAAGCCTCAAACCAGGAGCCTGAAAACTAGAGGGTAGCAGAGTGATAATAGACTGATTGCTGGTGGCTGGACATCCAGCAATAACCAGATGTGAACCTCACAAATCTAGATACACCTTTTGTATCCCAGCCACTTGTATATGTTGTGTTGTATTTCTCCAACGCTCATATGTTGTTAAAAGATAGTATTAGGTCTGCAGCATGACAGATAATGTGGATTAGAACAAGCCTTCTTTTCCAGGTAGTAATTCCCCAAAGAAATATTTAATTCCTTTAAGGAACAGTATATAAGTATTACTAATTACTCTCTTTCCTTAGCCTATTTCCAGGATTCCTAATGAAGTACCACAATTGGTGCTCAAACATGTAGTTAGGACAGGGCTGGGAATTTGATTCCTCTTCATTCAAAACTCCCTTTGATAATAATTGAACTGTTAACTAATTAGTATAAACTCTGTCTGCATGGGAAAGAATAATCAAAATGATCAAAGCTTCAAAAAAAAATTCCAAATGCAAATATAAGTGAAGGTAAAAATCTCTCTCTCTCTCTTGTTTTTTAATAGGAAGCAACAAATTCTCAACCTAAAGAAAAAACTACTTGACAGGTCCTTTCCATCACATCAATTCAAACTGCACACACTGCAGCTTTTTGTATACAGTCCTGCAATATAATGTGTTACACTCACTAGACCATTATAGATGTCACATCATTTGGTGTCAATATCCTTTCATAGCCATGTTTCGCCTTTCCAGTCAGTTTGTGAATGACAGCCAGGTAGCAGCCAAACAGTTCAGAACAACTTTCCTTGCTGTTTGGTCAGGCTGCTTTGCAGTCCAGGAATTGGTGAGTGTCTGCACAGCCAGGCTGTTGAGTTCACCTACCATTTATGGCTACATGAGATTTAACAAAAAAAAGGCTCAGGAGTCATCAAGTCCAACAAAAAACAACAGCAACTGAGTGTCATCAAGACCTTAGCGGTGTCAGCCATTACACAAAAAGAAACATGTGCGAGAGCACAAATAAGATTGAGTTGGGGGGGGGGGGGGGTGATGTGTTGAAAAAAAGAAAAGGAAAGAAGAGAAGAGAAGAGAAGAGAAGAGAAGAGAAGAGAAGAGAAGAGAAGAGAAGAGAAGAGAAGAGAAGAGAAGAGAAGAGAAGAGAAGAGAAGAGAAGAGAAGAGAAGAGAAGAGAAGAGAAGAGAAGAGAAGAGAAGAGAAGAGAAGAGAAGAGAAGAGAGAGGAAAAGAAAAGAGAGGAAAAGAAAAGAAAAAAGAAAAGAAAAGAAAAGAAAAGAAAAGAAAAGAAAAGAAAAGAAAAGAAAAGAAAAGAAAAGAAAAGAAAAGAAAAGAAAAGAAAAGAAGAAAAGAAAAGAAAAGAAAAGAAAAGAAAAGAAAAGAAAAGAAAAGAAAAGAAAAGAAAAGAAAAGAAAAGAAAAGAAAAGAGAAAAGAAAAGAAAAGAAAAGAAAAGAAAAGAAAAGAAAAGAAAAGAAAAGAAAAGAAAAGAAAAGAAAAGAAAAGAAAAGAAAAGAAAAGAAAAGAAAAGAAAAGAAAAGAAAGAGGAAAAGAGAGGAAAAGAGAAGAGAAGAGAAGAGAAGAGAAGAGAAGAGAAGAGAAGAGAAGAGAAGAGAAGAGAAGAGAAGAGAAGAGAAGAGAAGAGAAGAGAGAGAGAAGAGAAGAGAAAAGAAAAGAGAAGAGAAGAGAAAAGAAAAGAAAAGAGAAAAGAAAAGAAAAGAAAAGAAAAGAAAAGAAAAGAAAAGAAAAGAAAAGAAAAGAAAAGAAAAGAAAAGAAAAGAAAAGAAAAGAAAAGAAAAGAAAAGAAAAGAAAAGAAAAGAAAAGAAAAGAAAAGAAAAGAAAAGAAAAGAAAAGAAAAAAGATCTTCAGAATCAGTCCTGCTTGCATGATTAAGCTTTTGTAAATGACAGGAATACCACATGAAAAAATAAAAGAAAGCTAACTTGCACTATCAAAAACCAAACAAACCAGGAATGAACTCTGAAAGTCATAATTGTTCATCTTGGTGAGTATTTGTGTAGCCCATAGCAGACCTGGGAACAACCATGAACCATGACAAACTAAATTCAGCATGGAAATTACACTGAGACAAGGTTTTACTTTTTGACTTTGTTCCTCTCCTTTTGTTCATACACCAAATCAGTAGAAAGTGAGTGAGTAGAGAGCTCCAAAATAGGAAAGAAAAAAATTCAGAATATTCCAAAATGAAATGGATTGTAGACCTTCAGCTGGTTTAAATTGACTTCGCTGCACCACTTCAATTGTTTGATATTAAACATAGTAATCATAGAATCATAGAATCAATAAGGTTGGAAAAGACCTCAAAGATCATCAGTATTTCCATAGACTTCATAGCAGGTGAGACTCTGCCTGCATTCTTTAAAAGGGACACTTTCCAAATTTACTTCTTGATTTAGAGCACTTAGACAACTCCTGTTTTCTGTCCAAGGAGCTTGCTGGGCCAAGGAAAGACTACAACCTGCATAAGGCTTACTGCCCCTAGTCCCACAAAGGTATCTATGTTCTTAGTTGGTCTAACTCAGTTGAAGTTGATGAAGTTAGAGTGATTTAGCAGAAGCTAATGATACATGATCACATATCATAGCCCACAAAAAAGTGCATACTGTATCTACACTGATAAACTGTGGACTACTTGATAATGCTAACTGCCTGCAAACAGCAATCACTCAGGCACTGTAAGGAGGCTCTTCCTTAGAGATTTGCAACAGATTTTGCTCTTCAGTGTTGAAATGCCATGAGCCTAAAAGGAGAAAAAGAACAGTAGGAGTAAAGTGTGTTGGACATGCCAATAAATTAATGATAAATTATTAAAGCATGATTGGAAATATTGCCATTTTTCACAGCTGTCAGTTTAAGTATAAAAGCATCAGCACATTAAACTAGTTACTGCTTTTTCATAATTGAGACTTTAGCTTCTAGCTGTGCCCTGCAGCTTTTCATTAATCACTGGGACTGAAGTTCAAGCACAATGACAGCTTAGAAGGCATTAAATGGGCAAAGTATTTTTCAGGTACAGCTAGTAAAGGCCTTTTAGTCCTATAATCCTCAGCTAATTGTTTTTCAAAGTCCCTAAATAAAATCTGCTCATGGCGTCTCCTAGTGACAGAATTAGCAGCAGACTAGTTCTTTTTTATCTTCACACTCTTTCTCTCACTAAAATCTAGTGAGTGCCTATATGTTAGCTGTATATAACAGGTGCAAATGGATTGTGATATGTAAAACTGTAACTGATACTCGACCTGAGACACATTGATTGGATTGCCTGGGAAACAGCACTTCCTGAATACTTGCTCTAATCGTACCATTTAATTTGTCTTAAAACAAACAAGATGGCACAGAAGATTTCTGCATACAGCTCCTTTCCCTTTATACACAGGAGAAGGAAATGTGTGGACTTTGAAATTCAACGGCATTTGTGCGCTCGGTGCCCTGGGATAAGCAGACATTCCCTCTGCCATAGCAGAGGCTGTAGATTCCCCTCTTGGGTTCCAAGCACTCCCCGCTTTGCAAAGATTTGTGCATCAGGACTTAATAGATGTGCCAAAACATTCTTTCCTTTGTATAACAAATTATCAACTGCATTGAGATTCATTAATTATGTCATCTAATTGGATTGAGGCAGGTGCAAAATACCTCAGATGAAGCGGTCACTGGCAAGGAGGCCTAAGCACAAGTTTTTCTATTAGAAACCAGCATGTCTCCAGACTCCTGGAATTACTTTGTACTTATTGATTAATGGCCATAATTTATTACAGTGCAGAAGATCTTGCATTGAGTTAAATGTGTGATTAATCAATTTTCCATCAAATTATGAACAGCAGAACAGTTGCAAGAAAGAAAATACCAAGTGAATTTTTCCCATGGCATAGGAATAGAGGCCATGAGGACTTCTGCTTGAGGAGACTAATAACTGTCTAGCACTTGTTTAATATTTCCTGCCACACTGATGAATGCCAACCCCATAAATAGGCCACAGGTAGCAGTGATTGAAAGATCACCAAATAGGTTTTATAGCTGCCTTTCGTATATAATGAAATATTCTTTAAGACCATCTCAAAACAATTTATTAATGCAAAATGCATTTCTGCCTTCAGCCTGAAATATATCATTGTTAAGTCAACAATATTATATTAAACCGATAACTGATATTGCAGGAGAAAAAATCCCTAGGCAATGCAGAGATGAATTTGAGATTTCTGTGTA
This sequence comes from Melanerpes formicivorus, assembly GCF_026170545.1. NCBI lineage: Eukaryota > Metazoa > Chordata > Aves > Piciformes > Picidae > Melanerpes > Melanerpes formicivorus. The sequence continues at coordinate 19,822,602 of NW_027142364.1, read as the reverse complement.
CAGAAGCTCATTTTTATTTCCATCAGAAACACAGACATGTGACTAATTGATGTCACTTCTAATCAGCTAGCAATGCACATTACAAGTATAGCATGAGAACATTTGGGGCCCAACTGGGGGTGGGGGGGGGCGAGAAATCCTGTGGTATTTCTATGTCTTTTACTGAGTAAAGTGACAAGCTTCCTTTCCCTGGTGAAGCAGCATATGCTGTAGAGTTTTATATTACCCTGCATCTTCCATAGACCATTTTACTCTGCTATACGCTGAAAAGATGCATCCACCTCACTCTGTAAGAATGATCTAATGTACCAGATGCCAGCACTGGCTAGGGAAAGAAAAATACATAAATAAAGGCAACATTAAAAATACTTCTAAAAAGTAGGAAAAGCAATGTGGAGCATTTGTAAAATGGGAGTGCAAGGAGATTTTCTTAATCCTCTCCGTGATGGTCCAAATATTTGTTTTCAAACCACAGTGCCAAACTACTCACAGTGGTTTGAGTTACAGAAGGTGCCTGGTATCAGTGCAGTTCATTTTCTAATCATAGGCAGGAGTAGTTTCTGCTCCCTTTGCTGTCTTGCCCTAGTGGATCCCAAGTTTCCATTATATAGAATAGAATCATGCATATCTCTCTTGCTGCAGACTACAGGAGCTGGGTTCTTGTGACTTGTTGCTGGTTCATATACGCAAATTTCCTTTTTGCAGCACCTACCTTTTCAACTAGGACAGGAGCTTTGTTCTCTGCTTGCTGTCTGTGTTGGCATTTCTTCTAAGGGAAGGACTTTCTTCACTGGTTTTTGGGGTTTGGGTGTTTTTTTTCTCTTTGTTGTGTTTTTTTGTTGGTTTGGTTTGGTTTGGGGATTTTTTTGGTCAAATCATGACCTCCAAAGTGTCCTACCAAATCCTGTAGATGGTGCAAGGAGGCCATTCAAAAGTATGCTCATTTTTTTTGGATGGCCAAATGTCACAGGGCCAGCTGCTTGGACAACAAGTGGAGAACACCTTGAAACTGTGTTCTTTTAAAAGTCTTTTTAGTCTGAGCTGCCTGTAACAGCTGAAAATGACTATTTTTGGATGGCTTTTCTAGGCTATATTGGAAATGAATTCAAAGTATTCATGCTTGGCAAACAGATGGTTATATCTCAACACCCCACCAAAATCAATATTCCTTGCCCCTGTTTCTATCATCACAGAGAGATAACTTCAATTGATATAAGCTAAATTTGTTGCCAGAAGGAGAGGTTAGACATTTAAATCTGAGGAAAAACATTATAAAATATGCCTTCTATTTTATAAATAAATTCTAATGTGGTATTTAATCAACAAATCATTAACTGCTGCAGAAGGAATGTCAAATCTCGCTTCATCTGCAAGCTGGAGCATTGCCTGTGGATGTGGGAGATCTTGTTTAGAGCTTCTACTCACACTTCAGAAAACTGACCCTGTTGGAGGAAGGCTTTTTTTCCCCATTCATGTTCTCTTTACTCAAGGGAAGCATGGAACACTTTCACCTAACTGTAGTTTAGTGGGGGATCTGTTAAATGGGGAGTTTAATCCTCTGTGTGGTTAGCCTACTGAATGTATCTCCCTCCTCTCAGGAGACATGCCATTGGGAAAGGGATGGGTGCTGAACGGGGATACATACTCTGCGATGGGTCATGTGTGCGCTCCTCAAGAAAGCCTTGAACATACTACAAAAGTGAAGAATGGATGGTACTGCTGCCCTGGGAATGTTCAAAATTGCATTGCTGTCTAGATGAGTGAAAAATTGCTGAAGCATACAGAAGGGTAGTGTATAAGGAGCACAACTGCTTCACTGTGCAGTGACATTTACACTCAAAAAATACACACAAACACATCTCTTCTAACTGAGGTGCCTAAATGTGTCTTGCCACACACTCACTCCAAGAAGCAAAAGCTACACTACAGTAACTGAATATTTCTTTTAGATATTCTAAACACTAGCCCAGTCTCCCAACACATCTTGATTCAGATCAAGTCCTGGGGCCAAGTTTCTCATACACATACAGTAAGGTAAGAAGAAATTGTTCTCATAGGCAGCCCTAAGGCTCTCTTCTAGGACTACAGGACTACAGCCATCCTCCATTGTTTATCTGGGAGTTCAAATCAAGGACTTAACTGGAGAGTGAGCTGGTCCCTACTATCCCTCCCTCTTTTCCCAAGCAAGAGGGTGGTGTGTAGCTCTTTGCCTTCTCCAAAGAGCACAGGGCACAGCCTGGCCATATTCCCAAATTCATGGGAACAAGTGTAACCCAAGTGGTCTGTTGCTGCTCACCAACCCCATTATGAGCAGAACTGTCTCCTATTGGTCATATTTAATGCTTTTGCACCCTCCCATGTGTCTATTTTTCTGATTTTTTTTAACTTATTAGTTTTGCTACTAATTAGAAATCTGTTCCATAAGTGAACTCCCTGTGAGAAAAGTCTTCTCAAGAAAAAGGCTGCTTACTGAAGCTTTGAAGATATGGGTAGCCTAAAGAGCAATGCTACTATCACAGTATGTTAGGGTTTGGAAGGGACGTCCAGAGACCAAGTCCTATCTCACTGCCAAAACAGGACCACCTAGGGCAGGCCACACAGGAATACATCCAGACAGGTTTTGAAAGGCTCCAGAGGGGATTCCCCAACCTCTCTGGGCAGCCTGTTCCAGTGTTCTGTCTCCCTCACCATAAAGTGTCTCCACCTGTCAGGGTGGGACTTCCTGTGTTCTAGCCTATGTCCATTGTTCCTTATCCTATCACTAGGCACCACCAAAAAGCGACTGGCACCCACCCCTCAGGTATTTACAGATGTTTATAAGATCCCCTCTCAGCCTTTTCCTCTCAAATCTAACCAGCCCAGGTCGCTCAGTTTCTCTTCATAGGACAAGTGGTCAAGTCTCACAATCATCCTCACACTTCTGTGATGAACTCTCTCCAGCAGATCCCTGTCTCTTGAACTGGGGAACCCAAAACTGGACACAGTATTCCAGATGTGGTCTCACCAGGGCAGAGTAGAGAGGGACGAGAACTTCCCTAGACCTACTGGACACACTTTTTTTAAAGCACCCCAGGATGCCATTGGCTTTCTTGGCCACAAGGTCACATTGCTGTCCCATGGATAACTTGCCATCCACTAGGACTCAAGGTCTTTCTCCATGGAACTGCTTTCCAGCAGGATGACCCCTAGTCTGTACTGGTGTGTATACTATAAAGACATTTTTTTACATAAAATAAAGTGCCATTACCTCTCTAAAGTGTTGTAATAGTACTACAAATAAATTGTTTGGGATCCATTATGAAGAACATTGAACTGACAGTTCCTTTTGGCAGCTGTCTGTAGCATGTTCTGAAGATGTGTAAGGATTTGCCTTTGGTCACTCAAAGGGACAGATGTTTGTCTTGGAGATTTTAACCCTAAATGTATTTATTTTGTTGCTTTCCTCAAACTATTTTACAGTTCTTCTGAAAATCTTTGTTTAAAGATCATGTATGAGGTAAGGTGGTGTTGAGGGTAAGGCTCACACTCAGATGTGTCATGGTTTTCACTGGCAGCTTAAGAGCAGCTGTGGGAAATGCTTCAGGCTGGTGAAGGCATGGGGTCATGAAAAAGACCATGGATAGAGAGGAACCACAGGAATAATGCAGGGAAGATAACTACAGGTCTAAACTGGGAATGGCTTTACAAAAGGACAGGCAGTAAAATCTACTTTGGGGAAGGAACATGAAAAAGTGTGACGTAAGTTTGCATTTGGGTGACTAAAGATATTTCAGTAGATGTCTGGGAAGCAGATTACTTCAACCACACGCATCTAAGTGCTTTTTTTCTGAGCAACTGAGTTGTAGAAATTGACACAGCAGATACATGGCCAGATGGGGGAAGCAAATCCTTTTACATCAGAAAGAAAAAACAAAACAACAACAACCACCAAAAAGAAAGGGGGGGGTTGGGGGGGGAGGGCAGAAAAACACAAACCACCAACCACCATATTTGTGAGGCAGAATGACTCCACCAAACTCCAAACTCCCTTGAAAGAAAAACTTCAAATAAATATTCAAAGTCATAAAAGAAGCAACCTGTGTGTGGTATCTCAACAGAGTGGTATCAGCACATCTATAGAACTATCTTGACTCACATAAGCGGAGAAGTTCCTAAATAAAGTCAGTATGTCACCTGGAGTACATGAAACTGATGTACAGATATCATCATCCATATTAAAGCCAGAATTAATTGAGTGCCTTAAAAGCCTTCTGCTTCAAAGAGTAAAATGCGTTTTACATGTAGCTTCTTACTGCCATACAGATATCCAGATCTTAAATGAAAGTTAAAGTTCCTTGAGGAAACTTACTCATAAACAAAGTCATGCATGATTCATGCCTTTGTCTCATGAGCTGGAAGGCAGTATTTTACAACCAGGATTTCAGAAGAATTAATTCTTTGGCAACTTCTGGAATTTGCCATTATATTATATTTACCTCTTTGTGCCACTCAGAATGTTCACTACCATTTTGGATCAGAGAATTATGATTTAGCAGCTATATGTCAATAAAATAATGAGGTATACAAGAAATTATTCACCTGTAACCATTTATAAGCCAATCCATATTTGTTATGACTAAAGCTGACTCTTTCACCATCTTTGCTCCATTCATATTATTTGCCATAGACTGTAAAGTCTTTTTCCTTCTTGGCCCTTTGCAAAACGGACAGAAGTAGCAGCTGGGAACTCTTTAGTAACAGCTCCTGTGTTAGGTCACAGCTTTGTCCCTAAGAGACTGGATAGGAGAATGTGCTACCTTTGGGCTGGCTGTTGGTCACTTCTAGGCATAATGGAAGCCACCCTCACAAGGTTCTTCAGCACCTTTCGACTCATACCACAGCAGGTTCGGATGGCTGTTAGCTGCTCTTTGGAGAATCTTATCTAACTTTTGCTTTAATCCCTAAGAACATAAGCTTGTTCTGACGATATGCTGCAGGCAGGCTCCTGGAGAGAGCAAGTTCACTCACAAGGGAAGCTGCAGCTCTTGCACCCTCAGCCCCTTGCAGGGAGTCTAGCAAAGGTGAAAGGCAGTTCTGGAAACCTCATCCTGGCTCCCTGAGACCACTGCCGGTGGAGGCTGTCCAGGGGCAGGGCTGCAGCAGCCTCTGCCCAGGCCTCTCCCCTCCCACTCTCCTCCTGCCTCCCTTACTTTTGGCACAAGCTCACCTGGCTCCCGGCCCCTGGCACCGGGCAATGGGCAGGTGGTTTGTGCTGCTGTGACCTTGCTCCGAGCAGACTTCCTATCACCAGGGGTCGGCAACCCAAGGAGCAGAGCTGCTCCTTGAAATGTAACCTCTGACTTTCAGAGGAGTATCGTGCCGATTGCTGAGGTTTGAAACAGTCTGTCTTTGGGCGTCATTCTCACTCTTGGATGCACACAAAATGCACACGCCAGTTTCAGAGCCCCCAGCACTAAAAACCTCTCCGACTACTCAGCCAATTAAACTAGCATTGCTAAGACAACCGGCACACAACTAGCAAGGCACCCTGCAAAAGTGGAGGGAACAGAATTATCTGCAGCATTCTCAAAGGAGCATGTGTCCCAGAGAGCATGAAAGGAGGAGATAGGCCAAAAAATTGAGTTTATAATAATGAACCACAAGTACACAAATATGCAAGGCAATCATCTGAAGGAAAGTTTTAAGCCTCATTAGTAAATGCTTTTTGTATTGCTCACTACATTTACAAAAGACAATACAATACAAAGCAACCTATATCCTGGAGTGCTGGCACACTGTGCTGCAAGGGGCTGTCAGACTGCTATTAAACTGGTTATGTGGGCTGACCCCAGTTTCAGTGGGCTCTACCAAGAAGTATGTCCTGGATCAACTGTCTGAGTAGCATCCAACACCCAGTGAAGTCAAAAGGAGCCCTGTCTTTGTTTGTGGTCAGCCCTTGCATCCCTGCACTCAGAGAGACTGAGTAGTTACTTTCTAGCTTGTAGCTTGTTCCTCAGCCTTGTGCCATGCTGGGTCACAGGGGGTTTGCTCTGGGGCAAACTGCCAGGGTGTAAGGGAAGAAAATAGGGGCTAAAGGTGAGGAGCCTTCCCTGAAACTTTTCTTTCTACATCCAAGAATGATGAAAAACACAGAGGATGTCTCGTTATAAAATAATTTTTCACTTTCCCTTTGGCCAACAGTAGCATTAAGGAAAGCTGGGGTTTTTCCTGCTACTTATGAGGTGTTCATTATCATAAACTGTAGAAACTCAGTCTCCAAAACTCTGTTTGGATCTTAAGAAGAATAACACATGAACTTTTAAAGTTTGGACATCCATTTTAGAAGAAAAATATCAGAACCACTACGGTTAAGTCTGCTGTGAAGTTTATGTGTCTCATACATTTTTTCATATGGTTAATATCAGTCAAGCATGGCTGATATTCTAGTAAGGCAGTTGCTTGTTATTTTTGCTCAAAATATCCTTCTGAAGGTAAGTTAAATGCTCCATAGTCCCAAATCTAAAATTAAATTTCAGGGAAAGGTCCTTTTAAAATGGCCTATTGTGTTCAGCCATACATATTAAATGTTATTGCTGGCACAACATGTCACCACAAGTAACAGAATTAATTTTTCTTTCACAGAAATTAGTAATTAAAGAAGCGTACTATAAATCCTTACAGCCATCTTTTCCCCCACACACAGCAGCAAAATCTGGACTGGGCTAAAAAGACTGAGAAAAATTACCCTAAAAGAATTTTGCTTTCAGTTGCACCCAGGCTTAGCTTGGGCCAGATCACCACATCACCCTGCTTTTGGAAAAAGCAAAGAGCTGGAACCATGAGGGAGTCTCTGTTTCAAGGAAACCATTATAGCCTTGCACTAGACTTGAAATGGGAGAACAGCTTCCGTATGGCAAGGGAAGGCAGGCTAGCCCAAAGGACCCTAAGCAAGCCACAACCGCCCTGTGCCGATCTCAGACCCTGACCTGGTGTTCCAAGACTAGCCTGGAGACTTTGAGAAATGAGCCACTACCCTGTGCAAAAAGAGGGACAGCTGTTCACAGAGAGACCTTTCTGCACACTGTAGCAAGGGACATTCGCCCACCGTAAGCCAAGAGCAATCAGGAAAGAATCAGAATAACCCTTCTATCAAAGGGCACTGGACCAGTGCTTACACAGCCTCATGGTTCTCTATCTTGCATTTTTAAGACTGCCATTCAGCCATTTTATGTCCCTTAAACTCTCAACTGCCTGCAGACCATATTTTATCCCTCTCTTATCAAACACTTTGTGGTTACCCTTCAGGCTAAATCTAAGCGAAGATATTAATCAACTATCAAATAAAATTGTCAGTCTGCTCCATCCTCACTCTTCTTCAACAAAGATCAATCGAAACAGTGCAAAAAAATGTCAACCAAGACAAATATTTTTAAAATAAAGCAAAATGAAAGAACTATAAGTTGTGGTACACCACATTTTAAGGCAACTTTTGACTGTGGTTTTGCATTTGGACATGTCTAAGCAAATAGGGCTGGTAGCTGTTATTATTTATTAATTAAATGTGAGCCTTTGTTTTCCTTCAAATATGCCTACAGAAGAAAAAAAGAGACATCTGTGCTAAAGTAACCAGTCTTTATGGGTGGTGAAGAAACCATCTGAGTTAAAGTAACCAGTCCATGTTTCACTCAAAGAGCAATAACTACGTTTTTAAAGTGTCATCTTTAAATTAAAGCATTGTATTTAAGCACGAGTATGCTAATCTTTTAGTACTCCATCAGCTTTGTTCACAAACACATCCCCACCAAAATCATGTTGTAATGCAAAGCTGATGTGTGGATGAATTAAAATGCTATTTTAATCTTTATCATAACAAACATTAAATAAGTTTTGGACGCACAAAAGCCAGCAAGAATGGGTATTGTAGTCAGTGCTGAAACCACCCAAACTGACTTCCAGCTAAAAGTCAACAGGAATCATACATTGACATTTATTATTTTGGGAAAAGTTTTATTGGATCATTTGCTTTTCTGTTGTTGCCTAACTGCAAGAGTCTTCCTCCCAACTTCTGTGATATGTGTAAGTGTATAATTGCCTCACTGGATTACCCACTTGCCCTCCACTCAGGCAATAATTCCCTAATCCCATTGCCAATGCTCCATTTCCCTCTCCCACAAGCAAAGCAATGCTGACTGTTCCCTTACATGTAGTGGCAATACTGCAACCCTCCCTGCAGCTCATCCCTTCCAACACTGGACATGGCACTTGGTGCCATGGTTTAGTAGACATGAGGTCTTGGGTGACGGGTTGGACTTGATGATCCTTGAGGTCTCTTCCAAGCTTATTGATTCTATGATTCTATGATAAGTGAGGTGCCCTCAATGGCTAATACCCAGCGTGGGGGATGCTTATTAGCAGAAAAGCTCTGGAGATACTTCACCCTATTTCCCAGTCCAGAATGAGTCTCTTTGTACTGCCAGCAGCCACAGAGGTCACTGCTGTTTTCCTCCAAATGGCACTTTCTTCTGTCTCGAAGAACTCAAGTCATCTCAGTCTGTCTTTCATAAGAATTAAACATCTCTGCCATGATGCTGCTAAAATACCTGTCGCTACCCAATACTTCCTGCTTCTGTGACCTCATTTCTCTCCTGTTTCATTATCTTACAGGGTAGGCTGCAGAGCAGGGAATGAGCTATTTTATCCCTGAAAATACCTGCCTGCAATCTAATCCAAAGCTGCAGCCATGGGTGGGGAGTGGGGAGGGGGGAAATGTCTAGGTTTGGAGGGGCACAGTAATGGCAAAGACATGCTCTAGGCAAGGGTGATGTTTGTCTTCTCTGTGGTGTGAGGGAGCAAGGGTTTAGGACCAGTGTAAGGGAACAACATGGAATGTTTAACCAGGCCATTTGAAAAGCTCTGTCTGGCAACCAGACTATCATTCCTCATCTCCAAAGTTACTGTTTGTGATAGTGAAGGAATCTAATTAGCTGTTCACCATCTTGATAACAAGTTAGTGAGCAATCTTTCTGCTTTTTGATGTCCCAAGCCATACCTTCTCCTTCCTTCTTCTGAAATTGTAGTCTACACAATTTTTGCACAAGCATATGCCAGTGCAAAATTCTGTTTGGGCACTACAACTTCAGTCTCTCCTCTGAGGAGCCCAAGTCCAAATTTACATCTGATATTTATTGCACAAAATTCTTCAAGAGGTAAAGACCCTTTCCATCACCACTTCTTGAGGCACAGAAGTACCACAGAACATTTATTAAAATGGCTTGGATCCAGAGCTAGGCACAAAATAAATATTCACATCATCATTATTGCTTGGTTTTGACTGCTGTTCTCAGGAGGCCATAACAACCTAACTATGACTAACCTGACACAGGCCTTTCATTGACAGAACTGTATGTTTGTTCTGTTTTATACTGTCGGTGATGTATAATCAATTGCTGCTGCTTGATTTGTACTGCCTGTGGCACAAGGGAAAAATCAAAATTAGCATAAATTATACCGTTTAACCTTTCAGTGCTAGCATGAAATGATACATAGGCAAATGGCAGGGTAAAAGACTAATTTTCACAATGTACATTTAAAACAAAATGCACGCAAGTGAAATGAAAGAGGAGCTTATGACAGTGTTAATTAACATTACAGCATCTTAATGGACTCATTTCACTGTAATGTTTTTAAAACAAAAAATAAGATTATTAGTCAGGTAAAATCCAACAGAGAAAGGTCCTAGCTGAATGCCCTCTGCCAAACAGAGATTTTGCCGTGAATCCATTGTCGGTGCGGTGTTGCCATACCCTGAGCTACATACCAGGAGGCAGGAGCTTTAAAGCTCTAAAGACATAATGTCCTTTTCTGATGCTGTTTGGTCCTCATATTTAAAGCAAATGTTGGGACATGGTGTGCCTTAATTAAAAATAAATGCGTTTCACTGATACTTCTCGAGGTACTCTGAAACTTGGGCTAAGGTAATCGCACTCTGATTTCAGTAAAACCACCTATTTTTGAATGAACACTGTCAGAAGGCCTATTATTTGTGCTCTAGTTCTCTTTCTTTGCAAACATAACTTTCACCTTTTAAATAATGGTTTCTTACAATTATTCCTAAATTGAGAAGGGAAGAACAATACAAAGTAACCCCCTCAGCTCTTAACGAGTGAAATTGTGATTGAAAGGTGAACATAAACAAATATAACATGTATCCAGATTTTCACATAATTTATTCCTTTCATGAAGTTGAAATACACAGCAAGTGATCTAATCCCATTTAGCTCTGGAACATATAAAGCATAGCCATAAACCTAGAGAGAGACAGACAGATATATGGATACACAGACAAGATAACATTTTCAGGGTTTCTGGTGAGAGAATCCTTGCAACAGATGTATTTTTTAATTTAGGATTTTCAGTACGAGCTTAGATCATTCATAATTATACCCTCAGACAAGAAGGGGGTATAAATAAACTTTAATGGAAAGGAAACAGTCTGTAGAATAAGCATTTCCTTTGAATCATAACAACAATTTGTGTGTGTGTGTTTTTTTTAAAGAGGCTTTCCTTGTGGAACTGAGTGAAAAACATTTAAAATATGCCAGCCTTTCCCACTTTCCTTTTTTTGTCTAAGCAGATGGCTGCTGGTCAGTAAAGGCTGAATTTTGAAAATCCTAATTTGTCAAGCTGATTCCAGCCCTCAACCCTGTAACAAAAGACCAGAGCAGAAGTTAAAACAGCAAAGGAAGACAGGAAAGCAGACTCATCTCTGAGACCTTGTGAGCCTACTGTAGAGGTGAAAAATTAGATAGGAAATTTATTTTTAAAAAGAAAGGGGGGGAGCACTAGAAAAATAGCTCAAAGAAAGCAATCATAGGACCTTACTGCTCCAGACTGTGGTCATATACAGGCAGTGAGATTTCCTTTGAGCTGTAAGGATAACAGCTTTAAACCTCAGTGGAGGGAAAAGGGGTGCCTGGATCCAGGCATTTTTGCTTGGGGCTCTGATAATCCAGAGACAAAAGTCGATAGTGAATTCCAGAGCAGCAGCTGTGATGTTTCCATCTGGGGACCAGAAAACATCTGAATGAATGAGAGAAATGATCTAACAATCAATAACTTTTTTCAAGGCATCACAAGAAGCCTTTGAACAATATCACAAGGAAAAAAAAAAAAAGAGAGAGAAAAAAAAGGAAGAGAGAGAAAAGCTGTTCTAATGGAGGGGAAAATGATCCCACAAATAAGACCAAATTGACATACTGTATAGCACTGTGTTCACAGGAGTAAAAAGAAGAGTAGTCTATGAACTGAGAGAGTTTCACTCCAGAAAAATTTAATTTAAACTGTTCCTAGCAAGCCTGACTGTGGAAAAGATTCCAAACTTGATTGTGGAAAAGATTCCAAACTTGACTGTGGAAAAGATTCCAAACTTGATTGTGGAAAAGATTCCAAACTTGACTGTGGAAAAGATTCCAAACTTGACTGTGGAAAAGATTCCACTGATTGTGGCAAGGAAGAAATGTTAATTTAATAGGAATCAGTAATCTTCCAAAGCTGAGCTTCATATTTTACTAGACCAAAAGTTTGTTCTTTCATCCAGACTACTGCCATGTTGGTCAAGATGTTAGGGGGGCAAGAGAAAGAAAATGTAAGCAGTAAATCTGAGTTCCTGGTTCTTTTTCCCTGTAGTCCTTACCGGGACAGCAGTACCCAGACTACACCAAAGTCCTATATACTACCTTTCCAAATGCAGGGCATGGAAAGTAGGGGATGGTAGAGCTCAGAGTCCCTTTCTTGTCATCTAAGACCTTTCTCACAGAGAAGCTATAAACTGGAACAGCAGCCAAATGAGTTAAAAAAAAATACAAACTCAAAGCCTATTTCAGACCAAAGAGAGCTCAACAGCACAACAAACTGCTATAGGAACAGAAATCAGCTTGGCTATTCAAAGCTGAACAGCATTTTTTTGTACCTTAGAGAGGGCTGAAATAATTTGTAGGATTTAAAAATTTGCTGGTCTTGGTTAAGTGTCCAGAAAGTCAAGAAACAATACCAAAAAAAACCACCAACCCAACTTTTAATTGAACTCCTGAGTTAAACAGTTTCCAGCAACTGTGTCTGTATGTCGCCTAGAGATAAATTTCAGTACAGCAGAGTGATGTGAATGCAAAGTGTCCACCTCCCTGCTAAGGTGACATATTAAATGGAGGTGTTGCAGTGGAATAAATGAGAGGGATTGTAATGGTCAATCAGTGCCAGTTCCTCACTGCTTTGAGAACATTACAAAATAGTAGCCATGCCTTCTGGCAAGATAGTTGCTAAAGCAGCCACAGCATCATAAAATAACCCACAGCTATAAAATTAATAATAATTGTTTGAAAAACTAAAATCCCAACCTCAAAACTACTTCTCAAAAATTCAATGGTAACATAACTAATATGAAATTCTCTTGGGCTTTTTTTTCTAAGTGATTTTTTCTTTCCTGTTACTGCTGTGGTTCTGTAATGACCAATATTCACCTTTTAGTTATATCTGTATTACTTTACTATAGGCTCTAGTCCAGGTAATTACATCAATATCCAAAAGCAAGTGAAATTTTGGATTCTACCGGAGTTTTCAGAGCATCTGGGGGGAATGGCTTCCTCCTTTAATTCATCTATAGTCCAGGAAGGTGCTCTTCCTTCACCAGGAAACTGCACGTCTCCAGGACATTGGATTTGCTGAAGCTTTGAGTCTCCGACATATTGGCCAGCACGTGTCTTATACAGGGAAGAGATAATTACATTACAACATCTAATGACCTTTCCATTATTTTGCAGGAGTATGCAAAACAGGAGGATGAACTACTCTTTGGAGAGATGAAAAAGGCAGTTCACAGCAGCCAGGTGCTGGCAGAAGGCAAGGGCTGATGCACAAGCCCCTGGCGAGCACAGGTCAGTAGGGTAAGGGCAAATAGGGAGGTCAAATTTGGGGCAGAGTAATGGGAGCTCCTGCTAAAGGCCAGAACTGTTCTGCCTAGTAAGCATACTGGAAAACTATTCCTTGAAATGTAGTTGAAAAATAATAGTACTCATGTTTTATGTCAATGGATAATTTGAAAGATAAGTCACAGATCTGTATGTATTTTTATAAGGGTAGGAAGCAGGGAGATGAAATATTTCAGGGCACTAGAAGATTAATATTACTGTGTGATTCAAAAGTTCTACTGTAAGCACTCATAATGAAATTCAGTCTCTCTGTGCTGTGAAATACACAGGTCCTAATTGTTTCATGACATTTCTTACATAAACACAACCCCAGAACATTTTATCAGGTTAAATAATTTAAAAAGCCATGGACACATGAAACGTCATCAAGTGTATGAACTTCAAATAGATGTCCTTGTGAATCACCCAATATCCACAGCCTCCAAACCTCCCACTGCTGTAAGAGCACAAGTTAACAATGTGATGATTTTCTATTTTCAAATATAGGCAATTAAGAAATTAATTTTGTCACATGGGATTCTGTGATCTTTCCAGAATGGATTGAGTCTTAGATGTACAAATTATGTCTTACAACTAAAGATATAATTCACATGTTTAAGGCTCCTGAGATGTTTAATCAATAATGCTCTGAGTAAATGTGCTTTTAGAGTCTGTAAGCCATTACCCCTCAAAAGCTGTAAGTTTGTAGCAGAGATGTTGTCTTCATGTGGAAACTCATCAATGCTTATTGACATCTCTCTGTTTAATTGCAATTTAAATCATGGTGTATTTCATTAGATCTCAAAATGGATTACAATGCTCCATTAATTTTGTAGTTATGTATGGGAAAGATCTAGTAGTAACTCTATGGGTCATATATAGGCCTCAGATTGCGAAGAGAGCTCCTATTGACATCAGTGTGAGTTCTGCACATGGACTGAAGAGATGACACGGCCCATTATTCTCAATTTTCCATGGGAGAGTCTCTGAGAGAACACATCACAATAGAAATTGGTTATCTGAGATGCACCAACAAATATTTTCCAGGTTTATTTCCTCTCAAGATTGCAAAAATTCAGGCATCTTCTTTACCCACATAGTCATCATTTTTCTAGATTATATTGCCTCCTTTTTTGTTCCTTTGACAATAACATATGAAAACTGTCTCACCAAAAATGAATAGAATAGAATAGAATAGAATAGAATAGAATAGAATAGAATAGAATAGAATAGAATAGAATAGAATAGAATAGACCAGACCAGGTTGGAAGAGACCTTCAAGATCATCGTGTCCAACCTATCACCCAACACCACCTAATCAACTAAACCATGCAATCAAGCACCCCATCAAGTCTCCTCCTAAACACCCCCAATGATGGTGACTCCACCACCTCCCTGAGCAGCACATTCCAATGGGCAATCACTCTCTCTGTGCAAAATTTCTTCCTAACCTCCAGCCTAAACCTCCCCTGGCAGAGCTTGAGACTGTGTCCTCTTGTCCTGGTGCTGATTGCCTGGGAGAAGAGACCAGCCCTGGACTCTCTACAACCTCCTTTCAGGTAGTTGGAGAGAGCAATAAGGTCTCCTCTGAGCCTCCTCTTCTCCAGGCTAAGCAACCCCAGCTCCCTCAGCCTCTACTCATAGAGCTGTGCTCCAAACCCCTCCCCAGCTTTGCTGACCTGGGAGAAGATAAATAAATAAATCTGCTGCTGAAAAAGCAAGTTGCTTATGTTACCAGAAGAGGAAATCAGCAAAAGGTCTCAGTTACCTCAACCCGGAAGTTCTGTCACTGATTTCAGGTAGAGATAAATTATTTCACAGAAATTCACTATGCATATATCTCATAATAGTGAGAAACATATTTTAAAACAAAATAATAATCTTTGGTACATGTTGGCCAAAGACAGACTATCAAGTAGTAGAATTTGAAGGGTGCATATATTAAAGAGAGGTAGAGCACCAGGGCATGAAATGGCAAGAATATTTATATTTAACAATGACAGTGTAAAATGTAATAAACAAAACCATGGATAAAGTATTAAGAGGAAAAATTGTAACACTGAAACCTCTAAAAGAGGTGGTTCTGTCCTCTGTGCTATCCATGTGGAGCTCTGTAAAGCAGCATTAGAGGCAACTGATGTTTGGTTAAAGACCTCTGACCCTGCAGCTTTCATTTCATGTGTCAGGAATGAACTCCAAGCACTTAGGGCTCATCTAGAACTTGAAAACACAGCCTTGGAGGCAGTGCGTCTCCCCAAAATGTGCTGCACACAGGTGAAAAGGTGGCAATCATGTTCAGCACTGTGCTCTTCTTTTTGACCTCATTGCCTACCTGTGGAGTGGCAAACCAGACTCGTACTCAAAGCAAATTATGCAGCTTCTTAGCAGTAAGATTTCCGGCTTACTGAATATTATTAGGCTACAGTTGACAAGGACCATGGGCAGGTTCATTTCAAGGGAGTTTAGTAACATTAACAGGGCATGATCCAAGAAAAGGGAATGGTTCAAAAGCAGAGGAGAGTAATGAGGGAAGACATGGACCAGGAGGTTTTCTGTACCTGCTGATCTTAGGGCAACTAAAAAGACTGAGGCAGCAACTACTTATTCCTTCCTCTGAGCCACCTTTTCACATGATCAACACTATGCACGTCTGGTAAATATACTTCAGAAAGGCAGTGGTGCACCTCTGATCTGACTAGGGATCTGAAGACAGGAATGTGGATCCCTGAGCCACTTCAGTCCTCTTGGACAACATTGCTTGCCACACCACTCTGAACCTCTTTTCCTCCCATTACATCAAATCGTTGTACTAATACTCATCACCCTGATGGCAAATGAAACCTGATGATAAAGCTGAAATGGTCTTGACTCCCCAAAAGCTTCCAAAAGACCCACTGCATTTTTTCCTAGGCTTGAAGATGGGTTCACCAAGACCTTGCTTGCATAAAATGTGCATAATCCAAGCACTACAAGTAGTGGGGTGGGGGGAAACAACACACACCCCAAAAAAAAAACACAACAAACAATAGACCATGACAGTGCTGTGCTATTTTCTACCTATCCAACTGATGTTTTTCCAGTTCTATAGGGATGATTTTTTTATATATATATTATGTTGAACTCCTTAATCACTGGGTAAAAGACATTGCCATGGCTCAGCAATTTACTGAAAAGATTTTTATGAATACTCCTCATGGACTAGGTGCTCTGTGATGAAGCATCATGCCCACATCTTCAATATTACAAGAAAAAACTACCAACATGGTAAACAGATAGCTTTGACTTATGTGAGAATTTTTCACAGACACTGACTCTATTCCTACTGCTAACTCTTGCTGGACAATGGAAGTTTTGAATGCAGGCAAGAAGAACCCAAAGATTGAAAAAGTCATTGCACCTATTTAAATCCTTGCCGCCTTGTGTGATCTGTTTTCACAGAGCACATGCTGAGTGTTGTGTACAATCATCAAAGTGATGAGTAAGACAGGAAGTGCCAAGAAACCTGATATTGGAATAAAAGGAGGATTGGAGCTATCAATTGATTCTCCCTGTATAGTAAGAACAAGGATAATGCTGAACCTAAATGCTTAGTAAACTCCCTCATTAAGTATTGGACTTAGGCATATTAGAACCAGCTACTCTCCACTGAAACTCTCCTTCTTGCTACTTTCCTCAGCTCTTGTTATCCTGTGTTGCATAGGAGGCATGGAGAAGTTTTGAAAGGTGCTTCCTCTCAGTGTCAAGAAGCTCTCTCGTTCTCACCTTCATCCTAGCCCCATTGTCTCTGCTCCTTCTTTGTGCCGGTGCCTGGGAAACATGCTCCATTCTTAGCACATTCATTGCTGGCAGAGCTGGCTGGCAGAAGCATGCTGCTGAGCTCTAGGATGAATAGATGAGAAGAGCCTCTGGAGAAGACCTCACTCTCTGCTCAGGTCAGTGACAAATTTCTGTAGAATTGATGGCTGTCAGAAAACCCTGTCTTGTGGAAGTGCTAGGGGGCCACACTGACTGCTGCTGCATTCATGGTTTCTGTAAGGCATTAGCCTTTTCCATTCTGGTATGTCTTGAAAGTGCAGACTCTGCCCTTACTTTATATAAATGTCTTTTAATACAGCAGGATACACCTGTGACCACCAAAGTCTGCTTCTCACCTAAAAAAAGCAGAGATGTCTCTTGCAGGAAGCCTATGTGCACTAACTAGTAGGGAGAAAAGGGCCAATGGAAAGTATGCCAAATATGGGACGGTTCCACTGATTCACACAACCTCCAGATCTCTCCTCCCTTGGCAAAGGGACCAATCCAGAACTCAGGGAAATAAAGGTCTTCATTTCATTTTGGGGGCATTCCACACATTTTGAACAGGAACTGGAGAAGTGCAGAGGTGTCAGCATAAGGGAAGGGGAAGAAAACTATTACTGAAATATCTGCATTTCTATAAGTATTAGGACTTATGCTATAGCTGTGGTGCCTGAGATCCTACATTCTGTTAAGCAACACAGTTATGGAGAAATAATATTTTTTTTCCCTTACAGTCCCTGCAAACATACATGGCTACAAATTACATAGTGGACTCAACCAGCAGAGCAGAACCCTTTAGGTTGTACATAGCTATAGACTAAGTTTGGGAGGTTAAACTTGTACTGTTATCTAGGTTTTTAATTACATGGAAATACTTAGAAAGTTTCTTTTTCATGAAGGAAGTTTCTTCTGATTTTTTCTGTAATGACTGCTTTCAAAGACAGTATATAAATTACCCTCTATCGATCATGAAGCAATAGAGTAGTTGGTAGTTTTGATCCATGCAATCAACATAAAACAATAACGTGTGAAATGCACAAAGCATGTGCATCATGAGTGAGCATTGCCATCAGTAATCTCCTGCTTTTCAATAAAGATAAAAGAAATTGTTTGGGGAAGTTGGCCAAATAGCTATTGCTATTACATTCACACACTGCTAATTGCTAATATTTTTAATAGCAATCAGTAATGATATTCTGCTGCAGCGATGAGACCACAATTAAATAACCTCATGCCTGATTCATGAAAAACACACCCCAAAAAATTGCCTCCAGAGCCAGAAGCCATTATTTCTGTCATTTTTCTATGGAGAACTCATGATCTGCCTTCAACTTCCAGTTCAAAAAGATAAGTTTTCAATTTATACAATGGGGTTTTTAGCTTCACAATCAGTTCCAGAGGAACGACTTAACTACTAAAAAGGGAAACAAACTACCTCGATCACATCAAAATTCAAACAGATCTTCCTTCTAAAAAAGTATTTATCCACTCTGCAACTATAGTCAGAGTAAAATCAACATGTGATAGAAAACTTAGATGTACACCAAGTTAATAAACTCTTTGCTTTTTAGAGATCAGAGTAATTTCCACTTCTGACTAAATACAAATGCCAAAATGTTAAAAACGAAAGAAAAATCTAAATAATGATGGGAATTAATGCCCAACAAATATGTGCTGTACCCTCTATAGTGTTCAAAAAGTATGTTCTGTTCAACAGCTCGCATTTACATGTTTACACTGAGCATATTCCTAAGCAAACTATACCAGCACTGTAAATAATGTTTTCATTTGCTCTTTTGCTTGCACTTATTTTTTTCATCATGAAAAAGATCTGTGTACCTTGGAGAGATATCCCAGCCAGCTGAGAGACAAATTATGTGGCTAGCATAACTTTACAGAACAGCTTTGGTTATTAAAGGGGCTGTATGAGAGAGATTCTGCTCAAGCAAAATCAGATGAGTACTGCCTGCTGGTTAGAATATTCCTGTGAAGGCCAAATCATATCATATCCGAAATCTGGTAAAATATCTGCAACATTTTTCCATTTGCCTATAAGATTTTTATTAAGGTGTGTGCTCTTTCATTAAAGAATAAGCTCAAGCCATCTCCCACAGGAGTATTACCCACACTCTTGCCAGAGAATAGATTGTTTTCCAAAGTTTCAAAGAATATTTAAAATTAATGGGGGAGGGGGGTGCGAAAACAAACAAAACCACACACAGAACAAGTTTGTTTACAGTGAGCTTTTGACAGTGCTTTCTGTGTGGCCAGCATTAGTATTTCCTTCAGTTTCACCTAATTTGTGCATGGATCCTTCACAGCCACGGAGAAGAGCGTTTTTAAAGACCTATGTAACTGAAAAACCACAAAACCTGGCCAAAAGATGCAGTGTTTTAAATTAGTAGATTGAAATTTTTGTAGGGAGAGCTTAAGCCTTTGGTGGATTAAATTTAAAACTGCAAACCATTCTCTCCCACCTTTTTTGTTTTTAAGAAAAGTTCTTTCTCTCTGCACTCCAAAAATTACATTTCCATGGGGAAAATTCTTCTCTCAGGGAAAGGAGAAAAATTGTTTCAGGTACAACAAATTGCCTGACAGCAGAACCAACTCCCCGTTTTAATACTCCTCACTTCAAGAAAGTCACTCAGTGATCTCAGATGATAGAGAAAATCCTTTCCATGTCATCTTTTTTCAACTGGCTTTAATGGTTTTTTTTAATTGCCTTTTTGCAAGGAAAACATTTCTTCCTAAACGCTGCGTTTGTGCAAGATAGGCAAGTGAAAAAGGAAAAGGATTCTTATTTGAGTACAGATTGCAGGATCAGGTCCATTGATCTTAGCTTACTTTCTGCTTAGTTTGCACTATAGCCAAAAAAAAAAATTTTAGGCCTCCTAGGGACAGTTTTCAAGTATGTATCCGAGTTATCTGCAGCTATAAATCCTTTAATTTGAAAGAATTTCATCCTTATTAGCCAAAAGTGCATCCAGGCCCAAGACAAATTCTTTTGCATTTGCAATTTTAACATCAGCCTTGTTTCCTATTTAATTTCGTTAAGATCTTCAGGCTGCTTTGCAGTTTACTGTCCCCTGTTTTTTATCCATTTTCTGTCTTTAGTCTTCCATTCAATACTTGCTTTTGTATTCCTCAAGAATTTTAAAACATAAGCTCAAAAATAAAATAATGCCCTCTCTGCTACAAACCCTTCTGCTCCAATACAAATACAGTGATTTTAGCACCCTTCTGAGATTTCATAGCTGTTAGTGTTCCTGGTCTCAAATTTTAGCATCATTCTTTAAAATGAAGGAAAAAATCAACTTGCAATTTAGACAGTTACCAAATTACCAAAACTAGTGCAGCAACTCTTAATGAGTGAAACCATTAACAATTTTCTGACTGCAACCCCTGTTCAAATACCTTGGACACCTTGTTAGCACAGAATGAGGTGTTCAATCAAGAGACTGGGAATTGGAAGTACCAGGGCACAGTTTTGAGTGGTGATTACAAGGGCATGAGTGTGAGTGCCAAAGTAACAGTCTTCTACACTGCAGGAAGCTGAGAAACCTTCAAGTCTACATTTGTAAATCAGCCTGGATGATTACAGCAGTCACAAGCAAAGAACATATGAAACAATTATTTGTACCATTCTTTCACTCTTTTAATTTGCTCTTAAAATGAACACAGTGATACTAAGAACCATTACTGCTTTGTCTTTGAAAATTTCATGAGACTTCATATCTTTCCAAACGCTACCTTAAATTGCTTAAAAGTAGGAATATAACAAAGAACTATTGTTTTCAGATTGTTAAACCCCTTTCACATCAATAAGCTTGCATTAATGTTCAGATGTGTCCTGAATTTCCTTCTAAAAACATTTGGCTGATATGCAGAGTTGATGTGATTTTAGACTTGAGAGTTTTCCTTAACTGTGACAATTTACTTTTCCTAAATGAGAGGATTTTAAGTAAATTTTGTCATACTAGTATCATGTTGCAAATGTAGAACTGTTTCCTTACTATTAAAGCAAAAGAATACCACTCTGATATTAATTTAACTACTTTTAAGTGTGTAAAATGAGTACTTTTCTAATAAATTCCATGCAACTCCCTGATTTTCTTTTCTTTCAGTCCATGAACTGCAATTCATGCAGAAATAATAACCCTGAACATTTCTAAAACTCATATTGCAAACACAGAACTTGTTAGGAGAAGCTACTTTCCTACTAAAAGCAAGGAATTATTGAGTAAGGAAACAACGACAACAACAACAAATTGTCCCCACCCAAGAAGTGAAGAAAGATAATCTCTTTTCATTAAATAAATTCAAAGTGTCCTGCTACTTTTTTATACTTCATGGATGTATTAAATATATATGCAGTTGTGAAGCTTCACCACTTCTAGTTTGAAGAAATCAATTATCAGTGGAAAATACCTAAAACAGTTACATTCAATGTAAGATATAGATAGATAATGTTTATGCTGTGATTTATTTTTTTTCAGCAGCTCCTCTTATGTCTTTTAGAGAAAGAAACAACAAATATTCTGAGCTTAATTAGCACGTCAGCTGTACTAATTACTTGTACAAACAGATAGAAATAATTTTATTCTTTGTGTTCATCAATATTATGCAAGAACTTTTCACACAGGACTATTTTCTTCCATCTATTACTGCAGTACCATAAAACACTTATTTCAAAAGGATGCATTCAGATCATAACTGCTTGCTTGCAGGATTCAATTTTGAGCCCTACAAAACCAGCTGCCCCCCCAGTTTAAAACATCATGTCTAACAAATCCTAAAATACTGTCATGCATCAGTCCCTGTCTTTTTGACTGGATTTTGGAAACTCCACAGAATATGGTATTAAGCCCTAAAAGAAACTGATGATAGTTTTCAAAAGAAACTGATAGTTCTCAAAAGAAACCAATAGCATCTAACATTTGAAGAGAGAAAAGCTCAAAAATGCAACCAATCTGTAGTAAAACTAAACTCCAGCCAGTGATATCCTTCACTGTTAATGACACTCTGTGGCTGTAAATTATGCCGAAGGGAAGGCAAAGGCACATCTTTAATGTTACTTTGTTCTGTTTAGGTATCTTTAAAGTCTGTCTTACTGTAATTTTTGTACCTAAGGATGCTGAGGCTCTCAGGTGATATTGTAAACTCACATATGACTTTAAAACATAGCTGAATAGTCTCAATCCCCCACTGCTCCCCCAGCTATACCTAGCAGCAGCTGAAAACAACAGCAATTGGTATTTAAAGGCTCCCTTTTGCAAGTAGCAAAGTCTGCTTTTAATAATCGGAGCGTTTTCAGATGCAGAGGGCGCTGTTGTTCGCGTATTGTGCAAGCATTTCCTGACGAGGGATAAAAACATTGATCTAATAGTTTAATGTTTATGTTTTTAAGCTTTCCATGAAATTACACTGGAATTCCTGACATACAGATGCTACCTTCCACAGTATGTGAGTAGTTTCCTGAAATAAATCCTCTCGTGGCACAGGAGATGCCGGCTATTGTCGCCCCAGTGAAATATTTTGTTGGGGTGTTTTTAAGTTTCCACTGCACAGTCCATTTACCAAGGCTTTAAACCCCCCTCAAAGTTCCTTCCATCACACATTTTCATATCAGGATCTTTTAGTTATTTTCATTTCAAAAGCACACCAGATGTAGTTAAGCGCAACTTGCAGTACAAAGCGTGGAAGCAATTTGAAACACATCGCTCTGGTGGTATTCTTCCACAATTCCCTCTAAAATATTTGTTGCAGTTTAGGACTAATCATTTCAGGTGGTTTATCCTTAACACAGAAACAACTAATTGCACTCACAAAACCAGAAAGGAGATGAACGTACAATTTATAACTTAAAAGAATCTTCTGCGCAATAACTTTTCTTCTGAGGTTTATGCATGCATGCATCAACATTATATCCCCACACACATAAGTAAGAGCTTTAAAACAGGTTCAAAAACACCACTAGTTCTTTAAAGTTATTGTCTAAATCCCTATACAATGTGCTCTATCTTCACATGCAGTCACATTTTTAATAATTTTCACTTTTTCTCCACTATGCCTCAAAACAGAAAGCAAAACACATAAATTTAATTGCTATTTAGACCCACAGAAACCCAGGAAACTTACAGTTGCAGATGAAATTGTGTTTAACTTGCATAATTGTACCTAAGGTATTTAGCTGAGTGGAAAAGAATGGGCCTCCTGAAGTCCTTGTCTGAAGTCAGCAGGGGTTCAGCCTCTGTAAGACTCACAGGATTGGGCCTGAAACAACCTGGATCAACTCCTGCACCGAGTTTCTTGTGCTACCTAAGCCCAATGGGGTATATTAAAGTCAAAGCAACAGGCTTTGTCCAGCTCAGACTTGCAGCTTTTAATCAGGCTGCTCCAGAGACTATTTAAGGCTTATTTACTGGTACAAATTGACCTTACCTAAAATGTTAGTACCTGAAAGACAAGAATTGCAGAGAATTATTTGATACATGTTACTTTCCTTCCCTACAAGATTTTATTGTTTACTGTTTTGCAATACAGTCAAATGCATCTGCATTTTAGACTGTCTGCAAAGCATCCACATGGCAAACTTGGCCCTTAAAAACAAAGCTACTAGGTTAAACTACAAATACTAGGATACATTTCTCATATGACACTTCTGGTGTAAGGCTTTCCCAAGTTTTGTGAAACAGCTTAAAACAAACTCAGTACTTCAAAGTGACAAACAAGCCATCAGAACATGGCTAAGATTACCTGAAGCTTGCATTTCATAGTAATCAAAATTTTGCCTGCTTAAAACAGTACCTATATCACTAATAAAAATGGTCATTGCTAATTTTTCCTCCTCAAATCAACGTTCACTCAAAAGTTTTCCACCTGATAAAGGCTTTAATATAACTTAGACAAAGTTGCTTTTTATGATTGGCAAGTTCTTTGCACCCTGGCTACCCCCCAGCCTGATGGAGTGGGGCTCCATGATGCATTTTGGCTCTGTCTTGATGTCAAATCACTGCCATCAAAACAATGGCTCGTATTACATGAAAATCTTGTGCAAATGAGCCATAATGGGAGTGAATGACAATCTTGTAAGACCGTGCAGCAGGATTCTCCTTTGATCTGAAATATTGTTAATCTTTCTCAAACATAACACTAAGTATACTTGGCAAATCCTGGCTGAGAAAGTCCCTATAGTGCGGCTCTGCGGACAGCCAGGCAGAAGCCAAGTACACCCCGCCACAAAAAGGGGCACGGCCAGAAGTGAAGTACACATCGACAGCAAGCCACGAGTTCTCCAGTTGCTAGAAATTTATTTACAATTAAAAGAACTCTTTCAGTGTTTTCTTTGCCTGGGAAAAAAAAGAAAAAACAAAAACAAGAGGCTAAACAGTATGTTTATTTATTCTTAATAATGGATATTTGCTGCTGGATCACAGCTTCATTTAATTAAGAAGCTGCAGTATTTAAGATATTAAAATCCATGTTTTGCAAAAGGTTTGCTTCTTCAAAACAGAGGCCTTATTTATTCACGGCTTAAAAATCAGCCTTACTCTAAATTATAGTTTTAATATGATGTTGCAGGGAGAGAAAAAAAATTCTAGCAACGTAAGGCAAGATTTTTCATCAGTAACAAACGCATGATATAGGAGTTTACACTTTCCTAATGATGCTTAAAGCAGAGATCTGCAGAGGTATGTCTCAGATGAGGTCATATATCAACTTCAGGGTAGTAAAAAACCTCTCCTTAGATTATATTACAGCCAACTCACACCTTTTTGTTGTGCAGCCAAATATGCAAGGCGTACGTAGACAAATGCAAACAGAGTAAATCATGTTGATTCAGTGCTAGTAGGAAATATGCCTCTTCAGTTGTGTGCTGCTTTTGAAGTGCTGCCTAAAAATCAGTCTTGGGCTTCAAAGAGAGGGGATTATAGCCTTTATCCAGCAATTAATATGGCTGAAACTCAGAATGTCAGCACCTGACGACTATACAGGCTGGACAGTAGCCTAGTAGGGGTCCAGTCCCTCTCAAGAATTGGAATTTACAATAAAAAATTAGTGCATAAATAGGCAGAAATATTTGGGAAAGGGGCATAAAATTTTAACTTCTAACAACCTGTCTATATTTTGACATGTGGGGGAGAGGGGGAGTTGTGGTGTCCCTTGACCTTTAACCTGTCTTATCCACCTAGATCATTTTAATCTCCCACCAACTGTTAAGGAGAAAAGAGTGCTATTAAAGAGAAAGCTATTCCTTTTGCCTTCTTACATAGATCAGATGACAACCTCTCCAAGTCCCTCCTCTCTGTCAGAGTTCAAGGGTTCAAAAATGGTCAGAATATCAAGCAACAGAAAGCCAGCAGGACTGCTGCAAAAAGAGTTTAAGCACTTTATATTATGCAAAGTGGTTGAAAAAGAGGGGTTGCATTATTTTGAAGTTTTACCCTTTTTTTAATAGCTACTTTGATTTCAAGAGCTTCTAATTTGAAGAGGGGACAAAAATTCTTATATTACTCTGATTTGCACCTAAGTTTGCACCTTCCTAATAACCTTTTTCCATATTAACTCTTTACACAGACTTCCTAAGGCTTAGGTAAACCATGCATTTATCAACAGTGTACTGTAAATAAAATAAACATTTAACACCCATTCGAGACCATATGCCAGGGAAAATAAGGTAGAATAAGATAAAATTAAATGGAGCAATCAGTCTTCTTAGGCCATTATCATCCTCAGCTGGCATTTCCATAACGCTACATACAGCACCCTATTCCTCAGAGAACATCCCAGTTTTCTACTATTTCTCCTTTTTAACCAGACAGTTATAAGATGTTTCTTCCAAGAATTTCCACTTGCTTTGAAGAAAATATCCCCTGAGTACCCATGCTTAATGTACTTAGGGAAAAGCAACTCTATATCATGGCAAGCTAAACAATGTGATTCTTTAATAAAGCAAGTCTGATACTAAATGCAGAGTTCTCATTTCAAAATGGTAAACCAGTTTGAAGGAAGGAACATAATTGCTCAACATAATATAAATGGAATGGGTACAAGCTGAATGTAATTTTTAACAGAGCCTCACTTTCTAAATATACATCCAATGTTTGTCTGTCTGTGCAAAAAGACATGATAAACAATAGGATTTTGAAAACTGCATTAGATTTTGGCTTTTTGCATTAGGCCTTTCATATCCTGTGTATCCTAAAATGCTTGGACAATGTTTCCATTGTACTTAAATAAATACAGTAATGGTGGTGCAGTAACACAATGGCTTGTGCTCTGCCTTGGACTGCAGAGCCTGTCGTCGTGTGACAGGGAGTTTTGGCTGGGAGGGAGGCTTAGACAGCCTCTTTTCACAAAAGTGCCATGGTAACATTGCCTAGACAGGCAGCAGGGACAGGCGAAAGGGATTTTGGATTAACATCTCATCTCATGAAGGATGGCACCTCAAACAGTTCAGCACCTCCCTGGCGTTGTACTGCCATGTCAGCATTAAGAATCAGCCCAAGTCCTGGTGGGAGACTTAAACTTGTGACCTTCTAGCCAAGAGGTAAGAGCCCTGCTGGCTGAGGCGTACTGTCATTATTGATATGTGCTTGCATGGGCTGACATCGGTGTTGACTACAGTTTGACCTGAGTGGAAAATTGTTGCCCCCACAGATTTTAAAAGTAACCTATACCTTACAGGAAAGCTTTGGCTTTTTTCCCTATTGGAAGTTACCTCCTCTACTAGAGAACTGTAGCTTCCAGCAGACACTTAATCTCTAAATACTGGATTGCTAAACACCTTAAAGGAGGGAGTTTGACTACTTTTCAGATCTGTCTGGATCCAAAAATATGTCAATGAAAACTTGCAATTTAGCTTATAATGTTCCAGATAGAATGCATTTTTATAGGAAAGCATTTGGGAGGCAAGAAGGGGGGGAAAGATTAGTATAGTATTTACAACAATTAATACTAAATACATTTGCAATTTACAAGGCCACAAAAAATATTCAGGGCACCTCACACCTATATAAGGCAGAGCATTTCCCAATGATACACTAATATCAGTAGATGAAACACAAAAAGGGATAAGAAACATGTTCAACTGATATTGTGTTCTATACAGAGCAAAGGAAATCTCCCTGGGGAACATTTTCATTACATTACAATGTACATAAATTTGACACGTGAGAAATTATCAGTCTTGATTCTGCCTCTGCTGAAGTTGCCATTACCAAATTAGAGAGCTGATGATTGCAGACTTGGACCCAGTCACTGAAGACTCATTCTAATTTGACATTGATGTTAACCATATTTAGCAGATGTTAAAAATCTAAGAATCTGAGTGCCATCTAGATGTGCAAAGTAATGGTGTAAAGAGTTGTCTGTGTTAGGACCAAGATACATTGTAGGTGCAGGTGAACGTTGGAATAAATCTTTAACTGGTAGCCCAGTCTGTAGTTTAGATTTAGAATTTAGAATTGGTGCTTATCCCAAGCTGCTAGCACCACACCAAATTTAATTTAGAAACACAAAAATCATAGGGGGGGAAAAAAGCAAAAGTTTGCCAGATACTAGCCACAACAGTGTCAGCTAATCCTCAGACATAAAAGAATCTCTCTTGGCAGATTTCTCAGAGTAATCACACACTCCTGAAGATAACACTGAAAAGAGGAACTGATGATTTGATGGTGGGTAATATCCAGCAACCTTTTTTAATCAGATTTTAGCCCCAAAAATTTTGCAAAGTCATCTGGCTTCACAAGTTTGATTGCTTCAAAATCAGGAGAGTGGAACAATGAGTTAGAGCTCATCATCCACAGCTCTCATTCAGGATCAAACACTGGCAGAAAAATATTTCAAAATGGGAACCTGTATACAAGCCTCAGCCTCATTTCCAGCCTAGATAGGCAGCATTGAACTGTAACATCTTTTTTCTATCTATCTGCTCTTTTTTTTTCTTCTTTTTTGTAAAATGTCTTCGCTTGTTTATTAAAATGTTCACTGCTGTGATCCTGTTTTTTACCCGGGGAGTTGAGTAGGTTTAAAGATGACACATAGCTGTATAAATCTTGCGTTTACTAAGCCTTCTCTAAACAAGTGCCTGGCTGACCAAAAATAACTTTTGTAAGCAAAGAAAAAGTGGCAGGAAGGCAGTGTGAAGGAGAACAAGGGGGTTATGTATTCTGCATAGCGTGGTAAATTTACAGACTGTGGTGTGGGACCCTTTTCCTCCGGAAGTCAGGTCAGCCCTAGAGTAGAATCATAGAATCAGTCAGGGTTGGAAGGGACCACAAGGATTATCTAGTTCCAACCCCCCTGCTATGGACAGGGACACCCCACACTAGATCAGGCTGGACAGAGCCTCAGCCAGCCTGCTCTTAAACACCTCCAGGGATGGGACCTCAACCACCTCCCTGGACAACCCATTCCAGGGCTTCACCACTCTCATGGGGAAGAACTTGGACTTGATGATCTTTGAGGTCCCTTCCAGCCTTAGGAATACTGAATCTACTGAACTTCCTCCTCACATCCAGTCTGAATCTCCCCACCTCCAGCTTCATTCCATTCCCCCTAGTCCTATCACTACCTGATATCCTAAGAAGTCCCTCCCCAGCCTTCTTGTAGGCCCCCTTCAGATACTGGAAGGTCACAATAAGGTCACTTCAGAGCCTTCTTTTCTCCAGACTGAACAGCCCCAACTCTTTCAGTCTGTCTTCATAGGAGAGGTGCTCCAGCCCTCTGCTCATCCTCGTGGCCCTTCTCTGGACACATTCCACCATGTCCATATCCCTCTTGTAATAGGGGCTCCAGAACTCGACGTAGTACTCCAGGTGGGGTCTCACCAGAGCTGAGTAGAGGGGGAGAATCACCTCCCTTGCCCTGCTGGCCACACTTCTCTTGATGCAGCCCAGGAAGTACCATACTTTAACCCACTTCTCTTGATGCAGCCCAGGAGTGCCATACTTTAACCCAGGGACTCACTGCTGGATTCCCACAGCTCAAATGAAGTGATCGCTAATCAAACAGATTAAGACCATAATCACAGTGAAGATCTTTTACTGAGATTTTTTTTTTTCCCCAGTTAAAATAAATAAATAAATAAATAAATAAATCAACAAGACCTTATAAAAACATAATAGCAATGCCCCTGAGTGGGTAAGAAGTCTTCAGAGGTTTGGTCGCAGTGTATTGAATAAATTTGTAACTTCATTTTTAATAGATGTAAATTGTGTGTATGAAGCTAAAGAGTTTAGACCATGATCTGCAGTCCCAAATTGATATGGGTTACTTTTTGTAAATGGATTCTTTTTCCTCTAGAACTTGTAGGCTAATTTGATCTCCTTTTATTAATCACATCCAAGATTCTATGGGTTACTATTTATGACAAACTTAAAGGGAACCAGTTCTAAGAACATAGGTCTTCATACAGTAAGAGGTGACTGCTTTTATATATTTGCAAAAACAAAAAAAAAGTAGCTCCCAAAATGGAGACCAAGCAAAATATTTCAGTAATTTTTTCCAATATTTTATTTATAACTCAAGGCAATTTAATATTTTAGGAATGATTTCCTCTCCATCTCTTACTGGTGGTTTTTGTGTTTGGGGTTTTTTTCCTGGGAGCTTTCCTACCACTTGTCACCACTGCAGGCCTGCAACTCTGGCACTGCTTTAGGATATGGGATACCCACATCTTTGAGAGCTGCACCCTGACGCCAGAAAACGCATCTTGACCCCTCACTAAGAGATAACTACTTTCCTGCACTAAGTGGGATACTTTGACTCGTGAGGATCCCTGAAATTCAGGCATTCTTGTTGCTGAAAGACGAGAACCTGCAAGGCAACAGCCTCCAGCAGCAGTGTCTCACCCGTACTCCATGCCAGCCCTGTTCTGTTGTTGTTCTCTACACTAGACTAGCACCACTCTCTGCCTTTTCTTCAGCCTTGCCTCACCAGCCCAAACCTTCCAATCAAACTCACACAACTGCCCGAATCTATCTAGGGCACCTCATGTTCACTTATTTAGTAGTTCACTTCCATATTGTACTGTCTCTATCTGTACACCTTTATCTTCCACACTGCTTCTGCCATTACCACTACCTCTATGCTGGAGATCTTTCATGTCAGCGCCAATTGCTATGGTTACAGGCAATCTGCTGTATGTTTCATCTCCAGGAGCTGTAAATGAGGGAGTTTTAACAGCATTTGAGTAAGCACTACCTCTTCCTTACATGGAGCACACATCCCCGTTCAAATATATCTATCCACTAGTTGCTGCTCACATCATATATATTACACTAATAGGAAATTCTGCCTAGGTGTACAGACTGACGATGAGTTCATGCCTTGCAAGGAACAGTTACAGTATTTTGCAACCTTTTTCATTTTAATGGCATGAACCTACCACTTCTATCACATCTTCCTTTTTTCTTTTCTCTTGCATGCAAACTCAGATGCTGACTGTGGGGTGAGGTATGAAAGAGTAAAAGGATTTGGTCATATTTTAATCTACATACAGAGGCATAAAAATCTGTGAAACAAAACATTCTCACTCTACCTCTTGAAAATATATAAACCCTACAATAAAAATTACATGGTGTGCTTATACTTTGTTACTTCAAGAAAATGTGATCGGTACTCCTGAAATTCATAGCAGTTCAGACTCAAATACAGTCTTAAACCTCAGTCATTGCGTGTGTGTGTGTGTGTAAAAAGAATGGGGAAGTAGGGGCATTTCATCTCTGAATTTGAAGCTATTTGTGCCAGTTCTAAAAGCCAGACAAAAATAGGAAATGCTAGTATTACAATGCTGTAACTCAGGCGCAGATCACACTAGCCAGAAAAAAAAATATTTTCATAAATGCAAATACAGTTATGCTAAAAACAACCTAGGGTGTGGTATTTCTACAATTTTGAGAGAAAACCTGCCAAAAACAGCTTGCAAGATTTTATATCACAATGAATCTAGCCACAAACACTCCACAATTCCGTGTAAAAGCAAATCCTTGGATCTCTCATAAACCTCAGTGGAATAATGATCTAGATCTCCACACTTTCAGTTCTAATGATCTAGATCTCCACACTTTCAGTTCAGCCTAGTTATCCATGGGGTAAATCCTGATCTGCCCACCCCTCAGACAAAATATTTGTTTGCAGCTGCCAGACTAGAGGTGCACAAAGTGCCTCCAGCCCAAAAAGATTGTAAGCAGGAACCCACCAAGATGCATGGTCATGATTAAGGAGTGGCTATAGCCAGCCACGTGTGTGGCTAGAGTGTAAACTCACATCTCTTGGTGCTGGTGGAGATTTCATGT
This sequence comes from Melanerpes formicivorus, assembly GCF_026170545.1. NCBI lineage: Eukaryota > Metazoa > Chordata > Aves > Piciformes > Picidae > Melanerpes > Melanerpes formicivorus. The sequence goes on along the minus strand of NW_027142364.1, from coordinate 19,791,563 downwards.
CACTACTGACATAAACTTGCATTAATTAACCTAGGAAAGCTCCATGGCCCATTTTACACAGGAGCTGTACTGAATGGTGTCTTCCAGATTCATGATCTATGAATCCACAAAATCTGCACTTTAGAGAGCTATGATTTGTATCTGTGTATCGGAAAGCAACCCAGCATAAAGCTTGCTCTCTGCACTCCAACACTGCATGCCAGCAAAGGGATTGCTCATGAAGAGCGGAGTCTCTGCTGGCTTTGGCTCCCTTCCATTTTTCACCTTGAGCATTGTGCAAAGCCCCCCACCAGTACTACACACAAGGAAGGAGTTACCTCCCCTGGAGCAAGCCTTCAAACACATACTCAGGCACAGTTCACTCCCCTCTTCTGCTGTCGCCCTGTCCTCTATTGCTTCTCACTCAGTGCTGCAATCTACCCCAGTGTGAAACTGGAACAATCAACAGGAAAACAATTCTTGTTGGTAATTGCAGTATCATATTCAGATTTGGTACAATGCAAAAATAAACCCAAGTCGAATAAATCTAGGCCTCAATTTGGCTTTCTGTCTGTAACATCTTACAAAAGGATGGTGACAGCTGAACAAAATCAGTATATCCCTTAGGCAAATGACTTTCTCTTCTAAGAATAAATCTTTTTGAAAATAAGATTACACAGCCATTGTAGGCCCCTGAAAATAACATGATCCAAAAGTGCAATAATTTTATTATATATTTGAATAAACTCTCCTTTAGATGACAATGTGCCCTGTTAAATCCCTCCCTTTTTAGAGTTTTATTACTCATCATACATCTCTGGCTCTTTTTTTTTTTGAGGATTTTTTTCCTGGGAAGTGTATAAGTAGCATATTTATAAAGCTATTACACACACAAAATTCCTGGAACTGGCAGTACAAAGCTGATCTTGGAAACAAAATTAACCTTGCCAACAGAAAGATGTCTGCACTGGATGACAACACATCTACACAGGACGTTCATGTGGAGTATCTGCTGGGTGCTGCACCTGTCAGCTCAGCTCCTTGTACTGCAACCTCTGGGTGTCTCAGCCTTGAGTAGCCACTGCTCAGGACCTATACACAAGGTTTGGGCTGCGGGCTCTACCCATGAAGCCAATGCACTACTGTTTTGTCATGAGCTACAAAAGGTGATGTTGAGCATAACTGTCACACAAGTCTCAATGTACCTGACAACACAAAAGTGCCTTGATCAGTTTTGAGTCTACATTTATTCCTCAGTGTAGAAATGTGTGAGAAGGTTGTTGGTATGAATTTATGAATGTGGCTCAAAAATTCTAAGCTAAAAATCTTAGGCCTGGGGTTTTAGCATCAATTGATTCCTATATTTAAATTTATGGAGCCTTTACACTGTTTCCTCCTGCAGTCATCATCAGCCTGGAGATGAGGAGGCTCAGGGGTGAACTCCTTGCTCTCTACAACTACCTGAAGGGTGGCTGTAGCCAGGAAGGGGTTGGTCTTTTCTCCCAGGCAACCAGCACCAGAGCAAGAGGACACAGTCTCAAGCTGCACCAGGGGAAGTTTAGGCTGGAGGTGAGGAGAAAGTTCTTCACTGAGAGAGTCGTTTGTCATTGGAATGTGCTGCCCAGGGAGGTGGTGGAGTCACCATCCCTGGAGGTGTTCAAGAGGGGATTAGACGTGCCACTTGGTGCCATGGTCTAGTCATGAGGCTTGTGGTGACATGTTGGACTCAATGATCTTTGAGGTCTCTTCCAACCTTAGTGATACTATGATACTGATACTGTGTCTTGGCCACTGGATCATGAGGAAGCAAAGCCGTGAATGACAGAAAACTCTGTGGCCATCCTTATCTACAAAATGGCAAACAAGCTGAGCTCTGTGCAGTCTGCTAGGTTGTCAAAAGAAAAATTACAGAGGGCTCCCTTCTTTCAGTGAAGTAATATATTTCTGACTCTGCAAAAGTCTTTTACTTAGCCACAATTGCATCATATTTGAAATTATTTTATGACCTGGGGCTTGCATAGCAGGCCCATCTGTTCCCTCATATTGGCTCTGAGATAGCTGTCACCATTTCATTCAGGGTTTGAAAATGCCAAAATTGAAACAACTTCCATATTTGTTAATGAGACTTACCAGAGAAAGAATACCACCAACAAAAGAAAGCAAAAATAATCTAGGCTTGGATCTTCCCAAGCAAATATTTCAACTTTTCAAATACTTACATAACTTTTCAAATACACAAACTTATTACAATTGTCACTAGAGGGGAGGAAAAAAAAAAAGACAACTGAAATCTGGCTAGCAATAAAAGGAAAAGTGGCTGAAGGTTAGGACATATTTAGTAAACTACAGCTAGCTTTTGCACTTGTGATTTTTAAGAACAAACCTTTAATTTTGAAATTCAGTCTCTCCACCATTACATTGCCCTTCAGGGCAATGATCTATCAAGTTCTGACTGTTTCAAACTGTTTGTGCTAGATTCAGCATCTATCACTCCTTAGACTTGCTGCACATTTAACCACAGAGCCAAGAAACAATAATTTTCAATTAAGAAACCTGGAGAAGACTTGGGGACTTGATTTATGGTGCATGACTAATTATCAAATAGCTAGCCTAATGAAAATTAAGCTGACGGTTACTACAAAGATTTAACTTCATTTTCTTGTGAAGATGCTGATATGACCCAGAATATAATTCATTGAAGCTTCATTGTGTATTTTAAAACAGACAAAAAGCAGTGGAAATTATCTAATTAAATTTTAATTTATTTTTTATATATATATTTTACACTGTAATGGAGATAGCTCGTGTAAACTTAGATCTGAATTAAAAGCTTCTCATTGCCTGAAGTTAAAGTGTTTCCTTTTGGATGGTGATGAAAGAGATAGGAACATGAGGGAAGACATGACAGAAATTGCTTTTAAGGCTCAGTGCATTTACAAGCAAAAGATTCAGTTAAGCACAGAGCTGATGCATAAAACCTTAGTTCAGTACCTACAGTATTTTATATGTAAAATTCTGCTTAGAATAAATTTTGGCAATCGTTAGAAAATAGATATCATTAGGAGAGTGTTCTATGATAATTATCTGGTTTTACCTGTTTATGGATTTAATACACAGCTTAAAGAAAATAGTAGTAGACTTCCTGCTCAAGTATTTGCTTCCTCCTTACGATGGTCTGTTTCAGGGCTACAGGGGTCTGGCTCAGTGGCAGTCAGTAGCACACATTCACATAAGCAAGCCCATTAGAAACCTTAATGGGGGGAATGTACAATTAGGTACTAAGTGAAAGTAGATGCCTCTTAATTACTATTTTGCAGTGAATTGTTGGATAGAAATTCATAACACTACATATTTAGGTTCTCTGATCATGCAAATATTACATTACTAAACAGCAAGAATTAGCAACTTTATAAATAGCCAATGCAAACAACTCCATATATTTTCACCACACACTTTCACAGCAACTTTCACTGCTCTCCATGGATCTATATAGACAAAGGGAAATGAAACAATTCTTCAAGTCATACTCTTTTACAGAAGTTAAGGACTCAGAGATATTTTTCCAAGAAACAAAGAAATTATCCCTGTGCAAGAAGCCAACCTTTGATGTGTGTCACTGCGAACAGTTCTCCTTCTGCTGCAAGTCCTGTGCACAGCACTCATTGTTTTATGCACTCCAGTGAAACAGTGAGGAAGGAAATATCAAGGTGAAAAGACAAAACCCTAGATTAGCAGCTGGTAACAAGATTGCTCAGGATTGTCACTAAAGATACCAGTCATTGGAAGGGAGAAAAAAGGGAAGAAGGAAAAGATAATTTGATTTATTCAGGAAATTGCTTGTTTCTTCAGAAGGCCTTTATGGGGACCATCACTTTGTGATAGGAGTACAGCTGGTAACCAGAAAGGGAGTGAGAAATTAATTTCCTATCTAACTCTTTAAAGATCTGAGTCATGTTCAAGTAGATGTACAGATATGGTCTGTGAGAGCAACTGATGTTTTTCCTTCAGTTTCCCAATTGCAAAAGCAGCCTAAACCAAGACTACTTATTTTTAGTATTTTCCATACTGAGGCAGCTCTAAATTCATGGGCTCAAATCTTGGCAGAAAAAAACCCAGCTCTACCTACCCAGCTTTCTTTGATGATTTCAAGACCTTACACGCTTACACGTGTGTTTCCAGACATGCCACTTCAGTGAGTATGAAGAGCTTCCTTGCAAAAGGTTTGCTACAAGATGTATCTGTGCAGAGGGGTAGAGACACTAAAGTTTAGTAACAATCACTTGCACTGGCTCATGAGGAAGAAATCCCTCCTTTTCTCTCCCAAGGTGTTCTCCAGTGGCCCTCTGAATTGCTTGAACTGGCACTGGGAGAGCATGTTGTCTTTGCTCTCCTAAACCCATTGTGTCATACTGCTGTGTGCTGTTAAACAGCTGCCACAATTCATCCCTGGGCTGGTCATACTTCAATGGTGGGTGAAGTGATTCATGCATGTATGGACTGTAAAGTTTGTAAAGCACTTCAGGATCCTTTGACATAAAAGCTGCTACATCACTGTAATTTATTAGCAGAGTCGGTTAAGTCTTAACGACAATACCCTCTGAGGTAATGCAGCTCAGACTATTAGTCTGAAATGGTCTTGAAAAGTTTACACACAAAACTAAATGTGTACTGTAAAAGCATTCTTGTTTGCAGTCTGGGGCCACTGTCTGTCCACAAAAGATTCCTTGTCATGGTTGTTTCTTTAGGTTGCATGGCATTTAAAAGCTGGAAATAAACATATATCCAGAGCCTTCCTTATGTTGTACTGCAGTGCAATGGAAGTGGTTTCTGCACTCATTATAAGACTGTTATCTGATTGAAAATGAGGGGAAGGGAAGATCTGTGTAGTCATGCATAACTAAAACTATGAACAAAAGCGCTGAGCACCTCTGTTCAAAACTCCCTTTGTCTCACAATTTATTGCTGTAGTCAAATTTTAAAATCAGGCCATACAATAAATACCTACTTCAAATGAACCCACTTCCTGTGGGGAAGAAAAAAGAAATACAGGAAAAGAGTGACCAAGAATAAAAAGATTGAACTCTGTGAAGCTCCACAAAGATAGCACGGAAGTACAAATGTGTCAGGTCTAAGATGTGGCAGTCTCAACAGTTTAGTCAACGCTAGGTAAAATAAAGCAACATATCCAGGAAGCAAATCCTTATACAGTATGAGTTTATGTATCTGTAAGAGGTTAGAAATGTATTGCAGGAAGTGAATGTAAAAGATAGTAACCTTCATTATATAGGCCTCCAGCAAAACTTAGAATATTTCTTCATTTCCTACATCAATTTCACAGCTCTGGCCCTTCTTTACACTTGCCAAAGGTTAGAGCTGGGCCAGCCACTAAACAACTGACACGCTCTATTAAACCTGGTAAAGTCAGATGAGCATACTAGGGAAGAGTATGATTTCCTGAGGTAAAACCATAAGTCTATTTAGTTACAAACCCCACTACATGACATGTGTAGTACATAGATGCCTGCCTTGTCCTATTTAACACAGCACAGATCAGTAACAAACACCACGACTAAGTGACAGCTTTCACCCAGTGCCCAGAACAGAGACCTTTTCAGATGAGCAGTAAGAGGTAAACAATGACACAACACATGGAGCAGGTAAAAAACAAAACAAAATAAAGCAAAACAAAACAAAACAAAACAAAACAAAAAAACATAGCATTGAGCTCTGAAACGAACCCTAAAAAGACACAAAAATATTACTGCTTTCAGTAATAAGATGATGTTACCAGTCCAGTTTAATTTCTAACCCATAAATACTCTAAAATACTCTCAGCTGATTGAATCAGAATTCAAACTATTTGGGCAATTTTATCAGAGCTTCAGTTGAGTCCAGTGTTGGACGACAATACATCTGTCAATAGTCAGTGCTTGGCCAGCCACTAAACAAGTGACAGACTCTCTCTATTAACTCTTCTCCCTTCCCAAAGAGGAAGGGAAAGAATAAGGGAATCACAGAACATTTGGGGTTGGAAGGGACCTTGAAAGATCGAGTCCAGCCTCCCTGCACAAGCAGGACCACCTAGAGTAGGTCACAGAGGAATGCATTCAGGTGGGTTTTGAAAGTCTATAGAGAAGGAGACACCACAACCTCTCTGGCAAAGAGACTTAAGAACTGAAAAACTGAAACTGCTTTAATTAAAACAGCAATAAAATTAAACATATACAAAACTAATATCAAACCAAACCCCCTTGATGGCAATTAATCACCATCACTCCTGACATTGTGGCAGAACTCCCAGACTGGATTCAGCAACAGACAGAAAACAGATTCAGGAGCTGGATTCTGGAAGTGGGTTCAGGAGCACATAGAAGAGAAGGCTGACCTTCACGATCCCTCAGCTTTATTGCAAGTATGATGTACATGGAATGAAATACCTCATTAGTCAGGGTCTCCTGAAATGTCCTCCCCATGGGTGTGGCCTTTTACTCTGCATCCCCAACATGTTACATTTGGTTTAGCAGTGACCTCAGCCTGCACACCAATCCTTGGTGCTAGCTAGAAACACAGAGCATTATCACTGCCAGAAGCAGACACTGTCTGTAAGAATATGCCTTCAATTTCAGAAAAGTTATGTAGGGACCAAGCTGAAAGGTAAAATCACTGAACAGAATTTCTGTTCTAACTCAAGCCAGGACAGTATTCCTTGCTGCTAACACTTAATGTCTTCTGACTTCAGTAACAGATTAATATTCCAAGTAGCATGTTAACAGACCCTATATAAAAGGGAGAACTGCGATTGTTTAGTTTGACCTATATAGACCAGGTCACAGCTATGGTACATGGCACTGAATGTCATGGGGAGGTGATTATCTGGGCCTCAGGTCTTTCACTGTTGCTGCCTTCCAAGGCAGAGTTTGCCATCCTGGAAGTCTTTGGTCCTAGTTACAAGATCTGGCATCTAGTCACTTTAAAATCCATGCTGCTGAGCTGTCATTTGATCCAGAACAGGTCAAGGACTGATCCATATATATACTCTGAGTCATTACCTTTCTGCTCCTAGACTCTGAATTTCATTCAAGAACAGGTTCACTGCTTCACCAGGTTTACAGCTGTATTGTCTTCTTTGTAAAAATTGGCCAAGTACTAAGTAGAATGCAGCACAGAGTATTATACCTCAGAAATTATCAACAGACACTTAAACAGACAATATGGAATTTGTGTCCTTCCTTTCCATCCTGCTGACCTTTTCCTATTGACACTGAGTTCTGGTACAGGAATCTAATTCAGACTCTATCTTTTGAAACTACTACACTTTAAGAAGAAGAGACGCTGAGGGAGTACAAGATGTCTAATATTTTCTGGGACACGTTCTGTGTGTTTCTCCTTTAAAGCAGTGGTACCCAACCTCTGCTTGTCAGTGAGTACTCAAATAGCAGCACCTTCCTGTTTTCTTACTCACTAGAAAAATGCTTAGAAATAATTAGTGCAGAAATAAGAGGAGACAGTCTGTGGAAACAGCAACAGCAGAGGAGAAACTACAAGCAAAACAAGACTTACTTCAGATTCAAATAAATTAGCTACCGATGGAGGGAGATGGAGCAGATGGTTAGTCAGAGCATCCTAAGCCCAGGCAGTTCTACACAAAGCAGTACAAAGCCAACTGGGCAGCTCAGAGGAGGGCCAGAGAGCCCAGCATGGTCCAGTGCTGGCACAAGCAGGTGGCCCAAAGCCCACCAAAACAAAAACAGAGTCTACAGTAAATGCTCAGGCAGACTGACTTAAAAAATAAAACAACCAAACCACACCCCCCACACACACCACTAACCAGTAAGCTAGCTAAGTACCAGCAGCTAAAATAAACTCTTAACTAAGCACCCACCACAAGATTCACCTCAAAAAACAAGAATTAGAGCATCTCATTGGTTCTTTAATCCCTGTCAGACCAAAAGGCCAGATGAGTTAAGAGTCTAGGGTTTTACATGGTCATGAGGGTGGAACGGCAAAAAGAAAACAAGTTCAGCAGTCTCAGATCATTTCCTAAAGGGCCTCTCATACCACTGCCAGCAAGAGCTGCCTTTCGTCTTGGCAGGCACAGCAGAGCCAAGAACAGAGTCAGTCTGAAGGTTGCCCACATTTTCCTGGATAATATTTTGTCAGCTCAGAGGACTCTGGGGGGAATAAGGAGGGATTTGTATTTACTGTTACCTAGCCTCAGTCAAAGCAGGACTTCAGCATCAAGCCAGATGCTTTACCTAACCCTTTTAAAAGCACAAAACCAAAACAGATTTATTTTTTTTTTTAAACAAGACATGGCTGCATGAAAGATGAAATGTTTTGAAGTGAGTCTTTATGCCTTGCACAGAAAATTCAGTGAATGTCATCTTCACTCCTTGCCAGCACAGAGCTCATGTTCAAAGAAACTTCATGAGAAGTGGGAAGGCAGATGCTCTTTGTTTAATGCCACTTACTAAGTTTTAGATCACAATGCAACAGTAAATAGATGTCTCCTGTTAAATAAAACAGGTCATGGACTCAAGAAAACAATGTTTTCATTAAAATTAGTTTTACTTTCTAAAATGTTCACATTTTTAAAAGTGTGATTACTGTTTTACCTGGAGGATCATTATTGTGTGGGCTTAGACCTGAAGGCATCACTGATTCCAGGTATATTCACACTTAACAGCTGCTTTTTCTTAATACAATCAGCACATTTTCTCCACTCTTCAGACTACTGGTACATAGTGTGCTTTAGACAGAAAGGCTGTAACAAGCTTACACAGGACAAGGTCCTAACATGACATCTAACATGGAGCACTGGTGGACTCACAGCATATTCTGCTAGGTGAGGTATTATCAGAGTGTTCCTATAAGGGAGTATCCAACAAAGGAAATCAATAATTTCAGGAGTTTTTCCTCCCTGCTTGTTGCTGTTTCCTGTTAGAAGATATATCAGATCTCAGATAAAAGTGTAAGCCTAAATAACCCTTACAGGAAATGTAAAGTCATCTTGGCCTGAACTTCTGGACAACATAAGGCAGAAGAGATTTTTCTCTTTAATGGCCATAAATACCTACATCCTTGTATATATAGCTTCCACTCCATGTTTGATTTAAAGCACAAGTCAATTCTGGAAAGTCTCTGTTTTCTCTGCAGCTAAAACAAAATTTGCTGGAAAGAAAACAATGCAAGTAGAAAAAATATCATCACAGTGTAACTATAGAAAGCTGAATCAGTCTTCTCATGTTTGACAGCGATTTCTTTCAAAGTTCTAAGTTTCTCTATTAAAAAGACATGGAGATCTAGTTTTACAGCATATTTGAAGCACACAGGAAAATGTCACATGCTGGGCAATGAAATTGAATGTTGTTTGTGTTTTTGTATCATTATTCTTGCAAGAGACCTATCCAGTTCATTCAGTTCTTCCATCTTTTTAAGAAAACAATGGGAATCTACAAAAATATTTTGGTAAAATTCATGAATATCTGCAGGGGTTCTGGGACTAAAAGTGATATTTCTTCCAATCTTCTTACAAATAACTCACCTACTAGCCCTAGTTTTATTTAGCTCAAATGAAATAATGAGACATAGGAAACAGTTTCTCTGCTCATACAATATTTGTTATAGGTCCATTAATACAAGCCAGGCACATTGTGTTAAATATTGGAGTGATAGAGCAGCTGTATATGCTTGTGGCTAAATGTTTACAAAACACAGTCTTTGTGTTGGAGAAGTTACTGGGGGTTGGTCTCTTCTCCCAGGCAACCAGCACCAGAACAAGAGGACACAGTCTCAAGCTGCACCAGGGGAGGTTTAGGCTGGACCTTAGGAAGAAATTCTTCATAGAGAAAGTGATTGGCCATTGGAATGGGCTGTCCAGGGAGGTGGTGGAGTCACCATCACTGGAGGTGTTTAAGAAGAGACTGGATGGGGTGCTTGGTGCCATGGTTTAGTTGATTAGATAGTGTTGGATGATAGGTTGGACATGATGACCTCGAAGGTCTCTTCCAACCTGGTCTACTCTACTCTATTCTAGTCTAGTCTAGTCTAGTCTATTCCAAGTAGATGCATCCTGAACAGCACATTTTGGCAAGGCAGGTGAGCTGCAGGAAGGCAAAGGCAAGGGATAAGCAAACCAAAGTAGTACAGTCATTTTAACCTTGGGGCAGCCCCTGGGAATACACCCAGATATCAGAAGTATAGCTGGTAAGGCAATTCTCCAAATCCCACAAAGATCAACAAACATCATACTTTTTTAATGAAGAAATGAAGGACAGTCTTATTTAGTTACAAAACAGATATTACACAGTCTGTAGAGAAGCTCCATTGCCGATTTCAACAGAAATGTGGCAGTATAACAGAAGACCTTAGGCCACCTTCTGCAAACTGTTTCAGGTCCTAAGATAGAACTTGTGGTGTTTAGCCTTGCATCTTCATTACTCAAAATAAAAGCTGGCCTTAACAACATTTCAGTTTAAAAATGTCACCCTGACAAAAAAACAAAGTCATTCCAACCAACTTGCTAAACCAATCTTGAATACATTGTATCTTCAGTATTTTTACTATTAGTTTTCCCTTTCTGCCTTGTTTTACCTCACAAATGTGAACTGAGAATTTCTTGTAGAAACCTTATGGTTAATGTAATTTACAATGGATAGGATGAGGCTTTACAGCTGTGAAGAAGATAAATTTGGATAACACAATAGTATGAAAATAATCACTACATCTAGGGTAGGTTGTGGAGTACTCAAAAGTCAAAAGTTAAGTGTCCCTCAGTGTAGTTACAGTAATGATGTTACGATTTTGTCAAGATGTTTTAGACTGGCTTATTGGATGAAAAAGTTAAGACCAGTTTCATAGTTTCATAGTTTCATTCAGGTTTGGAAGGGACCACAAGGATCATCTAGTTCCAACCCCCCTGCCATGGGCAGGGACACCCCACACTAGATCAGGCTGGACAGAGCCTCATCCAGCCTGCTCTTAAACACCCCCAGGGACGGGGCCTCGACCACCTCCCTGGACAACCCATTCCAGGGTTTCACCACTCTCATGGTGAAGAACTTCCTCCTCACATCTAGCCTGAATCTCCCCACCTCCAGCTTCATTCCATTCCCCCTAGTCCTATCACTACCTGAGATCCTGAGAAGTCCTTCCCCAGCCTTCCTGTAGGCCCCCTTCAGATACTGGAAGGCCACAATTAGGTCACCTGGGAGCCTTCTCTTCTGCAGACTGAACAGTTAATCCTCATCACCTCAGTTCCACCCTAAGTAGTGGAAATTGAACAATGTAGCTTACATTAATATTTTTTTTTTGCTCTGGCTTCTCATGCTTCCAGTGCCTAGAAAAAATATTAGCGTGTCATCATCCTTAAAGACTGCACCATGCTGTGCTAGGTTTGGGTTTGCTTCATCCTACCTTACATTGTAAACTGCCTCTTAAGAGCAGCCTTGTTAATTCACTTTCAACAGGTCAGATAGGGTCAAACCAGGACTTGGCTTTTGCTTCTGAAAATCAGGTGAAAAATACCGTACAAATAATGAAAAATGCAGATGTTCACCATTTGCTGGGATATACCTAGGTCAACCAAACTCATGCTGCTCTGTGACTAGTGGTCTAGTAATGTGCCCTGTGGCTATACCATCTTGCTTTCCCACAGTGACATTATACACCTATTAAACAACTAAGAATATACATAAATGTTGATACTGGAGTAGAAAGGCATTAATAGAGAGGAATCAACTATTTTGGTGATATTTTAAATGATGGTGCCTTTTTAGTTCTCACTGTAGTTCATCTCCAGCTACTTCTATGGACAGCCAAAACAAGCATCTTGTTAGCTGGGATGTTCCTGGGGACAGCTGCCTCTTCCACAGCAGAAGCATGCAATTCATTTCAGGCAAGCAAGAGTTCACCCTTACACAGCTTTGTAATTGCCCAAATACATCACTATGCTATGAATCTGCTTGAAAGGGAAAACTCAAACTCCCAACTTGGAAATCCTGATTTGTCATATCCCAGTAAAGCAAGCATCTTTTCAGGCTCTCCTTTTCATAATGTGGACAGCATTTATTAGCTATTTTTCTGAATTAATCCAGCCCAGAGCTGGTTTAATAGTGTCATGTTCTGCTAATTACACAGTCTTAACATTCAGTGTTACTGGCTGTGAAATCTAACCAGTCTCAACAACTCCATTTGATGGACTGACCTGATGCTCTGGCTACTGATGCTCAGACCCATCTGTTTGAATGGCATTAGGCCCACTCATCAATTGGTTGGACCTTTTCATTACACTATAGATTGTAAAAGTATAGATGTTTTAAACACCCTGAGCAATACTTTCAGGACCAGATGTAAGCAAGTGAAGACCTTTATTACGTTATACAGCAAAGTTATATAGTCTATCAGAAGGCACATGTGTCACATCTCAATTGGTCATTTTCTACTGGCATATGTGTAATTAAGGCATACAATAGGTCAAAATAACAACCCAATATTTTAACACATCCAACCAAATTCTGCCAAGCTTCTCTCCTTCAGTTGTAAGGTGTTCACATTACTCTCAGAGTCAAAGACAAAACATAGCTTTCTCTAACTCAAGCAAAGGCAAATCTTCCCTATAGTCCTACAAAGCTATCTGAAAACAACCTCTTTTACATCTTCCTATAGTCTTCCAAAGCTATACAAAAACCTCTTCCAACAATAGATGTCTATCGTTTATGAGTTTTAGTTCTCCAGCTACCGTTTGACTCAATCACCTAATGCTTTGTGGAAAGCAAAAGGTGTGCCAGCTGAAAAAACAAAAGAAATCTGATTTCATTACCAGTGAGGATAAAACAGCTGAGGGAGATGTACACTTATATTATTCGTTGTAAACAATCAGCTGTATTTATCCCTTTTTCTTTGCTTTGAAAAAAGAAAGAATGAATGCACAAGCAGTTTTTCCCCACAGCCTACCCTTCACTGAGTCAGCAGTGAACATCCTGACAACTGCACAGCTTTCAAAGTTCAGCCTGTAGATATTTGTATTCCCACCCCCCCATCACATAGAGTTTTTTCATTTGTACTCTGCTGCTTGTGTAGATAGACTGTAAACAATCTTTTCTAAGTTAATAAATAATGTCTAATAATAATTAGTTATAAGGCACAATCTTTCAGGCAAGTGTGAGAATTTGGGCCTTAAGCTAAACAATATTTGTTGCTCAGTGTTACCTTCAGCATGCAGAAAGAAGAGGGATTAATGTAGCCCAACTATGCAGCCATTTAAGACTTGAACTTGGGTATACAAACTTCATTAAAGACAATTTAAATCATCCATGGAGTTACTCAGGGCTTTTTTTTTTGAAGGATTCATTTTACTTTATTTAAAACTAGTGTCTGCTTTTCCAAATAGACCAAAATTTAAATCAACCTCATGTTAGGTTAACCAAATATAAACCTTAGGACAAAAATGGCAATAAGAAATAAACTAATAAAAGAAACTAGACAGAAAATATTATGAGTAGAGTAGAGTAGAGTAGAGTAGAGTAGAATAGAGTAGAATAGAATAGAATAGAATAGAATAGAATAGAATAGAATAGAATAGAATAGAATAGACCAGACCAGGTTGGAAGAGACCTTCGAGATCATCACGTCCAGCCCATCATCCAACACCATCTAATCAACTAAACCATGGCACCAAGCACCCCATCAAGTCTCCTCCTAAACACCTCCAGTGATGACGACTCTACCACCTCCCTGGGCAGCACATTCCAATAGGCAATCACTCTCTCTATGAAGAATTTCTTCCTAACAGCCAGTCTAAACCTCCCCGGCACAGCTTGAGGCTGTGTCCTCTTGTTCTGGTGCTGGTTGCCTGGGAGAAGAGACCAACCCCCACCTGGCTACAACCTTCCTTCAGGTAGTTGTAGAGAGCAATAAGGTCTCCTCTGAGCCTCCTCTTCTCTAGGCTAAGCAACCCCAGCTCCCTCAGCCTCTCCTCATAGAGCTGTGCTCCAAACCCCTCCCCAGCTTTGTTGCCCTTCTCTGGACACCTTCCAGCAACTCAACATCTTTCCTAAACTTTCCTAATATTGAGATTATACATGGTCTCACACTCTTTTCAGTGATGACTTCATTCAAAAGCCTTTAACATAGCTACTTTTTTTTTTGTTACCTCTCAAAATGGCAGCACCAGAAAATGAATTTCAAACAACATTTATGTTGTAACACAGGTTTTTAAAGCAGGTTTTAAGATAGATAGCTTTCCCTCCAACGTTTGGGCTTTGGGTTTGTTCTGGGTTTGTTGTTTGGTTTGGTTTGGGGTTGTTTTTTTTTAAGAGATGGCAATATTTAAGGGAAGATTATATATTTAAAACAAATACATATATATATATATCACAAAATGTGGCAGGGAAAATGACTTCTGAATAGCGATCCAGTTCCTTCCAGGTTTGGCAACACCAACAGTATGCTAGATTTGTTTGCCTGATTTTTAGAGCATGGTGTTATTCCTGATGTTCATGGAGAAATCATGTCACTACATAGGTCTGCTTAGTAACCAAGCCTCTGGTCCAATCTTTTTCTCTCTCCCCCACCCACCCCCACTCCCCCCCACCCTGGATCAGATTCCCAGGCCAGCCAGTGTGACCATCACACTCAGTATAAAGGAGGAAGTTTGCCAAGGAACTTTTTGCTTCTTTGAGCTTCTTGCTTTGGTTCCTCCTCTCTTCTTTTCTGCTCTTGAGGACTGCCCTTGGGCTGGTGTGACTGCTGCACTTTTGCTGGGGTGAGTATAACTTCATATATCTTGTACTGACGTTGGTATGAAATTGTCTGAGTTGTTAAATCTGTTTTCATTTCAACCTGTGGGCCTTTTCTCCTTCTCTGCTGGGGAGGGTGTCACTGGGTGATAGAGAAACTGCTGTAGTTTAGTCCCAGATATGGGCTAAATGTAGAGACTACTGTATGGGAGCAGGGGCACACAACAGGAAGCAAAGAACAGGTTAAAAATAGCAGTTTGGTATCCACTGTACCATATTTATTTCCTTTAAAAATCCCAGCAGTGTGCAAACTACCTGCTTATTTTGTACTCTGGGCAAATTCAGGGCTCAGGGTTAACCTGGTAGGGATTTGTTTGCTTACCTGTTTATTATTGCAGCTCTTGCCATGATTCAAAAAATTCAGTTGTTTTGCTAGTGTGTGTAAGCCCCACACTTCCACCAGGTAAACCTGTGCTCAGAGTTGTACAGCTGCAGGAATAGGGCTCTGTCCTGGAAAAGCCAAATGTTCACAAAAGGGACTGGCAGCTGACTGGTGGTTGCAAGCTGGTTTTGCTCCTTGAGTGCCCGGCCAAGCGTGTCCAACTTAAGAGTTGTCCCACTGAAATCAAATGAGCTTGAAAATTTCAGGGGTGGTTTCTCACTGACTTTTATCTGAAAAGAGAGCAGTAGTGAATCTCCTGAAGACATGAAATCTTTCTCCCCTCCATAAAGCAGTATTGTGGAAGAAATGAGGAGGAAATACATGTGACAACAGGTGGTTTGTTCTCATTGGGATTAAATCTTTCAGGTCCACATTTTGCTCTGAAAACAATCCTTCCTCTCCATTTATCAGTCATCACAATGAGCTTATCTTTCTTCTTTCTGTTGTATTAATTGGTAAATGTGAATTTCTATTCTAAATAGCATTAGCATTTGAATTCCCTCATAGGTAAATTCAGGAAGTGTGTGTTAGACAAGTGGAAGGTGAGACAGATCAAGAACTGGCTAAACAACAGAGCTGGGGGTTGTGATCGATGGTGCAGAGTCCAATTGAAAGCCTGTAATGGTCAGTACTGGATCCAGTCTTGATCAACATCCTCATCAGTTACCTGGATGAGGGCATAGAGAGTATCCTCAGCCAGTTTGCTAATAGGAAACGAGGAGGATTGGTTGATGCACTGGAAGGATGTGCTGCCATTCAGTGAGATCTGGGCAGAATGGAGAGCTGGGCAAAGGGGAACTTAATAAGGTTCAACAAGAAAAACTTAAGTGTCCTGCACCTAAGGAGGAAAAACACCACACATCTGTACAGATTAGGAGTTGACCTGCTGGAAAGTGGCTCCGTGGAGAATCACCTTGGAGTCCTGGTGGACAGTAAGTTATCTATG
Source organism: Melanerpes formicivorus (assembly GCF_026170545.1). Classification (NCBI taxonomy): domain Eukaryota; kingdom Metazoa; phylum Chordata; class Aves; order Piciformes; family Picidae; genus Melanerpes; species Melanerpes formicivorus. The sequence continues at coordinate 19,775,458 of NW_027142364.1, read as the reverse complement.
GGACAGCAATGAGCCCTTGTGGCCAAGAAGGCCAATGGTGTCCTGGGGTGTATCAGGAAGACTGTGGCCAGCAGGTCAAGGGAGGTTTTCCTGTCACTCTATTCTGCCCTAATAGGACTACATCTGGAGTATTATGTCTAGTTCTGGACTCCCCATTTCAAGAGGGGCAGGGATATATTAAGTGGAGTCCAGTGAGAGACCTGGGGCTGTTTAGTCTGGAGAAGATTGAGGGGGAAGGATCTTATTGTTTGCAAACCTAAAGGATTTGGTATCAAGTCTCTTTTTCACTGGTGCCTTGTGATAGGATGAGGGGCAACTGACACAAACTGGAGCACATGAAGTTCCATCTCAGCATGAGGAGAAACTTCTTTACTGTGAGGGTGACAGAGCACTGGAACAGGCTGCCCAGAGAGACTGTGAAGCCTCCTTCTCTAGAGGCTTTCAAGACCTCCTTCTCTAGAGGCTTTCAAGACCTCCTTCTCTAGAGGCTTTCAAGACCCTTCTGGATGTGTTATGTGACCTTGCTTTGGCAGGGAGGTTGGACTCGATCTCTGGAGGTCCCTTCCAAAGCCTACCATTCTGTAATTCCATTATACCTTCTTGCTTTGCCCAGAAGTCATTGAGCTGTTAGGGCTTTTTTTTCAGTTCAGAGGGGACCTTCTCAGGAGGACTGAGATGAGCTTAGGTATCCAATAGTGTGCCACTAATTGAACAATTATGGACCCACCAGTTGCACGTGTTTGGAAAGTATTCTGAGTTCTAGTTTCTCTGTATATGCAATTCCACCCATTTGGCACTAAGGATGTATAAAAACATGTGATGTGGCAAATAATGGAATAAATAGACTTTCTCTGGAGCCCAGAGCTTTTGCAGTTCTATAATATACAACCTTCCCAACGCCATAGCCTGTATTCAGAAGGTTCTCTGTAAAGAATTCCTGTGGTTGGCCTCCATAGGACTCACATATTTTAAGTGCACAATTGGGATTCAAAGTTTGTCTCCTGGCAATGAGGGAGGTACAAGCCATCTACCATTGTGCACCATGGCTATTTTCACTGCAGTCCGTGACGTTTCAGCCTTTAATCTCACTCAGCTTTCAGAGCCATGGATATCCATCTCTTTATCAGGAAAGGCCCTTGGAGCTATCAATGCACTGTTGAGATCCATCTCATTACACTGCACATTCCAGTGTCAGCCAAAACTTCCATGAAATTCAGTGGAAGATCTGATAGTGCTGAAAAAATACATGGCTTGGCCCACGTGCTCATGCTGGGAAGGGTGATGAGAGGCATTACATTTAACATCCCTACATGAAAGAGGAATGCTATTGTGCATATAACCCATGCCAAAAGTTGGGGCCCCTTTTCTACCTCATTTTCTTTTGGGAAAAAAAACAAAAACAAAACAAAACCAAACAAAAGCTTCAAAATAGATGAATTTAAATGTTACAGGCATCAGGAGTTTATGTAGGGATTTGCTTTAATTTGGGGGTAATCAAAACTTTCAGTAGCTACATCTTTTAAAAAGTAACAGTGACTTCAAAATCCTACTGATTCACAGCTGAGCTCTGTTTCCTCAGGATACCATTCACCAGAACTTTGATTCATTGTCCAATGCCAGTAAAAGCTTTCAGATGTTTTAACTTACTAAATATAAGAATTATTCTCTCTTATCCAGATACACTTTGAGGCTGGGCTTGACTGAATTTTATTTTTACACTATGGTCAGCACAAGCTCAATAATGAAATAATTTTTAGCTGCTGAACTGGGTATGTTATTACTTTCTTCTGTCTCGTGTCTCTGTGTTTCCAGGTAGTAAAAAACCTCACCCTATACTAGACAAGCCAAGTTTAAAAATCTCCCCCCTCACTACATTAGTGCACTCTGTCATGATTTGGGGCTTTCAAACCACCCTTCAAAGATATGGTTTGTATCCCCAAATTGCAATCTGTATTTTAAACCTTTCCCCAAGGTGAAGTAAACTCACACCGGACAGCAAACATCACTAAATGTGCCAGCATTGCCTGCTATATGGTCAAAGTGTTTATTCAACAGAAGCTTGGACGACAGCCACCACATCAATGTCACAGCCTCTCAGCACATGTGAAGGAAATACATGTGATACATAGCAAATGAGGTGTCCTGCTCTGGAAGGAGTGGAATGGGATTGATTTGCCACTTTTAGCAATGCTCTTTTACTGTCAGCTTGGCTTTGAGAAAAGCATTAAAGATTCTTGTCACAGATGTTTCTTTCATAAACTGTTGTGGGAGAATGACACTCTGCAAAAATGGTTTACTACTCTGCTTTCTTCTCCTGGGAAAACAAAGTACGCTAGTCAGCCTAGCCAAATGGGCTCAAGGAACGCTCTTCAGTTATACCACAATAGCATTAAGGATCATGACATTTACAGAGCTGATCTTAGAAGCTCTCTTGGCAAATGTACAGTGTAGAGGTATTTATCCAAAGTGTGTGCCATTGATTTTTTTCTTCTTTTTTGTGTCTTGCATTAGTTCATTGGGGCAAAACTGGCTGGTTGGGTGTTCAAAACAGAAGATAAAAAGGCCTGAGCTTACACACCATGCATTAAGTGAATGGTTCACACTGCATTTGAGTAATTAATCACCTTTTAAACAAAAAAAAAAGAAAAGCAAAAAGAGGAAAATCTACCACAGTAGTTAACATGGATAGTCTAATCTGATTTTCTTCTAAGTTCAGTACTGGGTTGCATAAAATGTAGCTGTGAGCTGAAATAACTTTTTTAGATCACAGAACAAGTCTTTGATCAAGGAAGCATATTTTTAATTGTTTACATCTAGCCTAGAGAGATGGAGGAAGGGGAAGACAATGAATCTCTTTATAGGTCATAAACTGTACTTAAACATTTTGAGGATGTGAATTTTCTTACTCAGTCAAAAGGTTTTGTAGGAGTACTTTGCTGTAAAACAAAGTTACTATGGTGACCGCAACGTCATATAGAATCTACACCTTGTGAAACACGAGGACAAGTTATCCATGTGTTGATTTTTATGCTTCATGTAAGACTAGCTAAGCAAAAAAATCCTATAAAGTCCAGATATTTTTCATTTTGCAATATTTATTTTAAAGCAATGGGATGTTTTTTCCTACACAGGCCTGTATTTGCACAATAGCTTAACATCTGAGTAAGGTTTTGCTGTTTCAAATGCACCCTGTTGTCCCTCATGCAGCTCTCAGAGTTATTAAACTAATTCATGTTTCCACAGTGGTGTTTTATTTTAACAGGAAATATGTTGTAAGTTGGGCTTGGTTATGAGCAGGGTAAGTGCTTTGCAGAGAGGACCATCTCTTTTTGTTTGGATAGCTCCTAGCACAAGCCTAGATGTGTGATGAGGGTACTAGGCTGTCCAGAAATGGTGCTGCTGGAGTGGGCATGCAGAAAGAAGGCAGAAGTTTGCAGTTCTGCTGTTTCTCTTCCTAAGGCAGTGTTTAAATAAGATCTTTGTCATCATCATTGTGCCGGTGTATGTGAGGTCTGATGCATAAAGAAGTAGTTTCTAACATTAGTGGTGCTTGTGAAGTCAGATTTTGTTCTGGGCAACAGCAAATGAAATCTGTAGTAACTGCAGGCCTAGCAGCAAGTAGGCAGGTGAACACTTGGGGTGAGAATTAGAGTGGTGGTACAAGTGTGCAATGAGTTGATGATGAAATGTGGGTTTGCTACTAGGACAATCTAGCACATGTCCATTAGAGTGAAGCAAAGGTATACAGAACTGAAAAATTCATGGGAGTTGCTTTGCCTGCCCCTCTGAGTGGGAAATCTCAAAGGGACATCTCTGCACTCCACCTTCTAGGTTTCTATCACCAGCCTGTTCAAAGAGTATCTTTCTTCTACAAGGTAATGTGGTGTTGTTTTAAAGGTACTGCCTAGTGCCCTAGAAATAGGGTAATGAAAAGATTATTATTTAATTTGAAGCTGTGACCATGTGTTGCTTTCTTTATGAGCATAGTTATACTGATAATGTTTCAGTTTATAAGTTGGTTTGATTCTCAGATTGCAATGTGGTAAGACTTTTTTGATTTGAGAAACGAAATTCCTGTCTTTTGATTAATGAGACATACTTCTAGAGAGAGTCCATGTATTCTTTTCTACACCACTAATGTATTCAGGGCTGCCTTTTTTTTCCATTTAAATGGCCACAAGCCTGCCCAAGTGTAAGTAAGAAATCAGTAGTTGTCTTAAGCAGCACCTCAGTGCAGAGCGAGCTTCCTGGAAAAGACAATGTCATCACTTTTAGACACTGTTCCTCAAAACCGGCATCCCTGGAGTTCTGTGGCAGCTCAAGACTGACTTTCTCACCCAGGGGGAACAATTGCCTGGCTGTAGTACATAAAATATACCCTTGGCCAAAGAATTCCCCGCTTCCACTGCCTGAAGATCACTCTATAACTACTAATGAAATAGTTTCAGTACGTGTTGCCATAGCTCCTGGGGAGGAACAGCAAACAATAGCCTGTACCCACCCTGTGTCTGAATGGTGGGAGAAAGAGCAAAATGAGCATGTTCATTACTCATGACATACACATGCATGAGCTGACAGTATCTGACAAGCTTCAATCACAAGTACCCTGCAGCACATTGATCAGGTTCTGTGTGCCTTGGCTATGTGAGGATGGACTCTACTGCTCGCTTGCTGGTGAGCTGAGTACACCTGGTGTTTCATGTGGCAATACATTCATGTGGCTCAGCACTGGATGCCTGCCTTGGGGCTTCTCCCCACCATTGTAGTGTGTGGTATGGGATGTTTAGTACAAATCTTCCTCATGAGGCACTGAATAGTTAACATCCATAGCATGGGATACACCTGTGACCCTGCTCAGGTCAGCTGTCTTGACTGGCTCAGAATTGCTAATGGCCTGCAGCCGTGAGTCCACGGCTGGCCTGGGATTCTGACCCAGCAAAACCAGGACAAGTAGCTACCCAAAACATCAAAACACAATTTCATTTATTTTTCAGAGTTCATTTACTTACACTTGAAGTCTTTTGTTGGAAAGAACAAAGCACATCTGTCTAGCAGTTTGACCCTTCCCCTGTGATTCGCTAGGGGTTGCAATTAAACTTTCCTTTAAGTACTCATTTGCTGTGTGGGATACTATGTTATCATATTTTGAATAACTGGTTTCCATAAGACTCTCAGCTGCTTTATCTAAAGCCCCCAGTAATGCTTCAGAGCATGGTGGAAATATTTTGCTATATCATTATGTGTGTGTGTGTTTGGGAGGACTGATTATTTGGATAGAAGAAATGTATGTAGAAAAAGGATTCTTTTTACAGAGAGGCACTGACTGCACAGACAACTGGGATGTGTATTATGTCTGTCCATTTTTTTTGCCCATTTTTTTTGGTTTTTTTTCTTTTCTGCAATGGAACACAGCAAAATATTGGCTTCCTGTGAATAAGGCACTTATTCCTGACTCAGGGCCTTCTAAATTTCATATGGGATTGTGCTAAAGTGTCCTTATATTTCACATGCTCATAGTAGATATTCATATGGGCCAGGATGTTTTCCACGTCCCTCCTCCCATCCTGCTCGCCTGTACATGCACAGAAATGGGAAAAGTGCTTTCATAACTGGATTGTGCAACAGATTCTGTGGGGGAAGTGGCCAATTAATGGGAAAAGAAGGAAAGTCAAAGTCCCTTGCTCTCACTTATACCACCTCTTACTCTCTGGTCTTTTTCACCCCTTTACACATTTTGGAGAAAACAGCTATCATATTTATTCCTGAATGATGTTGGAGTTGTTCCCCTTTCTTCACCCTACCAGTCTTATCTCCTCTTCTCATTTATTTCCTTGAAAGCATTCAAAACAGGGGAGCTCCATTTACTGGTCTGTGGTTGCAAACCAGATTCCTTTGGAGGAAAGCCTAAAGCTGCACTCCACCACCAAAGTGGTACTTGTCACATCCAGAAGGATTGCTGCACTATCAGCCAGTCTTTCAGTGCACAGCTAATACATCCCTTTCAGAAAGTTTTACATCACATGTGCAGTGGAGACATTCAACCCAGAGGTCCACACACTATTTAATTAAAAATAAATCCTGTGAACCACATGAAATGGAGTTGTGAGGAGCTTAAGCACGTATTGGTCCAGTTTACGAGATCTGTTCCAATTGCAGACTAATGTAATGTGTATAGTAGATGTAATGTCTTCCAAGTCTGCAGCCTTCCTCTCAGTTGGATCACTAAGAATCTTTGTCCTCTCTAAGGCTTTTTTTGCTCAAAGTACATAGAAAGTTTAAGACTTCTGTCTTTACAGGTTCCCAGTTTCTGGAGGTGAAACTGATACTTTCATACAAGCTGCATTTCCTCAGAAAATAGCTAAAAGTCATGGCACTCCTGTTGGGATATAAACCCATGTGTGCCCAGCAATATCCACAACAGTTCTCTCTGATTATGCCAATTTTTTTCTTTTGCATTGAGAGATTGTAGTTGTCAATTCATATGTTTCCACAAAACATACTCACTCTAAGGCTGACATTGGAATTTCCTAAACTTTTTGGGGCAGGGGCAGTGATTTGAATCTTGCATGTGCATTTCATGAAGGGCTTAGTCAAAACTCAATCAATTCCCACCTCACCAACTTTAGAAAGGGATTAAAATCTAGTACTAGATTTAGATCTGAATGTCGTGCCTGGGGGCTCATTTCTGTTATCAATTAGCAGTTACTCTTGTGATGTATCAAAAGGCAGTAGCATATAGGCTGTTGTTTAGAGATGTACATAATGTAGCTTTAAATTTCATTGGAAAACTAAACAAAACCTCTGGCCTTAGGGCTGCATGTTCAAACACTACAGTCCCATAGTGCATTACACCAGTCAACACTTCTTTTCAAATACCACCCGCATAACAATTAACCTCACTTCAACCTTGAGGTCTCTGATTAGTGATGGCCTATTGTTTAAGTTCCATTAACATAGCCCCTGTGTTGCCCTATTCTCACTCAAATGGACTAATCAAATCAGTCACCAAGGACTTAAGCTCAGAGTCCAACTTCTTTAGTAAGCAGTGATTTTCAGTTTAAGTAGAATGGTGGATGTCATCAACACGGTCACAATTAGTATAGCCCTGGCATGGAAAACATTCTTAATGATCCCCAATTTGTGAAATATCAAGGGTGCCAGCAACCTGCAATATGAGAATTTCTATGCATACGAGAAAAATTACAATATCAATGGGGTAGTCAATGCATTACCTTCTACAAGACTACTCTGAAAGGACAGAACCTCCATCAGATTGCATTTCATTCCAAGAAGCAAATGCTGTTTTGAACCAGTAGAAATGAAAGCATGTTACTGCATTATTTTTTTTTTAATGTTATTTTTCTCTGCCCACACCACATTCTCATGTCAAAAGGAAAGCATCGTTTATTTTTCCAAATCTAGTTACAAAGTTATTATTCTTGACATTCTTCCTACTCGGGTTGCACAACTGTGTTTTCATTCACAATAATTGATGCTTGCTGTTTCAATCACTGGTAATTAAAAAATGGTCTCGTATTATTGCTTTGGATTATTTTTAACCATTGTCTTCTATTTGTGTCAAGGTAACGGAGGATTCAGGCACAAACTTCTAAGACACAGTGGAAAATACAAGCTCGGCTTCAGCAGCAGAATTCAGGGCCAAATCTACAAGGGGGCTGTATGCATGCAACCAGAGTTACTGCCCGCTTATCAGCACAGATGCCCACCGTGCACAGGCAAGAAAATCTTTTCTTTTCATGCACATGCAGTTGCAGCATGAGCGGAGTATGCATTTTCCAACCATTCAGGACTTGCTTTCCTTTGAATAAACAGCAAAATGACAAAGTGGGAAGCCACTGGCCATTGAGCAGGACATCGAGGACACCAAGGATTTTCAAAATGGAGCCTTTGTGGCAGGCAAGAATTTGCTGTGATTGTAACTGCTAATTCCTACCTAATGGAAAAGACCTTTTTTTATTCCTCTTGTCATCTTGTTTTCTTGCCAACCTGCATCTGCTTTCTCAAATACTTTTTCAGAACATGGCAGAATCATGCTCTCTCATCTCCTCAGACTATGATGAAGTTTCTAGATAATGTTCACATGTAGCTTTTCTTTTATGATCAGCTAGAACATTGTGCACAGAATAAACATTGCCAGATGCATTAAATGTTTTATTTCTCTGCTTCAGAGAATGAAATTTGGCAGAAATAGTCCCTAATTTAAATCCAGCTTTTGTCTGCCTCATTGCTTTACACACTATGTAGTGAAAGAACTGGCTTCACACTGCTCCCACACCACCAGTCCATCTGACTGACAATGGATCCAATCTGCATGACATGGGAGGCCATGTGAGCCATCCATTCTGCTGCTCCATCTCCATCAACAGCTGGAACTGGACTTGGAGTAAATGCCAAGGGAATTTGCATGATAGTCCATTTGGAGCACACATGCTATAAATTCACCATTGCTGCAAAAATGGCAAGCCATAGGCCTCATCTACACAGAAGTTACATGAATTTAAATTAAAACCAATTTAGTCTAAACCAGAACGAACTTCTGTGTAAACACACATAATAGTTTAAAATCATCTCACTTCAGTTTATCCAGCATGGGTGACAGTTCCCAGGAGAGAGTTAACAAAAGGCAGAAGTGTAGGCATTACCAAGCAGACTCCATCTTCAATGAAGGTCACTTTAAACCCTGCCTTTAGCCCCTTTGCTGCAGAAAGGGCTGGGGGTATTCATTCATAGCTGAGATTCAGAATCAGGGATAGATTCTCCTGCTGTCCTTCTCTTCGTGCTTGCATAAGCCACAGCCAATCATTGCTTCTACTTTGGAAGATTCCAAAAATGGCATGACACATCACCCAGTGCTGGGTCAGGTTTGATCCTTCCAGCCCTTTACTGAAGGGCAGTAGTTTCTGGAGTGGCAAAAGCTACGCAAACTCTCTAGCCATTGTTTTGGCGATGTTACCACTGGGCACTGACACCCCCCCACCTGCACTACCTCCTGTTGCTCTTTTGTTTAAGAGAAAGCTTGTCATTTAAAGGCCTGATTATTAGTTTTCTCTTCCTCCCAAGTTCCTCTTTAACTGGATCATCACCAGTTCGAGGGAGTTGTCCTTTTCTAAAGAAAACAAAACAGAATAAACAACCTCTTCCCAGTCCCTGTCAGAGCACTCTTCACCAATATCCATTTTCTGCCCAACAAAGTGAAAGGACACAGAGAAAAATATAGCTTCTTTCCTCTTCCCACAATGAAGCAACAAAAGCACAAACAAAATTTAAATTAGGCATTTAAGCTGATTTTCACCACATAACTTTTAACAGGGTTTTGCAAATTTCCTCCACATCACCTCTGAAAATTCAGGCGATGAAACCCACTTCATCAAGTGGTTGCTCCTAAGCCTTTTTGAATAACTTGGTGTGAAACAGCCCCCATGTTGTTTGGAGTGGCAAAGGCACCTTTTTCTGCTAATGTGAAATTCAGAGGCTATGACAGAGCAAAGTATCTGTCCCTTGGGGGAGAAATCAAGGGTGAAATGCATAATTTTTCAACTTTATCTAACTCTAAAAATATTTTGGGTCTAATACATCCCAACTCACTCTGCGAAAGGATCTCCAGGTGGGTGATTTATTAGAGGTTCAAGCTGTTGCCCAAAAGTTCTGTTCTATTTTATGCCCACATAGCATTGGTTCAGCCTCATTGTCTTGCTTTGAGAAGTAATTGTTTTTCTCCCCAGAAATATATTTTTCTTCCAGTAAGTCTGCATCGTATTCCTCATCTGGAATGTATTGGGAGTGCTGCACTGGGCTGAGCTTGCAGCTGCTCCCAATCATAACCAATGCACTCAGAGCAGACCTGCAAAATGCTCAGCAGGCGAGGGTGGGACTGCCTGCCCCAGCATCGCTCCTCTTTCTTGGAGCTGCACTTGCCCTCCAAGGGCTCCCCCACTCCCCACTTCGTTTCCAGGTGTAAAACTCAAAATAACATTTTTGATCCAGAAAGGCATTAAAAGCTTGTACATCCTTGAGACCGCTTCTCTGTTTCAACACCATGTCTCACCTGGCAGCCAAGATTGGCTGCCACCACATGCAATGAATTGCAAAGTTGACTCAGTAAAATACATGAGAGCTTGCAGAATGGCAGGCCATTCTCAGTGGATATGCAGCACTGAAGTAATAGAAAGGCAGGGAGTGTCTGCTTTTGAAGCAGAAAAAATAGAAAGGCCTTCATTTTATCAGAAAAAAAGACAATACTCTCCTTTTTTTTGTCCAATTGTTGAGAAATGGAACCTACACCCCCACCCCCATCCCCCTGCAATTATTCTTTAGTAGAATTGCTAAGAATTGTGCATATCATTCGTGCCCTGTTTTTGTATTGTGGGCGACACCAGCAGTGATATCTTTTCCTTAGAAGCTGTCAGGTATTTTAATGGTCTTATTTAGATTTAGAAAATCTAAATTGGGGGGGAAAAACTCATGTATACATGAAAATCATAGGATTTTACCACAATAGGAAATCACATAAGAGAACATTAGGTGCTGGAAGCAGAAATGTAGAATCTCATTTAATAAAGGAATGAATTTAATACAACAAAAAAGAAAGGATACTGTATGTGCTAGGCAGAGGGTTGTACATTTCTTCACTAGAACCTTTTCCCTAAGTCCAGAATCAACCTGCTCTGGTCTGTGTAGGTGTCATGAAATGCGAGCGTGCCTCCATGGCTTTGCAATCATCCTTCTTCTCCTGTGCTTTGTCTCTGGCTTTATAGCCTGCCTTACTGAGGCAAGCCACAAAAGTAGTTACAATTCACTAGAGACCCCTTTTCCTGTGTAAACCCCAGTGCCTGCTGCCTCCACCCTGAACCTCTTTTGCCTTTCCAAGTAGCACCCAGGCCTCTCCACATGCTGTCATGGTCACCTCTTCCCACATACTTATCTTGAGGTATCTCACCTTTCTTTGCTGATGTGGCAGCCAGCCAAGGATCCTGCTTAAACTGAGATAAAAATGTTTTTTCCAACTCAAACAAATTAATCATATTGATCTTAAATTAAGAGGCTGAGTTCTAATACACACAACACCATCGATGGCTGTGATTTTACTGCAGGCCAGTACATATTCTGTGGTTCCCCTATAAGTGGGAGCTCTTCATTGCTCCTTCATCTTAACATAAGAAGAAACTATTAACTCTGATGCTTGGAAGGAAAATGTTGAGTAAAAGGCTTCAGAGCCTTTCAGAAATAGAAGACAAACAGAACAGAAGTAGCTTCCTCAACTATCTCTTTTTTAACAAAATCTCTAGTAAAATTAAGATTTTTATGCTCAAAATAGTAGTAATAAGCTGCCTTACGACTATTGCTGAGGTTGTTTGGAACTGCCCAACCTGTGCCTAACCCTATGCAGAGTACAATTCAACCTCCTGTGTGGCATAATATGTGGTGTCCATTGCCATAGTTTTAGCTGCATTAAGCCAGTCCAGTATAGATAAATGAACTGAAGAAAACAACATTTCTCCTCACTTACACAAGACTTGAGTGGAAAGAGATAGTGAACCCTCAGCACTTCATACAGCAAGAAGATGGGAAACTGTCTGTTCCACCACTCTCAGCTTTTCTGAGCCTAGGGACCTGAGAGATGCCCCAGGCTCCTCAGCAGCAGTTGCTAAGGAAACATTTTAGGGAACCTTTTTCATAAATTCATAGTAATCTCCATTTCTCAAATGTCAAGGCTAATGACTCACCCTTTGATTGCAAATGGGATTTACTACCACAGAATTGCTGGCAGCCTTCAAAGCTAAATTGTATTTGTCAGCATTTGAAGACTTTTAGTACGCTGGTTACCACCGCTACCCTTGAGTGAGCAGAAAATGTAGGTACATGAATATCTGGCAGAAGATCCTCAGAAATATTTCAACCCTTTCCTAAGTTTCCACATAGGAAAGAAGATGGGGTTAGTGTCTACAGGGCTCCTGCAACAGGGGATCCCAACAATGAAGCCTGAGTCTTTGAGTGTTTCTGGCCCAAAGTGTCACCAAATGCTCCTGCAGAACACGCATCCTGACAGCAGGGAGACTGGACCAGCCTAAAGCTGTCTCTGGGAGTGAGCAGTGGAGACATACAGGTTGCCTTTCCTACTGGAGGTTGTTTCTGCTTGAAGGCAGCTGGATATGCCCACGGATTTTGTGAAAGACACACATTAATTTGTTTTCCTCAATTTAATTGCCATGCAAATGGGTTTACCCCTCACACGTTTGGTATACTACCTGAAACCAGACCAAGAATCTGATACCTGATCTTACATTACTTATTTTGTCTTCACAAGCTTTTTTGTGCCAAGTTTGCACATGTACCCTGAGAATTCCTTCTTCAAAGTGTTTGACAAGGTATCAACAAACCCAGACTTCAAGGATGATATCTATTGCTTTGAAGGCAATGCATGTTTAGAACAAGATTCCCTCTTAAGTAACACAGACCTCTCTGCAGACAGATCTATTTCCAAGTTAAAAGCTTACAGGCCAGAATATAATTTACAGAGTGTATGCATTAACACCTAGTGCTTTAAAAATACATAAAAGGACCTCAAAGAAATACAGACCTAGCACCAAAGGTTCTATAAATGATTTTTTGGTAAACATTTCATATTTATATAAATAGCATACATCCATTTTGAGCATTGCTTCATACTTTATTTAATACATTTCCATTTGATATAAAAGCTATACATCTAATATACTTTAAATTGATTCATATTACTAATCTAATTACTAATTACTACTAATTACTAATTACTGTGACTTAAGGAAATCCTTTCTCCCTGGAACTGCCAGTCACTCATTGGCAAAGGACACCTGAGATAAGCTCAAAAACTTTGTGGTCTGTAAGCATTGCATTATTAGGTGATGCATTCCAGGAGACAAAGATAGTGTGAACCCATTTAGGAATATGCACTTAAAACATGTAGAAATGTCTGCAGAGAAACACTTGTGTGTTACTTTGAACACTATTGTCAAAAAGAAGCAGATGGAGAAAACACTGATCCAAATTTTGCTTTCTCTGTCTAGGGAAAATATATCCCTCAACTACATTTTGTACCAGTCTGTCTAGAGACAGACAATTTTGCTTTCCTGTTGTGTCTGGCTGCAGGGTTTCATGGAGTAGATTTGCTCATTTTTCAGCTGGTGTATTCAGCCAGATTGCCAGAATGTACACGTCCTATGCCAGGCCCAGGTGCTGGGGAGAAGGCTCTGCTCTAGAACTCTTTTTTTTGTTGCCTAGAATACAAAAAGAGGAATGGCTGCCTCTGAGATCCACACTGGTATTTCTAAGGCCATTTTTCTTCCTGCATTGATTGCTGCCTTATTCGACAGTCTCTCAGAGAGTTTTGCTTTTACTGATATCATAAAATGAAGTGTAGAGGTGGTTTCAGACAGTTCCTCCCATTCTTAGTTTCCAGCTGGCCCTATTTAAAATAACAGTCAAAAAATATACTTAGCTCAGGAAAGAAAAAAAAAAATCTCCCAAACTTGACTGAAAACATGTGGCTCCAAAATGTAGATGCAAAATGAACAACACCAGCATTATCATACTGTTTACCAAATGTTGAAATCAAAGCCTGGCCCATGCAGTATTTCCTCTTTCTGTAACCAAAAGGCTTGCCTAGTTATTACACAATTCAACAAAACCCTGATGAGACCTTATTTTAGTCACATTGAGTCTTCTTATTCACCTAATGATTATTTACACCATTTTCTGACCAAAAAACAAAAACCCCAAACCAAACCAAACAAAAAAATCCCAATGTGGCTTGGAGGGTCTGACTTCTTTTAGTTTTAGATTCATTAATGCCTATGCCTTTTGCACCTTTCTGCCTTATTGCCTGTGAACTGCCCTGTGTACTGTGCCAGATACCTCACCCAGGCTGATCCTTTACTTGCAAATATGAAGATGGTCGCTGCACACTTACAAACAGTTGCACAGTTACGTGGGGCTGTAGCACACATGGTTTAACCTTTGGAAAGAATCAGGGGGGTTGGTGTTATTAGAAAATGGAGATACTGTCTCTGGAAGGTTATGACCCATGGTGAGTGCTGCACTTTGGTCACAACAACCCCATGCAGCACTACAGGCTGGGGTCAGAGTAGCTGGAGAGCTGCCAAACAGAAAGGGACCTGAGGGTACTGATTGACAGCCAACTGAACATGAGCCAGCACTGTGCCCAGGTAGCCAAGAAGGCCCATGGCATCCTGGCATGCATCAAGAATAGTGTGGCCAGCAGGAGCAGGGAAGCCATTGTGCTCCTGTACTCTGCACTGGTTAGGCCACACCTTAAGTACTGTGTCCAGTTCTGGGCCCCTCAATTGAAGTAGGATATTGAGACTCTTGAACATGTCCAGAGAAGGGCAACGAGACTGGGGGGAGACCTCAAGCACAAGCCCTATGAGGAGAGGCTGAGGAAGCTGGGATTGTTTAGCCTGGAGAAGAGGAGGCTCAGGGAAGATCTTATTGCCCTCTACAACTACCTGAAGGGAGGTTATAGCCAGGTGGGGGTTGGTCTCTTCTCCCAGGCAACCAGCACCAGAACAAGAGGACACAGTCTCAAGCTGCACCAGGGGAAGTTTAGGCTTGAAGTGAGGAGAAAGTTCTTCACAAAGAGAGCTGTTAGCCATTGGAATGGGCTGCCCAGGGAGGTGGTGGAGTCACCATCCCTGGAGGTGTTCAAGAGGGGATTGGACATGGCACTTGGTGCCATGGTCTAGTAGGCATGAGGTCTGTGGTGATGGGTTGGACTCAATGATCTTTGAGGTCTTTTCCAACCTTGTTGATTCTATGATTCTATGAATTTTATCCTCACACAGTAGATGCTAAATCCTTAGGTCTTTGAAGTGTTCTGTATTTCAAACAAAGTTTTGTGGTTTCCTGAAATGCAACGACCATTGGAAAACCACCTAGGTAGGTGAATATTTTGCTGTCTTGCTTCTTAGAGCACTAACACCAGTAGATATTCCTAAAGCTCCCTGTTCAGTAGAAGAAGGGAATTTTCTCTCATTTTGGCAAATGATATGCTGAAAGAAATGTTACTCACTACATAGCCATAAATCTGCTTTGTAAATCTTGCACTTTTTGGAAAGCTTATTGCTAAAAGTTTTGCTTCGGAAGCACATTTAAGGGGTTTAGATTTAATAAGGTTAAAAACCATCTGAGCATTTTGCAACTACAAAGAAATAATATATCTATAGTGTCCCTTGTGAAAGATTAGAGAGAGGGCTTGGTTGCAGTAATGAATATAAATGGGGTTCTTTATTAAAGCCACTGGACACACGCAAGACTGCAGCTCTCCACTCTCCAGCTCCCAGGCTGACTGCACACAGCCTATGCTTTCTTACAGCATCAAGCAGGTCTGTCCTAACTCCTGGCCTAGATTCAAGAGTTTTGGAAGGGATTGCCAACCTCCATGAAACTTAGCTGCTTAAATTGTTCAGCAGTGGGAATGACTTTCAGAGCGTTGCCTGCCAAGGCTTGTGTGTTCCCTACATTTGCATGCACGTGAATTAAACAATGAAAAGACTGGAGATTCTACACTTGGGAATAGAAATATCCTCTGTGTAAAAAAACCTTTCTTTTGCTTGCAAGTTTGAGGATTTAAAAAAGAAAATAAATAAATAAAAGAGAGAAAGAGAGATTTGGGACTTGGAAGCCTGGATATTTAATTTATTAATGCCATTGTAATTTACAAAACTAGTTTGAACAATAAATGTAAATGCACTCTGGAGAGAGGCAGCCAACTTTCCTTATGCCATAGCCAGTATTAGAATCTTACTCCAAGTTCTTCTTTCTTTTTTTCATGAAGTCTGGACAGGGAATTATGAATGTTTATACTGAGTCCAGAGCAGGCTCAAGGCATAGACGAAGTAGGTAATGTCTGATCATCTGTTCTACTTAGGTGAGGAGAGAAAGCAACTGGCTCCTGCACACTGAAAAGCCCATTCCTATGGATGATATCGTTGGTTTTTCCTCTTGTTGTTAGGCCAAGAGGAGTCAAGGACTCGTAGCCCACTACCTGGCAGACAGGAGGAGCAGAAATGGTCATCCCTGGCAGTTTGGTTGCTCTCATCCTCCCCGCCCAGGGTGCGCAGAGGTACATGAAGGGCTTGCAGCGTAGAGTAGGTGCAGTCCCCTGATAGAGGGGGAAGTAATGGAGGAGGATGTTGACCATTAGTCCATTTGGGAAAGGGACAGATTGATGATAGATGGGCCAGGCTGAGGAGATAGAGCCTCTCCCCACTCATAGATCTCTCCTCAAACCTTGCTGGGTCCTTCTGGCCTTCCTGTTTCCTTTCTGCAGTCCCTAGGTATCCAGTCAGCTGCAAAGACACCTTCTGCCTCCACTGCCTGCCAGCCAGCTCACCCCAGCCCCAAGTGTTCACCTTCAAGCAAAGGTTGTTGGTACTCCTGATTTGGTTTAGCAGACACAGCCTACACTCTCCCACACCTTCAGGGTCACTTCAGGGCAACTGTTGAGACATTAAACTTGGAGGTGTGAATCCCCTCTAAAATGTGCTCACAATGGTATTATCAGATCTTACCTTTTAAGGATGCTTTTAACCAAGGATTAGCAAACACAGTGCCTTTTTCTCATTTTCCAAGGAGTGAGAGAGAACAATTTCCTTGCTACCACTGACAAACTCACATGAGCCACCTGGGTCCTGGCTTGAGGAGTACTATGATACTGTGATACTGCCAGAGACTCCAAGATCCCTCCACTGAAAATAGCTAAAGTCAAACACACTTGACTCAACTTCAGAAACTTCTCCAGCAGGTACTGTGGCAGATTCTTAGGCTGTGGCCTTCCTTGTGCCCACATGAATACAAACACCACATACCTTCCTGGGACAACTGCCCAAACCCCTTCTCAGCAGGGGACTTACCTGACTGAGAGGAGAGCATGGTGTAGGTGTGGTATCTCAGGATATCCAGAGGTTAAAGGGTGATACTGCTTTGTGATTTGAAGAGCTAACTTGAGGAAAGCCTATGATTCACATCAGTGGGCCACATGTACCAAGTGAGTGTTGCACATGTTCATATATTAAACATATGTGCTGCTTCTTTCCCATGTTAAAGGAATTGAGTTTGCAAACGGCAACCTACGTCATTATTTCACATGCATGGTAAACACAGATTAGGGCCACATCAAGATTCCCATGGCCTGATGACTAGGAATACCTACAACACCCAGCTTTAATTTTAAACTTCCCCTTCAACTCTTTCCTTTAAAGTGTCTGCCTCACAACATTGGTATGGGACCTGGGTTCATTTTAAAGGCTCGTGGAAATGACCAGGGCAACAGGAACAATAACAGCACCCTTTTAGGAAAATACAGGAAATCTTTTCAGCCAGATGTACTGCAGCACTGGGGCCACCATGAGAGTCTTGCAGTTAAAGAAACCTCACAACAGCTTTGGCAAAAGCCAGAAGGGATCATCACGTCTTCTAACACTTCGTCTTGCATTAGAAATAAGTCTTGCTCAAGGAAGAAAAAAGAAACAATAAAACGTTCAAACTTCAGGCCTTTATCGGCTTTTTGTTGCCTTATTAATAAGAATCTACAACCTTATTTACAGTGCAAGGTTTTGCATGGGCTACACTTGATCATAATTTGAATTTTAAAAATCCTTGGGGCATCATGAATTTAACAAAATCCTTTAGGAATTGACACAATTTTGCCCAGGGTCAGGTTTTTTCTAACAAGCTCTCTAAACTGGGCCCTTACATTTCTGAGTAAAAGGAAGTGGGGTCTCTTAGGCACCTTATGACTGGGAGATTTGGATATGAAAACGTGGGATTTGCGTGTTGCAAACCTTGCTCATGACAGAGTGTAGGTGCAAAGCAAAGGGCCAGCTTCAGCCTGCAGCCATTTGAAAGAGGCTTCCTCATTTGCAGGCTCTGTAAATGCAGTTTTAAATGCTGTTTTGATGGGGGGGGCAGGGGAGTGGGCTGTAGGGATGCTTTGAGGGGTGGATAGCACAAAATAGCAACACAACTTTCTTGCTTTTCTGATAGAGAGATGATGACTGTGGTCTTTGAAGCAGTGAGTGTGGTACAAGATATTCATAAGCCTTCTCTTACTCTTGCAGTGTTAACTAATGGTAGAGTTATCAAAAAAAAAAAAAGGAAAAAAAATCCCAAGCAGCCAAAACCTGAGGCTCTTAAATCAGAGAATATGTATAAAAATATCGGCCAGAGGCTTCTGATTTGTGTGCTCCCATCTCCCCCCTCCCCTTTCTCTCTTTCCTCTCCAATATTAGTGCTGTATTGAGTTGGAAATGTATAAATGTTACATGTAAGATGCAGCCTTACTGTTGCATCTTTATTCAACATCAACTTCCAGATGGGAACTATTTTTCATGGTTCATAAAGCCAAATCCAGCTGCTACATTTGGACCTACATAAGGAATCCACATTTTATTGCCTTAGCAGCGCATATAAAACAATTGCTGTTGTGTCTTTAATATTGGGTGCACCTCACATTTCTCAATACATTTTAACTATTGAAATTATTTTTTTAATTGTATTTTATCACTGCTCATTTAGCTGTGCACTGTAACAAGATCCCACTTTTACAACACTTCACAGATATCTAATATAACTGAAAGAAAGATGATCTGGACAAATGGTATTCAATATAGCAGCCATATATTCAGTTACTTACTAAGACAATTTCCTATGTAAACCACAATGATATTAAATACTTCTGGAATCTCAGCTTTATTAAGAGACAGGAAGTGCAAACTCAGGAGCCTTTCCCCTCCCCCTCAGCTAATCTGACTCTTTGATAGTCATGTGTTAGGAATAACCATGTAGTCTCTCCTAACACAAAATATTCCCACAGCTAAGAGAGAATTAACCCTTGCACAACCTCAGAGGAGAGAGTGGAGTCCATGTGCTCGCAGAGAGAGGAAAAGAACAATCATCGTGAGGAAGTTTATAGCAGCAGCAGGTCTAGACAGCACTGCCAGCTATTATATGCAGGCATAATTCATTTGCATTTTAGATGTCATTGTCAAAGCAACCACAGCACATCCATTGCAGAGGAGAATTATCCAGCCTGGCAAAATTACCATCTTTGTGCTTCCCTCACTTGTCATAGAAGGGAAGAGCTCTGCAGTCACTCAGTCATGTGCTGGGCTTTTTTTCTCCTCCACTCTCAACTAGCAGATGTCGGGCTGTTTGCTAGAAAGCAGACAAATCCCCACAAAAAGCACCGAGGTGGGACAGAGAGAGTTAATGCACGAGTATGACAGGGAAGCAAGTTTGCTGTGAATTGGGAAGCACAAACTATAGTAATCCCCACCCTGCTGAGTGGCTTCCCCAGAGGTCTGATACAGTGCCAAAGCCTCTTACGCATACTGAGACAAAGCTTATTTCAAGCCGAATTCAGCTCCTGAAGCCACCATACTGCTTCCTGACAGCCTCCAATTGCACTGCCTCTGTATTTGTGCTTCCTGCTGTTTATATTTACTTGTTCCCAGAGCCACAACAGCTACAAAAACAAATAGTTGCTGTTTGCAGGGCTCTGTATCAACACAGGTAAAGTGCTTTGCTTCCCTTTTAGTTTTACAGAGATTGTGCAAATCGGCTTTTAATACCTCAGAGAGATTAATTTGATAATTATAAACCAGTTTAGGAACACATGCTAAACAATTGGTCACATAATCAACATCTCTTTTTCAGACTATTAGTGTGGCTTTGGCAAAAGGTTTTTAAAGTGTAAGGGCTCCACAAACACTCCCTCGATTATGTCACTGTTATTCCCCCACGCCTCTGAGACACAAGCTTGAAATAGTACTTTTTTGTTTGACACATCCCTGTGGATACTCTTGTGATCTGTGCTCCTGTCAGTTTGGCCTCTGTACACCTATTGTGATGGTGTCTGGTATGGGTAATGGAGATTTTGATATACTTATTTAAAGGATCAGCTTCAGGAAGCCTAAGAGCCATCAATTCTCTTAATTAACTGCAGAGAAATGATTAATGCTATAAATATGGAATAGATCGGGGGGGGGTGGGGAATATACTACATAGGATTTAATATGGGTTCTTCAACCAATATTTAAGACATTAAACATCATAAAAGTAAACACTGAGTAAAGTGTTCATAACTACCCAAGTGGCTTCTGCACCTTCAGAAAAACTCCAGCTCAAGACAGCAGAGCTTTTGTGCTTCTGGCTGAAGCTGGGCAGTGCTTTTCAGGTAGGGGGGAAAAAAATATAATCCTCAAGGAATAGGTCTATTTCTGCAGCACCACACTTCCTAATCAACAAGAGAAGTGTCAAAGCATTGTATGCTGGCCTTATCTGAACAGAACTTTTCCATTTTGGAAGAGTTCACTTTACATTTTGTTTTGTTTCACACACAGTATTGGTGTTTTAGATAACGTAGAAGTTTCATTTAGCAGGATTTGGGTTTTAATACTAATTATGTTGATGTAAGCCAGAAATAGGCCTGCAAGCCTTTCCTTTCAGAAGCCACCATGCCAAATGTTCCCCCCTGCTGAAAAAACAGCAAAGTGAAGAGATGTATCAGGCAGGAGGCAGTTAAGTCTGTTGCCATCCCACCAATTCTCCTCTCTTGAAAACTGAGCTCCAGTGGCAGCACAGTCCAGAAAACCACCCAAACCACAGGCATGCTGCCTCTGTTGCCTTTGTATCTCCTAAAATATCTGTCTGCTTTTCATTTCTTGACTGTCAATCAAAAATGTAGCACAGGCATAATTGCAGAGTAGCTAACCTGCACACCTAGCTTTTGTGATTCTGATTTGTTCCTTAAGTTCACACCTGAAGAACTTCATAGTGTGACAGCAAGAGGTGGCTGCTCTCCCTGGTGTGTACTGCTGTCATTTTGGCACTGTGTAAAAATACTTTGTTTGCATTTTCTGTGATGGCTGGCATGGTCCACAGAGGCTGTAAGAGGTGAGGAGGGGAAGTGGAGGGATAGGACAAGCCCATATGGCCAGGGCACAACCCCAGATTAAAAACTGCTGGTAAAAGTTATTGGTGTTGTCCCCTTTCTTTCAATGTCTTTCACACCACAAACTGAGTTAAAATCTGAGGCAACAAATCCAGTGACATGATAATGCCGTAGGTTTTCACAGACATCTATAAACCATTTGGGGTAGCATTTGTTTTATTTTTTGCTTTTTATAAGATTTAGCCTCATAAGTCTGCCCCTCTTCCCTTCCCCCAGGGGACAAGAGCTATGGAAATCGTGTCTCCTGAGACCATTTCCCAAGAACTCTGTGCCTTGGTCCACAAGAAATGCAGTGCCAGATCCACCCACGTCCAACAAGTGAGACATCCTGGAACACAGTTTCTGGAGATGTTGAGCAGACAAAAATGTCACTATATTTATGTACAGATCCATACACAGGGGGCTAACCTCTGTCCCCAGGGAAGCTCCCTGAACTTTGCCCAGTCTTGGCTCTGCATTTACTCTTCCCTCAGAATTACTCACCACGCAGTATGGGGTGGGAAGATCTGTCAGCTATCAGCCTTCCTCTGGCCAGCTGCACAAGCACATAGTTCTGTGGCTCTCAGTGCCTCTCCACAACCTGCTCATTCACTGCTGCAGCCTCAGCACAGGCAGATCATGCAGAAGGGACCACCAGGACAGAGCACTGCATGGCTGCCTCTGGAATGGAGGCACAATAGGCTGAGCCTCTGCCCAGGACTGCTATACATGTGCAGCACACAGGTAAAAGGGACGCCGAAGGTGAACACCAGCATCACAGACACTGGCACATCCCCCTCCCCACACTAACTGGTATAAAGCAAAAATAAGGAGATCCAAGAAACTGTGCAGTCTCAGCCTGTGATGTGCTAGGTTTCCCCAGAGTTTGGAGCAGACAAATGTGTTGGCTGGTGGCACGAGACACAGCTGGATTGAGATGAGAAGAGAGGCTTCAAAAGAGTGAAGTGGCTGAGTACACAAGGGGACCTACAAATCATCAGCTCACCTGAGCTACCTGGGGCTCATAATGAAGGTAAATAGATGGTGTAGCAGAAGCTAGACATGGCAGAGGGGGCAGCTGTAACACTGAAACATGCCAAATCCATTAAAACTCCACGTTTACATAATCTGAATACAGGCTCCTAAGAAAGCAAGGCTGTCTTCAGAAAACTACAGGACTGAGTCTGCAGTGGCTCATAGACATCTCAGCTGCCAATACACTCAGAGCAGAAAGCCATCCATCAGGGACTGCCCTCCACCAGTGCATCCCTGTCTCTGTGACATCCATATTGTGGAAGAGGGGACATCCAGGGGGGATGATCAACAGCAGTAGTGACAGTGGTACAATGCATTTCAGTGGCTCCTGAAACTGAGGTGCTCAAGATTTCATTTTTCCATTGGATCCTCAGGCTTGTTGTAATTTCAGGGATGAGACCAATTTAGCTTTTATAGAGATGTGTAATCCACCATTTCAACACACTAATTGAAATAGGCTGACATGCAGCTATGTGCCCTATGAGTCTTCCAAAGCACATATCTTGGCACTTTCCACTAGAGGCTAAATGCATGACTAGAAGCCATACCAGATCCTCAGTATTTACAGGGCTCTGTTTCTACATTATTATTTTGACTGCTGGCTTTACCCAAGGAAAAAAAAAAAGATTCAAGAAGCAGCAGAAGCCATTTGGAGCAAGTAATAGAAAGCAGAGCTGAGAAAGATCTTAAAAGATCAAAAATCAACTGCACCTATGCTGGTTTTGACATCCATTTATTTAATTAGTTTTTTAAGTCCTTCAGCAATGGAAATGCACACATTTTCCCTATGCAACCTGACATATTCTTTATAGATGGCTTTTGCAAAGGTTAACCTAACTTTTTCTTGGCGTGATTTAAGTCTATATTTTCTTACCAGTACAGAGAGAAAGCGTTAAACAATTTCTTTCCTCCCTGCAGCAATTTTCTGCATCTTTCAAGACTACTGTGCTCCCTTTTGTATTTTGTACACGGCCCCCATCCTTCAGATTTCCCTGTCAGCTGTTCTGAAACTTTGGCTCAGGATTCCCTCCATTGCTCCACATTCTTTATGAAAAGTAATACTCAAAGTCTGACTGTGTTGAGCTTACTCCTGCCTTCTAGGTTACATTCATGTAATCAATCAATCAATCAATCAATCAGTAATGCAGTGATATCAAAGTGACTCCAAGTAATATGAAAATGCAGTTTGTGCAGATGCTACAGAGCCTGCTGCAGACATGAAAACAAGTGCAATGAGATGAAGCAGAGATGTCATCTCCCTAAAAGCAGAACTTACTGATGCTCAGAACTTGCATGGTTCCATTCCAGCTTTTCTCTTATTGTAAGTCTTGCAAACTCAAGCTTTACTGCTCAGGATGTGAACTTGCCACAGATATTGTAACCTAAGTCTTTAAGTGGTTTCCAATGCTGCATTCCTCCTGTTCCTATCCCATCTTTCAGGGAAACCCATGGCAGACTGAAATGCAAGCCAAAGTTGTTGTTGACCTTCAAGATATTTGGAGAGAGACTTCCATTTGATTGAAGTTTCACAACACAACTCCCAAAAGCATGGATAGATTCCTAAGCTTTGCTTAACTTTGAGGCAAAGCTTTTGTAAAAGCACACTGCCTGTCCATCTATGTGGTTAACTGTAAGAGAAGACAGTAACTCCATTGGGCAAATGCTAAACCACACTTTTCAGAAAGCCAACACTTGACAAACCATTCAATCTGTTTAAATAGCCACAGACATATAAACTAAAATGTATGCACTGGGAGATAAATTAGAGTTCAGTAATTGATGTTGAACTGTAAAACTTTGGTTTACTCAATGAGAGTAATTACCATTAAAAATGTTGATTTTTTTTCACATATAAAATACCAGCAATCTGACAGGCCTTTCAAACATCTATTTTAGTTGCTAGTTTAATTGTCTTTACAGCTGACAGTCATTCATTTCACAAGTTAAAAAGAGTTTACAGGAGCAAAAGCACAGTTGCATATGAGAATTTTGGGGGTTGATTGCCATCCAACAAGTTTCAGTTCATTGCCCAAGCAGCAAACTTCTCCAACTTCAGATATGGGAACCCAGTTTGACCTGGTGTCTTTCTGATGAGCCAGCTGTGAACATCAGATCTATGTGTTAATTTGATTTCTTTAGGATCAGGCTACATAAGAGAAGCGGAGTCCCTCAGGGATCAGTCCTGGGACCTGTCTTGTTCAACATCTTTGTGGGTGACATGGACAGTGGCATTGAGTGCACCCTCAGCAAGTTTGCTGATGACACCAAGCTGTGTGGTGCAGCAGACAGCTGGAGGGAAGGGAGGCCATCCAGAGGGACCTTGACAGGCTGGAGAGGTGGGCACAGGCCAACCTCATGAAGTTCAATAAGAGCAAGTGCAGGGTCCTGCATCTGGGTCGAGGCAATTCCAGGCACAAATCCAGGCTGGGCAGGGACTGGCTGGAAAGTAGCCCTGAGGAGAGAGACTTGGGGGTGCTGGTGGACAAAAAGCTCAACAGGAGCTCCCAATGTGCACTTGCAGCCCGCAAAGCCAATCAGATCCTGGGCTGCATCAGGAGAAGTGTGGCTAGCAGGTCGAGGGAGGTGATCCTCCCCCTCTACTCAGCCCTGGTGAGACCCCACCTGGAGTACTGCCTCCAGTTCTGGAGCCCCTATTACAAGAGGGATCTGGAGGTGCTGGAACGTGTCCAGAGAAGGGCCACGAGGATGATCAGAGGGCTGGAGCACCTCTCCTATGAGGACAGACTGAAGGAGTTGGGGCTATTCAGTCTGGAGAAGAGAAGGCTCCGAGGAGACCTAATTGTCGCCTTCCAGTATCTGAAGGGGGCCTACAGGAAGGCAGGGGAAGGACTTCTCAGGATCTCAGGTAGTGATAGGACTAGGGGGAATGGAATGAAGCTGGAGGTGGGGAGATTCAGGCTAGATGTGAGGAGGAGGTTCTTCACCATGAGAGTGGTGAAGCCCTGGAATGGGTTGTCCAGGGAGGTGGTCGAGGCCCCGTCCCTGGAGGTGTTTAAGAGCAGGCTGGATGAGGCTCCGGCCAGCCTGATCTAGTGTGGGGTGTCCCTGCCCATGGCAGGGGGGTTGGAACTAGATGATCCTTGTGGTCCCTTCCAACCCTGAATGAAACTATGAAACTATGAAACTATGAATCATGATGCTCCTATTCAGGCTGAAAGCTGTGCTAGGAGAATTGCTTTAAGTCACAGACAAAAAATTAAGACAAGAATCCACCTCAACCTCTTGTTCAGGACATTAACTATATCATTCTACCTCCTGGATCATTTTCTTGACATTTCAAGAGAAGAAAAAAAAAAAAATCTTTCCCTTCAGAAAGAAAAAAAAATTCAGTATCAACCTTGCTCCTGTTTTCCAGTCTTTTATCATACAACTTTTCTGCCTTCCTTTCTGTTTTGATCCACTCTGCCATTATGACTTCATTTATCTTGTCTGCTCTGAGACACCACCACACCTCAAGTTCCTCCACATTCTCAGAATGACACACTTTTTCCCCCAAATTAATTTCATAGTAAGTGCAAGATATCAAATTGACAAGATATAACCAATAATATGTGCTAGTACATGAAAAAGGGTCTCTATGAATTCAAGGAAAATGAGAGCAAGTAAAACACTATCTACATAATAGCTCAGTGAATGGAAATAAAGGCCTTATTTTATCATAATGGTCCTTTAACTCTGCTTTCATCCATGATTTTAATTTGAGTTCTTCAATATATCTTGCATTCCTACATGTCTCTCACACTGTCAAGAAAGCCTTCTTTGCAAAGAGAAGTGCATGCCTGAAACATTCTTTCCCCCCACTGGGGATCCACCAAAGTACATTCATTACCTTAAATTAAAAGGAAACACTCAAAACTAATGTATTCGGGGATGTGTCTGCAGCAATCCAGGGTGGCAGATCGATTTGAACGCAAGTGTGCAATATTTCTATACATGAAAGATGCTATGGTCCAGTGGAGCAAGCAGCCTGCTGAAAGCATGAGGCACATTATGTGTCAGCTACTCACAGAGCTCACATTTGTGTCAATAGGAGCTACCTGCTCCTGCGCGTAACTTAATCCAGGACTCATCAGCTCCCTCCTTTGCCTCCCACTGCAGAAGGCACAAGAGCGTGCACACCAGAACATGCAGAAAGAGGAGAGAAGGGTGAAAAGGGGAGAAGAAATATTCAGACCATCTAAAGTGGGAGGAATTAATAAATGAGTCTCTACTAGCCATGGACATTGTGCAACTCACTGAGGTGTTGCTTGCTCTCCTGAAAAAAAAGTACAGAGCCACAGGAATGCCAGGAAAAATAAAAATGCCAGGAAAAATAAAAGTTTCTGGGAGCTGAAGTGAAAAGCAGGGTAGGATCAAAAATAGAGTAACACCAAAAATAATTCTTTCTATGCTAGCAGTTTGCATGTTCAGGCTTAGCACTTTCTTTCTTCTGTCTGAGTGTTTAAGCTAAGAGGGACACCACAATAAGCCATAAAGTGAGGATCAGAACACCTGGCTGTACCGGAGGGCATGCGCCGTCACAACGGACACCTAGAATGAAAACAGGTTTCCTTGCTCAAAGAAAAGTCCAGTTGTCCTACAGTCTGTTGCATTAATAGGATAAACAAACGTCTACAATAGCTCTCTCTTCTGCTTTGAAAGAAATAAGGAAAGGCCTTTATGGAGCTGAGAGAGAGAGAGAACGAGAGACAAGGAGAGTGGAGCAGCTTGCCTCTCTCTCCTCTGACTGATGTCACCATTCCTGTGGCCAAAACATGTTTGTTGCTAAGCAACTATGTATATATTACACTCTTTTGCTTCCATTTGGGATTTAACATATGCATTTTCACTTTCATCTCTGATGCATAGTTACATTTGTTTGCAGTGGGTGCCAGAGTGAATGGAAGCTGTCCAGTATGGGATATGCATAAGAACTGAAAGGCACACACGGTGATTTACCAATGTGCATCATTGTTTCGCAGCATAGTTCAATGGGAAACCTACTGAGTGCCATTCACCAGCAGTTGGGGCAATTTTTTCATTCAGGATTGATGCTGGTTCCTATGTAGCAGCTATTGGTTCAAGGAGTGCAGCAGTTCTCAGATGTCACGAAGTAACACAGTGTGTGGATAGTCTGACTGGTAATTATTGCAGATGGATTCTTTCTACGATGATAAAAGAGGTCCGTCCTTTCATCTGGAGTTTTGCGTTTTCCTACACCTCTCCCACTTACTTGGCAGGCAATGAAATAAAATCACCTTTTCCTTTTGAATTGCGTGCAGATGACCCAAATCAGTGGCACGCATCGCTCGCCTTTCTCTATGAATCAAATCTAAAAAAGAAATGAAAAGAGGGTAAGGAGAAAAAGGAGGCAGGATGTGAGAGTTCATTTATATTATAAACACTCTGTAACAGGAGGGGGGGGGGGTGTGTGGAAATATATCAGTTTTAAACCCCTCATGTCTATTACCCTGTAATGAAATTATAAGAGAATGCTATTAGTCATGTCTGTACATTTATTCACATTGTGAGTTCAATAATTAAATTAGAAGATCTGACATGGAGTTTGCTAAACAAAAATTCACACTCTAACAACAGCAAAAGAAAAAGAACAGGATATTGCGAGCTTCCTTTTGGGTTTAGCATTGTCTCTATTAATAAGCATTAAAGAATGAAACACTGGAGGAATTCTTGCAGTCAAGATGATTTGGGTTTTGTTATGCTTTTCAGTTTAGCTTAATTTCCCACTGGAAGCTTCTCTCTAAGTGCAGGCCTAGGATTATCACCACATAAGGAAAAGAGAAAAAAAAAAAATCCCTTAAGCTCAGTTTGCTACTGGTTTTTCCCTCCTGGAAGCCCAGACAGGAGGGGGAGCACAGAGAGGAGGCTAGGCAACCTTTACACCAGACACAGTTGTTACCCAACTTTGAGGGAAAACTGAAGGTTTTTTCTTTCCCCTGAAGCTCAAGAAAAATGAGCTTATAAAAAGGAATATTGTATGAAAGCAACTTGCCTGCCCATTCTCGTATGCATTGATTCATGGCTATCACAGTTGAAAGAAAAGCTTCACTCTGGGTGTGCATTGGTACAATGAGTTAGGGTATAGTAACTCTCTCCCGTGGCCTCCTCTTCCACAGAAGGCAGATAATGATAATTCAGCCAATGTTATTTTATGTGCTGGCCCCTTTTGCTCTGTGAATTTTCTGCACTCCAGGTCCGTGCTGAGCCTCCGGCTGGAGCTATCATGGCAAACGCACACCACGGGGGAGTGCCTGTGCTGCTGGAGTAGAGAAAACAGGCTGTACTGTAAGCAAGAATCAGGCCCAGCAGTTTAAAAACAACATTTGCTTTATAACAGAGGTAATTTAAAAACAACCGATTGCCCTACACCTTTAAACTGTCCCCAGTTAGGAACCAGCTGCTCTCTGAAAGCTGCCTTCACACAGGACCACGTGCATTTAGCACTTTCCCACCAGTCTCAATGCCACGCACACAGCTCTTGAGGTAACAGCATTTGTGACATGCCAAGGTTCACCTTGAACTAACGCTTGCACAAGTTAAGCTGTTACTGAGAGCCACAGAAATGACCATGCTTGCTCTCCAAAATTCAGAATTCACTGCACAGCAAAAGAACTGACAGAAGCTTCCACATTTAACTTTTGATCTCTGGGTATTTTGCCCTTCTTCAAAAAAAGCACTGCTTTCCTAACTCACATTCCTGTTGCATTTGAGTCTACCCAATATTTTGGCAGAGTGTGGCTTAGAGGATGGTTTATGATAATATGTACGTCTATATGTCTGCCACAATGGCTAAGAGGATGATCAGGGGCACACTTTTTTGAAATAAAATATATTCTGGAGCTCATAAAATATTTTATAGTCCTGAATTGTCTTTAAAATGCAATAAACAAGAAGTTGTTTCAGTCCATGTTGTAATTTTTGTAGCCAGCTGAGCAGTGCCTTAGAAAGTCATGTAAGTTGGTATCCACAGTGATGTGACCAGGTCACAAGAACAGCAGCTGAATCAGCTACACTAGGTATATGATTCTACAGATATATCCAAAGCTACTACCCATGGTCAGTGAGCATATCCTTCTCTTCTCCAAATAGAATAGAACAAACCAGGTTGGAAGAGACCTTCAAGATCATCACGTCCAACCTATCACCCAACACCACCCAATCAACTAACCCATGTAACCAAGCACCCTGTCAAGTCTCCTCCTGAACACCTCCAGTGACGGCGACTCCACCACCTCCCCAGGCAGCCCATTCCAATGGGCAATCACTCTCTCCGTGTAAAACTTCCTCCTGACCTCCAGCCTGAACTTCCCCTGGCGCAGCCTGAGACTGTGTCCTCTTGTTCATGTCACCTATCAATAAAACACAACAGCAATATTTAGTAGAATGCATTTCCTTCATTTCAAAAGTCATCCTGAAGTGTTCAGCCCAAGAGGTGATTTTTCATTGTTTTCCCCCCAGAGTCCACATTTGGAGACTATTATGAAAAGCTGAAGCTAACACAGATGCAGACATTCCAGGGATTCACGCAAAGTCCTGCCACTGCAAGCCCAACCGAGGCGATAAACCTTTGTGGACCTTCCAGGAAGCTTGTGAATTTCGTTGCCAAGCTCGAACAGCTCTAAAATACACACGGAAATGAGATCCCGTGGTATTTATACAAATTCCCGTGTCAGACATAAATGACTACCTTTGTCCACTGCTCCTCAAAAACAAGAAAAAACCCACCAAACTTGCATGAATCTTTCCCAAATGTAAAAAAGGTATACTGTTAGAGTGCTAAATCTGGCACAAGGTCCACGAAGTACATGTATTGAGACCATGTTTGAGGGGTTTGGGAAGGTAGGATGTGTTGCTATTATAGTGCAATTTTTTACTCTTCTTTATCTGCTGTTACTTTCTTTTTAATATATATTTAGATAGCTATATCTACTTCCAATATAGTCACTTAAAATTAATAATCAGGTACTACTCTCATACTAGTTGTAACTCAGCAAATACCCAGAACAGGATGGGGTTTGTTGCTTCTTGTGTCGAACTCTTAAAAATTTCCAACAATTCATCCTGCCTTTAAAAAAGACAAAAAATATTCATGAAGCAAAATTGGCAATAGAAAAATAATTATTCAAAAAAAAAAAAACATTCTATGAGGTGAGTTGTTGCTTCCCTACTGGATGCCAGTTTAAATTGAGCTAATTTGTTTTACCAGTAGCTTAAGAAAACCCCAGCACAGCAGCATGACAATTATATCCAGGTGCAAGGACTTAATTCAACAAATTCTAGGTGGATCCTTCCAGTCGGCTCAGTGAGTCCCGTCCTCAGCTGTGGCTAAGAACAGATGCCCTTGGAAAAAAAAAAAATAAAGGGGAAAAAAAAAAACCCACACCAAAACCCAACTCTGTAATCATGATCCATTCAATCTTTGAATAGTGAAGTTGAAATGTGTCCAGGGAAGGAATTAAAAGAAATTATATGGGTATATATAAATTCTATTCCTATATCCAGGGTATCGATTGAAGAAAACTGGGAAACAAAAACACTCCAGGTGACACAGAAATCTCAGTGAACAGATTGTTGTGGTGTGTTTTTTTTCCACTATTATTACATTATACACATAAAAGATATAGCTCATCTGCAAAATATAAGAATATGGCTCACTACTTCTGCAGGATTTAGAAGTGACACCTGAAAAACCAAAATCACGGGGAACATGTTAATACAAAGATCAAACTGCAAATATTTGGTTGGTTTTGGTTGGTCTGCCTTAACATAATAGAAGTTAAAACATCTTCCAATGGAAGGAATTGGGGAAGAATTTAAGATAAACAAGCAACACATCAGTATAGATTGTGATTTAAAAGAAGAATAATTTTATCTGCAGAGGAGCTTGATTCTTTAGAGTTAATAATTAAACCAGCAGAGTAACTTTCAAGTATCATGTTTTGATAAGCTGCAGTAACATGTTGATGGTCTGGTTCTGACTCAGTTCTGACTTCTGAATCAGTTCCGACTTGAACTGATTTCAAACAGGAAAATAATTTCATAACACACAGCTTATGTATCATTTATTGCAATGGGTTAAGCCTGGGAAACAATTTATACCTAAACCAAAAGTGTCATATGCTGATTTGATAATTACTGGAATACTCCAATGTGTACATGATTTACTGGTTTGTACACATTGTACAGTTAGAGTCAGTTATTAGATTAGCAAGGCTGGCTCTTAAAGATCATAAATGCATTTGTAGCTACATACACTGTACATGTGTATGCATACCTAAATGGATAAAGACTGTTTGTCGTGGCAATTTCCAGGAACGTAGCCTTGTTTTGTTAGCACTGTGTTGCTGTCATCGTAACTCATGTATTCTAATTCTGGAATAATACAAAAGATATTTTCCCTCCTCCAATTTTACATTCAGGAGTACACTAAATATGTCCCCCAAACACAGAATTTTGTGTTATTAAGAATTTCTACTTTAACTAACACTAATTAGAGGTGTACCAGATGACTCTGATTAAACTAGTGGGTAGTGCTTATTCAGATTTAATGTGAGCAATCTGGACATTTTGAAAAACAGCCAAGCTGGGCTCAAATAAAAACCTGCCAAAAATCCAAACTCTGAATTCAGCCAGGCATGTAAGGCTGGTTCCCATGAACATTAAAAATAAAATTAAAATCAGTTGGAAGTCTTGGTTTCCTTCAAACAAGAGAACATCTTCCCCATACCCTCAAGAAATATTTCTGCCTTATACATGCTGCCCTTTCAAAGTCACCTCTCAGCATCCAGAATAAAGCAGGGAAGATGAACCAAAGAGAGATTATTGGGTTTTGTTGAGACTATCAGCTCCGACGTTGCTGGATACTGGTTTGTTGGTGTGGGAGGAGTGAAATAGGAAGAGGGCAGCTGCCAGTTGAAACACATTTTCCAAGACTGTCATCCAGAAATCAAGATACATGCTTTTCACTAGCTTTTAATTTAAAACACACTTTACAGAGACGTATCTTATTCATCTGAACCTTTGAACATCTGATATAAGGTGAGATTTAGGAATCAAATATAGAGGACTGAGTTTTCTTCTAGTGTAAGATGACATAACCACTGCAGATAATGGACTTGCAGCTGCTTACAGCCACATTTGGATCTTATAGATCGCCCGCCTGCGCTGCCTCTTGCAGTGCATGTTTTCTATTTATACTAGTGTTAACCCAGAAAAATCCAAATCTAACACACTGTGAGACAGCACAGTTTAACAAGAGCCCAAGTAGAGCTAAATACATCCATTTGGGTAAATATTAGGAGCATGAAGATCTCAGGTCAAAATTCAATTGGTAGTTATCTCTTCTTTTATACACACCTCTAAAATTCATGGTTTCAAAGATGAGAGTACTTTAGAGGGCTACTTTTACCCTGTCTCTTCCTGTACAGTGAAAAAAATCCAG
Organism: Melanerpes formicivorus; assembly: GCF_026170545.1. Classification (NCBI taxonomy): domain Eukaryota; kingdom Metazoa; phylum Chordata; class Aves; order Piciformes; family Picidae; genus Melanerpes; species Melanerpes formicivorus. The sequence goes on along the minus strand of NW_027142364.1, from coordinate 19,742,954 downwards.
AACTTCTCCAGGTGAGAGTATTTTTAAAAGCTGTATCTCCTTAAGCCAGAGACAGGCAAGGACAGTGTACAGAATCACAGAATTGTTTGAGTTGGAAGGGACCCCAAGGATCACTTAGTTTCAACCCCCCTGCCATGGGCAGGGACACCCTCTACTAGGTCAGGTTGCCCAGAGCCACATCCATCATAGCCTTAAAAACTTCCAGGGATGGGGCTTCCACCACCTCCCTGAGCAACCTGTGGTGTCTCACCACCCTTACAATGAAGAACTTCTTCCTGGCATCTAACCTAAATCTCCCCTCCTCTAGCTTGGACCTATTCCCCCTAGTCCTAGCACTATCCAACACCCTAAAAAGTCCTTCACCACCAGCTTTCTTGTAGCCCCCCTTCAGATATTGGAAGGCCACAATAAGGTCTCCTCAGAGCCCAAACTAACCTGCACATATTAAGGTTTGCCATGGTTAGAAACATGCTTTGTAAGGCCAAAGGGTCAAATATCTAAGACGTTTAAGATGTCTGTCTTCTATTGAGTACATCAAATTATCTGGTCTCAACAAGACTTTTCCTTTGCTGTTTGGGGAGGAAATAATAAAAATCTTGCTCTCAATCAATTCAGGTTTCCAAAAAATTACCACTGCTCCCGTAAACAAAAGGTAAAGTCTTGCTTTGGGGAGGAGAGGAGGAGAGGAGAAGAGGAGAAGAGGAGAAGAGGAGGAGAGGAGAAGAGGAGGAGAGGAGAAGAGGAGGAGAGGAGAAGAGGAGGAGAGGAGAAGAGGAGGAGAGGAGAAGAGGAGGAGAGGAGAAGAGGAGAGGAGGAGAGGAGAAGAGGAGGAGAGGAGAAGAGGAGGAGAGGAGGAGAGGAGAAGAGGAGAAGAGGAGGAGAAGAGGAGGAGAGAAGGAGAAGGGGAGAGGACAACTTTCCATGTATGTTTTATCCATACTTTAAATGGCAAGAGCAAATTATTCTATTGGAAACTCACCACCATTACACTTTTTTACTTCTGTATAGAAGCACCAGTACAAAATTGTACAGATATGGGCAGGTTTGTTTCACATGCAGTATTTTGTTTGACGAAGTGAATCTGCCCAAAGAAGAAGTTGGGAATTTAAATTCTCAAAGAAAAAAACAAAACAAAAAACCCTCATGCTATATGGTTTGAATCCTGGTTTGAAAATTCATCTCTAAAATAGGAGCATTTACCAATAAGCTAATATTTCTGAAGTGGATTTCATCAAAAATGAACACAACTTGTTTACCTTGGCTGTATCAGCAATTGGAAGAAGTGTTTTGGAAATAAAGGGATGAAAAATTGCTAACATTAGCATATGACTAGAAAGAGCTTAATGTCTGTTTTTCTGATCAGCTGCCACAATAATTTTAGCACTAACGGTGCAGTTTCAGTGGTGCTTGTTTTAGCTTCCAACACTGTTTGCAATATATATGTTTAGCCTGTATTTTACAATCGATGATTGCATCTCTAATCATTATTGGTCATTGGTCATTAATTTATTTGGGAGTACATAGCTCTGTGGGCAGCAATTATTGCAGAGCCTTCAGAAAGATATCATTAGCAGAATGAGAAGATAGAAACTATGTTAATTACTGTAAATGTTCTAACGGTTTCTCTCTGGAAGAAGCATGTCTGGAGAGTAAGATCTCATGTGATTTCTGTTATCTATTTATTTTTTTAGATAATATCACACAACATAGAAAGATAAGAAAGAAAAATAAAGAAAATTACAGTGCCATGAAAGAGGAAATTTTTGGCACTTCCAAGTTTAATTTTAGAAACTTCTAATGTTCATGCATCAAAATGAAAACAAATATGTTTTGTTGAGTCCAATTTTCAACACTTTCAGGAAAAAATCCTTTCATGTCAGAGTGCTGTAAGAGGAACAATTTTCAGACACTTGGGTGCTCTGCTTTAATTTTGTGTTTGCAAATTCGTGTCCTATCTGCTTATGCATGCTCCACTGCCACTGAGTCTATCCATGTGTAATTTTATCTCTAACATGTCAGAGGGTTGAATGGCTAACCAACATTATGAGCCTTGGTAGCATGCTCTCTATAGGTAGAGGTCTTTGTGCACTTACAGCAGTGAAAATCCTCTTTGCCTCAATGTGGTAAAAACAGTTTCCAGATGCACTAAAATTCAACACAAAATACCATTTGTATGTGCTAGGTGAACCTTTACTGCCATGTAGCTTGGAGTTCAGAGCTGGCTGCTTTCAAAAGGTTCAGAGCAGGTTTAAAAAAATAAAGTAAAATAAAAATCTGAGCTCATTGCTCTTCTTGACTTCATTTATTCTTAAATGCAAGATCTTTTAGACAATTATTCACAGTATCACAGTACATTAGAGGTTGGAAAGAACCTCCAGAGATCATCGTGTCTAACCCCGCCCCCGGCCAAAGCAGGATCACCCAGGATAGTCCACACAGGAATGCATCCATGTAGATTTGGAAAGTCTCCAGAGGAGGAGACTCCACAACCTCTCTAGGCAGCCTGTTCCAGTGCTCCCTCACTGTAAAGAAGTTTCTCCTCATATTGAGGTGAAACCTTCTATGTTCAAGCTTGTATCCAGTGTTTCTTGTCTTATTATTTTGTACCACCAAAAAGAGATTGGCCCCCATCCAATTGACACCCACCCCTCAGATATTTATACATATGCACATTAATGAGACCCCCTCTCAGTCTCCTCTTCTCAAGACTAAACAGCCAAGGTAGGGAATATATTTGTCATGTTTTGCCCTAAGATACCATGATGTTTATGCTTCAGTTTCTCCTGGAGCGTTGTTTGAAACAGCGTGTTAGGATAACGCTTTGATTTAAATCCAAACCCTTCCAAGATAAAACACATAGGGAATGGAATGGAATGGAATGGAATGGAATGGAATGGAATGGAATGGAATGGAATGGAATGGAATGGAATGGAATGGAATGGAATGGAATGGACCAGGTTGGAAGAGACCTTCGAGATCATCATGTCCAACCCGTCATCTAAACAGCCTTTTTTTCTGCCAAAGCAATGCCACCAAGATCCTATGCATGGTCTTAGTTCATAGCCTGATGCACAGAGTTGCATATTTGTGACCTATAAGGCAAAAAAGTATATATCTTCCTATTGGAAGTGTGTAGATGTGCATGGTGAGAGTGTGCTGAGGGTAAACATCACCAGAGATTCATCTCAGAATCTGGTTATTGCCTTGACCAGAAAGCTCTTCAGGATTCCTCAGGATGACAGGGATTTTTTAACTGCCTGGGAAGGCAGGACGGGGGATTATCTTTTGCACATGGTCAGGAGCACATTGGTGAAGACAGGAAGGTAAGAGGGTGCTCAATCAAATTGAGTCATTCTGGATTTGCATCCATGGGACTACACAGAAATAAGATTGCAAATGTCCAGGGTGGGGGAAAGGGGAGGAGGACAGAACAAATAAATGACAGACACACACAAAACCCCAACAGCAACCAAACAACATACACACAAACAGAAAGCTTCATGATTTCTGACATGGATGCAGGATTCATCTGAACCAACATTTGCTTATGCGGCTTTTGAAGTATTTGATAGTTCTGTGTGAGGCACCAGAATGAAGGAACTACACTGGAAACAGTTTCCCATGCAGCAAAAATAAACAATCCATGGATATCTGACTAGAAAGTGTACCGTGGCTCAGCACACAGTGTTTTGTAGGCCCTAGTGACTCCCTTAATGCCCTTAAGAAATCCATAAATTGGCTATTTAGCTGTGACTGAGATAGATCAAAAATTTAACTTCATACTAAGAGTCAAACTTCCCTTCAAAATTGAGCAGATTAAGCCCTATCTGCTGATGTCCTTTCTGACAGCTCCACACTTGAATGGATCATATTGACTAAAGATCACAGGCTAGACAAATTCTCAGCTTTTGAAATAACTTCAGCTCAGTTTTTAAGCTCTCTGACATAGCAGTCAAAACTCGACTTACATGATTTACAGTTGCATTAAACATAAAATTATCATTAAAGTCATTGTGATGAGGTTAAGATCTAATGCCACAAACTTTCTAAAGGCAGACAAAGATAAAAACACTTTGGTCTGCAGTGCCCAGTCAGTATAGAAACATAACCATGTACACTGTGCTTATGCAGCATGTATGAGTTACAGGCTTTCAATATTTTATGGAATATTCCCTTTGCTCAGCTTGACTCCCTTTTTATCACATTCACAATTATTCATGCACTTTATCTGTTGATGTTTTATTTTAAATATAAAGTTCTAGTAATCTTCCTGTGCTGTTATTAGAAGGAACCTTACAAGAGCCATCAGCATAAGCTGTTCTGATTTCTAGAGTACAGCATAGTCAATAAAATCGATCTGTTTAGTTTGAGGGCTAACACAATATCATTTGAAAAGAAATTGCTTTTGTGGTTTTCAGGGGGAAAAAAAATTAAATAGTTCCCTAACAAACATTTGTTCTTCCTAAGTTTTATCAAACTGTGATTAGAGGACATTATATTCCTCTACATTCTCACCTCATCAGCCACCTGGTATATGATTAAGGCATCCGGCAGTATAAACCTGATAATTCAGACACAGTTTTAGTAGTTTGAAATCCTTCTAAAAATACTTAGCTGGCCTTACTTTAATCTCCTCTCAGAGAGAAAAATTCCTCAAACAAGAGAGCAAGAGCCTTGAATACATATTTACTGTCCCAAATTATCTTTCCATTAATATCTCAACAATACCTTGGCTTATGTCCTATGCATCTGGTGGAAATATGTTTGGTTTTTTTCTCCAGCTACATTTTGTCAGAAGGTCCAGCTCTTTGTGTGTAATTATTAAGGAGGAATGACCAGACTCATAAATAAATTGCTTCTTCCTTCCTTGTACCTCAAGTCTCTACCCCTTTTTAACAGGTACAGTAGAACATCCTTGAATGCTCATGGATATTAGTGGCTGGAAAAACCTGTCATAATAATAAAATACTAGCTTCTTGCATGCATTATTCATCAAAGCATTTTACAGGTGGTGTTGTCATTCCCACTTCCTTTAAGAGAGGAACCAAGATGTGGGTATGATAAAGTTGACCTGCTCACAGGTCTACATCAATGTACATGAGCTGAGAATCTCAGATACCCTTTAACTTTTCTAAACTAAAAGCATAAGTGGGAATCATCAAATGAGCAGAAGTGCTAAGATATGCTCCACATATACCAGATTTGAGCCAAGTATTAAAGGAAATTATTAAAGTCAGGGAAGCCTCTCCTGGAGAAAACAAAGAATAGAATAGAATAGAATAGAATAGAATAGAATAGAATAGAATAGAATAGAATAGAATAGAATAGAATAGAATAGAATAGAATAGAATAGAATAGAATAGAATAGAATAGAATAGAATAGAACAGGTTGGAAGAGACCTTCAAGATCATCACGTCCAACCTATCATCCAACACCACCTAACCATTTAGACTATGCAACCAAGCACCCTGTCAAGTCTCCTCCTGAACACCTCCAGCGATGGCGACTCCACCACTGGAGTGGAGCATCTCCCATGGTGCTCTTTTAAAGAATGAAGAAGATGAGGACCAGTCCTGATCTACTCACCTCAGTGTGAGGAGGATAGATGACAGCTTGCTACAGCTCCCTCAAAAAAACACTGTCAGATGTTTTCTGTCCTCTCCAGTAGTGTCCAGCTCATTGGATGGACTTTCTAAACTCTTTTCTAGCAGGTGATGTTTTGCAGTGCTCTTCAGATTTCTGTAGCTGAGTCTAAGCATCAAGGTGTTCAGTATTTATATCAACCCTAAAAATGTTTAAGGATCATTCTTTTTGCATTATGCATTTTTTATACTCTTTTCTCTTCTTTGGAAAACTTGGAAAATACCTGAAAATTTATCCTGAATCTGCTTCCTTCCTGATCAAACCAAGAGGTATTACATCATCTTTACCCACTTCTTCGAATACAAATTCTCCTTCAAGTTCCTTCAGTGGCTTCCCCTCCACCTTTTGTATCATAATCTAGTATTTCATCTTTGCTTCAAGGCACTGCACTCTACCAGTTCTTCCTGTGCGTCAGCCCTCCTTTCCTCATAGTAAACCTGCTGGCTGTGCTCTTCTCACACTGCTCTCCTAATGCTTCTCTGTAACCTTCTCTGAAGTTCTGCTGCTCTTACATGGAAAACCTGTTCCAGCTCTTGAGTACCAACTACTCCTTTTCACCAAATTATTTCTAAAGAAAAAGTTTCTCTTCAAAGCCTAGAAACAAAGGATTAAATGTACACTGCAGAAAGATAACTTCAGGGGGGTTTTGGCTGTGAAAACCGGGTTTGATATACAATTTAAGACAATTATGGAACTGCTGACCTTGAAAACCGTGCTGAAAATGAAAGGCAAATAATAATTGTCAAGATAATACTCCAGGAAAAAGCAACCAATAATTGGGAGTATTGCATTACTAATATGCAGATAAAGGTAAAGCGATGCAATTAAGATAAAGTTATGCATGTTGGGAAAACCAGTGCTTGTTCCATGTATGAAGTGGTTGGCTCTGAGTTAGTCATTATCACTCAGACATGAAGTCTTGGGGTTATGACAGGGGAAATGTCAGGCAAGTGCTTGGCAACATCTAGAAAGGCCATTCAAATTTTGGAACGTAGTAAGAATGGAATGGAAAAAAAATAGAAGACATCTATTCTTTTGCTGTATAAAGCCATGTTCTCCTATGCTTTGCAAACTGTGTTTACTTACAACCCTTCCATCTGAAAACAAAACAAAACAAAACAAAAACCATGTCTTAGAACTGGAAAATATTTGGAGGAGGACAATGAAAATGAATGGTTTCCATACAAGGAATGACTCAGACAGCCATACTTTTCATCCTGGAAAGGAGACAGCTTAGGGGAAAAACAATGGAGGTTCACAACACCCTGAGCAACCCTGAGATGCAGAGAGATGGATTGTTCATTACTCCTTTTAATACAGGAAATAGGGACCGAAGGAAGCCACTTGATCCAAGTTCAAAACAAAATAGTTGATCTTTTATATGTAGCAAAATTGTATAAATCCTTGCCAAAAGATGCAATGGAAGCAAATCTTTACTGGGTTTGGGGGCAAGCTTAATGAACACTTTGAAAAGAGATCTGGAAAGGGTTAGTAAATAGACAAGCCACAGCGGTCTTGAGGAACAGTTAGAAGCCAGAAGAATACTCAGTGGACACATTTTATACATTTGCCTTGTGCACACTGTATAATCTTCCCTTGATATCCAATTTTGGCCACTGCTGGAAAAAGAATAATGCTAGACGAGCCCTCTGCCTGAATCACTGCAGCTGCCCTTATTAAGTGATTTCTTAACAAAAATACTCAACAGACACCATGTTTCTGAGCAAAGGCAGCTCTTGAAAAAGCATACTCACAAGAGGAAAGATGATGATGCTTCACTGGGCTGTGCTATGATCCAAGGGCAAGTAAGATTTTAATAGCAGGAGGCAAACTCAGAATATAAGTCGGTTTAGAGATAATCTCACACGTACAAGACTGCTTATCTGAACCATTCCTGTAAGTTAGATCCAATTTGGGGTTTACACAGTTTAAGGCTGACTGGCGGTCTCTCAATTTTATAACGGATTATGCCTGGGATCATTCACAAACACACTGAACCTAGTTGAACAATCCCTTGGCTCTCAGAGGAAGTGGAAAGGCTGTGTAGAAGGCACCAAGTCTCTGCTTACCCCATGTCCCCAAAAACTCAGGAGACTTCAGTGTAACGAGGTGCTGCCAAGGGCCTTTCTGAAAATCTTGGCCAATAAACAAACATAGGTTGCCATCAACAACCACATCACTTCTCAGCGTTCTGTTCACCACATAAATGAACAAGTACCATCTCCTTTCTTGTCACATACATCAGTGAGGCACACTGTCAGGGATTAATAAAGAATAATCCAGCAAATAAATTACAACCAGAGAATCTGGAACAGATTTCATGGGATGAGGAGACCTTGGCTAGCGTACAGCACTCGCAGCACTTGGAACATCTCCTGTGTCAATGATTAACACTTCACTGAGCATTCTCAATGCAGAGGGTATTTCATAGGCAAGAGCTGACCATAATGAAAGCAAAAGATAAGTGAGCTTTTAAAACCTGGGGGGGGGAGGGGAGGAGGGGAATGGACAGAGAAGCTTTCAACCATGACAATATCCTGAGTCAACATATTGTCTCTGCAGAAGGAGGACTTCCTACAAAAATCCCTTGTGAGAAGTTTCAAAATACCAATAATAGCCAACTTTTCTATTCCTTCCATCTTCCTCCAATAATTTGAAAAGTCTTGGAGTGTGCTTGTTGCTGTGGGAAGATGAGTATATCCTGGCTTTCACTCCAGTAAATTCAGGGAACACGCCTGTAATGCTAAAGGAGGTGTTAACTGGAAGCTGTTCAAATACGACACTTTGCAAGAACTTCTCAGTGTCTTGCAGAACACACAGGTGAAGCTCATGGCTCTTTCCTAGACTCATGCAAAGCAACCCAGAGATCCTTACTACTCACAAGAATTGCATAACTGATAGAATGGGGTGCTAGACAAGAATGGCATTGTGTTAATTATGAGCAATCCTTCCTCAGGCACAACATGCTATTTAGATGGACAGGGCTGAATGAAGCCTGTGATACCCTCTTTCTGGGGCACAGCAAAAGCTGAGTCACATTTCAACTACATTGGAGTTATTGCCAGAGGAAACACAAGTGGATGTAAATAATGGCTGGAATACACAGAGCATTTCTAAAGCCCAGTGGAAACAGAATATGTAACAACTAAATGTAATGTGATGTTCAAAACAAGGTATTGCTCGGGGTAAATACTTTACACTTATGTAGAGCTTCTTATGCTGACCAAACTCTGTTTCCTCAGGTAAATTACTATGCTTAAACCTGGAAAACCTTGAGATAGATGGAATCAGACAGATGAGGGAGCTCAAATCAGTGCAGCTAGTTTTAGAGAAGGTACTACAACACCATTGCTGTCCCTGTAGAACATGTTACAGATTTCTGACAATACTCTGATTCAGAGATACAGAAGGGAAATGCATCCTAAGGATAAGCCAGGCTCTAATAAACTCTGATGTTAAAAGTATTCAAGTGTCCAGGGAAAGTAAGGGAATTTTCTACTGCATTCAATTGAAAAACAAGCTAGAAGGCGATACATGGCAGATCTGAAAGACAAGAGTCCTTGAGACTGTAAACTCACCCTTGTGTGTATACAGACAAGATTTCCTCAGGCATCCCACACAATGTCTTGTTCCCTACTTCTGCTCACACCCATCCACTCATCTTCTGCACTTGGTTCAGGCACATCTTCCATTCATCTCCCTTCAGTCCAGGCTTTCTTGCAGCCCTGACTGTAGATTTGGGCAAGAGCATCACCAGGCTCCAGGAAAAGGTAGGAAAATAAAGGATAAGAAAACCAGGGAGAGCATCCTCTTCTCTCGAATAGATGTAGAAAACCTTCCTTTCCCCACTTGACATTCAGAAGAAAACAAGAACATTAAGCATTTACTCAGCTAGCCATTCCTGCCTAGGTCTTTTTGCAGCTGCAATAACCAACACAAATGACCCCCACCTTCTTGAATCAGGACAGGATTTAGAGTTACCCTATGGTACCCTCCTTTATAGTCCGGTGGGTGAATCAATTAAATCCCCACAGCTGGCTAGCCTGAAAATCCCTGCATGCAGTCCAGGCAGCTGTGGCCCTTCCTCTAGCAAAAGGAGCTGATTAACTCCTTCCTGTCCATCTCCTGGACACCGATTCTACCACCCACTTCATACACCATAATCACCAACGGACTCAAAGCCCTTCCAGCTTGAATAAAACAAATGCTTTAAACCCACACAAGCTGCTGCGTTATATCTGATTTATTATTTATTTTTTTTTCTGCAGAGACCTAGTCTATTAATTTCCATTAAGAAACTAAATTTGATAAATAGATAACATTATAAAAGGAAAATGTAATTAGCATGTAGCCTGGGTACTTACTGGTACCCAGGAGTAATAGCAGTTTATGTGAAAACTAGAATGTTACCGTAATTATGAAAATGAATGTATAATTTATGCACAGAAGATGGAAAATATGCAAGGTGTGTAGAGGGTATGATTATATTGCATTTTCTTGTTCCTATTGATAAATGATAAATCTTTAGAATATGTTGAAACTGTGCATTATTCTGCCTGGGGTTTGGGTGGCCACGGTCTCTGATAAAGTTTGTTGTTGTTGTTTGGTTGGGTTTGGTTTTTTTTCTTTTGCTTTTAATTAAACTCCATTTTACAACAGCAGCCCTTCCCTTGCTTTATTATGCCAAAGAAACATATGGAAATATAAACTCTGAGATGTTACTGATTTATTTTGATGTTGGAGCATTTTGCTCTTGTGTAAACATTTCTTGTGACATGAATATGGATAGTTTCAAATCTTAGAAGAGTTCATTACTAAAGGTAGCATATGTTTTTGACTCCTGAACCATGAGGGAAATGAGAACACCCAGCCTGCCAAACAGTAAATTGTAAACAGTTGGTACACCCCTAAGCAAAAGACTGAAATAATTACTGTATCTGTGGTTTAGAGTAGCCAGCTCATTTTTATGTCTCATTTTTGGGTTTTTAGTTTGTTGTTGTTTTGGGTTTTTTTTTTCCTTTTGCTGATTTAATGTTTTTCTATGAGGTTCATGGATGCAGTTTAAATACATACTTTGGGCCTCCAGCATCATGCTTCTAAGTGTGCAGATGTCAGTGTGGATTCATGGATTCTCAGACACCCTACAACCATGTGTAAAAGCCTGTGCTGAAAGAGGTAGTCAGCTGTTTCACTTCCAGACCTACTCATAAGAATATGTTTTGTGTTTTTTTTCAACCTGGACTCCCTCCTGCAAGATACCTGATTTCTCCAGCCCATCGAGGAGTTCTGGATAGGATGGGATAGGATAGGATAGGATAGGATAGGATAGGATGGGATAGGATAGGATAGGATAGGATAGGATAGGATAGGATAGGATAGGATAGGATAGGATAGGATAGGATAGGATAGGATAGGATAGGATAGGATAGGATAGGATAGGATAGGATAGGATAGGACAGAATAGAACAGGACAGAATAGAATAGAATAGAATAGAATAGAATAGAATAGACCAGACCAGGTTGGAAAAGACCTTCAAGATCATCGCATCCAACCTATCAACCAATCCAACCCACCTAAACAACTAACCCATGGCACCAAGCACCCCACCAAGTCTCCTCCTGAACACCTCCAATGATGGTGACTCCACCACCTCCCCAGGCAGCCCATTCCAATGGGCAATCACTCTCTCTGTATAGAACTTCTTCCTAACATCCAGCCTAAACCTCCCCTGGTGCAGCCTGAGACTGTGTCGTCTTGTTCTGGTGCTGGGTGCCTGGGAGAAGAGACCAACATCCGCCTGTCTACAACCTCCCTTCAGGTAGTTGTAGAGAGCAATACTTTCTCCTCTTTGAATATCATAAGAAACTAAGGCCAGTAACTGTTCTGGCATCTTACACAGAACATATCCAGGGCTGAATTACATGAAAGGTTATTTTGTGCATCACCTGTAAATTCTTACTGCAGCTTTCCAAGGAGCTTGGCATCTTTGCCCCCCTGCCTCTCATGAAGCTTCCCATCCAAATGGCTCATCTCATGCTAGAAATTTTCCTTGCTTTTGTGGCATCAAGATCCAAGGTTCCACTTTGCTGTGTCTCTACACAAGAAAATATTGTCTGGGAGAGTGTCCCTTTCCTTTATTAGACAGCAAAAAGCTGGGAGATACACAAGACATCACAGCATTTAACTGTATGCTGCTTTTCTCCTCCATATTGACACACTTTTTATTGCCCCTGATGAAAATTAGGCACCCAGCCCTGCCACTCAGGGCAGGACAGGTTGAGGAAGGAGCTGGATGGGGAGCTGCACACAACTTTCTGGAGAACAGAGGGTAATGGATGGGATTTGAGTATATTCATTCTGTCCTGGTGCCTACTTCAACTGTCAGCCATAAATGCTTGTCTGTGAATAGATTGCCACACTTGATCTTCTTTCTACCCAGCAATTTCTCTCCAAAAAAAAGCAAGGTATTTGACAGCATATGTGGTAGTTTACCAGTTTGAACACTTACTCAAGATTTGTGGCCAAATCATCCCTAGCTTATTGGTTTGGATTAGGTACTTGAACCTGCATTTTCACCATGCCAGGCTGATTCCCTAACCAGCAAATGTCCCAGGTAAACCCCACTTCTCTGCCTCCACATTCCCTAAATCTCTGGTTTACATATACTCTGAATACAGCCACACCACTGAACCACAGGACCTCATGGCAGTGGGGCAACTAATTTAAAACTCCCTCTTCAGGGCTTCTAGGCCACCAACCCTAGATGAGTTTTTCCATGTTTTTTTCATATGCCTGGCAGAAATGCATATGCATATGAAATGCAAATGCAACATGCATTATCTAAGGATTTGGATGGAGCCAAAATGGTGGATGTAGATGAAGCACCGCTACAGCTTTAAAAGCAGAAGTGAAAGCTACCCTGAAACCTCATCACAGGATTGCTCATGAGTTACATGCAGCACTCCAGGTAAATCTGTCCTGGACGTCAGTATTTAAAGATCTTAGGTGCTTATCTATCTTTGGGAATCTGGGTCAAGTGATTTGCCTAGGTCTTTGCAACAGGTTGACAGAATAGCCAGGATTTGGAATCCTGGGACCTGAGTTATTGCTCTCTTCAGTGCATGACACTACCTCCTCAGCACACAAACCAAATGTGTCATGTTCACAGAAAACGTTTGCTAGAGACAGGATTGGAACTTAGAGAGCCAGTACATGGGACATAATATCAGAAATGTGTATGGGTGCATGCAGTTAAAAAAGAACAACAACTCATGCACAGGAAGACATTTCTTTACACATGACTCTCTCCTGGGGAACAGGAGAGAAAGGAATAGTGTGTTATAGAAGTGATTTACATGGTTTAATGTATTAATGCACTATCTTATTAGATGCTATGGCAAAGAGCATAATATCAGAGCAGGGACAGAGGTCACATAGCCTTACCTGCTGTCCATCTCCCCATCACTTCACTCAGCCCTCGAAAACCTGTAGAGTCCGGCAGCTTCACGTCACAGGCATCCATGAGTACTCCTCTTGACGTGCAGCTGGGTGGATTTACCTAATTTTGTGTGCATTGCAAATATTCAGAGAAGTACTTCCCAGGAGCAAGCATAGCTTTCTACACCCTCAGCACAATCATAATCAAATGACTTTTTCTTAAAATAAGGTTTGATGGCACAACACTTGGGCCTGGATTCACATTAAGTACTTTTGCAGGAAGGCAAATGGGCTCTAACGTTCAGATTTGGAGCAATATACTAAGTCAGGCATGTATCATAAACCTTTCACACAGCTCTAGAAAGAATTCCTTTTGTCCCTCCAAGAGTTGTATATTTGGCAAATTCATCTCTTGTGTAACATTATTGTCTTCCAGCGTCGTTACATGAAGGATGAATTAATCCTGTTACCAAATGATTTTTTTACAAACAAATAATTGAGGCTCCCAGAATGAGAAAGTAATAGACTCTGCTATTTAAAAGACAAAGCAAGACAAAAACTGCTTCCCATATTAACTCCTTTAAATCTCTACCCACCCACCCACCCCCCAGAAAAAAAGTGTCAAAGGTCAGGAAATAGAACACAATCGTGAGCTGCAATGTTGCATGCTCTTTCAGTAAAAGGAGGAACTCAAGTACTAGTGAAGGACAAGGAATTGATCAAGCAGCAACAAGTTCATTCTTCTGACATATAAAGAGTAGAACTTAGCTCCTTTGTTCCACATTTGTTCCATGCAGTTATCAACCAGAATTTACTTAGGCTTTCATTCAAGTGTCATTGTGCAGACTTATTCAAAGAACATGGATGGAGTGGTAGCACACAGATAACTGCCCCATTTCTCTCTCTCATCCCCATATTTTATGGACTCCATTAAGTGGAGTTTTACACCCATCCTGGGGTTCAGACTGGTCTTATTTCCCTTAAGACATTTATTTCCTCTTCTCTTCTACTTTGTATTTTATTTTACCTAAAGATTTAAGATGAAGATAAGAGAGGAGGAGATAAAATGAATGTTTTAAGTGAAATAAGATGAGTTTAAAAGATCACAAAGTGTAAAGCAGCAAGCTTGGAAAGTCTTCTAAAGAGATACAGTGTGCCTGTGAATTATGTTTCCTGAGTAAAGCAGATTCTGTGATACTAGGCACCATCTGAGTGCCAGGCTAAATCAATTCTGAATGTGTGCAGCACAATTATAGCTTAAATAGTGATTTTAAGAGAGATTGTTCTCCCCTGAATGCTTGGTGATGCTTCTATCTTTGGTCATACAGCCCTCACTTTGCCTTAGCTCTCCTGCTTTGGCTGTTCTTCTTGAAAGTTTCAGTATCATCTCAGTACATTTAAGATCTTGCAGCAGAAAGCTGTTTCATTTGGCTCGTCTTACTTCCTAAATATGTCATACATCACATATTACATCACCATTCAGAATACCACAAATATATATCACATGTCAGCATATCCAGGGCAGCTGTCAGGATCATGTACAAGCACTGGCAGGTGGGGTAGGACTACCCTTCTCTGACTATTCAAGGGGAAAGGAGGAGAAAATAACCTCAAGGCAGAAATGCAGAAGAGCCAATCGCTGCTCCCACTCGTTCTTCATGATTTGGTCCTCTTTACAGGAGGAACAAAACCTCTGCCTGTCTCAGGTATGTTCCTCTGACCAACTATGACCAGCTTGTGGGGCATCTCCCTGACAAAGCTTCTCCATGGGAGAAATCTCTTTGGAGTACAGAATTTGGAGAGAATTTCTCTTTGGAGTACACATCGTGAGGAATGATGGTAAAAGCTGGTGTAACACAAAGTTGTGTTTTGCTTGGTGTCTCTTGTATGTCTTTCCTCCACTTACAATAAAAGTTATCTGTCCAGCTCCCTTGATTCTCTCTTGAAGGAAGTTTTCATCTTCATTGGAATTCATTATTCCCTATTGTCTCTCTAGAACTTCAATCTTCACTATCTCCATATTTACTGTAGATATCCCAGCTCTACTTGTCCTCCCCTGTGTCCTCCATTTTCTTGGTCACACCTACTTCCTATTACTTGTGTTTTGCTACAAAATAATTTACCAATCAGCTCTCAAGAGCATTTGAGTCTTTGTATCTCACCAGGGAAGATCAACAGATCTGTGGCCATATCCTACTTCCGTTAGCATCTCTTCAACTTCTCAAATGTCCCTTCAAACACTTTCTCTCACAATTCTCTTGCAGCCAGACCCTCATGTTTCATCACCTAAACTTTCTTTTTCCATTTTACAGGTAAGAAAGTCCAGAGAGATTAAAAACACACAGATAGTTGCACCCAGGTTTTCCAAATCCCTGGTTGATTGACTATAAACTAAGTCAATCTTCTTTCTTTTGTGATTTCCTACACCACACAGATATTCGTCCCTGGTTTTGTATTGCTGCTTTGTTTCTCTCTCCTGGAAATGGTTTTGTTTATAAATCTCATCTGAAAACTTCCCAATTGCTTTTCCCTTCTCTTTTTCCTTTCCATTCTTTTCCTTTCCCTTTCCCCTTCTCTGGCCCCTAAATTCAGGCTAGATTTTAAAAATAATTCTGCTGTTATTTCATCTTTGTTTGTGACTTTCTTATGTATTTTACCCTCAGAGATTGTTTTTCTTTCTTTGTCTCCTTAATAGTCCCAGTGGCAGTCTGTGTAAAACACTCCTTCTTTATCTCCCCCTGCAAAGCATTTTTCACTACTTTTTGTGGAGACTGCTTTGGTATAAATAAATTAGATTCTGATTGTATGGGAAATTAAACAAGTAGAAAGCAAGCTCTGAGGACCCTGGAATCACTATAAGTGGCAATATTTATTGGTTAGCCATCTCTGATTATAAAAAAAAAAAAAAAAATAGTGAAAAAATCTCTAACAAAACATGGATAACACACCTGAAAAATTTGGTACACCAAATACAGTTTGTGATTTGTGTGTCCTCCTAGTAGCATAAATTCAGTTTGGTACTAGGTAGCCCATTTGGGGAAACCACTCACAGTAAGTCCTTGAGTAAGAAAGTCACAGGGTCAGAGAGAGACTTCTCTGTAATTAAATCCATATCTAGCCTTCGAGAGAATGTAGGGGTTTTCCTCAGACTTACATTCATTGTAACTTCAGTGTTGCACCTTATTATATCCTGCCTTTAATATAGGTATGTTCTAGGTAATTTTAGGTAGGGTTACACTTTTGCTTCAGTGTCACCAACAAGAAAAGTAAATAGTACCTAAATTTATAACAGCTGCATACACTTTATCTTAAATCAAATGCTCTGTAGTTGTGCAAGCCTTCACTATTAAATATTTTCAGCTGCTTATGTGATGTACACATGTGGCAAGTTAGCAAAGTGTTAGCTTGCAATGCTTCCAGCCAGTCATATATCTTTTCTCTCCATGTGTTGTTGTCTTCTATCTTATGTGCATAAATATAATCTTTAGTACCTATCTCCACTTTTTATAATGCACCTAATATAAATCTACCTGAATGTTCTCATAATGGGCAAAAAGAGGGAGACTTAGACAATTAAAGAGAGAAATCTATTTCATGGAATCTCATCAGCCTCTGGTGTAAAAAGATACCTTTTATATGGCTCTGAGTGTAGAAGAAATTGAAGATTTTAGTTTTGCATCATGAGTTCTGTTATCTCAGAAATGAGAGACTCCTGTCAGCTCTTGTACTAAAATGAGTACTTACATTACTGTCCTCTGGACTCTAAAAGATATTCACACTGTCTGTAACACCTCAGAAGAGTGAGGGTAATTGGCTGCTACAGGGACAGAGCTTCTTCACCATTCGGACACACCTTGCTTCATGTTCTTCTCTGTGGCACACAAGTCAGGTCTGCTACTGAGTAGTGTCATTTGGAGCTACCACAATGCCTGATTTTGAATGACAGTGCATCAATGTAAACCCCAGAGAAAATGGAGCTTGTTCTGGGCAGAGACTGGTAGTCTTGACTCTAGAAACACAAATGTCCACACAAGTTGTTTGTGGCGCTCTCTTTGACATCTGCTAGTCAGCAACCTATGCTTTCTGCCCTACTACACCTACAACAGCACCATGGGTTTGCCTGATAGCTAAAGGATATCAACAAGAAGCATAAGGACAGAAATTTTCTTTTTATTAGTCCAATATAGCTGTTGATTAAGACAGACAAGACCCTAGCACACAAGACTTTTACAGTTCCTACAGAAGAACTGAAACCCCCCATGGCTTTCCTGATGCTCTCATTCAGTCTAGTAAAGCAATAATACTTTCTTTCTACAAACCTAGTCTAAATAATTTATGACACTTTCACACAGCAAGTTCTTCATTTGCCAGCACCTCCACATGCAAAGATCCCTCAGAAATGATCACAGTTGTTTGGTGGCTGTGCAGGTGGTGAGCGCCTGGGGACTTTCACTCGAGGCCAGTCTGCTCACACAGAGCTGATGACATGGAGGCATTGGCCTGCCCTATTGCTTCATACCTATTAGCACTCACAGAGCCCCTTGTGCTTCCTGTCACAGTTCAGCTATTACCAAGTTCTGCTCTTCACATGTGGACCACAGTGAGTTTGAACCAATTCCAGCAAAACACAGAGAGACATACTTTAGATTCCCATATGTGACAGGATATGATTTGACCTGTGTGGCCCACAGCTCCTGTGCCTTAATCATGAAAGGCCCTTGTAAAATCAATGTGTAAAGCTATAGATAGACATATTAGGATTTTGCCCCTGTTATTATGCTACTAGACTAACCAGACATTACCTTCAACTAATTGAAGTACAGGGTGTCATGTAGATACCAACTTGTATTATTTTATATGTGACTAAAGCCAGAGAAGACCCTGCGAGAAGACCCTGGGTTGGGCAGAGCTTTAAGGTCACCTTTTCTAGACCTGTTGCTTATGGTGAGCTCTCCAAATAAGACAGGTTTTTAAATGTGAAATCCAGCTTTTACTACAACATAAATCACAATACTTTTCAAAGAGAGAAACGTGCAAATAAAACAAATATTGCCGTAGATGCCTACAGCACCAAGACTATTACACTCAAATTTAGGCTTCTAAGTAAAACTGCTCCATTATCCACAGGCAGTGCCCAACTAAAAGCTCTGACTTCAGCAGAGAATTATGAGTATTGGGTGCACAGCCACGCCTGATTAGGAAACTCAGTATCAGTTTAGGACTGTTTTAATCCTAGGTATTTGAAAGTTCTAGTCAGCATATGTGAACGTACTAGCTGTACATGGAAAGTTTTGCTCTGGTGTGTCCAGATACATATCTTCAACAATTCTGTAAAAATATAAATTCAATTAGGTCTCCCCAGTGGCTTACTATGTTTCTTTTGTTAATAACTAACAGTTTTGAGAGTTACCCATATGGTTTTTGTCAGTCTTCAGCTTTCTAGGATTACCTGTGTACCACATCTTGAATGACAGAAATATCATGATCTCATAATTTATACATTGTTGAGTCACTATGTATTATGCCCATGTGAAGCACCTTAAAAATTATATTTATGTATTAAATCAAAGCAGATCTATCTTGTGCCTTTCTCCAGATGCAGAGAGCTGAAGGGACGTGGCAGTATCAGTACAAGTGTATGGTAAAACAGCAACGTTACCACACAGAGAAAGTCATAGTTGTACCTCCTAGGCAGAGCTCACTCCTGGATTACTCTGCTTGCCTCTAAGCACATTGGTGCTGTAACCATTCAGAATGGACTTTCCACAGCCTCTTTCTTAGGAACTGATGGATCTTATAACAGTCCTTAAATTTACAGAGTCTGTAAAACCATAAGCACAGCACAGACTGTGTTGAGACAACATTCACTATTTTCCTGTTGATTCCACCTACTTTTTCTTGTTTGATTTCAAAGTGCAAAAGATGTAGTCATAAACATTAAATTGATATGCATTTCAGAATTCTTGTAAGCACATTGCTCTGTATTTAAAAGTCACAAGGATGTTCTCTCTTCTACCCATGATACCTCCTAACTAAATATCTCCGTTCATTGCCAACATGGCCTCAGTCTGTGATTTACATTGATAGGTAATGTTCAATATCAAAGAATAATGCTCTTGTCCAGGGATGAAAAGGTGATGTAAATGTTGCTGTTGTTTACACAATATAGGAAAAAGTTTCTACAGACATATCTACATTTCTACAGAGCTACCTAAATTCCAGATGTATGCCATGTTCTGTCAACATTCCTGGTAAACTCAGGCCCATGTTTTTAAAAGTGTTTTTGCGAATGTTTTTGAATCAACTGAGAGGGCTCAAAAAATATTCCTAAGTTTTTTAAATGGATATCATCTTGGTCACCTCAGAACTTCAAAATCCTGAAACTAAGCCCTCTTTGCAGTCTTGAGAAAAGCTGCATCATTGCAAGCCAGTTCTGACTTCTCGAGATACACTTACTCTTAACTTCGTAAGCCCCAGTGCTAGGGACTCGGCATATGGCATGGACTGCATACAGAGACTTTGGATTGATTATATTCATTGTCAGCTTGCTGTCAGAAGAGACCTGATTCATACAGCATTGTCTCTGCCCCACAATTGATTGACTAAAATATTTTTGAAGAGGTAAAGATTGGTTAATCTATACATAGTGAGAAATTACATCAAAACTTGCACCTGTGTTTTTAACCATCACCAATACCATTTCGGAAACATTTGAATTTCACGTGAGTCTTTCAGATGCTTGCAGAAGCTGTAAGGATTAAACCAGAATGGTTAAAATAACTCCCAATTTGTATTAGGCCAACCCAGCATTGTTTGTGATTTAATTCTCCTTTGCTTAGCAAATCTTTACACGTGGCCTGATATGATTAGAAGTAATTATTACTCTTCTAAGTTGCAGGCAGAATCAAGGTTTCATTGTGCTGAGTGTTGAATATTTGGAAGAGACAGGATCCAAGGAGGCTGCTAGTTTAAGAGGGAAAAAAAAAAAAAAAAGCCAGAATCCAGATGGGGAAATGTGATATAACATACAAGCACAGTGGTTAAGGTGATGATAGCTTCACATCTTAGCCAAGAGCCTGCAAACTGCACAGGACTGGTTGATATCCACACCAATACAGTAACCCATTGATTCCAGTGGGGCTCTGACATTCAGCTAGAGCTTCCTTGAAAGTGCTAATGCCAAAACAGGGGTGTATTAATTCCCCCCTTCAGGGCCTTTTCTAGTTCTATTTTATTAGTTCTGTTGGGGGGTTTCTTACTTTTTATTACCTCCATTTTTCACTTTCTACCTGCACCTTTGATTGTCCTAGGCTACTTCTGTTTTCATATGTGATCAAAACTGGGATGTAACCTTTGAGGGTTTTTTTTAAATTAAAGAAAAAAAAATGCTTTCAATTTTAATTTTCAAACCTTTCTTTCAATTAATCCCTTCTCATGTAGTCATATCTTTTGCAGTCTTCTGCTCTTACTGTTTAATTCCATCCCTTCCTCCTCCTCAGACCTCTGAGTGACTTTAAGCTTTTAGGTCTTGCTCCCTCCCCCTCACCAAATTCTCAGAGAATCATATTACTTCTCCTACAGTCAGCACACTGTCTTGATTATCATTACATTGTCTAATTTAATCTTTACAAACCCATTCAGCAATATGAATTCCAAAATAAAGTACTATATGAAAAATAGTGTGAAAATAAACTATCTAGTAATGATTAGGACTCCTGCTGATTGCTTGGCTTTATGTGAAATTATGGCAATCATATGTTCAAAGCATGCCAACTGAAGTGTGGCTACCATACTTAGCTGTTCCATTTCTTATGTGACAGTAGGATGAAATCCAGCAAAGAGCCATTCTATGGCTGTACATCCTTATACAGTGCTTAATGAGAAGGCTGTGTCAGAACTTAAGAGTGCAGATGGATCTTTAATACAACAACAGGTAAACTGAGCAGTGTGAGAGGACAAGGGGCTTTTTTTTGGGGGGGGAAGCAAGCTGCTTGTTTCTATGAAAAAGTTTGTTGTTGAACAAGGACTGGTTAAACTAGGCTCTTCCAGGGTTGTTGCATATCAGTTCTCACCTAAAAGGTTCAAACACTTTTTCACTGATGAGTTCACAAAATGTAAGGTGAAGAAATTAAATGACTTTGTATTTAAAATGTGAATACATCTGTATGACCACAGACAGCACAAAGAGAAGCGTGGGGGGGTTTATCATAGGTCCTCTGCATAAATTTTGCTGCAACTCTTCTTACACCACGCAAGGAACTCTGAGTGGCACAGGCTGAAGGATGATTCACGGCAGCTGTCTGCAGTGCTCCATGTCCCTCCTCCTCCACAGCGAAAGAGTTTGAAGTGCAGGATTTGGGGTTGAAGGCTTTTGCTTTCCTCTGATTTTAAAATGGCAAATATGCAGTGTTAAGTGTTTATGGCAACAAAAACTACTTAAGAGATGCATCTTGTTCTTGGAAAGGAAGATAAGTTTTGAGATGCTTTTCTCTTCCAGTATAAGCTCACAGGAAAGTTCGCTTTTTAGTTGCTATATCTCTGTCACGCAGGAGTTGTAGTTTTGTTGGTATTACAAAAACAAACATTCCTACTGTCAAAAAGTGTCCTTTTGTCAGCATAGTTCTCCACTTGGGGAGCTAGCAGAAGCTATGCTGACAGAAGACATTTTTGCTGATACAGAGTGAACCCACCTGAGGAAGGTCTGCTGATGAAGCTACTCCAGCAGACATTACACAGGTAGACAAAGCTTTGAGCTGACTCTCAAGAAATTTCTGCGTTCTGCAGAGGTGAGTTTTTTCTGCTAGTAGATACTTCTGTTGCTCTTCAGGACTCAATGTGGATACAACTTTTATGCCAGAGATTAAAATGAGCATAACTTGAACTCTGCATTTCAACTGATCACAAAAGATCTAACAAATGAAGGTATTTCAAAGTTTCTTTAACACAGTCAGGAATCAAGAAGCAGGAAAAAAGATTAATGAGACATAGGTGTTTCTGTACTGACATTATCACACTATATGACACTATGAATGTTATCTATTTGTACTTCTACAAAGTCTTTGATACAATCTACCACAACATCCTTCTTCCAAAATTGAAGAGATGGATTTGATGGGTGGACTGCTTGGTGGATAATAAACTGGATGGTGGCATTAAGAGGGTAGTGGTCAGGGGCTCAATGTCCAAATGGAAATCTATCCCTCAAGGTTCTGTACTGTGACCAGTACTGTTTAATATCTTCCTTAATGACATAGACAGCAAGGTGGAGTGCTAACCATTAGTAAGCTTGCAGATGAGGCCAAGCTGAGCTGACAGAATGCCATCCAGAAAAAAAGTGAACCTTTATGAACCTTAGGAGATTCAACAAGTCCAAGTGCAAGGTCATGCACCTGGATCAGGCAAGCCTCAGTATCAATACCGGGTGCAGGATGATGTGATTGAGAACAGCCCCTCAGGGAAGGACTTGGTCATACAGATGGATGAAAAGCTGAACATGAGCTAGCAATACGCACTCACAGTCCAGAGGCAAATTGCATCCTGGACTGCATCATAAGAAGAGTGGCCAGCAAGTCAAGGGAGATGATTCTGCCACTCTGTTCTGCTCTGGTGAGACCTCACCTGGTGTACTGCATCCAGCTCTGGAGCCCTCAGCACAAGAACGACATAAATCTGTTGCAGAGGAGGAACATAAAGGTCCCTTTAAAGGTCCCTTCCAACCTAAAGCATTCTGTGATTCTGAAGTACCATATATCTGGGTCAAGTGCTGCCTCAGATACAGTCTATTCCCACTAAGCCTCAGAGACTGCCATTTTTGCACAAAGAGAGGCCCACTGAAATTCTCCAGGAGCCACTTTTCTAACAGTTGACCTTGCAATGAACAGCAAGATCATAGCCCAGAAATACCAGGAGGAATCCATATTTGTATAATGTGTTTTATAGCTGCTACAGTGATAACCTCTCTGTAAAAAAAAAGTGTAAATATCAAGGTACAGAGGGGAAAATAAGGGGAAAGTGGCATAGGAATCATCTGATATACACTGTATGAAAGATTGTTCAATCCCTCTAAAAATTGAGTTTGTTTTATTGGTATAATTATACATCCTTGACCACTGGCTTACATCATACTTCAATTTTATACCTTCTGTGTAAGAGGACTGCATCTTCTTTGTGGTTTGGGAAAGACACAGTATTTACCTCATCGCCTCTATGCTTACAACTTTCTGAGCCAATGTTCTCCTTGCTAGCATTATTCCTGGTGCCACACAAAGATCCCCAAGAGCTGACCAGGCTTTAGCCATGCAACTCTCATTAAAAGCAGCTGGGAGAGTAAATCCTTGTGTGACTAAAATGTAGGGATATGAGTTTCCTAGTAGTATGCTTCTCAGTCAAGGTGACTAATCAGTCTCATGTGTGACAGCATGACACAGGTAACTATAAGGGACACGTTTTCATTATACTATGGTTCATTAAGCTGTAAATCAATCACTTTTTTGGGAAAGTGACACAACCACACTGGCAAAGAATTATGCTACCTCAGATGCCCCCAAGGAGACACACTACAGCTCTGTTTAGTATCAGTCATAGTATCAGTCATAGTATCAGTCAGGGTTGGAAGGGACCACAAGGATCATCTAGTTCCAACCCCCCTGCCATGGGCAGGGACACCTCACACTAGATCAGCCTGGCCAGAGCCTCATCCAGACTGGGTTTAAACACCTCCAGGGACGGGGCCCCCAACCACCTCCCTGGACAACCCATTCCAGGGCTTCCCCACTCTCATGGTGAAGAACCTCCTCCTCACATCCAGCCTGAATCTCCCCACCTCCAGCTTCATTCCATTCCCCCTAGTCCTATCACTACCTGAGATCCTGAAGAGTCCTTCCCACAATGCACATCTCCTCCAATTCATAGATGGCTTTAACCACTCCAAGGGTCTTCTTACATTCAGAGAACGAACAACAGGAAAAATTGATACGGTGATTATTAGAAATTACTATTCAAGACAGAATTTCCTAACACTTCCAAAGTTATACAACTGCATACAAGTTTGCACAACTAAGTGGAGGCTTACACCAAAATTGCATGAGTCCTTCAATAAATAGCATAAAGTTACTTAGTAAGGGGGTTTAAAATGCTAAGTATGTCTACAAATCCTCCCTGAATTCTAGCACACCACCACCACATGTGGGTTCATTCATTCATTTGAAATATGTGCACAGTCAGTATTTCTACTAGGGCAGGATTTGGGGTTGTCTGCACCAGGGATTACATGTTTGAACGTTCTGAAAGCGGCATCCAAGTCTTCATGTCATAAATTTTGCTGAGGTTATTGTGCCATTATATGTTTTTCAAATGTAATAATCCTGTCTTTGGGCATTGGAATATCCTTGTTTTGTTTTGGTGGATATTCCTTTGCTGGACGCTTTTCTCAGCATGCACATTTATAACCTGAAGTTATAAATAATTAACACAATTTAATTTCCAGTACTCCAGAAAAGGATATGCTTGCTGCATCTTTAATAAGGTAGGCTGCAACAAAATGAACACGTGAGTTTTGACCGAGCAGAGGGCTGAGATGACCTGTGACACGTCCCAAGTTTCCAAATCAGAAGATACTGGTTGGCTAGTTAGTGTTGTATGATGTAGCCATTCATTCCAATGGGATTATGCTACAGTAGAATTCTTTCTCTTCATACATTTTGTAATACACTTCCACAAAACTATCCCAGCATCAAAAGGATGAATCATATTTTGTCCCTAAAAAAAAAATCTACTTTGCAATTAATTGCTGTGATGACTTTACTGTACTCAGCAAAAGCCTTAAATATTATCTAATATTTAAATAATATAGAAATATTTCAATACAAGCTCACCTCTCCTAATTTCCAGTGTGTTATTATGAAATGACACAAAGCCAAATATCCAAAATTATGGCTGATTCCATTTGAGTAGTTCCATCAAGATCAAGAGTTGTACTGATGAACAGCAGCTGAGGATCTGGTCAAAAAAAAACCGAAATAGCTAAATACATAATGGGCAAAAAAAAAAAGCCACTATGCTATTACTTAGGGGCAGGGTGGAGGGAAGCTAACTCTTAATCCAAATGTTGGGGTTTGCAGAGGGTGTTCCAAAGCACGTAGGCAGTTGTGGGCAATTTAGGAGCAGATCAATGTGTCAAGTTGTGGAGTTCCCACATTTCTCTGTTCTCAGCTGTAAACCCTTTGCATGTTTTGGGAGTAAAGGAGGAGTCTACACTTTCTGCAGATGCTGGAAACATGCCAGATCCTCCTATTACAAATACTTCTACACGCTGCCAAATGCTCCCATTGGGAATGCTTGTATCCCCATAACTACTGGTTTTGCTCAGTCCATTACTCAATAAAACTAACCGGCAGTCCAGCTGGAATAGCCTGGCCAGAGAAACAGGGCACCAGAAATTTAGACACATATAGCTGAAGAAACTGGGCTGTTATTAAATCCAGCCTGCTGAGATTTATTACATAATCTTTGCATTAAAAGAAATTATGAAGCAGTATCTCACAGGTGCAAATATGTTTTACTAAGGATCATGTAATGATATGACTTGAAATGATAACAGTATTTAAAAGTATAATGTGAGGGAAATGGTCTAGTGATAATAGCTACAAATTTCTTTTAGACCTGTATTTTCCACTCATCCATCTATCACTGACTTCAGTGGGGCCAAGAGTGCAACCCTGATGTCCTAATGATTTGGGGAAAATTGAAAGTATCTCAGCTTTAAAAATGTTTATTTTCTACCTATAAGCAGTACTTGAGATCAAGTATGTTTTCCCTGGTGAATCTGAAAAGAAGGGAATTTGTGTATTTGCTACCTTCTACTTTCTACATGCAATTTTTCTATTTTCTTATCATTCTGTAACAATGAAAGATGCCACATTAGTGCATAAAGCCTTAATCTTAACCTGTCAGATGCATTCATTCCTTTCACTATAAAAAATTGCATTTCACATTTTCTTTCCTTAGACCCCAAATTTGCAAACACTTAAGAATGTGCTTAATATTAAGTCTCATTTAATACAGAGTGGGAAAGCAATGAACTGTACTTAAGAGACATCAGTGCCCTACAAAAATATTTTATAGATGCTTTTCTAGACTACCTTTAATTATTTTAATACCAGATTGAACTGTTTCATCTCATCTCCAATATACCAGAGAAATCTTGAAGCTGCTTTTTAGGCTTCTTTTGATCTGGTGAATATTTTCTGGGCTTGAGAATTTCTTCGAACAACGCAATGACTTAATTGTAGCTCTTTCTCCTCTACCCTGGCAACTAAGCCAGAGTCATTCCCACATTAAAGGTGACAAAAATAGATTAGACTGATTTGCAATAAAAATATTTATATTTAATATTGGTGCTCCTATAGCAGGTCACTAAAGGAATAATAAAAATGGTAGGCTGTAGTTACTGCCTTAAAAAAGGGGATTTTTATATAAGCAAATCATGTCAGTGTCTGAAGCCTACTGGATTATCTTCTAACATATGGTAAGTATTGGTTATGTGGTGTGCTGGCTTGCATTTCATTGTTGGAAAAGCATAGAAAACTGATTTTAGTATGCCTTTGCTCTTAGCAGCAGGGTATAATCATTTTTAAAAGAAATTATGGAATCAAGCATTAGCATACTGTGTAAATTTAGGATTTATGGAAGGATGTCATATATCACACACATATATTGCTTTGGGATGCTTAGAAAATCTTCAGTACCACATGTCACTGTTTTGTAGCTGTTTAAAATGGTAACTAAGCACATGCAGAAAGATAGCAATGCTAGGATAGTCTTCTAAAAAATTACATTGTTAAGTATTTAATAAAGATACTGAAATGTTAATATATTATCCATTTTACAGCCACTGAACTTGAAAGAATTCCCTTCTGGGAATGTGTCAGTTATTATCCCCAAGGGTATTAGTTAAGCCCCAGGTATTTAGCACCTTGCAGCCTTGCCCTTTTTATAGGATTTGCTTCAGGTGCCTGGAGGTGGGAGGATGTGTAGAAGTGGGAGTAAAGGAAGTGAAAATCGACCCCTCCTGTCCCCTCATGATAGGCAAGGTCTTTCCTTCATGTGAGTGGAACATACACTGTGTCAGCAGGTGACACTGGGTTGCTGGCTATCCCTATGCACCTCGGATGGTGAAGGATGAAAGTACGGGGCCTTTACCCAGCAAAGCACCAGGAGACATGCCCTGTTGTGACACCAGGAGGTGTCTGACAGATCCTCTGAAACAACAACCTGGACATTGTCATTGTAAACAGGAAGCCAAAATTGTTATTGGAAGGAGAGAGAAAAGTACACATGGGTTACTTGCCAGGCTTAATTTTACCCTTCACTTTAGATTTCAGTGGCTTAATTAATCTACTAACATCAAAAGAAAAATAATCTGTTGCAAACTTTCATTCTAAGGACTTGGTGCTTTAAAACCTCATTTCAAAATTAATCTCACCTCTATGAAAATTATTGTAAAACTGAGAAACGAATCTTGTCCTGTGACCCTCCACCACAGTCACTTCTGTTCCACCAGACCTCTGTAATGTGTGACCTCCCCTTTCATCAGTGCCATTTAATCTGTACTTGTGTCTAAATAGAGCTGTATGTTATCTGTCCACACAGTGAGAGGCAAGCCACAAAACCCCCAAATTAAGGGGGTTTAAGGGTACTGGCTGTCACAAGCCTGTTCTGTTTGATTATGGCTGTATGGGAGTTTGTAGTGAAGCCACTGTGGTAGCAGGTCCTGGCAACAGACTAGGAAGAGAAGCCAAAAAGTCAGGGTAGCTTCCTCTTTCCATTGCACCATGGCCTGTGCTGTGCCAGTGACACTGGCCTGCCTGTCTTAGATGTTGAGCAGTGACCAGCCAAAGTCCTCTGAGCTGTGGGACTAACACACCTCTTGATTACCAAGTGGCAGGCAGGAGATGGTACTGTATGAATAATGAATGCTACTAGCACCTAGAGAGAGATCAGACACTGAGGAGATGGGAGGAGAGAGAAGGGGATTTGGACTGCTCAAGGCTACTCCATTTAGAGAGCAACGAGATCATAATGGGGGAGCTGCTATTGATGCAAATGATAGTTAAGAGCCATTTAGGGGAAGGCATGTAGTGCTCATGTAACAACTGTTCAAAGAAAATTACTTAAGAGTAAGACATCTTGACATTTTCCTAAAGGCCAGCCCTGGTCTCCTACCCTCAGCTAGGTGCTTCCTTGATGTGAGACAGAAAAGTAAAGGAAGAATCAAGATGCTCACACACTGGATCCTTAAACTTTACACTGCCTACTCTTATGAAAGGAACAGGAATAACCTGAAGCAGCATCAGTTTAATTATAACATGCACGGCCAGAGTCAGCAATCACATCAGCAACTTGTTCTAGCTGCTTGAAAGTAGCAGAAGCACACACTGAAGCGCAAGGGTCTCATCCCATGTGACTAGTTCACTGCACTGACAGTGACTACAACTCATAGCCTGTAACCTGTTGTTTAGAAATGTTCCTGCAAAAACTGTTAACCTGTAATAAACCAGAGAAATTTTAGCTTTTGCTGTTGCTCCATGGCCCAGCATCCCCTGCAGGTACCCCAGTCAGTCTCCTGGGGCAGCCAAGCTCTCCAGATGTACCACAGTTGGATGGACTGTGAAGTATTTTGGCTCTGTGCAGGAAAGGGGACCATGGGTGAGGCCATGGAAAAGCCACCTTTGGAGTCAAATGGGAGCCTCCAAGGTTTCCTGTGCCCAAGAAGAGATTTTCTTTCATCTCACTTCCCTGATTTGGCCCATGGTTCCTCACTGGCATTTTACAAAGCCTGAGAGTGAGCTGCCTGCTTCTGCCCAGGTGTCCAGGAGGGTAGTGCCAGAAAATGGTTCTCTGATCCATTAAATCATTTTGAAAATGCAATTATATCTAATTAGTGTTTAGCATTGGCTGTCTCCAATGTTTACATTGGTTTGTTTCCATGAAGTGAGATTTCTGGGTTATTTATTACTGCTAATATGTTACTCCCTGCTTTGACAGTCACCTTATGTTCTGCCAGTTTGGGGGTTTTCATCAATTACCCTGATTTCATGTATGACTCCTGATCTTTATTTACATATTCTTTTCACTTCAGCCTCTCAAGACAGGAGTTTGTCCTTGTTGCCAAATGGGTTGTAAGGGCTGGACTGCAGGAAAAAAATGGACAAGAAATAAAGGGCTTGTTTACAAACAGCTTGAACAAAGTTTACCAAACCACATAACATATCCCAAGTCAGACTTCTTGCACTGAAGGAGGGTAAAGAAATTATGTGTCGCATGGTTGCATATATGTTTGTATTTTCCATCAAGGGGTTATTTGATCTTCTCTGCCTGGAGCTTTTACTTTAAAAAATGGGTCTCAGCCACAAAGCAGAAATTCTATTTCACTAGCCAAAAAATTTCTGAGGTTATTCAGGACTCCCAAGTTTTGATCCTCACCCATGTTAAACTTAGTCCGTGGAACAAGAGCTACCTTCCTTCACATTTCAGCTGTCTCTTTAATATACACTCCTCTCTTTCACTGTTAATCATGTCTCAGCCTCTTGCTTACATGTGACAATGTCAGCTCAAGCATATGCAACAAACTCATAATTCAAAATTACTTGGCTCTGCAACACAAGATAATCTTAAGGAACAACTGCAAATTAAAGACTGTAATATAATATTCACGCATACGTTATCCGATCATGGACACTGCGATTTAAATCCTACTAATGTCAAGTGCTTGCCATCATTAAACACATGACACCCAACGGACAGTTTATTCATTCTAGAAATGTTCTTGACATTTTGGACCAAAACTGGTTTTGTTATGCTTAGCTGACTTGCTTAGCAATTCTTCCCTGGCCTGCTGCATAAACTTTGTCAGTTATGGCGAATCATCATTTCTAACTCAGGGTTACAGAAGTGCGTAAAAATTTGCCTATCAAACAGCGGAAGGTTCTCTTTAAAAGAACCTTTACGAACCTTTGAGAGCTAAAGGTTGTTGTGTCTTGACATTATGGAGGGCTGCAGAACCAAAAAAAAAATGTAGACCAGTATTCCACACCAAAAAAAAAGAAAAGTAGATTAGAATTAAGATAAAACAACAACAACAACAAAATAATTGCATTTGACTTCCTGAAGCCACCAAGGTTGCTGGCATTTCAGTATTTAGAGTGGGGTTTGCAGCTGGGTTAGACCAATTAGTCCCAAAACAGACGTCAAACAAGCTTTTACTAACATTAGTTCATGAAGTTGTGTGCTGTTTCAAAAGCAATATTTTAAGGGTGAACAGCAACACACTTTCAATTTCCTTGTAGCCACTGAATACAGAGTCAGAATCTGGAGTATAGCACAGTTAGTAGCATAATCAGTTCATATTGCTTGTTTTCCTGGAGCTCTAGGAACAGTTGATTTTTACTTTCTTTATGACCTTACCTAGTAATTCTTGTTCAGCTGCTGTTATATCATCTACAGCCAACACTTCAAAGAGATGAGAAAAGAGTAAGGGTGTGTAAAAAAAAAAAAGGCAATTTTATCACAGGCGTGTAGGTAACAATTGTGTTATCAAATATTTGATTTTATTCTTTGTTATTAAAGCATGCTGGTGGTTCACATATGCACTCGGCCATATGTGAAGAGTTTACATCAATTCCCCAACAAAACTATTTATATTTAAAACATAGACTCTTGGGACCAGCTGTGGGCGAAGTCCCGAACTCGACTGCTGTCCACTTTCAAATGGGGCCAAGCCTTGCTTTCTTTGGAGGCAAATTAGAGTTACCACAAATCTGTTAATAGCGGAGCTGACTTCTCTGAGAACCGCCAGGAGGAATCTGGGGCTCCTGCCTGGGGAGGTGGTGGAGTCGCCGTCACTGGAGGTGTTCAGGAGGAGACTTGACAGGGTGCTTGGTTACATGGGTTAGTTGATTGGGTGGTGTTGGGTGATAGGTTGGACGTGATGATCTTGAAGGTCTCTTCCAACCTGGTCTATTCTATTCTATTCTATTCTATTCTATTCTATTCTATTCTATTCTATTCTATTCTATTCTATTCTATTCTAACTGACATCTGCCACCAACAAGGTGGGACAGGAAATGGGGCTTCTGAGAGAGATTCCCACCTTACGCTCCTAAGGTCCAGTCTTCTGCCTTAGCCAGCCTGCTTTTCTACAGGAAGATATTTCTCTGCATGTAGATTGCAAGACTAAATATTTTAATATTAAATGTTGTTTTGCACAGAAGACATTGAAGCTGATGCTGTTTTCCGGGATCTCTTTTTTTTTCCCCATATATATATTAACATCATGCCTCACATTTCAGTGACTTTTATTCAAACTTACTACAGCTGAGTTGCAAAATGTTGTCTTTGTCCTTAAGACCATGACAGAGAACTTTATCTGCATTCAGATGCCTACTGGTTTGTGGTATTTCAATAATAAAACAGCAGGATTGAAGGCTCATGATGAGAAATCTGACTAATTACCTGTTAGATGATAGATGGTTGTAACTCGGCAGTGCCAGTCACTGAAAACAAAACACTTCTATATATCAATCAGCTTCCTGACAAATTCAATTTCCATCACATTCAGTGGACAATAAATGTGAATTTTACCTCAGCAGCTCTATAGCTTTGACTTTAAACTTTCCAATATGCATAATGATATTTTAATAAAGTAGAGACTTTCTTAAGTAAATTAGTATTTAAGTACATGACATATTCATATTTCAGGCTTAAAGCTGGTGGAAATAATTAATGTTGTAAATCTGTCTTGTGTTCCACTGCAGACAGCAAAGGTACATTTAATAGCAGTTTTTATGTTTTCTTCATATATTTTTATTTAAGACTAATTATTTACAATGGTTCTTGTGGAAGTATTTGACCTCTTCTTCTAGCATCTTAGTCACCCGTTCATTGATGGGTTGGGTGCAGATTCTACACATGACTCAAACCCCAAAATGCTCAATTATCATCATGACATACCAGCATGCAAGCAAAATTTTAAAAGAAAAGAAGGACTGGAGCATGGAAATTGAATATGGGCTTGAAGAAACACCTCTCTTTCTTTCAATGTATGGACCAATTGCATTGTCAACATCTGGAAGTCGTGGATAAGCTTGTCCAATTCAGAATGAATCTGAGTCTACGCCCTCTGTTATAAATCAGGAGAGGTCAATTACAGTGTGTTTAGTGTCCATGTCAACTGTGTGAGATGAGAATTAGGTTCTAGAGGTCACCAATCCTTTTGTTTCATTGGACACAATAAACTGAAGGCTAAGAGGAAACCTTGACATTGCCCCTTCATTGTTTTATGTGTCCTCATATCACTGCAACTAATCACCCTGGTGTCCTCATATCACTGCAACTAATCACCCTGGTGAACAATACTGTGCCCACAGCATCATGTATGCATGGAGCAAACAGAGCAGTCTCTGTCCCAAACATCAGAATTTTTCATGTGTTGTGGGACACAAATTCAGACCAAATCATTTATCTCTGCTTTATGACAAGTGTCATCAACACAACAAAAAGGAAGGGCAGCACAATTGTGTCTATACTTGGTTTAGAGCACTGTGGTTCTCCTATTTCATCTAATAAAAAAATGGGGGAAAAAAATAAATTCAACCCTTAATACAATTATTCTTCTTGGAGGCGAGGATAGGAGGCACAGCCCTTTGACGTGCTCCAACAGCTGCCGATGGCAAAGCGCAGCTCCGAGGAGCCGCCATAGGTGTCCGCCTGGCCCTCCGTGCCGGAGCTGCGGGGAGCTTTGTCCTTGGGAAATGGGATAATTATTAAGCAGGTAACATCTGGGACCTGCTTCTCTCAGACAACGTCAGGGAAAGATAACTGTGTTAGTGTAAATGATGGTTGAGTGTTTCCAGGGCTGGCCACTGGTCTGCGTGTTCAATTTGATTGATTGGCAGGTGCTGGGAGAAACCTTGTCTGCTCATTTCTTCCAACCAGAAGCAGCCTCTGTCTTTATCTGGAGCTACCCTCACAAGCCACCTCTCAGCAGTAGGTCTCCAAGTGGCTGCTAGAACAGAGATGGTCAGAAGACACCTGGGTAACCCTGGGGACCAGCCTGCCCCAGGGCTGAAGCAGGCACCCAGCATGGTGAGTGCCAGCTGCCTAAGCTGCAAGGAGCTCTGTGCCAGAGGTGAGTAAAAGGTATAAGGGGATGAAAGGGCTGAGAATTTTTCACTCAAGTTGAGAGTTTAATCAAAATACACACTATGGTGCAGCCATACCTCCTGAATATGAATTTATTTCTTTTCCAGGTCCTGCCTCAACATCTCACCATAAGCACCTCCAGAAGAGCTTCCTGAGCACCAGGCCCAGTTTGCCGGTTTCCCAGGGCACCTCAGGTCACACACATGGGTCAGAGGTAGATGCCTGTCATTATGTTGGATTTAAGCAGTTTCACACTGGAAACTGCATCAAATTTCCCCTCCAAAACAGATCCGTCTCTGCAGCCTGGCATTTTGCAATTAAGCATTATTTTCATATTAAGGAAGATCCTTACCAGTACTGTCAATTTGTCTCTTGTTTTGTGCAGTTGAACTACCGCTGCAAACGGTGTCAGTACATGTAGGAAATAAGAGGTTTAGCGCAGCAGTGAAAAATTCTGTTCTTAAACACAGGTTATTGAAGATTATGTCACCAGTCTGAACGTGTATGTGTGTGTGTATATAGATTATATAAATATGTGTGGAGGTAATCTAAGAAGAATAGTCTATATTATTACACCCTTTGGAAACAATGACAGTTGCATCAACAAATTCTTCCGTTTCTGATACCAATAATAAATTACCATTTCTATACTACTTCATTGTATATGTATTGGAGACATTGTCATGATTTTCTTTTCTTAATCAAGCCACTGTACAGAGGAGGTCTACTTAGGGCTTTTCTTAAAGCAGCCTGACATCAAAAGATTTCAACAGGACAAATGCTGGTTTTAAAAGCCAAAATGCCGTTTATGATTTCAAAAGACAAAGACAGGATTTAGCTTGCTTTATTACAGATGTGGTAAACAATGTTTCACATCAGACTATTATTCCCTCATTGCTTTCCAGGTAGAGTTTCCACTGGCTTCATTAAAAGGCCTGAATGTAAAACAGCTGCAAAACCATGAGCTGGATCCTGGCAAGTGAAATCATTCCTTTTTTTTTTTTTTATATCACTTGACATGGCAACATAGTAGATACTTAATTACACTCATGCAAGAACAATAAATAAAAGTCATATGACCCTCTGTTTCAATAAAATAAAATCCACTTATTCTTTTTAACTAAAATGTCATTTCCCATTTATTTTCCTGCAACGTGGTTGCCAGTGTCCAATTTTTAGGCTCAGTGCACAACAGTGATAAGGTCAAAACCTGAGACACGGTGATGTGATTAGCCCTGTCCTAGACTACCTCATAAAAATGTCTGCCACACAGCACAGGTTCTGTCACACAAGAAAAATTGTTTACCAAAGGGTTCAACTGAACAGAGAGTTGTATGAACGTGCAAAGAGTGCTACTCTGACTTTTTACGGTCTCATCTCAACTCATTTGTACAAAGATGTGGTGGGAGAAAAAAACCAAACATATTTCCAAATGGCTAAATAGAAAACAAAAGCAGACATTCTAGAAAACCAAAAATGGAGGTGGGTGGTCTGGCAGCTCAAATAACTGTTGCAGATGACCTTATGAAGCTGAGGTGTGATTCATCAATCCCATAATACTTGTGATATGCGATATTTTCCCTGCTTCAAAACAGGCACCAACTCAAACAAAACCTGACCTGATGAGGGTTGGTTCACAGAGGTCTCATCTCTCCATGAGAATGGGTGGAATTACAAGCATCAGTACCAAGCACTAATATGGCACCATAGACAGAGACTTTATTTATCATGCAGAGAGTGAAAACAAAGCTTTCCAATAGATTTATTAGTAAAAGGGGACAGAAGAATCTAGTATGGACAAACTGCATGTTCCCCACATCTCAGCTGCCAGGACTTCTTGCCCTCGGGCTTAGATATATTTATCTGGTTATAATTCAGCAAAGTTGTGTGATTTTAAGCCATTCCAAACAAACAATACATCTAGGATATCATTCAAGGATGTTCTGACAATGCAATATTTCACGTTTCAGCTTAAAATAAAAAATGGAGACGCTAATGAAATGCTCTCACAACGATGAGTTGATCTCAGAAATTGGTTTTATTAAATTCTTTTTTAAACAGTTTAAGGACAGTAAAAAATAAAATGATGAGAGTTTTATCTGGATGGAATTACCATAACATGTACATCACTGAGAGAGACAAAAAAGCATGTGGCATATATGTATGTATATAGATTTTCAGAGCTTGATTGTGCTGTTTCTTTGTATTCAAAGGCCTCTTTGTCTTCACCGGAATTTTTACCTACGTGACAGTTGCAGAAATGAATCCTCCAATTGTAAAGAAATCAAATTGCCATGTTAAAGAGATCCTGTTTCGAATTTCACTTGGAAAAACCACATTTTTTCATATCTCCCCCTATCTCGCTGTTTTTCCAGCCTTACTAAACACTGCCGCTTTTTATAAGCGAGGGACACTAGGGGAGGGGAGGAAAAGGACTTTGTGTTTATCAGGGGACAAATATGCTACTAGAACAAGTGTTTGGTGTTGAGTGTACTGTCAGGAGTAAAGAGAAACACGGGTAATACCATTTGCGCCCCAGTGCTCAAAATAAAATATTAATGCCAGCATTTCCTGAGAAATTAAATTACTAGAGACAAAAAAAAAGTCTTTAAAATATGCATTCCACTGCCTTGTTGAAAGCCCTCACACAAATTATGGTCAAATTAATATCATTTTGTCTTCAGCATGCATACTTTATGACCTTGAGAGATGCTTTCGTGCAAATGTCTAACATTTTCTTCTTTTAAAATAGTCGTACTTCGCACACCTTCACTGGCCAAGATGAAAAAGAAAAACACTAGCTAGGTCCAAATGGCTGAAAGTCAGCTGTTTGTTTGCAGGGGTCTTGGGATGATATGGGCTGTGTTTAGCCCCCACCTACACCTCCAAAACTATTTGACTTTAGGCATTCTTGACATAAGTGCGTTGATGCCGAATGGTTAAGCGTGACCAGACCAGTCTGTCCCCAGATGCACTGATGGACAGACAGATTCAACACATTAAGACAGTGCTTTTTTCAGTGCATGACTTCAAATTCTCTTTATGGTTCATACATACTCAACCAGTACACTGAGTCACTGGTTGTCAGATAACCACATTTCTCACTCAGAAGGAAATAAACCCAAAAAAAATCAAGATCCATTCCAACACCAGTCTCCTCTACGTGATCCCTTCTGGCTAATATGCCTCTAAGAATATAATTATTTTAAATATAACTTATTGTCTCAAGTTTTCAATGCACACTGTGTTACCTGAATGAGTAAAAAGAAATTAGTATGTGGATGATGACTATGTTTAAAAAAAATCATGATGTAAAGGAGGGAAACATCACAGCTCATGCCTAGCAACTTTCCAGGGCCTATATTCAATTCTAACTGGAAAAAAAGAAAAAGAAAATGAAGAATCTGCCAACTGATTGAGATTTTTAGCATGTTTTATACACATTAAAATCACATTTAAAGTAGGTTAATAATACCCCACCAACCTCATTAGCATCAAAGGACAGAGCCTTTATTTGCCCCAGCTGTGTGACGCAGGAGCAGGCTCGCTATGAGGGAGCTAAAACTTTGCTGTCTCTAATAAGTTCGCCAAGAGACACAG
This sequence comes from Melanerpes formicivorus, assembly GCF_026170545.1. Lineage (NCBI taxonomy): Eukaryota > Metazoa > Chordata > Aves > Piciformes > Picidae > Melanerpes > Melanerpes formicivorus. The sequence continues at coordinate 19,706,073 of NW_027142364.1, read as the reverse complement.
ATATTTGGGGCATAAACCTGCAATCAGTTGAATACTATCACATGAGGGAAATCTGTGTATCTCATCAAATGAGGGAAATCTGTGTACCTCACACAGTGCTTAGCATCTTGTCAGACACTTATGTGCTGCCTTAAGGTCAGACCAAGCATCTGTCGCCTACTCTGGTCTTTGCAAGAAGACTATCCTACTATTAAAAGTATAGAAATAAGTATCTTCAACATCTGTAAATCTTTTTTCCAGCAAGAGGTCCCCCTGTTTGCACTATTGTCTCCTATTTTCAGATGTAATCCACTCTGCTAAATTTTAAGGACAGTTTTTCAGGATTTATGCTTAAACCTAAGACCCCACAGCAGTATAATAAATACTCATCAGTACTGCGTTTGGCATTATGTACTTCTCAAGCTTCAAAATAGCTAAATGACACAAATTTGTTACAGTGGTAACAGCAACACAATTATGGTTAGTGGCCTGTCGCTGCTACCATCCAAACTTGAGCTTACAATAACACAAAACTCTTAGCAGACCATTCATCGATCAAACTTAAAATATAAGGAAGAAACAGAAATCATTTTAAAAACTGGAAGTTTATGGAACAAACTTGCATATGGACAAGTAAAGCTAAAGTGAGGGGGGGAAAAGACCACATGCATTGCACAGAATTTCATCCCACAGACAGGAAACAAATTATTTCTACCCAGCTGTGCAGCAGGCAGCAACTGGCATTGGAGCTGGATGTCTCGGAGGGGAACACAGGGATACATTAGGCAGCAAATGCTACCCTCCTTGCAGGTGACAGAAACCTAGTAGAGAAGCCTTCACTCCCTAATTCACTACTAGACAATACATCAGAAACAAGACGGTAAATGATACAGTTTGGTGTTATTCATGGTCTAGGCATGCTCTGTGGACTGGAAATGGAGGAAGGAGGAGGGGAGTGAAGGAGTAAGTAAGATTTCCTCCAGTGAGAGACCAAGAGCACTCAAGTCAGGCTCCTGCTCTAACCTACTTCTGATGAGTTTCCTTCTCTTCCTCAGCTCTTCAGAAGCCAACACAGACAAGCAGCCAGCTCCGTTGCAGTGACCTTCCCTAGATCACAGCCACTCTTGCCCTGTATCTCAGTGAGGACGGACCTGGCAGCCCCAAGGACTATAGGACCTTCTTAGGGATTAACTCTCAAAGGAGATCCCCCACTAAAGAGAGAGGCCTTTGCCCATCTTCTCACCAAAGACTAAATATTAGAAGAGCTCTGGTTACTAAAATGTAAGAGTTTTGTTTAATAACACGGTTCCACAGCTCCGTGTGCTAGCACCAATGGATTAAAAAAAAAAATAATTAAAATTGATACATGGTTGCAAAAATAAATTAATAAAGTCTATTTCATTATGCAGTATCTTTGATTTTTATGGTGTTTGTTTGATTACTCACTAATTTGCAAAACGTGGTAATCTGCAGCATGCCATCCCTGTCATTAGTGAAATCATACTGCACTTTATTCAGCAGGCTGATGAACTGACACGTTGAGCCAGCAGCAGCCAATACTCCATCCAGAAGGGCAAAAATGAATTAAAGGGCCTGGGTTTTGTTTCTGTAAAAGCCATTTTACAACACTCAGGCAATGAGGAGTAAGCACTGAGTTTCTGCAGGGAGGCTTATGGTGGTTTAAATGAACATTAAATTAAATGATCACCTGACCCAAGGCACTTGTGGCTTTTGGTGGGTTTTTTTTTTTTCCCCCCACATATTTTATCTTTTTGTATCTCTGATTAAATTTGGTGAGAACATCTAGGTGACACCTAGAAGATAAATACAGCTTGGTATGGATCAACAGTATAAGTTCCAATGCTCAATTTTGAAAAGCAGTCTCTTGAGCAGATACATGGGTGTTAACGTTGGCACAGCTATAAACAGATATCAAATCCTCATCAGTCAATAAGGAGTACTCTAAGGTTTCACTTTCATCTGATTAACAATAACACCTCTGGAAAAACATTGTGTCTCAACTAAAGCATATTTATTGTTTGACACACAAAAAAAAAATACCTTCCCAAATATTTTGCTTCAATTCCCAGATGATTTACATAATACATCATAACAGCTGCTATAACAATTCAAAGTTGTTGGATTTTTTTTTTTTTCCTGAGAACTCTGTGAATCCTCTAACACTACAGTCGTTTTTCCAGGTCTTATTTTAAATCAGCATGCCTTGAGAAAATACCTTCACGTGTATTTTTCTAGAACCATGCTAGCTATTGATGACAGATCGACAAAAGTGGAAGAACTCACGGATCATTTCAAAGTCACCTGTTGAACTAAGGTTCAGAGAAGAAATATTTCTCCTCCACCAGCCTAGAACCTCTGCAGACCAGAGGGCGGCAGAAAGGCCTAGCAGAGCACAGACAGTTGCAGTGCACAATTAGAGCAGATATATCCTGGCAGATATCACTGTATTTCAGCATCTTACTCTGAGCTCTGAAATAACTGGTTCTATCCTGAGTTCCTTCTCCGGCAAAATTCCTCCCGGAGCAGTGGTGGGCTTTTTGTTTAACTCCAGCCACGTGCAAATTTATTTGGGGATTAGCAAATAATTAATCTTTTAAAAAGTTCCTTGGGACATTCTGAAAGTTGCTATGAAAAACAAAAATATATTGACAGTGCAGAACTGAGATGCTGCTTTATAGAACTGGCTCATAAAATAGTATCATGTGTAATTGCATTCATGTTGTCACTGTCTTTTGGGGAATCTCCAGAGATTTGCAGCACCACACGCTGGAGCAAGACTATCTAATATTTATAATGTTTCATTATTTTCAGGTACTTGGAACAAAATCTATAGACTTCTAGAAAATGCAACACGATGTGTCAGAAATAGCAGTGTCCACTTGCAGGATTTATAGCAGTACACAGAACGCAGGCAGGCACAATACCACAGTAATTGCAAGCTACCAAACAGCTGCATGGCATTTACTCAAAATACTTTATGCATTTAACACACTTATTGAGCAGAACTTGAAATAGGCTCACTGTTTATTTGGGCATGTTGGGGGGGGGAATTTTGTTCCTTTACTAGACCTACAGAGCATAAACAGATCCGAGTTGTAAAACACTTTCCTCATACTTCTACAGGTAAAACAATATTTTAACTAATGTCAGCTTTGGCTGAATGGTTTCAGAGCTTCTCCAGTAGTTTAATTCAAAGTCCTGCTTGGAAGAGAATGGCCATATCCTTCTTGCATAGCTTTCATATCAGAAACGAGTTGTTTACAGCTTTTTGAAACATTGAAGATTTCATCCTCACATTTCTTCATTTATGAGGAGCATGCAGCTTCCTGATTGCTGCTATCTGCCACCAGACATACACCACAGCAAGAGTAAAACAATTTCTTTGTAATTGGTGGAGTCTTAAAATACATGTCCGAGCTTTGTGAAGAACAGAGTACTGATGTCAAAGGGAATTTTGCCAGATTAAGAAAGGAAGAATTTGGCCCTTTCTCTGCAACTACTGACAAGACTGCACAATTTTACGTTGTTAGGATTTCTTAATTAAATGTGCTATTCTTCAGTACATACTAGAATTTAAAAGGAGAGAGTTTCTAAATATGAAGCTACATGTGTAAAGGAGTTTCTAGGCCCTTTGCAAATGAGGGAAGAAGATGAAAATTTCAGTGATATTCAGATTTTCTAGATTTTCTATTTTTTTTAAGGGATGGGGTTGTTTGTTTTTTTCAATAGCTGCGCTTTTTTCTACGGTCACTAAGTATCATGAGAAGGAGAAATATGATATTAAGCAGGATTTGATCCTAAACTTATGACTCCAGTGGGAACAGACTAAAACCCATTTATAGCATATCCCAACAGAAACAGACCATTTGCTGTAGCAGTGTTTACTGCATCTGAATTCTTGCAGCAGAAAACAGAATTGTCACAGTCAAGTTCCAGTATTAGCAGGGAATTAATTCTTAAGCGATATTTATAGGGGAGGGGAAGGTGGGAACGCTGGAGAAGGAGGGAGTAAGAAAGATGGAGTGTAGTCCCTCGTTCCCCTTACTGCTTGGGAAAGGTGAATATAGATTTGATAATCTGGTCAATTTTCAACTTTTAGTCATGTGGCTGAAAAGTAGGCTTCATTGGAAAGGACGTGACCAAATCCTTTACATATATGTCTCCTTCATACAAAAATGTGTCTTTATCTAAAAAGAACAATGGTTTGAGCAATAAGCTAAAAGCAATCACCGGTTGGATAAGGTGAACCTTGCATATTATTTCCATCAGCTTTGCAATACAAGCCCAACCTTTCTATTGGCGCTCACATCTAAACCTAGGTCTGTTTATGCCAGACATGAGTCAATAAATTTTAATCTAGCTCAAAAACGTTACCTGTAAACAATGGGCTGTAAACCAAAGCAAAACTGTAAAGAGATGAAACATGCTGTACCTGCACAGTCACTTACACTGTGCCTGAAGTCTGTTCCAACTCAACAGGAGTCTCCCATTGATTTCAACGTGCTTAGGTTCAGTCCCTTATTTCAGCCCTAATGTTTACTGTAGCTATGCTTCCTGGCACCCTTTGTCCATCGCTCCTTGTAGGAAAAATTCAACTATTTGCTATATGATTAAAAATGTTTGTGGAAGCGTGTACCAGATCAAACACACAGACTAAACAACTGTTAACAAAGATCACATCAGAAAAGTAAGTCAGCATTAAAAAAAGAAAAGAGAAAAACAGTTCAAATTAAAAAAAAAACCCATATCCCAAGTATTTTAAACAAACTATCCAGACAATTCTGAGGGATATTCACCTCAGTGCAAGTCCTGCTGCAATCAGTAATGGTAAACAACTAAATCTAAATGGACTTCAAAAAAATATGAGTGACGTTAAAATTGCCATAAGTAAATAACCTGCTTCACTCACCTGTGTTAAAGATAATGATTTTGGTTTAAACACAGACACTGGGATTAGGTATGTAACTCCCTGTATTATTACCCTACTTCCTAACCCAAACATGCCAGTAATCAAAAGTCTAAGGGGTCAACAGCTTCCAATAAAGCATGAAAGGTAAGACAAGAAAAGCACAAACTTGACTAACTAGGTATCTATTGTTAGAAACAGCAAATATAATCTTGAGTGCTGTGATGCTGGTATTACATTTAGAAATGTTTGATTTATCAGTCGTACGGTGTTTATACTTCCTAATTTCTATTGCAGAGCTGGTGGAAATACTTTCTTATTCAGCACTTGTGTTATCTACCAAATGACTGTATGGGGGCATTGCCTAGATTAGACTTTTTTTCAGACGTCAGGTAGAAACTATGCTTCCTCTGTTTTGTTATTTTATTGTATTAATGTACAATAACTTTGTAGCTAAAATTCCGTGTAAATGTTCGCCATTCAAAGAAAGTTAAATAAAGATGAAAGTTTAAGTGCAAAATCATACGTATTTGGTGGGGGTGGGGGCAAGAAAAGCTTTTCTTTCAGAAATATTACAGCTAGTCCAAGTTTATTGCTAACACATGAGCTGCTTGAGCTTGTTTGGCCTGCAACCTGCAAGGGTATCCTGTCAAAGTGGCTGGACTTTTTTTTGCTCTGAATTGTCAGTAAAATCTACTCAAAATAAAATGGAGGAAGAGATATACAATAACATCTGCACAGGTTGGGTGGTTTTTTTCAACTTCTGAGGTGACCGATTTACCTTCTAAAACATGCACAGAAAATGGTCCAGAAAAAAGAATTCTGAACCCTACAGCACTTAAGTTTGTAATTCTTTACTGCAAGTGAAGTGTCTGGCACATCATTCATTTCCTTCTGGAAGGTGCAGATTTGAAGACATGTTCAACCCTGCTCTAAGTTTAGACAGTTTCAGAATAAAGTGGAACTATTCCCAAAGTCCCTGACCTCTAGGTCTGCCTTTGAGATAATGAAGTTTCTGAAGGCATTGCTCAACACACACTGACTAAGAAGGGAAGGAAACAAAAAAAAAGAAGTAAAGGGAGGGGGAATGGGGGGGTAGCAGGAATTAGAAAAAAAAAAGGCATATGTTTGTGCATTTCTGCTGAGTTTGTTCAGAATTATATCCATCTGGGTGAAACAGCTAGATCTCCAGCAAATTAATGGTCTGGTGATTCAGGGAAACATAGAGCCAGGTTCTTAGCTGTAATATACATCTAAATGAAGAAAAGAGTGAGTGGAGGTGAATCTAGTTTGGTAGGATAGGCATTTGTCATAGATTAAGCATTAATTTGGAAACAATAGCCTCGTAATAAAATGTCAACGTCACAGCAGTTTTATTAAAACACATCTTCAAATAAAGTATCAAATTCTCTCGGACTCAGCTGCAGACTGTTGAGGAACCTGAGCAGAGGCATCATTTATTAGCAGAGGCGGCTCATTAGAGAGGGGAAAATTGCTATCGGCTGGGAACGCGGGCCTGTTTCAGCTGGAAGTTTTGCCTAAGGAGCTCAGAATCGGCCCTTTGCCGTGCCCCTTCCCCCTTCCGCCCCGCTGCGGGGAGGGAATGGCTCTCACCTCCTCCCGTGGGGAAAAAAAGGACCTTAGCCTGCGCCTGGAAAATGCTCCGTTGCCTCTAAAATAGCAATCCCCTGGCAAGCCTGCCTGAGCAGATCAGCAGTGACTGCAGATGCTCAACAAATGATCGCTTCAAATACGAAACGGGGTTTCCTTCTCTCTCTCTTTTTTTTTTTTCCTCTTTTTTTGGGTTTAGGATTTTTTTTTCTCTGACAACAGCTTCCGATTAAGCCCTCTCTAGAGTTTACCCTTGCCTTGCCATGTGAGTAACGTCCTGCACAACTTAACGAGATAAACTCTGACAAGCTAATAAGGCATGGTGGGGGCTGTGCTTGCCGGCACCCTGGCATCGCGGCTGCCGCCCGGTTCCACACCCTCGCTGACGCCCGCAGAGCTGGCCCCGTCGCACAACGATAACCGAGCCGCCGGGGAGGCCTCGGGGAGCCCCTAGCTCCGTCTCTTCGCAGCCGGGCCGGCCCCTCGAGCACAGAGAGACGCGGCGGTAACACAGAGCCGGAGCCGCCGGGCCCGGCACCGCATCTCGTGATCCCTCGCAGCTTCTGCGCGGCTGCGGAGCGGAGAGCTGCGGGAGGGCGATCATTAGCATGCGGCTGTCGGGCTCGGCGTTCAGCGGCGCGCGGGGGCGGATTTCGGCAAAGGGGACGTGCTCTGAACTTGGCAGTGCCCGGCGGCTTTCCGCGCCCCTCCGCCAGGACCGTCTCCTACCGCTGTCCTGGGGACTCCCGGGCAGCGAGGTAGCCCCTGCCCCGACTACTGTCGGTGGGAGCCGGGCGTCCAGTATGGCATTACCCGGAGAACTAGAGAGTCTAATTTATCCCGTCTTCATTTGCGAACTGTCTCCTTCTAAATTGTCGGCCAAAGGTCAGCTGGACTCAGAGGTTCTCTTCATTTTCTTTTTTTTTTTAAAAACAAAACTAAAAAAATAAAAAAAGGGGGAGGGTGATGGAGGAGGGCGGGGGAGAGAAACCAGCAAGTTATTCAAATTCAACCTCATCTGAATAATCGTGAATTTGATCCAGTCAGAGCTGCAGACTGTACATTAAAAATAAATGTCCAGGAGGCATTTACTGTAGTTGATTTAAAAAAAAGAGAGAGAGAGAGAGAAAGGTTCTAAAAATGCAACGTTTCTCCAACCCCTCCCCCCGCTCCCAAATCTGGAGTGAGTTTCCAGGTATTGCACGAACCTTGCAGATTGGTATCAGTGTGTCTGCAAGACTTAGGTTGAATGCAAGAACACCCCCAATCATAATTGTATGTTCACAAAGCACATATGGCAGCTGCATTCTTTGTGTAGTTTGTTATGGTCTGGTGTGTAATGTAAATATAAAGATCAGACCCAAAACACCGACTCGCTATCCACTTCATAACAAACAAAACAAAACAGAAAACTTGCTTTGCAAACTTAAAAAGAATTACATTGGTGCCATGCTACTGTCTGAGCCAGCAATGATTATTTGGTCTGTTTGCTCCTATTCAGAGCTAATACACGACAATAGTTTTACTCTGTGCTGCTTGACGTTAAACCACTGGGGTTGGGCAATTATGTTCCAAACAAATACAACTTCTACACCCATCCCTGGGACAGCGAACAGTGAGCAGAGCGAGTTTTGCAATGGAGAAAAGCATCACTTACCACGGCGGGGATCTAGTTCTCGGCAAATGCTGCCAGTAGGTCTGAGAAAGAAGTGGGGGGGGAGGAAGGGGGGGGGGTAAAGGGAGGGAGGTGGAAATGGAAGGAAAGCGCAAAAGGCAGAAAGTTGGAAAGGGGGATTTGTGTGTGCGTGTGTGTGTGTGTAAAAGCCAGAGGGAAATGTGAGCACAGCGCTCCCTGCTCTCCCTGGTCGCCACCAAAACAAAGATCCAGGAGTTAAGGGAGCAAAGCTGTGCCAGATCTATACACACAACTCCTCAGGGCCAAACCTCAGCTTTTCCCTCGCTCCAGCTAGCGACAAGGGTTAATTCTCCGGAGGTACAGGCTAGCCGGCCCCTCACACCATTGGCTAGGAAAGAAATCAGGTTTAAGACAAATTCACAGGCGCTTTGCAAGTTACAAAGGGATAATTTTTAATTGAATATAATAATAACAACCACAATAATAATTGGAATAATAATAGAGCTCATCCTGGTTCAGTTGGCTAAAAAGTGAGGGCACGTACCCCTGCCCCCGCAGCAAATGCCCCGTCGTGCCGTCCCGGCACAGGACCTCACGTCCCGTGCCTGCCCCAGTCCTGCCGGGGGGGGCCGCTGGGATTCTCTAGAAATACAACACAGGGACGAACCCGGGGAACAAAATAAAGGGCTAGGGGGGAGGGGGAAAGCAACGCAGCCTGAGTATTAAATGCAAAGGTTCAGCCTCACACTTGGGGGAGATCAACAGTTTTCTTGGGAGTTAAATGATGTGAGCGGGTTCCCATGCTCAGGCGGGGGCATGTGGCTCAGGTGTGTGCCCAGGTGACACTGTCCCCCTGAACGCCCTCCAAGTACCGCGCAAACACCGGGAAGGTTCCCCCTTCGGCTAAAGGGGAAATGGAATAAAGAAAAAAAATGCTTGGAAGGATTTTTTTTTTAAATGTTCATTCATACACATCTACATAAAGGTTGGTGTAAGTGGTGCCCACAATGCGTGGCCAAAGCAAGCTTCCACTTGAGAAATTGAGGTCAGAATCTGCCCTTCCTGAAATGAACAGGCGGCATGATGGACATCGTCTTTATTGTCGCCTCTTGTAGCTGACTGGGGTGCGCGGGGAGCCTCAGCCGTTCGGGGAGAGGGGCACAGACACTCAAGGTGTTGTTCGGAGGGGCTTGCACTACCCAGCCCTTGCACGCACGCACCCATGGGCGCGCGTTTATCGGTGGCACCGGGCAAGGGGGAGAGAGAAGGTGATGGAGAGGTGTGGACTGTGGCGGAGGGGAAGGAGAGAGAGAGTGCAGAAAGGGAATTTTCGCTAGGTGACTTCCATCCAGTTTCGCTCCGCCCGGAAGGGCCTTTCTGAGAACTTCGGAGGTACCGGGCCAGCTTGCGCGGCCGTGGCTGCGCCCGCGCCGAAGCAAAGCGCCCAAGTGCGCCCAGCAGCCAGGGGCGAGATCCGAAGGCTCCTGCCTCTGCCCTGCCTACTCCCTCCCGGGCTCTGGAGGGAAAGAAAAACACACCTCATTAGCAAGATAGAGAAGCACTTTCTGATAACATGGGATGTAATTTTGCCACCGTACAAAAGGCTTTAAAATCACTTTGTGACGCTGAACAATGAGTGCTGGGAATTACTACTATTTGTTTTTTGGTTTGGTTTGTTGTTTGTTTTTTTTTTAATCAACCCTGCAGCCTGCAAACGGAATAAATGCCAAGACCCTGCGTTTGTTCCGCCGATCCATCATACGATGTCGATATAGCAGCGATAAAGTATGATGGGCCATAGAGTATAATGAGATTTTACTAAAAGGAGCGAGGCAGAAAGGAATCCATTACAAGAACCTTTCTCCCTTCCCCTGAGACTGTACTTTTCTGTCGACTGCGCCCTTCACGTTTTGCCACATAAGCCCCAGGAAGAGCAACTCGGCTGGCGGACACTGGGGCCGAGAATTGTTGCGTGGAGGGAACCAGTAATTTACTAAAGCACCCGCTAAATTAAGGAGGTCGCGTATGCCCAACATGCCGGGAAGGGAGGGAAGAGGGAAAGTGCTTTCCCGGGTGCACCGACGCACACAGAGGGATGGCACGGCGGGAGCAGTCCCAGACGGGTCGGGCCCGGCTGGGATGGAGGAGCGGCGGGCGCGGAGGCGGGCTGGCAGCGGAACTCCCCTGCGCGGGCGCGGAAGCGGACGCGGTTACCTTCCGCGGTTGCGGGCAGGCTGTGAGAGTCATCAATATTCAACAGCACGTGGAGCCGGGCCGCGGGCGCGCATGCGCCGCCGGGGCCGCCGCTGGGGTGCACACACCGCCCCCGCGCACCGCCGCGACATCTAGGAACGGGCCCCAGCCCGGCAGCCCAGTGCCTTCCCGCTGCCCCCGGCCTTCCGCCGAAAGAGGCGATAGCAAACGCCAAATACATGGGCCCAGCGGGTGGAGGGCCCTTGCTGGAGGGAGTGGGGGGTGTCCTTTCATTATTTTTCCTTTGGCCGACTTCTTCAAGGGGGTTTCGGAAGTGAGAAGGATGTGAAGGTATCCTAAATTCCTGACTCGTGCCATTACACAACTTTCAGATTTTGGCTAAGCAAAGGGTTGCCCACATCCCGCGAAGTGGTATTTGTGGACGCGGGGGAGAGTGCGCACCGCTGATCATGTGCCTTGCCTCATTCCAGCCCCCCCCCCCACCCCCGACAGCTAATTCCCTGTTCGCGTCCCGAGATGTAAACACATGCACTAGCACAGATGCACACACCGAGCAATTTTTTTAATAGCACTTTCATAGAGAGGTAGTATGATCCTATATATCGAAAAGGTAATTAATTTGATTTATTATACTTGAAAAATCCTGTCTACAGTACGGGCGTCATCTGGAAACTTCATGCTATTTTATACTATCGTTCTAAAGCCGAAATAAATGTTATGAATTGATGACAGCTTCCAGCTGCATGATAAAAATAGCCCCTTCACTTCGCAAGATCGTGTTTCTTGTTATCGAAGATGAACCAAATCTGACCCAGACTTTATCAACGAAGAAAATACATTTTTTAATACGAAATAAAAACCTTGGACGTTTTTAATATAAATGCACCCTAAAATGCAGCCTCTCTGTGGTGAAACGGAACCCATTTTTGTACGTGAGTTAAAGCAAGTTAAAGAAAACTGTTCTGCTGCTGGTTCAAAACAGGAATCTCAGCTATTTGCGTCTCTGGGTGAATCTGGAAAATAAAGTCATTAGTTACAAACGCGATCCATCGTACATAGACATTTGCATTTAATAATACAGGTTACATGAGCCTCCAAAAATATACCTCCGTGTAAACACGTGAGTGTGGGTCTTTCTAGAAACACAGCTCTGTCTTTACGTGCAAATATAGAGAGGGAGTTGTAGATAGATAGATAGATAGATAGATAGATAGATAGATAGATAGATAGATAGATAGATAGATAGATAGATAGATAGATAGATACGTATGTAATCTGTAATAAAACCTTTAACACGAACTCTGACTCCGTTGAGCGTGAGCGCATCTGCAGCAACGACCGTGTGCCCTGTGAATTAAACCCATAAAACAGGCAGTGCCCATCCCCGCAACGGGATCCCCGCGGCCAGGCGCGGAGTTCCGGGGCGGCGGAGCCGCTCCGCAAGCCAGGATGCACGGCAGCGCCGGGTCCAGGCTGGGCCTCCCACAGGTCCTCACCCTTTCCCCGCTACCAAACCCCTGCTCAGGACAGAATCGCCACATTCAGTGGCAAACGTGCTGCTTTCCCGAGGAGATGCGGCGTTGCGCGGCGGGGATCGGTCTCTTATTTCGAGGTGCAGGGTGTGCACGTGTGTGAGGGGCGGAGGGAGCTTCCCACCCGTGAGCACGAGCCAGGACACCCGTGTGCGGGCACACAGACGTGGTGCGAGTGCGGGGGGGGGTGCGTATGTGTGGATATATCCATGCACATTTAATAAGGGTGGTACAAAACGTGTCCAGTAAACGGCACATCCTTCTCATGCGAACATCGCTTACAAATTCTTCCCCCTCTGAGCTCTAGCGGTAAAATCCACACCGAGTCATTCAGCACCAGGTCGCTCGGAATACCCTGCGTATCTGTGTCAGCAGCCTTTTCCAGAGGGGATCTTCTTCTGTTGGAAGTGGGCTTTAAAGAGGAGCTCCAGCTCCGCGCCGGTCGCACCGGGGATCCTGCTGACCTGGGCGCTCTTGGGGGCTCTCTGCTAACCCACCGCACGGCCCGCGCCCGGGTTCGCTACCTCCTCCGCTTAAAAGTTGCCCCGAAAGGAACAAGCGCTCTCGACGGTGGAAAACTTACAACATTTTCTGGCCACGTTTATCAGCGTGGTCAGAAAAGCAGTAAATAGACGTCCCGATGCATCAGTCCAGGCACTGCTACTTCTTCACGACTAAAACAAGGGCGATAAGCACTCGAGGCTAGCGCTTAGGGTATGTTCCCATCCCAAACACTGTCCTCTGTAAAGAAGAGAACTTTGTCTCGTGAACGCCGGACTCGCCTTTTAAAAAACTCGGGCGATCATTCACAAGCCATTAAAGCGACCCGAAAGGCGAGTCTTTCGAGGGGGAAGTGGAAGAGCCCGAGTATTGCTTTGCATTTAACTTTCTGCTGCAAACAGCCAAAGCGCGGCCAGGGGCTGCTGTGTGCGCCCCGCCGGCACACCACCCGAGACGGGACGGTGCACACAGCTCCCGCATACACACCCCAGACAATCCCCCTCGATCTCTGCCGTGCTGCTGAGGGTCTCTCCAAAGCCGCCCCCTCGGCGGCGGGAGCCTGAGGACAGCGGACGTCGGGCCCTAGCTCTTTGGTTGCCATGAAGCAAGCAGCACGGAGTGGCGCGGAACTGCAGGCACGGCCTGCCGCGGGCTCGGCGCGATCCCTCGCAGGCAACTCCCGCCTACTTCGAAACCTAATAACCCACGCAGGAAAAATACCCTGGCAGCATCTCAAGAGCCAGACATAAGGAAGAAAACCATGGCCCCCGTCAGGCTGGAGAATCGGAGTTCCTGTTTCGCCCCACAAGCCGTTGTAAGTAAACCCGCACAGAGCGCTTTGCTGGAGGAAAGTTTGCTTTAGGAGCTGAAATAGCGCAGAAACAGCCGAGGGATGCCTCGCAACCTCTCTGCCTGCAAATCACCTCTATTTCTGCCGAGGATTTCAAAGCACTACTCCCCTCTCCAGAGCCAAGCGAACAGCACAACCACGACATGGACTTAAACCAGCATCAGCAACTGCAGCCTCAGCGATCGTCTCAAATTCAGAACATTACAGGGAATGGCGATCAACCAGTATTGTACCGTTCCCCACCACCATCCCAGATTATGAGAAGGGGAACACCAAAAAAACAAAACTAACAACACTACGAAAATATTTCTTTCTGCTGTAGGACGCTCAAAAAAAACCAAACCCTCAGACCAAAAGTTTAAAAGAGTGCTCATTAACCAAGTGCTCCAATCCACACAAGTAACAGCTCTGTGTTAAGCGACCACTAGGGACTTTACACAAGTTCAAAGAAACTTGCAATACGCATCTTTAAAATATCTTAACCCCCGCACGTTTCTCTGGGTTTATTTTACAGTAGGATGGCTCAGGCTGTGTCTACTATAGTTCCATTTTATATTATTTTTTTTTTAGCTGCGCTCAGGTTTGTTTGGGTTTTTTTTTAACCGCTGCCTTGTCATGTCGGCGGAACAGTTAAGCTGAAAGCCTCGCAGAGAGTAACATTTTCGGAGCATAAAACACTTTTTTTTTTTTTTCCCCCTGTCGCTTTTGACCAGTGGATTACATTTCCTCAAGTACCAACACTTTCTGCCTAGGTCCCAGAGGGCTCCAACTTTCTCTGTCTCCACGGTCCCTGCAAGGTGGCGCTCTTCTCCCTGGAACTGGCATTATTCTTGGAATAACCGCAGTTTGGGGAAAGTAAAGTTAACGCGAAGCCTTCCCACGGGTGTTGCAGGGAGCAACCGGCTATGCCGAGATGGAGGAGTGGGGCTTCATCTTAGCAGAGCAAACTTTTTCCTTGTTTGGGGTTTTTTGTTTGTTTGGGCTGGTTTTGTTGGTGGTGGTTTTGTTTTGTTTTGTTTTTTTTAAGGGGGGAGACCCCCAAATGTAACGGACAAAGGAAAGCTCTTGCGGGGTTTTGCTGTGAGGTAGGCGGGCTGTGCTGTGGGTGGGTTACAGCCAGGGCTGCGGAGCGCCCGCATGGATCTGAGCAGAGACCGGCTTCCACGGCACCCCCTCCCCCACGAACGATTAATATGGCTATTGACTCGCTGTACACATAATATTTCTTTAAAGAAGCTGTTAAAGTGTCATCTTAGTCTACTGGAAGGTCAGTTTATGCAATTCACTCTATGACATATCACAGGCCCTCTCAGCTTTAGCCAACCTCATGATTTGTGTTGTCTGTTGATATGTTGTCTGCTTAATGGGGCGATCATGCAAGCTACAACCAGGAACAAAGCCCAACAGTTCCAACAACCGTAGCTAAGTTAGTGGAAGCAGTACAGCTTGCAAATCTATCAAACTAAACTGCAAGGAAGACAATCTGATTTAGAGAAAAGGCGTTCTGCTACAGTCATTAAGCACAAGTAATTTAGATTTTTTATATTGTCTTCTCATTTACAAATTTACTGTATCAACGCCAGCCAATGGAACGAATTTCTTAAGTAAATGAGAAATAAATAAAAGAGATAGAAAGATAATCAAATTACATAAAATAATTCTTATCCCTAGATTATTTTTTTTAAAGAAAGCTATTAACACTGGCAAAATTATAGTAATAATAATAACATAACATAAGAAGTAATTGATTTAAATTAACAACACGTTTTAAGGAATATCATGATGAGTTAAAAAGAAAAAAAAAAAGAAAGAAAGAAAAAAATGAGAAAAAATAAAGGAAAGAAGAAGGGGGGGAGGACAAGGGGGGAAAAAAAACACAAACAAACAAACAAAAAACCCACCCAGCAACAACAACCACAACGGCTTTCATGAAACAGTGCTGTACTTCCTGGAGTAAAAGGCCCATGGAAGTCATGAATCCACTGCCTGAGAATTAGTTATGGTCATAAATGCCTTAAATTAAAATAGCTACCGAAATCTCCTCTGTTTTAAATCTCCTAATATATGTTAGCCGAATTAATTTAGAGACCCAGTCTGTGCAGATACATGGGCAGTAGTGGAGTGCAGCACTTCTCATGTAATAACTCCCCACATTAATATTTATGTAGCATATGCAATCTATTTCTGTTATTTTTATGGTTGTTATTCTATGTCTGCAAAGGTCATTTAAATTATACTGCGGCCGAAAATTTGTTTCATAAATTTTGATATAAATACTAATTACACACTATAGTAATGCCAGCAGGGATCCTTTCATTTATCACATTTATATCACCTTCGCTGCTTTAGTGATGACATAATGGAAAGCAGTGAAAAACTGGGACAGTTTTATTCTAATATCCTAAAGCTAGTTGGAGTTGCAGCAGGTTGACTTAGCGAATAATAATTCCTACCACAATTCATGGGATTTAAGAATCTTTAATAAGGTACGAAATGTTACCAAACAGTTCTGTAAACTAAATTTTACATACCAATTCTTCTAGCCATAAATATTGAATATCTTGTAACATGTATAACCGGACCTTTACATGCGGATAAATATGGAAATTAGGATTTATATACATTATGTTCTTGTATTTGCCAAAAGCAATGGACAGATATAGTTTATATTTTTTTTTTCTTTTTTTTTCCTTTTTTTTTTTAATATCACTTTACATAAACAAATGTAACAGTTTGACACGCAGATCCAGGCTTTCACTATACGAATTTCTTGACAGGACGTGTAACAACATTTTACTGCACTACTTAGACTGGACTTTGGGACAAAATGTTGCACTTTATACAAAAAAGCACATTAATACCAATAATATTCTGTTAGATCGACGTTTAGACTGTAATAATACAAAGTAATTCACATTTTGGTACACATTTACTAGAACATTCTTGCCATTCAGTACAAATAGTTGAATTTCTACCTCTTCCCTCTGCCCCCCCACCACCTCTGCCCCCCCGCCGCCGCTCCCGCCCCCCACCCCTCCCCCCACATATATGCAAAGACCACAAATCCACATATCCCCTTATTCAACTTGCGATATAACTATTTACAAAATCAAACAGTACAATTTTTTTTTTGTTGTTTTGTTTTCGAAGCTATTAATTCTGTATTTACAAGAGGGGATGTGGGGGAAGGCCGCTGCCCGAGCAGACATGCAGTTGGAGATCTCTAATCAGTGGTTTCCAGTAAAGCCCTACACAGTTGGCATTTGCCCTGGTAACCTTGTCTTCTTATGCATTCTACTAAACCCTTCACCTACCAAGCCTTGGAACAGAGCAGTACAGTCCAAAAAGGAGGGGGGGGGAGGGGGTAAAAAAAAGAGAGAGAGAGAAAAAAAAAAAGGAAGGGTGGAAAGAGAAATAAAAACAGAGGTAAAAAAAGGAAGAAAACCTTTTTAAAAAAAATGAAGTCTTCATATTACTCAGTCCTGGGTCTACTGGCAGCATTTTATTTTTGTTTGCTCATTTAAATTCTTATTTCAAAGTGTTCATTATTTTTGGAGTCTTTAAATAGGGTATTTGTTTGCTCGCTTGGGGCTTTTTTTTGTTTTGTTTCGGTTTGTGTTTTTTGTTGTTTTGTTTTAGCGGTTTAGACGTACCATTCGTTAAAATTTGATGTAAGCGTGCTGTGGCTGGACGTGTGGTGGACTGCGGAGGAGGAAGGGGATAAGGAGCTGGCAGTCTGGTTTTCTGTGGATGGAGACACGATGGTTGGAGGGGTGGAGGACTCGTAGCCTGAGCTGGCGGCTGGCGAAGGCTGGGACCCCTGCGAGGATGATTCATGGACCTGTAAGAGAAAACCCGGGCAGAAATAGAGAGCGGCGGAGTACAGAGGCCTTGGCGGCGGCTGCCTTCGGCTGAGGGTGCTCCAAACAACGGAACCCAGCACTCCAGCATTCCCGCGGGGCACCCCCCAGGCCCCTGCCCCTGCCAGGCCAAGAAGGCCCGGGCAGCACCCGCCGGCTGCCTCCTAGCACTGCCCCCTCTCCCCTCCCCGGACAAAACGCACCGATAGAAGGCCCTACCCAAGGGGCCAGGGCTGATCGCGGCCGGGCAGGGGCGGCGCACCCCGGTGGACCCTGGGCGGGCGCTTGGGCCGGGCCACAGCAGCGCCTAGCCCCACAACCAGCCCGGCAGCCGGCCGCGGGCCGCGTTCCGCCCGCAGGAACCGCCGCCCCATGGCCAGAGCGCTCCTGCCCGCCGTCCCCGCAGCCCTTTACCCGGCCAGACCCGCGGCGGTTTTCGAGCCCCGCACATCAGGCAGCCTCCAATTACCTTCATGTGCTTTCTGAGGGAGCTGGGGTGCGTGTAGGACTTGTCACACATTTTGCAGAGATAGGGCTTGTCGGAAGTGTGCACATGCATGTGCTTTTTGCGGTCACTGCTGTTCGCAAAGCGCCTGTCACAGCCCTCGAACTCACACTTAAATGGTTTTTCACCTATTGCAGAGGGAAAGGGAGGGTGGGGGGAAAATGAATCTGATTAAGCAGGGTCAGCAGGATCGCTCATTGTCCCCATTGCACCGTCGGACTGGAGGTCCAGCTCTCGATTTCGAACACTTGCAACTTTCTAACTTCGGCGATATTCAAATCACAACCCACTGCTTCTCTTCTCTGTCCTCCGTTACTCTCACCCCTGCTCAGTGCCCGTTTCGGAGGAGTGTGAGCGGGGAGCTAAATAACTTCTTTCTTTCATCCTTTTTTTCTCTTTTTTTTTTCCCCCATTGGGAAGGGCGAGTTCATTTGCAGCCCCATCCCTGGGCACCTCTCCTCGCAATGCTCCGAGAGAGAGAGCAAGAGTGGTGCTATTTACACGCGATCCTCAGTGTCTAGTTTCCATTTTTATAGCTTATTCCCGTTATATTTCACACTCCCACAAACCCCAACCCTCTTCTCTGTATTTTCCTGCATTTTTGAAAATTATCCCGGCAGGGAATAAAACGCAGCCCCACCACTCCTCTGCAAAAGCGCTGGGGAAAGCGGCGCTGGCTTTCGGCGCTTGGGGGTGGGAGCGGGTGGGAGAGAGCTCTCCCAGCCAGAGGCTGCTGCATTTCCACATCCCGCGATGGGGAAAAGTTCTTAGGGATCTCGGAGCCTTCCACACAACAATAACACACTAACGCGCCCGTCTCGGTTTATTTAAAATCACTCTTCGGAATTAAATATTTACCAAGCCCTGAACTGCTGAAGGGAGACGGATGAGCTGCCTGCGATATTTAGCACAATTCTCATCATGCCACAGTCAAAACTGCCGAATAACAATTAATTAAAACCTATAAATTTAAACAGGACAGGTTGCTGCTGTTATCCACACACATGCACCCCACCCCCCCCCCCCCCGCTCTAACAATCCTAACAGCAAACCCTGCCTTTCTTCCATTCTGTCTCGGCAAAGGTAATTTTCTTTTTTTGTTGTTGTTGCCGCTGCTGCTGGCGTGGCTGTGATCGAGCCCATTTTGCAGCAGAGTCCCGATCCTGCCTCGACTGGAAAAATCGGTGTCTCTGGACCATACTCCCGTTCCAGCCCGGCCTTCAGTCAAGGAGCGGCCGGGCTTCCCAACCCCCCCACACCCCGACACCCCCCCACCATCGGCCCCGGCGCTCGGCGCTTCCACTTACAGAAAGAAAAGCTACAGAGAAGGTTACTGTACCTGTATGAGTTCTTTTGTGTATTTTGAGATTCTCTGATCTGGCAAAGACTTTGCCACAGCCTGGGAAAGGGCAAGGGAAAGGTTTTTCACCTGTGTGGACTCTGATGTGATTTACAAGTTTATATTTGGCCTTGAAAGGTTTCCCTTCTCTTGGACATTCTTCCCAGAAACATATGTGATTGGACTGCTCGGGTCCTCCAACGTGCTCCACTGTGACATGAGTCACCAGCTCGTGCATCGTGCTGAAAGTTTTGTTGCAGGACTTTTTGGGATTTGACAATTGCTCAGGCTCAATCCACTTACAGATGAGTTCCTGTTTGATGGGCTGCCTCATGTAACGAAAGAAGGCCCCTGCCCCGTGGTGAGCTGCCATGTTCATGTTCATGTGGCCGTAGCCGTGCAGCTGGGTCGAGGCGTAGTGCTCGGAGCGGGGGCTGGTGACCTGGCCGTACTGGTCAGGTCTGCCGTACATGTCTCCCGAAAAGCCCAGGCGCATCTGCCCGTTCACCACGTTAGGCGAAGCGTGGCTGGTGGCTTGCTCGTGCAGCCCTGGGAAAAGTATATGTCCGGCGGCATCCGTGTGTCCGTGGGGTCCGGCGAAGCTGCCGGCGGCGGAGGCGAAGAGGCTGTGCTGGGCGCTGGCGGCCGCCGCCTCCCCGAAGCCGCGGTTGCGGAATAGAAAGTCCCGGGTGGAGTTGAAGGCGGCGCTGGAGTAGGAGCTGACATGGGTCGGGTGGTGGTGGTGCCCCAGGGCCGCCGCCGCGTAGCCGGGAGCCTGCGAGGTGAAGGCGGTCTGGCCGGCCGAGGCCAGTTCGTGGGTGCTGGGGTTGATTTTGAAAGCGCCCATGCCGTCGGCGAAGGGGTTGATCCCCAGCCCCACTTCTCTGTCCGTGACATCGGCCGTGGAGTGGTGGCGAGAGGATCCGAAGGTAGTGACTCCTATGGCGGGATACTGCGGTCCAGCATCCAGAAGCATCTTCCCAGCGTCGATGCAGCAACCAAAAAAAAAGCACGCGCGCACACACACAACGCGGAGAGAAGCAGCAGCAGCAGCGGCGAAAACACCCTCTTTGGAAAGTCAGCGACGATCACCACCAAAGCAACCACATCAAAAACACCCCATTCAGCATCAGCGCAGGGGGAAGAAGAAAAAAAAAGGGGGGGAGAGAAAGGAGGAAAAAAAAAAAAAAAAAAAAAGAGGCTGGTACGGAAAAGGGGAAGAGATCTTCTCAGTTGCAAATAATAATAATAAAAATGTGCCAAAAAATATTCACTGTCTCTCTGCTTTGACTTTTCAGGGAGGTTCAAGTGGGGAGGGGGGGGTTGGGTGGGCTCAAAAATAAACTGGCTGCAAATAACAATAACGCAGAGAGATCAACACGAGCAGAAGAAAAAAAAAAAACACCAAAACAAAAAAAAAAAAAAAAAGAAACTTCCTTCAGTGATTATTTTGGCTATAGGAATGTTGCAAAGTGGCCGAGAGGTTGTTTCTCTCTCCTCTTCGAGCTTCCCCACACTCTCCCCGATTTTTTTGGGGGGGCCTTTTTTTTTTTTTTTTTTTTTTTTCCCCGCTTTGCAAAAAAAAGGCGCAAATCATGCACAATATTGTCTTTTGCGGTTTATCTTCCTGGGGAGAAACTTTCACCTCCTCAGCCGGGCGGTGAACGCGAGACTGATAGCGGCAATCATTCCTGCAGATAAATGAATTGAAAAGACGACACCGTCCCCCCCCTTGATGAATGGGAGCCGGGGGCGGAGCGACGTGCAGGCGGACGTGGGCGCTCATTGGTCGGCGGCGGCTCCCCCTTCCCCGCGTAACTCCCCCCAGCCCCGCCAACGAGGGGCGCGCACTGCCGCCTCCCGCCGCTGATTGGCTCCTCCGCCTCATCAATCGCAGGTATTGTGCGCGCCCTGACATCCAGGCTGACAAACAGGGCTGCAGGAGTACCAACTTTTTTTTTTTTTTTAATATATATAAAGCTTTTTTTTTTTTTTTTTTTTCTTTCCTTGGTTGTTTGGTGTGGGGTTTTTGGTTTTGTTTTTTTTTTTCCTCTCTTCACGAAAATATTTCCAGCGCATCTTTTTGTGTGTATGTGTGCTAAGGGGAAAGGGGAAAAAAAAAAAAAAGAAAAATCTTTGATTATTATTATTAAGGTTCTTTTCTCCCACTTTCTCCCTCTCTGTCCCTTTTTCTCCAGCACTCTGGTAATGATGCTAATGATGATTTCTTGGTGATCCAGAATTTTTAAGATCACTGAGCAACTTTTTAGGCTTTGAAAAGAGAAACCCCGTAGAGACTCGCTTCTTTTGAAGTTGTTTTCCGCTTGTTTAAAACTGAAGCTCTGCGAGAGTAGATGCTGGGTGCATTTGATTTTATTTTTAAGCACTAGGCGTGATTTCTCTGGGTAGCTGACTTTATCCCTCCATCAGATTTCTGAAATAAATCTTGTTTTCTGCACCCATCAAAACGCAGGTGGGTGAGAACTTTGTACTTTTGTTGTTGTTTCGCCTCTTTTTTTTGTTATTTTCTTTCTCCTTTCCCTGTCCCTTTCTCTTTATCTCGCTCTCTCTTTTTACGGAGTCTCTTTCATTCAGGTAGAACTGTAAATTTCCCAAACATACATTGTTTCTCCTTCTTCTGCATGAAACTCCCGGGTTATTTTTTTTATTTATTTATTTATTTATTTATTTATTTATTTATTTATTTAAAATCCTCGATGGGAGCAATGTAAATTTTCTGACATTCAAACCTTTTCTAGTTCACAAATCAGTCACCCTTGTCGCAGTTATTGAAATTCCTCAACTTGCCACACCAGGACGGTGGAAAAAGCAGGCGGTGTCTTTGTTGCTGACCAGGCTTTTGATCGCCAGAGAAAATTTACTTACCTTCAGATGAGTGAGCAGAAAAAGAAATAACACTCCCTTTGATTTAGTTAGAAAAATGCAGACACTTGGATTCAGTGCAAACATACAACACTTGGTTGTTTTCTAGATGCAACCCTCGATTAACCTGTCTTTCCCCAGCTCAAAGTCTATTGAAAAACTGCGGATAGTTCTTTTTTGTTCTCACTACAAAGAGCCATTGACTATATATTAAAATGATTGTTGAAAGGTATAAGTATGGTATTTAAAAGCAGAAAACCTTTGTGGCTTAATCGATTAAGCTAAGCAACATTTGCACAATATTTAAAACGATGCTTCGGCACTAAGGAGAAAAAAAAAGATCTTGTGAAACTTTAAAATGTAGACGACTCTGTGTGCCTGTGTATATCTACACTTACGAATGTGACCATGGGTACGTGTATATGTATTAAACTGGCAAATTATTTATTTGCTCAGTCGCCTGCATATTCATTAGCTCTAATTATTTTCTAGTAACGAAAACACCAAAAGATCTCTAAGAGTCGGGCTCTTTCCATTTCGCCTTTGTTCAGCCCTTCACTTGCCTCCTTCACAGCTCAATCCGAGCCCCTCCAATTCCTAATGGCAAACAAAGAAACTTTAAACTCATCCTCTCTAATTAAAGGCGCTGGTAAAGCAATATGCTGCGCAGGTACTGGGGAATCAGAGCAGCAGTGCTGCTGCGCAAACCCCTCTCGGCTGAGAGCTGTCTCATTGCGATAGGTATAAAAATGTCCATTGCGCCCAGAAAACAAGCAAACAAACAACAACAAAAAAAAAACTTTGATACGCCTTGAAAGAATGTTCCAGGGCACTTTATCTGCAGATGCAGTTTGCCTGTGCTTCATGAGTGATCGCTTTCAAAGCAGATGTATTATGTACTTTCCCTTGGATCTGGGGAGGCTTTCAAATTTTTTTCAGAATAGCGCTGGGCTGAATCTACACGTCTGCATTTATTCTGCCAAATCAATTCGCAGGAATTGCCATAGCTTATAGCAACAGGTTTGTCTGCTCTAGGAGCCCTCCTGTATGCAGAGGTGGTCTTTTTTTTTTGTGGATGTTACGTTACTTTCTGGATCTGGCTCTAAAAGTAAGCAAAGGACAGAGCTGTCAGCGTTATTGTGAAGTCTTCGCGGCGATGGCATTAGAAGTTAGGTAGTCCAGTGCTAGCCTACTCACAGTGAGGGGGGAACACAGTGATCATTCTAGTTCGGTGCAAAATACACGAGAAGACAGGCGAGAGGGTATTTTTAGGAAGGGTATCTAAATATACAGCGTAAGAGTGAATGCAAAAAAAAAAAAAAAAATGTTGTGGGTTGTAGAAGTTATCAAGTGGGATTTGCGGCGCGCTCTCTGCAGGAAACGAAAGCTGCTCCAGTTCAAAGCCACATGCACCAACGTGACATATAAGCCATTAAAATATCATCCTGACGGCTCATTTCTGCTTCATCATACATTCCCTAACTGCTTCCAGAAAGCAAGAAAAGAAGAAATGAAGGATGACCGCCTCGATGGAAGCGCCAAAGAGGTGGTGGGTTTGGGGGGCGGGGGGGGGGGAGGGGGAAATTACTGTTTTCTTTTTTTTATTCTTTATTTTTTTTTCCTCCCCCCCCTCCCCCCGTCTTTTTTTTTTTTTTTTTTTTTTTTTTTTTTAATTTTATTTCTGACCGTTTAGAAATGAGGGGAAAGCTTCAACAGGTTGCAGGGGTAAGTGCCTGGGAGCAGAGAGCTGGTTAGCCCCCACTGCCTGCCCCAAGGGCTGCACCAGAGCTCCCTGTCCTAAGGGAGGCCCCGGCGAGAGGAGGCTTGGCCACCTCCAGGAAGAAGGGATGGACACCCGCTATGCGCGGGGGCAATGCCTCAGCTGCCCCTCACCCACACGGGGCCAGCCCCAGCGGCATACCTCGGCGGGCAGGGGCTGGCGGAGGGAGAAGCGCCCGGCGTCTTCGAGGGGGGGCTCTGGCACCCTCCACTGGACGCCGTGACGCCCCCCTGAGTCTGGGGTGGGGCTGATCTCACACTACAGGCAAGGCGAGGTGGTGGGGGTCCACGGAGCCGGGCGGAGGCTCTTCCAGCCTCGATAGCGGCCAGGCTGGGAGGCGGCGGGTCCGGCTGGGTCCCGCGGCCGAAGGCAGAGTGAGAAATCCTGACAATGGGGAGCGCTTGGGGAGGCGTCCCGGGGGACGCGCTCCCCGCCCAGCGCCTCGCCCACCACCGCGCCCGGTGCCACGGGGGCGCGCCGGGGGAGACGGCGCTTCGGCGTCGCACGCCCTTCTTTATAGGCGGGTGCAGGAGGGACGGATCCCGGGAGCCCGGCCGGCCCCCTTCACCCCCCCTCAACCCTCCCGCAGGCAGAGCCAGGGGAACTGCCAAAGGAGCGGGTGGCCGTTCCAATTTGACTCCGCGGAGGGGATACGAATTCGGTCCCGTCCCTGAGGGGCCACCACGCGCCCGGAGCCGCCTGGGCAAAGGAGGATGCTCCCAAATGCTCGCTGAGGGTGATGGCCTCGAGGGTGACCTCCGACCTGAGCCCAGCTCCATGTGGCAGCCCCAGGCGCCGGCACCCCTGGGACCCCCGCCCCGCTGCGCCTTTGTCATTCCGTCCTTCAGGTCCGGACAGCCCGGCAGTGCCCAGACTCCGTTCTACGAGCTGGGCTAAGGGCTCCCTCCATCCGGTGCCAAGGAACTTGATTTCCTCACCGAGACTTCCTCGGCGAGCTCTCCCTTCACCCTAAGCGGCCACGTTAAGCATATGTTGCGTGACAAGCAGATGGCGGCGGGGCACATGCCGTCCACGCTGCCGCATACCCGGGCAAGCCCACGCATCCTGGGGCAACGCCGTCAAACCAGCTCAGGGCGGCCGGGCTCCGGCGGGGACGACTGCTGCCCCCGGCCCCGCTCTGCCGCTGCACCTTTGGCTGGGTGTGGGGTGAACATCTGGGGAAGGGAGGCAGGTCCCGCCAGCGCGGGCTGCGGCTTCTCGCGCCCCTGGTCCCAGGGTAGGACCCTGGTAAGGTCTTATACCGCTCACTACAGCCCCGAGGCTCGACCCAGCTGTGATCCGAGCAGCTCGGGGAGATGAGTTATCCTCATCCTCCCGCTTCCCCAGTGACACTGCCTAAATGACCGAGGCGTGCGAGGTCCAGCCAGAGTTTTAGTCAATATTTACTCTGAAACACACAACTGTTGTACCTTCGTTTTTTGTCATCTGGCAAATACTTTAAATATTAAATGCAGAGGGTTTGGGGTTGTTTTGTTGGTGTTGGGGGTTTTTTTGTTTGTTTTTTGGGGTTGGTTTTTTTTTTGGCGGGGGTGTTGATATTGGGGGTTTTTTGGTGTTTGTTTTTTTTTTTTCTTGTCCAGTTTCAACAAGTTTTGGCAAATGTTTGGGAAGTGAGCACTCCTCCAGCCTCCCATCCTAACCAATAAAACACAGCTCCTCCAAACCTCTCGCTAGTGGGGCAGTGTTTGCTGCTCTAATTTCATAAACTTGTGAGGATGAATGTAAGTTGACTAGAAAATATAATTCCTAAGGGGTTCCTCTAGTTCTTTTTTCTTTTTTTTTTTCCCCAGCAGTAATTTTCATCGCAGCAGTGAAAACCCTGAAAACATCAAATTATTTGTGATAGAGTATGACTGTGATATGCTGATGAAGTTTCATAATTAACATCATCAATTATTTGTATTACTATAGATTTTTATTTACCAGCCCTGGAGTCTCCATAATAATAGTAACAACAACAATGATAATAATCTCCTTTGAACTAACTGATTATGGATTACAGTGTGCTTTTCTGGAATAATTAAAAAAAAAATAGGCAAAAAGCAGCATGAAACAAAACAAACAAAACCCTCTGAACATTTCAAAGATACCTGCAAAACTTCAGACTCAGCCACTGCATCAAACCCCAGCTCTACTCTCAGAGTTACTGCTGCCGCTCAGAGAAAGCTGTGCAAAGTTCTGCCTGCAGCAGAGGCAGCGTTCTGCCTTGCAGAGTGCAAAGAGCAAGCTGAAAATTATAGGCAGGGAGAAGTGCCAGGGTGGTACTATACTAATCCTTGCTGAGACAACAACTTGCCCTGGAAACTCTGAGACAGTCCAAAATTAAATTTCGGGAGGGAAAGATCTGTAAACAATATAGTCGAGTTGGTAAAAACCTGCCTTACAATAGCCTGCCAGAAGGTGAATGTCAGATCAAAGGAGAACTGAAAAGATGTCCTTCCATTATTTTTTTTTTTTTTTCCCTAAATCAGCCATGGAAACTTCATGACTCTATAAAACATGTGCTGCTTTACCAGGGAGACAGTCTCCAGTTTCCCCTCGGAGAAAGCCTCTCTTCCCTCCACCTTCACTGCTTAACTCTTGTGTTTTGGTTTGTTTGTTTGTTTGTTTCCTTTTCTTTTTGAATCTGTCATGGTCGAGTCATATATATGTGTGTGTGTGCTTTATTCATTTCATATCACACATTTCATATCTCCACTTCTTTCTCCAAACAGGAACGAACTCAGGAAATGAGGCACAAGACTCCCCTTCTAATAAGGAAAAGAAAAAGACTTCACAGAAACATCCTGGAAAAGACAAGTAAGTTAAAATATAGTGGCTTTGTTGGTTGGTTGTTTTTTTTTCCAGTTCAGGGAAAACAGTATTTTTTTTTTCATCTTAGTGTTTAATGTTCTTGCATAAACACAAATCAGCAACACAAC
Source organism: Melanerpes formicivorus (assembly GCF_026170545.1). NCBI lineage: Eukaryota > Metazoa > Chordata > Aves > Piciformes > Picidae > Melanerpes > Melanerpes formicivorus. The sequence goes on along the minus strand of NW_027142364.1, from coordinate 19,679,514 downwards.
TCCCCATCAGCAGCTGTCTAATCCTGCCCAATGCCTATTAATTTGGAGGTTCTAGAATTAATATTTGACGACTCTCTCATTGAAACAACAACCCCTGACCCCATGTGATTGCACTGTCACATTATTCTATGACATATTCATCTTGAATTCATTTACGGACGATTTGATTGGAATGAGGTTTGACATGTATTGGATCCTATTAAAGAAGAAGACTTTGATCTTGTTGATGGGGTTTACACGATATGTATCATCTTTACCAGGGATACCAGGCTTCCACAATGTGGTGTCTAAGTAGTTAGCGACTGACAGCTTATCTGACAGGAATACCTTAATCTTGAGGTACTGAATGAAATATTCTATTTCAAATAAGCATATGATTTACTTGTCTTAGGGTAGCTCTAGGTCACAAAAAGTGAGAGGCAAACCTAGGCACAGCCCTCTGCTCGCCTTCTATCTGAGTTCCCATTATCCGGGAACTCTGAAAAAAAGAAATCGCCTTCAGTGGGAATGGGACAAGGGACTAGAAACAAAGGTAGTGTGCTCCCGAGCTATCTGGTATCCTCTCCTCTTCTCTCGGAGAAGACGCTGGAATTATTGAAAGCTTTCTTAAACCAATCCTTCCTAAACAGAGGTGCCTTCTGTCGGGCAGCCAGAGACTCAGGCTCAGGTCCTGCGCCTGTCCCTGTGTCACTCGCTGACTCCCTCATCCTTTCCTGCGTGGTGGGAGTCTGGGGATAAGGAATTGCACATGGTGACTTCTCGATCCCTTCTGTTTCTATTATTTTAATTTTTCCATTTCTCAAGTACATATTAGATTTTCAGATTAATCTGCTCCCCTCCTCTAGTCCGGGAGTTGAAGTCTGAGCTTAACCCCTAGAACCTGCTGTCTGGAGAGTTCGTCCTGCCCCATCCACCCCTCGAGCACTGGCTAGAAAGTTTTTAGCTGGCTCATTGGGAAGAGAAGTTTCAGCATTCAGGAGTGGAGGATAACAAGAAAAGGTGAAGGGCAGATTTTAATCTTCCCGATGTTTCCTAAGGCAGGAACTGTTCCTTGCGCTGAGCATAACTCTAAGGGTGAACGGGATTTGGCGCCGAGGCAAAGAGCACAGACATTTGGCTTTCTGAAACTTTGCACCTCACCTTCACAGTAAGCTCTTTCTCCGGCAAAACCAGAAATACAGATAAACGCCTTGCTGTGTAGGTAGATTCCTAACAAAAATCAAGGCAAAGTGTGTTGGGTCTGTATAGCCGTCCAGCAGCTGGAGCTGTCCCCATTCCCGGTGTCTACCACAAAGGCATGTGCAGCTTAGTTTCCATACCGCAGGCCCTGGCAGCCGTCCTGCACGGAGCGGGGCTTCACTCAAGGGCCGGAGGGTTGGGGCTGCCCGTCTCGGTCCCGCATCCCCGAGGTGTGGGCAAGTAAAGCGCCGGGTCGGGCACGGAAAGGCAGGAAGCAGGGGGACAACTTTGCTCCCCTCTCAGGGCAAAGCCCGGATGTGTGGGGCCAGCTCGCGTCCCCCCCGAGAGAGCTGGGCCAGCTGCAGGGTCGGACGAGGGCAGCTAAGGGGAGAAGTGCTTACGGCTAGCCCATACAACATGTCACCTTTCTAAAGCACTCCTCCAGCGCGGGCAGGCTTTGGGGCCGAGGGCTGGTAGCTGAAACACAGCAGCTTCGAGAAAATTTGTACTCGTGAACAAGCTGCTCACTCAAGAGAGCATTGTGGTTCCTCTAAACTTCACTTGCCTCTACATAAGATCTACACTATAAAACCTATCCTGTAGATGTGATATATATGCATTGCGCTGTCGAATTGCTCTGACGTCTGAGTTGCAGCTTCAGCTCAGGATGTTTCTGTTCTGCTGCTTGAGTAATCTTGTTTTTCTCTCTGGAAAGGCTCCGGGTTTATCCAGATCATGCATCCTGAGGGCACTCTAGAACGGGATGCCCTTACTGTAGCCAGATGGGTTGGAAAGCAAATAATAATAATTAAATAAATAATAATGTTTAAAATTCCCTGCATAAGCTGATGTCGACACATTTGAGAGTTTGCCGAGAGCCTGGCTTATCTGGTCCAATAAGTCTCAGGCTGCTACCAAGAAACATGAGATCTCGGTCATCCCTTAAGTGGCACCCGTATGAGCTCAAGCTGCCAAAGGGCTGCACAGACAGACATTGAAGTTTTCAAAACGTCCTGGGAGATGCACGGGGCTCGGCTGGATCTGGTCCGGATCCCCACCTCTTCCCCGTTTCTCCGCCTCCCCCCTGTCATGTGGCGGCCTCCGCCCGCCCCCGGCCCCGCTCCAACCCTCACACCCCCCCACCCCCCCCGTGAAACCGGGGCTCACACCAACTTCACCTAACAGTGAGAGACACCGAAGGCCCGGTTCTCCTGAACTGCCTGGAAAAGGGAGTGAGAAAGAGCCCTGGGTGAGGGGCGAGATGAGAGCCTTGAGTACCTGATGAGAAACTCTCAAATATTTTAAATGAGCTTAGGACAAACCAGTTATGACATTTTTAAAAATTGATAAACCGTTCCAGATGTTTCCTCCCTTGACTGAAAAGTGGCAGAATTGATGGATAACAAGTGTGTAGAGTTGCAGTGTTTTAAGGAGGTATGAGGAAAGCTGCTTTATTTGGAATTCACACTCTCAGTATGTTTGTAAGTAACAGATTCATACTTCCTAACGTTTGTATCTTCGGTGCACTCCTATTGAGATGGTCATTAATAGGACTGTCAAATCCATTTTGTAGAGCAACTAGACTTGAAAGTTGAGATATTGTGAGGGTGGTGTGTGATTTAAAGTGCCTGCGTAAACATGTTATGTAAGGATGGAGAGGTAATTGCATCATTTGTCACTTTTCATCATCTCCACTCAGAAAGATGTACATGAAAACGTATCTATAGCTAGTTACCTGAATATCAGCCTTGTGTTACAGGGGAAATATGGTGAAAGCCAAGAAAAGCCAAAATATGTAACTGCAGCTATTCCAAAGTATGGAAAGCTATGATAAAATTGTCCCATATGTTGTTCCATGTGTTCTACAGTTTAATCTTGTGAGTTTTGACCATTGGCTGGTAGATTCTGTTATGAGAGCAGCTGAGCTGACGTTGCCAAACAGTTTCTTGCTTTACTGCTTAGCATAAACCCTATTGATTGCTAATACTGTTGAATTTTTAAGGAGATGCAAAATTCCACTCTGGGAGCTCTACCTGGTGTGCACGCAGTACAGTATCCAATGGCAAGTTAACGTCAAGTCAATGTATTAAGATGCTGAGAGTTTGATAGAATGGGTAGAGAATTAATTGTTGCTTTATTTTGTAAGACTGATGGAGTAACTTTAAGTCAGGATCCGAGTTCTGTAATAATACAGTGGGCAGATATTTACATCTGTGTTTTTCTTTCTTGAAGCCAAAGAATCTTTTGCCATGTTTAATTTACTTCTTTTACGTTTCCAATCCCCCTCTTAGAAAATCTAAGTAGATGTTTCCTTCTGTTCCAAAGCCCTAAGCTTTTCTAAAACTATAAGGCCTCAGATGAACCCCTAACCTATACTTTCATCATTAGCCATATATACCCTGCAGGGTTGTTTTTTCCTTCAGACGAGAAGTATCAGAAATGAGTCCATTTGCAATGCTTTTCCATCAAGCCAAAGATGGAGATTTTTACATGGAACTACCCTGTAAGTGTGCATGAAAGGGAAAGGGAAAGAGACTCCCTCTTCTGGGTTAAACACTCAGATACATTCTGAGCATCATGACTCCTCGCGTTGATCCAGCAGCCAGCAACCAAATAATTGCTAGAACTTGCCAACAGAGAAGGGGACGGGGAGTTTTCCAGGAATCCTTTGTCAGGGCTCGGTCAGCAGTTCAGCTGCTCTAGCAGCAGCCAGACGCGCACGCCCAGCCCGCCAGTTGACGGTAGGGCTCCGGCCACCGGCTCTGCCGGAGAAGGGCCCGCTCCCCGAGCTGTCAACAAGTGGAGGGGAGCCGCAGGTTGGCCTGGGGCCCGCATCCGCGGTAGGCGTGAGGCCACCTCGCATCCCGTGAATCAGGATGGGTGGCAAGGACTGGGGGGGCTGCCGGGGCTCTCCCGGGGGGGTAACACTGCGGGCTGCCTCCCGCCTCGGGGCAGGGCAGCGGGAACGGACAAAAGCCGGGACGTGCGGCCGCGGTACTCTTGCATATGTTTCCCCCACCCGCCTCGGCTTTGTTCCCCCATGGCCGCAGCCCGTTGGCGGAAGGTCGGCAGCGTTCCAATGGCGGGGCCAGAGCGGCCCAGGGGTAAGACCCTGGGGAGGGCTTCCTGCCACCGGACCGTGATGGGGCCGCGGGCTCGGCCGTGCCCCGGGGCCGGGCTGAGTGGCCTCGTGGGGCGGGAACCGCGAGAAGGGGGCCGCCGGGCGGCGGCGCATGCGTAGCCGGCTCGCACACCCCGCACACACCCCCCACGGCACGGCGAGAACCTTTCAGTCAGCGGCAGGACCTGTCACCGGTGACGCCACCGCAGCGACAGCCAATAGGGAGGCACAGTGATTGTTTGGCCGGCGGGGCCGGCGCGGCGGTCCGGAGGCGGTATGGGGCCACCCGCGCCCCGTCCCGCCCCATCCCATTCCGTCCCGCGGCCACCCCGCGCCGCGTGGGGCTCCCTGCTGGCCCCGCGGGGGGACGGGCCGCACGAGGGGACCTCCCCGGCCCGCCGCCGCCAAAAGAGAGCCCCCGCCGGCCCCGCAGAGCCCACCCGCTGGCAGTTTCGCCCTTGAGCCCCGCCGCAGGGGCAGCGGAACCGGGAAACTTTTTTGGGGGAAGAAATTAACAAAAAAAAAAAAAAAAAAAAAAAAAAAAAAAAAAATATATACATAGTTTCCCCCCTACTCTGTGTCTCTCTTCTCCCGCCGTCAGGTGACTTTTTAGCCTTAGAAGCTAATGAGCTTGGATGCTCTGGGGATCCCAATGACGGACCCTGCTGCTCTCTCCAGGCGGAACACGGCGCTGAGATTAGTAGACTTGGCGGGGGCTCCTCGCCACCACCACCCCCCTCAAAGCATGACAAGCTTCCCGGGCTTTGCCGGGCACCCCCACGCCATGGCGCCCACGCAGCCGGGGGAGCACGTCGCCGAGTCCCGCCTCGGGCCGCTCCATCCAGAATACATGGGGCACCGCCACCATCCTCCTTCTCAGCATCACCCAGCGGCCCTTAAGCTCAGCCCTGCCCCTCATCCCCATCACCAGCTCCACCACCACCACCACCACCATCATCATCATCATCATCATCATCATATGGCAGGCCAAGTCGAGGTGGTCTCTAGTCAAAGGGGAGCGTTTGGCCCGGCGCAGTCAGCAGCAACCCCTTACCCCGTCTCTCACCCAGCCCAGGCTCTGGCAGCAGGTAGGGACTTCTTCATACGCAGAGACCTGCCGGCCTCACTCATGCCAGGGCTGACTGAGCAGCATCCCGCTGCAAGTTCTCACCACGGACTGTTTGTCTCAACAACAGGTAGCTACCCAGGACACCATGGTCACCACCACCACTCAGAAGCTGGGAATCCCTCTCTGTTCACTGGACTCCATGAGCAGCCTCCCCATGCAGCTCCAGGTGGCCATCTAAACGGACAGATAAGACTGGGGTTACCTGGAGATATGTACGCCAGGTCTGAACATTTCACTCAAGTACCAGCCTCCAGGACAGATCCTTTTCCTGCTTCTTCTCTTCATAGCTACAGTGGCATGAATCTGAACGTGAATCTGGCTCCACACCACGGCCCGGGTGCCTTCTTTCGTTACATGAGGCAGCCCATCAAACAGGAACTCATCTGTAAGTGGATTGAGTTGGACCAGTCTCCCAAAAAATTATGCTCGAAAACTTTCAGCACGATGCACGAGCTGGTGACTCATGTCACAGTGGAGCACGTTGGAGGACCCGAGCAGTCCAATCACATATGTTTCTGGGAAGAATGTCCAAGAGAAGGGAAACCTTTCAAGGCCAAATATAAACTTGTAAATCACATCAGAGTCCACACAGGTGAAAAACCTTTCCCTTGCCCTTTCCCAGGCTGTGGCAAAGTCTTTGCCAGATCAGAGAATCTCAAAATACACAAAAGAACTCATACAGGTCAGTATGTACAGCTCTCTTTACTCTCTCTCTCTGTTATTCATCATACTGTTTTGCTTTATTTTGTTTTCAATGTATCCTTTGCGTTGTTATTGAATGCACGCCAAGTACTTCTGGAAAAATAAATTCTCAGATTTGTTTGCTTCTTTACCGTTTGGAGGAGGGGGGAGAAATGGGGAAGGGGTGGGGTGGGGGAAAGGGAGAGATAGTACAAATCTCAGAATTCTCATCCATATTTTTTCCTAGTTTTGCCGAGACGTTTCTGTAATGTTTGTGCAGGTAGATCTGTGTAAACGTAGGGTGATATAACTACTATTCGACTATTTCTGCTTATTCACACAGGCGAGGATTTTTTGGGGCTTTTTTTTTTTTGGGGGGGGGGGTTGGTTTTTGTTTTGGGGTTGGTTTTTTTTTTTTTGGCAATTTAAAGTGGTTGGGGAAAAAAAATGAAATCATTGTGCAAGCTCACAAATTAAAAGTGAACAATAGAAGTTACAACTTGTCTAGTCAGTTTTGACTGATGTCGCTGAGATGATGCTGCTCGAACGTTGTGAGAATAACACAGCTGCGACCTTTTCGTTCAACAGTTTTGTTTTGGGCAGAGGGAGTTTCAAATGTTTGATCTGAATAACACTGACATTTTTAATGAGCATTGCCTTCCAAAGACTCTCTGCATTCGCAAATATGGGGAGCTGCTGCAAGTTCTTATTCTCGGGAGGGTAAAAAAAAAAAGGAAAAGAAAACCCGGTATTGTTTCAGCCTTTACGTTTTGAAATGTCATTTGCAGTTCTGCTAAGCGAAATTGGGACATGTGTCAGAAACATCTGTTAGTTCAGAAAATAAAGTAACTCCAATGGACGATCTTGCAAAACTACGTTTGAATTCTTCCGGCCAGGAAAGCATTTATAATTAATGAAATTGCACGTAGAAAGTTTTCACACTTTCAGAACCAGCTTGTGAAGTTGTATTAATTAGTTTAGCAGCCGGTGTTTTTAGTCTGTAGCTCAGGCTCTTTTTTTCCCCCCTTTTCTTTTCTTTTTTTTTTCCCCCTCCCCTCTTCCTTCTAATTTTTTCCCCTCTGTAGAAGAAGATAAGAAATAAGCCTTTTTAGAAAATTTAATCTGTTCCAGTGTAGGGTTTTCCACCTCCAACACCCTTCTCTACAGCCTTATGCACTGCAAGGGAAACTACATAATCCTATTGTAAGATCTGCTAGCAGCCAAATGATTTTTTTTTCACCTTGCAGTTCATAAAACTCCCCTTCCCCCATGCTCGGTGCAGGGCTTGACCTTTCAGGAGTTGCATTTTATGATTTAACTCGACGTGATATAATATGCAGAATGTCTACTAATTTAATATCCCTATCATCTATACATAGCACAGAGATTTTACAGCGACCGTCACTCGTCACCTAATTATTTTTCTATCGCTCTTTGAATAGCTCGTCTGTGTGTAGGGGAGGGGAGCGGGGGGCGAGCAATAGCAAAGTTGTGTTCCTCTGCTTCTTTTCCGAAGAGAAAGGAGTATTCCCCGGGTCACATAACTTGTATCGGAGCCAGCTCCTTGTCGGATCAGCACAGGTACGGCCATTAACCGGGAGAGCTCATCTCTTAATGACAGTGTTTTTCTTAAGTAAACAAACTTTTACTGCTCTTTAACGGCCTCACTGTTTGAAATCTCTGAAGCAGAAAATGGTTAAATTCTTGGGAAAACTGACCTACATCGGAGAGGCAGGTTCAGGGCAAACCCGAGATCGGAGGTTTGCGTTTATTAAACATCATTCCGTTCGTCTGTACTTTTCGCTTTAACTTTCCCGGTGATTAATTGCTGTATTGTGAAAACTCCTGCAGGGCCTTTATGGTTCCACCGTTTCTATTAAACACCCAGAAGTTGTCAAAAACGCAATGTTTCTCAAACCCTAATAGAACTCGCTACGAATTATTCATGAAGACAGTTCCAGATTCAACAGGAAAATTATTGCCTCCTCAAATATTAATGACTTCTGATTTCTCCGAGGCTGGGGAGCAGGCAGAGGGATTTCTGGCGACGTGCGAATTTTCCAGGCTGGAGGATAAGGCCGTTAAGGCGGCGGCAGCAGGACGAGCAGGACGGGAAGGGATCACTTCGCCGCCTTCCCAGCAGGCCAGGAACAATAGTGCGAGGCGTGGGACGGAGCCCCGCTCCCTCACAGGCGGCCCCCGCCACCCCCGCGCCCCGCTCGCAGCTCGGGGGCCGCCACCTCCGGTTCCCCCCCCCCCCCCCCCATCACCCCCCCGGAGAAGTTGGTAAATACCTTAATCCACTCCCGGAGAAGGGGGATTATGCCACAATTTCCAAGCTGAATTTCACTGAACACTTTTGCCCAACTACAAGTATGGGGGCAAAATGGCGGTTGAGATCCTGCGCTTCTCCATCGCCCGCGGTGCTTTCTGCGTGGCTGCACCTCCGTACCCGGGCTGCGGCAGCCAGGACCTCTAAAATGTCCTTTCCCTGCCGGGTAGGGATTTCCACGTAAGAAAACCTGCTCGCGAAAGGAATACTTGCAAATGGTTCGGATGGTTCCTCTTTATGGAGGCGTTCAAAGAATGCAAGCCAGGCAGCTGAGAAAATGCTGCCCTCTTCCCACTTGAAACCTGACTGTACGGAGGGACTTTTCAGTGACTCTTTCAGGGAGTTAAGCGAAGTTGGACATTTTTCAACTCTCGGGAAAGCGGAAAGCGCCGCAGCCTGCTTTTACTTGAATGTAACTCACTATGCACAAGCAGAGTGCTTATGAGGATGGCTTTCCCTGGGGTCTCCTAACTTACTGCTTGCTTGTACTGCGCTAATATCCTTGATTTGTTGTCTCAACTTAGATGCTGAAGGTCCGTAGGTGAAAGTGTAATTAGATTGTATGAGTACGTGGTATTATACGCATATCTACCGCTGTTATGTCGACAGTATTTTGTTATAGGTGTCGCATCTTTTTCTAAGAGACCTTATTTTTAACCTCTTCCCCCTTTCCCTGTCATGCCAGGTATTTACCTATCTCTCTGCTAATGTTACTCTGTGCAAATGTTAGCGGTGCAGGATGTGAGAGCTCCACATTGATTATTACAGTTCATAAGGGACATACTTCAGACGCGGAGCCGTGAGCTTTTTCCCACCCACCTTGCATAAAGTTCATTCATGTGAAATATTTGGAATGCCTTCCTTTATGTGCCTCTGTTCACAGCCGAGCACGAGGTGGGCTACATCCCTCCGAAACTTAATCGTGGCAAACTGAGGAAGGGGGGGGGGGAAACAAAACTAACGGATTCGAAAATAACATGGCCTGGAAGGTTTTACAAATATCGGAAGTCTTTTCGACCACATACGCCATGATGGTGCACACACTGGCTTTGTTTGCACTTCACATTTAAGGCTCGGCAGCATATTTTTGTGGTGCCCTCTGCGCTTTGGCACTTTTCGGTTTATGGGCGAATAAGGAGGTTATTTTCATTCTTGATGGGTTCAAGACCCGAGTACTTCTTGGCGAGTAGGATTTTGCAGTTTGTTTATTATCAGTGACAATAATGTAGTCATCATTTCACCTCAAAGCTGTCTGTGGCGTGTTTCCTTGAAAGCTTCCTATATATCATGTACCATGCCCTGTCCATACGATCCGAGGTTAAACTTTCACAGGACTTCAACAACACGATTATATTTCTATTAAGATTAACGTCACTTATCATATTACCAGACAGATTAATCCTGATCGCAATTCCTTCCATGACTGAGTAGGTTCAAATGAAAAGGGAATCAATTCTACCCTCACGACAGTGTTGTGCACAGGCCTAGTCATCTTCCTGCTGAATCTCTATCGTTTTGTCCCCACAAATCAATGTTCTTTTGAAAGATTTTTGTGCCTTAACAGACAGTATCAGCAAACTGGGGAGAGGGGAAAGGAGGGGGAATGCGAACCTTTCACGGGATTCTAATCAGTGCAAATATGGAGTCGATGGGATGTGATCTAGCCAGGTTGCGAAGATGCACCTGAGAGATTGTGGGAAACGCATTTAAAGTAAAAAACCTTTCCTGGGATAAATCACTGACCACACTTTCTGCAGGACGAAGTCTGCGGGGGCAACACACGATGCTTGCTTAGAACAAGCACTTGGCCTCTAAGTTTTCCTTATCATTGAGCTCTGTCTTTTGCACAAAACCCCACGGTGGCACACTAGGCAGGGGAAAGGGGAGGAGAAGCTGCCCGGACAGGGCACTCATGGTGTGGAGCCGACTGTGCACCCGAGGGGGCACGAAGCAGCGGCGGCGCGGGAACTCGGCGGGGCGGGCGGGGAAGGGCAGGGCCGGTGACGCGGGGGCAGGCGGAGGCCAGAGGCGAGCAGCCCCAGGGAAAGGAGCCTTGCCAAGGCAGAGGAGAGGGGCCCAGGGAGGATGCAGGTTTGGGGAGGGTTCCGGGCAGCGCCACTCCCTGCCCCGCGGCCGCCGCCTTAATGACTGTCCTCGCCCATTGCCTCCTGCAGGGGAAAAGCCTTTCAAATGTGAATTCGAGGGCTGTGACAGACGCTTCGCCAACAGCAGCGACAGGAAGAAACACTCGCACGTCCACACCAGCGACAAACCCTACAACTGCAAAGTGAGAGGCTGCGACAAGTCCTACACCCACCCCAGCTCCCTGAGAAAACACATGAAAGTGCACTGCAAATCCCCTCCTCCCAGCTCCGGCTACGAGTCCTCCACGCCCTCACTGGTGTCCCCTTCCTCGGACTCCGGCCGGGAGCCCCCCGCCTCCTGTTCCCACGCAGAGCTCTCCGCGCCCGCGCAGCCCGCCGCCAACCTGAGTGAATGGTACGTGTGTCAGGGAGCGGGGCCCCGCGGGCTCCTGCCGACCCCCGCCACCCCTCCCCCGCCGCGCCCCCGCGGCGAGCCCCGGCCCCGCTGCTAGCCAGGGAGCAGCGACGGACGGCCCTCGCCTGGCCGGGGCCGGAGAGCGCTGCTCCAGGGCACAGGGAGGCCGAGCGGGAGAGGAGAGAGGCGCTTGGCAGAGCGAGAGACGACGCGCTGCCGAGTACGCGGGTGGCCTGGCGGCGGGGCCCAGCTCCCGACACCTCGCACTCGGAAGGGCTGCTCTCGCCTCGGCCGGGGAGCTGCCACCTCCTCCCCCCGTGCCACACACCCCTCTCCTCCGACTGTCTTGCTCCAATCTGTTTACAAGCCCACTAATTTGCCCCTTTCCTTTCCTTTGCCTTTCCTTGACGGTCCTTTCCTTTCCTTTCCTTTCCTTTCCTTTCCTTTCCTTTCCTCTTTCCTTTCCTTTCCTTTCCTTTCCTTTCCTTTCCTTTCCTTTTCCTTTCCTTTCCTTTCCCCTTTCCTTTCCTTTCCTTTCCTTTCCTCTTTCCTTTCCTTTCCTTTCCTTTCCTTTCCTTTCCTTTCCTTTCCTTTCCTTTCCTTTCCTTTCCTTTCCCCTTTCCTCCCCTTCCCTTTCCCCTTCCCCTTCCCCTTCCCCTTCCCCTTCCCCTTCCCCTTCCCCTTCCCCTTCCCCTTCCCCTTCCCCTTTCCCTTTCCCTTCCTCTTCCCCTTCCCTTTCCCCTTCCCCTTCCCCTTCCCTTCCCCCTTTCACCCTTCCTTTTTGCTTTCCTATTTCCTTTCCTTCCCTTTTCCCTTTCCATTAATTTTTCCTTTCCTCTCCTTCCTTTTTCCTTCCCAGCAGGTTCAAAGTGGTTTCATACAGATTTTGGCTGTACAGGTTTTCTCTTGTCACCAGTGCCATGAGCTGCAGTGTTCTGTTCATACACAATTTTGAGTGTTGTTTTTAAAGAAAAAAAAAAAATACACGATTTGTTACTGGATTGTACCAAATGGATCCATTAAATTCTTTGATTAATTAACCCGTTCAATGGACGTTTCTGGAAAGAATCTCTACTTTCCCCTCTTGCTGTATGTAAATACATATAGACATATCCTATCCCCTCCCCCCCACCAATACTCGTTAATAAGGAAAAGCCCAGGGGGGGTGCGATGATTGACTGTCCATTTTAGCTCCCACTGGTAATGACTTATAATACCCAAACATGCCGGTCCCCACCCCGAGTGTGGCTCCCGTTGAACCGTGGACGCTGGGGCTCCTGGCGGGTGGGGGGACGGGGAGTGGAGGAGGGGAAAAGGGTGGGGGAGGGGGGCAACAGAGGAGGGACAGACCCCACTCCGTGACGTCATAGCAAAGGCCGAGGCCGGGCAGCCCCCTGGCAGCCTGGGTACCCAGGACCTCTGCTCCACGGCGGGTGCTCTGCGAACAGCTCTGGTGATAGACGCTGGTGCCGGACCAGCAACGCAGCTTTTGTACCTTTATCCTCCCCTAGAGCTTCAAACTAGTCCTACGAGGTTCACTATCCTGATTCAGAGAAATAAGCAAGAGGGGGGAACCCCAAAATAAATAAACAAACCTCTTCACTGGGGCAGCTTGAAACTGCCGGATGGTTCCATTTAAATTGCTTTAATGATGTTTAAGAATACCAGATAGTATAGGCAAATAAATAGCATGGGCTGTTTTAAGAGGTTTCGGTGGCTTGCTGAGTGCAGACAGAAGGCTGCTGTAACTGCATCTTCTCGTGTTTGATGCATCACCTCTGAGCCCAGGTGGCTGGAGTTGATGTGTTACAACTGTACACACACGCACACACACAAGTATGTGTATGTATATGTGTATGTGTGTGTCTATATGCACACACACAAGTATGTGCGTGTGTGTGTGCATACACACACACACACACATACACATATAATCTACAGGAAAATAATAAACTGGACAGTGGCTAAAAACATGCTTGCGCCCAGCACCCTCCTTGATGATGCAGCTTAGTTTTCCTCCCTGGGTCAGGGATCTCTTACTCACTGCCCGGATTCGATAACTTTCTTATTTAAACGCCTCGAATATGGACAAAAGCGTGTCCCTGCCGTTAATACACGTAGAGAATTACCTAGATGGGACAATCAAGCCTAAACGAGGGGAGAATTGTGACCCTCTGCAGCTTCTGAAACTTGTGTCACGAAAATCAAGAGATACAGAAGCCATCTGCGGGCGAGGAGGATGTTTCCATCGTGTCCTGAGATCTGTTTATTTACTTATTTCTCTATTTACAGAAGTATTTGGATGTGCAGGCTAATCACCTTTAATTTTTCATTTGCTTGTTACAGATGCCTACCCCGTTGCTCTCAAGGTAATCTAGACAGACGCAGCTGAAAGCCTGAATCTTATGCCTTAGACATCAAAGCAAGCTCGTACAAAGAAGTATTTCTTCACAACGGTGAATCTTCATGGTAAGTTAGGATTTCTATGGCAATAGGCAAGTCATACTTAAATAGTGAAAGGCGAAGTCTGGAGCACGTCCAGGCTTTTCATTAAGGACATAATATTTACATCTAACAGGCCCTTTTTCTTGTGTATACAAGTATATATTTTTGTTTGACGCGAACTAAATCATTTTCATTTAATTTCCGGTAAACAAAACCCACGCGAACAGGGCACTTGTTCCAGACCATAATAAAAATGGATAAGACTGTCAGGAAGAAAAGGCCTGCTTGAACTGTCGCCTCAGCTCACTTTTGTTTCTGCTTTCTGCCGGGATCAGAGAATGCGTTTGGGATTTGAGGGCGAGTTTCTAAAGGCAAGGAAATGGTTTTTAAGGGGGAAAAGAAAAGGAGAAAGGTCTAATCAAGCTCGGGTTGTTCAAAGGGCCTGATTTTGGGGTTGAAAGTGTGAGTTTTATGGTGCATCAGCATGCCACGTTAGGATCGCTATGGTAATGAGGAGAGCAATAGCAAGCGGCCTTCAAAGGAGGCACACTCCATTTGAGACAGTCTATTAAGATACATTTGCACTGACCTTTGGTTTCATGCTAGCTTAATACACTCAATCTGCTCCCCGCTAGAGACAGACTTCCTCCACCGAATGCACTTTGGCGGAGTTGGGCTTTACTGGGCTTCTCCCTGCCCCCAAGACAGGCATTGTAGCCCTGCTCTCCTTCTCCCCAAAGTAAAGGGCTGCCAGCGAGGCTCGGTGAAAGCTTCCGTCCCCTCTGACCAGCACTTCTGACCAGCTTCTCACAGCAAAACCCAGCCACAAAGCTTGAGAAGTGTTTCCCTCTCTCCACCCACCTCCAACCCTCGCAGGGGAACCGAAAGACCCCGCCTTGGTCTGCCTCGGCCCCAAGGAGTAAGTGTGCTGATGGAAGTTCCCCCAGAACCCGGGAAAGAGGGCCGAGGGCCGAGGGGAGCCGCCCGTGCCCTCCTTCCCGTCCTGCCCTGCCTGGCCGGCACTGCGCGGCAGCAAGCGGAGGATCCGCGGTGAGGGAGGAACTTGACACCCGCACGGCCGGGGCCATGGGCACTGGGCCGTGGGCCCGGGAAAGTTAGAAGTCCATGTTTCAGTAATTGTCTTGTTGTTTATTTTATCCAAGTACCCTAGTGAATAGGGGAAAAATAAACACGATGAAAAAAATTTCAAACAGTTGAGTCGTCTTTAGTGCCAGCCCTTGTGGTTGAATAAAAAGGATGGGCCAATTTCTATTGAGCTGAGAAATCTTTGAAGTGGGAGTTATTATCTGAGAAATTCCTACTCGTCGTCCTAACAACGCTGATGAAACGTAAAAGGTTCTTTGTCAGCGATTTGTTCTCCTCTCTGTCAAACTCTCTCTGCCCGTTAGCTTTAAACCGTTTCTAAAGAGATAAAATCAAACTTTTAAAGATAACTTTAGGGGCCCAGAGGGTGCAGAAAACACCAAACTATCGAATCTGTATAGACATACATCTGGATATATGTGGCTGTGGCTGTGTGAAACTCTATGTGTAGATCTCCATAGACGTGTGACCTTACTGTTCGAAAGTTGAAGTGATGTCCAATTTTTTGCATTTTATCCTCTGAACTTTTCCGTCTAATAGATTATACCTACACATATGCTGCACAGAATGCGAATCTTGAGAGAAGGCAGAAATGTTGGGTTTCATTAACACCAGTATGTGACCAAAACCCGTTTTCTTTCCATTAGAGCGAAAGCAAAAGTGTAGACGTAAGAGTAAAGACTTTGATCACTTTAGCAGTCCGAATAGCTATTAAGCATGTATATAGTGCAACGTATCGAAGTTGTTGATGCATTCAAAGAGATGGCTTCCATATGCTCTCATGTTTTATTGTCTGTAAGTGTAAAGATAGTCAAACTGCATCCCTTTTGTATCTTCATTTATAAACATCATGGTGAATACTGAATTGATTTCCCTATCAAGGTTTATTTAGTAGTTTCTTACTGGAGATCACACAATGCTCTGTTCGTAACAAGAATTCCTTGAAATTGTAACTCTTCCGTGTACTTCTGTTCTAGTTGTTACAGAACGATCTGAGCCCAATACTGCCATTCTAAGAAATCCCATTAATTAAATGGGGCTTTTCCTGAGTAAAGACAGAGTCAAACTGCAGTGGAGTGGATATTTTATTATTATTACTGTTATTGTTGTTGTTATTATTATTATTAATTCTGGATCTTGTCATTTTATGGGAAAATCTACCAAATTCTTTGTGAACTGTACAAAGAAGAAGCCTCTGAAAACGTAGCTCACAAACAAACAAAAATACAAAAGCATTTGCAATGTTAATATGTTGTATCTCTTTCTAGACTTCTATATTCCATTTTTTCCTTCATGACATGTTTGGTAATGAAGGACTGTTTTATTGTGTGTCTGAACATACTATTTATTTTTTAATATTTGGATTTTTTTACAATAAATATTTATAAATGTTTCAATTCTATGGCTATCTTTACGAATGTGCACTTTTAAACTCTGTGTTTGTCCCGATGATACTGAGTCATTCCTAAAAGAGTGTAATCAGTCCTTGGATTTCTGTTGGTTTTCTCTAGTAGTTGAAAAAAATTTCCCCAGACTGGTGTACTATTAATGTGGCATACAATCAGGTACTAATGCGTGTGGTTTTGTTGGTCTTTAACCTCTTTTAATGTTAATCGTTTTAGGTTGGCATTTGCATTCAAAGAACAACACAAACCACTTCTTTGGTTACATTTCTGAGATAACATTTTTCAGACAGGAGACTTCTAACGGGCTGTACTGTGAAAACTGCAGTGCCCAGTGTCACCCAAGTGTAGTCCTGTCTCTTTGTTGTGCTGGTTACCTCTTCAGTGGCACCCCGAGTCATGCACACGCAGTTTGGTTCTGGGATCACTCATGCTTTGAATATTGTCGAGGGTTTCCACCTGGAGCCTCTCCCGAAAGGCTGCTGCACCCCTCCGCCCCCGAGGGGTTATTTTTTTGGCAGGGCGGGTGAGGGATGAAACTGCTCGCTTGAAGAAATTTTTTCCCCTAAAATTAGTAGCTGCCACAATGACACTTTTTTATAAGATTCCCTGGAGTATTGAGAAAGGTTTTTGTTGCAGGGGTGGCGGAGCGGGTGTTTGGGTTTTGTTTGGTTTTGTCTTGTGCTGGTTTTCCGTTTAAGAGAGGTAATTCGTTCATCAGCCAAGATAATTTGAAGGTGAGCTTTCTTCGCCTTACATACTCTAATAACCGATTTTAACATGTTCCTGGGTTTTGCAGCTCCTGAACATACTCTGAGCTTTCTTTGCATGACTTTTTAAGCCGCATCTTTGCAGTTTAGAGGGATGCAGCAGCCTTGGGCACATAGCAGCCCAGCTCCCCGGCGGGCGCCATGCGCATGCGTGTTGCCTTCACTCCTTTTAAGCAAGGAAAACTTGAAAGAAGTTTCTTGACACAAAAAGTTGGCTTTGGCTGGCAGGAATATTGTCAATTAAAAAACACATTTGAGTACAGAAAGAGAGGAAGAGGAATAAGGAAAATAATTAAAGAATTAAAATAATTCAAGAAAAAGAAGGAAAATATTTTTCCTTCTCTATAAAAGACAACAACAACAAAAAGGTCTATAAAGAAAAGGAGGGCTAACAGTACATGCTAATTAAAGAATACAATTCTATGGTCTATAATGATTGAGCGAAGACATGTACTTATTACACTTGACTGTCAACAAGGGAAGGAATGTCCCCTCAGACAACATGGTGAGAGACGTGTGGGCATTATTAGTGGTCCTTTTATAGACATTGCCTTTTCTTTCTCAATGCTGACAAACCATTTTGGAGGGAACCATCCCCTGTTGCTTCCTATCATCGATCCCCATGCAAGCCCCTGCATTGTTCAAGTGCATTAATTAAAGACCATTCATTTCACAAAAGAACATTGTATGCTCAGGAAAGGAAGATTAGAAATATGAATCAGTAACCCAGACCCGTTTTCACTGCCTTATGGAGAGAAGCAGAGGGGAAGGGGGTGCAGCGTGTTACTGAACACACTGCACCTTCCCAGCCTGAAAGGGGGCTCAGCCATCATTTAGATTCTCTGGGACAGAAATCCCAACGGATTGCAAATAATGATTTAAAAAAAGGAAAAAAAAAAAAAGGGGGGGGGGGGGGGGGGCTGTCGTCAAATGTCCATTTGTGTCGGGTCCCTCGAGCCTTTCCTTGCGCCCCAAGTGCCCAGCCCTCACTTCTCTGCACCTACGTCTCTGGGGGTCTGACCCCACTACCTGGGAGTGACTGCGGGCAGGGCTGCTGGTGTGTGTGTGTATACGCATGCCCATACACATTTGGTATGTCAACGGGATTCTCCCAGCTGCACGTAGAGGCAGAGATGCAGAGGAGAGTGCTCATTCCTCCCCATCACTTCACTGCCTAGATTCTTCCATTCCGAAAGAAAAAAACAGCTGGTCCCAAAGTCTGTCGCGACACGAATGTGACCTATCGTGAGAAGGTATAAGGAGAACGCAGGGCGGCGGAGGTTATGCGGGAGTGGGGGAAGGAGCGAAGTCGGATTCCCAGTATCACCCACATGACTTGCTAAGCGGCTCCAGCTTCTCTAAAACCTCTGGGCCATATGTTAGTTTATTTACACCCTTTGTCTTTTCGTATGTCGCCTGGTGAAAGAATATTCCTGGGATATAAATGAAAGTGAGCTAGAGTAAACAAACAAGGGGAGCCCCTGATTAAGGAATATGTAACATTTCTGAGATCCCGACAGAGCGCGTCGTTCCCATGGTTATAATGGGGCCAGAGTAGCAATTAAAGCTTTTAGTTAAAACCTCCAGATTTTTAATGCTGAATGACACATTGACTCCATTTTCTTGTAGATGATTTAGAGTTTTAGCAGGATTACAGTAAGGGAGGAGAAGGAGGGAGGATGACAAAAGTCACCGCAAAACCAACTCTTTAGCAATAAGCCCCAAAATAGTTAAAAATATGGTACAACAGATTAAGGTGTTCCTAGTGATGACAATAGCTCAGAGAAACCTCTGCAGCTTTCCCGGGAGCCTGAATTTATTCTCAGGTTCTTCGTTTGGAGCTGCCCTGCTCCGAGGCGAGGACAACGCAACCGCGCCTGGATTAGACGACGAGACCCCGCGGCTGTGGGCACCAGCTTGGAGATCCACACATCTGCTTCGTTGTCCATGGGAGTCAATCCTTTATCTTAAAATAAACATCATGCCCTAACGAGTCGGATGGGTTTATTTTTCTCTTTTCACCCAAGTCGGTGTTACGCAGACTATCGTCTGCTTGCTGCTGCAAAACTCGTTTCCGGGTCATTGTGCTGGGGTATGTAGTCCAGGGGAGCCCCTCGAGAGGCCAGGCTGAGCACCCGGGGAACAGGAGTCAGGATGAGCCCTGCCAGGCTCTACCACCCGCCTTGCCTAGCAGACCTCCCCGAGACTGTGGTGCCTGCTGTCAGCTGCTCCTTTTTGCCCTCACCCTTCCTTGCTGCTGTCCCTGAGGATACATACCTGCCTCAGTTCTCTCTGAAAGCCAGACAAAAGCGCGGATTCTCCCACTTCCTTCCCCCCTCCCCTCCCCCTCCAGCTGTTTTGGAAAGACACACACAGAGAATTATTCTCCAACTTTTGGCTAATCACGGCTGCTTTAAATTATCCTCTGTCCTCGGAGTGAGATGTGGGGCAATAGAGAAGCAGTGGGATCTCCTTGCTCTACCGTCTGGTCCTGTAAGCGGCTGGAAAACAGGGTGCATCTGAATTTGGGCAAAATGGGGCTGCTCTCATGCTGCCCGCTTTCCTTGTTCCTCCGGGGCCAAGGGTGGCCAGGCTGGGAGACCCGGAGTGGGGAGTCAAAAGGGGGTTTCAGGGAGGGTGGTTTTGTTCTCACTACCTGAGGACAGATTAATCCTCGCATATACTTGATAAAGATGAAGATCTTGCTGGGAGGAAGGGGGAGGAAAAAATGGGTAAGAAAAGAAAGAAGGAGTCACAGGATTGTTATTGTCTAGAGAACAGGCCACCTTTAAAAACCTGTTGTAGAATACAGAGACTCCTTTAAGTGTGAAATATCATTTCATTGTAAATAGTAAAAAAAGAATCGGTAATCCAACTTCCGGAAACTGTTCTGAATTATTTCAGAAGACTCTTTTAAAAGGGGATTAGTAGGGCTTTAGGGGCAAAATCCTTCTGTTTTATTCAATCTCTGATTTTATGTTATAATTACTAGATGTAAAGACTCGCGAATTAGTATGCAGGCGTCGTCCAGACATTATGCAGGTGCTATTCTAATCATTCAGCTTTTTAATTAAGGAACGAGGTAAGAAAACAGAATCATAAAAACACTTTTGTGAGAGCTGAGAAAATCGTGAGCGACTGCATGAATAAAGCCTTTATACCTTATCCTGACAGGTCAGACACCAATTGCCTGACTTACGACCTTTTCTTGCTGAAACAATGGTTAACAGCTTTCTCACCTTGTTCCCATTATAGCCTTTATTCTCTCTGAATTTATGGAAATGGCCTTAAAATGCTTACACTAAAGAGGGATGCAGAAAGATATTACAATTTTAATTGGTCCGTGTCCATAACAAAAAAAAAAACCAACAAAAAACAACCCACAACCCAAACCACCAACCCACCACCCACCCCATCCCCCCCCCCCCCCCAAAAAAAAAAAAAAACAACCCACAAAAAAAAAACCCAAAACTTTCATTTAGGTCGTTAGGGAATAGAATGGGTCGCAGCCCGGCACGCGGATTGGGATACATCGACACAATCTGAAGCACAAAATTCCCATTCAGGAGAGGAGAGGACACAAGTAAACAAAAAAAGCCACCCAAAAGTTGCCGAAATGGCCGGGTAACCGCCGCGGCTGGGACTGCGCCGCTTCCCCCCTTTGTTCAGTGCGTCAGGCGGCATCGTGCTTCTTGATCCCGCGACGCGAACTTAAAGCCTTTGTGGGGCTTTTGTTATTATTATTTAATTTCTTCCCCTTGCCTTCCTCCTCTTCCCTCCTCTCCCCCCTCCCCATGCCTGGCACTACTGCATCACGTGTATTAACATATGAATGAAACAACCAGAGCCAATGCACTTAAGGTAATACCTATGCTCCGTTCTCGCCTGATTATCTTTTTATAGAAAGTTACATTAACTAATGACATTTACATAAATATGAATAATTAGTAAGGTAAGTGATTCTGCTCCGAAGGGGGAAGGCGGAGTAGAGAAGTGCCTGAGTCCCGAGCCCAATTTTCGGCTCTGCAGACCTGGGCGCTGCTTCGCCCTGGCACCGGGCAGAAGGCGCTGAGTCGCCTGCGAGGAGAGGAACCGTCACATTTATATTGTTTTCTCTCTCTCTCTCTCTCTTTTTTTTTCCCTAATGTGAAACTTTTCTGTTGTGCCCCTCTTTTATCTCCCCTCCAGACCTCCAGTTCTGAGCAGAGTTCAGTGGCTGTAAATGATAGGTTCCCAAAAGCATCAATCCGCGCTCCTCTAGTACTTGGCCGAGAACAATGCAAGTATTAGGATATCAGCAGCACTCGAAATGATCACGCGTTAAATTATTTTGCTTTCACGGATGAGGGGGCTTTTTTCCAATGTAAATCAAGCGCTTTAGTTATTAAGTCTGAACACTAATCTCCAACAACCTTTACATAATGTGGCAGAATGTGCCACACCACTTCGCACCTGCACTCTGAATAGAGCCGCCTTTTCAATGTAAGACACGCTTGTTGCCCCTGGGCTCCAAAGGAGTTGTGTGAATAAGTCAAGCTTTTTGAATACCCCTACTCGCTTTCTCTTCCTCCTTTGATCACAGAAAATGTCTTCTAATTTGTCCTTTTTCATTGTAACAACGTTTTCAAGTCTCTTTTTATTTTCCAAACCACATATTTATAAAAAGAACATAAATCGCCTCAGAAAACAAAAGTTCGCTCTTCGCCAACTGGCCGAGTAGCCTATGATCACTTTGTTATTCACAAGGAGAAGGAGAAAACAAGGTTCTCGCAAAGACTGTTGCCTCTCGAGTTTGTCCTAAACAAACGTTTAACTTTGGGACTGGACGCGGGGGGAGAAACATGTTTGTTCCCTTCAAAAGTAAGGGCAGATCCATTTGACTTGGGGATCCGCTCCCTGTCCTCTCCGAGCTGGTGACCATCTGCGCTTCAACCTTTTGGGTACTGACGATAAAGGCGTGGAGGAGATCAGGAGGGACCAGTATCTCTCCTTGCCCATTGGAGTGACTATAGCTTTCGCCTGTTTTCTGTGACCATCAGACAGCTCAGGGCGAGGCCAGCTGTAGCGAGGGAGTTTGCAACGCATTAATTCTTAGCTGAGCTGCCTGCTTTAACGACCTTCGACGATAATGAACTCAAATTTACAAATTCACGGAAGATGTCAAAGGTAAGAGGGAGAAGAACCGCTGGAAAAAATAAATAATAATTTTTAAAAGACCAAAACATCACCACCCCCCCCCAAAAAACATCAAAACCAACCAAACAAACTCCAGACAAACCCAAACAAAAAGACCACTAACACAACAAAAAACCCACCCAAAACAAAACACCGACCCCGTCGGACCCCTGTCCACTCTACTCCCGCCCCAGCCCCTGGATCCTATTTTTCCGCCGAGGAGTCGGACGGCGGTTGCCCCGCTGCCGAGAGCATGGTACCCGGCCCGGCTGCTCATCAGCCCCGTATCGCTGCAGAGGCCGAGGCTAAAGCCCAGCAGGGGTTCCACCTCCTGCCTCCGCCCCGGCTCCGTCTCAAGCATTTCCGAGGTGTTTTATCCCAGTGTCTGATAAGGAGCAGTAGGTTAATGGCATTTTAGTTAAGTTGGTCTCTCTGCAGGCTAAGCCCAACCTAGGAGTTTCTCACTCCTCCTTCTCACAGACGAGTTTCCGGACGACTCTTTAACATGCCTATTCATTAGCACGTTAATCAAAGCTGTAATCCCAGCGAAGAGGTGCCAGTGCTTTCCTACTGCAGCTACAGCCGCCTCCCGAGCCTGCACCTATGCGCAGCGCTGCGCAACGCCCGCTCCCCCCGCTACCGGGCTGCTCCTCCGAGAGCCTGTTTTCTTACATTACCGTAGGCTCCGGGTAAGAAAACTAACAAATCCTTCTAATAGAGTTTAAAACACTTTGATGTCTTGCCAAGAAACACACTTCCTTCAAGAGACAAGTCAACATTTGTTTTTCACATTAAATGGCGTTTAGTTGCCACTGAAAAAAAATAATGCTGAAGGACCACTTTTTAATTCAATGTATAACAACCGCGGGGGTCTAAGAGAAAATAACGGCGAAAGCTATAGACACAAATAACTAAATTACCAAAACGTTAGTATATCTCCTAGGTTCATTAATATGTAACAGACTCCCCAGTTAATCTCCAAAAGCCAGTGTTCCCCCTCTAAAATAGCACTTTGGGACGAATTGTACAGGAGATCAATCACTGCTAATGCAGTAAGGTTTACTGCAAGGAGGGGGGAAAGCTATTTACACCTTCAAATAGAAGCTTTTGAGATTTAAGAGTAAGGGTCATACATCACCAAGAATAAATGATTATGAATTGGTAAACGCGCCCTCCAGCCATTAGCTATGCGACGCGATTTATCATTTCTGGATGTTTTTCTTTTTAAAATCATCTGGCTGTTTGAAAAGAAAAGCATGACGGAGAAAAAAAACACCGCGGGAAAGTTTGTTTTTGCATATACTCTAAGTCATCAAAACATGGCTATTCAGAAATAAACAGGGTCACTTATGAACTGCTTAACGAGAGACAATAAAGCCCTTCCATTGTACACTTTTATGACTAAGGGGTCGGTGGATTTCTCCCAGCGCAGCCTCTGGCCACTTCTGCTTTTTTTTGCCTCCCTTAATTGCAAGTTACGAACCTGCGACTGTTTTAAGAATTCATTTACGTCCTAAAAATGAATCGCTAAGTGTCTTTCCATCTCCTGAGGTATATCGAACTTAAATTACGTTTTGCCGGTTTTCAGCAATTGTTGGGCAGTTGTTTGCCAGGATGATCACAAGCAGTCGTGTTAAGGAGTGGACGGGGAAGATCTGCCCTGGCAGTAGGTGTGGAATGGTAGGACAGGACACCTCCTGGTCCTTGTCTCCATCAGGGGGAAGAAAAAACTTGCAACCCAAGTCAGTGGAGCCGGGCTCAGCCGTTCTGGCGATGCTTGAGGAGAGCTTTTTTTTTTTTCCCCCTTGCATGAGCTTGTATATTTTAATTATTATTACTGAAATTGCTTTGCAATGCCAAGTAAACCTTTTTCCACTTAGATTGTGCTTAAGGCAGTAGGAATGTTGCTCATCAAATTAAATAATCTATAATAAAACACATACTTCAGAGCTGGGAAAGAATGACAGCGAGGGGAAGACAGCTGGTGGCATCCGTCCACGGCTGCTGCTGGGGGGAGGGGGGGGTCCGGGGTGGCTATTCCCAGTAGCGGGCAGCGCTGCTGCCCAAGTCGCTGCCGGCCCGGGGTTGGGGTTGGCACCTGGACCTGCCGTCGGGGGAGACAGCCCGGACCGCCGGCGGTGGAGGAGGGAACATAAAAGTCCAATTCTAGCGGGGAATCACCTGCCACGTCGTTGAAATCTCTTTTGCCCCATGAACAACCGAGCGCCAGGCCAGACTTAAGGTGAGGGGCACCACTCTAAAGCCCTTCTTTGGACGTGGCCCTCCAAGACTTTGAAAGCAGGCCAGACCCTCCAGGATTCTCAGGGCAGGCGTGTTAGGGACCTCTGCTCGGATGGGTGTCCAGGGAAAAAACCCCAAAGTTCCCTAAAGTGGTACATCTCGCTGTCCCGATATGTCGGGTTTTAATTGTGACAAGTGCCTGTGTTTTTTTATGGTAAGAGATGTCATACGTCTGATGGAAGGGTCTATGGCAGCGAGGCTCACAGCAGGTAACCAGCTCTGCTAGGGCACTTTTTAGTCCCACTTCTAACACTTCTAACATATTTGCAAGATTTGGGAATAAAGTAACTTGCTTGGCGACGGGAGGAAGAGCAGAGATTTCTGGTTTGTTTTACAACCCCTTTACAGGCACATTTGGCCAAAGGGCACAGTTTTCTGTAAAGACAAAGGCACAGAGCCTGTTCTGGGGAATGCAGGGCTTTGACAAAACTTCACTCTGTGGCTTTTTGTCTACTGGGTGGCTTTGGGGAAGAAAAACGAAACAAAATACTCCCCCTCACCCCAAGCAATTGCATGTGATAGGTTTGCTGACCTATGTGTACAAATGCCTTCTTGGAGGCACCCCAAGACAAATACCAGGTAATGTGGGGGAGGGAGGAGGAGGTGGGCAGAGGGGGCACAGGACCCCATGCTGGGGAGCCTCACCGTGGCCTTCGCTCGCCAAAACAGCGTCGACCTCGCCGTGGACTTCACCAGGGCATGAGCAAGTATGTGCTGTGCTAAGAAGAGGGGATACTTCAGTGGGTCCTGCTGGGAGGGGTGCAGAGAGGCCTGGGGTGCAGGCAGGCAGCTGCCCGGCCCTGTCTATACCCTCAGCTACTCGCAGCGACTTCCGTAGACGTAGGGGCAAAGCGAAGTCTCCTTCTCCTCTGCTCCTCGGGATAAAGAGTGGTAATAAACTCGTAATTCCCCTTTGTCATAGAAGAGCAAAGGGAGCCTGACGCTGCTCTTTGCCTTCCCGGAGTCCTCGCTGGAAGGTCCATTTCTTAGTCCACCAGAGAACACTGGGGTGCGAGACGATTTTTCTCAGAAATCCCCTTTTCTTAAGAAAGTCCACTTTACAATACGGAGGAAGAAAAAACAAATTAACATTCTGAGATGATCTAGTTCTTTGGATAAATGAGATTGTTTCCTTGAATATCTAATGTTGCAATTCCAGTTCGAAGTATACCCATTTCCTCTTTATTACATCATTCTGCATTTTATTTCTATGATTTTATGTTTTACTGCTGCTCCTACGAAAGTCTATATTTCCAGCGTTATAGAAAGTCTCTGAAGATCCATAAGATTATTATTTATCTGACTTTCCGTGTCTCCGAGTGCTGTATACATTATATAATTGCTTTAAAATGTTTTCATAAATTACATTCAGAAATGTGTCATAGTAAATTACCTTTGTAATAAAATGTAAAAAATGCAAATGGCTGTTGTCTTTATTACGTTTTAAACCATTGGTTTATCTGCACTATTTCACTTGTCAGTTGCACAATATGTTGTATAAAGGGAAAGCACAGTTTGATAACAGATAGATGGAACCTCGTGTGTAATCTAGCAGGCACGTACAGTTTGGGTCATTTCCTTATCTCCCGCAGAAAAGACATTATCCCCCCTCATATTTACATACTTTTCAATATTTGTCAAACAATCATAAATTATAAATTAATGAAATGTTCGACAGTCTTCAGAGATCAGACTAATGAAGACATTTACCTTTTTGGTGATTTGGAGTCTCATCTTTGTAAGTTTAATGACATTTAGACTCTCACGGTTTATTAGGCTTTATTAGATTTGTCCTTCACTCCTGCTGTCATTCAGATGTCTCTGCATAAACATCACCTGCTTCAGGTACAAGAACAAATCGCCTTCTTCCAGGAATACTTCGCAGCAGCAGCGCCACCATGCCTGGGTGAGGAGAGGGGCCACACTGGCAGCGTGGACCTGGCCTGGCATCGCCCACAGACTGGTCTCCCACTGGGCAGGGGCTGGCAGTGGGCTCCCAGCAATGGGATTTAGAAAATGCTCTCCCTGTCCAGGGCAACCCTTTCGATGGTGCTGCCCTAGGCAGGCAGACGCACCTCCCCGGAGGCCCCCGGGCAGACAAGGCCCTCCTGGCCGGACTCATGAGCTAGCCTGAGTGTGCCAGGGACAAGCAGCAGCTTTTATTGCATTGTGGGTTTGCTTGTTTGGTTTTGTGACCGAGATCCTTGGGTGCTGCGAAACGCTGGGCCGGGAGCGGTGGTGTCCGGACCTGCGTACAACCTGTCCCCGCTCCACACCGTGCAGAACACCTCCTCTGATGGATGGTACCTGCCTCCCCCAAATATGATTATGCTGCAGAAATTAAGTTGCCTCCGGAAAGGTCGGCACTCGTACCCTTCCACCTTTGCCTGGAGAGGCGCACGCTAAATCACGTTGGCCAGACCCTGGCGCCATCTTCCTCGGAACAAAGACCCGGGGCTCCCCCAGCCTCGCCGCCGCCCTCTAATCGAGTTTCCTAATTGCATTACTCCGCTTGCAAATGTCAGAAACATGTGTTGGGGCACGGTGTCCAGTCCCCCCACCCCCGCCTCTTCGCACTCCTCCCTCTCCAGGGACTGCCGGCAGGCCCGCCGGCGTGCCTCGACGCCCGGCTCCTCGGACCCGCCCGGGTCCGCTCCCCAAGACGGATCCGAGAGAGGGCAGTGGGCAGGCGGGAATGGGCGCTGACTTCCTCACAGGCTTTTCGCTTCATCAAATATAGAACAGGTCTAAACCTCGCGCTACGAACTTCGAATATTGTTCGCAGAGGCTTCCAAATATTTCCAAACAATGTGTTTTATTCTTTTTTCAAACACAATGGAGAGTTATTAAAGCGCTTGTTGGTAGAGTGAGCATGTGTTCTGCAATCATCAAAAATTGATATGTACCGCCAGTAAAGTAATTATGCACCATCCTGAGGATACGAGAACAGTACATTGTTAATCCACTTGCACACCCGTTGACTTGCTGCATCAGGCTGCAAATAGCTTAATTAAGTCATACACGTGGAATATAACCATATTGTTACATTGCATTATGCACACTATATCTCAATTTATTGGGACAATTAATGCTAGTGATAGACCTCGGGCAAAAAATATTAACCACAAAGCACTAAAGTTGCATTCTGGTGACATTTGCAGTATGGGGAGTAAACACTGAAACTGAGAACTGCGAGGACTTCCGAGCATGCCTCCTGCCCCCAAGCCCGTCCTTAACAGGCACTTTGACTCGGCGGAGGGAAAGATCTCATTTCTCTGTTCCTTATCTGTGTCTTGCATGATTTGTGGAAACATTCAGAAAGCTAAACTCTCTCACTCTTCTTTACTTCAGGGAAGTTTGGGCTAGATGGGAGCTCTGGGATCTGTCCTCAGAAGGTGTGAAGTCCAGAGCGAGTAGGCTAAGAGCCAGAGCGGGTTTCCCCGCAGAACTGTAGAAGAGTTGGCATAGTGGGGGTGGGCAGCATGGAGCTGTGAGGACGCACTAGTCCATCTAATATCTTGCACACTCGTGAAGGTGGCCACATGCCAGTATTTCGCACCGAGGAGCGGCGAAGTGGGGTGTGACCCCAGCGCGGCTTCTGGGCCCTCCGTGCCTCGATCGGGGCAGAGTTGTCCCGGTGCGCCCAGTTGCCGGCGGAGTCGGGACACACCGAATGAAATATCGGCAGGTCGCAGCCGGTGACCAGGGTGGGGACACCCAAACCGGCCAGCAGCGCTCAGCCCCTTACCTGGGGTCACCCTGCCCCCTCGCCGCCTCAGACTGCTGTGTCCTCCCTGGCATCATCTCTCCGCAGGGAACCTCGACGTAGCGCTCGCAGCATCCTGGCTCTCCGGGACATCTTCAAGCACTCTGAACAGGAAACCGAGTAGGAGAGGCGGTGGGACCTGTGCCACGCAGAGGGCAGCCCCGGGGTATGGGGGCTCTGCCCTGTCAGACTATTGTCCAAGTCATTTGCGTAAGCAGCCGCAGGCACACTGATGGAAGCAGGCGGCTGGGATGTACTTCTTTAGTGCCTGATTTACACCCTTCTCCTCAAAATTGCTCACAATCGATATTATTTTCTAGGAAAGAAAATATCCCCAAACTAACCCAAAAATCTCTTTGTCTGACCGATTTAGCTGCCTCCTCCAAATTTCCTAAATGCCCCTCGATGGTACACTACTATTCCCCATCAGGATGAAGTCTTTTAAAGTTTCCTCAGCCCGTGCTCTTCGAGGACGCAAAGAGCGATTCCAGCCTCCGGAGGTTTTTGGTATAACGGATTTCTCAAGTCTTTTGGGAAAAAGGACTCCAGAATGTACCCGGGATTTTTTCCAGACGTCTCTCCTGGCCACGTCGAGGTGACCTGCTAAGGGCAGCCCCGAGCTCAGGCAGGATCACGAGGCAGACCAGTGCACTAAACACCAGCAAAGCAGGGCAGGGGGTGTCAAATGGAACACCTATGTCAGCTCCCATCCTGGTGGCAGGCACTGCTGAGTCCCATAAACACACGAGTTGGGGGTGTTTCGAAGTTTGTTTTGTCTTTTTTTTTTTTTTTTTTTTTTTTTTTCTTTTATTTCTTCCTTAGTTTTCCCTATCAACTCCTTTTTACTCTTATTTCAGCACTTCCTGTAAGTTGCTATACCAGTGAGGAAAAAGACTACAGACTGGTTTCTGCTCCTGACTGGAGTGACTGGTGCGGTGGTCATCCCCGCAGCGCCTGTCGGGCACGGAGGTCATTAGCCATCAGGAAATCTAGAAGTAAATTTACTCTTGGAAAGGTGACTGTGCCCAGGGCGTGACTCGCACCCTCGTACAGGCGCGCAAATACACTGTCCCTCGTCTGCTGTGTGCCTTGTTTTCAGCA
Source organism: Melanerpes formicivorus (assembly GCF_026170545.1). Classification (NCBI taxonomy): domain Eukaryota; kingdom Metazoa; phylum Chordata; class Aves; order Piciformes; family Picidae; genus Melanerpes; species Melanerpes formicivorus. Next base: position 19,650,508 of record NW_027142364.1, on the reverse strand, counting down.
GGGCTGCGCCTTGTTCTCCTTCCATTTCTTTCAATCGTTTACAAATGACAACCAATATTAGATTTTAAACCCCTGCGACCTTTGGGAAACAGCCATCTCACGGGGACTCCCTTCTCTCTTCGGATCCCAGTCGCTGGCCGAAGCATCCCCCGCCCGCAGAGCGGACTTCGGGCAGGACCTTCCACCCGCTTAGAGCGCAGGCAGCACTTGCCACCCCACCGGTGAGCACGGCGGTTCCCTTCGCGCAGAGGGACCGTCATGCTTCCCACGGGGACCTGCCTGAGGCGGAGGCGCGCAGGTCGCGCTGTTCGCGGAGCTGCTCTGCCTGCCGGGGCACAGGTAGCTTCGGGCATCGGGGTAACTCTCTCGTGCCGTGCTGCGCGGGTGGAGGTTCGATCACTTCAGCCCCTCCATACGAGACCTAAGCGGCCCGGCCCTGCCCGGTAGCAGGAGGGGCTGCGTCCGGCCCGCGGGGTCCCGGTCTCGCGGCACGGGGGCCAGAGGTGAAAGCGAGGAGATTTATCTCGGCGTTAGACACTTGCGGACTGGCTACAGTCCCCTCCCCCCTCCCCCCTATCCCGTCCCCCGCAGACACTTGCTTTGCAGGATGAGAATAACTAAGAAATAAGGGGCAAGAGGCTAGGGGACTCCAGGCAGGGCGGGCAAGGCACTTTTAGCCCCTACTTCTGCAAATTACTCTCTCGTCTGCACAGCCAGCACTGACATTTCCCCCGGACCAGAGGCATCAAAAGCTCCGTCCTGTTATCAAAGCAGGTGGACACAGCCTTAGATCCAGGTTAAGGCGACAGGTATCTGCCCTCACTTACAGCCAAGATAACTTTCTGAAAGTCAGTAGCAGCCTCCGAGTGCAACTAAAATAATCACAATTGCAAAGGTTTTTGTGACCAGAATAGAACAGTTTACTGGTGGTGTTTATGGATGTTTCCCAACAAGCCACCAAACCTGCACCTAGTTTAACACCTTGTCCCACGGAGTCCATAGTCTGGGGTATTTATCATTGTTATTTTTAGCCTATGTTATTATTTATATCTATTTATTTCTCAGGAGAAGGATGGGGACTGATTCACAATACAGCCTGCAGTTGCAGCCCGTGCAAGTCCTTTCGACTTGTCCTTCCTGGTTATGGCAGGGAAGCCATCCCTGGGAACTAGAGATGAGGTGCTGGCAAATTAAAAAGTAGCACCTTGCCCAGGGACTTGGGGATGCCGTTTCTTTCTGAAAATCAGACCCCAAAAATTTCCTACCTAGTCGATATTCCAAAAGCAGAAAGTAAACCGATTCGTGACACATGAATTGTAAAAGTTCACTTCACCTCCCTCCCCCCCGCCCCCTTTTCTTTTTCTTTCTTTTTTTGTTATTTTTAGATGCTTTTTGGGGGAGGCAGGAGAAACAAAACACGGTAAACATGAAAAAAGGCTGTAAGTCTGGAGGACTGTAACTTCAGAGGATGGGGTTTGAAGCAGGCAAACTCTGGCTACCTTTGGCCATCTGGCTGGTTTAAGCTTTTGCCCCCATGCTGTATGATTTTAGCTTAAAATCTCTTCCGTTGCAGTGCCGCTTTTATTGAATTCATCAAAAGCAAACTTTCCCCGAGTTTTTTTTTTTTTTTTTAAGGAGGGCTAAAATAATAAGTCGACCACTGTGACATTCTCTGGGCTTAGGCCATTTTTCATAACGCAGCTGATACGCTTTTGTGCAGCTAAGGCGACCAAACAGATGAATAACGAGAAAAGTCTCTCGAAAACTAAAGCTTCCAGTTTTTCCCATCTTTAAAAAGTTAAGTAAAATGAGAGGTGAATGTGAAAAAAGCACCAACCTTCCCAAATCCGAACCCCAAACCCCACCACGCCAAAGATCAGGGCAATACTTTTATACCTCTGAATGGTAACGATGCCTTTTAAACAACTTACACACACACACACACACACACGCATCCGCGCGCACACACACACACACACACACACACACTCACACAAAACTTTAAAGCTTGTGAAACTGCCCAGGTGGTGTTTATAGGACTGTAGCCAGTGAGTTGTAAAGAAATCCGAGACATTTGAAGGAGATTAGACTATTTAGAAATAAATTATAAAACTTTTGTTTTGTTTTGTTTTGTTTTAAATATATTTATTACTGTTTCACTGTATCCACCGTATTTAATGCAGGGTTTGAAGGACCAAATTGTCTGCAGCACTAAAGAAGAGTCCCACAAATTGTGATGGTTTGGCAGGCCGGGGTAAGTTTATTTTTTTAAAAAACCCCACCCCCCCCCCCAAAAAAAAACCCCCAAATTCTCCCCCCCCCCCCTCCTCCCCCCGCCCCATTAATGCTTGTATGTTTGTGTCGAAAATCCGTGCGGCAAGGAAAAGATGCTTTTGTGATTTTAATGTCATTTTAGCCATAAAACTGTTTGGTGCTTAGAATCACGTATCTGACGTGGTTGATGTTCTTCCTGGAATTTTGTAAAGAAAAAAAAACAAACCAAAAACCAAAGTCATCCCGCTTCTCCCAGAAGCAGTGGCAGGCAGCAGCCAGACCCCACGGTGCGGGACTGAGAGGCGACTGCCTCTATATAGCACAAGGCAACAAGTAAGAATTTCACAAGCTTTTGCCCGGGTTCAAAAGAATCAGTTTTATTTGGAGGTTTGCTGGCTTTTGGTTTGTGGGTGGTTTTTGTTTGTTTGTTTGTTTGTTTGTTTGTTTATTTGTTTGCCTGGCTTTTATTTATTTATTTATTTATTTGAATTCTACTGCCATGTATGTCCGTATTTATTTATTTGGCACGTGCAACTCCCAAACCTCAGTGCTTTAAGACCACAACAGTGAATCCCAGGTTTATTATGAAAACTACTGTACATACACCCGGGATGGAAGCACAGCTATTGGTTCAGACAAAATGACTATTGATTCAAAGTGCGAGCCCTCTAGGCTGAACCCAGAAGGAAGGAATAGGTCGCCGAGTTGTTGTTGGTTGTTGGTTTGGTTTTTTTAACCCTCTTCTATCTTCTTTTTTTTTTTTCGTTCCTTTATTTTTTTTTCTTTCTTTTTTCCCCCCATCCTTTCTTTCTTTCTTTCTTTCTTTTTTTTTTTTTTTTCCCCCCTTCCCGTTCTTCCCTTCAAAGAGAAAGAGACTTCTAAGCTGCAAATGTGACAGCCACCACCCAGTCCTTTCATTCTTTGGATTTTTATTTTTTTGGATGGTAGGAAGTATTTCCCTAAGAGACATAATAAGGCTTGCTTGGAATATTCTGCAAGCAGATCACCCTCAGAGATAAATTCTAGCCTTTCCTATTCAAAACATGAATTTAGTTTATTGCGACGACGTGGGGAAGAATGAGGATAATAAAGTAACTCGAGTCCTCCTCCCCCCCTCCTCCCCAAGCACTTTCCAATGAGGACTCAAACTACACTTTCCTGCCACTGGTCTCTTTTCTCATCCAATTTCTCCGGAGGTGCTCAGCGCACTGAGCCGACCGGCGATGGGCAGCGCAGCTTCATTTGTTCAGGGAATGGGGAGGGAGAGGAGGAATATGCATGGAAATAAATAAATAAATGAATAAATAAATAAATAAATAAATGTATGTAAAGGAAAAGTTTAAAAAAAAAAAAAAAAGAGGTGGGGGTGAAGCGGAGGAGGGGGGAACAGAACAGTACGAAAAAAGCACCGGGTTATTGGCAGGCTCTTGTTAGCAAAGAGAGGTGATGGTGCAGGAGCTGCACCCCCGGGCACCCTCGGAGCCTCCAGCCTTTCCACCCGGGAGCTGTCTGGAAGCGATCACAGACGGCTCACAGCTAATAATGCCCTTCGCAGAGGTTTGGTCTGCGGTGCTAGCAGAAAATGCAACTTTTGCCCCATTGGTTAGCTAGGTGAATTAGCACACACTGCAACTGAACAGTACTTGACCTTTGCCTTTATGTTTGCTCAAATGTTTGCCTAAAACACAATCACCCTTGACAAGAGAGCATGCTACCGTGTGACACTGCCTATTCAATAGATAGATGTTCCCTGCCACACACAACCCAGTTCAGCATTTTAAATAGCTTAGGTATTTGTAAAAGCCGTATAAATTAATGTCTGATGATTGCTAGTTGCTGGTTAAAGAGCCGACCGTTTAACATGTGGAGTAAGAGTCAGCTTAAAATAGCCCAAACCAGACCAAACCAAACAACTGGACAAACTAGGACATAAGGTCAGAAAAGCGATCTTGTGGCCATAGCAATCAACAGATTCTTATTGCGCCCCGTTCACAGTGTGGCTTGTCAAGCTGCACTAGCAGATTAAGTTTGGGACAGGCTGTAGAAGAGGTTAAACTCGGGCACTGTCCAGCGACTGCTGTAGGCAGAGAATGTGTGGGGTGAGATGTGCACCTGAGAAATTCGTAGGTAACACAGGCGAAAGGATAGAGGCCAGCAGGTTACCCTGACATTAATTTGTCATATCCTTCGTCACACGAACCTCTTTTGCAGAAAGTGGGAAAACGTCGTGAAAGTGTAGGAAAAAAAAAAAAAAAAGAAAGGAAAGAAAGAAAGAAAAGAAAGAAAAAAAGAGAAAAAAGTTGCCATTTGGCGGGCGCGTTTTGTACGATAATTCGATCACTGAAGTCTGGAGTCCTAAGTATTCCCTCAAAGCCTGCAAGAAGCAGAGCCGTAGAAGGGCTGGAGCCAGCCTCAGGCTGGGCGGCACTCGTTGGGGCGACTGGGCGGGCACGGCGGCGGCCGGGGCTCCGCGCTCCTCGGCGGAGGTGGCGGCGGGACGGGACGGGCAGCGGCGGGAGAGAAACGAAGCAGAAAACAGTCACCCTTCACATTTATCAGACAGGGCATCATTCATTAATAAAATGACACCTGGCATGTGGCTTTTGTTTGAAAGGCTACTTTATTATTTGGAAGCTTGTGATAAAGCTGTTCTCTGGAACAGAATATTTATACCAACTGATGTTTATAATGTAAGCGGATATCTGCACATCTTGCCAGTACTTCCAGTCGGTAAAATACTTCGCAGCCTAACAGGAAAAGTGCAAGTGATATTGCAAACGATGGCTCTGCTTTGATTTACCTTTACTGTCTTCATCTGGAGATTATTTTTTTTTTTTTGATGACCAATATTTTACTGCCTTTCAATTCTGAGAAACACAACTTCCCCTCCATCTCTCCCTCTCTGTTTTATTTTCCAGGCATGATTTAATCAGGAGCATTTTGAAAAAGTTAATTCATATTTATACGAACATCCTGCTTTAGATCTGACTTTAACTTGGCATTAAAACCAAACAGGCAGAAGCCAGAAATGTAGCTTAGACAAAACGGTTGTACAAGAGTGGGACTGCAACGCATTCAGTGAAATATTCAGCTGTTACTCGTTGGATTATGGAGAATTCATTTCTATAAAACACTTAGCATTTTTTAGCCAACAATTATATTATCTCGTTTACAACGGTCTAGTAAATGATGTTTAGAAAAATAGCAATTGGACTTCACAAATAAGATATTTGCAAATGAGAGGAATCTAAATCTAATTTATTTAGAGCCTGGCTGTCCCCCGATGAGTTTATTTTGGATCACACAGACCTGTGTAAGATACGTGCCCAGCTCTGCCCACCCACGCTCCTGTCAGGAGCTGCCACGGCTCCGCGCCCACCCGGGGCTGATGCTCAAGTCAAATTCACTGCAAAGGTCAGAGCCCCGAGGAACGCCTGTCCCCTGGCACCACACCGCCTGTCTGTCTAGGGCGAGCAGCCCTAGCTTTGGCACTTCTCGGCTCTGCTTTGCTCTGCTTTTTGTCAGAGTCAAACTTGACCTGGTGAAAACAACCTTCCCTATAGGCTGAAATGATATCTTGGATTATTTGCTTCTGTGTGGCTGGGTTTTGATGTGGACACATGTTCACTTAGGCTTATAGGTCACTAGTGACCTAGAATAACATAGCACGTACCCCTAGAGGCAAAACAACTGAAGTGAACTTTAAGGCCAGATGATATTCGAAGAGAAGTTGTGTGGAAACCGCCGGAGCTCGTTTCATCCAGAGAGAGCAGGGATGAGACCCGCGGGGACGGGTGGTGCGGGGCTTCACGCACGCACAGCTGCACATGCCAGGCACCGCCTCGGCTTGTTGTGAAGGAACTCGTTGGAAAACTTCACCTGGAAGAAACGGGAATTGAGGAATCCCTCGAGTTAAATGGGCTTCGACACGAGGAGAGATTTTAGGAGTGTTCTCCCTAATTTTGCTGGGGGTTAGAGTCTGTTGGAAGGAGGAATCATCGATTATAGGAAAAACATGATTCTGTATATGGAGTGTCAATAAGGATTTCAACCCATATCTATCGGCTAAAACCAGAACAATCTTTATATCAGAAATGTATATTTTTATTCCTTTAGGTATAGAAAAGCAATCTTACCTTTCCCCCTCCAACCCCAAAATCAAGAAAAAAATGTAAACATTACAAAAGTCGTTATGAAATAATATCTTGATGTGTTCCCGAAATGATTGTTGTTTTCTGTTAATTTTGGCTGGGAACGCTCTTTGAGGTTTATTAGATATCATTATTTCCTGTGAAAAAAAATAATTCTCTGGGTATCTCGAGAAGTTCTTTTTCTGTCAGTCCCATTCTGGTCAGAATGCCCAGTAAAGCGCTCTTCCAGAGGCAGAGGGCACAGCTCAGCATCATCAGGAATACCCACATGGCTTGCTTCACCTTTATATCTTTAATTTTAAAATAATGAGTTTTACTGGCAGGAAGATCAAGGATGCGTCTCTCTCCTGTATTTGCTATTCTGTGCAGGTATCTCTAATTAGAATAGGACACCCAGCACAATAAGCAACTATTGTATGAGGGTTTGAAGCACAACTGTTCCTCTTTGGTTCAGAATCGCTGCCTACAGTTATTCTCCGATTTCCGATGCTTGTTATGTATACAATCGAGCCTATAATTACCTGCTGATTTCTTTGTAGTAGTTAAAGGGAGTTTGTACTGTTTGGGCAATATTGTCCAGTCGTTATGTCTCCAGAAGCTGTCATGAAAGCTTGAATATGCATTGTACAATCTGCAAGTAATCAATGAAATTTACGATCTCGACCCCCTCTTTACACACATTTCCTGTCCACAGAAGAAAAACTGAGTTGTGAAGGTGTCTAGGTCGCCTTCACAGCACCTCTTACACAGCAGCTTTGGAAGGAAAATGAATGCCTAGCTCTGTGGCTGCCTAAGGGAAGGAGAGCCGGGTGTCAGTTTCGCGCAGGGCAGAACCCCGCGAGCGGCGTGGCTGGTGATAGCCTGGGGGAGCCTCCGATCCCAGGGCGCACCGAGGGGCTGCCCCCTCCCCGGCAGCGGAGGGACCTTCCTGCGGATGCTACTCTGCCTGGGGCCAAGCGCTGCCCCCGTCGCCTCCGTTCTCCGCGCGTTTGCTAATAGCGGAGGGAAAGGGCCAGGCGCTGAGCAGCAGTGGCGCGGGGCTGGATGAACTGCACGGCATCCCCGTGTCCACTTCTCACCCGGGCTGCGCCGCTAAGAGACAGGCATCTGGGCGATGTCTCCAGCCAGGCTATGCTCGAGGCTGCTGCTGGCTCTGCGTGCCAGTTCCTGCTCACCAGCTAGGGCTGTAGCCATGTCCCTGCCCCCACCCGCTCGCCTTGCGCCCTCCTTCCGCCTGCGCTTTCCAGGGGCATCCAGGGCTAGCTGGGCACATGAGGGTCACCTGGAGGAGGGCAGACACAGCTAGGTGTGTTTTCACCGTACCGCCCCTGAAGCTGCCCAGAGTTGTATCTGTGTGTCAGGGAGAGAGCAGGCTGCTTCCAGGCATCTCACTGCTCTTCTGAACACCAACCCGCTGCGGCTTTCTTCAGTCGCTGTTATTAAAACAACATTTAGAGAGTGTGCATAATTGTACAGTTAAAAAGCACGGCTGATGCTTCTCAGCCCAGAAGGTTGGATCAGAGCAGCAGCTCTCCATCTTAAAAGATGGGAGAGGAGGGGAGAGAGAAGGGCCTGAAGTTTGACTAAGTCTCTCTTAGAAAAAAAAGGGAAAAAAAAAAAAGAGAGAGAGAGAGAAGTGGACTTGCAGGCTAACACAATGGTGAATACGCCTTGACTGAACAATTAATCTTGTGAAGAGAATGTGACCAGATAGGGTGGGAAGCTAGTTCCCCGGGGAAATTGGGGTAGGGAGTGGTGGAACAGGAGGAGGAGGAGGGAAGAGGGATTGATCTTGGGCCCCAGGGTCACTACATCTTCTCTCAGTGGTTATCATTCAGACAGGTAAAATACGGCCCTCCCTCTGTCACTTCCCCTTCTCTCCAAGACTTCAGATACTGCCTGCAAGTGAATGCTGTGGTCCCCAAGTTTTCCCAGTGCCATGCAAACCCCCTGCCTCAGTAATGGTTTTTATCTATAGTCCCTAGGCACAGACCTTGAGGAATGGGGATATCTCAGGCGATGAAGGGTCAGCTCCTGTGCATGGAACCAAGGCTGTCTGTGAGTCTGGCATAAACCCGGGGTCCAGACATACTATGCAGGTCACAGGCAATTGCTAGGATACACTTGTAAGAGTGAGGTGCTGTCAGACAGATGCAGCAAGTACTGGATGGGGCACCCAGAGCATCCCAATTGTGATCTGTGGCCAGGCCCAAAACTACCACAGCACACCATTGTTAAAATAACATTTAGAGAGTTCCCTAACACTCTCTTGTGCTCACCCAGATGTGTCTTGTTCTGGAAAATGGCTATTGCTCCTGTTTCATGTACGTCTGACATAAACACAGGAGCAAGTGCCTTGAGATCCATGAACTGGTCTCACTTCAATGTTTGCCCACCACCCTTCAGCGACGACCACCTCTGCCTCCATTTGCAGCCCATGGCAAGTGTCCCCCAACAGAGCAAACTGAGACAGGAGGTCAGATGCACTTGTCTAAATTAATTGACTTCAACTAGGGATTCTTAAACTAGTGATTTTCTTTAAAAAAATAAGAAAAGGCAGCCAGAGACAGAACAAGCTCTCACCAAGGACATCTGAGTTTCTTTAATAAACCTTTCTCTAGTTTCCACTCTGTCCCAAACCTACTGTATTGTCTTGCACACAAATGGACTCCTTCAAAGTAGGAAACCAATCTGTGATGGAGTTAATCACCAAATCGTGTGGGAACATGCTTTATCCAGGGCACCAAAGCCAGCGTAACCGATACAGCACAGACCAGTCATTTCTCTTGTTTCTTTTGCTGGCATTTTAATGAAAAGGAAGTAACTGTAATGCAATCCTTTTGGAGAAATCAACAGTTCTCACTGTTCGGAGCAAGGCAAGGAACCGAGCTGAGCTCGAGTGATTAGAGGTAATTCCAGGAGGGTTATGTGTGTAGTGTCACATGTGAACCCAACCTGCCACTTGTCCTCATGGAAAGAACCAGAACTAGACCCAGTTTTCTATCAAGGATCATTTATAGACTGTCCTACACATGCATGTCCGTAGACACTTGCAAACAAAGAAGTCAAACACACACTTGTATATTTTCACGGACAGTGCAGTTTCTTTGCTGGCACATAAAGCAAAATTTTGAGCACCTTGGGGGCTCATGCTATCCAGATTGATCTGATTTATACAAAAAAGGTGTTAGTCTTGCATTCATTCCTCTGATGTTTACTCAAAATCATGACTAGGAAACCAGCACCATTTTGCATCATGCAGTAAAATATACTGTGATGGGCATGCTGTTATTTGCAGTCATATTTGTTATTAGCATCAACATTAATTAGTATGATCCTATCTCAGCCTTGGACAAGGGTCAGTGCTGCTACAGTGGTGGCCTGGGCCCAGCAGGTGGCAAGGCCCCAGCCTCCAGAAGAGCTCTCAAGGCCAAGGCTGGGGAAAACCTGGGCTGGGCAGCACCTGTCCTTATTCCTGGCAATTTTTGGGAGGAGGAGGGGAAAGGAAGGGGGGGCCGTTGGCACACGCCATGCCTGGGGTCACCAAGACTGGAGATAGCCCAACAGACGAATGAACTACCCTACTTCCCTGCCCCTGCAATCCTCAGGCACAAAAGTAGAACCAAATTATAAAAGCCTGTTCTGTGAATCAACAACAACAAAAAAAAGCCCCCTATTCTCCCCTGACTTTGTTCTTTTGATTTTTTATAGATCAAAGGCAGGATAGAGAAAAAAAAATTGGCAGGCGAAGATAGACATTGTTCTAGTGACAAGACGAGGGTCCCGAAAGCAGAATGCTTGCTCCATCGGAAGTGGCTGCATGGCAAAGGGAGAAACCTCACTTTTCAAGCCCCTTTGCGAGGCATTGTCTTTGGGGCTGGCGCTGCTGCCATACAGTAGGGTCCCCATGGCAACGCAACCTGCTGCTGCTGCTGCTGCCCCTCTTCCAGAGTTGAAGGCACTGAAAGGCAGCTGAAGTGACTGGGCTTAAAGAGCAACAGAATAAACAATATTTTGATTCATTGGGAGAAGAGAGAGAGGCTCCCGCCCCCCCACCTCCGCCCCCCGACCCATGAATGCTGGCATTGTCCATGCTTTTCTGAATCTGATTTACCATATCATAACCCCTAGGAAGAAGAAAACATCAATATCCCGAAGGAATGGAGATGTTTCTATGGAAAACCTAGGAATTTTAGTCCATAACAGATCTGGTGTAAAAATCAAAGAGATCAAAGGAGGCGCTCCCAGGAGTATAGATGCGTTTCTGAATTAAAGATGGACGATGCAGACTACAAAGTACTTTTTTTCCACCCTTCTTTATTCAGGCCTCTGTTTCCATTTCAAGGGAGGCGCTGTCCCAACATCATATCTGAGCCCAGACAGTCATTGTGAACAATGCTTGCAAAGCGGGAGAAACGCCAAAGAAAGCAAATCATAACAACCATCGGGCCTCGCAGGATTGTTTCCATTACAAACCTGAGTGAGACAATTAATTATGAAATCGGTAAAAAAAAAAGAAAAAAAAAAAAAAGACGTGGAGAGGGAGAAAATCAAGCGAAGCGATTAATACAGACGGTAAAAGCTGCGGGGAGTGGTGCTCGGGGCTCGGTGATCTGGGGAGACAGGTTGGCTGATCACTGCTATCCCCTGAATCCCAACCCGGCGGAAATCCCGCCGGGTTCTCAGCACCTCCCTACCGGCCCCGCCAGTGCGGGGGTCGTCCTGGAAGTAGGGTTTCGGTGCGGGGTGGAGGAGGAGCGGATTAGTCCCGAACCCTGCGGCTCTACCTGCTGCGAGCAGGGAGACTGCTCGCGCAGGCGGCGAGGCCGAGGCGGATCAGTGGGCCATGAGCACCCGCTCAGCCCGGCGCTTCCGGGCACGATTTTGCGCTCCTGATCCATGGTCAGTGCCGAGAATAGTGTCGGGTCTTCCTGGGCTGGCTTCAGTCCACCGAGTGTCATTTAAAACACGATGGGAATGGTCAGCTCGCCTGCCTGCCAGCAGCCGCTCCATCACGCGTGGCCCAGATCCTCTGAGCCAGCCGGAGCGAGCCTGGCCACACGGCTCTCGCCTCGGGGTGCAGGCTACCCCTGCGTCCTCATGTTCCTTCAGAGCCATCCCCTCGAGAAGGTGAAGCCTTCCCTATGCAGACTTCGCTGGGCGTTTTCCCCAGAGACTGGGAATCGTGGGGATAGAAACCCGTTGTTTAGAGCCCAAGAAGATGAATATTACAGGAGTCAATTAAGTTGTTTGCAAACACATGTAGGGGAAAAAAAAAAACCAAAAAAGGCACTGGGACTAATGTTATGAAGAAAGCCAATTAAAATGGTTTGATAAGCATATGTATTAGCAACAAGTGTAGCACAGAGGTCAGAAACAGCACTAAGTAAACAGAGTTGACAGAAGAGTGAATCTTTTGTGGCGGGTGCGCAGCTGTCCGGCCTCCCTTTGTCCGGGCTGAGGCTGGGTGCACGCTCCCTGCTGCCCTCTCCCCAACTCAATGCACAAAAACAGATTGGGATGTTCTGCATGCATAGACAACATTGCAACTCCAGTCCTCCCTTTTCTGTTCCTTCTTTAGCAGACAGGGCTCTCCAGACATTTTTTCCTGACAGTAACAAAGCGGGGCTGTAAAACAGTTCAGAATAGGAGAGGAGAAAGAAGAGAAAGGAGTCCCCGAGGGGGAAAAAACCGCCATGACATGGGACAAAAGAATAGGAAGTTGAAAATAGAAATAAAACTGAAAGCACGAATTATCTTGTTAAACAGAGGTGCTTTTTGTCCAGAGTAGTCTTTGTGAGTTTTTAAAGTATCACGACGTGGAACAAGTATGTAAGTCCCCACACATACTTCAGTCAAAGATTCATGAGCTTCCGAAAGCCTTGATGGCTTATTTATATATCAGCAAATTCGGCAGCTTAACTACGTTTTAAAAACAGACCTAGGGTTAGTCAGAGTCACACGGACATGGCTTAAAGCGTTCAGGGTGGGCAGGGAGATTCCTCTTAGGCCAGAGAAAGGAAATGAAAAGTCCAAGAAGCAACGAGCCGGTTTCTTTTCATTTGAAGTCTGGAGAATAAACACGGGCCGGGCTGTTTTCTGCCGGCTCGGCCCTCTCTGCACACACTGGCACTGGGTATGAGTGCTTCGGGATGGGGCCAGGAACAGAGAAAAACTTCCTGGGAGGTGACGTGAGGTGTCAGGCGAGCTAGGGCCTCGGGGCTGTCACACAGGTACTTCCCTCCCTTGGAGAAATCAGGTACTGTCATGTGAAAAGCCACCACTTTGTCACGCCACCTCTTTCCGAGGACAGGGTACAGATTTAGGGAGTGATACGGCACTTCTTTACTCAGGCAAAGCCCTGGCACTGCCACTTTGAAGTCGGCTTTAGTTCTGCACGTGTCTTTCTTCGTTTAATGTCATTGGAGAAAAAAATAGAGATAAAAAGAGGGGAAATCAAAGTCAAGCAGGGAGCAGCAACAAACCCCCAAGTCACATCCTCTGTAATTCAGATCATTCCCTACATCCAATACTGAGCCTTGCTCTCCTTTCCCGGGAAACCTTGGAGCACAACTTTTGTTGAACCGGAGCTGACAGGGAAATCTCGTCAGAGACAATATAACCCGGTTCTCAGGGACAGCACATGTTGCTCAACGTTGCCCGCAATACTCTCAGAGTAACTATGCAAAAAGTGGCTTTTTCAGTCCCCTGAGAAATTGATAGCTCTTGCACGCTTTTGATCCTGGACTCTGGTTTAGTCAAGTTTCAGTTTGGAAAAGACAAATGCTAAAGCCTACATTTTATGGCTTCAGGATTTGAATATGAATCTTCAGTCTGGGCACAAGAACACACCAACCCACTGCAAATCAGAGGGGGAAAATCATTATAGCCTGTCACTGGAGTTGTGGTTCTGTCTTTGAAGCAGGGTCCAAGTGAAAAATTTCCTGATGAATCGAAGTCGTTAAATTTTAGTGAGGATGAGTTATGACTTAGCTTCCAAACCAGTGCAAATGTTTAATAAAAATCATATAATCTGTGGCCTTTTAGAATTGTCTTGTTTCAACAGCGAAAATTAAATCTGGGGCATCTCACCCATTTCGAAATGTCATCTTCCCAGTAAACTCCATTTATTAGCATTATCAATTCTTCTTTTCAAGTCTGTCATTCTCGTGATTTCAGAAGACTCTTTTTATCTTAGAGCAAAGATTTCCCCATCGGAACAAGCTGACTCGAGTTACACTGCTGCGTGATTTCGGAAGCGTGGACGAACGGCTCCGGGAGTACGTGTACCTCGCACCCGAGGTCACGCCGCTGGCCCGGCCCCGCCGGTGCCGTTGCGGGACCTCCGCTCTGCGCCGGTGCGAGCGGCGGACGCGGCTGCTCCCGCGGGTTCTGCCCGGCTGGCGGCGTGTCGGGGGCGTGTCGGGACCGTCTTGGCGTGTGCGCTGGGTCAGCTTCCACCGAGAGCTCGCCTCGCACCGCCAGACGCGGCCGGCCGCCCCGGGGCTCGGCACCTTCCAGGTCTCCTTACCAGCTCTCCGCTTCCCGCCCAGAGAGCGCTGGGGTGGTTTGCACATTCGACATGCAATTCTGTGTCTAAATTAATGCCAGTGTCTAAATTTATATTGGTGTTTTGCAGATTCTATAACCATTAAGGTATCGAACTAATTAAGTTCTGTGGCTTTCTTTAAGTCAAATGCTATCGCTTTATTCCCATAGATAGGAGGCGGGTCAGCTCACTGGGGCACATCCATGAGATACTTTCCAGAAGTTTATCCGTAGATCAGAACACGTTCTGAACTCTGCTTCTTATCCATGAAGTCTGCAAGCTTTGGAGAATACTGTATAAATAGAAAGGACAAGCCCGTAGCTGCAGCAAGCAGGTCCCAGACCTCCTAACCTGATAACCTGGTCATTTGGAGGAGTATTTGGATTCTTTTTTTCCTGAGTGTTTTTTTTTCGAGAAGCACTTTCCTGTTACCTTCGCCTCATCACAGCTAGGTAAAATCAACAGGCAAGGTATAAATGACAAATGTTTTAATCGGAGAAGAATAACTGGGGATCTCTCACTCTCTTGCAAACAAAAATTATAAAGTTTCTAGAGCACAGGAAAGACCTGATGACCTTACGATTCACCCTGTACATTAAAACCGTGGTTGCACGGCTGCCTGCCTGAGACGAAAAAGCAATAGATTAAAGAGGAAATTGAAACAAGGACATTTCTGCTGAGACCGGGGTTGGTCTGGTGCATCTTTTGGATCAGATCAAGACGATTGGGTTTGATTTTGCTTGGCTGAGGAGAGAAAACCACATCACGGTGCGGCTCAGGGCTTCAGAAGTGACCAGCTGATGAGCCCTTCTCTCCACACCTGTGCGGTGCCTTAAGCTAATCAGAAAAGTCAGCTACACCTAAGCCCTACTCCTGGCTTTTGTGCCACACGCCAACAATGGAGAAGGAGGAGGCCTCTGACCGAGACCTCTTTGCTAAAAAAAGTGCACCCACTCTCCCGGCTTCCTGAGGACACGGGTGAATCCGATCTCTCTTCCATCCCCCAGCTTCAAAAGTTGTCTTTCCCCAGGGGTTTCATCCGGTCCTGGCAACTGCCGGCTCGTCCTGCACAGCAATCACGTCTGGCGCAGAGGGTCTCGCCACCAGGTTTGCTCCTCCGAGAGGAGCTGCGAAGGGTCTTTACAAGGGGAGAACAACCCAGCAAAGTCTGGCAGAGCTCTTTGGGGGAGAAGGCAGCACGTTAGAATACAGGCAACAGACAGAGGTACGGTTACTAGAGCTTCTGGGGACCACACGGAGAGGGGTGTCTTTCAGAGAAATCACAGGAGAAGGGAGAAACTTGCTGCGTAGACCCTTCAGTACTGGGTACCTGGGTGCAGCAGCGCCTGAACAGCGGGAATGAGCACGCAGGAACTTGGTCTTTATTTCTCCCGTGCTTAATTCCACCATTATCGTTACCATTGCACGTCGTCCCCGGTGTGTCCTCACTCAATTAATTAGAAAAAAAAAAAAAAGAACTGTACCAGAGGCCTTTGACAAGCTGAGCGCATCTCGATCTTGGCGTTAGGCACAATGCTTCGCCCACGGTACTTGTCCGGGCTGGGGCTGGCGCGGCCCGGCTGCCCCGGCAGAGCCTCCTACCTCCACCCCATTATTTCTACTGCGACACGAGTCAGGCCCCGCAGTACGACACAGTGGCCTGCGGGTCCAAGGCAGGAGGCTGGATAGTGTCCCGGTTCAGGGCGATTCTCCCGACACCTCGGGGAGCGGGAAAGCTTCCTGGCTTCACATGGACAGATCTACGGCCGGGACTCGGCCGAACTTGCCAAGACCCTCTGAGGAATGTAAATATTTCTGTCTTTCCTATGAGAAAACAAAACAAAAACTTGCCCGGGGTAAGTTCCGGTGCGAGAGGTTGAAAATCAAGTCCTGTCGCTCCCAGCAACCATATCCCCTTGATAAGGGACATCGGCGAGCCCTGATGGTAAAAGGAGGGGGGAACTTCATTGCTAAAGGTCACATTTCTAGTAGCAAAGTACTGTTAATATTTTAATTACGTTAAAAAAATAACTCGGTTAAAGGGTACAGTTTGTTAGAATAATGCGAGTGCATTTCAAAGAAATCAAATACCCAGAGTTAATCAATATTCAGGCACTCGAGGCTACAAAGCTAGGTGGAAACAAAGCCTTTTTCACCAGAGAAGCAGTAATGTGCGGCACCTGAAGTAAGTCACTGCTGGGGAGCTCTGTCAGACACTACTAATTAACCTACTTTTCAACTGAGTTGATGTCAACTTTTTATAAGCGAGGAGAGAGACGCGCTTTTCCTCGGATTTCATTCTCGCCCACCACGGTCTTTCCCCGCGCCGATAGCCCGCGGGGCGCTCCCGGCTCCTCCGCCGCGGATCTGCCGCTCAGCGAAGCTCCGGGCAGTCCCGGCGGGGCGGTACTCCCGCCCGCCGGCCCCAGCAATGAGACCTCCGTTCGGCAAGACTTTGTACTTCTAGTAGTTTGGGGAGCGTGCTAGCGCAGCACCAATTGTAGAGACGACTTTCCGCCCCCCCCCCCTTTTTTTTTTCCTCCCTTTCCTTCCCACGAGCGACCCTCTGCCTCCTTAAAGTTACAGAGCAGTGACTGTGCCGGGGGCAGCTCTTCTTCAGCCTTCTGACTTTTAGCAAAGTGGCTGTTCTCCACATGGGAAAGCAGCATTCTAGTGGGATGCAACACTAGTATGAGATGTAGTGTTGTTTGATTTACTTTAAGAAACTTCTCAGAGCAGGAAGACAGGGTGAAACTGTCCTCTATACAACAAAGAACCTTTCAGGGATTTAATTAGAAATAATGAAAATCTCCTAAATATTGCCACCTCCCAAAAAAAGAAAAAAAAAACCCCAACAAACCCAAACAAACCTCTTACATATACAGAAACAACCCAACCCCAACCAACAAACCACCTAGTCTTTCTCTCTACTACATTATTCCTAAAGCAGCAACAAAGAAAACAAAGCTGTACCTCACACCCTCTGAATTTATGTAGCCCTTTAATCAGGTACAGCCTGGTGCCAGTTTATACCACCTATGGGTCTGGCCTATGGCTCTATATATGAGAGCACCACTCTTCTTTTTTGAGTGTCCCTTCTAAGGAAGAGAGAAAGGCTAGGAGGTAACCAACTGGTAATGTAGTTCAGACCTGGGCTATAAATAAAGGAAAATTAGGAAATGGTAAGAAATCTGCAAGTTTGATCATAGTTCTAGGGCATGATTTGTGAGGAAAGATAGCACAAAAAATATGTAGTATAAAGAGAATGAAACTTAGAAGAACTTCTGAGTGTACAAGAAGTTATTGGTAAGGAAAATGATTGAACCTTTCATTTCTCTACAGTGGACAGCTGAAGAGAAATGGCAGTAAAAGGTTTGGGGCAAAGATTGATCAAGGTTGCCAGCTACAAGCGGAGCTGAGTACTGGAACTGACCTAGGGAGCTTTTGGAGTGTCTATCCATGGTGGAGATGCCAGAAGCCTTTAACAGGTATGATGTCAGAATGGGGATCTTGCCTTGAGGGAGAAGATTCATTTTTCAGCCTCTCTAGCTATATCCCATGTATTTTAAGTAAGAGAAGTCTCATGTTGGGCACTAAATAAAAAATAAACTCACAGAACTCAATCTTGTAGCATCAGTATACACAAAGATAAGAAGTTCAGACTGTGCTCTCAGTTACTCTGATATTGCTCCCAGCAATTGAGACTGGTTTGGAGGATAATAAAGGCAGACTTTAAGAGCAGCAGGAGTATTTTACATATTTAGTTACTTAAGGACAAGCCAAGTGAAGGGATAAACTTGGCCAAGGGGGAAGACTGTGTACTACAATTCCAACTCCTAGTTGGAATTGTGAGGTCTCCAATTTACGTGTGTGCCACTGAGATTGTTTTGGACTGTGCCCTGAGTTTCAGGGACATTCCTAACTGAAGAACCCCTTTTCACTGTGGATGTGACCACTTTCCCAGAACAAGTAAGGACCTAACTTTTGGAATCGGCATGAATGTTGATAGCAGCTCTGAATGTTGCTGTGAGCGTTTCAGTTTGAAATGTCCAAACCTCTTCTACTGACCAGACCGCACGTACAAATGCCGAAAATTTAACTGATTTTACACATGCATGTCTCTGAAATCAAACAAATAGCATTTGCTTAACTGAGAGCTCAGGATAGGTTGTTACTTTGGACCTTGGGTTCTCAATGTATTGCATGAAGTGTGCAAGGGGTGGTGAGAAATATGAGAATATTCCTAATGGAAAGCAGAATACAGTTCTGCAGTGCTGTTCCCCAGAATTTAGTTATCATCCAAGTGTTTCCCATGAACAAAAACATTCCATATATATCCACCTGGTAGGACTGGGTACAGCTTTAGAGCATAAAATGATTTTTTTTTTTCCTCATATAAACTTGAAAAAAAGAATCCTTTCTACTGGGAAACAAGCTGTTTGGTGAAGAACTCCTACTCTTTTCCTCTGCTTTGATTTAAGCTGCTTCCCCCCCCCCATTTACTAACTTACTTATGGAAGTGATTTGCGAACATATTGTATCTTTTAAAGTATGAGATATTGTGACATTTGTTCTTATGCAGAATCTTAAGTGAAGTCATTGTGGGGGTTCTGCTTAAACAGTGAAGGATGCTTTGTGTGTGCATTTGACAGGTTGGTGGGTACAGATTTTGCTGCAGCATTTCTCCTCCTACTTGTTGCACAATTGTACATTAACTTTTCACTTTTAGCTTAAAAGAAAGAAAGAGAACTTTGAGTCCAGCAGCCTAAACTCTGAGTGTGAACAACCCCATGTATTTTAACAGATTGCTAATTCAGAAGCAAAAAATATATTTGGAGCAATGATGTATACAATAAGTATCATATACATGACTCATCAGCATGTTGTTTCTTTTCATGTTTAGTTATACCAGGGTTTCAAGGTCTGTAATTCACCAGAAAACACCCCTATTATTTAACAAAATGCAATAGAATGTAGGGATTTCAAGCCCATTTGCTCCATGACAGTATGCAGGACACTAGCTACATGACAGAAAGGATAAACTTTATCTGCAATAATTTCATTTTGAAAAGTTTGCTCTGCATATGTTTAAAGACAAACACAAGCACATGAGCAGCGCAGCAATTACAATGCCAGACAGTCATTTGTATTGAATAGGTCGTTTAGAATGGAGTTCTGGCAAGTGTAAATGTCTTCTGTGCCACTTACAGCTTCTCTTGGGCACAATAAGAGTTGTGAAAATGTTTTCTACTTGATGTTTCTTGAACAAACATTTTCTTTGGAGAAATCAGAGATGTGTGTCTTTTACTTGTTTGCTCTCCCTGAGCACAAATGACAATATAATTATTGCATGCAAGGTAGTGGTGGTGTTGAGGGACTTTGAGAATATTTATGATTTTCTTTTATTTCTTTTTTTTCCCCCCCCCTTTATCTGGCTAAAATTTTGCAGAAATGTATTAATTGTCTATATAACTCATATATAAACCCTATACTTTGAAATTGCTGCTATTATGGAGGATGGATACTGACTGTATGAAATCTCATAGCTTTCTGTCTAGGAAAAAGTCTTTCATTCTGAATTTTGCTTGTACAGACAGCTAAAGGAAAGGTTTAATTTTTTTTTCCTTCTTTCTTTCATTTTTTTTTTTTCTGGTGGATAAGTATTCTGATGTGAAAATAAAGGGAAAATCTGGAGTGTTATTACTTGTGCAGAAAATGGCAAATTAAACCAGGATACAGGATGGTGCTTTGTGTAACTGGGAATAGTGTTGCTCAGCCTCTTTACTACTATCATAGATTAAATGTAATGAGATTATCTGAACATGTTCACCACTAACATTTAAAGAAATAAATTGTGGGAATCTGAAAAATATATGAGAGGGGAAACTTCCTTTCTTTGTTAGAGCTGCAAATTGTCGACAGCTGCAATTAGAGAGAAAGACTGGGCAAAAGCCTTGGCTACATAGATGGGATAACTGATGGTAGCTTGAAACTGAGCTCCTCAAACCTACTGTAATGGCAGTAATCATACCCAGAGGTTCTCATATCCTTAGAGTCATGAGTGAGCAGTGATGTATGTCCAGCCTATGGGGCAAATACTCTACTTGGCATTCCCTGGGCTCCTAGTCTGATTATCCAGAAAGAAAACATGGCTAATGTGTGCCATGATGAAACCAGTAGAGAGGAAAAGGCTCATGCATGTGCCTTGCCCTAGTATAATTGTGGCGAGGGTTCATGGCATAAGCTGCAAGCTGAAGCTTGGGTATCCTCCTGAGTTCCACAGGATGCAAGAAGTAACATGTTCTTTCCAGGCTTTTCTCATTCTTTTAAGGCTGATACTCAGTTTGGTAAGGAGCAGGTAACCCTTTTTGACAAATTGCTGTAAATCAGTACAGTTCAGAAGTTAGTGGTCAAGGATGAACAGCACTGGAGAGCACTATGGCAAAAAAGAAACAGCAGAATTCCTGGATCATATTCTTTAGACAGTTTTTTAAAGGGAAAAGATCCAGGAGTTACAGGAGTTCAGCAAAAAACCTTCTTGTTTTGATTATTATTATCTCAGGTCCATGCACACCACAGATGTAGCTGAAAGTAACTGCTGCAAATCCCAACAGAATTGCTGCAGAATGTTGTGGTGAGGTGCATTTGTATGGATGCTTGTGGGCTTTGAGCTGCTGTTGGCTTCTGTGCTGCATGAAGCTGAGATTTGGAAAAAAGTAGTAGCTGGTACATCTGGTTCCATTAAAGTGCTGGTGATGGCTGGTGCAAACAGCCTTGCTGACACCTGCACAGTTAATCTTGTCCCGCAAGGGCTGGTTGACTTTGGTTTCTAATCCACAGACTGAGACTGACTGTTCAAGTATTTATAATTTGGTTATGCATCTGCTGCCAGGCGAGGAGGGGAAAATGGCTGTCTGCTGCTGTGTCAGAAACAGGAGTCTGCTGATCACTTCCTTGAAGAGCATGCATTTAAGCAGCCATGGCACCAAATACAACGGCTTAATTTCCAAAACCCAGAGTTGTTAGTGATGTAATGCTTGGATGTTTGAATAACTTGTGGTGTTCTACATAGCTTATACTGCTAATTCTGTTCCCTTGCTGTTTAGGGCATAGGCACAAGGTCTCTTCTCAACAGCAAGGTCCTAAAAGCATTTCACTGGGAATTCCTTTTATGTACATTGGCTGTTCAATGAATTTTCACTTGACTTAATCTTGCCCTACATTCAGTACTTTTAGGGAGAGGGGCCATGCTCTTGTTTCTTAGGGAAAAAAATGTCTTTTTTCCTTTTTTTGCCCCCCATGTTAGTTTTTCTAAACCTTAAAGGTAACCTCCTGGTTACTGCGTTATCTTGCTTAGCATGCCCTGAGATCTGATTGCTTTACTCTGGTAAAAAGACTGTGGGTTTGATCTAGTTGTTTTTGCTTTGACTTGCACACACTTTTTTTCCTCCCCCCCAATGTTATTGACTGTATCATTCATCACATTAGATTAGATACCAGACTCCTTTATTATGAACACCAGCTATATATAGATAGGTAATGAGATAAATTTCCAGATCAAAGATTCCTGATATTCTCTAGGTCTCTAATTCCAGATCACTGTCACACTGGTGAACAACAAGGTCCTTGTCAGGCTTCAGATTTATGTGTATCAGAGAAAAAAAAAATTGAGCCTCTAGATATGATATGTCTGGCCTAATTCTCATATGGTCCAGTGAGCTGTGCAGTGTTCTGCTTGATTTACCTCAATGTAAACAGTGTCTGACCTCCTCTGCCATACTGTTCTGTCCCCCCCTGCTTCTTAGGTAAG
This sequence comes from Melanerpes formicivorus, assembly GCF_026170545.1. Classification (NCBI taxonomy): domain Eukaryota; kingdom Metazoa; phylum Chordata; class Aves; order Piciformes; family Picidae; genus Melanerpes; species Melanerpes formicivorus. The sequence continues at coordinate 19,628,724 of NW_027142364.1, read as the reverse complement.
GAAATCAGGAGAATTTTTGATCCTTGTTGTCAGAGCAGTGGCCTGGCTTCCCACAGCTTGTTTTATTTGAGGGACTCCCCACCCAACTCTCTTGTGTTCAGTTGGATACTCCTTTTTCCAGAGTGTGCTGTTTGTGTTCACCCTGCTGCACTGGCATTTCTCTGCGTGCCTTTAGTACGTCTGTGATGAATATCCTAAGATACACAGATAGCCTTTACCACAGCTTGCTTGAATTCTTCCTTCATTTTTAATAGATCACATAGATAGGATAAACAAACATTTGTTTTCATCTAAGTCATGGAGCGGAATGTCTCTTTTGGCCTTTTGGCTGTTTGTTGTTTTTATATGTGTAAAGTGTTTTGCAGAAATTCAGTAATGTGGGGAGGAAATACCTTTCAGATGTGTTTTTACCCAAAAAAAAAGAGAAAAGTTTCTCATTTTTCAATATTATGCATAGTTATGGTATTCAGATTTAATTACATACCGAATAAATATAACACAGACCCCAAACTGGTGAGATCAGCTTTCAATCACAGCAGGCTGTAAGCTCTAGTAATTAACCATACCTCCACAAACCATCCCCACTAATACATCCAGGGGAAAAAAAGAAGACAGCAGAGGAAAAAAAAGAAGAAATGAAAATTGCAAGGTTTTATAGCAAAGGGCTGAAGAGGGCCCTGATGTATACACATACACTGGTAAAGCATTTATTTTCCAAATTGAAGTGCCTGAAGCTGGAGATCTGTAAGTGAGAGCTGAGGTCTGTATTTAAGTCAGCATTTCCTTGAAATCAAGATGTATTGGAGAGTTCAATAGGAAGGATCTGTAGTGACTTGACTCCCTGTCTCTTCATCCCCCAAGCCCCTTGGAGAAGCACAGGAGATGAAAAGCTGTGGAGGTAGCTAGCAGTTGGTACATGCAAACTACCTTGTTGAGGAACTGACTCAAGGTAAGAAGGTCTGCATTGCCCTGACCTAGTGTGAGAGCAGACAGCACTGCTGTGAAGCCCAAGCCAAGAGACTGAGAGGAAATATGCACTGTTGTCTCCTATGTGGGATCACAGAATCATAGAATGGTTTAGGTTGGAAGGGACATCCAAAGGTCATCTAGTCCAAACCCCTCTGCACTCAGCAGGGGAATCCTCAACCAGATCAGGTTGTCCAGAGCCCTGTTGAGCCTCACCTTGAATACCTTCAGGGATGGGGCCCCAACCACCTCCCTAGGCAACCTGTTCCAGTGTTCCACTACCCTCATTGTAAAGAAGCTGTTCCTAACATCCAACCTAAATCTATTCTTCTCTAGTTTGAAGCCATTGCCCCTCATCCTTTCGCTGCAGGCCTTTGTAAACACTCTCTTCTCATCCTTCTTGTAGACTCCCTTCAGGTACTGGCAGGCTGCTATTAGGTCTCCCCAGAGTCTCCTCTTCTTCAGGCTGAACAAACCCATCTCCCTTATCCTGTAGCAGAGGTGCTCCAACCCCCTGATCATTTTCCTGGCCCTCCTCTGGACCGTCTCCATTAGGTCTATGTCCTTCCTACATTGAGGGCCTGTACCCAGTACTCCAGGTGAAGTCTCACCAGGGTAGAGTAAAATGGCAGAATCACCTCTCTGGATCCACAGGCAATGCATTTTTTGATGCTTCTCAGGTTGTTATTTGCCTTCTGGGATGCAAGTGCACACTGTCTGCTCATGTCCAGCTTCTCATCCATCAGCACCCCCAAGTTTTTTTCCACCGCACTGCTTTCTATCGCATCCTCCCCTGGTCTGTATTGATAGTGAGGTGCAGAATTTGTGCACTTCCTCTTGAACCTCATGAAGTTCACCTGGGCCCACCTCTTCAGCATGTCCAGGTCCAGGGATGCTAGAACTTGATATACAACATCACATTGTTTTCCAGTGGTGGTTAAAATTTTCCACTCTTTTGATGTATCACGTACAGCCTTTGAAAGTCCCCAGAGTGGAGTCCTATCAAAAGGGTTACAAAGCAAGGAGTCATTCTTCAGTTAAAACCAAACAATATTAAATAAATTCTAAATTAAACAATGACAATTGTGGTAAGATCACCTGTTTCATTCCAGTCAGGCCCTCAGAGATATTAAACACACTTACTTCACAGACTTAATTGCCTCAGGATGAGGCAATCCTGTATATCTTTTTTAGAACCATTAATAACCTACTTCACCTGATTGCAGCAAGTATTTTATTAGAGGATTTGTCAAATGATAAATGCAAGGACTTTATGCACAGATAAACAACAAAATTGACCAAATTTAGCCTCCACTTACAGCTAAAGCTCATTTTTATTTTAATCTTCCATTTAATTTGAAACTTAATAGCTTTTCAAAAATTAAACCTACGTGATTTTCCTACAACACTTATTTTGATTAAATTCAAATATGCTCATTTCTCCCATACTCAGTGCCTTGTTATCAAGCATTGTTGAATATGTGCAATTTTATATCCACTCTTATTTTTGACAAGACATGGAAAAAAGCAGATGTTCTTGAAAAACAATGAGAAACTAGTAATCCACAATTTATATTTGTTGATAAATACACCTATATTCGAGGATGAGTGTAGAGGGCTGCCCTTCAGAAGAAGTCAGGGCATGCACACAATAGAAATGTCTCTCTAGTTAGCAGGACTTCAGAAAAGAGTCTGTGAATTTTAAGGTCTCTCAGCAAAAACCTTAAAAAAATGCAATGATGCTACACAAAATGAAAGTACCATCCCAGTGGGATTCAGTGTTTCTAGCAGGCGATGTGCTTGGTGAGCAAGGGAACATTGCTGCTGCTGAATGGCATCCAGCCCTGGCTGGACATGCTGACAGAAAGCAGCAAACTGGTGGGACTCCAGAAGTAAGCAAAAGCAGGGACTTAGCAAGTGTCACCTACAATGAAAGGCTGTAACAATTTCCTTTCATTAATATTAAAAGGAATGGAATGAAAGGCTTCATTGATGTCTTGGGGCAGAGATGTTATAACAAAAGAAGGCCATCCACCATTTACAGCCATTATTAAAAATTGGCTGATATTTACATGAAGGAAAGCTTAGGCTGGATATTAAGGAACGATCTCTAGCTACTGGGTTGCTGAAAGGGGAACCAACCTATCAGGCTAGACTTAAAAATCTCCTTGATGGAAAGTTGAAAAAAGTAGTCAGATGTCTGTTATTTGGGGGCTGTTTCATGACAGATTATTCAACTCCTGCTCTGAGGCTGGCCTGGTCTCTTGCACTGCTCCTCAGCTTTCTGTTCATGTGGCTGCTAGGTCAGACAAACATTGGGGTGGTTTGACCTGGAGAGGAGGAGGCTCAGGGGAGACCTTATTGCTCTCTATAGCTACCCGAGAGGAGGTTGTACACAGGCGGGGATTGGTCTCTTCTCCCAGGCAACCAGCAACAGAGCAGGAGGACACAGTCTCAAGTTGTGCAAGGGGAAGTTTATACTCAAGTTGAGGAGAAAGTTCTTCACAGAAAGAGTAGTTAGCCATTGGAATGTACTGCCCAGTCAGGTGGTGGAGTCACCCTCCCTGGAGGTGTTCAAAAAAGGATTGGATGTGGCACTTGAAACCATGGTTTAGTTAGTCATGAGGTGTTAGGCATTAGGTTGGACTTGATGATCTCTGAGGTCTTTTCCGACCTTGTTGCTTCTGTGATATATGTAATGCAGTAAAATAGGGGAATCGTACCTGATGCCTAGTATGCAACACACTTTTCTGTCTGGAATTGAAGACATGAACTGTGAGTGATGTCTTTCTCCCCTACTTTGTATCATAGAATCCTAGAATGGCTTAGGTTGGATGGGACCTTAGAGATCATCCACTCCACTGTCCCCACCATGGACATCCCTCAACTAGACTTGGCTGCTCAAGGCCTCCTCCAACCTGGCCTTGAACGTCACAAGGGAGGAGTCATCCACAACCTCTCTGAATCCCACTACCCTCATACTGAAGAACTTTTTCCTAAGATCCAGAGTTGGTACATCTGCTGAACCTGCATTTAACAGAGTTTTTTTTAAATTATAAATTTACACTACTGTATTTTAATCTTCTTAAAATAAACGGAGCAAAAAGATAGCATGGCTTTGACATCACCTTTCTCACCCCTAAGTCTTTTCATCTGAAATACCACTGTGGTGTCTCATAGTGTCTGTAATTCACTGTCTCACATCACTATGCTTTTCATGATCAGCCTACATCCCTCATGGAGCTTGGCAGCCAGAAACTCTCTCTTCTGTCTCTGATCGGCAGCGTAGTGGGAAAAGTGCAAATTGGAAAGATGGGAATAGGAAAGAAAGCTTCAAGAAAGTACAGTGGTGACTTGTCTTAGTATTATTGTTTTGGTTTTCAGCTGAAATATGCATTCACTTAAAGTTTTAAAAGGTAGAAACATTCCTATGGCTCTTAAAATTGGTGCTCTGAAATATCTGCAAAACTCACAAACAACTTCTGTGCACACATTTGAATGGAAGAAGCCCGAGAAGAAACTATTAAAAAGAAAGGAATTTTCCACTACAGAAATAGAATTTCTTGATGAAATGTGACTTGCTCTGCCATTGTGTATTGGTGACTTTAAGAACATTGTAGGAGCCTTGTGAGGCTGCATATAGCATGGGGTTAGAACTGCATGATCTTTAAGGTTCCTTTCAATCCAAACCATTTTATGAATCTGTGAATAAGGACTAGTTGTAAAGCCTGTATTGGTGAAGGTTGAAGATCCCTCTTAATTTCTGATGAATTATTCTACAAGCAGAATGTCGTGTCTCAGCAGTACATTCTAGACATCTGCTTGCTCTTTGGCAGGGAAGACAGAGAGACAGGGACTCTTCAATCACAGGCTGTCTGAGGAGAGTGCATTGACAGTTCATCAGACAAACTTACCATTTTGACTGGCTGGCCAAAGGAGGAAGATGTTTTCACATACAAAGCGCCCTTCAGCCTGAAGCTTCTCAATTTCAGTTAGAAAACTAACCTCAGGTACCATCTTTCTTTTTCAAAGCCATCTTTATTGCACTAAAATGAGACAGGATATGTGAACTTACACTGTAAGGCAAACATGATGAAGAGGGGAACATCAGTCTTCAATAATATTAGCATATAATCAGTCACAAACTTAACAGCATTCATATTCCAGTGTTGAAAACCCAGTTGGTTCTTGTGCATGATAGTCCTTTGCTCATTAACAGAGGCATGCTGGGCACATCCTGCTCTGTCTTTTTTTGCCAACAGGATGGTTCTTTTATTTTTTCCAACAAATGTTCTTAATGTTGAAGGACATTCACTTCCCCAGGAGGTATCCTAACTGCTGCTAGACTTGGTCTCTCTTTTGGGTTCTTTTTTAACGTTCCAATAGTTGCTCATGTTGTTTTCTGAGTAGTGTCATATTTTCAGCAAAAGGGGTAGAGAATACCACAGTTCAGAGAGGGTCACAGGTAGTCTGTTTGCATGTCCTCTGCTTACCAGGCTTCCAACTCATCACCCCTTGGCAGGTAGGATTTGAACCTAATCTTTCTGGCTGTCATTTTTGAATGTCTTCTAGGATGTTACCTTATAAGAGCTTCAAATATACTCTCTCTTAGCTATGTGTTGAAGTCAAGCTGCTGCAGTCACTGTTGCAGAGGTCTCAAGCCTTGTTAACTTCTGCTCTGCAAATGCCAGTGTCAGCCTTTGTCACTGGGGAAGTAATACCTGGTTTCAGTATCTCCACTGGACTTAAGAATGGGAGTAGTGCTAGTGATTGCTTGTCATAGATGAAAATACAAAGAAGTTCTGTGCATGTTCAGACAGAGCATTCCAAGCATTGTTATTATTTTAAAGGAATGGGGAAAAAAATCTACAAGCTTGGAACACTTAATAGGAACTCTGCAGAGGTTTTTACAACTCTTGACTTCTGGATGTTTACATTCTGTTTAAAACTCTCAGTTGATTTGTGTTCTTTTTGGATCTGGGTCCAAATTACAAGCAATAAACTTATAATTTCACAGAAGTATACTCTGCAGAATGATTCTGTAAGTACAGAAAGTTCCATCTCAGTATGAGGAAAACTTTATTTCCTTTGAGAATGACGGAGCACCGGAACAAACTGCCCAGAGAGGCTGCAGAGTCTCCTTCTCTGGATGTGATCCTGTGCAATCTTTTTAGGTGAACCTGATTTAGCAGAGGGGTTTAACTAGGTGATCTCCAGAGGTTCCTTCCAACCCCTACCATTTTATGATTCTAATCTGTTAATGTCTGAGGATTTAGCTTTCTACTGAAACATTAGCTTTGATAGAAATATAGGTGCTTTCTTCTCTTAAGGAACTGAATAGTAAAGCTCCTTGAGAAGACCTCAAGAGGCAAGCCAATCCATGCTCCTTCCCCAGCTATAGCTAAAACCATGGTTTTGTGCTGGCATTGAATAATATACAGGAAATGGCTTGGGAATGAGGAATGAAGGAATGAAGTCTGGAGAATATTGATCTCCTAGTTTGGGATTCAGGAAGGAGAATGATTTGGATATGAAAGCTGCAGTTTCAATATCTATTTCTGTCTCTAAGGAAGCATATCTCTAAAAGCATCACTCCTACTTCTGCCACCTAAGTTTTGAAGGACATCCCAGTTGTAGTAACTGCTTAGCATCATTGATGATGGAAAACCTCTTGCTTATTGCTTTCTATGACTTCACATAGTGTTAATTCTTTTGGCTCTGCTAAATTCTGAGACCATTTTGCTGTAGCTTCAAGTTTAAATAATTTTAGTCATTGCCAGATGAAAGCCCCTCATCTTGATTGGGTACTTCAGCCTCTATTTGTAACTTAGCTGGTAAGTGAACTTCAATGGTGAGCTATTAGACAATGACTGGCTTATCCTCTCAGGTGTGAAGTATTTAATGAACTCTATATATGGGAAGCAGGGTAAATATGAATCTACTCATTCAGGCACATATCTCTTCAAAGAGATAGAGAACAGATTTTAATGGAGGAGAAGGCAGATTAAGAGAAGAAAAATCTTAATTTAGGACTTCCCTGTACGGAGAACAGAGACTTATTTTCTCCTGAGACTGTTTTTCACATCTGCTTGGCAGAAGAAGGATACTTTTATAATCACCACAACTATTTGCCCATTTACATCTATGCACTTAGTAGTTTTGCCATTGTGACATTAGACTAATTCAGTAGGACTTGGTGGAACAATTCCAAGCCATTGAAAGGTTAAGACAAGTTGCCCAATTTCTGCACAAGATCAGTTGTTATGAGCAGATGAGGTGAGTCTCTGTGTTCATCATTTTTTCAGGTGTTGTTTCTTGGCTCCTGAACCCAGAGCTTCATCTGAATTATTGCTTTTTCTCCTCAGTGTTGTGCTGAGAATAATGCCTGATGGTCTTAGTATAACCCAGTGTTTAAAACATGAATGTTAGCTCCTTTCAACTTCTTGACTGGCCAATACCATGCTCCATGTTCTAATTCAGCTTATTTAATCAGCACAATCTCATCCATTGCATATTAACTGTCTGTCTAGGATGTTGTTTTAAAATTGGATTAAATGACATATAGCAACATCTTTATAAAAGATAAAATACACATAAAATCACAAAGCACCATCTGTTAAAACACTTTCAAGTTTATTTACCATCTTACTGTAACATTCAAGAATGGAAGGGCTCAAGTGACATCAGTTGGTAGTTCGGAGTAACCCAAAGCAAATACTTTTCCACATGGTTCATAGTTAAGTTTTGAACATTTTTGTCACAGATGCTAAGATGCTAAGGATGCTAAGTTGTTGTATGAGTTTCATAGTTTCATAGTTTCATTCAGGGTTGGAAGGGACCACAAGGATCATCTAGTTCCAACCCCCCTGCCATGGGCAGGGACACCCCACACTACATCAGGCTGGCCAGAGCCTCATCCAGCCTGGTCTTAAACACCCCCAGGGATGGGGCCTCGACCACCTCCCTGGACAACACATTCCAGGGTTTCACCACTCTCATGGTGAAGAACCTCCTCCTAATATCTAGCCTGAATCTCCCCACCTCCAGCTTCATTCCATTCCCCCTAGTCCTATCACTGCCTGAGTTGAACAGCAGACTGGGAAATGTAATAGAATAAAACAATGTGGAGAGCTAGAAACAGCAGTTTCAGTGCTCAGCAAGTGGTTCAGGAAGTCTTGGTGCAACAAATGGCTGAAGTTGAGACTATTCTTGTTCAACTTCCAGCATGCTTGGCCTCTCTTCCCAGGCACACACTCTCAGCCATACTTCAGGTGATAAACTTACGTTTTGCCTGTAACAGCTATTCTTATCCCGAAGTAGGTCAGCTGGCCAGTCAGCCAAGAGAGAGTGAACATATTTGTTCACATAGGTGTATTGGCTTCATTACTAAAAAAAGATGGATCCTAACTTGGAGGTAATCCAAACCTTACTGAAGTAATTGACTCAAATGATCTGAGTTCTATTACAAGTTAGATTGAATTGTAATAGCAGAAGCGTAAAAAAAGTAAATGGTTTCTACTCCTGTATTAACTGATTATGGTTGTGACAAAGTGGCAGTTAGAGGGTAGAATAGACAGAGCCTGACTTACAATTTCATTAAAAATATTGTAGTATTCAAGTATATGTTTGTACTGACATCTGGAAACTTCAGTATCTGAAGCAAAAAGGAACAAAACAGAAACCACCTGGATTTCTATGTTCCATATGTAGAAGATGTAAATGCTCACAGGTTTGCCCTCCTTCCTGTTTTATTTGAATTTTTTTGGGGGTTATTTTTTTGTTCTCTTCCTGCTTAACTTGTTTGCTTCTGGAAAGCTTCCTAATTGCTTTATTGTTGAGTTTCTGTGTTTATAAACACAATGCTGTTATTCTGCAGATGTGTAGGGAAACCCTGACCTCTGCTGAAGCCTGAGGGAGGCTTACTGTTGATATGACTCCACTCTAGGACTTCAGAGCAGTAATCACCAGGTCTAGGAGTAGAATTTTTATAGTTATGTGAGGTAAAGACCAACCTAATACAATCTAAACTTCTGCATAGGTCAGAGTATGTGTTCCACTGAATTTTTATTGTTGAGTATTCCCCTTGTGCTCATCTGTGTAATGGACAATATTGCTTTGGGTTTGAATGCGAAATTCATCTGTGTCACACAATATTTGGCTCACTAGGCTTCGGCAGAGTTAGATGAAGGATGAATGCAGACTGTTGAATTGAAATAAATTCAGTTAATTGAAGTCAGTCAATAGGAGCCTTTTGTACATGTTTGAGAGAAAAATTTAGATGTTTTAAACTCTAATCTACCACAGAACAGTATCAAGTTCCCATAGAAACGAGTAATAAAATATAGCAGTGAAAAAATGTTGTTCATTTTGAGTAGCTCTACAATCTAGAATGTGAAAAGAAACTCATTTACATAATGTAAGGAGATACTTACAAAGCAGTCAGACTGAAAAATACCTAGAATTATAAGGGGCAGCAAATTAGAAAAAAAGCTTGTAAAGTGATACAGTGATAAAAGTAATTTCAAGCTGGAAAGGTATCTTTTTAGAAACCAAGGAGGTACCAATGCCTTTGTTATGTGAAATGGTGCCTGCAGTACTGCACTGAGTTCTGGAGCCCTCTGAGAGTAGAAAAACATCACCAGGGAGAACAAAATGGAGCAAACCTGGGGAATGCTCTGGAAGCTGGGGCAAAACTATGGACTGTGTAGCCAAACACTGTTGCTTTCACTCTTAAGAGGATGCTTAGAAATGTAAGAGTCAGATAAAGCCACCAGAACAATATGAATAGTCCAATGTTTACTATCATTTCTTTGCCTCCAGGTGGCTTATAAAGAAGTAGGAGACTTTGAACTAGATCTTCAGGTTCCACTATATATTACTATTGCCTATGAGAAATGCAATGTCAAAGTTGTCTGTGTATCTCAATATTCCATTTCTTCAGTTTTATCTCATTCTCATAATGATCTACACCTCTTGCCTCGTTGTTGAAGACATTGTAATGAGTCAGACAGTTGTACAGTTTTCTTCATATTGCCATCTAGCCCAATATCCTGTGCTTGACTATAGCCAGTAGAAGATGCCCAAGGAAGAGTTTAAGATCAACTGCAGCAATACTTCTTAGAATTACAATCCAATTTTCTTGTGGGATCTCCTTCTACAGAGATCCATGTTTCTGTTTACTTCCCCTCTTGAGTTTCTTTTCCATTAATTTCTCCACATGCTTTTTGAATCCACATAGATTTTTGGCAGTCCCAGTGCCTTTCTGTGAAAAAAATTCCTTATCTTAACTACACACAGTATATCAAGAATGTCCTATTTTTCTTCTGAGCCTGGCATTTACAAGTTTCATCTCATGGTCCCTGAGATCTATGCTAGAGAGTGAGCAATCTTTCCTCGTATATCCTGACCACATCACTTCTGTTACTGTGGAGCTTTACCACATCTCTGTTAGTCATTTAAGTAATTTTTTTTTTTTTTAATAGCTTCAGGAGGCTTAGTTTCTTTAGCCTGGAGGCTGTTACTGAGTTTGCTCATCTTTGTCATCCTTTTCCAAACCTTTTCCCATTCGATTGCAGCCATTTGACCAGTTACAGCAGTGGAACTGTAACTGCTCTCATGTTGATGATTCACAAATTTGGATTCTGGTCTTGCAGTGGGAGTCAAGAGGACTGAACCTTGGTCATCTGAGCTGGGCTCAGTACAGACCTTTTGTAAGCATCTGATAACAAAACTGAAACCAAAGAGAGAACCAAACCCATGTGTCCTCCTTCCCGATGCATGCGGGCAGTTTGGACTGAAACGTTTTAGCTGATCTGCTCAGAAGGGCTTTGCTCTTTAGTGATGATTAGTTCTTTGTAAATGCCATCTTAACCTTTGTTCTGAAGAAAGAACAAACCACTCTCTTCTTCTGAGTAACTAGACGAAACACACTATCCTAAAAAGTGAATAATAATTATTGCTTAAATAATTCCCCCCCTCCAAGTTCGCTATTCTCAAAAGCAATTTTAAAAACAATCCAGCCAAAGGGCAGGAATTAGAACTATTGCCCTGAAGCTTTGGAAAACCATAAGGAGAAAAATAGTCAGCTGGAAATGGCCACCCAAAAGAGTGATTAACAGGAAAGGCAGGAATTTAAATAATGCTGAAGCAGCACTCTGCAGATGCTCACAATTTCAGCAGAATTTCTCATAGCAAGGGAAGTTCAGCATGTTCACGAGCCTTTGCAGGACTGGGGCTACACGGAGGATGTGTTTTCTCTCTCCTCAGAGCTATATAAGTGATACATCTTGGATAAAATTCATCCCTGATGTATAGGTTAAAAATAGAGATTAGAAACAATTCTTTTTTGGATCTAAACATTTGCACAGGATAAGGACTATTGAATATTAAAAATCTGTGAAGTAACATAAACCAGAGCTGGACAGACGTTCTCAGAGGGCTCTGTAAAAACTTACAGAAACCTGAGGTAATGATCAAGCTAGGATTGGTTTTTAAAAATAACTTCCCCTGACTTCTTCAATATCTGGTAATTTTTATGTACTCAGGAATTACTCTTTGAATGTGACCTCAAGCCACTGGAAACTAACAGAATTTCTCTCTGATTTTTGGTGTGAAAAGGATCGTCTCCAAAAACATTGTGTTTGCACACACAGTTTATTTTGCATGCATTTGTTTATTTCTTCTATCTTTGGGCTGCAGAGGGTGAATTCTGTTCCATGCTAATCAGCCTGGATGGTTAATGCCCAATTGGTGTGTTAAGCGTTTAGGTTTATGATGCTATATAAATAAAGCGCTAAATACAAATGAAGCAAAACCATCATTACTACAGTTTGCATTAGGTTTATAGTGTTGTGTTCTCAAGATGTGCAACTGGTTTGTGTGTAGCAACTGAAGGTTATACACTTTAGATTATAAGAAGTTCAAGCATGTGGTAGAGGAAGAAACATCAAAGGTTAGACTGTTATTATTAGGACACTTCAAAGGAAAGAATTTCTGAAGCCTTTAAGTTTTACGGCAGGTGCATGAAGAGGTGCCAGGTCACCTCAGGGTGGTCAAGAGTAGGCTACATTGAAACTAGATTGCATAGGATGCCTTTTATCTGTCAAAGACAGTTGGGATTCCGCCTTAGAAAGAGTTTTAACAGTGATTTTGAATAGTGGACATCAAGCCTCTCTAATTTCAGCTACTCTCAGCATGGAAGCTTGCAGTCATGGTCTCTACCAATGGGCACATCTGGGTAACAGAAGAGTGGTCCCTCTGGTTGTGTCCCAGTCACAGAGCCTCTAGTGCGCTTTGCAGCCGTTGCCAGGTCAGGCAGGCTGAATGCTTAACAAAACTCCTTGGGTTTTGAAGCAGATATTTGCTTCAATAATTATGGCAGTGGAGGGGGATGACCTCTGGCTCCTACTCAGTGTCAATAATCCATATGAGGACAAAAATGTCATTCTAGTGTTTCTTATTTAGGGAAAGTGCAAAAGGAGAATAACCATATTTGTAGTTTAAACAAACCAGCACAATAACTCCAGCACCTTCTGATTAGAGCATGATCGTATTCCCCTAATGCGACATTACATGGAGCTACATAGAGAATAATATTTTTACAATCAAATTAAGTGACAGTGATGGTTAATTTCATCTGATTAGAGCAATATACGTTCAGAGTTTGGAAAGAAAACATTAATTTCTTTATCTGGTACAGGCTTCTCTTTCCTGGAGATCTGTATCTCAGCCCCACCTCCTCTGTGCTGTAACTCATCAGTTTAACATTGCTTAACAAGTATATTCTTCTTTGGAACATCATCAGCCGAAAGAACGACTTTGTCTTAATAAAATGAAAAAACAAAATGAATTATACATAGCCAAGAGAAACACATTCCCTGCAACCAACTGCAAGTGGGTTTCTTTCTTCTAATGAATTAATACATTAAATAATAATAGTTAAAAACCGTTTTACATTGCTTTGATCATTCACTTACACGTCATTAAGTAGACCGAGCATTTTAGTGTGAAAAGGCTGTGTTTACAAATTAGTCCAGAGGACATGTTTCACACTGAAGACCAGCACATAGATTGTGTTTTATTTCAGCTGCACATGACACAACCTTAATATTAGAGCCAGATGATTAAAAGAACATTACCTGAGCCTTGAGAGTCACTGAATGAGCTATGCTAAATTGGTTGTTTTCTATTTTGTGATTAATTGTGCTTCTAAACCATATTTTAGTGTGCTTTGTTTTTCTGTCCCCAGTCATCCCATATTATTAAAGAGAAATTCTGCATATCTCTCCTGGAGTCCAATTAAGGATTTGCATCATGACTAGATTTTTCACTTTAATTACTGTATATAAAGTAGGTTTTGACTTATTTCCATATTTATCAAACTATGCAGAAGAAGCAAAATTCATCAAATAAACAGATATCTGTGGCTATAATTGCAGCCTGCACTGAGCATGTAGGAAGAAAATATGAGGGTCCAAATTTCATTATGTAGAACATAATAAACATCTGAATAATTAAACTGTGTGTAAATCACACACTTGGCAGTAGTAAGAATAGAGAAGAGACACCTTAGTTTGATCAGAAAAAAATACTATGTTTCTAAATATATTTAACTAAAAATATATTCTAAACATAATTCAATCAGCAGTGAGTAGAAAAACAAGAACCAAAGCCTTAAATCTGTGGCTTGTTATCAGGTGAAGGAGGATGCCACATACCCTTAGAAACATCTCTTTCATTAATAGTAAGACATGCTTAGCTCCCTTCTTTGTATGTGTACTGAAAATGTGTTGCAAGAAAACTAGAGGATTCAAACTCTTACACTGAAATGGCAAGTTCAATCAAGACAGGCAGTCAGCTTTGATAAACTGCCTTAAATCAAAGGTCTGCAAATGGCATAACTGCCAAACCAGAAGCTTTGTCAAATTTAACTCCGAGGAGGTCATTGTTCACCTGAATATCTTCTCTTAGGCCCCAGTTAAAAGGAATACAGGAACATTCCTTTATTTAATTTATAATTATAAGCTCTAATAATTTTTCTCCACTTGCTATGAAATAGTACTGTAATTTCTTTCTATTATACACATTTTGAAGTACAGTATTTTTACTTCCATAAAAAATTTCAAAGGAATTACCTTTCAGATAGAACTTTTCAAAATGGTTCCAAGCTAATAATAAAATCGTGGTCTGTGCAAAATGTTACTGTTATTAAAGCAAAAGATATGAACATAAAGAACATTCACATTGATTTGCATTCAAAACAAAAAAACCCAACGCACAGCTTCAGCCTGTGGTTATCCCCCTCTTGCCAAACAGATGCGGTGTGTATTCCACTCAAGCAAACTTGCACCTACTTGCTCCACAGCAGAGCTGGATTTTTAATTGAGTTTTCAAAAAATGGATTTTTAATTGCTACTTTGATTAGAATTTGCAGGTACATAACATCTTTTTAATTTGCTGGAAAACTTATTGAAAAAGCACTTTGTTATTTAAGGTTTTTTTTTTTCCTTCCCCCAGTTTTTATTTGTGGGAATGAAGGAGCTATTCTGCCATAATTGCACTACAGTTGTTTCTTGGGAACAACCAATTTTTTTATTAATTCATTTGATTTTACCCTACTGGGTATACAACTAGTGAGCAAAGAGGAGAATGATAGCAACTCGATAAGGGAGAGATGCGGAAGTGAAAAGTATTTTAAATGAGTGCCAACAAAAAGGATTTAAGCCTGTGCAAACTAGAAAGGAAAGCTAACGAAAATAGCTGGAGTTAAAGAATCTGTAATGAAATTCATGCCAAATGTCAATTGAAACCCATCAGTCAAGCCAATTTACGCATGCTGTAAGATAAGCAGGGTGTACTGATTGAGCAAAGGATAGATGTCCTTGACGAGAGAAGAATGGAAACATGTGCCTCAGTGCTTTCCCTAAATTGAGACCAGTCTAACAGCCTCCCATTCAGCAGAAAAGTCTAAAGGACCATGGGTGATGCTGAAAGTCTGGATAAAAGCAAATGTAATGCTCATTCTTAAACAAAGGAGGAATAATCGTGCAACAATCATCCATTATCTCAAACATCTCTTTCAAATAAGGTACTGAAAAACCTTTGACAAGATGTAACATTACCACAAGCAGCTAAGGTGTGGTTAAGCTTAGCTTACCATATTAGGGACCATTATCTGCTATTACATCTGTAGCGTACTGCTTGTGTGTGGCACTTAGCAAACAGCTAACATGTCAGGCTAGGGCAGATGAGGGTGACAAGGAACCCAGGAAAGTCAGAATGACAAGAAAACCCCCAAAGCATGCTCTTGAAATAATGTTAGTGAATCTCTCTGTCAGGATGGTAACTTTGTACAAGGAAGGTAAGTAGAGTGACCACAGTGTAAAGGATAAAACTTTCTTTAGCATGTTTTCCCATAGGGTTAGTTGTGTGACCTATCCTAACTCTCTTTGCTTAGTCTTCTCCAGTGGGGTAGAAAGCCACAGTTTGAAGGTACCAGTACAGATTAATTTTCTGACTTGGACAGTCAAGGTATTCTTTTATATACAAAATGAAGAGAAAAGATGGAGGTGAGTCATTTTTTTGCCTTCTCTGCTTAGGATTGAAGAACACCAGTATGAACCAAGGGAGAAGTTTGCACCATGGCTTGGTGTGTCTAACTCAGTATACAAATGGAGGAAAAGAAAAAAGACAAAAAGGAAGGAATGCAAAGATGTTAAAGTTGCAATAACGAATACTCATAAACACAGCAAGCTAATCTTTCAGGGAGCTGACATGCTAAATCACCCTATTGGTATAAAATATTAACCCAGCATAAATCTCCCATGATAAACAGCATAATAAAGCTGTGTCTTAACATCACTGGCGATCAAGGACTGATGTCAAGAAATTATCTTCCTAAACCTTGAGTCGTTTTTCTCTCTGAGTTACAGTGTAAATATTAAAGTGCTGCTTTTGACCAATAAAAGACTTTGCTGAAAAGAGGATTGGCATTTGGCAGAGGTGAGGAAAGTCAGTTGTCCTGTATTGGTCACAGTCACCACTGGTCAAAATACCTTGTGCTTACGTTCTGGACTGAAACTGGCAACCTGAAGGATATGTGGAAAATGTTAATAGTCATGCCTGGGAATAAGAGAAGAGTAAAGGAGCAAAGGGAGCAGAAAGAGCTCAGATAATACATCTGTGCTCAGCAAAGGAGGCGTACAGAAGAAAGGACAACATCCTCTTGCTTGAAGAGAAACACATTATATAGAAATGCATTTTGGTTTACTGGCTCTCTTTCATCTGTTTTGAGTCTCTTCTCCCACCACTCTCCTCCCCAAGGGCTCACTTTTGCATGGCAAGTATTGCATCAATGGCTGTGATACAGAGGAAATGGAGATCCACATCTCATATTTCCAAGAGCTGGTTACAATTTGGTTGCAATATAGAAAGTGGCCCACTATGTAGCAGAGTTTATTAGACTATCCAGGTGCTTCCTGTACTTCCAGGGAAGGATCAAAGTTTGTAGTTACAAGAGTGTATAGACTATCAGAGCGTATGAAATATATCACAAACGTATTCATTGAAACTCTGTCAGAGCTACTGTTGGAACTGTACTATTAGCCTTAGAGACTTCAACATTCATATGAGCATCAAACCAGATGAGGCAACATCTGTTTCCCTGGTAAAGCTGAGCTCCCTAGATTTTACCCAGCCACTTGACAAGCAGTCATAGGGAGGAAGAAGTATTTGATTTTCATTTGCATATGGTCTAGTTGTCAGAAATACAAAGGGATCCTTTTTCTTTGATTTGACCATTTTCAACTAAATCTCAAGGTGAAAGCTATTCTTTCCTGCCTGATCTAAGCAGTATCTTCAAGGTCAGCTAGGAGTTATTTCTTTTTCTTCTTCTTCTTCTTCTTCTTTATTCCTCCCCCCTGCCCCCCCTTTCAGTGAAGTACAAACTTTATCTTCCTAGCTTATTGTTAGCAAAGACAACCACATTCTCTGGGTTGTGGATAATATGGCAATCAATTGTATACTGGTTTCTGTCCTTGAATATAAGCTCATTCAGTGGTCGAAGTTCACAGTCTCTGGCTTGGGAAAGTTAGCTGACATTTTTTGATCTTCATATCTTGATTACCAGATGGTAATATTGACTGATATGGAAATGATTTTTTTACAGTTGCAATGCAATTTATTTCCAATTGTTCCTTTTGCAGAAAGATTCCTGAAAATGCAACTGTTTTTCAGATAGAGGTGTTTAGGCACTAAAGGTATTTTAAAGAGGTTCCAACTCCCCTCCCTTTCAGTAGACAGCTTCTATTTCTTTTTCTATTGTCAATGGTCATATAAAGATACTGTTCACATTTACATTTTCTTACTGCAGTGCCTCATTCTTATTGTACTTTAAGGTACATTAAAATGTTATTTACTTTATATGCTCAAACCCAGAACTGTTAGCATTATTAATTGCTATTTCTTGTCAGCTTACCCAAGGTGATTTCTTTCCAGCTATTCAAACATTTCAGGTGTGCTTTACACTGCATCTATTTTCATTAAGAACTCAGCCTTACAAAATGTGGCTTCTGTTACTCACGGTGTTGTTGACCTCTTTTCCCCAGCAGTGGATTCTTTGGATTTTTAATCTGAAAATCACTTCAGAAGTCAGGGTAAACACTTATGGGTCAATATGTGACCTTTGTCATCTTTGCCATGTAGTTCCTGTTCTAGTGACTTTGAACTTGATGGTTTTGAGGCATACTGAACTGTAGCACACAATAATAAAGGCCTCACAGAATATAGTGCCAGTACTAGTGATGGCAGAGGCGTAATGAAGAGTGGTTTTGATGGTAGAAATGGCATACATTCATAAAAATATTTTTCCCCACAAAAATAGCAGCCATTTGCTAATCTATCACTTTTAGTGGAATCTGTTTTGATATTATTCATTATTCTGCTTGACGTAATGAGACGTGAAGCAAATGAAAGTGAACCGCAGTACTGAAAAGCTTCTCTTGCTTTGTACAGAGTGATGCAAAGGGCATATAATGGTATTACATGCAGAGCTGCTTTTTGCCTAGTGTGGATCAATTCTTGAATAGCATAAAACCAAATAGGTTTTTCCAGCACTTTTGATTTAAGAGCTGCAACAAGTTAGGAGAAAGGCTTCTGAATGCAGCAGCACTCTGGCAGTGTCAGTGAAGGGCTGCTTGGTCTTTCAATACCAGGCCCTGCAAAGATCTCATCCACAGGACAGAGTATCACAGAAACAGCAGTGTGCAGGAAGTTGTGCTGGAGCCCTCCAGGTACTCAGTCCTGTTTGGCTCTAAATTTTAGCTTGCTTGGTGGCTTTCCATGTGCTAGCTTCTGATTACAGTCCTCACTTTTGACATGTAAAATAAGACTGGCCACACTTGCTTTAAATTTGGTGACTACTTGTTGAGAAGTTCCTCAGAGGTTTGGTGGGAAAGGAAGCATGTATGTTTTAATGACTTTGCCATCAATGGTGTCAGCCAAAGCTTCACTCTCCTCAGTAGCTTAATCCTGCTTCAGTGTTCCACATTTCACACTTAAATTGATCTTTTACAAACATTTCATAGTGGTAAGCACATCTAAATCGATCTACACTTCTAGTCCCTTTCAGAAGCTTAGTTACACAAAAGCTGTAGAAGAATTGAGATTTCTGGAAATATATTTTCTTTAGGCTCAAATCTTTGCTAATGTTATCTGTTATAACTCATCTGGCATCTACATAAAATACACTATTTTAATTATATAAATTCCTACAAAATGTAGTTAATAAAACACAAGCCACTTGGAAGTTTTCCCCTGGAGCTACTTGAAGCAGACTTAAACTGTTAGAAGTGAAGCAAAGGGAATTGAGACATTCTAAATGGAAACTCAGCCCTGCTTATTCTCTGGAGAATGGGAATCACATTGTGTTGACATTACTTATTTGAATATATGAAAGGCACTTTGGGTATCTAAAGGGTCTTATAAACATTAACAGTAAAGTTCTCATTACCTCTATTTATACAGTACTATGCTACAGGCAAATACTGTCACCACTCGATGTGACGTTAGTTTCTTAATGGTATCAACTGTAAGATGCTAGCTGGTAAAAGGGCAGTCTGAAAAAAGGGGAATGGTTGAATACCATATGGTACTGACAAATACAGCATGCAGCATGAGACCATGCTATAAAGAGGAAGCACAATCCCCTTAACTATTTTTGGGGCTGGGAGTGCTGCTATCCTTGCTCTCTTGCTGTGACAAAATGCATACGTTCTCTGGCTGTAAAATTTGACTTGTAACAGGATGGTGTTGGTTTTTTTCCTGTCCTACTCACTTTATCAGGGTAGGAAAAAGGGTAGGTGGGTTTGGAAGTTACTGGATTCTGGGATTGCCCCCTAAGTGTTGGGTGACACTGATGTGTGTGTAGTCAGATCAAAGCCAATGTGGTGGAGAAGGGATGATAGTATCCCAAATCTTCATTAGGTGCTTTTGCAGGGTGTGAAAAAGGATGAAAATTCTGGGCTGGGCCTGTGATAGGGAAGGAGTAAGGGCTGTATGTGTCCTGGCATCTTTACCCAAAACTCTGAGAGCTAAATTCTGTGGAAAACTGATCTAGCGCCTGACTCACAAATCCCAGAGAAGATGCTATAGGAGCTAGAATTAGCTATAGGAGATAAAATTAATATATTTTAATTTCAATACAAAAGAAAAAGGCCCAGGCCTGCAAAATGGTAGATGCTGGGTGATACTCTGAAGACTGTGTTGAGCTATGCTGTGGTGGCTGGTGTGCAAGCATCCTGGGTAGGAGTAGGCTGGAGGGGGTCAGAGTTGAGAGCACATGGAATCACAGAATCATTTCAGTTGGAAGAAGCCTTTAGGATCATTGAACCTAACCATTATCTAATTCTGCCAAGTCTGGTGCTAAGCCATGTTCCTTAGAATCAACGTGGCTTTTAAACACCTCCAGGAAAGGGGATTCAGCCACCTCCCTGTGGTGCCTATTCCAGTGTTTGTAACCCTTTCAGTGAAGAAGTTTCTCCTAGTATCCAATTTGAACCTGACCTGGTGCAACTTCAGGACACTCCTTCTTGTCCTATCAATTGTTTTTAGGGAGAAGAGGCTGACCCTCACTTCACTACAACTTCCTTTAAGGTAGTTGTAGAGAGTAATAAGGTCTCTCCTCAGTCTTCTTTTCTCCAGAGTAAACAATCCCAGTTCCTTTATCTGCTCCTCATAAGACCTGTTCTCCAGGCCCTTCACAGCTTTGCTGCTCTTCTCTGGACCTGCTCCAGCACCTCAATGAAAGGCTAAGAACTGAACACAGTATTTGAGGTGTGGTCTCACCAGCGCTGAGTACAGAGAGACAATCACTTCCCTGCTCCTGCTGGCCACACTATTGTTGATCCAGGCCAGGGTGCTGCTGGCTGCCTTGGTCATGTGGGCACACTGCTGGCTCATGTTCAGGCAGCTGTTGAACAACACTCCCAGGTCTTTCTCTGCTGGGTAGCTTTCCAGAGTAGGCTTGTGTAAGTCTAAGTGGTGCAGCAGATTGCTAGCCATCTCCTTTTGGATTATCTGGCTTCATTCTGATTCCTATCCCTATATTCCAGCTCAGGGGCTGGGTATCCAGCAAACAATCCAGTACTAACGACTGAAGAAAAGAAGGTATTGAGTACTTTAGCCTTTTCCTTGACATCAAGTTTCCCTCCTGCATCCAGTAAAGGACAGAGTGGTGCAGCACCCTGGCCTGGATCAACAATAGTGTGGCCAGCAGGAGCAGGGAAGTGATTGTCTTTCTGTACTCAGCACTGGTAAGACCACACCTCAACACTCCTTTTGTTGCTAATGTATTTGTAGAAGCATTTCTTGTTGCCTTTAACAGATGAAGCTAGCTTAATTTCCAGCTGGGCTTTAGCCTTTCTAATTTTCTTTCTGCACAGCCTCACAGCAACCTTGTAGTCCATGAAGGCTGCCTTTCTTCCAACGGCCATAAACTCTCCTTTTTAAGATAATCAAAACACTTCCTGACATACAAGGCCACTCTGCCACCTCTCCTTTGCCTATCCTTTCTGAAGAATTTGTAATGCAGCTAAGTGTATGACTCTCAGCTCCTGCCACAGGTATCAGATGATGCTTCTCTGACTTTCACAGCAGATGGGACAGACTATGTAGAAACCTGCAAATGTATCTTCCAAATAGTCATAGTGCCTCTTCATATTTGTGTTTCTGCACATAATGCCTTTACTGATAGATAGGTGGTAGGAAAAATCCTCTCTGACAGGACATTTCAGAATTGTTCACTAACTAGTGCCTTCCATCCTGCTGGAAACAGCCAGTGTTAACAGCTTTCAGGTGTGGATTTCTGATCCCAGTAGGCTTTGGACATTCCTTTCCAGAATAACTTTATAAAGACTCCATACCTGTGAATTGTTACTCCCTCTGTTTTATGATTATATAGGACACGGAAAAACAGTTCAAGGAATATTTATACTATCAAAGAAGATGTCTTCCAAACTGCCACAGGCCTTCTTTGACACAAGTTCCTGAATACAATGCTCTGAACACATAGGATTAGTTTGGTTTCTTTTAATTTCTCTCTTCTTATAATGCTTGGATGTTGCTTACCCATGCCCACTTGGATATAATGACACAGCCAGTACTCACACATCTGCATTTTAACTTGCATCAAGTACAGTATTTTTAATATAAAGTTTTATCTCCAATATTTAAAGTTTTATCTCCAATATTTAATACCTTAGTGCTGGTAAATGATAGAATGTTGCTGAGGCCCTAAGTGCTTTCTGTGATGTCCATCGCTTCACTCCAACTTGGATGATGATAGACTCAAAATTCTCCAGCAGTTTGCATTGGAGTCCTGTGTTTACCTGCCTTTTCCGTTCATCTCTGGGTATCTCAGATATCAGTTCATCTCTGGATAACTCTCTTACAGTTAATCATGAACTGCATATTTCAATGATTAAATTAATCTGTTAATCTTGGATTCTGAGCTTTATGCTCCTTTTTTTGCCATGACACTCCTGTGTGCTTTGCACTTCCAAACAGACTGCAATGTACCTTGGCATTTCAGTGTTGAAAAGGCAATGGTTTTATGGCAGCAACTTATAGTGGAATAAGCAAAATGAGATTTGCCATCCTTTTGTGAGTTAGAAATTACTATAAATAGGAAGTGTTCAAAAGGTGTTATTTAGTAGTTTGCATTATGCAGCTGTCTATTTAAATCATTTAATTTTGGCATCTAATCTAACTCCCAGTCTCCATCAGAGACAAATAAGAAACCATATGCGAAAGCATCTGTGAAAATCTTTCTTTTATTTATGACAACATTAAAGAGAGACTCTGATGTCAGTTACTTAACAATAATAGACATTCCATTGCACCTATAGTGCTGGGTTACTTGGGCATATCCCTCTGTGGTATCTTATACCTACTGCTGTTTGCTTCATTATATACAGATGCACAGCAGTGAAGACAGTAATAGTCTTTCTTAATTAAATAAAGCTAAATGTTAATTAGTCAGAAAAATTGATTTATTTCCAGTGCATGAAACTTTTTGTTGTGTGCCTCTTCTTTTTAAGGAACAGGTTGGATATTCATTTAGGACTTTACATTTTTTCCTTTATTTCTGCATTGTATTTGGACTCTTGTGGTGGGATCTAATCGTCATAGAAAAATTATAGGTCTACAGATGTTTTCAAGATGTTACTCTGTCAGTAGCAGATTATCCCCTGTAGCAAAATCTCATTAAAGTGCAATTTACAGAGCTCTGCTGATGTTGCCATCAACCAAAATTAAAGGCATTAATTTTTCAAAGTTCACAGAAGTCCTTACATAAATGATGTATCAGTTTGCAAGAACAATTTACAGAAGTGTTATTTGCAGAATTAACCTACATTAACAGAACAAATGTTGTAAGGGTATAGGAAAGGATTGGGCAGCGAAATTGCAGCTGTTCGTGGTTTGTAGTGGGCGCAAAGAGCTGTTGAAACACAACAGCTATTTCTTGATGGAAAGTTGGGTTAGATGAGCTGGAATCTGAACTCTGTCTGTGAAGAGTTAAGCTTATAATAGAGTGATCACCAGTTGGGGACACCCAAGGAGACCTTAAATTCTAGTTTGAAACATCTGTACTTGATATCTCTTAAAATATTCCCATTTAGAGAATGAGTTTATGTAGCTCATGTTGTGAGTATGCCTCTTCAATACAGCACCAAATGCTTATCCAGGTATTTATTGCCATAGGAGGTCTATATTTTAACTGAACCTAAAACTTCCATGCCGAATACACCAAGAAATGTCAGTCTGTTAGTGTATTGTGGGCCAGTATCAGAATAAACCTCAGTTAAATCAGTGGCAGGTGATAAATGACTGATTTTCAATATTTAGAGTGATATGCATATGTAATGACCATATTTAGCAAACAATCACCTGCCTTTTACAACCATGCCAAAATGGTAGCTAATGCAGGAGGCATTGTGCAGCTTCCATAGCCACCTATCTCTTCCATGTTTGTACATGCTATGACTCAAAATCCTGAGCTTAACATTCACCCTATGAGTAATCCCATCCCTTCACCACAGAGCAATTGAGCATTCCACAACTGGAAGCCAACAGAAACATTCTAACTCCAGCACTTACAGGGGACACGCTCCCTACTCACACATTGTTCTGGGTATTCAGGGAAATTTTTATACCACCAGAAAAGGCCAATATAATTAAATCAACATTTTTACTTGATTTTTATTTTGTCTATGGCAAAGGGATAGATGGTTAGACATGGGCTGGTTAATCTAGGACTGTATTAGGATGCTTTCAAGGAAGGACCCATGATGGCTGTGGTAGTTTTAGGCTATGCCTTTAAAAAAATTCCACAGATCTTGAACAAAAAGTGGTAAAATGTAAATAAATTGGGTGTAAAAAGGAAAATAATGGTAAGTTCTAAACAATCCATTGGGCAGGTAATGAAAATAAGCTAGTTATGAAAACAGTCTCTCTCTTGGCTTCTTTGCCCTGGGAGATACTATGGGCTTCTGCTGGCTTCTGCTTGAGCTTGGCTGCATTGTTTTGCCTAAGTCTAACGTCTCCCTGCTATTTCACTTGTCCCATTGTGTTCAGGGGATTGAGGGAAGGGGCAGGGAGTGGGAAGCTATTAGCTCCCCTGTTTTTTTTGGCCAGGGTTCTCGTGCTGTTTATAAATTGTAAATACCTGTAAATACTGTATATTTTTGTAGCTACTCATTGCATTTCATTGTAGATTGTAGTTTTGCTTGTAAATACAGCTTCATTTGCTTCCAACTGGGCTGGCCTGGCAAATTTAATGTTGGGGGGAATTTTCAACCCACCACAATGGCACTGGGATACAGTTACTTCTCTTTACTGTTTCGAGGAAACATTTGTCTTGAATGCTATTTTGGCTAAAGATTTACCAAAAACTTTGCCTCAAAGACATCTCCTCATCTGTCACTTGTTCCTAAAATTCTCCCATTTAGTCATCATGAAATATTCAGCCCTTTCAGAGGCTGCTGTTTTGTCTTGAGCAGTCAGTTAATTCAGGCTTCACCCCATATATTACCCATGGTCTTGTCAGCCATGAAGTCTTAGACCCACCCTAAAAGGCAGATGTGAAAAACATGCACTCCATCAGCAGTGTTCTCTTGGTTTATCTGTCTTTGTTCTTCTCAGCTGGTCAGAGTTTCCAAAGGTGCTTCACACTTCTGTTGGGATTTCAGGTCTTCAGTGATCTGTATTTTCAGAAGTCACGGTGGATGCTGCTTGTATTTCAACATCTGGTTACTGAATTTTAGAGCTTAAAATGGGACATGAGTGTGGTTGAAAAGCTTCCCAAGTGTTGAGATGCCAAAAAAGAAGGCCACTATGATGTGCTGTCACTGTTGAGTTTGTGGTTTCATCATGAACCAGGTCTGGACTGGCTGAAAGAAACAGGGGTGGATGTGAGAGCTGGGGTGTGGGTCATGTAAGCTCATTGAAGTGTCACAACTGTCAAATACAAAATGTCAGCCAAGAAGATTGCTAATGAGTCATGCTTAGCCTTAAACACGGATGTTTAAGTTGTCTGCTACAGACGGAAAAGTAAGGCTGGATAGGTTCACAACCCAAAATCACACAGGCCACTACTGCGTTCTTGTGTACAGCAGAGAGCACATGGCTGACCCGTGGGCATCAGGGCTTACCTAGGAGCCTTCATCACCTTCAGGTCCCAACTGGCTTGCACCCAGAGCAAAGTGACATGTCCAGCTAGATACTATCTTGGAATGAGTGTGGGGGGAAAAAAAATCCAGTGCATTTAGGATTCCTGTACTTGTATTGTTCATGGCATGAAGTCCTTGAGTTTGCCACAGATGTGGACTGGACACGTGGCTGGTTGGCATCTGCCAGTGTGCCAAGGAGTATGGAATATGTCCTGAGAGGTCTCACAGACTGGGACCTTGAGTCATATGGCTACGAGCACTGGTAACAGTGTCTGATATATTAAACCCAGTACAGATGCAACAGTATATGTAAGGCAAAAATTAAACTGAACTGCATTTTATTGCCATTTTAATAAATGTTGTCTTATTTGTGGCAGCTACTAAAGCAATTTATTATGGAAAATGATTGCTAGCACTATCCCATGCTACTCATGCATAAATTACATTAGAGATACAAATGTCTTGTTCCTGTAGTATTCAATGATTCTGCAATTAGAGTGGACTTGCTCGGTAATACAGGCTGTAAATTTCACCCAGAATTTTGCTTTTCAGTTTTTGACTGAATCAGGGTATACAATTAAGGAAAAAAAAGACAAGAAAATAGCATGTAGAATTGATCACAACCGTTGGCAAGCTGTTCCGGTGTTCAAACAGTAACGGTGTATTGTAAGAGTGTAAGTATCAGTGACTGCAGCTGAATGTAGTTAAACAAAGCCAGTCAAACTAGCAAGCAAATACCCAAACCAAGCTTTGTTTCATATTGTAGTTTTAATGATGCAGTTAGTGAAGGAGAGAATGCAATTCCTGATTTAAAATCTTTTTGTATCTCTTCCCAAGAGCCGCTGTCTTGATTCCTGTTTGTGTCCATAAATATAATGTCTTGTTTTTCAAATAGTGAATGAATCAAGTTTTCTTCATGTTCCAGCTGCCTCTGAGTGATTAGTATAAATCATATTTGCTTTCAATAGGAATATTTTCACATAATTTGCAAAATTATGCAATGGAAGAATAGTTTGCAAAAGGAAGAATATTGTGAAACCACATCTCTTCTGCAATACATTTCATTATCTGTCTCTTTTGTGCAGAAAAATGCAAGAATATGATAAGTATGATAAATATTGGTCGTTGTCATTATCCCTTTTGTTCCACATATATGATAATATTTAGGCTTTAAAGGGTTAATACGTGAGCCCATTTTAACAACTAGTAAACACGTGTTCCTGATTTGCAGGACATAAAAGGCTTCTTCCATTCCTGTCAGACTTACCTTTATGTTACTTTTGCAAAGCAGTGTGCTCAGAGGAAGATCTTATGCACAAACTATTTTTATTCTTTAAAGAGAGGTAGCCTTGCAGCTCCTTCAGGTGCCGCTTTGCCAGCAGCTGGGCCCGTACCTCCATGAGCCTTGTGTGTGGCCAGATCCAGCTTGGCTTCGAAGCCAGGACCAAGGGTGTTCAAAGGAGGCCATACAAGACGCTCCCACAGGCTGGGGGCTGCCAGCAGTGCACTTAGTAAGGCTGTTTTAAGTTACTGCCGTCTGCAGCAACACCCTTGGGACCGCCGTGATAGCTGGGGAGTGGAAAAATGTGATGCCCGCAGTCCACACCAGCCCCGCTCCCACGGCCGCTCAGAGGCCTCCTCTGCTCCCCATGGTGTGGGGAGAGTAGCCAGGAGGGTGGCACTGCCTCATTCCCAGCATCGTCCCACTGTGGGAAATCACCTTGGAGCTGTGCATCCACTGGTGGGGCTGACCTGGGAGCACGTAGGAGGAGAGGAATGCTTGCTCCTTTTGGTGTCTCTATTAGCCATATCCCTATGAAGCTGGAAGATGATCCTTAAAAGTAGTTGAACACAACGTAGCTAGTGCTGTCAAACTGCACAGTACTTATTGTTATGCTCCCCTAGAAAATAAACAGGAGCCAATATAAATGTGTTATATTAATATTTAATATGTTTGGCTATGTAAACCTAGAATGTGTTTTAGAAAGATGGCACAGTGAGGAAAACTGTGAATGTTTTCAAAGAAAACAGTATTTCTTGCAGCTTTTGGTAAATGTTTAAACTGAACTTCTGCATGACTTCTCAAAAAAAAAATGTGAGAACCATATGAATGCCTGTGCCTTATGGAAAGTCATGAAATCTGAAAGCATGAACCGCTGTTCACTATTAACAAGTAACCCCCCCATTCTTTTTCTCTATAAGGTCCTGATTAATGGACAAAACCCTTTTTCCTTATTTTTTTTCACATTCCTCTCCCCCCACCCCCACCCCCCCTTTTCCTTAAATGTAAGGCAGACAGTAAATTATTTGCACAGATCCTGCTACATACCAGTGCCTATTTGGGGCTTGACTGAGAGACAGTAACAAACATGGGTATTGTGAAAACCACATTGGGTACAAAGACTGCACATGGGTTGCCAGTTATAGTCAACAGCTGGGAATCAGATGGGTCTTTATTAATCTCAATATTAGTGGATGCCATTTTGTTTCTTTTTTTTTATGGTTTTGACAAAATGGTGGGAGAAAAGACACGGAGGATTCCTTGCTGATAAGTATGCTCTTAAGATGCACTTTGTGCCAGTTTGTTTGCCCCTTTGTAAAATGGAGTGCTCCTTTTATTTTCCTTTTAACAGCCTGAGACTCCAGCAATTTCAAGGAGAGAACTGAATTTAGAGCTGTACCAAAAATGGCAGTCCTGATATGCAGTGCATTAGGGAAGGAGACAATGGGGTGAAGCAGGCAGGAGATTGGAGACAAGAAATTTATTACTAGGCATTGCCTAACGAGATGAAAATTCCTTGGGATTTTCAAATAAGCAGCAATACCAATGTTCATCTGCACAAACCTTCTTCCCACGCTTCAATTTTTAAGTAATAACTGTGTCTTGTTATGGCAGGACATGGACAGCACTGGGAGGGAGGATGAGACTGTGGTTAAAGCGAATATTGGATGCAGAAAACCTGACCTCTAGTTCCATTTTTGGTAGTTCCAGTCAGTGGTAATTCACTCTTTCTGTGCCTCAGTTTCCCTCTTTGTGGGGGAAAAAAAAGAAGTTGATTGTATGGCTAGCCACAGGGGCCAGTTGATATATACTTTGCAGTAGATAAAGCCCATATACATATGTTGAAGTAAGGTATAATCTGAGTGCATTGTGTTATTGCCAGTTAAAATCTCTGCTCGTGACTCAGACAAAATTCTCCATGACCTCCCTGAGCAAAGCTGCAAAGGTCAAGGCTATTACATTTAGACCATTATTACACTCCAGGTCCAGGAATAAAGAAATAAATCACAGATAATGAGAAAAAGTTTCACAGAGGTTTTTTACAAATGGAGAAGAACCTAGAAGAGGAACATTCTCTTGTTAAAAGGACACTTTCATACACTACTGAACTAATGATAATTTTGCTTGATGTTTCTACTGTTTGCAGTTCTTAATGAAAAGAGGGGAATGCTGCAGAGCTCTCCGAGTCCTCTTCTTTTTCAGCGTCCTTGCTTTTTGTGACTATAGTCTTAGGCATGACCTGCAAGATTTTAATCCAAACAAAAGCTGATCAAAACGAGAGGTGACAGTGGGTTTTACTTTTATTTTATAAAATGTCTATTAGCCAGCTTTCTTTGCATTGCTTTTTCTGTCATTGCTTTAATAATTTTCTAAACTGCAGGGAAAACAGTGTTTAAATCAATGTAGCAGTCTGGTGTGGACACAAGTTTGTTAGCTCAAAGATATTTATTTCTGTCGAGCTTTAATGAAAACAAGCAGTGGAATTAATAAATTCTGTATCAATAATATTCTGTTTGTGATATGAGGTGGCATTATTTTAACATAATCATTTTAACATAATCATTTTAGCATAATCATTTTTCCAATGGATTTAATCGTTTTGGTGCAGAAACTATGGAGGCAAGGCCTCGGGGGTAGTGGTGGGGAAGGATCTGGTGTGAACAAAAAGGGTATAGTAGGATGCATTTGGACTGCTTTACCAAACTGATTCCAAAATAATTGGGAAGAATTTTAACAGGGAGGACATTTGCCTTTTGAGCTGAGTATATTTGTGATTTATTTGAATAATGAAATAGGTAACATAAAACAATATTTTGGATTTAGTAGCGTTTCTGTGCTTCAGATTTCTGGTGTGAAAATACACTTTTTTTTCCTTTCTTTCTTTCTTTTTTCTCCCCACTGTGAGAAAATTACAATATTGCTTTTCCAAGTAGCTCAAGAAAAATACATAATTGTCTTTATTCACTGATTTATGCTGGAAGTAAAAAAAAGGAAAAAAAAAGAGAAGAAAATATTTCCAGCTTTTGAGAACAAGGACTCTTAAGAAAAAAATGTTTTACATAAAATGTGAGTGCTTAAACCAACTCATTCTCTCGCTGAAGTTAGAGAACTTCTGTTGTATTTGTTGAACATTGTGGATCTTTTTCCTTCTGTGCTTCTGTTCCCTCATTATATTCTGTTTGTCTTATCAGAAGAGTCTGGGAGTAACTTTGTAAGGGAGGAATAAGAAACATAGTGTTTTATTTTAGATAAAATCCTGCCCAATTCATAAGAAGGTGAAATCCTGGAACATACCATGCACACTATAAAGTCATTTGAATTTTCTTTTCAAAGGGCAAGGTTCGGTGCAACTGACCCACAGTTTCTGCTGCCTTAATATTTTTAATTACATTGCTAATGGAGTGATCACACAATGGCAAACTACATTTTAATGTAAACACAGCGAAGGGTAGAAATAAGGTTGACTGCTCATCATTAACTGTTCCTATCCTCATTTTTATATGCTTAACTCTGCAGCTTTAATATTGCATTAACTTGGTTTTTGCAGAGAACGTTTTGCCCTAAGTATAAGAAAAACGTTGATCTTTTATGTTGTCAGCCAGGGCAGATGCAAATCCTTCTACTTTTTATTGAAGAATTAACCATCTCCCTCTGGAGCACAAATGCCAGCAGTACTGGTATAATTTTATTTTTCAGGCTATGGCCTGTAGTAAGCTGATTGAACGGTATAATATGTTATATTCAAATCTGACTGCTTATGCACTTCGTTCCGTAATGCCTTTGAAAATATATCATGTTCCAAGATGAATACAAGTTATGCATAAAAAAGCTGTTTGCTACATAGCTCGAAAAAAAAAAAATGTGAATTCAATTACTATTACATTTAAGAGAACCAGGAGCCTTTCAGATTAAAAAAAATATTTTTATTTAGTTTGTAGTAATAATCTCAAGTTACAGTACAACAAATTCCTTCCCATTAGAAAACCGAACTAAAACAATAACTCTTGAAGGGATAGCGAGTGTTTCAATTAATATTATGTCAGTTTGCTTTACCATCTGCATGTATTTACTAACCTACTAATCTCAGAAGGCCTGCCATAAAAATCACCACATTTACTCAGTTGAAAACAAATCTGAAGATCCCATTTCATTTTAATGTCATCAAGATAAGTTAGAGTAAGTTCCACGTGTTGACGGAGCCTTCAGGTTTTATTTATGGAAACAGCATTTGTGTGAGAGATGCTAGGTTAAGAATACCCATTACCTCACCTAATTGTTGTCTCCTTAAGGCTTCTAAAAATGTATTTGGGGGTGGAGAGCAGCTAGCACAGGCGGTGTAAGGAGTCCACCAACTGGTACCGTCTGTGTTAGTTACTAGTAATCCAATCACTGGGGATCAGATACTCCTGAGACAGCTTCTTCTCACGTAGAGAGAGAGATAATTTTAGAATAGACAGATATAAGGGTGTGTGACAGACATGTAATAGATACATATTAGATATATTAATAATAAATAATAGGTAATAACTATTAATAATAAAAAAGTAGACACATAAATAAAGCATGCCAGTAAAGGGTTGTACAACAGAGAATGGACTGGACTTCTTTTTAAAGGTTAATTTTAACCATACCCAGGCAAGATATTTCCTTTTCTTTTTCCTCATCAAGCACTGTATCTTTTCAGCAATATGTGCCACTGTTTGCCTGATATTTCCAGTCTGGCCCTGTAGCCTGCCTGAATGCACTAAGCCAGGCATAGGGAACCTGACTGCAAGCAGGGGCTTGGGCAGTTTGCAGTCACAGTCAGGGTGGGGAGCGGATCTGGGGAAGTGGATGGTAGAGAGCATATGAGAGGGATGGGGATGGGAGGGAGGAGAGGGTAAGCAACAGGGAAAGGGAAATCTGTGTTTGTTTAAGCATGACAGTGGTAGATACCCTTGCATAAGACCTATAGGGCGTTTATAAGGACCTTGTAATCTTCCTCTGACTAGGAAAGGAGTTTTTCACTGGTGGGGTTACAACAGAAAGTTGTGAAGGGGTGTAATATTTAGCTTTATTCAAAACATGGCTATTTCATCTGCACTTCAAACCTGTGTGCTTTGCTACTAGGAGTCTTTTATGTGTGAGAAAGGTAAAGACCAAATTGTGTAGCAGGCCAAGTATGGGCATAGGAAGGCCTTTAAACAATACAAATTTCCTTTAGGGAATCGCTTCTCTCCCTTGAAGTAAAGGTTGGATGTTAACAGTTTCCTTACCGTTCCATAGGCAATTGGAAGGGGATTGCCAATCGTCCTAGAGAGAGGCAAAAGACTGGAAGTAATTTAATTCTAAGTCGTGTGCATGTGTGCCATTGTTTGGGTATAAATAAGATCTAAATATTCACTGAAATACAAATATTTCCTAATATGTGTAAGGAAGACATGCAGAGAAACTGAGACTTTCAATGGGAGGAGAGTAGCATACAAAAAGACAGGAATGATAAAGTGATCTAATAATTAGAAAGAACTTCACAATTATTACAAATATTTTTGTGATAACTGAGGTGCATTATCTGGAAATGATAGCTGGAGGAAGGACTTAATTTCTGCATACCTGTACAATTTTCCTGGTTTGTCATACTTGTCAGTGATAACATTTCCATAGTTGCATTGGGGTTTGCTTTGACCAACATTGGCAAAGGGTCCTCTGACTCCAACCACAGTTAATTGAAATGTGAATTGTGCCCTTGCCTGTGTACAGCTTCTGATTTAAGAAAACTCTTGATGTGAATGGGATTTGTGCTAAGTGTTTTCCTGTGCTGGTGGACTGGAGCTGGGACTCCTTTTGCAGGACTACAGTGTGGGGGTACTGTTTTGAATTTATGAAGTACATGAACATGCATCTCTCTGGTGTTTTGCTAATCTACCAGTCTGCGCCTGTAGTTCAGTCTTAACACAAATGACATGTGCTAGTATACTAGGACTTAGCAGATCTAAACATGAGATTCTTCTTGGAATAGAGCAGGGACGAGACAACTTCAAGCTTTCAGCTGGTCTTGTGCTGCTGAGCCAAAAAAGCTCTTTCTATTGAAGTCCTGGATTAAAGTGCAGATTTAACTGAATTCAGTGGGAATTTTGCTAGTGACTGAAATGAATCAGGCACACTTCAGTGGGACAAAGATTTCATTCCTATTTTTGAAAAGATGTTGTCATTAATACATTTGTGTAGGAGGATAAACAAGGTCAGATCCTCACTCAGTGAAGTCTTCCTTAGCAAGGTGCAGTAGAAGAAAAGTTTCATATAACATTCTGTTTAAAAGACTCTTTTCAAAGATGCTCCACACAGCAGGTGTTTGTAGCCACCTAGCACACTAAGGCTGAGAGAGGGGGAAAAAAAAAGCAAGCACTGGACTAGCACCATCAAACATCTGATGCTTAGGAGATAATGGCATCATCTTTGTCTGGGTGTTTTAATTCAGTGAGTGATGATGCAAATGATATGCTCCTGTGTAATGTGGCATGAAGCACGTCTGCTGCCTCCTCCAGTCCCCTGGATGGAGTGCAGTCAGTGGAGTGCTGTTGAGGAGTTTGTCCGTGTGTTGCTCAGGGCATGTGCATGCTGTACTCCGTTCAAACCCTCCTCAGAGGACACTGTTCCTTGCTTAATAGCCTTATAAGGAGAGTCATATGCTGTGATATACTGGCTTAGAATTGTTTCTTCTTAAATAGTAAATAATTTCTCTCAACTTTAGAAGCATTAGGTTGGAACCAGAGGAAAAATATGAAGTTAAACCACCAGAAGACATGTTCAGTGCCAAAGGCTGGGCATACTGCTTTTATTTGCCTCCTTTTTTTGGTTGTATTTACTTAACCTTTTGGAAATGCTAATTCGTTGCACCTTTAGCACACATCTACATGGATGTGTAAACAAGAACAGCCTCCTAAATAAAGGAGTTCATTAAAAGTGCCAGTATGCTTTTCTGGTTCTGCGTCAAAATCGGAAAACTATCTTACCCCATGTTTTGAGGATGTGAGTACTGCAAACTCCTTTCAGGGCATCATTAACATACTCTAAACTGTTATCCAAAACAACATCCCCTACAGTGGCTCTTTGGGTTAGGGCCTCAAGGTATGCCACTCCATGTGAGCACTTCAAGAGATGTGGTCTCCTAGCTGGAGATCAAACAATGTTTTCTTCACACGGAGGATTAAACCAACGCATGAGGGTGCCTTTATCAAACTGTGTTTGATAATGAAGGCTTCAAAAAGATAGGTGGGTCAAAATGTCAGTGTCTTTCTTTTGGTCTGTTCAGGTTCTCTATTGCCATACAAATTATAGAGGAAAAGGCTCAGAATGAGAGACGTCTGTTATTTCCCTTGGGAACTATTTCATTATTGGCAAGAACTTCTGTATGTTTCCTTCCCCCCCACTACTGATTCCTTGTAATTTTTCCAAGTAGCCTAATTTGAAACAGTTCTTGCTCTTTATTTGCCAGTGTCTTAATTCCCTACCCAAAAACCTGATACCAACAGATCTGTGGGCAGTTCCTGAAGGAAAGTATTATCTCTGGTATTGATTTTTTAATTAATCAATGGAAAAACAATAATACAACTTTTCCCAGCATTCTGTCACCATAAAGCCAGCTTAGGTCAAGTCATATGATGATTTGAGTATGTGTGCAATAAAAATTATAACATGAAGGCCTGTTGCTTTTTTAAAGTGATTTATGCAAAACCTGATGTCCATTACCACATGGTGCTGGACAGGCCATGAAGCCACCCTGCAGAACCTAAAAAGCATGTAAACAATCAGAAAGGGAATTTGGAAACGAAGGGAAGTGAGTCAAGAATACCAGCTGATGAATAAAACATTCCCCAAAGTTCAGAAAAGTCAGCTGCTCTGTGTTAAAGTGGTTGCCAGGCAACTCATCTTTTTAAAACAAGTACTTCTGTGGCAGATAACTCATAAAGACACTGAAATGGCAAAATGAACTGCTCTTGAACAATTTCTTCGATACATTAGGTACAAACAGGGTTTCATTCATCATCAGGCATGCATATCTTCTTGTTATAATTTTTTTTTCCTTGAACAAATACATGTGTTTTGTCCAAAGCCCTGAAAATTTAACTCTTTCTTTTCATCTCATTCCTCGTGAAGGAACAGCTAGGGATCTCTCTCTTAAATCTGGGCATTGCTATGTATCTAGATTGGATGAAACACAGGAGCTCATTCCCTGTTCTGAAAAGTAGGCACTCTTGTTTTGTGGGATGAGAGCATGTGCATGGACAAGGGAGCTTGGTTGCAGTCCACCAAGTATTTTCTATGGGACAGTCTGAAGCTGCAGACAGAGAGGGAGAAGCTCCTAAGAAAAAAAACCAAACCCACAACAAAACTTCAGGAAAAAAGCCAGGCAGATCCTGGTGGTTCTTACTGTGGAGAGGAGGATAAAGCAGTATCTGGAGGGGAAAACTGATCATATGGAATAATTTATTTGACTTGTTTTCTTGACAATTTCTAACTGAACAAAGGTGGTTTTTTGTTTTGTTTTGGCCTGATTTTGTTTTGGTTTGTTTCTCCTTTACTATTGTCTTCTTTATTCATGATTGCACAGGGAGCACTTTAGTGAAATGCTGAGCACAAAGGATGTTTGCAAGCTGATCGTAATGCCTGGATTTCTGGCACTTTGCTACTTGCTATATTATCACACTGCATAGTAAGATACTCTCAGTTTCCAGATTGGATAACTGAAAGTTTTACAGATGAGAAAAGGAAAACTGAAAAAGTTTCCAAGGACTTTTATGAGATTATTATTTTTGCTCAAATGTAATAAAAATACCTTCCCACTGTCTTCCTAAATTGCCTTCTAGTGGCAATTCAGCCTGAAACAAATTCAATAAAACAAAATCAAGTATCAAAATGACTAAGAAAAGTGCACTACCCATAAAAAAAACTACAAATGTACCACACAAAATAATACCTATTCAGATAAAACTGAACAGGCTGCCCAGGGGGATTGTGGAGTCTCCCTCTCTGGAGATAGTCAGAACCCACCTGGATGCATTCCTGTGTGATCTGCTCTAGGTGATCCTGCTCTGGGCAGGTGGGTTGGACTGGATGATCTTTCGAGGTCCCTTCCAGCGTCTAACAGTCTGTGATTCTGTGAAAACTTAATGTATTGAGTCTTCTTGTTGGTAGCTCATGGTTAGCCCTTTAAAGTGCTGCTGTGGCAACATGTGGCCAACGTTTGGAGACCAACTTTTTACTTTCCAGCCTGTTGGACTGCTGGAATGTTGCATACCTAGTGTATGCACCAGCCTCAGCTCAGCACCCATGACACTGATATCAAGCCCTCAGTGGCAAGCAAGCCCCTGACCTTCTGTTAGAACATACTTTTGTTACTCTAAATTGGTTATGGAGTAATGTCATTAAAAGTATAGGGAAAAGGATTGGCTTGAAAGTTGTCTAATCATTTAATGTAGTATACTTTCCTTGCTGGTGTTAAAAATGTTAGAATAGAATAAAACCTTTATTAGAATAAACCAAACCAGGTTGGAAGAGACCTTCAAGATCATCATGTCCAACCCATCAACCCACCCAAACAGCTAACCCATGGCACCAAGCACCCCATCAAGTCTCCTTCTGAACACCTTCAATGACGGCGACTCCACCACCTCCCCGGGCAACCCATTCCAATGGGCAATCACTCTTTCTGTATAGAACTTCTTCCTAACATCCAACCTGAACCTCCCCTGGCGCAGCCTGAGACTGTGTCCTCTTGTTCTGGTACTGGGTGCCTGGGAGAAGAGACCATCATCAGCCTGTCTACAACCTCCCTTCAGGTAGTTGTGATTTTAAGGTCTGTTGGCTCCAGCCAGTCATAAAATCCCATTGGATTAATTAATTAGGACACAGACAAATTGAAATCCTGCTTAGATGACACCTTGTTAAATGAATATTTCTTGTTGTGTTTTGTTTGCTCTTTACCTGACTCTCTTTAACTGTTTCCACTTTTGTGAACAAAATATCCTCCTGGGCTCTGTGGTCACACAAGGTGAGAGCTGTGACACTGCACTCATACCTGTCTGATCCCTGTCTGTCACGTGACAGAAAGTGCCCTAATTACTGCTCCAAAGGCTACAGCTACTTCTCTAAAAATGAGAGTCCTGCAGCTACCTATGCATCTGTGGCTGTGGGCTCAGACTGCCCATTCGTCCAGCTGCTCATCTTGCTCATGTCTTCCCCGAGTGGGGTGATACAGAGGTGAACAGGCTGCCTTGCCACGCTGTGTCACAGGTAGATTCCTGTATGTGGAGACAGGTCATGTGATGCCCTACACAACACAGTCAATGCCACAGTATCTGCTTCCCACAGCCCTGGGACAAATGATAGACTAGGATGCTAATAACATCACCACTTTAATATATAGCAAATGTACCATTTCCTCCTTCCTGAGTATATGAGTATACATGTGTGTGGATAATTAATGCACATAATTGCTTGATACAGACACTTATTTTTGTTTGTAGTAACTATGTTGTAGTACTTCAGAAACACAAACAGTTAATGAGGCTATTTAAGTATTCAAAATATACAAGATTGTGTGAAACTTTGGAGTAGAAGTTGCTGTGGGAGCTGCAGCCTGTTATTCAACTCCTGGGGTCAGACCAGCAGCAGTTGTAAAAATCAATAAGGCTTACAAAGATGAAATAAACTTTAAAAAAGAAACATTGACAGAGGATATTCCACAAAGCCACTGTTGATGAGGCTGAGCCTGTTCATACTGATGCTGGGAGAAGTATTACTGTTTACTTCAACAGCCTTGGGCCAGTGTTAGGAAGTTGTGGGATTCTTTGGGCAAAGTTATCCAAAATCCAATCTCCTGATGGGTCCAAAAGATGTCTGGGTACCACAGTGCTGGGGCTTGCTGAGCCCGTGTGTCTGACTGCCACTCCTTCTTGTGCTTCGTTGATGGCTTGAATGAAGCAGGGACGAGTTGTGTATTTTTCTTTCCTTTTTTTCCTCCCAGGTCCTTTCAGACTATTAAACAAAATACAAAACCTTGCTGGGTTTGCAAGTAAAACTTACACGTGTCTGTATTAATACCACAGACCTGAGAGATCATCACATATTATATGTTAGTGGCATAAGCTTTTAATATACATAGAAAACATTCTGGATAGTATTCCAAATGCTAGGAAAAACCTAAATATTCTGATACCCTCATAAATCTTCCCTTCTTTCTTATTCTCCTATACCCCATGTCTGTCGTATTTGAAGTCATATCAGATTTAACCACAAAGGTAGCTGTAATCAGTGCCTTTTTAAAGCCCAAAGGAACTATTCACAGTGGAAAGCATTTAGTATTGGAAGACATAATCCTGTAGAAAGACAGTCAGAGCCAATATAGCAGGAAAAAAATTTGGCTCCTGATTTATATAGTATATGTAAAAATAAACCCCAGTTAAACCTTCTTTTCCTGCTTTTCTAATAGAGTAAATGAATTTGTACCACTCTGCTGACTTGTAAGATCTTTTCTCATGTGCTTAAAATGATCAATAAAATATAGTTGCCAAGGACAAGCATGAACAAAGACGAGCATAATCAATAAAAATAAGAGTCTGATAAAATAATTTTGGGTCTTTTTTATGTGCTGTCTCCTTTCAGCTTCTTTATCCATTCATGCTTGCAAGATTTTTCACTGCAGCTGGGAGTGTTCAAATTGAGAAGCTGAGGTTTTGCATAATCACATGATTCCAGGAGAGCTACTTTTTGGAAAAATGACCAAATATCACAGACAGTTGACAAGCATGCCAAGTCTGACAGCCATGAGACTGTGCTGTCAGGTTCTGGGTGTGGTCTTCCAGCTTTGGTCAAAGATAAGAACATAAACACACCATTTTTTTTGTTATTACAGACTAGTATTTATTTATTAACTCATTCCATCACAGCAATATTATACTCAGCTTACACTTTGGAAGTGTGTTCAAATAATTTGCTGTCATCTGGTTTGCAACATTTTTTATGGCCTCTGCAAGTCACAGCAAAGTAATTTAAAATCTATACCTTGATTAGATCTACATTAGTCTTATATTTTTTTTTTTATGTCAAATGATGTTAAAGTGGAAATA
This sequence comes from Melanerpes formicivorus, assembly GCF_026170545.1. NCBI lineage: Eukaryota > Metazoa > Chordata > Aves > Piciformes > Picidae > Melanerpes > Melanerpes formicivorus. Next base: position 19,590,145 of record NW_027142364.1, on the reverse strand, counting down.
ATGATTAATTTTGCTATAGGAAATTTCATCAAGTTATAATAATTTCAGTCTTATCTCTTTGAGCTGCATGTTTCTCCTATTGCCTTAAAACTAATTTAGGCCACATTATATACAAAATTAAATCTTACTTTTATAGCTACACCCTTGGGGTTCAATGAAAAGGCTTTATGAGCTAGAAATTAAAAGTACTGGTTGAAAATACTATTACATTATACAGGCTATTATTAAGGCAATTTACAAAGTTGGTATTAAAAGTATGCACATTTTTCATTGTTAGCACCCATATATTCAGCAAGCCCATGGGACCATTTGGTATATAATCTGGCAAATAAAATCAGCTGAAAGGTAAACAGTCAGTCCATGGCATTTCTTGAAAGGGAAAATTGCACTGCAATAATTGTAAAGCTGATTTAGCCCAAGATTGTTGTGAATTTAGGAGATAGACACCACATTTGTTACATGCAAAAATAAACCTGAACCTCCCATACTCCACACATACTGGAGGACATACTGAAATATGAGTTTGCTCTCTCATAACAAAACCAATCATTTTTAAATTAAGTGAATTCCAAATTCACCTAAGTCTTATTTTGTGTCTTAAACATACAGTTTTCCTTTCACAGTCGATTTTTGGCTCCTCTGTATGTTTTTCCCACAATTTGGAGGCTAGATAACTGCTTGTTTCCACTTGGACTCTAGGTAACATAACATGTGGCTTAATGTATTGATATTTCTGAATGGTGGTGGAAAAAATGCTTGCAATATCATTCATGAGAAGTATAAGAGAAATAATCTTCTAATGTCAAGGATGCTTAAAGAACAGAGACCAATAAGAAGCAGTTCAGGTTGGATGTTAGGAAGAAGTTCTATACAGAAAGAGTGATTGCGCTATGGAATGGGTTGCCCAGGGAGGTGGTGGAGTCGCCGTCATTGAAGGTGTTCAGAAGGAGACTTGATGGGGTGCTTGGTGCCATGGGTTAGCTGTTTGGGTGGGTTGGATTGGTTGATGGGTTGGACACGATGATCTTGAAGGTCTCTTCCAACCTGGTTTGGTTTATTCTAATTATTCTAATATCAAACATCTGCCCTAGATGACAATATTGAGCAAGAATGAAAGGACCATTAATGGTATATGTTTACATGTTCCATGTTAAAGCATCCTAGCTGTTAGATCAAGCCGGGGTGTGCTTGACTATTTAAAGCAGAAAAGGGGAAGATATCTTTTTCCTATCTCAAAGGGAAAACCATTGCAATAGCAGAAGTGTTTTGGCAAGAAAGATGTCACCAGGACTGCCTGGTTGCAGCACCAGCATTGGAAAGAGCTGGAAGGAAGGAGCACTGTTGCAGCAGCATCTCTGCTGCCTTGCTGCTCTGTGGCTGCAGTGGTCTTGTTGGGAAGGCCAGACTGATGTTGCTGTGACTGAGAAGTTTCCATCTATTTCCCTTTTAATTTTAAATCAAGTTGCTTGGTATTATTACACTGTTGATGGAGTCAGAAGACAAGAAAGTGTATTCTTCCCTTTGTGCTGAGGATTAGGTTGTAGGTAGCATTTAACAGAAAATTGAGATGACCATGGATTTTGGTGTTTAACTATGTTGTCCCAAGGTTTAGGCTTGTGATTTATTTGGAGAATCATTTCCTGCAGGGGAGTCTGAGAAAGCAGAGGATTTGCTTTCCCCAGACATTTCCCAAGGGCTGATCTTTGAGATGGTAGATTTTAACCAGGTTAGGAGAGGTCAAGGATGTTCAACCTGCCACTTCATGTTCAGCAGGAAGCTGGGATAGTAATTACAAACCTCACCAAATTCTGAGGAAGACAGAAGTTTCTTCCTGATTCTACGTTTTCTGGAAACCTTCTGATTCAGGAGGTGTCTGGGAAGGAAGAGCTTGGGTAAATATGCTGCCCAGTTATGGACATGCAGCTTTCTGGGAGTGCTGTGAGAGTGCTGGATGATAGTGATTTTTTGGTCAGATACTCAGCAGCCAACCTCTTCAGGGATTGTTTGGGTTATATATGAAAGGCGACTAGAAGACTGTATAACCAAGCCAATAATATTTGCTGTGCTACTGAGCAAAAGAAATGTTGGCTGTTCCTGTAGTGCTGGGACAATTCCATGTGGGAATATTTCATGCAGCTGGTGTGAGCGGAAGCATGTTGCAGGTCTGCACTGAATGGGCACAGAAACACCTGAAAATGTCTGATTTTGTATGTGTGTGTGGAATAAATAGCTCTTTAAATAAAATAACCTAAGTCTGCAAGTTTTACCAAGTTCATGTTTTCTTCATGTTACAAGAACCACTTGACATACAATTTTATTTGCCTAACCAAATCTCCTCTAAACATCCAACTTCATTCCAGTTGCTGACTGCAAGAATATGATTTATAGAAATGAAAGCAACCTCATAGATAAGAGATAAATGTGATACTGTATTTAACTTTGGCACTCTCTATTATCCTCTTACTATCCCTTAAAGAAAAACATTCTTTAACTCTTACAGCACAACGCAGACAGTAGTATTATTAGATATTTGTGTTTTATAGCCTTGGAAAATTTGATATATACTTAATTTGCTTATGGATAAAGTAATTCAGTTTAATACTGCAGACACCAATTTATTAAACACTGTAAAAGATAATAGATTGAGTGCAAAGGGAAATGGAAGAAATTATTTGTATGCAGACAACTATCAAGCTTGTTTAACATGTTTATACAGAGCGAGAGAGAGAAAAAGACATTATGTAGTAAATCAATCAACCCATAGAGATTACATGTCAAAGCCTTCTGATATTGAGCAAATGGAGCTTGATTTTTAGCCTTTTAGAAGAGTATATAATTCTATAAATTTAGAAATAATGTTTTTTTTTGCTGTTGTTATGGCTTAAGGATCAAAGCCCTAAATTAGGTATCTGAATTAAATATAACACCCCCTGAGAATGGATAATCACCAAAGTAATTTCTATTTCTCTCTCTCTCTATATATATATATGTAAAATAAATAGTTGGATTATGTTCTGAAAAGATATAAAAATGAAAGAATAAAAAAAAAAAAGGAAGTTTAGGGAGGATGAGTAAGAAAACTCAGAGGACACATCAAACTACAGTTCATGTCCTGGAAACTAGCTTCCCTAGTGAGTGTCTTCCTTCACTTGAAAGGGGATTCTTGTTGAAGAAACATTACCAAGATACAGATTTCAGGAATTGGTTTAACTGCAAGATGATAGAAGAATTGTTTTATAAATAAGATGACTTGATCAGATTTCTTACTAAATGATACTTTCTCAGTAAGACTGATGGAAGGTCCTGTGGGTGGATGTGGGGATCTCTTAATTGGATGGCTTTATACGAGAGCGACCTACTAATGTATTTTTCCTCTTATATAAAATTGCGTCTTTTGTATCCTTTCACTGAACTACAACTTACTTCAATCATCTCCCCACTGATTTTAGCAGAAAAAAAAATGTCAGGTTTGTCTTAAATATTGTAAAATTTTGCAGAAATACAAAATATTGTGTGTGAACTAAAGCTTTGTGTGGGATTGCTTTAGATTTTGATGGCGGTGGTTCTCAGGGAAAGGCCCCCATGTTCTGCTCCCCCTAAGGAACTTGTATTTATAACAAGCTTTGATCTCAATTCCACAAACATACTCTTTTATAAGGGTGAAGAATCATAACAGTCAGAAGTTACCCACATAATAGCACTTACTTAAATATAGGTTGAATGGTTGCTCGTAATAGTGAACACAGCATTCACAGAGTTTTTTCTATGGTGTGTAGGCAACACCACATTTTCGGTTTGCAAAGGCTAAAGGCGCAAAGAATTTCTGCAATGCTTAATTACTGATATCTTTCAAAGGTGCATTGAACTTCTAAAGGCTAAGCTTTTTATGTGAAAGGATGATAAAAACATAGGAAAAAAAAAGACCCCACAACAAAACATTTCCAATTAATGTCCTGCAGCATCTGTTGCAATGCTCTGGTTAAAATGCGGCGTTCCTAGCTGGAGTATCACCTAGTTTTAAATAAGGATTCATTTCAAAGACACTAATTTTTGTCAGGATGTTTTATTGCCATAACACACTACATTTGACATGTATAAACATCAAGTTGTGAGACGCTTAGGCCGAGATCTGTAACCTTTCTCCTTTTTCAAAGTCTTGAGTTTTAAAATTCTGAATTATGCTGAACTGATTTGCTGCCTTCGAAGCCTGTCTGACACTCACCTACTCTGAACTGATGGGAATTCTATTACACTGAACCATTTCCTGGGGTGCAGGCATATATTTTTGAAATCTAGTCACAATGAGCTCTTCACTTCAAGAAACAATACCTAGTTATTACTGACATCTTATAAAGCAGATATACGGAACAGAACCTTAAACCCCCGTGTTAATTCCATACACAGAAGCAAGAACAGCATAACTTTTTCTTGCCATGGTTCATAATAGTCTTGCATATACAAATGTGATATAAATCTATTACTGCAACAAAACCCCTCCTTTGCCATTAAAAACCTCTAATTAATAATGCATTTGGTAATGAATACTTTTACAGTTATTATTTAATGCAAGCAAAAAAAATTAACATAATTTTCAAACACAGCCAAGTGGAATTTCCTAGGTCCTTGTTATTTATGATTCTGCTTTCTGAAGGTCGGATTATTTTTCATTCACTTTAATAATTCACTAGGAGTGCTAAATGTTTACTTCATGTCTGAATGACAACCAATCTTGTCTTAATTAAATCTATCTCCTGACATTGTTTTAACATATCACTGAATTCAAATCAGTTAGCAAAATGTTAAGCAAATCAAATTTGTAGTCACTCTCTACTTTGAATATCCACTGCTCTAGTCTCTTCCCACCTGCTGCCATGTGTTAATTTTTTTAAAGCACCATCTATTTGCAAAAAAAAGAAAGAAATTGGTATTGTCTTGTGTTGTTTCATCCTTAAAGTGAAACCATTTGCAAGAAAATTATGGGTCCCTAGTGCTGAACTTCTTTGCATATTAATTTTGTTAGCCTTACCTCCTGTGGTCTTTAGTTCTGGAAGGCCTATTAGATAATACAAAAGATAAATTTTCCAACATATCTTACAGCAGGTCGAGGGGGGAAAAAAAAATCCTTTTTTCCTGAAAACTTGAAAATTGCCATATTATCCATGCATTTCTCTCTCCCTCCCCTTTATTAGTAAAGATTAATTTAATTAAGCATAATAACCTAGTCAATATTGGTTGTATTTATTTCCAGTTCTTAAGATATTTATGTTTATGCTAATATGTGTGTCTCAGAAGATAATCTAAGAAATGGATCCTGCACAAATTCTGTCAGATGCTGGTGTGAGAATGGACTTTGGAGGAATTTGTGTGTTGTGTTTTACTTGGAATGTAAAAGCCAAGGGAAGCTGAGTAGATGGAATGGGAATGGTCAGTTACAAATGTCAGGCATTTTGCCCGGCTGCAAAAGCAGATTTACTTAGATAATGTTTTCAGTTAGATTGAATGGTTGGAGACACTTGTGGTGTTCACAAAAAAGTCCAAGCAGACAAGACACAAATGTTGTCTTCAGCCTGCGGCAGTTAGCATTTTGGTGTTTCTAACCATGTGCAACTGGAGCTCCCAAAGTCCTTTGGAAGTCTATGTCTCAGTGTTGTGATTACAGAATCACAGAATTGTCAGGGTTCGAAGGGACCCCAAGGATCATCCAGTTCCAACCTCCCTGCCATGGGCAGAGACACCTCACACTAGATCAGGTTGCCCAGAGCCACATCCAGTTCTTTACAGTCAACTTGGTTTTGAGCTAACATTTCTCAAAACTTCATAACTGATCAGAGGCCAGTCAATTTGCTTCCAGCTTTCTAGCTCATACTCTGAAAACGAAGCAAGGTCATCTCTAGGCTAAATGACATAAATGACACAGTCCCAAGCTGCACCAGGGGAAGTTTAGGCTCGAGTTGAGGAGAAAGTTCTTCACAGAGAGAGTCATTCGTCACTGGAATGTGCTGCCCAGGGAGGTGGTAGAGTCACTGTCCCTGGAGATGTTCAAGAGGGGATCGGACGTGGCACTTGGTACCATGGTCTAGTCATGAGGTCTGTGGTGACAGGTTGGACTTGATGATCTTTGAGGTCTCTTCCAACCTTGGTGATACTGTGATACTGTGACATCCTTATTTACTGACATTGCCTATTGTTCAAAATGGTACACCAGGTCACAATCCTAAATGAGCCCATAGTAATTTTTTAGACTCTAAAATGTAATGGAAAAAAAGAGCATTTTCATAGTTGCTGATATCATTAATTGAGGTCTGCACTGGTAACTAGTTATCAAACATGTTTCTTTGCAATTATCAGACATTTCCAAATGTCTGTCTTGTTTTGTAATGAAAATCCCTAAGATCTTCTTATTTGGATTTTAATTCAAATGTTTTTGCATCACAACATTTGTGGGACATTCTTTGCTCTTGAGAACTGGTAAGCCATTACCTCTGATCCTTGTGTTATCTGGGAGGCTTTCTGAGAAAATAAGCCACCCTTTCTTCCCCCTGTACTAATCCAGACTTAGATCAGACAGGTGGTGAGTCACAGCACCCTTCCCAGTGTGTCAAAAGTGAGAATCCACACCAAACCCACACAGCTTGTGGTGATGTCCTTCAAAGGAAATGAAAAAAAGAAAAAATCAAACTGTATCCTTTTTGCTGTGAGTTTGCTAGCACTGAGACCAATGGAGTGATTTAGACAGTGTGGTACCTGCCAGGGTCAAAATACAATAGATTTTTCTAATCTAACCATGAGGTTATCAATATTAACCAATTAAATATGCAAAACAGCTCTCTCCCAGAGAGTAGTATGAAAGCATGCACAAAATGCCTTTTTTTTCCCCCTTTTTGACACAAGTACTTAACCATGGGTTAAGTAATGAAAATAAATACACAAGCCATCAATAAGTAATCACAGACAACATCTACTCTGTTTCCTCAGGCAAATCTTTTGACCTTTCAATATTTCTGTTGTCCCACTCTTTGCATATTTGATCTGTTTAGACTGTGGGATGTCTGGAGAGAGACTGGTTTGGCTGTGTTTGTGGAGCGCCCCAAATGGTTTTGAGATCTCAGTTTTGTACGAAGCCTCTGGGCACCACCAGGCTGTTGATACAACCACTGATATTTCCATCCACTGTAATTTCTGCTTTATTGCTAGAACAGGATCTATCAATACAAAAGTGTTTTTAGCCTATGTTCTTTCATCAGAGAGCTTGCCTATTATGCGCAGAGACCTGATCATGGCAGGGGTCATTAGCCATGCCTTCCAATTTCTGTTACTGCTTTTGCATACAGCTTGTAGGGAGCAAGTAAGAGGAGACAGATTTTACTGCAGATTCTGTTACAGGACAAGTGACATCATCAAGAGAGAGAAGGGAGAGAGCAATGAGCTTCCCTGCAGGGCAAGAAAGAGAATGGCATGGTAGTATATTTAGGGAAGCAGGATGGCAAGAAGAATGAACAGAAGGAGAAAGTAATAGAGACAACAGGAAGAAGAGTAAAGAATGAGCAATGAGACAATATGATTAGAGGTTTTTTTTTTGTCCCACCAGGGAGAAACATTTGTAATGAAAACAATTAAAACCCATTAGAATCTCCTAGTAATGTTTTTCCATGCACGTAATCATGGCAGCTGCCAAAGGGATGGGGATGAAACTGTTGGCAGGATATTTTGGGGTGTAAATGAAGAAGTGGGACTTCACATTTGCAAAACAGGGAGACTGGATGTTTTTTATTTTGTGATCTGACAGAAGCAATAGGCATGGAATGGCAGAAGAGGTGGTTTCAATGGATGCTAGGAGATGGAAAGTATTCAATGACCTAATACAGAGTGTTCCTATTGAGACTAGCAGTTTTCATCAATGACAAATGCTTGTTTCTGAGCTGAGAGGAAAATCTTTTCTGCAAGTATTCAGTGCATAACGAGTCAAAATACTGATCTTCCCTGACTGTAAGCCCATTAGAGTTTATCACTTAAAAGAAACAAATACCCTAGCAGAAGATTTTGTGAAGCTTTGAGTAGAATATGTTGTGAGTGTGGTGTGACAGTGGTCATGTGAAAAGTTATTATATTGTACTTAGAGTATACGAAGGATCTAATGCCATGATTTAAACCAGTGCATTTCATTGTTTGTACCCTGGCCAGTCTGAGCTGCCTGGCCAGTCTGAGCTGCTGTACTGATGAACTAAAAAGTGACTTCAAGACTCTTTCTGATGAAATTGCAATGCCAAATGGCCTTCACATAAATGTAGTCTTCTAGTACATTTGTTTAAGTTAGGGCATGTACAGATGCTGAGTGTGCCTTCTTGAATACTGTGCAGTATCATTAATGTTCCATTTCTGTCAGGCTACCCTGGCTGCACTTAAAAGTCTTTAAGTGCTTTTCTTTGTTGGAAAAAAATCTTAAACTTGAAGAAATGATATAGAATATTTCAGTTCTATTCCACTTCTTTCCTTGTAATGTTTGCTAGATTCAAAGTTCATGTTAACTGTTTTTCTTTAGCATTGCCATGATGTTCTGTTTTCAAGCACTTAATTACTATTTTCCATTTTATACAAATCTCTCTTACCACTTTACATTTTAATCTGTCTTCTTATTTCTTTGTGTGTAAACTTCAGTATTTTTTTACAGTGATGTTTTTTTTTCCCAAGCCATAAACAAACAACAAACATTCTTCCATAAAGAAATCTTCATGATTCTTCCTTCTATGTGCAAACATCTCTTGTCTGAACAACCCGAGTCAATTCTTTATCCCTTCAGTAGTTTTGCTCTGTCCCACTGTTTTCTAATCATACAGCCTAGTGTTGAATATTGTACTGATATTCCTTCCCATCTCGAATCAGTTGGTGCCAAAATTGCCCCCATTAACCCACTGTTACACCTTCCAAGCTTTCAGAGACGCGTACTTGCCATGATATCTGTCCTGTGGTTTGGAGTTCACTTTTCTAAGTAATACACTTTAGCTTTCTCTGCTAATGTTCCCAATATATTGATCTGAATTACTTGTACAGTAAAGATAATAAGACACAAATTTGTTGTCATGTTCAACTTCTTTTATACAAGTGAAGTCACTTGAATGACATCACCAAGAAGTTTGAATCAGGAGGTTTTCAACCTCCTGATACTTCTGTTTATTTCTGTTCTCACAACAGGTACTGTGTCAACTGTCTTAAATCTATTAGTGCCTTTAAGCAGAAAAGAAATAGCTTTATATCTTCCCTTTTTTATTTTTTTTTAATGCTTCCTCCTGAATAGTTTGACAAAAACTTTTTTGACATTTACAGACCATTCAGCTTCCTGATATAACAATTCTGCTGATCCTGATTTTCTTCTATAATTCTTCTTGTTTCCTTAGGAAATGTAAATCTGCTGCAGCATCTGTTAGCTATCCTTGTTTATTAATAATTAGGTATGAATGTAATTATAAATTCTTTAATAATTTACCTTTGCCACCTCTGAGAGGCCCATAACCAATCTCTTGTTTAAACATTTCAGATCTTTGTCTTACATTATTTTCATATATCATTCTCAATGTGTTGACCACATTGTCGATTCAAGCAAAATCTCATCCTCAACTCTTGCCAGGAATTTATCTCTGAATGTGTTATCTCTTCTAATTGGACATTTGGGAGAGAACAGATTGCTGAAGCTCTAGCCCTATGGCTGCCTAATTCATAGCTGCTTGGCCCTTGACTAAATTAAAGCTGCATGGAGCTGCCTGATTTAAGAACTCAGAGTATTAAGAACAGCAAAGGATGAGATACAGCAGAGCTATGTACTGCTATGCTGTTTATACATCCTATTTTGATCAGGCTCCAAACACTAACGTTCACTCTTTGCCTACTTTTGCCAAATTAATGCTGCTGAAGGAACCCTGAGCACAGAGGGATCTCCAGCCATTTAGGGGATGTTTTGGATGAATATATAGTGGAAAATGGGATTAACAGTACAGAAATCTAGTCCTCTTCAGGAGGCGAACAGATGTGCTCTTCCACCTTCAGCTGTGCTGGTGGAAGATTATTAGTAACTGCAGCCCGTCTCTAGGTGGTTATCAGGAATCCCAAATCCCTTTGATTCTGCTAGTAGCGCTGCTCATACAAGCTCCATCTAACCTATTCCCCCCCCCCCCCCCCCCCCCCCCCCCCATACACTAGATTAGCAAAGACTTACCGTTTATCTAAACTAACCTGGCCTTTTAGGAGCGAAATAAGTTGGGAAATGCTCGCCTAACCCACTCTGCCAGCAGATCAGTAGGGGCAGCAAAGAGCAATGGGCAGCAATCCGTCTCCCTGACATACCTGCCGCAAAATACATGCCTGGCTAGACCCCAAATTCTGCTAGGTACACATTTTATCTCCTTCCTATCCTCATGGTGATTCCAGTTCTATTTACTCTCCTGATTTCTGCACTTCAGACTATTCTGCTTTTGACAGCAGTACTTTGTTTATTTCAAAGGGTTTCATTCTCTGAAAGGGCTGTGTAAATGATCTGATGAGCAAGGAAACAGAGGGGCTTACAACCATATATTTATACTCACCCTGGCTGTCTCCAGTTAATAACATTTAATTTTTTTTTTGATACCTCTAAATTCCTCTATGATAAATGACCAGAATCTGGCATGCTTTGTATTCTGTACCACAAAACCCCCAGCATTAAACACTTAGTTATTCAGAAAAATAGATCAAGGAAGGGCTGTGTCTGCCTTGTGGTGCCTCTGGCTCCTAAGAAAACAACACTGATCTATCAGACACACGGTGGAAGAGATCTTCTGCTGGAACAAACAGGGACCAAAAAAACCTGTATTGCCCTACACAGATTTGAGATCTGCTGCTTCCATAGCAGCAGACAAGGTTTTTTCATTCAATATTTGTCTTGCAGACTGCTAATGACAACAGTCAGCATTCTGGGTTCAGGTTAGACTGTATGTCTCAAGCAAAAGAATATTTTTTTCCCCTCTCCATAACTTAGAATGTATTAGAATAGTCTTAGTTTTGTTTTTACAAGCACCAATATATTTACCATTCTGAAGCTGATTTATTTTTTGCCCCCAGGTTGGGGGTTTTCAGGGGAAAAAAAAAAAAGGAAGAGTGATTAACATTTTAAATTGCTTCAAAGATATCAGAAAACATAGACTTCATATCCTGCAGTTTTTCAGAAAGAAATCTAAAAGAGAATGAAAATATTAAAGGAGCCAGGTCCAGATGCACCTGACAGCCTTGAAAGAGTCAAGGAAATTGAGAGCAGCTGAAGAGAAAGCTGCAGTGGGCTTTACTGGCATCAAAAAAGTCACAATCTTTAAGATTTTGATCTGCTTGCTCTTCACTGTGTATTTGATCACAGAGGCTTTGGAAGGAACCAAATTTTCTGGAGAAAGCAAATTTTAATAGGTAAGATGCTAGACAAGGGGAGAGGGAGCTGGAAGATCAGATTTTGGAGAGGGGAGGGAAGCAGGAGGACCCCAAATGTATTTTTGATCAACACCTTCATGCCAAACATTTGATGGAGATGCATGTTCTCCTCCAGGAATCACGCCGCCTTGTGTAGAGGTGTTTGCACGAAGAATGCTGTTTGGGAAAAACTAAAACCTGTCAGAAGCTGCACCTGAAGCACACGGAGACGAATGCCTCTACCTCTGCTTTCTGTGCAGGCCAGGGCGGCGCCGGGGGTGGCGATGGCATTGCGCAGGACACCCCCCTCGGCCCGGGGCTGTCGTAGACGCGGTGGGAGCGGAAGAAGCGGCGGTAGGTGGTGAGGACCGCACGACCGGGCTGCGCCGTTGGAGGCTGCAGAGGGGTAAGGCAGCGGCTCTCTCGCAGGTCTCTGGCTCTCCACCTTGCGAGCAAACGTGCATTCGCTGGAGAAGTGACCCCATGGGTAATGGAGAAAGTCTGCTGTCTGACTCGGGGGTGCAGGTACGAAATGGAGCAGATGGGTGCTCTGGATGAGGCGTCCCCTACCCTACCCTACTGGGAGTTCAGGGCTGGTTGCTACCCTTTAACGATGCTGTTTGAAGCCCCCATAGCTGGGTGAGATGTGTGTGTGTGAAAACTCTCGTGGAACTTTTCCTGTGTCTGATCTCAGATTGCAGAAAACTGCTGGTTTGGTTTGCTTTCTGGGCCTGGTTTTAGATCAGAATCAGTTTATGAAGTCTTCATTCCTCTGGTATTTTGCAAAGTGAGTGACAGGCAGGTGAATCTGATCAGCACGTTTCAGAGTTGTGAACTGAAAGCTTTTCTAGCAGATGTCATCTTGGATGGTCCTTCAGTTTCATTGTTTTGATAGTGTTGCTTGAGGCTAGTGGGACACGATGTGCTGTAGATGAACACACATGCAGTTTGCCTGCTTCAGTTGCTATTTTTTGCTAGTTTTGTTTGTGGGCGCTTTGGGACTATGGCAAAGATGGCAGTGCTCTGAGGAGCATCCTTTGATGTCTCAGACTTTGGCCATCATGTCTCTTCCACTGGTATGTCTTCAGACTTTCCCAAGGAGAAAAGAATGTGTTGGTCATGCAGCATTTCTATTTTAAAATGGAAAGGAAAAAGTTCCCAATTTAATATTAGCATCAGAAGCACTTCTTTAGTGCTTTGATTGATCTGACCTTTGCATGCTTCCATTGTCCAGGGGATTACTTAGATAAAAGAAAACAAGTTTGTCTATTAACAGAACAGGTTGTTTCCTTTATGGAGACTTAGATTTTTATCTGTCTGCATTTTGTATACACAGGTCAGGTTGACCTAGGAGCAACATGGGCAAATACTGTAGAGGCCTGTATTTATCACAGGCAAAATAAAACCCAGTTCCAAGTGAAAGCCTACAAGTAAAAAAGAATAAGATTGTTACAACAGGTGAAGAAAAGAGAGATTGGCAGAAGCTTCTGAGAAAGCTGGGTCCTTATCACTACACACTGTTCTGAGGTCATTATTGTACTTTGTGATGTCATCACAATCCCTCAGTGCTTTGAGTGGACACTAGATAGCTTTGAATAGAAGCACTGATCAGGCTATATGAAGCTAAATGAGCAAACTGTAATTGAAACCCAGGTAGTTCTGAGCAAGATTAGAAAAATGAATGAGTTGCATAAAATCTTTAACATACCTGGCAGTGTTCTTCTTGAGGAAGAGCAATCCATAGAAACTGAGAGGAAATAAGAATTTGACAGAGGACAGCTGAGCTTTTCTTAGTGTGTGCATTTCAGTTGATTTAAAATAAGCAGCATGGTTGAACAGACATTTCCTTGAGTTTTGGTAGAACTAGGGCCTTTAGTTTTACCTTTTGATAACCTTCATGTGATAAATGTAGAATCACATCAGTGGGATCACAACAATCACACCAGTAAGTTCATTGAATCATAGAATGGTTCGACATGGAAGGGATCTCTAAAGGTCACCTAGTCCAACATCCTCTGCAGTAAGCAGGGCCATTCTTAACTAGATCAGGTTGCCCAGAGGCCTGTTGAATCTCACCTTGAAGATTTCCAGGGATGGGGCCTCAACTACCTCCCTGAGCAACCTGTTCCATTGTTCCACTACCCTCATGGTAAAGAACCTGTTCCTAATAGCCAATCTAAATCTTCTCTTTTCTAGCTTGAAACCATTGCCCCTTGTCCTATCACCACAGGCTTTTGCAAACAGTCTCTCTTCATCCTTCTTGTAGGCCCCCTTCAGGTATTGAAAGGTCGCTATTAGGTCTCTCCAGAGCTGCCTTCTCTCCAGTCTGAACAGCCCCAGCTCCCTCAGCTTGTCTTTGTAGGAGGGATTTTCCAACCACCTGACCATTTTTGTGGCCCTCCTCTGGACCCACTCCATCAGGTCCATCTCTTTCAGTTTGACTTTCCTTTAACTGGAGGAGGAGAGCTGTTATTCATCCCTGATTTTATAGATTTATTATTATTTTTTTTACTTAGCATTATGCCACCCTAAAGAGAGATACTCTGAGTTTTATTTGTGCTCAGTAAAAGACATAAGCATTTCATTTTATCAACAATAGAATCTTAAAGACTGAGTTATTTTCCTATGATTGGTTTAAGAATACTATTTTGCCATGATATATTAAGACTATTGTAAGGACTAAGGGTGATGTGCAATTAGCTTTTGGGGTGATATGATAGTTCTTTATAAGCATCTTGGTTTTGGAGTGGAGTATTGTGATTATTTTACATCTTCTGTGAAAGCTTTTAGTCAGCAAAACACCTGAGTGTGCACTTGAGGCTACTCTGTCATTTCTCATTTCCAAATGATTTACTGCAATAAAAGTAGCATCTAATAACTCCTGTTTGTGTTTGCTGAGCAGAGCAGGGTTGATGGTGGACTTGGTGAGGAGAGGAAAAACATTTTTCTAAGCAGTTGTACTCCTGATTCTTCCAAAAGCATTGACATTGTGGACAGATTCTCAGCGGTGAGGGAAATTTTCTAAAGCTCATTGACTTCCTTAGGGAGACGGTTAGCATTGATAAATGTGGGCATTGGATTCATATTGTGTCAACTCACAGTTCTCCTCAGCTGTCTGTATTAGTTTATAATGAGAAACCTTCTAACAATGCAGATAAAATGTAAAAAGTTATGTTAGAGGCTAGACAGAGTGAAAACTTCTCCAGAAGACCCAAATAGATCATCTTTCATATCCACAAGTCCTTTATTTTACATGTTATTTTCCAGTGCTTATATCTTACACAGATCTGATCCTACCAGAACATTAATAAAGGGGAGCTGGAACTCAGCATCATCTTAAATTCTACCAAAACAGAGTTCTTGACATCAACATTTAAAAAGAAATCTAGGGCAGATAGTCAGTGAGCTGGAGATGTATGTAAGTGGGGCATGGATCAGACACTCCTTCCCATTGCTTGTGACCCTGTCATCCTGAATCATCCCTTATACTGCTGATGCATTTGAAGAGCACAAGGTCACTGGTAATTAAGACAGCTTTATGAAAGTGCTAGCAGTTGCAGCTGTAGGATGAGGAGTACCTGGAGTGCAGAATTTGTTAACCATGTTGGATTCCCTTGGAAAAAGAAACCCTAACGTTTGCACATACACTACTATCTCATGCTCTTGTGAGTTATGTAGGGTCACTATTTGGATGAACAATCTTCAGGAAAAATGCCAGGTGCTGCAGGTATTCTGACTCAGCTCAATGCTTATCCCAGCTACTTTCTTAACCCAGAAGGCCCAGAAGAAAAGCATAGCTGGGAGAAGTATAGCGTCGCCTGGCACGTGCAGGCAGATATGCCAGTCCTGATAACTGCCATACATCACAGCTTTTACACAACACATTACAGTGACTGACTTACAGAAGAACTAATTTCTCTTGCTAAAGCAGGAGATATTACATCTGCACCAACTTTTACAATCCAGTGTGTGTGAAGCCATCTTCACTTAAGAGATGAATACCATGGCACAATGCACAGGGCAAGTAAAAGCATGACAGCAATAAAAGTACTTTTCAGTGAAGTGGATAATTACAGAACATATCTCACATCTCCCACTCATGGATCTAAACAGCCTTTGAACATGACATACCATTGGTAATAGTGATAGACAGATGCAGGAACCATCAAGAGATTCTTTCAGATAGTGCTTACAAACTTTCGAATGTATTTGGATTGTTTTCACAGGATGGGTGGCATGTTTATTCAGTGGACCAACTTTATGGTAGAAGTAGATACTAGGTGGCTGAGGTGAAGTGTTAGCTCCTGCTACCCAAAGAAAGATCCTTTTCTAGAACAGCCATCAAGAAATTGACTGATAGATACACTTGTACCTTGCAACATCCTCTAAGTATTCACTATAGAGCTGCATGCACCAAAGTTTGAGTGAAATGGACTGCACTGCAGTAAGAACTGTCACACAGCTCAGTTTCAACAAGGCTGCTAAAACACTGGTGTCACAACAGCAACATCACAGTGCTCACTGGACAAATGGTAATCTCATTACCATGAGTGTCACTGTACAATGGATTAAACATGAGATTGAGCATATGTGTTGCAGAGAAGTGGACCAATATTCCTGGGTTCTTAGCCACTGTACTAACCACTTGATTATACTGAGCTTACAGTATTGTAGCAGCCATAAATATCATGGGTTATTTTCCCTTGATTCTCCTGAACTTTGTATCATGCCCACTAAATTGTGGGTCACATAGTCACTTCTCTCAACTTTGTGTCACAGCTGCATTCTTGCTTAATTACTCTGTCCTGTACAGGGGAGGATTTATGCTATTTTCCTTTATCTCAGTAATGGAGATAGCAATTAAAGTAGTACTCTGCACGTGTGACTGCACATTTTAGCCTCCCTTTTTGTGTTTTACCAGGTGTAAAATGATAGCAATCAGATGGAGTTCCTTCCTCATTCTTCCCCACACCCTGGGACTTTCCATTAGCAGGATTCTAGTGTGCATTACCTTTGCCTCCGCTAACCATGGAGCAGCTAGGGGCAGAAAGAGCACTGCTCAGATTAGAAAGATTTCTCTGAAGCATGAGTGTGGCTGTGTCAAGCAAGCTTGGTGTAAATGTGCTTTTCATTTTGGAAAGGACAAATTTGACAGTGTACAAATACTTCGGTCCTGCATGTGCGTGTACATTTCCAGTGGCTTCAACAAGGCGATGCAGATTGGTACTCACAGCCTGGTAGTTGTTGGCATTGCTGTGGTGGTGTGTAGAGCTCTGAAGACCTGGCCAGGCACTGTAGTGGTGCCCTTGGACCTCAGCCATGGCAGGGATAGCTCCAAAGGAAGGACACTGTCTGCCCACACCCTCCCTTGGGCAGGCTGTTGTGGTTTTCCTATACTAATCGTCTGGCTTTGTTGCCGTGGATCCTTTGACTTGTTATTTTTTCTGGGGTGCCAATGTTTCTGGGATAAATGCTTCACAGCATAGTTTGTCAGAACAGAGATACATAACTGTGGTAGCCAACTGGCATCCAGTATGAGGATCTTTCCCTCTGACTGTTTAAATTAGAATCTGAGTTGTCTTGTGTGATAATGCTCACAGACAGTGTGCTTTCTATGAAATGTCTTGTAGCTGGTGATCTTTTAAGCCTTTCTTGGCTTGTCATCTCGTCTGAACATCTGTGCTCTGTCCCTTGTTCTGTGTTGAGTTCATTGCCATTGGACAAATGCTTGGGGCAAGATCAAGCCTAGTGTTCTCCATTTCCCATCCTAATCGTGCTATTGTGTTGCTACCACACATGCTTTTAATCAGCTTTTGCAGTCCATCTTGGAATATGTATATAAAATCTGTGAAATGTTCTGGGATCCTTTGGAATGACAGCAGAAACAAGAGATTAAAAAGGAAAGGAATTTTTAAATCAGTAAAACCTTTTCAGTTTCCCTAACATTATAGTTGAATCTAGGGTCAATTGCTACCTAGGTGATTCCTAAATCTATAGTGCCTGGTGCCTGGGAGGGTGCTCACAAAACCCAAGCAAAAGCATCTTCCTCTACTCTCTCCCTCCACCCCCAAGTTCTTAACTTTCCGTTCGGGTTTCTTAGAATTAAGGAGAACATCTCTGAAACAGCAGCTGAAAAATCTCTGAGGCAATACCTCCCCAGAATGAGTGCAAATGCCAAAAGAATTGCTTAATGAGTTACTTTAAATTCTTTTCTAATTGCTTGCATGATAAACTTCTTGTCCCAGTGAGCATAACATACTGAAGAACACGATTGGTTTATATTCACGTATAGATTTTAATACTTCTTAATGTCCCATTTAATGCAGTCAGAAAACTAAGAATAAACGCAATGTCTTGTGCCACTAAAATGTGGCCAAGCTGCTGCAACCTGTGTGGCATTCAGCAGTGATGACTGCTGCAGTGTGCAGCAGTGGTGAGGTGACCATATTTTTTTTTCGGTTCTAACAAAGTCACACTTGACCTTTGCCCTCCTGTCTCACTCTTGGTTCCAAGTGTGCGGTCATCTCACAGCAGCCACCTGCCCCGCAATGTTTCTTCCACAACATATCAATTGCTCTGGCAAAGCAATTGCATACGTTTAAAAGATTTGCAGGCATATTGTTCCCATATGTGAGTTCCCTTGCGATGAGATATTCAGTTGTCACTGCTGGGGAAGACGGTGCCCCTTTAACCTCCATCCCAAGGCTTGTGAAGCCGAGGCTGGTGCTGAAAATTTCCCCCAAACACAGCAGCCAGTGCTAAGTGTTGTTCTTGCACAGACTTTTTTATCTGAAGCCTATGGCTTACGCCACTGGTCAGGGTTACCTCACATACCATGTTTTTGTGGTCCTGGCTAATATTCTTAAAATAAATATAGTTGAATAATTCCAGCCCTTTTGCATTTCAGTGAATAAAATAAAGGAGGATGATCACTGCACTGCCTTGTCAAAGCGAGAAATTCAGCAGCAGAGAGAATGGAATGTTAGTGATCTGATACAAACATGAGCAAAACTACTTAGCTGTGTATTCACAGGCAGAAAGTTAATAGTGTTGGAAAGTGAAATGCTATGCAGGGAGATAGCTATTGGGGACTTAACTGTTTTTCCCTCCTGCTTTGGTTGTCACAGATGTTAGTCACATCGTATAATACACTACCGGAAGGCACTCAGCTACTACGGTGACGAGGACAGTGTAAGAACCTATATAGAATAGAAAAACTGTAAGCAATGGTGTCCTGTGAGGATGAATTCAGGAAGAGGATGCCTAAGGGCTATATAAGCTAGTGGGTGGTTTCACTAGCCTGGGAAATGGAAATAAAGCTCCAAGTCCCAGTCCTTTAAAGGCTGTTTTTTATTGCCATTCTTTTTTGTTATCACTGAATAATCAGGGAAAACAGAAAGCAAATCAGCTTGAAAATTTTACAGGGGCTTTCCACACACTAGCCTGCAGGAGCAAGGGAGCACCTTTTCCACAGGTGCCCTCTGGCATTGCTTCTCCTGTGTTTCTCTGCTGTCGCAAGCAGCCCTGCAGGGACACAGGACATATTAACCTGCTCTAGTCTAGTCTTCTACCTTGCGTGAATCAGTTGTCAAGGACACAAAATTATGATATTATGCTACTAACCTAATGATAGCCCACTGAAAGACTAATTTTCTTCTTCCTCGCTCTCCCAGTAACACCTGGGTTCTCCTCTCCAGTGAATCTTCAGAGCCAAAGAGGTCCAAATAGGTGCTTTATCTCAGCAGGGTAGATGTGCCACCATCGTGAACTGCAGCGCCAGTGATTGCTCCATGATACGGGTCAGATTCTAGGTGCCTAATGAGAGCGATGGGAGGTACTAAGTGCAGATCTGACCTGAAAATGTGGCTGCTATAGTTTGGACATTAAGCACATACAGCTTCTCCTGAAATCAATGGGAGGCAAAGGCCTCTCAGCACTAGAAATGGGAATATGATTCATCTCTGAAGACTAACTTTACAGAGTAGCTGCAGAGATGTCTACCTCTGAACTTAAATCACTATGTCTTAACTACATTTAAGGCTGATAGAAAGAAATAAGCACATCTAATTCTGGTCATTAGGTAATTCTAGATGGCTGTAGGTAATTTGAGGTAATTAAGCCGATATGAAATGAATTCTGATCTTGCTGTCTAAAATCAAGGACTTGCTTTGGAGAGCCACCACAGTAACATGAAACTTTTCAAGCTGATTAATGCAGCCAGTGAAGTATCTCATCAGAATAGCAGGTCCAAGAACAGGATCATGGAGTTCAAACTCCCATTCCCTTGCAATCATCAAACACATATAAAATTGTGCAATATAAAATTGAGACTGAAACTATCTCAAAAATTCGCTGTGGTGGTTTTAAAACAGATTGATAATAATTTTTTCCCCTATCAGATGTACTATTAACAGTGGTTTTTTTTTAATGCTGAAACTGATCATTATGATTTTAAGGAAGATAGGAATAAATGAGTTGGATGCCTTAGAATATTTAAGTATGAAAGACGCTGCATCTTCTCCACTAGGTAAGATAGACAGGACTTATGAGGAAGATATAAAAATAAACTATGTCCTTTAGCTGTATTTCACAGTATTGCAAGAATAGTATAGGCAATAAGTAAACCTTTTTTTTTAGGTTGAGAAATACATAGTAGGTGCTTAACTTAGTCATTATCATGAATGTAGAAGAGATGTGATAACTTTTGTGACTTGAGAGAGATTTCAAGTTCATAAATATGTTAAATATTTCCTCCTTTGCTATTGTATTGCTACTGCTAAGTAATAAGCGTGAAAAAGCACCATGTTGGATCTTCAGTGGCTGACATTCATTCAGCCAAGTCTACCGCTTGCTCAATAAATTATGTATGTACATTAAAATATAATTTGTTAAATCTATACAAAGTAGATGCACTCTGCAGTGCATGGGATGCTGAAAAAAAAAAAGCAATTATATTTAAATGTATTTTTGTTATATCTGAATATCTGTCTCAGTGGCCACATACTTACTAAATGTAATTTGATTTCAATGGATTTGGGAGAACCCGGTCCCCAAGACTTTAGTACTGTAGGGCAGTTGATTGTATTTACTGTTCTGGGCTGGCAGTTGCACCTTTTGTGGATGAATATTAATTCTCCTCTTAGCATAAGCATGTTTAGAATATTCCCTTTGTTCCATTGCCCAGATGTATCTCATGTCATCAGTAGATGAGCTGAACAGCGGTGGTTTGACATGCTTGGTGGCTGATTAGGCGCACCGGGTTGAGTAGACTGTGATGAAGCAATTCACACGGATGCAGCAGAGCTCTTTCTTAGCTGTGCCATGGTGTTAAGCAGTGGTAACGAAGAGCTGGTAAACAGCCTGCTTTTGTGTGTGCCTGGGTGCACACATCCATAGAGCTGAGCTCTCATTGTCAGACCTGGAAAATATTTTGAGGAGAGTATCGAATATGCACAGGAGACTGTGATGTCGCCAAAAAGGAGCCTTTACTTGTAGAAGTGTATCCTTCAACCACAGAAAATACGTCTGCAGTGGGGAGAAAACAGTGAGGAAATTTCTCCTAATTATGATGTTAGACATAATTTTCCTGATATCAGTAATGCTATAGCCACCATATGACAATGTGAGAAGAGAAAAACTTCTCCAACTGTTGTTTGCTTGATCAACTTCTTTCAAGTGAAGAGAAGGCAAAAAGCTGTAGGTGCAACATGTGGTTAAAAATGGCTAGTGGCATCCCACAGCTTATGTGTCTGGCACCTTGAATTGAGTCCTCTGCCCACTGCCACTATCTGCCCTAATAAGAGAAAAGCTATGAAAGGAAACAAAGTTTATTCATAAAACTATGTGTGAAATGGGTGATTAGCCATGAGACAGTTATAGTCATTTGTCCTAGGCACCATGTTGATCACTTTATAGTCTCAAATTGTCTTAATGTATTTATTTCTTCCATCTCTCCACCAAGAGGCTTTTCCTTTCATTCCTTATGCTGTAATGAACCAGTACAAAGTAACAACTAGATAAAGAACCATTACTTTTAGTTGGCGCTATGTCTCCAGTAGCAACCTCCAATATAAGTGAGCCCAATTTTGTGCCCGTAATTACAAGTGGGTCCAACTGTTTGAACTTGCAATTGCATCCATTTAGAACCTTTGCAATTGGGCAGTTAGTCTTCTAAATGGGGACAATTGCAAGCTACAAATAACTACTCCAGCATTTAATTGCTGATGGAAAATGATTCCTACAACAGTGGAGGTCAGGTAGAAGCCCAGCTGAAAAGAAAACAAAGCAAAACAAAGCCTGTTTGGGCAGCGGAGAGGCATGAACTTTCCTGGTCAATAAATCTGCCAGTGGACTACAAATGGTTGCAAAAATTGAAAGTCATGTGCATTTATCAGGAAAGAAAAATAGTGCCTAGGGCACTGTTTGCATAGTGGCAGTGCAGCAAACTCACTTTCACAGCAGACAGGTAGATAAGCTGACTGGAAGCTGTCCAAAATGTAGCTACTGGTATTTCAGCTACTGGAATGATGCTTGAAAAGCAGTTCCCAAAAGGTCACACATTCCAGCCAACAACATGCTAGCAAAGTTTGAAGCCCAAATAAATTTGGCTTATGTTTTATAAAGGAAACTTTTTCTTGGTCACAGTTCAGATTTGATACATAAACAATTTTTGTACTTCAAAGGAGAACTGGCACTACTCCTTTTCAAAACCTTGCCTTAAGGTTTTCACTATTTTTCTGAAGACATGAAAAATATTACGAGAATGCTACCTGCTTCTGTGCAAGTATTAGGAGAAATCCTAATTACACAGCCAAATAACATCTCTGAGCTGTATTTAAATGCATGTATGTACTGGGCATGAGGTTATAATAGCTGAACTTACTCCTTTGACAGTTCTTACTCCTCTCGTTCTTAACATGAAACCAACATGCCAGGAAGCATTCAGAAAGAATGGCTGATATCAGTGCTTGCACAACTTAAGCATGAGCTTAGTTCTAAACTATTTTCCACTGCAAATGGTAAAGTTCTTTATTTTTTTTATTTGATTTCACACCACAAAGGTTTCCATGCAAGGTGGCTAGAGGAAAGGAAACAAAGCACTCTCTACCTGTTTGCATTTGCAAGCAAGCTTGCTTGGATTATATTCACACTTAGAAAAATTGGCTTCCCCTGAGTAGTATTCTAGATGATTTTTTTTTTCTGGCAGGGATGGTTTTGGAAACAGTAGATTTTGAACATAGTTGCAAATCTTTGTAGAGGGTACATGTTCTAATTTGCAAATGAGGAACTGTAACTTAGTTCAGAGAGTTCTGCAAATTTTATAAAACTGTAGGCATATGCTGTCTGAATTTCTTTGAAATACTGTTAGCAGTGTTTGTCTGTTGATGAAGAGCAGAGCGCTATGAGGTGGTTGTAATGGTTCTCTAAATAGCTCCTAATAACAAAAGATTTGCAAGGAAACCAGAGCTCCTTCTGTGAACAATTCATACATAGAAAAAAAATCTGCTTGTTTATATAAATGACTTTATCAGTTATGCTTTAACTATTGCAGCTGTCAAAGACAGAACACTGCCTGACATGCTAAGTTATTTTAGAATAACTTGCTTTTCGCTGAAATAATTGAAGTTTTTCTTAGCTGAAGGTTTGTTAAAGCCTGTAGCCAGTGCAAATCCTATGCAGAGTAAGGGAAAGATGCACCTTTGTCATCGCACTGAGGACAAGAGATCTGGATAATTTCAGGGAGGATTTCGGTTCACTGTCAGAAAGAACAGGAGAAGTGGGGGAGAATTGCTGTGTCACAGAAATTGGAGTTTATCCGTGAATCTTCCATCAGCTATTGAGATTTTTGCCTATACAACTGCTAAGGTATTTGTGTGTGATTTGGCTTGATGCACATCAACTTCCCCATCAAAATTTGTTCTTACAAGTAAGCACTTGGTTAAACAGTTTGCCAGGTCAGCCTGTCAGTCTAGAATATGCTAAACCTGGGAGGACAAAGTCCTTCCAAGAACTGAGTCCTACTGCAGATGAGGTTATGTCCTTCATATATACTTTCTAGTCCTGTTTGAGATTGTGATTATGGGAGTACCAACTCTGTTTACATACATATATGCACACACATATATGCACATATCTATCTATAAAATAATATAATGCATACAATGTATAGAATTAGATTTACATACATGAAAACCCACATGTGCACACTGTACATATACATATATACACTTTGTGATGTATATATATATATATATGTGATATTATATTTTGGTCTTTTCACTGGCTCCTAGGCTTTCCTGTTGCCCCACAATGTGTGGGTTTAGTGCACTACTGGGGCATAGGGAAGTTTGTTGTAACTGGCAGATTTTCTTTCTGGTTTGCAATAATTTAATAATAATGTGCAATAATTTACTTCTGGCTGTCGTGCCCTTCAGATTTCTGTGCTTGGGAATACCTAGGAGATACCTGTTTGATTGTAATGCATTACAGTTGTATTAAGCTGATTTCAGTTGAGTTGTTTTGAATTCTTTATGGCAAGTGTGGAATGAGCAAGTGGTTTGTTTTATTCATTTTTAAAGAATGAACTGAAAGGAAGTGGTACAATGCAAAAGCATTATCAGCAAGTATCCTCTGGGGGCTATTGTTTATTGACCCACTTTTTAGCAGAACACCATATACATTATTGTGCTACATCACAGATACGATTCTGCCCCATCAAACTGAAGGGTAGGCTGGCTAGCATCTTAAATGAGAGAAGCATTCGACCCTAAACCAACATTCCTCACATCCTGATTGAGTGTGAGGTGGTTACCATTCGTACAGTGCATGGTACAAGAGCTCTTACTCCTTAAATATATTCTTTCATATGCAGTCTAAAATAGAGCTTCCTTTCCCCTTTTCTTTCTTCAAGCTACTACATAAGTTTGCCTAAATAATGCGCCGTCTGCTTTTCTTAGGTAGACATTTTCCAAGCAGTGTTCATTAATGGATATAGAACAAACCCCACTGCAGTGTTATCTTTTAGGTTTTTTCCCTCCCCTTATGTCCATGTTCCTGAGAATAGCTATGCTGGAACCAATACAAACCATCCCAGCTGTCTCCAGAATTAGTATTGAGGAAAAAATAAACTGTTATTCAAAGTAATAACTGTATACAACTAAATAAATAAATATTGTCAACACTAGGTCAAAAATACAAGCAAAATTACATCAAATTCACTTCATAAGATGGATTGTATGAATGCATTTCAGTTCCTCTCTCATCATTCTCCTTTATATTTTTAGACAGTCTTTATGTGAATACAATGACTCCAATATCAAACATTTTAAATGATGCTTGAAATATCAGTCACTTGACTTTGATGTCACACACAATTAAATTCAACCCATCTTCTCTCAGTTAATAACAGCAATCTCACCAAGTCTAGTGCCTAATTAATACAAGCTATTTGTCACATAGAGGTGACACATGTGTATCAGAAAGCTTGAAATAATGTTTTGTGCCGCAGTATCACTAGCCAGCCCTGCAATATAGAAACTGTCTCATGTATGATTGTCTTTAAAGATTTCAAAAGGCCTCAGAGTTTGGTGTGCTCAAGCTGGGACTCGACAGTGCATAGAAGGCGCTAGTGATGTGTTGACTCCCTTTAGGCTGCTAAATAGCGAGGTATTAGAAAGAAATGTGGCTGGAATTGAAAGGTTCATACCTGATCATTCATTTAGGTGATCGGCAGAATTGCAAATCCACAGTGCCAGTGGTAATTTGCTTAACCTGCGTTTTTTAAGCTATGTGATAGAATACACAATCATACATTTTCTTATTGTTGCGTAAGCAATTTTTCCTACTTTTTTTTATGCTCAGCACTTTTTAGCAATATGTTTCAACCAGGGTTGCTGTTGCCAAACAAATGAGCTTGTCTACCTTGTGTTAATTATCATTGTGTAATAAATAGCTGTATAATAAGGCGGGCCTAATCCTGCCATCCCTTACTCAGGCAGAGCTTCTGTTTGCTTCACTGAGTGTTTTGCCCGATTAAGGCAGCAGTCTTGGGACCAGAAATTGCCTCCATCATTAGTAGCAGGAAATTAAGGATAATTTGTTATTGAACTCTTCTTGTGAACAAAGGACAAGAGAGAAACCCACAAAGTAGGAAAAACCAGGAAATAATAGTTGTCTATGGATTAGTAACCATAGTAATACCTATGGATTTTCAGTGTGTTTTATTTTGCAGCGTGTGAGGTTTTTCCTGGATTTTTGATGGTGTGTTTTTGCTTCTCTTAGATACCTGCAGTAGGGTGTTTGTAATTGACAAAATACACTCACAGCACTTTGGGTCTTTCTTCTGCCCATAAATGAGCAATAGAAGTGCCACCACAGCAGCTCTTCTCTTGTCTGTCAGAAGGAATGCCGCTGAAAATCAGGGGACAGGTGATGCAAAATTCAAACCAATGCAGTCTCTAGAGTCCACTTGCTGTTCAGAGCCAAAGTTCATTATGTGCTGGTGGGCACAGTGATGTTGTAACTTTGTGTGTACTTTCCTCTTTGGCTTGCCTGCTGAGTGGTGTTCCTTACATGTAAGCTATCAAAAGTCTTCCAGCAGACATGGGCTGAAGATTTTTCTCCTCTCCAATCTACCCTTTGCTAGCTCTCTGTTAAATAAAACCATCAAGTGTACAAAGCACAGGGAAACAAAGTAATCTCCAAGTCTGGACAGTGCAACAATGAGATAAGATCTTTTCCACCTTTCAACATGATGTTTTGGGAGACAGAATCTTGTATGTGCATGTTCAGTAAGGAATGGGAATATGAGAGGCCTTTATAACAAAAGATTATACCTTTGCTGCTTAAGAAAAATGTGAAAGGTTAATTTCACATCTTGTTAGACGTACACATGTTCACTTTTAAGCCCATCAAAATACAAGTATGGATCAAGGTGAAAATGTGAGATATGCCAGACTTATGTGTGGAGGAGTAGAAGGTGACCTAATTCCTGTACTATTTAAGGAGAAAGGTGCTCTTTGATCTCAGTGAGAGTCTTACAAGTTAGTCTGTAATATGTTTGTGGTAGGATTTTTTTTTTCTCTGCTGTGGTATCTGCAAACACAGAAGTCACACTTACTGGAAGGAAAAATGTAATTGAAAACAATGACTATGAAAAGGATTTAAGGGCTGTGGTGGATAAATACCTGAATGTGAGCTCCTAAGGGATGCTCTGGTTAAGAAGATTAATGTGGTAGTAGATGGTAGTAGTAGTAGTAGCATGTTGATCCCATTATGCCAGACACATCATAAAGAGCCGTAAGGGGTTTACAGCCAATGCTTAAACTGAGTGGCAGGTAGGGTGTACAAGCACGGTATGCTCTGTGAGATGGAGTGGCTGGACACTGAATCCAGACAGTTTAAGATTAGAAATCAGGTGCATGTGTTTGACAGTGAGACTATTCAACCTCTTGAACAGTGTGATCAGGGATGTAATGAATTCTTTCCCCCTTATTTCTACATCAAGTCTGAAACACTTTCCAAAGGGCAGGTTTTGGTACTCTTAGTGTCACAGCCTTTGTATTGTAACTGTTAAATGAAAATGGATGTGAATATTATTTAACTGGTCAGGTTAAAAGATCATAATGGGCCTTTCTGGCCTTAAGATCTTAGATGACTCTTGACTTTTAGAAATTGATCCTTCAAGTTGTATCACTAGATTTTCTTTCTGTTACCAAATCCACAGACCATTTCCATACAGACAGATCTATGAAAAGACATTGTTTTTGTTCTTACATTTATTGCTGGTATCACTCCAGTCCCTGAATTACAAGTCCCTCAAAGGTAAAAGGAAAGGAGAAGACATACTGAGTAATCACAGTATCACAATATCACCAAGGTTGGAAGAGACCTCGAGGATCATCGAGTCCAACCTGTCACCACAGACCCACAACTAGACCACAGCACCAAGTACCACGTCCAATCTCCTCTTGAACACCTCCAGGGATAGTGACTCAGAACTGGGCCCAGAACTGGACACAGTACTCAATTTAACAGTGAATTTAATGATTCACTGTTAAAAGTAGAAATGGTGTGGGATTTGGTAAATATTTTTGTACCTGGTGTAGTATATGGGACAATTGCAAAGCACACGAGCTGTGGGAATGAAATAGAAGGCTGCACAGAGCAGCCTCGGGTGAAGACTGGAGTGTGTTGTAGTGGCCATGAATTTTATCATCCTTTCTTTAAAGCCATAGAGGTAGTTGCCATGTGCCTTTCTTCTCAGGAACTTTAGCAAAGATTGCCTCTTAATTACTACTTTTTTTTTTTTTTTTTTGGTGTGTGTTAACTTTAATCAAATTATGCTTCAGTTACCTAATAGACAAAAAGCGTTATCCCTGATGATCTGTCAGCTACTTCCTGCTACAAAGCTTCCAGGGGCTGAAGTGCTGGAGGCGAGCCACCCCTGGCAGGCGTCCAGCCACCCAGCCAGCCAGCTGGCTGCTGCTGCTGTTCCTGCCACGGCTTCTCTCTGGGTGGAGCAGTGTCGTTCCTTCACAAAGGCTCCAAAGAGTCTTGGAGGCAACCACTTGCATTGCCAAATAGTGCAATAAGGCACTAACTGAGATACAGGCAAGCACTGGTTCATACCATATGCATTTATGGAGAGCTGCGTGTTGTCTGTCCCAGCAACTGGATGATTTGGGAGCAATTAATGAAGCCATGTTGTTATTTCTACAAGGTGCTAAGTGTACCCAGTGCTGTCCAGATGCTCATACTGAATGTTGTTGTTTTGCCATATTGTTTTAGAGCTAAACTCCAGATTTTCCTGTAAAATCAAAATGAAATAGAGGATTTTTTTTCCCATATCTTCTGATGTGGAAGGTGGGAGTACCTAACCTGGCATGCTGTATTGTGGAAGTAGGATGCATGGATGAGGCCACACTTTCTTGCTGTGTAGTTGTTAATTGGAAGAGGAGAGCTGAGGTCAGTTCCCCCTTCCTCTTCCCAGCCTCTGCTGCAGCCTACCACCCTGCTGTGGGCTGCAGGCACGTGCCCCAAAACTGCAGTGCAGGTCTTACCAGGCTCCTCTTGTCCTTCTAACTTGGTGTGCAGTTTTCTGTGGTCAGGGTGAAAATCCATCTGCCTGAGGCTTTGCTGTGTGTTTGCTGGTGCAGACACCACGTGTCATTTCTGTGTGTGCTACATGATGGTACATGTGTGTGGGTGTGATTTCGACTGGAAGTGTGGATGAGCTGTTTCATGAGGCTCTCAAGGCTGTAGTTC
The DNA here is from genome assembly GCF_026170545.1 of Melanerpes formicivorus. Classification (NCBI taxonomy): domain Eukaryota; kingdom Metazoa; phylum Chordata; class Aves; order Piciformes; family Picidae; genus Melanerpes; species Melanerpes formicivorus. Next base: position 19,561,456 of record NW_027142364.1, on the reverse strand, counting down.
TTGAAAAGGACATGGTGTGACCTGCTTACAGCATATTGGCTTGCATTTATAAAGAATCCCAAACCAGGTTTTGTTTTGATCTCTTTACAGGTGTAAGTGGGATTTATTAATCAGAGCACTAATAAACCATGCATCCCCAGAGCAAATACAGTGGAACTGAGAAAGGTGTGTGAGGGCTGTCTTGTTCACACAAGCTGGCACTAGCTTAATCTGAGATATTTACCCACTCAGAGCCTGTGCTAGTGGATTTGGGCAGCAGTCAGGCTAATGATATATACCTAAAAATCACTAGACTAGGAACTAGCAGGGGTAATGAAGTGTCTTGAAAATAGGGTGGTGAAGCATACTGGCTGTAAGCAAAAACAATGAGTCCTGCAGAGGCCATTACAAAAGCTCAGTATTTGCCAATTATTACTACATATGTAACACAGCTATCCCCTTCAGTTCCCAAAGTGAGATGAATGTGGTGAACTCAGGTGTTGTTGCAGGCTATCAGATATGTTTTGATTATGTCTACGTGTGTCTGGGATGGGGGTCGTTGGGAAAGTCTTTGGATTTAGGGCTCCATCCTGCTTACAAAGGTCTTTATCTCACTGCTTGGAGACTGAATGCATCCCTTGACAATCTTAACAGAGGATCATCGTCCCAGCAGTTATTGCTGAAATGTCAAAGATGGTCCTGGCTGACCTGTGAGGGATCCTCTGTAGTCTTGTTCTCTAGCTCAGTCCTGTCTTGGTATCCTCTCACTGGTGCTGGTGCTAATGCCAGAGGTGCTCCCACAGCTTGGCTGGTGCATTAAGGCATGGGGAGAGCCCTGAGCTCTGTGGGAATGATGCTGGCTGTTGGCCATGTGCAAATGCGCTTGGCCTGTGATTTGTTCCTCTGTGAGCTGAAAGTAAGCACCAATTTCACTTCTGTGTCTTTACGAGCCATTTTAAAGGTGAAGGATATTTTCTTTCCAGTGTTTCCATGTATTAGATTAGGAAAGTTGTCAAAATTAAGCATGCCACAGTGGGTAGATGCTTTGTTTGTAGCCAAATGGGTTTCCATGAAGTGATAAATTAATGAAATGAAGTAGTGAGGATCATCACGTTGTATTGCCAGAACAATGGGAGATCCATAAAATTATCTGCTTGTAAATAATTTGTGATATCTGCTCTGTGCAATACTACTAAATGAGTCTTATTTTCTATAATAAACACCAGTTTATTTTAGAGAAAATAGTAGAGTTGCACTGCCAACATATGAAATTCAGAAGACACTATAAATATAATTTTATTTCTTAGCTTTTCTTTTACAGTGTTTTATAGTCTTTATGGGAAATACAACAGTACTGTTTATTTGTAAACAAAAGTCTTGCCACATCTCTAGCATTTTTGTGTTTCATGAATATTTTGAAGTGTGATGAATATAGAGTGGCTGTGCAGGCTTTAAAAACATGCGGCCTTTCATGGAACTGTTGTGCAGGAGAAATCTTAGGGCGATACATCTTCTTTTTGTGGTGTGCCATTGACATCACAGAAAGGGCATGTGAAAAATATAACTAAGCAACTCAATGGTTTTAGGTTCCCTGAAATACAGTACTAAAAGTAGTTTTGGTAACAAAGTGATGGAAGTTATCTTAGAATTCCTAAGGTTATCTGGAGGACTTTGAACTAGCATTCCAGAATTTCACTGATACATTTTTCCATCAACATGATGTTCCATTGGAATAAATATATATATATATATATATTTAAGTGTACTGATTTAAATGAAAATATTTTGGTGAAAAGATCTCCTAGTGAGAACAAATAAATGTTGCTAAAAGGGCAGAGAAAACATAACTGCAGAATACCTTATTGTTTAGGGACATGGCTTAATATTGCAGTAGTGGCGATCGGTGTAATAAGGATGGACCTTTACATGTGGATATATAATTGTCTGATGAGGAACCATTGTGAAGTTATAATGATTTTGATGTCTCTATTAGGAAAAGTATTAAAAATCTCACAGTCTGTGCTCTTTAGTTATCCTTAGTGTTAATAATATCAATCAGATGAGAAGAGCCCACTTCTTGTACAGTCCTACTCCTGTTGAATTCGGAGCACCATCTTTTAGTGCCAATAAAACTGTTACCAAAAACTTTTACCAGGAGTCATCTATAACATGGAATAAATGCTTATTAAAGGGTCTTAAATATTATGAAATGACTGCATAAAGGATGGTTTTCTCTCCTGTTGAATTCTAGGGGAAATAGGAAACCTGGCCAGTACTGGAGTTTACTACAAGTGGAGTCAGTGTGGCTCCAGCAGAGTGCGTGTATGTGAGCCTACCCACAGCTCATTAAAGGATCAGGGCCTGGCTTAGGAAGCTAAATCCTTATCTTAGCAATATTATGTGCACTACTTTAAATCAGGAAAACTTTGTTTCTTGGCTGATAAAACAAAGCATGGATCCAGATACCTAGGGTTTGCTTCTGCACATCAAGGAATTTGGCTTTGCAGGGAATGTTGGGCTTTGAAAGAAATCCCGGATTAAGCTCCTGAATGATTAAAATTTCAGTGCTGTCAGATTTCTACATATAAGGTAAAAATAAAATAAAAATTAACATTTAAAAAAAAATAATACCCACAGTCTCCAGGACCTGAGGCGGACTTTGTGCATTGTAATGGAAATTTCAGTCCCATGTGCCACAGGAACTGCAGAGCAGCAACTTTTTAGAATAGCCATAATGACGCTGTGGCTGACGGTGAAGGGAAAATGTCACAAACCTTTTTTCTTTTCCCCTTAAAATATCTAGTAAAGCTCAAGAATGTGTAGCCTAGGAATATTTTGCTAATTTTGTGTGTTTGAAGATTGTTGATGACTGCTTGAAAATTGAGGGGAAAAAAACCCTATTTGCTTTAGCATCTGGGTCTGGTGCGTCTTGATGGCAGACTTACGTTTTGGCCAAACAAAGGAATTACAAGCCTTGTTGAATGAATTTTGTGTTTTCAAAATCTCCATGACAGCTGGGAGTAGAACTGACATTTGTCTCCAAGAGAGGAAAACTTTTGAACTTGAATTTCAGCTTTGGTTGAAATGCAGTAGATTTTATTCATGTAGAAAAATGACTCTTCCCGGATCTTTAATTTTTACCTTTGGGCTGCATATTAATGTTTTAATTGTAAGAGGATAATGTCTCGTCTCTGTTGCTTAAATCATCTGAAGATTTGGTCTCATTCTCTGCGCAGTCTGGTGCAGGATATTATTGTTAGACCTGATTTTGTTTAGCTTTTTATCCCCTACCTCTTCTCCCCAAACCCCAATTTATTTTACTAGAGGATTTTTCTTTTCAACTTACTACTTAAGAAAGTTTAAAGGTCAAACAGTGAGTGCTTTTTCTGAATGGTTGAGATATCTTTGAGCTGCGATGCTTAGCATAGATAGATTTAAGAGCAAACATTAAAAGAGAAATCCTTTTTAATTCTCAAAGTACTGAAGAGTTCAGATTGAAACCGTCTAAAACAAGGCAAGCATTTTAATTTTATGTCAAACACAACTTGATATCAAAATTTTATGATTCTATGATTACAAAAGGAAGCAACAAGGTTTTAAAATGACATACAAGGTATAAAGTAGTGACACAGACATTATAGCCTTTTGATTTAGCCTTTTAAATCTGGCAGTATAAAAATAGTATATTATTGTGCTAAGTGAGTCCAAACTAGAACTCTGAGAAAGCAGTCAAATCATGCAAGGTTCACAGTACAAAGCAGAATGTTTGGAATAATAACAATAGTAAAAAACTTGTAGTATTTATGATGTTAAGAAGTTCCTTTTTGTAGGTTACAGAACAAATGAAGTCTTAAGTTGTGTCTTCTGATTTCGATGGTAACAAAAGCAACCATTTCAGAAATACAGTGGTGTCTGAGCAATCAAACAGACTGCTTTTTTACCATAATGTTAGCATCATCTCAGCATGTGGTGTCAGAAAGGTTCTCTTCCTCAGCATACCACTAATCCCACATTGTCTTTATTTTTATTTTCTAATGCTTGCCCATGCTGTTCATCCCCAAACTGCAAAGATTAAGGATGAAACACCAAGGTTGCCAAATACTAATAAATTATATTAATATGAGGACACTCTGTAAACTCTGTCCATCCTATGAATTCCAAGTCGCAGTTTTCCTGCAATATATGTTAGTATATAGTTGTATACTAATAAGAAATAAATATTTTCCATTCCTATCACTTAGGGAGAGGCAATGATTTATAATGCTGAAGTAATAAGAAAATTCCATCTCTGGAAGACATGATTATAGATATCTTTTTATGAAAGCTGATCCATCCCCCCGTTTGGATGTAAGAGAAATGTGTCTCAAATATGTGTGTCTGTAATTCTTAGTGCCTGTAAAAGTGAATTGCAGATATAAACCACAATGGTTGATTGGCACAAGCCCTTACTGGGATGCAGACTTGTGATTTGTGCTTTAAATTAATTTTAGACAAGTGAAGACATAAACTCTGGCTGCAGCATGTCTTTGTTACTACAAAAGCTCCTGAACATGGAGTATTTTTGTCTTCTGCAATATCTCACCCTATAGATCTTGCTGTGAAAAATGCCTGTTATGAAATGAGCATATAACCTGTAAGTAATATCAACTAAGTAGTTGGTAGTGAGTAGCTTCACAGAAATGGAGCATGAAAAACACTGAGTCCAATTACGTCATCTTTCCATTGAGTGCTTTCTCATATGACTATTTCTATTGAAGTAATTTCACATATCTCCCAAAATGACTCTTTCAAAATAATTACAAAATGGTTTTCAACAGTGAATAAACGTGTAAAGGCTCACCAGTAATTTTAAAGGTTGAAAAAAACAGGGCCCTTTGTGTTAGATAATTTCATTGCTCTATGTTCACAAGTGATTAACTCCCCAATGAGATCTGATTGCTCTATTTGGACACCCCCCAAAAAAAAAAATAATATAGTATTATTTCAAATGAAGTATCAAAATATTCAATTCACATACATATATGGGACCTCTTCTATGGCACAGTATGGTCTATTAAGGAGATAATAATACATGTTTTATGCCTGCTGACCCAGTTTCATCTTCCCTTCATGTAAATGAGAGTAAGCCTTGGACCTTAAGATGAAGGTCTAGGACTAGGTACAAAGACACTGGAAGGAAATGGAAAACTCTCAGGTGGAAAAAAGATGTAGACTTAACCTAAAATGATATGAGGACAATGCCCATCCCCTTGCCCCCTCCTCCCATTACTTCTCATTTGTTGCTGTGCAGGATGCAGACAGGTGTTTGGAAGTGTGCTTTGGTCTGTCATCCATGTGTGACCCCATTGAAATCCCATTGCTGCCCTTCTACAGTGGAACAAGACTGTTTTGTGGCTTCAGGACCTTGTATGGAAATGGCAGGATATCTGTCTAACTGTGGATGTTCTGTAGCTGAGCATTGTCTCACAGCTAAAAGAAGTTTTTAGCAAGCAGGCTGCAATAGTAATGTGGAAAACTACACAGACAGACACTGTGCCCTAGTCATCACAAATCTACAGAGTTAGCAGGGTATCAGAGGGCACGGCAGATACAGCATTACTATTGCTGTCAAGTCACTTCTTCCTATGTGGACAGCTCAAATGAAGCAAGCATGTCTCTTTTGGGGAGAGATGGTTAGGATTTGATACTGCTGATTCTCATGCAAATTGTAGTTTTTGTGGAACTGTGGGCCAGCCTTTGAAAATACACAGGAACCAGTCTGTGGGCCAGGCTGTCATGGAGACTTCATCAGTCCTCTGTGTCTGCATAGGCATTGTGGGAAATGCAGCTGAAGGATCTCAGGCACATGTGTGGCTGGATGCTCAGCATGGTGTCACTGGTGCTTATTGTGGGTAGAGGGATTCATTAGTTCCTTTGGCTATATCCTAAGGTACAAGGTTGCCCTAACTTTTGCAGAGCTGGGCAGTGACCATTACCAGCTGAATGAGCATTGATTCTGGGTTACAGTGCCTTAGTTCTGCCATTCTTCATACTTTACTTGTTAAACGAATAGGAGCTGCTCAGCTGTAGGTGTAGGGGTGGCTGGCTGCTGCCTCATGTTCCTGCTACCCTCTTGGTTTGCTGATGCTAAACTCTTAACACCAGAGCATGGTCTAAATGGAGAGGTCCCCAAGTGTTTTTTCTTGGATATAACCGCTGGGTGTCCCATTCCTCTCTATTCCTACTGCACACTTTCCCTACCCAGAGTTATGACCTCAACCATTCTGCTCCATTTTGTCTCCTTCAGAAGGGCCAGATCCCTATCTCCAGTGATGATCATGCATATCCACTGGCATCATGGCCTGCTGAACCCCACATAGCCTGTGCTGGGAGTTGAAACCATCTGTGTCCTCTCCATGTACAGGCAACTGCTGCTAGACATAATGGGTATGACATGAAAGCACTCAAAGCACAATGGACCCCATTATTATAGCTCAACATGATATCTGCATTTGTGGTGGGTTTAAGAGCTGGATTTCTCAATTTTTTGTTCTTCAAGACTCTTTATAAAGATATTCTAACAGTTGTGGGGTTTAATTTTTTTTTTTTTTTGAGAGAGAGATAAAAAGGGGAAAAAAAACCCTTCATCTGAATTTTTTTTGGAACAGCACATAATGTTCCTGGTTATTAATTCTTAACTGCATACGTCAAATATGAAATTAATTAAGAGAAGGTTTCCTAATTCCCCCTGAATGTCAGGTGTTTATATATGATTTACAGGACATCAGTAAAAAAAACCAGCAAAAAGTATCTGCATTTAGAGTCATAAATTTTCAAATCCAAAGTCTCCAGTTTGAAGCAAAAAAATAACATTTAAGATGTGATTAGATGTGGGGAAAAAAGAGGTTATTATGTTTATCATAAGAACCGTGTCTTTGATGTATATGTTAATAGCAAGACTGTTGACACTAGAGAGATTGAAATTAATACTTGTCTATTAGTCCAAGGGCAGAAGTTGTTGCCTCAAACCATAACAATTGATTCACTAGTGCATTTGTCTAATGGCTCTGCATTATTCTGTGGTGTGTGAGAATGGATGTTGCGCTCGCAGTCTACTTGTGTTTTGGTGTACATTGTAGTTCTGGTACTATTTGCAGCAATGTAAAAGTGGAACAACCGCTGAAGTCAGTTGGTGGCATTCGAATAAAATGGGTGAAGATCAGAATCGTCCCTGTGGGGCTCCACGGGATTTAGAAGAGAGGTTTTGCAGCTGTAAGAGAATATCTCTCATAATCAGAATTGCTGGTTTTAGGAGTGCAGAAGTAGAGTTAGAAGTAGAGCAGGCAGGGCGAAGCTTCAGGAAATTCTGAGCGATTTGTTAGGGCACCTTTTATCAGCACTACATAATCACAGATGAAATAATCTATGGCTATTAAAGGATATATTTGTCATGAATTTATGTATATCATGGAATCATAGAATTCTATGATTTACCTCATAGAATTCTATGATTTGCCTATGAGTAGTGCACAGAAGTAGAAGTAGAGCAGACAGGGCGAATCTTCAGGAAATTCTGAGCGATTTGTTAGGGCACCTTTTATCAGCACTACATAATCACAGATGAAATAATCTATGGCTATTAAAGGATATATTTGTCATGAATTTATATATTTGACATTAGTATTTTTATATGCTGCTTTGATATATTGAGTAAATTGACAACTAGACACTAGTAGTAGGCATAAAAGAATTGTGGCTAGTGAGGAGCATAAATCTGTATTTGAATGGACTTGATGAGTAATAATTAACTGCATAGGAATTTCACAGATATGTGTAGTTCGGAGAGAAAGAAATGCATTTAGAACAATTTGTCTATTTCAGTGTTGACAATGACTTATTTAGGAGAGAAGATAAACAGTAAAGTTAATTTGCATAATTAAGTTAATATTTTTAATTTTTAATGTCGTGTATCATGAATGCCCAGGCTTGTAAATGAGCTTTTACTAGTGAAAGTCATATTGCTATTCCCCCTAGCATCAGAAGAGTGCAGCTCTCTCAGTTTCTTTGTCTCAGGGCCAGCAGAATGTTACTATTTTTTTTTCTTTTCTTGAGGGTTACTTTAAAAATGGTAATAAAAAAACAACCCCAACAACTTCTGTGTAACGGTTGAAAGTCTATCACTTTACAGGAAAATAGATTGTACTTCTATGGACCTTCTGCCATAAGGACTCTCTTTCAGAGATGCTTGCCTTTAAAATGCAACTTTTTTGTTGGCTGAACAGCCTAATGTTCCATGCATTGTACTAGGAGTAGCATTTTATGCAACATTGAAAGACTCAATTAATTTGCATAATTCCATGAGTATTACCATGACTTTAAGGTAGGTTAGCTTGCTCAGGAGTCTTGTCTGCCCAATATGTGTGTTTGCCGTTTTGACAAATTAATCATTTCTGAAAACAATTAATTATACTTATGACAAACTGAACCTTATACCCATGGGTCTTAAATTTTTATAGCAGAAATCTAATATTAATGTGTATAAGATCAGTGATTTAGTGAGTACCTTAACAGTCAACAATGCCTAAGGCTGAACAAAATTAATATTTTGTTTCCCATCTGGAGACTTCAGTAAAATTAATGAGGAAGGGTGCCTTTTGTAATACATAATAGAAATAAATTTACAATATTTAACCCGGGGATTCTACTGACATCAACATTTAGATACTTGATCTGTTTCCCAGTCTGGTGGATGAACCATGCTGTCTGCTTTATTACTGTAAATATCAATATGGATAATCGTGGATGTACAGGGGACTTAACAGTTTTGCTTTTACTGGCAAAGGTAGGCAACCAAATTAATGTTCTTGTGTGATGAAATTCCTAATCTTGGAGCAGAACGTTTGCTTCTGCTAAGGTGTTATTTGGACACACAAAATACTTGATTTCTCTACAGATGACCACATCAACAGCTTCAGCTCTAGAAACAAAATAAAACCCAGCGGTGGAAAATGAATGGGGAGCTGTCAACCCGCAGAATTGTATATATAAAAAGTAGCTGTGGTGATATAAGCTACAAGCTGAAGTTCCTTTGTGTTTATGATCTGGAAAGTAATGCACTACGCTGCAAAGAAACCAGTCAAATTCAAGGCTTGCAACTTGGACTATTTAGAAGCATATAAATGCAGTAGTAGTTCTGGAGGGGTAGCAATTTATTTATGTATATATTTTTTTTCCCCTTTTCTTTCTGCTAGTAAGCTCTTCACACCTTACTCTTTTGACCTTGGTGTATACATCATCACCAAAATGAACCAGACCAGTAAGAAAACTTTCATTTGACCCTTCCTGTGCTGTTTATGTTGGGATTATTAGTTATGTTTTTTAAGAGACTTGAGTGTTTTCAAAAGCACTTTTTACTGAAGGTAGCAGCAAACATCCAGTTGACTTCCCTGGTCCAAAATCATACCCCTGTATTTAAACATCTGTTGAAGGCCCAAACAGAGTGATTTTCCTCCCCCTCCAATATTTCTTAGCTAAAATATCATCTGACAACTCCTGTGAATTTCTTGTAATACAACTCCGTCTGAAACATGTTGCAAACCGGGTTTTAGATGCTGAAAATAGTTGTGTAAGAAATAGCTGATCTGCAAAAATCAAAGGCAGGTGTTACCTGTGTAGTATGTGCATATAAATACACACACACACACACACACACGCACACATATATAAATATATGATTGATTAGATTTTCTCTTTAGCAAGGATTGCAGATGAAATACAAAGCATAAAACTCATCTACTCAGGGCGACTCAATTTTTGCTTAGCAACAAAACCCCAAATGTGATGGGAACTACTTAGCAATTAGTTTTATTATGTCTAGTAAAAGTTCTGTTAAAAGAAGAGATGTCGCGTGCCATCTACTGTACTTTATGGTAAACCCCAGTGCTTTTCAGGCTTAACAACTCAACAATGGTGGCATTAGTAATAAGACTGCATAAAAAGGATTATGTGCCTAAATAATCTTACTTAATTGTGTAATAGATCTGATATAATGTGTATATAGCAATACACTAATCTGTGTGTGGGAGGGACTGGGAGTGAGACAGTATAATATGGTATACTTTATAGTTTAAAATTACAAGTTAGGCCAAACTATTATTCCAGTAATTAACAGGGGTTTATGGACCAAAAGAAAAGCATTGAGAAAATACCTGTCAGATAACCGAATCTAGTGTTTTGTGATGAGGGAAAAAGTGGTTTTGAAGTCCCTGTAAAAACAAAGCACCCAATGCATCACATTCTGTATAAATCTGCATTATTAATTCACTGTAAAATAGATCCAGTTGGAGTACTTGGTGGGGTTTTTTTTTGCATTAAATTAGTCCTTTGATGTTCTTTAATGCTTCGATTTAGCCTCTAATTTGTCAGAACACAAATGCACCAGCAGCTGTTGAAAATATCACTTTTGCAGTAGTGTTGCTGGCCAATAAAATCCCAACAAGTCATCTTCCTATCTGGCTGCACAAAATAGCGCTGAAAAAGTAGTCATCTCTTTGAAGTATCACTCCAATTATAGGTTTTAACCCCACAGGTCACAGTTTGATTATTTACACAATGCTAGTGTAATTCTGTCTCAATTCTAGGCTTTCTGTACTTCCAAAGCGTTCGGCAGCTCCAGTGGAGGAAATTTCAGACGGCTGCTATGATGGCATTGACCTGTGTTTGATAGGGTTAGACAGCATTTGGCTGATCACTGTATGTTTTGTGCATTATTTAACTTTCTCTAACATTATTTAATGGTGAAAGGAAGGCTATCGGGTTTGCGTTTCATCTGTCTTTTGAAATCCATTTTAATACATTTCTTCCACAATATTGTATTTATCATAAGTAGTGTAAGCACATGGTCTGATGATAAAAAGGGCATTTTTTTTGACACCCCCTTCCTCCCCCCCCCAAAAAAAAAAAAAAAGAAAAAGGGGGGGTCTAAAAAAAAGGAAAGATTTGCAAACCTCACATTGTAAGTTTAGTCACGTGTATCTCTGTGCTGGGGTTAAATGCCAGTGTTGATGCTTGACAGTAAAAATGGGCAAATCCACCATGCTGGTTAAATTGTCTAATTTTATTACATTAGAGATTTCTTGGCAAATGCATCTACCAGCAGGAAATATAAAT